>NC_069081.1:33965196-36465196 GCF_025698485.1 Gossypium arboreum
TAAGCCTCGAAGAGAAATTGCGAAATGTCCTGCTGGGAATGCTGAGGTAGCAATGGGAAGATGCGGTTAGATTCTGGAATTCAAAGAAATGAGAGGTATTACGTACTTCCAAACTCTTATAATTATTTCAGTTTATAGAATTTACTATATACATAATAATAATTTCATAATGTAGGACCGTGAGCGAGTTGGAACAAGCAGCAGGCAAAAACAAAAATTCACGCACACAGCAAGGTTAAAAAAGCTTTGCTTGTTTAGCTGAGGCTGAGGTATTTTGAATTTATTAATTGTGTCAAATATTAATTTTTTCTATTAAATAATATTTTTACTACTATATTGTAGGAACTCTCATCTGGTCAAAAAGTTGGACGCCTTCAGCTTTTTGATATTACACGTAGGAAGAAAGATAGATCTCCAATGACTTCGAAGCTAAAGAAATTATGGTATATTTACTTAATAAAAATAATTTATTTTAAATATTTATAATGTTTAATCATAATAGTTTAATTATAATGGTTTAATTCATTGTTAGTAGTTTTAAATAATGTTAAGTTATGTTGCATTTGTTTTTATTATATATTTCATTTCTAACTCTTTGATTGATTTATTAGGAGAAACTAAATGATAAAAAGGCGGAGTATGAAGCGATTGCTTCGAATGATAGTTTTATTAAGCTTGAGGACATTGATAACAAAATTATTACTGAAGTTTTAAGTCCTAAAAGGTATGTTCGAGTTCGATTTCAAGGATCTGGTGTTAACCCAACCCAACATTTTAGATCCAGCTCGTAGCAATACATGCCTTTGGGAAGTCAAGCTCAAGCTTAAGTTCAGAGGTTAAGAGACTAGATGGCTCAGATGCAAGCGAGCACAGTTGAGCAAATTGCTCAACTTAAAGTGGAGTCGGTATCGAGGGAAGCAGAGAAAAATAGAAAATACAATGAACTCTAACTATAGCTTCAGAATATGATGAAGATGTTTCAGCAGTCGTAGAATCCACCATCTTAGACATTTATTTTCTTATTGTAAGAATGTTTTAACAATATAACTTTTAACATTACTGTAACAATACTTTGTTATCTCATTTATTAATTTAGATAATATATCTTTCGTTGGATTTTTGAAGTATCATTTAGATTTGCTGTTATTGGTTGGATTTGATGTTAAAGGAAGAGTTGTATATGAATGAAAATAGGATATTAGAAATATGCTAAAATTAGTGGTGTTTGTAAGAAAGCGCCGCTAAAGGTCACGTTCTTTAGCGGCATTTTTGAGAGAAGCGCCACTAAAAGTCATGTTCTTTAGCAGTGTTTGTGTGAAAAGCGCCGTTAAAGGTCACGTTCTTTAGCGGCATTTGTGTGAAAAGCACTGCTAAAGGTCATGTTCTTTAGCGGCGTTTATGTGAAAAGCGCTGCTAAAGGTCACGTTCTTTAACGCCACTAAAGGTCATATTTTTTAGTGGCGTTTTCTCAAAAATGCCGCTAAAAATCATATTCTTTAGTGGTATTTTTTACATAAACGCCGCAAAATGTTAGCGGCGTTGTCTTTAGCAGCCTTTTTTGCGGCGTTTTTAGTTTTAGCGGTGCTTCTAAAGGCCCAAAAAAATGCTGCTAAAAACCGTTTTGCTGTAGTGAATTCACCTGGAAAAAGAGGGCGTTTATTCAGTCAGCTTATTATCATGTTAGAACTGTGAATTTGGACCGGAGAAAATGAGCTCCCTTATTAGTCAGCTTATTATCAAGTTAGTGGGTGTACTAGAGCCGAAGTAAAGATAAATGAAGAAAAATGTGAAAGACAAAAAAAAAGAGTAAATATAATCTTCATTAAAAATAAAAAGAGGATTTTTACAATATACTATGAAAAGTTTTAATCCTCCCCTGGAACGTGCTCTTTTGGAGAATCAGGGTTAAACACTTCCACATCTTTAGCAAGAAAGAGTTTCTCAACTACTTTCCACTCCCCTTAAAATTCCTCCCAGTTGGCTCTCGAGGGATTAAAAACATTGAAGCCAAGTTTTACATTAGTAAACTAGCATATACAACTAAAGTTTACTCGACTTAGGTTAAGGGGACTCGTGATGACTTGTGCATGTAGGATCAAATTAGCCTTTCGAATGACTTTCTGGGTGTCCTCCTTATACTTCTCTAAGGCCTCATTATACTCCTTCTAAATACGTTCCCTATCGATGAGATGCTACTTCTTAAGGGTCCCAAGTTAGTGAACCCTCTCCTCCAACTCCTTTGCTCAGGTCTCTAGGGACTGGTACTTGGCCTCCTCCAGGGAGACATACTTTGTAAGCTCAGTAATTTGTTAGATAGAAGCTTCATACAATTGGCAGAGCTTAGTCAGAGACTGCTCGCAGCAAAGAAAGGCCTATTCAACTCTACTTGTTTAGCCTCAATTTTAGCACAAGCCTTTTGGAAGGCCCAGCTTGCAAGGCCACACTTCATTGATAATATGGAAAAGCAACCCGCTAGCTCGATGAGAGTGTGTAACACCCATTTTAGCCCATTAGAAAGACATTGCGCATACCTATCCGCCAAATAATTTGCCCAACGAATTGGGGCGTTATTGAAAAGTTCAAAACCCTTGACTTATTTTGAAATTTAAGAAAAATAGTTATAAGGATTTCCCTTGACGTCAACATCGTTAATCATTTCTCTTTTAGTATAACACCTTTAAAGAGAGTAATAAGAATTACTAAACGACTCATTAATTAGGCTCCGCCATTAAAGATGAATACACTTAGAAAAAGGAAATTTAGAAAATGGTGAATCAAAAGGATTTGGCGATCACAATATAGATATAATCAAGGTCAATTACACTTCATGAGACAATACAAAATACATTCATGAAGTAAAAACACAATTTAATTACAAAACTTGAGACTACGCTCTTCACTGAACAACCATGCATGATACAAAATGGATAAGTAGCTCACTTATAGAAGTAACTCTAGCATAATCCCCTCTCTACGGATCTTCTTCTACTACTCAAATGCCTAAGAAAGAAAGGTAACGAAATAAGTTCATTTAAACTTAGTGAGTTCCTTATTAACACAACATGATTATTAGGTTACCCCTGATCGAATCAAAGATAAAGATATTTTTGAAACTTCACCCTACAGTACTTTACGTGGGTCTACTAGTATAGTCTACTGGTGCACACATCACAACTAAATGCAAAATTCTTAATAGAAATGTGTCAGTAAATCATGCATGCTTCTCTCAATCATATATGTATACCTGTGACCCAACCCAGTGCTAGCCTCAGACCTATAAATTAAAAATCAGAATCGCATATCTTTATTTCATTAATTGTCATATTGTACATGTGTTTTCCCGCAAGGTTGGGCTGTGATCTACCAGTCCAATTTGCAAAAATGTTGTCTCATCGGAGGCATCACAAATAAGGTTTCTTTCCATATTTTCACATATCACGGAATGTTTGGTACTGAGCTAGCATACAAGGTGGGTATTAACAATGACCATGCTGATGAACACACAATACTGACTTATTAATACACAACATATCAACATATTTTTAGTAGAGATAACTTACACAAAGTAGAGAAAACTTACCTTACACAATTCCATATCATAAAGTTTTTAAAACCCAAATGAAGTAAAAAGAAACTCACCAGAACATGCAAGATAGAATATACTCTATTGGCCCTTTGCCTCGATCATTGGGACTTTCTTTAGCTTCTTGGGCTAAATGAAAAACAATCATAATTATCAGACCCTTTATCTACTATAAACTGATAATGCATGTACTAGTGCAAATACGTAAATCTTCTCGACAACATCTTTAGGGTTTCCCAAAACTTACCAGTTTGTTGGTACTTATCAATGGTGTTTAATAAGCTTCTGGATATTTTTCTTGTCTCTTCTATACAAGATGAAGTAAAAGAAATTTCTTAAGAATGTAGGAGAGAACATAGAGAGAAAATAAAAACTAAAATTGTTGGTTATAGACACCCTTTTATAGCATAGACAAGGGAAATAAGCTTGGTGGAAAGTTTTAAGATCCCACTACTGACCTTGAATCCAGAGGTTAAGCTTACCTAATAAGATTTGAAATCTAACCCCTTTTCAAAAATAACTACTACCACTAATCAGAGTGGTAAAACATTGCTCGCACACTTAGGCAACCAACTAAATCGGTCATGCGGTTACCTAAACGTATCAAGTTGTCATCTACAGTACTCTAGTTCAATACCAACTAGATTTAAACTAAGCTCTAACAATACTCAATGACCATCATTTCCATATAAAGCAATCTTATCGCTTTGCGAACTGAGAAGTTCACCCAGAACATCTGGGTTGGTGGATCATCTTATAAAAAAGTCTGTCAAACCTTAGAGTTCGCCAACCTTAAAGTTCTCCAAATGGTAAATTCCACAGAGGCAAACCCCACAAAGGTGAACTAAAGAACACGTTAACTCAATACTTAAGATGATAATTGACCTTAACACTAATCTGGCTTGTTCAATTATATGCCAAAAGAATATTTGTATGATCTACATTGGGCGGGCTATTATAAACTGGCATGTGAACACCAGAGGAAGGAGAGGAAGGATAAATGAACTCCTTCAATTCTTTGGACAACTTTTTATCTTTGTTGGAAAACGAAGGGAAAGAATGGATTTTTGCCTGTGCCAATATGTTTCCAATAAGAGAAGAAGGTTTGGACCTCTCCTAAAGTGGGAATATAATAGAGGGTGCCAATTGGGGAAGTGTGGAGAGCTTGGAGGTGAGTGTTGAAATCAGTGAGAAGGGGAGCTAAGATGGTAGAAGGTGGGTCTGTAACACTGGCAAACTTAACAAGAGAATCAAGAAGGACTGAAGGATGGAACGGAGAGCATGTTGACGAGTCAAATGTTGAGAATGTTGTCATGGTCATTGGAGGAGTAGGGGATTCACCCTTTAGAAAGATAGGTTGCTTGCCAGGTCTATAGTGGGGCAACTGCTTCTACTCTCTTTAGCCCTAGAGGATTCCCTTTTGAGTCTTAACATCTTGCAGCTACTGCTAGTAGCTTGCTCTCTTGAATCAACCACATCCATGGTCTGTTGCTCATTCTCAAACAAAAGCTCTACATCCATGACTCTGGGCTAGGACAGAGGTGATGGGGGTAAGAAATAAGTTGTACCTATAGTATTAATAGCGGGGTTAAAAATGTTCTCAACTAAGTCTCTACTTGATGACTCACTAATGAATCCCACGGTTGAGGAAATTTAAGGGTGAGGAATAGTGTAGACATCGTAGAAGAAATTGGGGGCTCTTTCATGCCCCATTTTTATTTAGATATTGTTAGTTTATGAACAAGTTCAAGTGTTAGCCTAGTGGTCAAGAACAAGAATAGTTTCAAGTGAGACCCAAGTTTCAATACCCTCTCTTACTTTTATTTGCAAATTTCGACACCCCACCCTTGATCAACCTCTTTACCACACATTTTACTTCCCATGTGAAGAAGATTCTTTCCACCCTTATCTTTCACCTTTTTTCCTTTTTTATTCCCCTTTTCACTCTCCCTGTATCCCTTCATCTCTTTTTCTTTTCTTAGTTTCCCTCATATGCCATTTTTCCACCCCTTTGACCACTTTTTTCATCCTATGTAGTTAGAGAAAATATTTCATTCTGTTTCTCTTCCCTTTTGCTCTCTCCCCTTTTCTTTTTCTCTTATCCCCCACTTGTGCCACCACCTTTCTTCTTTTTCCACCACTAGCTACGTCACACCACCAATCAAATATCATATCACCACCGCCTCTCCCCTTCTTCTTCCTTTCTCCACTGCCGTCGTTGTGTCGCCACCTCGCTGCCATCTATTTTTCTCCATTTATTCTTTTCTCTTCATTTCTTTAGTCATAATCGAATCCTTAACACTCCTTCAACTATTCTAGTCAATTTTTTAGATAATATTCTTACTTTTATACTCTTATTTTTATTTTTCTCCATGGCATCCATATCACTCTCCACTCAAGTTTTCTATTGAAATCGTAAGATCTCTTATTTAACCTGATATAGTGTAAGTAAAGATTTTTTTTCATCTAATCTTAATTCTTTCTTTTCTTTAAGTGAGTCGAATCTATGACTAATGTACGTATATTATATTCTCATGAAGGATCCAATCCAGATCATTTGGATTTGCCTTAGTGCAAGAAAGTTCTTGGATCTCCATCGATGAGTAATAGAATAAGTTTCTCAACCAATTTTATAAGAGAACTATATTAGACTAAAGCAGAAACTAACATGCGTAACTTTGGTGTCGTACCATGTGACAGCCCTAATGTGACCCTAGTCGGGAAGTGGTTTCGGGACCACAAAACCGAGTCATAAAAATAATTAGCTGTCATGTTTGATGCTTATTTTATGTATATATGCATGTGTGAAAATTTCATATTTGAATTTTGTTAATTCTAGGTGAATTTTAGTAAATAGGACTTATGTGAGAAAATTTAGAAATGTGCTAGGCAAATGTAAAGTGGCCTATTAATGCATGTTATAAAAATGATGGGTTTGCATGTCAAATTACCCAAAAATTGAGCTAGTGGCCGGCCATGCTATGGGTGGAAACATGTTGAAAACATGTTGTGTTATGTTAGAAAGAATAAAAAAAGGGGTTAGTATTAAAGTAATGCAAAGGGAGGAGTGATGAAAAAAAATTGTCTCATCCATGTTCCCCCCCCATTGCCGTGAATTGAAGAAAGAAAACAAAAAAAAAGTGTTCATTCTTGAACATCTTTGGCCGAATAGAGGAAAGAAAGGAAGGGAAAGAGCTTGGAGAAAATCGGCTATGGTGGTTCACTAGATTAAGGTATGTTTAATGTTGCTTTGAAAGTTCATACATCCCTTGGATGATTAGTCTAAATTCTAACTATCTCATGGATGGATTTGGGGTTATTAGAGAGTTAGTATTCGACTAAGAGGCTTCAAAAGTTTCGGTTGAAGCCTTGATACTATTAGCATGTTAGCTATATGGATGTGTTATGATGCTTGAGGTGTTAGATAAATTTGAACTCATCACCAAGTTCTTTAAGCAACCAAGTTAAAAGTTTCAGTATTGAGGTATCTTGAGCATTCGGCCATGGTAGGAAGTAGAAGAAGAATATGGTTGTTGTTAGATGAAGTAGAGTCTAACAAATGAGCACACATGTGCATTAGTTGCTAGATGGAGAAGAATCGGCTAGCAAGTTGTGTGCTAAGGCCTAATATAATTTTGAACGTTATTGAGTAATGTATGTGTTTTGGAATTGATGGAATGGAGAGTATGCTTAAATTGTGTTATGAACAATTATATGTTAAATCAAGGTTTGCTAAGCTAGCTATTAAGGTGAAGTGCAAATGTTAGTATTTGGTTTCTAGTGTATATATGTGTATTAGCCGAGTTTTGAAATTGAAACAAAATGGTATTTGTTCAATACAAGTGACCATATTTGTAGAATGTATTAAGTATACAATCGGCCTCAACATAGACATGCATATTCGGCCACATGAATGAGTACATAGGTTGTTGTGTATGTTCGCCATAGGTAAGCATATTGATGGCTTTATCTTGACTTAGAAAATTGACTAAGGAGAATATTGGCTAATATGTTGAATTTGATTCGTGGTTTCATACATATATGACTCTAATGCCTAATATATAAGGGCTAAGTACCTTGAATTCCTCTTTGATGTTCAAAATGATTAAATCAATTTATTTGTTAATATTAAGCTCAAGAGCAAAGGGGAACTAAATCCGATAAAGGGAAGGAAAAAGTGATCGAATAGCCATCAAAATCGTTCGACAACATCCGAGGTAAGTTTTCGAGTAATGAGACTTAGTTTATGATTTGATTAAGTCATGACGTATGAGCATAACAAATATACGGTGATATAATGATTCTACTTGAACTATGTGTTGAGTTAATTAGTCTATACGTATGACGGGTAGCCGTATGTGCATAGAGATCATGTCATAAAGCAAACCAAACCATGCTGTTTGTAAGTGGCTATTGAGCCGAAAATGGGAATGCTTAATAGGTGACTTGTGTTTGAATTCTAGTTATGAAAATGAAATAGAGATGTGTCATGATTTATTGATATGTGCATGAATACTCGAATGATAACCGGGCTAAGTCCCGAAGGCAATTGTGCGAGTTACTATTTCCGGGCTAAGTCCCGAAGCCATTTGTGCGAGTTACTATTTCCGGGCTAAGTCCCGAAGGCATTTGTGCGAGTTACTATTTCCGGGCTAAGTCCTAAAGGCAATTGTGCGAGTTACTATAACCGGGCTAAGTCCCGAAGGCATTTGAGCGAGTAGCTATATCCGGCTAAACCCCGAAGGTAAATCCCAACGATGAGGTACGTTTCGTATATGCATTTGAGTAGTGATCCCGTTTAAATATTATTCGCTCAGTCGATTAATGAGCTTCCGGCTTTTAGTTAAGTTGATCCCTTATGTATGAATATAAGGGTTGGAAATGTGAAGTAGGGCTGATTGTTGTGAATATGTGTATACGAAATTATCCGTTTAGTTATATGAATGCTATATTTCAGTTGTGCCTAATTTCATTGCTCAAAACTTACTAAGCATTAAATGCTTACTCCGTTCTTTGAATCTCTGTTTTATAGATTTTGGTTCGTCAGCTATCGGACTCGGGATTGTCGAAGTCGAAGTCGTCCACACTATCGAAGCCCTTTTGGTACACTTTTGGTTGAACTCTGAAAATGGCATGTATAGGACTACCCTTTTTGTTGTTGGTCATGTACCCTTTGGTTTTGTATAAATTTGGATAGCCATGCGAAAATGGCTTATATACACTTTGAGCATAGTATTATAATCGTTTTGTATGTTGTTCATTAATAGGTATGGAAATGTTTGGAAATGATTAGCCATTGGAATGGTTAATCATGATCATATTTTGTGCTATATATGCTAAAGGGCTAGTTGAATCATGGAAACTATGAAATAGGTAAAGTCTACCTTAAAAACAGATGCTGACAGCAGCAGTGGTGTGGATTTGAAAACTCACTAAAAATAGTAAGAATGGAATTAAATAGTGAATAAATTATTTAATTAAACCTTGATGAATCTATTTTCATAGGGAAGTAATGAAACGATCATATGAACAGTATTTTATGAGATTTTAAAGTTTTTGCGAAACAGGGCCAGAACGGTTTCTGGATTCCCTGTTCCGACTTTGGAAATTCATTATATATTAACCAGAGATAATTAGAAGTCATTCCATAGATGTATAGATTCTATTTTGAGTCTAGTTTCAATAAAAACAAACGGCATAAGTATTGAAGCCCTGTACAGGGAGATATATAAGTCGTAATGCAAGAAGGTCAGAGCAGTCGAACCCTGTAACAGGGGAGACTTTAACTAATAAACTGTACTAATTGGCCTGACCAAAAATTCTAGAAACAAATTTTTAGATGGATATATGAGTCTAGTTTTAGGAAAAATTTACGAAACTGATTTTTGAGTTTTGGAACTCAAGATATGATTTTTAAGGTGACAGTGACGTAGTTAGCCGACTTGTCCGAAATTTTAAAATGGATGTGAATAAGTGAATTAAGTCTGGTAACCCTCGTGTCCGACTCTAGGAACGGTCTCTGCACGGGTGTTACAATTTTATTGGTATCAGACCAGGTTTAGTCGATTCTAGGACTACCGTAATACGTTTGGGTCTAGCTATACATGCCACTATGTGATTATTTGATAGTGTGGTGATTTCTGACAATTGAAAATGTGCTTATTTATAGTAATGGATCCCGATCCCAACCGAAGTGCTAGTGATGATCTTGAGAGTGTAGCGCTGCTCCGCACAAGGGACGGCGGTGGCGGACTCTCAACCTATTGCTAGTAATCCGAATGATGAGGCTAGACAAGCTTTTTATAGCGTGATGAATGATTGGTTCAACCAATACATTCGAACTAATCTGACTGTTCCACAACCTCCGTTCCGACAAATACAACCCAAGACCTACAATACCTTGATGAATCGACCAAATAAGGTCAAATAAGCCCCAGTTGATGAATCGAAAACACGGCTCTTGAATTTAAAGCTACGGACGGTGATGCCGAACAAGCGGAATTTTGGTTGGATAACACTATTCGAGTACTCGATGAGCTATCTTGCACACCGATGAGTGCCTAAAGTGTACTATCTCCTTGCTACGTGATTACGCCTACTATTGGTGGAATCGTTGACTTCATTGTGCCAGAGAGCAAGTAACTTGGGAGTTTTTCCAAAGCGAGTTTCAAAGAAGTATATCGATCGAGATTCATTGACCAAAAGCGAAGGAATTTCTTGAACTTAAACAAGGTTCCATGTCGGTTCTGACTATGAACAAAATTTGTGAGGCTTAGCCAGATGCATACGAAATTCATTTCTTGAAGTGTGATGTGTAAACGTTTCAAAGATGGATGAATGATGATATAAAGCTGTATGTTGGCATTTTAGAAATCCGAGAATTTGTGGTACTTGTCGAGCGAGCTTGCAAAGCCGAGGAGCTCAGTAAGGAGAAAAGGAAAGCTGGTATGGGAGCAAAGGAGTTTCGTAAGAGATCTTCGGGAAAGCCCTTCCAACTGTCATCGAAGAAATTTAGAGATGATCTAGGCCGATCTAGAGACACTTTGGGCTTTTCTAGACGAGATCGCAATCGACCCCCTGTGAGTGCACGAGTCACTTCGGTCGCCAGTGTTGGAAATGATCGTCGAGATAGAACGGAGTGCCAGTATTGTGGTAAATGGCATTCAGGGAGTTGTAGATTCCATGACCGCTCCTGTTACAAGTGCGGATCAGTTGACCACTTTATCAAAGATTGCCCGAGGTTGTCTGAACAAAATGTAAATCAGAGTGGGAAATCGGGTGCTACCACTGCTCGAGGTAGACCATCTAGAAACACGGGAAATCCTAGTGGTGGTCAGAGAGGATCTAGAGATGCTACAACCAGATCTGAGGCTCACGCTCCTGCTAGAGCTTACGCTATACGCGCACGCGAGGATGCTTCCTCACCAGATGTTATTACCAGTACTTTTACTCTCTTTGATACTAATGTGATTGCTTTGATTGACCCTGGTTCTACTCATTCTTATATATGTGAAACCTTAGCATCCAGTAAGACTCTACCTGTTGAGTCTACTGAGTTTGTAATTCGGGTGTCAAATCCCTTGGGTCGTTACGTGCTTGTCGACAAAGTGTGTAAGAAATGTCCCCTAGTAATTCGAGGTTCCTGTTTTCCGGTGGACTTGATGCTTTTTCCGTTTGATGAATCTGATGTTACTCTTGGTTTGGATTGGTTGACTGTGCATGATGCGGTTGTGAATTGCAAAAGCAAGACTATTGATTTGAGGTGCGCAAATAATAAGATAATCCGAGTTGAGTCTACTGTCTTGAGTGGATTGCCAACAATAATATCCTCGATGTTAGCTCAAAGATATGTGAGAAAGGGGTGTGAAGCGTATCTTGCATACGTACTTGATAATAAAGAGCCAGAAAGGAAACTTGAATCTGTGCCAATGGTTTGTGAATACCGGATGTTTTTCCCAAAGAATTACCGGGTTTACCACCTGTTCGGGAGGTAGAGTTTGGTATTGAGCTTGTACCTGGGACTACACCGATTTCGATAGCTTTGTATTATATGGCACCAACCGAGTTAAAAGAGTTGAAAGCTCAGTTGCAAGAGTTGACGGATAAAGGTTTCACTCGACCAAGTTTCTCACCTTGGGGTGCACCAGTATTGTTTGTGAAAAAGAAGGACAGAACCATGAGGTTGTGCATCCACTATCGTCAACTGAATAAGGTGACAATAAAGAATAAATATCCGATACCGCGCATTGACGATTTGTTTGATCAACTAAAGGGAGCCTCGGTGTTTTCAAAGATAGATTTGAGATCGGGTTATTATCAGTTGCGAATTAGAGATTCGGATATACCCAAAACTGCCTTCAGAACGAGATACGGTCACTACGAGTTCTTAGTGATGCCGTTTGGGCTCACTAATGCCTCTGCGGTATTTATGGATTTGATGAATCGGATCTTTAGACCGTATTTGGATCGGTTTGTAGTTGTGTTTATTGATGACATCTTGGTTTACTCAAGAGATGAAACCGAGCATGCTGAACACCTGAGATTAGTGTTGCAAATCTTACGAGATAAGCAGTTATATGCTAAGTTCAGTAAGTGTGAGTTCGGTTAAGAGAGGTTAGCTTCACGGGTCACGTGGTATCTCGTGATCGGGCATTTGAGTCGATCCGAGCAAAATTTCAGCCATACTTAACTGGAAGCCTCAGAAATATTCTTGAAGTTCGAGCTTTTGGGACTTGCTGTGATGACCTTTAAACGACCCTAGTCGGAATGTGGTTTCGGGACCACAAAACCGAGGCATAAAAATAATTTAATATTTATTTTATTGCCTATAATATGTGTTAACTCATGTGTGACATTTTGATGCTTTAATTTAGAGTTATAAATGTGAATTTCACTAGAAAGGACCTAGTAGAAAACTTTGAAAGTATGATGGGGAATGTGTGATGACTAATTAAAGCATGCATGCAAAACAATGGCCTTGCATGTCAAATACCCCTCTTTTACAAGTGATGGCCGGCCATGACAAGGAGTATGGGCTAAACATGTCATGAAACATGTTTTGTTGGTGCATTAGGGAGAAACAATAAACAAATAAGTATGGGTAATAAAGAAAGAAAAAAAATGTGTGTGTGAGTGAACCCCCCCATTGCCGTGCATGGAAGAAAAGAAAAGAAAAAAATTTTGTTCATCCATTTTTTTCTCTCTTGACCGAAAATACTAGAGGAAGGAAGGAATTCTGCTTCATGTTTGGTTTGGAAGAGGATTAGGAAGAGGTTTGGCTATACTTGCATCAAGATTAAGGTATGTTTGAGGTTGTGCCATGAGATTCATGCATGTTTTTAGTTGCTAGCTTGATGTTCTTGTTAGCCCATGGTTCAAATCCTTGCTATGTCATGGGAATGACATTCGGCCAAGGTGGATGTGGTGTTAATGCCATTGCATGCTAAATATCAAGCTTGATAATGATACATGTGATGGGGGGGTTGAGGACTCTTAGATTTTCTTTTAGCATCTTTGAATGAGATACTAAGTTCTTTGTTTAACCATGACCAAATTGAAACGGTATGGTGTTGTGGTGTATTCGGCCATGGTATATCCATAAGTTGATTCATGCATGTTGCATGGTAAGTAAGATTTAAGCTTTGGATATGTGTATATATTTGGATATAAGCCACTTGAGAATCGGCCCTTGCACCTACATGAATATATGTTTGCACATGATGTATTGGTATGACATATATACTATTTCAAGTGTATATTTGCTTGTGATGATGTTTCGGTTATGAAGTAAATGAGAGATGTGTTTTGAGCTACGATATGTAATGCGTTAGTTAGTAAAATGTATGTTGTTTTTGTGTGGTATTAAGTGTATAATTAGCCTCAACATGGACATGCATATTCGGCCACATGAAGGGAAATTGGTGTGCTTGCATTCGGTTAGAGGCAAGCATATTGATGCCTATTCTTGGCTTAGAAAATTCGGCTAAGAGGAATATTAACTAATGTGTTGAGTTCGATTCATGATTCTGTACATATGCGACTTTAATGCCTAATGAGTATATATATTGACTAAGTACCTTGAATTCCTCTTTCGATGCTCAAATGATTAAAACGATTTATTTGTTAAATTAAGCTCAAGAGCAAAGGGGAACTAAATCCGACAAAGGGAAGGAAAAAGTGGTCGAATAGCCATTGAAATCGTTCGACGACATCCTAGGTAAGTCTTCGAGTAATGACCCTACTTGAATTATATTGAAATCATGCTCCTTGTGTGTGTGGCTATTGAGCCGAAATTGTAAAGGTTTGATAAATATTTTTGTGTTTGAGCCTTAGTAACGAAAATGAATTATGGATGTGTCGTGAATATTGATATATGTGTAAATGAACATTGGAATGATATCCGGGCTAAGTCCCGAAGGCAATTGTGCTAGTAATTATATCCGGGCTAAGACCCGAAGGCATTCGTGCGAGTTGTTATATCCGGGCTAAGACCCGAAGGCATTTGTGCAAGTTACCAAATCCGGGTTAAGACCCGAAGGCAATTGTGCGAGTCACTATAACCGGGCTTCGTCCCGAAGGCATTTGAGCGAGTCATTATATCCGGTTAAATTCCGAAGGTACGTGATTCGAGAATAAGCGATCTTGCTGTAAAATTTCAGTTAATACGCTTGAAAAATTCCAGCAATGAGGTATGTTCATATGAGCTTGAATTAGTTGATTCCTTGAATAATATTCGCTCGATCGAGTAATGAGTTTCCGTATTTGACTAAGGTGATCCCTTATGTATGAACATAGGGGTTGGAATGTGAAATGAGTATGATATTGAGAATTTGTGCATATGAAACTCTCCGTTAGCTTTATGAATGCTATGCTTTTGTTGTGCTAGAATTTCTTGCTCAAACTTACTAAGCATAAATTGCTTACTCGTTTTCTCTGTTTCTCTGCTTTTATAGATTTTGCTCGTTAGCTATCGGATTCGGGATCATTGAAGTCGAAGTCATCCACACTATCAAAGCCTCCATTTTGGTATAATTTTGGTTGAACTTTGAAATGGCATGTATAGGACTACCCTTTTGTTGAAGGTCATGTACCTTTCGGTTTGTGTAAACTTGGATAGCCATGCGAAAATGGCTTATATCGTTTTTAGTATAGTACTATAATCGTTTTATGTTGATCATTATGAGGTATGGAATTGTTTTGAAACGATTAGCCATTGGAATGGTTAATCATGATCACACTTTGTGCTATGTATGCAAAAAGGGGCAATTGAATCATGGAAATCATGAAATAGGTAAAGCCTACCTTAAAGACAGATGCTGACTGCAGCAGTGATGTGGATGTGAAAAATCACTAAAAATAGTAATAATGGTATTAAATAGTGAATAAATTATTTAAATGAACCTTGATGAGTCTACTTTCATATGGAAGAAACGAAACTGTCATAGGAGTTACATGTTAAGAGATATTAAAGTTCTCGTGAAACAGGGCCAGAACGGTTTTTGGATCCCCTGTTCCGACTTTGGAAATTCATTGTAAATTAACCAGAGATAATTAGGAGTCATTCCATATATGTATAGATTCCTCTCTGAGTCTAGTTTCTATAGAAACAAACAGCATCAGTATTAAAGCCCTGTACAAGGAGATATTAAATTCGTAAAGCACAAAGGTCAGTGTAGTCTAACCCTGGGATAGGGGAGATTTTAACTAATAAACTGTACTAATTGGCTCGACAAAAAATTCTAGAAACAAATCTGTAGATGGACATATGAGTCTAGTTTCAGGGAAAAATTACGAAACTAATTTTCGAGCTTTGAAACTCAAGATATGATTTTTAAGGCGACAGTGATGCAGTAACCAGCTTGTCTAGAAAATTCTAAATGGACTGTGAAAATAGTTAAGTCTGTGTGCACCTTGTGTTCGATTCCGGTAACGGACTCGGGTACGGGGTGTTACATTGCCGGTTACTACCGACGGTTTGTAAAAGGTTTCTCGATGATAGCCACACCAATAACGAAGCTACTTCAAAAAGATGTTAAGTTTGAATGGACGGAAAGGTGTCGAAAAGTTTCGATCAATTGAAAACCCATTTGACTGGAAGCTCGGTTCTAGTGCGGCCGAATCGGCAAAGAGTTTGTCATTTATAGTGATGCCTCCCTACTTGGGTTGGGTTGCGTATTGATGCAAGATGGTCGAGTTGTGGCCTATGCGTCGAGACAATTGAAGCCACACGAGAAAAATTATCCGACCCATGATCTCGAACTAGCTGCCATCGTGTTCGCCTTGAAAATATGGTGGCATTATTTATTTCGTGAGAAGTGCCATGTATATTCGGATCACAAAAGTCTCAAATATTTGATGACTCAACGAGACTTGAATCTGCAACAAAGGCGTTGGCTTGAGTTGTTGAAAGATTATGAGCTTGTCATTGATTATCACCCGGGAAAGGCTAATGTGGTTGCGGACGCCTTAAGTCGGAAATCACTGTTTGCTTTACGAGCGATGAATACACACTTGTCTATTCTACCCGACAATGTGTTAGTAGCTGAATTAAAGGCCAAACCATTATTGATTCATCAAATTCGTGAAGCTCAGAAAGTCGATGATGAATTGGTTGCAAAACGGGTTGAATGTGTTTCGAACATGGAATCAGAGTTTCAAATTGACGATGACGATTGTTTGAGGTTCAGAAGTCGTTTGTGCGTTCCAAGAAATTTAGAACTTAGTACGATGATTCTGAACGAAGCTCATTGTAGCCGAATGTCAATTCACCCGGGGAGTACGAAAATGTACAACGACCTGAGACGTCAGTTCTGGTGGCATGGTATGAAACAAGACATTTCCGATTTTGTTTCGAAGTGTTTAATATGTCAGCAAGTGAAGGCGGAACATCAAGTACCTACGGGTTTACTCCAGCCGATCATGGTACCTGAATGGAAATGGGATTGAGTCACGATGGATTTTGTGTCTGGGTTGCCATTGTCGACAAGTAAGAAAGATGCGATTTGGGTTGTTGTTGATAGACTGACTAAGTCGGCTCATTTTATCCCCGTATGTACGGATTTTTCATTGGATAAACTTGCTGAATTTTATGTTTCTCAGATTGTGAGATTACACGGGGTACCTATTTCTATTGTATCGGATAGAGATCCGAGATTCACCTCTCGATTTTGGAAGAAATTGCAAGAAGCCTTGGGCACCAAGTTGCATTTTAGCACCGCTTTTCATCCCCAAATCGATGGTCAATCCGAGAGGATAATTCAGATACTCGAGGATATGTTGAGATGCTGCATCCTTGAGTTTAGTGGTTCATGGGAGCGGTATCTACCTTTGATTGAGTTCGCACAACAATAGTTTTCAGTCAAGCATTAAGATGGCGCCTTACGAGGCTTTATGCGATCGAAAATGCGAACACCATTGTTTTGGACCGAGCTCGATGAAAGTAAAATTTTCGGAGTTGATTTAATCAAAGATCTGAAGCAGAAAGTAAAGATAATTCGTGAAAGTCTAAAGGCGACATCGGATCGTCGAAGTAAATGCGCGGATTTAAACGAAGAGATATTGAGTATCGGTGGGAGACAAAGTATTTCTTACGGTGTCACCTTGGAAAAAGATACTCAGATTTGGCCGTAAGGGAAAACTGAGTCCAAGGTTCATAGGGCCATATGAAGTGTCCGAACGAATTGGTCGATTATGTATAGATTGATTTTGCCCTTGAACTTGAAAAGATTCACGGCGTCTTTCATGTTTCGATGCTTCGACGTTATAGATCTGATCCATCACACGTAATTAATCCATCAGAGGTTGAAATTCAATCCGACATGAGTTATGAAGAAGAACCGATTCGTATCCTAGATCGTGAAGTGAAAGAGTTGCGAAACAAAAGGGTTCCGTTAGTAAAAGTGTTATGGCTCAAACACGGAATCGAAGAAGCTACTTGGGAAACCGAGAACTCTATGAAAGAACGTTACCCAAACCTATTTACCGGTAAGATTTTCGGGGACGAAAATTTCTTAAGTGGGGGAGAGTTGTGACAGCCCTAATGTGACCCTAGTCGGGAAGTGGTTTCGGGACCACAAAACCGAGTCATAAAAATAATTAGCTGTCATGTTTGATGCTTATTTTATGTATATATGCATGTGTGAAAATTTCATATTTGAATTTTGTTAATTCTAGGTGAATTTTAGTAAATAGGACTTATGTGAGAAAATTTAGAAATGTGCTAGGCAAATGTAAAGTGGCCTATTAATGCATGTTATAAAAATGATGGGTTTGCATGTCAAATTACCCAAAAATTGAGCTAGTGGCCGGCCATGCTATGGGTGGAAACATGTTGAAAACATGTTGTGTTATGTTAGAAAGAATAAAAAAAGGGGTTAGTATTAAAGTAATGCAAAGGGAGGAGTGATGAAAAAAAATTGTCTCATCCATGTTTCCCCCCATTGCCGTGAATTGAAGAAAGAAAACAAAAAAAAAGTGTTCATTCTTGAACATCTTTGGCCGAATAGAGGAAAGAAAGGAAGGGAAAGAGCTTGGAGAAAATCGGCTATGGTGGTTCACTAGATTAAGGTATGTTTAATGTTGCTTTGAAAGTTCATACATCCCTTGGATGATTAGTCTAAATTCTAACTATCTCATGGATGGATTTGGGGTTATTAGAGAGTTAGTATTCACTAAGAGGCTTCAAAAGTTTGGTTGAAGCCTTGATACTATTAGCATGTTAGCTATATGGATGTGTTATGATGCTTGAGGTGTTAGATAAATTTGAACTCATCACCAAGTTCTTTAAGCAACCCAAGTTAAAAGTTTCGGTATTGAGGTATCTTGAGCATTCGGCCATGGTAGGAAGTAGAAGAAGAATATGGTTGTTGTTAGATGAAGTAGAGTCTAACAAATGAGCACACATGTGCATTAGTTGCTAGATGGAGAAGAATCGGCTAGCAAGTTGTGTGCTAAGGCCTAATATAATTTTGAACATTATTGAGTAATGTATGTGTTTTGGAATTGATGGAATGGAGAGTATGCTTAAATTGTGTTATGAACAATTATATGTTAAATCAAGGTTTGCTAAGCTAGCTATTAAGGTGAAGTGCAAATGTTAGTATTTGGTTTCTAGTGTATATATGTGTATTAGCCGAGTTTTGAACTTGAAACAAAATGGTATTTATTCAATACAAGTGACCATATTTGTAGAATGTATTAAGTATACAATCGGCCTCAACATAGACATGCATATTCGCCACATGAATGAGTACATAGGTTGTTGTGTATGTTCGCCATAGGTAAGCATATTGATGGCTTTATCTTGACTTAGAAAATTCGCTAAGGAGAATATTGGCTAATATGTTGAATTTGATTCGTGGTTTCATACATATATGACTCTAATGCCTAATATATAAGGGCTAAGTACCTTGAATTCCTCTTTGATGTTCAAAATGATTAAATCAATTTATTTGTTAATATTAAGCTCAAGAGCAAAGGGAACTAAATCCGATAAAGGGAAGGAAAAAGTGATCGAATAGCCATCGAAATCGTTCGACAACATCCGAGGTAAGTTTTGAGTAATGAGACTTAGTTTATGATTTGATTAAGTCATGACGTATGAGCATAACAAATATACGGTGATATAATGATTCTACTTGAACTATGTGTTGAGTTAATTAGTCTATCGTATGACGGGTAGCCGTATGTCCATAGAGATCATGTCATAAAGCAAACCAAACCATGTTGTTTGTAAGTGGCTATTGAGTAGAAAATGGGAATGCTTAATAGGTGACTTGTGTTTGAATTCTAGTTATGAAAATGAAATAGAGATGTGTCATGATTTATTGATATGTGCATGAATACTCGGATGATAACCGGGCTAAGTCCCGAAGGCAATTGTGCGAGTTACTATTTCCGGGCTAAGTCTCGAAGGCATTTGTGCGAGTTACTATTTTCGGGCTAAGTCCTAAAGGCAATTGTGCGAGTTACTATAACCGGGCTAAGTCCCGAAGGCATTTGAGCGAGTAGCTATATCCGGCTAAACCCCGAAGTTACTTGGTTGGGAATGAGCGATCTTGCTATAATAATTTCAATTAACACGCTCGTAAAATCCCAATGATGAGGTACGTTTCGTATATGCATTTGAGTAGTGATCCCGTTTAAATATTATTCGCTCAGTCGATTAATGAGCTTCCAGCTTTTGGTTAAGTTGATCCCTTATGTATGAATATAAGGGTTGGAAATGTGAAGTAGGGCTGATTGTTGTGAATATGTGTATATGAAATTATCCGTTTAGTTATATGAATGCTATATTTCAGTTGTGCCTAATTTCATTGCTCAAAACTTACTAAGCATTAAATGCTTACTCCGTTCTTTGAATCTCTGTTTTATAGATTTTGGTTCGTCAGCTATCGGACTCAGGATTGTCGAAGTCAAAGTCGTCCACACTATCAAAGCCCTTTTGATACACTTTTGGTTAAACTCTGAAAATGGCATGTATAGGGCTACCCTTTTTGTTGTTGGTCATGTACCCTTTGGTTTTGTATAAATTTGGATAGCCATGCGAAAATGGCTTATATACACTTTGAGCATAGTATTATAATCGTTTTTTATGTTGTTCATTAAGAGGTATGGAAATGTTTGGAAACGATTAGCCATTGGAATGGTTAATCATGATCATATTTTGTGCTATATATGCTAAAGGGCTAGTTGAATCATGGAAACTATGAAATAGGTAAAGTCTACCTTAAAAACAGATGCTGACAGCAGCAGTGGTGTGGATTTGAAAAATCACTAAAAATAGTAAGAATGGAATTAAATAGTGAATAAATTATGTAATTGAACCGTGATGAATCTATTTTCATAGGGAAGTAATGAAACAATCAAATGAACAGTATTTTATGAGATTTTAAAGTTTTTGCGAAACAGGGCCAGAACAGTTTCTGGATTCCCTGTTCCAACTTTAGAAATTCATTATATATTAACAAAAGGTAATTAAAAGTCATTCCATATATATATGGATTCATTTTTGAGTCTAGTTTCAATAGAAACAAACGTCATAAGTATTAAAGCCCTGTACAGGGAGATATATAAGTCGTAATGCAAGAAGGTCAGAGCAGTCGAACTCTGTAACAGGGGAGACTTTAACTAATAAACTGTACTAATTGGCCCAACCAAAAATTCTAGAAAAAAATTTGTAGATGGATATATGAGTCTAGTTTCAGGGAAAATTTACAAAACTGATTTTTGAGTTTTGAAACTCAAGATATGATTTTTAAGGTGACAGTGACGCAGTTAGCCAGCTTGTCTGGAAATTTTTAAAATGGACTGTGAATAAGTGAATTAAGTCTGCTAACCCCTCATGTCCGACTCCGGCAACGGTCTATGGTACGGGGTGTTACATACCATCATTCTTTGATCAGATCAAGCGAGATTTGATTAGATCTGTGACGCTGAAGTGTGGAGGATTAGATCTAGAGTTACGAGATCTTTATTCCATGTATGAGTTTTAACCTATTGATGTTGTGTATGATTTGTTCATAAAATTTATGTAAATATTGATTAATAAGAATTAATCGTTTAAACCTGCTCCAAAATATTGCCTAAACGAATACACCAAGTATTCTTGGTGATGGATAAATTCTTTATTAGGATTGATTTCAAGTAAATGCCTCTGATCTAGACAATACTTGAAGCCATATATGTATGTATGATATTATATGACTCGGTGATGTTTTGCATAATATGTGATATTAAAGTATGTTAATATTCTGTTAATGAGGCTAACTACATGATAAATCATGTACACTATTATCAAAATTTATGTCACACGTTAAAAATGTGGTTTCTAATACTAATAATATTGAAAGCATCATTAAATGCGCCCTCTGTACTCTTTTACCGAATGAATGATATTTCATGCCACTATTTCTATCACTTATCGCATGTTTAAATCATGTCTACTAATTCTACTACTAATTGCATGTTTTAATCATGCTTACTGTACTGATCAATTATCATTAAAAATATGTCATACTGCATGGGGTTGGGATGATTATGTATAGAGGAAGTATTGGATGTTTATTTGCATTTCTGGTGGCTTGTCCATAATACTGGTAGCTTTTCTACATTACTGGCAGTTTATTTGCACTACTAGTCTCTTCTCCACATTATTGGCAGCTTGTCTTCATTACTGATGGCTTATCCACATTTTTGGCAGCTTGTCTGCATTACTGGTGGCTTATCCACATTTTTGGCAGCTTATCTGCATTACTGGTGGCTTGTCCACAAACTGGTGTGCTATTGGTTGGATGAGTTCTGGAGAACTCTTAGTATGGTGTGTAACGGAGTTGGATAGGAACTTTTTTGAAAATTTTGCATTAACATGATCATGCATAGCACAAATTGTGAATTCTGGACTGTACATGATATTTTGTATATTTACTGGCTTGAGTATTAAATTTACTGTTTATTATTATTCTTTTGGAGTTAAGACTCACATTGAGCTTAATAGCTCATTCCTTAGTTTCTAATTTGATTTAAAATAATTCCCGAGGTTAGCACTTGGACAGGGCTATCGGAGGAGCTTCTTTATTGTTTTCATTATTAAGTACTTTAAACTTAATTTTAATAATTGTTTTAAGACTGTAATAATTTTATTATGGAATGTGGCAAGGGACTTTATTTTGGGCATTTTTATTTTGATTTGCATGACTTAAATTTTTAAATTGCATATTCGATATTTAAATGATTATGCATGAAAAATTGGTTTTTTTTTTTAAAATGTTATTATCACAAATTTCCGTTGCAATCGAAAATAAGTATTTTTAAAATACAACTTAGTTTTCTAAAATACTTAATCTCTACAAATGAAATTCTAACGACTCTTGATTTTTGAAATTTACATATTTTCTCAAAACAAAAGCAAATTGCCAAGTTTATTAGTTTTGAATAAAAAGGAAAATGGTTTTAAAGTATGATTTAAAATATGAAAATTTTCTATGTTATTCCGATGGTCAATGTAGCTTTCAAAATTTGGCCATAACGTCTGGGCCGAGTTTGGAAGGTTACAGGATCCTTCATTTCCCAGTTAAAGCCTAAGGTAACTCATCATTGGCCTCAAAAGGCCACGCCTCTTTAGCAAATTGAACCATCTTGGGGTACACGCCAAGATAAAGATCCAATGCCCCACCATTTACACTCTTTTCCTCTAAACAAAAACGAAAGATATTGCCAACTGTTGATAGCCTTCTTAAATCCAGAGTACACCTGAGATTTAGCCTTTCAACTTGTGCTACTATGATCTCGGTGTCTAAGGGTTGGGCTTGGAGGCAATTGACTCCTTAAGAATTGACCATCTAGTGGGGAACCCAAACCTATTGGTAAGTTTTCATTTCACTAAAATAAATTTATTTCTGTCTAGGCAAAGGTTTGGAGCCTAATCCTTGAGTATGGGCTCGTGGCCCTAACAAACACTAAAGTAGACCATTCGAGCTGAAGACCCTTGAGTCAAAACCTTCAATCGATAAAATTGTTGGAAGATATCAAGTAGGTGTAACTCATTCAAGCTGTTGCAGTATAAGAAGTATGCCACCAAGGTCCACCAGGATAGACTAGTTAGCCGCCCTGGTGCAATTCCATACTCTTTTAGTATCATAAAGAAGAAGGAATGCAGAAAGAGATGGAAGCCAACCTCTAATAGGTAAAAAAGCTAAATAGGGCCCTCGCTAGAATTGGTTAAATGCCTCTCCCTAGAGTGATTTCAAAGTGGAAAGCAAAGTTAGGCAATAGGGTACCACGAGCTACCAAATGACTTACCATCTCCTCCTGCGTGATTAAGCAACTATACAATCTGATCTGTCGTAATTCGGAGTAGCAGATTAAACTAGTTTTCACATTTTAGGAGATACAAGCACTTCGGTTAAGTTTAAGTTTTCTTAATGCTATTGAAATTAAATAAATTGTGTAATTTGAGTCTTTTATTGACCATAAGGTTCGAATGAGGCCTAAAGGTAAGCTAATATACTTTGTAAGTGTGCAGGAGACCATTAGAAGGTGCGCTAACTCAATATTGGTCATTGTGTTGCAACACAAAAAGTTGGATGTCGCAACATAGGGACGAACTCGATAAACCACTCACTCATCTTTGGAAGAAAGCTTCCTTAGCTTCTCCTCCCCGGCCCTCAGATACGGGCGTCGAACTACTAGACGTTGCTTCGTGAATAGAGTCATACGCATTACTTTCAACTTCATCGGAGTCAACTTGGTTGGATGTCATTGCTATAAGAAAACATGTTATAAGACGGTCAGGAGATATCACACTATCACAGGTTATATAATGGCATGTATAGCTAGACTCATGCACGTTAAGTTCAACCTGAGAATCAACTAAATCGTAGCTCTAATACCAATAAATGTAACAACCCTAAGCCGTATCCTTCACCGAAATAGGGTTACAAAGCATTACTAGTGTTTTCAATTTAAAACGAATAAAAGTTCTAAACATTTTAATTCATGTCAATAATCATAGCAATTCCAATCAATAACACACAAATCGTCCTTAAAACGAGTCCTCGAGGCCTTAACAGTACATTAGAAACAAGTCAAGACTAAATTAAAAATATATAGAATTTTTTGAAAAAAGATAAAAATTATCAAACTGCAGAGGTCAGACGGTCGTTTGGCCAGGCCTTGTGACTCACACGACCAAGGGACACGCCCGTGTCTCAGGTCATGTAGACATTCGAAGTAGGTACACATGGCTGTGTCTCAGCCCGTGTCCTTACCCGTGTAACTCACTGACTTGGGTCATACGACCAAGCCACACGCCCATGTGGCAAGCTGTGTACCATTCGAAATAAACTCACACAACCATGTGCTAGGTCATGTGCTAGGTCGTGTGACAACCTGACTTGCAATCCTTTGAAAACTACAAGGGACACACGGCCGCATTGCCTGGCCGTATGTCACACACAATTGAGATACACGCCCGTGTCTCTTCCCGTGTGGACGAAAATAAGTCATTTTACAAGACATGTTTCTCACCCATATGAGTATGTACCTACAACCAATATTGCACATATATACAAGCCATAACAAGGCACCAAAATCATGCATATTCTTGCTAATCAAACATGGTATATAAGCATACAACCAATATGCCCAAAGGCACCTTAAATGACAACATTCAAAGATGTATAACCATACACTCAAATTGGCCAAAATAACCATCTAACTTCTAACTAAGTTTGCATCAATTCAAAACACTTGATTTACCTAGCCATCACATATTATTAGGTACCAAATATGCCATTCCACAACTATTACCAAATAACCATATAAGTCCTACATAACGAGTACCAATTCACCACATTTCCAACAAACTAAAAGACAATTTTTAACATTTATTTTAGGTTACCATTTCATCTTTAAACATTCAAACTTAACAAGCAAAAACATCAACCAATTCAAGGCCATTTATATACATACCAAACTATGCCATTACACTAACAAAATGCTAAAACACAAGCCAAATCAAATGGCCATTTTAACAACCAAAATACCTATACATGACATTATAACCAAAATTAAAAACATCCAAAAGTACCAATATAGCCGATAGATAGTGTGATAGATCTCCGACGACTTTCCAACCTGTACAAGCTTTCGATAAACTACAAAACAAAGAAAAGTAAACACAAAGTAAGCATGTCATGCTTAGTAAGCTCGTAACGAATATGGTTTAAGCTTGTCAATACCTTATAAAATCACAAAGCATGTAAAAATCAATCCAACATGATAATAATTATTTCATAAATTTATATATATACTTTCATGCGTTTTATTACCACAAAGGTACACATTTCCTACCTTCCTTCATAATAATGTAAATTACATTGAAAGCTCTTACCAAAGCTCGCACGAGGAATAATATGATGGTTGACACATCTCTTTTTCTTTATTCGATAGCCGAGGTTATCCTTTTTCATAATTCGATAATCGAAGCTATCTTTTTTCATAATTTGATCGTCGTCACCAACCCTTTTCATTGTTCAATGGTCGTCACCATCCCTTTTCATAATTTCATAGCTGAAGCCATTCCTTTTCATAGTTCGATGGTCGTCACCATCCCTTTTCATAATTGATAGCCAAAGTTATCCCTTTTCGTAGTCGATAGCTGAAGCTATCCTATTTCACCTGTAACACCCCGTACCCGATACCGTTGCCGGAGTCGAACGCGAGGTGCTAACAGACTTGATTACTTTGTTTTCACAGTCCATTTAAAAAAAAAATTTCCAGACAGGCTGGCTAACTGCGTCATTGTCGCCTTAAAAATCATATCTCGAGTTCCAAAACTCGAAAACTGATTCCGTAAATTTTCCCTGAAATTAGACTCATATATCCATCTGTGGATTTATTTCTAAAATTTTTGGTCGAGCCAATTGGTACAGTTTATTAGTTAAAGTCTCCCCTGATTCTGGGTTCGACTACTCTGACTTTCATGTATTACAACTTCGATATCTCCCTGTACAGAGCTTCAATACTCATGCCGTTTGTTTCTAATAAAACTAGACTCAAAGGGGAATCTATACATATAAGGAATGACTTCTAATTGTCTCTGGATAATTTATGGTAAATTTTCAAAGTCGAAACAGGGGATCCAGAAACCGTTCTGGCCCTGTTTCACGAGAACTTTAATGTCTCTTAATATACTGTTCATATGATCGTTTCGTTACTTTCATATGAAAATAGATTCATCAAGGTTCGATTACATAATTTATTCACTATTTAATTCCATTCCTACAAATTTTAGTAATTTTTCAAATCCACACCACTGCTGCTGTCAGCATCTGTTTTCAAGGTAAACTTTACCTATTTCGTGGTTTCCATGGACCAACTAGAGTTTTGTCATACATAGGTCCACATATGATCATATTTAGCCATTCCAATGGCTGATCATTTGCCCAACACTTCCATTCCAGTCCATAGTCACATCATGAAACCATATATATATATACATAAACACAAATGGTCTAATGCCATACTCCACTTCTACGAGCCATTTTACTTTGGTTGTACACACATACATCACAAAAAGTACTTGAAAAACAACAAAGGGTAGTCCTATACATGCCATATCCAGAGTTCAACTAAAAGAGTACCAAAAGGGCTTTGATAGTGTGGATGACTTGACTCGATGATCCCGAATCCGATAGCTAACGAGCAAAATCTATAAAACAGAGAGCCAAAGCAACGGGTAAGCATTTTAATGCTTAGTAAGTCTCAAGTAATGAAATCAGCTTTGACTAAAGTATTACATTCACATAGCTAAATGAATCACTTTATTAATACACATTCTCATAATCATACTTACTTCACACTTCATCAACATATACACACACAAGGTATCAACCTATCTAAGAGCCGAAAGTTCGTTAGTCGATTGAACGAATACTATTTAAAACGAATCAACTTTTCCGATGCACATGCAAACATACCTTATCGTTTGGGTTTTTCGAGCGTATTAATTAAAATTATTATAGCACAAATCGCTCACCTTCAAACCCAAGTTTCTTGATTTAGCGGATATAACCACACGCCTAATTGCCTTGGTCTTAACCCGGACATAGCAACTCTCACAAATGCCTTGGTCTTAGCCGGATATAACAACTCGCACAAATGCCTTGGTCTTAGCCGGATATAACAACTCGCACAAATGCCTTCGGGCTTAGCCGGATATCATTCAAATGCTCATGCACACATATATCAATATTCATGACACATCCATATTTCATTTCCGTTACTAAGGCTCAAACACAAATCATTTATCAAACCCTTCCAATTTCGCCTCAATAGCCACACACAAAGAGCATGATTTCAATTGGCTTTATAACATAGGCTCTATGCACATTCGGCTATCCGCCATAATATGACAAATCATTTCAATATAAATCAAGTAGGGTCATTACTTGAAGACTTACCTCGGATGTTGTCGAATGATTTCGACGGCTATTCGATCACTTTTTCCTTCCCCTTATCCAACTTTGGTCCTCTAAGCTCTTGAGCTTAATTCAAACAAATAGAGCTTATTTAATAATTTATCAATTTAACAATCCGATTAAATACATTCATATTATACAATTGGGCGCGAATAGCTTTATTGACTAGTTATTCAAGCATTATACATGTGCTCTACTCATGCACCACCGAATAATAGGACTAGCTTAATACCTTGCATTTTCGAATTCATAGACATCATTTCGTTCCTCACAACACACATTTTGTCCCTAACCATCATAAGAGCCCAAGGCATCACTTACAAAGGCATCACTTACAATGCCGAATTCCAATTAAGTCTACCATCATAGCATTATCATATTTATGCACTTGGTAAGTTGCGTCTGAACACATTCGGCACTAGGTGTCCAAACCAATGTTCCTCGAACATTAAACTCAATTTATAACCCATTCAAAATTCCTTAGCAACAAGCATTTAACAACAATGTACTTAACCAATTCCTTAAGCACACATTCGGCAACATTATATATATGTCAATGACTAAAACACTTAGGCCGATTCTTTCCATTTTGTATCTATGCACCTATTTGATCATTAGTTTAGTTCAAACACCCTTACACCAAGCTTCATCCAATTTAACATGAAACACAAACCTAAATCCTCAATAGCTACCATGGCCGAAAGTTCTAGTCATCCCAAAATTCAAAATTCTTAGCATGGGCTACCTAGAGGATTTGATGACTAGTTCAAATCTCAAACCATTTAACATACTTATCAAAATATATAACATTACCATCATTTTTCTTTAACCTCTACCATGGCCGAATGTTCATATCACCATCCATTTCAAAGATTTCGGCATGGTTAAGTAAGGGACTTAGAATCTAGCTTAAAACCATGCTAAGATTTTAAAGGACTAGCTTGAGTTTCTTACCTTAATGAAGGCCTACCATGGCCGAATGGCTCCTCCTCTTCCTCTCTTAGAATCGGCCAAGAAGAAAACATGAGAAAGACTCCTTTGTTTCTTTTCTCTTTTCCTTATTTTATTTACTTATGTTATAAAATATAAGCTACTAACTAATAATTAATACATATTATGTGCATATAAGCCCATCATGGCGGCCACTACTTATGATATATGGGAAATTTGACATTCAAACCCCTCATTTTGCATGCATGATCCACTAGTCATCACACATTTCCCATCATACTTCCAAAGTTTACTACTAGGTCCTTTCTAGTGAAATTCACATTTATAACTCTAAACCAAAACATCAAAATGTCACACATGAGTTAACACATATTATAGGCATCAAAATAAATTTTAAATTATTTTTATGCCTCGGTTTTGTGGTCCCGAAACCACATTCCGACTAGGGTCATTTTAAGGCTGTCACATCACCCATCAATGAATGTTGTTGGACTTTTTCATCAAGCATAATTTAATATTATGTAATAATAGTGTAACACCTTTAACCCGAATCTGTCGCCAGAACAAGGTTATGGAGCATTACTGAAGTTTACAAATTAATTTTTAGACATTTCATTTCATCTAGCATTCATATTAGAAACCAATTAAAATCATACATACTGTCCCTTAAACGAGACCTCGAGGCCAAAATTACGCATTAGAAACAAATAGGAACTAAGTCGAAAACTCAAAAAAAAAATTCAGAAATATTTAAAATTTTCAACTTTGCAAGGGTCACAAGGTCGTGTGGTCAGCCCGTGTGACTCAGACTGTTTGGAGACACGCTCGTGTCTCAGGCCATGTGGGCATTTGAAACAGGGACACACGACTGTGTTTCAGCCCGTGTCCATGCCCGTGTGAGTATATTGACTTAGATCACACGGCCAAGTCACACGTCTGAGTGCTAGACCGTGTGAGCATTCTGTTTTATGCAAATTTAAGATGCAGGGGACACACGGCCATGTCGCCTGGCCATGTGTCACATACGGTTGAGACACACACCCGTGTCTCTACCCGTGTGGATGAAAATAGGTCATTTTACAAGCCATATTTCTCACCCAAATTTTATGTCAATCTACAATCAACATTACACATATCAACAACCCAAAATAAGTGGCTAAACCCAACAAATTACATATATACCTTCATTAAGCAAAATACCTATACATTTCATTATAACCAAAATCAAAACATTTAAAAGTACCGATAGAACTGATGGATAGTGTGATACAACTTCGACAAGCTTCCAACCCAATCGAGCTTCCGATAATCTAAAAAGTAAAGGAAAACAAATACATAAGCAATGAATGATTAGTAAGCTCATATAAAATTTAATCATAATAATTCTTTTCAAATATAAAATTTATACATATCAAGAATAATTCAAAATTGATACTGCAATACTCATAAAGCTATATTCATCCACACACAAGGTGAATAAATCCACAACATCACTTATACATTTATCCCAAGCTCAGTAGGATTTAAATAACTTTAACTCTTCAAAATTTCTTTATTTTCATTTGCATTTCTTTACTTTCCACACTTATTCCATATGCATGACACATAAGTCATAAACATACCATTCAACCATGGTCACAAGCTAGTGCATTTAAACAAAGCCTTTTTCGAATTGATCACATGATAAGTCATTTCGTAAGAAATTACACAATTTAAAACTTACCACTTTTTCATGAGCACTAGCATATTTTCTCTTAAGTACTTACCACTTCAATACATCATATAAATAAACATTTTATCATTCAACCAATAGCTTGGCACTTGTCTAAGCATCAAACAACAACACTTGTTAGTGTACTTGCACATATTTCATATAAATTCAACATTGATATACTTATTTTCTCGACATGTCACACTTGAGTTTATTACTCATCTCAACTTACATAATTTCCTTGTATCAACATATCAAAGATAATCATATATGTACATGTCATGATACATATCATTCTCTTACCATTTCTTCATAAACATATATCATTCATTTCATCATATCAATATTTCATATACCATCATTTCAATGTATTTCATGTACGTTTATTCCGATAATAGTTTTATCGAACTTAACATTAATCAAATTCCATGTACATATACTTTCCACATCATGTGTCCATATACGGGTAATAATTCATTTCATATCATAATTTTGCCCATTGAATCATTTAAAATATCGATGGATACACGAGCAATACGCACAAGTGTACACAATTGTAATCTGTTAATTCATATTCGGGAATGCTCATTAAAGTACATAATCAGGAAGCACTCGCTCGAGCCATATAATGGGAAGCTCATGTGAGTCATGTAACGGAAAGCTTATCCGAGTTGTATAACGGGAAGCTCATAAGAGCCATAATCAGGAAGCTCATACGAGCCAATAACGGGTAGCTCCGTAAAGCCATTAACAAGAAGTTCCGGATAGCTATATATCGGGAAGTTTGAGGAAGCCAATATTGGGAAGCTCCGAAGACCCATTAATCAGGAAGCTCACAAAGAGCCAATCAACGAGAAGCTCACGAAGAGTCATATATCAGGACGCTCATAAGAGTTGCAGTGTGTCCACAACATATGTAGGATCACAACCAATCGGGATGCTCCGAAGAACGATTAACGGGAAGCTCGCAAGAATTATATAACGGGAAGCTCGAGAGGCTAATAACGGGATGCTCTTTTGAGCTATGGTTTGTCCACAACATATGCAATACCACAACCAATACGGGAGCCCTGTATCTATCGAATTTCATTTATTCAATCGGGACTTATAATTTATCAAATATTGTCGGATATGTGGTAAATTTCATGTATATGGCATTTACACAATTCACAAATACAACATTCAATTCAAACATATAAATATGCATAATTTAGTTACACGAACTTACCTTAATTGAATTGTAATAATTACAAGAGTTTAAGGACTATTTCGCTATTTTTCCTTTTTCAGAGTATCTATGGAATCTTGATCTAAAATATAAATTTATTCATTCATATATTTCAGTTCCAATTTATTTCACAATTTATACCCTTTAATTTTTTGAATTTACGAGCTATTCCTGACTTTTACAAATTTTACAATTTAGTCCCTTAACTAATTAATTTATCAAATTAACTAATATTTCTCAATTAATAATTTATCCAAATATTCTAGGCTATCATACAACCCTTAATAAAATAGAAACTTAATGCCAAACCCTAATATTTTAACTATTTACACCATTTGATATTAACATTAATATTTAACAAAATCACTTTATAATTTCATCATACAACAAAATTAAAGCTATAAACTCACTTGATATTAATAATTTATTCCAATATATTAATTTAAACAATAAAAAATTCATTTCATGCAATTTGGTCATTTTTGACATTTTACAAAATTACCCTAAAATTTTACTTTTATTCAATTTAGTCTCTAAGCCTAAAACATGCAAATTAGCCATTTTAATGTAAACTCATACTATTTGAATATTCATATATATTTTCCTCATCCTCCTCTCCATTCCACATCTTAATGCATATATAATTTCACTATTTACTTATATGTTCATATCAAAGTTGTTCACTTGAGTCATAGTCACTAAATTATTTATATCTTGAGCTAAAGAATTCTAAATTAAGATTAGCTTGATGTTTTTGAAACTAGAATAAAATATATTTCTACCATAAAAATTCCAAAATTTATAATTTAATCAATAAGTACAGTAAGATCTTCAAATTTATCCTTGTTCTGTTGTTTGACAGCTTCAACCTTTCTTTACTAAAAATTAATTATCTCTTAGTACGGAGTTTGGATGATGTTTCCATTTGTTTATCTTGAAAATAGACTCATTATTAATTTAAAAATATAAATTTAAACTCATAATTATTTTTTAAAAATTTTTGATGATTTTCCAAATTCAGAACAGGGGAACCCGAAATCAATCTGACCTTGTCTCACAAAAATTCATATATCTCATAATATGAAATTATTTTGCTTACAACGTTTCTTCTATGTAAAATTAGACTCAATAAGATTTAATGTAATCTTTAATTAACCTCTAATTCAATTTCTACAATATTTAGTAAATTTTCAAAGTTAGAGTACTGCTGCTGTCCAAAACTGTTTTAGTGCAAAATATTGATAACCAAGTTTATAGCACCCTCATTTCCTTTCTCTACAATATTTCTCATCACTTCCTCTTATTTCCCTTCACTAACATATCAAGAAAATAGAACCTTATATAAGAAAACTCTACTTTAACATCATTTTCATACTTTTTTAATAATATCAAACTTAAAAATATATTGAGATCTTGATGTTCTTACCTTGTCCTACTGATTTCAATCTTTAACTTGATTTTATCTCTCCTCCAGCTTCTATTTCTTGAATCTAACTTAATATTCTAGCTCCCCATAGTCTCCTTATTATTTTTCTCTCTTGGTAGCTATGAAAATTCTTTTGATTTTTAAGTGAAAATGGTGAATTTTTAGTAAAATGACCAAATTGTAAAGAAAAAAAAATTTATTTCTTTCTTTTCTCTTCTCACGTTGGTTGCATGGAAGATGAAGAGAATTCTTTATCTTTCTTCCCTTATATACTAATTAAAATAATAATAAAATATAATTAAAAATCAAATCAAAATATTAATAAACTAATATTTATTTATTTAATTTAAAAAATCACCAATATCATCATTACTCTTCAAAATTATCTTCCTTGCTGAATGACCATTTTGCCCTTTATGATTCTTCAAAATTCCTCTATTAACTCATCATTTATTTGGGTAAAATTTTGATTTAACCCCTCATACTTTTTTACTTATTTAATTTGGTCCTAATTCATCCATTTTTTTTAGTTTCTAAATCATTCCACCCTTAAAATATTTACACTATTGGTCCTTTAACTTTTTCATATTTACACTTTAACCCTCAAATTTTAAGTATTTACTCTTGGGCTACAAAACTTTTCTCGCCTTTGTGATTTAGTCCTTTCTTGAATTAATATTTCACAATATACTTCCCAAACAGATTTTGTTGACATAACTCAAAATTTCCCTTTTTGTCACTTTATTTATATCAAGGACAATATTCACTTTCCTATTGTAGTAACTTTCGTGGTATTACAAATAGTATTTAAATCTTAATCAAAAATAATATTTAAATGTACAGACTTACCTCAACGATAAACGTAGAAAATGAAGTCGACTGATCCGAAGCTTTTTCTTTGCCTCGATCTAAAGCCGTACGTGGTTTATCTTGATTTAAATGAATAAATTCAGCTCAATTCAATAATCATTCCATTCAATTTAACTCAATTTCATATTTTTGAAAAATTATAATTTTACCCATATACTTTTGATTTCTTTTCAATTTAGTCCTGAAGCTCGAAAAATGAAATTCATGCAAATTTCACCCCTATCCAAGCCTAGCCAAATATTCTACAAGCTTATAGCAGCCCACACATTTCATTAATTCACAAATTACACCATGAATATTTCACATTTTTCAATTTAATCCCTATTTGACAATTTCATCAAAAATCACTTAACTAAAGTTGTTTATCTAACAACAACTAATCATTTTCTTTCAAAAATCATCAAAAAAAATACACATTCATTAATGTTAAAACCCTAACACTTTAACAATTTCACAAATTAGTCCCCAGGCTAGCTAAATAAAGCTTCAACGATCCCGAAAACGTAGAAATCATCAAAAACGAAACAAAAATATATACCATCCACCCCAAATAAGAAAGGCTGAATGCTCAAGCTCTCATGGATGCTTTTACTTTGAAATTTCGATGGTGTGGGTAGTTTAGGAAGATGATTTTTTAATTTTTGTATTATTTAATTGTCATTTATTTACCAAATTACAAATACAACCTTTAAAAACATTTATAATTTCACTTATGCCAAGCCAACACATTCCAGTATCAATATTTGTGGTCTAATTACCATATAAGGACTCATAATTTAAGGTTCTATAGCTATTAAATATATTTAGTTACTAGAACTCAACTTTTACACTCTACGAGATTTAGTCCTTTTATCAAATTAAGCATGCAAAAGGTAAAATTTCTTAACGAAATTTTTATATGGTACTACTATCATGCTTTAGAAAATAAAATAATAATAAAATAATTATTTCAACATCATTTTTTTTTGTCCTGAAACCACTATTCCAATTTCACTGAAAACGGGTTGTTATATTTATGAACTTGATCAAACTCTATGAAGATTCGACATTCTATTCAATACAAATTAGGCTTCTTCTAAACTTTATATTCTTGAATTTTTATTCATGACTATCTTACATATCAAGTTTATATTGTTTATGAGATCTATAAGGAACTAATCCTCCTATAGGGGATTAACGAGTGGAGGTATGATTAATTAACTGTTTTGTAGGGTTTTCTTAGTGGATTAGCTATTCAGGAAATGAAGAATTTAAAACCTAGGCTTGATGACCCTAGGAAGTCATCAAAGTAGGAATTAACCCAAAATTAGTATGGTTTATCCGTGAACACCTTAACCCTAAACTGGTTTGGATTGTGAGGTCGAGAGAAAAGTAGTTCTTGTCGACTTGTTATTCTAGTAGAAGATCAAAAGATCCTACTAAGGTATCGATTAGTTGATTAAACAAGAAGCCCGGAGCGACAGTTGATTATGACTATTGAAGTGAGCTAACACCCATGCTCAAATTTGATAAATTCTACTATTTGATTTCCTACTATTTATTTATTTGCATTCTTTTATTATTATAAAAAAAACCCAAAAACCTTTCTTTATATTTCTTTGTAATATAATCTATCTAAAGTACTAATTAGACCTATTTATGCTTAGGTTAGAGTTAACTTAGTGCTCGTCTTCCTTGGGTACGATTCTTGGAGTACTCACCTACTCCGTTATAACTATATTACAATTTGACCTGTATACTTGGGAATACCACCTTTTTAATATATTTTATGCAGGATTTTTACTCTAGATATTGGTACGTCTGGAGGCGGTCAAAATGGCATTCCCGCCAAGGTACTAACCTTTTAGGACTGTAGGTCATTGTTATTTGCAGCCATATAACTTCTCCAGTGACTCCTTTGACTCCTAGGACCAGAACCCCTAACTCTCCCTGTCGACACCCAATTCAATCCTAGACATCATGATATAAAAGTGAGAAGAAAGTAAATGAAAATGAAGGATTACCTAGAAAATAAGGAGATACTCACAAAAGAAGAGTAATTCTGGTAAAGGAACTGAAGGAAGAAGAACGGAATGGAAGAAAGAAGATTTTGGGTTCTAAAGGAAACTCAAACGACAAGGAATTTTAGGGGGGATTGATTTTAGATGAAAGGGTTTTTTTCCCTTTAGGTCTCAATTTAAATAACCAAGCGTCCAAGAGAAGCTTGGATTCAAAAATTAATAAACTGTTCAGGTCCCCGAACCTACTTTTGACACTTGTCGATCCAAGGAAGGGTTTTTCCTAAACTCCTTGATAACTAAAAAATGGGAAGATCTAGCAGTGTAAGTCGCCGTCAAGTATCCGCCAAAATGGTGTTGCTATTATAGAATCTGTTAAGTAACTTTTTATTTGGGAACATTCTGGCACCAAGTATAAGCTAGAGGCTCCGTCAAGATAATAGTAAGGTTAACCTTAAACCCGTTACCCACTATATATGGAGTATAGGTAGACTTGTTATTCAGGCAGGATGGGTTTAAGGAAAATTTGATATAGTGGTTAATGCTTAAACAACAATGATGTATGGTGGAGTTCACTTATAGAGCTAGTCAAAAGAGGAAATTTTGAAGGCAAAATTTTCTTTGGGTGAAGGGTTTTTACACCCTGTTTTCTCTTATGTACCAAAACTAAAGGAAAGTTAGAACTAAATTGAATGGATTGGAAAATTGGTAGATTTTATTAGGAAATTTAGAAATTTTAACGACTAAGTTGTGAATAGTTGGTTAATTATGGATCAATTAGAAATTATGTTTATGTCATAATGCTTATCATGAAGATGAAATTGGCATGAATGGAAAAAGAAGTATGTGTTGTTTATGCAAGATAGATGTTAGTATATGCAAATGATGTATTGATATCTTGTTTGTGGCTGATTTGGTTGTATGTATACACTTGGATTGGAGATGCTTGTTGTTGTGTAGGCTGGTGCAAGTAAAGGTGGCAAAATGGCTTGGTAAATAGCCTTATTTTTGTCCACAAGGGTAGAGACACGGCTATGTGTCTCAGTCGTGTGACAGACACGACCTAAGGACATGGGCATGTGCCCAGGGCATGTGAAGTCTACACCTATTTTATGGAAAATTATGAAAATTAAATCGCCCACACAGGCATGTGACTTGGCCGTGTAACTTTTAAATATTGATGACATCATAAATAGAAAGTTACACGGGTTAAATACATGAGCTTGTGTGACCACACGGCCAACCCACAAGGGCGTGTGACCCCTGTTTTGATGAAAAATTTTCTAAATGTTGTAGAATTTTCTAAAGTTCTCGGTTTAGTCTCAAACCACCTCCAATACATGTTTTAGGCCTTGTAGGTTCGTTTTAAAGATGATATGATTATAAATGAAAAGCTTTAAATTTGGATGGAAATTTATGCCTCGGTTTGTATGTTAGCTTGTGTTTAAGTTTGGTAATGCCTCATACCCTATTCCGGCGTTGGATACTGGTAAGGGGTGTTACATTTAGCAATATCAGAGCTACGATTTAGTTAGTTCTTGGATTAACGTAGTGTGTGTACGAGTCTAACTATACATGCCATATATAAATTGTGATAGTGTGACGACTCCTGACAATTTTAAACTGTGTTTTCATATATTAATGGATCCCAATCGAGTTGTGGCAGACGATGTAGAAAGTAATGCACTGGCTCTTGCCCAAGGGACGGTGGCAGTTGAAAGTAGACCCGTAACTGTGAGTCAGGAGGAGAGGCTCGGGAAGCCTTCTTCCAAATGATGAACTAGTGGTTCTCAGAAACCTGGCCACTCAACAACAACATGCTCCACCCCCTCCTAATCCTCAACCTGTCCCCATAGTGCCTCAAGGTATGGACTTTATGAGATTGAATAGAACCCCGGTTGATAAGATCAGAAAGCAAGGGGCTGAAGAATTTAAAGCAAATGCTGATGATGATCCCAAAAATGCAGAATTTTGGCTTGAAAATTCTATTAGAGTGTTCGATAAATTATCTTGTACACCCAATAAATGCTTGAAATGTGCTATATCTTTACTGAGGGACACATCATATCACTAGTGGAAGACACTAGTATCTGTGGTTCCGGGAGAGAGGGCTACATGGGAATTCTTTCAGGAGGAGTTTCAAAAGAAGTATATCAGTGAGCGATTCATCGATCAGAAGCGTAAAGAGTTTGTTCGGCTCAGTAAGTATGCTAGAGAGTGTGTTTCCTCGGAAGCTATTATGTGTAAAAGGTTTGAAGATGGGCTTAATGAAGACATCAGACTGTTAGTGGGTATTCTTGAGCTGAAAGAATTTGTTGTGCTCATTGATCCCATAAGTAAAAAAGAGGAACTAACCAAAGAACAGAGAAAAGTCGAGTCTAAGGCTAGAGATATAAGAAAGAGGCCAATGGGTAAGTCGTTCCAATCTTAGTCTAAGAAATCTAGAGAGATGCATTCTCATTCTCATGCTTCAGTTGGGTTCTCAAATAGGAACCATGGAAATCAGTATTCGGTTATAAAGCTCAGACTACTTCTATTGCGAGCGTTGGTAATTGACCCAATAGATCTGGATGCCCACATTGTGAAAGATGCCATCCCGGCAAGTGCTGAATGAATGACCGAGCTTGTTTTAAGTGTGGTTATGAAGATCACTTCATTAAAGATTACCCCGAGATGACTAAAAAAGAAAAGTTTCAGAATACAAGGCCGAGTAATAGAGGGAGACCCTCGAGAAATACCGGGAATGGAGCTAGCAGTAAAAATATGACTACGAATGATCCAGTAGGGAGATCTGACGCTAGAGCACCAGCTAGATCTTATGCCATTCATGCTCGTGAGGACGCATATTCTTTAGATGTTATGACCGGTACTTTTTCTCTTTATGATACTACTGTTATTGCTTTGATTGACTCGGGGTCTACCCATTCATATGTATGCATGAATTTGGTAATTAGTAAGAATATGCCTGTTGAGTCTACGGAATTTATGATTAAGGTGTCAAACCCTTTAGGAAATCATGTATTAGTTGATAAAGTATACAAGAAATGTCCTTTGATGATTAGAGATCACTTGTAACAGCCCGATTTTGGGCCTAGTCGAAACAGTGGTTTTGGGACCACTATTTCGAGGCCAGAGAAAATTATTTTAGTATTATTTTATGTGTTATAATATAATTTTATAAGTGCATGTAAATTTTGGTAAGTTAATTTTAGCAATTTCTAGTCCAATTTCGAAAAAGGACTAAATCGCATAAAAGGTAAAAGTTGTGTTTTAATACCTAAAGGTTTTAAATTGCCTTGTATCTTAAATTGGGGGTATTTAAAGTGAAATTAGGCCATTGAAAGTGTGATGGCCGGCCATGGGAGACAAAATTGTTGAAAAGTCAAAATTAGGTGAAATTTGGTAACCAATTTTGACTAGTTTTATTATTAACAAATAAAAAAGAAAAAGCTATCATTTTTCTCTACTCCTTCACCGAAATATGTAGCAAAGAAAGGGTTTTGAAGCTGGAAAATTTCAGCAACATATTTCCCTTGCTTAACAAGGAAATCGAGATTTGGACCTAGAACGGAAAGAAATCGATTAAGGGATGATTTAGTCCTTTTTCGAAATTGGACTAGAAATTGCTAAAATTAACTTACCATAATTTACATGCACTTATAAAATTATATTATAACACATAAAATAATACTAAAATAATTTTCTCTGGCCTCAAAATAGTGGTCCCGAAACCACTGTTCCGACACATAAAATAATACTAAAATAATTTTCTCTGGCCTCGAAATAGTGGTCCCAAAACCACTGTTCCGACTAGGCCCAAAATCGGGCTGTTTACATCACTATTTTCCAGTTGACTTGATGTTGCTATCGTTTGATGAATTTGATGTTATATTGGGTATGGATTGGTTGACTATGCATGATGCTATAGTAAATTGTAGATGGGAAGTCATTGAATTGAGATGTGAAAATGGTGAAATTCTTCGGGTTAAGTCAGATGAGTCAAATAGATTGTCAATTGTGATTTCTTCAATGTCTGCTCAGAAATGTATAAGAAAAGGGTGAGAAGCCTATCTTGCCTACGTGTTGAATAAAAAAGAATCTGAATTGAAAATTGATTAAGTGCTAGTAGTACGTGAATATCCGGATGTATTCCCAAAAGAATTGTCAGGTTTGCCTCCGATTAAAGAAGTTGATTTTAGTATTGATTTGGTCCCTAGGACTACACTGATATCGATAGCTCCGTATAGAATAGCCCTGACCAAAGTGAAGGACTCAGTTGCAAGAACTAACAAATAAAGGTTTTTTGAGACCGAGTTATTCTCCCTGGGGTGCACCAGTATTATTTGTAAAGAAGAAAGACGGATCAATGAGACCTTGCATCGATTATCGACAGCTTAATAAAGTGACTATAAAGAACAATTATCCCTTGCCAAGAATTGTTGACTTGTTTGATCAGTTGAAAGGGGCAACAGTGTTTTCAAAAATAGATTTGAGATCCGGATACTACCAGTTGCACGTTAAAGAGTCAGATGTGCCAAAGACTGCCTTTAGAACAAGGTACGGGCACAATGAATTTCTTGTTATGCCTTTTGGACTAACAAATGCTCCTGCATTTTTTATGGACTTAATGAATCGAATCTTCCCACCATATTTAGATAAGTTTGTGGTTGTTTTCATTGACGACATACTAATCTATTCTCGAGATGAGACAGAGCATGCAGAACACTTAAGAACTGTTCTATAAGCCTTGAGAGAAAATCAGTTATATGCTAAGTTTAGTAAAAGTGAATTTTGGTTTCGAGAAGTCAGATTTTTAGGACACATTGTTTCAGGGGATGGTATCCGAGTTGATTCGAACAAGATTTCTGCTATTGTTGAGTGGAAATCACCAAAGAATGTATTTGAGGTTAGAAAATTTTTGGGATTAGCTGGTTATTACAGACGGTTTGTTAAAGGATTTTTGATGACCACTACTCCTATGACGAGATTGCTACAAAAGGATGTTAAGTTCAAGTAGTCTGAAAAATGTCAGCTAAGTTTTGAAAAATTGAAAGCATTATTGACTAAGGCACCAGTTTTAGTATAACATGAATCGAGGAAAGAGTTTGTAATTTATAGGAATGTATCATTGAATGGATTAGGATGTGTGTTGATGCAAGAGGTCAAAGTGATAGCTTATGCCTCGAGACAGCTGAAACCGCACGAAAAGAACTACCCAACGCATGATTTAGAGTTAGCTGCCATGGTGTTTGCCTTGAAGATTTGAAAATATCATTTGTACAGTAAGAAATGTCATGTATTTACTAATCAAAAAATTTTAAAGTATCTGATGACTCAAAAAGATCTAAACTTGCGACAACGGAGATTGCTTGATTTATTAAAAGACTATGAGCTTGTGGTCGATTATCATCCAGGAAAGGCGAATGTGGTGGCCAATGCTTTGAGTAGGAAATCTTTGTTTGCTTTGAGGGGCATGAATACACAGTTGACTTTATCCGATAATGGTTCGATTCTAGCCGAGTTGAGAGCTAGACCGATGTTTCTTCAGCAAATTTGTGAAGCTAAAAAAGGTGACAGTAAGTTGCAAGCCAAGAGAATTCAGTGTGAATCTGGCGATGATTCAGAATTTCAGATCAACTCCGGTAATTATTTGAGATTCTGAGGTAGGATATAAATTCCTAAAGATACAGAGTTGATTCAAAAGATTCTTAATAAAGCACATAGTGGTTGTTTGTCTATTCATCCGGGCAATACAAAAATGTATTGTGATTTGAAGAAAATGTATTGGTGTGAAATGAGATATCTCAGAGTTCATTTTGAAATGTTTAATTTGTCAACAAGTAAAGGCCGACCACTAAGTACCTTCGGGTTTACTTCAACCTATGATGGTTCCCGAGTGGAAATGGGACAAAATTACCATGGATTTTGTGACAGGTTTTCCTTTAACTTCGAAAAAGAAGGATGTCGTTTGGGTTGTCGTAGACAGATTGATAAAATCGGCTCATTTTATACCAGTACATACTGATTACTCACTTGATAAGCTTGTTGATTTGTACATTGTTGAAATTGTTAGACTTCATAGAGCACCTATTTCTATTATATCGGATAGAGATCCGAGGTTCACTACGTGACTTTGGAAAAAATTACAATAAGCTTTGGGTACGAAATTGAATTTTAGCACAGTTTCTCATCCATAAACCGACGGTCAATCCAAGAGAATAATTCAAATTTTAGAAGATATGCTCTGATGTTGTGTTCTAGAATTCCAAGGTAGTTGGGAAAAATATCTACCATTGGTAGAGTTTTCCTACAATAATAGTTTTCAGTCAAGCATAAAAATGGTGCCTTATGAGGCATTGTATGGCCAAAAATGCCGAGCTCTATTTTACTGGACAAAGCTCAGAGAGAATCAGATTCACGAGGTTTACTTGGTTAGAGAAACCGAAGACAAAGTAAGGGTGATTCGTGATTGTTTGAAAGCTGCTTCAGATAGAAAAAATTCATACACGAATTTGAAAAGAAAAGAGATTGAATTTTAGATCAGTGATAAGGTATTTTTGAAAGTATCTCCCTGGAAGAAAATTCTAAGATTTGACCATAAAGGCAAGTTAATTTCGCGATTTATTGGGCCGTATGAGATTACCGAAAGAATAGGACCGGTAGCATATTGGTTAGCTTTGCCAACTGAGTTGGAGAGAATCCACAATGTGTTTCATGTGTCAATGTTGCGCCATTATAGATTAGACCCTTCGCATGTGATTTCACCAACAGAAGTTGAGATTCGACCGGATATGACTTACGGTGAGGAACCGATCAAGATATTAGCCCGGGAAGTAAAATAGTTAACAAATAAAAGTATAGCTCTTGTGAAAGTGTTGTGGCAAATACATGGGGTTGAAGAGGCTACTTAGGAGCCCAAGGAGGCAATAAGAAAATATTACCCAAACCTATTTTTCAATAAGATTTTCGGGGACGAAAATCCCTAGAGGGGGAGAATTGTAATAGCTCGATTTTTGGGCTAGCCAGAACAATAGTTTCGAGACCACAAATTCAACGTAGAAAAATTTATTTTTATTATATTTTTATGGTCTATAGTTTTATGGAACTATTCTGTGAAAATCTTATTCGAAAATTTTGACATTTGGGCACTCAATTTAGTCAAAAAAACTAAATCATAAAAAGTGCAAAAGTTGAGTTCTACTTGTTAAAGGTGTCCAATTGCTATGAGATTTTAAATTAGAGGTCCTCAATTGGTAATTAGACCATTGGATAAGTTAGTGGAAAAAAATGGACATGAATAGGTAAAATTTCAAAGTTATGCATTAAGGGCATTTTGGTCATTTGGTAAATAAAAGAATAAAAAGAGAAAATAAAGTCAAAATTGGTGTCCATCTTCTTCACCTTGGTCGAATTTTACAAGGAGACCATAGCTAGGGTTTCTCAACTTTCAAGCTTGATTATCAATAAAAACATACTTCGGACCTTGATCGAGGGAAGAACAAGGTTATTGACGATTAGGTCAATTTCCTACTATTTTGTACCAAGGTAAGTTTGTGTGCAAATAATGCATTGTTATATTATGTATTTAAGGCTTAATATTGCATAAGTTGTACAATTTTTTCTATGGAAATATTCAATGAAGTTTCAATGATGAGAAAATCCCGATTAAACCTTGGGAATAGTTTAGGATACAAGTGACATGTCACTAGGAAACCATGTGTTACGTGATCCATGTGAATCCGGGTGCTGGTCATGTACATCCTACAGGTGACTGGGTAGTACGGTATGTGTTGCGAATACCTGACAGCTTGTGTGAGCAGCCCATGTAGCTACGTCTTAACTGACAGCTTGTGTGAGCAGGCCCATGATTAGCTCGTGTACTAGCCATATGTGTTATAAGATATGAGGTAGCATTGGCTACATATGTGGCACTTACGTGAAAGACTTTCCGTGTATCCAATAGTATTCCAAATGTTCAAAGGGTAATCCGAAGAGTATGTCAAAAATGACAAAGTATACAATTAAGTTATGAGTTGGTACATGTATGTATGTAAAACTCTTGAGTATGGACTTTAGTATGAGATGAGCTCTTGGTAAGAATGCTAATGAGTAAATTAAGCCTAAGATACATGATGATAATTATGTTAACTTATGCTGGGTAGTTATATGATTAATGTATGATTTATGTTGCTTATTATTTGCATGCAAACTTACTAAGCTTTAAAGCTTACTCCCTTTTTCTTTCCATTCCTTATAGTGTCACCAAGCTAGCTCGGGGATTGAGGAATGCCGGAGCTCAATTCACACTATCAAACGATTGTTTTGGCTATACTTGGTTTCAATATTTTGAATATGGCATGTATAGGAACTTGGTCAATTAGTTACGTGTCATATTGGTTAGCCAAATGTGTTGGCATTGTAATGGTTAATGATTCTTTTTGTATATGGCCATTGGAAGTGGGCTAATGTTAATCTTATTGGTCATTGGTATGTTTATGTGATAATGCTTATCATAAAGATGAAATTGACATGACCGGAAAAGAAAGCATGTGTTGTTTATGCATGATAGATGTTAGTATGTGCAAATGATGTATTGACATCTTATTTGTGGCTGATTTGTTTGTATGTATATGCTTGGACTGGAGATGCTTGTTGTTTTGTAGGTTGGTGTAAGTAAGGGTGGCAAAATGGCTTGGTAAATGGCCTTATTTTTGTCACATGGGCAGAGACACGGCCGTGTGTCTCATCCGTGTGAAGGACACGACCTAGGGACATGGGTGTGTGCCTAGGGTGTGTGAAGTCTGCACCTATTTTATGGAAAATTATGAAAATTAAATCGCCCACACGGCCTAAGCACATGGGTGTGTAACTTGGTCATGTGACTTTTAAATGTTGATGACGTCATAAATAGACAGTTACATGGTTTAAGGACACTAGCGTGTGTGACCACACGGCCAACCCACACAGGCGTGTCCCAAGCCACAAGGGCATGTGACCCCTGTTTTGATGAAAAATTTTCTAAGTATTGTAGAATTTTCTAAAGTTCTCGGTTTAGTCCCTAACCAACTCTAATGCATGTTTCAGCCCTCGTAGGCTTGTTTTAGGGACGATATGATTATAAATGAAAAGTTTCAAATTTGGATGGAATTTATGCCTCGGTTTGTATGTTAGCTTGTGTTTAAGTCCAGTAATGCCTCGTACCTTATTCTGGCGTTGGATACGGGTAAGGGGTGTTACATGCATGGCTGTGTCTCAGCCCATGTGCAAATGTGACACAACCGTGTGGTTAAATCGTTTAACAATTTGTAATTGTGTGGACTATATTGAAAGAATTTTTCACAAAGCACACAGTTGTGCCTCTGGACCTTGTACCGCACACGGCTATGTGGCAGACTATGTGGTATAAAGGAAACTAGACCATTTGACCTATTTTTCAAGCCAACCATTCCAACACTTCAAAACATACTTAATGCACTTTCAATACATGTTTAAAAATTCAATTTTTCATACTAAAACATACCAAATCTTTGCAATTCAAGGTGTCCATTTATACATCATCAAACAAACCTTTGTTTCATCTAAATAGTCCATCTATAGGTTTCAAACATAATTTACCAAAGCGCCAAATTTCACCAATTAAATATCTTACTTATATACATTCATTAGCAATTGAAGCATTCAACTCATCGTTATACATCATCATATTCTCATACCATAATTAGATTTACTACATTTCCCCAATCATCCCACATTCAAAATTTTGCCATTCGTGACTTCATTTGTAACTTGTCACCATGCATCATACACATTTAAATGTATAACATACATACTTCCAAAATCAGCCATCATTTAAATTCAAGATCAAATACATCCAAACATTCACTTATACAATACGACCCCTATATACATGCTACTTAACTAGGTCAGGAACAATAGAAAATATACCGAATCAGGGTTAGATAGTATAAGCTTCGAGTTGATCCGATCGATGCGTTCTACGATAAGACCTAAACAGAGAAAGGAAAAACAAAATAGGATAAGCATTACTAATGCTTGGTAAGTTCGTATGAATTTCATTTGACCTACCTCGATAAATTTACAATTAAATTATAAAAATATTATGTAACAAGATATCATTTGGCATCCTGTTGCATCCACAAGTACATCACTTAACACTTCTAGAGGTTAATACATTATATTACACAAGCTTATAATATAACTAGAGAAAGGGAAAATCAAAATCAAATTAATGGGTAAAAAGAAGTAAAAAAAAATAGAGTAAATCAGAGAGATCTGACACCCAAAAAGCTAAAAGTAAATCTTTTAATTTCTTATTCTTTCTCACCTACCAAAAATAATCATGGGTTTTTTTATTATTTATTTTCTTAAAGTAAAGGAATGAGTCGACGATGAAAAAGAAGTTGAAAATGGTGAAAGATTGGGGAAAAAGAAGTGGGGGAAAGCTTGAAAATGGTGAAGAGAAAAATAGGAGGTTAGGCGGGTAGAAACATTAAGAAATAAATTGAGGGATAAATCTCAAAATTATACATGAACTTTTATTCAATGTGCAATATTTTATATGAACTTTGATTTGGTGCAATTATACACATAAAGTTTTGATTGTTGTTAAGTGTATACATAAAATTTTAATTTTGATTCAATCATACACATTAAATGAAATAAAGGCATCAATTTATTTTTATATTGGAAGAATAAAAACATTTGTGTACATAATATATAAACATAAGATGATGTTATATCAATAATTATGTTAATAATTTGTGAGAATTTGATTAAATCAAAATTTCATATATAAATTTGTACAAGATCAAAGTTTATATATAGAGTTGAACATTGAATCAAAGTTCATGTATAGTTTTTGAGATTTATCCTAAATTAATTTTTAATGTATTTTAATTAATAAATTAAAAATAATTTAAATTAGATGTTTTTGAATACACATGTCAAATTTTGATTGATTATTTTAATATACTTGGTGTGAAAGGATTGGTTAGAGTGGCAAAATTTACGGTGTTAGTCAGGTACCTAAAAAAAGTACCAAGTTGGTTTATGATTTCGAAGTTTAGGTATGAGTTAGGTCCAAAAAAATATTTAGCTACCAAGTTGGTATAAGTTTCCAAGTTCAGGTACCTCTGTATATATTTACTCAATTGAAATTTTACAATTCTTTGCTTCATTGCTAGTTACTTTGTTCATAACCTTATATCTCAAGTGTTTTAATTGTTTTCATCCTCGTATTTTAAGGAATAAAAAATAAAACGGTTTAGATTTTGATTTTCAATATTAATTTTGTTCTTATTAATTTATTTAGAAGGTTTGTGGAGCAAAGCAGATAAAGAGAATGCTCGACTCATCATTGAACCATAACTTAATGCCACATGGAGAATTTGGAATTGGTTTTATTTCTATTCTTACCTTTGAGGGTTTTTTATCATAATGATAAGATTATATACATTTAGAAGATTACTTTGTCGAGAGAAATCTGTGAAATATTGTTTGTTGAGAGCCAATAGACTCTAACATATACTGAATTGTCTTAATGTTGTCTTCCAACTATACGAGAGCTTTAGCATATTCACATAATGAAAGAACTTCACCTACTATAAAAATTGAAGAGTTTATACATGGTGAGAACACATGCCCTATGACATATAGGGCATTGATAGCTTTGATTATAACAACCCAATTTCCAATGATGTCCGAAAATATGATTTTGGAACCTTGCTTCCGTAAATTGAGCCCGTAAATTATAAATAGGGATATTTGCAAAATTAATATATAGATATATTGAAATTCGATTAAGTAATTTAGCCAAAAATGTAATTAAAAAAGCTCAAGGACTAAATTGTAAAAATTTAATCGACATAGAATTTAAATTAGAAAAAGGCTTGGGAACTTAGGTAGTAGTTATTCCAAGGGATAAAATGGTTAATAAACCATTTTAAATGGTGGATAGTGGATGATGATGTTGGATGTTATTATGCTTAATTAATTAATGATTAAAGTATAATAAACTAATATTTAACTAATTATACTAGATTATTTAAGCTATAATCCTACTATATAAGTAAATTGATAGTGGATAAAAGATGAGAAATGTCTTCATCTTCTTCATTAAGCCACCGTCCACCAATGTAGCTAAAGAAAAGAAAGCTTTGAAACCCTTATGATACTCGGCCAACATTACAAGTCCCTAGCAATTTTTCTTTGATTTTTATGGAAATTGAATCATGGGAGATTGATTTAGCTAGCTCATGTATCAAATTGTTCAATTGGTGAAATTTTAATAATTTATCATTATTGACAAAATTGATAGAACTTAAACTTATATTATAAAAAGAACTAAATTATAAAGCTTTGTTACATTAGGGACCAAATTGAATAAAATGAAAAATTATCATGAAATTATGCTAGGAATAAAAAGTATAAGGTCCCTAATGAGTAAATGTGAAATATTATTTTAATTTTCTTGAATTTGAATTTGAATTTGAATTGATGGAAATTGATATTTTTCATTCTATTTGTTATCATACGTAGCTAACGTCGACGTTGAGCGAAAGGAAAAGAAAAGTAAAAGTTAACGACAAGTGACTCGAAATCTCAGTTTGTACTTTTATGATTCAAGATCGTTTAATTTGCTTGCTTATAAATGTTAATTGAATAGTTGAATATCAAGGTTATTACATGGTAATAGTATGAATTGTTTTGACTGAGTTTGATATTGAATATCGAGATAGTGGACTAAAATGAATAAAATGGAAAATGACATGAATTAATTGGAATGTGATGTGAAATGGAAATTGGATGGAAATATGTTACATGACATGAGATATAATGTGTATTGATAATTAATTAGACTGTTATTATGATTGTGATAGAGAATTGATATATGTATTGAATTGTAAAATGAAATTGACCATTGGTACCCTATTAACTAGTCGAGCTAAGTTGGATATAATTGGCATGCCATAAAATTGGATTGTGTACAGGTTTATGCGCTTGTGTGCCAGGATGCAATTTGTGTGCCAAGATGCGCTTCGTGCGCCACTATGCACTATATGTTACAATTTCCCTTATTTTGTTTTATCCAATGATGCACTTCAATGCTAGTTGGTGTGTTGGTTGGACGATCCGTGTATTCATCCAAATTCGAGTCAGATTAATAAGGATTATAAATTGTAAGCTTGATAAATGATACTGAATGAAATCATATGATGATATAGAATCAAATGTGTATATATGTGAATTGTGATAGAGAAAGCATATAACCTATTATGCAAATCAATTGAAAATGAGTCTTAACGGGCAAAACGAATGTCAATGAGTCAATCAACTCTAAGAAGGGATTTGAATGGTAAGTTGAGAAGGTAAATGATGTTGATGAAATATGGAATTGGTTGGCATGATGTTAAAAACATGTATAATGTGTATTTGATTCATGACTTAGTATTGGATGCTAGTAATTTATAAGGAATGGAATTTAACAACTAGTATGTGTAGATTACATCTCTAGCAAATATTGAAAGAATCAAATCGTTATTTGTCATATATGTACTCACTTATATCTATGATATGAAATGTGTTGGTTTGATGAGATATAACTTGATAAACAATGAAATTATACTCAATATGATCATGTACAAATTTTTATGTTATGTTATGTTATCTTGAATCATGAAAGTATCATTGAGCTTTACGCTCACCGTCGTTTTGTTAATTTCGTGCACAAGTACAGGTATTTCTCAAAGTCTCAAAAGGTGAATTAAACATTCAGATAGCAGATTTTGACTCAACTAAGTTTGTATAGCTTTTTTCGTTCTGTCAATGGCATGTACCTAGGATTATCTAGTTTCAAATTGTAAATGGTCAAATTTGGGTAATGATGTTGTGAATGAAATGAAATGGTTAATGCTTATGTATGGTAAAGGTGTTAATGACTCTAAAATGGTATGTTGAGTATGTCTATTTGTGTTGAATGGTTGATTGGGGCCTTGAGGCTAAACATTGTTGTCATATGTTAGGTTGAATCAAAAGAAATTGGGAACTTAGTGGACCACTGAGGAAGTCGCGACTTCACTTCTTGAATGTCACGATGTCAGCCCTCCTCGTCGTGATGTCCCCTGTTTGAAGTCGCGACGCCAACTCTATATTATTTTGAAAAGTTTACAATTTGGTCTTCAAGTTGGGAAGCTTTCTTGTTGTCTTCAAGGTCCTAACACCGAGTCTTGGAAGTTGCAACACCAGCCTAGAAAGCTTTGACAAGGTTGTAGTTTAGTCCTCATTCAACCTCGGGATGGCATAAGCTTTCGTAAGCTCGTAAATGACCCGAAAATAATTATATATCATGTTTTATGCATGTAATACTCATATCTAAATGTCTAATGATGGAATTTGAATATAATTTATCGTAATTTCTCTAGCAACGATTGTGGCATCCTGTAGCTCAAACTTGGTGATCAAGTCGGGTCTGAGGTGTTACATTGGTTAAGTGCAGAATTTTGTTAGATTAGTTAACTTTCTTGAGGTTTTCTTAAAATTAGCTTGGAATATGATTTGATTGATGGTTTCATGTATCAGGCTTCAACTTGTTATGCTATAGAGTAGGGTAGAAATGTATTTGATATTTGAGCGATATGGCCTCCGAAAAAGCCAAAAGGTAGGCTATGTTTTCTTCTTTTGCTGAGTTTTTTTTTTTTTGTGAATGATAACTTAGGCAGAGTTAATCAAATTATTTGATATTCTATTGGTATAACTTAAAAAAAATAAAATAATGTGATAAATTTGGAAAAGGTTGCTACATTCTTGGTGTACTTATCATATGTTGAGGAAGGAGGGAAGCTACATCTCCATTTGACGTATAAACTTGAAGACTTGTGAATATCAAATATTAATGTTTAAAGGTCAGCTTGTATTTTATTCTTTTAGTAAAAGAATAGATAAATTGGCCTTTATACATTAGATTAAAGAGCAAACCAATCTTAATAAAAATTTCTATCCATTTCTATGGTAAAAATTTGAGCCGTACATACACGTCAGCATAAAATACACTTAGCGTATTACATCACTATTTGGTTATTCCGTCAATCACACCAATTTTTTACCATACAAATAGATAAAATTTTTAACAAAAATAGCCAATTTACTACAGAAAATAGCTTGCCTATAAAGAAGACAAAATATAATCCGATTTCTATGAAAAAAAAGGCTTCTATAGTACTTTTTAGCACATAATGGGTTGAAAATAGATGGAAATTATGATTTTAAGAAATCTATTGGACTGAAAGTGAGATGGACTTCTATTTTACTCCTTGTTTCCAAACAGTTCAATCAATAATGTCTGTTTTCTTCTCTCTTTAGTTTCAGTTTAATATTCATGGCTTAAACAACAATAACGTTGGTTTTGTTATCATTATAAAACAACATAAGTAGTTGGTGGTTGGTTTTGCAGACATCTGTTCATGGGAGTTGTCCTGTTATCAAAGTAGCAAAAGGGGTGGCTACAAAGTGGATCAGGGATCAACCAGATTTCTAGACTTCCTGTCTATATGACAGCAAATAGGTTCCTGATTCATCAGTCTTTGATGTATATTTGGATATGAGTATGGATAACATAAGAGACACAGTGGATCAAAGAATGCTTTCTCATTTTCAATTCTACAAATGGAAACTGTCAGCCATAAGCCGAAGCCAAGAGCTTCTTATCTTCCTAATCTAAACAAACTGAAAAAACCCTGCAAAAAGATTTGATTCTCAATGAACATTTCGAGCGAGCCCGAGGCAATTGCAACTCTATAAATATAAATTCCTACAAAAAAAAAAACACAAATAGACTCACCGCTGCATTTATCCAGTTTTAAGCTGCCATCCTCTTATCAGTCCCAGCTGAACTTGCGGAGCAGAACAAACTTGCTTGTAAAAAGTGTTCGCTTTAATTGGATAAAACTTGCAAGGGAATGCCAGCTGACTATCTCTTTGCTTGTAATTTCTCAGTAGACATCTTGGGAGGTTATCGCTATAAGCTTACTTAATCCTTGAAAGTTGAAATAGGTTCTTCCTTCATATCCCCTTTGAATGCCTCCCTGCATGTGGTAATTTGAAGCTTGAGGATACTCTGTTTTATCCTTCAGTTCAATCAGTGACTAATAACAGACTCCAAGATACCGTCAATGCTGGCTAAAATTGGGAATTAAAACAATCATAATTTGTGCCAGTTTTGATATGGTTGCTTTCCGCACCGTTTCAAAACATACATGCACCCAGCCGCCATGAATAACCCAACCGCAGCAAACACTATCATTGTTGAGTTCTCAATGGTCCTATAATAGCCTCTCTGCAACATGAAGAAGCTAGCCAGTAAGTTCATCAGAAAAAAAAAATAGAATTATATATCATACAACAAATTCTACCACAAGATTCATTGAGCAGATGCATAAATCCATTTTTCCTACCCTCAAGTGCTCAGGGAAAATACAATGCCTTCAGTCATTCTTAACCAATTCATAACAGCAGCAGATGAAAGGAGACAGAAGAGATATATCTTGTTTCATACAAGAGAAAAAAGAGCACACATGCATGCAGATGTTAATGGGTGCATAAATCAGCCAGGGACACACCTGCATGAGAATAAACAAAATTGCTGCATTTGCAGGAGCCAGAGAAAGGCTTATCATTCCTCCACGCAACTCATTTGGCACATACCTATAACATGATTACAGCAAAGTGATCTAAAACTAATTTCTACAAATAAAAGGGGCACTAAAAAAGAAAGGAAAAGGGAAAAAAAAGGACTTCTTAAAAACTTGAAAAAGAGAAAGGTGCAGCATACATGGTTCTCAATCTTGCAAGCAAAGGCAGAATTAGGCCAATGCAGGCATGGTATAAAGAAAACTGTGTGACGAGAACTCCAATTTCCTGCAATTCAGATCACGTAACTCTGAGACCATGAATGGAATAAAAAACAAGGCGCCCTAACTTATACATTTACAAATACATACAGAGAGACAACACGAACTTACCTCATAATCATAAGCTATTATAGATAAAAGAAGAGCCTGTACGACAAATGCACATGTTAAGCAATCCTCAGTTCGAAGAGAAGCATTAATAAGCCAAGGAAACACTGTGCTTCCTAACATCCTTGCTCCGAGCAAGCATGGATATATCAACCCTAGAAAAACTTCTCGACCATCAGCCTAACATATAAAAATCACCTTCAAATAGTATACTTCAAAGAAATCAAGCTTCCAAGAAGATAATTTGGAAACCTAAAGGGAATAAACAGAAAAACTGAAAAAAACTAATCACATGTCGTCAACAATAGATATGATCTGACCACCAGTGTTGGGGCCCAAAGAATCCAGAAAACTGCAATGGAGAAATGAAGGCAAGCTTGTGCACACGCTAGTAGCCATATCCTTCTATCTGCAGAACACAAGCACTTTATAACATTTTCTTTTTTTTTTTTTTTTTGGTATGATAGGAACACTAAGAATCAAAGGTAGGATCTTCTGCAAAACCCAAACATACAACCACGTAAAACTCATCAGCGAAGACAGATAAACCCCAATCTACCTTAGATGAGTGCATGTATTTGATGATGTGACACACATTTATTACTTTTAGCTTTAAATGTTCAGTTACAAATAGACTACTCTCAAAACGCTGCTAAAATGGTCATTTTAGAAAGTTCTGCCCTTAAGAGTTCGTTTCCATCCATGAATAAGAAGAAAGAACTAATGAAACTACAAAATTCTTACCACCAAGGATATACACAGAAAAGGACATCCTATAATCCTTAAATGTCATTATCTTCGTAGTTCCATCATAATGTCTGGACATGCAGGTGATGCCCAGTATCGCCAGTAAGGTGGCTGCAATGGAAGGAGAGCCAATTCCTTTCTCCAAATTACCACCCACCATCCAATTACCAATCACTTGACTTCCAATCAAAGATGCGGACTCAAAAAAAGTCATCAACCAAAATGTTTCATTCAAAATATCTTGCCTATGACCCAGCTGCAAGAAAAGAAAGAATGCATACCATCATGTTCATAGTTTTCATTTGTTTCTTAGAAACCAGAGAATCACATCGAGAAAGAACTGAACCTTTGAGTCAACTTTGTCATGTTCAACAACAGCCAATGTCTCGAAACTGAAGGAAAATATTGATGTTGCCAAAGACAAACATAAATTTGCTACCCAAAAGCTAGGACTTGGTGCAACCATCTTCAATATCCCAACAATAAGGTGCAAGATAAAAAACACCAAACAAGTTTTCTTTCGACCTCTACATAAATAAAAATAAATAAAACTATCAAAATTTTCACAATTATACAACCCTTGATTAATCCATAGCTAACATTGGTTAATTCATTAAAAAAACATTATTTAAAGTGATTAAATAAACATGAAAAAGTTTAGTTTTACTCACATTAAATCAGAGACAAGACCTAAGAGACTACCAACAAAAAGAGCAGCTCCAAATCCAATAAGCATAAACGTCACCGTATCTTCCTTGCTTATCCCATAGTAAACCAGCTCAAACTCTCCGTACACCGACCACAATCCTTCCAATACTAGGAAAAAAAAACGTAAAAATCAGATCAACTATCAGCTCTTTTTCCTTTTTTACTTTAAATTTAAAAAAAAATTGAATTTTTTTTTAAAAATAATGTACCTGATGCGAGGAAATAGAGAAGGAGAAAGTAAAGTTGGAAGCGGGGAGAAGAGGAGGAGAAAGGGTGGTCGGAGAAAGCAGAAGACTTGGTGGTGGGAGCGTGTTTGGAGAGATAGAAAGGGAAGAGAGAAAGTAAGAGGAAAGATGAAAAGAAAATGAAAATGAAGACGGAAGAACTTGGTTCCCAAATGGAGGTTTCGATCACGATCCCCATTTCGATCTCAGACGGAACCCTAGATCGGATCGGGATTTAAGATTAGGGAAGGAGATCCAAAGTTATTATCGGTAACGCATTTGATTTGGCTTGAGGCAACTGACAAGTGGAAACTGAGAAAGGAGAAGTGGGATTCGTTTCTCAAGTTTCAGGCGTACCCGCCGTTTTACTGTTACAATCAAAACGCTGCGTTTCAAATAACAACTTCTAAACCAAATATTTCTTAGCAAGCACATTTTTTGAAAAATAAAAATTTAGGATATGAACAATAAGAAAAATATCATTGGTTTTTGTTATTGGATTTAAATATGTATTGAATAAAAAAAAGCATATATGTTGCTTTAAAAAAATTATTTGGTACATTAATGGAAATTTTAAACTCCACACGCAAATTTAGGAGGTTAACAAATGATTAAGCGGAACAGGTGGGGCAAGCAATTCACCTGCCCCGCCATGTATCCATTTTTTAAAGGAAAAAAAATCACTCCATTCAAAACAGATCGGTGCGAAATCCACCGAACGATTCTGGTTTACCATCATTACGTGGATTAAAAAAAGTAAATTATAAAATATAATAAAATCTTTTATATTTCTGAAAATGTTCTCGTCTTCTTCGATTTCTAATGTGGACAATAATGGAGAAGGTGACTCTCTTCCTGAGGATTCCATTATAAAGAAGGTCCATTTCAAGGAATCGAATGTGATTACTGAAGATGTGATGGCTGTGGAGGACTCCAACACTAAAAAGGTCCGTTTCAAGGATTCAGATGGGTCTTCTGAAGATGTGATGGTCGTGGAGTCATCACTAACACCTTCTCTTCCCTGAAAAGATAAGCTAGTGGGGAAGGATATTCTTGCGTCGAATAAGACAAAGGGTGATCACTTCGTTGTCGATAATTTTTCCCTCACTGAGCAAGATGTAAAGAAATAGGTTGTTGATGGTATTCCTTCAATCGATTTCTCGGAGAGAGTTTATCAGTTATTGGAAAAAGGAGATGTCGTCCTCTGTGGTTCTCAAGATGCTTGGTCGGAACCTTGGAATCACGACTCTGTATAATAGATTATATGGGATTTGGAAGCCATCTAAGCCTTTTTAATTAATGGATATAGAGAATGGTTATTTTCTCGCTAAATTTCAAAGTACTGATGACTATGATAAGATCCTTTCTCAGGGGCCGTGGGTTATCTTCGGTCATTACCTAACCGTTCAACCATGAACGATCGATTTCAATCCTAGTCTACCTTTCCCTAATATGGTTCTCACATGGATTCAACTTCCTAGCCTCCCTAGTTATTTATATTAGAAACAGATCCTAATGGAGATTGGGGGAATGGTAGGCAAAGTCACTAAATTAGATTTCAATACAGATAGCAAAACACAGGGTCGATATGCTCACATAGCAGTTTATGTCAATTTAGGGAGATCTTTAATTTCTAAAATTCTCATCAATGGCAGTCCTCAAACAATTGAGTATGAGAATCTACCGGTGGTATGTTTCAAGTGTGGCTGTTATGGACACATCACAGAGAACTGTCCGGCTGTTACAAATTCTTCAAAGACAAAGAGAAAGAGGAAACGTCTGAACAAACCTCTGCATCTTCTGTGGTGGCCAGAGATGGGGAGTACGGCCCCTGGATGCTGGTGGAGCTGATGAGCAGACGTGGCACCTTGGATGGAATCAAAAAAGGAAATAATTCCAAAGGGGAGAAAAATTCAGGGTCAAGATTTCAATCGGTAACAGGACTGGAGGCGAATTTAACGGATGAGGATTTAAGTAAGGTAAGTCACAGGGATTTGAAGAAAAAAGGGAAAGTCACAAGTGATTCTCAAGAGAAAATTTCAACGGGTAAAAAACCTGGTTTTAATGGCTCTAAGAAAGCGAATGTGGGCCTGTTGGTGGGGAAACTCCTAATTGGACAGGCCTATGACCCAAAGATCCATAATTTTCAAAAGGACCATAATCAGGTTGGGCCCAAGACGGGTTTGGTCCCCCACACACATTCGGCTGCTTCTCAGCAGGCCTCATTGGACTTTCAGCAGACCTCCAGTAGCTTTGATTTTAGACAGCAGAAAGCGGCCCAAGCTTCGAATGAGGCTGTTACAGTTTTTTCGAAGACTGCGAGTGCCACGCATGTTTCTTGCCATAATATTGGAGAAAATAATCAGCCCCTAAATTCAGATATTTCTGAATCCTCTTGTCCTTTAATTTCAAATTCACAGTTTGGTGGTGATGCAGAACACGTGAAGGTGGACACGTCTTCTTCAGTCCAAAAGCAAGCGCAACATGTAGTACACTCTAACCCCACATTTGAGAAGAGTTCGTTTGTTAATGTAGAGGTAAAGGGAGGAGTTCTAGAAGCCAAAAATCATTCGGCAGTGGTATTCAAAAGGAGTAGCATTCTGGAGCCGATCAGCGAGGAGATAGAGGATAGTGTCTGCCCGTTTGAAATTAAATTTCCTAGAGAGGATTTGAAAAGACAAATTACCAATGCCAAAGTAACTAGCTCTAAAGAAGGGTGGAAACTCAATAAAATCCGAAAGGGACCGGGTAATCGTTTCAAGAATTCTGAAAATACCCACGTTCACTTTGTTGATTCTATGAAGAGGGTAACAGAGCTTATTGCATCTGAAATTGATGGAGATTCTGCTAATGATTTTTCTCGAAAAAAAGGAGAGCGAGAGGAGTTTTCCTCTACCGGACACCATTGAGATAATTTTTTTTTCTATTTTAATTTTTATTATGATGAACATGTCTATTTTATCTTAGAATGTGCAGGGGTATGCGTCTGATAAATTTTTGCAAGATTTTCGTGAGTATAATAATCAGTACAAGCTCGATAAAATTAGCCTTTTTGAGCCAAGAATTAGTGGGATTAAAGCTGACACAATTATTGCTAAGTTATGCTGGGATAAGTCGTATCGAGTGGAAACAGTGGGATTTTCTGAAGGTATCTGGATTGGTTGGAAGAATTCAATTGATTTGGAGGTGATCGGTAATTATCCTCAATTTATCCTAGCTTGTATTTGCTCCAAATTACATCCTCATCCGGTCCTTATTGCTTTTGTTTATGGGAGCCCTGATAAACAGAAAAGGAAAGTCACACAGTTCCAAGTGTGTCTGTTCCTTGGATAGCCATTGGAGATTTCAACTCCATCCTCTCTTTAGAAGATAAAAAAGGTAGCCATGTCAATGGCCGCAAATGTCAGTCCTTTGGTGAATTTATGGGCAAAGCTCTTTTACACGACCTGGGTTTTCAAGGTCCCCCATTCACGTGGCATCGTGGTAATCTTTCTTAAAGACTTGATAAGGCTGTGGGAAATGATGCTTGGATGGAAGCCTTCCCTAATTGTTTAATTACCCACCTTCTCAAAATCAAATCTGACCATCGGCCTTTGCTACTGAAGCTTCGCTATGATGGTAGTGGTGCTCCTAATAGATTCTTCCAGTTTTAGCTGGTTGGTTGCATCACCATAATTTTTCTGAATTTGTTAAGAATAATTGGAGCTTCAATGGTAATATGACAAGTGCAGTTGAGGAATTTACAGATAAACTCAAAGAATGGAACAAATGTGTTTATGATCATATAAGTCTACGGAAGAGGCAGTTAATGCACAAAGCTTGCTAAAATACAATATGTTTTGGATCTCTCGGGGTCTAATTCTCTTTTTCAGCAGGAAGTGATTGTTCATGATAAGCTAGAAAATATTCTTCATCATGAGGAGATGCTCTGGAAGCAAAATTCTAAATGTAAGTGGCTAAACTTGGGAGATCTCAATACTAGCTACTTTCACAGACGTATGGTTTTGAGAAAGAATTTTAATAAAATCACCGCTTTATGTAATACTGATGGAGAATGGATTTTTGACCCTGAGGTTCTTAAGACGAAAATGGTTAACTTTTTCCAGAATTTTTATGGGGAGAATCCATGTCCGTTAGGGTTTCTACCTCCTAATGCTTTTCCAAGGCTTAGTACTGAAGATGTTGATCTACTAGGGAGAGGTGTTACGAATGAGGAAATTAGGGCTGCCCTTTTTGATATGGCAACCTTGAAAGCCCCGGGTAGTGATGGGTTTCAAGTGGCTTTCTTTCAGAACCAATGGGATAATATAATGTGAGCTATTTGTGAGTGGGTTAAGAAGTTTTTTGAGGGAGGAACAATTGAACCAGCGTTTAATAACACTCTTATTGTGTTAATACCTAAAGTTTCGAACCCGAAAAACTTCTCGTAGTTTCATCCTATTAGTCTCTGCTCAGTGTTATATAAGCTAGTCATGAAGGTCATTGCAAATAGATTCAAAAGTATCTTCTCGAAGATCATTGGACAAGAACAAACAGGTCTCATTGTAGGGAGAAGCATTATTAATAATGTCATCATTGCCCAGGAAGTGTTACATGTAATGAGATCCAAGAAAAAGCTTCAGTGGATGGCCATCAAGATTGATTTGGAGAAAGCGTACGATAGAGTCAGATAGGATTTCATGGAAGCTTCTCTTAATGTAGCAGGTATTCCTCATTATCTGGTTAAAGTTATTATGAATGCTATTTCGTCTTCCTCTATGCAGGTTTTATGGAATGGTATTCCAACTCAAAAGTTTAGACCGATTAGAGGTATTCGGCAAGGATGTCATTTATCACCATATCGTTTTGTTCTTTATATGGAATGGTTGGGTCATAAATTTCACGCGGGTATTTCCTCAAGGGAGTGGCGTCCCATTCAACTATCTCGCATAGGACTGAATCTTTCACATTTGTTTTTTGCAGACGATTTAGTGATTTTTAGTATAACAGATTTGACTTATAATGGAATACTCAAGAATTTTTTGAGTAATTTTTGTGAGCTATTAGGTCATAAGGTCAATGTCAGGAAAACAAATGTTTTCTTCTCCATGGTGTTAACGAGTCCTTAAGGAGTGAAATCAATGACATGTTTGGCTTTCAAGAAGTTAATGATTTGGGTCACTATATCGGGGTTTCATTATTTCATAAAAGGGTCACCAATGATATTCTTAATTTTTTAGTGGAAAGAGTTCGTAGTCGGCTTGCTAGTTGGGATGTGAAATAGCTTTCTTTTGCTGGAAGGGTTACCTTAGCACATTCTGTTCTTCTGGCTATCCCGAGTTATCTCATGCAGTCAACTCTTATCCCTAAGGGAATTTGCGACTCTATCGAAGAATTAGCTAGACAGTTCATTGGGGGGCTGCGGAGTGGAGAAGAAAATTGGATTTGGTAGGGTGGAATAACATTTGTCAGCCTAAGTTGCATGGAGGCCTTGGATTTCGACGTTTGGAGGATCAAAACAAAGCTTTCATGATGAAATTTGGTTATAGTCTTATTACTAAGATTGAAGCTTTATGGGTTCAAGTTCTTAGAGCTAAGTATAGCTTTCATAAGGCATTGCCAGATTCTATCATGCGAAATAGGTGTTCTTATATATGGAAAGTAGTTGCTAAAGCTTGGCCTTTGTTGTGCAATAACATAATTTGGTCTATCAGTAATGGGAGGACTGTCCGCTGTTAGGAGGATAATTAGGTTCCAAATGTTGGACCCCTTAATCAGTACGTATCGGGTCAAGGTAACATTGTTACTCAGAGTAAAGTTAATGAGATGGTTATGGATAATGGTGATTGGAACCTTGATCTTTTTAGATTGTGGTTGCTAGAAGAAGTGGTCATTCAAATCATTAGCATTCCTCCTCCTTTAGACTCAATTGGGCCTGATATTCTTTCTTGGTCTAGAACAACAACTGGTGTTTTTCTATGAAAAGTGCTTACTTTATGCTTAAGGAGGAGTCTTGGAATCCGAAGGATGTGAACTAGAGTATTGTATGGAAAATTCCAGGGCCCCAACGAGTAAAACAGTTTATCTGGTTGGTTCTTAAGCAGTGTCTTTAAACTAATTTGAGTAGAGAGGTATTGTGCTTCGCGTCATCTCTGTGGCCATTCAACGAAAGATATTTTTCATGCTCTTAGGGATTGCTCTTATGCTCAGGAAATTTGGAAACAAGTCATCCCTTCCAATCATTTCGATAGCTTCTTCGCTGGTAATATTTCAGAGTGGTTGTTTTTGAATTTGCATTTTCATCCTTCCGTTAGTCCAAGTAACTCGACTTGGACTTGCCTATTTGGGATTCTCTTTTGGTGCATTTGGAAGAACCGAAATTTGATCATTTTCTCCTAAGGACATTATCAGTGCCTCTTATAGTTGGGCGAATCATTTCTCCTCTATTCAGAATACAATGTTGGAATGCCGCCCAAATCAGTCATCTATTCATCAGAATTCAGGTATATGTTTCTACCTTAATACTGACGGTGCTGTTCACTCTTGTCTGGTTTCTCTGCTGCAGGTGGAGTAATACATTATGGTAAAGGACAGTGGCCCAAAAAGCTCTCTAATAAGGAGGATTCAACAATTTCTAGCCTTTGAAGAGAAGTGGTCCTTAAACTATGTTATAAGAGAATCTAATTAGGTAGTAGATGCTCTGGCAAAAATGGCTTTAACGAGGACCGAAACATTGCACATGTTTGAAGAGCCCCCATGGAGATTAAAGGGATATTGAAGGAAGACTGTAATTTCAAAAATATGACTAAGAATCAATCTATGTAATTCTTTGTTTTTATTTACAAAAAAAAAAAAAGTACACTACACCAAATACTCACCCTTAAAAAAAAAGGTATTTTAATCCTTGTAGTTTGCAAATAATTTTGGATAATAGTTAAATGTTTTTATTAATCTTTGTTTTGTAGTTATTTTAGTCCTTAAACATTTTAAATTTTAAATTTCAACCCTCACTAAGCAATAAATATTAAATTCATTAAGTTTCTACTATTTTCAAAATATGATGTAGCAAATATATTATTATATATGTAATGCCATCTCTAATTGTTATTTCCACATTACTCACTGAAAATTTAGTTAATGGAATAATTATTATCATTTGCATCAAGATTAAAATTTTAAAATTCAAACTTTAATTTAGAATGATCCAAACTAAATCTACAATTATGCAACTAGTACAAGACTAGTAATTAAATTTAATCAATAAGTTTAAATGCTTAAATTTTGGGTCAAGACTAGAATTTCAAATTTCAAAAAGTACAAAGCTAAAATTGATCAAATTAAAATATGTGGACTAAATCCATAACTTTCATAAAGTACAAGGACTAATAGCAAAATTTAACATTTGAAAAGCGTTTGAATAATTACATCATCATCATAATAATATAATAATATAAGAGAACAACTCCATTAAGAATCATGGAAAAGGCATCACAATCCCAAACTCAAACCAAAAATCACAAAGCTGAAAGCTGTACAAATGCAAATATGTATTGAGAGAAAAGAATGAACCAATGAATGACAAATATCTGCCCTAAATGGGAATCAAGAATGAGGGTCTATGTTATTTGACAAATTTGTTAGTTCTTTTATTCTTTATCAACAGTCTAATATATACTTTATATATATATAACTAAGAAGCTCCTAATAATCCTGATCCAAACTCCTCCTTATCCATTGTTGTTTGTAGATGTAACTGAGATTTTTGAGATGATTCAAAGCAGGTTGATGAATATCAAACTGGCAATAAAAAAACGATCCTCTGGAATTCGTGCTGAGTGCAGCTCAAATCACATAACTGTAATTCATAGAATTTATATATTAGTCTTCTGCAAGTTGTTAAATCCTAGGGAAAAGATATTCTCAAGTTGCATTACCGTAATATGCTTGCACCATCATCAAGTATTTAACATTTTTGCAGTCATTTAGTTTCCTCAAAATTTCCAGATTTGACACATTTTGTTAGCATGTCTTGCAAAGTGTAATTGTGTCAACACGTTTAAAGCATACCACTGTCAAACACGTCGGCATATACCGGAGAATTGGTTTTAACAAAGGTGCATATTCAGAAATATGAAACTAAGATACATAAAGATATTAAGAACCATTCATGAAATTCCCCTATATGTTATTGAAACTATCAACATACAAAATAAAACAGAAACATGCAATGGCAATACCTTATTCATGGAGTATAGACAGCAGGTTTCATCCAGTCAATATTTTGAATGTTAGTCATTAACTCATTAGAAGTCCTGTAGGAGTAGTCAACAGTGAAAATAAGTCTAGCAATGAAAGAGAATTTAAGGCCTTAGTTCACTGCAGACATGCATGGAGCCGCAGGATTCTTGTCCCGAATTGAATCAAATCCCAGATGAAAGTACTTGTACTATTTACCTGTAATCCACATCTATAGCTTGGTTCACTGCCATTTTTTTGACATCCAAAGGTGGCTTGCTAGAGGCTTTGGCATCTACATAATCCTGTTTACCATCCCCCTGCAACATCAAAACAAGCAAGGAACATGAATGGGGAAATCCGTGTTTTCTTCAAGTGATCGGAAAACCGCACCGCAAGACATGGGAAGCCAACTTACACAAATGTCAGGTTGCAGCCACCCAGGGATGCTTCTTGAAACAAGGGTGATATACAACTCCATCGCTGCTTCTGGACTCATGTTACCAAGTTTTTTCCAGGCATTCCTGTAATGAAGAAAAATCAGTTTCTTCAATCATATGGAACACGATTAACAAAGGTAACAAAAGGGAAGGATCTAAGTTGAACCAACAAAGCAATTGGGAATTCAATATATTTTTTGCCCTACTTGTTCATATGGTTTTATTCTTTACATTTTCACTCTTCATCAAGTCAATTCCATTCATCATTCTTCATGAAATTTCTATCTATCAATTTCTTAAACAGATACAGAAAGCACATTATTACACACAAATTAGATAGGGTTTTCTATTCCAAATTCAAAAGGAAGTAGAAAAATTAAAAATCCAAATTCAGAGGGGGGAATTTTACCACTTTGCACGAGCAGATAACTTGAATGGCATCGGCTGAGGCTCGTGGCAAGGCCCTTGAGTGGCAATCTTGTGAAGTCCATACAATTGCATCTTTAAATCATTGCCAAGTTTCAAAACTTGATCAGCATTACTTTTTTGCACCAAAAAACTCACCGCTGCACCAAAATCTTTCTCCAATTCGGTTCGTTCAATACCCTCCCAATCATCATCATCAGATGATGATGATGACCCCTCCAAGAAGAAACCTCCTCCATTCTCTTTATCACACACCAAATCCTCAATCCCTTCTTCATCCTCTTTAGCTAGTTCAATCTCAGTGGTTTCACTAACAAAATTCTCTTCAGATGAACTAATTCCTTCAACAGTTCCCTCTGTTTCTCTAATTAATTCTTCACCACCATTCGAAGACTCTTCCTGGGTACCAATTTCTTCCACGGATTCACATAAAGCATCAACTTCTTCAAATTCATGTTTTTCTGATTCAGTTTTGACTTCCGCATATAATCTCGACACGATCTCTAGATGTTGATCAATGATAGACGAAAAGGAAAGAAGCTTAGCCAGAAGGAAGGAAATAACAAAAGAAAAAGAAATAGTAAACATGAATTCAAGAAAAATTTCCATGGTTAGCCAAAGAAAGAAAAACAAGAGAAGAGAAGGGATTGGTGGAAGTGGGAAGTTGAAAAGGAGAGCAAAGTATATATAGTGATATTATAAGGCAAAAGTGTCGGTCCATGGACTTTTGTAGGGGAAGAGTCTGAAGTTTAAAGAGGGAAAGCTAATTAGAAAAGGACTGTTCCGCTAATTGCGGTGTATGTGAAATAGAATATGTGGTTAAGGTATCCAATTATCTATCACTACCGAATATTTAGGTCTAATTTTGCCCCTACTCTCTTTACTCTTCAAGCTTTTGCAATTTAATTCCTCTACGTTTTCTGTTTCTACTAGGAATTTAGGGCTTATTTAATAATAACTGTTAGAATATTTTTAAATCTCAGTTGGCTGTATGTTTTAAACCAATACCTTAAATATTAAACGTTAGGTATTAAAATTTAGCAAATATTTATTAATAATGTTAATGAAATTTTCAAATCAGATAAGTAATAGATTAAATTTAAGAAAATAAAAGCACGGGATTAAATCTTAAAATTTTAAAAAGTACAAGGACTTGGAGCTATGATTAAACTGAATATTTATTTTCTTTTTTTACTTTGATATTGTATAGTCATATTAAAAATAAAATTACCGATTGAGTCTTAACTCTATTGGTATCGACATAATTATTGTACAAGAGAATGCGAATTCGAGTACACTAAATCACATTATCTTTCTATTTAATTTAAGAGTTGAGGAGTAGTTATGATAACAGCCTTTCAAACATATATTAAAATATTTAAAATTATTTAATAGCATATTTTCTAAGATTATAATTAAATAAAATATTTTTACTATTTGAATAATGACCAGACTCCGATTATAAAGTTTAATTGACAACAATCATGAGAGTTTGAAGTAGGGCGGAGTAAAAACATTAAAAAAATGAAAATTTATTTGAAAGGTAGTGTTTTGATTTTTATTTTTTTCATTTTCTTAAGATTCGCTTGGTTTTAAAAAATGGAATTGGATTCGATGTGAGTTTTATACGTTAAAATTATAATAATTTGAATTTAATTGAATTTTTATATGTTTTTATTTCAATTTTGATTTTTATAATATAAAATAAATATTCAACTTCTAATTTAATAAATGATTTCTATAAAATTACCTTTTTTTAAAAATTGTTTAAAATTGATAAATTAAACGGAACTATAGCAATAAAATTGAATTCAAGTTAATTTGGTTATCTATGTCATTTAATTCTATTTAATCGGATTTTTTTTTTTGAATTATATATAACAAGATAAAGCCTTAGCAACCAGCGCGACTCGAATCAAAGCTACACCTGGAGTAATGAACATTCTTAATTATCAAGTCACTACATAAGGTTTATTTAATCGGATTTTTTAAATCAAACCAAAATTTGAAAAACTCTTAATCACATTAGGAAAAAAGGAAAAGAAAAAATTTGCTTCATACACAATATTTCTTTTATTATTCTTTTCCTTCTCTTTCTTCTTTCTGGGTAATGTTGATTTGATTTTATTGATTCTATGTATAAATTCAATGTTGCGAGCTAATTCAAAATGAAAAGATAATTGAATGGTTAGTCTCTTCCCAATTATAAATAAGAGGATGATGCGCTTTATCTCACTTGAATCCATGTCCTTTTATATTGGTAATAACGCTCATTCCAATCGAGCTAATTAATCTAGAATTGCTCCAAGCCCTCCAACATTGCAATGAGTTTAAAATACATCAATTTATTTTATATTAAATATGTATAATTATTTGTGTACATAATATATAAATTTAAAATGGTGTCATATTAATAATTGTGTTAATAGTTTATGAAAATTAAATCAAATCAAATTTAATGTATAAAATTATACAAAATCAAAATTCATATATAATATTACTCATTAAGCCAAAAATTAAGTGTAGCTTTGAGATTTTTCCCAAAGCTGATTCAAAGACGTGCTTAAGCACGCTTAAGCCCACATTCTTCTAGTTGTTACAATAGCAACAATCTCGATTGACAATAGTGTTTTTAATGTTAAAACTTATTGTTCTTTACAATTATTCATTTCAAAATTAAATGTATAAATGGTTCAATGGCAAGGTTAAATATCTAAGATGCTTTAAGATATTAGGCTTGAGTAATCCTATGTAAATGTGTGGGTTTTTTATAGATTTATTTTAGTTACTTAGAATTAAATTAGTTGTTAGGTTAGTTGTTCTATTCAAGACTTATAATGATTAATCCTATTAGAATTAGTGTAACTTTTAAAAAAATTAATTGTACTAAATATCCTTAAATTATGACATTTATTTTAAATTGGTCCTCAAACGTTAATTTATTTTAGTTGTATCCGAAACTATCGACCTTATACTAATAAGGTCCTTATATTATTAAAATCGTTAAATAACGCGTCAAATCTTACATATTTAAAAAAAGGTAAAACATTATTACATAACTTTAAAAATTAAAACTAAAATTGAAAAAAAAGTGAACAATAAAGCTTTTGAAAAGCTTCTAAAATCTCAAAACCAATATTTCTACAATACCCTTTTCTTCAATCTTCATTTTAAACCATGTCACATAATATTTAATATCTTATTTAATGGTTAAATTAATTATTTTAACGAGGACTTTATTGTATAACCTTAATAATTTTAAGAATCAATTTAAAATAAAATTATAGTTTAAAGATGTATTGTGTAATTAACTCCTTAAAGAAAATATATAAGATAATTCGCCTATAATGCAAAGAAAGGCCAAATGATTTAACCAATTATAAACTCCCATATTTATCCTTTTAAATGTTACCTTCGCATTTGTGTCGGTGGTGCATGCTTTTGATTTGAGGGCCACCTTCAGTTTATCAAAGGTGACAATATCAACAAAATAAGAAATAAAATAACTATCGGTTCTGGTGTAAATTAGAGTTATGTGCCCTTTTTTTTTAATTTGAATTTTAGATTTTTTTTAAATTTATAGAAATAGATATTTTTAAAAAGAGAGTGTTAAAGCGCGTCCAATTGGGCGCATTTTTCTGCCAACTATGCAGTAGATCTATTCATTGGTCAAGTTACCCTTTAGGCCTGCTTGAAATTTGGAAGGGTTTAGGTAAAAATATTAGGTCTAAAAAATGAACGTAAGCAAAAAAATTAGGTCTATTTAAAGTGTGGGTCGGGTTCGGGCTTGAACCTTCAAAGCTTGAGCCTGGCCCAGTTCGACCTATTTTTAAGTTTATAATATTTTATGTTATGTTATTTTTATATATTATGTAATTTAGAACACATTAAAAAATAAACTTGTACTAAATATATAATAATACTATAATGTAAACATTAAAATAATGTTAAGATGACTATATAAAAAATATATAAATTTATTAAATATTAAAATAAAATAAAATGAATATTTTTAAAACAAATTTAAAAAAATATGGAACGGCCTAAAATGGGATTGGGTTAATTTTTTGCAAATATGGGTGGGTTTGAACAAAATTTTAGGTCCATATTTCAGGTCGGTCCAAGTTTGGGTAAGCGTAAAGTATATTAATATTATGCTTTGGCTCGACCCGACCCATGAACATCTCTACTATGCAGGTCCTTCAACGATCATTTTTCCAATGGCTTTCTGAATGTTGCAAAATGGTAAAAATTGTAAAGGGCCAACAATAAATTTTTTCCTATAAATATCAAGTCACTTTTCATTTTTTTCACTCAAATCCAACTATTTCTATTCTCTCTAAACTCTCAATTCTTTCAACTCTCTCAATTTTCTCAAGTTTTGTTCGAAATTGTCAAATACATTTATTTCAAAATACTATAGTTTTATTTAATTATTTCATATATTCATTTCGATTAAATTTTCACGAATGACAAGCTCTCTGATTCGTTTTGATGACAAGAACATTTTTGTGGTTAAAGTGATAACGGTAAGGAGAAATTTTAAATTTCGTTATTTTCAGTTAAATTAAATTAAATTTTTTTATTTTTTAAATATTTTATTTTCTCGATATAAATAGGCGGATGATCGTGTTTTGGAAGAGTTCATACATAATTTTTCAAAAATCCCAAATATCGAAATTCGTGGCTATCTGCAAGACAAAGGATTCTTACATGCGTCTTTTATGCTTAAGGGTTGCAAATTGGATACACTTGTTAGCGCATTGGTGGAAAGATGGAAATCCCAGACACATACATTCCATCTTCCATGCAGTGGGTGTACAATCACACTCGAGGACGTAGCTTTACAACTCGGTTTACCTGTGGATGGGTCAGTCGTTACGGGGTCAACTGTCGTTCCTAGTAAAAAGAACCTTTGCGAGGTATTTTTAGGGAAGTTTTCAAACAAGTATCAAAGTGGCTAGATAGATATGAAGTGGTTGGAAAATAATTTCAAAGAAATTTCTAAGGACGCGTTTGACGTCGTCAAAGAGCAATACGTCCGAGCATTCATCCTAAGGTGAATTGGGAACATTCTAATGCTTGAGAAATCTCAAAATTTGGTATACATAAGGTCGTTACTACACCAAATCGACTTTAAAGAATGCGGACGACTGAGTTGGGGATTAGTTGTGTTAGCCATGCTATACTGAGAGTTGTGTCGAGTGATGAAACCGGATAAGATTTCAGTAGGTGGTTGCCTGTTCTTGTTGCAGTAATAGGCGTGGTGGCAGCTACCATTTCTACATCATCGAGTGAACGACCCTTATACGTTCCAATTGGTGACAAGGTAAAATTCATTTGATAATAATACGTAGTTAATATAGTAAATGTTGTTTATTTATTATATGTTTGAATTAACATATTGATTGAATATGTAGAACCATGGGCCGAGTTATGTGAGACTACTAGAACAGCTCGAAGATATCTGGCTACTGTTAGATCAACATTTAAAAGCCGAGGTTAGTTATTGATTTTTTTCAAACATATAATAATTACACAATGATTTGAAATTTAAAATTTTGTACATAATAAAATTTATAATTGTGCACTACAGTTTGAATGGATGTCATACGCTGATCTAAATATTACAGAATGCGTCTCGCCCGAATTTTTGGCCATTCGGAGTATGTGGGATGCTAAGGTACCATTGATTGTTTACGCGACGGTAGAGATACACGAATTGAATTAAATGATGCGATAGTTCAGATAGAGGCAAAAAATTTCGTTGCCACCACGAAACATAGAAGCACTACACAAGCTTGATTTGCAGGGGAAAAATGACGAAAATTGGCGAGATTACCACAAGGAATGCATTGACATTTGGGATCGTAGGATGAAATTTTTACCCATTCTCGAACCCTTCTTCTCATCAGTCATAACGACCTATTTGGAGCACATGCCTTGGTTTAGAGTCACCAGCAAGTTATATCTATTATCTGTAGAGGTGAGAAGTAGGCAACTTCATCAAAAGAGGCCACGACGATTACCCCAGCAATGTAGGTTCAAAAAAGGTGTCGCGATGGGTTCATCCTTGACTCCAACCTAACAAATGTCACTGATGTCTGCACTACATCCCAATCAGTTCCCTCCATTTGTTCTTGTTCATTTCACTAACCCCATGTTTTATTTACAGGCACCCTATTATGCACCATACTATGCATCACCGTAGCACCCTACATCTATATAATACCCCAAACCTGTATCCGTCGTCGGGACAGGGTTACGGAGCATTACCAGAGTTTACGGAATAATTTCATGTAATTTATGTCATTTACTGTTCATATCTGAAACTAATCATATTGTCCCTTATATAGACCATCGATGCCCAATTTAAACATTTGAATTAAATTGGGACTGAATCGGGAACTCAGAAAATTTTTTACAAAATTTTAAAAATTTTCCTAGATGCAGGGCACACACGTCCATATGGTCAAGAGACACGCCCGTGTGACCATAAGACATGCTCGTGCTGCAGACCGTGTTTGACCTCGTGTAACTTTCTAACTTGTGCCACACGGCCTACCACACATCCGTGTGCTAGGCCGTGTGGTTAATTTAATTTTCATAAATTAGGTGCAGTTTTCACACAGCCAAGACACACGCCCGTATTCTGGACCGTATAAAACACGGCTGAGACACACGTTTGTGTCTCTGCCCGTGTGCCCAATTCTGAGCATTCTGTTTCTAAACTTTAAGATGCAGGGGACACACGGCCAATCCACATGCCCATGTGCCAGGCCGTGTGTCACACACGGTCAAGACACACGCCCATGTGTCTACCCGTGTGAACAAAATAAAGTAATTTCCTAGCTTTATTTCTCACCCAAAATTTGCCAACAACCTACGCCAACACTTACTTACATATATCAACCAATTCCAAACATTAAACCAAGCAATCAACATTAACATGTATGATATAACATTACCTATATTCATATAGCTAAACTTACCTTTTTGGTAAGGCATATAATTTACCTTAATTTAATCTAACCGTACCATACATATATATATTAACATGATATAACTTTGTAATAATATACCAAACCAAACATCACTAGCCATACCAATGGCTAGATTACAAACATCCATTTACAAGCCATCTTTTGGTCAAGTTAACCTATACATGCCATTATACCAAAATAAGTTTATTATTTATACCAAAACGAGTGATGATGCTCCGACTGATCTCCAACCTTTGCGAGCTCTCGAGCACTATAAAATAGAGAAAAATAAAACTTAGTAAGCATTTAATGCTTAGTAAGCTTGTATAACAAGAATTAAACTTATCAATTACATTCTTTCAAATAAGCATGCAATAACATGATTCCCAACAAATTGGCAAAATTTTCCTAAACACATACACTCAACAATTATGTTAGTTAAGTAATTCATGTGTACATTAAATAGCATGGATGAGCTTATCATATTACAAATTTTCAGGAATTTCAGGAACATTTAAGATTTAATTCATTTAATCTCATAGATTCTCAATTCGGTAATTTATATGTTGAATCATTAAAATTTCGATGGATACTCAGGTAGTACACAAAAGGTGTACAAAACCACAATTTGTCAACTCATAATCAGGGGTACCCATTAGGGCACTTAATCAAGAAGCACACTCTCGAGCCATATATCAAGATGCTCAATTGAGCCATGTATCAGAACACTTATCCAGGCTAAACAGGAAACTCATAAGAGTTTTATTCAGGGAGCTCATAGAGCTTAACAGATAACTCTGAAGAGTTAATATTAGGGAGCACCAGATAAGGTAACAGGGAATTCAAGCAAGCCATATCAGGAAGCCCATAAGAGCTTATATCAGGACGCTCACACAGAGCTGCGGTAGTGCTCAATATATGCATAATCACTACCGATCAGGATGCTCGCAAGAGATATTTAACAGGATGCTCGAGAAGGCTTTTAACAGAATGCTCATCCGAGCTATAATGTCCGTAACATATGCAGGATCACATGTAATACAGGAAATCACTTATATCCAACGAATTTAGTTATTCAAATGGCACTTATCATTTATCAAGCATTATCGGACATGTATTAAATTTTTATATACATAATCATTACATAAATCTCATAGACAACATTAAATTCAAGTGTGTAAATGTATAAATTTAGTTATACAAACTTACCTTGATAATCGTCCGTATAAGGAATTCTACTAATCCGAAACTTTTTCTTTTCCTTGATCTAGCTTCGAATTTGAGTTGTCCGAATCTATATAAATGAATTTAATCATCAATTTATCATATTTCATATTCAATTGGATTCAATTTACACCCTAGGCAAAATTACCATTTTGCCCCTAAACTTTCCATAAATTCCAATTTCGCCCCTAGGCTCGGAAAATGAAATTCATGCAATTTAATCCTTATTCCAAGCCTAACCAAAATTTTCATATACAACACTTATATTTCACAAAATTCAAAATTTTTCCATGGGTTTTACCACTTTTCAATTTAGTCACTAAATCATGATGTCATCAAAATTCTCTTTGTAAATGTTGTTTATCTATTAACAACCTTTCATTTTCTGCCATAAATTTCAAATTTTCAGCATATTCATCCATGGAAAATTTTCTATACTTTGATTCTTTTTCAAATTAATCCCCAAAATAGATAGATTAAACTATCTCGGTCTTAAAAATATAAAAATTACTAAAAACGGGACATAAAAACATACCTAATTAAGCTTGATTAGTTTCCTTTCTCTTTCTTACAGTTTCCATGCAATTTTTGGAGATGAAGATGATATTAAATGATATTATTTCTATTTAATTATTTATCATCCATTAATTTTTTCACTTTTCAATTTAGTCCTTGCCTTTTTCTAATTTTCCATGGATGATTCATCAAAAATATCTACTAATTTTTCTTTAATGTCTAATTACTATATAATGACCTTAATTTTTGAATTCCATAGCTATTTAATCCTTCTAGCTACTAGAATTCAACTTTTGCATTCTATGCAATTTGATCCTTCCCATAATTAAGAACATAATCGATAAAATTTTCTTATCAGAATTTTCATATAACAATCCTATCATAATACGAACCAAGCAATAATATTAAAATAAATTTTCTTTCTAGCTCGGATTTGTGGTCCCGAAACCACTATTCAGATTTCACTGAAAATGAGCTATTACAATCTACACCTTCTGCAAATACGTATTTCGAGGCACCTTCATCCCCAGCATACTATGCCCTGATGCCGATGCAAATGCCGACACCATTGTTGTTGCCAATGCTAGTATCAATGTCGACGTATTCGATATTTGCAACACCGTACGATTATTCATTGATAGTGTTACAATCACCCACCGCGTTGTTATTTTATTGAGGTAGGTCATCGATGCAACCACCTTCTCGTGGAGTGGACACACGATGGGAGGTTAGGACGACACTGCACTCAAGCATGGAGGAAAGCGATGGAGACGAAGATGAAGCCGATGGTGGAACTGAATATGAAGACCAATGTGGAGATGAAGATGAGTACGAGGGTCGAGGTAAAGATGAAGAAGATGAGTACAATGATCACGATCAAGAGGAGGAGTAAGTACCATAACTTGTACATAGAAATCCTACGCGCAACCGTCAGCCACCATTTTATGGCACACATTCAGCTCGAGGATGTCGATGATGTATTTTTCAATTACTTTATGTGATGTATATATAAATGACACCAATAAAAAAATGATGAATTTTTTTTCATATTTCTCTTGCAACTCATATTTGTCTCTGTTAAATTATAATGTAAATTATATGTTATTTTCCATAGATAACATTTGACATGAAATATTTAACTTTGGATAGATACCTTTATGGACCTAGTGATTAATTAAGGTACAAAGACTAAATATGAAAAATGACAAAAGTTCAATCGCTTGAGAAATTGTAATTGGTACTTGAAGTAGCGCTTAAAATAGCAACTTTTCCACTATATGAATGCTATTAGACAGTGATAAATACAAATGAAATACAAAAAAAAAAAAGAATGAACATATTTTGTACAAAAAAAAGCATTGTAATTAATTTTATATCACAAAAAAAAAATGTTAGCGACGTTGAGGCCTCAATGTATCCCTTAATATCGAACATGATGCCTTTGTATACCCTGGATTTCTATAGTACCCTCATAACCTTTGTTGATTGTCTCTCTCTCGAATATCCATATTAGTACGTATCCAAGTGAAAGTCAGGCGACCTTTCGGGACGCGGCACAAGTTCATGTTCGGGGCCAACTCGAATGGAGCGCTGGACACTAGCAACCACATACTTTCATCTGGGATGGGTCACAATTCAGATATTCATACATTGTGCATGCCTTCTAGTTTTTACGCATCGTTAATATAAGACGTGTATCCCTCAATACGGAACATGTTGCCTTCGTATGCTCTGGGTTTCTACAGTACTTGAAAAACCTCTATTGATTGTCTCTTTCCTGAACATCCATTTTGGTGTGTATTTGAGTGAAAGTTGGATGACCTTTCAGGACACGATGCAAGTTCATATTCGGGGCTAACTTGAACTGGACGCTGGACACTGGCAGCCCAATACTCTCATCTGGGATAGGTGAGAATTTAGATATCCGTACATTGTGCATGCCTTCTATTTTGTAGACATAGTTAATATAAGGTGTACTCAATTCGTACATTTGCACATGCGACAATTACATGTGCGCATGGGAATCGAAGTGCTTGGAATCTCCCAAAATCGCAAGTCTCTTCTAATAGGTCAACATGGTGTGATGCCCCTAATATGTCTTGGTCGGGACTAGCGTACTCCGTGACCCAAAATCTCAGGTTTGGACACAAGTGACACACTACATACATAGTGTTTGCTTTCTCAGCATTTTATCTAATTTCTTTCTTAACATCCTTGCACCAAACATGATTGCCCGTTATCTTTCTAGCATATGTCATAGCCCACTTTGGAAATACGGTAGCCATACGAAAGTATGCTTCTTTGAAAATCGAGGTTATTAGTAAATGACATGTCTCGTTCAGTACAAAATTGATGCATTCGGCTAGGTTCATTGTCATATGCCCTTACTACAGACCCCTGTCATACTATTCTGTCCATTATTCGAAGGGTCTGTTGGTGAGGTAGTCCACACCAACGCTATTACAACCTAAAAATTTCCTAGTTATTCTTTGAAGTGCAAAAGTTAAAATCAAACTAGTGGCCTTACCTCATCAGCAACAATGCCAACAACTTGACTGCCTCCGGACGTACTAACGTCTAGAGTGTGAATACTGTAGTAAAAGATATGAATATATGAGGTGATATCCACAAGTATACGGGTCCAGTTGTAATATAATTACACCAGATTAGGTGAGTACTTCGAGGATCGTACCCAAGAGAGGCAAGTGTTAGATCAATTTTAACCTAAACACTGAAAGATCTAATTAGTACTTTAATTTAGTTATAGTACGAAGGTAAAATAAAACGAGTTTTTAAGATTTTTATAATAATAAAATAACATAAAGAAATAAAATTCATAAGATCAAACAATAAAATAAATCAAATCTAATTATGGGTGATTAGCTCGCTTCGGTAATCCCCATTAACTGTCACTTTGGATTCCTCGTTAATCAACTAGTCGTTATACCAATAGGATCTTCTCATCTTTCACTCAAATACTGAGTTAGTAATGATTACTTATCTTTCGACCTCACAGTCCAGACTAGTTTAGGGAGAAGGTGTTCACGGATAGGCTATACCCATTTTGGGTTAATTTTCACCTTGATGACATCCTAGGGTTGTCAAGCTTAGGGTTTTAGGTTCTTCCTTTCTCAAATAGCTAATTCGTTGAGTAACCCTACAAAATAGTTAATAGATCATACCTCTACTAGTTAATCCCCCATAGAGGGATTACCTCATAGTTTTCATGAATAGTATAGAATCAATATAGAGAATAAGTATGATAAACAAATCGAAAGTATAGATTTTAAGAAAAAATCTTATTTGTATTAAAGATGAATATGAATCCAAAAGTTTGATTGTCTTCCACAAATTAGAGCTCTCAATATAAACAAATAACAACTTGAAAATAAATTTAAAACCTAAAAAGAAAAAAAAAAGCTAAACTGAAATTAAAAGTAAAATTTTAAACTAGGTAATTCGTGTCCATAACATATGACAAATGAGCCTATTTATAGATTTCAAGTGGTCGTCCTCCTTAACCCTAGGTTAACTGACATTCCCAAGCTTTAAGTTTTATTGTGCAAACCAAAACACCCCTTAGCTCATGTTAGTTTTGTCCAAAATCGATGTCACAACATAGAAGTCAGTATACTCCTTTTGGGATATCTTTAAGGGTATGTTACGACACATTTAGCTTGTGTCACGACAATGAAGGCAATTTCTTGATTTCTACATTCTGCTCTCTATGTTGCAACATTGATCATATTGTGTTGTGACATTAGCATCTATTTATCATGCCTTCTAATAGCCTCCTACACACTTGCACAGTTCATTAGCTCCCCTTTAAGCCTCATTCAACTCCTAAAGTCAATAAAAGAATCAATTTGTACATTTTATTAACTTTAAAAAATCTTGCAAAAACATAATTAAAATCTAATAAAAATGTTTGCTTTCAAGCTCCTGAAGAGCAAAAATTAGTTTAATTTGCTACACAGAATTATGACAGATTACGAAGCTGAATATGTAATGCGCGAAATACATGAGGGAATATGTGACGATAATTTGGGAGGCAGACTCCTTACTCAGAAAGTCTTCAGGTAGGGTATTACTGGCCTATTGTGCAGAAGGACCATATGGTTCGTACTTGTGACTTCTGTCAAAGGCATGCTTAGATACAGTGACAACTAGCAAAGTCCTTAGAAAAAGTTCATAGTAGTGGCTGTAGACTACTTCACAAATGGATAAAAGTAGAAGCCTTAGCGATTATTATAGAAAAACAAATGGAGTATATCCTCTGGAAATCAATTGTATACAGGTTTAACATAACGAAATTGATTATAACGGATAGTGACACACAATTTCAGGGAAAATTTAAGAATTTATGCAAAAACCTACAGATTACTTTAACACAAAGTTCTATTAAATTGCCACAAACAAATGGCCAAGTTGAAGCAATAAATAAAAAGATTATAACAGCCTTAAAAAAGAAGGTGGATAATGTCAAGAGTGCATGGTTGGAAGATCTACTGAGGATCCTATGGGCTTTGTGAACTTCACCCCATACTGCAATGGGAGAAATAACGTTCTCACTTACCTATGGCACAGAGACAATTATTCCTACAGAAATAGGCCTGCGGTTACACAGGACAGCTTACTTCAATGAATTTATGAATCAAGAGGCAATGAGAGCTAATTTAGACCTTATATAGGAAGCTAGAGAAGTAGTAGAAGTTAGAAACATAGCATGTGCTCAGCATGTAGCTCGCTATTATATTTCCAAGGTAAAACATAAATAGTTTCAAGTAGGTGACCTAATATTGAGGAACACTAAGGCAAATTTCCCTGTATCGCAACAAGGAAAGATGGCCCCCAATTGGGAGAGACCCTATGGCGTCGTATAAAAGCTAGGATATGGAGCATTCAAGTTGGCAAAAATGGAAGGAATTGTCCGACCATGGACCTGGAACACCTATCATTTGAAAAAGTACTATGTATAGTCTCTTACTCTTTAATGAAAAATGTTATTTACAGATATATGTACTTAGTTATTTTTTTTTCGAGATAGCTCACGAAGCTTTGTTCCTAGTTAATAAACACCAATATAGCTCGCAAACCTACGTTCCCAGCTGATGTTTAAAGGTTATCTGAGTTATGTTCACAAATTTTATTTATTCGAGTTAGCTGAGTTAAGCTCGCAACTCTAAGACAGCTCGCAGACGTACATTCCCAGCTGATAAACTCCAACATAACTCGTGAACCTACGTTCCCAACTAATGTTTAAAGGTTAGCTGAGTATGCTCACAACCTCCATTTACTTGAGTTAGTTGAGTTAAGCTTGCAATTCCATGATAGCTCGCGAACCTACGCTCCTAGCTGATAAACTCTGGCATAGCTCGTGGACCTATGTTCCCAGCTGATAAACTCCAACACAGCTCGCGGACCTACGTTCCCAACTAATGTTTAAAGGTTAACTGAGTAATGCTCACAACTCCAAGACAGCTTGCGAACTTACATTACTAGCTGATGTTTAAAGGTTAGCTGAGTTAAGCTCTCAACCTAAATATTTTTGAGTTAGCTGAGTCAAGCTTGCAAGTCCAAAACAGCTCGCGGACCTACGTTCCCAACTAACATTAAAAGGTTAGCTAAGTTAAACTCGCAACCTGAATTTTTTTAGTTAGTTGAGTTAAGCTTGGAAATCTGAAATAGCTCGTGAACCTATGTTCCCAGCTTATGCTTAAAGGTTAGTTGAGTTAAGCTCACAACTTGAATTTTTTGAGTTAGCTGAGTTAAACTCACAACCCGAGTTATTTAAGACTATTTGAGTCAAGATTGGTTAAGAATCACGTAAAATAGAGCCATTGGGCTACACTAAGTCAATTGAAAGCTTATGAGAGCATGTTCAAAAATTTGGTTGAGTTAAATCCCTCGTTGTTAACAATATCGTTGTGCAACAAGATATAATGTGTTCGCAAAAGGGTACAATGGCATAACATTAACAAATAAACTTAATGTTTTTTAAAACTCAAAATTTTCATTCCATATTTAAAAAAGTGAATACAATAGTACACAAATTAGGGCATATCATTAGCCCCCTCGGGATTGCTTGAGGTTTCGTTCTCTCCTATGCCTCATTTGGATGTGAACTCTTCCCATGTAAAAATATTTAGAATTCTTCCATTTGGATGTGAACTCTTCCCATGTAGCTACAAAAGAGAAGCAAACATCAAAGTCTAGTTGATCACCGCCAATGTTGTAGAGAGCATGGAGATCAACTTTACGCACATCAAAAGGGCCACCAGCAACTCAGGCATGCAACAAGATATTGGCCTTCAACTCAGGAAGGAAGTTGTTAAAATTTGGAATAGTTTTCTTTTTAAAATCTCCTAAAGCTTCTGTGTGCCTATGTTCTAAGCTCGCCATTGTAGCTTCTACTCTTCAGCCATTTTGTTTACAGTGACCTTGTGTTCTTTAACCATTTTCTTTATAGCATCGGCCATAATCTCTTTTTCTAGTCTTTCAACTGTGACCTCCCTAGACAATTTCTCTACATTACTCTCAGCGATCCCCAAACGTTCAACTAAGTCATTATTCTGCCCTCACAGGTCTTGGTTTTCTTCCTTTAATTTGGAATGGAGCTCATAAGCTCTCTCTAAAGCCTACATAACATTCTAGTAAGAATCATCGAGCTCTCTCTTATTGACTTCAGCTCTGCTGATACCTTCCCTAAGACCTAAACCAACCATGCTCACCTCACCCAAAAGAACTTGTAAGGGCAGAGTTAGTTCTTGCAGTGAAGGCTTCTTCACGCCACTAGAAAAACTAACCGAGCACATATGCTCAATAGCTGCTTCTAGCAGAGAGATCTTCAGGTGGTTGGTGACCTTGTTGGAACTATAAGGGAATTTCTTTGTGCTCATATGCTTATGCCAAGGGAATAGTTCCTAGTCTCACCACTTATCGTAATAAATTTTACATGTGCACCAGCTACACCATGCTCAACAATAGTACCAAAAAATCCTTCATTTGAGGGCTCCTCAATGGTTGAGGATAAGAAAAATAACCAACAAGGAGTGAGTTAGTAAGAACAATAGGTGATGAACTTACATGAACAACAGTAGGTGAGCTCACATGAGAAACATAAAGTTAACTCATAACAGGGGAAACAAGAGTGGCAACCACAATAGTAGAAGGTTCAGCATGGTCTATCCTCTTTTTTGAGTGCTATTCTAATCTCGCACTATCCTCCTCTTCATTACTTAGCACGAAATTAGTAGTACCTGCATTAATCTTACGCTTCTTGCACATATATAGCATAAAAGCTCGTATATCAATTTATTCATCAATTTCCTGTGACAAACTAGTAGACTCTTCCGAACTATCTTTAATATTGCAAGATGTGCCTACACGACCAATAATTCTAAGATCAATAGTAGCAATAAGCAAGTTAGGGTTCGCACCACTTTTCACGTATGGCGAAGGTAGTAAGAACCAAGTGCAATGCTTCATTTTATAGAAACTATAGAATTAGTTTATTGGTTCTTCTTTGTATCCCAACAATATTAGTCCTAAGTCATCTTTGACACTATGCGGACACGTAAACCTCTTAAGCTGCACCTTAATTGCATCAGCTACTTCATTAGTATCATCTTATTTCCATCCATTGGGGCTAAGGTTTTCCAGGCAGTTTTGGAATACATTTCTCACGGTCAAGACATCCTCCAAATTTAGAACACTGCCCTTGCAAAGTCTCTCAAATTGAACCCAATCTCCTTCTGTCGTAATGGCTCGCTGAGTTAAACACAAATCATTACTTGGTTAGAACCACTCAGTGGTAAAATTGAAGCCATCGGCAAGTTTACACTTCACCCAAATATACTTGCTTTGATTCAAATGGAGGTTAAACACCTAATGGAAATGATAGATTCTACGTCTCTGCAAGGGGTGAAATAGTATAAACCTGATGACCTCCCTCTATTGTGGGCCTTCAGTTGGTACATGTATTGAAAAATAATGAATAGTGGCACCTCATCACATTGACAACAATCAATCAAATAAGCCATTAAAATCCACCAGGAGAATCTAGATAACTGGCCAGGGGTGATCCTATAATCCTCAAGTAGGTGGCAAAAGAAATGGTATAGAGGCATATGGAATCCTACCTCTATAGGGGGATTAGAAAACTGTCGTCGTTGATATCGCTCAGTCGATGCGATCCTACAGGAACTGAAAAGTCGTACACGAAATTAGGAATTTAATTCCTCGCATAGCAAGGGCTCGAAACATTTCCTCACGTTTTGTATTGCAAACATAGAAATTAACCTCAGCAGGAACTCTCGTTGCACGCTATCGTTTTGTAGTCCCTAGTTCTAGGCATGGTCGTAACGAAGGGGGAAAGAATACCCAAAATAGAACAAGTTTATAGGGGTTTTCCTTGAAAAAATGCCTATTGTCGATTGTAGTTTCTAAGAATTTTTAGTTTGTGATTTTTTGGGCTTTCAAAACCCCATTTTTAAAGAGTTTCTTGCCTTTGTGCTTTAATGATTCAAATAACCGAGAAGTAAAAAATGGTCAGATGCAAACAGATGTAATCCCTTCATACACGTCGTGAAGTAAACGTTATATAGTAGTGATCAAAAAGTGTTTAATAAGCCATACAAATTCAAAACATTGGCTCTAGGAAGCGTCACTTTTTAACCATTCTTAGAGCCAACTGTTATGATATTTCTTATTACCAACTCGAAACCCGAATATAACTTGGACCACAGACACTTGACTTGTACATTAGGGGCTCGCGGGAAGGGCTCGCAAGCCTAGTTTGCATTTCCCTAGGTGTTCATAAATAGAGGGTGTGAAGTCAAACAAGTGGACCAACGACCAAGTGTTAAGTCTAGGACAGCATACGTGTTGACATGCATGAAGCCTACGTAGGACATCACTTTGAGGAACAATAACCATGTCTTATAAATACCCGATTCTCCTCACCTTGAAGACATACAACAAAATACTCAGCACTTAAAGCCCATAAGTTAGCAACTAGGTTTGTAGTGAAGCCTAGAAACCTGTGGCAACTCGCTACCCAACTTCCTTTACAAGGTCCCCTGCCCCGAAAAAACCAAGGTTTTCGATGGATGGGCCATCGTAGTTAAGTTTAAACCATCAGACAACTTTGAATGTGGGGAAATAGGTGATTTTAAGCTTGCTAGAAATGGCAAAAAACTCAATTGCATTTGTTAGTGACTGGTGAACAATGGAGCCAAGGCAAGAAAGATTCTAAAAAACAATAGCTTTCTTTGCGAACCAAATATTTATGATAAAAGAGATGAACACCAGGTGCCAGGGGATTGAATGTTGATTATAGAAACATTTAGCAGTTAAGTTGGCTTTTAGCCAATCGGCAAAATGAGAGAAGAAAGAGGCCAGTAAACTAGTTGGTTGGAGAGAGTTGGCGCTAAAGATTTATAGTGACAAAATAGCTCCTAAATATGTGTTCAAGGTCGTCCGAGCCTGAATTGCAGAAGGGAAAGCTAATAGATAAATTCATATCGTGATGATTAAGGAAAGAAGTTGTCGGGAGAGTATAATGAACCATTTCTGATAGCTTGAGGATAAGGTGAAACTGCCATAGCCATTTCCATTGCACACCAGTGGACTCTAAGAAATCCACAATGTTATAGGCAACATTATAAGCTGATTTAAGGGAAAAAAGCCCTGTGAGAGAAGCATTCCAGCCCAAGATATCGGGAGAGTCATTCGAACATGAGATTAGAGTAGCTAACAGGATGCTTTTGAGGGAAACACAAATGAAACAGATTGGGGAGACAATAAGTAAAACGTGATTTGTGAGTTTTAAATCTAGTAGTTAAACAATTATGTAAGGTTGGAGAGATGATAGTTAAGAAATAAGAAAGTGGATTTTGAGTTGGGTTGTCAATATGGCTAATTAATCGCACACATTACCAATCATGCATGTCTACTCAACATTGCTTTAATAATGTGTATAGTGATTGGGAATTATATTTCCAACAAAAATAAAATCTGGGAATGGTGCTTATGGATTAGGTTGTAGTTTGATTTTCATTTATGTTTAGATTTAGATCAGGCTCAAGGTTATTTGATTGTTTAAAATAAATAAATAATCATTTTTTATATTATACATTATAATTACTTTTAAATTGGTAAATTACTAGTAATTTTTTAATAATTTAATTATGAAAATTATAATATTATCATCAATTATTAGTAAATTTCTTTTTATCATGCAAATATGAAATGTTACAAAATATCATCCAATTATTTAATTTTATCTTTCTTGATCATCTAATTATCTTAAAGTTTTTGGTATTTTCATTTTTATATTATCTAGTTAGTAACAACAAAAGGATAAAATTAAATAATTATTTTATAATTTTATAAATAAATAAATAAAATTATTAATAATTGAATAAATACTAATATAATTTACTGTATGAAATTAGACAGGACATCTGCATTTCTTAATTATACCCTTATTTTATTTTCTTAAAACGGTTAGGTAGTGTACCAACCGGTAGGGCAACTTTTTCGATGGAAATTAGCGAAACTAACGATAACTTCAATTTATGGTTTAGGATGGGTCTAATGACATTAACCGTCTATAAAAACCTTCTTTTTTTTATCGATCCATAAAAGTATTCGAGTATTTAATTCAATGGTTAATTTTAAGCTTAAATTATAAAATCATACTTAAATAATATTATTTTTAAGTTATTTTTAATTTTTTGTTTACTTAAATTTTACTCTATTATTTAAAATGGTATCTAAATTATATTTCGTTATTCAAATTATTCAAATTGTTATTATTTTGTAATACGTAAAAATTATTAACTAAAAAATAATTTTTTAAAGGTTTTTTTTAAATTATAAACATATTTATCTGTTTTGTACTCCGCTCAATAATTTTAATGCTAAAAAATTCAAAAATTCGTCAAAAAACTTATCAAAACCTTGCTTTCGATGACAAAACCCAAATTCTAACGAGCTTTTTTTCCATTTTTTAATCTCGGTTTCTATTACTTTTCACCACAATTCAAAATCTATGTATTATTTTTCATAAAATGACTTTCATCGTTCTTTTTATATATTTTGCATAAAATGATAATGATGGTTGAACCTCTATAATAAAAAATTAATAAAATATGAAATTCAAATCTTGGTATATATTACGAAATAAATAAAATAAGTGCTTTAGATCAGTATATCAGCTATATAAGTCTCCTCAATTTATAATGAATTGAGACCTGCTAACATACCATATCAATTACAATCAATTTTCCCATTAAAACAAGGTAATCAACATAGAAATATCTTTAATGAGTTTAAAATAAGTCTTGAATCTTTAGAATATGCTTCCAATTTTACTCAATCTGATCTAATCTCTTCAAAATAGGAAAGTCGATTTCTTTGATCAAATTCAAATTGATCTTCAAGTTATGTTGCTATAAATGGTTTGAGTATCATAGATGACTTCACACACGTCTAGATTATCAATAAAGATCAAAACCAAAGATTTTGTTATAAAAATTTGTTAACATATATAATAGGTTTATGAGTTTCAGTAATACTAAACATCAGTAGATATTGTTCATAAATTGCCTCAACAATTACGATAAACCAAAATTTGTTGTTATAATTTTCTCCAAACCTTTTGATTGATTTGAATGATTATTTTTACTGATTATTAATTATTTTAAATAAATTAACTAAAGTTAAATCAATTTGAAAGTTTTAGTGTAGATGAGCATAATAACATTTATATGTAGTTAAAAATGCATTATGGGATATTACAGTTATAGAAAAATTTAAAAAACAATAGTAATAAGTAAAAGGTAGATGAAAAATACAAAAGAAATTATATATTAAACTTTTACTTACAAGATGCTTTATTTATAAGCTCATTTGCATTCAATTAAATAAATGTAAATTAAGCTTTCTTAATTACTTCATTAAAACATATCATGGTCATAAATGAATTAGAGAGTTTTATCTCGTCACTTTAATAAATGTAAATTAAAAAAAAGACTTCTGGTTCTTTAATGAATGTTCATATGAATTATTAATTAATTTTCGCATCATATATGATCCGAGATAAACGTATTTGTATCAGTAAACTTTTGGTTTACTTTAACATGCTTTTCGATTGTACTAATAATGCCAGTGTAAATTTTGACAATTGATAATTTTATTATCATTCCTTTTGCTTTGTATCCACATATAAACATTATTGTGACATTTACTTATGAAAATATCAAAATCAATGTGAAGTCCATAATGTCATAACTCAATAAAAGAAATATAATTTGCAAACAATTATATGCAATATTCATTTTAGGAATATATCAAAATCTTCAAATGTCTAAATTGACTTTAATGATCAAAAGTGATTGTAAAATATTTATTGAAAACATTCACTTCAAGGAATGTGCAAAAAATAATTCAGACAATAATGTAAACATATATCATATTTCTTGTCAATAAGATCATTTAGGTATCATCCACTTAAAAGAATGACCAATTCATATAAATCATTGATCATTCTATTCTAAGCATGAACATTTAGCAACAATTCGAATCATCCATCTTCTTATTTATTTTCCAATAATGACAATAGGTTTCATTTTCATAATTGTTATGTATTGCTACATTCACTTTGGGGAATGGAGCAGAATCAGTGGAACGAATAACTCTTTATATTGTTTAGCCATAAGAATTCATGAGATTAATTCATAATACTTTTAAACTCCTTTTCACAAGAGTTTCGCATCATTAATTAACTAGAAATAAATAGTCAAGTCATGCATGGAGTTTATTTGTAAACCAAATGTATGGATAAAATTGACATCTAAAATATCAAACCTGATATAATGCTAATGCTAGAAATAAAATTCATAAACCATTGTAGACTTGCATGGAATTTACTTCAAAATAATAAATTTCATGTTCACTAAAACCTTTCCTTTTATAATTGATCATATCATTTCTCTAAATAATTAACAAATGAAATAATATAAAGCATATGAACTACCTTTAACAGCTCTACAAAAGTAACAAGTTTCTTAAGGTTGTATAGTAGGAAAAATACAAGTCATTTACAAAAGTAAGCCACACGAGTTTTTCTTTTATGCTTCTTATCAAACAACAATCGATTAATATAAACAAGATTCATAAAAATTGTAACAGCCTGTTTTTCAGTGGTATTAGAAACAGTGGTTTTGAGACAACAATTCCGATAAGTAAGTCAATAATATTATCTATTTAATATTTATGAGTTAAAAAGATTGTTATAGTAAAATATGATTTAATTGATTTTATTAAATTAGTCAATTAGTTAAGGTACAAGTGGTACGTATCGAAAGTTAGTGGTTTTCAAAAATAAGGTATCAAGACCTCGTTTTCATAGACCAAGCTCGTAAATATTTAAGGAGTTTTAGCATAAGCGGATTGAAGTTTGATCCGTTAATTTTGATGTTTCGATTGTTAATTAATGAAAAAAGACTAAATTGTAAAAGTGGTAAAAATTCAATCACTATGGATTTTTAATTAAACGAAGTACCAATTGAGCAATTGAACCTTCTTATGTATGTCAAACGGTGGTGAAATCCAAATTGTTAACCACTAACTTTTTTTATTAAACATATTTAATTAAATAAACTATGATTAATTAATTTTTAATTAAAGATATAAATTATATAAAGAAAAGGAAAATGACCATTCTTCTTTCATTTACTCATCTTCTTCACAAAGCGAAAGTAAACAAAAGGTCTTGGTGCTTTGTACGTTTGGTACTTCAATTTGGTAAGATTTCAAGTTTGTTTTTTTTTTGTAATTTTTTATGTTTTTGAGATTATTGTAACTAGGTCTAGCTAACTAGTACCTCCGTTTTTAAAACTGTCAAAATTTGAAAAAGTTGCCATTGATATTTTTGAATATTTTTAGTTGCTAATGGTTTAGTTTGAAGCTTGATGTTGAAATAGGACTATTTTGTAAAGTGATTATGTATAGATTTTAAACTTAATGATTAAATTGAAAATATATTAAATTTGACATGATTTTCTTGTAAAATTTTAGTATTAGAGTGCTGATTATGGATGTTTAAGAATTCGGCTATATGGGTTAATGAGTTAATTGTGAAAATAAGCTAGTTTTGATTTAGGGACTAAATTGAATAAAAAGTAAAAGTTTAGGTAATTGTGAAAATATCAATAAAGAAGTCATATGCATTAAATGGATTATTCTTAAGTATTTGAGCTGATAATTGAAATAAATTACTATTTAGATCAAGAGCCGATAAATAATCATGGCAAAGAGAAAATTTCTTATTTGTCTCTAACATTGCAATTTTTGTTGTTTAGCCCTAGTAAGTTCATACGGTATGTTTGTGTTAAATTGTTATGCATTTAAAATTATAGTTGTAAATATGTTGAATTGAAATTCTGGTTGTTTACAATTCAGTACGAAAAGGTAAGATAGAAGATTAAATTGAACATAATTGAAGATAATATAATTTGATAAATTAAGGAATTGACTTTGAATTGGACTAAAATAGGATATGTTATGTGATAAAGTGATGATTTGATAAAATAAGTGAATTGATTCTATTTAAATTTTTTGTGCGTGAAGAGAACTGAATTGAATGAATTCAAAATTATTAAATATTATTTGAAATGTGGAATTATACTAATATGGTAATAAGCTATGATATATATATGGAATTCTTGATTTCGTTTATTTAGATTACGATATTGAAATTGAGAATTAGTTTAAAATGAATATGAGAAACTTGCTACCCTATTAACTGTTTGGGCAAGGTCGGGTATAATTGGCATGCCATAAGATAGAAAGAGTTCAGGGTTATACAACTACGTGTAGGGGAGTGTTGGACACCCTATTTTTCGGTTAAACCGATCAGTGCTGGGCACATTTATTTGATAGCTTTACCAGCCAGCGCAAGATGCAATTCATTATTATGGATTTATCCGTTAGGCATTGTGTGCCAAATTGGTGTGTTGTTTGGATCCATGTATCCGTCTAAGTTCGAGTTAAGTTAATAGAGATATGTATAATGTAATTGGAATAAATGATCTTTAGATTGATTGATACAATGATCAGATTATACATATACCTATCGAGAATCAGTTATATAAGCTTAAGGGGCCAATATGGAAACGTGACAAATCAATAAATGTGAATAGATATTTGTAGTATAAATGAAGTAGTAATTGAAAATAAATTGGCAATTGATAGATATGGTTCAAAGATGAATTGATATGAAATGAGAATGAAGTTCATATGGTTTAACATGATTTGGTTTGAAAATTTAAATTATGAAATGAAAATAATGTTTAACAATTATTTGAAATGGGATGTATTACAGGTAAGTAGATTGTATGATATGATTAAGATAGTGAATTAATTAAATGATTATTTGTTTTATGAATGATGATGAAATGTTAAATTGAATTGTTATATGATTGAGTCACTATATAGTATGATAAATGTTGAACTCACTTTTTTTTTAATAACTTTACCAAGCTAATTAACATGTAAGGTATAATTATAACCTAAGGTAAGTTATTTGGTTTTAAATACTTGTGAACTTACTAAGCATTTCTAAAGCTTACTCCCTTGTTTTCCTTTTTCCTGTAGATTGTCAACTTGCGTAACATGTCAGACGGATCGTCAAAAAGCTCACACTATCCCAGTATCGGCTCAATATTCTTTTGACCATATTAAGGCTCGGTTATGTATGGCATGTACTTAGGAGTTGTTTTGGTTCACTTGTATATTGATATGACTTGAAATCCTTGTTGGCATGAGTATGACGAAGCATATGCTTAGTTGAAAATTTATGCATATAATAGATGGTTTAAATTGTACATTTGGTATTTGAATTGACATTTTAGGTATACAATTACATAGGTAATATGATGTCATGGTAAGGATAAAAGATTAGGTTGATAAGGTTGAGTTTATTAAAAATAAATTTGATATGTTTTAATGTTAAATTGCGGAAAGTTAAATCAGTTGGTTTGAAAGGGATATTTATGATAATTTGGCATGTATATAGGGTTTATAAATGAATAAGGCCATGTTGGGGTTATGTTTTGTATTTAAAAGTTGAAATTTGTAAGGTGTTTATAATAATTGTCTTATAAGATTGAACTTAAAGATTATTATGGTTTATATGCTTATGGTAGTTGTGATGTTGGACCTATAGGTCAAGATGTTATGAGATATGGTAAGTTTGGTATGTTTTAAAGGTAGGAATTCGACAAGTTATATGTAATGCCTTAAAATTTTTAGAATTTAATTGTGAGAATATGCAGTAATTAAAATTTTATATCTGCGGCTTTATGACCTACTATTGTGTTTAAGGTTTGGAGTTCGAGTTGTATCATTAAAAGTTTTATCCTTTTAGAATAACCCCTATCCATGCAGTACATAGTTAAGTGTAATCCTGTATGAATCTATGTCAAGAATAAGCTTATTGGTTCATTGGTTAACCATCTATCTGTATTCTATTTAGTATTGAGTTCGAATCCTATTGCATGCGTTAGGAAAAATTTTGCTTGTTGTCGGAAGTATGTAGGTGGTTAAGACAAAAGCATCATTAATTTTTTTAACGTTCTGAACTCTTCTTCTTTACCTTTTTTCTTTCTTTTTATTTTTTTCTTCTTTTTACTCCTTCGATTTTTCCTTCTCAATTGTGTTCGACAAGTGAATATCGGAATTAGCGATACCCTTAAGTTGTTAGAAGATTTTTGTGTAAGTTCTATCAAAATCCTTCAACTTCTACTGTAACACCCCAACCCGTTTTCGTTGCCAGAATAGGGTTACGGAGCATTACTAGGATTTCTAGATCAAATACACAAATATTTCACATCATATAGCATTCATATCAAAAATCATCATAAAGTCTCTTATATGAACCTTCGATGCCCAAATTACACAGTAGAAATAAATCAGGACTAAACCAGGTATTCAGAAAATTTTTTGGAAACATAAAAAATTTTCAAAGGTGCAGGGGACACACGCCCGTGTGGCCAGGCTGTGTGGCTCACACAGTCAAGAGACATGCTCGTGTCTCAGGCCGTGTGGGCATTTGAAATAGAGGTACATGGCTGTGTCCTAGCCCGTGTCCAAACTTAGGTGCTCTCTAACTTGGGTCACATGGCCGAGCCATATGCTAGTGTGCTAGGCCATGCGAGCATGCTGACTTGTAATATTAAGGTGCAGGGTCACATAGCCAAGTCACACACCTGTGTGCTAGGCCGTATGAATATTTTGAGTATTCTATTTCTAAATTTTAAAGGTGCAGGAGACACACGGCCAAACCACATGCCCATGTGCTAGGCCTTGTGTCACACACGGTTGAGACACACACATGTGTGGATGAAAATAAGCCATTTCAAGGCCACATTTCCCACCCATTAGGTATCAACCTAAACACAACATTTTAACACATGAATATACCACAACAAAGCATTCAAAACAAGCCAAAGTCATGTTTTATATACAATATATCATCACATATACCTTAAATACTCAAACTTACCTATTTAATCCATTTAACAATTCTACTTAAGTTCACTATAATCAAAATATACACAAACACATATATCATTCACACCAACATCATCAATATGTCTCATTTCCAACCCAACATATATATAAGCAAAACTATAATTATTAACATTTACACAAAATAAACTTTGATTAAATCCACATAAACCCTATACATTCCATATAAACCCTGTAGAACATTTCAAAAACTACTGGAATAGGCTGGATAGTGTGACTTGAGTGCTGATCCAATCTTCCAATCACTCGAAAATCTACAAAGATATTAAACAACACAAGTAAGCTTAATGAAGTTTAGTAAGTTCGACGAGTTAAACATAAATCTTACCGAACCTACTATAATAATTCAAATAAACAAAATTATTCATGCAATTTCCCTGTCAATGTAACGCCCCAAAGTTTTATTCATGTTCTGTTGAAATATGACACAAATATCTATCTGTTTCAGTGGTTAAGTGTTCTGAGTGTGTATGGGACGTCCCAAGTTCAAGCCTTACTTGGGTTAAATTTTGGTATTTTTATGAATAATCCCTATCTTTGGTCAGTAGGGTTTTTAAGTAAAAGTTGGTAAATACTTAACAGAATGGGCTTGCTGGTCTGGTAGTTAAGTAGAGTGTGGGTGTACTGAAGGTCCTGTGTTCGATTATTTATGACAACAAGGAGTTGTATTTTTACTCTTAAATTCGGCTGGAGTTGTGTCAAACAGGGATTCTGAGTAGTTGGATCAAAGTGGACTAGTAGGGGGAGTAAAATTAGGGATTTGGTGATTATCAGTTGGATTTTATCTTTACTTCTTGATTATCTTTTTCAAAATTTTGCCTTTTCACCATGTTCTCCCAAAAATTTTGACGCTAATTTCCATCTTCCTCTTTGGTCTGCTGTTTGCTAATCTTTTTCTTTTCCCTTACCGAAATTTCATAGAGATTTTCTCCTTTGTCTTCTTCTTGTTTCTTCATCCTTTTATTTTCCTTCGTTTCTGCAACGTGGTTAATGCTTGCTCGAATTTGATAAGTTTTGGATTTCGATTGATCTTAACTGTTTCTTCTGGATAATGGCTAAAGAGGGGTATCGGCTGGTTTGTAGTTGTGAATGATAAATTTTAACTAGGGGCATTCTGATGTTTTGACAGTATCATATCGCTAGGATTGGGACTCTTCACGTACTGTTTCTTAAGCAAACCAATTTTGAAGCATTAAGGGTGAGTTTCAATCGCTCCATGGTTGAATAATTCATTCGGGTTGGTTTTAATTCGTCGGTTAAGTGATTAACTGAGTAATGTTTTAGTCAATTATAGGTTCGGAATTGCTTGGAGTTGCTTTTGAGTCAAAAATGATACAGGTGTGTACTCGATTGCACAAAAAACAAGGTTTTAGCGAAAGCCAAAAACCTCATTATCGACACCACACGGGCGTATGGTCCCCCGTATGGTAGGCCGTGTGCCCTAACACGGGTGTGTGGTCGACGAGGCTAGGCCGTGTGCACAAGACATGACCGTGTGATGGCCAGGTAGGTCATGTACGACACACGGGCCAGACTGATTTGGGCCGTGTGATCCACACGACCAAGGCAAATTTGGGCCGTGTGGGCCACACAGGCAGGCTACATGGGCGTGTAAGCCCATTTTTACTGAAATGACTATTAAGATTGCGCTAGTCTTAGGGATGAGCATTCGATCGAATCGAATCAAAAATTTTCAAGTTAATCGAGTTTTTGAATCTCATTTTATCATCCTAACTTTATTTGAAGTTTTCTCGAATCGAATCGAGTGAGATGGAATTCGAATCGAATCAAATCGAATATATTTGTTCGAGTTAAATTTAAAAATAAAATAAAATTAGTGTTGTTTATTTTTATGTAATTTTTCAAAAAATAAATTTCTTTAAAGTTTTTAAACATGATCATACAACAAAAATTGAAGTAAATAAGTAATAAATAAAAGCACCACAACATCAACCCAAATAAACAACATGATTCCAAATAAACAACAAAAATAATACAATAAAATTATAATAAAAAACATAAGTAAAAGCCCAAGTAAATAGCATGAGTCGAAGTAAGCAACAACATTACAATAAATAAAAAACATAAGCAAAATTCCAAAATACAATAGATACCTACACCAGTCCAAACAAAAAAAAAGAACACAACAAAAGTTCAATTAACCAACAACAATAACAAACCAAATCAAACTAATAACAATAACACATCAGTTCAACCATTATAGAATCGTTTAAGTTTCTTCTTGTGCTTCAAACACCATTGATAATCTTGAAACATCTAGTAAAAGTATTGAATGAGTTAGTTAAATAATAAAAAATAATAAACATTTAAATTTATAAACTAATGCTAAGTATGTTACCTTCTTGATCTTCGGGTATTTTGGATAAGTCTAACAAATTTAAAAAAAAGTATTAATTAAATTATGGGAATGCTTACTAATATAAAGAATACAAAAGCTTATTTTATAAATTAGAATTTATATATTACCATCTTCCATGGTTTGAAGTTCATCAACTTAATCTTCAAGATTGAAAGCATCATTAGATTTTCGAAGGCAATCTTGTGTGTAAACCAAAGCTTCGACCATGAAAGGAGTTAGAGAACTTCTAAAACTATCGAGAACACGTTCACCCGTGCTAATTGCACTTTCCGAGGCAACTGTTGAGATAGGAATAGCAAGAATATCTCGAGCCATTTGTGCAAGAATAGGGAATCTAGGACTGTTCATTTTCCACCACAATAGTAAATCAAATGAACTTGAATTGTTTACTTCTTTATCCTCACCCAAATATCTATCCAACTCAGATTTGCTTTCTAGTCCAACCTATTTGTTCTTCTTAAGGTATTGTTGTTTGGCCAAGCCCGTTTTCATTGCTGACTGATCTATTTCCATTGAACTGCAAAGATTTGTCGAAGAACTAGATCTACCTTCAAACAATTCAATTCTCCTAGCATTAGAAGAATACTTATTGAACAAGCAATGCAATTCTTTATCAATCATTTTCATAATGTCATTAGCAACATTAGGAAAAAGCAAGTTGACCCCAAAGTTCAAAAAAATCATTTTACATCGAGGATCAAAGATGACCACCAAGTAAACTAGCATGTTGACCTTGTTTCCTTCACCCCAATACTTGTTATATTTCTCTCTCATTTTGGAAGTCATAGAAATTATGTCTAGATCTCCACAATCTTGCCACCCATCAAAAATACAATGCACATCTGTCAATACTTCAAAAAGTGAATGAGAGGTAACATGCAAAGATTCGGACACCTTCAATGTAAGATGATAAAAAGGCTCTAATACTTTTATAACTCTTCGAACAATTTCCCAATCATCAAATGTAGAAACTCCATCTCCAGCAGTAAGGTCAAGAAAAAAATTATGGTCATCACGTACATATGATTCAAATGCACGCTTATAGTTTTCGACAACCTTTAACATCATATATGTTGAGTTCCATCTATTAGGCACATCTAAACACAATTGAGCCTTACTATCTATCATTTCTTCTTTTACCCGTTGGTTGAATTTTGTCAACCTCGATGGTGATGCTCTTATATACCTCACAGCACCTCTAACTCGATCCACAGACACAGTAGCATCCTTAATACCGTATTGCACAATGAGATTAAGAATGTGTGCAACACATCTCATATGAATAAATTTTCCATTTGCAACAGAAACATTTCGATGATTCAATTTCTTTCTCAAATATTCAATGGCAACACTATTGGCGGATGCATTATCAACCGTAATAGTGGAGACACTTTCAATCCCCCAATCTCGAAGACATTTTTTGATGGCTTGACCTATGCTTTCACCTCTATGAACAGATATTGGGCAAAAATTTATAATCCTTTTTTGCAACCTCCACTCATCATCCACCCAATGTGCTGTGTTAAAACCATATAAGATATCCTCTGCAATGAAGTCCAAGTGTCTGTCATCAAACAAACTCTACTCATATCTTTTTCAAAAAAATTCTTTATCACACTCTTCATGGAGTTAAATAAATCAAGACAATCCCTTCTAATTGTCCAACGAGATGGAAGACTAAACCGTGGGCATGCTATAGAAAGAAAGTATTTGAAACCCTCTCCCTTTACAATTTTAAAAGGTAGTTCATCCATAATTACCATACGAACCAATGCTTTTCTAACAGCATCTTTATCAACCACCCAAGTTGATAAATCCGTTGTTTCTTGGCTAACCTTTACAAATGTTAATTCTGATTGCTTTGGATTAGAAGTATTACCTCGAGGTCTTTTTAGGCATGCTTTCAAATGGTTATTCAAATTTGTTGTAGAACCCGAAGTTGATTCCATTGTGTAAGTAACATCACATGTATTGCACCTTGCTCTCTTCTCCCCCTCTTCAGTCACAAATTTGGTGAAATGGTTCCAACAAGTTGCCTTTGGAGTAATCTTTTTTCGAACATTTTCCTTGGTTGTTGTTTGATCATCTCTACTTGGGGAAGAATTTTGTGAACTTTGAGTTGACCCATCTTGCTTTGGATCACTCATCTACAAGTAAACATTTGTTGCAATCACTAACCATGACTAAAAGTTAATTTAAAATCAAACTTAATAAATCAATTAAATTAAAAATTAATTAATATAATAGTACAGGTACAACAGCATAAATTAAACAAAAAAAAGTATGTTAAACTACATTTTAAACTTTAAAGTTAGTTAATTGAAGCCTAAATTAATATAATAGTACAATAGCATAAATTAAACAAAAAAAAGTTTGTTAAGCTACCGTTTAAAATTTAAAGTTAGTTAATTGAAGCCTAAATTAATATAATATATAATAGTACAAATACAACAACATAAATTAAACAAAAAAAAATAGTATGTTAAACTATAGTTTAAACTTTAAAGTTAGTTAATTGAAGTTAATTGAAGCCTAAATTCATATACAACAACATAAATTAATTAATAAAAGTCTGGTTGAGTGTTATTTTATTTATAAGGTCGTATTTAATATTTTAATTTTTATTTATAATTTAAATATGATAATCCAATATTTTATTCATCATTTAATGTTATTTTATCAAATTGTATTAGCAAGCGCAAAATCCTTTAAAAAGAAGTACATTTTATCAATTTTTATCTACTTATATTACGTTATTACTAATATTATATTATTACTAATATTACATTATTACTTTGGAAAATTAATTGGCTAACATTTTCTCTATTAATTAATATTACATTATTACAATATTATATTAAGTTGTGCTTTCTAGCCCTGCTTAGTTATATTAATAATAATAAAAAATTTACATCTTCCAAATCAGAAAAAGACAAACAACAATTAAAGGTTTCATTTTTAATTATTTTAAAGCCAAAAATGGCTTTAGAGATTCCAATTTCCAGCAGCTGCATTCAAGTCTCAAAGTCACAAATAAAATAATTATTTTAATTATTTAATAGAGTGAAACAGATGCAAATAGAGCTAAAATCATTTAATAATTCAAAAATATTTCAAGACAAACTTTAAATATGCAAAAAAAATCGAGCTTACAGTGGAAGAGAATAGATTGCCTCGGTCAAAAGGAACAACAACTCAGTTTGGAGGTAAGGGTTTTGATTTGAATGTTTAAATGAACTAATAATTAAGAAGAAGAAGAAGAAGGAAGAAGGGTTTATTTTAGGGTTTTTTGAGAAAAATAAATTTTAGGTTTTGAACTTTGAACTTTGAATGGAATGGAAAGTGGAAACAGAGAGAAGAAGAAAAATAAATGGGGGTTTGGTGGACGATGGAATTTGATGGGGGTGATTTGGATTTTTGGGGAGGAATTGGGATTTGGGTTTGGGCAAATAAGTCTTTGGGGCTTGGGCAGACAAGCTTGGGGAAGCAGGAAAAAATAAAATGTTGGGCTTGGGGGAAATTGGTAATTGGGTTAAATTAAGTAAAAGCCTATTAAAAAAATTAAAAAAATATATAATTTATATTTGGTTTATCCAAATTATTCAAGTTATTCGAATTCGAAAATTCAACTCGACTTGAACTCGAAATTCGAAAAAAAATTCGAGTTGATTCGATTAACTCGATTCGAATAATTCGAAATTTGAATTTTTTTTTCATTTTTTCGAATCGAATCGAATTTTGCTCACCTCTAGCTGGTCTCTCAAGTCGACTGTAAACCTTTCGTAGGGTCGATAACCATTACTTAGACCCTTAATTGTGTGATATTGATTGTATGTATTATGTACTGAACATGTTATATACAAGCATGTATACTGAACTGATTATGTATTTAACAAACCTGTGATAGCATGACATTTCATTGTATGTTGCATTGCATTGGGTTAGGTTGATATTATTTGGAGGAAGTGTACTGAAAGGCTCTTAAGCCTAATATACTGGCAGCTCAACTGCAAATTACTGTTTTGTGCCGCATTTGGTAATACCTGGAGTGTAGGGATGGGTGGGTTGATTTAATCCCCACATGAAGTGTAGGGTTGAACGGAGATGGTATGTAAAGGCTAGTTGGGTAGGACTTTGTTACTAAATACTATATGACTGCCACTGATACTATGATGGGCTAAGGCCCTACTGCATATTTGATACTGTACTGAGATAGGCTAAGGCCCAAGCTGTCACTAATTCTGAAAAGGGCTTAGGCCCAGGACTGTTTTAACTTGCACTGTGATTTGCTATTGTTTGTTTTCTGTAGAACTAAACACTGAGTTTATGTAAACTCAACCTTTTGTTTAAATGTGCACAGGAAAGGCCCAAATCTAGACGGATCGATGCGACAGAGAACTCGACAGTGACCACGATTTTGGACTGTTATGAATTTAAATATGATTCTTGGTTCTATTTCTATTTTATTTTTATTGGTTAAACTTTTGGGCTTGTAAATTGGACTTTTGGACTTTTGTTTGGTTTTGGGGGGTTTTTTTTTTCTTTACTTTATGGATTTTAAACTGCTAGTCGTAGGAAACCTTGATTTTCAAAAGAAACAAATGTTTTACCAAGAAGTACATGATTACTTAAATTGTTTTAAAAGCTTCCACAACGAATAACGTTTTGAAACCACCGACTAAATGAGTAACACAATTTAAAAGCTAACAAGAGATAAAGAAAAGTATGTAAACAAGTAATGGTTTTATCGAGATGGCATGGTTTTCAAGCACCCTATCATGTGACATCGCTAGATTCGGCCATAACGTCTAGGCCAAGTTTGGGGTGTTACAGTCAATCACAAATTTAATCAATGAATACACTTGTTTCAAATCAATATAAAAAATAATAATAAGTCTTTCAATTTCAATATATAAATTACCTTTCCAAATCCTTCCCATATCGGAAAATGACTTATGAATAAGAGTACATTGTTTTGAGAACCTTGAAAGATGATCAGAAGCTCATGAGACCTAAACAGAAACCCATAAGGGTTGAACAGAAGCTCGTAAGAGCTGAACGGAAACCCATAAGGGTTAAACAGAAGCTCAATAGAGCTGAAAGGAAACTCATATGAGTTAAACAGAAGCTCATGAGAGCTAAACGGAAAGTAAACATGAAAGTTCGCAACAAATACTGAACCTTGATTTACTTGGGTAATTTGCTATCATTTTCTTCCAATACCATCAATTCACTGAATGCCGAATGTATTTAAATCTTGCTTTCCATTTAATTCGAATATTCAATTCAAATTTATAACTTTAACAATATTTTATTTTCCAAAAATAGAATAAATACATAATATCGCTTATCAATTTAATATAAATATTAAAGTTTAACCGTACGAGCTTACCTGGGTTAAATTGTAATATTTTCAAGAGTTCAGGGACTATTTCACTAATTTTCCTTTTTCACAAGTATCTACGGGATCTTGATCTAAAATATAAAATTACTCATTAATTAGCATATATTTTAGTTCTAATTCATTTCACAATTAATACCCTTTAATTTTTAAATTTACACAATTACCCTAAACTTTCATAACTTTTACAATTTAGTCCTTAACTAATTAATCTTATCAATTAAATAATTTTCAATTAATAATTTATCTAAATATTCTAGGCTATCATACAGCCCTTGATAAAACAAAAATTTAATACCAAACCCTAATTCTTTAATTATTCACAATTTGATACTAAAATCAATATTTAACAAAATCACTTTATAAAATCATCATAGAAAAAATTAAAGCTCTAAATCCATGTTATTCATCAAAAAATCTAATATTCATCAATGGAAACTTCCAAAATTTTCAATAAAATCAAAAATTAAGGTAAAGTTTAGTTGGACCTAATTGTAACAATCTCAAAAACATAAAAATTTCAAGAAAATGGCAAGAATTGAACTCACTTGAAGTAAAAATATGAAAAACCAACTTAAACTCTCTCTCCCATGACTGTTTGGCTAAAATTTAGAAGATGAATAGCCTAGAAACTTTTAGAATTATATTTGTAATTTTCTAATTTCACCAAATTTACAAGTTTGCCATTAAATGGCTTATTTTATTTTATTTTCTTACTTACACCGCCTCATCTATTTACATTAGGCTTAATTGCTCCTTAAGTCCTCCCTTATTTATCAATTAAGCCATTTAATCACTATTTCTTATAATTAACAAGTTTTGTACTTTTTTCAATTTAGTCTTTTTTAATTAATCAACTATTGAAATGTTAAAATTTTCTAACGAAACTTTAATACTACCTTAATTACATTGGCTCGGCTTATAGAAACAAGGTCTTGATACCTCAGTTTCTAAAACCACTTGACCTAATAAATCATTATAAAACATAAATTTCCTATTCAAAAATCTTTCTAAAACCACATTTGACTCGTAAATTCTAAATAACAAAATTTATGAGCTTACTTGTTGGATTTGGTCCTCAAATCACTGTTTTCGACACCACTAAAAATCGGGCTGTTACATCTACGAAGTTACGTTAATTTTCTGTTGCATTGTTAATTGAGAATTCTCTGACTGTTTTACATAAACTTTATGATAATTAGTCATTTTGTTTTCTTAGGCGTGAGTACGGAGGGAAGTGATCCTTCGTGTGTTATGCCAATTTAGCAGTGTTGAATTGTTGGTAAACGTTCGTCATCGAAAGTTCTCGTCAAAGTTTGGACACATTTGCTTGAGTGTTAATGTATATATTGATTCATTGTTATAGTTGTTTGATTGGTTGTTGGATGCTTAAATTAGGTTTCGGGATTTCTCCGTGTTATTTCTACTTCAAAACCTCTTCAAGTGCGTGTCGAAAACTTTAATTTTCATGAATTTCAGTTTCCAAAAAACATGGCTATCGACATCACACGACCGTGTGACGGGCCGTGTAACTCACTGTTCATCAATTTAGAGCAACACGGGCAAGGCATTCGGGCATGTGTCTAGGCCGTGTATGGCCATAATAGTGCAGGGTTCACACAGGTGTGTGTTTAGGCCTTGTAACTTACTGTTTGTGACTTAGGACCACATAAGCAAGCACACGGGTGTGTACCCAAGCCATGTGAGTCACACAGGCAAGGATATAGGCATGTGACCCGGCCATGTAACTCTCTGTTTGTGTTTTGAAACCATACGGGCAGAGGAAATGGGTGTATGCCCAGGCCATGTGAGCTACATGGGCAAGGACATGAGTATGTGTCTAGGCTGTATGGCATATAAAAAGAGCCCGAAACCCATTTTCGAGGTAGCAAATGTTGCCTAAGACTGATATTGATTTCCCCATTGTATGAATGATCTGAATTTGACTGAACGAGAACTCTCTGATACTCTATGATAGACGTATGAATACCATAACTATATGCATACTATGATACTTAATCTGATATTAAACTATGTTATCTATCTGTGAAATAAGTTATAATAATTGAAAATATATTGTGGATATCTGTATTTTGCATCTACATGGGTTGGGATATTGTGAAGAAGGAAGTAATCTGCTCTGAATTAGTGGCTTAGCCACCATGTTCATAATTCTAATTCTGGCGCTTTGTATCATTACAATCTAGCAGCTAAGCTACGTTTTTGTAAACATGTCAGATAGATACTCTATGGTGTGTAGGGTTGGCAGGGCATTGAACGCCCTTAATAGTGTGTTGGGATGACCGAAGCTGGTGTGTAGTGGATGGGGAGTTAAGAATATATGCATCTGCATCTGCATCTGATCTGTTCTAGATATGAAACTGAAATTGTTTTTGCATCTGTAATTAATCTTTTTTTAATCTGAACTTGAAATGCTTCTATTACCAAATCGAATCTTTGAATTTGGAAACTACTTGATATATGTGTTTTAGTTGAACAAGCTTCTTTTACGCACTGAGTTCACAACTCACTTTGTTATTGATTGGATTTCAGGTGGTTCTCAAACTTGAACGGGTCAGTGCCGCTGAAGCTTGGTCAAACTTTTATCTTTCTTCTAAATACTACTATTAGGAATTTTGATATTCTAAGATATTATGTTGTTTGGAAAGATTGTGTACTCACTTAATCATTATGCTGGATATTATGCGTTAAATGGTTCATTCTAACTGTGTTAAAAATGTGGGGTTTTAGAATTGTTGATGTAACTATCTGGACTTGGTCTAGACGTCTAGGCCGGGTTTAGTGTGTTACATTATATATTGGTGGAATATGCTTTTTGACATTAAGAAATGTTTGATAATGTAATAACATGTTTGTGATGGTACCTTGAGGCATATTGGTTAGGTTAAGCATTCATAGGATGATATGTAATATGTTTTGAAATGTTTTAAATGATATTATGTAGGTGTTGTGTTTATTTGTATGCTCGATTTAGTCCCTGATTTACTAATAACGTCTACTATGCATTAATTTGGATTAATTTGATTATTTTAATTGAATTAAATGTAATAATTTTTTGTGAATATTCCGGAATTTCCTATAACATTCTGTAACTTGGGTCTTTCAATAGGGTCGGATGAAGGGTGTTACATTTAATGGTATCAGATTATAAGTTTAGTCAATTTTAGAACTGAATGTAGAGCATATTGAGTCTAGAAATACATGCCACAATAACCCGTGATAGAAGGATATCTTCAGATCCGAATTGACTCAGTTTTTATACATTGTGATGGTCAAATTAAATTGTGTCGTATTTGGTAAGTAAATAGTGATGTTCCTGATTCAGATCAGGGAATTGTTATAGAGTGTTCATTCTGCAAATGTTAGGAAATGAGGAGAGATACTATTTGTTTTATATTTTCAATCAATAAATAATTTAAAAATTAAAATTAAAATTCAAAAATATAAAAAAGTTCATAAAAATTAGTATGGAGTACATGTGGATTGACATGCAAACTATCATGTTTAAAAATTTAACGTTTTAGTTAATATTTTAGGTAAAAAAATAATGAGAAAAAAAAGTAGAAGGGTTTTTTTAACAAAACCAACCCAAAGAGGAAATAATTAGAAAAAAGTAAAAGGTTTTTTTTACCCAAAATAAGTATTAATTGATCGAAAAGGTGCAAAGATTACATGCTAGTTTCTCAAGAACCTAGTGTGGCATGATCTAGGGGTTGTAAAATGTTGATTTTGTCCCTTTTAATCATTGATTTTGAATTCCACTGGATTTGCTGTAGTCATCACTAAGAAAAGGTGCATACTTTAGGTACTTATTTTTCATATAAGTTTTTTTTCCTACTTGTTGAATCTAAGAACTCAATGATGAACTTATCAAATAAATTTTCATAAAAATATTATCTTTCCACATTCATTTTAATAGTTTTATAATTAAATTTAAGTAAAAATAATTTTTATAATGAATAAGTATATTTTTGGAGAGTAGAGTCAAGAGGTCAAAAACCATGACAATTGATGAAAAGGCAAAAGCCAAGGCTAAATTTGATTAATATGTATTTTTTTAATTTGTCCTTTAGGTCGATTTTAAAATTAATTAGGAAATAAGGTGTTTTTAGGAGAAAGAAATTTGGGCGCGCTTTTTACACAAAAGACAAGAAAGCTTGTCCAGTTGGACGCGCTTTCACTTTCTCTCTCTCTAGGGTTAGGGCTTTTTATTTTTTTTTTAGGTTTTAAGATTTTTAGGGTTTAAGGTATTTTGAAAGAATTCAGGGTTTTCAACTGAAACGATGAAAGTTCTTAGGTAGTTTTGTGGGGTCGGGGATATGATAACATTCCTCAACACACATACATTTCATATGTAAGAGTGATGAACATTTTCTAAACATGTTTAAACTGTCAGACTTTTCATGCCAAGGATAAGGAATTTGTTAGAGGAATTTCTTCTAATAATGAAAGTACCTTTTCAGATGCCTGTAGAGCATGTTATGCAGCATAAAATCTCTCAAGAGCACGAGCGTGATGAAATTATATGAGTTCTAAACGCGTTCTGAAAATTATTTTCTTGATACGATATGCAATGAATGTGTGCATTCGTAAATCAAATTCAAAGCAATTATTCTCTTTTTCCGTACATAATTCTTTCATAAAAGGGGAAAAATTTTCATAACATAGAAACACCTCAAGTTAATATCAAACAAAAGAACCTTGTGTTGTGAGAGTTGTGTGTACTTCTTTGGACAACTCTCTGCTTATTTTTTTGTATTTGTTTATCCAATTCGTGACCGATATTGAAATGAGCCGACGAGTGAAATCCATTATATACTACAATGGTCAAATATGTAATACAGAGGTTGAGGTGGTATTTGTAGGAGCAAAGCCCGTGGAATTTACGTTAAATAGTACTATTCAAATGCTTGAGCTACAAACCAAAATCAAGATAAAAGTCGATGGGTTGACCTAGGGAAGAATTACGAGGTTGCAATACAGATTTTTTTACTTTTTTTGACCTGTATAAGTATAAGATATTCAATGTGATTAGCGAAATGTATCTTGAGACAGTCATATCATCGCACATCGTAAGCGAAAATGTTGTTATTGAGTTATACGTGGAGTTCGCTGATGCTGATGGATCTGGCTTATCTTCGACTACCATCGCAGTGAATACGGTACAAAAGTTAAAGCAGAAAGTTCTACTACACAGTTGTGCAGTTGGTTTTCTAGCTTGCTACAAAGTGGCTTCTACGATGTTCCGAAAACATTTATGGGTAGACACTCATTGGTTTCCGGCATTGATCTAAACTTCAGGGGTCTGTACCATTCGAGGTATCAACATAACCCAAATTTAGATGCTTGGACTCGACATTCAGTCAATGCATTCGATTTCAACTTCGGCACTAGGTCAATATTATGGGGCGAAAGCAATTATACTGGGGATTATCGGGGTACACCAGACATCGACTCGTTCAATATTCTAGTGGACACATAGGTTATAGGAGAATTGATAACCTATTCCTTTCGACGGGTCCAGTGAGGGTACGTCCAACACGATGCTCAAAAGTGACAATGAAGACACGGACGAGGAATGATGTGCACCTACGGAAGAAGAGGCTATGAACAAAAACAAGGGAGAAGATTTAAAACCTGAGCCAATCCGGCAGCACGGTCCGAATGGTTCAAAAGTGACACTATTTTTCGAACTGGATTTAGTTACAATAGAGATGGAACATTGTGAGTCTGACGATGATGCCCCCGAAAATAGTCCAAATCTAAATACGAGATTTAAGGCTTATGAACCTCTCTCATATGATGAATATCAACTTATCGACCGAGGGTGGTTTAGAGTTTCCGCGGCTTCCTTATGAAACACCTGGTCATGCAAGCTCATATTGTGATGTACAAGTACTGGAAGTTGGAATGGAATACCCTAACAAAGATGTTTTTCTTGCTGCAATAAAGCGGTAGAGCTTTAAGAATGACATGAATTACTACGTCAAGAAGTCCCATTCTGAGAAATTCAAAGGAAAGTGCACAATGAAGAACGAGAGGTGTAAGTGGGAAATCATGGCGTCTTACTGGAAGAAAACCAGGATGCGAATGATAAAGAAGTATTCTGGTCCCCATACTTTCATTGCTATGAGCTCAAGTCAGGACCATCTGATGCTAGACTCCGACATGATTGCTAATATTATTCTATTTATGGTGAAGGCCAGTCCCCGATTCAAATACCGGTGCTGATTACGGACATACATAGCTAGTACCAGTACACTTCAATGTACTACAAAGTGTGGGTTGCAAAACAGAAGGCTGTGGAGAAGTCGTATCACGGGTGGGAGGATTTATATAACTATCTATGGCAATGGTGTCAGGTATTGGATTTCTACGTACCAAGTTTCGTAACCGATCTCGAAACGCGCCTAAAGTACTACGACGATCAGTTGGTCCCTAGGAAAAGAGTATCCCACTGGTTCTTTTGGACATTTGAGCAATGCAGCAGCACTGCAAGCATATGGTTTAAATTGACGGTATTTGACTATATAGAAGGTATTAACAACATTTGTTTCTTGTCATTGCTTAAGACAGTAATTGGAAGATTCTACCTAGAGGTTCGCAATAACTCCCACAGAAACGGTAAATGACTGGGATTTCTTTCTAAGCTGGTTGCGCCACCGCATTTTCCCCCAGCCAGACATATGTGTCATATCGAACAGGGGGACCTGAAATACTATTAGTAGTTGATCGTCACGGAGCCCTCTGAGATCGCACTCATTATTGGTACAATATACAACATGTGAGATCCAACAACTACAAAAGATATCATTCGACAACTAAGTGAGATTTGTAATTCAAACTATGTATTCACTACATATCAAATATTTATATTGGGTTAATTCATTGCACTAACCTGTAGCTATTTTTAGATAGGTTACGAGCTCGATCAAAATCGATTTCGTCAAATATTGAACAACTTGAGCACAATTAATACCTATAGTGTGGCGTATGTATTAAATATACCGTTTGAACGGTGGATGTAGTCGTACAGCGAGGGTTTACGATACGGGCACATGACGTCAAACTTGGTCGATTGCATCAATTTCGTACTAAAAGGGATGCGTCATTTTTTGGTAACATCGGTTGTTAAAGAGACAGATGCGTCATTTTTCGGTAACATCAGTTGTTAAAGAGACATACTTTCAACTAACCCGCCTTGATTCCTAAGAGGGAGTCGACATATGCTGGACAAATAGTGGGCAGCGGTACATTCTGGGATAATGTGATGAAAGAGATTTGGTAAAGTACAGCGAGAGAGAACACCATGTATGTGGTGTGTCACTCATGCTAGAGCCTCGATTTTTTAGTCAGGAGGACACTAGACCTGACCAGGAAATGTCAGGTGCATCCTATAGTGCGGACCTAATGAAAGGGACCTACGATTGTGAGAGATTTAAAGCATTTCAATTCTCATATACAAATGCAATTACTGCATTTGGGAACATAAAGATTGATTACGCGACTTACATCAACTATGTCTGCCGATTATAATGCATTCACAGTGTTTGGAGTCTTGAATTCCCACCTACCCTAGATGAGAGTATATGGCCACTGATGTCTAGCGCGCTATTCGAGTTGGTGCCGAACAAGGTCTTACGTTACATCTCGAAAGGTTGCCTGAATTTCACTTGGATAAGGAACAATATGGATATTTAGGAGAGAGACGGTCAACAGAAATTATGCGAGTATTGTAGAAACCTAGGGTATAAGAACCTAACATGTTCTTTTTACAAGGATACGTTGAGGCTTCAGCGTCGATAGCATTACTTTTTACCAAATTTCATATTCATTAGTGTGCTTCGCATATTTCCATTGGTTCAATTTGTTATTTATTGTTAACTTATGCATAACTCATGATAGATAGTAATAAAGACAAATATATTGTTTGAATGAATAACCTCAGTTTTTTTATTTATGACATATCTATATTTACATCAAAATATTTATAACAAAAAATACACTCAATCATGTCATCAAGGAGAATGTCTATTGCCAGGCAGTGGATGACGGTCGCATGGAAGATTTTTACATACAACTGGAGGTGCATACAGAGGTGTATCTGGAGGTGCAAGCCTATAGACTTTCTTCTCGTTGTCATCATCACTTGAATATGAACTAGCACGGCCCCCTGAGCAATCGTTTCTTCGAGATCAACAATGACATCATCTTCCTCTATGTTGATTACTACGTCTCACTTGCCATCATGAATCTGCCACTCCCATGTCCGGTGGTTGCTACGATGAGTCACCCCGATAAAATAGTCATACGCACGGTGTTTGGGCTATTATAGGCATGTAATCATAATGTGCCCCAAATCTTGGGTATGTCAGAAATGTACCGGGCATCGACATCGAATTTTACATGGGTGTCTACATCGATATTGTTATCAACGGCAATGCATGCGTCAGTATCGAATATCGAATTACGCTGCTATGGCAGACAACATTATTCCTTCGGCCGAATTTACCTACTCATCGCATTTAGTGGTAGCAGATACTACTTCCTGACAACTCTGAACCATGCCAAGTAATCATTAGTTGTCACCGTGTTTGCGGAGAAAAATGGTTCGCGAGCGGGTATGGATTTCATCCTACGATCCCAAGCCTGGATGTGATTCTCCGTCCAGTCTTCGTTTATTTTCCCCCACATGTCCACCTTATGCAATATCTTCATGTCTCATGGTGGAGGTGGAATTCGTTGTTTATACCCGAATTGTCGTAGAACCCGATCCAATTCGTGCATTTCCACCATCACGTACACATCAACGACACCTTCGCATCCCACATCTCTATTGTCCAACACTTCTAGCGGCATGCAAGATATAATCTTGGGGTCGACATACGACATCTATTCAAACTAAAAACAGAATTGTAAATATTGTTACATACAAATTTTTTGGAACAAATCATTGCATAATTAATATAGGTTCGAAAAGGATAGGTAATTAACCTCAGTTTCTGAGCGTTACTCTAACAACAACCTAATATCTTCTAACTCGTCGAGCAGTCCCATATAACTCGGCCCAAGGTTCCACCTGTACAAGCGATATATTAGTCGAAACATATGATAAATAAAAACATTTATTGCACAAACTATGTATTTATTGATAAATGATGTTTACCTCATCACTAGACTTGTTCAAGGTGGCCCGGTCTGAAGGCCTACTCGAAAAGTGAAAGGGTTTGGGCAAAAATATAGGCCTGAAAAATAGGCTTGGGTAAAAAAATAAGGCCCGTTTAGGCCTGAAAAATGGGCTTAGGAAAAAAAGGGTCCCGCTTTGGGTAAGGCATTTTTGGCTTAGGCCCGACTCGAATTCACTAAATGAAAAAAAAATGCTATTTTTTATTATTTTAATGATATTTTCTTGTTGTTTTCTCCCTATTTTGCTACCATTTCACTATTATATTGCTACTATTTTGTTGTTATTGTTTGTAGATTGTATAACACTTGTTTTATTGTTAAATTTGTTATTCTTTTAAAGACATTTTCTTGTTAAGTTGCATTTATCTTATTGTTATTTATTTTTAAAAATTTATTTTCAATATGTTCAGAAATATTTATTTTAATATTTTTAGTATTTTTATTCGATTCGGGCTTGGGCAAATTTTTAAGCCCATTTTTTGGGCTGGACCGAGCTCAAGCCTAGCAAACAGGCCTAAATTTTTGCTTGGGCCCGGCCCAACCCATGAACACCTCTACTCGTCACCAAAGGGAATGTGTATGGGTCGACCACTCTGGGACGTAGAAACGATATTTGCCACTAGGCCCCCGATTGCAGCAGTAGTAGGCAATCACCGATCGACATCTTATCTGGTTGTATTGCCCGATAAAGCTCTCAGTATAATGTGGACAACACGACAGATCCTCAACTTAGTTTTGTGCAGTTACTGAAGTCCGCTAGATGTAGAAGTCACCTTATGTGCACCAAATTTCTAGATTTATCGGGCATTAAAATGCCCCCGATTAACCTAATGATGAATGCTTGAGAATATTATTGTATGACCTCCTCTGTTGCGTCATCGGGAAGCTTATTGAAATTTGTCTCCAACCAGTTGATCGATATCCGACCACCTTCAAAACGGTTTGAGACCTTCCCTAACATTCCACTTTCCTCCGAACCATCGCTGATCCCATGATGACTGGCCCATTCATCGGCAGACTGAGCTGTAACGCTATGTCCTTGAGTGTGATTGTACACTTACCGCATGGAAAGTGGAAAGTGGAAAGTGTGTTTCGAGACTCCATCTTTCCACCAACGCGCTGATTAGTATGTGATTGAGTTTGCAGCCCCCTTGCATGCAAGACTAATGTAAGAATCCAGCCTCTTGCAGGTACCCAGGAATTTCAGGGATCGGAAGCTCCCTATATTATATATGAATGCCTCCAGCACACGATCGTCCGCCAATTTATAACATAAAAAAAATTAAACTTATCAAAAAATAAATATTAACATAATTAAAAAAATTAAAATTTCGTCTTGCCATTGCTAATTGGACGACAAGAATATGGTTGTAGTCTAAGCGGATTAGAGAGACGTCTATTTTTGAGAAACTGATCTGAACAATTAAAATACAATATAATTAAAAAATAATATTTTAAAATGAAAATATAAATAAATATTGAATAAAAAGCTTAGAGAGTTAAAGAGAGTTTGAGAGAAGGGTGTGAATGAAAAAAATTTGGGGGTATTTATAAGTAAAAACCATTGGGGAATTTTAATTTATTTTGTTACTGTTTGGCGTGACAATAGTCAAAAACTCGTTGCATTTTACCATTGAGGGAAAGCGCATCTAGTTGGATGAGCTTTCTTGCCATCTATGCAGGAAACGCGCCTAGTTGGATGCGCTTTCAATTTCTCTCTCCTAACATGACATATTTCCTAATTAATTTTAAAATTGACCCCCTCAGTCATTACGAAACGCCCTCGATCAGTGCAATGGGATGTCTCTATTTATCTATCTCTTGACTCGAAATAGGAGCAGGTTTGAAAAAGAACTTTAAAGTGTTTAGGGTTGGGACAAGAAGGTCTCTTAATGCCCTCTTTTTTTTCTTCACATTAGAGTTATTTCTTATTTCACAAATACTTGCCATGGTAAGGAAGAAGAGGGGAACAATCACACTTGGAGAGTGTAAAAGATTGGGCCAAATTTAATTGCAATTCAACAATCCGACAGTAATTACTGGATTACAAAGTATCCATTACTTCGAATTCAAATTTGATTTATCAAGTTGGTTTATCTAATTTATCCGCTACGTCAAATTCAAATTTAATCGCCTTTCTATACTTCACAAGAAACAGCTAGTTCAGGACTCCATTTGCTAGCCTCACGGATGATTTCATTACCCTCGCGGGTAAGGTCACGTCCCTCATTATGAGCATGTACACATGCTTCTAAAGCTACTCGATTAGCTACGACACCTGGTGCATTTCCCCAAGGGTGTCCTAAAATTCTTCTACCGAATTATAGTACGAAATCATTTCTAAAGATCTTGATCAGAACAGGCATATGCCAAACATAAATACTCCTAAAACTAAGGACAAAACACTAAAACCCAATATTAAGTAAAATAAATGCTAAGGTTTCGATCTTTTTCAATAAAATCATCACATAGTAAATCAATAAAGCCAAAAGTTATCTAGCAAAATTAAAAAGAAAAAAAAACCAGCATATTAATCAAATTTAGCCAAAAGCCACCGCTATATAAATTTCCCTATTATTATTTATGTAATTTTCTTCTGTTTTTCTTTTTCGTATTTATTTTTTACTGAAACAAATAATTAAATTTGAATCAATCTTCTCTCTACTTCACAAAATTAGGGTTCATATTCACGCCAAATCGATCAGATATGGGGGGAGGCAATGCCCAAAAGTCCAAGACGGCGCGGGAAAGAAACCTCGAGAAGGCTAAAGCCGGCGCTAAAGGTTTCACTTTTCTTTTCTTTCTTTTTTTTCGTATCAGGAACTTGAATAAATAGTAAAAAGTAGGTTTTTTTTTTTTTTAATTCATATGAATTATATTCTTCTATTGATTATATTTATTTTATTTTTCAGGAAGCCAGCTCGAATCTAACAAGAAAGCTATGTCGATTCAGGTAAATTTTGGTGTCTATATATTTATTAAAGAAACATGATTATTTTCCCTCTCTTTTTCTTGTTCTTTATTGGTCATCTTTTATTGCTGTTTGCTAGTTCTTTTGTGGGTTGCATTGCTTTATCTTCTATTTTTTCCCCACTGAAACATGAAGATATATTGGCCTTTCTTTTAGACAGAGGAAAAGGTTTAATTACTTTTTTTTTCTTTCTGATATTTTGTAATTTTGCAGCTTCAAATTATCTGATATTGTTTCAAATTTGGTTTATTGATTAGTATCAACAAGGCTTTGCTCTGTAAAAATGATAAAAATGGATAAGAATTCATAATTTTCTAATCTAATGGTTATGTTTCATAATCACTTCCTCACATTGTAGCTTAACCATTGGGATTGAAATTTTCCCATCCTTAACCGTTAAAACTAACCTTTCCTTCCATGAAAGTGGCTTCAAGTGCTCATTTCATGTAAGGAATTAGTCTTCATGTTGTAGAATGGTCTGCCATGCATGTATTTTACAATGACAAATTGTCTCTGTGCCGGTGCGTGAAATTTTAAATGCAATTCTTAATTGAAGTGCTTTAATTTGTGTTCATGTACATATTTAGTGCATTAATCCTTGCGTTTGATTTTGTTTTTTGTCTTAAGCACTATATTTTGGGAAAGAAAGGGGGGGGGGGAGTGGTTATGGTTGTTCGTTCTGTCCTCCCTATTTCTCTCCATCATTTTATGAATAGTATGTTGGGTTTAGAATTTGAGGTACTTATTTGTTATTTATGAAGTGTTTGCAAGTGTGAGAAGTAGTGGCGCGATAGCAGTGATTTCCAATGACATTTAGTTTACGAGGAATCTTGTGTCATTGATATGTTACCAAGGAGATTAGGACCTCTTTTGTGGTAAATGGTTATAGATGAAAGCACTAGGCGTGTTCGTGATGATGTTCTTCAGTATCATTTTTTGTAGATTTTTAAACCTTCAGCAGATGAGACTATAGTGGGAGTCGGTTTGAATCTGTCCATTTGACATATGCATGGCGTGCAAGAAATTACTATGATTTAGCATTTGAACTTAGCATCTGTTGATGCACTTAATTATTGGAGATTGTAACAATCTACTCAATTAAAATGCAGTGCAAGGTATGCATGCAGGAATTTATGTGCACAACATCCGAGGTGAAGTGCCGGGAACATGCAGAAGCAAAGCATCCAAAATCCGATGTGTATGCATGTTTCCCTCATCTAAAGAAGTGATGTAGTTGGAGCAAGAAAATTCTACTGTTAGATATAGACATTTGTTCGGATATTAGTTAATGTAAAGCCTCAACCGTGATTTATAGATACTATGGGACTATTTGTGCCTGCCCCAAGAGTGAGGAACCAATTGATCCTCAAACCCTTACAAATGGACAAATTGGAGATCGGTTCATTCCTGCTTCAATGGTAAAGTGAACATTGTTGTTTATTTTAGCATTGTCTCTTGGAAAAATGCTGCTGTGAATTTGTTTCTTTTAGCGTTGTTCCGTTTGTATGTCATTTGCTGGTTCCATTCTCTTGAACATTAACCGTCTTAAGTAGTAATTAATTTGTAATGTGGGGACTCCAATAACCTTTGGTTTGTGCGATGATGTGGAAGTAATGCAGTAGATTCTTTGTGCATGAGATCAAGTACAGATCTATGTTATTCGGATCTAGAAATGATTGCGGTATAGATATGTACATTAGTATGGAATTGATATATAATCATCCTCGACAAGATAGGTGGCTGTAATACACCTATAATAGCACTTTTTAATTTAATTTTCAAATTAAAAAGGGTAAACTTTAAAAATAGTCACTTATTATGGTTTAGCTAACGTTTTGGTCATTGAACTTCGATTTATTATGTTTTGATAGCTAACGTGACAATGTTTTGATCTGGGTCATTACCTGTCATCAATGGAGTTATGAAAATCTGATGTGGCACAAATTATGCCTTTAAACGCTGCTGATGTGTCATCCACATAGTCTTAATCTTCTTTTTCTTCATTTCATTTTTTTTTTCGTATTCTTTCTCATTTTTCTCTCGACTTTCTCAACTTAGTTTCTCTAGATCACTCTCCCTCTCTCAAGCTTCATTCACAACCATCAACTGCCCGTTCTGGTGTCATTGTTGTCGTTACCTTTGACAAACATACATTGAAATGCTCTCTCAACTACTTCAGAAATCCCTAACCGGTTCGTTTTTTCAAAAACCCACTGAAAATCCTTGAATAAAAAACTCAACTTTTGATCCAACTATCTCTTTCACCGGTCGTTAGATTGGCTCAAACATGTTTTTCTCCTTATCAATATCTCCTTGATCGTTGAGATCGGTGAGCAAGTCGCTGACCTGAGTTTGACCTCCTTTATTGCTTTGATTTTTTTTTTGGCACCTTTCATCAAGAATTTGATGTTGAAATTGGATATGAAGAAGCTAGCGAACTTCAAGAACATTGAAGGAGTAACTAAGTTTTTGCTTTTGAAACTAAAGGACCTCCAAATTTTCATCGGTGAGAGCACGCATGATGACGGATGTTTGGTGTTTGCTTACTACAACGATGTTGCTGTTGACCCAACATTTGTGTACTTTTCTCATGCATTGAATGAGGTTAACTGCTGAGGTTTGAAACACTGAAAATGCTTGCTGTTTTAGTCTTTTATTATTGCTTTTGTCTCCTATTTCATATATCTCAGCGCTAAGATCAAACAATTTATGGCTTTTTGATGTTTTACTTTTAATTGTTTGCTGTTTCATGGAATTTTGTGGTTGACTAAAAGTAATTTAAGTCTTTGTTAAAAAGAAAGTCTAATCTTCGAATGAAGCTTGAGAGTGGGAGAGACGAGAGAACAATGCGAAGAAAAGAAAGAAAAAGAAAAAGAAAAAGAAATAAAGGAGAAATAAAGGAGAAATAAAGGGAAAGGAAATAAATAAAAAGTTAATTTTTCAAAAGAAAAAATATGTTTAAATAATGCGGTGATGGCACGTCAATATTTAATGGCACAATTTGTGTCATGTTAGATTCCTGTAATTTCATTAACAGTAACTAACAGCTCAAGGACTAAAATGTTATAAATCGATAACGTTAGTGGTCAAGACGTCGTAAATTAAAGTTCAATGTTATTTATACCTTACATAAAAACTATTTTTATAATTTACTCAATTAAAAATTATAATATATTGATATTAATAATAATTAGTTCAAATTTTAAATTTTTGAAACAAGAGGTGTTTAGCAAAATATATTTTAATATATTATTATTATTATCATTATAGATGAAAAGTTATTATAAAAGTAAAATATAACATGAAAAATCAGTTTTCCAATAAATGCAACTGTTTTAATTAAATTACAATTGAATGGTGTTAAAAAGAGTGGCCGGAAATATAAGTGTAAGACACTTGTGTTATTTCGATTTTTCCTTTTAAATATTAATGTTGAACATTGTTTAGGTTCATATTTGAGCATAAATATGTAAATGACTTGTGAAATACTAGAAATCTTGGAATAATCGACACAATTGCATTGTTGGAAAATCAAGGCTTAAAGATAAGCTTGATGTGGATGTGTTGAATATAAAATATAAACATAAGAAAAAAGAGACTTTATTTGATACAAAGAAAAAGAAAACTGCTATGTTAACAAAACAAACCTCCAACTGCCTAAAATTAAGGATGGCAGCAGCAGTAAGCACAATAAATCTTCCCAGCCGAATGTGGGCTCTGCACACCAACCCAATGTGAATGGGTTACTGACTTCGCATCCTGCAACTTTCAGCAGCCCTCACTTGAGAAGTAAGGATGGACCTGCAGAGAACAAAAAAGAATCGAGGATCATTTCATACTAACACTTTTAATTAAACCAAAGGAGCAGAAAAAGGTACTGGTCTATCATAGCTTCTTTTGCAGTTAGCCTCTCCTGATGATCATATCGAAGCAACTTATCCAGAAATCAATTGCCTACAGGTCAAAAGAGCTTTAAAGACTGAATCTCGATTACTATAAGGCATTTTGTGCAATGTAACTCAGCTTATTGTACTTCAATTCCATGATGTTTGCCTAAAGAAGAAAATTTACCTCTGGTGAAACAAGATGCGGATTATCGGCATTAATGAATTTGGACCAGGGTTTTCGGCTGTGCCTGAACAACATATCAATATGTTAACTCAATAGAGTTAGTCATTCCACACTATTAGTGCCTACCAGAGGGATCTAATCTGTGTGTCAAACAGCATCACCACAGGGTCCATTGCCTTGTTTAATAGTTCAGTGCAAACTTTGTATATCTGGTCATGCTTAATGTACCTTCCAACAAGAGCATTAAATTGAGGATCAAGCTCCAACTGGTATTTGTTCAGATATGCATTCAACTCATCAGTTCCTACCACCTAAAGTTACAATAATTTAGCAGTCAAAAGCTTTGTCACATTCCTTGTAAACTGGCGATATATGGTTAGGAAAAAAAAAGGAAAATAGGTTTTCCTGTTTTGAGTGTTCATATAAAGCATCCACCTAGTAACAATCCCCTAACAAGTGATAGTCACAAAGAGAATAAATGTTTAAATCAAACCTATATGAATAATGCTGCGTCTACAAAGGGTAGTGAATAAACCTACGTTGCTCTAGCTCTTCATTGTTCTTGAAGTACCCATGTCTGACATCCGCATCTGATGCATATCCAAACATAGATATGGGGATACGGTCCTCCAAGGACCTTCCAAATACAGGGAAATCTTGACAAATTTTGAACATACCCATGTTCGTTACTCAAACCCAAGCTTGAGTAACAAAGGAATAAATGCCCCTAGCAGGTGCTGAAAAGGTTACAAAGTGATGCTCCAGATGTGGATTGTAAAAACGAAGATTACTGAGGTGGTGAAGGTACAAAGACATAGAATAATACATTTTCTAAGTAGCAGTTAGAAAATGATGAATTATCTAAACCAAAATGTTAATTTAACAATAACAATGATGAAAAGAAAATTAATATTCAACAACAATATAAGAAACATTGACAAATTTGCAAAAGCATATTACCTTTGCAATTTTAACTAGTTGATCATTGTTGTCATGGCCATAGAAGAATGGTTCCTTCCGGAATATCTGCACGATAAACAAGTATAACAAACAAATCAAACAAACATAAATATTCTATTATGCACCCAAAATTGAAATTTTAAATTAAAGTTTAGTACACTCAAATTAGAACAATGGTATTTCGCACCATTCCAGCAAACATGCAGCCAAGGCTCCACATGTCCAAAGAATAATCATAGTCCTGTAAATCTATCAGAAGTTCGGGCCCTTTAAAGTACCTAAGAAATAAGGAGAGAAATTAAACTTCCCAAAACTGTATCAAGATTGTTGATGGTACTGTAAACTGAATCCAAATTTGTTTATAGAATTGCTTGGAGAACGTATAGGTCTTCCATTATCTAGAAGGTTTTCGTATCTTAAAGAAAGAATCAAAGCTCTCTAACATCCTGATCATTGAAAGCTAATACTCAAGAGTCTATAAAAAAGTGAAAGAAAAGACAGATTTACTCTTCAAGGAGTTGAGAAAAAAATTAAATGTACTGCATATCTAAATTCCCCTAGCTCGACTTGTTTAATGAGTTTCATGCTAAATTTTGCATCTATATGCCTGTATTACAAGCCAAATTCAATTTCTATAAAGGAAAGAATTCCAAGTACAAGCAAGGAAAACATACAGGTAAATAATCCCAAACGGATTTCTTTTTCTTTTTCAAACATGGACTAATATATAAGGCTTGTTCTTTTCTAACTAAGGTCTTAAAGAAGAAAACAATTTTGAAAATATATAAAGGTCGACAGTGGTAAAGTAAATCACATGATTCATGATGCCTTCAAAATATTACCTGGAAGCCACACGGACATTATACTCTTTTCCAGGATGGTAAAACTCGGCAAGTCCCCAATCTATCAAGCGAAGTTTGCGCAGCTCATGATCTATCATGATATTGTGAGGCTTCACATCTCTGAGCATTATTCCTTGTGAATGACAGTAATCTAATGCCTACAAAGCAAAGAAATGTTTTCCTATCACCCTATAACGCCAAATGCAACCCAGAAATCCCCCAAAAGCTTAACAAAGCCAGTAATAATTTGGAATTGGATCAAGTAAAGAATAAAAACTACAAACGGTCATGCAACAAAAAATACCATGGAGCAGAGTTATATACATATTAAATTTTGTTACGAGTTGCGTAATTTCACCTTGAGAAGTTCGTATATGTAGTAGCGAATATCATAATCTGTCAAAGTTGGGTAGAGAACTTTGAAATCTGTATTGTTGACGTACTCAAATACCAAGCTAGGCGCCTTGGAGTGCTGATCTCTAACAATATCAAGAAGTTTAATAATATTTGGACCACCGCATAGATTCTGAAGGATTTTTATCTCTCTCTTAATCTACCAATAATAACAAAAAATAATGATAGGATTATTGATCATGGCGGCTATGCCTTAAGATTTCATCACATAAATATATAATTAAAGTCTTAACTAGCAACCTTTTTTTTCTTGACAGGTTTGAGGATCTTGATTACACAGCGTTCATTGTTGTTGACATTTTTACCCTCGAAAACCTCACTGTATTTACACCTTCCAACTTTCCGAATAACCTCATAATCATCTTGATCCTTAATACAGAACCGAATATAACCGAAACGATATCAATTTATGCTCATTGATGAACCGAATCGGATTTTCATTAGAAAAGTTGCAGAAAATGCTTAAGGTTAGTAAGATTAGAAGAAACAATTCTAACTGTAAGCAAATTACATAATCTTCAATTCAGATTAGCGGATGTGACTTGGTTTAAAAATTGATTAAAGGAAATTCGAGAACAACCTAATCAACGATCGATTTAAGAAATTTACCCCCATTGAACAGTGAGGGACTCGTAATCCCAATACTCCTTGGGACGAAGGACATTGACGTCAGAATAAACGCGAGATTTGGACATGACTTGCCAGCGATAAGGGCAGGAGATCTTGTCAATCTCACGGTTAACGGAACAGTAGTGGGCAAGCAGAGGGCGGGAAGCGAAGATGGCAAAAAATAGCTAGAGGTGGAGTAAGACTGGTGGGTTGGTGGTGGTGCGTCGGGCATAATTCATTCACTCAAGCCAAGCCAAGCCAAGCCAGCCCATTTATTTGAATGATAAGTTTTGGTTTTGGAGAGAAACGGGAGAGTACGGGAGGGGAGTTAGGGCCTTTGCTTGCTTAGCCGAGCTGAGCTGCTGGGATCTAACCTATTTTGATATTGAGACCAATTTCATGTTCCATCCACCGGATGTTTATCTCTTGAAAGAACAAAATATCTCTCCGTTTTGATATGAGCAAATTAGTTTCCTCTTTAAAAGAATAGTTGGTCAATTTTGAAGGAAAGCAATTATAACGTCCAATTAAAAAATCGATCATCTTCACCATTACTGTTAAAATCATAAATAACGAGATGTTACCCTCAACTATTTTTACGTATTATATCATAATTGATTGCAAATGAAGCTGAATTGATTGCTCTTAGAAACTCCAATGAAGCAGAGAAAGCTGATGAACAAGCCATTGGGGATAATTTGATAACAAAATTGGAAGGGGCTTTAAGCAATGTTGTCGTGCGAAGGGGACTCTATGCTGGGGTGGCGGTTCAGGTTGTGTAACAGTTTTTGGGTATCAATACTGTTATGTTATTACAGCCCAACAATAATTCAGTTCGCTGGATTTGCTTCCAACAAGATAGTATTGGTGCTTTCTCTAGTCATGTCTAGTCTCATTGCTGTCAGCTCCATTGTTAGTATAGCTTTCGTGGACAAATATAGGAGGAGAACGGTGATCGTCTCTATGTTTGGTATCATTTCTTTCAAGTTGTTGCTGTTGCTGCAGTAGAAAACCAGCAGAGTGGGAGAGGGAGAGGGAGAGGGACGGTGGTAGGAAGAGAGGGGAGGCGGAGGGGAGAGGGACGGGATGAGGAGGGAGGAGAGTTTATTTTATTTTATTTTATTTAATATTAATATAAAATTTAATATCGGCTTTTAGCACCAATAAAATTTTACCATATTATCAAATTTTAAACATATGAAATTATTATTATACACTTATATATAGAGAATTTATTTTATAAATCATTCCTACCATATTATTTATGGTATTTTTCAATTATTTAACCACATTTCAACAATTTTTTATGTCTTTAGCACATAATTTTGATATTTTTTTTACTTCGAATCCTAAATCTAAAACCTAAAATCCTAAATCCATAACTTCAGACACTTGATGTAACGCCCCGTACCCGAGACCGTCGCCGGAGTCGAATACGAAGTATTAACAGACTTAATTCATTACTTAAACAGCTCAAACAATTTATTTTTAAAATTTCCAGTCAAGCTAGCAATCTACGTCACAATAGCTTAAAAATTCATATCTCGAGTTCTGAAACTCGAAATCCAATTACGTAAATTTTTTCTGAAACTATACTCATATATATATTTACTAATTTTTTTCTAGAATTTTTGGTAAAGCCAATTAGTACAGTTTATTAGTTAAAGTCTCCCCTGTTTCAGGGTTCGACTGCTCTGACCTCTGTATATTACGAATCAGATATATCTCCGTACATAATTTCAATGACTAGTAAGTTTGTTTCTCTTAAAACTAGACTCAATAAGGAATCTGTACATATAAAGAATGACTTCTAATTATTTTTTTACAATTTATGATGAATTTTTAAAGTCAGAACAGGGGATCTAGAAATCACTCTGGCCCTATTTCACAAAAATTCAAATATCTTATAAAATATAATTTATATACCTGTTTTGTTCAATCCATATGAAAATAGACTAATTAAGCTTCAATTTAATAACTTAGTCATCATTTAATTCTATTTCTACTATTTTTAGTGATTTTTCAAATTTACATCACTGCTGCTGTCAGATTCTGTTTTATGGCAAATTTCACTTTACTAAGGATTTTCATGGACTAAATAGCATTTTAAACATACATAACATCAAATATGACTTAGATTGGCCATTCCAATAGCTAATCATTTACAAACCCTTTTCTTACCAAATGATAGCCATATCATAAGATCAATTACACAAAGTGAGTGTTTTGCCATACATGCCACATTCAAAATACACAAGCCATTTTACCAATTTAAGCCTTCGGATAGTGTGAACGAGTCTTTGACCTATCCCGATTCTCAAGCCGGCTTGTCAAAACTACAATGAAAGAAAAGGAGGGAGTAAGCACAAATGCTTAGTAAGTTCACATGCAAATAGCAAGTAACATAATCACACAATCTCACATAAAACATCATTTGCATAAACAACACCAAGACATTCATGTTTCATTTACATTTAATATTTTTCTACGATTTCATCATACCAAGTTTTTAACCCGAGGGTTTAAGCAGATACCTGTCAAATTTTCTCATTTACCACACTTACCAACATGTCACCTTCGTTTTAGGCCTTCTTCTTATTCACGTAAGATTCACCCGTTGAACACATCAGAATATAATTCGAATACGCGGATCTCATGAACATAAGAGCCATACCCGTAGCTAGACAAACTCAATAGCCTGCGGAACTTATGTAGCCAAGCTACCATGTAACCCGCCCATAAGTGAACTCGGATTCAACTCAACAAGCTCGGGAGTTCGCATCCATAAGTGAACTCGGACTCAACTCAACGAGCTCGGATGCCTAGTTACATCTCACGAACTCGGACTCAACTCAACGAGTTCGGAACTCAACCATCCTAGTGACATGTCACTTGTATTCTAATCTATTCCCAAGGTTCAAATGGGCGTTTTCCTCGATCACACATCTTTGCCGTCTTCCACGAAATATCGAAATCGATACTTCGGTGATAGTTCATACTCATCAAGTAATTCACATAATTACATATTATTCAACAATAACCACAAAGCATAATATTTCATGATAATAATCAGCATCATATCATATAAACAACATTAAATTGCTTAAAATGAAAATTATGTTACTACATTTACACATGAACTTACCTCGGTACAAAATTATTAGCAATCGAGCCTATTCTTCGTAAACTTTGTTTTTCCCTCGATCGCGACTTGAATCTCGTTTCTCTTGATCTATAATGCCAAATTAATCTTATTTAATACATACATTCATCAAAATAGCATCTAATACGAACTTTGGCAAAATTACATTTTTGCCCCTAAACTTTTGCATAATTACACTTTTTCCCCTAGGCTCAGGAATTAAACTTCATCCCTTATTCTTATGTTTTATGACATGCTGATCATTTTTCCCTTCTATGGCAACATCAAATTCACACTCTAACATGTACTTATGACTATTAGGTATTTTTACTGATTAAGACCTTTTACTCGTTTTCGCTTAAAACCGAGTAGTAAAAGTTGTCTAACATAATTTAAAACCTCATATTCTATCATAAAACACCAAAATACACAAATTTCACCTATGGTTATTTTTCCAAATATGAGCCCTAGGTTGAATTATTGCTAGCATAAGCTTAATCGAGCTACCGGGATTCCAAAAACGTAAAGAACATTAAAAACGGGGCTTGGAATCACTTACTATGGAGCTTGGAAGCTTGAAACAAACCCTAACTATGGAGAACCCTTGAAATTTCGGACTAATGAAGAAGATGGACAAAAATTGGCTTTTAATTTTGTTTTTAATTCATTTTAATAACTAAATGACCAAAATACCCTTACTACTAAACTTTCCAAAAATTCCATCCATGTCCAACTTTTGTCCATAGAATTAGAAATTGGTCAAATTTCTATTTAAGACCTCCTCATTAATATTCCAAAACAATTTCATACCAAAAACTCCTTAGAATGCAAGTTTTGCAAATTATTCGATGTAGTCCCTAATTTCGATTTAAGCACTTTAGGCATAGGATTTCATCACGAAAGTTTCATACAATCATGCAATCATATCATAAACATCAAAATAATTATAAAATAATTATTTTTATCTCAATTTTTGGTACGAAACCACTATTCCGATTAGGCCCTAATTCGAGATATTACAACTCTCCCCCCTTTAAGAATTTTCGTCCTCGAAAATCTTACCAGTAAATAGGTGTGGGTATTGGTTTCTCATAGTTTCTTCAGGTTCCCATGTAGTCTCTTCTACCCTGTGCTTTTGCCACAATACTTTCACTAGAGCGACACTTTTATTTCTTAATTGTTTGACTTGTCGAGCTAAAATCTTAATCGGTTCTTCTTTATAAGTCATATCCGGTCGTAGTTCAATTTCTGTCGCTGAAATTATATGTGAATTATCTGAACGATACCGACGTAACATAGATACGTAGAACACATCATAAATCTTCTCTAATTCAAGTGGTAATGCTAGCCGATATGCTACCGGTCCAACTTTTTCAATTATTTCATATTGTCCAATAAAACGTGGACTTAACTTGCCCTTCCGTCCAAATCTAAGGACTTTCTTCCATGGAGACACTTTCACAAATACCTTATCACCAACTTGAAACTCGATTTCCCTTTGTTTCAAATCTGCATAAGATTTCTGTCTATCTGAAGCAGCTTTCAAACAATCTCGAATCACTTTCACCTTTTCTTTGGTTTTTTTTATTAGATCAACTCCATAAATCTGATTTTCCTTGAGTTCAGTCCAATACAATGGCGTCTGACATTTACGACCATACAATGCTTCATAAGGTGCCATCTTCAAACTCGTCTAATAACTATTATTATAAGCAAATTCTACCAACGGTAAGTACCTTTCCCAACTACCTTGAAATTCCAATACGCAACATCTGAACATGTCTTCAAGAATATGAATTACTCTCTCTGATTGTCCATCAGTTTGTGGATGAAAAGCAGTGCTGAAATTTAACTTTGTACCTAATGCCTCTTGCAACTTTTGCCAAATCCGTGAAGTAAATCTCGGATCTCTATCCGAAATGATTGACAAAGGTATTCCATGAAGTCTAACAATCTCACAGATATACAATTCAGCCAACTTATTAAGAGAATAATCCGTACGTACCGAAATAAAATGAGCCGATTTAGTCAGTCTGTCAACTATTACCCAGATGGCATTTTTCTTCCCCGGAGTTAACGGCAACCCTGATATAAAATCCATAGTAATCCGATCCCATTTCCATTCAGGAACCATGATAGGCTGGAGTAATCCCGAAGGTACTTAGTGTTCAGCTTTCACTTGTTGACAAACTAAGCACTTTGATACAAACTCGGAAATATCTCTTTTCATTCCACTCCACCAGTACATTTTCTTCAAGTCATTATACATTTTCAGATCTTGCCGGATGAACCGCCAAACAACCATTATGTGCTTCATGCAAAATCTTTTGAATCAACTCATCATTTTTCGGTACACAAATCCAATTTTTAAACATCAAGCAACCATCAGATCAAATTCTAAAATCTGATCCCGTATCAGCTTCACACTGCTTTCTCTTGGCTTGCAAATCTTGATCATTTTTCTGAGCTTCAGAAATCTCTTGTAAAAACATCAGTCTTGCTCTTAACTCTACTAGAATCGAACCATCATTTGATATCTTTAACCGAGTGTTCATAGTTCTCAAAGCAAATAGCAATTTTCTGCTTAAAGCATCGGCAACCACATTCGCTTTTCCTGGATGGTAATCAATAACAAGCTCGTAATCTTTCAATAACTCCAACCATCTTCGCTGTCTCAAATTCAAGTCTTTTTGTGACATCAAGTACTTAAGACTTTTGTGGTCGGTATATACTCGGCACTTTTTAGTATACAAATAATGTCGCCAAATCTTCAAAGCAAACACTATAGCAGCCAATTCTAAATCATGAGTCGGATAATTCCTTTCGTGAGATTTTAACTGCCTCGAAGCTTAAGCCACCACTTTTCCTTCTTGCATAAGTACACATCCTAAGCCATTTCGAGAAGCATCACTATACACCACAAATTCTTTACCTGATTCGGGTTGTACCAACACTGGTGCTTCAGTTAATAACTTTTTCAATTCTTCAAAACTCTGTTGACATTCTTCCGTCCATTCAAATTTAACATTCTTTCGGAGTAGTCTAGTCATAGGAGCAGTAATTATAGAAAATCCATTTACAAACCGCCGATAATACCCAGCTAGCCCCAAGAAACTTCTAACCTCGGTTACATTTTTCGGTGTTTCCAATCAACAATGGCTGAAATCTTACTGGGATCAACCCGTATACCATCACCTGAAACAATATGACCCAAAAATCCAACTTCCCAGAGCCAAAATTCACTTTTACTAAACTTAGCATACAACTGTTTATCTTTCAAAGTTTGCAAAACTATCCTCAAATGCTCAGCATGCTCTGTCTCATCTTTTGAATAAATTAAAATATCATCTATAAACACCACAACAAATTTGTTCAAGTATGGCCGAAATATGCGATTCATTAAATCCATAAACACAGCAGGAGCATTTGTCAACCCGAATGGCATAACTAAAAACTCATAATGACCGTACCTTGTTCTAAAAGCAGTTATAGGCACATCTGACTCTTTTACTCGCAGATGGTAATACCCAGATCTAAAGTCAATCTTTGAAAACCATGTCGCTCCTTTTAGCTGATCAAACAAATCATCAATCCTTGGCAACGGATACTTGTTTTTGATTGTCACCTTGTTTAACTGTTTATCTTTCAAAGTTTGCAAAACTATCCTCAAATGCTCAGCATGCTCTGTCTCATCTTTTGAATAAATTAAAATATCATCTATAAACACCACAACAAATTTGTTCAAGTATGGCTGAAATATGCGATTCATTAAATCCATAAACACAGCAGGAGCATTTGTCAACCCGAATGGCATAACTAAAAACTCATAATGACCATACCTTGTTCTAAAAGCAGTTATAGGCACATCTGACTCTTTTACTCGCAGATGGTAATACCCAGATCTCAAGTCAATCTTTGAAAACCATGTCGCTCCTTTTAGCTGATCAAACAAATCATCAATCCTTGGCAACGGATACTTGTTTTTGATTGTCACCTTGTTTAACTGTCGATAGTCAACACACAATCTCATAGAACCATCCTTCTTTTTTACAAATAACACGGGAGCACCCCAAGGTGAAAAACTCGGTCTCACAAAGCCTTTATCAGTCAACTCTTGCAACTATGACTTTAATTTTCAACTCTGCTGGTGCCATTCTATATGGAGCAATCGAGATCGGAGCTGTTCCCGGTATCAAATCAATACCAAATTCTACTTCCCTGACTGGAGGCAAACCCGGCAATTCTTCTGGAAATACGTCCGCAAATTCACACACACAACCGACACTGATTCAACTTTCTTTTCAACTTCTTTTGTATTAATTACATACGCCAAATAAGCTTCATAACCCTTTCTCAAATATCTCTGAGTCGACATCAAGAAATCATACTAGATAATGCCTCGATTTGTCCGGTTTAACCCGAATTTCACCACTTTCACACTTTAATTCTATAACCTTTTCTTTGCAATTTATTATAGCATCATGCAATGTCAACCAATCCATACCCAAAATAACATCAAATTCATCAAACGGCAACAACATCAAGTCGGCGTAAAGTAATGACCGGAATCATTAAAGGGCATTTCTTGCATACTTTATCAACTATCACACATTTGCCTAACGGATTCGACACTCTAATCATAAATTCTGTGTTCTCAACAGGTATATTCATACTAGACACCAGTTTCATGCATACATACGAATGAGTAGAACCGGATCAATCAAAGCAATAACATTAACATCATAAAGAGAAAATATACCAAGAATCACATCGGGTGATGAAGCATCTTCACGTGCCTTTATAGCATAAGTTCTAGTGGAGCCCTTGCTTTGATTTAGTCTGCTGAATCTCGGCTACATTTTTTCGCTTGCTTCATTTCCACTTTTCTCGAATATCTTCCCTCGAGTCCGCACCACTAGCTTTTACATTATGAAATTTTTCTTTCTCAGCTCTTTCTGGGCAGTCTCTAATAAAATGATCCAGAGAACCACACCGAAAACATTCATTCGCTCTACATGGGCCAAAATGATTTCGCACATCACCGGCACTCAGGCTTAACAAATCTCGTATTTCCCACACTAGTCGCACAAGTAGTCTGAGATTTAGGACCCACATTTTGCTTCTTAGAATTTCCATATAATTGTCCAGCCGAAACCTGTGAACGAGGATTCATATTTCTAGATTTTCCGGATTCTTTGTGAGAATGAACCGCTTCGTCGATCTTTTCTTCCAATTTCTAGTCTCACCTCTACCTTTTCTTCTCTTTAAGTAGTTCTTCAGCCTTGCAAGCTTGATCAACCAGTACTACTATTTCTTTTAATTCAAGAATCCCAGCAAATACTTTGATGTCTTTATTGAGTCCGTCTTCAAATCGTCTGCACATTTTAGCTTCTGTAGGAATATATTCTCTAGCATACTTACTCAACCTGACAAACTCCCTTTCGTATTCAGTAACTGTCATGTTCCCCTACTTTAATTCAAGAAACTCTTTACGCTTTTGATCAATAAATCTTTCACTGATATATTTCTTCCGAAATTCTTCTTGAAAGAACTCCCAAGTTACTTTCTCTTTCGATACTACTGAAATCAATGTCTTCCACTAATGATAAGCTGAATCCCTCAACAATGATATAGCACATTTCAAGCATTTCTCAAGTGTACAAGACAATTCATCAAATACTCGAATAGAATTCTCGAGCTAAAACTCTGCTTTCTCGGTATCATCATCAATATTTGCCCTGAATTCTTTGGCCCCTTGTTTACGGATTTTGTCAACTGGAGTTCTGTGAAATTTCATCAGATCTACACCTTGAGGCATCAATGGTACAGGTTGAGGAATCGGGGGAGGTGGGGGAGGTTGTGCATTCGGGTTCGTACGAAGGAACTCAGTATACCAGGCACTCATCATCTGGAGAAAAGCTTCCCGAGCCCCTTCTCCTCCTCCTTGACCAACAGTAGGAGGTGGATTTTCAGTTGGCACCGCCCCTTCAATTGGAGCTGGTGCATTACTCTCTACATCATCACCGAATCGGATCGGGATCCATTTACTATAAAAAAAATCATTTAAAAGGTCAGAAGTCGTCACACTATCACAATATATATATGGCATGTATAGCAAAACCCGTACATACAACACATTAGTCTAAGAACTGACTAAACCTGCTCTGATACCACCAAATGTAATGCCCCGTACCCGAGACCGTCACCAGATTCGAACACGAAGTGTTAACAGACTTAATTCATTACTTAAACAGCTCAAACAATTTATTTTTAAAATTTCCAGTCAAGCTAGCAATCTGCATCACAGTAGCTTAAAAATTAATATCTCGAGTTCTGAAACTCAAAATCTAATTCTGTAAATTTTTCCTAAAACTATACTCATATATCTATTTACTAATTTTTTTCTAGAATTTTTGGTCAAGCAAATTAGTACAATTTATTAGTTAAAGTCTCCCCTGTTTCAGGGTTCGACTGCTCTGACCTCTGTATATTACGAATCAGATATATCTCCGTACATAATTTCAATGACTATTAAATTTGTTTCTATTAAAACTAGACTCAATAAGGAGTCTGTAAATATAAATAATGACTTCTAATTATTTTTTACAATTTATGATGAATTTTTAAAGTCGAACAGGGGATCTAGAAATCACTCTAGCCATATTTCACAAAAATTCAAATATCTCATAAAATATAATTTATATACCTGTTTTGTTCAATCCATATGAAAATAGACTAATTAATCTTCAATTTAATAACTTACTCATCATTTAATTCCATTTATACAATTTTTAGTGATTTATTAAATTTACATCACTCTTCTTTGTCGATTCTTTTATGGCAAATTTCACTTTACTAAGGATTTTCATGGACTAAATAGCATTTTAAACATACATAACATCAAATATGACTTAGATTGGCCATTCCAATGGCTAATCATTTACAAACCCTTTTCTTACCAAACGATAGCCATATCATAAGATCAATTACACAAAGTGAGTGTTTTGCCATACATGCCACATTCAAAATACACAAGCCATTTTACCAATTTAAGCCTTCGGATAGTGTGAACGAGTCTTCGACCTATCCCGATTCTCAAGCCGGCTTGTCAAAACTACAATGAAAGAAAAGGAGGGAGTAAGCACAAATGCTTAGTAAGTTCACATGCAAATAGCAAGTAACATAATCACACAATCTCACATAAAACATCATTTGCATAAACAACACCAAGACATTCATGTTTCATTTACATTTAATATCTTTCTACGATTTCATCATACCAAGTTTTCAACCCGAGGGTTTAAGCAGATACCTGTCAAATTTTCTCATTTACCATACTTACCAACATGTCACATTCGTTTTAGGCCTTCTTCTTATTCACGTAAGATTCACCCGTTGAACACATCAGAATATAATTCGAATACGCGGATCTCATGAACATAAGAGCCATACCCGCAGCTAGACAAACTCAATAGCCTGCGGAACTTATGTATCCAAGCTACCATGTAACCCGCACATAAGTGAACTCGGACTCAACTCAACAAGCTCGGGCGTTCGCATCCATAAGTGAACTCGGACTCAATTCAACGAGCTCGGATGCCTAGTTACATCTCACGAACTCGGACTCAACTCAACGAGTTCGGAACTCAACCATCCTAGTGACATGTCACTTGTATTCTAAACTATTCCCAAGGTTCAAAAGGGCGTTTTCCTCGATCACACATCTTTTCCGTCTTCCACGAAATATCGAAATCGATACTTCGGTGATAGTTTATACTCATCAAGTAATTCACATAATTACATATTATTCAACAATAACCACAAAAGCATAATATTTCATGATAATAATCAACATCATATCATATAAACAACATTAAATTGCTTAAAATGACAATTATGTTACTACATTTACACATGAACTTACCTCGGTACAAAATTATTAGCAATCGAGCCTATTCTTCGTAAACTTTATTTTTCCCTCGATCGCAACTTGAATCTCGTTTCTCTTGATCTATAATGTCAAATTAATCTTATTTAATACATAAATTCATCAAAACAGCATCTAATACGAACTTTTGAAAAATTACATTTTTGCCCCTAAACTTTTGCATAATTACACTTTTGCCCCTAGGCTTGGGAATTAAACTTCATCCCTTATTCTTATGTTTTATGACATGCTGATCATTTTTCCCTTCTATGGCAACATCAAATTCACACTCTAACATGTACTTATGACTATTAGGTATTTTTACCGATTTAGCCCTTTTACTCGTTTTCGCTTAAAATCGAGTAGTACAAGTTGTCTAACATAATTTAAAACCTCATATTCTATCATAAAACACCAAAATACACAAATTTCACCTATGGGTATTTTTCCAAATATGAGCCCTAGGTTGAATTATTGCTAGCATAAGCTTAATCGAGCTACCGGGATTCCAAAAACGTAAAGAACATTAAAAACGAGGCTTGGAATCACTTACTATGGAGCTTGGAAGCTTGAAACAAACCCTAACTATGGAGAACCCTTGAAATTTCGGCCTAATGAAGAAGATGGACAAAAATTGGCTTTTAATTTTGTTTTTAATTCATTTTAATAACTAAATGACCAAAATGCCCTTACTACTAAACTTTCCAAAAATTCCATCCATGTCCAATTTTTGTCCATAGACTTAGAAATTGGTCAAATTGCTATTTAAAACCTCCTCATTAATATTCCAAAACAATTTCATACTAAAACTCCTAGAATGCAAGTTTTGCAAATTATTCGATTTAGTCCCTAATTTCAATTTAAGCACTTTAGGCATAGGATTTCATCACGAAATTTTCACACAATCATGCAATCATATCATAAACATCAAAATAATTATAAAATAATTATTTCTATCTCGAATTTGTGGTCACGAAACCACTATTCCGATTAGGCCCTAATTCGGGATATTACACTTGAACCCTAAACACGAATAGTAAAACTCAAAGTTTTGAATGCTAAACCTTAAATATGTGACCCCGAACTCTTGAACCCTAAATATGAACCTTAAATCTCGAACTCAAACCCCAACCTCGAGGTTCGAGGTTAAAAGTTTAAGGTTCATGGTTTGAGTTCAAGGTTTGAGGTTCTGAGTTTGGGGTTCATGGTAAAATAATTATCAAAATTATGTGTCAATAACATGGTAAAATATTATACAAAAATTACTATTTTTTTAAAAATTGGTTGCACAAAAAAAACAACTTATGGAAAATATGTTTGTTTATAATTTAAAAATTAATTATTTTAAGCAATTTAATTAAAGTTATATTAAGTTGGAGAATATATTAGATATAAATGAATGCATAACAATATTTTGTTATCTTTAAAATTTAATGACGTGGCACTATTTTATTAGTGACTAAAAATCATACTTTGTAGGATGATCCTAATATAAATTATTCTCAAATTTAAATTTATTATATATCTTTTAAAATATTTATTTTTATATATACTTTTGAATTTTTAGTATTAGGATCAAATTGAGAATATTTGTAAATTTTAAGGGTTAATTTTTAAAATTATGACTAAACCGATATGGTATGTAAAAGTTGAGGGTTAAATTTGTTATTCTACCTATTTTTAATTGTCTTACCGCTTGTGATTTTAACTAGAGTGACCAAAATGACCGAACTATGTAACATGGGTGCTTAAATTGCAAACTTTGTATTTTTGGTGACTAAAATGAATTTTTTTATAATTGAGTGATTATCTCGTAGTTTATCCTTTATTTTACTTTTGATATGTATATTAACAATTTTAGCTCTCAATGTTTATACATTTTGTCACTTTAGTCTTGATTCTAAAAAGTCAATAATTTTAGAGCTCAATATTTATGCAATTTATCAATTTGATCCTTATTTTTAAAAAATATATAAAAGTAAAAATATTTATATATTTTTAATATATAAAATTCAAAAATTATATAAGAATGTAGTGAATTTCGTTCCAATATTGCTCGTACCCATTAGAATATGGTGTATTGGTTTGTAGGAAATGAATTTTAAAATGTAATTTAAATTTTTATTATTTATTTTGGATTTTTGAATGACAAATTGTTAATAGTATGAGATAATTTTTTGTTTAATATATGAAATAGATTTTTCCTTGTTTATTTTGAGTTTGTTTAATAATGCAATAATTTAATCTCATTTATTTGATATTTCTAAATATTTTGTATGCATATATCATGTAACACCCATTACCTATCCTGACATACGAAACAAATGTGAGATGTTACTGGAGCACACATGGAACAAAAATATTACAGATATTTAAAATTTTAAACTTTAAAACAATTTTATAAAATATTAAAACCAAATTTAAAACAATTTGAGAGCTATAGAAGCATTTTAAAATAATTTAAAATCATTTTTTGGGTGATTAGAAGTGTTTGAGGTCAAATTTGAACTTTGGTGGGCTCGAAAAATTCGAAATAATGTGGTGGTCCAAGTTCAAGACTTATGTAACGATACATATATTCTATGTATTGATACCTTGAGAAAGTTACCAATATATAAGCCTTATGTATCGACACTTAAACTGCAGCTTTTAAGCTATTGTGTTGCAATGTTTCAATGCTTTTAGTATAAATACCATCACTTGGATCCCTTAAATTAAAAACTAGTCTAAAAACACATAGACATATGTTCAAACACTTATATATCATTTCAATAAGTCTTAAATATAAGAAATTACGATAAAATTACACTCTGTTAACTAAGCATGTCTAGAAAATTACAATTCTTTGTAATTATTACCTAATAATTATATTTTCATTCAGTAACTAACGAATTGTCAAAACATGCCCTTAATGATTGTTTTGAAGGCGTTCACTAAAATCTTAAACAAAACAAATATTATAAATTTAATATATATATATATATATATCATTTTATATTAGTGCGATTTAAAATATTTTAGGGCATCACAGAGTAAACAACTAGCTGTATTTATATTTTAGTTGTCAAACTTAAAGATGTTTTTAGTAATCAAGAGTAAATTACTTTGATTCTATCCATAAGTCATAATTCTTCTTTTAACCTTTAGATCAGAAAAAGAAACAAACAAGCTTAAACACACAAGAACCCTGTTCCTCCTCATTACTACAATAGTATTTGGTAAAGCTCAATTCACAATTATTTGATGATTGAAAACGAAATTTATTTTTTCACAATTAAGCAAGTTGGTTACATTATTTGTGTTGAATATATGATTTTAAAAGGAACCTTAATTTATTAATATTTAAATAGATAAAACTTGGTACTAAAAAAAAAAAAAAACCAAAACCTCGTTCATCGAAACCAACCCAATATCAAATAATCGACCAAACCTCATTAGTTCCATCTTTAAAACCAAATTCAACCATCCAATTTTCCCGTACTTCAATTCAAACAATAAGCTTTCACGAATCAGTGTCCAGATATTTACACAGATTTAGGTTGAATTTGCTCAAAGTCAAAAACCTCGAACATAAGGCGTCTCACATCTGGCTTACCATATACAGTGTATGAAAGGCCATGGAGGGCCTGCTGAACAGCAGTTGTGGCAGGGTTCCGGAGTCTTCGATTGTTCTCATACGCACCTTGAACTTGCTCCGAGTAGATGATAAAACGATGCATATACTTTTCCCGCAAATACCTCCCGCAGAACTTGTTCATAAGAACACGGCGATGCTTCTCTTGTAGCCATCTTCCAGGGGCGTCTAGATGCTTCATCAGCAACCTCTCCGCCATAACCAGATCCTAAAGAATTCGAAAACAGAATTCCATTTCAGATTGAGTTAACCCAAAAAGATCATTCTTTTTCTTCCAGTGTTGTATCAAGTATGAGAGAGGCCAAAGCATGTGTCTAACTTCGCAAAAAACTATTACCTGGATCTTCTGGCCGACATACTCCAACCGCTCAAAGCAAAACCGAGGATGTTCAAACTTGTATTTTGATGGATGCATAAAACAAAGCTGTAGTACCACAAACGAAACAGCACAAGGAATCAAGCAGGAGAAAGATGAGTAAATAATGCCTTGCATCTAGAGAACGAGAATAAACAGTCAAATAACCTGTAGCCCAAGCCCGAGTTCAATGTTCCTGGCTTCAGTAATTTCGGGTATTCTATCATTTACTGCCAAGGGATATCCCAGTATCTGCATAACTTGTGGTTTGCTGTCATAATCCCAGATATTTCCCCGAAACCGATGCATACCTGGTGGAACACAAGCCCTGAATAGCCTTGGATGTGCAAAAAGTGCATCCTGTGGTGGCTGTAAGAAAAATGAATTAGGTTAAGTTTCCTCTTAATATCAATTTGAACAAAATGCTTAACCAGGCTCCCGTACACAGAAACATTGCCACAACACATAATCTCTTTCCTCAATCACCTTCCCTTTAATAATTTCCATTTTAACTAATAAACTATCTACAAATGAAGGGTAAAAAAAATCAAAGCTTACCTTATAAGTAGCAACATCCTGCCAACTGAGCTTATTCCCTTCAAATTCAACAGAAACATAATCTACATCTTCAAGTTGTCTCCTTAATCGTGGCTGGCAGTCATCAGCTTCTGGTTCCATTCCAAATACTTCAAAAAGAACACGATACACTTCCGGCATACCAAAACACAAGTATATTGCCCCAAACAGAGCCCAAAAGACGGACCTGGCCAAAATAACATAAACTATTAGCCAATACACACACGTGTAATCAGTCTATTTCAGATATCTCACAGTCCCACCACCCAAAGCATCAAGTGATATGAACTCATGCAGCATGACATAATCTATCCATTCTTAAACGTTTCTCATACGACAGCTAATATTTTCTTCCAGCCAGTAAGCTAAGGCTTACTGGTACATATTACCCATTAAAAACAAGGCATATACCTATACATATTTGCCACTGACGTATTGCAATATAAGACATCCATCAGCTTTCCTACCCATAACATGACATTTTTATTGTATTGTTTAAACCAATATTAGCAGCGTTCCATGACTTCTAAGTTTTTGGATCTTCTCTGTCCTGATGTTATTCTAGCCATGCATTTGTAGTTAAAAATAGAAAACTGAGATTATCTCTTCAATAAATCATACATACTGACAAAAAGATAATAGCAAATAAATTGCTTAATATGCAAAACCCCTTTCTCAACCTCACAAAGTAAAGATTTTAAAGAGTAAAGCAGGGTGTCAATAAATACAAGTAAACTTGGTAGCTCCATCACTAGCAGATAACAAAGATTATGCATAATAATGATGGCAACTCCATCCTACTGCAGTCACCTTAATAGCACAGTAATCCTATCATATGCCTCCGATTTGACTCTGTTTTTATTTTATCTAGACCACAAAAGAAACATAATGCAGCATTTACTAAGACGTAGTATGTTTGAGCAAGTTAGGGTTTGAACCATGTAACATTCAGATATATGTTTGAACAGTGCAGCTGCAACCACTAAGCAGCTAAATTCTAAGTCCAACCGTGAAAATATCATTTTCTTAACAAATATGGATAGCCTTATTTCGTCACATGCTATCAGTTCCAAATCATGTTGCCATGCAAAACTGGTATGCAGCCATAAGAACAACAGAAGAATGTGCCTAGTGCATATTGATGCCTGGCTTGCTGAAAGCGCAGCCTAAAAACTAAAAAGGCTATATTACTTGGACTTAAGTGTGAGCCATATACAATTTTGAGTTTGACATGGGTATGTTCCTTTCTTTTTAAGCTTTTCCATGTATTTGGAGAGTCTTGGAGGGACTCATCACCATAACCGTGTCCTGATATACGCCAGACACCAGTGTCGAACACGGGTACTTGAAAATAGAAAGAGTTGGAGCAACACAGCTAAAATGCACAGGATTAAGTCCAAAGTTAACCTAGCATGGATTCAAGAAACAAAAATTCTACTCAAGTAATGATACTTAGAAGGCAACAACCATGGGCAAGTAAAAGCGGTCAAAACATCATAGCTAAAGGCAAGAGGAATGCAATGGTTTTATTTCTATGCCATGGTATGTGAGACTAAAGCTAGGTGCACCAATTCCCAAAATGAAAATTCAACACCTGCCCCCACGTACCCTCAAGTTCAAACAAATATATAGCAATTCAGAAATTTATGAATTATACACGTCAAGATCTACTAAGCAAATTATTCGTCAAATGATAAACAGAAGAAAAACTCACTTCACAGGAGGTTCCCGGTCTTTCCTAATCAATTTATCCATATCATCATAAGGAAAGATTAGATTCTGCAAGCTAGCAGCTTTAATCCAGTTAGGCAAATTCCTCTTCCCAATCAAACCAAACACTCTTTCCCTCATTGGCCCCGGCGATTCCCTCGGATACCTCTGCAAGAAAAACTCCGCCAGAGCCAACTCCAGTACATATTGCCCCAAAAACCAAAGCCTGGAATGAGCCGACCTAACGTGCCTAGCATTAGTCCTATCACAAGAAGGATGCTGAAACGCCAAATACAACAGAGTATCAAACTGTTTCGCCGGATTATCATCTCCCAATTCATCAGATTTCTCCAAAGGATACCCCAAAGCTTGCTTAGCTTCAAGCAAATACTCGTCTATCCAAGTATTGTCAGCAGTGTTAAGCTTTGAAGAAGGCAGGCAAGAACTTAACAAAGGGAACTGTTTTAAGGATAATTGTGGGCTGTTTAGGAATCTTTCTGTCAGTTTTTTGTCATCGAGGGGAGGCTTCAGTATGAACCTTTTGGGGGGTACTTTTTTCCTTGGAGCTGTGGCTTTTTTACGATGGGCAAGCTCTTTTAGGAGTCTTTGCGGGCTGTTTCTGGGAAGCTCTTGCGATGGGCCGACAGCAACAGCGAGGACGCGGAGGTTTTTGGGTTTTGATGTTTGTGGGTAGAGTTGAAGTGGGAAGGGGGAGAGGGATGAAGAGAATGAGATATCGGAGAGCTTTTTCGAGAAGGGTGTAAGAGATGATGAGAGTTCCATTGAAGAATTCGTTGAATTAAAAGATTGAAGCATTTCTTTTAATTACGGGAAATGGAGATTTTGGGTTAGGTTGCCATTGAAGAATGGGGTTTGTTTGCAGGGGTTTTACGGAGGAGGATTTGGATAAGGTGAAGAAGCGTGTCTTATTTTGCAGTACAATATCTCCGGCAAGGGAGATATTTTTTTTTCTTTTTCTTGTAAAAGAATTGTTTTACTTTTACGATGTCGTCCATTAAATTGGTAATTTTGGAAAAAAAAAAATGTTCAATGCTCTTTTCCTAACCATCGGAGAAGTAATTAAATGAACCTTATTAATTAAAAAGAAAAAAGAAAGAGAGATACTTTTGGCTAAGATTTTTTAATTTTTTTATTATTAATATTTTAATAATTTAATTATTAGATTTACAAAATATAAATATACAATTATATTTATTATACATGTAAATTTTGAATCGATTCAATATTTCTATCGTACCTATATAAAATATTGTATTTATTAATATATATTTAATTGTTGAAATTTTTTACATAAAATAAATAATTATATATTTTATATTTGAAAGTAATAATTAGACATTTTAATTTAACCAAAACTTAGCATGCATGATCAACATAAATTGAATATAAAATATGACGATCAAATTGTTAAAATATTAATCGTACAAAAAATTATAAAGTGTATAAAACTACTTCAGTTTTACTTCAGTATAAATTGACCCCTTTCTATTAAAAGCATATGAATCAAGTGTAGAAAAGGTGATGGTTGGCAAGCAACAACTGACAATTATCTGTTAAGTCTGTTGCTAACTGACTTGGTTAGTTAAGTTAGTTATGTATATAGTTGTGATATGTAAAGGAGACTATAACTTTTTAAGTTGGCTTATTGTGAAGCTTAGGTGATTCATCAATAAAGAAGTTTGATTCTCTTATACTTTGTTCTTATTTGTTGTTTGTTTGTTCGTTATTCTTGTATTGTATTTCTGCCAGTTTCGATGTTTGATGCAGGCTTGTGGTTCGATCATGGTAAGTGATATTGAGATTCGACTTACAAAGGTATCAAGTTCTAATCATGTTATTCCTGCGAGCAAGATTAGTTAGGTACTTTCTAACAAACATGTGAATGTTTGCTTGAATGAAAGAACTTTTTACTTGGGAAGCAACAAGTGCTTCATACTATTAAAAGTCATGGCTTGGAAAGATTTCTTGATTGGTCAGTTGTTGTTCCATCGAAAGTTCTTGTTTCATCTTCTAGTGATAACGTTGCAAATCTTGAGTATGCCAAGCACATTTGTAACACCCCATACCCAGTCTGATCACCAGGTCTAAGCTACAGGGTGTCATATTCATTGTCGAAGCAACTATGATAAACTATATACTAATTCCATCGTTAAACATTCATATACAAGTATTACACGTATCAAACACAATAAATAATCATTTCTGAGTCAAATACAAGCTTAAAAAAGCTTAATACCATCTAGGAGTCGATTAAGGACCACAGAGAAAAGTTTTATAAAATATCCCAAGTAGGTGTCACAATTTCAAGGGCTTGCTATCATAATTTTGAAGATAGTAGCCGAGCTTCCCACCTTGAGAATTAAATTGTAAGGTTTTGTAATATCCCGAATTAGGGCCTAATCAGAATAGTGGTTTCGTGACCACAAATCCGAGATATAAATAATTATTTTATGATTATTTTGAGGTCTATGATATGATTGCATGATTGTGTGAAAATTTCGTGAAGAAATTCTATGCATAAAGTGCTTAATTTGAAGTTAGGGACTAAATTCAATAAGTTGCAAAACTTGCATTCTAGAAGTTTCTAGTATGAAATTGCTTTGAAATATTAATTAGGAGGTCTTAAATAGAAATTTGACCAATTTCTAAGTTTATGGACAAAAAATTGAACATGGATGAAATTTTTGGAAAGTTTAGTAAAAAGAGCATTTTGGTCATTTAGGGGTAAAATGAATTAAAATACAAAATTAAAAGCCAATTTTGTTCATCTTCTTCACCATGGATGTGTATACCAAGGGAGACTGTAACACCCCGTACCCGAGTCCGTTACCGGAATCGAACACAAGGTGCACACAGACTTAACTTAATTATTTTCACAGTCCATTTAGAAATTTCCAGACAAGCTAGTTACTGCGTCACTGTCGCCTTAAAAATCATATCTTGAGTTTCAAAGCTCAAAAATCAGTTTCATAATTTTTCCTTGAAACTAGACTCATATGTCCATCTACATATTTTTTTCTAGAATTTTTGGTCGGGCCAATTAGTACAATTTATTAGTTAAAGTCTCCCCTGTTACAGGGATCAACTACACTGACCTTCACGCATTACGACTTGGATATCTCCCTGTACAGGGCTTCAATACTGGTGCCGTTTGTTTCTATAGAAACTATACTCAAAGAGGAATCTATAAATATATGGCATGACTCCTAATTATCTCTGGTTAATTTACAATGAATTTCCAAATTCGGAACAGGGATTCCAGAAACCGTTTTGGCCCTGTTCCACAAAAACCTAAATATCTCTTAACATATAACTCATATGACAGTTTTGTTTCTTCCATATGAAAGTAGATTCATCAAGGTTCATTTACATAATTTATTCACTATTTAATTCCATCCATACTATTTTTAGTGATTTTTCACATCCACATCACTGCTACTGTCAGCATCTGCCCTTGAGGTAGACTTTACCTATTTCATAATTTCCATGATTCAATTAGCCCTTTTTGCATACATGGCACAAAGAATGATCATGATTAACCATTCCAATGGCTAATCGTTTCCAAACATTTCCATACCTCTTAATGAACAACATACAAAATGATTACGATACCATGCCAAAGTGTATATAAGCCATTTTCGCATGGCTATCCAAATTTATACAAAATCAAAGGGGTCTATGACCAACAAACGAAAGAGTAGTCCTATACATGCCATTTCAAAGCTCAACCAAAATTTGTACCAAAAAGGGGGCTTTGATAGTGTGGGAGACTTTGACTTCCAAAAATCCCGAGTCCGATAGCTGACGAGCCAAAATCTATAAAATAGAGAACAAAGAAACGGAGTAAGCAATTTATGCTTAGTAAGTTTTGAGCAAGGATTCCAAGACAACAAAAGCATAGCATTCATATAGCTAAACGGATAATTTCATATGCACACATTCTCAATATCATACTTACTTCACATTACCAACCCTTATGTTCATACACAAAAGATCAACTTAGCCAAAGGCCGGTAGCTCGTTTATCAACTGAGCGAATACTTATTTGTAAGGGCTCAACTAATTCAAAGCACATACGAAACATACCTCATTGCTGGAATTTTGCAAGCGTATTAACTGAAATTTTTACAGCAATATTGCTCATTCCCGAATCACGTACCTTCGGATTTTATCCGGATATAGCGACTCGCTCAAAAGCCTTCGGGACATAGCCCGGTTATAATAGCTCGCACAAATGCCTTCGGGACTTAACCCGGTTTTGGTAACTCGCACAAATGCCTTCGGGAATTGACCCGGATTTAGTCACTTAGCACAAAAGCCTTCGGGACTTAGCCCGGATACCATTCGAATAACCAAGCACATATATCAACAAATCATAACACATTCTTATTACATTCTCATTACCAAAGCTCCAACACAAGTTACTTATCATATTTACAATTTCGGCTCAATAGCCACACACAAAGAGCATGATTTCAATTTGCTTAACACATGATCTAATCAAATCATAATCTAAGTTCCATTACTCGAAAACTTACCTCGGATGTTGTCGAATGATTCCGATGGCTATTCGACCACTTTTTCCTTCCCTTTATCGGATTTAGCTCCCCTTTGCTCTTGAGCTTAATTTAACAAATAAATTGATTTAATCATTTGAGCATCGAAAGAGGAATTCAAGGTACTTAGCCCACATATTTTCATTAGACATTAAAGTCACATATGTACGAAATCATGAATCAAACTCAACACATTAGTTAGTACTCTCCTTAGTCAATTTTCCAAGCCAAGAATAGGCATCAATATGCTTGCCTCTAACCGAATGCATGCACACCAATCCCCCTCATGTGGCCGAATATGCATGTCCATGTTGAGGCCAATTATACACTTAATACCACACATAAACGGCATACATTTTACTAACTAACGCATTCCATATTGTAACTCAATACGCATCAATCATTTACTTCATAACCGAAACATCATCATATGAAAATATATACCTTGAGATAGTATATATGTCATACCAATACATTATGTGCAAACATATATATATATATATATATATATATATATATATATGGTAGAGCCGAATCTCAAAGTTGATTATAACTAAACATGAACATAAATCCAAAACACAAATCTTACCTACCATGCAATAAGCATAAATTATACTTATGGATGTACCATGGCGAATACATCACAACACCATACCATTTCAATTTTGGTCATGGTTAAACAAAGAACTTAATGTCTCACTCAAAATGCTAAAAAGAAAGTCCAAGAGCCATCAATCCACCATCACATGTATCATTAGCAAGCTTCATATTTAACATGCAATGGCATTAACACAAAACCCACCTTGGCGAATACCACCCCATGACATAGCAAGGATTTGAACCATGGGCTAATAAGAACATCAAGTTAGCAACCAAAAACATGCATGAATCTCATGGCACAACATCAAACATACCTTAATCTTGATACAAGTATGGCCAAACCTCCTCCTAATCCTCTTCCAAACCAAGCATGAAGCAAAAACCCCTTCCTTCTTCCTTAGAATTTTCAGCTCAAAGAAATGAAAAAAGGATGAACAACAATTTTTTTTTCTCTCTTTTCTTCAACTCACAGCAATGGGGGGTAACACACACATTCTTTCTTTTTTTTTTTCTTCCTTTCATTATTCAATTCCCATTCTCATTATTTTATTTTTTTCTTACATACACCATTGTCACAACATGTTTCATGACATGTTTTGCCCATAATCCCTTGTCATGGCCGGCCACTAGCTATTAGGGGGGGAAATTTGACATGCAAGTCCTCCCTTTTGACTACATGCACTATTAGGTCCTTATAGATTAGCCTATCACATTTCAAAAGTGTCACACAAGTCCTAAAAACTGAATTCACATGCAATCGACTAAATCGAAGCTTGAAATTTTCACACATTCATAAATACATATTCTAGACAATAAATATTACGTTCAAACATTTCGGTGACTCGGTTTAGCGGTCCCGAAACCACTTCCCGACTAGGGTCAATTTTGGGCTGTCACAGAGACTCCATGGATAGGGTTTCCAAGCTTCCATGCTCGATTGTAAGTCCGTTCTAGCCTTGTTTTTAATGATTTTTTACGTTTTTGGAGTCCCGATAACTTGATTTAGCTTATGCTAGCAATAATTCAACCTAGGGTTCATAATTGGAAAAATACCCATAGGTGAAATTTGTGTATTTTGGTGTTTTATGATAGAATATGAGGTTTTAAATTATGTTAGACAACTTGTGCTACTCGGTTTTAAGTGAAAACGAGTAAAAGGGCTTAATCGATAAAAATACCTAATAGTCATAAGTACATGTTAGAGTGAGAATTTGATGTTGCCATACAAGGGAAAAATGATCAACATGTCATAAAATATAAGAAAATAGGATGAAGTTTAATTTCTGAACCTTATGGCAAAAGTGCAAATATGCAAAAGTTTAGGGGTCAAAATGAAAATTTGTAAAAATATGATTTTTGGACCCGTATGAATAGTGTGACTAATTATTAGGCTAAATGTGATATTATAGATGAAGGAGATTGAGATTCGAGCTTAAATCAGGAAAATACAAGGTTATGGACTAAAATGGTAAATTGTCGTTTCTGGATCGAGGTAAGTTCGTATGATAATAATAATGCAATATTATGTTTGAATTATTTTTCTTACTATTATTGCATATATTGTATGATTTAATATATTGGAAAATTTGATGGAATGGTGTTTATGATATGGAAATATAACATGAAAAAAATGTTACATGAAATGCAAGAAAATGATGATACATGACAACTGATATATGAAATATGTGATATATGTTATGTAAATTCTTAAAAGCTGATTTGATATTTGAGTTGTGTCTTATTATACTATGAATGGACAATTGGTACTATGGATAGTGAGATCGACACTTCGAGTAAGTTCGTACATAAATAATCTATCGATTCTTTTTATGTTATTATATTTTGATATCATATGAAATGTGGCTGCCTATCAAATGGTTATTTGATGTAAGTTATGAATTTAAATTGATTACGGACAATTTAGTAAAATGTTGAAAAGTAAGGAATTTTCCGGTTGAACTTTCGGAATAGAAACGATACAAATAAACTATTGTGAGATCATGTGTGTAGTACTAAGTGCAGCTACTACATGTATCGGATAATTGGTCGCATGTGTAGTACTAAGTGCAGGCTACTATGCGTACCCGAAAACTGTGATCACGTGTGTAGTACTAAGTGCAGGCTACTATGTGTACCAGATTATTGGTCGCATGTGTAGTACTAAGTGCAGGCTATTATGCGTACCAAATAGCTTTGGTTACAAGTGTAGAAATGGGAAAATGTGCAGGCAATTGTGTATCTGTTATTATTCCGATGAGTTCAACTGGAAATCGATTAAATGAAAATACATGTGAAAGTGATTATGTGATGAACAAGTGCAAGTATATGTTTATTTGAATTTATGAGCAATATGCTCGATATTTGAGCGAACCTCGGTAAAATGGAATGGATTAAGTGAATTGTGTAAAAGTGAACTTTAGTAGTAAAACAGTGTTGAACAGCAGCAGTGCATGACTTTGAAAATTTACCAAAAATTGTGTAAGTTGAATTAAATTTCAAAAAAGTTATGGAATTAAATATTAATGAGTCTATTTTCATATAAAAGAAACATGGGGAGCAAAAGAGTTATATATTATGTGATATTATAATATTTGTGAGACAGTGTCAGAATAAATTTGAGATCCCCTGTTCTGACTTTAGAAATTCACCATAAATTGTAAAATATTATTAAGAGTCATACCTTACATGTATGGATTTCTTATTGAGTATATTTTTAAGGGAAACAAACGGCATGGTCGTTGAAATTCTGTACAGGGAGAAACTTGGTTCGTAGTGCACAGGGTCGAGTAGTCGTACCCTAAAATAGGGGAAACTTTAATGAATAAACTGTACTAATTGGATAAACCAAAAATTCTGGAAATTTTATGAGAGAAAGATATATGAATCTAGTTTCAAGGAAAATTAACGAAACTAAATTTGGAGTCTTTTAGCTTTAGATATGAATGATTTAGTAACTGTAACTTGATAACACAGCTTAACCTAAACATGTGTAATTGTACAATTATAGTGTTTTATCTTGAAAAGCGTAGTAGTAATTGCTTATTATTTTCATATGAACTTACTAAGCGAAAAGCTTACCCATCCTCTCCATTTCTTTAGTATTGGCAGGTCGGCTCGGGGTTGGAGATCGTCGTAGACAGAATCACACTATCAAACTATCATTTTGGGAGAATTAATTCAAATATTAGAAATATCAAGTGAGTGGCATGTATAGGAAGTTGGTTTGTGATATGTATTTTTATTATGATTTTGACCATACGTATCAGTTTGCATTGAGTTATCGTACATGATCATAAGATGTAATCCTTATCCATTATGGTTTATAAGTTTAATTAATCGTGCCATGTCCTATGTTTTGATGTGATGATATAGTTAGCTTTGTTTGTTACGCATGTGTTCGAAAAGTTTTGAATTAATGAAATTTTATGGCTCGGTTTTTGTCTATGTGTATTGTTAAGTCTGGTAATGCCTCGTACTCTGTTCCAGCCTTGGATACGGGTAAGGGGTGTTACATTTAGTGGTACCAGAGCTATGGTTTAGTCGGTTCTCGGACTAACCTAGCATGTGTAAAAGTCCAGCTATACATGCCACTAATCTGTGATAGTGTGATGTCTCCTGACGCATCTGAGCACCGTCTTGTTTAGACAGAGGTACTCTCCAACCGAGCTGCACTGACCATGTTCAATGTGATGCGAAGGTGTTTGAATAAAATTACGATTATGATGAGTCTCGATTCAGAAAAGTATGAATAAAAAATTTATGATATATATATAAGTGATAACACGTGAGATGAAAGGTCATGTTGTGATAAATATCCATACTTGCTTGATGCTCATATGATGTAGTGTATTTGACTTACTTGATAAGATGAACGGGATAAATAGAAATTCGTAGAGGTATGAGTAAAAGTTCCTAATATCATGATATGAATGAAAATGTCATTGCTTTGATTGAACGTTGAATGTTGATGAATGTCAATGATATTTTTTTTATGAGATAAATGATTATAATGAAATGAATTTATCTATGTTAAATTGTTTGGACTGAATTATGTGATTGTAATGATATGTATATGATGATGCACGAAATGAAAGTTGCGATTGTGATGCAAATATCTATGTTTGTTTAACCCTTATATGATGTCATGAGTATGATTTGTTCGAGTAGATGAATGGATAAGTCAAGCTATCCAGAAAACATAGGATGCATGCATAATTATACTTGACTAAATGAGATAACTGGAAAGTGGGCATTAAACCAATATAAATGTTAGTTACTCGAAATGAATGACATGATTGAGATATGATTGTTATGATGAAAACTGTGTTACATGTATATGTATATGAGAGTTGAGTTAGAGGCCCTACGACCCCTTCCCCCTTACCAAAGTGGTGTTTTATAATGGAATTTCATGAGATTTGCACTGAATAAGTTTCCGGTTGAGAAACCAAAGAGTTCAGTGCTAGAATAATTATAAATATGATTAGAGATTGAAGAATGAGTTGATAAGTAAAGTCAAAGCTAGAAAAGTATCAGATTGGCATAAGGATTATTGGACTTATACACTGTTCCAATTAGAGAAGAAATTTATTTTGATAAATTGAATTACTAAGGTACAAGGTCGAGAAAAGTGCAAATCAAAATTTATTTAGAACTAGTCTTCTTTAGTGAAAAGAAATATGAAATTTGTGATGGCAGAAATAGTTGGGGAAATGATATCTGAAATGTGTAATATTTGAGTGTGACAGTTACGGCTAGACAGATTTTAGTAGTTTCTTCTAAGATGTTCTATGTGTTTATCCGTTCCCAGAAATATTTCTATGGTTATTGATCTTTTGAAGAATTTTTTGTTATATGGGGATGTTTTCTAATCCTGATGGTAGACGAAAACATTGGTAGCCTGACTGGTTTATAATTTGTATTACTATATTTCCTCGGGCATTTTATTACATTTCGTCTGATAAGAATTGATGAGAGGATATGTATGATACTATGATTCTGTTTCTTCTACTTGATGCTCCATTTGATATGTATATATATGGGAAGATACATTGTTCTTGTTGCATTTGATTCCAGTGAGATTAAATGATGTTTTCTACTGGATTTCTTTTCTCTGAGGAATTATCGGGATCTTCTATATTTTTCTATGAGTTTGGTTTTCAATTTTCCGGCATAGTATCGTATCTTGGGTTTCTTTATTCTGGATTTCTTTATTCTGGGTTTTCCTATCTTGGATTTCTTTATTCGGTTTTCTTGTTATCTTTATTCCGTAATTTGTCAATTATGACTCATGTTCGGAGTGCATTCTTCAGCTCGTGATAATCATGTCAAGTATGACTATACTTCTGATTTGATTTGGGTGATGTGGTGATTTTAGTATTGGGATTTTTCTAATTTTCGTGTAAGGTTTGACAACAGTAAAGGTATAAGTGATAAAAGTGCGAGTTTCAATCGGTATGGTGGATTACTTCTCTCAAGTAAGTCAATTATAGTTAATGTCTTCAATTGAGATATTTTGGTACTTGAACTAATGCAATTGAGACGGTTTTGATTAACGTAATGAATGAATAGTAAAGGATGACATGATGGATTGTTTTGTAACTAGAAGAAAGGATTATTTTCGAGGTTATATCAGAATTATTTCCGTAGCGGAAAGAGGGAGATGTGATAGTGAGTAGTAAACTAAAAGAGTACAGTGAGGATCGACTTCTGATGTTGAATTTCAGATTGGATCTGATTCATGGTATTATTATTATTATTCTGTGGCTTATACAAAAAGAATTGTATGAAGCTCACAGTGAAAATTTCCCTATTCATTTAGAAAGAAATGACGTGTATTGTAATTTGATTCAGATGTTATTGGATTGTGATTTATTGATGATAAAAATTTGTATGATTATTTCGGAAGAGTGCAGGTCCCTTTGATTGTTGGATTTCTTGGAATTTTAGTCTCCATTAACCAAATTGAGATCTGGTTTTATGTCAAGATGATAAGGGAAACGGAGAAGGGTTGAAAATTTAAGAACAATTAAGAGATGAGCCCGTAAGCTTTTAGAATATATGAGAAATTAAAGAGATATATTGGAGGCACTGCCTGAGAGAAAGTTCTTCAGCACTGAATATGAAATTGAGGAATCTAAGTGAAGACCACTTTTCCCGTAAGATTTTTGGGGACGAAAATCCCTAAAGGGGGGAGAGTTGTAATATCCCGAATTAGGGCCTAATAAGAATAGTGGTTTTGTGACCAAAAATTCGAGATAGAAATAATTATTTTATGATTATTTTGAGGTCTATGATATGATTGCATGATTGTGTGAAAATTTCGTGAAGAAATTCTATGCATAAAGTGCTTAATTTGAAGTTAGGGGCTATATTGAATAAATTGCAAAACTTGCATTCTAGAAGTTTCTAGTATGAAATTGCTTTGAAATATTAATTAAGAGGTATTAAATAGAAATTTGACCAATTTCTAAGTTTATGGACAAAAATTGGACATGGATGGAATTTTTGGAAAGTTTATTAAAAAGGGCATTTTGGTTATTTAGGAGTAAAATGAATTAAAATACAAAATTAAAAGCCAATTTTGTTCATCTTCTTCACCATGGACGTGTATACCAAGGGAGACTCCATGGATAGGGTTTCCAAGCTTCCATGCTCGATTGTAAGTCCGTTCTAGCCTTGTTTTTAATGATTTTTTACGTTTTTGGAGTCCCGATAACTTGATTTAGCTTATGCTAGCAATAATTCAACCTAGGGTTCATAATTGGAAAAATACCCATAGGTGAAATTTGTGTATATTGGTGTTTTATGATAGAATATGAGGTTTTAAATTATGTTAGACAACTTGTGCTACTCGGTTTTAAGTGAAAACGAGTAAAAGGGCTTAATCGATAAAAATACCTAATAGTCATAAGTACATGTTAGAGTGAGAATTTGATGTTGCCATAGAAGGGAAAAATGATCAACATGTCATAAAATATAAGAAAATAGGATGAAGTTTAATTTCCGAACCTTATGGCAAAAGTGCAAATATGCAAAAGTTTAGGGGTCAAAATGAAAATTTGTAAAAATATGATTTTTGGACCCGTATGAATAGTGTGACTAATTATTAGGCTAAATGTGGTATTATAGATGAAGGAGATTGAGATTCGAGCTTAAATCAGGAAAATACAAGGTTATGGACTAAAATGGTAAATTGCCGTTTCTGGATCGAGGTAAGTTCGTATGATAATAATAATGCAATGATATGTTTGAATTATATTTCTTACTATTATTGCATATATTGTATGATTTAATATATTGGAAAAGTTGATGGAATGATGTTTATGATGTGGAAATATGACATGAAAGAATGTTACATGAAATGCAAGAAAATGATGATACATGACAACTGATATATGAAATATGTGATATATGTTATGTAAATTCTTAAAAGCTGATTTGATATTTGAGTTGTGTCTTATTATACTATGAATGGACAATTGGTACTATGGATAGTGAGATCGATACTTCAAGTAAGTTCGTACATAAATAATCTATCGATTCCTTTTATGTTATTATATTTTGATATCATATGAAATGTGGCTGCCTATCAAATGGTTATTTGATGTAAGTTATGAATTTAAATTGATTACGGACAATTTAGTAAAATGTTGAAAAGTGAGGAATTTCTCGGTTGAACTTTCGGAATAGAAATGATACAAATGAACTATTGTGAGATCACGTATGTAGTACTAAGTGCAGGCTACTACGTGTACTGGATAATTGGTTGCATGTGTAGTACTAAGTGCAGGCTACTATGTGTACCAGATAATTGGTCGCATGTGTAGTACTAAGTGCAGGCTACTATGTGTACCTGAAAACTGTGATCACATGTGTAGTACTAAGTGCAGGCTACTACGTGTACTAGATTATTGGTCGCATGTGTAGTACTAAGTGCAGGCTATTATGTGTACCAGATACCTTCGGCTACAAGTGTGGAAATGGGAAAATGTGTAGGCAATTGTGTATCTGTTATTATTCCGATAAGTTCAACGGGAAATCGATTAAATAAAAATACATGTGAAAGTGATTATGTGATGAACAAGTGCAAGTATATGTTTATTTGAATTTATAAGTAATATGCTCGATATTTGAGCGAACCTCAGTAAAATGGAATGGATTTAGTGAATTGTGTAAAAGCGAACTTTAGTAGTAAAACAGTGTTGAACAGCAGCAGTGCATGAATTTGAAAATTTACCAAAAATTGTGTAAGTTTAATTAAATTTCAAAAAAAATTATGGAATTAAAGATTAATGAGTCTATTTTCATATAAAAGAAACAGGGGGAGCAAAAGAGTTATATATTATGTGATATTATAATATTTGTGAGACAGTGTCAGAATAAATTCGAGATCCCCTGTTCTGACTTTAGAAATTCACCATAAATTTTACAAAACTTATTAAGAGTCATACCTTACATGCATGGATTTCTTATTGAGTCTATTTTTAAGATAAACAAACGGCATGGTCGTTGAAACTCTGTACAGGGAGAAACTTGGTTCGTAGTGCACAGGGGTCAGAGTAGTTGTACCCTGAAATAGGGGAAACTTTAATGAATAAAATATACTAATTGGCTAAACCAAAAATTCTGGAAATTTTATGGGAGAAAGATATATGAATATAGTTTCAAGTAAAATTAACGAAACTAAATTTGGAGTTTTGTAGCTTCATATATGAATGATTTAGTAACTGTAACTCGATAATATAGCTTAACCTAAACATGTGTAATTGTACAATTATAGTGTTTTATCTTGAAAAGCTTGGTAGTAATTGCTTATTATTTTCATATGAACTTACTAAGCGTAAAGCTTACCCATCCTCTCCATTTCTTTAGTATTGGCTGGTCGGCTCGGGGTTGGAGATCGTCAGAGGCAAAATCACACTATCAAACTATCATTTTGGGAGAATTAATTCAAATATTAGAAATATCAAGTGAGTGGCATGTATAGGAGGTTGGTTTGTGATATGTATTTTTATTATGATTTTGACCATACATATCAGTCTGCATTGAGTTATCGTATATGATCTTGAGATGTAGTCCTTATCCATTATGGTTTATAAGTTTAATTAATCGTGCCATGTCCTATGTTTTGATGTGATGATATAGTTAGCTTTGTTTGTTACGCATGTGTTCGAAAAGTTTTGAATTAAATGAAATTTTATGGCCCAATTTTCGTCTATGTGTATTGTTAAGTCTGGTAATGCCTCGTACTCTGTTCCAACCTTCGATATGGGTAAGGGGTGTTACATGTTTTCAAAATAAAGTAGAGTCAAAGTCGCTACCTTAATGGGGGATGATACAACGAGGTGGTCTATTGTCGTGACATTTAAGGTGTGAAGTTGCAACTTCCATGGAAGACCACCAAGTCTACAACTCCCGATTTTAGCGAGTTCCAAAATTGGCGGGTAAATCGAGTAGTACTTGAGTGGCGTAGTGCTATTTACACAACTGATGCTCTCAATGTGTAAATGTGGACGTGTAGTAGGCATTGCATTATTACGAGAAATTATCCTAGAAGAACGATTGTTAAAGAAAGGATCTTGATAATGTATTATGAAATTTTAGGCAATCGGTCATCGTTGGAGAGTATAGTACGTCAAGTTGGTTCGTTATGGTGCTGGTTGCATTGTAACAGGGTGTTAGGAACAAATGATGAAAATAATCGATATATGTGAAATGTTATATTTTTGTACATGTTTCCTTACAGCTGTAAACCACCTATACGACAAATTGAATAGGATTATGACGCGTGTTAAGTGCCCATAGGTACAAAGGTTGTATATTTAGATAATCAGGATTGGAAAAAGAGGGTTTTTCTTCTTCCTTCTTCAAGAAGTATTTTTGTGTAGATGTAAAGGAACATAGAGTATTTCCTTCCTTTACTTAAGCTAAGTTGTAGGTTTGGATCTTTACTTATGAATGCTCCATGTCAAGGTAAGATTTTTGACTCTCCATATTATGTTGTGAAAGAGTAAATCTATTAACTTGGTAAATCCGTAAGTTGGATGATATAAAGCTCTATTTGGGGATTTTTTGTGTTAGAAATGATGGTAAAATGGGGGTGTTTGAATAGATCCTAATGAGTTTCCATGTTCTGTAGTAGTAGTTGCTGCTGATCTTACAAGGGAAGTCTGGATCTGGAGTTTGGAACTACGATAGGAGAGAATCAAGTGAATTCCTAAGCTGACTCTTATGTGTGTATATTGGTTTATACTAAATATCTTTGTAGGTTAGGATCTTTACCTATGAATGCTCTATGTCAAGGTAAGATTTTTGACCCTCTATATTATGTTGTGAAAGAGTAAATCTATTAACTTGGTAAATCTGTAAGATGGATGATATAATGCTCTGTTTGGGGATTTTTGGTGTTAGAAATAATGGTAAAAGGGGGGTATTTGAATAGATCCTGATGAGTTTCCATGTTTTATAGTAGTAGTTGCTACTGATTTTGTAACAGCCCGATTTTGAGTTTAGTCAGAACAGTGATTTTGAGACCAAAAATATGAAGTCAGAGAAATTATTTAATTATTATTTTTATTTTATAGCATGTTTATATTAATGCATGAAAAATTTGGTGAATTAATTTTAGCGTTTGTGAGCTTAATTACGAAAAAGGACTAAATCGCATAAAGGGCAAGACTTTTGTTTTAATAGCCAAAGGTGTTAAATTGCTAAAGGACCATATTTGGGGGCATTTAAAATGCAGATAGACACTTATAGGAAGCTGGGTCAGCCATAGGGTCAAGAAAGAGTCAAAATTTCAAAGTTAGGTGGTTTAGGTGACCAATTTTGACTAAAAAAAAAAAGAAATGTTAGCAATAGTGTCATCTTTTTGCACCAAAAATTTCAGCCATTTTGGGAGTTTTAGGAGCTCAAAAGTTGTAGCAACTCTTCACTCTTGAAAGTAAGTGATTTTCATGACCATTCTTGATAATTTTTGTATTTTTGGAACCCTTATGGCATGAGCTTTCAAATGAAGGGGCTATTTTGCAAAATGGTTAAAAGTCTAGGGTTTTACCATGAGAGTGTTCATGTTGTTTTTTGAAATTTTGTGGAAGAAAATGAGTCATGGTTGTGATAAACAACTTTTGTGAAGTAGTTTTCATGGAAACCCTAACTAAGGACCATTTTGCATAAGTTGAAAAATAGGTAATAAATGTGTGAAATAATGAGAATTGTGGGCTGCTCCTAGTATAAAAATTATTCGACTAGGCTTGATTAATGAGAAAAATGTGATAAAAATCGATTTTCGAGTCTAGGGGTAAAATGGTCATTTTGCCCAATTATAAATTGTTGAGTACCTAGATCGATAAAATGATTAAATTTGTGAATTCTTATTATTTTAGATCAAGAATTACAAAATTCGGGCCTAGACCGAGGAAAAGCCAAGCTAACGGACTAAGTCGAAATAGTCGCTCATGTTTTGTATACCAATGTAAGTTGTATGTTAATAATGCAACTAAATTGCTATGATGTATGATTGAATTTATATTGCATGAATTGCTGAATTGTGATTATGAGAATGCATGTCCAGAAATTACTGTAGTAAAGACTTCCGGTTGAACATTTGGAATAGACTTGGATATTCATACCATAACATTGGGTTGCATGTGAGCCAATGTAAGACATGTCTGGGACATGCATCGACCACATCATGAGTGCTAGTGTAAGACATGTCTGGGACATGCATCGGCCTTGGGATACATAAGCTAGTGTAAGACCCGTTTGGGACATGGCGTCAGCTTGTTGTGTGTCAGTGTAAGACCTGTCTGGGACATGGCATCTACATCGATAGATGAGAGCCAATGTAAGACCTATCTGGGACATGGCATCGGCCTCGATTATGGGAGTCAGTGTAAGACCTATCTGGGACACGACGTCAACTTCAATGTGCTAGCAAGTGTAAGACCATGTCTGGGACATGGCGTCAGCATTTTATCCCATGTTCGAGGTTATTGAGTATCCGGTAATATTCCAAATGATTCAACAAAAGATTTATGATTTGTATCGAAATGAGAAAAGTTATGACCATGTGGTGAGTGGTACAGGTACCTACTTGAAATGTAAGAGATGTGGGCTCAATATATGCCATATGAATTGTATTGGATGGTGATGAGTAAGTTGTACTTATGTCTATTCATTGTGTTCATGGACAAGCTAAGAAATGTTATGAGCATATTGTTGTATGATAATTAGTTGATGTTTATTTTCATGCAACTTACTAAGCTTTATGCTTACCCCTTTTCCTTTCTATTTTCTTATAGTGTCGCCAAAGTAGCTCGAGGATCATCGCATACATCGGAGAAACTAGTCACACTATCATTTGAAGCACTTGGTATAGTTAGTTCTTTTATTTTGATTATGGCATGTATAGGAACTTTTGTCTTGTTTTAGTGTTAACCTGTTTTGGGGCTAAATGTGTTGGCTTGTTTTAGCATTTGACTCATTTTGTATAAGGCCATGAAAAATGGCTAATATTGAAAGCTGTTATATGAATACAAAAGGGTCTTTCATGAATAAGAAAATTGTTGGCATGGTTGAGCATGTGAATTTCAGTGTTTGGATAGCAAAGTACATAAATTAGCCGTTTAAACATATGCGAAATGTATATAGGTCTTAGTTATGGTTGCTTGATTGGGAAATCATGTTATGATAGACTTTGGTCTGATGGATGGTATTAGATTGTGTTTTAGGGTGGAAAAAGGCTTGGTAGATAGCCTTATATTGTCCACTCGAGTAGACACATGGGCGTGTGTTTGGGCAGTGTGTGACGCACGGTTAGCCCCATGGGCGTGTTGTTTGGCCGCGTGTCCCCTGCACCTCAAATTTGCAAGTTAGAATGTATGGTAGTGAACACACGGGTAGAGACACGACCATATGTCTCAGCCGTGTCGAGGACACGGCCTTTGGCCACGGGCGTGTGCCTTGGTCGTGTGCCCCTAAATTGTTGCTAACGTCAGAAATAGAATGTCAAGGTTTTTAGACATGGGCTAGGACACGGGCCTGTCATGGCCGTGTGAGGGACAAGGGCCATGGACACAGGTGTGTATCAGGCCGTGTGAAAATCCTTGTAGGTTTGAATTTGGAATTTAATTCACACGGGCTCAGGGCATGAGCGTGTCCCCTTGTGCTTAGGCCGTGTGAACCACACGGGCCTTTAACACGACCATGTCATAATGGCCACACGGGCGTGTGCCCTACTTCAAGTGGCATTTTTCAAAGATGTTGGGATTAATCCCGGGTTATTTCCAAATCATGATTTGGGCCTCATAGGCCCATATTAAGAACTTTTAGATTAAAAGAGAAAAGTTTTAAGTTTGACCTAGTTTTCATAACTAGGAAATGATTGTATGCATGCAGTTAAGTCAGGTAATGCCTCGTGCCCAATTCCGGCCTCGGACTCAGGTAAGGGGTGTTACAGATTTTACAAGGGAAGTCTGGATCTAGAGTTTGGAACTACTGTAGGAGGGAATAAGATGAGTTCCTACGCTGACTCTTGTGTGTGTATATTGGTTTAGTCTAAATACCTGTAACACCCATAACCCGTATCTGTCGCAAAAATGGGATTACGAGGTATTATTGAAGAAAAATATAGGTTTAGTACATTCACATAATCACATAGGTCATATTCGCAAATATATATATAAATCATACTACGTATACAAATCATATCACAAGTTCAACTGAACCTATATCAAACATATATCATATTTAATTTTCAATAGCCATGTTCCAAAGTCATATCACAATTACTTTAATAATACATCACTCAAATCATGTGCTCATCATTTTAATATTATTCGAACACCTAATAATAAAAAAATATAAACAAGCATTTTAATTCATAAATCATTCATGCATATATTAGATCAAATAAACCATATAACCCAATTTATTATTCAATAGCATTCACGGTATTAACAACTTAGCAATATGAATGTCTTATGCAACATTACACATCGAAGTGTTATGCACATCTAACCACATCCAAATTATACATTTCAATCCTAAATTATGTGCACATATTTGTGTTCATTAATAGACTAACTTTATCAATTCAAGTCATGTTTAACATTAATCATCACAGACTGAATCTATTAATTTTGCAATATAGCATTTGGACTCCTAAAATAACGTCAATACATTCACACACATATATATATATATATATATATACTTTTCCACATACACATTTTAGCTTAAATTAAGCTATACTTTGCGACTAAATAATAATATTATTCAATTACACACAAGCATATCCAATGATCAAATTTCATTTGCAACATAAACCAATATATATATATATTGCTCACTTGACTAGCATTTACCATTTTACAAGCATTTTAATCTAGTCAAAATAAACCAATTCCAAATACCATAAATCCAACCAAATTTCACATATACAACTCAACCAATTTATTATATACCTTTGGCTGTTTAATCAAACTTCTATACAACAAAAAAGACATATACGTTCATACTGTTATAATACTAAATCAAATTAACCATATCAACCAATCAAACATCCATATCCAAGCATAGCAAAATCCACACATAATGGTATTACTAAACTTAATATTAACATAATATTTAAACACTTTACCACATAATTCAATTACAAATACCGAAATACCAAAACCAAGCACATCAAACATATTAATCAAGAACATATAAAACCAAACTTAAGCATAATAATCAAGCCATTTTCACATGGCCTTATATACACATTCAAATTCAAACACATTAAGACTAGCTCATACATATATGCACTTTCAAAACCAACCAAAACAAATGCTAGCCTGTACATGCCATAATTTCATAGTTTAATCTTTTAAAATACCACAAGGATGATTGATAGTGTGATGAAGTTCCTTGACGATTCTCGAGCTCGTAACCAGCTTTCAAAAATCTATAAAACAATAAACAAATACTCACACAGTAAGCTTAAATAGCTTAGTAAGTCATAAGCAAATAATAATGAAATGAACATTATTATTAAATCAACTAAACCAAATCAAATAATCTTTAATCAAATACACATTTTTCAAGCTTGAAACTCATATACCATATCATGAACCATATCTAATTATATTAGCTTGGCCAAATACATGTATGTTCATAAGCATATATAATTCTCACTTTCATATTGCATATTTCGTGTGTTCATCTTAAGTATATACTTAGCTTATCTTTCAAATCATTTAACTTAGCACATACCTGACATTTTAGCTCGATTTCACATTCGATCTTAGCTCAATATTTCTCGTTGAACTATTCGAAATTGAATAGGATACTCAGATAATCACACAAATTGTATAATGCCAACGTCCCAGACGTGGTCTTACATGTAATCATATATCGATGCCACTGTCCCAGGTAGGGTCTTACTCACACACATATATTGTAATCACATATCGATGCCAATGTATTAAACGTGGTCTTACTCGCACACATATAACGGAATCACATATTGATGCCAATGTATTAAACTTGGTCTTACTCGCACACATATATCGATGCCATGGTCTTACTCGCACATTACATATCGGAATCCTATGTCATGACATATGTATCCTAGATATTCCTAAGGTTTATACGGGGCTTTCAAATGTCGTAACTCGATCGAATCGAACTCATAACATAGTTCCCAAGTATATACACATTCGGTTATCATAAATACAAGCTCATAAAATTTAAATTAGCATTTTACATTCACATACATCCAAAATTTACAGCATTTATTTGCTTATAAACTTACCTCGGACAACTATAATCGGAACGGGACTACTATTCGACAACTTTGGTTTTCCCTCGATCCGAATTCGATTTCTTTGGTTCTTGATCTAAAAATATTCAAATTAAACTCATTCAAACATATTTTCACTCAATTTAGTCCAAAAACACATAAATGGGCAAATTACCATTTTACCCTGATGTTTCACAGTTTTTTGCAATTTAGTCCATGCAAAATTTGCACAAAACACAAAACATGCAAAATTTGCACACACCATGCTTAGGCTGAATACTACCCATGTTCATACAAGTCCATACATTTCATTTATTTTACATTTTAGTCCCTCAATTTATTATTTTACAAATTAGCCCTAATTACTCAAATTCATCAAAACTTCAAATACAAAACATGTTAATCTATCACATATCTTTTATTTTCCAACATCAAACAACAAAAATCACAACCTTTCAAGAATGGAAAAATACAAAATCATCATCAAATTCAAAAATTGAGACATGGATTTGATAGATAGCATAGCAGCGTTCTCAAAAACATAAAAATTATCAAAAATCGAACAAAAACTAACCTTGAATCAAGCTTCCAAATTGCCGAATGTTAAAAAGCTTTTAACCTCTTTTTCTTTCTTAAGATTCAGCCAAAAACATGAACAAAATGCATGTCTTTTAATTTTGTTTTATTATATTACATATTATTTCATAATTTACTATAATAACCTTTATAAATTAATATAACAACTTAATATTGGTTGTCTACTTTTGTCCATCCTATTATCAATTGGCCTAATTTCATTTTAAGGCCTCCATATTAAAAGAACAAAAACAATTTAGCACTTACACAATTAGCTAGTCACTTTTACATTTTACGCGATTAAGTCCTTTTTATTAAATTGGCACTCAAACGATAAAATTAAAACACAAAAATTTCACACATATAAATTTACACATAATAAACACAGAAAATAATTTTAAAATATTTTTCTGACTCGAATTCGTGGTCCCAAAACCACCATTCTGAATAGGGTCTAAATCAGGCTGTTACAATACCTTTGTCAACACCCGTACAAAACATGAACTGAGATTAGAAAAGAATGGTACGTTGAGTATGTTGATATATGAATGTTGGATAAGATTTTCATATATAGTTGGTATGAATCTGAAAAGTATAAAATATCTGATACGAAATATGGAGTCAAAGATATGATTATATGAGCATGTTCGGTGATGTGATCCGACTCGGGTAGTTGAGTTGAGTTGAATTCACGTAGTTGCCCGATTGTAGACGAGAAGGGTCATTTGTGCCTCGATCTCGGAAATAGAATTGAAAGAATATGGTTGAATTAGCGGAAGGTTTTCAAAAGATAAGCAAAAGGGTAGTGATAGGTTCGCCTAAGGAAACAAGAAAGGATGTTGAAGGGATGGTTCGGTTTTGAAACAATAAGAAAGAGATAATGTAAGGTGGGGATGGAATAGTGAACTTAATGTCAGGAATGATTCAACACTAAAAAGTGTCACCCCGGTTCCTATATTATTAAGGTGAAAAGGATGAATAGAAGGATAGGTGAATGCCACACCAAGATTGGTGATAAGTTCAAACAAGGTCGATTGACGCCACTAGCACAAACTAGATAAGTCTTTCGACACTTGTACGAGATATGAGAGGAAGCAACCTCACAAGAACAATGTTCATTAACAAATTGGAAAAAGTCTTTTTACAATGAAATGAACAAACTATTTATAGACTATCATGTAGTAGCCGAATGGATAAATTAGCTAGCTTAAAGACTAAGAAAATTCGGCCATGAACTAACTAGAATGTTCTAGAATGAAATCATTAATTAGCTAGTCTTTATTCGGCTGATGGGAGTGTATTGGATAGCTTCATGTATGAGCTTAAACACCTTGAATGAATGTGAGCCTTTGGAAGCTCATTGGGCTGTCTAGGTTTGGCCATGGGATGCATGTAGCTTCCAAGAGGTGTCTCTTGGCCAAATAGGTGCTTAGAAACTCCAAAAGTCCTCCCACATACATTCGGCTATTCATGGAACTTGGAAGGGAGCTTGAATTTGGCCATACATGAACTTGTATTAATTGTCCTCCATTCATGCATTTATGCCATCCAAAGGAGATGTATTCTTCAATATCCATTGCATGCATTTAATCTTCCATGTAAATGAATATAAGTCCTCCAAGCATTGAACCGAACCATGCATGAACCTTCTCATTCAATGAACAAACCCGTTCATGCACCTAGTCATTAATGAACCTTCACATTTGGCTGAACCTATAAACAAATAAAAAAACATAATTAAATAGAATATAACTATTCATATAATCATGATTTAAACAGCAACTAGACAACTTAAATGAAACTAATTAAATTTAGACATATTAATTAAAAGTCAACTTGCATAGTAAATTCGGCTAGCTCAAATAATCAAAAACACTTAGTGAGCTGATTGAGCTAGGGAATTCGGCATGAGCTGTGGCAATTTAAATACAAATCAAATTTAAAACTTGGTTTATTGAAATGAAAAAGAAATGAGCTAAAACGAGCTAAAATCAAGCTCAAACGAACTGAAAAGAGCTCAAGTGAGCTGATTGGAGCCGAACGGAGCTTGGGAAGCTGGAGAGGAGCTGAAATCGGATTGCAAAAGAGTGAAATGAGTCTTCAAGGAGTTACCCTTAGCTCTTCCAACGTCATGGACCTTGATATCATCCCATATACGCATCACCAAGGCTGATAAAGCGTCTTGAAATTGCTTGGTTCGAGCTTGAGTCATGGGGCCTTTTGGAAGCTCGATTAGCTCTTGATTTGCATTCGAGGATGCCCCGAGCGTGCTTACATCATCTAGAATGTGTAAAATGAGATGTATGCTAAGTTTAGTGCTAATGCATGAAAGGTCTACTAGTGAGTCTGTGTCTGTCTCCACGGAGTCGTCTAAACTGGTCTGTTAGGACTTTAATTAGGATCTTTGGAAGGAAAAGTCCATGGCACCATATTGTGTAAGACCATAATTGGTAGGTTATGACATAATATAGGTGATTTAAAGGAAGGTTATTACCTAATGGGGGTTTTTTGCGTGACCTAGGACGATGATGAGAAAACCTCAAGAAACGTGAGTCTAGGTGAATCCCTATCGTGAACACACTAGAAAACAAAACCTTTGTGGTAAATCTAAAATGGAAGCCCTTGTGGCATATTTGAACTGGAAGCCTTTGTTGCGTATCTATGTAACACCCCTCACCCGTATTCAACGTCAGGATTGGGTTACTGTAACACCCCTAACCCGTATCCGTCGCTGAAACAAGGTTTCGGAGCATTACTCGGATTTATATATCATTTAGCAAAAATTTCAATTAAATACTTACCGATTCAATGCATCATATAAATAAATATGTTATCTTTCAATCAATAGCTTGGCACTTGTCTTAGCATCAATCAACATTGTTAGTATACTTACGCATATTTTATATAAATTCAACATTGATATACTTATTTTCTCAACACGTCACACTTGAGTTTAATAATTGTCTCCACCTAAATAATTTCCTTGTATCAATAAATCAAAAATAATCATATATGTGCATGTCATCAAATATATCATTCTCTTACCATTTAAAATCATTTATTTCATTATATTAAAATTTCATGTACCATAATTTCCATATATTTCACATATATTTATTCGATAATAATTCATATCAAACTTAACATAAATCAAATTCTATATGCACATACTTTCCACACCATGTGTCTATATAACATGTACAAATCATTATATACATACTTCAAGCATATATGGTAATAATTCATTTCGTATTCATATTGTTTCATATTATACGAATGTACTAATATTTCACATTCAACCCAATATAACATACAATTTAACATATTTTCATGCTCAATTATGATACACAAATTTACCTGACAAAATTGCAAAAATATCTAGATTTAGGGGCATTTTGGTAATTTTTCATTTTCCCCGATTTTCATCCGATCATGATCTAAATTGATAATTCCATTCAATTTATTAATTTAGACAATAAGTCAATTCATTTCCTTCAAATTAGTCATTTTTTATATCCTTACAAAATTGCCTCTAAAATTTTACTTTTATTCAATTTAGTCTCTGAGCCTAAAACATACAAATTAGCCATGCTAGCTGAATATTCATACATATTCTCCTCCTCCTCCTCTCCATTCCTCATCTTTAATTTATATAACATGCTACAAGTAACATTATCAATACTTTCACTATTCACTTATATGTATATTCAAAACTGTCCATTTGCGTCATAGTCACTAAATTATTTATATCTTGAGCTATAGACCTCAAAATTAAGATAAGGTAATTTCCCTAAAACTATACTTATATATATTCTTACCATAAAATTTTCAGAATTTTTGGCTTAGGCAATAAGTATAGTTTATTCTTTAAAGTCACTTCTATTCTGCTGTCTGACAGTTCTGACCCTTCTTTACTAAAAATTAATTATCTCCTCATACAGGATTCAAATGATGTTCTAGTTTGTTTTTCTTGAAAATAGACTCATTAGGATTCTAAACATATAAATTTAAGTCCCTAATTATTTTTATCCAATTTTTTATTATTTCCCAAAGTCAGAACAGGGGAACCAAAAATCATTCTGACCTTGTCTCACAAAATTATCCTATTTCATTATTTACAATTCCATTGCTTACACCGCTTCTTCTATAAGAAACTAGACTCAATAAGCTTTAATTTCATGTTTTATTCAACCTCTAATTAAACTTCCACAATTGTTGGTGATTTTTCAAAATTAGCTTACTGCTGCTATCCAAAACTGTTTTAGTACAAGATATTATTTACCATGTTTATAACACCCTTATTCCCTTTCTTTACAATATTTTTCATCACTTTCTCCTATTTCCCTTCACTAACTCATCAAGATCATAGAACCTTATATAAGAAGACTCTACTATAACATTATTTCCATGTTTTCTCAATAATAACAAACTTAAAAATATATTGAAATATTGATGTACTTACCTTGTTCTATTGATTCCAATCTTTAATTTTATTTTCTCTCTCCTCCAGCTTTTATTCCTTGAATCCAATTTGATATTCTAACTCCCCATAGTCTCCTTAACATTTTTCTCCCTTGGTAGCTATGGAAATTCTTTTGATTTCTAGGTGAAAATGGTAAATTTTTGGTAGAAAGACTAAATTGTAAAGAATGAAAAGTTTCTTTCTTCTCTTCTCTTCTCTTCTTCCTAACGTGAATGTATGGAAAATGGATGAAAATTTCCTCATCTTTCTTTCTTTATATATACTAATAAAATAATTAAAAAAATAAAATATCATATAAAAAATCAAATTAAAATATTAATAACTAATATTTAATTAATTAATTAATATAAAATATCTCCAACATCATCATTACTTTCTAGATTTCCCTCTCTTCCAACTGACCATTTTGCCCTGTGTGATCTTTTAAAATTCCATTATTGAGTCATCACTTAATTTTGGTAAAATTGTAATTTAGTCCCTCATAATTCTTCACCTATTCAATTTGGTCCCAATTCATCAATTTTTCCTTGGTCTCTAGATCCTTCCACCCTTTAAAATATTTGCACTATTAGCCCTTCAAATTTTTCATATTTACACTTTAATCCCTCAAATTTTGAGTATTTACTCTTGGGCCACAAAACTTTTCTTATTTCTACAATTTAGTCCTTTCTTGAATCAATATGTCATAATATACTTCCCAGTGACATAACTCAATTTTCCTTTTCTTGTCACTTTATTTCCTTGTTTTACTATATTAAGAGTAATATCTTACTGTATAAATTTTCGGGGTTTTACAGTTACGGAGCATTACCGGACTTACATCACATTTGAACATACTTTTCACATACATTTAATCAATTCATACAATCATCATTCAATCTCAAACAATTTGTCCCTATTATGAGCCTACTAGGCCCTAAACATGCTTTAGGAGTGGTTCAGGACTAAACCGATAACTTAAGAAACTTTCACAAAACTTTAAAATTTTCCTCAAAATAGGGGACACACGCCTGTGTGGTCAGGCCATGTGTCTTACACAGCCACCAGACACGTCCGTGTCATAGGCCATGTGGACATTCGAAATGGGAGCACATTGCCGTGTCCTAGCCCGTGTCTGACCCCGTGTAACTCTCTGACCTGGGTCAGACGACCAACACACACACTCGTCTGGCTAGCCCGTGTGCCTTAAAAATGGCCCTACAAGCCCGTGTGGTAGGTCATGTGCTAGGTTGTGCCAAACCTGTAGGGTATACTGACTTATGCCACACGGCCACGCCTGTTTCTCCGCTCGTGTGGACAAAGATAGGCTATTTACTAAGCCAATTTGCCATTCAAATTTGCATGTACCTACACAACCCAAATGACGCCAATTCAAATTATAAATGAACATCTAATTTAGCCTCAATTAAGACTAATTCATACCATTTCAAATACTAACAACCAACATGCTTATAATGTAACACCCTTAACCCATATCCGTTGCCGAAATAGGGTTACGAGGCATTATCAAATAACACACCTCATTCACATACATTTATACATTCATACTCAAAATCCATTCAAAACATTTACAATGTTCCTTGTAAGGCTCTATTAGACCTTAAAACATGCTTAGAAGTGGTTCGGGACTAAATCGATAACATTTGCAAACTTTGGGAAACTTAGAAAATTTTCAAACATTTAAGGGTCACACGCCCGTGTGAACAGGCCGTGTGCCTCACATGGCTACCAGATACGCCCGTGTCACAGGCCATGTGAAAATAGGGCATACATACTAACTTGCACCACACGGCCGTAGACACACTCGTGTGCCATGGCCATGGGAAAATTAGGGAGGTTACTGACTTGTCCACACGCCCATGTGCCAGCCCGTATGTGACACACGACTAGTAGACACACTCGTGGGTTTAGGCCATGTCAAACCTGTAGAGTATACTGACTTAATTCGAGGAGGTACCCCAGGGGACACACGGTCGTGTAGCATGACCATGTGTCGCACATGGCTGAGACACACACCCGTGTCTCTGCCTGTGTGGACAAAAATACCATTTGAAAAGTCAATTTGCCACCCTTTTCTCATGCATACAAAATAACCAAATTGGTACCGTTTCAACACATATAGGCAGCCAAAATATGACAATTCATTCACCTATCATGTCATCTATACTCAACCATTTCAACTACTTAATTTCATATTTAAAAACATACCAAATCAATGTGCCATAATCATCAATCTCACATAACTTTGAAATGTATTTTCATCACCTTTCCATCAACTAAATCATTCCTCCCAAACATATCAATTCATTATCTACAAAACATACCATAATATACCATTCCTTAAGCATTAATACACCAACTTACAACTATCCAAAATAGCCAACTCATAACCATACCAAAACAAGTGAACATATAAGGCATTATATACATCACATATATATTTCTTACCAAACACAATTCAAGCCAACTTAAATGGCCATACACACCAACATTTACAAGCCAAATCACATGGCTAAAATCATAACTCAAAACATACCAATATGACACTAGCCTATACATGCCATATACCATATATACAAAACTCTCAAAAGTACCAACGAGATGATTGATAGTGTGATCATGTTTCCCGATGATTCCCGAATTTGAGATAGCTTCGATAATCTATAAAACAAGGAAAGAACACACAAAGTAAGCTTCAAAAGCTTAGTAAGCCATATAGAAATAAAGTCAACACATGGATATTTGCATATCAATTCAAATATGCTAAACATAGCTAATCACAATTAAATTTATAAACCTTTCTTATTGAACATTTATTCAATGTCTTAATCAAGTTCATCAAATACTTTCTCTTTTCAATACTCGTATGAATTTCGTAGTACTTGAGTCACTTAGCTCATTCACATATTCTTTCTCTACTTAACTTTGCCCGTTGAATCGTTCGGAATCGTTAAGGATACTCGAAAATCACATAAGCGCGTACAACGCCATATCCTAGATATGGTCTTACAGGTTATTATATATCGATGCCACTATCCCGGACAAGGTTTTACACGAAATCGATTAACGATGCCAATGTCCCAGACATGGTCTTACACGTAATCACAATACAATGGCAATGTCCCAGACATGGTCTTACATGTAATCACATCTTGATAACCTAATGTCATGACATTCGTATCCTATTCTATTCCTAAGGTTTGTACGGGACTTTCGGTTATTGTAACTCTGTCAATTCTTGCTCGTAAGTGCGCGTTCAACATTTATAACATTTCCGTGACAAGTAAACACATGTAATTTAGTTTAAAGACATTTATTTGCATATGAACTTACCTCGTAGTCGGAATAGAGGAACCGGATTGACTATTTGATAACTTTCAATTTCTCTCGATCTAAATCTGATTTCTTTCATTCTTGATCTATATACATTCAAAATTAACTCTTTTATTCATCCACATTCAATTTAGTCCACAAACACATATTTGGACATTTTTGCACTTTAGCCCCTAAAGTTCCACATTTATTCAATTTAGTCCCTATTTCACAAAAACACAAATTACACGAACTAAGACCCATGATTAGCTAAATTATCTATAGGTCCCTAGCAGTCCATATTTCACATTTATTTCACATTTTAACCCTTCAATTTACACTTTTCACAATTAAATCCCTATTTGACATTTTTGTCAAAAATCACTTAACAAAACTTTAATATCTATCATCAAGCTTTCATAATTCATCAAAAATCATTCAAAAGCTCAAGCATTCATCAATGGAAACTCACAAATTCATCAACAATTTTAGAAATTAGGGTACGGGCTAGCTAGATTACTAAGCAACGATCACAAAAACGTAGAAATCTTTAAAAACTAAGCTCAAAAATACCTCAATCCAAGCTTCAAAGAGCCGAACCCTAAAAAAATATTCCAAGCTTCTTTTTCTTTTGTTTTTCGGTGAAGATGATGATAAAAAAGTTTGATTTTAACTTTTTTTATTTTAATATCATTAATAAACATTTTACAAATTTAACCTTAATGTAAAACATTTAATATCACATAATTCAAGGCCATTTATGTCAAATTCCACTAATCATGGTCTAATTACATCATTAGGGGGTGACATTTAATAAACCATAGCAATTAAGCATTTTTAACTTATAGCATGCTACTTTTGCATTTTATGCGATTAAGTCCTTTTTCTCAAATTGAGCTATTAAACGATAAAATTAGCTCACAAAATTTTCACACCTATATATTCACATGCTGTAAACACCCAAAAATAATATTAAAATAATTTTTCAATATCCAATTTGTTGTCCCGAAACCACTATTCTGATTTAGCTAAAACTGGGCTGTTACATATAACTTATGTTTTACTCAATTTTACTCAATCAAAACATACCAAAACACATATACAAATCAACTAACTAAGCTTTTACCAAACATTCATCATTTTGCACCAACTCACAAGCATAATTCAAATCTAATATCAACCATTTAACATTTACTATATCAATATCCACAAGCCTCATAATATAAGCCATTCACATATCCATCCATGAACTCAAAATATCAACCATATATGCACATATATGAACAAAACCAAATTCACCAAATTAAGCCATATTTCATGGCTATATTTACAAATGAAACATAAACATTTACAATGCTAATTCATATGGACAAATTCATTAACAAGTTATAACCAAAATCTGTGACAGCCCAAAATTGACCCTAGTCGGAATGTGGTTTTGGGACCACAAAACCGAGGCATAAAAATAATAAAGATTTATTTTGATGCCTATAATATGTGTGTGCTCATGTATGACATTTTATGATGATTGATTTAGTGTTATAAAGGTGAATTCCACTAGAAAGGACTTAGTAGTGAACTTTGAAAGTACGATAGGGAAATGTGTGATGACTAATTAAAGCATGCATGCAAAATAATGGACTTGCATGTCAAATTCCCCTTTTTATAGGTGGTGGCCGGCCATGACCAAGAAATATGGGCTAAACATGTCATGAAACATGTTTTGTTGGGCATTAGGGAGAAATAATAAACAAATAAGCATGGGTAAGAAAAGAATAAAAAAAATGTGTGTGAGAGAGTAGCATTCCCCCCATTGCTCAGTGCAACCAAGAAGAGAAAACAAAAAATTTGTTCATCCTTGTTCTCTCCTTTTGGCCGAAAATACTAAGAGGAGAAGAGATTTTGCTTCATTTCCTTTGTTTAGAAGAGATCTAGAAGGATATTAGGCTAAACTTGCATCAAGATTGAGGTATGTATGAGGTTGTGTCATGAGATTCATGCATGTTTTAGTTGCCAACTTGATGTTCATGTTAGCCATGGTTCAAATCCTTGTTATGCCATGGAAGTGGTATTTGGTCAAGGTTGGTATTGTGATAAAGCCATTGCATGTTAAGTGTGAAGCTTGATGATGATGCATGCAATGATGGATTGTCTACTCTTGAAATTTCTTTGTAGCCATCTTGAGTAAGACTTTGAGTTTTCTTTTGTTTAACCATGATTGAAGATGAAAGGGCATGATTGTGATGTATTCGGCCATGATGCATTCATGAGCATGGTTCATGCTTCTTGCATGTTAGTTAAAATTTGTGTTTTGGATGGCTATATGGACACCTTGAAATTCGCCATGCTCATATATGTATATATATGTTTGCACATGATGTTTTGGTTATGAAGTAAGTGATGAATATGTTTGTTTAAAGAAGAAGATGTTGAAGAATGTTTGTGAAATTGCAAGCACATTCGGCCTAGCACACATATGAGTGCTTGATGCTATATTATAAGTTTTGAGCTACAATATACAAAGCATTAACTAGTAAAATGCATGCTGTTTTTGTGTGGTATTAAGTGCATAATTGGCCTCAACATGGACATGTATATTCGGCCTTAGGGAGCCTATTGATGGCCTTAGCTTTTCCTTGATGCTCGAATGAATTGTATTGAACTGCTTGATGTAGTATAAAATGTGCATGACCATTGTGTATTCAAGCGAAAGGGTGGCCATATGACCATTTAAACTCCTTGTCATATTCGCCATAAGCTAGCACAATGAGGTTTTAATAAATTGAATTTGTTTGAATTAGCTCAAGAGCTTAGAGGGCCACAATTGGACAAGGGAAGGAAAAAGTGATCGAATAGCCGTAAAAGCGTTCGACAACATCCGAGGTAAGTCCTCAAGAAGTGACCCTACTTGAATTATGTGAAATGAAATATGGATGTGTATTGATTATTGATTTATGTGTGTATGAGTATTTGAATGATACCCGGGCTAAGTCCCGAAGGCGATTATGCTTGTGATTATATTTGCGTTTGAGCCTTAGTAACGAAAATGAAATATGAATGTCTAATGATTATTGATGCATGTGTGCATGAGCAATTGAATGATATCCGGGCTAAGTCCCGAAGACATTTATGCTGGAAATTATATCCGGTTAAGACCGAAGGCAATTGTGCTAGTGGCTACATCCGGCTAAGACGAAGGCATTCGTGCGAGTCATTCTATCCGGGCTAAGACCAAGGCATTCGTGCACGTGGTTATATCCGGTTGTATTCAAGAAGCTTGGGCTGGAGGTGAGTGTTGGTTGCTGTAATAAATTCAATTAGTACGCTCGAAAGGCCCAAAGAATAAGGTATGTTTATATGTGCATTGGAAAGTCAACATGTTTGAGCAACATTCGCTCAATCGACTAACGAATTTCAGCTATTGAATAGGTTGATACCTTGTGAAAGTATATAATGATGAAGTGGGAAGTAAGAATGATTATGTGAATGTGTATTAATGAAATGATGCATTTGGCTATGTGAATGTATTGCTTTAATTAAAGCTGATTTTATTCCTTGAGACTTACTAATCATAAAAATGCTTACCCCGTTGCTTTGGCTCTCTGTTTTATAGATTTTGCTCGATAGCAATCGGATTTGGGATCATTAAAGTCGAAGTCATCCACACTATCAACGCCTCCATTTTGGAATAAATTTTGGTTGAACTTTGAAATGGCATGTATAGGACTACCCTTTGTTGGTTTAAATATCTGTGATGTATATGTGTTCGACCATGAAAATGGCTCGTAAAAGTGAAGTACTGAACTTAGACTATTTGCGGTTTGTATATATATATATATATATGGTGTCATGATGTGATTATGGATTGGAAGTGGGAATGTTGGTCACATGATCAGCCATTGGTATGGTTAAAATGATCATATGTGAACCTATGTATGGCAAGACTAGTTGGTTCATGGAGACTACAAAATAGGTAAGACCTACCTTCAAAACAGATGCTGCCAGCTGCAGTGACGTGAATGTGAAAAATCACCAAAATTTGTAGGGATGGTATTAAATAGTGAATAAGCTATGTAAATGAACCTTGATGAGTCTATTTTCATATGGAAGAAACGAAATGGTCATAGGAGTTACATGTTAAGAGATATTAAAGCTATTGTGAGACAGGGCCAGAATGGTTTCTGGGTCCCCTGTCGCAACTTTAAAAATTTACTATAAATTATCCAGAAAGAATTATGAGTCATGCTTTATATGTACAGATTCCATTTTGAGTCTAGTTTCATTAGAAACAAACGGCACCAGTATTAAAGCCCTGTGCAGAGAGATATTCAAGTTGTAACGCGCGAAGGTCAGAGCAGTCGATCCCTGTAACATGGGTGACTTTAACTAATAAACTGTACCAATTGGCCCGACCAAAAATTCTAGAAATAAATCCATGGATGGATATATGAGTCTAAATTCAGGGAAAATTTACGAAACCAGTTTCCGAGTTTTGAAACTCGAGATATGAATTTTAAGGCGACAGTGACGCAGTTTTTCCAGCCTGACTGGAAATGTCCAATGGATGGGCAAAACAAGTGAACTTGGCTTGCTAACCCTCGTGTCCGATAACGGCGATGGTCTCGGGTTCAGGCGTTACAATTTTATTGGTATCGAGCCACGGTTTAGTCGATTCTAGGACTACCGTGATGTGTTTGGGGTCTAGCTATACATGCCATTAAATGATGAATCGATAGTGTGGTGATTTCGACAATTTGACTTTGTGTTTGTTTATAGCAATGGATCCCGATCCCAACCGAGCGATAGCTGATGATGTGGAGAGTGTGGCGCCTGCTCCCGCGCAAGGGACAGCGCCGGCGGACTCTCAACCTATGTCCAGCAATCCGAATGATGAGGCTAGGCAAGCCTTTTATAGTGTGATGAACGAATGGTTTAACCAATACATTCGAACTAACAAGGCTGTTCCACAACCTCCATTCCCGACAAATGCAACCCCCGCACCTACAATACCTCCGGTGACTGACCAAATAAGGTCAAGTAAGCCCCCAGTCGATAGGATTCGAAAACATGGGGCCACTGAATTTAAAGCTACGGATGATGATGATGCTGAGCGAGCCGAATTTTGGTTGGATAACACGATCCGAGTGCTTGATGAGCTATCTTGTACACCCGATGAGTGCTTAAAGTGTACCATCTCCTTGCTACGTGAGTCCGCCTACTATTGGTGGAGTACTCTGACTTCTGTGGTACCTAGAGAGCAAGTGACTTGGGAATTCTTTCAAACCGAGTTCCGAAAAAAGTATATCATCGAGATTCATCGACCAAAAGCGAAGGAATTTCTTGATCTTAAGCAAGGTTCTATGTCGCCATCGACTATGAACGAAAATTTGTGAGGCTTAGCCGATCTGCGAGAATGCATTTCGTCCGAGGCTATTATGTGTAAACGCTTCGAGGATGGGCTGAATGATGATATAAGGATGTTCGTTGGCATTCTCGAAATACGAGAGTTCGTAGTACTTGTTGAGCGAGCTTGTAAAGTCAAGAGCTTAGAAAGGAGAAACAAAAGTTGATGTGGGAACCAGAGAATTCGAAGAGGTCCTCGGAAAGTCTCTTCAACAGCATCGAAGAGATTTCGAGATGATGTGAGCCGGTTTAGAGGCGTTTGGGCTTTTCTAGACGAGGACGCGATCCCCTGTGACCACACGAGTCACTTCGATCGCTGATGGTGGAAATGATCGAGAGAGGGCGAGTGTCTACATTGTGGCAAATGGCATTCGGGGAGCTGTTGGTTTCATGATCGCTCCTGCTATAAGTGTGGATCGGCCGACCACTTTATGAAGGATTGCCCGAGGATGCTTGAACAGAATGTAAGTCAGAGTGGAAACCCGGTGCTACCTTTGCCGAGGTAGGCCACCTAGAAATATGGGCAATGTTAGTGGCGGTCGAGAGGATCTAGAGATGCTACCATCGATCCGAGGCTCGGGCTCTGCTAGGACTTATGCCATACTGGCGCGCGCGAGGATGCTGCCTCTCCATATGTCATTACCGGTACTTTCACTCTTTTCAATACTAATGTGATTGCTTTGATTGACCCTGGTTCTACTCATTCTTATATATGTGAAACCTTAGCATCCAGTAAGACTTTGCCTATTGAGTCTACTGAGTTTGTAATTCGGGTGTCAAACTGTAATATCCTGATTTTGGGCCTAGTCGGAATAGTGGTTTCGTGACCACAAAATCCAAGATATAAATAATTATTTTATGATTATTTTAAGGTCTATGATATGATTGCATGATTGTGTGAAAATTTCGTGAAGAAATTTTATGCATAAAGTGCTTAATTTGAAATTTGGGACTAAATTGAATAAATTGCAAAACTTGTGTTCTAGAAGTATTTTGCATAAAATTGAATTAGATTATTAATTAGAGGTCCTTAAAGAGTAATTTTACCAATTTCTAAGTCTATGGACAAAAATTGGACATGGATGGAATTTTGGAAAGTTTAGTAGTAAGGGCATTTTGGTCATTTAGGGTAAAATGAATTAAAATACAAAATTAAAAGCCAATTTTGCTCATCTTCAACCCCATGGCCGAATATAGCAAGGAGAAACCATGGATAGGGTTTTCAAGCTTCCAAGCTCGATTGTAAGTTCGTTCTAGCCTCGTTTTAATGATTTTTACGTTTTGGAGTCCGTAGCTCGATTTAGCTTATGCTAGCAATAATTTAACCTAGGGTTTATATTTGGAAAAATACCCATAGGTGAAATTTGTGTATTTTTGTGTTTTATGATAGAATATGAGGTTTTAAATTATGTTAGACAACTTGTGCTACTCGGTTTTAAGTGAAAACGAGCAAAAGGGCTTAATCGGTAAAAATACCTAATAGTCATAAGTACATGTTAGAGTGAGAATTTGATGTTGCCATAGAAGGGAAAAATGATCAGCATGTTATAAAACATAAGAAAATAGGCTGAATTTTAATTTACGAGCTTTGGGGCAAAAGTGTAAATATGCAAAAGTTTAGGGGCAAAATTGTAATTTTTCAAAAATATGATTTTGGGTCAATTTGAATAATTTGAGTCCTAATTAGACTATATTTTAAATGATAGAGCAAGGAAAATTGAAATTGGGCTAAAATGGGAAAATACCAAGTTGTGGACGAAATGGTAAAATAGCCATTTTCAGCATACGAGGTAAGTTCATATGTAAATGTTGGTAACATAGTTATTATTTTAAATGTTTTAATGTTTTTAAATGATATGATAATTATTATGAAATATTATACTTGTGATAATTGTTTGATAATATGTCAAATTATGTGATATACTTGGAAAATATGAAATACTACCAGAGTATCGGTATCGGCATTCCGTAGAAGATGGTTGAGACACATGATTGGGAAAAAGGTCCGTTGAACCTTAAGAATGGATTAGGATACAAGTGACATGTCACTGGGATATTTGGGCATCCGAACTCGTTGAGTTGAGTCCGAGTTCACTTATGGATGCTGCGTCCGAACTCGTTGAGTTGAGTCAGAGTTCGTGAGATGTAACTAGGCATCCGAACTCGTTGAATTGAGTCCGAGTTCACTTATGGATCTGACGCTTGAGCTCGTTGAGTTGAGTCCAAGTTCACTTATGGGCGGGTTACATGGTAGCTTGGCTACATATGTGGCACTTATGTGCAAACTTTCCATGTATCCGAATTATATTCGATGTGTTCAACGGTAAAGTTCTACTCAAATGGAGGAATACTCAAGATGAAAGGGACGTATTGGTAAGTGTTGTGAAATGGATAATTTGAACAGGTATGTACTTAACCCTCGGGTTGAAAACTCGATATAACAACAATATGGTAAGATGATAAATGAAAAGGTGATATGAATGTCTTGGTGATGATTATGCAAATGATGTTTTATGTTTGCTTATATGGTTATGTTACTTGCTATTTGCATGTGAGCTTACTAAGCATTTATGCTTACTCCTCCTTTTCATTCCTTGTAGTGTTGACAAGCCAGCTCGGAAATCGGAAAAGCGGTGGGAGGCACGCCACACTATCTGTATACCATCTTGACATAATGGCTTGTATATTTTGAGTATGGCATGTATAGCATTATAATCATTTTGTATATATGGTCTTATGATATGGTTATTGAGTGGTATGGAGATAGAAATGCTTGGTAATGATTAGCCATTGGAATGGCTAATCATGATCATATTTGGTATTATGTATGTCAAATTGCTAGCTAATCCATGGAAACCATGAAATAGGTAAAATTTACCATAAAATAGATTCAGACAGCAGCAGTGATGTGAGTTTGAAAAATCACTAAAAATAGTAGAAATGGAATTAAATAATGAATAAGTTATGGAATCGAAGCTTGATGAGTCTATTTTCATATGGAATAAGCAAAACAGGTATATGAGCTATATTTTATGAGATGTTTAAATTTTTGTGAAATAGGGCCAGAGCGATTTCTGGATCCCCTGTTCTGACTTTGGAAATTCACCATAAATTTTACAAAGATAATTAGAAGTCATGCTTTATATGTACAGATTCCTTATTGAGTCTAGTTTTATTATAGATAAACGGCATAGTCATTGAAGCTCTTTACAGGGAGATATCTAATTCATAATACACAGAGGTCAGAGTAGTTGAACCCTGAAACAGGGGAGAATTTAACTAATAAACTGTACTAATTGGCCCAACCAAAAATTCTAGAAAAAAACTAGTAGATACATATATGAGTCTAGTTTCAGGAAAAATTTATGGAATTGGATTTCGAGTTTCGTAACTCGAGATATGATTTTTAAAGCGACTGTAATGCAGTTAGCCAGCTTGTCTGGAAATTTTAAAATGAATTGTATGAGCTGTTTAATTAATGAATTAAGTCCGTTAACACCTCGTGTTCGACTCGCAACGGTCTCGGTGCGGGTGTTACATTTAGTGGTATCGAGCAGGTTTAGTCGGTTCTCGGTCTAACCTAGCATGTGTAAAAGTTTAGCTATACATGCCACTGATCTGTAATAGTGTGATGTCTTCCGACGCATATGAGTACCGTCTTATTTAGACAGGGTACTCTCTAACCGAGCTGTGCTAACCATGTTCAATGTTATGCGAAGGTATTTGAGTCAAGTTATGATTATGATAAGTCTCGGTTCAGAAAAGTATGAATAAAAGTTTATGATACATATGTGATAATATGTGAGATGAAAGTTCATGTTGTGATAAATATCCATATTTGCTTAATGCTCATACGATGTAGTGTATGTGGCTTACTTGATAAGATGAACGGAATAAATAGAAAGTTGTAGAGGTATGAATAAAGGTCATAATATCATGATACGAATGAAAATGTCCTTGTCTTGATTGGACGTTGAATGTTGATGAATGTTAATGATATACAATTTTTTTATGAGATAAAGGATTATAATGAAATGAATTTATCTATGTTAAATTGTTGGACTGAATTATATGATTGTAATGATATGTACATGATGATGCACGAAATGAAAGTTGTGATTGTGATGCAAATATCTATGTTTGTTTGGCCTTATATAGTGTCATGAGCATGAATTAATTTAATTAATTGAATGGATAAGTAAAGCTGTCTAGAAAACATAGAATGTATGCATAAGTATATTGTCTAAATGGGACAATAGGAAAATTGGTGTAAGCCAACATGAATGAATGACATGATTTTGATGATGTTGCTATGATGATGGGAGTTGTGTCATATGTGTATGTATAAGAAAGTCGAGTTAGAGGTCCTACAACCCTCCCCCTTACCAAAGTGGTACTTATAATGGAATTTCATGAGATTTGTATTGAATAAGTTTTCGGTTGAGAACCCAAAGAGTTCAGTGATAGAATAATTATAAGTATGATCCGAGATTGAAAATGAGCTGATAAGTAAAGTCAGAGCCAGTAATGTATCGGATTGACGTAAAGATTATTGGAATTATGCACTGTCCCAGTTAGAAAAGGAATTCTCCTTGGTAAATCGAATTACTCAAGTGCAAGGTCGAGAAAAGTGTAAATCGAAATTTATTCGAATTGGCCTTTTTAGTGAATGGTTTAATATAAAATTTGTGACGAGAACTAGTTGGGGAAATGATATTTCAAATGTGAATTATCCGAGTGTGACAGTTATGACCTGGACAGATTTAGCGATCTCTTTTGAGATGTTCTATGTGTTCACCCGTTCTCGAAATATTTCTATGGCTATTGATCTTGAAGAAATTCTTGTTATATGGGAATGTCTTCTAATTTGGTGTTGGATGAAAGCATTGGTAGTCTGATTGGTTTATAATTTATATTGCTCTATTTCATCGGGTATTCTATTTCATTTCATCGATAAGAATTGATGAGAGAATTCATATGATATTATGATTCATTTCTTCTACTTGATGCTTCATCGATATATATGTATGGGAAGATATATTGATCTTGTTATATTTGATTTCAGTGGGATTAAATGATGTTTTCTTTTGGACTTTCTTTCTTTGAAGAATTATCGTGGTATTCGTATTTTCTCTATGAATTTGGTTTTCGATTTTCCGGCATAGTATCGTATCTTGGGTTTCTTTATCCTGGATTTCTTTATTCGGATTTCTTTATTAGGGTTTCTCTATCTTGGATTTCTTTATTCGGTTTTCTTGTTATCTTTGTTCCATAATTTGTCAATTATGACTCATGTTCAATCGTTCTTCACTCGTGATAATCATGTCAAATATGACTATACTTCTAATTTGATCTTGGTAATGTGGTGATTTTAGTATTGGGATTTTTCTAATTTACGTGTAAGGATTTGACATCAAGATAAAGGCATAGGTGATAAAAGCGAGTTTTAGTCGGTATGGTAAATTATTTATTTGAAAGATTTCATGTGACAATTATGTCGGGATTATTTTTCCCAAGTTTGATAATAGAATTTCATTTTGTACAGATCAAAGAGTAAATAGTTTGAACGAGAAGTCTATATTTAATAGAAAGAGTTGAATATTAGTTTAAGCCACTACGAATGATAAGGTTTCCATCTTGTGAAAGCTGAAAAGTTTATTACATGTTGACAGAGTTCGGATAGATGAGAATATTGGTAACCGAAGCGTCTGAACTAGACTAGTCTACATTGAGCAATGACTTCCTGACTTTCAGTAATGTATTGTTGTATGAATTGTGATGTGTTTCAAGACAGTGAGGTAATGTGATAGTTTAGAGCATTCGATGTTACATAAAATCGGAGTTGTTAAAGGGGTTAAAGCCAAGCATTGGGATCTATCAAAATTATCCTTGTCAATGTTGATATTGGGATGGAAATGAGAAGGATTATTCTTGAGGCCATATCAGAATTATTTCTATGGCGGAAAAAGGAAAATGGGATGTATCCTATTGTTAAATGTTTGGCGAGATCTATAAATCACATCAGTATTGAATGAATTCCTACTCATCGATTCATGGAATTTCGTGTCTCTTTAATTTTCGGATTTCATGGAATTAGGTCTCCATTAAATCAAGTTGAGATCCGTGTTTTATGTCATGATATCATGGGAAATTGAGAAGGGTTGAAAATTTAAGAACAGTTGAGAGTTGAGACTGTAAGCTTTTAGATCATATGAGAAATTGAAGAGATGTATTGGAGGTGCAGTCTAAGTGCAAGTTCTTGACACCAAATATGAGATTAAAAGTGAAGACCACTTTTCTGGTAAGATTTTCGGGGACGAAAATCCCTGAAGGGGGGAGAGTTGTAATATCCTGATTTTGGGCCTAGTCGGAATAGTGGTTTCGTGACCACAAAATCCAAGATATAAATAATTATTTTATGATTATTTTAAGGTCTATGATATGATTGCATGATTGTGTGAAAATTTCGTGAAGAAATTTTATGCATAAAGTGCTTAATTTGAAATTTGGGACTAAATTGAATAAATTGCAAAACTTGTGTTCTAGAAGTATTTTGCATAAAATTGAATTAGATTATTAATTAGAGGTCCTTAAAGAGTAATTTTACCAATTTCTAAGTCTATGGACAAAATTGGACATGGATGGAATTTTGGAAAGTTTAGTAGTAAGGGCATTTTGGTCATTTAGGGTAAAATGAATTAAAATACAAAATTAAAAGCCAATTTTTCTCATCTTCAACCCCATGGCCGAATATAGCAAGGAGAAACCATGGCTAGGGTTTTCAAGCTTCCAAGCTCGATTGTAAGTTCGTTCTAGCCTCGCTTTTAATGATTTTTACGTTTTGGAGTCCGGTTGCTCGATTTAGCTTATGCTAGCAATAATTTAACCTAGGGTTTATATTTGGAAAAATACCCATAGGTGAAATTTGTGTATTTTGGTGTTTTATGATAGAATATGAGGTTTTAAATTATGTTAGACAACTTGTGCTACTCGGTTTTAAGTGAAAACGAGCAAAAGGGCTTAATCGGTAAAAATACCTAATAGTCATAAGTACATGTTAGAGTGAGAATTTGATGTTGCCATAGAAGGGAAAAATGATCAGCATGTTATAAAACATAAGAAAATAGGCTGAATTTTAATTTACGAGCTTTGGGGCAAAAGTGTAAATATGCAAAAGTTTAGGGGCAAAATTGTAATTTTTCAAAAATATGATTTTGGGTCAATTTGAATAATTTGAGTCCTAATTAGACTATATTTTAAATGATAGAGCAAGGAAAATTGAAATTCGGGCTAAAATGGGGAAAATACCAAGTTGTGGACGAAATGGTAAAAATAGCCATTTTCGCATACGAGGTAAGTTCATATGTAAATGTTGGTAACATAGTTATTATTTTAAATGTTTTAATGTTTTTAAATGATATGATAATTATTATGAAATATTATACTTGTGATAATTGTTTGATAATATGTCAAATTATGTGATATACTTGGAAAATATGAAATACAACCGAGTATCGGTATCGGCATTTCGTAGAAGATGGTTGAGACACATGATTGGGAAAAAGGTCCCGTTGAACCTTAGGAATGGATTAGGATACAAGTGACATGTCACTGGGATATTTGGGCATCCGAACTCGTTGAGTTGAGTCCGAGTTCACTTATGGATCGAGCGTCCGAACTCGTTGAGTTGAGTCCGAGTTCGTGAGATGTAACTAGGCATCCGAACTCGTTGAATTGAGTCCGAGTTCACTTATGGATCTGAACGCTGAGCTCGTTGAGTTGAGTCCGAGTTCACTTATGGGCGGGTTACATGGTAGCTTGGCTACATATGTGGCACTTATGTGCAAACTTTCCATGTATCCGAATTATATTCGATGTGTTCAACGGGTAAAGTTCTACTCAAATGGAGGAATACTCAAGATGAAAGGGACGTATTGGTAAGTGTTGTGAAATGGATAATTTGAACAGGTATGTACTTAACCCTCGGGTTGAAAACTCTATATAACAACAATATGGTAAGATGATAAATGAAAAGGTGATATGAATGTCTTGGTGATGATTATGCAAATGATGTTTTATGTTTGCTTATATGGTTATGTTACTTGCTATTTGCATGTGAGCTTACTAAGCATTTATGCTTACTCCTCCTTTTCATTCCTTGTAGTGTTGACAAGCCAGCTCGGAAATCGGAAAACGGTCGGAGGCACGCTCACACTATCTCAGTATACCATCTTGACATAATGGCTTGTATATTTTGAGTATGGCATGTATAGCATTATAATCATTTTGTATATATGGTCTTATGATATGGTTATTGAGTGGTATGGAGATAGAAATGCTTGGTAATGATTAGCCATTGGAATGGCTAATCATGATCATATTTGGTATTATGTATGTCAAATTGCTAGCTAATCCATGGAAACCATGAAATAGGTAAAATTTACCATAAAATAGATTCAGACAGCAGCAGTGACGTGAGTTTGAAAAATCACTAAAAATAGTAGAAATGGAATTAAATAATGAATAAGTTATGGAATCGAAGCTTGATGAGTCTATTTTCATATGGAATAAGCGAAACAGGTATATGAGCTATATTTTATGAGATGTTTAAATTTTTGTGAAATAGGGCCAGAGCGATTTCTGGATCCCCTGTTCTGACTTTGGAAATTCACCATAAATTTTACAAAGATAATTAGAAGTCATGCTTTATATGTACAGATTCCTTATTGAGTCTAGTTTTATTAGAGATAAACGGCATAGTCATTGAAGCTCTGTACAGGGAGATATCTAATTCGTAATACACAGAGGTCAGAGTAGTTGAACCCTGAAACAGGGGAGAATTTAACTAATAAACTGTACTAATTGGCCCAACCAAAAATTCTAGAAAAAAACTAGTAGATACATATATGAGTCTAGTTTCAGGAAAAATTTATGGAATTGGATTTCGAGTTTCGTAACTCGAGATATGATTTTTAAAGCGACTATAATGCAGTTAGCCAGCTTGTCTAGAAATTTTAAAATGAATTGTATGAGCTGTTTAATTAATGAATTAAGTCCGTTAACACCTCGTGTTCAACTCCGGCAACGGTCTCGGGTACGGGGTGTTACACAAACCCCTTGGGTCATTACGTGCTTGTCAACAAAGTGTGCAAGAAAAGTCCCCTAGTGTTCCGAGGTTCTTGTTTTCCGGCGGACTTGATGCTTTTGCCGTTCGATGAATTCGACGTTATTCTTGGTTTGGATTGGTTGACCATGCATGATGCGGTTGTAAATTGCAAAAGCAAGACTATCGATTTGAGGTGCGAATAATGAGATAATTCGGGTTGAGTCTACGGACTTAAAGGGTTGCCGGTGTAATATCGCAATGTTGGCCCGAAAATATGTAAGAAAAGGGTGCGGCGTACCTTGCGACGTGCTCGATGACAAAGAATCAGAAAAGAAACCTGAATCTATGCCCGTGGTTTGTGAATACCCGGATGTTTTCCCTGAAGAATTGCCGGGTTTACCACCTGTTCGGGAAATAGAATTTGGCATCGAATTGGTACCTGGTACCACTCCAATTTCGATAGCTCCGTATCGTATGGCACCAATGGAATTAAAGGAGTTGAAAGCTCAGTTGCAAGAATTGGTGGATAGAGGTTTTGCTCGCCTGAGTTTTTCGCCTTGGGGTGCGCCAGTGTTGTTCGTGAAAAAGAAGGATGGAACCATGCGGCTGTGCATCGACTATCGCCAGCTTAATAAAGCGACGATAAAGAACAAATATCCGTTACCACGTATCGATGACTTGTTCGATCAACTGAAGGGAGCCTCAGTGTTCTCGAAAATAGATTTGAGATCGGGCTATTATCAATTGCGAATCCGAGATTCGGACGTACCCAAGAGCGCCTTCAAAAGCGAGATATGGTCACTATGAGTTCCTAGTGATGCCGTTTGGGCTCACTAATGCCCTACGGTATTTATGGATTTAATGAATCGGATCTTGAGACCATATTTGGATCGATTCGTAGTCGTGTTCATTGATGACATCTTGGTCTATTCAAGAAATGAGACCGAACATCTGAACACTGCGGTTAGTGCTGCAAATTTTACGGGATAAGCAATTATATGCTAAGTTCAGCAAGTGTGAGTTACGGTTAAGAGAGGTTAGCTTATTGGGTCATGTGGTATTCAGACGGGTATTCGAGTCGACAGAATAAAATTTCAGCCATACTTAATTGGAAGCCTCAGAAATATTCTTGAGGTTCGGAGCTTTTTGGGGCTTGCTTAGGTTATTACCGAAGATTTGTAAAGGTTTTTCAACGATAGCCACGCCGATGACGGCTACTCCAAAAGGATGTTAAGTTCGAATGGACGGAGAAATGTCGAAAAGTTTCGATCAACTGAAAACTTATTTGATGAAGCCCCAATTCTAGTGCAACCCGAATCGGCAAAGAGTTTGTCATCTATAGTGACGCCTCCTCCTTGGGTTAGGTTGCGTATTGATGCAAGAAGGTCGAGTTGTGGCCTATCGTCGAGGCAATTAAAGCCACACGAGAAAAATTATCCGACCCATGATCTCGAATTAGCGCCATCGTATTCGCCTTAAAGATTTGGCGACATTACTTATTTGGTGAGAAGTGCCATGTGTACTCGGATCACAAAAGTCTCAAATATTTGATGACCCAAAGAGACTTAAATCTGCGACAAAGACGTTGGCTCGAACTGTTAAAGGATTATGAGTGGTCATTGACTATCACCCCGGAAAGGCGAATGTGGTTGCGGATGCCTTGAGTTGTAAATCATTATTCACTTTACAAGCGATGAATGTGCACTTGTCTATTCTATCCGACAGTGTGTTAGTGGCTGAATTGAAAGCCAAACCATTATTGACACATCAAATTCGAGAAGCTCAGAAAGTCGACGACGAGTTGGTCGCAAAAGCGGTGAGTGTGTTCGAACAAGGACTCGGAGTTTCAAATCGATGATGACGATTGTTTGAGGTTCAAAAGTCGTCTGTGTGTTCCAAAGAATTGAACTCATTTCGATAATTCAGAATGAAGCCCATTGTAGCCGAATGGCAATCCACCCGGAGTACGAAGATGTACAACGATTTGAAACGTCGATTTTGGTGGCATGGTATGAAACGAGACATCTCCGACTTTGTTTGAGATGTTTAATATGTCAACAAGTGAAAGCGGAACATCAAGTGCCTTTAGGATTACTTGACCAATCACGATACCCGAGTGGAAATGGGATCGAGTCACAATGGACTTTGTATCCGGACCGCCATTGTCGCAAGTAAGAAGGATGCGGTTTGGGTCGTGGTAGATAGATTGACTAAGTCGGCTCACTTTGTCCCGTGACGCACGGATTTTCAATGGACAAATTAGCTTAATTATGCGTTTCTCGATTGTGAGATTACACGGGTGCCTATTTCCATCGTGTCGGATAGAGATCCGAGATTTACCTCGCGATTTTGGAAAAAGTTGCAAGAAGCTTTGGGTACCAAGTTGCATTTCAGACCGCCTTTCACCCCCAAACCGATGGTCAATCCGAGCGGATAATTCAGATACTTGAGGATATGTTGAGATGTTGCGTCCTTGAGCTTAATGGTTCATGGGAGCGGTATTTGCCGTTGATTGAATTCGCTACACAACAACGACTTTCAATCAAGTATTAAGATGGCACCCTACGAGGCTTTGTACGGTCGTAAATGCCGTACACCATTATTTTGACCGAGCTTGGTGAAAGCAAGATTTTCGGGTGGATTTGATTAGAGATGCTGAAGCAGAAAGTGAAAGTAATCCGTGAAAGTCGAAGATAGCCTCCGATCGTCGTAAGTCGACGCGGATCTGAAGCGTAAGGATATCGAGTATCGTGGGAGATAAAGTGTTTCTCAAGGTATCGCCTTGGAAAAAGATACTCGATTTGGCCGTAAGGGCAAGTTGAGCCCGAGGTTCATTGGGCCATATGAGATATCCGAAGCGAGTCGGTCCGGTGGCATATCGTTTGATTTTGCCCCGAACTCGAAAAGGTTCACGATGTCTTTCATGTTTCGATGCTTGACGCTATAGATCCGATCCATCGCACGTGATTAGTCCATCGAAATTGAAATTCAAGCCAATATGAGTTATGAGGAAGAACCGATTCGTATCCTATCACGGAAAGTGAAAGAGTTGCGAAACAAGCGGGTTCCGCTAGTGAAAGTGTTATGGCTCAAGCACGGGATAGAGGAAGCTACTTGGGAGACCGAGAACTCTATGAAAGAGCGATATCCAAACCTATTTACGGTAAGATTTTCTGGGACGAAAATTTCTTAAGTGGGGAGAGTTGTGACACCCAAAATTGACCCTAGTCGGAATGTGGTTTCGGGACCACAAAACCGAGGCATAAAAATAATTAAAGATTTATTTTGATGCCTATAATATGTGTGTGCTCATGTATGACATTTTATGATGATTGATTTAGTGTTATAAAGGTGAATTCCACTAGAAAGGACTTAGTAGTGAACTTTGAAAGTACGATAGGAAATGTGTGATGACTAATTAAAGCATGCATGCAAAATAATGGACTTGCATGTCAAATTCCCTTTTACAAGTGATGGCGGCCATGACAAAGAGATATGGGCTAAACATGTCATGAAACATGTTTTGTTGGGCATTAGGGAGAAATAATAAACAAATAAGCATGGGTAAGAAAAGAATGAAAAAAAATGTGTGTGAGAGAGTAGCATTCCCCCATTGCCGTGCAACCAAGAAGAGAAAACAAAAATTTTTTCATCCTTGTTCTCTCCTTTTGGCCGAAAATACTAAGAGGAGAAGAGATTTTTGCTTCATTTCCTTTGTTTAGAAGAGATCTAGAAGGATATTTGGCTAAACTTGCATCAAGATTGAGGTATGTATGAGGTTGTGTCATGAGATTCATGCATGTTTTAGTTGCCAACTTGATGTTCATGTTAGCCATGGTTCAAATCCTTGTTATGCCATGGAAGTGGTATTTGGTCAAGGTTGGTATTGTGATAAAGCCATTGCATGTTAAGTGTGAAGCTTGATGATGATGCATGCAATGATGGATTGTCTACTCTTGAAATTTCTTTGTAGCCATCTTGAGTAAGACTTTGAGTTTTCTTTTGTTTAACCATGATTGAAGATGAAAGGGGCATGATTGTGATGTATTCGCCATGATGCATTCATGAGCATGGTTCATGCTTCTTGCATGTTAGTTAAAATTTGTGTTTTGGATGGCTATATGGACACCTTGAAATTTGGCCATGCTCATATATGTATATATATGTTTGCACATGATGTTTTGGTTATGAAGTAAGTGATGAATATGTTTGTTTAAAGAAGAAGATGTTGAAGAATGTTTGTGAAATTGCAAGCACATTCGCCTAGCACACATATGAGTGCTTGATGCTATATTATAAGTTTTGAGCTACAATATACAAAGCATTAACTAGTAAAATGCATGCTGTTTTGTGTGGTATTAAGTGCATAATTGGCCTCAACATGGACATGTATATTCGGCCTTAGGGAGCCTATTGATGGCCTTAGCTTTTCCTTGATGCTCGAATGAATTGTATTGAACTACTTGATGTAGTATAAAATGTGCATGACCATTGTGTATTCAAGCGAAAGGGTGGCCATATGACCATTTAAACTCCTTGTCATATTCGGCCATAAGCTAGCACAATGAGGTTTTAATAAATTGAATTTGTTTGAATTAGCTCAAGAGCTTAGAGGGCCACAATTGGACAAGGGGAAGGAAAAAGTGATCGAATAGCCGTAAAAGCCGTTCGACAACATCCGAGGTAAGTCCTCAAGAAGTGACCCTACTTGAATTATGTGAAATGAAATATGGATGTGTATTGATTATTGATTTATGTGTGTATGAGTATTTGAATGATACCCGGGCTAAGTCCCGAAGGCGATTATGCTTGTGATTATATTTGCGTTTGAGCCTTAGTAACGAAAATGAAATATGAATGTCTAATGATTATTGATGCATGTGTGCATGAGCAATTGAATGATATCCGGCTAAGTCCCAAGACATTTATGCTGGAAATTATATCCGGGTTAAGACCCGAAGGCAATTGTGCTAGTGGCTACATCCGGGCTAAGACCCGAAGGCATTCGTGCGAGTCATTCTATCCGGGCTAAGACCCGAAGGCATTCGTGCACGTGGTTATATCCGGTTGTATTCCGAAGAAGCTTGGGCTGGAGGTGAGTGTTGGTTGCTGTAATAAATTCAATTAGTACGCTCGAAAGGCCCAAAGAATAAGGTATGTTTATATGTGCATTGGAAAGTCGACATGTTTGAGCAACATTCGCTCAATCGACTAACGAATTTCAGCTATTGAATAGGTTGATACCTTGTGAAAGTATATAATGATGAAGTGGGAAGTAAGAATGATTATGTGAATGTGTATTAATGAAATGATGCATTTGGCTATGTGAATGTATTGCTTTAATTAAAGCTGATTTTATTCCTTGAGACTTACTAAGCATAAAAATGCTTACCCCGTTGCTTTGGCTCTCTGTTTTATAGATTTTGCTCGATAGCAATCGGATTTGGGATCATTAAAGTCGAAGTCATCCACACTATCAACGCCTCCATTTTGGTATAAATTTTGGTTGAACTTTGAAATGGCATGTATAGGACTACCCTTTGTTGGTTTAAATATCTTGTGATGTATATGTGTTCGCCATGCGAAAATGGCTCGTAAAAGTGAAGTATGAACTTAGACTATTTGCGGTTTGTATATATATATATATGGTGTCATGATGTGATTATGGATTGGAAGTGGGAATGTTGGTCACATGATCAGCCATTGGTATGGTTAAAATGATCATATGTGAACCTATGTATGGCAAGACTAGTTGGTTCATGGAGACTACAAAATAGGTAAGACCTACCTTCAAAACAGATGCTGCCAGCTGCAGTGACGTGAATGTGAAAAATCACCAAAATTTGTAGGGATGGTATTAAATAGTGAATAAGCTATGTAAATGAACCTTGATGAGTCTATTTTCATATGGAAGAAACGAAATGGTCATAGGAGTTATATGTTAAGAGATATTAAAGCTATTGTGAGACAGGGCCAGAATGGTTTCTGGGTCCCCTGTCGTAACTTTAAAAATTTACTATAAATTATCTAGAAAGAATTAGGAGTCATTCCTTATATGTAAAGATTCCATTTTGAGTCTAGTTTCATTAGAAACAAACGGCACCAGTATTAAAGCCCTGTGCGGAGAGATATTTAAGTTGTAACGCGCGAAGGTCAAAGCAGTCGATCCCTGTAACATGGGTAACTTTAACTAATAAACTGTACCAATTGGCCCAACCAAAAATTCTAGAAATAAATCCATGGATGGATATATGAGTCTAAATTCAGGGAAAATTTACGAAACCAGTTTCTGAGTTTTGGAACTCGAGATATGATTTTTAAGGCGACGGTGACGCAGTTTTCCAACCTGACTGGAAATGTCAAATTGGTGGGCAAAATATGTGGACTTGGCTTGTTAACCCCTCGTGTCTGACACCGGCGATGGTCTCGGGTTCGGGGTGTTACAAAATCATTATCAACCCATATTCAAAAGACTCTAAATATATATACGTGCCATATACTTAAATACCAAAGTTCATAGGTACCAAAAGATAGATGGATAGTGTGAAGCGATCTCTAACGATCCCCGAATCCGAGTTATCTTTGTATTCACTATAAAACATAGAAAATTAAACGATGTAAGCTATAAATCTTAGTAAGCTCCATGAAATAAACATAAAGCAATCATATAAACATAATTCAATAATTTTAAATACACCAATATATAGCTTACATTAACTAACAAACCTTTCAAATACTCATTCACAAAAGTATATACTTTCATTATCATTTCTTCGATTCAATGCTAAAATGGTTTATGCACATACCTGTACTATCTCGTATCAACCTCATATGCATTCTCGTCTTTCATTTACTCGTTGAACCATTTGAAATAGAATGCGGATACTCAAGGGTCTCACACGATAAGTACCTATACCGTGGCCCTTAGCTAAATCAAGGTAACTTATCTCCGAAGTACTGATATCATGGCCCGAAGCCAAATCGGTATAACTCACACCTGAAGTGCTATATCATGGCCTGAAGCCAACTCAATGTATCCCCTAATGACATGTCACTAGCATCCTAAACTATTCCTAAGGTTCAACCAGGATCTCGAATATCAAATCGTCATCGAATCACTATTGTTCATGTCCACAACCTTATATTCGCAATTTATGCAATATCAAAGCATATGAAATACATTTATATTGAAATTTATCACATACAAACTTACCTCGAATGTGGAAACGATGAAATAAGTCGGTTAGTCGATAACTTTAGTTTTCCCCCGATCTAGATCCAAATTATTCATTTCTTGATCTAAATATATTCAAAATTAACTTTTTTAATCATCTATTTATTCAATTCAATCCAAAATATACATTAGGGCTATTTTACATATTTTCCCCTAAACTTTCACATTTTTACAATTTAGTCCTTAATACACAAAATCACAAATTCATGCAAATTTCAAAACACCCATGCTTAGCCAAATTACTATTAAGCCCCTAGCAGCCCATGTTTTTCATTTATTTCACATTTTAACAACAAATTTTTAGCATTTCTCAATTTAATCCCTATTTTGCATTTTTACTAAAAATCACTTAACAAAACTTGCATATCTATTGACAGGAAATCATAATCTATCAAGAAACTTTAAAATACACATGTATTAAACAATGGAATCAATGAAAATCTTTAATATTTTTGCAAAATAGTCCCTGGGCTAGCTAGACCTAGTTGCAACGATCTCAAAAACATAGAAATCATAAAAAACGAGACAAAAAATGGACTTACATGCTCAATATACCATGGCCGAAATTTTAAAGCTTTGAAATGGTATTTCAATCCCTAATTTTGGCAATAGAAAGAAGATGAAGCAAATTTTGGCTTTGTTTTTAATTAAATTAACCTTTAATAACCAAATACTAAAATTAACCTTAAAATTAATTCAAAATTTCATATATGCCATGCCATTATCATACACTATCAATATAATGGTCTAATTACTACTTAAGGACCTTATCTTTAAGGTTCTATAGCTATTATACACCTTTAACTATTAGTACATCACTTTTACACTTTACGCGATTTGGTCCTCTTATCAAATTGACCATTTAAACGATAAAATTTCTCAACGAAATTTTCACACAATCATCATACCATGTTATAAACATTAAAATAATAATAAAATAAATATTTTGACTTCAAATTTGTGGTCTCAAAACTACTATTTTGATTTGACCAAAAACAAGTTGTTACAATCTAAACTAGAAGTGTTTCTGGTGTATTTGTAATTGAAGCCTTTGTGGCATATCTAAAATGGGAGCCTTCGATTCTTTGAAAGAATGTCTCTTGATGTAACCATTTGAAAGGAATGCCTCTATGGCAGACCTTGAATAAAATAAATGAAATATATGGCAAAATTTGAAAGAACAGAATTTTTGCCGGACTCTGAAGAAATAGTATGAAAATCAGTCTTTGAAATTTAAAGTCTTAGTAGCAATGTATGAGGGAAATGCTCTTGTGGTGGGTTGTGAAGAAGCAACCTCTATGAAAAATTCTACAATGAAGGTTTTTGTGATGAGCTACTTTTGTGGCATAGTCTGAAAAGGCAAATTAATGATGAACTATGAATGACGCTTTTACGATGGACCTTGTGCTATGTAATTGGCGTCTCCTATATTATCCCTAAATGCAAATGGTAAGACCAGTAAGTACATGATGTATCCATGGGTATAATAGTAAGGTATTTAACATGATTAAGATTTTTACAAAGATAGAGAATTGAAGAGATATGGCGAAGTAATGAAAATATATTCTGGAAGTGAATGTAGACATGGTATGCTCTAAAAGGGAATACTGATCATCTGTGTATGGGTTTCTTTTTGGATTTCGATGGGGTATTGGTTTAGTGATCAAAGATTGCATGTAAGGTTTTAAAGACACTCAAGAGATGGAAAAATGCCATCGTATAAGGTATGGAAATGAAAGTGAAGTATAAGAATGTCAATTGAGGAAGTAATCGTTACAAGCAAAATGAAGAATAAGGGCGATAAGACGATAATTGAAACATTAAATGTAACGCGCAAGTATGATTTAGGTAAATCAGTGTTTGACTCACCAAGTTCTTTTGAACTTACCTCATTGTTTTATGTTTTAGGAGGGTTTTAGGGTCTTAGCTTGGAGGGACGACGCCAGGATTACATCGAAGGAGTGGCGTATTGGAATATATACATACAGAGTGTGTTTGATAGTAAGATCGAGTTTGAGTGGATAATAATAGAAATTTCTACGAGGATAACTATCTAGACTAGGGCATCATTTCAGTCTTAATTGTAACTAAATTCTCTATGTATACCATTTAAAATTTCTCATTGCTTACAATTATATATTTTATTAAAAAGTTCGAAATTTTGTAGCTGTAATCGTTTGCAAGTTAAATAAAAATATTTAAGTACATTGTATTTGAGTGGTAACACCATATATTTGGATCTGGTTCATTTGATGAGGTTTGAAAAGTTACAAATTTGGTATCAGAGCCTAAATTTAGTCGATCTTAGATTATGAAAGATGAAGAAGCTTTGTATGCATAATACATCTGAGTCTGGTAGTGTTCCTTAAGTATGATAGACTTTTCTTACGATGAGATTAATGCATATATAATGACCTGATGAAAAAGAGATAATGTTGAACAAAGAAACCAAGGAAAGGAAAATGATTACTCTATTAATAACAATGATGTTGCATCAAAATAGAAGAGAATGAAAGAAGTATAAGGCAAGACAAAAGAAAATTTCAGTTTTCTTATTTAGTGAGCTGGTTTGCAAGTTCAATAGAGACCTCATCATGTTGTGGATGACCTTCAGGGTTTTGCTCCACGTATGCTAAGTCCCTTTCATTATCCTCAACGAAGGGTGTAGTGGGGATGGAAAAGACAACTGATTGCTTTTACTCTATTTAGAAAGCCTTCCACTCTTTGCTTTCGGGGTTGTAAACGTCAAAGCTGAGTGATTCTACAGAGATATCTTCAGATTATTGAAGTTTACCTTACTAAGGTCAAGAGGACCAATGGCCACTTGGGCAAGTGGGATCAAATTTGATTTCAAATTTAGCAAAGCCTCGACAAGTTTCTTCTGAGTATCTTCTTGATACTTCTTAAAGGTTTCTCCATGAGATTGGCACAACCTCTTTAACTCTGCCTTATGTCTCTCCTCTTGAGCTTTGAACCTGTCCTTGACGATTGATTTTTCATCTCTCAAGTGGTTGGTATCATATTTCAGTTGATTATTTTTAGTTTGAACATACCCATACTTTCTCTTCAGAGTCGTAAGTTGGGTCGATAGCCTTGCAATCAAACTTATTGAGTTTTGGTATTTCTGGGAGTTCAGCCAGAGTGTCTTCATTAGATTTCATAGATTTCTTTAAATTTACTATTCAATAATTGTAACGACTACTAGCATCACTGAAAGCCCCACCCCAAAGACCATGTTTCAAAGTCAATATCTTTAAGACCTAGGCCATGAGAGATAGAGGATCCTTTGAGGGATGAGATGCAAAATAAGAAAAGAAGGTTTCTCTTACCTGTTGAGGAAAAAAGCTTAATTATTACTGAAGAATAGAATTGAGAGGCATAGAAGAGGCCACTAATTCTATAAAGTCACGCCAAGGGAAGTTACTACCTAATTCTATAGGGGTTGCTTCCTGTGTTAGAGGGTTTGTCTTCAAGGGATTTTCTAATGTAGAGGGATTAGGAATATGTCTAGAAGAGCCTGTATGAGGGGCAGAGCCTTTAGACACTGAAGGAATCTCAGTAGGAACTAAGATCGAGGAAGAGTGAGTGATGGTTCCTTGTTTGGTTTATGCCTAACTAAGGTAGGCATTCACTGCTTCTAGATTCTTAAGTACCCTCAGTTGATCTGGCCTTTTTCCTTGCTACTAATTTTTGTGGCGGTACAGTAGTGGTCTTCTCTTGGCCACAAGTCCCCTTAAGAATTGAGGAGATATCCATATTTTGAGGGTGAGAATGTGACAAAGATCCTGCACCAACAATAGGCAAATTAAATTGATCGAAAGATATACATATCCAATTTCTTGGGTGTAGATTACAGATACAATAAAAGTATGATGGAGGTTCTCTGGTGTGCCCTAGTAAAATGTGTACCAATTCATTGTCTAAGTTGGATGGCCAAGCTTTGAGGGCAGATGGCATAGAAGGATCAATTATTTGACCGGTGGAAAAAGTTGGGTTGTAACCATTTGGACTTAGGTTTTTCAAACAATGTTGGAACACATCTCTAACTGAAACCAACTCTACTTAATCAAGTATATGACCTCTTTTTAGCCTTTAGTATTGCCTTTCAGCCACATGAGCATCTTCTGACTAGCATTCGGTGCAGACACTTTCCCAAGGAAGAGACCATTTGGTTGGGAAACCAAAACCTGAACTGAGCTTGCTTACCACCCTTATGTACTTATCCTTCCTTAGATGAAGATTAGAGATCTTTTTTTTTTTGATGAGGGGTTTATAGTCGGGCCGTATACTAAAGTGAGCACTACCAACAGAAGCTCCAGTTATCTATATTTTGAGTTCGTAAAATCTCTGAAGACACCTAGTAGTGAATGTTCATTGTCTATGCAATAGTTGATGAAAAACGCCATTAATGTCCACCAAGATATAGCCCGATAACTGACCCAGTGCAATCTCATAACTGTTGATACAACACAAAAGGATAGGTGGAGAGGCAAATGGAACCTAACTTCCAACAAAACGAGTGGTAAGATGAAGTCCAGAGAACTGTCACTGTAACACCCCAAACCCGGCCTGGAAGTTTGGCTCGAACTTGGCGTGTCACATTAAAGTGTTTTTCTAAAACCATGTTTCCATTAAAAACCCTTCTTAATAGTTAAAAACTTATACCCTTTTTAAACCTTGTTAGAAAACCTCAGCTGAATAACATTCTTAACAACTTTGTAAAAATCTTGGTAGTTGAGGAAACTTACTTTAAAAACAATTGCGGTTACGTGATGTTTTGAATAACAGCGATTGCTTTGGAAAATCGTGTTCTAATACTAGCAATGATAAGAAAAATAAATAAAATTCCAAATTTGAAATCCGAGAAAATTACAACGGCTTTACTACAACCCACATAAAATAATTTAAAGGTAATAATCAAAAGCGTAACATAAGCAAGGTGTGTGGCTTCCTCCGAGCCCCTAGCAACCCCGATCCATCTAAGGTGGAAATTACGAAAGGTTAATAAACGGGTGAGTTTATGAAAACTCGTGTGAAATCCTCGCTATAAAAAGAACAATCGGTCATCTAAAAGAATTAAAAGTCCGCCCCAATTTTACTTACAATTTCAAGTACCAATCGGGTCTTAGCCCATTACAACAGACAATTACAGATGGACCTTAGCCCATTACGGAATAAGAAACATTATCGAATTGGAACCAAAATGAGAATCGAATCGAATCGAATGTAATCGAATCGTAATCAATATTAGTAATGTAATCGAATCGAGAATCGTAATTAGGTGACGTAATCGAATCGAATCGAATGTAATCGTAATCGAATCAAGATAGTAATGTAATCGTAATCGAATCAGATTAGTAATAGAATCGAATCGAATGTGAATGCAATCCCAACCCATCCGGTCGATACACCCCGTACCAACCTTACACCATGTGGGAGACAACTCGACCCACCCATCCGCTACACACCACGTAATTTGCAAGCATGGTCGCTGAGCGAATATCGTGACAGAGTCACCAGATACGAATATTGTGGCGAGCCACCGAATCGAATAATGTGGCAAACCCACCTAACGTAATCGTGGCACAAAGCCATAGATAATCGTAATAACGGTACATAGCCATCAATGACGGTAATATAATCGGCGACTGACCTTCGGTAAATATGATCGACACGAGTCATCAACAAATATGTTAGGCACATAGCTACTGTGTAAATCGTTTGCACGAAGGCATAGTCAAGATGGCACAAAGCCATATTTAAGTTGGCATAGAGCCATTAATAACGGGTCTATAATCGCACGAAGCCCACAACAACGACACACGACCTTGATAGCGTGATCGGCACTTAGCCATCGATCGGTCAATGAGATATTGTGATAGAGTCACCAACATGAGATATTGTGGCGAGCCACCGTATCAGATATTTGTGGCATAGCCACCGTAACGCTTCCACCGTACAAAATCCCAACCCATGCAACATGTCATGTATGCAGAATGTCATGCCCATATTTGAATCAAACAATCACAGTCAAGTCATTCATATCACCAACATATATTCACAATCAAATCCGTCAAACACACAGTCCAGGTCAGTCACTTGCCCACAAGAGCAAAACAGTCATTTAACACCCTAGGGGCAAAATGGTAATTTTACCCCACAAAGGTATCTCGGTAATTCTACCCTACAGGGGTATTTCGGTATTTCTACCCTACAAGGGTATTTCGATAATTCTACCCTACAGGGGTATTTTGGTAATTCTATCCTATAAGGGTATTTCAGTAATTCTACCCTATAGGGGTATTTCGAAAATTTTACCCTACAGGGGTATTTCAGTAATTTCACAATCAAGGGTAAAACGGTAATTCTATAAATCGAGGGTAAAACGATAATTTTGTAAACTGAGGGTAAACCAGTAATTCTGTAAATCAAGGGTAAAACGGTAATTTTACAAATCGAGGGTAAAACGGTAATTCTGTAAATCGAGGGTAAAATAGTAATTCTGTAAACTGAGGGTAAAATGGTAATTCTATAAATCGGGGGTAAATTAGTAATTCAGAACCGAGGGTAAAACAAGAATTTCGTAAATCGAGGGTAAAACGGTAATTTTACAAATCGAGGGTAAAACAGTAATTCTATAAATCGAGGGTAAAACAGTAATTTTGTAAACTGAGGGTAAAACAGTAATTTTGTAAATCAAGGGTAAAATGGTAATTCTGTAGACTGAGGGTAAAACGGTAATTTTGTAAATCGAGGTAAAGCGGTAATTTTAAAAATCGAGGTAAAGCAGTAATTACGTAAATCGAGGGTAAAAGCGGTAATTCGTAAATCGAGTACTTTGGTAATTTTACAAGTCGAGGGCATTTCAAGAATTGGTAAACTAAAGTATTCTAAACATGGATAACAATACGAATGGGCCTAAAGCCTATTCTCGGCCCAAATGGGCCCACACGCTCGTGTGGCCCTTTTAGCCCAAACCTAGCCACAGATATGCGATTCACCTAGCCTAGTCCAATATTTACTACACAATCAAACAACTTATCCAATTGGGCCGTGAGGCCCATTGGGCCCACATGGCCTCTTTTCTACCATCGCACCAAGTAGCCATCCAACAACAAGAGTAGTGATATATACACACCTGATTGGAGACTGGAGTTAATCCATGCTCCGAGCACTCTTAGCCGACGCCCAACCCAAACGAGCACGCCATAAAGCGAAAGGGATCAGCCAAGAAAGGTACCTTTACTCTCCTCATGGTTCTCTCTATTTAAAGCCGACTTTCCATCCACTCTTATGTTAGCTTCCGATGTGGGATCCTCCAACATCGAGTTTAAATTCAACACCAACTCTTGCCGCCCCCTGTTAGCAAAATAAATGCTCTTTGCTTGCTATGGGATTCGAACCCATGCCTCCCCTCAAATGCTCCACACGCCACTTGCCACTAAGCCATAAGGTTTTTTTGTGTCACAATTTCTTCAACAATATTCTTAAGGCCTACCTACTACACCCAGGGTTTGATTCACCTTAAACCAAATTTTTTGCTAGAGTCCAGGTTTAAACCCAGGACTTCTCCAACACTTCTCAACACACTTAACCACTAAAACAAGCCTTCATTAACGAAATTTCCATGCACAACAGAATATTATAAGCTGCCTTCAACCGCTCCAATGCTCAAGGCCCAAAACTTCTAGGCCCAAATTCAGGGTGTTACAGTCACTAGGACAACATCTATTGGGAACCTAAAAATCATAAGCAAAGTCTGGGTTTCGGAGACCTCGAGCTCTCAAGTAATGATTCATTTCTTCCGAAGTTGTGGTGTAGTAAAAAATCTCAGTCTCCACGCATGGTGAAGTTTCACGAGCGATAGTTTGGTTGGTCTGGTCATGGCTCCTCCCTCTGATGGTGGTTTTTTTCATGTTTTGGATTGAGAGGTTAAAAGATGAAAGAAGAAAGGAGAAAAAAGTTGCCTTTTGAGGAAAATCGAGAATGGAAGATGAAGGTTGTAGAAAAAATCAATAGAGGAAAAAGTTAGGGTTTCAAATGATTTTGCAAAGTAACCGATGAAGTGTTTAAATACCTGTTTTATAAGAACAAGCTTGCTCAGGAAATTTGTTTCAAAAAGAAGCTATTCAAAATTCTCCAATGTAAGGTTGACATCTATCTTAAGGAGGTAAATGAAATGCTTAGAAATTTTGTAATGATGGTTAAAATTCGAAAGTACCCAACTCATTATACGCGCTTGGCAGGAAGATCAACGGTCAGACATACGAGTGTAATTTTTCAAGTTTTAAATTTTGAAGATGAAATTTTTATTAAGGGGATGATAGTTGTAGCACTCGATTTTGGCGGGTTTTGAAATTGGTGGGTAAACTGAGTAGTACTTTGAGTGGCATAGTGCTATCCACCCAACCTATGCTCTTGGCATGTAAAGATGGGTGCGTAGCAGGCATTGGATTATTGTGAGAAATTATCCTAGAAAGAAAGAATTGTGAAGGAAAGGAGCTTGGTAATGTATTATGGAATTTCAGGTAATCGAGTAATCACTTGAAAGTATGGTATGCCAAGTTTGGTTCATGATGGTGCTGGTTATGTTCTAACGGGGTGGTTAGGAACAAACAATGGAACTATTCTATATATGTGAAATGTTAGATTTTAGTACACGTTTCCTTTTAGCTGTAAACCACCTATATGACAGATTGAACAGGATTATGATGCAAAGTGTTTATAGGGACAAAGGTTGTATATCCAGATAATTAGGATTGGAAAAGGGGAGTTTTTCTTCTTCCTTCTTCAAGAAGCATTTTTGTTTAGATCTATGAATGTTCCATGTCAAGGTAAGATTTTTGACCTTCCATATTATTTTGTGAAAGAGTAAATCTATTAACTTGGTAAATCTGCAAGATGGATGGTATAAGGCTATATTTGGGGATTTTTGGTGTTAGAAATGATGGTAAAAGGGTGGTATTTGAATAAATCCTAATGAGTTTCCAAGTTTTGTAACAGTAGTTGTTGCTGATCTTACAAGGGAAGTTTTAATATGGAGTTTGAAACTACTGTAGGAGAGAATCAAGTGAGTTCCCAAGCTAAATCTTGTGTGTGTATATTGGTCCTAACCTTTTTTAAGAGCCATACAAAACATGAACTAAGATTAGAAAAGAATGGTATGTTGAGTACGCTGATATATGAATGTTGGATAAGATTTGCATGTATAGTTGATATAAATCTAACAAATATAGTATATGTGACAAGAAATCTGGAGCTGAAGATATGACTGCATGAACATGTCTAGAATGTGTAAAATGAGATGTATGTTAAGTCTAGTGTTTATGTTTGAAAGGTCTACTAGTGAGTCTCTCTGTCTGTCTCCACAGAGTCGTCTAAAGGGGTCTGTTGGGGCTTTAATCAGGATCTTTGGAAGGAAAAGTCCATGACACCGTATCGTGTAAGATAATAATTGGTAGGTTATGGCATCATATGGGATGATTTAAAGGAAGATTATTACATAATGGGGTTTTCTGCGTGACCCAAGATGATAAGGGGCAAACCTCATAAAATGTGAGTCTTACTTATTTCGACAATCCAAAGCTCCTCCCTCTTGCGTTTGTTCATTTTCCCCCTCTATTTTCTTCATTCTTTTACTTATTTCATGATATTTCGTTTTATTTTGAGAAAATAATCATAGTTACCATGATAGAAATTTGCAATGTTAGTCAATACATCTTGCTGCATTTATCCATTTTTCTTGTTTCCATAGATTTCATGCTTACCCATATGCAGATTTCATGCTTACCCATATGCATTCATTCACTAGATATTTTGTTAGCATTACTCTCATTGTCCTTTTCATAGTAATGACATACTTTATCTGATTGGGTTTATTTTTTTTTAGCGTAATTGTTCTTTCGTACTTGACTACTAGAAAATATCTCTATTTTTTACCATGCATATTTTTCCATGCTATTTTTGGGGAGTAATTTTTATTATTCTGACTTGTCATTGCAGGTATACTATGTCAACCTCACGTGGCAAGAAGACTGCCGTCCCCGCTTCAAAGAAAAAGAAAGGAGCAACGTCCTCCTCGGGTCCTACCGCTGAGATCCGTCACCTTTTCCTCCAATTCTCCTTGGGACCCCAGGAGGAACTATTTCAGATATTACGGGCCTGACCCCTAGGTGTGGGCCGCTGCATTGACTGGGCTGCACTTGAACAAATTTAGATGGCTGACGCGGTCCGAGCCCTCCTGACGACTGAACTGTAGGGGCTCTTCTTTGAGATCATCGAGCCGACATACCTCGAGCTCACGATGAAACTCTGCTCAACCTTCCATCTTCAAGTCGTCATGACAAACTTCGACGATCCTGGAATGGTCCAGTTTCGCCTTGGTGGTCTAGTGCGACAGTTGAGTGTACCGGAGTTTGGAATTGCACTAGGGCTGTACACGGAGGAGTTCATGGATGAAAATGAATTCAACACCCTCCATCACCACATCCACTACTCCCCCTCAAAGTGCTGGAAGGACTTCGTCCCTGTCTCGACCACCTATGATCCTAGCCGCTCTAAGGTGTCGGCCCTCGTCCCATCCCTACGATACCTACACGCTATCTTGGGGCATACTCTAATAGGACGACGAGAGAGCACCAGCGTCGTCAACACTCACGACGCCTATTTCTTGTGGAGCATGGCGAACGGGCACGTCTTTGACCTTGCCTACTTCATTGCCCTCTCCATCCGCCATTAGACGGAGCGACATAGGAGAGGAATCATCTCTATCGGGCCCTATGTAACTCAATTGGCTCTGCACTTTAGTCTCCTCAATACAGTGGCATAATCATCCTCCCTCACTCTCATCGGCCAGATGTTCCCACTGGGCATCTCGAGCATGCTACATATGAGGATGATCGAGAAATGAAGTGGCACCTACCCTCCTCAGTACCGCCTCATCCAGTCCACCGAGGAGGAGGACCTAGAGGACATTACTGATGATGTCCCTCCACGTCATGAGGACCCACCATCTCAGCCACCACGCATCCATCGTCCAGTTCATGCGGCGATTTCATACTCTGACATCTCTGAGCGCCTTACTCTATTTGAGCAGCAGTGTTTTCAGCGTTTTGATCACATTGATGCTACTTTTCATCAGATTTGTCAGCACCTTCACATCTCATCGCCACTATCACCTCGCGAATCATCCAGCGATGATGATGTTTAAAAAATTTTTATTTATTATTTTTATTTTCACTATTATCTTTATTTATCTTTTTTAAGTACTTTTTATTTTATTTTCCTTTAATATTAGTTTAATTTTATTTTTTACAATTTTTATTTTCAGCTATTTCATTACGAGTAATTATGCTTCCTTATATTTCCTAAAGAATTCCTAATTTTACCACAATCATAAAGAGCTCCAAAGCTCATCATCAAATAGAAACTAAAAACTCCATTGGCAAAGGTTCTTCACGACTGCCATGTCCTGCTCGACCAGGACCATAGCTACTACCAGATATAATATTCTTTTGGCGCAGGACTTATGGACTAATAAACCTCTACCAACACCGGAGTGTCCTCTTCCACTCTCATCATTACCTTGGCCGATTATTCTCTATAACTCCAATTCAAGGAGTTCATTAGAAGTTTCACCTCTCTCCCTATCTTATGATTATATATCTATATTTTTCAATATATCCATCTTTGTACATTGAGGGCAATGTACATCTTAAGTGTGGGGGGATCCTTTATATCATCATTAGAAATCCCTGAATTTTGTCTTATTCTCACGTGAATCACTCATATCATTATTAGAATGAATTTTAATTAATTTATGATTTTTATTGATATGTCTTGAATTAAAACATAGGCATTTATGCATTGATTGTTTAAACTTTAAGACATTAGGGAATCAAGCATGATAAGTTGATTTTGAAGAATTAAAAACTTTTAGGTTACTTCCCTAAGTTTAGGTATTATCTTGAGTTGAAATTCACAAGTTAAAACATCAAAAAGCCATAATTTTTGTGAGATCTTGAGCCTTTAGAGCATATTTTATTTCTTTTATGCTCACTTTTATTATGAGTGCGTTAGTATTGATTTGTTATTGTAGAACTTGCTTGATTATGTATGTCAAGACCACACCATTTGATTTGATATGTCAAGATGATAAAAGCACTTAGGTTTAACCCACTCACTCCACAAAAGCCTACCTTCATAATTAACCCTTAGTGAACCCCTTTGAGCCTAACAAACCATCAATTGTTTTACCCTCAATATTAACGCATAACCCATTATTGTTGAAATCCCCTAATTTGATCCATATTTTTGTCGAGATTTGATTTGAACTAATTGCTTAGCTATGTTTTATTCTTCGTTGCAACAATTAAGTTCTATGTTATTTGACTTGTTCTTAAAAAAAATAATACTTACATACATATTAGTAGTAATTCGTCATTTTTTAGCTTGAGTGTTAATTCCATATTCTGAGAAGAAGATCACTTGTATTCAACTGATAATTAGTTATTTTTCTAGTTAGGTGATTTCTTCAATTCAATCTCGATTCTAACCTTTTCTTTCAGCTTGTGACCACACCCCCTAACCAAAGCCATGTTACAACCTTCTAAAGACCTTTTTGATTGATGTATCATATCAATATATAGTGGTGGAGATTTGATTTTCATGCAAGCCTATGGTAATAACTTTTCATATTGACTAATGAGTGCTTTATTTGATGTCCTTAAACACCTCGAGTGATTTGAGTGAATCTTTAGTGAGGATGTTAAACTCTGTGATATTTTGATCTAAAGTGATTACTCATATGAGGGGGGACACCTATGTTTTCATGATAAAATGCTCAACTTGGAATGTTTGAAACTTTGATGTACTTTTAGTTGAATTTTCAAAGTATGATTACTTATGGATTATTTTGAGATATTATTGATAGGGATTATAAAATTAAGAAGAATTTATTTTGATTGTGAGTTGAGGATTTTATTTGAGGACAAGCAAACGCTTAAGTGTGGGGGTGTTTGATAAACCGTAATTTATACATATTTTTATCCCATGCTTAGCACATTTATGGATGATTTCTCCTTATATTTGATGAATTCAATGCTCCTAATTCTTTAATTTCGTGTTTTATACTTAGGTGAGCGTAGGAGAGTAAAAAGAGCAAGAAACGGGTCAAAAACGGAGAAAATAGACCCACGTGGGAAATCAACATGGCCTGGACTTCCTCACACGGGCGTGTCACACGGCTGTGTCTATTTGGCAGGATTGAAGCACGACTTACACAGGTAGACAACACACTCGTGCCTATTCAACAGCCTTGACCACGGGCTGGAGTAATCGCACACGGGCGTGTCCCTACTGAGCTCGAGTATAGCCTTATTTGGAAAAGGCCACTTTTGAAAGCTCTAAGGCATTCTAAAGCCTATTTAAACAGTGGAGGAGGCACTTAGAATAGACACGTGGAGTAGGAGGTAAGGAATTACTCAAGGGAAGCCGATTCGTCCATCTAAGAAGCCGGATTCATCGTCAAGACTGAAGATCTCCCTTTAATTCCATTCAAGAGTTTTGGGTTTTCTTTATGTTTTGTATTCATTGTTCTTTTGAGATGTTTTCTTTTATAATTATGAACTAAACCCCTTAAATACTTAAGGGGAATGAAACCTAAGAAAAATCTTGTTATTATTATCTGAATTGTATGATAAATATTTGACTTGTTCTTAATTATGTGTTTTTAATTCTTGTTTTAATATTCCAGGATATTGATTCAAGTTAATGCTCTTATTTAGAGGAGGAAAAGACCCTGTCTAAGAGTAAATTTTTCGTAATTAAGTGGAGATGATTGTACGCCTAGAGATAGGGTGATAAGATTTTACCGGATTAGGGTGAAACCTAATAATGGGATCCATAGATCGAGTTAATGCAACACTAGGGCATTAATTAGAAAGAGATTTCAATTAATCAACCTAGGGTTAGACGTTATTAATCTTGAGAGAGATAATAATATAACTTAGGGATTTCTATAGATCAAGTCAAATGAATAAATCGTCTGATTCGGAGTCAAATAACAAGTGAAGTCTAGGTGGATTTTTCCTTAGGTATTGTCTTAATCAATCAACTTTTCCCAAAAGCCTTTCCCCAATTTCTCTCTATGCACTCTTAGTTTAGTTAATTAGTTTAGATGAACAAATCCCTTAATTTTTAGGCTAGATAATAAAAAGAAAGTAAATACTAGTACTCTTGGTTCCTTTGGGTTCGACAATCTGGTCTTGGTAAAGCTATACTACTGTTCGATAGGTTACACTTGCCTTCATCGTGATAATAGTTAGTTTCAAGAACGATTAATTATAAATTTTTAAAACCTGTCATGACTATCACGTATCAAATAGTATAGTCTTTGACTGTTGAGGAATATTTGAGGAAAGGATATGAAGCTTATCTCGCTTTTGTGCTGAATACTCAAGTGTCTGAGTTAAAGATAGAATTGGTACCAGTGGTTTGTGAGTTTACAGACGTATTTCCGGAGGAATTACCAGGATTACCTCTAGTAAGGGAAGTAGAGTTTGGAATTGAGTTGATAATGGGTACGACACCCATCTCAATTTCTCTGTATAGGATGGCTCCTACAAAGTTAAAGGAGTTGAAAGTTCAACTACAAGAGTTAACTGACAAGGGCTTTACGAGATCGATTTTTTCCCTGTGGGGTGCTCCGCTGCTCTTTGTGAAAAAGAAAGATGGGTCGATGAGGTTATGTATCGACTATAGACAGCTCAATAAGGTAACATTGAAGAACAAGTATCCTTTGCCAAGGATCAATGACCTGTTTGATCAGTTAAAGGGAGCCACTGTATTTTCCAAGATTGACCCGAGGTCAGGATACTACTAGTTAAGAGTGAAAGAGCAAGATGTACTGAAGACTGTGTTTCAGACAAGATATGGGCATTATGAGTTCCTCGTCATGCCCTTCGGTTTAACTAATGCTCCAGTGGTATTTATGGATTTGATGAACCGCATTTTCGACCGTACTTGGATAAATTTGTGGTAGTCTTTATCGATGACATATTGATTTACTCGCATTATAAGAGTGAACATGCGAAGCATTTGAGGACTGTATTACAGACCCTGAGAGACAAACAATTGTACGCCAAGTTCAGTAAGAGCGAATTCTAGGTTAGGGAGGTTGGATTTTTAGGACACATTGTGTCGGGTGATAGGATTAGATTTGACCCAAGCAAAATCTCGGCTATTGTTGAATAGAAACCGCCGAAGAATGTGACAGAGGTCCAAAGCTTTTTGGGTTTGGCCGAATACTATAGGCAGTTTGTAACTGGATTCTCTATGATAGCTACCCCAATGACACGACTGCTACAAAAAGATGTCAGGTTCAAATAGACAGAAAAGTGCCAACAGAGTTTCGAGCAATTAAAGACTTTACTGACTGAGGCCCCAGTGTTAGTGAAACCAGAGTCGGGCAAGGAGTTTGTGATATATAGCAACACCTCCTTGAATAGTTTAAGGTGCGTGCTTATGGAAGAAGGCAAGGTTATAGCCTATGCTTCAAGACAGCTAAAGCCACATGAGAAAAATTACCCGACACAAGATCTAGAGTTGGCCACCATCGTGTTCGCATTGAAGATTTGGAGACACCATTTGTATGCCGAGAAATGTCGAATATTTACTGATCACAAAAGTCTCAAATATTTGATGACTCAAAATGAGTTGAATCTGCCGCAACGATGATGGTTAGACCTAATAAAGGATTACGAGTTGGTGATTGACTATCACCCGAGCAAGGCGAACGTGGTCGCTGATGCCTTGAGTACAAAATCGTTATTTACGTTGAGAGCAATGGATGCCCAACTGGTATTACTAGATGATGGTTCGATTCTAGTAGAGTTGAGAGCTAGACCGACATTTCTACAAGAGATCCATGAGGCTCAGAAAGATGATAAGGAGTTGCAAGCTAAGAAGGCTCAGTGTGAGACGAAAAATGAATCTGAGTTTCGTATTGGTGTTGATGGATGTTTAATGTTCAAAAATAGAGTTTGTGTACCCAAGGGAAATGACCTTATTTAGAAGATTCTGCGAGAAGCACATAATGGTTGTTCGTCTGTCCACCCGGGCAGTGTAAAAATGTACAACGACCTGAAGAAAATGTATTGGTGGTCGAGGATGAAAAGAGATATTTCAGAGCTCATTTCCAAGTGTCTTGTATGTCAACAAATGAAGGCTGAACACCAAGTACCTTCGGGTCTACTTCAGCTTATAACGGTTCCAGAGTGGAAGTGGGATCGGATTACCATGGATTTTGTGACGGGCTTGTCGGTAACCCCAAAGAAAAAGGATGCTATTTGGGTTATTATGGATAGGTTAACAAAGTTAGCACATTTTATACTAGTGCGTACCGACTACTCCCTTGAAAGATTGGCTAACTTGTATGTTTTTGAGATTGTGAGGCTATATGAAGTGCCTTTTTCGACAATTTCAGATAGAGAGCCGAGATTTACCACGAGGTTTTGGAAAAAGTTACAAGAGGCATTGGGGATAAAGTTGAGTTTTAGCACGGCATTGCACCTGCAAACCGACGTCCAGTCAAAAAGAGTGATTTAGAATTTAGAAGACATGTTGCGATGTTGTGTTCTCAAGTTTCAAGGCAGTTGGGAAAGGTACTGTAACACCCCTTACCTGTGTCTGAGGCCTTAGACAAGATACGAGGCATTACCAGACTTAAATATACACAATCACATAAAATCGAGCCATAAAATTTCATTCAAATCAAAAATATTCATACATATGTATAACGTCCCTTAAACGAGCTTATGAGGCCCTAAACACGCATCAGAGACGATTTGAGACTAAACTGAAAACTTTGAAAACTTTTGGGAAAACTTAGAAAATTTCATCATGAAACGGGGTCACACGCCTATATGGGTAGGCCATGTGGCACGGGACACACTCGTGTCCTCAGCCCGTGTAACTCTTTGTTTATGATGTCAGCAACAAAATAGATTCACACGGCCAAGTCACACGCCCAGGTGCTAGGCCGTGCCCTCCACACGGCCGTGTCTCTACCCGTGTGGCCAAGAAAGTGGCTATTTACCAAGCCACTTGGCACCCTCATTTGCACATACTTAAACATAAATTTAATGGCACTTTTCATGGCATAATTGAGCATTTAAACATCATCAAACAAGTCATGATCATGGCAATTTCATATTAATTTATTCATCCATAAGGTACCATACTTTGCATAGTTTAAACTTATCAAACTTTCATACCATGACTATCATTAACCCATTATCTTATTTCATACTTATGCCAATTATGTCATCAACCAATTATCAAGCACCTAAACCATAACCACACACCTATCCACATTAAACAACATTATCACTCCACATGACCTTTGGCACATGCAAGTACATATAATTAGGCATTACAACCCAAATAGTCAATATAAGCCACATCTCATGGTTATATATACAAAATGAATCAATATATCATCATAAGCCAATACGTTTTGGCCAAATCAAATGACACATACACAATTGACTAAGCCCCTATACATGCAATAAACTCAAGTCCTTGAATACTTATACCCCAAATGGTAGCTTGATAGTGTGATTGAATCTCCGGTGATCTCCAACCCGAGCTAGCTAAATAAACCTATAAGAGATGGGAAAGGAAGGGGAGTAAGCTACATAGCTAAGTAAGTCCGTATGAAAATAATAAGCAACTTACTAACATGCTTTTGCCAAATTCTAACAACATGTTTTCAAGGTAGCACAATCATAATTGCACATAATTCAGTTAAGCTGTCTACTCGAGTAACAGTCACTAAATTATTTATAACTTGAGTTAAAGATTTCTAAATTAAGATCCGTTAATTTTTATTGAAACTAGAATCATATATATTTTCACCATAAAATTTTCAGAATTTATGGATTATCCAATAAATATAGTTTATTCTTCAAATTTACCCCTATTCTGCTGCTTGACAGCTTCGACCTTTCTTTATTAAAAATTAATTATCTCCTTAAACGAGATTTAGATGATGTTATAATTTATTTATTTTGAAAATAGACTCATTAAGGATTTTAAGCATATAAATTATAACCCATAATTATTATTGTGCAATTTTTAATGATTTTCCCAAATCAGAACAGGGGATTTCGAAATCATTCTGACTCTGTCTCACAAAAATTAAAATATCTCATAATATAAAATTCTTTTGCTTACGCCGTTTCCTTTATATGAAAATAGACTCAATAAGATTTATTTTCATATTATTTAACCACTAATTAAATTTCCACCATTTTTGGTGAATTTTCAAAGTCGGACTGCTGCAACTATCCAAAACTATTTTAGTGTAAAATAATGATAACAAAGTTTATAACACCTTTACAAATCATTTCAACCATCATGGTATAAATACATATTTATACAACATAAGCATGGAATAAAATCACAAGGTCATCACAAAATCATTCTCATAGGCATGACTTACTTATTTACTTCATTACAAAGATGCATCATAAACCGAAATCATTTCTCATGAGTTTTGCATACATACCCGTACCGATCCTTACCATTTCATACATACACGTAATGCTGTTGCATCTTCGCTGTCTTGCACACTAAGTGCTTTACTTAATATCTCGTACACCAAGTTCCATTCTCAATATTTCACACACTAAATGCCACACACACACACACACACACACACACACACACACACATATATATAGCTGAAGCTATCACAAATCACACACCAAGTGCCACATTTAGTCGAAGCTATTTCAAACCGCCCACTAAGTGCCATTTTTAGCCGATATGTCATTAAACATAACAAGAATCACGTATATACAATTTATACGATATCAAAGAATTAAAGGCATAAATTTAACAATGCTTATTACATATGAACTTACCTCGATCATTAAAACAACAGAATGGATCGATTAGTTCGATACTTTGTTTTCCCCTGTTCTAGATCTAATTCTCGATTATATCAATCTAAATAATATCAAAATTTACTTATTTAATCAAAATTTCATTCAATTTAACACAATTTACACATTTTGAAAAAATTACATTTTTACCCTTATTATTTCACATTTTTGCAATTTAGTCTTTAGACTCGTAAAACAAAATTCATTCAAATTTATCACAACCCAAGCCTAGCTAAATATTTATCATGCTTATAGCAGACCTAAATTTTCATTTGTTCATACTTTTAACCTCAAAATTTCATAATTTCACAAATTAGCCATAATTTGCATTTTTACTCAAAATCACTTTGTAAAATATGTAAAACTATCTTCTAACTTCCATATTTCGTCATCAATCATCAAAAAGCATGAATACTCATTAATGACATCTCATAAATCATGAAAAATTTTGAAATTAAAGGTACGGGCTAGCTAGTACTCAAAATAACAATCACAAAAATGTAAGAATCATAAAAAACCAAATCAAAACACTTACCAAAATTAATCATGCAAGTGTCGAACCCCTAAGCACCAAAAATGGCTTTCTTCTTTCTCAGTATTCGGCCAAATGCAAATAAAATGGACAAAATCCCTTTTTTTTATTTAATACATCATTTATTAACCATTTACCAAATATCATATTTAACCTTAATATTAAAACATTAAAACACATAATGGTTGTCCATCATTGTCCACTCATGTTACTAATGGCCTATTTACCATTCAAGGCCACTATATTATAAAGCCAAGGCTATATAACTCCTTCAACTAATAGAATGCAACTTTTGCATTTTACGCGATTTAGTCCTTTTTGTCGAATTAAGCATTTAAACGGTAAAATTTCTTTACAAAACTTTTCGTAATTAATCTATTATGCTGTAGACATTATTAAAATAATAGAATAAATATTTTGACTTTGAATTGTGGTCCAGAAACCACTGTTCCCATTAACCCCAAAAATAGGCTATTACAACTCTCCCTCCTTAAGGGATTTTTGTCCCCAAAAATCTTACCAGAAGAAGTTACTTCCAAATCTTATGAATAACTTTCACTAATTTCTCAAGGTTACAGATCGATTTTAGCCTCGCATATCTTTTTTCCCATAGCCTTTGAACTTTAACACATAGCTCAGTTGATCTGTCAAATAGGAACTATGTATATACTGAAACAATCATTCGGATTTTTGCCCAAACAATCAACCACAATACAAATAACATCTCCTTTATTGGTGATAATGACAACAGCAATATGAAGTCTATAGTGACTTTATCTCTTTATCACACCCGTACCATCACTGACAGTATTATATCTGAATACACTTGATCTTTGGATTTAACCTGTTGATAAATCAACATCTGAACACAGAATTAGAAATATCGGGTTTCATACCCGTACACCAGAACATTTACTTCATATAACTGTACACTTTGTTACTCTCAAAAGAACAGATAAGCTACAACTGAGCCTCATACAAAAACTTTTAAAACTTAGAATCGGAAGTTGTTTCACACTGTACCCGTTTAGCTTGCAATTCGTTAACACATTTCTGAGTTTTTCAAACTCGCAAAGAAAACATCACTTTAGCTTTTTATTTAGCTAACAATAGACCATCATCAAATAAGATCAATCGAGTAACCACTCGCACAAAAATAAGCAAAGATCTTTCTATTCGACATCTGTAACTATATCTGCTTTCTCAGCGATTAATCGATAACTGATTGGAGTCTTTCAATATCTCAAATCATTGGCATTGTCTTAATTCCAGACCTTTTTTGGTAACATTAGATACTTTAACCCATTAGGATTCAGGAAGCATATGAATTTTTTTATCGAACACATGATATCATCGAATTCACAACACAGACATAAAAGTGGCCGTCTTTAAAAGTTCTCTTTTATTGTGACTTTAACCGTCTAGAAGTACAAATTGCTTCTTTACATTCTCGTATTAAAGCTTATTCGAATCTGTTCAATAGTACATCATTAAAATTCATAAATTCTTTACTCAATTCAAACTGAACTCAGAATTAGAGCTTCGGTTAGTAATTCTTTCCACTATTTCCAACTTCATTCATATGCAATAAACCATTCAAACTTTGACAAATGTGATAACTTTACCAATCAGAACGCTTTAACTCTTAATAACATCATTCGGTTAGAATAGTCCAATAGGCACATCTCTGTATCAAAATTTCTAGAATATAATTTCTTCATTCAGACTATATGTCTATATACTCATGAATGCACAAAATTTGTTATCATACTTGAGGATACTTTATATACATATAACTCAAATCACATTTCAACCAACTAGCTTGCTCTGACAAAACAATTGAGTTGGTTTCAACTACCAAATAATAACATATAAAAATACTCCTTTCTTCATGCTTACAAAACAACTCAAACACACAATCCTTCAAAATTCTCTTAATGAGCTAATCACAAATCTTTTCAACTATTTTAGCTTTAGGAAATAGATATCCTAATTGAATTCACTGCCTTAGTCAAACTCACTTGAGAAGGGAAAACCACCATACAATCATAATAGACATTGTTATCACAAGTTTAAGAACACACTTTAAGGATAAACCATGATTGATAATTTACAAAATAAGAGTGATAGGAAAAATCTAAAATACAACGATCCAAGATACAATACCATACTAGAAGTCTAAGGACGTAACTCATAAGAAAATAATAATAAAGATCTGGATGATTTTCTCAGAGAAACCAGAAGTGTGACAGCCCTAATTTGGCCCTAGTCGGAAAGTGGTTTCGGGATCACAAAATCGAGTCCCAAAAATAATCAAATGTTATATTATGTGTTTATTTCATGTGAAAGTGCATGTGTGAAAATCCCATGCTTTGATTCTGCCATTTGTGAGTGAAATTATGAAATAGGACCTATGTGAAAATTTTTGAAAATGCTATAGGCTAATATGCAGTGGCATAATAAATAGTAGTGAAAAATAGGAGGATTTGCATGTCAAACTCCCCATTTTATGTGTAGTGGCCGGCCATGGTGTTAATGGTAGACAACATGTGCAAATTTTTTTTATTGAAGTTATGGCATAAGTATGGCACAAATAATATATGATATTTTGTGTCATAAAATGGTTAGTAATAGAATAACAAAAAGGAAGAAAAGGAAGGTTTTTGTTCATTCTTGTTCATGAAAGCTGAAAATAGAAGAGAAAGGAGAGGAAAAGAGCTCTTGAATGTTCGGTCACTTGGGGAAGAAAAATCCAAGGTAAGTTCATGGTAGTTTGCTTCTATCTTGATGTTCATGAGTTCTTCTTGATTCTACCCTAACTCATGAAGCATATTTTGATTTTTGGTTGTGTTGTGAGCATTCGGTCATGAATTAAAATGAAGGAAATGGTTGTTGTTTGATGTCCTTTTGATGAAAAATGGAAGATATGTGAAGTTGAGCCAAGCAAATGAGCATGCATGTGCCTTAGATGCTAAGGGAAAAATCGGCTAACATGTTGTGCTTTAAAATGATGAAATGAAGATTATGCTTAAGTAAAATTATAGATATGTGATGATTGATTGGTGATATGCATGTTTAAATAACATGCATGCAAGGTATGTGAAAGAGTGATTTGGTAATAAATCATTTGGGACAAGAAAAGATTGTGAATTTGGAAAATCACCATAAATTTTGGGAGATGATTTAGAAGCTGAATAAATTATTTAATTAAATATTAATGAGTCTAGTTTTTTATAAAACAAACCGTGTAAGCAAAAAATTTCCAATAATGAGATATTTGAAGTGATGTGGGGCAGGGTCAGAATGACTTCTAGATCCTCTATTCTGTATTTATAAAATCATTATAAATTGTACAAAAATTTTCATAAGATGAATTTATATGATTAGACTCCTTAATGAGTCTGGTTTCAAATGAAATAAATGATAACATATTTTGAATTCTGTACAATGAGAAATTTGATTCGTAGTGAGGAGTGGTCAGATTAGTCAAACAGTGAAACAGGGGAAACTTTAAGAACAATCTGGTATTGATTGGCCAAACCAAAAATTATGAAAATTTTATGTATGAAAGATATATGAGTCTATCTTCAGGTAAAATTAACGGCACTTGATTTGGAGTTTCTTAGCTCCAGTTATAAATGATTTAGTGACTATTGCTCAGGAAGACAGCTTGCAGTGAAATTATGATTATGTGGTAAACATTGACAAAAATTTGTTAATGAGTTGCTTATTGATTTCTTATAAGCTTACTATGATCAGTAGGTGTGAAAGTCGAATATATATATATGTATATATTATATTTTGAAAGTGATGCTCGAATAGTCGAATAATGACTAGTTTAAAATCTTTGAATTTAAGCTCAAGAGCATAGAGGGGCAAAATTCGGATAAGGGAAAAGAGAAAGTAATCAAATAGCCTTTGTAATCGTTCGACAACATTCAAGGTAAGTTCTTAAGTGTTTAAGCTTGATTCCTTTTATATGCCCAAGAGTTAAATTAATATGGAAAAGGAATGTAAATTTTATTTAGTTAATGTGCGAATATGTAATGATTTAAGGCTATAAGCGATTATGGCTATTATGCTTAAGTTGAATTGGATTTGGAAATTTGATGCACTAAATGAGTGTTACAATGAATAAACTGTGCCGTATATGTGCTAGTGGAGATATCACGATTTGTGATTATTAAATACCTAAAGGAAACCATGATGTGTATAAAATTATTATTATTAGTCCTTTGTGGTAGCGAATATGGCTTGGCACTAAAGTGATTAAATGTAAACTTCGATGAGGTAAACTATTAAAAGTGTGGTGCTATAAGACTATGGGCTAATCGATATGTGGATTCATTAGTAAAGTAAATTATTAAGGTATGTGATATGTACTTATGCATGTTAAATCGATTGGAATTGAATCATGAATGTGAATTGTGAAGCATAGGTAAAATGGCTATGACATATATGTGAGTAAGGGTAAAACCATCGTAAATTATCGATAAGGATGGGCTATATGCGGAACCATCTTATAATTGCTAATTTGAAAGGTTGTGTGTGAATCGTTGAGCAATATGTATATATTAGATGAATCGTGACCTTTTGGTTCTACTTGAATTAAGTTGTGCGATAAATAATTTATGTATATGACTTATAGTCGAATGGTCACTATGGGTTAAGTTTGAATGGTGAAATGGATAAGTGATATTTATGAATGACTTTTGAGCGAAATGTAAATGATGGTGTTCATATGGAGCTTATACCGAATGTTGCAAATGACTACGAATGTGATATGTTGAATGAGATGTATTAATATATGATTAAATATGCATGATATTTGATGTGTATTCGGGTTAAATCCGTAGGCTTCGTCTTTGGTATTATATCCGTATAAATCCCACGTGCCTAGTCTTTGGTATTATATTAAGCCGCCGTGCCTAGCGAGCTTGGTCTTTGGTGATGTGTATTAAGACGCCGTGCCTAGCGAGCTTCGTGCGGTGATATGTATTAAGACGCCGTGCCTAGCAGCGTAATGCCGGTGAAATGATATGTTATGTGAATTCGGTGTTCCTTGTAAGATAAGGGTTTAGCGAATGTTAAAGATGAAATGATAGTGTATTGTATCATGCTTATATGGCCTAATGGCAAGTATAACATGTTGGTAAAAATGCAATATGCTTTTATAATCGAATGATAAGTTTGAAATGAACGTGAGTGAAATGTTATGCATAAGCTATCAAATGCTAAGTGTGAAAATGAGATGAAAGAAAAGTGTTTGAGATGTCTAATTATATACGTTCGAATGATGTTAGTACTTAATTGATATGAATATGTTATATGGAACTTGTTGACTTGATTATTCGGGCCTTTGAGCTTAGCAAACTATAATGCCGGTGAGGTACTATTCGGGCCTTCGAGCCTAGCAGGCTATAATGCCGGTGAACTGATATCGGGCCTCAAGCCTAACAGGCGAAATGCCGGTGATTTGAGAAAGTCCATGACTAAGGTACCTCATGTTAGGTTGACAAATGAATACATTCAGTACGTTAAGTGGGCCAAGTACGCATTATGTACTCATATGTGAGTTTGATCTGCAATGAATCATAAGCGTGCATTGTGATACATACGTGAATAAATGTTATAACTATCTCTATGATCATGATACACCGGGTCAGGGTGTGAAAGTATGTGAAAGTATTCTATTTAATTATGTTATACAAATTCAGATTAAGTGTGATAAGAATGCTGAACGTGCATTATGTGTTTGTGTGTATTCGGCCAGATAGCAATATACCTAGAATATGACCACTTAAGAAATTGAATAATCGAAGTATAATTGCGTTTATTTGTTTGCATTGCTTAAGACTTACTAAGCTTATGAAAGCTTACTCCGTTGTTACATTCCTCTGTTTTATAGATTGTTGACTTCGGTTACCTGCTCGGGTTGGAGTTTGCCGGAGATATTATCACATTGTCGAGCTCACTCTATTGGTGTAAGTAAATCCTAATATTTCGAGTCTATGGCATGTATAGGGTTTTAATGTTGAGTATGTGATATTATAATTTAGCCAAAGGTGTTGGCTAGTGATGTTTTAGGCCTCGGAAGCCCATATATGGGACAGATTGCATGTGAAAAGAAAAGTTTTAAATTGATTGAAATTTTTCGGCACTGTTTTTGTGTGATTGACTGAGTTTAAGTCGGGCAACTCCTCGAACCCTGTTCTGACGAGGGATACGGGCGAGGGGTGTTACAAGAAGAAAACAATACTTATCTATTCTAGAATTTCATTATTTTCTGAATATACACATAAGACGAACATCATTCAGTGGAAATAGAAGAATAGCTTCACATAAATTTTTACCATCGTCTTTATTCCAACTTAATAGAATAGAATTCAGAAAAGAATAAAGAAATGCCGGTCATAAACCAACCAGTCCAACAGTGCTTTTGTCTAATATCATAGTTAGATAATATTCCCACATGATAAGAATTTCATCAGAAAGAGAATGATCATATAAACTCTTGGGGACAACTGAATATATGGAACACTGAGAAGAAGTCATCATGATTTATTCAATCATAACTGTTATACACAGACATCTTTACAACTCAAACATCATTTCTCTGACTAGTTCTATTATCATGAACACCATAGTATTCCAATCATTAATGAAAACCATTTTGGAAGAAATTTCAGTAAGCATATCTCTAGACTTCATACCTGATTGAGTCAAACAGCCGAGACTAATTTTCTTCTTTAACCATGACATTACATAATTTGATAATCTTTAAAACAATCTGATATTTCTTCTAAAATTGAGTTCAATTGTTACTCTGTACTCTATTCTGTTTGCATTACTAATTATCCCACCATTGAACTCTTTAATCTCATACTTGTGAACTTATTCAACATAATTCTCGTAAATTCTTCATCACAAAAGCAACACTGGTAAGGGGGAGTTGTAAAGCCTCTAACTTGACTCTCATAAATACACACATATGACTGAACATTCATCGTCGATATAATATCATCACAATCACATAGTTCACTCTAAGAAAATTAACATACTGATTTATTTTACAAATGTTTCTGTCATCCACAATTTCAAACAATAAATTTACTTACTCGAGCCTAATATTAGTATCTAATTAAATTTCAACATTTAACTTCAATTTTACTTACCAACATTTGTCAAATTAGAGAGCGTCTTACGGGTCTGAGTACGTTGTTTACTTGATGCCATAGTCCAACTATAGTCTTACACGAAGTCTCACACGAAGTCTCACATCGATGCCATGTCCCAGACATGGTCTTTACAAAATCACATATCGATGCCGCATCCTAGACAAGGTCTTACACGAAATCTCATACCGAAGCCATATCCCAGATATAGTCTTACAAGTAATCTCATATCGATACCGATGCTATATCCCAAATATGGTCTTACACAGGATCTCATATCGATGCCATGTCCCAGACATGGTATTACACATAACACAATGCCATAGCCCAGCTATGGTCTTACACGTACTCACATGTATTGCCATGGTCCAACCATGGTCTTATCCATTAATTCATCATCGAACGATCGTACTCATTTCCTGCGTTCTACTCAATTTGATTTTTCAACTCAATTTCATATTATCATATTATTTATGATTTCATATCAAAACTATAAAACATAACATTATAATACCTTTAATTTAGCAATTTAAACATAAGAGTCAACCATATGAACATACTAATTATACATTATTCAATAAGTGAACATAAATACACATTCCGTCAACTTGAGTAAATTAGCCTATCATATTCACTTAATAAGATAGGTTGGGTACATAACATCATAAAAATACCAACACACATGGATAAACTTATCATAGCATAAACTTTCATTTTATTCCACGTTTCCACATTTCTCAACTTATAGTTATCTCGTTTCGTATATTAACACATACATATCATGAACTTCTATTCATACCTTTCCAAATCTCAACACATCATACGCACATTTCAATCATCTCAATATCATTTTTAGCATTATCAAAAAATAGATCGGTTGGAAGTCATCTCTGTCTTAACAAAACAATTTCATTAGAGCTGGGAGATATCATGCCATCATGAGTAGTAATATGGCATGTATAGCTAGACTCACATATGCTAGGTTAGTTCGAGAATCGACAAAACCATAGCTCTAATACCACTAAATGTAACACCCCTTACCTGTGTCTGAGGCTAGGACAAGATACGAGGCATTACTGGACTTAAACAAACACAATCACATAAAATTGAGCCATAAATTAGAAATGTGGTTTCGAGACCACATATCCAATTCAAAAAAAATATTTTAATATTATTTTACTTGCCTATTATAAGTGAATTGACATGTGTGAAAGTTTCGTGTGAAGATTTAATTGTTTGTGTGTTTAATTGGCAAAAAGGACTTAATCGCATAGAATGTAAAATCTGTGTGCTAGATACTAAAGTGCCTAATTACCATGTCTTTATAATTGTAAGGTCCTTAGCTTGTAAATGGACCCTTGGAATAATGCATGGACAAAGTTGACATGATTTTATGAATTATTAATGTTATAAAGCAAGGGTAAATTGGTAAAACATGTATTAATGTATGTTTAATAAAACAAAACTTAAAAATATGCCATTATGTTCATCTTTGGCCGAAAATTAGAAAATAAAAAGAAGAAATAATGCAAGCTAGGGTTTCAGCACTTTGAGCTTGAATTAAGGTATGTTTTAGTTTCGATTTTTGATGATTTTTATGTTTTTGAGATTGTTGCTTAGTCTACTATCAAGCCCATGTCATAATTTTTGGAATTGATGATATTTTCATGAGATGAATTTGTTGAATATGTGATTTTTTATGTTGCTAAATGATGAATTATGGAAGCTTGATGTTGGGTTTAAATGGGTTGTCTTTGAATTTTTGATGAAATTGAGTAATTTGGGCTAAATTGTAAAAATGTTATTTTGGGGGACTAAAATGTGAAATAAATAAAATGTATGGATTTTTATGAGAGCTAGGAGAATTCGGCTAGGCTTGTGTACAAGAAAATTTTGTGTAAATTGTGATTGTGTGAATTAGGGACTAAAGTGTCGAAATGTGAAAATGTGAGGGCTATTTTGTAAAATGCCCTAATTGTGTGTATATGGATTGTTTTGAATGATTTGGTGAATAAAAGGGTTAATTTTGAATACATATAGATCAAGAAAAGAGGAATTCAGATTTAGATCGGGGGAATCGAAGATTGTAGAATAAACAGTCTGAGTCGACAAATTCCGAGTACGAGGTAAGTTCGTACTTAAAATATGATGTTAAGTAGGTTTTGATGCCTTTATATTACATGGATTGTATATAATTGAATTGGATGAATATGATGAATAATCGAAAGTATTTGGCACTAAGTGTGCGATTTAAATTAGCTTTGCCTACTAAAGGCATTAAGTGTACGATATATATTTAGCTTTGGTTATTTGAGATGGCACTAAGTGTGCGGAATCGTTCTAGCTTTGGCTAATCTTTAAGCACTAAGTGTGCAGATAATTAAAGCATTGGTGATCATAGGAAAGTCTTAAAGTATTCGAACAAGAGGTGAGATTGTAAATGAATGAATATGAAAATGTTCCGGTAAGTATAATACCTATGTGGTAAGTGGTAAAATGTATAAAAGTTTATTGAATTTGTATAAACATATAGTTGTTGTTAGCATGCACTTGATGGATGAATCGAGAAATTATAATTACTTATGTATTGATGTTTTAGATTTTATATTGTTGATGTTTTGGTACGAGCTTACTAAGCTTTTGAAAGCTTACTTTGCGTGTGTTTACATTGTTTTATAGATATTGAAGCTAATGCAAGCTTGGGGATCGTCCAGAATCGTCACCACACTATCGAACCTCATTTTGGTACTTTTGAAACTGTATATTTATGAAGTATGGCATGTATAGGCTAGTAGTGTGAGAAGTATGTTCTGTGATGTATATGCTTAGCCATGTGACTTGGCTAATTTGTGCTGAATTTGGATGAAATGGTGATATAAATATGTTAGTTTCCTTTGCTTGTAGGATGACCAAATTGGGGTGGCAAATTGGCTATTTAAATGGCCTATTTTTTTTTGTCCACATGGGTGAAGACACGGGCGTGTGTCTCAGCCGTGTGTGACACACGGTCATGTCGCACAGTCGTGTGTCCCCTGGGGTACCCTACAATTGTAAGTCAGACTCGAACACGACCAAGACACATGGGCGTGTGGTCTGGCCGTGTGATCTTAATTGGTATGCTAACGTCACAAACATAATACCCCCTATTTTTGGCATGGCCTAGAACATGGTCAGGACACGGACGTGTGCATAGCACACGGGCGTGTGGTCTGGCCGTGTAGGCAAGTTAGTAGCTATGCCCTATTTTTCCACGGCTTTGACACACGAGCGTGTCTAGACCGTGTGAGGCACACGACCTGTTTACACGGGTGTTTGACCTTTTAAAAGTTGAAATTTCTTTTAATTTCTGAAGCTTTTATATGTTGTCAATTTGGTCCCGAATGCATTTTTAAGTATTGTATACTCGCATTTATGATCTTAATGAATGTGAATGCATGAGATTTACTACAATGAGATAATATTTGATATTCAATTATTCTGGTTTGTATTATGAGTTTAGTAATGCCTCTTAGCCTATATCGGCGACGGTTAAGGGTTAGGGGTGTTACATTCTATTGGTATCAGAGCTATAGTTTAGTCAGTTTTAGGACTACCATAGCTTATGTGAGTCTAGCTATATATGCAAAATTTATGAACTGCGATAGTGTGATGAATCCTGACATTGAAATATGCTTTTATATAGCTATATATGCCAAATTCTAACAACATGTTTTTTGTAACACCCCAAACCCGGCCCAGACGTTATGGCCAAATCTGACGTGCCACATCGGAGTTAAAAATCTGAGTTTCATTTTAGAGTTTTTAAAAGCCATATGTTTTTTGAGTTAACAAAGTGTATGGAAGCTAAGCACCGTGTAGGTATCCAAGGCGGAGGAGGTGAGCCATGAAGGTCGCTTAAGTACCAAGCTCTTTAATTGGATCCAATCCTAGACATGCCCACAACCATAGCCACACTTTGTCATTTCGAGTTTAAATTCGTTTAAGTGGGCGTCTTTGATTAACCGATGAATCGTGGTGTTGAGATAATTTGAAAACAAGTATTATTTTGAAAACACGTCCTAAGTCTAGCCCATTTGAATAATAATTAACCAATTTTAAAGTTATTAAAATTAAAATAATCCGAAAAGAAATAAAAGAAAAGTTAAAATTGGCCTTATTACAACCCAAAATAAATAATAGTTAAATGAAATTAAACGAAACCAACACTTTATTTAAAGCCCAAGGCGATCACCGTGGCCACTCTGAATCCCTCCTACCAAGTCCCCACATCAAGGCTCACTGCAAGGTTAAGGAAAGGGGGTGAGTTTGGAAACTCGATGTGCAACAAGCCCTTTCGAGCCCAAAAACAATAATGACTGTTGGGTCTAAGCCCAAATCCAATCTCAACATATCTTGGGCCATAGCCCTTTTCATGTTTCATATTCCATAACACCGGGTCAAGCCTTTTCATATTTCATATTCTCGGGTGAAGCCTTTATCAGAATCAGTATGGCCCTTAGGCCCATTTCAATATCACATATAATTTCAATGAAAGAATGCAACCCATTTGGGAGACTACTCAACCCACCATCCGCTACTCTCCACCCGTACCAACCAACACACCATGTGGGATTAACTCGACCCACCCCGCCATACTCTCCATCGGCGGCATAGTGCTTTATCATATAACCTGGAGGCCAAGCCTCTTTTAATAATCGGGCAAAAGCCCTTTCAATAAGCGGGGCATAAGCCCTTTTATAAGCTGGGGCATAAGCCCTTTTGATAATCGGGGCATAAGCCCTTTTGATAACGGGGCATAAGCCCTTTTCACTTCCTCCATCCATATAAAAACCCAACCCAATGCGTTATGATTACATCATGTGCATATCATACATATCATGTGCATATCATACATGTCATGTGCATCTCATACATACCATATTTATCAAAATCCCGGTATTAAAATCATACATAAACCCTAGGGGTATAATGGTCATTTTACCTAGGGGCAAAACGGTCATTTTCATGGTATAAGGGTAATCTCATAATTTTACCAAAATTAGGGTTTCCATGTTCATTAACGATTACTAACAATCCATGGGTGCAAGCAAGTGATTTCGGCCCATTTTAGCGAAATCGAGTTATTGGGCCTAAAACCCCTAATGGCCCTACTTAGCCGATTTTGTCATCTAGGCCCATTTAGCCTATATTCCATAACGGTTTTAACAGTCTTATCATGTCATATAACAGATTACGTTTTCTACCAATTTTTACCCAAATGGGCCCGAAAGCCCAATGGGCCCCACTTCGGCCCCTCGAGGCCCAACTTACCAAGAACGCCAAAAATCACATTCTTACCGTTTCCATCGTTCTCGATCACCGTCTCATCGATTCTAACTAACTAGTGAGCGTTCGCTTGCTCACAAGTCCTCGAAATGACAGAATTTCGGCATTTCGGCTTTTCGGCATTTTATCGCTTTAAGCTATGAAAGGGTTCGTTACACACCTGATTTGTGATATTCCTCGACGAGATCTCCTACACGATTTCTCCTATAATCATTTGTTAAATAGATCAGCTCGCAATAATTGAACCAAATCAAGAGCTATCCAATATTAACACTTACACATTCGGCCACCATCCATAATGGCCTTAGGCACCTTACCTTTGTTGCGATTGATGACTAGGTCTAACTACTCCGGTGATCCAAGCTACTCCAAGTCGACACTACACCTTGCTGCTCCTTCACTAAATAAACCACAAAATGTTAAAAGAAGACCCCATAAGGCCTATACCCACATTCGCCATCTCCCTAAATTAGAGAGGTTTCGCTTTTCTTAAACTCCCTAATATTGAATTGATTAAAGCTACGAGCTCTTACCAAGGTTCACTTACCCAAACGGTTTCAATCCGTGTTAACTCGATTCAACGTAGTCGCACTCTAAAACACTAGCGAACCCGTACCACAAGGATCCTACGAATCGCCACCAAGTCACCCAAGGGTCTTTGTGCTTTTGGCTTTTGGGTCATGAAGAAAAAGTGGTTATGAACCAAAAGGGTGTTGACACAAGAGTTGAAAGGCTTTTAAAATAACAAGAATCGGCTAAAAGAAAAAGAACAAGTGTATACCTTTATAAAGCAATCGACTTCCCTTGACTCCTTGAGATTTGGCTTGTTGATATTAGGTTAGCAATGAAAAGAATGATCGGTTCAGCTTTTACTATAAATGAAAGAGAGGAAGAATGAGAGGTAGAGAGTTTGTGGAAGAAATAACGGAAGAGAAAAGAGAGGGATTAGCTTAAGAACAATCGGCAAGAGGAGAAAGAAAAGAGAAGAAGGCTACATACCAAAAAGAAATCGGCACACTAAGACCCTAATGCCGAAATTACTAACCTAATACCCCTCTGCCGAAAATCCCCTCTCAAATCTCCCTTATTCGGCCAACTCTATCTCCATATCACATCCCTAAAATCTCTCCCCTTATCCCTCCTTAATTCATGCATTCGACTTGATCCAACTCTCCTCTTTACAGAATCCACTTAAGTTCCAACACTTACCCTTCCTGCACATAAAAATAAATACTCTTATTTGCCAACACAGGGAATCGAACCCAGGCCTTCCTCTATGCTTCACACGCCACCTTTTTAGGAGCTTAGTGGCGTCACCCTTGCCACTTTACCAAAGCTCTTTTGTGATACGTTTTACCCACAACTTAATATAAGGGCACCTAGCCAGAACCCCTAACTCCTAAGTCCAAAATTTTAAAATTCTACTGGTTTTGGCCAACTCATGGGCCTTCCATAAGCCCATTTACATACCCAAATTATGAATTCTATAATCACATACCAAATTTTAGAAATTTACTTAAAATATCAAGAATCGCGAAAAACCCAAAAATCAGGATGTTACAACTCTACTCTCCTTAAAGAAATTTCGGCCTCGAAATTTACCTGGTCCAAACAGTTGAGGGTACTGCTGACGCATTGCCTCTTCGATCTCCCAGGTAGCTTCTTCCTTGCCATGGTTCCTCCAAAGTACCTTCACCAACGGGATTGACCTCTTTCTCAACACCTTGACATCACGATCAAGTATTTGCACAGGTTCCTCTTCAAAGGTCAAATCCGACAGTACCTCAATTTCTGCAACTGGCACGATATGAGTTGGGTCAGAACGATATCGCCTTAGCATGGACACATGGAAGACATCGTGAATGCGATCCAGTTCTGGAGGTAACTCTAGTTGATAAGCCACCGGCCCTATCCGCTTAATGATTCGATAAGGTCCAATAAACCGTGGGCTCAACTTACCCTTCTTACCAAATCTCAAGATCTTCTTCCAAGGTGAAACTTTCAAAAAGACCATGTCCCCAACCGCATATTCAATATCCTTACGCTTCAGATCGGCGTAAGACTTTTGTCGATCCGCCGCCTCTTTTAACCTCTTCCTGATTACCTTAATCTTGTCTTCAGTATCTGCTACCAACTCTGGTCCAAGTATTTGCCTTTCTCCCAATTCTGCCCAACAAGTAGGCGAGCAACACCTTCGCCCATATAGTGCCTCATATGGAGCCATCTGAATACTTGCTTGATAACTGTTGTTATACGCGAACTCCGCTAAGGGCAAATGGTCCTCCCAACGCCTTTAAACTTAATAGCACAACCCTCAACATATCCTCTAAAATCTGAATAACCCTCTCTGACTGCCCATCCGACTGAGGGTGAAAAGCCGTACTGAAATCCAATCGCGTTCCCAATGCCTCATGCAACTTCTGCCAAAACCGAGATGTAAACCTTGGGTCTCGATCTAAAATTATCGATACTGGCATACCATGCAACCGTACTATTTCCGCCACATACAATCTGGCCAACTTCTGAAGTGAGTAATCGGTTCGGACAGGTATGAAATGAGCAGATTTCGTGAGTCTATCCACAATCACCCAAACCGAATCCTTCTTAGAAGGTGTCAACGGTAACCCACTTACAAAGTCCATAGTTACCCTTTCCCACTTCCAAAGTGTTATCTTTACCGGCTGTAACAATCCCGAAGGTAGTTGATGCTCGGCCTTCACTTGTTGACGTAATCTGAGCTTTCAATTCTACCAACTCCTTTGGTGCCATCCGATAAGGCGCAATGGACACAAGAGCTGTTCCAGGTAGTAAGTCGATTCCAAACTCGACTTCTCTGTTTGGGGGTAATCCAGGAAGTTCATCTGGGAATACATCCTGAAATTCCTTAATAGTCCTAACCGACTCCACCGTTATCTCCTCAAGTCCCGTTTGACTTACAAAGGCCAAGTCGCCTCACAACCTTTCCGGATAAACTTCGGCTCTTAACGCCAAACAACATTGGATAAATAATCCCTTCGTTCCCCTATGACCATTATCTCCTCATCTTGACAGTTCTTAGTACCATCCTCTTTGCAAAGACAATCCAATGTCCCTTGTGCTTAGCTAACCAATCCATTCCCAAAATAAGATCAAAATCCCGAAATGGCAGCTCCATCAAATCTCCTTCAAAGATTTTATCTTGTGTCACTAACAGATCGCCCTAAAAATTTTATCTACCTTAACCGAATGTCCCAATGGACTTATTACTGATACCCCACTCACAGTCTTCTCAGGAATCACATCCAAAGCCCCCGATACATCACAAGCAACATACGAGTGGGTGGAACCCACATCAATCAAAGCAGTGTAAGGCATGCTATGAATGAAGAACGTACCAGTTATAACATCAGGAGCGTCACCCTCCTCATGACGTCGTGCAGCCTAAACCAACGCAGGTTGTCGAGCCTCAGCATGTCCAGCACCTCTGCCAGGTGCCCCACGTCCTCGTCCATTACCATTGCGACCTCTACCTTGCCCACGACCCCTCTGTGGTGGTGGTCCTCCTCGCCGTGGTTGGACATCCCTTTGCTCTGCCGCTAGCTCTGGCGATCCTTCGAGAGACACTCTCGAACTTATGCTCCTTTGACCCACATCGAAAACATGCTCCATTCGTTTCGGCCTCCCCATATGAACCCTACCACACGTCCCCGCAAGCTGCGGTCTATAAGTATTCTATCAAACTGCTCGAACCGGTTCCTCCATCCTTGCTCTTTTAACACTTCGATTCGTGGCACTCGAGGGTGCGAAATCCCTCTTGAACTGGTCGATCCTTCTCACGATTCATCGCTCACTCGGCTTCACCTCCTCGGCTATCTTAGCCTTTTCTACCAAAACAGCAAAACCACGCTCCCTCTGTGGAGCTATCAATATCCTAAGCTCATCGCAGTGACCATCCTTGAAGCGGACACTGCGCTCATATTCAATTGCCACTATACCACTAGCATATCGACTCAGTCTCAAAAATTCTACCTCATACTCTGCTACAGTCTTATCACCTTGAGTCAGATTCAAGAATTCCTTTCGACGAGCATCCACATAGCTTGCTCCAACATACCTCCCTTTAAAAGCGCTTTGAACAATTCCTGGTTACTTGCTCAATTGGGGTACTCTCCCTTACGGTGATCCACCATCGATATGCCTCGTCACATAGCAAATGACACGCTCCTTTCACTTTTGCTCCACCGAGGTCTAGGTAAATCCATGATCCGTTCATTACCTCCACCAATATTTCGCCACATTCGGGCCACTCGAGATACACCCTAAATACTTACGCTCGTTGGCGGAGTCGCTCGATATAGACCCCTATTCACCGTCCCAATACTAGCTCCACCACTCTTTCTAAAACCCTTAACATGGCTTGGGATAAAGCGTCATCCCCATGCCCGATCATAAGACCAGTCTCCGTTGCTTGCGACACGGTGGCTCCTCGGTGGCCTATGCCCCGAGGATGAAGATTCACTTGCACCCTTCCGCAACCACGTCCAGCGGCCTCGTCCACGAGCTCCTCTAGTACTCATATCGAATTATCTGATTTACGAATTTTATGAAATTAGTATAACGTTCCACTATTTATTAAGAAAATGTCTTATGTAGATATAGCAGTCAAGGATTTTTCGTATCATCGTAGCCTAGCTACAGTCTCATTCCTACTGCTTACTGACTCTACCCTAGCTAAAGTCTCATAGTAGGGTCTCAGCACTATTCATAATATCATATCAATATCATATATTGTAAGGAAAATATACTTACAGACTTGGTGCCGGGGATTCAGTGCGCCACTTCTTTCTCTAATCCATTTAGAACTAAAAAAACCATGTTTTTGATTATCGAAAATAGAAATTCTAAAACTTTGATTTGAAAACTTCCTTTATTTTGAACTCTTGATTTAAAAGAAAAACTGGTACCTTTTTAACATATATTCTCATAAAACATCTTTAAAATGAATTTTTGAAGCCATTTCCAAAAATACCCTTCTTAGGCCTAAGTTTTCGAAAACATTTTGGACCCGATCCACAGTAGAGTTGTTGCAACCTAGGCTCGATACCACTAAATGTAACACCCCAAACCCGGCCCAGACGTTATGGCCAATCGGACGTGCCACATCGGAGTTAAAAATCGAGTTTCGTTTTAGAGTTTTTAAAAGCCATATGTTTCTTTGAGTTAACAAAGTGTATGGAAGCTAAGCACCGGTAGGTATCCGAGGCGGAGGAGGTGAGCCATGAAGGCCGCTTAAGTACCAAGCTCTTTAATTGGATCCAATCCTAGACATGCCCACAACCATAGCCACACTTTGTCATTTCGAGTTTAAATTCGTTTAAGTGGGCGTCTTTGATTAACCGATGAATCGTGGTGTTGAGATAATTTGAAAACAAGTATCATTTTGAAAACACGTCCTAAGTCTAGCCCATTTGAATAATAATTAACCAATTTTAAAGTTATTAAAATTAAAATAATCCCGAAAAGAAATAAAAGAAAAGTTAAAATTAGCCTTATTACAACCCAAAATAAATAATAGTTAAATGAAATTAGCGGAAACCAACACTTTATTTAAAGCCCAAGGCGATCACCGTGGCCACTCTGAATCCCCTCCGCCCAAGTCCCCACATCAAGGCTCACCTGCAAGGTTAAGGAAAGGGGGGGTGAGTTTGGAAACTCAGTGTGCAACAAGCCCCTTCGAGCCCAAAAACAATAACGACTGTTGGGTCTAAGTCCAAATCCAATCTCAACATATCTTGGGCCATAGCCCTTTTCATGTTTCATATTCCATAACTTTGGGCGAAGCCTTTTCATATTTCATATTCTTGGGCGAAGCCTTTATCAGAACGGTATGGCCCTTAGGCCCATTTCAATATCACATATAATTTCAATGAAAGAATGCAACCCATTTGGGGAGACTACTCAACCCACCATCCGCTACTCTCCACCGTACCAACCAACACACCATGTGGGATTAACTCGACCCACCCCGCCATACTCTCCTTTGGCGGCATAGTCGCTTTATCATATAATGGAGGCCAAGCCTCTTTTAATAATGGGGCAAAAGCCCTTTCAATAAGCAGGGCATAAGCCCTTTTATAAGCGGGGCATAAGCCCTTTTGATAAGCGGGGCATAAGCCCTTTTCACTTCCTCCATCCATATAAAAACCCAACCCAATGCGTTATGATTACATCATGTGCATATCATACATATCATGTGCATATCATACATGTCATGTGCATCTCATACATACCACATTTATCAAAATCCCATGTATTAAAATCATACATAAACCCTAGGGGTATAATGGTCATTTTTACCTAGGGGCAAAACGGTCATTTTCATGGTATAAGGGTAATCTCATAATTTTACCAAAAATTAGGGTTTCCATGTTCATTAACGATTACTAACAATCCATGGGTGCAAACAGTGATTCTGGCCCATTTTTAACGAAATCGAGTTATTGGGCCTAAAACCCCTAATGGCCCTACTTAGCCGATTTTGTCATCTAGGCCCATTTAGCCTATATTCCATAACGGTTTTAACAGTCTTATCATGCCATATAACAGATTACGTTTTCTACCAATTTTTACCCAAATGGGCCTGAAAGCCCAATGGGCCCCACTTCGGCCCCTCGAGGCCCAACTTACCAAGAACGCCAAAAATCACATTCTTACCGTTTCCATCGTTCTCGATCACCGTCTCATCGATTCTAACTAACTAGTGAGCGTTCGCTTGCTCACAAGTCCTCGAAATGCCAAAATTTCGGTATTTCCGCTTTTCGGCATTTTATCGCTTTAAGCTATGAAAGGGTTCGTTACACACCTGATTTGTGATATTCCTCGACGAGATCTCCTACACGATTTCTCCTATAATCATTTGTTAAATAGATCAGCTCGCAATAATTGAACCAAATCAAGAGCTATCCAATATTAACACTTACACATTCGGCCACCATCCATAATGGCCTTAGGCACCATCCAAGCTACTCCAAGTCGACACTACACCTTGCTGCTCCTTCACTAAATAAACCACAAAAATGTTAAAAGAAGACCCCATAAGGCCTATACCCACATTCGGCCATCTCCCTAAATTAGAGAGGTTTCGGCTTTTCTTAAACTCCCTAATATTGAATTGATTAAAGCTACGAGCTCTTACCAAGGTTCACTTACCCAAACGGTTTCAATCCCGTGTTAACTCTGATTCAACGTAGTCGCAGCTCTAAAACACTAGCAGAACTCGTACCACAAGGATCCAACTCTCCTCTTTACAGAATCCACTTAAGTTCCAACACTTACCCTTCCTGCACATAAAAATAAATACTCTTATTTGCCAACACAGGAATCGAACCTGTGCCTTCCTCTATGCTCCACACGCCACCTTTTAGGAGCTTAGTGGCGTCACCCTTGCCACTTTACCAAAGCTCTTTTTGTGATACGTTTTACCCACAACTTAATATAAGGGCACCTAGCCAGAACCCCTAACTCCTAAGTCCAAAATTTTAAAATTCTACCAGGTTTTGGCCAACTCATGGGCCTTCCATAAGCCCATTTACATACCCAAATTATGAATTCTATAATCATATACCAAATTTTAGAAATTTACTTAAAATATCAAGAATTGCGAAAAACCCGAAAATCAGGATGTTACAACTCTACTCTCCTTAAAGAAATTTCGGCCTCGAAATTTACCTGGTCCAAACAGTTGAGGGTACTGCTGACGCATTGCCTCTTCGGTCTCCCAGGTAGCTTCTTCCTTGCCATGGTTCCTCCAAAGTACCTTCACCAACGGGATTGACCTCTTTCTCAACACCTTGACATCACGATCAAGTATTTGTACAGGTTCCTCTTCAAAGGTCAAACCATTGTACCTCAATTTACGCAAGCGCACGATATGAGTTGGGTCGAACGATATCGCCTTAGCATGGACACATGGAAGACATCGTGAATGCGATCCGATTACGAGGTAACTCTAGTTGATAAGCCACCGCCCTATCGACAATGATTCGATAAGGTCCAATAAACCGTGGGCTCAACTTACCCTTCTTACCAAATCTCAAGATCTTCTTCCAAGGTGAAACTTTCAGAAAGACTATGTCCCCAACCGCATATTCAATATCCTTACGCTTCAGATCGGCGTAAGACTTTTGTCGATCCGCCGCCTCTTTTAACCTCTTCCTGATTACCTTAATCTTGTCTTCAGTATCTGCTACCAACTCTGGTCCAAGTATTTGCCTTTCCCCCAATTCTGCCCAACAAGTAGGCGAGTGACACCTTCGCCCATATAGTGCCTCATATGGAGCCATCTGAATACTTGCTTGATAACTGTTGTTATACGTGAACTCCGCTAAGGGCAAATGGTCCTCCCAGCTGCCTTTAAAATCAATAGCACAACCCCTCAACATATCCTCTAAAATCTGAATAACCCTCTCTGACTGCCCATCCGACTGAGGGTGAAAAGCCGTACTGAAATCCAATCGCGTTCCCAATGCCTCATGCAACTTCGCCAAAACCGAGATGTAAACCTTGGGTCTCGATGCGAAATTATCGATCTTGGCACACCATGCAACCGTACTATTTTCGCCACATACAATCCGCCAACTTCAAGTGAGTAATCGGTTCGGACGGTATGAAATGAGCGATTTCGTGAGTCTATCCACAATCACCCAAACCGAATCCTTCTTAGAAGGTGTCAACGGCAACCTACTTACAAAGTCCATAGTTACCCTTTCCCACTTCCAAAGTGGTATCTTTACTGGCTGTAAAAATCCGAAGGTAGTTGATGCTCGGCCTTCACTTGTTGACATAATCGAGCTTTCAATTCTACCAACTCCTTTGGTGCCATCCGATAAGGCAATGGACACAGGAGTCGTTCGGTAGTAAGTCGATTCCAAACTCGACTTCTCTGTTAGGGGTAATCCGGAAGTTCATCCGGGAATACATCCGAAATTCCTTAATAGTCCTAACCGACTCCACCGTTATCTCCTCAAGTCCCGTTTGACTTACAAATGCCAAGTACGCCTCACAACCTTTCCGGATCAACTTCTCGGCTCTTAACGTCAAACAACATTGGATAAATAATCCTTCGTTCCCCTATGACCATTATCTCCTCATCTTCGACAGTTCTTAGTACCATCCTCTTTGCAGCACAATCCAATGTCGCCTTGTGCTTAGCTAACCAATCCATTCCCAAAATAAGATCAAAATCCCGAAATGGCAGCTCCATCAAATCTCCTTCAAAGATTTTATCTTGTGTCACTAACGGTACTGCCCTAAAAATTTTATCTACCTTAACCGAATGTCCCAATGGACTTATTACTGATACCCCACTCACAGTCTTATTACATATGAACTTACCTCGATCGTTAAAACATCGGAACGGATCGATTAGTCCGATACTTTGTTTTCCCCCATTCTAGATCTAATTCTCGATTATCTCAATCTAAATAATATCAAATTTTAATTATTTAATCAATATTTCATTCAATTTAACACAATTTACACATTTTGGAAAAATTACGTTTTTACTCCTGTTATTTTACATTTTTACAATTTAGTCCCTAGACTCGTAAAACAAAATTCATTCAAATTTATCACAATCCAAGCCTAGAAAAATATTTATCATCCTTATAGAAGCCCTCAATTTTCATTTATTCGTACTTTTAACCATAAAATTTCATAATTTCACAAATTAGCCAGAATTTGCATTTTTACTCAAAATCACTTTGTAAAATATGTAAAACTATCTTCTAACTTCCATATTTCATCATCAATCATCAAAAAGCATGAATATTCATCAATGAAATCTTACAAAATCATGAAAAATTTTGAAATTAAAGGTACGGGCTAGCTAGTACTCAAAGTAATGACCACAAAAATGTAAAAATAATAAAAAATTAAGTCAAAACACTTACCAAATTAATCATGCAAGTGCCGAACCCCTAAGTACCAAAAATGGCTTTCTTCTTTCTCAATATTTGACCAAATGAAAATAAAATGGACAAAATCCCTTTTTGTTTTTATTTAATACATCATTTATTAACCATTTACCAAATACCATAGTTAACCTTAATATTAAAACATTAAAACACATAATGGTTGTCCATCATTGTCCACTCATGTTACTAATGGACTATTTACCATTCAAGGCCACTATATTATAAAGCGAAGGCTATATAACTCCTTTAACTAATAGAATGCAACTTTTGCATTTTACGCGATTTAATCCTTTTTGCCGAATTAAGCATTTAAACGATAAAATTTCTTTACGAAACTTTTACGTAATTAATCTATCATGTTGTAGACCTTATTAAAATAATAAAATAAATATTTTGACTTTGAATTGTGGTCTCGAAACTACTATTCTGATTAACCTCAAAAACGGGTTGTTACAGGTAGTACCATTGATTGAATTTGCCTACAACAACAGTTATCAGGCAAGTCTAAAAATGGCGCCTTATGAGGCTTTGTATGGGTGAAAATGTTGAACGCCCTTATATTGGACTGAACTCAGAAAAAGTCAGATTCACGGAGTCGATTTAATCAAAGAGACTAAAGAGAAAGTTAAAGTGATTCGTGATTGCTTGAAGGCCGCTTCAGATAGACAGATATCTTATGCAGATTTAAAATGGAAAGAGATCGAATTTCAAGTGGGTGATCGAGTGTTTTTGAAAGTATCCTCGTGGAAGAAAGTCCTCAGATTTGGTAGAAGAGGCAAGTTGAGTCCTCGTTTCATAGGACCTTATGAGGTTATAAAGAGAGTATGCCCAGTTGCCTATTGTTTGGCTTTGCCACTAGAGTTGGAAAAGATTCATGATGTGTTTCATGTATCCATGCTACGTTAGTATAGATCAGACCCTTCACAGGTGATTGTGCCAACTGAGGTTAAAATTTATCCTGACATGATTTATGGCGAAGAGATAGTCAAGATTTTGGCTCGGGAAGTCAAACAGTTGAGGAATAAGAGTATTGCACTCGTGAAAGTTTTGTGGCATAGACATGGAGACAAGGAAGCAACATGGGAAACTGAAGAGATTATTAGAGATCAGTACCCAAACTTATTCACCGGTAAAATTTTCGGGGACGAAAATCCCTAAGGGAGGAGAATTGTAATAGTCCAATTTAGGGCCTAGTCAGAATAGTGGTCTTGGGACCCCAAATCTGAAGTCGAATAAATTATTTTATTATTATTTTGGAGTTATTGCATGTTTATATTAGTGTACGAAAAATTTGGTAGGTTAATTTTGACGTTTGTGAACCCAATTGTGAAAAACGACTAAATCGCATAAAGTGAAAAAGTCTTAAATTGATTGCTAAGGGTGTCGAATTTGCCATGTATTATAAATTGGGGGTCTTTAAACTAAAATTAGGCCATTAAATAGATGATGGTCGGCCATGAGACAAGGAAAAATCAAAATAGTTAAATATTAGGTGAAGTTGGTGATTTATTTTGACTAAAAAGAAATAAAATAAAATAAAGATGATATAATCCTATTTCCCATTTCTTCTCCACCAATTTTTCATCCATTTTTGAGAGTTTTGAGCTTAAAAAATTTCAATAACTATTTCCTCTTACAAGTAAGTGATTTGCATACTTTTGTTGATGATTTTTGCATTTTTTAGACCCTTGAAGCGTGAACTTTCAAATGGGTATACTATTTTGCAAAATGATTAAGAGTTTAGGTTTTTAACATGAAAGGATTTGTAATGTTTTCTGAGTTTTTATGGAAGAAAATAAGTCTTGGGGGTCTTATAACCAACTTTTGTGAATGGTGTTAGCATGAAAACACCTAAAAGGACCATTTTGCACAAGTTGTAAAATAGATGTTAAATATATGAAATAGTGAGAATTTGGAGTTTCTATAAGAGTAAAAAGGGTTCGGCTAGGCTTAATATGTGAAGAAATTCGATAAAAATTGATTTTCAGACTTAGGGGTAAAATGGTCATTTTGCAAAAGTCTAGGGGCAAATTGGCCATCTTGCCTAATTATGAATTGTAGAGTGCCTAGATTGATAAAGTGACTAAATAAGTGCATTTTGCTATTATAGATCAAGAAATACCGAATCCGAACCTAGACCGAGGAAAAGCCAAGCAAATCGACTAAATCGACTAGTCGCCACATTTTGTAATCCGATGTAAGTTGTATGTAAATAATACAACTACATTGCTTATGTATGTTTTGAATTGTATTTGAATTATTATAGCATGAATTGCTTAATTTTGGAAATGAGATAATATGAAGAGAATAGAGATAATAGAATTCTCGAAAGAACCTAAGGAAATAAATCAGATATTGTAACAGTTCGGTTTTGATCCTAGTCGAAGTAGTAGTTTCGGGACTACATATCTGAGTTGGAAAAATATTTTAATATTATTTTTCGTGCCTATTGTATGTGAATGAGCATGTGTGAAAGTCTCGTATGAAAATTTAACTGTTTGTGTGCTTAATTTGCAAAAAAGGACCTAATCGCGTAAAAGGTAAAAGCTATGTGCTAGATGTTAAAAGCACTTATTTGACTTGACTTATTAAATGAGAGGTCCTTATGTTGTTATTTGACCATTGGAAGTTTGAATGGACATTAATAACCATCCATTATGTGATTTTATAATGGTTTAATAAAGGTTATAATAGTAAAATATTTAATAAGTTAATATATGTTAAAATAAAACATGGAAATAGGCATTATATGTTGTTTTTGTGCCTAAAATTGAAGAACAAAAGAAAAGAAAAAGAGTTTTAGGGTTTGGCAAGTTTAAAGCTTAATTAAGGTATGTTTTAGTTTCGGTTTTTGATGATTTTTATGTTTTTGAGATTGTTGCTTAGTCTACTATCAAGCCCATGTCATAATTTGTGGAATTGATGATGTGTTCATGAGATGAAGTTGTTGAATATGTTATTTTTATGTTGTTAAATAATGAATTATGGAAGCTTGGTATGTGATTAATATGTTTTGTCTTTGGATTTTTGATGAAATTGAGTATTTTGGGCTAAATTGCAAAATGTTATTTTGGGGGACTAAAATGTGAAATAAATGAAATGTATGGATTTGCATGAGAGCTAGGAGAATTTAGCTAGGCTTGTGTACAAGCAAATTTTGTGTAATTTGTGATTTTGTGAATTAGGGACTAAAGTGTCGAAATGTGAAAATGTGAGGGCTATTTTTCAAAATGCCCTAATTGTGTGTATATGGATTGTTTTGAATGATTTTTGAATAAAAGGGTTAATTTTGAATACATTTAGATCAAGAAAAGAGGAATTCAGATTTAGACCGAGGGAAGTCGAAGATTGTAGAATAAACACTCAAGTTGACAACTTCGAGTACGAGGTAAGTTTGTACGTAGAACATGATATTATAAGTACATGTTGCTATTTTGATTATGCATAGATGTGTAAATAATTGAGCTGGATGTATCTGATGATGAATCGAAAGTGTTTGGCACTAAGTGTGTAGTTTAATAAAGTTTCGGCTACAAATGGCACTAAGTGTGCGAGTCGGCATAGCTTCGGCTATATAAGGCACTAAGTGCGCAATATCAACTTAGTTTCAGTTAATTGAGTTTGCACTAAGTGTGTGGAAATCGTTCTAGCATTAGCTAACTTTTAAGCACTAAGTGTGCGGAAATCGTTCTAGCATTAGCTAACCTTTAAGCACTAAGTGTGCGAATGTTTAAAGTAGTGGCGATACTTGGAAAGTGATAAAGTATTCGAACAAGAGGTGAGATTGAAAATGAATGAATATGAAAATGTTCTGGTAAGTATGATACCTATGTGGTAGATAACATTATGTTTATAAAGCTCATTGAATTGGTAAGAACTCATGGATTGAGATGGTATAGATTGGATAGATGAATTGAGAAATCATAAATACTTAAATGTTGATGATTTATGTTTTATATATTGTTGATGATTTTAGTACGAGCTTACTAAGCTTTTGAAAGGTTACTTTCTGTGTATGTTTGAATTGTTTTATAGATATCGAAGCTACCACAAGCTCGGGGACTGTCAAGGATCATCACCATACTATCGAACTCATTTTGGTACATTTGAAAATGTAAATATTTATGGCATGTATAGGCTAGAATGTTTATGTATTTAAGCTTTGATATGTATATATGTTATGCCATGAGAGTTGGCTAACAAATGGTATGTTTGTGTTTAGTTTTGGTGATGGTTTGTGATGTTAAATTGTGTATGCTTGTAATGATTATATGGCCTTGTATGTGGTGGTTATTTTGAAATATGCCAAATGGAGAAAATGGTAAGATTAAGCATGAGTTAGAAGGTGCCATAAGTGAGTTATGAAATAAGTATTTTGGCATATTATTGTACTAAGATTTTTAATGTGTTTTGGTTTGATTTGAATAGGTTATTAAATGATGATGATTTAGTTATAGTGAAGCATGTTTTGAGCATAGAATTGGCTGAAAATTGTGGCATGAATGTTGTTTAATATTGCTTGTAGGTATGACCCAAAAAGGGATGGCAAATTGGCTTATACCAAGCCTGCATTGTGCCATACGGCAATAGCACACGGGCGTGTCTGTTGGCCATGAGCTTAAGTCAGTAGCTAGCTAAGAACCATACAGCCATAGCACATGGGCGTGTCTGTTGGCCGTGGGGAAAGGTTAGTATGTAAACTCTATTTTGGCACGGCTGGTTTCAAGGGTGTGTCTGGTGCCCGTGTGAGGCACACGGCCTAGTTACACGGGTGTGTGACCTCAATAGAATGGAAAAATTTTCTAAGTGATGAAATTTGTGAATGTGTTCGGTTTAGTCCCGACCTCTTACTAATGCATGTTTATGGTCTCATTGACCTAAGAAAGGGACTTAATTTTTATGTTTGATTATAATATGACGATGTTTGAATTTTGATTGTAAAGTGATTATGAAATGTCCTGATGTGTCCAGTAATGCCTCATAACCCTAGTCCAGTGATGGATATGGGTTAGGGGTGTTACAGATATTCATGCCATAAAATTTGGGTCACTCATGTGAGCTAGTGTAAGCCATGTCTGAGACATGCATCGGCAACATTATGAGAGCCAGTGTAAGACCATGTCTGGGACATGGCATTGACATTGAGACGAGTGCTGGTGTAAGACATGTCTGGGACATGCATTGGCCTCGAGACGTAAGCTAGTGTAAGACATGTCTGGCACATGCATCGGCTACGAGATGTGTCAGTGTAAGACCATGTTTGGGACATGGCATCGACATAGATATACTAGAACTTGTGTAAGACCATGTTTGGGACATGGCGTTGATGTTTGACCCCATATTTGAGGCTAAATGAGTATCCGATAATGTTCCATATGGTTCAGTGGTGAAAGTATGATTTAAAGTTAACTAAGACAGTATAACCGTGATGTGAGTGGTACAGGTACCTATATCGTATGTATGAAATGTGAGCTCAATATATGCTATATGAGGTGTGATGAACATTGATGAGTAAGTTTTGCTTATGCCACTTGTGTATTATGATACTTGTTGATGAATGGTAAAGATAAGTTGTATATTTATTTATGTGCAACTTACTAAGCTTTATGCTTACTCCCTCTCCTTTTCCATTTTCTTATAGTGTCGTCTATCTAGCTCAAGGATCATCGGAAGTCAGAGATATCGATCACACTATCAATCGAAGCTTTCGGTATAGTTTGATTTATATTTTTGAATATGGCATGTATAGGGCATAGACTTTGCTATTTTTGTGTCATTGAAAACTGGACAAATGTGTTGGCTTGGGTTAGGAACCCTTCATTTTGTATTAAGCCTTGAATGATGGCTAATATTTATTTTGATTTATACACAAAGAAGTTATTTTCATAGAGGAGTAAAATGCACAAATGGAATGTTGTTTATTGTGGCTGATTGGGTTGCTCGAGATAGTCTTATCTTAATTGTGGTTGCTACCATGCAAGTTGTGTAAGTAAGGGTGGAAAATAGGCTTGGTAATAAGCCTTATATTGTCCACATGAGTAGACACATGGGCGTGTGTCTAGACTGTGTGTGACGCACGGTTTTCCCCATAGGCGTGTGGTCCAGCCATGTGTCCCCTGCACATAAAAATTTCAAGTTAGTATGCATGATAGTAAACACACGGGCAGAGACACGGTTATGTGTCTCAGCCGTGTAATGGACACGGCCTAGCACACGGGCGTGTGCATTGGCCGTGTGTAATAACCCGATTTAGGGCTTAGTCAGAATTGTGGTCTCAGGACCAAAAATTCAAAGATAGAAAAATTATTTTTATTACAATTATGATATTATAGCATGATTATATTAGTGCATGAAAAATTTAGTGAGTTAATTTTAATGTTTTCAAGCCCGATTGCGATAAGAGACTAAATCGCATAAAAGGAAAAAGTTACCTTTTAGTACCCAAATGTGTTGATGAGATAGAGAATCAAAATTTGGAGTATTTAAAGGGAAATTAGGCCCTTTTTAGAGGGCTTGGCCGACCATGGGAAACAAATTGGTCAAAAAGTCCAAGTTTGGTTGGGTTTGGTGGCCAATTTGACTAATATAGTAATAAAATAAGAAAATATGATATCACCTTCTCATCTCGTTCTCTACCACCGAAAATATCAGCTAAAATGGGGGTTTGAAAGCTCAAAAATCTGTAGCAACTTAAAGCACTCATAAGTAAGTGATTTTAATGAGTTTTCTTCAAGATTTTTATATTTTTGGGACCCTTGAAGCATGAGCTTTCAAAAGAGGGTGATATCTTACAAAATAGTCAAGAGTTTAGGATTTTTCCATGGATTTATTTGTGTTATATGCTGAGTTTTTATGGAAAATATGAGTCCTAGTTGTGTTATAAACAACTTTTGTGAAAGTTGTTAGCATGAAAACACCTAAAAGGGCTAGTTTGCATAAGTTGCAAATTAAGTAATAAGTGTGTGATATAGTAAGAATTTGGGATTGCTATAGTAGTAAAAAAAGTTTATCTAGGCTAAAAATACGAAGAAATTCGATAAAAATTGGTTTTCGGGCATAGGGGTAAAATGGTCATTTTGCCAAGGCCCAGGGGCAAAATGGTCATTTTACCAAAGTTGTGAAGTTATGAATGCTTAAATGTGTTTAGTGAGTAAAAGGATGTATATTGTTAATATAGATCAAGATTTGCCAAGACCGAGCCTAGATCGAGGTAAAGCCAAGCAATCCGATTAAGTCGTTTAGTCAAGCACTTTTTGTAGTCCAAGGTAAGTTGTTTGTAAATAGTACAACTACATTGTTAATACTTGTATTCATATTGTCATTGAATTGATATTGTATGAATTGTTAAGTTATAAATTGAGAATACCTTGTAATATTTGAGATAGTAGAAATATCCCATTGAACCTTAGGATATGAATTGGATATTCGTGCCAAGACATTGGGTGATTTGTGCGCCAGTGTAAGACATGTCTAGGATATACTTCGGCCGTAGTATGAGAGCCAGTATAAGACCATGACTGGGACATGGAATTGGCATCCAGACAAGGGCTAGGTAAGACATGTCTGGGACATACTTCTGCCATACTATGAGTGCCAGAGTAAGACATGTCTGGGACATGCAACAGCCTCGACAGAGATGGCCAGTGTAAGACGTGTCTGGGACACGCATCGGCTAAGAGATGTGCTAGTGTAAGTCGTGTCTGGGACATACATCAGCACGCATATATGAGAGCCAGTATAAGACCAGGTCTAGGACATGGCATCGACAATTTATCCCATGTCGAAGGTTCATAGAATATCCAGCAGTATCCCAAAACGATTCAATGGTGAAAGTTGTAGTTCAATTTTGATAAAGAAAGGATGATCATGTTACGAGTGTTACAAGTACCTATATGATAAGCATGAGAAACGAGTTCAATTTAGAAATTGAGACTTGAGTAACTTAAGTTATGTTTACCCTTGAGCTATAAGCATGATGGCAAATGGTGAGAATGTTGTTGTATACTTATTATATGCAACTTACTAAGCTTTATGCTTACTCTCTTTCCTTTCCCTTTTCTTTCAGTACTGCCAATTTACTCAAGGATCCCTTGAAGTCAGAGATACCGATCACACTATCATCCGTTATACCCGGAATAGTTGGATTCATATTTTTGATTGCAGCATGTATAAGGCTAGGCTAGTAAGTTGTATTATTGAGAAATTGTTCATGTATTTTGGTTTAAGATAAAAGTCCTTCATTTTGTATTAGGCCTGGAATAACGGCTATTATTCATTTTGATGAATGCATATAATGTTCTTTCTTTGAATGAATTTGTGTCTGTTGGGGTGAAATTTGTATATTGACATGATCTTGTGTAGGTTGTACAAAATGGGTGACAAAATGCTTGGGAAATAGCCTAGTCTGTCCACACGGGTAAGACACACGGACGTGTGTCTAGGCCGTGTGTGACACACGGCTCACACCCATGGGTGTGTGTCATGGCCGTGTGTCCTTTGCACTTAAAACTTTCAAGTCATTTTAGTATACGGTCAGGCCACACGGGCGTGTGCCCAGGCCGTGTCATAAAGTCAGTATGCATGCTTGTTGCACATGGACAAGAGACACGGCCGTGTGTCTCGGCCGTGTAAATGACATGGTTATAGGGCACGGGTGTGTGCTTGGGCCGTGTAGATTTGGCAGAATGCCCAGGTTTTTAGATACGGGTTCAGGACATGGGCGTGTCCCTAGCACACGGCTGTGCGGTCTATACCCACACGGGCGTGTGGAGCCTTGATGTATGAAATTTTCTAAGTTTTTCATAAGGTCTCGGTTGGGTTCCAAATCACCCCAAATCTATGTTTTGGAATCATAAGCCCGTATACGAGATAGATTACTTGTGAAAAGAGAAGTTGTTAAATTGTTTGAGATTTCATGGTCCAGTTTTATTCAGTTCATTGAGTTTAAGGTAGGTAGCACAGCGACCCCTATCCTAGTGTCGAATACGGGGGACGGGTGTTGCATTTGGTGGTATCAGAGCATGGTTTAGTCGATTCTGGGACTGAACTAGCCAGAGTACAAGTCTAGCTATACATGCCACGTATATGCATATTGATAGTGTGACGATACCTGGCGATTATGAATTGTTTTTATTATAGTAATGGATCCTAATAGAACCACGGCAGATGACGTGGAAAGTAATACGCTGGCTCCCGCAGAAGGGACCGCACCGATAGAGAGTGAGCTAGTAAGTATGGGCTAAGGCGGAGGGGCTAGGGATGCCTACCTCCGAATGATGGATGCTTGGTATGCAAAATTCATTCGTGCGAACCTGAACACTCCACCTCTCCCACCTCCTCCAATTCCTCAGTACCCCTGGGTGGCTCCACAAGGTGCGGATGTGTTCAGGAGAGAAAAGCCTCTGGTAGGCAAGATCCAAAAGCAAGGGGACGAGAAATTTCGGGCTAGTGTAGATGATGACCCAGAGAGAGCAGAGTTTTGGCCAGAGAATACCATAAGGGTATTTGATGAGCTATCATGCACACTCGATGAGTGCGTGAAGTGTGCCATGTCACTTCTACGAAACTCGGCTTATCAGTGGTGGATCACTCTCGTGTCTGTAGTACTGAGAGAAAGAGTAACTTGGGAATTCTTCCAAGAGGAGTTCCAAAAAGAAGTACATTAGCCAGAGGTTTATAGACCAAAAAAAGAAGGAATTTCTAGAGTTGAAGCAAGGTAGTAAGATTGTGACGGAGTATGAGCGAGAGTTTGTGAAACTCAGCAAGTATGCACGAGAATGCGTATCCACTGAAGCTACCATGTGTAAGAGGTTTAAGGATGGCCTCAACGAAGACATTCGTGTGTTTGTGGGCATCCTAGAGCTAAGCTAATTTGTGGTACTCATTGAGAGAGCATGTAAAGCAGAAGAGCTGGTGAAGGAGAGAAAGAAGGCGGCCATTGAGTTGCGAGATTTAAAGAGAAGACAGATGAGGAAGACGCATCAGTCCTCCTCCAAGAGGTCAAAAGAGTTTACTACCAAATCGAATACTTCGGTTGGATATTCAAAGAGAAACAAGAATCAGATGATGACATCTAAAGCCCAAACTACCTTAGTGGCAAGTCTTGGTAGTGCTCGGCCAAGTAGGCCGGAGTGTTCGCAATGTGGAAGACGTCAGTTGGGCGATTGCCGAGTAAGCGAGAGGGGTTATTTCAAGTGTGGGTCACTTGACCACTTTATCTGCGAGTACCTTGAGATGGACGAGAGAGAGAAAATAAGAGGTGAAAGCAAGCAGTGCTCCCTTAAGGGGTAGGTCTTAAGGGAACCCTGGGAGTGGGAATAGTAGTAGAGGTGCACCAAGAGAGGCCGCGATAAGGTCTAAAGGCAAAGCACCGGCGAGGACCTATGCTATACGAGCCCGTGAAGAGGCAGAGTCTCTAGATGTGATCACGGGTACCTTTTCTATTCACGATATAACTGTTGTTGCTTTAATTGACCCGGGATCTACCTAGTCTTACATATGTATGGAATTAATACCTCATTTAAACATGTTAGTAGAGTCCACTAAGTTTGTAATAAAAGTGTCTAACCCATTAGGCAAGCATGTATTAGTGGACCAAGTATGTAGAAATTGTCCTTTGATGATTAGAGGCCATTGTTTTCCGGTTAACTTGGTGTTGTTGTCGTTTAATGAATTCGATGTAATTATTGGGATGGATTGGTTGACCTCCCATGTCGTTGTAGTAGATTGTGAGAGAAAAGTAATTCAGCAAAGATGTGAGGATGGAAATGTTTTTCGAGTTGGGCCAGATAAGTCAGATAATTTGTCTGTGGTAATATCGTCTTTGGCAGCTGAAAGATATTTGAGAAAAGGGTATGAAGCTTATCTAGCTTTTATGCTGAATACCCAAGTCTCCGAGTCGAAGATTGAGTTTGTACCAGTGGTTTGTGAGTTTATAGACCTCTTTCTGGAGGAGTTACCAGGGTTACCCCCAGAGAGAGAGGTTGAGTTTGGTATCGAGTTGGCTCCTGGTACGATGCCAATCTCGATTACACCTTATAAAATGGCCCCCACCGAGTTAAAGGAGTTGAAAGTGCAGTTGCAAGAGTTAACAGATAAAGGTTTTGCTAGACTGAGTTATTCACCATGGGGTGCTCTAGTGCTTTTTGTGAAAAAGAAGGATGGGTCGATGAGTGCTCCAGTGCTTTTTGTGAAAAAGAAGGACGGGTCAATGAGGTTATGTATCGACTACAGACAGTTTAACAAGGTGACAGTGAAGAACAAGTATCCCTTACTGAGGATCGATGATCTCTTCGACCAATTAAGAGGGGCCACTGTGTTCTCTAAGATAGACTTAAGATCGAGCTACTACCAGTTAAGAGTCAAGGAACATGATGTGCCGAAAACTGCTTTTCAGACAAGATATGGGCATTATGAGTTTCTTGTTATGCCTTTTGGATTAACAAATACCCTGGCAGTATTTATGGACTTGATGAACCGCATCTTCTAGCCGTACTTGGATAAGTTCGTTGTCATTTTTATCGACGACATATTGATTTATTCGCGTGATGAGAGTGAGCATGCGGAATATTTGAAAACTTTTTTATGGACTTTGAGGGATAAATAGCTCTATGCTAAGTTTAGTAAGAGCGAGTTTTGGCTTAAGGAAGTTGGATTCCTAGGACACATTGTGTCGGGAGATGGGATCAGAGTTGATCCGAATAAGATCTCAGCTATTGTAGAATGGAAACCGCCAAGGAATGTGACAGAGGTCTGCAGTTTTCTGGGGCTAGCAGGATGCTATAGACTATTTGTAAATGGATTCTCCATGATAGCTACACTAATAACAAGGCTACTACAGAAAGATGTCAAGTTCGAATGGGCAGAAGAGTGCCAAAAGAGCTTCGAGAGATTAAAGGCTTTGTTGACCGAAGCTCCAATTTTAGTGCAACCTGAGTCGAGTAAGGAATTTGTAGTTTTTAGTGACGCCTCCTTAAACGGTTTAGGGTGTGTGCTAATGCAAGAAGGCAAGATTATAGCCTATGCCTCAAGGCACTAAAACTTTATGAGAAGAATTATCCGACCCATGATTTAAAGCTAGCAGCTGTGGTGTTCGCACTGAAGATTTGACGACATCATTTATATGGTGAGAGATGCTTAGTATTTACTGATCACAAGAGTTTAAAGTATATAATAACTCAAAAAGAGTTGAATTTGAGGCAACGACGATGGTTAGAGCTAATAAAAGATTATGAGTTGATTATCGACTATCATCCGTGAAAGGCAAATGTAGTCGCCAACACTTTGAGTAGAAAGTTGTTGTTTGCTTTGAGAGCTTTGAATGCTCAGTTGACCATATCTAATGATGGTTCAATCCTAGCAGAGTTGAGAGCCAGACCGAATTTTCTTCATGAAATTCATGAAGCTCAGAAAGATGATGAGAAACTACAAGTTAAGAGAACTCAGTGTGAATCAGAGATTGAGTCAGATTTTCGTATTAGTACTGATGGGTGTATAATGGTCAAAGATAGAATTTGTGTACCCAAAGATAGTGAGCTCATTCAGAAGATTTTACAAGAGGCACATAGTGGTTGTTCGTCAGTTCACCCGGGTAGCGTGAAGATGTGCAACGACCTTAAGAAAATGTATTGGTGGTCCAGTATGAAAAGAGACATTTCAGAGTTCGTTTCCAAGTGTCTGGTGTGTCAACAAGTAAAGGCTGAACATCAAGTGCCTTCGGGTTTACTTCAGCCTATTATGATTCTCGAGTGGAAATGGGATCTATCACCATGGATTTCGTGACCAATTTACCTCTAACCCCGAGAAAGAAAGATGCAGTATGGGTTATTGTCGATAGACTTACTAAGTCAGCACACTTCATACCAGTGCGTGTCGACTATTCCATTGAAAAGTTGGCCGACTTGTATGTTTCTAAGATTCTGAGGCTTTATGGTGTGCCGTTATCGATTGTATCTGATCGAGACCTGAGGTTCAGCTCGAGGTTTTGGAAAAAGTTACAAGAAGCTTTAGGAACCAATTTGAGTTTCTGCATGGCATTTCATCCGCAAACTGACAGACAGTCGGAAAGAGTAATATAGATCTTAGAAGACATGTTGAGGTGTTGTGTTCTTGAATTCCAAGGAAGTTGGGAAAAATATTTACCATTGGTTGAATTCGTCTACAACAACAACTATCAATCGAGTCTAAAAATGGCGCCTTATGAGGCTTTGTATGGGCGAAAGTGTCGAATGCCCTTATTCTGGACTGAGTTGAGAGAGAGTCAGATTCACGGGGTTGATTTGATCAAAGAGGTTGAGGAGAAAGTTAAGGTGATTCGTGACTGTTTGAAAGCCGCCTCAGATAGATAAAAATCTTACACAGATTTGAAACGAAGGGAGATTGAGTTTGAAGTTGGGGATAAGGTGTTTTTGAAAGTTTCCCCATGGAGGAGAGTCCTCAGATTTGGTAGAAAAGGCAAGTTGAGTCCTCGTTTTATAGGACCTTATGAGATTACCGAGAGAGTAGGGCTCGTTGCCTACCATTTGAGTTTGCCACCAGAGTTAGAAAAGATTCACGACGTATTTCATGTATCCATGCTACGACGATATAGATCAGACCCTTCACATATAATTGCACCAACTGAAGTTGAGATTCTCCCATATATGATGTATGGTGAGGAACCGATCAAGATATTAGCTCGAGAAGTCAAACAGTTAAGAAATAAGAATATACTGCTTGTGAAGGTTTTGTGGCATAGACATGGGGTCAAGGAAGCCACATGGGAACCCGAGGAGTCTCTGAGAAAGCAGTATCCAAACTTATTCACCAGTAAGATTTTCGAGGACGAAAATCCCTAAAGGGGGAGAAATGTAATAACCCGATTTAGGGCCTAGTTGAAACTGTGGTCTCGGGACCACAAATTCGAAGATAGAAAAATTATTTTTATTATAATTATGATATTATAGCATGATTATATTAGTGCATGAAAATTTTAGTGAGTTAATTTTAATGTTTTCAAGCTCGATTGTGATAGGGGACTAAATCGCATAAAAGGCAAAAGTTACCTTTTAGTACCCAAATGTGTTAAATGGCTAGAGAATCAAAATTTGGAGTATTTAAAGGGAAATTAGACCCTTTTTAGAGTGCTTGGCCAGCCATGAGAGACAAATTGGTCAAAAAGTCCAAGTTTTGTTGGGTTTGGTGGCTAATTTGACTTATATAGTAATAAAATAAGAAAAGATGATATCACCTTCTCATCTTCTTCTCTACCACCAAAAATATCAGCTGAAATGGGGGTTTGAAAGCTCAAAAATCTGTAGCAACTTAAAGCACTCATAAGTAAGTGATTTTAATGAGTTAAGTAAGTGATTTTAATGAGTTTTCTTCAAGATTTTTATATTTTTGGGACCCTTGAAGCATGAGCTTTCAAATGAGGGTGATATCTTACAAAATAGTCAAGAGTTTAGGATTTTTCCATGGATGTATTTGTGTTATATGCTGAGTTTTTATGGAAAATATGAGTCCTAGTTGTGTTATAAACAACTTTTGTGAAAGTTGTTAGCATGAAAACACCTAAAAGGGCTAGTTTGCATAAGTTGCAAATTAAGTAATAAGTGTGTGATATAGTAAGAATTTGGGATTGCTATAGTAGTAAAAAGAGTTTAGATAGTCTAGAAATACGAAGAAATTCGATAAAAATTGATTTTCGGGCATAGGGGTAAAATGGTCATTTTGCCAAGGCCTAGGGGCAAAATGGTCATTTTACCAAAGTTGTGAATTTATGAATGCTTAATTGTGCTTAGTGACTAAAAGGATGTATATTGTTAATATAGATCAAGATTTGCCAAGACCGAGCCTAGATCGAGGCAAAGCCAAGCAATCTGATTAAGTCGTTTAGTCAAGCACTTTTTGTAGTCCAAGGTAAGTTGTATGTAAATAGTACAACTACATTGTTAATACTTGTATTCATATTGTCATTGAATTGATATTGTACGAATTGTTAAGTTATAAATTGAGAATGCCTTGTAATATTTGAGATAGTAGAAATATCCCGTTGAACCTTAGGATATGAATTGGATATTCGTGCCAAGATATTGGGTGATTTGTGCGCCTATGTAGGACATGTCTGGGATATGCTTCGGCAACACTATTAGAGCCAGTATAAGACCATGTCTGGGACATGACATCGGCATCCAGACAAGGGCTAGTGTAAGACATGTCTGGGACATGCTTCAGCCATACTATGAGTGCCAGAGTAAGACATGTCTGGGACATGTATTGGCCTTGACAGAGATAGCCAGTGTAAGACGTGTCTGGGACACACATCGGCTAAGAGTTGTGCTAGTGTAAGACATGTCTAGGACATGCATCAGCATGCATATATGAGACCCAGTATAAGACCTTGTCTGGGACATGGAATTGGCAATTTATCCCATGTCAAAGGTTCATAGAATATCCAGTAGTATCCCAAAATGGTTCAATAGTGAAAGTTGTAGTTTAATTTTGATAAAGAAAGGATGATCATGTTACGATTGTTACAGGTACCTATATGATAAGCATGAGAAACGAGCTCAATTTAGAAATTGAGACTTGAGTAAGTTAAGTTATGTTTACCTTTGAGCTATAAGCATGATGGCAAATGGTGAGAATATTGTTGTATACTTATTATATGCAACTTACTAAGCTTTATGCTTACTCTCCTTCCTTTCCCTTTTCTTTTAGTACTGCCAATTTACTCAAGGATCCCTTGAAGTCAGAGATATCGATCACACTATCATCCGTTATACCCGGTATAGTTGGATTCATATTTTTGATTGTGGCATGTATAAGGCTAGGCTAGTAAGTTGTATTATTGAGAAATTGTTCATGTATTTTGGTTTAAGATAAAATCCCTTCATTTTGTATTAGGCCTGGAATAATGGCTATTATTCATTTTGATGAATGCATATAATGTTCTTTCTTTGAACGAATTGGTATCTTTTGGGGTGAAATTTGTATATTGACATGATCTTGTGTAGGTTGTACAAAATGGGTGACAAAATGGCTTGGGAAATAGCCTAGTTTGTTCTCACGGGTAAGACACACAGGCGTGTGTCTAGGCCATGTGTGACACACGGCTCACACCCATGGGTGTGTGTCATGGCCGTGCATCCCCTGCACTTAAAACTTTCAAGTCATTTTAGTATACAGGCAGGCCACACGGGCATGTGCCCAGGCCGTGTCATAAAGCCAGTATGCATGCTTGTAGCACACGGACAAGAGACACGGTCGTGTGTCTCAGCCGTGTGAAGGACACAGATATAGGGCACGGGTGTGTGCTTGGGCCATGTAGATTTGGCAGAATGCCGAGGTTTTTAGACACGGGTTCGGGACATGGGCGTGTCCTTAGCACACGGTCGTGCGTTCTATACCCACACGGGCGTGTGGAGCCTTAATGCATGAAATTTTCTAAGTTTTTCATAAGGTCCCGGTTGGGTTCTGAATCACCCCGGTTCTATGTTTTGGGCCTCATTAGCCTGTATATGAGATAGATTGCTTGTGAAAAGAGAAGTTTTTAAATTGTTTGAGATTTCACGGTCCTGTTTTATTCAGTTCGTTGAGTTTAAGGCAGGTAGAACCGCGAACCTTATCTTAGCATCGGATACAGGTGAGGGGTGTTACACCGTGTGATATTTTGGGGATGCTGACATCAGAAAAGAATGTCCATGTTGTTGCACACGGGCTAGGACACGGGCGTGTCATGGCTATGTAAAGGACACAGGCCAGGCACACGAGCGTGTGCCAGGCCATGTGAAAACCCCTGTAGGTGTGTATTTAAAATTATTTCTACACGAGTGGAGGACACGGGTGTGTCCCTATATTGCTTGGGCCGTGTGAGCCACACGGGCCATCACACGACCATGTCAAAATGGCCACACGGGCATGTTGCCCTTCCACACGGGTGTGTGCCTTGTTTCAAAGTCAAATTTTCTATAGATGGTTTAAGGACCCGGGTTGATCCTTAATAGTTTTCAATGGTCAATTTGGGGCTCGTAGGCCCATAATAAGAAGTTTTAAATAGAAATTGAAAAAGTTCTAATTTGGATCAAGTCTCGGTGACTTGGAGAATGTTTGTGTGCATGAGATCGAGTTAAGTAATGCCTCGTATTCCGCTCCAGCGTGGGTTATGGGTCCAGGTGTTACACTTAGTAAGCCATATACAAATAAAATCATATTATAACACATATAAGCATCATAAAATACATATATTCCATAGTCAAACACTATCAAAGAGCACATAGTTCATATACGTTTCACATATTCCCAATTCATTTGCACATATAACATATTTTTCTTATACTTATATCACTTATCATCACTTGCACATATACTTACCTTTCACTTTCAAATGATGATAAATATTTCAAACGTACCTGAATCAGATACACATCCATATAGTTATTCATTTCTCTGAATGACTGTTGAACTGTTAGGAATCAATAAGGATACTCGGATAGCTCAAAAAGATCGTACAATGCCAACGTCCCAGACGTGGTCTTACATGTAATCAAATATCGATGCCACTGTCCCAGATAGGGTCTTACACAAAATCAAATAGGTGCCGATGTCCCAAACATGGTCGTACACGAAAACACATATCGGATCCTATGTCATGACATATGATTCCTAACTATTCCTATGGTTTGTATGGGGCTTTTCGGACATCATCACATTATCGTAACTTTCTTGGATTTATCATATTCAACTCAAATAGCCATTCATTAACGTTCAGTAGCATATAAACATTAATATTCCAATTCAAATCACATTTATTTGTATATAGAGTTACCTCGTATGGATTCGAATGAACGGAATCAACTACTCGACGACTTTCGACTTTCTCCGATTTAATTCCCTTTTCTTTGGTTCTTGATCTAAACACATTCAAATTTGACTTATTCAATCTCACACTCATTCAAATCAATCCAAAAACACATATTTAGGGCATTTTACAATTTAGCCTCACATTTTCACATTTTAACACTTTAGTCTCTAATTCATAAAATCATAAAATACACAAAATTTCCTTATACCCATGATTAGCCGAATTTTCATAGTGTCCATACAAGTCCACATATTTTATTTATTTCAATTTTAGTCTCTCAAAATCTCATTTTTACAATTTAGCCCAAATTACTCAAATTCATCAAAAATTCAAAGACAAAATATATTTATCTATCATAAATCTTTCATTTTTCATCATTTAACAAGACAAAGCTTACAATTTCATCAATGAAATAATTCAAAATCATCAAAAAAAATCAGAAATTAAGACATGGGCTTGATAGAACACTAAGCAACAATCACAAAAACGTAGAAATTATCAAAAATCGAACAAAACACATACTTAAATCAAAGAAAGCATTGGTCGAACCCTAGTTGTGTTTTTCTTTCTTTGTCTCCTTCAATTTTCGGTAACATGAACACAAAAATGGCCTTATTTCATGTTTTTTTTAATTAAATCAACATTATTAATTAGTTTAAGATTTTTCCCTTACATTAAAACATTAATAAACCATTATATAATGTCCAACTAAGTCATTTAATACATTCCATGGTCAAATAACCACATAAGGACCTCACAAATAATAAGCCATAACAAATAGGCACTTTTAACAAATAGCTAGCCACTTTTACATTTTATGCGATTAGGTCCTTTTTGCAAATTAAACACACAAATGGTAAAATTTTCATACGGAATTTTCATAGATATCAATTCACATATAATCAGCACAAAAAATAATATTAAAATATTTTTTGACTCAGGTTCGTGGTCTCAAAACCACTATTCCGACTAGGGTCTAAACCGAGCTATTAGACTGGCACATTAGTGCATAATCTCATACACAAACTAATCCTATGACATGCTAACTATATTCGAAACAACCCGAATAGCTAATAGGGTTCCAATATTCAACATCATTTACAATTTAATACAATTACAATTTATCAAGCATATACATTATCACAATCCAATCTATTAACATATCACATATACTTCATGTAATTCAACACATTTCCACCCAATCTCATAAAACATGAATATTTCAAATATTTCATGCTATTTTACATTTTATTCATTTTAGTCCTCTATTTTGGCAATTCACAATCAAGCTCAATTCAATAGCTCATATTATTAATAGGCACTCACCTTGACATTTCTAAATGCAGTTAACATAAAAATGCAATCAACATGACCCCAAATCGTAAATGTATAAATCATGGTCTCACGTCACTTGTCGACAACTCTTACTTTTCCTTTCCTCTTGAAGGTTTCATGTCAATGTTAGCCACGAGTAGTCACAAAACATAACACATTACCAAATTCCAGCCAATTCATAACCAAATATCAATTTACACATAATTTTCAAATTATTCAATTTAGTCCCTAAATAGAGACAAGTATAACTTTTAATTTTGGGCTTCGAATTAAAACTCGATTTTATCATAACTCATTAGGGACCTTATAATTTCTATTTCTGTTGAAATTTCATAACATTTTTTCATTTTATCCAATTTGGTCCCTAATGTACAAACCTAACAATTTAGCTTTACAATTTTGTCCTTGTCTCACAAATGGTAAAATTTTCATACGGAATTTTCACATATATCAATTCACATATAATTAGCACAGAAAATAATATTAAAATATTTTTTGACTCAGGTTTGTGGTCTCAAAACCACTATTCTGACTAGGGTCTAAACCGAGCTATTAGACTGACACATTAGTGCATAATCTCATACACAAACTAATCCTATGACATGTTAACTATATTCGAAACAACCCGAATAGCTAATAGGGTTCCAATATTCAACATCATTTACAATTTAATACAATTACAATTTATCAAGCATATACATTATCACAATCCAATCTATTAACATATCACATATACTTCTTGTAATTCAACACATTTCCACCCAATCTCATAAAACATGAATATTTCAAATATTTCATGCTATTTTACATTTTATTCATTTTAGTCCTCTATTTTGGCAATTCACAATCAAGCTCAATTCAATAGCTTATATTATTAATAGGCACTCCCCTTGATATTTCTAAATGCAGTTAACATAAAAATGCAATCAACATGACCCCAAATCGTAAATGTATAAATCATGGTCTCGCATCACTTGTCGACAACTCTTACTTTTCCTTTCCCCTTGAAGGTTTCATGTCGATGTTAGCCACGAGTAGTCGCAAAACATAACACATTACCAAATTCCAGCCAATTCATAACCAAATATCAATTTACACATAATTTTCAAATTATTCAATTTAGTCCCTAAATAAAGACAAGTATAACTTTTAATTTTGGGCTTCGAATTAAAACTCGATTTTATCATAACTCATTAGGGACCTTATAATTTCTATTCCTGTTGAAATTTCATAACATTTTTTCATTTTATCCAATTTGGTCCCTAATGTACAACCCTAACAATTTAGCTTTACAATTTTGTCCTTTTCTTAAATTAAGATTAATTTAGCTTTACTATTTAGTACATGAGCTAGCTAAATCAAGTTCACATGATTCAATTTCCATAAAAATCGAAGAAAAATAGCTAGGGACTTACTTGAAATTAAGGGTCAAATGTTGAATAAAGCTTGAAATCTTTCTCCTTTAAGCTTTAATGGTGAATAATAGGTTTGGGGAAAGAAGATGGCAACATCCCACTCATTTATACCTTATATACTAGTATTAATACTTAATTAATCTTACTTTATTCTTTAACTAAACCTAGTGTAATTTATCAATACTGTCCACTATCCTCCAATTAAAATGGGTTTTTTAATCATTTTAGTCATTTGGATAGTTTCTATTTAAGTCCCCAAGCCTTATTCTAATTAAAAATCTATAGCAATTAAACTTTACGATTTAGTCCCTAAGCCTTAATTACTTATGATTTCAACTAAATCGCTTAACCAATTTTCAATTCACGAATATAATAAATCCATAAACATATTTACTAAATATTTACGGTCTTGGTTTATAGAAATGAGGACCCAAAATTACCTTTTCCAACATCGTTAGAAATCGAGTCATTACAATTTGTGTCGAGTGAGGGCTTAAGCAACATAGGCCAAACATAGAACAATAAACAATTTAATTACTTTTAGTAGGAAAATAATTCTCTCATTAGAAATCAATGAAAATTGTAATTCCTGAAAAATAGAATTTATCTTATGGAAATAAATTCCCACTACGTTTTGGCAAAACAACAATATATAAAACTTGTATGTTAATAACTCTACCAGTGCAATCTATTTATAGGGAGAGATAGGAGAATTTTGGTTGAATAAGGATTACACAAATCCCCTAGTTAGACTAGGGGAGTGATGGGTGGCACACCCTTGTAAATATTAATAGTTTTGTTGCCTCTCACTTATCATATTGATCTGCCACAATTCGTTGTTACAAATTAAGCTCTTTTCGCCATTTAATGAGCTTGTATTCAAGTGATTTTCTATATTTTAATTTTGTTTTAGAATTAGTTAATTTTGAATTTAAGTTGAATAAATTGAGCTTTTAGTGTTGTTTTATGACCTTTTAGGCCAATCCAGGCTAAGAAAGAACTAACAAATTGATTAAGTGTGCAAGATAGCATTTTTGGCCAACGAGTCAGTGGACTGTCATGAATGTCGCAACATTTAAGGAGAAAGTCATGACACCGAAGCAAGCCTCGACACTTAGCCAATTTTCCAAATAAAAATCCAAGAGGCAGGCTATTAGAGACGATGTCACAACACCAATAAGCCAAAGTCCCGGCATTCAACCTAGACTCCAAAGGAGGAGAATACTGCCAACGGTTTTGCGATATTAGGAAACCAAAGTCATGACATTCCATCCAGTCCCCAAATACCAAACATTCTGCCATCAAAGTCACGACACCAGCTATAAGGTGTCGTGACATCAGTTTGACGAGGCCCATATGATTGCAAGGGGTATTTTTGTCCATACAATCTTAGTTAACTTGTTACACAACTTATAATTGACCTAAATTGGTCATTCAACATAAACACTATAAATATTAGCTCATAAGACCTAATTAGGAGTGCTAATTTCTATTATTAAGTTCTTTCATAGGATTAATTAGGGTTTTAGGTAGATTTCTATTTTCTTTTAAGTTGTTAAACACTTAGCTCATTTTAAGCAATTTATTTTTATGTTTTCCTTTTATTACATTTTTTGGTATTTTTTTCTTGCCAAATCAAAGATCAACATCATTCATTGGTTCAACAATCCAAGCTTTGATTCAAGATATTTGGATTCTTGAGCACTATTTTCCCTTCTCCTTTTATTCTACATTTAATTGAATGTTTGATAATTTTGTAGGAGAGATTGCATCTAGAATGGCCATGAAATAAAACCCCCAGAAGGTTGACAAGCTGAAGTGAGAGTGATTGGCTTGGGTTTAGGGTATTCAGGCTAGTTAGCTAGATTAGGTTAAGTGAATTAAACTTTAAAATTGATGACTTTATGAAGTAACTTAGGTAGATGATGCCAAAAGGATAGTCTGCTTATCACCAACTTAATCTAACCTAGTTTCATTATCAAGTCAAAAGATAAGTAAATTAATTCGATCAATTAATCTAGTTATAGGTCGAACAATATTAATTAGGTTAATTGTTAACTAATTAGCAAATCCCTTAGAACTAAGTTAATCATGAACATGGAAGTGAGTCACCCTTCTGTTTGCTTATATTGATTGTGATTTTGGTCTTAGCTTTTATATACTTTAGTTTTATTTCGGGATTCATCTCTTTATTATTTCACCATAATATGATTACTATGTGAGTAGTTATTTAGACCTAGGTAGTATGTTCTTCCTTGTTGATAATTTAGTTTAAACAAACCTCCCTTGGGTATGATCCTTAGAATACTTCCTAGTGTTTCATTGCAAACTTTACTATATTACAATTTGACATGTACACTTGCAAACAATGCACTTCATTCAGATATTCAATTGCATTTTTTCAAGCCCAGACGCACGCATGTTGGGGTGTGGTCACATATGAGGGGGATTAGGCCTCTCATGTATTGGGTCCAATTATATGTGCTTTTCAGAATTTTGACCCAACACGTTATAATTTAATCCAACCCAATATTTGTTTTCTATTCCAAAAATAAATATTAATTAATTAATTAACTAAATTAATTTTCAATTAAATAATTTTTTGAACCTAATTCTAATTTTATTAAATTCAAGACGACTTTATCGTAAAAGAATCTATGAGGAAATATATTTAATTTCTCTCATTTTAGGTGCTTCAAATGTTGGCTCGAACCAATTGAAACGAAACATAGAACAAGAAAAAGTTTTCTCTCATTTTGGGGTGAAAATGAAAATTCTCTATTCTTTAATAGAAACTAGTAGAATTTTTATTCTGGAAAAATATATTTAATAGTTGAGAATAAATTCTCCCTACTTTTCAACAAAGTAACAATCTCTAAAAGTTGTGTTAACAGCTCTACCGATGGCAACTATTTATAGGAAGAGAAGGTAGAACCCTTGTTGAGTTGTAGTGGTTTATTTCAAATAGAAAAACAACATCCTACTTAGAATAAGACTACCGTGAATGACAAACCCAATTATTTCTACTAGGGTTGCCGCCCCTTCATGTCCATGAGAGGTTTTTGGGCCTCTCTCACATTGGGTCTAATTATGAGTACTTTCTAGGCCTTTTTGACCCAATTTTATGTAATGTGATCCATCCCGATTCAATTTTTCTATTTCTCAAAATAAAATTTAATATTTATATATTAAATAATTTTCCTATCCCTATTTTACCCTCAACAAAGTTTTTATGATTTTACCCCTAGTAAAATTTTGAGAATTTTTTCGTTGATAAAATTTCGAGAAAATATGTTCAATATTTCACAACTTAACATGTTCACTATGACCAAATGGTTTATTTTCATTTTCTGTCTTTAAAACAGTCCAAAAATATAAACTCATTTTTCCGATCATTTTTTAAGTAATTCATATAGGATTGCGTTGCCTTCTTCTCCTCGACTAATTGTAGGGGGTCAACTATCAGACAGCACTGCCCCTTCAGCGGGAGCAGGTGTGTTACTTTCAACGTCATCTGCCACTGCTCTGTTGGGATCCATTTACTATATGAAAACACATCTTAATATCGTAAGTAGTCGTCACACTATCATAATATACGTATGGCATGTATAGCTAGACTTGTACACGTGCTACATTAATCCAAGAATCGACTAAATAGTAGCTCTGATACCACTAAATGTAACACCCTTTACCCGTATCCGATGCCGAGACAGGGTTCGAGGCATTACCGAACTTAAACATAAGCAAACATACAAAACGGAGCCATAAAATTTCATCCAATTTAAAACCATTTATACATATGCATATCGTCCCTATTAAGGGCCTCCTAGGCCCAAAACATACATTGGGAGTGGTTCGGGACTAAACTGAGAACTTTGAAAACATTTGGAAGACTTAGAAAATTTTTCATGGAAACAGGGTCACATGCCTGTGTGGGTAGGCCATGCGGTCACACAAATACCTGTGTGGCTTGGGACACGCCCGTGTCCTCAGCCCGTGTAACTCTCTATTTATGACATCATGAACACAATTAGGGTCACACGGCTAAGTCATATGCTCAAGTACTAGGCCGTGTGGCAAATTAAATTCCAAAAATTAAGTACAGACTTCACAAGGCCTGGGCACACGCCCATATCCTAAGGCCGTGTCCTTCACACGGCTGAGACACACGGCCGTGTCTCTGAGCGTGTGTTTACTACTAGGCATTCTACTTTACTTAATTAAGGTGCAGAGGGTACACAGCCGAATCACACACCCATGGGCCAGACCGTGTGTTATACATGGTTTGTCTACTCGTGTGGACAACTTTGAGGCTATTTTCCAAGCCATTTGCTACCTTTAAATGCTCACTCACTTATACATTTTTGATGATATGCAACATAGCATATTTAGTCACTCAAATACTCACAATCATGATTAATCCATGACTTTGTAATGTCAACATATCACATGCTCAAACCATCATGCTTTCATACGCCATTCCACACCAATTTCATATTTATTCATTCTTATAAACCTATCTTCAATCTACTCAATTATAGCATAGTTATGGTCATACCTATTAGTCCTAATTCATTCATTAAGCATATGTGCCATTTATCACATCCATTACTAACAAGTAGCCACCAATCACATCACAAAGCCTAAACACATTGCATGCATGCATAAATAGTTAGGGTTACAACCCGGAAAGCAAATATAAGCCACATCTCATGGCCTTATAAAAAATGAATCATAATACCATCATGAGCCAACACAATTTGGCTATTCAAAATGACACATAACAAAATAACCAAGTCTCCTATACATGTCATACTCAAAATGTTGAGACTAACTATACCCAAATGTCCAATTGATAGTGTGATCGAGTCTCCGACGTCCTTCAATTCCCGAGCTAGCTTGGCGGCACTATAAGAAATGGAAAGGAAGGGGAGTAAGCTTAAAGCTTAGTAAGTACACATGCAAATAATAAGCAACATAAATCATACAATTAATATAAGGCAAAGTTTCATAAATGTCATCAAGTCCCATAAGCACAACTTTCTCATATGCATTCTTACCACATGCTTATAACATACCGAGTTCTTTACTCATGAGTTTGACGTACATATCTGTACCAAATCGTATTACATTCTCATAGTTCCTCATCATTGACTTACTTGTCGCATCTCACTGATTTACCCATTGAACACTTGGAATACTATTGGATACACGGAAAGCTTGCACATAATGCCTCATACGTAGCCACATGCTACCTCATATCACATATCACACATCGCTCACTCTCGAGCTAATCATGGGCCTGCTCACACAAGTTGAAAGTTGGGATGTAACTACATGGGCTACTCACACAAGCTAACAGTTACGGCAACACATGCCGGCCTACCCAGCCATCGGTAGAACGTACAAGACCAGCACCCAGATTCACATAGTTACATGTACACATAATCTCATGAGCTCATAATCACATAGTTCCTAGTGACATGTCACATTGTATCCTAAATTATTCCTAAGGTTCAAACAGGATTTTCTTAATGCCACATCTTCGTCAAACTCATTCACAACGTCATTCTCATGTACCATAATGTCTTTCATACTTTCATCATAACAATTAAAAATAAAAATTCATACATTGATAAGGCATTAAAACATGATACAACATTTCATTATTTACATATGAACTTACCTCAGTACAAAAATACTAAAAATAAATCTAATCGTCGTACACCTTATTTTTCCCCGATCAATGTCCGTTCCTCGTTTTTATTGCTCTATAATACCAAATTTAGCTTATTCAATACACACTTTATTCAGCTCACTCCATAACTCATATTTTGGAAAAATTACCTTTTTATCCCTAACTTTTCACATATTTACAACTTAGTCCCTAGGCTCGTAAAATGAAATGTGTCCATTTTCTTTGTCACCCAAGCCTAGCCGAACTTAACACATGCTCATAATAGCCCACATTTTCCTTCAAATAATATTTTTACTACTCATTTTTACAACTTTTACAAAAAGGTCCTTTTTAGGTATTTCCATGAAAAATCACTTAGTAAAAGTTGTCTAACACATATTAAACATTCATATTCCTCCGTTAAACATCAAAATATATGCACGTCACACATGGGTCAATTTTTAAATATGAACCCTAGCTCAAAATAAGGATAAAAATAGGTAGATCGGTTGATGACAACTTCAAAAATGTAAAGAACATTAAAAACGGGGCTAGGATACACTTACTATTGAGCTTGAAAGGTGAAAAAAAACCCTAGCTATGGCCCTTCTAAATTTCGACGCACACAAGAAGAATATGAGCCAATTTTTGCTTCATTTTTCTCTTTTTATTTTTTTTATAACCAAATGATGAAAATGCGCTTAAGGCCTTTCTTTCAAATTTTTTTTATCCATGCTCATTTTTGTCCACAAAATTAGAAATTGGCCAAATTGCTATTTAAGACCCTCTAATTAAAAATCCATGAAAATTTCATGCTCAAAGCTTCTAGAACATGTATTTTGCAACTTATTCAATTAGGCCTAATTATCAAATTAGACACTTTATGCAGAAAATTTCTTCATGAAATTTTCACACAATGATGCAATCATATCATAGACCTCATCATAATCATAAAATAATTATTTCTACTTCCAATTTGTGGTCGCAAAACCACTATTCTAACTAGGCCCAAAATTGGGATGTTACAACTCTCCCCCTTTAGGGATTTTCGTCCCTGAAAATCTTACCTGTAAAAAGGTTTGGGTATTGGTTTCTCATGTTTTCCTCGAGCTCCCATGTAGCCTCTTCCACCCCATGTCTTTTCCATAATACTTTCACAAGGGAAATACTTTTATTTCTCAATTGCTTGACTTCTCGAGCCAAAATCTTAACCGGCTCTTCGCCATAAGTCATGTCCGATCGAATCTCAACCTCTGTTGGTGAAATCACATGTGAAGGGTCTGATTAGTATCGGTACAACATAGACACATGAAACACATCATGAATTCTTTCCAACTCAGACGGTAATGCCAACCGATATGCCACTGGCCTTATCCTTTCAATAATCTCATACGGTCCAATAAAATGTGGACTCAACTTGCCTTTCCGGCCAAATTTGAGAACTTTCTTCTACAGAGACAATTTTAGGAATACCTTATCACTGACTTGAAACTCAATCTCTTTCCATTTCTAGTTTGTATAGGATTTCTATCTATCCGAAGCAGCTTTCAAACAGTAACGGATTATCTTTACCTTTTCTTCGATTTCTTTGACTAAATCAACTCCATGAATCTAGTTTTCTTTGAGTTCGATCCAATACAAAGGCGTTCAGCACTTATGCCCGTACAATGCCTCATAAGGTGCCATTTTCAACCTCGACTGAAAACTATTGTTGTAGGAAAATTCCACCAACGGTAAGTACTTTTCCCAACTACCTTGGAACTCAAGAACACAACACCGTAGCATATCCTCAAGAATCTGAATTACCCACTCAGACTGACTGTCAGTTTACAGATGGAAAGTAGTATTAAAATTCAGCTTTGTACCCAAAGCTTCTTGTAACTTTTTCCAAAATCGTGCTGTGAACCTCGGAACGCTATCTGAAATAATCGAGAAAGACACTTCATGTAATCTCAGAATTTTAGAAATATACAACTCGGCTAACTTGTCAAGTGAGTAGTCGGTACGTACTGGTATAAAGTGAGCCGACTTTGTCAATCGATCAACAACAACCCATACGACATCTTTCTTTTTGGGTGTCAATGGCAAGTCCGTCACAAAGTCCATAGTAATACGGTCCCATTTCCACTCAGGAACCATCACAAGTTGAAGTAATCCGAATGGTACTTGGTGTTCAACTATTACTTGCTGACAAATAAGGCATCTTGATACAAACTCAAAAATATCTCTTTTCATCTAAAAAATATCTCTTTTCATACTCAGCCACCAATACGATTTCTTCAAGTCATTGTACATTTTCGTACTACCCGGATGAATAGACAAACAATCACTATGTGCTTCATAAAAAATCTTCTGAATCAACTTAGTATTTTTTAGAACACAAATCCTATCTCGAAACATCAAGCGACCTGTAACACCTTTTACCCGTATCCAAAGCTGGGAGAGGGTTCGAGGCATTACTGGGATTAAACGTAACCAATCATACAAAACCGGGCCATACAATTTTGTCCCATTTAAATCTTTTCAATCACATGCAAAATTATCCCTTATACGGGCCTATGATGCCTGAAACATACATCGGAAGCGGTTCAGGACTAAACTGAGAGGTTTTTAAACCTTTTCAAAACTTAAAAAATTTTCATACTTTGGAGAGTCACATGCCCGTGCGGGTAGGCCGTGTGGTCACACACTCTCGTGTGGCTTGGGACACACCCTGTCCTTAGCCCATGTAACTCTCTGAACAGCATCAACAAAATAAGGTCACACGGCCAAGTCATACGTCCGTGTGATTAGGCCGTGTGGTGAATTAAATTCCAAAAATTAAGTGCAGACTTCACACGTCCTAGGCAGACGCCCATGTCCTAAGGCCTTGTCCTTTACACGGCTAAGACACATGGATAAGACACACGACCGTGTCTCTGCCCATGTGTTTACTACTACGTATTCTGTTTTGCATTTATTAGGGTACAGGGGACACAGACCAGATCACACGCCCATGGGGCGGACCGTGTGTCACACACGGCTTAGACAAATGCCTGTGTCTCTAACCATGTGGATAATTTCTAGGCTATTTTCCAAGCCATTTGCCACCCTTAAACACTTACATACTTACACTCACTTCATGGCATACAACATGGCACATTTGGTTACCTAAGCATTTACATTCATGGTTAAATTATGACTTGGTAATGTCAACATATCACCTATTCAAACTATCATGCTCTCATATGGCATTCCACACCAATTTCATATTTGTCTATCATCTTTACTAACCTACTTTCAAGTTATACACTTGCATCACATTTATTGTCATGCACATTAATCATATTTCATACACCAAACATATATGTCATCCATCACACTCATTAACCATAAGCAACCATAATCACATTAAAGCCTAAGAACATTTGCATGCATGCACTAATAATTAGAGTTACAACCCAAATAATCAATATGAGCCTCCTCTCATGGCCATATACGAAATAGTCATAATACTTTCATGAGCCAACACATTTGGCTAATCAATATGACATATAACAAAAAGACCAAGTCCCTATAAATGTCATATTCAAAATAATGAGACTAGCTATACCAAATGTTCAATAGATAGTGTGATCGACTTTCTGGCATCTTTCGAACCCCGAGCTAGTTTGGCGACACTATAAGAAAAAGAAAGGAAAGGGTAAGCATTAAAGCTTAGTAAGTTCATATGCAAATAAAATACAACTTAAATAAGTATTAATCATACATTTAACATAAGGAATATAATCTTGCATTTTATCAAAATCTCTTAAACTCATTCTTCATATATATATATACATATTCATATTTTCACCACAAGTTCATCATAAATGTCCATACCTGTGCCCACTTGCACATAATAACTTACTTTCTCCTCTTCGACGTATTCATCAAGGTTACTCATTGAACTTCCTCTAGAACTACCTGTTGAACACTTGAAATACTATCGGATACAACAGAATCTTACACCTAAGTGCCTCATATGTAGCCAATGTTACCTCATATCACATATCACATGTTGCTCACTTTCGAGCTACTCATGGGTCTGCTCATATAGGCTACCGGGTATCCGCAACGCGTACTAGACTACCTAGCCACCGATAGAATATACGAGACCAGTACCCAGATGCCAAAATATGTTCCATATACATTATGAACTCAGACCATAACTCAATGAGTTCAGATGCCACATATATTATGAACTCAGACCACAACTCAATGAGTTCAAATCACATAGTTCCTAGTGACATGTCACTTGTATCCTAAACTATTTCGAAGTTTCAAATGGGATACTTTGATATCACATTTCTATCGAACTTGCTCGTAACGTCAAGTTCAATACTCATAGCACCAGTCACATATTCATGGAATTGTCAAGCATAATTCATAAACAATTTAGGCAATAAACACATAATACAACATCACATTAAATTTGTATGTACTTACCCTACATGCAATATTAAAGCATTTAAAGTATGGTACATGTTGCATTATTTACAAATGAACTTACTTTGGTACAAAATGATAGAAATGAGCCTAATCCTCAGAAACTTTGTTTTTCCTCAATCAAGACCTAAATCACATTTTTCTTGATCTATAATGCCAAATTTAACTTGTTCAATACACACATTTTTCATATCGACCCATAACACATACTTTGGTAAAATTACCTTTTTACCCCTAACTTTTTACTTATTTACACTTTAGTCCTTAGGCCTGTAAAATGAAATGCATGCATTTTCTTGGTTACCCAAGCCTAGTCGAACCTACACCATGTTCATATCATCCCATATTTTCCTTTATTTCATATTTTACTACTCATTTTTATACATTTTACAAACAAGTCCTTTTTAGGCATTTTCACTAAAAATCACTTAGTAAAAGATGTTTATTACACATCAAACATTCATATTCCTCCATTAAACATCAAAATACAAACATGTCACACATGGGTCAAATTTCATACATGAACCCTTGCTCAAAATAATGGTAGAAATAGCTAGATCGGTTGATGACAACTTCAAAATGTAAAGAACATTAAAAACGACACTAGGATGCACTTACTTTTGAGCTTAAAAAGTGAAGAAACCCTACTTATGGCGTCTCTTGGAATTTTGGCACACACAAGGATAAATGAGCAAATTTTACTTCATTTTTCCCTTTTTATTCTTTTATTTACTAAATGAAAAAAATGCCCTTAAGGTCTTTCTTTCAAATTTTTCCTATTCATGCCCATTTTTGTCCAAAATTTTAGAACTTGGTCAAATTGCTATTTAAGTGTAACAGCCTGATTTTGTGTCTAGTTAGAACAGTGGTTTGGAACCACTAATTCGAGGTCGAAAAAATTATTTTTAATATTATTTTATGTGTTAAAGCATGATTATATGAGTGCATGAAAATTTTGGTGAACTAATTTTAGCGATTGGTTGCTTAATTTCGAAAAAGGACTAAATTGCATAAAGTGCGAAAGATTTGTTTTATTAGTTGAAAGTGTTAAATGGCTATTAAACATTAAATTATAGGTCCTTAGTGAGTAAATAGACCAAAAATTTATTAGTGGCTGGACATGGAGCCTTAATTCATGGAATGGTCAAATGTTAAGTGACTTAATTGATAATAAAATATTAACCTAAAAGGCTATCTATCATCTTTTTCATTTTCCTTTCTCCTCCATCGAAAATTTTAGCAAATAGGGGGTTTTGAGAGCTCAATATTTCAGCAACTTCTATCCCTTGCAAGTAAGTGATTTTGATGGTCATTTTTGTTGATTTTTGTGTTTTTGGAACCCTTATAGCTTAATCTAGCTAATGGGGGGACTACTTTGCGAAATGGTTGATAGTCTAGAGATTTAACATGAGAAGATTTATGATGTTTGCTGAGTATTTATGGAAGAAAATGAATCATGGTTGTTAAATAAACAACATTAGTGAAAGGGGTTTTCATGAAAACACCTAAAAGGACCATTTTGTGAAGTTTATAAATAGGTTGTAAATGTGTGAAATAATTGAAAATTTTGAGTTGCTATAAGAGTAATAAAGGTTCGGCTAGGCTTGTTAAAGGAGGAAATTTGATTAAAATCGTTTTACGAGCCTAGGGGCAAAATTGTAACTTTGTGAAAGGTTAAGGGCAAAGTAGGAATTTTGGAATGTCTTTAATGTGATCATTGAATAAATAAATTTTTTCATTATAGATCAAGAAATATGGAATTCGGACTTAGTCCAGGGGAAAACCAAGCTAGTGGACTAAATCAAACTAGTCGCCCATATTTTGCATACCGAGGTAAGTTCGTGTGTAAATAATGTACTTTATATTATGAAATTAATAATCGATGTTGAATGAGTTGTTTAATTAATGCTAAAAATATGTCCAAAGAGACTTGATGTAGTAAAAACTCCCAGTTGAACCTTAGGAATAGATTAGATATCCATGCCATGACAATTGGGTGATATGTGTGCCAGTGTAAGACCATGTCTAGGACATGGTATCGGCCAAATTATGAGAGCCAGTGTAGGACCATGTTTGGGACATGGCATCGACATTGATATGTTTGCTAGTATAAGGCCATGTCTGGGACATGACATCGGTGTTGATATGTGTGCTAGTGTAAGATCATGTCTGAGATATAGCAACGGCCACCTTATGAGAGCCAGTGTAAGACCATGTCTGAGACATGGCATCAGCCTCGACATGTGAGCCAGTGTAAGACAATGTCTTAGACATGACATCAGCAATTTACCCTCTTGTGTGAGGCTTATCAGGTATCATTTAGTATTCCAAATGGTTCCACGGGTTATTTTAAGCTTATGATAAAGATATGAAAGTATATAATCATGTTGTGAGTGGTACAGGTTCTTACTCAAAACTCATGAGATATGAGCTTATTTATGAAATTGAGTAAGTTATATCTATGAGAATGATTGTGGGGATGATCTTGATATCTTTGGCTTATACTTGTGATGTGTAAATATGTAGTAAATCTACCATTGTTAAATCAAGAATGTTGTGCTGGTTTATAATATGCTATGTGTTTAAAGATGCATGGTTGATGTTGTTACTTATTTGCATGCAACTTACTAAGCTTTATGCTTACTCCATTTCCTTTCCATTTTCTTATAGCATCACCAAGCTAACTCGGGGATCAAAGGATGTCGGAGGCTCGATCACACTATCAATCAGAATATTTGGAATAGTTATATTTATCATTTTGAGTATGGCATGTATAGGGACTTGGTCTTTTTGCTAAGTGTCATATTGTTTTAGCCAAATATGTTGACTTGTCATGAAGGTTGATTCATTTTTTATAAGGCCATGGATGATGGCTAATATTTATTATTGCTAAGTACGCTTGATGAGAATTTCCATGGATGTGGTTATTTCATGGTTTGTATTGACAAGTAGGAGATGTTGTATGTGATAGAAAATAGCTTAAAATTGATGTGTGGATGTTTTGGTTGTGGCTGTTTTGTTCATGTGTTTATGCTTAGATTGAAGATGTTTGATGTTGTGTAGGTTGGTGCAAGTAAGGGTGGCAAAGAGGCTTGGTAGATAGCCTTGTTTTTATCCACACGGGCAGACACACAGGCGTGTGTGACACACAGTCAGTTGCATGGGTGTGTAGTCAGGCCGAGTATCCCCTGCACCTAAGTTTGGCAAAATAGAATGCCCAGTAGTAACCACATGGGCAGAGACACGGCCATGTGTCTAAACTGTGTGGAGGACACGGCCATAGTACATGGGCATATGCCCAGACCATGTGAAGTCTACACCTTAAATGCGAAATTAAATTCGCCACATGACCTAGCACATGGGTGTGTGTCTTGGCCGTGTGCTCCTAAATGGTTGATGATGCCAGAAATAAAATGTCAAGGTTTTAATACACGGGCTAAGAAACGGGCATGTCATGGCCGTGTGAGGGACACGGGCCATGGGCACGAGCGTGTGCTAGGCTGTGTGAAAACCCCATGTAGGTTCGAATTGAGAAATAAATCCACACGAGATAAGGACACAGGCGTGTCCCGATAGGTTCAAGCCAGGCCTTCAACATGGCCATGTTAAGAGGACACACAGGCGTGTCGCCCTTCCACATTGGCATGTGCCCCTGTTTGCATTGAAATTTTTCAAAGTTTTCTAAAGTATTCAGTTTATTCCCAAACTATTTCCAAAGCATGTTTTAGGCCTTGTAGGTCCATATTAGGGATGTTAAGAGGAAGTTTGAAAATTTTAAATTTGAGCAAAATTTTATGACCCGAAAATGTTTGTATGCATGTGTTTAAGCCCAGTAACACCTCGTACCCTGTCCCGACGTAGGATACGGGTAAATGATGTTACATTAAGGACCTCTAATTAATAATCTAATGTAATTTCATGCTTGAAGCTTCTAGAACACAAGTTTTACAACTTATTCAATTTAGTCCCTAAAGTCAAATTTGACACTTTAGGCATAGAATTTCTTCATGAATGTTTCACACAAACATGTAATCATATCATGGATCATTAAATAATCATGAAATAATTATTTCTATTTCAGATTTGTGGTCTCGAAACCACTATTTTGATTAGACCCTAATTCAGGATGTTACAATTCTCCCTCTTTAGGGATTTTCGTCCCTAAAAATCTTACCGATAAGAAGGTTTGGGTATTGTTTCCTCATGGCCTCCTCAAGGTCCCATGCAGCCTCTTCAACCCCATGTCTTTGCAATAACACTTTCACCAAGGAAATACTTTTGTTTCTCAATTGTTTAACTTCTCGTACCAAATTCTTAACCGGTTCCTCACCATAAGTCATATCCGGTCAAATCTCAACTTCTGTTGGTGAAATTACATGTGAAGGATCTGATCTATATCGGCGCAACATAGGCACTGAAATACATCATGAATCTTTTCCAACCCTGATGGTAAAGCCAACTAATAGGCAACAGGCCCTATTCACCTAGTGATCTCATATGGGCCTATAAACCGAGGACTCAACTTGCCCTTCTTTCCAAATCTCTAAACCTTTTTCTATGGAGACACTTTCAAAAATACCTTATCACCGACTTGATAATCAATTTCTTTCTGTTTCAAATCCGCGTAGGATTTCTATCTATCTGAAGTGATTTTCAAAAAATCACGAATTATCTTCACTTTCTCTTCGGTTTCCTTAACCAAATCGACCCTATGAATCTGATTTTCTCTAAGTTCAGTCTAATATAAAGGTGTTCGGCACTTACATCCGTACAATGCCTCGTAAGACATCATTTTCCTGATAAATATTGTTGTAGGAAAACTCCACCAATGGTAAGTAGTTTTCCCAATTACCTTGAAACTCAAGAACACAACACCGTAACATATCTTCAAGGGTCTAAAATACTCGCTCAGACTGACCATCACTCTATGGATGAAATACAGTGTTAAAATTCAACTTTGTACCCAAAGCTTCTTGCAGCTTTTTCCAAAACCTTAAAGTGAACCTCGGATCTTTATCCGATACAATCAATATAGATACTCCATGAAGTCTAACAATTTCACCAATATACAATTCAGCTAACTTATCAAGCGAGCACTGGAATAAAATGAGCCGATTTAGTCAGTCTATTGACAATAACCCATATGGCATTTTTCTTTCTCGGAGTTAAAGATAAACCTGTCACAAAGTCTATAATAATTCGGTCCCATTTCCACTCAGGAACCATGCTGGGTTGAAGTAAACCTGAAGGTACTTGGTGTTCAGCTTTTACTTGCTGACAAACTAAGCATTTCAATACAAACTCTGAGATATCTCTTTTCATACCATTCCACCAATACATTTTCTTAAAGTTATTATACATTTTTGTATTGCTTGAGTGAACTGACAAAACAACCGTTGTGTGCCTCATGTAAAATATTCTGAATTAACTCAGTGTCTTCGAAACACAAATCCTACCACGGAATCTCAAACAACCATCAGAGTCACTCAGAAAATCTTGTTCATTGCTGGACTCACACTGAATTCTTTTAGCTTGCAACTCTTTATCAACTTTCTGAGCATCACAAATCTGTTGGAGAAAAGTCAGCCTAGCTCTCCACTCGGCTAGAAGCGAACCATCATCGGACCAAGTCAGCCGTGTATTCATAGCCCTCAAGGCAAACAACGACTTCCTACTTAAAGCATTGGCAACCACATTCGCCTTACCCGGATGATAATTGATCACAAATTCATAATCTTTAATAATTCCAACCATCTTCATTGTCGCAAGTTCAAATCCTTTTAAGTCATCAAGTACTTAAGACTTTTGTGATTGCTATTAACATGGCATTTTTCACTAAATAAATAATGTCGCCAAATCTTTAAGGCGAACACTATAGCAGCCAACTCTAAGTCATGTGTCAGATACTTCTTCTCGTGAGGCTTCAACTGTCTCAAAGCGTAAGCTATGACTTTACCCTCTTGCATAAGTACACATCCTAAACCATTTAAGGAAGCATCACTATAAATCACAAATTCTTTACCTGACTCAGGTTGTACTAAAACCGGAGCCTTAGTCAACAATGCCTTTAATTTCTCAAAACTCTATTGGCACTTTTCTGTCCATTCAAACTTGACATCTTTTTGTAACAGCTTCGTATTGGAGTAGCAATCATGGAGAATCCTTTAACAAGCAGTCTATAAAAACCGGTCAAGCCTAGAAAGCTTCTAACCTCAGTTACATACTTTAGCAGTTTCCATTCAATAATAGCCAAGATCTTACTTGGGCCAGCTCTAATACCATCACCCAAAACAATGTGACCCAAGAATCCAACTTCTCAAAGCCAAAACTCGCTTTTACTAAATTTAGCATACAATTGCTTGTCTCTCATGGTTTGTAAAACAGTTCTCAAATGTTCGGCATGCTCGGATTCATCACAAGAATAAATCAATATGTCATCAATAAAAACAACAACAAATTTATCCAAATACGGTTGGAAAATACGGTTCATCAAGTCTATAAATGCGGCAAGAGCATTCGTTAAACCAAAAGGCATGGCAAGAAATTCATGTGACTATACCTCATCCGAAAAGTAATTTTTGGCACATCCAAGTATTTCACTCTCAACTGGTAGTAACTGGACCTCAAGTCTATTCTAGAAAACCATCTTGCTCCTTTCAACTGGTCAAATGAGTCATCAATCATTGGCAAAGGATACTTATTCTTAATCGTTACCTTATTAAGCTATCGGTAATCTATACATAACCTCATGGATCTATCTTTCTTTTTCACGAATAATACCGGAGCACCCCACAGAAACAAGCTCAGTCTCAAAAAACCCTTGTCGGTCAATTCTTGAAATTGTGACTTCAGTTCTTTCAATTTAGTTGGGTCCATTCTATATGGAGCAATAAAGATAGGTGTTGTACCAGGGACCAACTCAATTCCAAACTCAACTTCCTTTATAGGAGGTAAAACTTGGAATTCTTCCGGAACACATCCGAATACTCACATACAACAGACACTGATTCAATCTTCAATTCAAACTCTTTCGTATTCAACACATAAGCCAAATAAGCCTCACATCCTTTTCTCATACATTTCTGAGCAGACATTGAAGAAATCACAATTGGCAACCTATCTGACTCATCTGATTCAACCCAGAGACTTTCACCATTTTCACATTTCAATTTAATAACTTTTTGTCTACAATTTACTATAGCATCATGAAATGTCAACCAACCCATGCCCAATATAACATCAAATTCATCGAATGTCAATAAATTCAGGTCAGCCAGAAAATAATGATCTCTAATCATAAATTTTGTCGACTCAATAAGCATATTCATACTAGATACCAATTTCATGCACACAAATGAATGGGTAGAACCAAGGTCAATCAAGTCAATAACATAAGTATAATAGAGAGAAAAAGTACCCGTAATCACGTCGGGAGAAGATGCGTCCTCACGCGTACGTATAGAATAGGCTCCAGTTGGAACTCTAGCTTTGGATCTCGCCGTTGTATCCCTTGTTACATTTTTAATACTAGCCCTATTACCGAAATTTCTCAAGGGTCTCCCTTTTGCAGCCATACTACCCGGCCTTGTACTCTGAAATTTTTCTTTCTTAACCATTTCAGGACAGTCCTTGATATAATGGTCTTGCGAACCACATCGGAAACAAGATCCATCGTTCACCCTATACTTACCAAAATGACCTCTACCACATTGTTGGCACTCAAGTCTAGAAGCTCTATCATCACCCACACTAGCCACAGATGTAGCCTGAGATTTAAAACCTGAATTTTTCTTCTTACAGTTTCTGTACGAATGCCTAGCCGAAACATAAGAATGGGAATACAAATCTCTAGATTTCTTAGATTGGATGCGAGTGAATTGCTCATTGACCTCTTCCTTATATCTCTAGCCTTAGCCCCAGCTTTCCTCTTTTCCTTGGTCAGCTCCTCAACTTTACAAGCCCGATCAAGGAGCACAACAAATTTCTTCAGCTCAAGAATACCCATTAACACTCTAATGTCCTCATTAAGTCCGTCTTCAAACCTTCTACACATTTTAGCCTCGGAGGATACACACTCTCGAGCATATTTACTGAGCTGGACAAACTCTATTTCGTACTCAGTAACTGACATGCGGCCTTGCTTCAAATCAAGAAATTCCTTACGCTTTTGATCGATGAATCGCTCAATGATGTATTTCTTTCAGAATTCCTCTTGAAAGAATTCCCATGTGACCCTTTCCTTCGGAACCACTGAAACTAGTGTCTTCCACCAATGATATGTCATGTCTCTCAATAAGGAAATAACACACTTCAAACACTCTTTAGGTGTGCACAATAGCTCATCGAATACCCGAATAGAATTCTCAAGCTAAAATTTTGCTTTCTCAGGGTCATCATCAGCATTGGCCCTAAATTCCTCAGCTATTTGCTTTCGAATCTTATCAACTGGGGTTCTATGAAATCTCATAAAATCCATACCTTGAGGCACTTGGGGTACAAGTTGGGGATTTGGAGCGGGTGGAGGAGGTTGAGCGTTCAGGTTCATTTGATCGAACTCCATGTACTAGGTATCTATCATATGGAGAAAGGCTTTTTTGCCTCTTTCTCCTATACTAATAGTTGTGGGTCTCCTATTAGACGGCACTGCTCCTTCAGCGGGAGCAGGCGCGTTACTTTCAACATCATCTGCCACTACTCTATCGGTATCCATTACTATATGAAAAACATAGTTTAAAATCGTTAGGAGTCGTCACACTATCACACTTTATGTATGGCATGTATAGCTAGACTCAAGCACATGCTATGTAGTCTGAGAATCGACTAAATTGTAGCTCTGATACCACTAAAGGTAACATCCCTTACTCGTATCCAAAGCCAGGACAGGGTTTGAGGCATTATCAGACATAAACATAACCAATCATACAAGATCGAGCCATAAAATTTTGTCCAATTTAAACATTTTCAATCACATGCAAAATTATCCCTTATATGGGCATACGAGACCCGAAACATACATCAGAAGCAGTTCAGGACTAAATCGAGAACTTTCAGAACCTTTTAAACACTAAGAAAATTTTCATACTTTGGAGAGTCACACGCCCTTACGGGTAGGCCGTGGTCATACATGCCAGTATGGCTTGGGACATGTCCGTGTCCTCAGCTCGTGTAACTCTCTAACTATGACGTCATCAACAAAATAAGGTTACACGGTCAAGTCACACACCCGTGTGTGATACGTGATATTCGTGACAGGTTTTAATTATTTATAATGAATCGTTCTTGAACCTAACTATTATCACGATGAAGGCAAGTATACATATCGAACAGTAGTATAGCTTTAGTCAGACCGGATTATCGAACCCAAAGGAACTAAAAGTACTAGTATCAACTTTCTTTTTATTATCTAGCCTAAAAAAATAAAAGGGTTTTGTTTATCTAACTAATTAATTAAACTAAGAAATCACAGAAAAGAAATTTGAGGAAAATACTTTTTGGAAAACTCGATTGATTAAGACAATACCTAACGAAAAATCCACCTAGACTTCACTTGTTATTTGACTCTGAATCGGATGATTTATTCATTCAACTTATTCCGTAGAGATCCCTAAGTTATATTATTATCTCTCTCGATACTAACAACATCTAACCCTAGTTTGAATAACTGAAATCTCTTTCTAATTAATGCCCTAGGGTTGCATTAACTTGATCTATGGATCCCCTTATTAGGTTGCACCCTAATCTGGCAAAATCTTGTCACCCTATCTCTAGGCGCGCAACCAACTCCGCTTAATTATGACAAATTTACTCTTAGACAGGGTCTATTCCTCCTCTGAATAAGAGCTTCATTTGGATCAATATCCTGGAATATCAAAACAAGAATTAAGAACAAGTCAAATATTTATCATACAATTCAAATAATAATAACAAGATCCGTCTTAGGTTTCATTCCCCTTAGGTATTTAGGGGTTTTAGCTCATACTAATGAAAGAACACATCTCAAAAGAATAAAAATAACAAAACATAAGAAAATCCCAAACTCCTGGGGGAATTTGAAGGGAGATCTTCAGTCTTGATGGTGAATCCAGCTTCTGAGATGGATCGATCAACTTTGCTTGAGCAATTCCTTGCTTCCTCTCCAGCGTCCCTCTTCCTAAGTGCCTCCTCAAGTGTTTAAATAGGCTTTGGAATGCCTAAGAGCCTTCAAAATTGGCCTTTTCTGAATTGGTTTATACTTGGGCTCGGCAAGGACACGCCCGTGTGTGATTGCTTAAGGCTGCGGTCAAGACTGTTAAATAGGCACGAGCGTGTGATCTACCCGTGTAAATTGTGCTTTGACCTTGCCAAAGGGACACGGCCGTGTGGTCTGCCCGTATGAGGAAGTCCAGGCCATGTTGATTTCGTACGTTGGCCCATTTTCTTCATTTTTGGCCTGATTCTCGTTTCTTTCACTCTCCTATGCTCACCTAAGTATAAAACATGAAATTAAGGCATTAGAAGCATCAAATTCACCAATTTTAAGGAAAAATCATCCATAAATGTGCTAAGCATGGGATAGAAATATGTATAAATTACGGTTTATCAAATACCCCTACACTTAAGTATTTTCTTGTCCTCAAGGAAAATCCTCAACTCATAATCAAAATAAATTCTTCTCAACGTATAATTTCTATCGATAATATCTCAAAATAATTCATAAATAATCATACATTGAGAATTTGACTAAAAGAACATCAAAGTTTCAAACATTACAAGTTGAGTATTTTATCATGAAAGCATAGGTGTCTACCATCATCTAAGTAATTACCTTCGACTCAAAATATCACAGATTTTCACATCCTCACTAAAGATTCACTCAAATCACTCGAGGTGTTTAAGAATAATACATGAAGCACTCAATAGTCAATAATGAAAAGTCATTACCATATGCTTGCATGAAAATCAAATCTCCACCACTATATATTGAGATGAACATTAATCAAAAGGTCTTTAAAGGGTTGTAACGTGGCTTTGGTTAGGGGGTGTGGTCACAAGCTGAAAGAAAAGGTTAGAATCGAGATTGAATTGAAAAATTGCCTAACTAGAAAAAGTAATTAAACATCAATTGAATACAAGTAAGCTCCTTCTTAGAATATGGAATTTAACTTCTTTAGCTCAGAAGATCACTACTACTAATATGTACACATGTTTTTTTTAGAACAAGTCAAATTAAAAAATAGAATAAAACACAGCTAAGCAACTATTCCAACTCGAATCTCGACAAAAATAAGGATCACACTAATTTAGGGGATTTCAACAATAATGAGTTATGGGTTAATATTGAGGGTAAATTAATGAATGAGTTATTAGGCTCAAGGGGGTTCATGAAGGGTTAATTGTGAAGGTAGGCTTTTATGGAGTGAGTGGGTTAAACCTAAGTGCCTTTATCATTTTGATATATCAAATCAAATGGTGTGGTTTTGACATGCATAATCAAGCAAGTTCTAGAATAATAATTCAATACTGACGCACTTATAACGAAAGTGATCATGAAAGAAATAATAGATGCTCTAAAGGCTCAAGATCTCACAAAAATTATGGCTTTTTTATGTTTAAACTTGTGAATTCCAACTCAAGGTAATACCTAAACTTGGGGAAACAACCTAAAAGTTTTTAATTCTTCAAAAATCAACGTATCATGCTTGATTTCCAAATGTCTTTAAGTTTAAACAATCAATACATAAATGCCTATGTTTTAATTCAAGATATATTAATAAACATTATAGACTAGTGGAATTCATTCTAATAATGATATGAGAAGATCGCATGAGAATAAAACAAAATTCAGGGATTTTTCTGATATAAAAGACCCCCTACACTTAACATGTACATTGCCCTTAATGTACAAAGGTAGATATATTGAAAAAGATAGATTTATAATCATAAGATAGGGAGAGAAGATTTATAATCATAAGATAGGGAGAGAAGTGAAACTTCCTGAATGATGAATGAATTCCTTGAACTGGAGTTTTTGAGAATAATCGGCGTGAGAGTGGAGGAGGGTACTTCGGTGGTGTTAAAGGTTCATTAGTCCATAAGTCCTGCGCCAAAAGAATATTATATCTGGTGGTAGCTATGATCATGGTCGAGTAGGACATGGCAGTTGTGGAGAACCTTTTCCAGTGGAGTTTTTAGTTCCTATGTGATGATGAGCTGAGGAACTCTTTATAACTGTGACAGAATCAGGAACTTTTTAGAAAATATAAGGAAGCATAATTACTTGTAATGGAATAGCCGAAATTGATAACTATAAAATAAAAAAATTTATAAAATCTAATAGAAATAAGCTTAAAGTCTTAAAATAGAGTAAAAATAAAAACATAAAATAATAAATAAAAGTTTTTAAACATTTTCATCGCTAGGTGGTTCGCGAGATGGGGGTGGCGATGAGATGTGAAAGTGCTGACAAATCTGCTGTAAAGTAGCATCAATGTTATCAAAGGGCTGAAAACATTGTTGCTCGAATCGGGTAAGGTGCTCAGAGATGTCAACATATGAAGCCGCCGCATGAACTAGACGAGAGGGTGGGGGTGGCTAAGACAGTGGGTCCTCACGACGTGGAGGGACATCATCAGTAATGTCCTCAAGGTCTCCCTCCTCGGCTGATTGAGCGAGGCGATACTGAGGATGGTGGCTTCCTCAGCGCTTCTCGATCATCCTCATACTAAGCATGCTAAAGATGCCCTGTAGGGACATCTTGTAACAGTCCAGTTTTAACCCTAGTCAGAATAGTGGTTTCAAGACCAAAAATTTGAGTTTAAAAAATATTTTAATAATACTTTCTGTGTCCGTGATATGTGAATTTACATCTGTGAAAATTTCTATGATTTAATTTGTCTGTTTCTGTGCTTAATTATGAAAAAGGATTAAATCGCGTAAAGTGTAAAAGTTGAGTGCTAAATGCTAAAGTACCTGTGACAGCCCAAAATTGACCCTAGTCGGGAAGTGGTTTCGGGACCACTAAACCGAGTCACCGAAATGTTTGAACGTAATATTTATTGTCTAGAATATGTATTTACGAATGTGTGAAAATTTCAAGCTTCGGTTTAGTCGATTGCATGTGAATTCAGTTAGTAGGACTTGTATGTCACTTTTGAAAAATGATAGGCTAATCTATAAGGACCTAATAGTACATGTAGTCAAAAGGGAGGACTTGCATGTCAAAATCCCCCCCCAAGTGCTAGTGGCCGGCCATGACAAGGAAGCATGGGCAAGACATGTCATGAAACATGTTGGGTGAGTGTTTTATGTTGAAATAAATAAAATAAGGTGCATGAGTAATAAAAAAAAAAGTGTGTGTGTGAAGGCTTTCCCCTCCCCTCCCCATTGCCGTGCAAGTGAGAAAAAAAAACAAAAAAAGCTTTGTTCATCTTTTTTTTCATCCTTTGGCCGAAAATCTCAAGGAGAAGAAAGGGTCCTTGCTCATGGTTGGTTTGGAATAGGTTGGCCATCCTTGTAGCTAGATTAAGGTATGTTTAATATGGTGCCATGAGATTCATGCATGTTCTTAGTTGCTAGTTTTAGTTCTAATTAGTCCATGATTCAAAACCTTGCTATGTCATGGGGATGATAGTATGAAATGAAAATTTGAGATAAGTAAGGTTAAATTTGATTTGGTAAAATCGGCCATATGGGTGTATATGTTTGTAAAATATATTTTCTTTGTTAACTCCTTACAATCGGTTGTAGGAGTAATATTGGCTTATAAGGTTGAGTTGATTCATGATGTTGTATGTTAGGATTAAAATACTTGAGACTAGATTAGCTTAATGGTGACCATGCATTGACCTTGAAGCATTAAACAAATGTTGGTTGAGATTTTGATATTTTGAACAAAGATAGTTGTGAAATGGGGTGAAAACCATTAAGTTATACACATAAAAATCCAGCAAGAAGATTAAACTACTAAATGTATTCATTTTAGATCAAGACATCAAAGAGGAGAACCAAGCATAGGCAAAGCAAAGATAATCGAGTAGTAGATTGGGAATCATTTCATCCGATATAAGGTAAGTCATTAAGCACTTATTTTGTACTAATTTAAAGGGTCGTAATGTCCAAGTAATGATGCTGAATGGAATGGTAGAATATATATATAAACATGTATGTATGTGGTGATAAAAATATTGAATTGAAAGAAAAGAGGTGAGATGTATTGAATGATCGGTTTCAGCACTAAGTGTGCGGGTGTAAACATTTATAATCACAAATTGGCACTAAGTGTGCGGGTTCAAATTATACAGCACTAAGTGTGCAAGTTTGATTATATAGCACTAAGTGTGCGAGTTCGACTATTAAGCACTAAGTGTGCGGGCTTATTGCACATCCTCTAATAAACGTACATGTTCTATATGCACGGCCTTACCGAGTCAATCATGGACAGCGGTACGAGTAAACACCTTGAGCTCATGAGGAATGGACATTTTATTTATATTTGGAATTTTGGTTTGGTAAGTCTTGATCTATGTGGTGATTATGCTCGAAAGTAAATGCATGCAATGTCATATGGCGTAATGTATAAAATATCAAGTAGGGCTTGGTATGTGACCAAACCGAAATGCCTAAAGAATTATAGTACCGTTTGGGGTGTGGATGGAGGATTTTAATCCCGCATTAATTATTTTCTTTTATGGTATATTATTACTGAACGGCAATATAATGCTTATGGCTTACTGAGTTATATACTCACCGGTGTTTGCTTGTCGCCATTTTAGGTTTTCGGACTCGTCCTTTTTGCGTGCTCGTGATCGTCGTTGGAGTCATCACACCGCTAGCAACTTTTGGTATTTTTTGTGTAGTCGGTTTAGGAGAACATTTTGGCATGTATAGGCTAATATGCTTTGTTGAACTTTGGTATGTAAACTTTTAGCCATGCAAAATGGCATAAATGCTCGGTTGGATTTAGTTCTCAAATGTTAAGTCACAAGTCTTGGTAATTGATTTCCATGCCTTATGCCATGGTTGATTATTTTGGTGTTAAAATGCATGTTATGGCAATAGTGTAGTAGGGAGATGTTGGATAATGATTAGCCTCTGGTATGGCTAGTCATGATCATGATTTGTGACATGTATGATGAATCACTAGTTAGATCAAAGGGAAATCATGAAATAGGCATAGTTGCTTTAGTGACAGGTGCTGGCAGCAGCAGTAATGTGAGATTGAAAATCACTAAAAATAGTAAGAATGGTATTAAATAGTAAATAAATTATGTAAATGTACCTTGATGAATCTACTTTTATATAGAAGAAACGAAATGGTCATATGAGTTATAAGTTAACAGATATTAAAGTTCTTGTGAAACAGGGCCAGAACGGTTTCTGGATCCCCTGTCCCGACTTTGGAAAATCATTTTAAATTAACCAGAGATAATTAGGAGTCATGCCATATATGTGTAGATTCCTCTCTGAGTCTAGTTTCTATAGAAACAAACGGCATCAGTATTGAAGCCCTGTACAGGAGATATCCAATTCGTAATGCACAAAGGTCAGTGTAGTCGATCCCTGCAACAGGGGAGACTTTAACTAATAAACTGTACTAATTGGCTCGAGCAAAATTCTAGAAAAAATATGTAGATGGAAATATGAGTCTAGTTTCAGGGAAAAATTGCGAAACTGATTTTCGAGTTGTAAAACTCAAGTTATGAATTTTGGAGCGACTAGTACACAGATTGGAAGCTTGTCTGAAACTCTCAATAAGTGGGTTGAAGTGTTAACACCTCGTGTTCGACTCCCATGACGGTCTCGGGTTCGGGTGTTACATTTTATTGGTATCAGAGCTATGGTTTAGTCGGTTCTAGGACTACCATAGCGCGTATGAGTCTAGCTATACATGCCTTAATGTTAATGTTTAAATGTGTGATAACCGACGGTTAAAATTTTTGTTTTGATTAGTAAATGGATCCGGTGTAGAGAGAACCTTGGCGGATGACGTTGAAAGTGTAGCGGCTGCTCCTGCACAAGGGACGCCGCCTGTTGAACCTCGGTCATCTGCGAATAATCAAGGTGAGGAGGCAAAACAAGCCTTCTTTACCATGATGAATGAGTGGGTAGCATAATACGCTGAACCAATCCGGCTATCCAACAATTCCCGAATTTAAATAATCCACCCCAAGGGCTGTAATGCCATCGATTCGATCCTATGAGGCCGAGTAAGCCACCTATAGACTTGATTAGAAAGCGCGGGCTGAGGAGTTTAAGGCCATAGTTCTTGATGATGCCGAAAGAGCCGAAGTTCGCTTGATAACACCATTCGGTGTTTGATGAACTATCATGCACACCGATGAATGTCTAAAGTGTGCTATATCCTTGTTGCGAGACTCACTTACTATTGGTGGAGGACTTTGATCTCCATAGTCCCAAACGAAGCGAGTTACTTGGGATTTCTTTCAAATGAATTTGAAAGAAGTATATTAGTCAACGGTTCATCGATCAAAAGCGTAAGGAATTCTTGGAACTCAAGCAAGGCCGTATGACAAGACTGAATCTGAACATGAGTTCGTAAGACTTAGTCGGTATGCTCGGGAGTGTGTGGCCGATGAGGTTGCTATGTGCAAAAGATTTGAAGAAGGATTGAATGAAGATTTAAAACTACTAGTGGGTATTTTGGAGATAAAGGAGTTCGTGACGCTGGTCGAACGAGCCTGCAAGGCGGAAGAACTTGGAAAGGAGAAGAAGAAGGCTGAATTTGAAGCTAAAGACTATCGTAAGAGATCGATGGGTAAAGCTCCGTTCTCGACTGTAAAGAAGTTCAGGGAGGACACTAATAAATCGAGGACGACTTCGGTGGCTAGTGTGGGCAATAATCGTTAAGAGAGACCTAAATGCCCCCAATGTGGAAGACGACACCTAGGTGAATGTCGGGGTAAGTCTATTAACCGGGCCTGTTACAGATGTGGTTCGAAGGACCACTTCATTAGAGATTGCACGGAGCTAGATGAGAAGAATAAGATGCAAGGTGCAAGATCGAGTGAGGCGACAGCTAGAGGTAGACCCCCGAGGATTTCAGGAGGTAGGGGTGGTAATCAGAGAGGAGCCACTGATACGGCTGTTCGATCCGAGACCCATGCTCTGCTAGAGCATATGCCATCCGCGCACGAGAGGAGGCATCCTCCCCGACGTTATCACGGTACTTTTACTCTCTTTGATACTAGTGTGATTGCATTGATTGACCGGCTCTACTCATTCATATGTATGTGAAACTTTAGCATCCAAGAAGACTCTACTGTTGAGTCATCGAGTTCGTAATTCGAGTGTCAAACCCTTTGGGTCAATACGCACTCGTTGATAAAGTCTACAAGAGATGCCCCTAATAATTCGAGAATCGCTTTTCCTACCGATCCGATGCTTCTACCATTTGATGAATTCGATGTTATTCTTGGTATGGATTGGTGACCGTACATGATGCAAATGGTGGACTGCAAAAGGAAAACCATTGATTTGAGGAGTGCAAATAATGAGGTAGTCCGAGTCGAGTCTCATCGATTTAAAAGGAGTGCCGGCGATAATATCTTCTATGACCGCCGGAGATATGTGAAAAGGGTGTGAAACATACCTTGCGTATGTGTTTGAAAGTAAAGAGACGGAAAAGAAACTCGAATCGGTACCAGTGGTTTGTGAGTATTCGATGTTTTCCGGAGGAGTTACCGGATTGCCACCGTTCGAGAAGTGGAATTCGGCATCGGTTGTACCGTACTACGCCGATCTCAATAGCTCCGTGATCGTATGGCATTAACGGAGTTAAAGGAATTGAAGGTCCAATTGCAAGAATTGACGGATAGAGGTTTCGCTCGACCGAGTTTTTCTCCATGGGCGCACAAAGTATTGTTTGTGAAAAAGAAGGACGGAAGCATGAGGTTGTGCATCGACTATCGTCAACTCAATAAAGTGACGATAAAGAATAAATATCCGTTGCCACGAATTGACGATTTGTTTGATCAATTAAAGGGAGCCTCGGTGTTTTCAAAGATAGATTTGAGGTCGGGTACTATCGGTTGAGGGTCCGAGAATCGGACATACCAAAACCGCTTTTAGAACGAGGTACGGTCACTACGAATTCTTGGTGATGCCGTTTGGGCTCACTAATGCCCTACGGTGTTTATGGATTTAATGAATAGAATTTTCAGGCCATACTTGGATCGGTTCGTAGTTGTATTTATCGATGACATTTTGGTCTATTCGAGAGATGAAACCGAACATCTTGAACACCGAGGCTAGTGTTGCAAATCTTACGAGATAAGCGATTATACGCAAAGTTCAAGAAATGTGAATTTTGGTTGAAAGAGGTTAGCTTTTTGGGGCACGTGGTGTCCGCATCAAGTGTCAGGGTGGACCCGAACAAAATTTCGGCCATAGTCGATTGGAAACCACCAAGGAATGTTACCGAAGTTAGGAGCTTTTTGGGGCTTGCCGGTTATTACCGACGATTTGTAAAAGGTTTCTCGACGATAGCCACGCCAATGACGAAGCTACTCCAAAAGGATGTTAAGTTCGAATGGACGGAGAAATGTCAGAAAAGTTTCGATCAACTGAAAGCTTATTTGACTGAAGCCCCAATTCTAGTGCAACCCGAATCGGGCAAAGAGTTTGTCATTTATAGTGACGCATCCCTACTTGGGTTGGGTTGCGTATTGATGCAAGAAGGGCGAGTTGTGGCCTATGCGTCGAGACAATTAAAGCCACATGAGAAAAATTATCCGACCCATGATCTCGAATTGGCTACCATCGTATTCGCCTTAAAGATATGGCGACATTACTTATTTGGTGAGAAGTGCCATGTGTATTCGAATCACAAAAGTCTCAAATATTTGATGACTCAAAGAGACTTAAATCTGCGACAAAGACGTTGGCTCGAGCTGTTAAAGGATTATGAGTTGGTCATTGACTATCACCCGGGAAAGGCTAATGTGGTTGCGGATGCCTTAAGTCGTAAATCACTATTTGCGCTATGAAGCGATGAATGTACACTTGTCCGTTTCTACCCGACAATGTGTTAGTAGCTGAATTGAAAGCCAAACCATTATTGATACGTCAAATTCGTGAAGCTCGGAAAGTCGACGATGAGTTGGTTGCAAAACGGGATGAGTGTGTTCCGAACAAGGAATCGGAATTTCAGATTGACGACCATGATTGCTTGACGTTCAAGGGTCGATTATGTATTCCAAGGAATTCAAAACTTGTTTCGATGATTTTGAATGAGGCTCACAGTAGTCGAACGTCAATCCACCCAGGGAGTACGAAAATGTACAACGACCTGAGACACCAGTTTTGGTGGCATGGTATGAAACGAGACATTTCCAACTTTGTTTGAAGTGCTTAGTATGTCGCAAGTAAAGGCGGAACATCAAGTGCCCACGGGTTTGCTTCAGCCAATCATGATACCTGAATGGAAATGGGAACGAGTCACGATGGATTTTGTATCTGGCTTGCCAGTGTCGGCAAGCAAGAAAGATGCAATTTGGGTCGTCGTTGATAGATTGACTAAGTCGGCTCACTTTATCCCCGTACGTACGGATTTTTCATTGGATAAGCTAGCTGGATTGTATGTTTCTCAGATTGTGAGATTACACGGGGTACCGATTTCTATTGTGTCGAACAGAGATCCGAGATTCACCTCACGATTTTGGAAGAAATTGCAAGAAGCTTTGGGTACCAAGCTGCATTTTAGCACCGCTTTTCATCCCCAAACCGATGGTCAATCCGAGCGAATAATTCAGATACTTGAGGATATGTTGAGATGTTGCATCCTCGAGTTTAATGGTTCATGGGAACGGTATTTACCCTTGATTGAATTCGCTTACAACAATAGTTTTCAGTCAAGCATTAAGATGGCGCCTTACGAGGCTTTGTATGGTCGTAAATGCCGTACACCATTGTTTTGGACCGAGCTCGGTGAAAGCAAAATTTTCGGTGGATTTGATTAGAGATCTTGAGCAAAAGTTCGAGTAATTCGTGAAAGTTTGAAGGTCGCTTCAAATCGCCGAAGTCGACGCGGATTTAAAACGAAGAGATATTGAGTATCGTGGGAGACAAAGTGTTTCTTAAGGTATCACCACGGAAAAGATACTCGATTTGGCCGTAAGGGCAAATTGAGTCCGAGATTCATTGGGCTATATGAGATCTCCGAACGAGTCACCCGAAGAGCGTATAGGTTGCTTTTACCCCGAACTCGAAAGGATCCACAACGTTTTCCATGTTTCGATGCTTGACGTTACCGATCCGATCCTTCGCATGTAATAAACCCCTCCGAGATTGAAATTCAAGCCGATATGAGTTATGAAGAAGAACCGATTCGTATCCTAGCTCGTGAAGTGAAGGAGTTGCGAAACAAAAGGGTTCCGTTAGTAAAAGTGTTATGGCTCAAACACGGATGGAAGAAGCTACTTGGGAACCCGAGAATTCTATGAAAGAGCGTTACCCAAACTCATTTACGGTAAGATTTTCGGGGACAAAAATTCCTTAAGTGGGGGAGAGTTGTGACAGCCCAAAATTGACCCTAGTCGGGAAGTAGTTTCGGGACCACTAAACCGAGTCACCGAAATGTTTGAACGTAATATTTATTGTCTAGAATATGTATTTACGAATGTGTGAAAATTTCAAGCTTCGGTTTAGTCGATTGCATGTGAATTCAGTTAGTAGGACTTGTATGTCACTTTTGAAAAATGATAGGCTAATCTATAAGGACCTAATAGTACATGTAGTCAAAAGGGAGGACTTGCATGTCAAAATCCCCCAAGTGCTAGTGGCCGGCCATGACAAGGAAGCATGGGCAAGACATGTCATGAAACATGTTGGGTGAGTGTTTTATGTTGAAATAAATAAAATAAGGTGCATGAGTAATAAAAAAAAAAGTGTGTGTGTGAAGGCTTTCCCCTTCCCTCCCCATTGCCGCAAGCAAGTGAGAAAAAAAACAAAAAAAGCTTTGTTCATCTTTTTTTTCATCCTTTGGCCGAAAATCTCAAGGAGAAGAAAGGGTCCTTGCTCATGGTTGGTTTGGAATAGGTTGGCCATCCTTGTAGCTAGATTAAGGTATGTTTAATATGGTGCCATGAGATTCATGCATGTTCTTAGTTGCTAGTTTTAGTTCTAATTAGTCCATGATTCAAAACCTTGCTATGTCATGGGGATGATAGTATGAAATGAAAATTTGAGATAAGTAAGGTTAAATTTGATTTGGTAAAATCGGCCATATGGGTGTATATGTTTGTAAAATATATTTTCTTTGTTAACTCCTTACAATCGGTTGTAGGAGTAATATTGGCTTATAAGGTTGAGTTGATTCATGATGTTGTATGTTAGGATTAAAATACTTGAGACTAGATTAGCTTAATGGTGACCATGCATTCGGCCTTGAAGCATTAAACAAATGTTGGTTGAGATTTTGATATTTTGAACAAAGATAGTTGTGAAATGGGGTGAAAACCATTAAGTTATACATATAAAAATCCAGCAAGAAGATTAAACTACTAAATGTATTCATTTTAGATCAAGACATCAAAGAGGGAGAACCAAGCAAAGGCAAAGCAAAGATAATCGAGTAGTAGATTGGGAATCATTTCATCCGATATAAGGTAAGTCATTAAGCACTTATTTTGTACTAATTTAAAGGGTCGTAATGTCCAAGTAATGATGCTGAATGGAATGGTAGAATATATATATAAATATGTATGTATGTGGTGATAAAAATATTGAATTGAAAGAAAAGAGGTGAGATGTATTGAATGATCGGTTTCAGCACTAAGTGTGCGGGTGTAAACATTTATAATCACAAATTGGCACTAAGTGTGCGGGTTCAAATTATACAGCACTAAGTGTGACAGCCCAAAATTGACCCTAGTCGGAATGTGGTTTCGGTACCACAAAACCGAGGCATAAAAATAATTTAAAATTTATTTTGATGCCTATAATATGTGTGCTCGTGTGTGAATTTTGAATTCTTTGATTTAGTTAATTTGATTGTGAATTGAAAGAAAAGGACTCATGTGAAAGGATTTAAAATATGTAGCTAATTTCAAGAGGTTAATAAAGGAATGAAGCAAAATAAATGGAGTTGCATGTCAAATACTCCATTTATTTTGAATGAGTGGTTGACCATGTCTAGATTATGGGCAAGGGACATGTTTCCAACATGTTTAGTTAGTGCATTATGTAGAAAGAATTAAGAAATGAAAAAAAATGAGCATGGATGCCCCCCTTGGTGCCGTAGCTAGAGAGAAAGAAAGAAAAAAAAGTTGTCATTCATCCTTTCTTTGAGCAAAGACTAAGAAAGAAAAAAAACAAAAAATTGTTCATCTTTTCCCTCCTTCCTTTGGCCGAAATTCCTAAGAGGAAGAAGAGATTTTTGCTTCATTTTCTTTGTTTAGAAGAGATCTAGAAGGAGATTTGGCTAAACTTGCATCAAGATTAAGGTATGTACGAGGTGGTGTCATGAGATTCATGCTTGTTTTGGTTGCTAACTTGATGTGCATGTTAGCCATGGTTCAAATCCTTGTTATGCCATGAAAAATGGTATTTGGCCAAGGTTGATATTGTGTTAAAGCCATTGCATGCTAAATGTGAAGCTTGCTAATGATGCATGCAATGATGGATTGACTACTCTTGAAATTTCTTTGTAGCAATCTTGAGTAAGACATTGAGTTCTTTGTTTAACCATGACCAAAGTTCAATGGGGTATGATTGTGATGTATTCGCCATGATGCATTCATGAGCATGATTTATGCTTGTTACTTGATTGGTAAAAATTGTGTTTTAGAGGGTTATGAACACCTTGAGATTCGCCACGCACCTATATGTGTATATATGTTTGCACATGATATTTTGATTATGAAGAAAGTGATAAATATGTTTGTTTAAAGAAGAAATTTGTTGAAGAATGTTGTGAAATTTGCATGTACATTCGCCTAGTACATGTATAGTGTGAAAACCTTGAAATTATTTTTGATTTTGTGTATTTATGACCATGTGTAATCGGCCACATGAGTAATTTGAGCACTTGATGTTATGTTAAAATTCTTGAGCTTAAATATGTGGATGTATGTATATAAGGGCCAAGTACTTTGAACTTCACGTTGATGTTTGAATGTATTGAATTGCTTGTTGTGATGTAAAATGTGCATGACCATTGTGTATTTGAGCTAAAGGATGGCCATATGACCATTTACACTCCTTGTCATATTCGCCATAAGCTATCATGATGAGATTTTAATAAGTTAAATTTGTGTGAATTAGCTCAAGAGCAAAGGGAGCTAAATCCGATAAAGGGAAGGAAAAAGTAGTTGAATAGCCGTCGAAATCGCTCGACAACATCCGAGGTAAGTCTTGAGTGATGACCCTACTTGAATTATATCAAAATTATGCTCCTTGTTTGTGTGGCCATTGAGCCGAAATAGTAAAGGTTGATATATATTTTGTGTTAGAGCTTTAGTAACGAAAATGAACTATGGACGTGTCTTGAATATTGATATATGTGTAAGTGAACATTGGAAATATATCCGGCTAAGACCAAGGCATTCGTATGCGAGTTGATATATCCGCTAAGACCAAGGCATTCGTGCGAGTTGATATATCCGGGCTAAGACCAAGGCATTCGTGCGAGTTGATATATCCGGGCTAAGACCGAAGGCATTCGATGCGAGTTGATATATCCGGCTAAGACCAAGGCCTTTGTGCAAGTCACCAAACCGGGTTATGACCAAGGCAATCGTCTTGAGTCGCTATATCCGGTTAAATCCGAAAGTATGTGATTCGAAGTGAGCAATCTTGCTGTGAAAATTTCAGCTTATACACTTGTGAAAATTCCAGCAATGAGGTATGTTTGTATGTGCTTGTACTAATTGAATTCTTACAAGTAAGTATCGCTAGGTTGATAAACGAGCTACCGGCCTTGGGCTAAGTTGTTCTTTTGTGTATGAACCTAAGGGTCGGTGATGTGAAATAAGTATGAGTATGGGAATGTGAATTAGTAAAGTGGTTTAATTAGCCATGTGAATAAAATACCTTAGTCAAAGCTGATTTCATTGCTTGAGACTTACTAAGCATTAAAATGCTTACCCGTTGCTTTGGCTCTCTGTTTTATAGGTTTCGCTCGTTAGCTATCGGATTCGGGATCAAAGCAAATCGAAGTCATCCACACTATTGAAGCCCCATTTTGGTACAAATTTTGGTTGAACTTTGAAATGGCATGTATAGGACCATCCTTTGTTGAAGGTCATGTACCTTCCGGTTTGTGTAAACTTGGATAGCCATGCGAAAATGGCTTATATAATTTTTAGCATAGAACTATAATCGTTTGTATGTTGACCCTTATGAGGTATGGAATTATTTTGAAACGATTAGCCATTGGAATGGTTAATCATGATCACACTTTGTGCTATGTATGTAAAAAGAGCCAATTGAATCATGGAAAGTATGAAATAGGTAAAGCCTACTAAAGGCAGATGCTGACAGCAGCAGTGACGTGGATGTGAAAAATCACTAAAAATAGTAGGAATGGTATTAAATAGCAAATAAATTATGTAAGTGTACCTTGATGAATCTACTTTCATATGGAAGAAACGAAATGGTCATATGAGTTATAAGTTAACAGATTTTAAAGTTCTTGTGGAATAGGGCCAGAACGGTTTCTGGATCCCCTGTTCCAACTTTGGAAAATCATTGTAAATTAACCAGAGATAATTAGGAGTCATTCCATATATGTGTAAATTCCTCTCTGAGTCTAGTTTCTACAGAAACAAACGGCATTAGTATTGAAGCCCTGTACAGGAGATATCCAATTCGTAACGCACAAAGGTCAGTGTAGTCGATCCCTACAACAGGCGAGACTTTAACTAATAAACTGTACTAATTGGCTCGACCAAAATTCTAGAAAAAATATGTAGATGGAAATATGAGTCTAGTTTCAGGAAAAATTTACGGAACTGATTTTCGAGTTGTAAAACTCAAGTTATGAATTTTGGAGCGACTAGTACTCAGATTGGCAGCTTGTCTGAAAATTGTCAATAAGTGGGTTGAAGTCGTTAACACCTCGCGTTCGACTCGTGACGGTCTCGGGTTCGGGTGTTACAATTTTATTGGTATCGAGCTACGGTTTAGTCGATTCTAGGACTACCGTAATGCGTTTGGGTCTAGCTATACATGCCATTTTATGTGATTATATGATAGTGTGGTGATTTCTAACGTTTGAACTTGTGTTTATTTATAGTAATGGATCCCGATCCCAACCGAAAGCGATAGTGATGATGTGGAGAGTGTGGCGCTTGCCCCGACAAGGGACAGCGCCGGCGGACTCTCAACCTGTTGCTAGCAATCCGAATGACGAGGCTAGACAAGCCTTTTATAGCGTGATGAATGATTGGTTCAACCAATACATTCGAACTAATACGGCTGTTCCACAACCTCCATTCCCAACAAACACAGCCCCCGCACCTACAATGCCCCCGGTAATTGACCAAATCAGGTCGAATAAGCCCCCAGTTGATAGAATCCGAAAACATGGGGCTACTGAATTTAAAGCTACGGATAGTGATGATGCCGAGCAAGCCGAATTTTGGTTGGACAACACGATCCGGGTACTCGATGAGCTATCTTGTACACCCGATGAATGCCTAAAGTGTACCATCTCCTTGCTACGTGATTCTGCCTACTATTGGTGGAGTACTCTGACTTCTGTTGTGCCCCGCGAACAAGTAACTTGGGAGTTCTTTCAAACCGAATTTCGGAAAAAGTATATCAGTCAGAGATTTATGGACCAAAAACGAAAGGAATTTCTCGAACTTAAACAAGGTTCCATGTCGGTTACCGACTATGAACGAAAATTCGTGAGGCTTAGCCGGTACGCGCGAGAATGCATTTCTTCAGAAGCTGTGATGTGTAAACGCTTCGAAGATGGACTGAATGATGAGATAAAGCTGTATGTTGGCATTTTGGAAATCCGAGAGTTTGTGACTCTCGTCGAGCGAGCGTGCAAAGCCGAGGAGCTTAGTATGGAGAAAAGGAAAGCGGAAGCGGGAGCAAGGGAGTTTCGTAAGAGGTATTCGGGGAAGCCCTTCCAACAGTCATCAAAGAAACTTAGAGATGGCTTAGGCCGATCTAGAGACACTTCGGGCTTTTCTAGACGAGATCGCGATCGACCCCTGTGACCACACGAATCACTTGATCGCCGAGAGTGGGAATGATCGACGAGAGAGGACGGAGTGCCGAGATTGTGGCAAATGGCATTTTGAAGTCAGTAGATTCCGTGACCGCCTCTGTTACAAGTGTGGATCAGTTGACCACTTCATTAAAGATTGCCCGAGGTTGTCTCGAGCAGAATGTAGATCGGAGTGGGAAACCGGTACTACCACCGCCGAGGTAGACCATCCGGAAATACGGGCAAGGCTAGTGGTGGTCGAGAGGATCTAGAGATGCGACCAGATCCGAGGCTCGCGCCCAGCTAGGACTTATGCTATCTGCTGCCGAGGATGCCTCCTCGCCAGATGTTATTACGGGTACTTTCACTCTCTTTGATACTAATGTGATTGCTTTGATTGACCACGGTTCTACTCATTCTTATATATGCGAAACATTAGCATCCAAAGAAGACTTTATCTATTGAGTCTCACCGAGTTCGTAATTCGGGTGTCAAATCCTTTGGGTCGTTATGTGCTGGTCGACAGAGTATGTAAGAAAAGGGTGTGAAGCATACCTTGCGTATGTACTTGATGATAAGGAGTTAGGAATAGAACCCAAATCTGTGCCGGTGGTTTGTGAATACCCGGACGTTTTTCCCGAAGAATTGCCGGGTTTGCCACTGCTCGGAGATAGAGTTTGGCATTGAGCTTGTACCAGGACCACACCGATTTCGATAGCTCCGTATCGTATGGCACCAACGGAATTAAAGGAGTTGAAAGCTCATTGCAAGAGTTGATGGATAGAGGTTTTGCTCGCCCGAGTTTTTCACCTTGGGGTGCACCGGTGTTGTTTGTGAAAAGAAGGACGGAACCATGAGGTTGTGCATCGACTATCGTCGCCTTAATAAAGTGACAATAAAGAACAAGTATCCGTTACCACGTATCGATGATTTGTTCGATCAACTGAAGGAGCCTCGGTGTTCTCAAAAATAGATTTGAGATCGGGCTATTATCGCCATGAATCCGAGATTCGGACATACCCAAAACCGCCTTAAGCGAGATATGGTCACTACGAGTTCTTAGTGATGCCGTTTGGGCTCACTAATGCCCTCGCGGTATTTATGGATTTGATGAATCGGATCTTCAGATCATATTTGGATCGGTTCGTAGTTGTGTTCATCGACGACATCTTGGTCTATTCAAGAAATGAGACCGAACATGCGAGCACCGAGATTAGTGTTGCAAATTTTACGGATAAGCGGTTATATGCTAAGTTTAGCAAGTGTGAGTTTCGGTTAAGAGAGGTTAGCTTCTTGGGTCACGTGGTATCTGATCGGTATTCGAGTCGACCCAAGCAAAATTTCAGCCATACTTAATCGGAAACCTCCAAGAAATATTACCGAGGTTCGAGCTTTTTGGGACTTGCGGTTACTACCGACGGTTTGTAAAAGGATTCTCGATGATAGCCACACCCATGACGTAAACCGCTTGAAAGATGTCAAGTTTGAATGGACGGAAAAGTGTCGAAAAGTTTTGACCAATTGAAAACTCATTTGACGGAAGCTCCAAGATTAGTCTGCCCGAATCGGCAAAGAGTTTGTCATCTATAGTGACGCCTCCCTACTTGGGTTAGGTTGCGTATTGATGCAAGAAGGTCGAGTTGTGGCCTATGCGTCGAGACAATTAAAGCCACATGAGAAAAATTATCCGACCCATGATCTCGAATTGGTCGCCATCGTATTCGCCTTAAAGATATGGCGACATTACTTATTTGGTGAGAAGTGCCATGTGTATTCGGATCACAAAAGTCTCAAATATTTGATGACTCAAAGAGACTTAAATCTGCGACAAAGACGTTGGCTCGAAATGTTAAAGGATTATGAGCTGGTCATTGACTATCACCGGGAAAGGCTAATGTGGTTGCGGATGCCTTAAGCCGAAATCACCGCTTGTTTTACTGAGCGATGAATGTACACTTGTCTATCCTACCCGACAATGTGTTAGTAGCCGAATTAAAGGCCAAACCATTGTTGACTCATCAAATTCGTGAAGCTCGAAAGTTGATGAGGAGTTGCGTGCAAAACAATTTGAGTGTGTTCGAACAAGGAATCGGAGTTTCAAATTGATGATGACGATTGTTTGAGGTTCGAAGTCGTTTGTGTGTTCCAAAGAATTGAACTTATTTCGATAATTCGAACGAAGCTCATTGTAGCCGAATGGCAATCCACCCGGGAGTACGAAGATGTACAATGAGTTGAAACGTCGGTTTTGGTGGCATGGTATGAAACGAGACATCTCCGATTTTGTTGCAAGATGTTTAATATGTCAACAAGTGAAAGCGGAGCATCAAGTGCCTTGAGGTTACTTCACCGATCACAATACCCGAGTGGAAATGGGATCGAGTCACAATGGACTTTGTGTCCGGACCGCCGTTGTCGACAAGTAAGAAGGATGCAATTTGGGTTATTATTGATAGACCGACTAAGTCGGCTCACTTTATCCTCGTGCGTATGGATTTTCATTGGATAAACTAGCTGAATTGTACGTTTCTCGATTGTGAGATTACACGGGTACCGATTTACATTGTGTCGGATAGAGATCCGAGGTTTACCTCGCGATTTTGGAAGAAATTACAAGAAGCATTGGGCACCAAGTTGCATTTCAGACCGCCTTTCACCCCAAACCGATGGTCAATCCGAGCGATAATTCAGATACTTGAGGATATGTTAAGATGTTGCATCCTCGAGTTCGATGGTTCATGGGAACGGTACCTACCTTTGATTGAATTCGCTTACAACAATAGTTTTCAATCAAGTATTAAGATGGCGCCTTACGAGGCTTTGTACGGGCGTAAATGCCGTACACCATTGTTTTGGACCGAGCTCGGTGAGAACAAAATTTTTGGAGTGGATTTGATTAAAGATGCTGAACAGAAAGTAAAAGTAATCCGTGAAAATCTGAAGATAGCCTCCGATCGTCAGAAATCGTATGCGGATTTGAAACGAAAGGACATTGAGTATCAGGTGGGAGATAAAGTGTTTCTTAAAGTTTCGCCGTGGAAAAAGATACTCAGATTCGGCCGTAAGGGCAAGTTGAGCCCGAGGTTCATCGGGCCATATGAGATATCCGAGCGAGTCGGTCCAGTCGCATATCGTCTGATTTTGCCCCCTGAACTCGAAAAGATTCACGATGTCTTTCATGTTTCGATGCTTCGACGCTATAGATCTGATCCATCGCACGTGATTAGTCCATCAGAGGTTGAAATTCAAGCCAATATGAGTTATGAGGAAGAACCGATTCGTATCCTGGCACGTGAAGTGAAAGAGTTGCGAAACAAGCGGGTTCCGCTAGTGAAAGTGTTATGGCTCAAACACGGGATAGAAGAAGCTACTTGGGAAACCGAGAACTCTATGAAAGAGCGATACCCAACCCTATTTACCGGTAAGATTTTCGGGGACGAAAATTTCTTAAGTAGGGGAGAGTTGTGACAGCCCAAAATTGACCCTAGTCGGAATGTGGTTTCGGTACCACAAAACCGAGGCATAAAAATAATTTAAAATTTATTTTGATGCCTATAATATGTGTGTGCTCGTGTGTGAATTTTGAATTCTTTGATTTAGTTAATTTGATTGTGAATTGAAAGAAAAGGACTCATGTGAAAGGATTTAAAAATATGTAGCTAATTTCAAGAGGTTAATAAAGGAATGAAGCAAAATAAATGGAGTTGCATGTCAAATACTCCATTTATTTTGAATGAGTGGCCGCCATGTCTAGATTATGGGCAAGGGACATGTTTCCAACATGTTTAGTTAGTGCATTATGTAGAAAGAATTAAGAAATGAAAAAAATGAGCATGGATGCCCCCCTTGGTGCCGTAGCTAGAGAGAAAGAAAGAAAAAAAAAGTTGTCATTCATCCTTTCTTTGAGCAAAGACTAAGAAAGAAAAAAAACAAAAAATTGTTCATCTTTTCCCTCCTTCCTTTGGCCGAAATTCCTAAGAGGAAGAAGAGATTTTGCTTCATTTTCTTTGTTTAGAAGAGATCTAGAAGGAGATTTGGCTAAACTTGCATCAAGATTAAGGTATGTACGAGGTGGTGTCATGAGATTCATGCTTGTTTTGGTTGCTAACTTGATGTGCATGTTAGCCATGGTTCAAATCCTTGTTATGCCATGAAAAATGGTATTTGGCCAAGGTTGATATTGTGTTAAAGCCATTGCATGCTAAATGTGAAGCTTGCTAATGATGCATGCAATGATGGATTGACTACTCTTGAAATTTCTTTGTAGCAATCTTGAGTAAGACATTGAGTTCTTTGTTTAACCATGACCAAAGTTCAATGGGGTATGATTGTGATGTATTCGCCATGATGCATTCATGAGCATGATTTATGCTTGTTACTTGATTGGTAAAAATTGTGTTTTAGAGGGTTATGAACACCTTGAGATTCGCCACGCACCTATATGTGTATATATGTTTGCACATGATATTTTGATTATGAAGAAAGTGATAAATATGTTTGTTTAAAGAAGAAATTTGTTGAAGAATGTTAGAAATTTGCATGTACATTCGGCCTAGTACATGTATAGTGTGAAAAACCTTGAAATTATTTTTGATTTTGTGTATTTATGACCATGTGTAATCGGCCACATGAGTAATTTGAGCACTTGATGTTATGTTAAAATTCTTGAGCTTAAATATGTGGATGTATGTATATAAGGGCCAAGTACTTTGAACTTCACGTTGATGTTTGAATGTATTGAATTGCTTGTTGTGATGTAAAATGTGCATGACCATTGTGTATTTGAGCTAAAGGATGGCCATATGACCATTTACACTCCTTGTCATATTCGGCCATAAGCTATCATGATGAGATTTTAATAAGTTAAATTTGTGTGAATTAGCTCAAGAGCAAAGGGGAGCTAAATCCGATAAAGGGAAGGAAAAAGTAGTTGAATAGCCGTCGAAATCGCCGACAACATCCGAGGTAAGTCTTGAGTGATGACCCTACTTGAATTATATCAAAATTATGCTCCTTGTTTGTGTGGCCATTGAGCCGAAATAGTAAAGGTTGATATATATTTTGTGTTAGAGCTTTAGTAACGAAAATGAACTATGGACGTGTCTTGAATATTGATATATGTGTAAGTGAACATTGGAAATATATCCGGGCTAAGACCAAGGCATTCGTATGCGAGTTGATATATCCGGGCTAAGACCGAAGGCATTCGTGCGAGTTGATATATCCGGCTAAGACCGAAGGCATTCGTGCGAGTTGATATATCCGGGCTAAGACCCAAGGCATTCGTGCGAGTTGATATATCCGGCTAAGACCCAAGGCCTTTGTGCAAGTCACCAAACCGGGTTATGACCAAGGCAATCGTCTTGAGTCGCTATATCCGGTTAAATCCTCAAAGTATGTGATTCGAAGTGAGCAATCTTGCTGTGAAAATTTCAGCTTATACACTTGTGAAAATTCCAGCAATGAGGTATGTTTGTATGTGCTTGTACTAATTGAATTCTTACAAGTAAGTATCGCTAGGTTGATAAACGAGCTACCGCCTTGGGCTAAGTTGTTCTTTTGTGTATGAACCTAAGGGTCGGTGATGTGAAATAAGTATGAGTATGGGAATGTGAATTAGTAAAGTGGTTTAATTAGCCATGTGAATAAAATACCTTAGTCAAAGCTGATTTCATTGCTTGAGACTTACTAAGCATTAAAATGCTTACCCGCTGCTTTGGCTCTCTGTTTTATAGGTTTCGCTCGTTAGCTATCGGATTCGGGATCAAAGCAATGAAGTCATCCACACTATTGAAGCCCCATTTTGGTACAAATTTTGGTTGAACTTTGAAATGGCATGTATAGGACCATCCTTTGTTGAAGGTCATGTACCTTCCGGTTTGTGTAAACTTGGATAGCCATGCGAAAATGGCTTATATCGTTTTAGCATAGAACTATAATCGTTTGTATGTTGACCCTTATGAGGTATGGAATTATTTTGAAACGATTAGCCATTGGAATGGTTAATCATGATCACACTTTGTGCTATGTATGTAAAAAGAGCCAATTGAATCATGGAAAGTATGAAATAGGTAAAGCCTACTAAAGGCAGATGCTGACAGCAGCAGTGACGTGGATGTGAAAAATCACTAAAAATAGTAGGAATGGTATTAAATAGCAAATAAATTATGTAAGTGTACCTTGATGAATCTACTTTCATATGGAAGAAACGAAATGGTCATATGAGTTATAAGTTAACAGATTTTAAAGTTCTTGTGGAATAGGGCCAGAACGGTTTCTGGATCCCCTGTTCCAACTTTGGAAAATCATTGTAAATTAACCAGAGATAATTAGGAGTCATTCCATATATGTGTAAATTCCTCTCTGAGTCTAGTTTCTACAGAAACAAACGGCATTAGTATTGAAGCCCTGTACAGGAGATATCCAATTTGTAACGCACAAAGGTCAGTGTAGTCGATCCCTACAACAGGCGAGACTTTAACTAATAAACTGTACTAATTGGCTCGACCAAAAATTCTAGAAAAAAATATGTAGATGGAAATATGAGTCTAGTTTCAGGAAAAATTTACGGAACTGATTTTCGAGTTGTAAAACTCAAGTTATGAATTTTGGAGCGACTAGTACTCAGATTGGCAGCTTGTCTGAAAATTGTCAATAAGTGGGTTGAAGTCTGTTAACACCTCGCGTTCGACTCCGGCGACGGTCTCGGGTTCGGGGTGTTACACTAAGTGTGCAAGTTTGATTATATAGCACTAAGTGTGCGAGTTCGACTATTAAGCACTAAGTGTGCGGGCTTATTGCACATCCTCTAATAAACGTACATGTTCTATGTGCGCGGCCTTACCGAGTCAATCATGGACAGCGGTACGAGTAAACACCTTGAGCTCATGAGGAATGGACATTTTATTTATATTTGGAATTTTGCTTTGGTAAGTCTTGATCTATGTGGTGATTATGCTCGAAAGTAAATGCATGCAATGTCATATGGCGTAATGTATGAAATATCAAGTAAGGCTTGGTATGTGACCAAACCAAAATGCCTAAAGAATTATAGTACCGTTTGGGGTGTGGATGGAGGATTTTAATCCCGCATTAATTATTTTCTTTTATGGTATATTATTACTGAACGGCAATATAATGCTTATGGCTTACTGAGTTATATACTCACCCGGTGTTTGCTTGTCGCCATTTTAGGTTTCTCGGACTCGTCCTTTTTGCGTGCTCGTGATCGTCATTGGAGTCATCACACGGCTAGCAACTTTTGGTATTTTTTGTGTAGTCGGTTTAGGAGAACATTTTGGCATGTATAGGCTAATATGCTTTGTTGAACTTTGGTATGTAAACTTTTAGCCATGCGAAAATGGCATAAATGCTCGGTTGGATTTAGTTCTCAAATGTTAAGTCACAAGTCTTGGTAATTCGATTTCCATGCCTTATGCCATGGTTGATTATTTTGGTGTTAAAATGCATGTTATGGCAATAGTGTAGTAGGGAGATGTTGGATAATGATTAGCCTCTGGTATGGCTAGTCATGATCATGATTTGTGACATGTATGATGAATCACTAGTTAGATCAAAGGAAATCATGAAATAGGCATAGTTGCTTTAGTGACAGGTGCTGGCAGCAGCAGTAATGTGAGATTGAAAATCACTAAAAATAGTAAGAATGGTATTAAATAGTAAATAAATTATGTAAATGTACCTTGATGAATCTACTTTTATATAGAAGAAACGAAATGGTCATATGAGTTATAAGTTAACAGATATTAAAGTTCTTGTGAAACAGGGCCAGAACGGTTTCTGGATCCCCTGTCCCGACTTTGGAAAATCATTGTAAATTAACCAGAGATAATTAGGAGTCATGCCATATATGTGTAGATTCCTCTCTGAGTCTAGTTTCTATAGAAACAAACGGCATCAGTATTGAAGCCCTGTACAGGGAGATATCTAATTCGTAATGCACAAAGGTCAGTGTAGTCGATCCCTGCAACAGGGGAGACTTTAACTAATAAACTGTACTAATTGGCTTGACCAAAAATTCTAGAAAAAAATATGTAGATGGAAATATGAGTCTAGTTTCAGGGAAAAATTGCGAAACTGATTTTCGAGTTGTAAAACTCAAGTTATGAATTTTGGAGCGACTAGTACACAGATTGGCAGCTTGTCTGGAAACTCTCAATAAGTGGGTTGAAGTCTGTTAACACCTCGTGTTCGACTCCGGCGACGGTCTCGGGTTCGGGGTGTTACAGTACCTATTTGGCTTGGCTTTTAAAATAAAGGTCCTTCCATGTCAATTGGACCATTGTACTACTGCATGGACAAATATGGACATGAGTTGGTAGAAATTAATGTTATGTCATTAAGGGTAAAATGGTAAAAGGTGAATATAATGTTATAATAATAAAATGAAAACATGAAATTGGCCATATTATCATGCATATAACCGAAATTCAAAGAAAAAGGAAAAGAAGAAAGCTATTTTAGGTTTCGACCATTTGATTGCTTGATTAAGGTACGGTTTTAACTCGGTTTTTGATAATTTCTACGTTTCTGTGATAGTTGCTTCGTGTTTTTCAAAAACCATGTCTGAATTTCTATTTTTGTTAAAGATTTCATGAAATTTCATTGTTGATATCATGAGTTTTGTGATGTTTTTGAATGAATTATGAAGGCTTGGTAGATGGTTCATAAGTTTTGTCTTTGAGTTTTTGATGAAATTGAGCTATTTGGGTTAAATTTTGAAAATTAGGTTTAGAAGGACTAAATTGTGAATTGAACATGTTGTATGGGATTATATAGAAGCCATGAAAATTCAGCTAGCCCTTGTTGCAAAGAAAATTTGCATATTAGTGATTTTATGAAAAATGGACTAAATTGTCAAAGTGTGAAAATGTAAGGGCTAAAATGTAAAGTGCCCTAAATATGTGTATATGAATTAAATTGAATAAAATGAATGATTGATTGGTTGAATTTTTATTGTATTAGATCAAGAACAAAGAAAATCAGACTTAGATCGGGGGAAGTCCAAAATAGTTGAATAAACAACTCGTTTTATCCGAAATTCGTTTGAGGTAAGTGAAATTACAATTACGTGATAATTGAAATAAATTCTGCACATATAAACTGTAATCTGTATTGGATGGCCTTGAGTGCCTAATGAATATCTTTGGAGTAAAGTATGATAATATGTTAATATCTGAAAAGCTCTGTATGTTTCTAAGAAAAGTTGACAGCTGTCTGAGATATTGTGTAAGACCGTGTCTGGGACACAGGCAATGATTGAGATTTACGTATAAAACCAAGTCTGGGACATCGACATCATATCTAGTTTCGTGTAAGACCCTGTCTGGGATAAGACATCGATATTGAATTACAGGTAAGACCACGTCCGGGACGTCAGCATTGTACTTGTTTATAAGCATTTATATCGTTTCTAACCAATCTGATGATAGCGTACGAAATCTGAGATTGAGTATATGAAATGTATAACCTATGCAGTTATGTTTGTATCGTACTAAATTTCTAAATATGAAAGACTCTATCTCTGTGAAATATGTATGGAAATGAAGCATGACATATATGTAAACAAATGAGCATGGTTAAGTTTATGAATTATTCTATGAATCTATATGGTTGAAATGTATTTATATGCTTTAGTAGTTACACCAATTGTATTTAGCTTACTAAGCTCTTTGTAGCTTACTTTGTGTGATTTCTGCCTGTTTTACAGTTATCGTGGCTACTAAAGGCTCAGGGATAGTTAAGGATCGTCACCACACTATTGAACTCATTTTAGTACTCTTGAAAGTGTAAATATTTTAATGTATGGCATGTATAGGCTAGAAGGTTTATGTATTAAGTTTTGAATTGTAAATATAGGTTATGCAATGAAAGTTGGCTATCAAATGGTATGTTTGTGTTAAGTTTTGGTATGGTTTGAATGAGTTGTTGAATGATGATGAAATAGTTGTAATGAAGCATGTTTTGAGCATGAAATTGGCTAAATATTTTGTATGAATGTTGTTTAATTTGGCTTGTAGGAATGACCCATAAAGGGGTGGCAAATTGGCTTAAACCAAGCCTGTATTGTGCCACACGGCCATAGCACACGGGCGTGTTTGTTGGCTGTGGGTTTAAGTCAGTATCTAGCTAAGAACCACACGGTCGTGGCATACGGGCGTGTCTATTAGTTGTGGCACACGGGCGTGTCTATTAGCCGTGGCACACGGGCGTGTCTATTGGCCGTGGGAATAAGTTAGTATATAAGCTCTGTTTTGGCATGGCTGGTGCACATGGGCATGTTTGATGCTCGTGTGGGGCACAAGACTTGGTCACACGAGCGTATGACCTCTATAGAATTGAAATTTTTTAAAAGTTCTAAACTTTATGAATGTGTTCAGTTTAGTCCCGAATGTCTCTTAAAAGAACATTTTAGGTCTCGTAGACCATATTAGGAGATGATTGCTTATGAAATGATGTTACATGATGTAACACCCCAAACCCGGCCTAGACGTTATGACCGGATCTGATGCGCCACATCGAAGCGTTCAAAACATTCCGTATTACTTAGTTGGAAAACTTAGTTGGTGTTGTAAAAGACACTTTTAAAAGTAGGTTAAAGTGAATGGAAGCTGTACACCAGGTAGGAAACCAGGAAGAAGAGGAGGTGAGTCTGTCAGACTGCTTAAGTACCAACTCCCTTCGGATCCAATCCTAGACATGCACACCGCCATTGCCACACTCTAACATCTCGTATAATTTTGAGAAAACCGTTTGGTTAGGTCCATCTTAAGAAAATGATTAAGGTTGAAAACGTTTGCTTAGTGGAAGTCTTACTCGTATTCGTGTTATTTTGAAATCACTTAATGTTTTTGAAAACGCGTGCTAAAGCTAATCTATTTCGTTAGTTATCATAGATCAGTTTTATCATAATAGAATTAAATAATAAAGAAACAACCCAAACCATAAAAATAATTAGCGGCCTTATTACAAAAAAAAACCCAAAACTATAAACGAAAATATGGAAAATCTAGTTCACCAGAAGAAAATGAATTTGCAGAAAACGTGTGGCCACTCCGAATCCCGCCCAGCTCCAAGTCCACCAACTAGGGCTCACCTACAAGGATGGAAGAAAAAGGGGTGAGTTTGGGAAAACTCAGTGTATACAGAAACCCATCCAAAGCCCAAATCAGCTCGAGCCCATTGGGCCTAAGCCCCATTCAGATAACAGTACACAGTGGACCAAAGCCCTTTTCAGAATACAATAGCAAGGCCTTAGCCCTTTTTTACATAACAGTGTGGCCCATAGGCCCAGTTCAGTAACATAGGTAACAATAGTAGTAATGCATGCAAACCCATCTGGGGAGACTACTCAATCCACCAACCGCTACACCGCCTGCATCACTCTACACTCCATGTGGGGAATATCTCAACCCACCCAAATTTCTACACTCCACAATGCAAAGAACGCTACTTAAATATCGAGAAGTTGAGGCAAAGCCTCCAAAGACGTGGATGAACCACTTTCAATACTTCCTCCATCAATACCCCAATCCCATGCAACAGATATTAATAAAGCATATCATGTACAATACAGTATTAATCAATCATGTAGTTTAGCTAATTTAAACCCTAGGGGTATTTCGGTAATTATGCTCTTTAGGGGTAATTTCGTACTTAGGCAACTACACAAGTTATTTCAGTAATTTTTAGCCGTTTTATGCAATTTGGTTCCACCATCTAACTAACATGCTACTTTGCCCATCTCTTACCCATATTGGTCCGTAAGCCTATTGGGCCCAGTTTTGGCCCATCGAGGCCCTCTTTTTCCGAAGTACGTTAAGACGTCACACAAACTTACTTATCACCTTGCAGTGCTAGATCTAACAATTACTCTACGTCTTTGAGAGCATTCGCATACTCACAAGCCCATGAAATGCCGGAATTTTGGCATTTCGGCTTTTACCGAATTGAACTAAGAAAGGGTGTTCGGTACACACCTGATTCGCGATGACTGCTACTGAGATCTCTTCCGATGTCCTACAATTGATTAGCACAGTTCTTATTTACAAACCATAATCACTAAACCCCAAAACTTACTAATCCATGATCGAACCATGTCCCTAAAAGCCTTTGAAACCTTACCTTTTTGCCAAAATCGATAGCTAGCTCCAAATCCGATTGCTCCAACAACCCACGCCTTCAATCCAACACTTAAGAAGACACTAATCATTGATGAAAACGTCGATTAAAACCCTTAGAGCCACATGCCCAAATCGATGCCTCCCTAGATTTTAGGGACTTGACTTTTCCTAACTTTGTAAAATATGACCAGATCTGAGATGATGAACACTTACCCCTTACTCCTCTTTGATCTCCATGCAATCTGATGCAGATTTATCTTTCAAACAACGGTAGAACTCGACTCCCAAAGTTTTGAAGTTTCGGCTATAAGCCCCCAAATCTATGGTTTTTCGGCTTTTGGGTGATGAAGGAGATGACAATGTAGAATTATAACCTGGATGTAGAATTGCCGACAGGTCTCTAGAGTTCAGAAAGAATAATCATTGATTAATGGAAACACAATGTTAAAGGGTTTGGCTCTGAAGAAATCGGTACCTGTAATGTGTGTTCAAGATTTCGCTTTTATGGATTTGGCAAAAGTATTGATGAACAATGAGAATTGATGAATAGTTTTGAAGAAGAAAATAGAAAAGAAGAATAGGGAAGTGGTAGTTTTGGCTAGAGAGGAAATAGAGAGAAAAGAAAAACCTTGTGATGTCTCGAAGAGAAAGGAACGGCACCACTCAATACCACAGGTGCCAAATACTAACCTCATAACCCTCTGCCGATTTTTCCCCTTCAATTCCCAAAATTCGCCAACTCCTAACCTCTCTCCTAATCCCTTAAATCTCTCCCTTATCACTCCTTAATCCAAGCGTTTGACTGATCCAAACTCTCCTTTAGCGTAATCCACCGACTCCAACACTACCCTCCCGCACTTAAAAATAAATGCATCTATTTGTCAACACAGGGAATCGATCCCATGCCTCCCTCAAAGCTCCACACGCCACCTTTTTAGGAGCCTAGTGGCGTCACCCTGGCCACTTTACCAAGGCTCTTTTTATGATGCAATTTACCCATCACTCCACTTAAGGGCCACTTAGCCAGAACCCCTAACTCCTAAGTCCAAAAATTCAAAAATTCAACCGGGTTTTGGCCAACACTTGGGCCTTCCATAAGCCCATTTACCTACTCAAAATATTAATTCCACATCCAAATACAAAATTTTAAAATCTTTACAAAATATTGAAAACCGCGAATAAATCCGAAAATCAGGATGTTACACATGATATCGGTGATTTCGAATTGGTTTGAAATGTTCTTTCCGTCTGGTAATGCCTCGTAACCCTTATTCGATGTCAGTTACGGGTTAGGGGTGTTACATTTTATTGGTATTAGAGCTATTGTTTAGTCGGTTCTAGGACTACCATAGCGTATGTGAGTATAGCTATGCATGCAATATATCTGAAACTGTGATAGTGTGATGAATCTTGACATTGAATTATGCTTTTATATATAGCAATGGATCCTAATAGAGCCGTAGCTGACGATGTTGAAAGCAATGCACCTGCCCCCGCGCAAGGGACAGTGCAAGATGATTCACAACCGGCTATGAGTAGTCGTGATAGTGAGGCTAAGCAAGCCTTCTATCAGATGATGAATGATTGGTTCACTCAATATATTAGAACCAATCCGGCTGTACAACAACCTCCACCCCCAGTTAATTCTTCTCAAATTCCTGCTATGCCCTCGGTGAGTCTGGTTCAACTAACTAGACCATCGGTTGATAAGATTATAAAGTATGGGGCTGAAGAATTTTGAGCTATAACGAATGATGATACTGAAAGAGTCGAATTCTGGTTAGAGAATACAATACGAGTGTTTGATGAAATGTGTTAAATGTGTTGTTTCACTTTTGAGAGATACAGCGTATCATTGGCGAAAAACTTTAATATCTGTGGTTCCGAGTGAGGGGTTACTTGGTTTTTTTCCAAGCTGAATTTCGGAAGAAATACATTAGCCAGAGATTCATTGATCAGAAACGTAAAGAGTTTTTCGAGCTTAAATAGGGTCGTATGTCTGTTACTAAATACGAACGTGAATTTGTGAGATTGAGCTAGTATGCTCTGGAATGTGTATCGAATGAAGAAATAATGTGCAAAAGGTTTGAAGATGGACTAAACGAAGATATCCGTCTGTTAGTTAGGATTTTGGAAATTAAAGAAATGGTAGTGCTCGTTGAGCGAGCATGTAAAGCTGAAAAATTAAGTAAAGAGAAAAGAAAAGTTGATTCTGACGCTAGAGATGCTAGAAAGAGATCTTCGAGTAGATCATTTCAATCTATGTCAAAGAAATTCTGAGATGATCAAAGCTATCCAAATGCTAATGTGGGACATTCAAATCGAGATCGAGGTAGATTGCATTCAAACATCAGAGTCCCTACTACTTCTGTTGCAAGTGTTGGGAATATCCGATCTGAGAGACCTGAATGTAAACACTATGGTAAAAGACATCTGGGAAATTGTAGATTGAATGACAGAGCCTGTTTCCAATGTGGATCTCTGGATCATTTTGTAAGAGATTGTTCTGAACCTGCTGAGAGAGAGAATGTACAGAATCTAAGATTGAGTAACACCTCAACTAGAGGTAGACCTTCAAGAGATTCAAGAAATGCAAGTGGTGGTCAAAGAGCTCCTAGGGATACTGTTGTTAGATCTGAGGCCAGAGCACCTGCCAGAGCCTATGCTATCTGAGCTCGTGAGGAAGCCTCGTCTCCAGACGTGATTAATGCCACTTTTACTCTTTATGATACTTCTGTGATTGCATTGATAGACCCTGGATCGACGCATTCTTATATCTGTATGAATTTAGTGCATAGTAAGACTTTGCCTGTAGAGTCTACTGAATTCGTAATTAGAGTATCGAACCCTTTAGACAAAAGTGTCTTGGTTGATAAAGTCTGCAAGAATTGCACGTTAATGTTACGAGATGTCCGTTTTCCTGCTGATATGATGCTTTTACCTTATGATGAATTTGACATAATTCTGGGAATGGATTGGTTAACTTTGCATGATGCTATTGTGAATTGCAAATGAAAAGTCATTGATTTAAGGTGTAAGAATGATGAAATAATCCGAATTGAGTCTAGTGATCTGAATGGACTACCAGTTGTGGTATCTGTAATGAAAATACAAAAATTTGTGAAGAAAGGTTGTGAAGCCTACTTAGCTTATGTGTTAGACTCGAAAGTGGATGACAGGAAAGTTGAATTAGTGCCCGTTGTTTGTGAATTCTCTGATGTGTTTCCTGAAGAACTACCTGGTTTGCCTCTAATTTCGAGAAGTCGAGTTTGGTATTGAATTAGTACCTGGTACTACTCCGATTTCAATAGCTCCGTATTGAATGGCTCTGACCGAGTTAAAGGAATTAAAATCTCAGTTGTAAGAATTGACCGATCGAGGGTTTGCTAGACCAAGTTTTTCACCATGTGGTGCTCATGTACTGTTTGTGAAAAAGAAAGATGGCAAAATGAGAATGTGTATTAATTACCGACAGCTTAATAAAGTGACTGTAAAGAACAAAGACCCTTTGCCTAGAATTGATGATTTATTCGATTAGTTGAAACGTGCTACTCTGTTTTCTAAGGTAGATCTGAGATCGGGTTACTACCAGTTGCGAGTACATGATTCTAATATTCCAAAAACTGCTTTCAGAACGAGGTATGGGCATTATGAATTTTTAGTTATGCCTTTTGGTTTAACGAATGCACCTACTATATTTATGGATTTAATGAATAGAATTTTCAGACCGTATCTTGATGAATTTGTTGTTGTATTCATTGATGATATTTTGATTTATTCACATGATGAATCTGAGCATGCTGAACATCTGAATATAGTGCTACAGACTCTGCGAGATAAACAGTTGTATGCAAAGTTTAGTAAATGTGAATTCTGGTTGCAAGAAGTTGGTTTTCTAGGTCATATTGTATCAACTTCCGGTATCTGAGTTGATCCAAGTAAGATTTTAGCTATTCTGGATTGGAAGCCTCCGAGGAATGTATCTGAAGTCCACAGTTTTCTAGGACTTGTCGGTTACTACAGATGATTTTTAAAAGATTTCTCTATGATATCAACTCCGTTGACAAAATTGCTTCAGAAAGATATGAAATTTGAATGGTCTAAGAAATGTCAGAGAAGTTTTGATAGGTTAAAAGCTTTATTAACTGAAGCTCTGGTATTGGTACAACCTGATTCAGGTAAAGAATTTGTTGTTTAAAGCAATGCTTCGTTGAATGGACTCGGTTGTGTTTTAATGCAAGAAGGAAAAGTTGTTGCTTATGCTTCGAGACAATTAAAGCCGCATGAGAAGAACTATCCAACACACGACCTTAAGTTAGCTGCCATTGTATTCGCTTTGAAGATCTGGCGTCACTATTTGTTTGGTGAAAAATGTCACGTGTTTTTTGATCATAAAAGTCTGAAATATTTAATGACGCAAAAAGATTTGAATTTACGACAGAAAAGATGGTTAGAACTGCTAAAAGACTACGAACTTGTGATTGATTATCACCCAAGAAAAGCAAATGTGGCTGCTGATGCTTTGAGTCAAAAATTGTTATTTGCAATGAATACTCATTTAGTTCTGTCTGATGATGGTTCAGTTTTAGCTGAATTAAAAGCGAGACCTTTGTTTTTACAACAGATTATCGAAGCTCAGAAGGTTGATAATGAGATTATGGCTAAACAAACTCAATGTAATTCTAATTCTGAATTTCGAATAGATGATGATGATTGTCTGAGGTTTAGAAATAGACTTTCTGTTCCAAGAAATCCGAGTTTTATTCAAACGATTTTGAGTGAAGCTCACAGTAGTAGATTTTCTATACATCCAGAAAGTATGAAAATGTATAACGATTTGAAACAACTATATTGGTGGCCGGGAATGAAAAGAGATATTTCTGACTTTGTTTTGAGATGTTTAATCTGTCAGTAAGTTAAAGCTGAGCATCAGGTGCCATCTGGATTATTACAACCGATTATGATTTCGGAATGGGAATGGGATCGAGTGACCATGGATTTTGTTTTGGGTTTGCCTCTGTCTCCGAAAAAGAAAGATGCAATTTGGGTTGTATTTAATCGTTTGACAAAATCAGCTCATTTTATTCCGATTCGGTTTGATTATTCACTTGATAAGCTAGCTGAGTTGTATATTTCTGATATTGTGAGATTGCATGGTGTGCTATTATCGATAGTGTCAAATAGAGACCCGATATTTACGTCGCGATTCTGGAAGAAATTACAAGATGCTCTGGATACTAAATTGCATTTTAGCACTGCTTTTCATCTGCAAACAGATGGTCAATTAGAACGGATTATTCAGATACTCGAGGATATGTTGAGATGTTGCATTCTTGAGTTTGAAGATACATGGGAACAGTATCTATCTCTGATTGAATTTGCTTATAATAATAGCTTTCAATTGAGCATCAAAATGGCACCGTCGAAGCCTTATACGGTAAAAAGTGTAGAACTCCGTTATACTGGGCTGAGCTCAGTGAGAATAAGATTTACGGTATTGATTTGATAAAAGAAACAGAACAGAAAGTGAAAGTAATCCGAGATAGTTTGAAAACTTCTTCTGATTGTCAGAACTCTTATGCAAATTTAAAACGAAAAGATATTGAATTTGAGATCGGTGATAAAGTGTTTCTGAAAGTATCTCTGTGGAAGAAACTGTTTCGATTTGGCAGAAAAGGCAATTTGAGTCCGAGATTCATCGAACCATATGAAATCATTGAGCGAGTTAGGTCGGTTGCTTATAGATTGAGGCTACCATCTGAGTTGGAAAAGATACATAATGTATTTCATGTATCGACGCTTCGACGGTACAGATTTGACCCGTCCCATGTGATATCCCCTTCTAAAATTTAGATTCAATCTGATATGACTTACGAAGAAAAATCAATCCATATTTTAGCTCGTAAGATCAAAGAATTGAGAAACAATAAAATTCCTCTAGTTAAAGTGATGTGGCATTGTCACGGTGCTGAAGAGTGGGAGCCTGAAGATTCAATGAGACAACAATATCTGAATCTGTTTAACGGTAAGATTTTCAGGGACGAAAATCCCTAAGGAGGGAGAATTGTAACGGTCCAGTTTTGACCCTAGTCGGAATAGTGGTTTTAGGACCACAAATTCGAGTCTAAAAAATATTTTAATATTATTTTTTGTGTCTGTGATATGTAAATTTACATCTGTGAAAATTTTTGTGATTTAATTTGTTTGTTTCTATGCTTAATTATGAAAAAGGATTAAATCACGTAAAGTGTAAAAGTTGAATGCTAAATGCTAAAGCACCTATTTGGCTTGGCTTTTAAAATAAAGGCCTTTGCATGTCAATTGGACCATTGTACTAATGCATGGACAAATATGGACATGAGTTGGTAGAAATTAATGTTATGTCAGTAAGGGTAAAATGGTAAAAGGCGAATATAATGTTATAATAATAAAATGAAAACATGAAATTGGCCATATTATCATGCATATAACCAAAAATCAAAGAAAAAAAAAAGGAGAAAGCCATTTTAGGTTTTGGCACTTTGATTGCTTGATTAAGGTACGGTTTTAACTTGGTTTTTGATAATTTCTACGTTTCTGTGATCGTTGCTTCGTGTTCTTCAAAACCCATGTCTGAATTTCTGTTTCTATTAAAGATTTCATGAAATGCCATTGTTGATATCATGAGTTTTGTGATGTTTTTGAATGAATTATGAGGGCTTGGTAGATTATTCATAAGTTTTGTCTTTGAGTTTTTGATGAAATTGAGTTATTTGGGTTAAATTTTGAAAATGAGGTTTAGAAGGACTAAATTGTGAATTGAACATGTTGTATGGGCTTATATAGAAGCCATGAAAATTCAGCTAGCCCTTGTTGCAAAGAAATTTTATATATTGGCGATTTTATGAAAAATGGACTAAATTGTCAAAGTGTGAAAATGTAAGGGCTAAAATGTAAAGTGCCCTAAATATGTGTATAAGGATTAAATTGACTGAAATGAATGATTGAATGGTTGAATTTGTATTGTATTAGATGAAAAAAAAATAAAATCGGACTTAGATCTAGGGAAGTCCAAAATAGTTAAATAGACAACTCGTTTTATCCGAAATCCGTTCGAGGTAAGTCAAATTACAATTACGAGTTAATTGAAATAAATTCTACACATATAAACTGTAATCTGTATTGGATGGCCTTGAGTGCCTGATGAATATCTTTGGAGTAAAATATGATAATATGTTAATATCTGAAAAGCTCTGTATGTTTCTAAGAAAAGTTGACATCTGTCTGAGATTCGTATAAGACTGTGTTCGGGACACAGGCCTCGATTGAGATTTACGTATAAGACCATGTTTGGGACATCGGTATCGTATCTGATTTCGTGTAAGACCTTGTTTGGGAAAGAGGCATCGATATTGAATTACATGTAAGACCACGTCCGGGACGTCGGCATTGTACTTATTTATGAGCATCTATATCGTTTCTAACCCATCTGATGATAGCTTATGAAATCTGAGATTGAGTATATGAAATGTATAACCTATGCAGGTACATTTGTATCGTACTAAATTTATGAATATGAAAAACTCTGTCTCTGTGAAATATGCATGGAAATGAAGCATGACATAAATGTAAATAAAGGAGCATGGTTAAGTTTATGAATTATTCTATGAAATGGTTATGAATCTATATGGTTGAATTGTATTTATATGCTTTAGTAGTTACACCAATTGTATTTGGCTTACTAAGCTCTTTGTAGCTTACTTTATGTGATTTTTGCCTGTTTTACAGTTATCGTAGCTACTGAAGGCTCAGGGATAGTTGAGGATCGTCACTACACTATCGAACTCATTTTGGTACTCTTGAAAGTGTAAATATTTTAAAGTATGACATGTATAGGCTAGAAGGTTTATGTATTAAGTTTTGAATTGTAAATATAGGTAATGCAATGAAATTTGGCTATCAAATGGTATGTTTGTGTTAAGTTTTGGTATAGTTTGAATGAGTTGTTGAATGATGATGAAATAGTTGTAATTAAGCATGTTTTGAGCATGAAATTGGCTAAATATTTTGTATGAATGTTGTTTAATTTGCTTGTAGGAATGACCCATAAAGGGGTGGCAAATTGGCTTAAACCAAGCCTGCATTGTGCCACACGGCCATAGCACACGGGCGTGTTTATTGGCCGTGGGTTTAAGTCAGTAGCTAGCTAAGAATCAAACGGTCGTGGCACACGGGCATGTCTGTTGGCCGTGGCAATAAGTCAGTATATAAGCTCTGTTTTGGCACGGATGGTTCACATGGGTGTGTCTGATGCTCGTATGGGGCATACAGCTTGGTCACACGGGCGTGTGACCTCTATAGAATTGAAAATTTTTAAAAGTTCTAAACTTTATGAATGTGTTCGGTTTAATCTCGAATGTCTCTTAAAATTACATTTTAGGTCTCCAGACCATATTAGGAGATGATTGCTTATAAAATGATTATATCATATTTGTGATTCCGAATTGGTTTGGAATATTCTGTCTGTCTGTAATGCCTCGTAACCCTACTCCGATGTCGATTATGGCTTAGGGGTGTTACACATCTGGCCAATAAGAGTAAGGGAGGATGATTGGGCTACTGTGTTGAGGAGCCCGAAGTACCGTGCCAGTCGAGTCACGTAAGGGCCAATGGAGATGACCCCCCTCCGATGCCGCTCCGTCTGGTGGTGAATGGCGAGGGCAATAAAGTAGGCAAGGTCAAGTACATGCCCGTTCACCATGCTTCATAGAAAGTAGGCATCGTGAATGTTGACGACGCCGGTGCTGTCTCGACATCCTGTCAAAGTGTGTGCTAAGATGGCGTGTAGGTACCTCAATGAGGGAGAGGGAGCCGATGCCTTGGAGCGGCTCAGGTCGTAGGTGGCTGAACCAGGGACCAAAACATACCAACACTTTGAGGGAGAGTAGTGGATGTGGCGACGGAGAGTGTCGAGGTCATTCTCATCCATGAACTCCTCTGTGTACAAGCCCAAAGCTATTCCGAACTTGGGCACACTCAACTGGTGGACTAAACTATCGAGACGGAACTGGACTATTCCAGGATCATCAAAGTTGGTCATGACGTCTTGAACATGGAATGTCGAGCAAAGTTCAAGTGTGAGCTCAAGGTACGTCAGCTCGATGATCACAAAGAAGAGGTCCCATGGATCAGTTGTCAGGAGTGCTCGTACATCGTCAACCAACTGGACTTGTTCAAGCATTGTCCAGTCAATGCAGTGGCCCACACCTAAAGGTCGGTCCCGTAGGATTTGGAATAGTTCCTCCTGATTGTCAGGTGGAAATTGGAGGTATGGGTGGCGAATTTTCGCGGTAGGGCCCGAGGAAGACGCCCCTTTTCTCTTTTTCGAAATGGGAACGGCAGTTTTCTTTCCGCGTGAGCTTGACATGGTATGCACTAAAAAGATGAGAATGGGTGTCGAAAATGGAGTTGGAGGTGGCGCACGGGCGTGGCAGGGAGACCGTGTGGACTTGCAGTAGCTAGGGTTAGGGATTTTGGGTGAAGAAGATGATGAATAGTGAAGGGTATCTATAGATTTTGGGACACACGGCCAAGGGACACGCCCGTGTTCCCCAATTTTTACCCGTGTGATTCGCAAATTTTGAAATTGGGTGTGTCTGACATTTGGCCTACGCCCATGTTCCTTGGCCGTATGGGTGCACACGGCCGTGTTGCATGGCCGTGTCTGTCTTCGTTCGCTTTTCCCACTCCTGTGTATGTAGGCCCATGCCCGTGTTAATCTAACAGGTTCGACCATGGGTTCTAGACACGGGCGTGGCAAATGCCCATGCTATTTTCTCATGTTCAACCATGGTTCTAAGACACGGGCATGTCGCTTACCCATGTTGTTTTGGTAGGTTCGCCCATGGTCCTAACGCACAGCCGTGGTGACTTATCGCATCCCGTGTTGGGGAAAATTTTGCCTTGTTTTCACACGGCCTAAGGCACGCCCATGTGCCTGGCCGTATGTGCTTTAGAAAGCCTGTGTTCCATGAGTCGGTTAGTATGTTAGATGTTAAAACTAAAATTTAAAGAAATTAATATTGTTAGTGCTCAGGTTGCCTCCCGAGAAGCGCTTATTTATAGTCTAAGCTCGACTTACCTCTCTAGTGTGTGATCATAGTGGATCGAGGATGTTACACTTCTCATCCCTGCTATAAATTTTATCAACATAAGGTTTAAGACGAGTACTATTTAACTTGAACGTGCCGAATTTGGGGTGATTTACCTCAACTGTACCGTATGGAAAAATGCTAGTTACCGTAAGAAGGGTTTCTTCATTCGGTTTAGGAGTGGTGATTAGAGGATCTGTTGCATCTAGTAGTACTTTGTCTCCAAGTTGAAGTTGATTTGGTGAGGCATTGAGCTTGTTCTGGCGTAGTTTCGATTTATCGTGTTTTCTCGGTTTAAATGTCAGCCATTCATCTAACTCCTCAATTTGTAACCTTCATTCTTCATGGGTAGATTCTTTGTTGTGACTTGAACATAGCTGATGTGTGTCCTTCGAACTTATTTCCTACAAAATAGGTTGCACTGTATGATCAATCTTAGTAGAATAATTTGTACAATCACCTTCAATTTTCGATGTGTTGTTCGAGTTGCGAGCTTGAAGGTTGATTGTTTTGTCTCCTACACGAAGTGTGAGTTCACCTGTGCCAACGTCAATGATTGTTCTAGCAGTTGCTAAAAAGGGCCTTCCTAAAATTAAAGGAACATTACTGTCCTCTTCTATGTCTAAAACAACAAAATCAACTGGGAATATAAATTTTTCAATTTTAACGAGTACGTCTTCAATGATACCCCTAGGAAATCTGACAATTTTATCTGCTAATTGAATGTTCATCCTAGTTTGTTTGGGTTTCCCTAGACCTAGTTGCTTAAACAATTTGTAAGGCATAACATTGATACTAGCCCCTAGATCAAGCAATGCATTATTAACATCTAAACTACCAATTAAACAAGGAATCGTAAAACTCCCTGGATCTTTTAGTTTGTTGGGTAGCTTATTCTGAAGAATGGCTGAGCAAACCACATTCAGCTTCACATGTGACCTTTCATCTAACTTTCGTTTATTTGCTAGAAGCTCCTTTAAAATTTTGACTGCGTTCTGCATCTGCGAAAGTGCTTCAATAAATGGTAGGTTAAAATGTAGTTTCTTTAAAAGTTTAAGGAATTTACCAAATTGTTCGTCTGAGCGGTCTTTCCTTGTCGCATTGGGGTATGGTACACGAGGTTTATATTCTGTACTTACTGATTTTTGTTTGTTTGGGCCTACCTCATTCTTACCTTCGCTTACCATCGGTTCTGGCCTTGGTTTTGCCACTAACCCTTCCTCATCATGAATGGGAATTGCGTTGAGTTGCTCCCTTGGGTTAGATTCAGTGTTTCTTGGCAGGCTACCTTGTGGTTGTTTGGAAATCAACTTGGCGAGCCGTCTAATTTGAGTTTCGAGCCATTAGATTGATGCTTGTTGATTTTTGAGTGCCGTCTCGGTATTCTAAAAATGAGTCTCTGACACCGAGATGAATTTGGTTAGCATCTCCTCAAGGTTCGGCTTTTTCTCCTCTGGTATGGTGGTTGCTGAAAGCCTGGAGGGAGTGGTGGTTTCTGATTTCCTTGGCCTCCCCATGAAAAATTTGGGTGATTCCCCCAACCTGCATTGTAAGTATTGCTATATGGATTGTTTTCAGATTGAGGATTATTACCCATGTAATTTAACTGCTCGTTCTCCATGTTGTGGCCATAAAGTGGGTATTCTGAATTGCTCGATCCACCTCCATTTGATTCGCATTGCATTACTGGGTGAACCTGTGAAAAACTAAGAAAACCATCAATTTTCTTATTCAAGAGTTCTACAAGATTAGAGAGCATGGTGACCGAATCAACGTTATAAACACCGGCTATTTTCGTTGGCTTGGTCCTCATGACTTGTCACTGATAGTTATTCAGTGACATCTCCTCTATAAATTCATAGGCATCTTCAGGTGTTTTATTATTGATGGTTCCGCCAGCAGCTGCGTCAACCATTTGTCGAGTCGAAGGATTCAGGCCATTATGAAAGGTTTAAACCTGTAGCCAGAGTGGTAACCCATGGTGAGGGCATCTTCGCAAATGGTGCTTATAACTCTCCCACGCATCGTAGAGTGTTTCTAAATCCATCTGTACAAAAGAAGAGATATCATTACGTAATTTAGCCGTTTTAGCCGGCGAAAAGTATTTTAGTAAAAACTTTTCGGTCATTTGTCCCCAAGTAGTGATTGACCCCATCGATAACGAATTCAACCACTGTTTAGCTTTGTTTCTCAATGAAAAAGGGAATAACCGAAGGCGAATGGCGTCATAAAAAACGCCATTAATTTTAAATGTATCACATAGTTCTAAAAAGTTTGCTAAGTGAGCGTTGGGATCTTCGTCCTGCAAACCATCAAACTAAACAAATTGTTGTATCATTTGAATTGTGTTAGGTTTCAGTTCAAAAGTATTTGCAGCTATATCAGGTCTAACTATGCTCGATTTAGTTCCTGTTAAAGAAGATTTAGCATAATCATACATAGTGCGCAGAGTAGGATTTTGATTAACAGCAATCGCAGGAGGTAGCGGATTTTCTTGGTTTTCAGCCATCTCCTCGGTGGTGGTTGAAGTATCTTCGTCTTGCTCTTCTGTGTAACGTAAGCTTCGCCTTATTTCTCTTCGGTTTCTATGAACTGTGCAATCGATCTCACTATCAAATGGTAATGGTCCTAACGGGTTTCTCATGGTCATAAACTAGAAAAACCTGTCAGAAGAAAATAAATGAAGAGTTAGAAAAGAAAATAAAAATTTAAATTGCAATAAAAGTAAAATGGCTAAAGTAATAAAAATCGAGTGTTCATAATATCTTAGTTCCTCGGCAACGGTGCCAAAAACTTGATACGTGATATTCGTGATAGGTTTTAATTATTTATAATGAATTGTTCTTGAACCTAACTATTATCACGATGAAGGCAACTGTACCTATCGAACAATAGTATAGCTTTAGCAAGGCCAGATTATCAAACCCAAAGGAACTAAAAGTACTAGTATCAACTTTCTTTTTATTATCTAGCCTAAAAAAATAAAAGGTTTTTGTTTATCTAACTAATTAATTAAACTAAAAAATCACAGAAAAGAAATTTGGGGAAAATACTTTTTGGAAAACTTGATTGATTAAGACAAATACCTAAGGAAAAATCCACTTAGACTTCACTTGTTATGACTCTGAATCGGACGATTTATCCATTCAACTTATTCCGTAGAGATCCCTAAGTTATATTATTATCTCTCTCGAGACTAACAACGTCTAACCCTAGTTTGAATAATTGAAATCTCTTTCTAATTAACGCCCTAAGGTTGCATTAACTCGATCTATGGATCCCCTTATTAGGTTTCACCCTAAACCGGCAAAATCTTGTCACCCTATCTCTAGGCACACAACCAACTCCGCTTAATTATGACAAATTTACTCTTAGACAGGGTCTATTCCTCCTCTGAATAAGAGCTTAACTTGAATTAATATCCTGGAATATCAAAACAAGAATTAAGAACACATAATTAAGAACAAGTCAAATATTTATCATACAATTCAGATAATAATAACAAGATCCATCTTAGGTTTCATTCCCCTTAGGTATTTAGGGGTTTTAGTTCATACTAATGAAAGAACACATCTCAAAAGAATAAAAATAACAAAACATAAGAAAACCCTAAACTCCTGGGGGAATTTGAAGGGAGATCTTCAGTCTTGATGGTGAATCCGGCTTCTGAGATGGATCGATCGGCTTTCCTTGAGTAATTCCTTGCTTCCTCCCGTGCGTCCCCCTTCCTAAGTGCCTCCTTAAGTGTTTAAATAGGCTTTGGAATGCCTAAGAGACCTCAAAATTGGCCTTTTTCGAATTGGACTAAACTTGGGCTCTGCAGGGACACGTCTGTGTGACACGTCCGTGTGCGATTGCTTAAGGCCGTGGTCAAGGCTGTTAAATAGGCACGGGCGTGTGACCTACCCGTGTAAATCGTGCTTTGACCTTGCCAAAGGGACACAGCCGTGTGGTCTGCCCGTGTGAGGAAGTGCAGGCCGTGTTGATTTCGTACATTGGCCCATTTTCTCCGTTTTTGGCTCGTTTCTCATTCCTTTCACTCTTCTATGCTCACCTAAGTATGAACCATGAAATTAAGGCATTGGGAGCATCGAATTCACCAATTTTAAGGAAAAATCATCCATAAAATGTGCTAAGCATGAGATAGAAATATGTATAAATTATGGTTTATCAGTGTGCTTAGGTCGTGTGGCAAATTAAATTCCAAAAATTATGTACAGACTTCGTACAGCTTAGGCACGCGCCCATGTCCTAAGGTCGTGTCCTTCACATGGCTAAGGCACACGGTCGTGTCTCTGCCCCTGTGTTTACTACTGGCCATTTTGTCTTGCATTTATTAAGGTGCAGGGGACACACAGCCGGATCACACGCCCATAGGGCGGACCATGTGTCACACACAGCCTAGACACATGCCCGTGTGTCTAATCATGTCGAAAATTTCTAGGCTATTTTTCAAGCCATTTGCCACCCTTAAACACTCAGATACTTGCACTCACTTCATGGCATGCAACATGGCACATTTGATTACTCAAGCATTCACATTCATGGTTAAATTATGACTTGGTAATGTCAACATATCACCTATTCAAACTATCATGTTTTCATATGGCATTCCACACCAATTTCATATTTGTCTATCATCTTTACGAACCTACTTTCAAGTTACACACTTGCATCACTTTTATTGTCATGCACATTAATCATATTTCATACACCAAACATACATGCCATGTAGCATCCCTTACCCGTATCCGGCGCTGAAACAGAGTTCGAAGAGTTACTAAACTTAAACATGAACATGAACATTCATATAAAACCGAGTCATAAAATTTTGTCCCAATTTAAAACTTTTAAATCACGTGCAAATTGTCCCTTATAAGGGTCTACAAGATCCAAAAAATACATCGGAAGAGGTTCAAGACCAAACTGAGGACTTTCGGAACCTTTTAAACACTTAGAAAATTTTTCTTGTTTTGGAGAGTTACACGCACGTGTGTGTAAGCCGTGTTGTCAAACACGTCCTGTGGCACGGGACGCGCTCGTGTCCTCAGCCCATGTAACTCTCTAACTATGACGTCATCCACCAAATAAGGTCACACGGCCAAGTCACACGTCCGTGTGCTTAGACTATGTGACGTATTAAATTCCAAAAAATAAGTACAAACTTCACACGGCCTGGGCACACGCCCATGTCCTTCACACGGCTGAGACATACGGCCGTGCCTCTGCCCATGTGTTTACTACTGGGCATCTGTTTTGCATAATTAGGGTGCAGGGGACACATAGCCTGATCGTACGCCTATGGGGCAGGCCGTGTGCCACACATGGACAAGACACATGCCCGTGAGTCTAATCGTGTGGACAATTTCTAGGTTATTTTCCATGTCATTTGTCACCCTTAAACACTCAAACATTTACACTCACTTCATGGCATGCAACATGGCACATTTAATTACTCAAACATTCACATTCATGATTAAAATATGACTTAGCAAAGTCAACATGTCACCCATTCAAATTATCATACTTTCATATGGCATTCCACACCAATTTCATGTTTATTTATCATCTTTACCAAACTACCTTCAAGTTACACATTTTCACATCATTTATTGCATACTTATTAACCATATCTCATTCACAAAACATACATGCCGCCCATCACACTCATCAACCACAATCAACCATAACCATATTAAAGCATCAACACATTTGCATGCATACATCGATAAATAGGGTTACAACCCAAAATAATCAATATAAGCCACCTCTCATGGCCATATACAAAATAATCATGATACCATCATAAGCCAACACATTTAGCTAATCAATATGACACATATCAAAAAGACCAAGTCCCTATACATGTCATACTAAGACTAGCTATACCCAAATGTTCGATTGATAGTGTGATCGAGTTTCGACGTTCTCCGGTCCCCAAGTTAGCTTGGCCAAACTATAAGAAAAGAAAAGGAAAGGGGGTAAGCATAAAGCTTAATAAGTTCACATTCAAATAAAATGCAACTTAAACAAACATAAATCATGCATTTAACATAACAAACATAACCTTGTGTTTTATCAAATCTCATGAACTTATTTCTCATGTATATATGTATACATGTTCTTACCACAAGCTCATCATATTTCATGTCACTCACATCAGTTTGATGTACATACCTGTGCCACTTGCACATAATAACGTACTTCCTTGTCTTGATGCAGACATTAAGATTGCTCATTGAACTTCTCTTGAACTACCCATTGAACACTCGAAATACTATCGGATAAATCGGAAACTTGCACCTAAGTGCCTCATATAGAGCCAATGCTACTCCATATCTCAGACCACATGTTGCTCACTTACGAGCTACTCACGGGACTACACATATAGGCCGTCAGATATCCGTAACAGATACCGGACTACCTCGCCTTTAATAGCATATACAAGACCAGTACCCAAACGCCAAAACATGTGTCATACATATCACGAACTCAGACCACAACTCAAGGAGTTTGGATGTCACATATATAATGAACTCAGACACAACTCAATGAGTTCAGATTACATAATTCCTAGTGACATGTCACTTGTATCCTAAACTATTCCTCAGGTTCAAACGGGATTATTCAATACCACATTTTTGTAGAACTTGCTCGTAACGTCGATTTAAATGCTCATAGCACCAAATCACATATTCATGGAGAAATCAAAGCATAATTCATGATACAATTTAGGCAATAAACACATGATACAACATCACATTAAATATATATGTACTTACCATACATGCAATATTAAAGCATTTAAAGCATTGTATACGTTGCATTATTTGCAAATGAACTTACCTCGGTACAAAATGATAGAACCCGAATCACGTTTTTCTTGATAATCAAGCTTGAAAAGTTGAAAACCCTAGCTATGGAACCCTTGTAAAATTCAGCTATGGCTTGAAGAAGATGGATAAGATTTTCACTTCATTTTCCCTTTTTTATTCTTTTATTTACCAAATGACAAAAATGCCCTTAAGGCATTTCTTTCAAAATTTTCCTATTCATGCCCATTTTTGTCCAACTTTTTAGAACTTGATCTAATTGCTATTTAAGGACCTCTAATTAGTAATCCAATGCAGTTTCATGCTTAAAGCTTCTAAAACACAAGCTTTACAATTTATTCAATTTAGTCCCTAAAGTCAAATTGGACATCTTAGGCATAGAATTTATTCATGAAAATTTCACACAAGCATGCAATCATATCATGGACCATCAAATAATCATAAAATAATTATTTTTATTTCAGATTTGTGGTCTCGAAACCACTGTTTCGACTAGACCCTAATTCAAGATGTTACATGCCATCCATCACACTCATTAACCATAAGCAACCATAACCATATTAAAGCCTAAGCACATTTGCATGCATGCACTAATAATTAAGGTTAAACCCAAATAATCAATATGAGCCACCTCGCATGGCCATATACAAATTAGTCATAATACTTTCATGAGCCAACACATTTGGCTAATCAATATGACACATAACAAAAAGATCAAGTCTCTATACATGCCATACTCAAAATAATAAGACTAGCTATACCAAATATTCAATTGATAGTGTGATCGAGTCCCTGACATCTTTCGAACCCTGAGCTAGTTTGGCGACACTATAAGAAAAGGAAAGGAAAGGCATGGGATAAGCATTAAATTTTAGTAAGTTCACATGCAAATAAAATACAACCTAAATAAGTTTTAATCATACATTTAACATAAGGAACATAATATTGCATTTGATCAAAATTTCTTAAACTCATTCTTCATATATATATACATATTCATAGTCTCATCACAAGTTCATCATATGTCATGACATTTTCATGAGTTCGATGTACATACCTGTGCCCACTTGCACATAATAACTTACTTTCTCTTCTTCGACGTATTCATCAAGATTACTCATTAAACTTCCTTTAGAACTACCCGTTGAACACTCGGAATACTATACAATGGAATCTCACACCTAAGTGCCTCATATGTAGCCAATGCTACCTCATATCACATATCACATGTTGCTCCCTTTCAAGCTACTCACAGGTCTACTCACATAGGCTATCGGGTATCCGTAACACATGTCAGACTACCTAGCCACTGGTAGAATATATGAGACTAGTACCCGGACACCAAAACATGTGCCATATACATCATGAACTCATACCATAACTCAATGAGTTCAGATGCCACATATATCATGAACTTAGACCACAACTCAATAAGTTCAAATCACATAATTCCTAGTGACATGTCACTTGTATCCTAAACTATTCCTAAGGTTCAAACGGGATACTTCAATACCACATTTCTGTCGAACTTGCTCGTAACGTCGAGTTCAATTCTCATAGCACCAATCACATATTCACGGAATTGTCAAGCATAATACATAATGCAATTTAGGCAGTAAACACATGATACAACATCACATTAAATATGTATGTACTTACCATACATGTAATATTAAAGCATTTAAAGTATGGTACATGTTGCATTATTTGCAAATGAACTTACCTTGGTACAAAATGATAGAAATGAGCCTAATCCTCGTAAACTTTGTTTTTCCCCCGATCAAGACTCGAATCACGTTTTTCTTGATCTATAATGCAAAATTTAACTTATTCAATACACACATTCTTTGGTAAAATTACCTTTTTACCCCTAAATTTTTACTTATTTACACTTTAGTCCTTAGGCCCGTAAAATGAAATGCATGCATTTTCTTAGTTACCCAAGCCTAGCTGAACCTACACCATCTTCATATCAACCCATATTTTCTTTTATTTCACATTTTACTACTCATTTTTACACATTTTACAAACAAGTCCTTTTTAGGTGTTTTCACTAAAAATCGCTTAGTAAAAGATGTTTATTACACATCAAACATTCATATTCCTCCATTAAACATCAAAATACAAACATGTCACATATGGGTCAAATTTCATACATGAACCCTAGCTCAAAATAATGGTAGAAATAGCTAGATCGGTTGATGAAAACTTCAAAAATGTAAAGAACATTAAAAACGGGACTAGGATGCACTTACTTTTGAGCTTGAAAAGTGAAGAAACCCTAGCTATGGAGTCTCTTGGAATTTTGGCACACACATGGAGAAGATGAGCAAATTTTGCTTCATTTTTCCTTTTTTATTCTTTTATTTACCAAATGAAAAAAATGCCCTTCATGCCTTTCTTTCAAAATTTTCCTATTCATGCCCATTTTTGTCCAAAATTTTAGAACTTTGTCAAATTGCTATTTAAGGACCTCTAATCAATAATCTAATTCAATTTCATGCTTGAAGCTTCTAGAATTCATGTTTTACAACTTATTAAATTTAGTTCCTAAAGTCAAATTGGACACTTTAGGCATAGAATTTCTTCATGAAAATTTCACACAAACATACAATCATATCATGGATCAGCAAATAATCATAAAATAATTATTTCTATTCTAGATTTGTGGTTTCAAAACCACTATTTTGACTAGACCCTAATTTGGGATGTTACACAACCATCGGAACCAATCCAAAAATCTGATTCAATACCCGACTCACATTGAACCCTCTTGTCTTGCAAATCACTGTCACTTTACTGAGCTTCATAAATCTCTTGGAGAATCATCGGTCTAGCTCTCAACTCCACTAAAATAGAACCATCATCTGATAAAGCTAACTGAGTGTTCATGGCCCTCAACACAAATAATGACTTTTGACTCAAAGCACCGGCAACCACATTCGCCTTTCTTGGGTGGTAGTCAATTACTAACTCGTAATCTTTTAACAACTCCAACCATCTCTTTTGTCGTAGGTTCAAATCCTTTTAAGTCATTAAGTACTTTAAACTTTTATGGTCAGTGAATACCTGACATTTCTCACCATACAAATGATGTATCCAAATCTTCAACGCAAACACAATGGCGACTAGTTCCAAATCATGGGTCAGATAATTTTTCTCATGTGATTTCAGCTGGCTCGAGGCATAAGCTGTTACCTTACCTTCTTCCATAAGTACACAACCCAATATATTTAAGGATGCATCACTGTAAACCACAAATTTTTTTCCCAGCTCAGGTTGTACTAAAATCGGTGCCTCGGTCAACAATGCCTTTAGTTTCTTAAAACTCTGTTGGCACTTTTCTGTCCATTCGAACTTGACATCTTTCTATAACAACCTCGTATTAGAGTAGAAATAATAGAAAATCCTTTAACAAACCATCTGTAATATCTAGGCAAGCCTAGAAAGCTTCTAACCTCAGTTATATTCCTCGGCAGTTTCCATTCAACAATAGCCGAAATCTTACTCGGGTCAACTCTAATGTCATCACCCAAAATTTGGCCCCAAAATCCAACTTCACAAAGCCAAAATTCACTTTTAATAAACTTAGCATACAACTGCTTGTCTCTCAAAATTTGCAAAAACATTCTCAAATGCTTAGCATGTTCAGTCTCATCACAAGAATAAATCAATATATCATCAATAAAAACGACAAACTTATCCAAATTCGGTCAAAAAATACGGTTCATCAAATCCATAAATACAGCAGGAGCATTCGTTAAACCAAAAGGCATAACTAAAAATTCATAGTGACCATACCTCGTACGAAATGCAATTTTCGGCACATCAGGCTCCTTAACTCTCAACTGGTAGTAACCGAATCTCAAGTCTATCTTTGAAAACACCGTGGCTCCCTTCAATTGATCGAACAAATCATCGATCCTTGGCAAGGGATACTTGTTATTTATGGTCACCTTATTGAGCTGTCGGTATTCAATGCATAATCTCATTGAACCATCCTTCTTTTTCACAAATAGTACCGGTGCACCCCACAGTGAATAATTAGGTCTCGCAAAACCTTTATCCGTTAACTCTTGTAACTGAACTTTCAATTCCTTTAATTCTGTCGAAGCCATCCTATACGGAGCAATCGAAATAGGTGTTGCACCAGGGATCAAATCAATACCAAATTCAACTTCTCTAATAGGCGGCAATCCAGGTAACTCTTTTCGAAACACATCTGGATACTCACTACTACCTGCACGGATTCAATTTTCAACTCAGAATCTTTTGTGTTCAGTACAAAGGCAAGATAAGCTTCATAACCCTTTCTTATACATTTCTGAGCAGTAATAGAAGAAATCACTATAGGCAAGTTATCCTATACATCTGGTTCAACCGGAAAAATATCCCTATTTTCACATTTCAATTCAATAAATTTTCTTCCATAATTTACTATCACATCATGAGCAGTTAACCAGTACATACCAAGAATTATATCAAATTCATCAAACAAGAAAAACATAAGATTAGTTAGAAAACAGTGACCTCTAATCATCAAAAGACAATTCTTACATAGTTTGTCAACTAACACATATTTGCCTAGAGGGTTTGACACTTTTATCTCAAATTCCAATAGGCATATTCATGCTAGATACCAATTTCAGACAAACATACGAATGGGTAGATCTCGGATCAATCGAAGCAACAATAGAAGTATCATAGATAGAAAAAGTACCCGTAATCACGTCAGGAGATGAAGCCTCTTCACAGGCGTGAATGGCATAAGTCCTCCCAAGTGCTCTAACCTCGGGCCTCACAACTAAATCTCTAGGTGCAATCTTGCTACTCACTCCACTTTCTAGATTTCTCTGTGGCCTCCCTCTAGAAGTAATATTACCAGATCTCGCACTCTGGAATTTCTCTTTCTCAACTATCTCAAGACAATTCTTGATAAGATGATCATGTGTTCCACACTTAAAACATGCCCGATTATTCACCCGGCACTCACTGGGGTGACGTCTGCCATAATGTTGACACTCAAATCTATTAGGTCGAGCATTACCCACACTCGCTATCAAAGTAGTCTGAGCCTTATGACCTGAATATTGTTTCCCATGGTTTCTATTTGAAAACCCAATTGAAGCACTTGATCGAGTATTAAACTCTCTCAATTTCTTAGATGAAGACTGAAATGACTTACCCATCTATCTCTTCTTCAAATCTCGAGACTCTAACACAGTTTTTCTTTTCTCCTTAGCCAATTCTTTAGCCTTACAAGCTCTCTCTACGAGCACAACAAATTCGTTCAGTTCAAGGACACCAACCAACAATCAGGTGTCTTCATTTAACCCATCTTCAAATCTTTTACACATAATGGTTTTAGTTGATATACATTCTCGAGCGTATTTTCTCAGTCTCACAAACTCACGCTCATATTCAGTTACCGTCATTCAGCCCTATTTTAACTCAAGGAATTCCTTTCTTTTCTGATCAATAAACATTTAGCTAATGTATTTCTTACGGAACTCTTCTTGGAAAAATTCTCAATTAATTCTCTCCCTTGGTGCAACCGACACAAGGGTATTCCACCACTGATAAGCCGAGTCTCTCACAAGTGACACAACACATTTCATACATTTCTCTGGTGCGCATGATAACTCATCAAATACACTGATGGTATTCTCAAGCCAAAACTCTGCCCTTCCAGGATCATCATCTATACCCACTCGGAATTCTTCGACCTCTTGTTTTCGAATCTTATCAACTAGAGGTCTATTCAATCTTATGAAGTCCATACCTTGGGGTGCTACGGGGATAGGTTGAGGAATAGGCGAGGGTGGAGAGGGTTGAGCGTTTGGGTTTGTTCGAACGAACTCCATCATATGGAGAAAAGCTTCCCTGCCTCTTTCTCCTCGACTAACTGTAGGGGTATACTATTAGACGACACTGCCCCTTCAGTGAGAGCAGGCATGTTACTTTCAACATCATCCGCCACTGCTCTGTCGGGATCCATTTACTATATGAAAACACATTTTAAAATCATTTGGAGTCGTCACACTATCATAATATATGTATGGCATGTATAGCTAGACTCATACACATGCTACATTAGTCCGAGAATTGACTAAACTATAGCTCTGATACCATTAAATATAACACCCCTTACCTATATCCGACATTGAGACAAGGTTCAAAGCATTACCAAACTTACGTAAGCAAACATACAAAACTGAGCCATAAAATTTCATCCAATTTAAAACCATTTATACATATGCATATCGTCCCTATTAGGGGCCTATGAGGCCCAAAACATACACTAGGAGTGGTTCGGGACTAAACTGAGAACTTTGAAAACATTTGGAAGACTTAGAAAATTTTTCATGGAAATAGGGTCACACGCCCGTGTGGAAAGGTCGTGCGGTCACACACATGCCGGTGTGGCTTGGGACACGCCCTTGTCTTTAGCCCGTGCAACTCTCTATTTATAACGTCATCAACACAATTACGGTCACACGGCCAAGTCATAAGCCCAAGTGCTAGGCCGTGTGGCGAATTAAATTCCAAAAATTAAGTGCAGACTTCACACGACCTGGGCACACGCCCATGTCCTAAGGTCGTGTCCTTCACACAGCTAAGACACACGGCTGTGTCTCTACCCATGCATTTACTACTGCATTTTGTTTTACCTAATCAGGGTGCAAGGGACACATGGTCGGATCACACGCCCATGAGGCAGATCGTGTGTCACAAATGGCCTAGACACATGCCTGTGTGTCTACCCATGTATTCAACTTTAAGGCTATTTTCCAAGCCATTTGCTACCCTTAAATGCTCACTCACTTATAAATTTTTGATGACATGCAACATAGCATATTTAGTCACTCAAATACTCACAATCATGATTAATCCATGACTTTGTAATTTCAACATATCGCATACTCAAACTATATGGTTTCATACGGCATTCCACACCAATTTCATATTTATTCATTCTTATAAACCTACCTTCAATCTACTCAATTATACCATAGTTATGGTCATACCTATGAGTCCCAATTCATTCATTAAGCATATGTGTCATTTCTCACATCCATTACCAATAAGTAGCCGCCAACCACATCACAAAGCCTAAACACATTGCATGCATGCATAAATAGCTAAGGTTACAACCCGAGAAGCAAATATAAGCCATATCTTATGACTTTATAAAAAAAGAATCATAATACCATCATGAGCCGACACAAGTTGGCTATTCAAAATGACACATAACAAAATGACCAAGTGATAGTGTCACACTCAAAATATTGAGACTAACTATACCCAAATGTCCAATTGATAGTGTGATCGAGTCTCCAACGTCCTTCGATTCCCGAGATAGCTTGGCGGCACTATAAGAAATGGAAAGGAAGCGGAGTAAGCTTAAAGCTTAGTAAGTTCACATGCAAATAATAAGAAACATAAATCATACAATTAATATAAGGCAAAGTTTCATAAATGTCATCAAGTCCCATAAGCACAACTTTCTCATATGCATTCTTACCACATGCTTATAACATACCGAGTTCTTTACTCATGAGTTTTACGTACATACCTGTACCAACTCATAGTACATTCTCATAATTCCTCATCATTGACTTACTTGTCACATAATTCACTAATTTACCCATTGAACACTTGGAATACTATCGGATACACGGAAAGCTTGCACATAGTGCCTCATACATAGCCACTTGCTACCTCATATCACATATCACACATTGCTCACTCTCGAGCTAATAATGGCCCTGCTCACACAAGCTGACAATTAGGACGTAACTACACGGGCTGCTCACACAAGCTGACAGGTTCCCGCAACACGTGCCGGGCTACCAAACCACTGGTAGAACGTACAAGACCAGCACCCAGATTTACAAAGTCATATATACACATGATCTCATGATCTCATAATCACATAGTTCCTAGTGACATGTCATATTGTACCCTAAATTATTCCTAAGGTTCAAACAGAATTTTCTCAATGCCACATCTTCGTCAAACTCGTTCACAACGTCATTCTCATATACCATAATGTCATTCATACTTTCATCATAACAATTAAATATAGAAATTCATATATTGATAAGGCATTAAAACATGATACAACATTGCATTATTTACATATGAACTTACCTCGGTACAAAAATAGTAAAAACGGATCTAATCATCGTACACCTTATTTTTCCCCCAATCAGGGTCCGTTCCTATTTTTTCTTGCTCTATAATACCAAATTTAACTTATTCAATACTCACATTATTCAATTTAGTCCATAACTCATATTTTGGAAAAATTACCTTTCTACCCCTAACTTTTCACATATTTACAACTTAAGTCTCTAGGCTCGTAAAATGAAATGTGTCCATTTTATTTGTCATCCAAGCCTAGTTGAATTGCTCATAACAGCCTACATTTTCCTTCAAATCAGATTTTTACTACTCATTTTTACAACTTTTACAAAAATATCCTTTTTAGGTATTTCCATGAAAAATCACTTAGTAAAAGTTGTCTAACACACATCAAACATTCATATTCCTCTATTAAACATCAAAATACATGCATGTCACACATGGGTCAATTTTTAAATATGAACCCTAGCTCAAAACAAGGCTGAAAATAGGTAGATCGGTTGATGACAACTTCAAAAATGTAAAGAACATTAAAAACGGGGTTAGGATGCACTTACTATTGAGCTTGAAAGTTGAAGAAAAACCCTACCTGTGGCCCTTCTAAATTTCGGCACACACAAGAAGAAGATGAGCCAATTTTTTCTTCAGTTTTCCATTTTTATTCTTTTATTAACCAAATGACAAAAATGCCCCGGCCTTTCTTTCAAATTTTTCCTATCATGCCCATTTTTGTCCATAAAATTAGAAATTGGTAAAATTGCTATTTAAGACCCTCTAATTAAAAATCCATGACAATTTCATGCTCAAAGCTTTTAGAACATGTATTTTGCAACTTATTCAATTTAGTCCTAATTAGCAAATTGGACACTTTATGCATAAAATTTCTTCATGAAATTTTCACACAAGGATGCAATCATATCATAGACCTCATCATAATCATAAAATAATTATTTTTAATTTGAATTTGTGGTCTTGAAATAGCTATTCTGACTAGGCACAAAATTGAGATGTTACAGCTCGTCCAATGACCTTGTCATAAATGTCTTACCTTCATAGGATATCCTTGATCTCTTTAGGATAATATTTGTTTTTCTAATACGATCTTATTTTATCTCATGGTAACCATTACATCTTCCTTCATAAAAAGTCAATCACTATCAAATAGTAATCAATTCATCCATCATAAAGACAAACGACACGTGGCCACGTTTACTTTTCATCAATCATGTAATACTAATGAGAGGATATAATTTACCCATGTTTTGGGCTATGAATTCCACTATTTTGAATGACGCTACATACTACAGAAGTCGTAAACCCAACGCACCAACTTTCGATTCCTTATCGATTTGAACTCAGGCTTTTACTTACATCAAAGTTTATGAGTCATGTCTACATAGTTTGCTATCCACTTAGGATTTAGGTATGCCATACTATGAATGTCACAAGTGAATAAATCCATAAACAGATTCAAGATCTATTATGCTTGAGTCTTGTCTGATGTACTGCAAGTTCAAACAATCACATCTATGTCTCTATCTTCTGGGAGTCATCCACTCGGATGCCCAAGACAAGGCATCTCTCTAATTGGACTTGATAGCTGACATATTAGACTTTTAATCGACTTGCTCATTTCTGATTAGATTAAGGACATGTTTAGGTTCATCTACTAATACAAATTTTTGTTCTATACTACGATCCAACCATGTAATATCACTTAGTATTATTTAAACAATTAGACAACCAATGAGCAACACTTGCTTCAATTTTACTTTGCGTGCAAAAATCATGTAAGGACTATTATACAAAGTATATATTAATTTAATCAATGAATTTGTTTTATTAAACAATCTGTTCAAAAAAATTATAAGTTTACAAATGAATATACTACACTAAGGGCACTAAATCCAACAGTCTCCCACTTGCCCTAGTGAAGTAAATCAGCCATATTCCGCATTCTCATGCCCTCCATGTATTTCTTAAAACTCTTAGCTAGTAGAGTCTTGGTAAGTAGGTTCACAAGGTTGTCCTTAGATGTAACCTTGACTACATCCATGATTTTGCCTGCAATTGCCTCCTTTATGATATGATACTTTCGATCGATATGTTTCGTCATCTTGTGGTTTCTCACCTCCTTGGTATTAGCTATTGTTGCACTGTTGTCACAATACAATGTGATACCTTTTTCCATACCAAGAATGACTTCAAGATCTATGAGGAACTTTCAAAGCCATATTGCTTCTTTGGTAGTCTTAGAATCATCCACATATATGGCCTCCATAATGGAGTCAATAGTACAAGTTTACTTTACACTTCTCTACACAATGGACTCGTCGCCTACAACAAAAACACAACCCAATGTCGATTTCCTCGAATTTTGACACATTTGGAAGTCAGAACCAGTATACCCGATAAGAATAAGGTCTCTTCCAGAATACAGAAGCATATAATCTCTCGTAATCTGTAAATACTTGAGTATATGCTTAACTACTTGCCAGTGTCTTGGTTCTGAATTTTCTTGATATCGACTTATCAACCCCACTGCAAAACAGATATCTGGGCGTGTGCATAGCCTAGCATACATGAGACTTCCTAATATCGAAGCATAAGGAAACTTTCCCATGTTTTCCCTTTCTTCCGCTGTCTTAGGACAGTCCTCTAAAGAGAGATGAAATCCCGATACGAAGGGTTAATTTCCCTTATTCGAATCGGTCATTGCATAACGCTCTAACATCTTGTCTATGTATAAAACCTAAAATAGTGCTATCACTTTGTTCTTTTGACCCCTCAAGTTTTGAATACCTAGAACAAAATTAGCTTCTCTCAAGTTATTCATGCTAAATTGTTGGGTTAAACATAGTTTAATCGATGACAATGTCCCCACATCATTCCCAATGAGTAGAAAATCATCAACATATAGAATGAGAAAAACCACCTTTTTATCCCCTAAATGTTTATAAATACAAGGTTCATCTATGTTTTGCTCAAATCCAAAAGTCTTGATCATTTAATTGATTGATCAAATCTTTGATTCCATAAACGAGATGCTTACTTAAGTTCATATATAGATTAAGCAGTTTGCAAACTTTATGCTTGTTTCTTTTAACTATATGTCCAATGGGTTGCATTATGTAGATGCTCTCTTCAAGATAGCCATTCAAGAACACTATCTTGATATGTATTTGTCAAATCTCGTAATCGAGAGTTGACGCAATGGACAATAATATGTAGATTGACTTGAGCATGACAACCTTGGAAAAAGTTTCTTCGTAATTATTGCCTTTCCTCAGACTGATGGCCAATCTAAAATAGTTATTCAAGTTTTAGAGGATATGATGCGTTGTTGTATGATTGATTTTGGAATAAATCGGGAGATTATGTCCCTATGGTCGAATTCGCTTATAATAACAGTTATCACACCAACTTGAAGATGTCTCCATTCGAAGCCCTATATGGTTGATGGTGTAGGACACCTACCTATTGGATGGAATTGAGCGAGAGAATGATAATTGATCGCATGATTTTGTGATAGGTTTTAAATATTTATAATTAATCATTCTTGAAACTAACTATTATCGCGATGTAGGCAAGTGTACCTATCAAACAGTAGTATGATTTTAGCAAGACCAGATTGTCGAACCAAAAGGAACTAAAAGTACTAGTAATGACTATCTTTTTATTATCTAGCCTAAGAATAAAAAGGTTTTGTTTTAACTAACTAATTATCTAAACTAAGAATTCACAGAGAATAGAATTAGGGAATTGCTTTTGGGAAAATCGATTGAATTAAGACAATACCTAAGGAAAAGTCCACCTAGATTGTACTCGTTATTCTAGCTCCAAATCGAACGATTTATTCATTTAACTTGTTCCGTAGAGATCTCTAAGTTATGTTATTATCCCTATTCAAGACTAATAACGTCTAATCCCTAGATTGAATAATTGAGATCTTTCTCTATTTAACTCCCTAGGGTTGCATTAACTCGATCTATGGATCCCCTTCTTAAGTTTCACCCTAATCTGGTAAAATCTTGTCACCCTATATCTAGGCGCGCAATCAACTCTGCTTAATTATGACAAATGTACTCTTAGACAGGGTCTATTCTTCCTCTGAATAAGAGCTTATCTTGAATCAGTATCTTGGGATATCAAAACAAGAATTAAGAATACATAATTAAGAACAAGTTAAATATTTATCATATGATTCAGAAAATAATAACAATATTCGTCTTAGGTTCCATTCCCCTTAGGTATTTAGGGGATTTAGTTCATAACTAAATAAGAAAACATCTCAGAATAATAAAGAATACAAAACATAAAGAAAACCCAAAACATCTAAAGGGGAAATTAAGGAGAGATCTTCAGTCTTAATGATAAATCCAGCCTCTGAGATGGATCAATCGGCTTCCTTGGAGTAATTTTGCAACACCCCATACCCGAGACCGTTACCGGAGTCGGACACGAGGGGTTCACAGACTAAATTCACTTATTTTCACAGTTCATTTTAAAAATTTCAAGACAGCTGACTAACTGCGTCACTGTCACCTTAAAAATCATATCTTCAGTTCCAAAACTCGAAAATCAGTTTCGTAATTTTTCCCTGAAACTAGACTCATATATCCATTTACAAATTTTTTTCTAGAATTTTTGGTCAGGCCAATTAGTACAGTTTATTAGTTAAAGTCTCCCCTGTTACAGGGTTCGACTGCTTTGACCTTCTTGCATTACAACTTATATATCTCCCTGTACAGGGCTTCAATACTTATGCCGTTTGTTTCTTTTGAAACTAGACTCAAAAGGGAATCTATACTTATATGGAATGACTTCTAATTATCTCTGGTTAATTTATAATGAATTTCCAAAGTCAGATTAGGGGATCCAGAAATCGCTCTGGCCCTGTTCCACGGAAACTTAAATATCCCTTAAAATACAACTCATATGATCGTTTCGTTTCTTCCGTATGAAATTAGATTCATCAAGGTTAGATTACATAATTTATTCACTATTTAATTCCATTCCCACTATTTTTAGTGATTTTTCAAACTTACGCCACTGCTGCTGTCAGCATCTGCCTTTAAGGTAGACTTTACCTATTTCATAGTTTCCATGATTCAACTAGCCCTTTTAGCATATATAGCACAAAATATGATCATGATTAACCATTCCAATGGCTAATTGTTTCCAAACATTTCCATACCTCTTAATGAACAACATACAAAATGATTATAATACTACGCTCAAAGTGTATATAAGCCATTTTCGCATGGCTATCCAAATTTATACAAAACCAAAGGGTACATGACCCACAACAAAAAGGGTAGTCCTATACATGATATTTCAAAGTTCAACCAAAAGTGTACCAAAAGGGGCTTCGATAGTGTGGGCGACTTCGACTTCAATAATCCCGAGTCCGATAGCTGACGAACCAAAATCTATAAAACAGAGATTCAAAGAACGGAGTAAGCATTTAATGCTTAGTAAGTTTGAGCCATAAAATTAGACACAACTAAAGTGTATCATTCATATGGCTAAACAGATAATTTCATATGCACAAATTCTCAAAATCATACTTACTTCACATTACCAACCCTTATATTCATACACAAAAGATCAACTTAGCCAAAGGCCGGTAGCTCATTTATCGACTGAGCGAATACTAATTGTAAGGGATCAACTAAATCAATGCATACACGAGACATACCTCATTGCTGGGATTTTACGAGCATATTAATTGAAACTATTACAGCAAGGTCGCTCATTCCCAAGCCAAGTACCTTTGGGATTTAACCGGATATAGCTACTCGCTCAATGCCTTTGGGACTTAGGCCGGATATAGTAGCTCGCACAAATACCTTTGGGACTTAGCCCGGATATAATAACTTGCACAAATGCCTTCGGGACTTAGCCCGGATGTAATAACTCGCACAAATGCCTTCGGGACTTAGCCCGGAACTAGTCACTAGCGCAAATTCCTTCGGGACTTAGCCCGGTTATCATCCGAATATTCATGCACATATCAATAAATCATGACACATTTATATCTCATTTTCATAATTAGAGTTCAAACACAAGTCACGTATTAAGCACTCCCATTTTCGGCTCACTAGCCACATACAAACAGCATGGTTTAGTTTGCTTTATGACACGATCTCTATGCACATACGGCTACCCGTCATACGTATAGACTAATTAACTCATCATATAATTCGAGTAGAATCATCATATCAACGTATATTTGTTATGCTCATATATCATGACTTAATCAAATCATAAACTAAGTCTCAATGCTCGAAAACTTATCTCGGATATTGTCGAACGATTTCGATGGCTATTCGACCACTTTTTCCTTCCCTTTATCGGATTTAGTTCCCCTTTGCTCTTGAGCTTAATTTAACAAATAAATTGATTTAATCATTTGAGCATCAAAAGAGGAACTCAAGGTACTTAGCCCATATATATATACATTAGACATTAAAGTCACATACATATGAAATCATGAATCAACTCAACATATTAGCCCACACTCTCTTTTAGCCGATTGTCTAAGCCAAGATAAAAGCATCAATATGCTTGCCTCTAACCGAATACATGCAACACCAATCTTCTTCCTATGGCCGAATATGCATGTCTATGTTGAGGCCGATTATATGCTTATTACTTCCTACAAGTATGGTTACTTGTATTGATTATATATCATTTTGTTTCAAGTTCAAAACTCGGCTAATACGCATATATACACTAGTAATCAAATACTAACATTTTGCACTTCACCTTACTACCATTTCACATCTACTTTCTACCATGGCCGAATGCATCAAGACACCATACCATTCAATTTTGGTCATGGGTTACACAAGGAACTTAATGTCTAACTCAAAAATGCCAAAAAGAAAATCCAAGAGTCATCAATCACCATCACATGTATCATTACAAAGCTTCACACTTAGCATGCAAATGACATCAACACAAATCCACCTTAGCCGAAACTTGACTCATCTTCATGCCTCATCACCACAACATCAAACATCAACCAAGAAGACAACACCCATGGCCGAATATCATCTCCATCTCATAGCAAAGATTTAAACCATGGGCTAGGTAGAACTCAAACTAACAACTAAAAACATGCATGAATCTCAAGGACAACATCAAACATACCTTAGTCTAGCAAACCACCATAGCTGATTTTCTCAAGCTCTTCCCCTTCCTTTCTTTCCTCTATTCGGCCAAAGATGTTCAAGAATGAACGCTTTTTTTTTTGTTTTCTTTCTTCAATTCACGGCAATGGGGGGGGGGGGGAACATGGATGAGACAATTTTTTTTCATCATCATTTACCTTTCCATCATTATTTTATTACCCATACTCCTTATTTTATTTTTCCTAACATAAACCATTATCACAACATGTTTTATGACATGTTTTGCCCATCACCCTTTGTCATGGCCGGCCACTAATAATTAAATGGGGGAAATTGACATGCAAGTCCACCCCTTTGATTACATGCACTAATAGATCCTTATAGATTAACCTATCATATTTCGAAAGTGTCACATATAAGTCCTATTGACTAATTTCACATGCAATTTACTAAATCGAAGCTTAAAACTTTCACACATTCATAATCACATATTTTAGACAATAAATATCATATTCAAATAATTTGGTGACTCGGTTTAGCGGTCCCGAAACCGCTTTTCGACTAGGGTCACTTTAGGGCTGTCACAAATTTCTTACTCCCTGTTCTGTGTGTACCCTTTCTTCCTCCTCTAGGGTGTATTTATAGGCTTTAGAATGCCTAAGAACCCTCAAAATTATCCTTTTCCGCATTGGACTCAACTTGGGCTCAGTAGGGACAAGCCCGTGTAACACGCCCATGTGCAATTACTTCAAGCCATGCTCGAGCCTACCAAATTGACACGGCTGTGTGGTCTACCCGTGTGAGGAGGTCCAGGCCGTGTTGATTTCGTACTTTGGCCCATTTTCTCCGATTTTAGCCCTTTTCTTGTTTCTTTCACTCTCTTATGCTCTCCTAAGTATAAAACATGAAATTAAAGCATTAGGAGCATTGAATTCACCAATTCTAAGAGAAAATCATCCATAAAATTCGTTAAACATGGGGTAAAAATGTATAAATTATGGTTTATCAAATACCCTCACACTTAAGCATTTTCTTGTCCTCAAGCAAAATTCTCAACTCATAATCAAAATAAATTCTTCTCAATTTATAATTTCTATTGATAATATCTCAAAATAATCCATAGGTAATCATACATTTAGAATTCAACTAAAAGAACATAAAAGTTTCAAACATTCCAAGTTGAGTATTTAATCATGCAAATATAGGTGTTTCTCCTCATTTAAGTAATTACCTTTGATTTGGAATATCACAGAGTTTCACATCCTTACTAAAGATTCACTCAAATCACTCGAGGTGTTTTAAGGACAATAAATGAAGCACTCAATAGTCAATAACGAAAAGTCATTATCATAGGCTTGCATGAAAATCAAATCTCCACCACTGATAAATTGAGATGAAACATCAATCAAAAGGTCTTTAGAGGATTGTAATGAAGCTTGGTTAGGGGGTGTGGTCACAAGCTGAAAGAAATGGTTAGAATCGAGATTGAATTGAAAAATTGCCTATTTAGACAAAGAGTTAATCATCACTTACGTACAACAGAGCTGTTTCTCAGAATATGAAATTACTAATGTATATACATAGTTTTTTTTTTTCAAAAACAAATTAAATAACATAGACTAACTATTAAGAACAAGACATAGCTAAGCAATTTATTCAACTCAAATCTCGACAAAAATAGGGATTAATTTAGGGGATTTCAACAATAATGGGTTAAGGGTTAATATTAAGGGTAATACAAGAAATGGCTTGTTAGGCTCAAGGGGGTTTACTAGGGGTTAATCGTGGAGGTAGGCTTTTCATGGCATGAATGAGTTAATCCTAAGTGCCTTAATCATTTTGACATATCAAATCAAATGGTGTGGTCTCGAGATGCATAATCAAGTAAGTTCTAGAATAACAGTTCAATACTGGCGCACTCAAAGCAATAATAAAAGTGAGCATGAAAGAATTAATCGATGCTCAAAAGGCTCAAAAATCTCACAAAAATTATGGCTTTTTGATGTTTAAACTTGTGAATTCCAACTCAAAGTAATAACTAAACTTTGGAGAAACAACCTAAGATTTTAAATCCTTAAAAATCAACTTATCATGCTTGATTCTCTAATGTCTTGAGGTTTAAACAATCAATGCATAAATGCCTATGTTTTAATTCAAGATATATCAATCATCATCATAAATCAATCAAAATTTATCCTAAATATGATATGAGAGCTTTCCAATAGAACAAGGCAGTCATTCAGGGATTTTTCTGATAATGAAATAAATATCCCCCTGCACTTAAGATGTACATTGCCCTCAATGTACAAAGATAGATATTAGAATAAAAATAAGATAGGGAGAGGAGTGAAACTTCTTGAGTTGAAATTGGATGAAATTCCTGGATTAGCAAGAGTGAGTTGCTGGGAATACAACTGGAGGATAAACATGATTCTGAAGGACAAAAGGATAATTGGGGGAATAATTTGATAGTAAGCATAAAGATAAGCCATTTTAAAAACATACGAATATTCAAAAATAAATAAAATAAAATAGATAATCTAAAAAAAATTTAAATGGCACTGCCGGTTCACACACCCGTGTGGATCGTGTCCCACCCGTGCTTGTCCCGAAGTGAGATGTCATCACACGGTCTTCGGGCACGCCCGTGTGTGATGTGGGTCGCTTCTCCCAAGGTCGTGTAGCTCTGCGCACACTCGTGTTATTTTGACAGTTTTGTCCACAGGTGATAGACACAGGCGTGTTGCACACCCGTGTGCATTTGGCAGCTTTGACCACGGCCAGGTCGCACGCCCATGGCCACTTATCGCATCCCATGTCGGGGAAGATAACTTTTAACCTATTTTCGCTCGGCCGTCTTGTACAGTCGTGTTTCCATCAGTGGTGGTCACATGACCTTAAGCACGGCCGTGTGATCGGTCATGTGGAGTTAGGAACCTGTGCTTGAAAGACTCTGTTAGTGACCTAGATGTTTGAAAATTGAAATTTAAATAATTTAAAACCGTTAGTACCTGGGTTGCCTCCCGAGAAGCACTTGTTTATAGTCTAAGCTTGACTATTACCTTGTTGGTTTATTCAAGGTGGTTTGTGGAGTCGTAGCTCCTCTCCATCGTCTTTAAAATTCTCCACGTTATAAAGTTTGAGACGATATCCATTTACTTTGAAAGTACCGTGTGATGAGTGACTTACCTCTATTGTGCCATATGGAAAAACAGATTGAATTACGAAAGGTCCTGACCATCGTGATTTAAGTTTCCCAGGAAACAATTCGAGTCTTGAGTTGTATAGGAGGACAAGATCTCCAACTTCAAATTGTTTTCGTTGCTTTAAACGATTGTCATGGCGCCACTTTGTTGCTTCCTTGTATAAGCGTGAGTTTTCGTATGCATTGGCTCGCCACTCATCAATTTTGTTCAGCTGCATCAACCTATTTTTTCCTGCAAGTTCGGGATCACGGTTTAGAAATTTAATAGCCCAAAAACCTTTATGCTCTAGTTCGAATGGTAGATGACAAATTTTTCCATAAACAAGTCTGTACAGTGATGTCCCTATGGGGGTCTTAAAAGCAGTTCTGTAAGCCCATAAGGCATCATCTACTTTCATTGCCCAATCTTTTTTGTTTGATTCTACTGTTTTTTCAAGTATCCATTTGATTTCTCGGTTTTCCACTTCAACTTGTCCATTAGTTTGAGGATGGAATGGGGTGGTTGTTCTATGATGAACTTCGTATTTCTTAAGAGTTTTTTCAAATTAGGTATTACAAAAATGAGTGCCCCTGTCACTGATAATTGCTCTAGGCATTCTGAATCTCGAGAAGAGTTTCTTTAAGGAAAGGTACTACCATTCTAGCATCATTAGTAGGTAGAGCTTGGGCTTTCACCCATTTGGACATATAGTCAACTGCTACTAAGATGTATTTATTCCCAAATGAACTGGGGAATGGGCCTATGAAATCGATACCCCAAACGTCAAATATTTCATTTGAAAGCATATAGTTTTGAGGCATTTCATCATGTTTAGATATGTTACTTATCAGTTGGCATTTGTCACAGGAAGTAACATACCATTTAGCGTCTTTAAATAATGAGGGCCAGTAAAAACCTGATTCAAGTATTTTATGTGCGGTCTTAGTTCCACTATAGTGTCCTCCAGTTGGCCCTTAGTAGCAATGTTCCAGTATTTTTTATGTTTCTGACCTTATAACGCATCTTCTAATGACTTGATCTGCACACCTGCGAAAAAGAAATGGGTCGTCCTAAAAGTTGCTTTTGACATCATGAAAGAATCGCTTCTTTTGATGGTGTGTTAACCCTTTTGGAATATTGTTAGTGGCTAAAAAATTCGCGATGTCTGCAAACTACGGTACCTGGGAGTCAGATATAGTGAAAAATTGTTCTTCAGAAAACGAATCATTTATTTCAGCTTCATCTAGTTCTTTGGTATTGCAGTTCTCAAGCCTGGACAGATGATCAGCCGCGAGATTTTCAGCTCCTTTCTTATCCTGAATTTCCAAGTCAAATTCCTGCAATAGGAGAATTCGTCGAATGAGTTGAGGTTTTGCATCAGTTTTAGTTAAAAGGTAGCGAAGGGCGGAATGGTCAGTGTAAACAACAACTTTAGACAATATGAGATATGATCGAAATTTATCAAATGCAAAAACCACAGCTAGCAATTCTTTTTTCGTAGTAGTATAATTCTCTTGTGCAGCTGTCAAAGTTTTGCTAGCATAATAGATAGGTTGAAAATGCTTGTCTCTTCGTTGTCCCAATACTGCACCTACTACAAATTCACTCGCATCACACATTAATTCAAATGGTAAGTTCCAATCAGGTGCAATTATAATTGGAGCATTAATTAATTTATCCTTTAAAGTATTAAATGCTTCTAAGCATTCCAGATTGAAATTAAAAGGTATATCATTTTCTAGCAATTTAGTCAAAGGCTTAGCTATTTTAGCAAAATCCTTAATAAATCGTCTATAAAAACCAGCATGTCCTAAAAAGCTTCTAATAGCCTTAACCGAACTAGGAGGGGGTAACTTTTCGATTGTTTCTATTTTAGATTTGTCCACCTTAATCCCTGTACTAGAAATTTTATGCCCTAACACAATATCTTCTTGGACCATGAAGTGACATTTCTCTCAGTTAAGCACAAGATTTGTTTCCTCACATCTTATTAAAACTCGTTTTAAATTTTTAAGGCAGAGATGGAAAGAGTTACCGAATATCGAGAAATTGTCCGTAAATACTTCCATTATATCTTCCACGAGTTCGTCAAAGATAGCCATCATACAGCGCTGAAAAGTGGCAGGAGCATTACATAATCCAAAAGGCATTCTACGATAAGCGAACATACCATATGGGCATGTGAGAGCTATTGGGATTTGGAAGTAACCAGAGAGTGCATCTAGAAAGTAGTAGTACATATGCCCGGATAATCTTTCCAACATTTGGTCAATGAATAGCAAGGGGAAGTGATCTTTTCTTGTGGCATCATTCAGTTTCCTGTAGTCAATGCAAACTCTCCATCCTGTGACTGTCCTTGTTGGGATTAATTCATTCTTCTCGTTGGTCACAACCGTCATGCCTCCTTTCTTGGGGACAACCTGCACTGGACTTACCCAAGAACTGTCAAAAATAGGATAAATAATTTCAGCATCTAGAAGTTTAATTACCTCGGCTTTAACAACTTCCTTCATGTTAGGGTTCAGTTTTCTTTGAGCTTGCACATACGGTTTATATTCATCTTTCATCAAAATTTTATGGGTGCAAAAAGAAGGGCTGATTCCTTTAATGTCATAAATGTTCCATGCTATGGCCTTTTTGTGTTCTTTTAATACTTGGATTAATTTCTCTTTTTCTTTAGGTTGCAAGTTAGAAGTAATAATAACTGGTAATGTAGAATTATTTCCAAGGAATGCGTATTCCTAGTGGCTTGGTAATTGTTTAAGTTCCAGTTTGGGAGGCTCTTAAATAGAAGGTTTTTGCTTAAGGTCATTGTTTATCTTAACGCCCTCATATTCTACTTGTCTTGAAGAATGCTCATTAGTTTCATCATCTATCTCCTCTTCTTGAGCTAGATATAGTTCTGTCATGTCTTTCTGTACAATTTCCTGAAAAGAGTCTTGAGTAGTATGATCAATAGAGTCAATAAAATAACATGAGTCATCTTGCTCCCTAGAAAACCTCATAGCATCATAAATTTTAAAAAAAATCTCCTCATCACCCACTCTAAGTACCAATTTGCGTCTCCCACATCGATTACAGCCCTAGCAGTGGCTAAAAATAGGCACCCTAAAATTAAGGGCACTTCCACATCTTTATCCATATCAAGCACAAAAAAGTCAACAGGAAATATGAATTTATCTACTTTCACAAGTTCGTCTTTTATAATACCCCTATGATATTTAACAAATCTATCGACTAATTGAATACTCATCCTAGTAGGTTTAGGTTCCCCAAGACAAAGTTGTTTGAACATTTTATATGGCATCAAATTAATGCTTGTGCCTAAATCAGCTAGTGCTTTTTCAACATTCAGACTACCAATTAAGCAAGGGATAGTAAAACTTCTTGGATCTTTCAGTTTGGTTGGCAGCTTGTTTTGGAGTATTGCTGAGCACTCATTGTTGAGTGCTACTGTAGATAAGTCTTCTAACTTCCTTTTATTTGTTAGAAGCTCCTTCAAAAATTTTGTGTATGTAGGCATCTACGAGATGGCTTCAACAAAAGGTAAGTTGATATGTAATTGCTTAAAAAGTTCAAGAAACTTATCGAATTGTGCATCAATGCGATCTTTTTTTAATTTTGCTGGGTATGGAACTGGTGGTTTATATTCCTTCGGCACTGGGTTGTCACTATTTTCGTGATTTTCTTCCCCCCTTTCACTTGTCATGGATTCTTATGTTAGCTTCTTTTCAGATTCCATTAACACTTTCCCACTCTTTAGTGTAACTACTTTTACATGCTCTTTTGATTTGGTGTTACTAGGTAAACTTCCTAGTGGTCTTTCCGAAATTAGTTTGGACAGCTGGCCTATCTACGTATCGAGCCCTCGGATTGACGCTTGTTGATTTTTAAGTGCCATTTTGGTGTTCTGAAAATGGGTTTCTGATACCGAAATAAACTTTGTGAGCATCTCTTCAAGTTTCGGTTTCTTTTCCTGTTCATAGGGTGGTTGTTGGTAGCCTGGAGGTGGTCGCTGATTTCCTTGGCCTCCCCATGAGAAATTTGGGTGGATCCTCCAACCTGCATTATAAGTGTTACTATATGGATTGTTTTGAGGTCAAGGATCATTACCCATGTAATTTAATTGCTCGTGCCATAAGGTTGGTATTCCGAATGGATTGTTGCACCTCCACTTGCTTCGCACTGCAGTACTGGGTGAACCTGTGAAGAAATAAGAAACCCATCAATTTTCTTATTCAATAGTTCTACCTGATTAGAGAGCATGGTGACCGAATAGACGTTATAAACACCGGCTATTTTCGTTGGCTTTGTCCTCATGACTTGCCACTGATAGTTATTCAATGACATTTCCTCTATGAACTCATAAGCATCTTCAGGTGTTTTATTATTGATAGTTCCACCAACAGTTGCGTCAACTATTTGTCGAGTCGAAGGATTCAGGCTATTATGGAATGTTTTAACCTGGAGCCAAAGTGGTAACCCAAGTGAGGGCACCTTCTCTAAAGGTCCTTGTATCTCTCCCATGCATCATAGAGTATTTCTAAATCCATCTGCACAAAAGAAGAGATATCATTATGTAACTTAGTCATTTTAGCCGGTGAAAAATATTCTAGTAAAAATTTTTCGGTCTTTTGTTCCCAAGTAGTAATTGACCCTCGTGGTAACGAGTTCAACTACTGTTTAGCTTTGTTCCTCAAGGAAAAAGGGAATAACCGAAGACGAATGGCATCATCAGAAATGCCATTAATTTTAAATGTATCACATAGTTCCAAAAAGTTTGCTAAGTGAGCGTTGGGATCTTCATCCTGCAAACCATCAAACTGAACAAACTGTTGTATCATTTGAATTGTGTTAGGTTTCAGTACAAAAGTATTTGCAGCTACAGCAGGTCTAACTATGCTTGATTCAATTCCTGTTAAAGAAGGTTTGGCATAATCATACATAGTGCGTGGGGCAGGATTTTGATTAGCCGCAATTGTAGGAGGTAGCTGATTGTCTTGGTTTTCAGCCATCTCTTCGGTTGGGGGTTGAGTATCGTCTTCTTTCTCGTTCTCTGTGTATCTTAGGCTCCACTTTATTTCTCTTTGGTTTCTGCGAATTGTGCGATCGATTTCTTCGTTAAAAAGTAGTGGTCCTGACTAGTTTCTTCTAGTCACAAACTATAAAAACCAGCCAGAAGAAGGAAAAAGAAAATTAGTAAATTAGAATAAAATTAAAAATGAATTAGATTGCAAGAAAAATAAATGGCTAAAGTAATAAAAATTGAGTGTTCCTAATATTTTCGATCCCTGACAACGGCGCAAAAAACTTGATCGCGTGATTTCGTGATAGGTTTTAAATATTTATAATTAATCGTTCTTGAAACTAACTATTATCACAATGTAGGCAAGTGTACCTATCAAACAGTAGTATAGTTTTAGCAAGAGGTTATCGAACCCAAATGAACTAAAAGTACTAGTAATGACTGTCTTTTTATTATCTAACCTAAGAATAAAGAGGTTTTGTTTTAACTAACTAATTATCTAAACTAAGAATTCACAGAGAATAGAATTGGGGAATTGCTTTTGGGAAAATCGATTGAATTAAGACAATACCTAAGAAAAATTCACCTAGACTGTACTTGTTATTCCGGCTCCGAATCGAACAATTTATTCATTTAACTTGTTCCATAGAGATCCCTAAGTTATGTTATTATCCCTATTCAAGACTAATAACGTCTAATCCCTAGATTGAATAATTGAGGCCTTTCTCTATTTAACACCCTAGGGTTGCATTAACTCAATCTATGGATCCCCCTATTAGGTTTCACCCTAATCCGGCAAAATCTTGTCACCCTATGTCTAGGCGCGCAATCAAATCCACTTAATTATGAAAAATGTACTCTTAGATAAGGTCTAGTCTTCCTCTGAATAAGAGCTTATCTTGAATCAGTATCTTGGGATATCAAAACAAGAATTAAGAACACATAATTAAGAACAAGTTAAATATTTATCATACGATTCAGAAAATAATAACAATATTCGTCTTAGGTTTCATTCCCCTTAGGTATTTAGGGGATTTAGTTCATAACTAAATAAGAAAACATCTCATAATAATAAAGAATACAAAACATAAAGAAAACCCAATACTCCTGAAGGGGAAATTAAGGAGAGATCTCCATCTTGATAATGAATTCGACTTCTAAAATGGATCATTCGGCTTCCTTGGAGTAATTCCTTACTCCCTATTCTGTGTGTCCCCTGTCTTCCTCCTCTAGGGTGTATTTATAGGCTTTGGAATGCCTAAGAGCCCTCAAAATTAGCCTTTTCCGAATTGGACTCAACTTGGGCTCGGCAGGGACACGCCCGTGTGTGATTACTTCAGGCCATGCTCGAGCCTGCCAAATTGACACAGCAGTGTGGTCTGCCCATGTGAGGAGGTCCAGGCCGTGTTGATTTCTTACTTTGGCCCATTTTTTTCGTTTTTGGCCCGTTTCTCGTTTCTTTCGCTCTCCTATGCTCTCTTAAGTATAAAACATGAAATTAAAGCATTAGGAGCATCGAATTCACCAATTTTAAGGGAAAATCATCCATAAAATGTGTTAAACATGGGGTAAAAATATGTATAGATTACGGTTTATCAATAATGGGTTCAGACTTGGCACCTAAAACAGGAGAAAAGGTTGTCATCATCCATAGTCACTTAAAAGCAACACAGGACCAACAGAAATCATATATAGATTTGAAAAGGAAAGAACTCTCTTTTGAAATAGGAGATAAAGTATTTTTGAAGGCCTCTCCATGGAAAAAGATTATATGTTTTGTCAAAAGAGAAAATTGAATTCGAGGTTTGTAGGATCGTATGAGGTTTTAGAAAAGATTGGACCAGTAGCGTAACAATTGGCTTTGCCTCTTGAGTTATCAAAGATCAAAAATATGCTCCATGTATCAATGTTCAGCAGATATAGATCCAACCCTGATCACATGATACAGATTGAATAACTTGAGGTTGAATCGAACCTGTCTTATTGTAACACCCCACACCCGAGTCATACACTGGGACAGGATACGAGGCATTACCTTATTTAAACACATGCATTCCAACGTTTTCGAATCATTAAGACTTGATCAAACTTAAAACCTTTTTTTTTCAAACTTTTTTTGAAGTTCTTTAACATGGGCCTATGAGGCCTCAAACATCCATTCGAAACCATTGAAGACCAGTTCGGGTCCTTAACCAACTTTAGGAAATTAACACTTGAAAATAGGGCACACGCCCATGTGGTCTTTATGACATGGCCGTGCTGATGGCCCATGTAACACACACGACCTAAGCATCTATGGACACGCCCGTGTCCCATATCTGTGTGAATTTAATTCCAAATTTGAGCCTACAAGGGTTTTCACATGGCCTGACACACACCTGTGTCTGTAGCCAGTGTCCCTCACACAGCCACGACACGCCCGTGTCCTAGACCGTGTCTAAAAGCCTTGACATTCTATTTTTGATGTTAACATCCAATAAGGGGCACACGGCCAAGGCACACGCCCGTCGCTATAAGCCGTGTGAAGGCTGAGACACACGGATGCATCTCTGCCCGTGTGTTTACTACCATGCATACTGACTTGTAATTTTTACATGCAGGGGACACACGGCTGGACAACATGCCCGTGTGTCTACCCGTGTGGTCAATATAAGGCTATCTACCAAGTCTTTGCCACCCTGAGACACAATTTAACACCAACCGACACATGAATGTCTAAATTAATATAATTTAACAACCAAACAACATAGCTAAGGCCTAAATACAATTCATGTACTCAACCATACCAACAATTTCACATCCATGAAAGACTACTTTGCATTCATATAATAACTTTCAATGTTCCTCATTTTTCATGACCTTATATAAAATGAGTCAAATATTGAAGTAATCTAACACATTTGGCCCCAAAACAATGTGAGACTAAAACAAAATCAAAGGGTCTTATACATGCCATAATCAAAATTTAAGAACTAATTATACCAAGTGCTTCAAATGATAGTGTGATCGATGCCTCCGACGTTTGTTGATCCAAGAGCCAATTAGACGGCACTATAAGAAAATGGAAAGAAATGGGGTAAGCATAAAGCTTAGTAAGTTTCATGAAAATAAATATAACAACAACTTTACCATTAATCATCATGCACATAAAACAAAAGTAGGCGTAAGCAAAACTTACTCGTCCCTATCCAACAATTCACATATCACATACTAACCTCACATCTTATACATTTCAAATAGGTACCTGTACACTCACAACATGGTAATACTTTTCTCATTTAAATTAAACTGTAACTCTCGCCGTTGAACCATTTGAAATACTATCAGACATTCACTAAGCCTCAGACACAGGGTATAATGCTGATACCATGTCCCAGATATAGTCTTACACTAACTCATCCATTAAGTCGATGCCATGTCCCAAACATGGTCTTATACTGACTCTAACATATCCGTACCGAAGCCATGTCCCAGACATGATTTTACACTAACACATCTTGTAGTCGATGCATGTCCCAGACATGTCTTAACATCTTGTAGTCGATGCATGTCCCAGACATGTCTTACACTGGCTTACATCTCGAGGCCGCCCATGCATGTCCCAGACATGTCTTACACTAGCTCTCGTCTCAATGTCGATGCCATGTCCTAGACATGGTCTCACACTGGCTCTCATAATGTGGCCGATGCATGTCCCAAACATGTCTTACACTAGCACACAATTAACCCGAATGTCATGGCATGAATATCCGATTTATTTCCTAAGTTTCAAACGGGAGTTCTACTATCTCAATATTCATCATACATAATTATTTCCACAAACAAGCATTTTATGCTATATCAATTCAAACACATATAATAACAATGTAGTTGTATTATTTACATACAACTTACCTCAGATTACAAATGTAGTCGACTAGCTCGGCTTAGTCTACTTGCTTCGCTTTTCCCCGGCCAAGGCCCAGATTTTGTAATTCTTGATCTAAAATGATAGAAATTCATTTATCTCATCAGCAATATACTCTAGAAACTCGAAAATTCATAGTTGGGCAAAATGACCGTTTTACCCCTAGACTTTCACAAAATGACCATTTTACCCCTAGGTCTGAAAATTGATTTTAATCATATTTTCTCACTAACCAAGCCTAGCCGATCACTTTTTATATTAAAATTAGCCCACAATTCTCATTATTTCACACATTTATCACCTATTTTACAACTTATGCAAAATGGTACTTAGTTAGGGTTTTCATGGAAACTACTTCACAAAAGTTGTTTATTACACTACCATAACTCATTTTCTTCCATAAAATTTTAGAAAACAACATGAACACACTCATGGTAAAACCCTAGACTTTCAACCATTTTGCAAAATAGTCCCCTCATTTGAAAGCTCATGTTACAAGGGTTCTAAAAGTACAAAAATCATCAAGAAAAACCATCGAGATCACTTACTTGTAGAGAGATTAAGTAGCTGAAATTTTCAAGCTTCAAAACCCTCATATGGCTGATGTTTTCGGTCAAGAAGAATATAGGAAAATGGATGATATCATCCTATGTTTATTTTATTTTCTTTTTAGTGAAAAAGTCACCAACTTCACCTAACATTTGACTAAGTTAAAATCCTTGTCTCATGGCTGGCCAAGCACTATTTTAGGGATTAATTTCACTTTAAAAACCCCCAATTTATGGTACATGACAATTTAACTCCCTTAGCTATCAAATTAAAACTTTTGAACTTTATGCGATTTAGTCTTTTTTCGCGATTCAGCTCACAAACGCTAAAATTAATTCACCAAAATTTTCATGCATCTTTATAAACATGTCATCACACATAAAATAATATTAAAAATAATTTCTCTAACCTCGGGTTAGTGGTTCTGAAACCACTGTTTCGGCTAGGCCCAAAATCGGGCTGTTACAATTCTCCCCCTAGGGGTTTTCGTCCCCGAAAATCTTACCAGTAAATAGGTTCGAGTATTGGTCTCTCATAGTCTCTTCGAGTTCCCATGTGGCTTCTTTGACCCCATGTCTATGCCATAATACCTTAACCAGTGTTATGCTCTTATTCCTCAATTGTTTGACCTCCCGAGCCAAAATTTTAACCGGCTCTGCGCCATAAGTCATGTCTGAGCTAATCTCAACCTCTATTGGCGCGATCACATGCCAAGGATCCGATCTATATCGACATAACATGGACACATCAAACACGTCATGAATCTTTTCTAACTCTGATGGCAACACTAATCGGTATGCTACCGGTCTAATTCTCTCAGTCAACTCATAAGGTCCAATAAACCGTGGACTTAATTTGCCTCCTTCCGAATCGGATAACCTTCTTCAACGGGGATACTTTCAAAAACACTTTATCCCCGACTTGAAACTCGATTTCTTTCTATTTTAAATCCACACAGGATTTCTGTCTATCCTAAGCGACGGTAACACCCCAAACCCGAGACCATCGCCGGTGTCGGACACGAGGGGTTAACAAGCCAAGTTCACATGTTTTGCCCACCAATTTGACATTTCCAGTCAGGCTGGAAAACTGCGTCACTGTCGCCTTAAAAATCATATCTCGAGTTTAAAAACTCGGAAACTGGTTTTGTAAATTTTCCCTGAATTTAGACTCATATATCCATCCATGGATTTATTTCTAGGATTTTTGGTCGGGCCAATTGGTACAGTTTATTAGTTAAAGTCACCCATGTTACAGGGATCGACTGCTCTGACCTTCGCGCGGTATAACTTGAATATCTCTCTGTACAGGGATTTAATGCTGGTTTCGTTTGTTCCTAATGAAACTAGACTCAAAATGGAATCTGTACATATAAGGTATGTCTCCTAATTCTTTTTGGATAATTTATAGTAAATTTTTAAAGTTGCAACAGGGAACCCAGAAACTGTTCTGGCCCTGTCTCACAATAGCTTTAATATCTCTTAACATGTAACTCCTATGACCATTTCGTTTCTTCCATATGAAAATAGACTCATCAAGGTTCATTTACATAGCTTATTCACTATTTAATTCCATTCCTACGAATTTTGGTGATTTTTCACATTCACGTCACTGCAGCTGGCAGCATCTGTTTTAAGGTAGGTCTTACCTATTTGGTAGTCTCCATGAACCAACTAGTCTTGCCATACATAGGTTCATATATGATCATTTTAACCATGCCAATGGCTGATCATATGACCAACATTCCCATTTCCAAGCCATAGCCACATCATGACACCAAATATATACATACAAACCACAATTATTCTAAGTTCATGTTTCCTTTTCGAGCCATTTTCGCATGGCCGTATATACTTACATCACAACATATTTAACAAACAAGGGTAGTCCTATACATGCCATCTCAAGTTCAACCAAAATTTATACCAAAATGGAGGCTTGATAGTGTGGATGACTTCGACTTCAACGATCCCAAATCCGATTGCTTGAGCGAAATCTAGAAAACCGAGAGCCAAAGCAACGGGTAAGCATTTTATGCTTAGTAAGTCTCAAGGAATATAATCAACTCTAATTACAGCAATACATTCACATAACCAAATGCATCATTTCATTAATACACATTCTTACTTCACACTTCATCATTATATAATTTCACAAAGTATCAATCAATTCAATAACTGAAGTTCATTAGTCGATTGAGCGAATGTTGCTCAAACATGTCGACTTTCCAATGCACATATATACGTACCTCATTCTTTGGGCTTTTTGAGTGTACTCATTGAATTTATTACAGCAACCAACACTCACCTCCAGCCCAAGATTCTTCGGAACATAACCGGATATAACCATGTGCACAAATGCCTTCGGGTCTTAGCCCGGATAGAATGTCTCGCATTTAATGCCTTCGGTCTTAGTCCGGATGTAGCCACTAGCACAATTGCCTTCGGGTCTTAACCCGGATATAATTTTCCAGCATAATTGTCTTCGAGATTTAGCCCGGATATCATTCAATTTCCCATGAACACATACATCAATTATCATTGGACATACATAATTCATTTTCGTTACTAAGGCTCAAACGCAATTATAGTCACAAGCATATTCGCCCGGGACTTAGCCCGGTAGAATTCAAATACTCATGCATACATAATCAATAATCAATACACATTCATACTTTATTTCACATAATTCAAGTAGGGTCACTTCTTGAGGACTTACCTCGGATGTTGTCGAACGGCTTTTTCGGCTATTCGATCACTTTCTCCTTCCCTTGTCCAATTGTGGCCCTCTAAGCTCTTGAGCTAATTCAAACAAATTCAATTTATTAAAACCTCATTGTGCTAGCTTATGGCGAATATGACAAGGAGTTTAAATGGTCATATGGCCACCCTTTAGCTTGAATACACAACGGTCATGCACATTTTATACTACATCAAGCAATTCAATACAATTTATTCGAGCATCAAGGAAATGCTAAGGCCTTCAATAGGCTACCCAAGGCCGAATATTCATGTACATGTTGAGGTCAATTTTGCACTTAATACCTCACAAAACAGCATGCAATTTACTAATTAATGCTTTGCACATTGTGGCCCAAAACTTATAATATAGCATCAAGCACTTATATGTGTGCTAGGTCAATTGTGCTTGCAATTTCACAAGCATTCTTCCACATCTTCTTCTTTAAACCAATTTATTCATCACTTAGTTCATAACCAAAACATAATGTGCAATCATATATATGCATATATGAGCGTGGCAATTTCAAGGTGTCCATAGCCATCCAAAACACAAATTTTAACTAACATGCAAGAAGCATGAATCATGCTCAAGAATGCATCATGGCGAATATGACAATCATGCTCCTTTTCAACTTCAATCATGATAAAACAAAAAGAAAGCTCAAAATCTTACTCATGAGTAGACAATCCATCATTGCATGCATCATCATCAAGCTTCACACTTAGCATGCAATGGCTTTATCACCATAACAACTTTGGCCAAATGCCATTTCCATGGCATAACAAAGATTTGAGCCATGGCTAACATGCACATCAAATTAGCAACCAAAACATGCATGAAACTCCCAACACAACCTCATACATACCTTACTCTTGTTGCAAGTTTAGCCAAATTTCCTTCTAGATCTCTTCTAAACAAAGAAAATGAAGCAAAATCCTTTCTTCTTCCTTAGTATTTTCGCCAAAGAAGAGAAAAATAGGTGAACAAAATTTTTCTTTGCTTCTCTTTCACTCACGGCAAAAGGGGGAAGGATGAGCAAATTTTTGATTTTTTTGTTTCTCTTCCTACATGCTTAATTTTTTTTATCATTTATCACATCATGCATTAACAAAACATGTCATAACATGTCTTCCTTGCCCATATTCCCTTGTCATGGCCGGCCACTATACCATCCTTGGGGAAATTTGACATGCAAATCCCTTATTTTTGCATGCATGCTCAACTAGTCATCACACATTTCCCCATCATACTTTCAAAGTTTACTACTAGGTCCTTTCTAGTGAAATTCACATTTATAATTCTAAATTGAAACATCAAAATGTCATACACAATTTAACACATATCATAGGCATCAAATTAAATTTTTAATTATTTTTATGCCTCGGTTTTGTGGTCCCGAAACCACATTCCGACTAGGGTCAATTTTGGACTGTCACAACTCTCCCCCACTTAAGAAATTTTCGTCCCCGAAAATCTTACCGATGAATAGGTTTGGATATCGTTCTTTCATAGAGTTCTCGGTCTCCCAAGTAGCTTCTTCTATCCCGTGCTTGAGCCATAACACTTTCACTAGCGGAACCCGCTTGTTTCGCAACTCTTTCACTTCTCGTGATAAGATACGAATCGGTTCTTCCTCATAACTCATATTAGCTTGAATTTCAATTTCTGATGGACTAATCACGTGCGATGGATCGGATCTATAGCGTCAAGCATCAAACGTGAAAGACATCGTGAACCTTTTTGAGTTCGGGGCAAAATCAAGCGATATGCCACTGGACCGACTCGCTCGATATCTCATATGGTCCAATGAACCTCGGGCTCAACTTTCCTTACTACGAACTCGAGTATCTTTTTCCAAGGCGATACCTTGAGAAACACTTTATCACCCACGATACTTGATATCCTTACGCTTCAGATCCGCGCACGACTTCGACGATCGGAGGCTATCTTCAGACTTTCACGGATTACTTTCACTTTCGCTCAGCATCCCTAATCAAATCCACCCGAAAATCTTGCTTTCACCGAGCTCGGTCCAAAACAATGGCGCACGGCATTTACGACCGCATAAGGCCTCGTAGGGTGCCATCTTAATACTTGATTGAAAGTCGTTGTTGTAAGCGAATTCAATCAACGGCAAATACCGCTCCCATGAACCACTAAACTCGAGGACGCAACATCTTAACATATCCTCAAGTATCCGAATTATCCGCCGGATTGACCATCGGTTTGGGGGTGAAAAGCGGTCTGAAATGCAACTTGGTACCCAAAGCTTCTTGCAACTTTTTCCAAAATCGCGAGGTAAATCTCGGATCTCTATCCGACACGATAGAAATAGGCACCCGTGTAATCTCACAATGAGAAACGTACAATTCCGCTAATTTGTCCATTGAAAAATCCGACGACGGGACAAAGTGGGCCGACTTAGTCAATCGATCTACCACGACCCAAACCGCATCCTTCTTACTTGTCGACAATGGCGGTCCGGATACAAAGTCCATTGTGACTCGATCCCATTTCCACTCGGGTATCGTGATTGGTCAAGTAATCAAGGCACCGATGTTCCGCTTTCACTTGTTGACATATTAGACATCTCAAACAAAGTCGGAGATGTCTCGCTTCATACCATGCCACCAAAACCGACGTTTCAATTCATTGTACATCTTCGTACTCCGGGTGGATTGCCATTCGGCTACAATGGGCTTCATTCAGAATTATCGAAATGAGTTCAATTCTTTGGGACACACAGACGACTTTTGAACCTCAAACAATCGTCATCGCCGATTTGAAACTCCGAGTCCTTGTTCGAACACATGCAGCCCGCTTTGCAACCAACTCATCGTCGACTTTTCGAGCTTCTCGAATTTGGTGTGTCAATAATGGTTTGGCTTTCAATTCAGCCACTAACACACCGTCGGATCGGACAGATAAGTGCACATTCATCGCTCGTAAAGTGAATAACGATTTACGACTCAAGGCATCCGCAACCACATTCGCCTTTCCGGGTGATAGTCAATGATCACTCATAATCCTTTAACATGCTCGAGCCAACGTCTTTGTCGCAGATTTAAGTCTCTTTGGGTCATCAAATATTTGAGACTTTTGTGATTCGAGTATACATGGCACCTTTCACCAAATAAGTAATGTCGCCAAATCTTTAAGGCGAATACGATGGCGCCAATTCGAGATCATGAGTCGGATAATTTTTCTCATGTGGCTTTAATTGCCTCGACGATAGGCCACAACTCGACCTTCTTGCATTAATACGCAACCTAACCCAAGTAGAGAGGCGTCGCTATAGATGACAAACTCTTTGCTGCGGACTCGGGTTACACTAGAATTGGGGCTTCGGTCAAATAAGTTTTCATTGATCGAAACTTTTTGGCATTTCTCCGTCCATTCGAACTTAACGTCCTTTTGGAGTAAGCCGTCATCGGCGTGGCTATCGTTGAGAAGCCTTTACAAATCGTCGGTAATAACCTAAGAAGCCCCAAAAAGCTCGAACCTCGTAATATTTCTGAGGCTTCTAATTAAGTATGGCTGAAATTTTATTCGGTCGACTCGAATACCCGATGCAGATACCACATGACCCAAGAAGCTAACCTCTTAACCGTAACTCACACTTGTGAACTTAGCATATAATTGCTTGTCCCGTAAAATTTGCAAAGACTAACCGCAGTGTTCAAGATGTTCGGTCTCATTTCTTGAATAGACCAAGATGTCATCAATGAACACGACTACGAATCGATCCAAATATGGTCTAAAGATCCGATTCATTAAATCCATAAATACCGTAGGGCATTAGTGAGCCCAAACGGCATCACTAGGAGCTCATAGTGACCATATCTCGCTCAAGGCGTCTTGGGCACGTCCAATCTCGGATTCGCAATTGATAGTAGCCCGATCTCAAATCTATTTTCGAGAACACCGAGGCTCCTTCAGTTGATCGAACAAGTCATCAATACGTGGCAACGGATATTTGTTCTTTATCGTCGCTTTATTGTCGACGATAGTCGATGCACAATCGCATGGTTCCATCCTTCTTCTTCACGAACAACACCGGCGCACCCCAAGGCGAAAAACTCGGGCGAGCAAAACCTCTATCCACCAATTCTTGCAACCGAGCTTTCAACTCCTTTAATTCCGTTGGTGCCATACGATACGGAGCTATCGAAATTGAGTGGTACCAGTACCAATTCGATGCCAAATTCTATTTCCGAACAGTGGTAAACCCGCAATTCTTGGGAAAACATCCGGTATTCACAAACCACGGGCACAGATTCGGGTTTCTTTCTCGATTCCTTGTCATCGAAAGCACGACGCAAGGTACGCCGCACCCTTTTCTTACATATTTCGGGCCAACATCGCCGATATTACGGTGGCAACCCTTTAAGTCCGTGGACTCAACCCGAATTATTTCATTATTCGCGCACCTCAAATCGATAGTCTTGCTCTTGCAATTTACAACCGCATCGCATGGTCAACCAATCCAAACCAAGAATAACATCGAACTCATCGAACGGCAAAAGCATTAAGTCCGCCGGAAAACAAGAACCTCGGAACACTAGGGGACTTTTCTTGCACACTTTGTTGAAAAGCACGTAATGACCCAAGGGGTTTGACACCGAATTACAAACTCAAGAGACTCAATAGGCAAAGTCTATGGATGCTAAGGTTTCACATATATATGAATGAGTAGAACCAGGTCAATCAAAGCAATCACATTTGTATTGAAAAGAGTGAAAGTACCAGTAATGACATCCGGAGAGGCAGATCCTCGGCGTGCCAGATGGCATAAGTCCTTGCAGAGCACGAGCCTCAGATCCGATGGTAGCATCTCTAGATCCTCTCGACCGCCATCGACGTTGCCCATATTTCTAGGTGGCCTACCTCGGCAAAGTGGTAGCACCGGGTTTCCACTCGACTCACATTCTGCTCAAGCATCCTCGGGCAATCCTTCATAAAGTGGTCGGCCGATCCACACTTATAGCAGAGCGATCACGAAACCAACAGCTCCCCGAATGCCATTTGCCACAATGTGGACACTCCGCCTCTCTCGGCGATCATTTCCACCCATGGCGATCAAGTGACTCGTGTGGTCACAGGGGTCGATCGCGTCCTCGTCTAGAAAAGCCCAAACGCCTCTAGACCGGCTCGCATCATCTCGAAATCTCTTCGATGCTTGTTGAAGAGACTTTCCGAGGACCTCTTTCGAATTCTCCGGTTCCCACATCAGCTTTTTGTTTCTCCTTTCTAAGCTCTTGGCTTTACAAGCTCGCTCAACAAGTACTACGAACTCTCGTATCTCGAGAATGCCAACAAACATCCTTATATCATCATTCAGCCCATCCTCGAAGTGTTTACACATAATAGCTTCGGACGAAATGCATTCTCGCGCGTACCGGCTAAGCCTCACAAACTTTCGCTCAGAGTCGGTAACGGACATAGAACCTTGCTTAAGATCAAGAAATTCCTCCGCTTTTGGTCGATGAATCTCGATCGATATACTTTTTTGAACTCGGTTTGAAAGAATTCCCAAGTCACTTGCTCTCTAGGCACCACAGAAGTCAGAGTACTCCACCAATAGTAGGCGGACTCGCGTAGCAAGGAGATGGTACACTTTAAGCACTCATCGGGTGTACAGGATAGCTCATCAAGCACCCGGATAGTGTTATCTAACCAAAATTCAGCTCGCTTCGGCATCATCATCATCCGTAGCCTTAAATTCAGTGGCCCCATGTTTTCGAATCCTATCGACTGGGGGCTTACTTGACCTTATTTGGTCAGTCACCGGAGGTATTGTAGGTGCGGGGGTTGCATTTTTCGGGAATGGAGGTTGTGGAACAGTAGTGTTGGTTCGAATGTATTGATTAAACCATTCGTTCATCACACTATAAAAGGCTTGCCTAGCCTCGTCATTAGGATTGCTGGCCATAGGTTGAGAGTCCGGCGCTGTCCCTTGCACGGAGCAGCGCCACACTCTCCACATCATCAGCTATCGCTTCGGTTGGGATCGGGATCCATTGCTACAAACAAACACAAAGTCGAATTGTCGAAATCATCACACTATCGATTCATCATTTAATGGCATGTATAGCTAGACCCCAAACACATCACGGTAGTCCTAGAATCGACTAAACCGTGGCTCGATACCAATAAAATTGTAACACCCCAAACCCGAGACCATCGCCGGTGTCGGACACGAGGGTTAACAAGCCAAGTTCACATGTTTTGCCCACTAATTTGACATTTCCAGTCAGGCTGGAAAACTGCGTCACTGTCGCCTTAAAATCATATCTCGAGTTTCAAAACTCGAAACTGGTTTCGTAAATTTTCCTGAATTTAGACTCATATATCCATCCATGGATTTATTTCTAGGATTTTGGTCGGGCCAATTGGTACATTTTATTAGTTAAAGTCACCCATGTTACAGGGATCGACTGCTCTGACCTTCGCGCGGTATAACTTGAATATCTCTCTGTACAGGGCTTTAATGCTGGTGTCGTTTGTTCCTAATGAAACTAGACTCAAAATGGAATCTGTACATATAAGGTATGTCTCCTAATTATTTTTGGATAATTTATAGTAAATTTTTAAAGTTGCGACAGGGAACCCAGAAACTGTTCTGGCCCTGTCTCACAATAACTTTAATATCTCTTAACATGTAACTTCTATGACCATTTCGTTTCTTCCATATGAAAATAGACTCATCAAGGTTCATTTACATAGCTTATTCACTATTTAATTCCATTCCTACGAATTTTGGTGATTTTTCACATTCACGTCACTGCAGCTGGCAGCATCTGTTTTTAAGGTAGGTCTTACCTATTTGGTAGTCTCCATGAACCAACTAGTCTTGCCATACATAGGTTCATATATGATCATTTTAACCATGCCAATGGCTGATCATATGACCAACATTCCCATTTCCAAGCCATAGCCACATCATGACACCAAATATATACATACAAACCACAATTATTCTAAGTTCATGTTTCCTTTTCGAGCCATTTTCGCATGGCCGTACATACTTACATCACAACATATTTAACAAACAAGGGTAGTCCTATACATGCCATCTCAAGTTCAACCAAAATTTATACCAAAATGGAGGCTTGATAGTGTGGATGACTTCGACTTCAACGATCCCAAATCCGATTGCTTTGAGCGAAATCTAGAAAACCGAGAGCCAAAGCAACGGGTAAGCATTTTATGCTTAGTAAGTCTCAAGGAATATAATCAACTCTAATTACAGCAATACATTCACATAACCAAATGCATCATTTCATTAATACACATTCTTACTTCACACTTCATCATTATATAATTTCACAAAGTATCAATCAATTCAATAACTGAAGTTCATTAGTCGATTGAGCGAATGTTGCTCAAACATGTCGACTTTCCAATGCACATATATACGTACCTCATTCTTTGGGCTTTTTGAGTGTACTCATTGAATTTATTACAGCAACCAACACTCGCCTCCAGCCCAAGATTCTTCGGAACATAACCGGATATAACCATGTGCACAAATGCCTTCGGGTCTTAGCCCGGATAGAATGTCTCGCACGAATGCCTTCGGGTCTTAGTCCGGATGTAGCCACTAGCACAATTGCCTTCGGGTCTTAACCCGGATATAATTTTCCAGCATAATTGTCTTTAGATTTAGCCGGATATCATTCAATTTCCCATGAACACATACATCAATTATCATTGGACATACATAATTCATTTTCGTTACTAAGGCTCAAACGCAATTATAGTCACAAGCATATTCGCCTTGGACTTAGCCGGGTAGAATTCAAATACTCATGCATACATAATCAATAATCAATACACATCCATACTTTATTTCACATAATTCAAGTAGGGTCACTTCTTGAGGACTTACCTCGGATGTTGTCGAACGGCTTTTTCGGCTATTCGATCACTTTCTCCTTCCCCTTGTCCAATTGTGGCCCTCTAAGCTCTTGAGCTAATTCAAACAAATTCAATTTATTAAAACCTCATTGTGCTAGCTTATGGCCGAATATGACAAGGAGTTTAAATGGTCATATGGCCACCCTTTAGCTTGAATACACAACGGTCATGCACATTTTATACTACATCAAGCAATTCAATACAATTTATTCGAGCATCAAGGAAATGCTAAGGCCTTCAATAGGCTACCCAAGGCCGAATATTCATGTACATGTTGAGGTCAATTTTGCACTTAATACCTCACAAAAACAGCATGCAATTTACTAATTAATGCTTTGCACATTGTGGCCCAAAACTTATAATATAGCATCAAGCACTTATATGTGTGCTAGGTCAATTGTGCTTGCAATTTCACAAGCATTCTTCCACATCTTCTTCTTTAAACCAATTTATTCATCACTTAGTTCATAACCAAAACATAATGTGCAATCATATATATGCATATATGAGCGTGGCCGAATTTCAAGGTGTCCATAGCCATCCAAAACACAAATTTTAACTAACATGCAAGAAGCATGAATCATGCTCAAGAATGCATCATGGCCGAATATGACAATCATGCTCCTTTTCAACTTCAATCATGATAAAACAAAAAAGAAAGCTCAAAATCTTACTCATGAGTAGACAATCCATCATTGCATGCATCATCATCAAGCTTCACACTTAGCATGCAATGGCTTTATCACCATAACAACTTTGGCCAAATGCCATTTCCATGGCATAACAAAGATTTGAGCCATGGCTAACATGCACATCAAATTAGCAACCAAAACATGCATGAAACTCCCAACACAACCTCATACATACCTTACTCTTGTTGCAAGTTTAGCCAAATTTCCTTCTAGATCTCTTCTAAACAAAGAAAATGAAGCAAAAATCCTTCCTTCTTCCTTAGTATTTTCGCCAAAGAAGAGAAAAATAGGTGAACAAAATTTTTCTTTGCTTCTCTTTCACTCACGGCAAAAGGGGGAAGGATGAGCAAATTTTGATTTTTTTTGTTTCTCTTCCTACATGCTTAATTTTTTATCATTTATCACATCATGCATTAACAAAACATGTCATAACATGTCTTCCTTGCCCATATTCCCTTGTCATGGCCGCCACTATACCATCCTTGGGGAAATTTGACATGCAAATCCCTTATTTTTGCATGCATGCTCAACTAGTCATCACATATTTCCCCATCATACTTTCAAAGTTTACTACTAGGTCCTTTCTAGTGAAATTCACATTTATAATTCTAAATTGAAACATCAAAATGTCATACACAATTTAACACATATCATAGGCATCAAATTAAATTTTTAATTATTTTTATGCCTCGGTTTTGTGGTCCCGAAACCACATTCCGACTAGGGTCAATTTTGGGCTGTCACAGCGACCTTCAAACAGTCGTGAATCACCTTAACTTTCTCTTCAGTCTCTTTAACTAAGTCAACCCCGTACATCTGATTCTCTCTTAGCTTGGTCCAATACAAGGGTGTTTGACACTAATGCCCATACAAAGCCTCATAAGGTGCCATTTTCAAACTTGATTGATAATTGTAGGTGAATTCGACCAGCGGTAAATACCTTTCCCAACTGTCTTGGAACTCGAGAACATAACACCGTAACATGTCTTCCAATATCTGAATTACTCTTTCCGACTGACCGTTGGTTTGCGGGTGGAAAGCTGTAGTAAAGTTCAACTTTGTTCCCAAAGCCTCTCGTAACTTCTTCCAAAACCTCGAGGTAAACCTCATGTCTTTATCTGAAATAATTGACAAGGGCACTCCATGAAGTCTCACAATTTCAGAAATGTACAAGTCGACTAACTTATTGAGCAAGAAGTCTATAGGTATTGGGATAAAGTGAGCCGACTTCGTCAGTCGATCAACCACAACCCCCATGGCATCCTTTTTTCTCGGCGTTACCGGTAAACTCGTCACAAAGTCCATAGTAATCCGATCCTATTTCCACTTGGGAACCACGATAGGCCGAAGTAAACTTAAAGGTACTTGACGCTTGGCTTTCACTTGTTGACAAATTAGACACTTAGAAACGAATTCTAAAATGTCTCCTTTCATTCTTGACCACCAGTATATTTTCTTCAAGTCATTGTACATTTTCACACTACCCGGATGGATAGACAAGCAACTACTATGTGCCTCTCATAAAATCTTCTGAATGAGCTCATTATCCTTGGGTACACAAACCCTATCTTGGAACATCAAATAGCCTTCGGTATTAATCTGAAAATCCAATTCATCACCTGACTTGCACTGAGCCTCTTAGCTTGTAAATCCTTGTCACCCTTCTAAGCTTCACAAATCTCTTGCAAGAACATCGGTTTAGCTCTCAACTCTACCAAAACCGAACCATCATCAGCCACAGACAACTGAGCATTCATAGCCCTCAAGGTGAACAATGATTTCCTACTCAAAGCATCATCTACTACATTAGCATTTTCGGAGGGGTAGTCAATCACTAATTCGTAGCCTTTTATCAACTCTAACCACCACCTTTGCCGTAAGTTCAACTCCTTCTGAGTCATCAAATATTTTATACTTTTATGGTCAGTGAATACCTAACATCTCTTACCATACAAGTGGTGTCTCCAAATCTTTAATGCGAACACTATAACTGCTAGCTCCAAATTGTAGGTCAAGTAATTTCTCTAGTGTGGCTTTAGCTGTCTCGAGGCATAGGCTATAACCTTCCCTTCTTGTATGAGCACACATTCTAATCCACTCAAGGATGCATCACTATACACTACACACTCTTTTCCCAGTTCCGGTTGCACTAAAACTAGGGCTTCGGTCAACAAAGCCCTTAGTTTCTCAAAACTCTGTTGGCACTTCTCTGTCCATTCAAACTTGACATCCTTTTGTAACAACCTTGTCATCAGAGTGGCTATCATAGAGAATCCATTCACAAACCTTCTATAGTATCTACCTAAACCCAGAAAGCTTCAAACTTTTGTCACATTCCTTAGCAGTTTCTATTCAACAATAGCCGAGATCTTACTTGGATCAACTCTGATCCTATCACCAGACACAATGTGTCTTAGGAATTCGACCTCGTTAAGCCAAAATTCGCTCTTACTGAACTTGGCGTATAACTATTTATCTCTTAAAGTTTGTAAAACTGTCCTTAAATGCTCTGCATGCTCACTCTCATCACGCGAATAAATCAATATGTCATTGATAAAAACGACAAAAAACTTATCCAAATATGGTCGAAAAATACAGTTCATTAAGTCCATAAAAACCACCAGGGCATTTATTAAGCCAAAGGGCATGACAAGAAACTCGTAGTGCCCATACATTGTCCTAAATGCGATTTTTGGTACATCTTGCTCCTTAACCCTTAATTGGTAGTAGCCCGACCTTAAGTCGATCTTAAAAAACATGGTGGCTCCCTTCAACTGATCAAACAAATCATTAATCCTTGGCAAGGGATACTTGTTTTTCAAATCACCTTATTGAGTTATCGATAGTCTATGCACAACCTCATCGACCCGTCTTTTTTTTTTACAAAAAGTACCGAAACACCCCACGGTCAATAGCTCATTCTTACAAAGCCCTTGTCAGTTAATTCTTGCAACTATACCTTCAACTCTTTTAATTTTGTCGGAGCCATCCTATATGGAGAGATCAAGATAGGCGTCGTATCAGGGACTAACTCGATTCCAAATTCAACTTCTCTCACAGAAGGTAATCCAGGTAATTCTTTCGGAAACACATCTACAACCTCACAAACTACTGGTACCAATTCAATTTCGACTCAGACGCTTGAGTATTCAACACAAAAGCGAGATAAGCCTCATATCCTTTTCTCAAATATCTCACTACCGACAAGGATGATATCACCATAGGCAAGTTATCCATTCTACCTGATTCAACTCGAAGAACATCCTCGCTTTCACACTTCAGCTCAATAACTTTTCTCCTATAGTCTACTACAACACTATGAAAAGTTAACCAATCCATCCCAAGAATTACATCAGTTTTATTAAACGGCAATAACATCAAGTTAGCCAGAAAACAATGACCTCTAATTGTCAATGGACAATTTCTACACATTTGGTCAACTAGCACATGTCTGCCTAAAGGGTTGGACATTTTTACCACAAATTTAGTGGACTCTACTAGCGTGTCCATACGGGATATCAATTCCATACGAATATAAGAGTGGGTAGACCCCGGATCAATTAAAGTAACAACAGGTATATCATGGATAGAAAAGGTACCTGTGGGAGACTCTGCCTCTTCACGAGCACGTATAGCATAAGTCCTTGCAGGTGTTTTTCCCTCAGACCACACAGCAGCATCTCTAGGTGCACCTCTACTGCTAACTCCACCTTCCGGGTTCTTATGTGGTCTACCACTTGAAGGAGCGTTACTCGATCTCAAGCTTTGATCCTTATCTTTCTCGACCATCTCGGGGCAGCTACAAATAAAATGGTCCAACGACCCACATTTAAAATAACCTCTTTCATTTCCTAGGCATTCACCGAAATGATTCCTGCTGCACTGTTAACATTTTGGTCTATTCAGGCGAGCACTACCAACACTTGCAATAGAAGTAGTTTGGGCTTTTGTTGCCGCGTACTGCTTATTCTTGCTCTTGTTCGAGAACCCCATTGACTCATTTGATTAAGTAGAAAACTCTCTCGATCTCTTAGATGAAGTCTGCTGTGATTTCCCTATCTTTCTTTTCCTTGAGTCTCGGGATTTGATATCTACTTTTCTCTTCTCTATGACCAACTCCTCGGCCTTGCACGCTCTCTCCATGAGCACCACAAATTCCTTCAATTCTAAAATGTCAACTAATAAACGGATATCTTCATTTAGACCATCTTCAAACCTCTTGCACATGATGGCTTCTGTAGATACGCACTCCCGTGCATATTTTCTAAGTATCATAAACTCATGCTCGTACTCCGTCACCATCCTATGTCCTTGCTTCAGCTCTAAAAATTCTTTCCCCTTTTGGTCTATAAACTTCTGACTAATGTACTTCTTCCGGAACTCTTCCTGGAAGAATTCCCAAGTTATCCTCTCTCTTGGTACAATGGAAACGAGAGTATTCCACCATTGGTAGGTCGAGTCTCGTAGGAATGACACTGCGCACTTCACACACTCCTCAGGCGTGCACGATAGCTCATCAAATACCCTAATGGTATTTTCCAACCAGAACTCTGCTTTTTCTAGGTTATCATCAACATTAGCTCGAAATTCCTTGGCCCTTTGCTTGCGTATTTTATCTACTGGAGGTTTCTCCCTCCTAACAATATCCACTCCTTCCAGAGCTACAAAGGCATACTAAGGAATCGGAGGAGGTAGAGGAGGTGGAGTGTTCGGATTAGCACGAACAAACTCCGAGTACCAGTCATCCATCATGTGGAGGTAAGCTTCTCTAGCCCCTCCGCCCTGAATCAGTGTCACGGGCCCACTATCTGCTAGCGCGGTCCCTTCAGTGGGAGCTGGCATATTACTCTCCACATCATTTTCCGTAGCTACGTCAGGATCCATTTACTATATGAAAACACAACTTATAATCATCAAGAGTCGTCACACTATCATATACAACTATGGCATGTATAGCTAGACTCGTACTCATGCTAGGTTAGTCTTAGAACCGACTAAACTATAGCTCTAATACCACTAAATCTAACACCCCACACCCGAGTCCTATACTAGGACAGGATACAAGGCGTTACCTCACTTAAATACACGCATTTCAACATTTTCGAATCATTAAGACTTGATCAAACTAAAAACCTTTTTTTTCAAACTTTGTTTAAAGTTCTTAACACGGGCCTACGAGGCCTCAAACGTCCATTCGAAACCAATCAGGACCAGTTTAGGTCCTTAACCAACTTTAGAAAATTAACCCTTGAAAACAGGGCACACGCCTGTGTGGAAGGGTAACATACCCGTGTGGTCTTTATGACATGGCCGTGTTGATGGCCCGTATGACACATACGGCCTAAGCATCTACAGATACGTTTGTGTCCCATACCTATGTGAATTTAATTCCAAATTTGAACCTACAGGGGTTTTCATATGGCCTGACACACGCCCGTGTCCAAAGCCTGTGTCCCTCACGCGGTCATGACACGCCCGTGTCCTGGCCCGTGTCTAAAAACCTTGACATTTTGTTTCTGATGTTACCATCCAATAAGGGACAACACGGCCAAGGCATACGCCCGTGGCTGTAAGCTGTGTGAAGGCTGAGACACATGGCCGTGTCTCTGCCCATGTGTTTACTACCATGCAAACTAACTTGTAATTTTTACGTGCAAGGAACACACAGCTGGACAACATGCTCATGGGGCTGGCCGTGTGAGACACACGCTCATGTGTATACCCGTATGGACAATATAAGGCTATCTACCAAGCCTTTGCCACCCTAAGACACAATTTAACACCAACCAACACATTAAAGTCTAAATTAATATGATTTCACAACCAAACAACATAGCTAAGGCCTAAATACAATTCATGTACTCAACCATACCAACAATTTCACATTCACGAAAGCCTACTTTGCATTCATATAATAACTTTCAATGTTAGTCATTTTTCATTACCTTATACAAAATGAGTCAAATGTTGAAACAAGCTAACACATTTGGCCCCAAAACAATGTTCCACTAAAACAAAATCAGAGGTTCCTATACATGCCATAATTAAAATTTAAGAACTAATTATACCAAGTGCTTCAAATGATAGTGTGATCGATGCCTCCGACATCCGTTGATCCACGAGCTAATTAGGCTGCACTATAAGAAAATGGAAAAAAACGGGGTAAGCATAAAGCTTGTAAGTTGCATGAGAATAAATATAACAACAACTTTACCATTCATCATCATGCACATAAAACAAAAGTAGGCGTAAGAACAACTTACTCGTCCCTATCCAATAATTCACATATCACATACTAAGTTCCATCTTATACATTTCAAATAGGTACCTGTACCACTCACAATATGGTTATACTTTTCTCGTTTAACTTAAACTGTAACTCTCACTGTTGAACAATTTGAAATACTATCGAATATTCACTAAGCCTCAGACACAGGGTATAATGCTGATGCCATGTCCCAGACATAGTCTTACACTGACTCATCCATTAAGTCAATGACATGTCCCAGACATGGTCTTATACTGACTCTCACATATTCGTGCCAAAGCCATGTCCAGGACATGGTCTTACACTAACACGTCTTGTAGCTGATGCATGTCCCAGACATATCTTACACTGGCTTACATATTGAGGCCCATGCATGTCCCAGACATGTCTTACACTAGCTCTCGTCTCAATGCCGATGCCATGTCCCAAACATGGTCTTACATTGGCTCTCATAATGTAGCCGATGCATGTCCCAGACATGTCTTACACTAGCATACAATTAACCCGAATGTCAATGGCATGAATATCCGATTTATTTCCTAAGTTTCGAACGGGAGTTCTACTGTCTCAATATTCATCATACATAATTATTTCCAAAAACAAGCATTTTATGCTATATCAATTCAAACACATATAATAACAATATAGTTGTATTATTTACATACAACTTACCTCGGATTATAAATGTAGTCGATTATCTCGACTTAGTCTACTTGCTTCATTTTTCCCCGGTCTAGACCCGGATTTTGTAATTCTTGATCTAAAATGATAGAAATTCATTTTTCTCATCAGCAATTTAATCTAGATATTCAAAAATTCATAATTGGGCAAAATGATCGTTTTGCCCCTAAACTTTCACAAAAAGACCATTTTATCCCTAGGTCTAAAAATCGATTTTTATCACATTTTCTCACTAACCAAGCCTAGCCTATCACTTTTTATACTAAAAGCAGCCCACAATTCTCATTATTTCACACTTTTATCACCTATTTTACAATTTATGTAAAATGGTCCTTAGTTAGGGTTTTCATGGAAACTACTTCACAAAAGTTGTTTATTACACTACCATAACTCATTTTCTTCCATAAAAATTTCAGAAAACAACATGAACACACTCATGGTAAAACACTAGACTTTCAACCATTTTGCAAAATAGTCCCCTCATCTGAAAGCTCATGTTACAAGGGTTCTAAAAGTACAAAAATCATCAAGAAAAACCATCAAGATCACTTACTTGTAGAAAGATTAAGTGGCTGAAATTTTCAAGCTTCAAAACCCTCCTATGGCTGATATTTTCTATCAAGAAGAAGATGGGAAAAGGAATGATATCATCCAATGTTTATCTTATTTTCTTGTTAGTCAAATAAGTCACCAACTTCACCTAACATTTGACTAAGTTAAAATCCTTGTCTCATGGTCAGCCAAGCACTATTTTAGGGCTTAATTTCACTTTAAAAACCCCAAATTTATGGTACATGACAATTTAACTCCCTTAGCTATCAAATTAAAACTTTTAAACTTTTGCAATTTAGTCATTTTTCGCGATTAAGCTCACAAACGCTAAAATTAATTCACCAAAATTTTCATGCATCTTTATAAACATGCCATCATACATAAACTAATATTAAAAATAATTTCTCCACCCTCGGGTTAGTGGTCCGAAACCACTGTTCCGGCTAGGCCCAAAACCAGGCTGTTACACTTATGAGGAAAAGCACGTCTGTATTTTAGCCAGAGAAGTGAATGAGTTGAGAAATATAAGAATTCATTTAGTTAAGGTGTTATAGAGGAATCATAGCACTGAAGAAGCTACTTGAGAAAGAGAGAGCTTGATGAAATATCAAAACCCTCAATTATTTTCAGGTATGAATTGTGGGGACAAAATTTCCCAATTTGAGGAGAGTTGTAATGTCCCGCCTGGTGAAGCCCTAATGTTTGAACATTATTTATATAAGGCATATAGAGTAGCTTCTGAGCAAGAATGTATCATTTGAATAAGTATAAGAATTCTTTGAGTGCGCCTTCAGGCGAAGTCTACAATAGGTGAGCTTGGTGGTTTGGCGGACTCTTTTAAAGAATGTACTCTACCTCAGCTGTTAGATGAAAAGTTAAGCCCTTAACCTTATTTTGAAAGAATCGTATGCTTTATTATTATTTTATTTATCCTGGTTGAACAATCTGATTAGATGAACGAGAATTTGGTTAGTATTTGACTAAGTTTCTATAACCTATCAAACCCGTATTTATAAAGAGAGAGAATTGCTTAGTCATAAGGAACGGGGGATTTGGACGGAAACCAGACTTATCCACTAAGTTTTCCTTTCCATGTGTTTTTATATAAAGCAAGTTTTGTGCTTTCTTTGGCAACAACATTTTCCTTTCAAGCTTTCTTTGCAATTTTTCTTCCAAAAAACTCTAGGCTTAAGACTTGCTTGAAGACTTGGGTTCATTGCACTCAGCCAATTCTATCGTCATTTGGTACCTACTAAATATCGATGAAACATAAGTTATGTTCATGGTTATTTTTTAACCCCTAGGGTTTTATGCTAAGGGTTAGTTTTGAGGTGTAGGGAAGGAAACTTCCAGATTCTGGGTTTCCTTTTAATGTTCATAGTTAACTTCTTTAGTTTTGTTGGTAAGATGATTTGATAAGTTAACTCCTTATATTATAGCTCAAGGAACTCCAAAAAAACCTCGTGATAAGGATAAGAGTATTGCTATCTGATCTTGGTACATTTTTTTTGGTGAGTTCTTTCTTGCTTCCATACATGTATATTATGTTCTTGTATATGTTTGATTGAGGTAAGCACTCTTATCCAACGTCTCATAATCATATATCAAAGCATCAAAACATTTTATATTATCAACATAGCCAAATAAACATATTAAGCATACATATATCAATAAATCATTTAATAACAATATCAGTACAAAATATTAGAAATCAAGCCTAAACCTCGTAAACCTTGTTCTTTCCCCGATCAATGCCAGTATCTCAATTCTCTTAATCTATAATACCAAATTTAGCTCGTTTAATACATACATTACTCAAAACGATCCAAAATTCATATTTAGGTAAAATTACTATTTTACCCCTATACTTTTATATATTTTACAATTTAGTCCCTAGGCTCGAATAATACAATGTATGGGATTTCTTAGTTACCCAAGCCTAGCCGAACATTTTTCATATTCATAACAGCCCACATTTTCCTTCCTTTCACATTTTTCTACCCTCTTCTACAACTTTTAAAAAGTAGCCCTTTATGCCCTTTTCATGAAAATCTACTACTAAGTTGTTTACCATCCTTTAAACTCTCATATCCTTCCATAAATCATCAAAATATAAGCTTCTCATGCATGGTTAAATTTCTAAACATGAACCCTAGCATGAAATATGGGTAGAAATAGAGAGAGCAAGTTACCTGGATTTTAAAAATATGAAAAACATTAAAAACGGAGCTTGGGAGCACTTACTATAGAGCTTGGAAAGCTTAAAAACCCTAGCTATGGAGAACCCTAAAATTTCGATAGCAACATGTAGAGAATGAGCTGATTTTGGACTTATTTTCCCTTTTTATTTCATTAATATGCCAAATAACCAAAATGCCCCTAATGTATTTCCTTCAAATTTTTCCATTCAAGCCCATTTTTGTCCAAAAAACTTAGAAATTGGGAAAATTTCTCTTTAAGACCTCCTAATTAATAATCCAAGGAAATTTCATACAAATTGCTTCTAAAAACAAAAATTTTGCAACTTATTCAATTTGGTCTCTAATTTCCAATTGAACACCTTATAGTTAGAATTTCTTCATGAAACTTTATCACATACAGATATTCATATTCTAAACCTCATAAAAATCATAAAATCAATATTTTAACGTTGGATTTGTGGTCCTAAAACTACTATTCTGACTAGGCCCTATTTTGGGATGTTACATTTCTCCTCCCTTAGGAACTTTTGTCCTCGAAAGTCTTACCAGTAAACAGGTTCAGATATTGACTTCTCATAGTCTCCTCTGGTTCCCAAGTGGCTTCTTCGACCCCATGTCTATGCCATAATAACTTCACAAGGGCAATACTTTTGTTCCTCAGTTGCTTAACTTCTCTGGCCAAAATCTTAACTAGTTCCTTACCTTAAGTTATGTCTGGTTGAATTTCAACCTCTGTGGGGGTAATCACATACGAGGGGTCCAATCTATATCGACGTAACATGGATACATGGAACACGCCATGGATCCTTTCCAACTCTGATGGCAGAGCTAAGAGATAGGCAATTGGTCCTATTCTCTCGGTAATCTTATAAGGCCCAATAAAACGAGGACTTAATTTGCCTTTTCTACCGAATCTTAAAACCTTTACTCAATTTCTTTTCTTTTCAAATCCACATACGATTTCTGTCTATCCGACGCTGCTTTTAAACAATCTTGAATCACTTTAACTTTATCATCGGTTTCTTTGATCAAATCAACTCCGAAAATTTACTTTCCTTAAACTCTATCCAATACAAAGGAGTTCGACACTTTCAGCCGTATAATGCCTCATAAGATGCCATCCTTAAACTAGATTGATAGCTGTTGTTGTAAGTAAATTCAACCAAAGGTAGATAATTTTCCCAACTACCTTGAAACTCAAGAACACAACATCTAAGCATATCTTTAAGTGTCTAAATTATTCTCTCGGCTTGTCCATCAATTTGTGGGTGGAAAGCAGTACTAAAATTTAGTTTCGTTCCCAAAGCCGCTTGCAACTTTTTCCAAAATCATGACGTAAATCTCAGATCTCTATCCGAAATAATCGGCAATGGCATACCATGAAGTCTAACAACCTCTGAAATGTACAAATTGGCTAACTTATCTAGAGAATAATCTGTGTGTACCGGTATAAAATGGGCCGATTTAGTCAATCTATAGACTATCACCCAAATAGTATCTCTCTTTCTTAGAGTCACTGGCAATCCAGTCAAGAAATCCATAGAGATCCGATCCCATTTCCACTTAGGGACAACAATAGGCTAGAGTAAATCGGAAGGTACTTGATGTTCAGTTTTAACCTGTTGACAAATCAAACATCTTGTCACAAATTCTAAGATATCCCTTTTCATACCATTCCACCAATAAACTTTCTTCAAGTCGTTGTACATCTTCGTACTTCCCAGATAAACTGACATACAACTATTATATGCCTCGTGTAAAATAGTCTGGATCAACTCGGCATTCTTCGGAACACAGATTCTTCCCAAAAATCCCAAGCATCCATCGGAGTCAATCTGAAAGTCGAGTTCACTGGTTGTTTCACACTAAACTTTCTTAGCTTGTAATTCCTCATCAGATTTTCGAGCTTCACAAATCTGACGGAGAAGAGTCGGCCTAGCTCACAATTCAGCTAAAATGGAACCATCATCATATAAGGTCATCTATGTATTCATTGCCCTCAAAGTGAATAGAGAATTCCTGCTCAAAGCGTCGGCGACCACATTCGCCTTTCCTGGATGGTAATCAATTATAAGCTCATAATCTTTTAACATTTCCAACCATCTTCGTTGTTTTAAATTCAAATCATTTTGAGTCATCAAATACTTGAGGTTTTTATGATCGGTAGAGACATGGCATTTTTCCCTGAATAAATAATGACACCAAATCTTCAAGGCAAACACTATAGAGGTCAATTCCAAATCATGAGTTAGATAATTCTTCTCATAAGGTTTCAGCTATCTCGAAGCATAGGCTACAACTTTTCCTTCTTGCATAAGCACACATCCTAGTCCATTCAAGGACGCATCGCTGTAGATTACAGATTCTTTCCCTGGTTCTAGTTGTACTAGCACTGGTACCTTGGTCAATAGCATTTTCAACTTTTCAAAGCTTTGTTGGTACTTTTCTATCCACTCAAACTTAACATCCTTTTGCAGCAGTCTCGTCATAGGAGTGGCTATCATAGAAAATCCTTTTACAAACCTTCGGTAATAACCGATTAAGCCCAAAAAGCTCCTAACTTCAGTTACATTCCTTGGAGGCTTCCATTCAACAATGGCAGAAATTTTACTATGATCAACTCGAATACCATCACTGGAAACAATGTGGCCTAAGAATCCAACTTCCTAAAGCCAAAACTCACTTTTACTGAACTTGGCATATAATTGCTTATCCCTCAAAGTCTGTAAAATGATCCTCAAATGTTCAGCATGTTCTATCTCATCTCTAGCGTAAATTAAAATGTCATCTATGAACACTACAACTTATCCAAGTATGGACGAAATATCCTATTCATCAAATCCATAAACACAGCCAGAGCATTCGTCAATCCAAAAGGCATAACAAGGAATTCATAGTGACCATACCTTGTCCTAAAAGTAGTCTTAGGTATGCCTGTCTCCTTAACTCGCAGCTGGTAATAACCGAACCTCAAGTCTATCTTGAAAAACCATGTTGCTCTTTTTAGCTGATCGAACAAATCATCAATTCTTGGAAATGAATATTTTTTCTTAACCGTTACCTTATTAAGTTACCGGTAATCAATACATAATCTCATGGAACCATCTTTCTTCTTTACGAATAACACGAGAGCACCCCAAGGTGAAAAATTGGGTCTTGCAGAGCCTTTGTGAACCAATTCTTACAACTGTGACTTTAATTCCCTTAACTCCATCAGAGCCATCCGATACGGATTGATAGAGATATGTGCAGACCCTGGCATTAACCCAATACCAAATTCAACTTCCCTAACCGGGGGTAAACCTGGCAATTCTTCCGGATCACATCTGCAAACTCACATACAACAGGCACTAATTCGACTTTCAACTTAGGTTCCTTTGTATTCAACACATAAGCCAGATATGCTTCATATCCTTGTTTTCATACATTTATGAGTGGTCATCAAAGAAATTACAATTGGCAAGCCACTAAGTTCATCTGATTCAACTCGAAGGACTTCACCATTCTCATGTCTCGATTCCATAACTTTTTATTTACAATATACTATAGCACCATGAAGTGTCAACCAATCCATACCCAAAATAACATTAAATTCATCAAACGGCAACAACATCAAGTCAGCTGGAAAACAAAGACCTTTAATCATCAAATGGCATTTCTTGCATACTTTATTGACTAAGACATGCTTGCCTAACGGGTTTGACACTCTAATCACAAATTCTGTAGACTCCACGGGTAAATTCAAGCTAGATGTCAATTTCATGCATGCATACGAATGTGTAGATCTTGGATCTATCAAAGCAATAACAACAGTGTCATAAAGAGAAAATGTGCCAGTGATCACGTCAGCCGATGATGCTTCTTCACGTGCTCGTATGGCATAGGCTCTAACCGAAGCCCTAGCGTCAGATTGTACTGTCGTCTCTCGTGTTACATTTTTGCTACTAGCTCCAGTACCGGTATTTTTCGAGGGGCTCGCCTTTGAAGCCGGACCACTCTGTCTTGCATTTTGAAATCTTTCGTTCGTCTCGGGACAATCCTTAATAAAGTGGTCTTGAGAACCACATCTATAACACGTCCCATCATTCCTCTTACATGAGCCCGGATGACTTGTTCCGCAGTATTCACACTCGGGTCGATGAGGTTTAACGTCTCCTACGCTAGCTACAGATGTAGCGTGAGTCCAGAAACCCGAACTTTGCTTCTTACGATTTACGTGGGAGTGTCCTGTCGATGCATAAGAACGAGAATACACATCTTTAGATTTCTTAGACTAAGTTGGGGCCAATCTATTCATCATTCTCTTTCGCATATCTCTAGCTTCTGACTCGACTTTCTTCTTCTTCCTTGTCAATTCTTCAGCCTTACATGCCCGTTCAACGAGCACAACAAACTCCTTTAGTTCAAGGATGCCCACTAACACCCTGATATCCTCATTAAGTCCATCCTCAAACCTCCTGCACATCTTAGCCTCAGTGGGCATGCATTCTTGGGCATACTTACTGAGCCGAACGAACTCTCGTTCATATTCGGTAACTGACATGCGGCCCTGTTTAAGTCCAAGAAATTCCTTACATTTTTGGTTGATAAACCTCTTGCTAAAATACTTCTTCCGGAATTCCTCCTGAAAGAAGTCCCAAGTAACCGCCTCCTTAGGTACAACCGAAATCAAAGTCTTCCACCAATGGTAGGCATCATCCTTCAACAATGAAATAGCACACTTCAAACACTCTTCTGGTGTACAAGACAGTTCATCGGACACTCGAATAGAATTCTCAAGCCAAAACTCAGCTCTCTCAGCATCATCCTCAGTGTTAGCTCTAAACTCATTTGCTCATTGTTTCCAAATCTTATCTACAGGAGTTTTAGAAAATCTCATAAAATCTATACCTCAGGGTATCACGGGTACAGGCTGAGGGTTCGGAGGGGGTGGAGGAGGTTGCGTCTAAGCGGCTGGGTTCGCACGGACGAACTCAGCATACCAATCATTCATCATTTGGAAGAAGGCCTCTCTAGCCTCCCCCATTGGCTCACGGTTACAGGTCTACTTTCTTCAGGCACCGTCCCTTGAGTGGGGGTTGGTGCATTGCTTTCTACGTCATCTGCTACAGCTCGGTCAGGATCCATTACTATATGAAAAACACAGTTTAATATCATCAAGAATCGTCGCACTATCACAATTTACGCATGACATGTATAGCTAGACATAGACACATGCTACGTAGTCCAAGAACTAACTAAACCGTAGCTCTGATACCAATAAATGTAACACCCCTTACCGTTATCCAATGCTGGGATAGGGTACAAGGCATTACCGGACTTAAACAGAACCAAACATACAAAATCGGGCTATAAAATTTCATTCAAACTAAAACGAACCAATTAAATTCAATTTGTCCCTATTATAGACCTACGAGGCCTAAAACATACATCATTCGTTGTCCGGGACTAAATCGAGAACTCATAGAAATTCTAAGAAAATTTTTTAGGTTAAAGCCTCACATGCCCTTGTGCTTGGGGACACGTCCATGTTTCACACCAGTGTGGAATTATTGGATTTATTTTCCAATTCGAACCACAGGGGTTTTCACACGACTGAGCACAGGCCCTTGTCCTTGGCCCGTGTTCCTCACACGGCCTGGGACATGCCCGTGTGGTAACCCTTGTGATTTTAGCGAGCATTCTATTTATGACGTCATCATACAAATTTGAGGCACACGGCCAAGTACACGCCCCTGGCCAGAGGCCGTGTCCTCCACACGGTTGAAACACACGGCTGTGTCTCTGCCCGTGTGTTTACTACCATGCATGTTAACCTAAAATTCAAGGTGCAAGGGACACACGGCCAAACGACATGCCCATAGGGCTAACCGTGTGTCACACACGGCCTAGACACATGCCCGTGTGTCTACCATGTGGACCATTTAGAGGTTACTCTCCAAGCCATTGGTCACCCTTAAACAATCATACACTTCTATATGTTCAATGGCATATCCCATGATATAGTTGGACACTTAAACATGCAACATTATAGCATCACTATGACCCATTTTCAACTAGTCCATTAGTGTTCACACAACCTCATCTTTTAGTCATTCCACACCAATCTCATGGTTTACCATATTCCTTATTATCAATCCTTTATGAGTGCTAAATCACGCAACCACATACAAGCAAATAAATAGTCATACATCAAACCAACACATACACATCTTAGAATGCATGCAAAGGTAAACTTAAGGATACATACCAATCATTAATATGGACCAAATCACATGGCCACATACAAAATAATCAATGCCCAAATGAGCCATTACACTTGGCTACTTCAACATGACACATATACACAAAATAGACAAGTTTTCTATACATGCCATGACTAAAATAATTGAACCCTTTTATACCCAAAATCATTGAAGATAGTGTGATCTGAGCTCCGAAGTCTCCCGATCCTTTGAGCTAGCTTGACGATCTAAAAAGGAGGGAAAAGAGAGGAGGGTAAGCTATAAAGCTTAGAAAGTACACATACAAATAATCTACATTTTTTGCAATTATTGATAATCTACGCATAATTAGTTATCTATTATGATACTTTTCATCATGTCATATGTATACTTACCTTCCATATTCATATGCACATGCTTATCCAAATACATATCTTTCATAATATCATCATATACTAATCCAAATACATATCTTTCATAATATCATCATATACTAAGTCCTCATAGGGTTTTAGTACATACCTGTGCCATCTTGCACACATATGGCTTACTTAAATTTTGCTTTTGGAATTCATATTACGTTACCCATTGAACACTTGGAATATGATTCAGACACACAGAAGAGATGCACAGAAGTGCCTGAACATAGCCTTGGCTACTTGACAGAAAGTGCATTAAAATGCCTCATATCACAGAATCACATGCCTCTCTCAACTAGGCTACTCAAAGAGCTAAGAGAGTATCCGAACACAACTCAGGATACCCAACACCCAGACCCTAGCATGTATCACATAATAAATGAGCTCATAACACACATGACTATCCTAATGACATGTCACTTATATCCTCAACTATTATTAAGGTTCAAACGGGATTTTAGACTTCCAGACCTTTACCAAACGTACTCACATAATGGTTTCTTTCACATGGCCAATGCCTCATAATCATATAGCAAAACAACAAAACATGTTATATTATCAGCATAGCCAAATAAGCATATTAAGCATACATATATCAATAAATCATTTAATAACAATAATTAATGTATTTATTTGCATATGTACTTACCTTGGTACAAAATATTAGAAATCGAGCCTAAACCTCGTAAACTTTGTTCTTTCCCCGATCAAGGCCCGTATCTCGATTCTCTTGATCTATAATACCAAATTTAGCTCGTTTAATACATACATTACTCAAAACGATCCAAAATTCATATGTGGGTAAAATTACTATTTTACCCCTATACTTTCATATATTTGCAATTTAGTCCCTAGGCTCGAATAATACAATGTATGGGATTTCTTAGTTACCCAAGCCTAGCCGAACATTTTTCATGTTCATAACAGCCCACATTTTCCTTCCTTTCACATTTTTCTACCCTCTTCTACAACTTTTACAAAATAGTCCTTAAAGCCCTTTTCATGAAAATTTACTTAGTAAAAGTTGTTTACCATCCTTTAAACTCTCATATCCTTCCATTAATCATCAAAACATAAGCTTATCATGCATGGATAAATTTCTAAACATGAACCCTAGCATGAAATATGGGTAGAAATAGAGAGAGCAAGTTACCGGGATTTCAAAAATACGAAGAACATTAAAAACGAGGCTTGAGAGCACTTACTATAGAGCTTGGAAAGCTTGAAAACCCTAGCTATGGAGAACCCTAAAATTTCGGCAACAATATGGAGAGAATGAGCTGATTTTTGACTTATTTTCCCTTCTTATTTCATTAATATACCAAATGACCAAAATGCCCCTAATGTCTTTCCTTCAAATTTTTTCATTCAAGTCCATTTTTGTCTAAAAACTTAGAAATTGGGAAAAATTTCTCTTTAAGGCCTCCTAATTAATAATCCAAAGCAATTTCATACAAATTGCTTCTAAAACACAAATTTTGCAACTTATTCAATTTGGTCCCTAATTTCCAATTGAACACCTTATACTTAGAATTTCTTCATGAAACTTTAACACATACATATATTCATATTCTAAACCTCATAAAAATCATAAAATCAATATTTTAACATTGGATTTGTGGTCCCGAAACCACTATTCCGACTAGGCCCTATTTTGAGATGTTACACATGTCATTTCAATGTCTTCATGTTGATGTAGAACTAATATTAGAAAACATGAAAGGTGTGTGCCACAGAACTTTAAAACTTTCATGCATCTATGATCAGCTTAGATAGTTAAGAATAATAAATATTGATAATTTAATATTTGGTTGTGTTTTGGTCCGCTCTGATAAGTTGGAGAAGTTGTTTTATGATCAAATTCGAACTTCCCATAAGGAACTACACTTCTTTATGAAAATAACCATTTCTTGAACTATGTATATTTAAATCGAATGATACATAAACCATTTGAACTACATTGCTTTACGAAAATGACTATATGTCAAGCTACAAGCTATCGGGTTGATTCAAAACCCATTTTGAAGAAAAATTAGTCAATATCAAAGACAACAATTTCAAACTTATCAAACTTTGTGAGTTTTAACTTAATATAAGAAATAACTAAAGTTATGTAGATATTAGGAACTTAATTCATAAAAATATTTATCTTGCATATATTATATTATATTACATTACATTATATACTTTGATACTACAAATAAAAATATATTCCTTAGTTCTAATAAATCTTTCGATAAAGTGATTCTAAATATATATATATATATTAAAAATTAAATTAATTAAATACTTAAAATAACATATGCCAGAGTTTAAAAAATTTTACAAAAATCCAACAACTACATTTTAATTGAGATAAAGGAAGTACTAAGTTTCTAGATTACAAATGTTAAAAGAAATCAAAATTCTTAACTTGGTATAATGAAAATAAGTTTGAAGGATTTTCCAGCACTATTTGATGAGAGATTGATTCAGATTAATTATGAGAATTAAAATAAAAGTGTAAATGTTTAAATTACGAAGAGTAAATTTAAAATTATAGGTTAAAAATTTTAAATTATAATTTATTGATTGAGTATTTATTTATCTTAAAAATAATTTAAATTTGAATCATCGTGGTATAAAAAATCATCTTAAGTTTAAACTTCTGCTTTAAAAATTGTACTATATAGCAAAATATTATAAAAATTTAGTTTAAGGTGTTCCAGGGACCCAACTAGAGGAAAAAAAAAAAAAACATAGCTCAAATCTCTTGGTTGGGTGTTTGGGCTATTCATCCAGTCGGGTAAGCTTTATCACTTTGCATAAGATATTTTAAATTCAAACAATATGGTTCGATTTATTAATTGATAATAGAAGTATATTGTTTGTTTCATTTAATTATAAATATATTAATATATTTTTAAAGAGTTAATATTTGATACAATATTAAAAAATATTTTAATTTTAGGAGTAGCATGCCATTTTTTTAATTCTTAACTTTTATTATACTTTAAATAAAAATATGACATCTTTTATAAAATAAATTTTCAATGTTAATTATTATTTAAAATAATAAAAGGAGTTATCCGATTAGCTTGCTTTCTGTCCGAGGAAAAATTGATCTGACACAGCGAAATTAGAATAATTTTTGTTTAATTTCAAGGATATGACAAAACATTGAAAAAAACAGAAAGTTATTCATCCTACCATCTGCCTGGACGAGATTACAATACTTTTTTTCTTCTAATTTCAAGTCAAATTTTAAAATATGATTACCTGATTCATTTTTTTTAAAATAAAAAAGTATAATATGCAATGAAAAAATATATATTTTTAAAAATAATAAAATACTTCATTTCTCTTAATAATTATTTAATTTATGGTAAAAAAAACCCCTCTCCTTGTTGTTTTATTTTCAAAATTTAACAATGTATGAAGCTGTTGGGAACTTAACCCCTTTGATGACGCTTTTATCCTTCCAAGTCTCATAAATTAATGGGTGTTGATTTTGCTTTCGACCTTTCTAATCACATGGTAGCTCTGTTATGAAGCTTTGGCGTGACTACCCTTAACTTGTGGAATTTTATTTTATTTTTTAGACCCCACCACCATCAACACCAAATAACATACAAGCGGCCATGCTGCTGGAATCCAAGACTTGATTTTCGTGTCTTTCTACCTTCTAGACTTGCTTGGCAATAATTAGATCCATGAATTTTGCTTGTACATAGTTTTGAAAAACATGACAAAACACCCAAAACCAAAACCTTGCTTATACAAAAGATGTTGGAATTTTGCTAGCTAGGGGTGCCTTTTTCATGCTTAAAATGGCCTCGTCACAGCTTCATCATTGTGTTTTCTATCTTATTTCTTATCGTACACATGTCACTCTTTTCTCTTTATTATTTTCTTTCACAAAGTGTAAGCCATCAGTTGAGGATACAAGTTACATGCCTTAACAATTTAAACGTAAATAAAAGATTTAACCATTGTTGTTTAAAATAATTATTTAAGTCCTTTATATATATGTATCTTTCATATAAAGCTAGGAAAATTTGACAACTGATCTGCTGGCAGTGCTTAAAAGCATCAGTTTCAGACTTGAGTAATTCCAAATTAATCATGAAATAAAGCTAGCTTACATACCAATTCATTTAAATATGTATAATTTTTATGAAGTATTTAGTAATTAATCCATTACAAACCGTGCACATGGGATGGGGACGACCTCTGATGTTCAAGGCTGTTGGCTCTAGCATAGATAGGTCTATATCCTTTTTTTTCTTTTTGAGGGGTTCACCATTATTTTTGTGGCTGAAAGTTGAAGCAAAATTTTATTTTCATGGAACTAAAGCGAATATGGAGACAGATGGTAGGTTGAGGTGACGGGTCCGATCAAATAAGTGGTGGGACTGTGGTGTTTGATGTAAACATTTTTCGCCTTTGTTTTTACAGGTTTATGTAAACATTTTCCTATCAAACTTGGTACCTCTCGCTTTTCTTTATGCAAACATTTTAAATCCCACCCGAGAACCATAATTCCTGGTGAATTCGTTGAGGATGCATGGAAGTATAACGAAGTAGGAGAAGGCAAAACAAAAGTGAGAGAAAGGGAGAAGAGAACCCTAGTGTCCATGAGAGCCTTGAACCTTGTATACTTTTATCCCTAGTCCCAAGGTACCAAGTTTCTATAGGAAGGTTAAAGGTAAGTGGTCAAGTGGTCTGCCGCTATAGGTCTAGATAAGGTGGTGTTATAACTTGTTTTCAATAACCTCTAACAAAATGTTATGATTGGAATCTAGCACAACACTTAATATATAACTGAGGCCCTCTTTAGCATCGAGCTGAAGAGTGCCTCTGAGGTTATGTCTAAACGGTATATTCAAGGTATATGTTAGGTTCATTGTTCAGTCTCATTAACTAAGGTGCAACACACTCTTACACATTTTAAAATTTAGTCATTTTACTTTAATTTAAGACATTAAATCTCTATAGTTGTAATGATTTAATAATTTTTGTTCAATTTATAACAACATCTAAATTTATCATTAATCATATAGGTGTGACAATTATAGAAGATGCAACAACTTTTTTTGCTTGCAAATGTTACATTTTTTTGTTAATTTTACTCTTATTTTGTAAAAGCATATAAAAATTTCAAAATAGTTTTTTTTCATATTGAATAAAGAACCTAAATAAAATTTTTAAAAATCATATATATATATTTAAAAATTCAATTAAAAATCTCTATAAAATAAAAATTAAAATTAAAATAATTTTAAAAATTCAAAAATATAAAAATATAAAAAGTTTCAACATTTTAAAAAGTATTATTTACTCCATTAATGATAATAAGGTCTCTCCAAATTTTGAGTTATTCATTTAACCCGTATGAAACTTGATTTGAACAAGTATGTTTTTTTATTTAATTAAGATAAATTATATATCATGTATATATTTATTTAAATATAATTATAAAATATATAAAATATTAGTGTAAAAATAATTTTAAATAATGATACATATTTTGAATCAATTTGAGTTAAATTTAAGAGTAAACCACACCATTAGTCATTAAATTGTGGGTTAATATTTTTTTTGTCATTTAACTAAAAACAATTTCAATTTGGTCACTATTGTTTTCAAGTTTTTTTTTTGTCACTAGATTGTAAAAATGACACTTTGTAGTTGGGATAATAAAATTTTAATCCTCCATTTTTATACTTTTGGCCAATTTGACTAATTAGATATAAAATGATAAAATTGATTTAAAATATTAAAAAATTTAAAAATTTAAAATTTATGCAAAAGTAAATAAAGTTGGAGAAAATGAGGGAAATTGTTTTAAACCCTACAAATTTTCTTTCTGTATTATTTATATAAAAATATCTAATACCCATTCCTTGAAACATTAAGCAAAGTTATTGATTCTTTATTTTTATCTCCTTTGTTTCTTGACATAGTCTTTTCGATATAAGAAAAGAAAAAAATTCATGATATAATTCATTTTTACAAATTGGGTTTTGAAAAATAAACTAAATAAAATGAATCGATTTGAGTTTGAAAAAGAAAATTTTGTGATACATTATATATTTTTTTGGGTAAAAGAATGTCATTAGAGGCAATTTCCCATGCCTTTGTAATTTTAATTCTGGATGTTCTTTAAGAGCATGGAACTCATCTTGAAGATATTGCTAATTTGATTTCGAGAAAAGCGAGGAAGTATGTAATGATCTAACTTTTTTATTTTGTTTTTAATTTGTTTTTCGATTCTATAGAATGATTTTTTATTTCCCATACATATTAGTATTTAAAAACAACATATTTGAGATTTTATTTTTCTAGGATTTTTATATAGAACTTTTGTTTTTAAAATAAATATGATTTTTTTTATAATTCTATATAGAATCATGGTCTAGTTGATAGAAAATAAAAAGTTAAGGACTAAAATTGTTATCATACCAAGTTAAAACGTGTCACTTAACAGTTAAGTGACAAAAAAAATCAAAAATGTTAATAGCCAAATTATAACTTTTTAATTAAATGACAAAACTAAAACTTAACTATAGTTTAATAACTAATAATACAATTTACCTTAAATTTAAATACTATATATATAAAGTTATTCAAATTACCCTACATATTTGAATTTTACGAAAATTTAATAATAAAGATGAAAATTCCAACATCAAATTCCTTAGGCACAAGCCACCACTCTTCTACTTTTCAAGTTTTTTTTTTAAATTTTTAATTTTAAAACTAATTTTATGTTTTCATTTTTGAATTTCAAATGGCTTTATAGCATTTTTCATATTTTTAATGATTTTTTGAAAATAAGAAAAAAATTATTTTTAAAATTTTTATGTATTTGGTTTTTGAATTTTGAATTTTAAAATATTTGCTAATACATTGTACAAAATAAAATAGTGCCATGTCAACAATAAAGTATATATGGATTATGATGCAAGATTTCACATTGATATCTAAAGGTTAAAAATTTTTGGAAAATTTTTACAATTTCAACTTTTAGGATCTTTATTGAAAATATGAAAAAATTATTTTTAAAATTTTTATATGCATTTTTGAAGAGTAATAATCAAATTAATAAAATCTTAAATGCTAGAGCTTAAAATTACTTTATTTTAGGCTTAAATCACAAAATGTTATCTAAACTATACCTATTTTCTCAAGTTGGTACTTAAATTAATTTTGGTTACAAGTGGTATTAAACTATACTATGTTACCAAATAAATAAATAAATAGCAACTTGAGAAAAAAAAAGTACAATTTAGGTACCATTTTATGATTTAAGTCTTTTTGTAAAATTGTCACATTGTCCGATTAATGACAAATTTAAATAGTATTATGAATTGAGTCAAAAATATTAAAATGTCTAGAACTATTCATAATATTTACATAACCCTTAAATAAATAAAAAAATACGTTTTCTTAGGAAGAAAATAATGTTGATGTGAACAAGGTGAAGAGTAGCTTAGTGTGTTGAAGTATAAGGAGAAAATAAATAAATTTCAAGAATTGAGCTGCATATTTGATGAAATAGCCGGGAATTATTAAAAGAAGGCATTTAATAACTTAAGCTTTTGCATTTCATGGTTAAATTACCCCGTTTTTAATGTGTAAAAGTTTCCAGTAGCTATGGTGCCCATTAGCATTAGTCCTTTTAACTTGATTGCACCAAGAGTCAAAATTTGATAGAATAACATAATAGTTGAGAAAATGGGACAATTGCCTGCAACTAAATACAAAAATCCTTTTAATGTTGGTATAACCAGAAAATCCAAAGGATGGGGCCGGGAATAGCTGTGAAATGGATATGAATTATAATCCCACTACTTCATATCAAATCTTACCATGGATTGGCGACCAAATCAACTATCAACGTTATGAAGGGGACCCTTAATTTAAATTGCGTAAAACAGATGATCACGCTTTTCATTAGTTTCTGAGAATTTCTACCCAACTTTAGCAAATATACACCCAGTTATCTGCTGCCTTCAAAATGTAGGGACAAACTGATCTCTTCTATCATTTTCCTACTGCTGCTGATTGGAGACTAGTTACAGTGGCGAACAAGTTGTCGCTCACATCACCAATTACACAAGGGCTAGACTTGGAATGTTAATATGATGACTACAAAAGTAGTCAAAAATGTTTTCTCCATTATTACACTGTAAAACAATATAAGAGTAACATATTTAAAAATAGTAAGAACATTAAATCTTTTAAATATCCTGTAAAAACTAAAACATAAAATTTTATCAGAGATAGATGGGAACATTTGTGGATGGGAATATTTCCCACTTACAAGCTTTCGACCTTTAGCCGCCAAGGAAGTTGGAGCCATCTCATCTCTATAACCCACACCACACGCTGTTAATCTTCATCTATCTTCTCATGCACTCACCTCATTTCATTCCACTATTACCAAAATTGCCACTCATTTTAAACCTTGTCCACCGTACACCCTGCCCTCTAGTTTCCTTGTGAGGCCTAGTTTTGGGAATTCCCCATTTCTGATGGCTTTTTTTGTAAGGCTGAAGTTAGATAATGCAGTTTCATTAGAGATTTAGAGAGATGATAGCTCCTGCTTCTGCTTCTCATTTAAACATTCAAGGCAAAAGAAGAAGAGACAAAACATTGAAGGAAATGACATGTTTTTGTTGCTTCCTTACAACCTTGTAAAGTTATAAGCATCGTGTCCGAATTTCTCTGTGCCAACTGCCAAGGTTCTCATTATCTATGGCTTGATGGAGATAGAGATAAGATCATGGTAAAATCAGTTGAGTGTGTTCCATGGTGGATTTTGTTAAGGAGGAGATTGCACCTACTAGTTTTAACATGTCATCTAAAAAGGAGCTTCTTTCCACAGCCATGAAGAGAACCAGCGAGTGGTATCAGTATTATTCCCTTTTCTTTCAGTAACAGGGATCATTTTTGATGAAGTGGCTGCTGAAGTTGATAACCTGATCTCTTTGTTGTTTTTTCCAGGATTTTCTCTCAGGAGATTCCCAGTGATGTCACTGTCCAAGTTGGAGGAGTTTCTTTCTCACTGCATAAGGTAGAAATCAAACACTTTAATTCATGTATTTCCATTTATCAGAATGACAAGCAGCCGTAGTGTTGTAACCATGGTCGCTAATCGGACACAGTTGATGTTTGTATTTATTTAGTACCATTTATAGACAAGTTGGCATCTATATTTTGTTGTATATATGGCAGAACCGTGCACTTTTTGAACTTATTTCCTACTTGAATTGCAGTTTCCATTAATATCTAAGTCTGGATACGTAAGAAAAGTTGTAACGGAATCCAATGATGCTGATCATTCAATCATAGAAATCCCCAATGTTCCAGGTGGAGCAGATTCATTTGAACTAGCAGCTAAATTCTGTTATGGGATAAATTTCGAGATAAGCAGCGAAAACATTGCCATGCTAAGATGTGCGGCCGAGTATCTCGAGATGACTGAGGACTATGCAGTCGGAAATCTTGTGGGAAGAACTGAAGCCTACTTGAATGAAGTGGCACTTAAGAGTCTAGCAGGAGCAGTTTCTGTGTTACATATGTCTGAAAGCCTCCTCCCTATTGCAGAGGAAGTTAAATTAGTGAGCCGGTGCATTGACGCAATCGCGTATTTAGCTTGCAAAGAGAGCCAGTTTTATATGTCTAGCAGGTCTGATAGTGGCAATGATGGTACCATTTCTTTGACAACCACTAACTCGAGATCAATTGTCGATTGGTGGGCTGAAGATTTAGCTGTTCTTCGAATCGACATCTTCCAACGGGTTCTTATTGCAATGGTAGCAAGAGGGTTTAAACAATATGATCTTGGTCCAGTGCTTATGCTTTATGCACAAAAGGCTCTTAGAGGTTTGGTGAGACACCCATACCAACATGATGGACTTCTTTACTAGATATATGTTTGATGTCTAAAGTGCAGACTCTTTTTTTCATGCAGGAAGTATTTGGAAAGGGGAGGAAGAAAATTGAGCCGCGACAAGAACACGAGAAAAGGGTTGTGTTGGAAACCATAGTGAGTCTTCTGCCTAGGGAGAAAAATGCGATGTCCGTAAGCTTTCTATCAGTGTTGCTTCGTGCAGCGATATACCTTGAAACAACTGTTGCTTGTCGACTTGATTTGGAGAGAAGGATGGCCTTGCAATTAGGACAGGCTGTTTTGGATGATCTCTTGATTCCTGCATATTCTGTTACCGGGGATACATTATTTGATGTGGACACCATGCAGCGGATCCTGACGAACTACGTTGAATATGAAACTGAAGGCCACCATTTTGGATACAAAGAAGATGATGAGTACATTTCTCCCCCACCAAGTGACATGGAAAGGGTGGGAAAGCTAATGGAGAGCTACCTAGCTGAAATAGCATCTGACCGTAATCTACCTATCTCGAAATTCATCGGTCTTGCTGAACTCATTCCGGAACAATCCAGGGTAACAGAGGATGGGATGTATAGAGCCATAGATATCTACCTCAAGGTACATAAATCTCCATCTTAAGAATCTGCTGCAACTTTATTCCAAGACTTTGTACACATAGCAGTAATGGTGATCTTGAAGCATTTGCATACAAGATAATATTACTACTATCAAGATTCACAACTTTTCAGTATAATTGTTAATGTTATGATCTTTTTGATCCACCATACATATATTCCTTCACTGATTTGATTACAATCAATAGGCCCACCCCACTATTACTGACATGGAGAGGAAGAAAGTTTGCAGTTTAATGGATTGCCAGAAACTCTCGAGGGAGGCCTGCGCGCATGCGGCTCAGAATGACCGTCTTCCAGTGCAGACCGTGGTTCAAGTCCTTTACCATGAGCAGCAACGCCTTCGAGATGTTATGAATGGAAGTGGAGATTCCCCTGCTGTCATTCCTTCCAAGGTGAATTTATACCCTACTGATGTCCATCCAGTTTCAGGTGAACTGTCCAGCTTGAAAAGAGAGAACCAGGACTTGAAACTAGAGCTAGTGAAAATGAAAATGAGACTGAAAGAAATAGAAAAATCAACATCAGCAAAAACTGCAGTAAGCAGTCCCATGGGAAGTATTACGCCATCATCTGATAAGCCTCCTTTGCCTAAAAAATCATTTATGAATTCAGTTTCCAAGAAACTCGGACGGCTTTATCCTTTCGTCCCTTCCAGTGCCAAAGGTCGAACAAGACCCAGCAAAGATAGGAGACACTCCATATCTTGACACCACATTGCTTTGCCTAAAAATCATTATTATTTTTTTTTGCGTGGGAAATTGTTTAGCGTCTGTGTTACTTGTAAGGCTCGAGAAAACTTGGAGCGCTCACCTCTCTTTTATTTTATGGGGTACCTTTCAATATCTGCTTCTTCTGTATGTTATTGCTGTAAATAATATCATCTTTATGTTTGATACCACATCACGGAGGTTTTTGCTGCCATTTGAAAGACTACTTTTCTTTAACTCTGTTCAACACATAACAAAGTGACTCCAACTCAAAATTTAACTTGATTCTTCAATTCTAGCCGCTCTATAAATTGAATTTCAACCCATTGCGAATTCTAAAAAATAAAAATAGCAAATCGTGACTGTTGGTTTTTATCAACGGTAAAATCAATTTTTTAAAAGAAGAAAGTAATATTACCCTTTTGCACTCCTGTATATCTTCCCAATCTCATTTCATTCTCAAGTTTATTTTCTCTTAATTTTCAATCTCAAATTTCTAACTAAATTTCATATTTTTTTAGTTACCAAATATTAATAATTTCGATTTTCATCATATCAAATTCCTTAAGTAACATAAATTTAATGTGTTTAAAATTTTTAGTAATATGTTTTAGTTGTTTGAATCTATTGTTATATTGTATTTAAGATGCCTTAAAAGAAAAATAATTTTTTATTTTAATAATATTATAAATTGAGAAATAATTTTTTATTTTAATAATATTATAAATTGAGAAATAATTTTTTTATTTTAATAATATTATAAATTGAGTTTAATTAACATTGCAGATTTTTAAAATGTCAACGACACTAATTCCTTTGGATCACACATGGGCACGCACACACGCGCGCGCGCGCACACACACACACACATATATATATATATACATAAATGATGCATATTTAGTAGACTTGTTCGTGTGCCAGGTCACTTAAAAAGTGGGAGGGTTAAGGTAAAACTATAGGCCTGAAAAATGAGTTTTGACAAAAAAATGCCCGTTTAGAAAACGGGTTAGGCCTTGGGTAAGATTTTTTGGCTCAGGTCCGACCCTGCTTGAATTTGAAAAAAAAACTGCTATTTTGCTGTTGTTTTCCCATTGTTTTGCTACCATTTCACTATTATATTGTTCCTATTTTTTTGTTATTGTTTGGATATTATATAACTCTTGTTTAATTGTTAATTTTACTATTATTTTAGAAACATTTGCTTGTTAAGTTGTACCTATCATAGTGTTATTTAAGTATAAAAACTTTTTTAAATTTAGGGTTAAATATAAAATTGCTACATGAACTTATCCGCTTCTCCCAGATTGGTACTTAAGGTTTTTTTTATCCCAGATTGATACCCGAACTTTTTTTCCGTCAACTAGTTTGGTACTTTTTTTAACGCCGTTAAATTTGAGATAGGTGGCAAAATAGGATTGTGACACGTGGCATGATTATGTCATAATCTATTTTTCTATTTCATTTTTTCTTTTCTTTTTTTTTCCTTTTTCCTTTTCTTTTATTCATTCTCGTTCCCATCTTATTTTTTTTTCTTTTCTTCTCCTCCTCATTTCTTTTCCAACCCTAGCAGCTGCCAGCATGCTCCACTCTGGCATTGTCACCGAAGTTTGTTCTTTGGTCCAAATAATGGTACCGATCAACTTTTTCCTCTTGCTCTTTCATTTCCTCTAATTTTTTTCACTGAGAACTCTTTGAAATCCTGTTGGGTTTCTCCTCCTCTTGTCACCTTGCTCCGATGTCGTCATAACCTATTTCAGTGTCATCACCTATCAGAGAAGCACCGAACGACTTTTCTTTCTCTCCTGCTTCTGCTCCTCTTCTTTTCTACTTCATTTTTTGTTTTTAAAACCCCTGGTTGTTGCTACTCTCATCGTTGTTGTTGTTTGATAAGCCATGGTCAAATCAGGTTTGCCTGAACCTGTTAAACAACTTAAGATTTTGAAATAAGTCCACTTTCTGTTTCTGGGTCTACCATTTTATATGCACTTGTGTTATTTTGTGGAGATTAGATCTACTAGTGACATTCTGGTACCAGGAAGCTTGAAATGATCCCTTTGTAGGTTAAGTTTTTCAAAGGGGTGGAATTGCTAATAAAATCTAGAAAGATTACAAGTAGTTTTGTGAATTGGATCGGTTTAATTGGTTTAATTTTCTTGTCATTTTCTTAAGTTTTGGTTGCTATTATGAACATATTTTGTTTGTTCGTACTATCCTCCAACAATGGCTCTATTGGTATCTAGATTGCTTTGACCATTTTTATGAGTTTGTGTGTGTTTGCTAGTTTTTTGAGGTAATATAGTTCATTTATGATTTCATTTATTTTTTATGGTGTTTTCCTATCAGTAAAATAGAAAATTTCATTTTTTTTTTAAATTTGGGAAAGTTCTGTATGATTCTAACACTTTCTCATTAACATTGTCCTGCATAATAGGTACTGGCATAGGGCCTTGGAGTTTTCTTCGAAGCTAATTGCTACAACCCAACATTTTTCAGAGTGGGGTGGAATTGCTGATAAAATCTGGAAAGATTACAAGTAGATTTGTGAATTTGATCAGTTTAATTGATTTTGGTGTGATTATGTTTAGAGTTCGGATGGTTCGGATTTACAATTTAATTTTCTTGTGGTTCGAATTTTTACATAATTTAATCAGATTTAAGTCACTTCATATTTACAGTTGCGTCAAACTTAGAAATGTTGAATGAACTTGGAAATGTTGAATGAATTCAAAAAAGAAAAAGAAAAAGTGACAAGAGGAAGAAAGAATAAGAAAGGAATACTTGGAAAAATAAGATAATAAGAAAAAAAAAACTAACGTAGAAATGTTCTTAAATTTCTTTTCAAAGAAACCTAGAAATATTGATTGAACCCAAAAAAGAAAAAAGGCGAAGTGACAAGAGAAAGAAGGAAGAAGAAGGGAATACCGGGAAAAAAAGGGAAATATTTTTAAAAATATTTTTATTAATTTTTAATATATTTTTTAAATTATGACATCATCATGATATCATCATGTCACGTGTCACAATCCTATTCTGCCACCTGTTTCGGATTTAACGACGTTAAAAAGAAGTACCAAACTAGTTGACAGAGAAAAAATTCGGGTACCAATCTAGGACAAAAAAAAACCTTATGTTACACCTCTAACCCGTATCCGTCGCCGGAACAGGGTTTCGGGACATTACCAAAACATTCAGAAACATTTTCAATTATCATAGAGAAATTATTATTCAATTACCGAGTTTATTCCTAACGTCTCTTGATTGGGCCCTCGGGGCCCCATATAAGCATTAGAATTAAGTTGGAACTTAATCGGAAACTTTAAGAATTTTTCATGACTTTTCAAAAATTTTCCTAGGTGCAGGGCTCACATGCCGGTGTGATTTGGGGACACGCCCATGTGGTCAGGCAGTGTACTACACACGCCCGTGTCCCTACCCCGTGTAACTCTCTGACTTGTAACTTATGAACAAATTGAGATCACACGGCCAAGTCGCACGCCCGTGTGGTTAATTACTTTAATTACTTTAATTCCAATGGTTAGGTTACAAAACAACCATTACAAGCCATCATTGGCCAACTAAGCCTATACATGCCATTATACCAAAATGAGATTTCTAGTTATACCAAAATGAGATAGTGCATAGTGTGATGACAGATAGTGTGATGACTGCTCCGACTAACTTCCAACCTTCGCGAGCTTTGAACACTATAAAACAGGGAAAAATAAATGGAGTAAGCAATTTATGCTTAGTAAGTTCGTATAACAAAAAATAAACTTACCGTTCTTATTTATTAACACAAGCTCTCATACATACATATTCCATTAATTTTGGGTAAGTTACCTAACAACATGCACTTATTCAAATAAGTTAGTCACATAATTTCATATGAATATCAAATAAACATAGATGAGCTCATCACATTACAAGCTTCCATTAATTTCACCTTTCCACTTTTTCAAGAGTTTTTTTCGTCGAATTATTGAAATCTCGATGGATGTTTCGGTAATATACACATGTGCAAAAGTACCCATTGGGGTACATAATAAAAAGGCACACCCTTAAATCATATATTTTACCGTAGGATTACCAGTCCAAGCTAAATTCTATTTGTAGTATATGATCTAAAGAGCTTAATATGAATTACCCGTCTGGGCTAAATATAATTTGTAACCTAACTCAAGAGGGCTTACATTAGAATTACTCGTCTGGGCTAAATTCTATTTGTAGCATATGTACTATTATTTTTGACCCATCAAAATTCAACATTCAACTGTGACTCGATAATTTGTCCATATTACACATATTAAAACTATATCAATATGTATATATATCATCTCATACAAACAGAAAAATCATACAATTCAATTGAAACATATTAACATGCATTTTTAAGTTACACGAACTTACCTTGAAAATGGTTTGTTTTTGAGTTTCTACTAATCCGAAACCTTTTGCTTTTCTCGATCTAATTTTGTGATTGGTCTTTCCGAATCTATATGGATAAATTTAACTATTAATCTATCACATTTCAATCACATTTGCGTTCTATTACGTCCTAGGTAAAATTACCATTTTGCCCCTATTCTTTTAAAAAATTTTAATTTTGTCCTTATACTCGGAAAATGAAATTCATGAAACTTAAATCTCTTTCCAAGCCTAGCCGAAATTCATTTTTTACATTTACAGCACATACATTTCACAAATTTCAAAATTTTCCATGGATTTACCACTTTTTTCATTTTAGTCCCTAAATCAAGTTTTCATCAAAATTGCTTTGTAAAAGTTGTTTTGTTTATCTATGAACAAACTTTCATTTTATACCATAAATTTTTATTTTTTAGCATATTCATCCATGACCCAAATTTTATACCGTGATAACTTTTTAAATTAATCCCCTAAATAGAGAGATTAGGTTATTCCGATTCAAAAATATAAAAATCATTAAAAACAGGATTGATTTCATACCTTATTGAGCTTGAAAAGTTTTCATTCTCTGTCCTAGGGTTTCCATAGAAATTTTTGGGGATGAAGATGAATAGAAAAGATGATAATTCTTTTTAATTATTTGTCATCTTTTAATTTTAGTAATTGCCAATTTAGTCCCTAGCTATTTCTAATTTTTCCATGAATGAATCATTAAAATGTCTACTAACTACCCTTCAATGGTCTAATTACCATATAAGAACCTTAAGTTTTGAATTTCATAGCTATTTGATACCTATAGCTACTAGAACCCAACTTTTTCATTTTATGCAATTTAGTCCTTTACTAATTAACCACAAATCGATAAAATTTTCACATAGAAATTTTCATGTGACCTTCCTATCCTGATGCCAACCATAAAATAAAATAAAATAAATTTTTAAATTTTTGGCTCAGATTTGTGGTCCCGAAACCACTATTTCGATCTCACCGAAAATGGGCTGTTACACCTTAAGTACCAATATGGGAGAAGTGGACAAGTTCAGGTACTAATTTTATATTTAACCCTTTAATTTATTTTCAATTTGTTGAAAAATATTTATTTTAATGTTTTTAGCGTTTTTGATGTATTATATTTTTTATTTTTATATAATAAATAAAATAGAATAAAATAAAAATGTAATATAGGCGCGTCGGGCCCAAGTTTTAGCATTTTTATTTGAGGTAGGCTTGGACAAAAACTTATGCCTATTTTTCAGGTCAGGCCAAGCTCGGTCCTATCAATCGGTGGACTTAAAATTTTGTTAGGACCCGACCTGGTCAGGCCCAGCCCATGAACAAATCTAATATTTAGGGAATAAATTATATTAAAATAATTTTAAAACCTTAATTTTTAAACATCAATGAAATAAAGACACGTAATGAATTTCTAAACCCATAAAAAATTTATTATATACGCATGTATATACAATTTCTTGACTAACACAAATTAATTTTTTAAAAAAGTAATTAAAATCAATTACAAATAAAAATCATTTTGATGATATTTTAAACCTTTTCAAGCTTTTTCCACTTTCATGTGAAATCTTTATTTCTCTTCTTAAAGTTAAGATGATTCTGAAATGGGCGGGACAGGTGAATTGGGTAACGATATACAGAATTTTAAATGATATGTATGAATTTGAAATTTTTTATAAGGACGAGATGATTCTTGTGTTAATTAAACAAGTGTTGTTTGATTTTAATTCCTTTATTTTGGGCCTTGTAATGACAATCTTTGGTGAGGGGCGTCATGGTTGTTCATACTTACATACGTATCACAATTTATGTGAAAATAAAAAGAGAGAATTTAAATATATGATAATGATAAAAATAATAAAGATAATTGAAATTAAAATTGAAATAATAGTAAAAATAGGTAGAAATGAATTTTAATTAAATAAAATGGTAAGAAAAAATGTTTAAGTTTCAAGCTCCATTTTGCTCTAATTTCGAACTAATCTTTGAAAACAAGTCTTCTTCTTCAAGTGATATATCAATTATAGTGATTGAGGACACCTTAGATCACCAACCCTTCAATATGTAAATTAATTAAAACATGTGTCCATGATTTAGCTCTTCTGTATCCTTGCGAACTAGAAGAGCTCAACTCGAACCAACGACCTCAACTGCAGGAGCCGTTTAGATCCAATTGTTATTTCCCTTGAAGGATCCAACTAGCTACTTAATTTAACATACCGAATATGTTAGACAATCAATTCAGTACTTCCAACTGTACACCTATCAATGCTGAATCAATACTCTCTTTTTAACTTGATGGCAATACAATATTATGAGTTGGCGATGTCTATCTTTGAAACCGAAAAAGTAACAAATATAAAAAAAAAATTAAATTCCAAAATTCTCTAATAATCCAAAGTTTAGCTGCTCGCATGATTTAATATATTCAACGGGAGTTTTTAACAAGGTTCAGATTAAAATAAAAAAGAAATATGAAAGAAAGAAAAACGAAAAATTATGGCGCAAAAATAAGGAAGGACAGAATGAAAATCCAAATTGCAATTATATATATATATATATAATCTCCATGCCAAAAAATCCTACTTTCAACTATTTAATTTAATGTTAGTATTAAAGAGTTGTAAAAGAATACCAATAGATAAAATATTAAATTATTATCTTAAAGATAAAATATTAGAAAATTAATATTACTCTAATGAAAAATTAAAAGTGTTATTTTTACAAATAAATTTTAAAATAAAAACTTCAAAGTAAATCCTTGTCCATCAATTTGTTCTTTGGTTCAAAAATTGTACAAAAGTCTAATTTCTTTTTTTTTTTTCTTTTTTTTTTACTTTTTGAGTTTATTTTTGCACTTGATTAAAAATTAAATTATAAATTCAAAATTAATAACATCTCATTTAAAAATTTATCAAAATTAAGCACAATTGAGAATATTGTCGTTGATTTAATGTGGTTTAATGATTAAGCAGGGGAGAATAACCATGGTCTAGGAGAATTGGGTGGTATTTTGATTATTTATTGACTTATCTGTATGTATCAGTTTCTTTTAGAGTGGTATAGGCTTTAAAGATTAGTGGAGATTTTGGGTTGATTGTAGGTGGATGTGTGGTTTTTGTTTGCTTTTGCTCTATTCTTCAGCAACAACCTTTTAATTGAATCTTGTTCGTAACTTCAATTCCATGTGCTAATGTCAACTTGCTTATTTCCCAAATATGGCTAAAGGGTGTTACTTCATTATGGTAAAATGATTATATTTATAATGGAAATGTTTGATTGTATTTTCCATTTCAACATTGTTAATTTTGATGACAGTGGCTATTACTTGCTTAAGGTTTATAACCTTTTGCTTTTCTAATAAATTTTCTTGACTAACCAAGAAACAAAAACATTTCATGCCAATTTGGTTTTAATGGAAATTTCAATTGCGTACAAACTTTCGAAAGTATATATGGGTTTGGGTCTTAAATCTTAATATAGAGATATCCTTAAAATAAGTAGTGCTTATGGTCGGGTTGGGGCTAAATTTATATTAACATATTTTATATTTCATGGTCTAAAATATGAATTTAAAATTTTGTCCAAACCTCCTCATATTTACAAAAGACTAACTCAATCCCATTTTAGGTTCACTCATATTATTTTTTATTTTTAAATATTTATATTATATTATTTTAATATTTAATAATTTTTTTATTTATTGAAAAATTTTATATAGTCATCTTAATATTATTTTAATGTTTATATTAGAGTAGTATTATATATTTAGTATGATTTTATTTTTTAAAGTGTTCTACATTACGTAATATATAAAAATAATATAATATAAAGTATTATAAACTTAAAACAAATCAGGTCAAGTTGGACTCGGGCCTTGAATGTTCAAGCCGGAGCTTAGCCCATATTTTAAACAGACCTAAATTTTTTTTATCTAGACTCATTTTTCGGACCTAATATTTTTATCTAAACCCTCCTAAATTCTTAGCGGGCCTTTGGGCTTAGACAAATAACCTGACCAATGAATAGTTATACTTAAAACCATTCATCTGTTTACTAATAATTAAACTATAATTTATCTTTAGAAACTCAAAAGTAAATATACGTTCAATAGCTTTATTTACATGTTTTCTTTTATACAATCTTATTTGATTTCTAATCAATGGTTTGCATTTACTATTTACATGTATTATTCCTCCTTTACCAATTTACCACATTACATTTAGCATTTGTCCTCTGTTTTACCGTTAAATATTTTGGAGGGTGTTAAAGCTTCAACATATCGCTTAAATATGTTTCATGAACACATGGCTTTCTTGTTTGATCTTATGAAAGCTATCTCACATGTCAAAGTATTCTTTCTTAAAAGTATCACTTTATATATCGTTTTACATTCATGCTCATTTAAGTTTGACTATCTTTAACTTTAGCTAGAGAAAAGGTGTTAGTGATTGTAGCTATAACCTCATTCTCCAAAATTGCTTTAAAGGTGATCGTTTTCGTATATTTTTTCTCTTTAATAAATGGAATCACTTAACTAATGTGCTAGAACAGAAAAAGTCTTTGAAAAAAATATTGTTCATATGCTCACATCGTTGTGTTTTTGACATTTCGACAAGAAATATTGTTATCAAATATGCAAGTAACCATTTTTCATATAAATCTTGCAGCTAATTATTCCTATAAAGCCATACTTATAAATAATATCCCATTCCATTTTAGTTCAAACTCTTGAATAGTAACTATATCATGAATATGATGGTGAAGTTTATCATGAAACAAAATATATTTATTGTTTATATGTTCCAAGTGTTCTGGAATATCAGGATGTAACACCTTATACTCGGCCTGATTGCCAAGCTCGAATATCAGGATGCCACACCACCATCTCACGTCATAACCAACAAGTAAAAGCTCATTCCAACAAAACATCCATCAGTTTGCTATTCGCATCGGTCTTAAGTCAAATCATACTAGGTAGTTATCATTATCACGTGCTAAACTTACATTAAATAGTCTTATAAACATATTAAAACATGCATAAGGTCCATTCAGCAAAATTCTCAAACTAGGTCTGTAGGTATCGGTCTTGGCACTAAGGTATCGATATTTTCTTTAAGTGGTATCGATACCACCTAGAAAAACGATACTAAACTTGCATTCTATTTCTTGATCAAAAATCAAAGTCTCGAAATAAATTTACCCCGAGTATGGAAACTCGAGAAAAGGTATTATACCAAATCTCTATTCTGACTTTTTGCACGTTTCAAAACACAAAGGTATTGTCTTTAAAACATGAATATCGATACCTCTGCTCCAAACCCGAAAAATAAAACTTTTTTAAGCATATAAACCATTCTAACTCGTACCAGTAGGGGTGTTCAATCGGTTAACTGACCCGAACTACCATTAACTAAATTAACTGACCCTTTTAAACCCTTAATCGTTAATCAAACCAAAATTTTTTCAAAAAAATTAACTGAATCGAACTTTTTCTGTTAATCCTGTCAATTAACCAAATTAAGCGAAATTTATATATATATATATTTTTTATTTTTGGTTAAAACAAGTATAAAACATATAAAAAATTAACCGACTTAACCGACCGATTAATTTATATTTCCAAAAAATTAACCGAATCAGCCGAATACTTATATATTATAATATTATTTATTAAATTTGGTTAATTCAGTTAATCGATCGATTTCGAACCGAATTAATGTTAACCGAACTTCCAAAAAATTATTAACCGACCCCCGACTGAATTAATTCAATTAGCTGACCGATTAACCGAATTCGGTTGGTTAACTGAATTAATTCGGTTTTACCCTAAATTTGCACACCCCTACGTACAAGTTCAACATGCTATGATATCATCATCATCATCAAATAAACACCGAAATGGCCATGGTAATAGTTGCAAACATCAAAAGCAAATATGAGAAATAGTCAACATATTACGAAACAAATCCCAAAATCCTAAGAGCAATTAAATCATAGAGACAACTCAAAATATCATATCCAATATTAGCACAAAGACTACCACATTGCCTTCTTCCCAAAACATAACCAATAATAATAAACACCTATGAATAACAAAAATGGACTTGCTTGGATCACCCCTCGAAAAGCCACATCGCTCACACTAGCACACAACTAATCTGCAAATTTTAAGAAGGGAGTGGGTAAGCTTAACAAGCTCAGTAAATGCTCAAAGTAACCACAATGTACACACAATATCAAAGGCCAATCAAGAGCATACTACAACACATTCATGACCATATTCCATTCGAGTCAGAATTACATATTCATGCTTCATTAATTCATTTAACAATAATTCGTCAAGACTAAAACAACATACACATGCTTTAATAACTCACAAGTTTAACTTATTTATATTCACAGGCATTCACAAGTTATATGAAAACAACCCAATTCACAATTACATACGCAATATACTATGAGAATATACTAACGTTTTCATGTAACTTAAATCAACTCATTTAACATATTATTCACAATTAAAAGCATCTGTCTCTTATTGTATTATCACAACATATAAGATCACATTTAAACGATAAATTAGCATTGAGGCTATTAAACATAAAATGAGCTCTATCACCACTCATCGGATACACAGATCTCCAATACACCAATTGACTCATAGAGTCGAACATATCCCAAAAGTGAAGTATAAAGCTAGCACTCTCCAACACACCAAACATGCCCCGTTGAATGGAGCTTAGCTCACATTCCCTTATCTTTCCAACATGTCCTAGGGCCTCGACACTCAAACCACATAACATATAGGTGAGTACTCACAATCTGATGACATGCCAACTATATCCAACAGTCTCATAAGGTCACAAGACCAAAATATCCATATCATAATTACACATTTTTAATTATTGATTTGATGCACATTATCTAAGTTCATATTCGCCAATTCACATAACAAACTTGTACACAATGCATACTTATCAAATTCACATTTAATTGCACTTCAAGTACCACAATAATGCTCATTGAGCCATCATATAACTGTCAACATATGAGTGCATTAAAATCAGTTTATCTGATAAAAAAACCTGTTTACATTAGCATCATATTCCACAATGCAACACAAACATACTTACCGACTTTTGCACACTTTCATTGCACACCTTTATATCGCTAACACAATATTATTGTCATTGGGCATATTTAAAATACCCACAATACAATACAATTCACAATATTGCATCATAAAAATCAATTCGTAGTTATTCACATATTCGCATAATTTTCCAAAAATAAACAAGGATAATAGAAAGCTTACACTCGGAACTTAGGATAGAGGTTTGAGCTATTTTTAAGCTCCCAATCAACACTAAGAATCATGTCTACAAGTAGTTAATCTAAACACTCATGATTACACTTTCACCGAAAAGCCAAAAACTCAAACTAGCTTTTCCCCGCCTTTATCTCTACTTGTAGAAGGGTCTATCAAATCCTGAACTTCAACATAATAGATTCACACAACAATACATCCAAAAATCAGCCAAGGACTCATTAGAAGCATACAAAATATAAGTTCTCATGTATCCGAAACTCATAACATAACAAACTTTGGATTCGAATATTTTGATCTATACTTAATCTTTTTGCCTAAAGTCAATTCCATTCATCTTATAATTCACCTACGACTAATTCTCAACCTTTAAACTACACAAAACTACTCAATTCAATATATCGACTTTTTCGACATGTTTTATGGCTATTTTTTGATAATTCATTAAAACTCAAGAAATCTTTAACGAAATTCAAATTAAGTTTAAAAATCTTCTAATCATGTTAAAACTAATTGAAAAACACTTTGAAACCACATTTTTATGCAAAACCCCGAAATCCACCATTAACGACTCAATTTTTGACTTTTATTTAAAATATGTGTTTCAATGACTACAAATTTAGTTTAAGGGACTAGATATAATTTAAAACTCATAGAAAGTCGAATGGTTACCTTTGATGGAAGAAAAACAAGCTTTGATGCAAATCCAAAAAAACCCACGTTTGGAGAAGATGAAGTTTTTGGGTGATTTTCTTGGTCTTTTATAGAGGTTTAAGGTTCAAGGGTGATGGAAATCAAAGAGAATTATGAATTAGAAGTAAAAATTGATTGGGAGAGTAAAAGGAAAATAAAAGGACGACACCAATATAGGGATTGAGAAGTTGACGTGAAAACTATTTGGAAAAGGGGGTCTTTAGGTTGATTTTGGACATTTGGTCAAATTGCTTCATAGAAACTCTTAATTTTGACTCTTTTGCAAATTAATCCTATTTTCAAAATTAAAGTTATTTAAAACTAATTTTAAGAAATTGATTTAATTTCTAAAAGCCATAGTAAAAAACACTACGATATGCCATGTCACGAAATTCCGAGCACTCTAAGACTAAAATTCTTAAAACACCCCTAAAACTCTTAGGCCCTATTTTGGGGGTGTGACATCGTATGCATAATCTATGAGTAGCATTAGGTAATACTTCTGCAATTTCTTTACCCATATCTTTGTCATCATTTTTTTATAATAATAGTTCATGAATGCCTAAACATAACCTCAAGCTAAGTGATTAAATATAATATATAAGATTCTACAGTTTCATGCGCCAATAAAGCATATGCAAACATTATTGAGTAGTAATGATGGTTGACACCGACGAATGGTACAAAAGGCATACCGTACTAATTTGTAGATATGTAGCATCAAAAGTAACATCTCCAAAACACTAGTATGTCATTCTTAATCTCCTATTGATGAGTCATCACCATATGATTATTTTGGGGTATATCTTGCTTACATTTTTTTTGTTTCTTGAGTGATTTTATATGTTTTAGATTTATTTTAGTTGATTTGACATTTTTATATTTGCATTGTAAATACTGTGTGTTTTTAGTGTTTTTCACGCATTTATGTTTCAATGAAAATATTCCATTTGGTATTTGCAGGTAAAATTTTTTTGGAAAGAATATGTCAATACATGGAATTCTAAGATTAAATACGCTAAGCCTAAATTTGATCTAAGATGATGAATGATAGTCCAATGCTCAAAGATTCAAATTTTTTAATTTGGACACATTTAGAAATTCTAGTTAGAACAGTTCTTAGTGTTTTGATCATTTCTACAAGCCCTAGGACTCCATTTCGAGTATATTTTATATCATCGGAAACAGAATTTGAAAATATATTCAAATATTGGAACACTAATTCCAAAATGTATCAGGAAGAATCCAAAAATAAAAAAGAAAGTTGCAAGTTTCACATTGGTGGAAAATTTTAACGCATTTTCGTTTTTGGGTAATATCTCCACATACTTGGAGTTTGGAGCTAAAATTCCTATAATGAATGTACAAGATGTAGATATTCAATCAAATTTCTTTGACTTTTCCCATTTGGCTTCATTAACTTGGACAAAATAAGTCATCAAATAACATGTGAAGTATTATTCCAAGAGATGACAAAGAATTGGCCTTAGCAATTTATTACTAACAAGTCCTTTACATTGTTATTTTCCTCTTCCTAAACCTGTCTATATAGCCTTTAGTTTCATAATAAAAGGCATCTTGGAGTTGAGATAAAGATTTTTTTTTCTTGTTAGTGTTTATTTGTTTATTCGTGTAAATCGCTAGTTTCTTATATCTAATATATCCTTTTCATCTAAGTCTAAGTTGTTTAATTTTGTTATGTTAGTCTAAGTTTTCAATGTTGAGGTGAAAGGGTGAAACTCTTGGCAAATATTAAGGTAAATTACATACTTGTCATTTGAGCTAAAATTAATTATCAATCACTTGTCATAATCATACTTGTAAAATATTTTTATTTGTTCTTGACAATAGATGTTACAATGGATGCTTGCATAAATTAATCTTGATTTGTTGTATGCATATAAAAATTTACATAATAAAGATTTGAAATATTTTTATAATTTTTGAAGTTATTAAGTGATTGTAATACCATATGTTATATTTTTGGACTAAACTTAAACAGTTGAACTTTCATATTGCACCATCATTTACTTATGGATTCATTTGCTAAACCCTTGGACTTATTGGACAATCATATTGGACACCTCTTTAATGGGCATACCTTTGCTTATGGATTCATATGATTAATTATTGAACGTAAATTGTTGGATTATTCGATTGGAACATCTATTTTGACACCTGATTAAAATCTTTTTCTAAATTGGATAAGAAATCATCAAATGAATCACCAAAAATAAAAAAATCATCCATGAAGACTTTTAAAATATGTTCAACCATATCACTAAAAACATTAAACATGCATTTTTGAAACATGGCTAGTGCATTACATAATCTAAAAGGCACCATTTGATATGAAAAAGTGCCAAAAGGACATGTGAAAATGGTTTTCTTTTGATCCTTAAATGCAATTGCAATTTGGTTATACCCAGAATATCCATCTAGAAAACAATAAAATTCATACCCTGCAACTCTTTCTAAGATTTTATCCATGAAAGGCAAATGGAAATGAACTTTTCCAATCACTAAATTAAGTTTCCTATAGTTAATACACATGCACCAACTAGTAACAGTCCTCGTTGGGATCAATTCATTGTTTTCATTTTTTAGTACTATAAATCCAGTTTTCTTGGGTACAACTTGGGTAGGACTTACCCATTTGCTGTCAGAAATAGGATAAATGATTTCATTATCCAAGACTTTAATGAATTCATTTCTCACTTCTTTCATATTAGGGTTAAGCCTTTGTTGCATTTGTCTAGAATGTTTAGAATTTTTCTCTAAATAAATGTTATGTATGCAAATCAATGGACTAATTTCTTTTATGTTAGCTATGGTCCATCTTAATGTATTTTTATGCATTTTCAAAAATTTCAATAGCTTACCTTCTTGGGGTGCATCAAGTTTTAAGAAAATTATATCTAGAAAAGTTTCTTTCTTACTAAAAAAATGAATATTTTATATCACATGGTAGTTGTTTCAAATCAAGCTTGGGTGGTTTATCAATTGATGGTACTGAAACATCTGAAATCATTAGAAGTTCCTCAAACTCTTGTCTCTAATAAAAGTTCTTATCTTGTCCCTGGAAAGAATTTAACATAGAATCAATGCATGCAATTTTTGGTTCATCATCAATTTTAGATTCAATTAAATAATTTTCCAAATAAATGAATAATTTGGAATTGGTGAACTACTCATGGGAAAGTTGTTCAATGAAGTCCACTTCATGTACATTAGAATCTTTAGCAAGTTTCTTGCAAACATTAAACACATGTAATTGTAATGTCATGTTTTTAAAAGACAATTTTAGAACACCATTCCTGTAATTAATTAAAGCACTAGAAGTTGCAAGAAATGGACAACCTAATAAGTAACAGAGATTTGTACATTTGAATCTGAGACAATATGTATGTCTAAAACAATAAAATCAACTAGAAAGTAAAATTTGTCAATTTGAACCAACACACTCTTGAGGAATTTTGACAAACTGATTAACTAATTAAAGTGTGACAGATATTGGCTTAAATTCAAATAAACCTAACTAATGATAAACAAAGAAAGACAAAAGATTAACACTAGAACCAAGATCAAGCAAAGCACTCTCTATTCTAGTGTTCCCAATGATGCATGGAATTGAAAGGCAACCAAGGTCTTTATATTTAGGTGCTATGATATGCTAAATGATTGGACTCACATGTTCAGTTAAAAAGGCTTTATTTTGCACATTATGTTTCCTTTTAATTGTACACATATCTTTCAAAAACTTAGCATAAGATGAAACTTGTTTAATCACATCCAATAAAGGAATATTAATCTTAACTTGTTTGAAAATTTCTAAAATTTTAGCATTTTGATTCAGATTCCTTATTGGTTGCAATATTTGAGGGAAAGGAGCTGAAATCACACATTTTTGTTTGTCTAGGTTGTCAGAACTTTTAGGCTTACCATCATCCCTACCACTACTTTGCGGAGAGAAAAAGGGCTCTTGGGCTTTGGAAGGAATGCTCTTGTCCATGGCCTTCCCACTTCGAAGTGTTGAGATGGAATTCATATCTTCTTTTTGAATTCTGATGGGACAAGGAACATGATATTGAGTAGAAGGATTAGATTGATATTGAGCAAAAAACTTACATTTTCTTGAATCGCAATGAAGCTGTCAACATAGAAAGTATGCTCTTGATTTTATTGATATCTTATGAAGTCTGATTGTTGACATTTGTTTGTGTTTGCATGAATTCTTGCATTGTTTTCTCTAAAGTTTTAACTTGCGAAGATGGATGGGTCAGAGTGTTGGGAGGTTTTTGAGGTCAGGGGAACCGAGCAAGATTATTATCCTGCTAGTTGAGGTTAGAATAGTTTCTCCATTGAAGGTTGTAAGTGTTTTAGTACGGAGAATGAAAGGGTTTTTTGAATGTTTCCACAACATTTGCTTGATCATGCAACATTTCTTTGAAAAATGAAATGTTTGGACATTCAACAGTAAAATGTTCCATGATTTCACAAATACCACAAATTTATTCAGTTTTTACTGACTTAATTTCTTATACTTTTTCTAAATTCCATGGCTTTAACCTTTCTAGTTAAACTAACAATCCTAGCACCCATAAGCCCAAAAACATTTTTCTGTGTGACCACTTTGATCAACTTCAAATACATAAATGGATCCAGGATCTTTTATTTCACGTTCTTTGAAGTAGTTGTATAACCTGTATGCATCCCCTCCTTCAATAAGCTACTTTCTTTTATTTCTTAGATAATTTTGGATGTCAACTTGTGTACAATTAATATTGTAATGACCAGTTGATTTTTTTAGTTAAATATGATACTTATACTTAGAAGTTTGTGACTGTATTTATCTTTAAACTATTTTATAATCTATTTTTCTTTTGACTTACTTCAAACCCATCATCACTTTGCCCAAATTTGCACATTTTGCATCATATTTTACCATTTTTTTTATAAAAAATCTTCACCAGAACAAATGATCTGCTAAAATTAAATATATTTATATAAAACTTTTGCTATTATTATAGAACTGGGAAAACATATGGATGTTGCCGTTTGAAATATATATTATTTCAAAATCTTTAAGCCAGATATTAAACATAAATCTCGTATTAAGTAAACCTGTTAAAATAAAAAAAGACAGGAAAACACATGGTGTGAATTAGAATTTTAAATTTTATTTAGTCCAACTGGTTGAAAAAGACCAACAATTTGACAGTAAGATTCTCTACCCAAAAGATTCCTTCACTCTACCAAAATTAAAACAGCAGATTTGAACTATGTGTATAGAAAAATAGAAAACATTTTTTTTAAATTGTCAAATAAAAATACAACAATGAGACACTTAAAATTGCCTTTCAAACTCATCATTCCTCTTCAGCTGGGTTTTCATACCCACCTAATGATTGATTCATCCATGTCTTTCACAAAAATAGTTTTTATACAAAATTTAAACCTTTAGAAGGGTATTGCCCTCTTCATATCTTTATGTATAATTAAAAATATATGCTTGGACTTTTTTTTTTTTTAGTTTAATAACGATCAATTTTCCTGTTTAATAGTTTTTTCAATTTTAGATGATAAGTTTAATTATGGTGGCCTTGGACTTATTGTTATTATTTCTACCAAACCTTTCTTCAAAATTGGCATGAAATCCCATCGTCAGCTTACGTAGATGAGTAGCCAATGATATTCTTTCTTTTATTATTACTGTATGTAAACTCTGGGACCAGGATGAGTCTGAAATTATATAACAGCCAAAATATTGAAAATTACAGGTTTTTCCTTATTTACTTGTTGGCTTGTATCAGTGGTGCTTCATTGCTTTGCTTTGGTTTTTCATCGGTTATTTAAATTTGGAATATCGAGTTAAAATTTTCCTTCTTTTTTCATATTAATTTTATCCAGTATTGCTTAGCTATACAAACTTGCACGTTATAGCCAAGTACTTTCATCAAATATTATGCTTAAAATGGCATGGCCTGCTTTTGGTGTCCCACCCTTTTAATATTTTTCTATTTTAACTTTAAAAAGCTAAAAATTAACAATATTAAATGTTTTGTTAAAATATATAAAAACTTTATATATTTATTTTCTATTTATCCAAATCAATATGTAATTTTTTTAGAAAAATATTAATTTAAATAGATGATATTAATATTTATTGAGGAGTTGAAAATGTATGTACCAATGACTCTCTTTTGGACCGGGATGTACGTATTTCTTCATGTTAAAAAAGAACTAAAAAGTATTAGGTTGAAAAAAAATCCAAGACTTGGAGGTTTTACTGATTTTTAGATGTTCTCTATGTCTCTAGTTTTTATTTCAAAGTGTTGGATCTTGGAGCACGTTTCTATGGGATTCCAAGTTGGTAGTCGAAATCCAAGTTGTAGGGCAACGAGGAGAGCAGTTTGAGTTTGTGGAAGGAGACGAAGGTGGCCATTGACAAAGCCAAGGAGAAGCATTGATGTCTCTTTCAAGCTCCGTACTCTCTCCTTATCTATTATTTAAATCACTTATTATCGAGGCACTCTTTCTTTGCTGTTAAAAATGATTCCTCATCCAACTTACGACTCTCACGACCACTTCGAAGCTTCTTCCTATATATGCTTTTTTATATTTTCATTAATCATCAACTTTCTTCTTTCTCTATATATGTAACATCCCTTACCCATATTCGACGCCAGAATAAGGTACGAGGTATTACCGGACTTAAACTCAAACAAACATTCAAAACCGGGACATGATTTCCACTCAAATGTAAAACTTTTCGAAAACATTCATTTCGTCCATTAAACGAGCCTACGAGGCCCAAAAATGCATTAAGAGTAGTTCGGGACTAAACCGAGAACTTTAGAAAACTTCCTAACACTTAGAAAATTTTTCATCAAAACAGGGGTCACACGCCCGTGTGGCTTTGGGACACGCCCATGTGGGTAGGCCATGTGGACACACACGCCCGTCTCCCTAACCCGTGTAACTCTCTATTTATGACATCATCAACAAATTGAAGTCACACGGCCAAGTCACACACCCGTGTGTTTAGGCCGTGTGGACGATTTAATTTTCATAATTTTTCATAAAATAGGTGCAGACTTCACACGTCTTGGGCACATGCCCATGTCCCTGGGCCGTGTCCTTCACACTACTGAGACACACGGCTGTGTCTCTTTCCGTGTAGCCAATTCGAAGCTAAAAATTCAAGATGTAGAGGACATGACCAGATCACACACCCATAAGGCAAGCCGTGTGTCACACACGGCCTAGACACATGCCTGTGTGGACAAAAATAAGGCTATTTACCAAGCCATTTTGCCACCCTTACTTTCACCAATCTACAAAACAACAACCAACACCAATTCAAGCATATACATACTGTAACAGCTCGATTTAGACCCTATTCGGAACGGTGGTTTCAGGACCACGAATCCGAGTCAGAAAAATATTTAAAAATTATTTTCTATGTTTATTATGTGTGAATTAATATTCATGAAATTTTCATGTTTTAATTTTATCGTTTGAGTACCCGATTTAATAAAAGGGCTTAATCGCATAAAATGATAATTTGATGGTTAGATGTGAAAGTGCCTAATTGTTGTTGTCTTTATAATATGAAGCATTTATGTTGCAATATTACCATTTTTTAGAGGATGGACGGTTATGACCATGATTTATAATGGTTTAAAATTTTAGTTTAAAGGTTAAATTAGTAAAATATAAAACAATATGTATTATAATAAAACATAAATTAAAACATCCATGCATTTGTTCATCCATTTGACCGAATATAACAAAGAAAAAGAGAAAGAAAGAGCTTTCAAGGTTCGGCCCTTGTGTTCTTCAAATTAGGTATGTAATTTGTTCGGTTTTTGATCATTTTTACGTTTTTGAGATCGTTGCAGTGTAATGTACAAAGCCCATGCTTGAATTTCTAATTTTGATGAATATTTTGAGTTATGCCATTGATGAATAATTGAGCTTTATGATGTTAGTTTATGAAATATGAAAGATATGTTTTGGATTAACATGTTTTGTATTGGAATTTTTGATGATTTTGAGTAATTGGACTAAATTGCAAAAATAATAAATTGAGGGACTAAAATGTGAAATAAAAGAAATGTATGGACTTGTATGAATATAAGGAACATTCGGTCTAAGCATAGTGTATTCAAATTTTGCATGTTTTGTGTTTTGTACAATTTGGACTAAATTGTAAAAAGTGTAAAATGTCAGGGGTAAAATGGTAATTTACCCATTTATGTGTTTTTGGACTAAATTGAGTGAAATTATGTTTTAATGAGTTTAATTTGAATATGTTTAGATCAAGAACCAAAGAAATCAGATTTGGATCGAGGGAAAACTAAAGTTGTTGATTAGTCGTCTCGTTCTGATTATCGTTGTCCGAGATAAGTTTATAAGCAGATGGATGTTGTTAATTTTAAATAAATATGAGTTTTATATGCTGAAATGAATTATATGAAAATGTATCTATGAAAGCCGAATGTGAATATGCTTGAAAGCTATGTGTACGAGTTCAATTCGACCAAGTTACGACGTCCGAAAGCCCCGTACGAACCTTAGGAATAGCTAGGATACATATGTCATGACATAAGATTTCTGATATATGTGTTCTCATGTAAGACCACGTCTGGGACATTGGCATCGATATATGTGTTTACGTGTAAGACCATGTCTAGGACATCGGCATCGTATTTGATTCGTGTAAGACCCTATCTGGGACAGTGACATCGATATGTGATTATATGTAAGACCACATATGTGAGTTGGCATTGTACGATATGTATGATTATCTGAGTATACTATTCAATTTCGAATGGTTCAACGGGCAATGATAAGTTGTGATTGAATGTGTAAAACGATCAGGTATGTGATAGCTTACTATCTATTTGAAATAAGGTAAGTAGGTTACTTGATATGTGTTGCAAATCATATATGATGTAAATGAAAAATATATGTGTTTATGGAAAGTACATTCGGCCTTATGAAGATAAATGTGAATACTTATGAAATGATTCATGAATATATGTATATGAGTTTATGTATATTCGGTTAACTAATGATATTATGGTTTTGAGATTGAATGATATATTTTGATATTGGATATATGTATATTCAGCTAAATGAAAGTATTTGTTAGATATGAAATTGTAAGTTTGAAATTTTAGTATGAATTGGCTTGGTTAAATTTGATTGATATTGTTATTGAGTTATTTATTTGCTTATGACTTACTAAGCTATGATAGCTTATTGTGTGTATATGTTTACCTCTATTGTTTTTTAGATTTTGAAATCAAGTTACGAGGTCGGGGATTGTCAGCAAAGTCTATCACACTATCGATTGTTTTCGGTACTTTATAAGTTAAATTTTGAACTTATGGCATGTATAGGCCAGATAATGTTTGGAAATGTTCGATTTTGGTTTGTATATATATATATATAAGCCATGCGAAAATGGCTTGTTTATTTATGTTAAGTTCGATTTTAAGTTTGAATATACTACGGATATGTTTGGTTGTGGTTTTGATGTTTTGGACCATTATATATGTTTATATGTGAACCATGGTTAATATATATTTGTCAATGTTGATGAAATTATGCCAAAGTATATGTGTTTGGTATCATTTGTATGATGTGAAATTATGATTGGATATGTTTTTTACTGAGTGATATGCTTAATACATAAGTGGAATATATTAGGTAAATAGCTATGATTGAAGTATTGATATTCGATTATGTGATGAAGTAGGTATGGATAATATTTGTATGTCTTTGATCATAGATTGTAAATATGATTTTAGGTGTAATGAAAAGCTTATGAAACGACCATGTTTTGATTCGACAAAAAGGTGAATTAACTTTTGGTGGATGTTAGATAATTGGGGTGACATGTATTTGATATTAAAGTTGGATTTTTTTGGCTATATGGATATATATATACTTAGCTGGATGTGTGATTATTGAATTAGTTTTGAATATGACTTTTTTTAGTTTGCTTGATAAAGTGATATTAGCATGTTAAAATTCGGTTTTGGTATGCTAAAAATGTTGGACGAATAGTTATTATGTATTGTACTTATATATATAATTGATGTGTTGGTATGAAAGGTAAAATAAAATGTTTGATTATTCAGTTTAGTTCTTGGAAATGTTTCATGCGTGTAAAGTGATAGAGCATAATGGATGTTGACATCAAATAAGGCAAATGTATTTAGCATGTTATATATATTCGGCTAAAGTTTTTAGTAAATGACCATATGAATAGTAACTTAGGTTTTTAATAAACAAGATGATTTGATGCAAGTTTAATATGTGACTTTGTTATTGTGCTTTACTTATTAAGTAAATCTTATATGACATTTTTGTGTGTATTAACTAAACATCAAGTAAGTAAGTTGGTTTAGAATAAATTTATAATTAGGTTGTATGTATATTGGGTCTTAAGTAATGAGTAATGAGTAATGAGTTGTTTTAATTCATATGCTTATATTCGGCCATTTGATAACGATTAAATTGAATGTTATTCAATTTATGTGTAACTTGTAATATTTGGTTTGATTTAGTATATGTTCAAATGTGTAACAACCCTAACATGAAATCATTCCATGAAACTGTAGACCATAAAAATCCGATAAAATTAATTTTTTCTATGTTGGATTTGTGGTCTCGAAACTATTGTTCCGACTAGCCCCAAAATCGAGCTATTACAACTCTCCCCCCTTTAGGGATTTTCGTCCTTGAAAAACTTACCAGAAAAGAGGTTTGGATACTGTTTTCTCATGGCCTCCTCTGGTTCCTACGTAGCCTCTTCAACATCTTGTCTTTTCCACAAAACTTTCACTAGAGCTATACTTTTATTTCTCAACTGTTTAACTTCCGAGCTAAGATTTTAATCGGTTCTTCACCATACGTCATATCTGGTCAAATCTCAATCTCCATCGGGAAAATCACATATGAAGGATCGGATCGATATTGTCGCAACATCGACACATGAAACACATTATGAATCCTTTCCAACTCTGTCGGTAAGGCTACTCGATATGTCACTGGCCCTATTCTTTTAATAATTTCATATGACCCAATAAAACGTGGACTCAACTTACCTTTACAGCCAAATCAGAGAATCTTTTTCCACGGATATACTTTCAAAAATACTTTATCCAAAATTTGAAACTCAATCTCTTTTCTTTTCAAATCCGCGTATGATTTCTGTCTATTGGAAGCAGTTTTCAAACAATTTCGAATTACTTTTACTTTCTCTTCAGTTTCCTTAACCAAGTCAACCTCGTGAATCTGTTTCTCACTAAGTTCGGTCTAATACAAAGGTGTTTGGCAATTGCGGCCATACAATGCCTCATAAGGTGCCATTTTTATACTCAACTGATGGCTGTTGTTATAGGCAAATTCATCCAATGGTAGATATTTTTCCCAACTACCCTCAAATTGTAGAACACAGCATCGAAGCATATATTCAATTATCTGAATTACCCTTTCAGATTGACCGTCGATCTGTTGATGAAATGCAGTACTAAAATTCAATTTCGTATCCAAGGCTTCTTGTAACTTTTTCCAAAACCTCAAAGTAAACCTCGGATCTCTATCCGAAATAATAGAAATAGGTACCTCGTGTAATCTCACAATCTCAGCAATGTACAACTCAGCTAGCTTGTCAAGTGAATAATCAGTATGTACCGGTATAAAATGAGCTGATTTCGTCAATCTATCAACCACAACTCATATGACATATTTCTTTTTCGGAGTCATAGGCAAGCCTGTTATGAAATCCATCATAATTCTATCTCATTTCCACTCGGGTACCATCACTGGCTGAAGTAAACCCGAAGGCACTTAGTGTTTGGCTTTTACTTGTTGGCATATCAAACATTTCAAAACAAACTCGGAGATATCTCTTTTCATACCTGGCCACCAATACATTTTCTTCAAGTCTTATATATTTTCGTACTACCCAGATGTACAGATAAACAACCATTATGTGCTTCATGAAGAATTTTCTAAATAAGTTCATCATTTTTCGGTACACAGATCCTATCTCAGAACATCAAACAATCATCAGATCCGAGATGAAAATCTGAATCACTAACCGATTTACAATGAGCTCTCTTGGCTTGCAAATCACTGTCACATTTTTGAGCTTCACAAATCTGCTGAATAAACATCGGCCTAGCTCTCAACTCAGCTAGAATAAAAATGTCATAAGATAAAGTCAATTTTGTGTCCAAAGCTCTCAAAGAAAACAAAGTCTTCCTACTCAAGGCATCTGCAACTACATTTGCTTTACCCGGGTGATAGTCAATCACCAACTCATAATCTTTCAAGAACTCGAGCCATCTTCATTGTCGTAAGTTCAAGTCTTTCTGGGTCATCAAATAGTTTAAACTCTTATGGTCGATAAAAACATGACATTTCTCACCATACAAATGGTGTCGCCATATCTTCAAAGCAAACACAATAGCAACTAATTCCAAATCATGCGTCGGGTAATTCTTCCCATGTGGCTTCAATTGTCTCGAGGCATAAGCTATCACTTTGTCTTCTTGCATCAACACACATCCTAATCCATTCAGTGATGCGTCGCTATAAATCACAAATTCCTTTCCAGATTCAGGTTGCAGTAAAACCAGTGCCTTAAGCAATAATGCCTTCAGCTTCTCAAAACTTTGTTGACATTTTTGTAACAAATCTCGTCATAGGAGTAGCAATCATCGAAAATCCTTTAACAAACCGGCTAAGCCCAGAAAACTTTTGACTTCGAACACATTTCTTAGCAGTTTCCAATCAACAATTGCTGAAATTTTACTTGGATCAACCCAAATACCATGACCTGAGACAATATGGCCCCAAAATCCAACTTCTTTGAACCTAAACTCACTTTTACTGAACTTAGCATACAACTGTTTGTCTCTCAAAGTTTGTAAAACAGTTCTCAAATGCTCGGCATGCTCAGTCTCATAATGAGAATAAATCAGTATGTCATCAATAAAAACAATTAAAAACTTATCCAAACATGGTCAGAAAATTTGATTCATCAAGTCAATGAAAACAACAGGGCATTAGTTAATCCAAATGGCATAACAAGGAATTCATAGTGCCCGTACCTTGTTCTGAAAGAAATTTTTAGCACATCTGACTCTTTAACTCTCAACTGGTAATACCCATATCTCAAATCAATCTTGGAAAACACTGTCCCTCCTTTCAACTTATCAAATAAGTCATCTATCCTCAGCAACGGATACTTGTTCTTTATGGTTACCTTATTGAGCTATCGGTAATCTATACAAAGTCTCATAGATCCGTCTTTCTTCTTTATAAATAATACCGGAGCACCCCAGGGGGAATAACTCGATCTCGCGAATCCCTTATCTATCTATTCTTGCAACTGAGCTTTTAATTCTTTCAATTCAATCAGAGCCATTCTATATGGAGCAATAGATATCGGTGAAGTACCAGCGACTAACTCAATCCCAAACTCAACTTCTCTAACTGGAGGTAACCCAAGCAACTTTTCCGGAAACACATCTAGATATTCACAAACTATCGGTACAGATTCAATTTTCAATTCAAACTCTTTCGTGTTTAACACATAAGCTAGGTAAGCATCACACCCTTTTCTTATACATTTCTGAGCTGACATTGAAGAAATTACCATAGGTAATCTATCTGACTCATTTGATTCAACCCGAAGAATTTCATCATTTTCACATTTCAATTCAATAGCTTTCTGTCTACAATTTACTATAGCATCTCCATACCCAAAATAACATCAAACTCATCAAATGGCAACAACATCAAGTCAGCCAGAAAACAGTAAGCTCTAATCATAAAAGGACATTTCTTACCCACTTTTTCAACTAAAACATGCTTGCCTAAAGGGTTTGACACCTTAATCACAAATTCGGTAAACTCGACAGGTAGTTTCTTATTATTTACCAAATTCATACAAACATACGAATGAGTAGATCCAGGGTCAATCAATGCAATAACATTAGTATCATAAAGAGAAAAAGTACCAGTAATAACATCGAGAGACGTTGCTTCTTCGCGTGAGCACGAATGGCATAGGCTCTCGCCGGTGCTCGAGTTTCAGATCTCACAGTAGTTTCTTTCGTCACACCTTTACTATTGGCTCCATTTCCAGTATTCCTTGGGGGCCTTCCTTTGAAGCAGTATTACTAGGCCCTGCACTTTGAAATTTCTCTTTTTCTGCCATCTCTGGGCAATCTCTGATAAAATGCTCTTGTGAACCACACTTGAAACAAGCCCGGTCATTCATTCTACATTTGTCGAGATGTCTTCTTCCACATTGTTGACACTCGGGCCTATTAGACTTTACATTGCCCACTCGCCATTGAGGTGGCTTAAGATTTAAAACTCGAATGTTGCTTCTCAAGATCTCTGCTTGGATATCCCAATAAAAATTCGAACGGGAATACATTTCTTTAGACTCCTTAGACTGAGATGGAAATGACTTACTCATCGGTCTCTTCCTCGAATCTTTAGCTTCAAGATCAGCTTTCTCGGCCTTACAACCCTGTTCAACCAATACCACAAACTCTTTCAATTCTAAGATCCCGACTAAAACATAAATATCTTCATTCAATCCATCCTCAAATCTTTTGTACATAATAGCTTCTGTGGAAACACACTCTTGAGCGTATTTGCTCAATCTGACAAATTCTCGCTCGTACTCTATTACGGTCATACGACCCTATTTCAACTCTAGAAATTCCTTACGTTTTTGATTGATGAATCGTTGCCTAATATACTTCTTTCGAAACTCCTACTGAAAGAAGTTCCATGTGACCCTTTCTCTCGGAACTACAGATACAAGTGTATTCCACCAATGGTATGCAGAATCTCTCAGAAGCAAGATAACACATTTTAAACACTCTTTTGGTGTGCAGGACAACTCATCGAATACCCTAATAGAGTTCTCGAGCCAAAACTCGGCTCTCTCAGGATCATCATCCATATTATCTCGAAAATGTTTTGCCCCACGCTTTCGAATCTTATCAACCAGAGGCTTATTCATTCTTATGAAGTTCATACCTTGTGGGACTATGGGAATCGGTCGAGCAATAGGTGGGGGTGGCGGACGTTGGGGATTCGAATTTATTCGAAAAAGTTCCGTATAACACTCATTCATAATATGGAGAAAGGCTTCCTTGCTTCCTTCTCATTGACTAACCATAGGGGGTTTACTATTCGATAGCGCTACCCCTTAAGCGAGAGTCGACGCATTACTTTCTACTTCATCAGCCTCAGCTCAATTGAGATCCAATACTATATGAAAATATGATTTACAATTGTCAGGAGTCATCACACTATCACAGTTCATTTATGGCATGTATAGCTAGACTCTTACACACACTATGTTAGTATTTGATACCACTAAATGTAACACCCCTTACCCGTATTCAACGTTGGAATAAGGTACGAGGCATTACTAACTTAAACTAAAACAAACATTCAAAATTGGGACATGAATTTCCACTCAAATTTAAAACTTTTCGAAAACATTCATTTCGTCCCTTAAACGAGCCTACGAGGCCCAAAACATGCATTAAGAGTGGTTCGGGACTAAACCGAGAACTTTAGAAAACTTCCCAACATTTATAAATTTTTTCATCAAAACAGGGGTCACACGCCCGTGTATGTAGGCTGTGTGGACATACACGCCCATGCCTCTAACCTGTGTAACTCTCTATTTATGACGTCATCAATAAATTGAAGTCACACGGCCAAGTCACATGCCCGAGTGCTTAGGCCGTGTGGGCGATTTAATTTTCATAATTTTTCATAAAATAGGTGTAGACTTCACACGCCTTGGGCACACTCTCATGTTCCTGGGCCGTGTCCTTCACACGGCTGAGACACACGGCCGTTTCTCTTCCCGTGTGGCCAATTAGAATCTAAAAATTCAAGATGCAGGGTACACACGGCCGAATCACACACCCATAGGGCAAGCCATGTGTCACATATGGCCTAGACATACGCCCATGTGTCTACCCGTGTAGACAAAAATAAGGTTATTTACCAAGCCATTTTGCCACCCTTACTTGCAGCAATCTACACAACCACAACCAACACCAATTCAAGCATAAACATACAACCAATTCAGCCACAACCAAGTCATTCACACATCAGTTACATGTTATGTTCTATCACATACAACATCTCATACTTATCATCTCAAACCATGCAAAATCCATATCCATGAAAACATCATCATATTATGGAAAAATTACCTTTTTTCCCTTAAAGTTTCATATTTTTACAAATTAGCCTTTAAGCTCGTACAATGAAATGCACTCAATTTCTTTGTTACCCAAGGCTAGTCGAACCATAAACATGCTCATATCAGACCACATTTTTCATCAAATTAGATTTTTACTACCCATTTTACAAATTTTTACAAATAAGTCCTTTTTAGGTATTTTTATGGAAAATCACTTAGTAAAAGTTGTTTATCACACCTTAAACATACAATATCTTCCATCAAACATTAAAATACATGCATGCCACACATGGGTAAATTTTTAAACATGAACCTTACTTCAAAATAATGGCAGAAATAGGAAATCGGGTTACGATGACTTAAAAAATGTAAAGAACATTAAAAACGGGGCTAGAATGCACTTACTATCAAGCTTGAAAGTTGAAGAAACCCTAGCTATGGTGTCTTGAGAATTTCAGCCAATCTAGGAGAAGTTGGACACAATTTTGGCTTTATTTTCCCTTTTTATTCTTTTATTTACCAAATAACCAAAATGCCCTTTTTACCAAATTTTAAAATTTTATCTCAACATGTCCATTTTTGTCCACTAACTTAAAAAATGGTCTAATTATAATAAAGGACCTCTAATTTAAAACTCACAGCAATTGGACACCTCTAGCATGTAGAACTCAACTTTTGCAATTTTTACAATTTAGTGTTTTTTACTAAATTGAGTGCCCAAACATCAAAATTTTCGAACGAAATTTTTAGAAAATTATTATATGAAACTGTAGACCACAAAAATATAATAAAATTAAATTTTCCTATGTTATATTTTTGGTCCCAAAACCACTGTTCCAACTAGCCCCAAAATCGGGCTGTTACAATATAGTTGCTTTTATACTCATTATTTCTCAGTTTTTTCTCAAATGGGTCACTTCATTAACCTTTTAGTTTTCCTGTCATTTTCTCTGAGCTTCTGTTTGTTTCCTAGCATAGTATCAGCTCAAGTAAGATAAAATTTCTATGCTAATTCTTGCTCAAATGTAGAAGCCATTTTTAAAGGTGAAGTGGCCAAGAAATTCAGCCAAACTTTAGTCACAGTTCCTGCCACTTTCCATCTCTTCCATGATTTCTTTGTCCAGGTTTTTTTGCAACACTTTTTTTTGAATATTACACTTTTCTCCATTTTGCTTAAAATGTATCAACCTGTGTTTGCAAGTGCATTTATTGTTTCTAACATGGATATGATACTTCGGTTATGATTGCATCTACCAGTAGCAACAAAGCTGAAAAAGATTACCCTGATAACCTGTCGTTAACCGGAGATGGATTTTACACCATTATCAAAGCTAAAGTAGTGGTTGATGAGGTTCCAAGTTGTAGAAACAAGGTTTCTTGTGCTGATATCTTGGCTTTGGCTACCCGTGATGTTATTGCTATGGTATGGTTCGTTCCTATTTCTTTGATATTACCACAATGATTGATTGACATTATTGCTGATATATTAGTGAATGTGATCTGATTATAATTACAGTCTGATGGACCTTCTTATGATGTTGAATTGGGGAGATTGGATGGGTTAAGCTCTACAGCTTTTAGTGTCAATGGAAAGCTTCCTCACTTAACTTTCAACTTGAATCATCTTAATTCTCTTTTTACAGCAAATGGCCTTAGCCAAACTGACATGATTGCTCTATCAGGTCTTATTATTACCACAACTTCAATGTCTGCATTTCCAACATAAGCTTCCCATGTTAAAGGCTTTCATTGGTTTTATGTTCTTGCAGCAGCACACACTCTTGGATTCTCACATTGCGACAAGTTTTCCAACAAAATATACAATTTTAGCCGTCAAAATTCAGTGGACCCAATGCTCAACAAGGACTATACTACTCAAATTCAACAAATGTGCCCCAAGATTTTGGACCCAAGGATAGTCATCAATATGGACCCAAACACACCCAGGATATTTGACAATGTCTACTTCCAGAACTTTTAGAAAGGGTAGGGCCTTTTCACCTTCGACCAGGTTTTATTCACGGACACAAGGTCTAGACCTACTGTAGACACATGGGCCTCCAAGTCACAGGCTTTTAACCAAGCTTTTATTACTGCTTTGACTAAGTTGGGTCGGCTAGGTGTCAAGACTAGGAGGAACGACAACATTCATAGAAACTGTGCTGCCTTTAACTAAGAAAAAAGGTTGGGTTCTTGAAGCTGAATTTTTGTTATACAAAGATTTGTGTTATTTAGTTTATAGTAAGATTTCTTGGTATTATAATGAGTTAGAGAAAGGGATTGGAATGATTGAATCATAAAAGTCAAATAAACAGATGATGTGACTGTGACAGCAAACGTTGTTTGAGCCTAATTGGATTGGACTGGATCGGGAAAATGAACGTTCAGTTATGATGTTATTAACTTCTCTTTATTGAATCGTTAACTGTATTTATAATTCATACCAGTACATACCTGACATTACAAGGAAATAAGACTAGGAAAAAGCAACAAAAGTCAGCTCACCAAATCAATCATACAGTAATTGTAAATTGTAACACCCCTTATCCGTATCCGATGTCGGGACAGGGTTCGAGGCATTACCGAACTTAAACATTCACAAACATGTAAAACTAGGCCACAAAATTTTGTCCAATTTCAAACTTTTCAAACACATGCATATCATCCTTTACATGGGCCTTCAAGGCCTAAAACATACATCGGGGTGGTTTGGGACTAAACCGGGAACTTTTGATACACTTTGGACAATTTAATAAATTTTCTTGCTTTAGAGAGTCACACGCCCGTGTGGGTTGGGCCGTGTGGTCACACACGCCCATGTGGCTTGGGACACGCTCATGTCCTCAGCCCGTGTAACTCTCTATTTGTGAAATCAGCAAGTAATTTAAACCACACGGCCAGGCCACACGCCCGTGTGCTAGGCTGTGTCCTCAGCTCGTATAACTCTTTGTTTGTGACGTCAGCAAGTAATTTGAACCACACAGCCTGGCCACACACCCGTGTGCTAGGTCGTGTCCTCCACACAACTGAGACACATGGCCGTGTCTTTGGCTGTATGGCCAACACTTAGGCTATTTTCCAAGCCTTTTGTTACCATTAATACCTCACATACTTAAGTACTTTATAGACACATATATTGTAGCATCAAGTAGATAATTAAACATCCTCCATTAAGACTCAATTTTAATATTCATATGCCGACATATATATATTTTGCTTACTCATTTTATACGAAGTCTAAACATACCAATTTACAATCAATTGAACATGTCATTTTGATTATCACTTATACATTTATACCATGCTTGACATTATTTCACATTCACAAACGACATGCTTGCCTAAGTCATTCCACACCAATTTCGTTTTCTAGCATTATTGACTTATTGCCATATCACACTTTTATTCTCTGAGTATGACAACTTCATTTGGTTATAAGACATTCATCAAGAAGACATATCGTAACACTAACAATTCATATCAAAAAAGTATAATCACAAAACCACATCACAAGGCATTAATACATAGCTTGGATAAATAGGGTTACAAGCCATCACCCATATAAGCCACGTCTCATGGCTAAACACAACGAATCAATTTAAGCCAAAATCTTGACCAGACCAGAAGATTACACATCATAATAACTAAGTCCCTATACATGCCACTCACTCAAATACACCTAAGTTTTATCAATACCCCAACGATAATAGCTTGATAGTGTGATGCTGTCTTCGATGATGTCCAACCCCGAGCTGACCTGACAACACTAAAGGAATGAAAAGGCGGGAGTAAGCTTTACACTTAATAAGTCCATATGAAAATAATAAGCAATATGCCAACATGCTACTCAAGGTAATACGACTATAATTACACTTTTACTTATTTTCTGGTCATGCTGTTTTTCTTGAGTCATGGTTACTAATTTATTTATATCTGGAGCTAAGGAATCCAAATTAAGATCAGCTAATTTTCCTTGAAACTAGACTCACATATCTTCTTAATATAAAATTTTCAGAATTTTTTGTCTAGCCAATAAGTACAGTTTATTCTTTAAAGTTACCCCTTTTTTGCTATTTGACAGTTCCGACTCCTCTTCATTAAAATTATTTATCTCATAATACAAGACTCGGATGATGTTCCTCTCTATTTACCTTAAAAACAGACTCATTAAAGATTTTAAGAATATAAATTATAACCCAAAAATATTTTTTACAAATTTCAATTATTTTCTCAAATAATAATAGGGGATTTCGAAATTATTCTGACTCTATCTCACAATAATTTAAATATCTCATAATCTGATATTCATTTTCTTACGCTGTTTCTTATATGTGAAACCAGACTTAATAAGCTTTAATTTCATATTTTATTCAGCCTCAAATTCAATTTCCACAATTTTTGGTGAACTTTCAAAGTTGGACTACAACTACTATTCAAAATAGTTTTAGTACAAAAATGATGATGACTAAGTTCATCACACCTTCATTTCTTTAAAATTATAAATCTATGCATTTATAAACAAATATCATAGTCCAACAAATTAACACAACATAATTTCACAATGCTCATGGACTTACCACTCGTGCATTTCATATTCAATTGAGTTTTTGTACATACCTGTACTCATTCGTAACATAACTCAAGTTTGTTCTCACCAATCACATACCTTATTGGGACCATCAGCAGATCCTTCCTTGAATTACCTCTTGAGCACTAGGAACACTAATGGATACATGAAAACTTGCACATAGTGCCGTATACGAAGCTAGAACCAGCTCATAGAGCGTAAAGTATGTAGCTAAAGCTACCACATATTATGTACTGCTCGCATTTGAGCTACTCACGGGTCTGTACATAAAGTCAGCACCTAGACCCCAAGGCATTAACATGATATGCTCGATCAATGAGTTACCCACGGGCCTGATCACATAGTTAGCACCTAGACCCATATTACATATATCACTTATCTCATGAACTCAGACATAACTCATGAGTTCAGACCATATAGTTCCTCATGACATATCCCGTGTATCCTATACTATTCCTGAGGTTCAAACGGGGTTTCTTATCTAACTCAATGTCTTCGCACTTGCTCATAATGTCATTTATTCTTCCATCATACATTTCATACTTTCATGATAGTAATAAAACATTTAAATGTACATATTACCAAAGCATTAAAATATGCTACAACATCACATTATTTGCTTATGTACTTGTCGTATCTTCATCAACATTATCCGTATAATCAATCATACAATTTATATAATAATAAAAATGAAACATTTTATATTCAATTGTAACATTGCATTATTATTATCACACGAACTTACCTCGAATGAAAATTTCGGCCAATTATTCCATTTTAGTCCATAACCTTGTGCTTTTCGATTTATGCTCGAATCTCGATTTTCTTGATCTATAATGATAAACTATTTTAATCATCATATTAACCAATAGATTTCATAATTTATATCATATTAACCAATAGATTTCATAATTTATACTTTGGCAAAATGACCATTTTGCCCCTAAACTTCACAAATTTACGATTTTACCCCTAGGCTCGTAAATCGATTTTTATTGAATTTCCTCACTACCCAAGCCTAGCCGAATTCGTTTTATACTCGGAGCAGCCAACAATTCTCATTATTACTCAATACTTATCACTCATTTTGCCATCTTTACAAAATGGTCCATTTTAGGTGTTTTCATGAAAATCCTTTCACAAAAGTTGTTTCTTACACAACCAAGATTCATTTTCTTCCATAAAATTTCAGTTAACAACACATATTCTTTCATGGAAAAACCCTAGACTCTCAACCATTTTGCAAAACAATTCTTTTAATAGCTAGATTAATCTTTAGGGGTTCCAAAAACACAAAAATTATCAAGAAAGACTACTAAGAAGGCTTACTTGCAAGAGTATAAGGTTGCTAAAAATTTTAAGCTTCCATGACTGTTTTGTTGAAGAAAAATTGGTGGAGAAAGAAGGAGAGAGATGAGAAAATGACAAATTTTCCTATTTGTTTTATTTTATTCAATTTTATCACCTAATTTCCACCAAATGTTGACTTTTCTATTTCTTTGTCTCCTATGGCCGGCCACCTCTCTCAAAAGGGTCTATTTGCCCTTTAAAGACCTCCATAATATGATTCATAGTCAATTTACACCTTTAGCTAATAAAATAGGACTTTTGCACTTTATGCGATTTAGTCCTTTTTCACAATTAAGCCCACAAACACTAAAATTAACTCACCACATTTTTCATGCACTTATCTAATCATGCTATGACACATAAAATAATATTAAAAATAATTTCTTCGACCTTGAAATAGTGGTTTCGAAATCACTGTTCTGATTAGGCCCAAAATAAGGCTGTTACAATTCTCCCCCCTTTAGAGATTTTCGTCCCCAAAAATCTTACCAAAAAAGTGGTTTAGTTATCACATAAACTCCACTATCTCATAATCATTGCTGAAGAAATATTACTCAGGCTATGCTTAATACTTAGCTCTTTAATTTCTCATACTAAAGTCATGAACAATTCTGTATTATACGACGCATTAACCGAATCTTGACTTCTATCTGAAAATTCATGTATACAAGGGTCGAATCCACACCGTCATAGGACATATATATTACACATCATACTTGAATCCTCTCGGATTCCAAATGGCACAGCTAGCCCCATCATCATGGCCTTAAGTTCTCTATCATTTTATACAGCCCGATAGTTTACTAATTCAACCTTTGGTCATCATTAAAATTCAGAGCCTCATTTTTTTTCAATAATTCACGATATAAATCCCGGATCTCAATCGGATTAACAAAAACTAGCATTTTAAGAAATTCAACAATCTCAAAGATACTTAATTCCATAAGTCTAATGAACCGAAATTCTGTACATACTGACATGATTTGTAGATTCATCAATTACTTAACAACAAGTCACATAACATCTTTCTCTTTCAAACATATGAATAATCCTGATATGAAATCTATAGTAATCTCATTCTCATTTCCATTCCATTACCACCACTGGTGAAAATTGTTCTGACATTACCTGATATTCGACTCTAATCCTGATAACATTTCTTGTATTCAAGCACAAAGATAAAAAATGTCGAGTTCCAAACTCAAACACCAATACATTACTCCTGTGAGTTTTTTTGTGACCTTCTGTATCAGCTTTGGATTTTCTACTAAAGCACTTGTAACCACATTTTCCTTTTCTTAAAGATCATACAACAACAATCTCAGATCATCTACGCTATCTCAAACTTAAATCTTTCTATAACAGCAGATACATTAAGCTATCACATTGCCTTTTTGTCCCAAAACATATCAGAATCTGTTTAACGACACATCACAGAAAAATCAAGAATTTCTTGCCCGATGTAGGCTAAACCAAGTCTAATGTTCTAATTAACAATGGTCTCGTATGTTCTAAACTTTACTAACATGCAATAGTCCGTTCAACTTTCACAAGGCGATAACTTTATCATTCATAGCAACTTTAAATCATATCAAAGTCTGCTAGGGAATATACACTTTTCATTCAGACTATCTGTCTTTTACCTGTAAAGAAATGAAATTTTATTCCCGGACATGAATAACTCGTTTAGTCTTTCAAACAATATTCAATATTGATTGGACCACTGAGTCGGTCTTAGTCACCAATAAATGACATTTCAAGAAATCTTCTCTTCTAGTCAATAGAACGATTCAACATGTAATTATTCAAAGTTCACTTGTCATAATAATCAAAAGACCATTTCAAATGCAATAAGGATAATATACTTTCCCATATATGTATCTAACCGAACATCGATTAGAAGAAACAAAATTATAACATCATGTGTATTTTCTTATAAAATTCCAATAGATGAAATATAATAGAATGCCAAAGAGAAATAGAGCAGTGCTGATTATGAACTAATCAGGTTATCAATACCTTTGTCTATACATTATGATTAGAAAGCATTCCATACAACAAAATTTCATTAGAGGATAGATAGCCACAGGAATACCTCTGAGAATAAATATTCACATAAAATACCCCAGAAGAGACTGCCAAAATTTCTTCAGTTATAACGGCCATGCTCAGATATCTTATCTTTTAAATATTATTCCTTCAACTATTCCTGAATAGATCGATTCACCGAAGCTAACTTCTTCACCAACTGTGATATGGCATAATCCAAGAGATTCTTTGGATCAGTTCGATACCATTCTAATTCTGCCTCTACTCATTAACCCATCTCAATCTCTAATCATATTCGTAATCATTCTACAGCTGAACTCTTAGGTCTAATACTTATGAACTTATCAGTACAAATCTCATGAAATTACTTTACAAAATACCACTCTGGTAAGAGGGTGGGTGATGTGAGCACACCCGGGGCATCCTCGAATGCAAATTAAGAACTAATCGAGCTTCCAAAAGGCCCCATGACTCGAGCTCGAACCAAGCAAATTCAAGACACTTTATCAGCCTTGGTGTTACGCATTTGGGATGATAATAAGGTCCAAGACGTTGGGAGAGCTAAGGACAATGCCTTGAAGACTCAATGCATTCTTTTGCAATCTGATCTCAGCTCCTTTCCAGCTCTTTATGCGTCATTCAGCTCCAATCAGCTTGCTTGAGCTCGATTTAGCTCACTTGAGCTCAAATTTAGCTTGTTTCAGCTCATTTCTTTTACATTACAATAAACTAAGTTTAAACTTTATTCTTAATTAAGTTTGCAATAGCTCATGCCGAATTCCCTAGCTCAACTTAGCTCACTAAGTGTTTTTAACTATTTAAGCTAGCCGAATTTAATTTGATAGTTGACTTATAATTAATGTGTCTGAATTTAGTTAGAGTCATTAAGTTGTTTAGTTAATATCTTTAATTATGATTATATGAATAATTATTTTATTTAATTATGTTATTTAATTATGTAGGTTCAGCCGAATGTGGAGATTCATTCATGTCAAGGTGCATGTACGGGAATGTTCGTTGAATGGGAAGATTCATGCATAGTTCGGTTCAATGTTTGGAGGACTTACATTCATGTACATGGAGGATTAATTGTATACAATGGATATTGAAGAATACATCTCACTTGGACGGCACACATGCATGAATGAGGGACAATTAATGCAAGTGCATGTACGGCTAGGTTCAAGCTCCCTTCTATGTTCTATGTACAGCCGAATGCATGTGGGAGGACCCTTGGGGTTTCAAAGCACCTATTCAGCCAAGAGACACCTCTTGGAAGCTTCATGCACCCCATGGTCGAACCTAGACAACCCATTGAGCTACCAAAGACTCACATTCATCCAAGTGATTAAAGTTCATACATGAAGCTGTCCAAACACATCCCCATCAGCCGAATCAAGACTAGTTAATTAATGTTTTCATTCTAGAACATTCTAGCTAGTTAATGACTGAATTTGCTTAGTCTTTAAGCTAGCTAGTTTGTCCATTCGGTTACTACAAAATAGCTTATAAATAGTTTGCTCATTTCATTGTAAAAGGACTTTTGCTAAATTTGTTAATAAACATTGTTCTTGTGAGGTTGCTTCCTCTCATATCTCGTACAAGTTTCGAAGACTTATCTAGTTTGTGCTAGTGGCGTCTACCGATCTTGTTTGAACTATCACTAGCTTTGGTGTGGCGTTCACCTATCCATCTATCCATATTTTTCACCTTAACCATATAGGAATCGGGGTGAGACTTTTTAGTGTTGAATCATTCCTGACGTTGAGTTCGTTTTCCATTCCCATTCCCATTTCAAAATTCTTTCTTATTAACTAAACCGAACCGTCTATCCTTCATCCATCTTTGCTACCCTTAGCCGAACCTATTGCTAATTCTACACTTATTGAAACCTTCCGCTTATCCTATTCTATTTTTTTACTTCTATTACTAAAAATTCGAGGCACGAACAACTCTCTCGACTACGATCGGGCAACTAAGTGAATTTGACTCAACTTCCCGAGCCGGATCACATCATTTGGTATCAGAGCTTGTAAAACGAGAGGTGCCGACATTCGTATCAAGATCGAAATAGGTTCGTTGTGAAAAAAATTCGAGTAAAAAAATGAAAAAAATTCTTCAAGTTGTAATTTTCATTTTTCTCTATTGTAATAGTGGTATTGTGAAGTATTAAAAGAAGAAGAAGAAGAAAAAAAATCAAAATTAAAAAAAAAAAAGAGAAGTGACCAAGTTCTTTTCTTTTGTTATATTTTGTTCCGATCGTCAATTATTCTTTTCAGCAATTTTTAACCCCCCATCTCCAAAATGCCACACTACACTGAAGAAAATTATTCTTTTAGCCTTCTCGTACACCCTAACATCTTATCCCTTGTAACTGATTTTGAAGCCGACCCTAAAGCACCAAGACGAGTCAAGAGAAACAAACTACGAGGTTACGAGAGTAAGCTTGAGTGGTAAAAGGCTGGAGAGTGTGAGAGCATTTGAGAGTTGAAAAAAGCCTAAAAGCGAGTGAAAACACGAGTGGAGTACTCATCCATTATTTTCTTTCCGAGTGAAATAGTGAGGTTTGTGGTGAGGATTTCATCTTTCTATTTTAATTTTTTTTGTTTCTAAATCATGTTGCGAGAAGAAATTTCAGAATTTGATTTTCAGTATTTGTTGAAAGAGATGGAGTGCATGCTCGATCAAAAGATCAAGCCTATCCAAGAAAAGTGAGATCATCGAGCAAGAACCGAAAGAGAGCAAAGTTCATCAAGTCGAGGGACGGAATCAAGACTTTCAAGAAAACAATCGTCCAATGACTATTTGGGAAGAGACCTATATCGTGGATCTTCTTCATCAAAGAATTTGAGACGAAGTCAAACAAATTTTGAGTTTGAAGCCTATTATGGTGGCAAACAAGAAATCACAAGCCGATCTTCGTGTACACCAAGTTATTCATCAATGAAGAATCAATCTCGAAGAGATGATTATCGTCTGTATGAAGACCCCTCCTCTCATTCTCAACGAGAAGTCTCTCATTTTGATTCCTTCTTGTATTCTTCCTCTTGTAATAAAAGTGAAAAAACAAGTGAGAAAGAATTTAAAAGAAAAAGAGAAGGAAAAAGAAAAAGAGATCGAGAGTGAAAAAGAATGTGAGAAGAAAAGGAAAATTGAAAAAGAAATTGAGTCTGAAGAGAGAAAAGATATTGAGCAAGAAAAGAGTGTTGTCGATGAAAATGAAATAAGAAAAAGAGATGCAAGAGAACAAGAAAAAGTGAGTAGTGTTCGTACTAACCCACATGTGAGATTTCCTCGTGTTGTTCCTTTTTAGGTTTCTGAAGATCCGAGAAAATAATTTTGACTTCAATACCTTTCCGAGGAGAAAAGGTTTACTTTGATTGAAAGAGGTAACATTTTCAACGATCCTCGTTCACCTTTGCCAAAAGGTAAGCAAGGTATGAGTTTTGAAGTTTTTAAAACACATCAGCCTCATTCGATTGTCGATGGAAACTTTGTTAATGTTTTGGGTTTCGAAAAGCACTTGTACCATGGCATGGTTGATTATTCTTTCTTGATTAATAATGATTTGTTTGTTTCAAATGTTGATAATAAAAGTGCTACTCATAAAAAATGTGTTGTTGATAGTATGTTGGTGAAGTAATCATTAATAGGCAATTGCAAGGTTTGGTTGTACAAGATAATGAATCATGTAACCTTTTTCATTTGCTTGATTGTGGTAATAATGTATGGATGAGAATCGAGACATATGAATGTTTAAAAACATGCATGTCTAATTTTCCTTTGTTTCGTTTGTGTGATAAAACATTGACTAGTAAAATGCCTAGTTCATTTGATTTTGATGGTGGGTGTTTAATGCTATGGTCCAAGAGGCTCGAACATAATTTGCATACTCATAACTTTAGTTTGCTTCATGTTCCTACCATGCTGACAGCCAATAAATATTCAAGTCAACGTAAAATGGTAAACAAAAACTTCATTTTTGATCCCAGTGATTATTATTATTTATTGATGATCAAGGGATTTGATTCAAGCATTTTTTATTGTCGAGATTCTAACTGTCGAAAGCTTTGTTACTCTGGATCATTATTAATTGAAATCAAGCCTTCTGAATTTCGTGTGAGTGGATGTGTAAACCATTTATGCTTATTTGATGTTTTGTCTTTAAATCTAAACACAAAGTTGTGGATTTGTGAAAGGTTGCAAATGTTAAATCAAAGTTTTGGTTTTATATCGTTGTTCCTAGAATTTGAGTCGTGGACTTTTGTTGTTCAAACTTTTGAGTCACGAATGCTTCATGGATCTAGTTTGCTTTCAACAAAGAACAAGGTAAGATCCACTTTTATTTTTGATCCCAGCATTGGTTTATTTGCCCAAGTTTGGATTAAGAAGTTGGAGCGAGATTGTATGTTCTTAATTCGGTGTTTCCCTAAACTTCTTCTTTATTTTGTTGTTGAAACTTTGAAATGGCCTATCCAAAAAGAGGAAGGACATTTGACTAATATTTTGTCTTTTCGAGTCTTGTGTGACTTTCAGGTTATTGTGTGTAACACCCCGAACCCGAGACCGTTGCCGGTGTCGGACACGAGGGGTTAACAAGCCAAAACCACTTATGGCACCGACCAATTTGACATTCCAGGCAAGCTGGAAAACTGCGTTGCTGTCGCCTTAAAAAGCATATCTCGAGTTTCACAACTCGGAAACTGATTCCGTAAATTTTCCCTGAATTTAGACTCATATATCCATCCATGGATTTATTTCTAGAATTTTTGGTCGGTCCAATTGGTACAGTTTATTAGTTAAAGTCACCCATGTTACAGGGGTCGACTACACTGACCTTCGCGCATTACAACTTGAATATCTCTCTGTACAGGGTTTCAATACTGATGCCGTTTATTTCTAATGAAACTAGACTCAAAAAGGAATCTGAACATATTATGCATGACTTCTAATTCATTCTGGATAATTTATGGTAAATTTTCAAAGTCACGACAGGGGACCCAGAAACCGTTCTGGCCCTGTCTCACGATAACTTTAATATCTCTTAACACGTAACTCCTATGACCGTTTCGTTTCTTCCATATGAAAGTAGACTCATCAAGGTTAATTTACATAATTCTTTCACTATTTAATACCATCCCTACAATTTTTAGTGATTTTTCACATTCCCGTCACTGCAGCTGGCAGCACCTGTTTTTAAGGTAGGTCTTACCTATTTTGTAGTCTCCATGAACCAACTAGTCTTGCCATACATAGGTTCACCTATGATCATTTTTAGCCATTCCAATGGCTGATCATGTGACCAACACTCCCATTTCCAATCCATAATCACATCATGAAACCATATATATATACAAATCACAAATGGTCTAAGTTCGTACTTTACTTCTACGAGCCATTTTAGCATGGCCGCATACATGTACATCACAACACATTTGAACCAACAAGGGGTAGTCCTATACATGCCATTTCAAAGTTCAACCAAAATTATACCAAAATGGAGGCTTTGATAGTGTGGATGACTTCGACTTCAATGATCCCGTATCCGATCGCTAACGAACAAAATCTATAAAGCGAGAGCCAAAGCAACGGGTAAGCATTTTTATGCTTAGTAAGTCTCAAGCAATAAAATCAGCTTTAACTAAAGCATTACATTCACATAGCCAAATGAATCATTTCATTAATACACATTCACATAATCATACTTACTTCACACTTCATCATTGTATACTTTCACAAGATATCAACCAATTCAATAGCTGAAAATTCGTTAGCCGATTGAACGAATGTTACTCAAACATATCGACTTTTCCAATGCACATATAAACATACCTTATCCTTTGGGCTTTTCGAGCGTACTAATTAAATTTATTACAGCAACCGACGCTCACCTTCAGCCCAAGCTTCTTGAATACAACCGGATATAACCACATGCACGAATGCCTTGGTCTTAGCCGGATAGAACGACTTGCACAAATGCCTTGGTATTAGCCGGATTTAACAACTTGCACGAATGCCTTGGTCTTAGCCGGATGTAGTCACTAGCACAATTGCCTTGGTCTTAACTCGGATATAATTACTAGCATAAATGTCTTGGGACTTAGCCGGATATCATTCAATTGCTCATGCACACACATACATCAATAATCATTACACATCCATGTTTCATTTTCGTTACTAAGGCTCAAACACAAACATATCACTAGCATAATCGCCTTCGGGACTTAGCCGGATATCATTCAAATACTCATACACACATAAATCAATAATCATTATACATCCATATTTCATTTCACATAATTGAGTAGGGTCATTTCTTGAGGACTTACCTCGGATGTTGTCGAACGGCTTCAACGGCTATTCGATCACTTTTTCTTCCCTTTATCGGATTTAGCTCCCTTTTGCTCTTGAGCTTAACGAATACAAGTAGAAGTATTCAATATTTCTATCAATAATGTTTACTAGAAAATCACATTCGGCATCTCATATCATCTCACTTTATTATAATTTATCATTCAACCTTTGAACCAAAACGCCATTATATGGCCACATATACATACATCCATATATTTAAGCTCAAGAATTTTAACATAACATCAAGTGCTCAAATTACTCATGTGGCCGATTACACATGGTCATAAATACACAAAATCAAAAATAATTTCAAGGTTTTTCACACTATACATGTACTAGGCGAATGTACATGCAAATTTCACAACATTCTTCAACAAATTTCTTCTTTAAACAAACATATTTATCACTTTCTTCATAATCAAAATATCATGTGCAAACATATATACACATATAGGTGCATGGCGAATCTCAAGGTGTTCATAACCCTCTAAAACACAAATTTTACCAATCAAGTAACAAGCATAAATCATGCTCATGAATGCATCATGGCGAATACATCACAATCATACCCCATTGAACTTTGGTCATGGTTAAACAAAGAACTCAATGTCTTACTCAAGATTGCTACAAAGAAATTTCAAGAGTAGTCAATCCATCATTGCATGCATCATTAGCAAGCTTCACATTTAGCATGCAATGGCTTTAACACAATATCAACCTTGGCCAAATACCATTTTTCATGGCATAGCAAGGATTTGAACCATGGCTAACATGCACATCAAGTTAGCAACCAAAACAAGCATGAATCTCATGACACAACCTCATACATACCTTAATCTTGATGCAAGTTTAGCCAAATCTCCTTCTAGATCTCTTCTAAACAAAGAAAATGAAGCAAAAATCTCTTCTTCCCTTAGGAATTTCGGCCAAAGGAAGGAGGGAAAAGATGAACAATTTTTTTTGTTTTTCTTTCTTAGTCTTTGCTCAAAGAAAGGATGAATGACAACTTTTTTTTCTTTCTTTCTCTCTAGCTACGGCACCATGGGGGGGGGCATCCATGCTCATTTTTTTTTTCATTTCTTAATTCTTTCTACATAATGCACTAACTAAACATGTTGGAAACATGTCCCCTTGCCCATAATCTAGACATGGCCGGCCACTCATCCAAAATAAATGGACTATTTGACATGCAACTCCATTTATTTTGCTTCATTCCTTTATTAACCTCTTAAAATTAGCTACATATTTTTAAATCCTTTCACATGAGTCCTTTTTCTTTCAATTCACAATCAAATTAACTAAATCAAAGAATTCAAAATTCACACATGCATTTTCCCATATTCTAGACAATAAATATTACGTTCGAGCATGTCGGTGACTCGGTTTAGCGGTCCCGAAACCACTTCCCGACTAGGGCCAATTTTGGGATGTCACATTGTGAGCCATTCTACCCCATTCGACAACCAAGGGCCTAGTGACAACGACCGCTTTTTCGCAAGCAAATGGCCCAACTTGAGGACAAGTCGCTTTGAAGACAGGGGGAATGATGTGAGCACGCCTAGGGCATCCTCGAATGCAAATCAAGAACTAATCGAGGTTCTAAAAGGCCCCATGACTCAAGCTCGAGCCAAGCAAATTCAAGATGCTTTATCAGCCTTGGTGTTGCACATTTAGGATGATAACAAGGTCCAAGACGTTGGGGGAGCTAAGGACAATGCCTTGAAGACTCAATGCATTCTTTTGCAATCCGATCTCAGCTCCTTTCCAGCTCTCCATGCGTCATTTGATAGTTGACTTATAATTAATGTGTCTGAATTTAGCTAGAGTCATTAAGTTGTTTAGTTAATATCTTTAATTATGATTATATGAATAATTATTTTATTTAATTATGTTATTTAATTATTTAGGTTCAGCCGAATGTGGAGATTCATTCATGTCAAGGTGCATGTACAGGAATGTTCATTGAACGGGAAGATTCATGCATGGTTCGGTTCAATGTTTGGAGGACTTACATTCATGTACATGGAGGATTAATTGCATACAATGGATATTGAAGAATACATCTCCCTTGGACGGCACACATGCATGAATGAGGGACAATTAATGCAAGTGCATGTACGGCTAGGTTCAAGCTCCCTTCCAAGTTCTATGTACAGCCGAATGCATGTGGGAGGACCCTTGGGGTTTCTAAGCACCTAGTCGGCCAAGAGACACCTCTTGGAAGCTTCATGCACCCCATGGCCGAACCTAGACAACCCATTGAGCTACCAAAGACTCACATTCATCCAAGTGATTAAAGCTCATACATGAAGCTGTCCAAACACATCCCCATCAGCCGAATCAAGACTAGTTAATTAATGTTTTCATTCTAGAACATTCTAGCTAGTTCATGACCGAATTTGCTTAGTTTTTAAGCTAGCTAGTTTGTCCATTCAGTTACTGTAAGATAGCTTATAAATAGTTTGCTCATTTCATTGTAAAAGGACTTTTGCCAAATTTGTTAATGAACATTGTTCTTGTGAGGTTGCTTCCTCTCATATCTCATACAAGTTTCGAATACTTATCTAGTTTGTGCTAGTGGCGTCTACCGATCTTGTTTGAACTTATCACCAACTTTGGTGTGGCATTCACCTATGCATCTATCTATATTTTTTACCTTAACCATATAGGAATCGGGGTGACACTTTTTAGTGTTGAATCATTCCTGACGTTGAGTTCATTTTCCATTCCCATTTCAAATTTCTTTCTTGTTAACCAAATTGAGCCGTCTATCCTTCATCCATCTTTGCTACCCTTAACCGAACCTATTGCTAATTTTACACTTCTTGAAACCTTCCGCTTATCCTATTCTATTTTTTTACTTCTATTACTAAAAATTTGAGGCACGAACAACTCTCTCGACTACGATCGGACAACTAAGTGAATTTGACTCAACTACCCGGGTCAGATCACATCAATGGGGTCTTAAGGTCCCTAACTCGTTTCTCATACTCATATACATATAACACTAGTTCCTTATCAAAGTAACATTTTCACAAGCATATCATTCACTTCAAGCAAACTATTATTCACATTAGTATGACACGAACTTTCTAGTTATCTTATTTAAACAAGTGTATTTATGCATGCATTCTATGGATTCTGAACAACTTTACTTATCATCTTCATTTACTCAAACAAGTCATGCACATGACATCACATGGGTGCCAAACAAACATGAATAAGCATATCACAATCTAAACTTTCATCTTGTACATCATCATATATATATATCATTACAATCATGTAACTCAATTAAATAAATTTAGCACATTTACTTAAGCTCTATGAGTTTGGCCATTATAGTTGTCCAAACAAGTATACATGAACATTCGTTCCATAAATAAGGTGGGCAAGTTAATCAAATACATACATTGACTAGAGCAAATCAGTCATATATATCATAGTACTTTCGACTAAACATGGATAAGCTTATCACAATATATTCCTTTATCTCATTTAAAGATATTATTGAAATTCATTGACATTCAACGTCCAATCGGGACAATGACATTTTTATCCGTAACATGATATTGTAAACCTTTATTCATACCTTTATGAATTTCTTTTTATCACATTCACTTAATCAAACAGGTCAAGTGCACAATATCATATGAACATCAGACAAGCATAGGTATTCATCGTAACATGAACTTTCATCTCACATGTTATCACGTGTATATCATGGACTTTTATTCATTATTTCCTGAGTTTAGGCTCATCATAATTGTACCTTTCTCGAATACACTAGCTTTACATTGAACATGGTCGGTGTAGATTAGTTGAAGAGTACCTTTGTCTAAACAAGATAATTCTCAATCGCGTCGGGAGACATCACACTATCACAGATTGCTGGCATGTATAGCTAGACTCTCATCCATGCTAGGTTAGTCTAAGAATCGACTAAACCATAGCTTTGATACCACTAAATGTAACACCCCTTACCCGTATCTGACCCCGGAACAGGGTTCGAGGTGTTACCAGACTTAAACATTTACAATCATGCAAAATCGGGCCATAAAATTTCAGCCAAATTAAAATTTTTCAAGCACATGTATATCGTCCCTTATACGAACCTTCGAGGCCTAAAACATATATCGGGCTAGTTCGGGACCAAACCGGGAACTTTCGATAAACTTTGGACAACTTAACAATTTTTTTTACTTTGGAGAGTCACACGCCCGTGTGGGTTGGGCCGTGTGGCTTGGGACACGCTCGTGTCAACAGCCCGTGTAACTCTCTATTTTTGACGTCAGCAAGAAATTTAAACCATACGTCCATGTCACATGCCCGTGTGCTAGGCCGTGTCCTCCACACGGCGAGACGCATGGCCGTATCTTTGTCCGTATGGCCAACACTAAGGCTATTTTCAAAGCCTTCTGTTACCATTAGTACCTCACATACTTAAATACATTATAAACACATATATTGTAGCATCAAGTAGATAATTAAACATCCTCCATTAAGACTCAATTGTAATATTCATATGTCGACATACATATGTGTTGCTTACTCATTTTATACCAAGTCTAAACATACCAATTTACAATCAATTAAACATGTCATTTTGATTATCACTTATACATTTATACCATGCTTGGCAATATTTCACATTTACAAATGACATGCTTGCCTAAGTCATTCCACACTAATTTCGTTTTCTAGCATTATTGACTTATTGCCATATCACACTTTTATTCTCTAATTATGATCACTTCTTTTGGTCAAAAGACATTCATCAAGCATACATACCGTAACACTAACCATTCATATCAAACAAATATAATCACATGACCACATCACAAGGCATCAATACATAGCTTGGATAAATAGGCTTACAAGCCATCACCCATATAAGCCACGTCTCATGGCTAAACACAACGAATCAGTCTAAGCCAACATCTTGACGGAATCAGAAGACTACACATCATAATAACAAAGTCCCTATACATGTCACTCACTCAAATACACCTAAGGTTAATCAATACCCCAACGGTAATAGTTTGATAGTGTGATGCTGCCTCCGACGACGTCCAACCCCGAGCTAACCTGAAAACACTAAAGAAATGAAAAGGAGGGAGTAAGATTTACGCTTAGTAAGTCCATATGAAAATAATAAGCAATATGCCAACATGCTACTCAAGGTAAAACGACTATAATTACACTTTTACTTATTTTCTGGTCATGTTGTTTTTCTCAAGTCATAGTTACTAACTTGTTTTTATCTGGAGATATGGAACTCAAAATTAAGATCCGCTAATTTTCCCCAAAGTAGACTCACATATCTTCTTACCATAAAATTTTAAGAATTTTTTGTCTAGCCAATAAGTACAGTTTATTCTTTAAAGTTACCCCTTTTTTGCTGTCTGACAGTTCTGACCCCTCTTCACTAAAAACTATTTATCTCATAATACGGGACTCGGATGATGTTCCTGTCTATTTACCTTGAAAATAGACTCATAAGGATTTTAATCATAAAAATTTTAACCCACAAATATTTTTTTTACAATTTTCAATGATTTTCTCAAATAATAATAGGGGATTTCAAAATTATTCTAAATCTGTCGCACAATAATTTAAATATCTCATAATCTGATATTCATTTTCTTACATAATTTATTCTATGTGAAACTAGACTCAATAAGCTTTAATTTAATATTTTATTCATCCTAAAATTCAATTTCCACAATTTTTGGTGAATTTTCAAAGTTGGACTACAACTACTGTCCAAAACAGTTTTAGTACAAAAATGATGATGACTAAGTTTATCACACCTTCATTTCTTTTAAATTAGAAATCTATGCATTTATAAACAATATCATAGTCCATCAACTTAACACAACATCACTTCACAATGCTCATGGACTAACCACTCGTGGATTTCATATTCAATTGAGTTTTTGTACATACCTGTACTCATTCGTAACATAACTCAAGTTCATTCTCACCAATGACATACCTCATGGGGACAATCACCAGATCCTTCCTTGAATTGCCCGTTGAACACTAGGAACACTAATGGATACATTGAAACTTGCACATAGTGCCATATACGCAGCTAGAACCAACTCATAGCACGTAACATATGTAGCGAAAGCTAACACATATTATGTAATGCTCGCATTTGAGCTACTCACAGGTCTGTACATAAAGTCAGCACCCGAACCCTAAGGCATTAACATGATATGCTCGCTCAGCGAGCTACTCACGGGTCTGATCACATAGTCAGCATCCGGACCCATATTACATATATCACTTATCTCATGAACTCAGACATAACTCATGAGTTCAGACCATATAGTTCCTCATGACATATCCCGTGTATCCTATACTATTCTTGAGGTTCAAACAGGGTTTCTTGTCTAACTCAATGTCATCGCACTTGCTCATAATGTCATTTATTCTTTCATCATACATTTCATACTTTCATGATAGTAATAAAACATTTAAATGTACATATTATCAAAGCATTAAAATATGCTACAACATCACATTATTTGCTTATGTACTTACTTGTCGTATCTTCATCAAGATTATCTGTATAATCAATCATACAATTTATATAATAATAACAATAAAGCATTTAATATTCAATTGTAACATTGCATTATTATTATCACACGAACTTACCTCGATTGAAAATTTTGGCCCATTATTCCATTTTAGTCCATAACTTTGTGCTTTCCGATTTAAGCTCAAATCTCAGTTTTCTTGATCTATAATGATAAACTATTTTAATCACCATATTAACCAATACATTTCATAATTTATACTTTGGCAAAATGACCATTTTTCCCCTAGACTTTCAAAAATTTATGATTTTACCCCTAGGCTCGTAAATCAATTTTTATCTAATTTACTCACTACCCAAGCCGAGCCGAATTCTTTTTATACTAGGAGACGCCCACAATTCTCATTATTACTCAATTCTTATCACTCATTTTTCCATCTTTACAAAATGGTCCATTTTAGGTGTTTTCATGAAAATCCTTTCACAAAAGTTGTTTATTACACAACCAAGATTCATTTTCTTCCATAAAATTTCAGTTAACAACACATATGCTTTCATGGTGAAACCCTAGAATCTCAACCATTTTGCAAAATAATCCCTTCAATAACTAGATCAAGCTTTAGGGGTTCCAAAAACACAAAAATTATCAAAAAAGGCCACCAAGAAGACTTACTTACAAGAGTATAAGGTTGCTGAAAATTTTGAGCTTCCATTGCTATTTTCTTGAAGAAATACTGGTGGAGAAAGAAGGAGAGAGATGAGAAAATGACAACTTTTCCTATTTGTTTTATTTTATTCAATTTTATCACCTAATTTCCACCAAATGTTGACTTTTCTATTTCTTTGTCTCCTATGGCCGGCCACCTCTCTCAAAAGGGTCTATTTGCCCTTTAAAGACCTTCACAATATGATTCATAGTCAATTTGCACCTTTAGCTAATAAAATAGGACTTTTGCGCTTTATGCGATTTAGTCCTTTTTCACAATTAAGCTCACACACGCTAAAATTAACTCACCAAATTTTTATTGCACTTATCTAATCATGCTATGACACATAAAATAATATTAAAAATAATTTCTCCAGCCTCGGAATAGTGGTTCTGAAACCACTGTTCTGACTAGGCCCAAAATCAGGTTGTTGCACAAATTATATGCTTTACAATTATGAAAATGAGTGTTCACTAAAACAATTGATAACAGGTGGAGATAGTTGCTAGCCTATTTGGATCTGTATCAAGTGTTGATATAATTGGATTTCACCTAGCTGAGACATTGCACCTTCGGGATAAATCAGAGCCGTGAAATATGTAACACCCCTTACCTGTGTTTGACGCCGGAACAGGGTATGAGGCATTACCGGACTTAATCACTAATCATCGTATAAAAACCGATTCGTAATTTCACTCTAATTTAAAACTTTTTCAAACACATTCAAGCTATCCCTTAAAAAGAGCTTACAAGGCCCATATCATGCTTTAATTCAACCACACACATAGGCAAGCATGCACATTGATAAATTGCATCATTTAATTAATAACATAATCAAGACTATCTACATTAAATGACTTTATACAATAGAGACCTTCAAATAACATTGGTCAGTATTTTAAGCCAATTCCTAGCAACTTAATAACAATTTAAGGAGTCTCCATACATGCCAAAGACTTAAAATACTTTAAGACCTTTATATATTGATCAATAGTTTGATAGTGTGATTTAACCTCCGGCAACCTCCAACTCGAGCTAACATCTGCAACACTATAGGAAAAAGGAAAGGAAGGGAGTAAGCATTATAACTTAGTAAGTAAGTATGTAAATATTAATAAACAATACATTATCATATTTTAAACAAAGTCACAATATGTTCCCGGAATATTACCATCACAAACACACATACTTTCACTATTACAATCATAAATAGGTTCAAAATAAGTTGTCTAGCAGAGTACCAGTAACTAAATTATTTATTTCTGGAGCTACAGAACTCCAAATTACAAACCGTTAATTTTCCTTGAAACTAGATTCACATATATTCTTACCATAAAATTTTCAAAATTTTTTGTCTAGCCAATTAGTACAGTTTATTCATTGAAGTCACCCCTGTTTCACTGCTCAACTGTTCTGACCACTCTTCACTACGAATCAATTTCACCTCGTACAGAATTCAAAGGATGTTCTCCTTTATTTCATTTCAAACTAAACTCATTAAGGATTTCAAACATATAAATTATATCCCCTAATTATTTTTTTACAATTTGTAATGATTTTTCAAAGTCAAAATAGGGGATCACGTAGTCATTCTGAACCAGTCTCTCAAAAACTCAAATATCTCATAATATAGAATTCCTTTGCTTGCTTTGTTTTTTTATATGAAAATAGACTCATTAAGATCTAATTTGATATCTTATTCAGTCTCTGATTCAATTTCTAATATTTTTGGTAAATTTTTAGATTCACGTCACTGCAACTATCTATAACAGTTTTATTATCAATTTTGATCTTTCACACTTCAATTGTATTCATCACTTTCCCATAACAATCTTTTCAATTTCCAATCACATATCGAGCATATTGCTCATAAGTTACACATGTATATACTTACACTTATCATCACAAAGTCATACACAATTTCATTTAATCAATTTCCCAGTTGAACGCCTCGGAATAATAACAGATATGCGATGGTATCGCACACAACCCACCTTTAAAATCGAAGCTCTCTTGTACACATAGTGGCCTTCACTTAGCACCACTCATGTGACCTAGCTCGATTGTACACATAATTTTGGCTCTCTTGTACACATGGTGAACACTTAGTACCACCAATGTGACCTAGCCAGTTTATCTCGTAGCTCTCTTGTCTACATGGCGTCCTTCACCTGGAACCACGCATGAAACCTAGCTACATATATCCGATAGCTCTCTTGTCTACATGGTGTACACATAGTATCACCCATGCGACCTAGCTACATCATAATGTCTCGTAGCTCTCTTGTACACATGATGTGCACTTAGCACCATACATGTGACCTAGCTACATACCATCTGTATCACCCAATCTTTCCGAAGGTTCAACCGGGATTTCTCTCTCTTTCTAATACTTGATTCCATACTTCCAATAGTCAATTATGATTCAAAAATCAGCTACAATACATAAAATATGCTGAAATACAAAAACATAATAAAGATAATGTATTATTTACATACAAACTTACATACTTTATCATTTCCATGTCGAATTAATATTGAACATTTAAATCATCATAATTATACTTACTTTCAACACCTCGGTAATCATAGTAAATATATCAATTTTACATTGAAACATGCATAAATTAATGCTTATTATACATATGAACTTACATTGATACTAAACGGCCATTTTACCAACTTTCTCGATTTTTATTTTTCTCCCATTCTAGATTCAAATCTCATTTTCGGGATCTAAAACATCATATTTTACTTATTTAATTAATTTAATATTCAAAACAGTCCTTAACTCAAACTTTGGTAAAATTACAATTTTGCCCTAAACTTTTGCATATTTACACTTTTGCCCTAGGCTCTGGAATTAAACTTCATCCCTTATTCTCATGTTTTATGACATTCTGATCATTTTTCCTTCTATAGAAACATCAAATTCTCACTCTAACACATAGTTAATAACTTACCGATTAGTAGTTTTACTCATCTTTGCTTAAAACCGCTTAGCAAAAGTTGTTTAACATAATTTCAGCCTTCATATTTATTGAGCTTGGAAAGCTTGAAAACCCTAGCCATGGCTTCCCCCATGCTAATTTCGGCCTCCATGAAAAAGATGAGTCAATTTTGGCTTTATTTCTCGTTTTATTTCTTTTAATTACCAAATGACTAAAATGCCCTTAAGGTCTTTCTTTAAAATTGTCCTATTCATGCCCATTTTTGTCCAAACGAAATATAATGGTCTAATTACCATTTAAGGACCTCCTCTTTAAACCCCCATTTCAATCAAGTACTTATGAATTAGAACACATATTTTGCAACTTTTGCAATTTAGTCATAAAAGTCCAATTAAGCACTTTATCAGTAAAATTACTTAACGATATTTTTACTCAATATTTTAATCAATAAATAAACCTTAAAACTTAATCGGAATAAATTTTTCGACTTTGAATTCTTGGTTCTAAAACCATCGTTCGTTTAGACCCTAAATCGGTCACATTAAAGAACTTCGCAAATAAGCCCTAATAGGCAAATTAAACATGCAATCTATAAAATTTCTTATCAATACTCTAACACATGCATCTAATCACTCGGTAAATCATAAAAATTAATTGAAATAAACTTTTCTATCTCAGATTTGTGGTTTCACAACCACTATTCCATTTAGGCCCTATTTCGAGATGTTACATTTCTCCCCCTTTAGGGATTTTCGTCCCCGAAAATCTTACCGGTAAAAAGATTCAATATCTTTTCTCAAAATTTCTTAAACATCTCCAAACAAATTTTCTTCAAAGCGGTACTTTCAAAATCACCCCACTATCAAATTGAAATCCAATATAAACTAAGTTTCAACTCGGTATGACCTCTATATTATCGAAAACTATTTCCAATTCTCACATTTTCTTTCACTTTTTTAACCAAAACTCGCATTCACTATTAATACATCTCAATCATTATTCTTCCGTCTAATTTTATCATTACTAAATCCACATTATCCCATTCACAATCAAAATTTATTTTTAAAAAAAAATCCAGCAATCATATACTTTAAGCATCATACCGGATGAGTTAATTAACTAAGTCTAATCTTTCTTTAATCGTAACATTTCGAATTCGGAAAATCTTCATATTAACTCGACATCTTTTTCGCAATCGAGTTCATTTATTAAACCATTCTCAAATGCTATCACATTGTCAATTAATCTTATTGGAAGGGGGTGAGGCTGTAACACTTCTAACTTGCCTCTTATATATTCATGCATATAACTTATCACTCATCAATATATATATAATTTGCTTCAAATAACTCAACATGCATATTCATTTTACACAACCCTCCTATCATCTGATACAAACAAATACACTTATACATGCGTTCATAATTCTCAAATAGAATTACTCATAACATTCATTTAATTTCACAAGTTGCACTCATAGCATCACACAATTGCTAATCAACATGTACACTTATCATAATATAAACTTTCCCTTCATCTCATCTTTCATATTCCAAGAGAAATTCTTATTCACGACTTATTCATTATCACATAAACATCATGAACTAGTACTCTTACCTTTTACGAGTCTCATTTCATCTTAATATTATCACAGTTATATAATTCACTTTAGACAGACTTACACACATATTCATATTTTAAAACAAATGCACTCAAACATACATTCCACAAATTTGAGTAAATCTATTTATCACATTCACTTAGTCAAATAAGTTAGACACATAATATCATGTCAAAGTCAAACGAACATGGATGAGTTTATAACGAGGTAAACTTTTGTTTCTTTTGACTTTTCTATATTTCTCCACTTATGTCTATTTCATTTTACACTTGATCTCACACATATCATCACAAGTCAACAAGATCAGTTTAAGTACACCAATATATCCACCAAATTATACAAATTTTTACACTGTCGATGGTAGCTTGGTTGGAAAATACTTCATCTCAATGAACTATTTCATCGGGATCAGAAGGCATCACACTATCACAGGTAGTAATATGGCATGTATAGCTTAACTCTTACACATACTAGGTAAGTCCGAGAACCGACTAAACCATAGCTCTGATACGACTAAATGTAACACCCCTTACCCGTGTTTGACGCTGGAACAGGGTACGAGGCATTACAGGACCTAATCACTAATCATCGTATAAAAACTGATTCATGATTTCACTCTAATTTAAAACTTTTTCAAACACATTCAAGCTGTCTCTTAAAAAGAGCTTGTAAGGCCCATATCATGCTTTAATTCAACCACACATATAGGCAAGCATGCACATTGATAAATTGTATCATTTAATTAATAACATAATCAAGACTATCTACATTAAATGACTTTATACAATAGAGACCTTCAAATAACATAGGTCAGTATTTTAAGCCAATTCCTAGCAACTTAATAACATTTAAACGAGTCTCCATACATGCCAAAGACATAAAATACTTTAAAACCTTTATATATCGATCAATAGTTTGATAGTGTGATTTAACCTCCGGCAACCTCCAACTTGAGCTAACATTTACGACACTATAGGAAAAAGGAAAGAAAGGGAGTAAGCATTATAGCTTAGTAAGTAAGTATGTAAATATTAATAAACAATACATTATCATACTTTAAACAAAGTCACAATATGTTCCCAGAATATTACCATCACAAACACACATACTTTCACTATTACAATCATAAATAGGTTCAGAATAAGTTGTCTAGCAGAGTACCAGCAACTAAATTATTTATTTCTGGAGATACAGAATGCCAAATTACAAACCGTTAATTTTCCTTGAAACTAGATTTACATATATTCTTACCAAAAAATTTTCAAAATTTTTTGTCCAGCCAATTAGTACAGTTTATTCATTGAAGTTACCCCTGTTTCACTGCTCAACTGTTCTACCCACTCTTCACTATGAATCAATTTTCTCCTCGTACAGAATTCAAAGGATGTTCTCGTTTATTTCATTTCAAACTAGACTCATTAAGAATTTCAAGCATATAAATTATATCCCCTAATTATTTCTTTACAATTTTTAATGATTTTTCAAAGTCATAATAGGGGATCACGTAGTCATTCTAAACCAGTCTCTCAAAAACTTAAGTATCTCATAATATAGAATTCCTTTGCTTGCTCTGTTTTTGTTATATGAAAATAGACTAATTAAACTCTAATTTGATATCTCATTCAGTCTCTGATTCAATTTATACTATTTTTGGTAAATTTTTAGATTCACATCACTACAATTATCTAGAACAGTTTTATTGTCAATTTTGATCTTTCACACTTCAATTGTATTCATCACTTTCCCATAACAATCTTTTCAATTTCCAATCACATATCGAGCATATTGCTCATAAGTTACACACGTATATACTTACACTTATCATCACAAAGTCATACACAATTTCATTTAATCAATTTCCCAGTTGAACGCTTCGGAATAATAACATATACGCGATGGTATCGCACACAGCCCACCTTTAAAATCGAGGCTCTCTTGTACACATAATGGCCTTCACTTAGCACCACTCATGTGACCTAGCTCGATTGTACACATAATTTTGGCTCTCTTGTACACATGGTGAACACTTAGTACCACCCATGTGACCTAGCCAGTTTATCTCGTAGCTCTCTTGTCTACATGGCGTCCTTCACCTGGAACCACGCATGAAACCTAGCTACATATATCCGATAGCTCTCTTGTCTACATGGTGTACACATAGTATCACCCATGCGACCTAGCTACATCATAATGTCTCGTAGCTCTCTTGTACACATGATGTGCACTTAGCACCATACATGTGACCTAGCTACATACCATCTGTATCACCCAATCTTTCCGAAGGTTCAACCGGATTTCTCTCTTTCTAATACTTGATTCCATACTTCCAATAGTCAATTATGATTCAAAAATCAGCTACAATACATAAAATATGCTGAAATACAAAAACATAATAAAGATAATGTATTATTTACATACAAACTTACATACTTTATCATTTCCATGTCGAATTAATATTGAACATTTAAATCATCATAATTATACTTACTTTCAACACCTCGGTAATCATAGTAAATATATCAATTTTACATTGAAACATGCATAAATTAATGCTTATTATACATATGAACTTACATTGATACTAAAACTACCATTTTACCAACTTTCTCGATTTTTATTTTCTCCCATTCTAGATTCAAATCTCATTTTCGGGATCTAAAACATCATATTTTACTTATTTAATTAATTTAATATTCAAAACAGTCCTTAACTCAAACTTTGGCAAAATTACAATTTTGCCCCTAAACTTTTGCATATTTACACTTTTGCCCCTAGGCTCGGGAATTAAACTTCATCCCTTATTCTCATGTTTTATGACATTCTGATCATTTTTTCCTTCTATAGAAACATCAAATTCTCACTCTAACACATAGTTAATAACTTACCGATTAAGCCGTTTTACTCATCTTTGCTTAAAACCGCTTAGCAAAAGTTGTTTAACATAATTTCAGCCTTCATATTTATTGAGCTTGGAAAGCTTGAAAACCCTAGCCATGGCTTCCCCCATGCTAATTTCGGCCTCCATGAAAAAGATGAGTCAATTTTGGCTTTATTTCTCGTTTTATTTCTTTTAATTACCAAATGACTAAAATGCCCTTAAGGTCTTTCTTTAAAATTGTCCTATTCATGCCCATTTTTGTCCAAACGAAATATAATGGTCTAATTACCATTTAAGGACCTCCTCTTTAAACCCCCATTTCAATCAAGTACTTATGAATTAGAACACATATTTTGCAACTTTTGCAATTTAGTCATAAAAGTCCAATTAAGCACTTTATCAGTAAAATTACTTAACGATATTTTTACTCAATATTTTAATCAATAAATAAACCTTAAAACTTAATCGGAATAAATTTTTCGACTTTGAATTCTTGGTTCTAAAACCATCGTTCCGTTTAGACCCTAAATCGGTCACATTAAGAACTTCGCAAATAAGCCCTAATAGGCAAATTAAACATGCAATCTATAAAATTTCTTATCAATACTCTAACACATGCATCTAATCACTCGGTAAATCATAAAAATTAATTGAAATAAACTTTTCTATCTCAGATTTGTGGTTTCACAACCACTATTCCATTTAGGCCCTATTTCGAGATGTTACATTTCTCCCCCTTTAGGGATTTTCGTCCCCGAAAATCTTACCGGTAAAAAGATTCAATATCTTTTCTCAAAATTTCTTAAACATCTCCAAACAAATTTTCTTCAAAGCGGTACTTTCAAAATCACCCCACTATCAAATTGAAATCCAATATAAACTAAGTTTCAACTCGGTATGACCTCTATATTAATCGAAAACTATTTCCAATTCTCACATTTTCTTTCACTTTTTTTTAACCAAAAACTCTGCATTCAGCTATTAATACATCTCAATCATTATTCTTCTGTCTAATTTTATCATTACTAAATCCACATTATCCCATTCACAATCAAAATTTATTTTTAAAAAAAAATCCAGCATTCATATACTTTAAGCATCATACCTGGATAAGTTAATTAACTAAGTCTAATCTTTCTTTAACTGTAACATTTCAGAATTCAGAAAATCTTCATATTAACTCGACATCTTTTCAAGCAATCGAGTTCATTTATTAAACCATTCTCAAATGCTATCACATTGTCAATTAATCTTATTGGAAGGGGTGAGGTGTAACACTTCTAACTTGCCTCTTATATATTCATGCATATAACTTATCACTCATCAATATATATATAATTTGCTTCAAATAACTCAACATGCATATTCATTTTACACAACCCTCCTATCATCTGATACAAACAAATACACTTATACATGCGTTCATAATTCTCAAATAGAATTACTCATAACATTCATTTAATTTCACAAGTTGCACTCATAGCATCACACAATTGCTAATCAACATGTACACTTATCATAATATAAACTTTCCCTTCATCTCATCTTTCATATTCCAAGAGAAATTCTTATTCACGACTTATTTATTATCACATAAACATCATGAACTAGTACTCTTACCTTTTACGAGTCTCATTTCATCTTAATATTATCACAGTTATATAATTCACTTTAGACAGACTTACACACATATTCATATTTTAAAACAAATGCACTCAAACATACATTCCACAAATTTGAGTAAATCTATTTATCACATTCACTTAGTCAAATAAGTTAGACACATAATATCATGTCAAAGTCAAACGAACATGGATGAGTTTATAACGAGGTAAACTTTTGTTTCTTTTGACTTTTCTATATTTCTCCACTTATGTCTATTTCATTTTACACTTGATCTCACACATATCATCACAAGTCAACAAGATCAGTTTAAGTACACCAATATATCCACCAAATTATACAAATTTTTACACTGTCGATGGTAGCTTGGTTGGAAAACACTTCTGTCTCAACAGAACTATTTCATCGGGATCAGAAGGCATCACACTATCACAGGTAGTAATATGGCATGTATAGCTTAACTCTTACACATACTAGGTAAGTCCGAGAACCGACTAAACCATAGCTCTGATACGACTAAATGTAACACCCTTACCCGTGTTTGATTTGGAGCAGTACGAGGCATTACAGACCTAATCACTAATCATCGTATAAAAAGCGATTCATGATTTCACTCTAATTTAAAACTTTTTCAAACACATTCAAGCTGTCTCTTAAAAAGAGCTTGTAAGGCCCATATCATGCTTTAATTCAACCACACATATAGGCAAGCATGCACATTGATAAATTGTATCATTTAATTAATAACATAATCAAGACTATCTACATTAAATGACTTTATACAATAGAGACCTTCAAATAACATAGGTCAGTATTTTAAGCCAATTCCTAGCAACTTAATAACATTTAAACGAGTCTCCATACATGCCAAAGACATAAAATACTTTAAAACCTTTATATATCGATCAATAGTTTGATAGTGTGATTTAACCTCCGGCAACCTCCAACTTGAGCTAACATTTACGACACTATAGGAAAAAGGAAAGAAAGGGAGTAAGCATTATAGCTTAGTAAGTAAGTATGTAAATATTAATAAACAATACATTATCATACTTTAAACAAAGTCACAATATGTTCCCAGAATATTACCATCACAAACACACATACTTTCACTATTACAATCATAAATAGGTTCGAATAAGTTGTCTAGCAGTACCAGCAACTAAATTATTTATTTCTGGAGATACAGAATGCCAAATTACAAATCGTTAATTTTCCTTGAAACTAGATTTACATATATTCTTACCATAAAATTTTCAAAATTTTTTGTCCAGCCAATTAGTACAGTTTATTCATTGAAGTTACCCTGTTTCCTTTGCTCAACTGTTTCTACCCACTCTTCACTATGAATCAATTTTCTCCTCGTACAGAATTCAAAGGATGTTCTCGTTTATTTCATTTCAAACTAGACTCATTAAGAATTTCAAGCATATAAATTATATCCCCTAATTATTTCTTTACAATTTTTAATGATTTTTCAAAGTCATAATAGGGGATCACGTAGTCATTCTAAACCAGTCTCTCAAAAACTTAAGTATCTCATAATATAGAATTCCTTTGCTTGCTCTGTTTTTGTTATATGAAAATAGACTAATTAAACTCTAATTTGATATCTCATTCAGTCTCTGATTCAATTTATACTATTTTTGGTAAATTTTAGATTCACATCACTACAATTATCTAGAACAGTTTTATTGTCAATTTTGATCTTTCACACTTCAATTGTATTCATCACTTTCCCATAACAATCTTTTCAATTTCCAATCACATATCGAGCATATTGCTCATAAGTTACACACGTATATACTTACACTTATCATCACAAAGTCATACACAATTTCATTTAATCAATTTCCCAGTTGAACGCTTCGGAATAATAACATATACGCGATGGTATCGCACACAGCCCACCTTTAAAATCGAGGCTCTCTTGTACACATAATGGCCTTCACTTAGCACCACTCATGTGACCTAGCTCGATTGTACACATAATTTTGGCTCTCTTGTACACATGGTGAACACTTAGTACCACCCATGTGACCTAGCCAGTTTATCTCGTAGCTCTCTTGTCTACATGGTGTCTTTCACCTAGAACCACGCATGAGTCCTAGCTACATATATCCCATAGCTCTCTTGTGTACATGGTGTACACATAGTATCACCCATGCAACCTAGCTACATCATAATGTCTCGTAGCTCTCTTGTACACACGATGTGCACTCAACACCATACATGTGACCTAGCTACATACCATCTGTATCATCCAATCTTTTCGAAGGTTCAACCGGGATTTCTCTCTCTTTCTAATACTTGATTCCATACTTCCAATAGTCAATTATGATTCAAAAATTAGCTACAATACATAAAATATGCTGAAATACAAAAACATAATAAAGATAATGTATTATTTACATACAAACTTACATACTTTATCATTTCCATGTCGAATTAATATTGAACATTTAAATCATCATAATTATACTTACTTTCAACACCTCGGTAATCATAGTAAATATATCAATTTTACATTGAAACATGCATAAATTAATGCTTATTATACATATGAACTTACATTGATACTAAAACGGCCATTTTACCAACTTTCTCGATTTTTTATTTTTCTCCCATTCTAGATTCAAATCTCATTTTTCGGGATCTAAAACATCATATTTTACTTATTTAATTAATTTAATATTCAAAACAGTCCTTAACTCAAACTTTGGCAAAATTACAATTTTGCCCCTAAACTTTTGCATATTTACACTTTTGCCCCTAGGCTCGGGAATTAAACTTCATCCCTTATTCTCATGTTTTATGACATTCTGATCATTTTTTCCTTCTATAGAAACATCAAATTCTCACTCTAACACATAGTTAATAACTTACCGATTAAGCCGTTTTACTCATCTTTGCTTAAAACCGCTTAGCAAAAGTTGTTTAACATAATTTCAGCCTTCATATTTATTGAGCTTGGAAAGCTTGAAAACCCTAGCCATGGCTTCCCCCATGCTAATTTCGGCCTCCATGAAAAAGATGAGTCAATTTTGGCTTTATTTTCCCTTTGTATTTCTTTTAATTACCAAATGACTAAAATACCCTTAAGGCTTTTTTGAAAAATTTTATCCTATTCATGTCCATTTTTGTCCAAACGAAATATAATGGTCTAATTACCATTTAAGGACCTCCTCTTTAAACCCCCATTTCAATCAAGTACTTATGAATTAGAATACATATTTTTCAACTTTTGCAATTTAATCTTAAAAGTCCAATTAAGCACTTTATCAATAAAATTACTTAACGGTATTTTTACACAATATTTTATCAATAAATAAAACTTAAAACTTAATCGGGATAAATCTTTCAACTTTGAATTCGTGGTTCTAAAACCATCGTTCCGTTTAGGCCCTAAATCGGGCTGTTACAGCAACTTCTGCAAATAACCCTAATAGGCAAATTAAACATGCAATCTATAAAATTTATTATCAATACTCTAACACATGCATCTAATCACTCGATAAATCATAAAAATTAATCGAAATAAACTTTTCTATCTCAGATTTGTGGTTTCGTAAATACTATTCCATTTAGGCCCTATTTCGAGATGTTACAAAATATTTACAAAGTAATCAGCATTATCCAAAACTACTGTGTTTGTACTTATTTACTTCATCTATTCTATAAAAATGGTATGCTCGAGATCAATGTTGGAGTGGAATTCAAAACTGAAATAACTCAAAATTGCTATGGCTAGAATATGGTTGAACGCAAATCATGAAGCCGATTAGTTCTAGCTCACTCTTCTAAAGCAAGTAGGCATGCCTTCTCCAGTTATGTTGGCCAGTCCACTCCAACAAGCAAGGGATTCAACTCCATCGTAACTCGAAAGTCTAAGATTGATGCAAAATGGGCCCACTTTGTTTTGATGCATATCTCATGGGTTGCATCCCATTCAAACAGGCCATGGACCAATTGTGACCTTGGTCAGTAAGTTTCTTTCCTGATCTCAAGCAAGCCAATTCCAAATAGGGTTTGATCAATCTCTTCATGTAAACATCAAGGCTCTTGTTCAACAAATTGGCACAATCCATAGAGATATTTAGTCCCTCCATCTCTAACTTCTGTTCGGACCTCTTCCTCAAAGAACCGCTGTTAAGTAGTTCACCCTAGCAATAACAAGTTTCGAAAGTAGATGTTGCTCTGTTCCATAGTACATTTTGCATTCCTTTAGTGTTCAAAGTGATGCCAAGTGGAGCTCTAACAGGACTTCTACTGTAAGTGCTCAGACTTCTCGTAGCTTGATCGACCTCTTCTCCATCCTTGATAGAGCTAGGCGGCCTGCTACCCGAAGAAAGCAACTCAGTAGCACTATGTTGTTCTTGAACTTTACGAATTGCATCCTCATAGGTAGTATTGTTATGGCTACTCCCATGAAGCCCTAAAGGAATTGAGCGATCCCTCAACTTACAATCACGAAGATTCGGAGTCCGACTCTTACGAGGGGATTGAGGAAAGTCTTTGCACAGTGACTGAAGATTGCTTCTTTGGTACCCATTTGACGCTTTAACACTTAAAGAAGCTTCAAACTTGTTCTCCATCGATGGAGGAGTTTTTGAAAGCGAAGCATTTCTAACAATTGATCTCATGAGATTATTATGAAGACGAAATTTTCTCTCCCTATTGTATCAATACAGAGCTTATCAAACTTGGGTTTCCCAATCCTAAGACTCAAAAATCTAGTAAGTATATTGAAGTCCTCCTCTGTTTTTATACGCCCAATCTTCCTTACAATCTGAGATTTCAGCTCAAAAGTATCTATTCTGAAAAAATTCTGACCACCTAGTATTTCAGTTTCCAAGTTCCTCACTATCATCCCAAATCTAAAAATTTTAGCCAAGACCCATATAAAGTTAAACTTATTTCTCAATCAAAATCACTAGAATTCCTAATGTCATTTCATCTATTAACATAGCAAGTCAAAGGGTGATCAAAGTCAAATAGTTTTCACCAAAATCATCCAATTCCAAATTTCAAGCTGGATAGCATAAGTACACTAAACAGTAAAATTAACTAATAAATCAATAGAACCCAAAAATAAAACAAAAACTCTGACCACAAATCTACCCATCTCAAATCAGAATATTAAACAAAAGAAGGAAACACCTTAACATAAACCATGAACGAATTCCAAACACTGACGTTTCAACTTCATCCATAACTCCCTCGGGGAGGAAAAAGCAGTGAAACAGTTAAGAAAAACAAACTAAATTAGAAAGAGAGCAAAAACCCACCTAAAATAATGAACTATGAAACTGAATTCAGAATTTTTTTGAACTGAATAAGAGAGTATAGCAAATGGAGATTAGGGCATGAAGCGAGCGAGCAAGCAAAAACTTCTGTTTTTTGGAACCTTCTTTTGGAGTCGTCGAGGTCAAAGAAACACATGCGCCTTTTTTATTTTTTAAGAAAAAAAATAGCAAGTATAAACTAGTGCTAGTTAGCTTTGAGCTTAATTGTGCGTTGGATTTGTCTAACAATCTATACGAGTGCATTGGTTTGGTCCAAAATATCAAACATCAAAATTTCCTTCTATCAAAAATATTTTATTTAAGAGGAAAGTTCCAAACAGTGAGTGACTTCATCACAATACAATACAATCAAATCATTGGGGGTATTCCTTGTTTTTAGATTTTTTTAGCTATATAGTCGTTACTCTTTTTTTTTTTTTTTAAGAATTCATGAAATTTGAATATGATGAGAGTAGAAGGTTACCAAAACTATTTTGAAGGTGTTGATGATCATGCTAAGATCATTAGATTTGTTGACGTAAAAATTTGAAGTGATTGTTTATGTAGCACCCCAAACCCGGCCCAGACGTTATGGTCGGATCCGACATGCCACATCGAATCATTCAAAACATTTTATATTATTAGTCCAGAAAAACTTATTTAGTGTTTCAAAAGATAATTTCATTATAGGTTAAAGTGAATGGAAGCTGCGCACCAGGTAGGAAACTGGAAAAGAGGTGGTGAGTCCATCGGACTGCTTAAGTACTAAGCTCCCTTCGAATCCAATCCTAGACATGCATACCGCCATTGCCACACCTTAACGTCATGGATATTTTTAGGAAACCGATTTGATTAAGTCATTTTTAGGAAAAGTGATTAATTTTGGAAAATACTTTCATTGCGGAAGCTTTATTTGTTGTCGTGTTATTTTGAAATCAATTGTTGTTTTTGAAAACGCGCCCTAAAGCTATCCAATTTCAACAGTTAAAATAAGTAATACCTATCTTAGTAATACATATTAAAACCATCAAAAATAATTAAGCGGCCTTATTACATTTAAAAACCAAAACTTCAAACGTAAATAAAAGGATGTCCAGTTCACAGAAGAAAATCAAACTTTCGAGCGGGTGGCCACTCCAATTCCCTCACGACTCCAAGCCCACTATGGTTGGGGATTTCTGCATGGATGAAAATAAAAGGGGTGAGTTTGGGGAAACTCAGTGTGTAAGGAAAACCCATTCAAAGCCCAAGTCAGCTCAAGCCTATTGGGCCTAAGCCTATTCAGTAACAGTGGTCTGGGCGAGCCCTTTTCAGACATAATAAAGCGGGCCTTAGCCCTTTATTTAGATAATAAGTATGGCTCACAGGCCCATTTCAAAATACATGCAACATCAAGTAAACATATGCAAGCCCATTTGGGAGACTACTCAACCCACCAACCACTACACTCCACCGTACCAGCCATACACTCCATGTGGGGAATAGCTCAACCCACCCAAACCTAACACTCCATAGTTGCGACCTTGCTTTGCTCGGTTAACGATAAATTGAGGCAAAGCCTCTAATACGTGGACAAGCCACTTTCAGTACTTCCTCGTCAATATCCCGGTCCCATGCATCAGATAATAACAACATGGCATGCGATAAATAACAACGATCAAACATGCACTTAGGTCAATTTAACCTAGGGGTATTTGGTAATTTATCTCCTAGGGTAAAACTGTAAATTTTCCACTTTTAAAGGTATTTCAGTAATTTATCTATTTTAGGGTTTTTCATGCATATTCCTACCTTTCACGTACTAATAGAATCACTATCGAGGGTTCTTACCGAATTGGGCCCGTTGGCCCACATTCCAATTTTGGCCCATTAAGCCCAAAAATATCGAGGGCACAGAAATCATGCACTTTGCAGTCCAAACATTGCAGCTTACCTAAAACATTAATCGATTTACCTCACGAGCATTCGCACACTCGCAAATCTACAAAATATCGGTTTTCGGCATTTCGGCTTTTCGACTTTTGCCGATCTAGACTGAGAAAGAGGGTGTTAGTTACACACCTGTTTGCGACGATATGCTGATGAGATCCATACACGAACCGCCTACAATTGGATTACTAACACGTTAATCTAACTATTCAAATACAAACTACGTATTAACCCCTTACAATATTTGGCCAACCACACCTACAGATCATAGTAAGCTTATAAGAAATCAATAAGCAACTCATTAACAAATTTTTGTCAATGTTTACCACATAATCATAATTTCACTGCAAGCTGTCTTCCTGAGCAACAGTCACTAAATTATTTATAACTGGAGCTATGAAATTCCAAATCAAGTTCCGTTAAATTTCCCTGAAAATAGACTCATATATATTCTATCCATAAAATTTTCAGAATTTTTGGTTTCGCCAATCAATACCATATTTTTCTCAAAGTTTCCCATGTTTCACTGTTTGACTAATCTGACCACTCTTCATTACGAATCAAATTTATCATTGTACAGAATTCAAAATATGTTCTTGTTTATTTCATTAGAAACTATACTCAATAAGCTTTAATTACATAATTTATTCAGCTTCTAATTCATCTCCCACAATTTATGTTGATTTTCCAAAGTCACGTTACTGCTTCTGTCCCAAGCAGATTTATTACCAAATAACTTTTTCACACATAACTTGCATGCATGTTATTTAAACATGTATATCACCAATCAATCATCACATATCTATGATTTTACTTAAGTATAATCTCCTTTTTCATAATTTTAAAGCACAACATGTTAGCCAATTTTTCCCTTTAGCATCTAAGGCACATGCATGTTCATTTGTTTGGCTCAACTTCACCTATCTTCCATTTTTCATCAAAAGAACATGAAACAACAACCATTTCCTTCATTTTAATTCATGACCAAATGCTCACAGCACAACTAAAAACCAAAATATGCTTCAAGAGTTAAGGTAGAATCAAGAAGAACTCATGAACATTAAGATAGAAGCAAACTACCATGAACTTACCTTCAATTTTCTTCCCCAAGTGACCAAACATTCAAGAGCTTTCTCCTCTCCTTTCTCTTCTCTAACTTTCGGCTATGATGAACAAAGATGGAAAAAACTTTGTTCTTTTCACCCCTTTTTCTTTTAATAAAATTTCATATTTCATCCATTTAATTCTTTAATACAAAATACATGAAATGCCCATCATGGAACATTTACCTAAACCATTATCATAGAACATTTACCTAACCCATTATCATGGAATATTTACCTAATCCATTATCATGGAACATTTACCTAACCCATTATCAATTTGTACCATGAATTATGGATATCAAGTGCTCATATTGTCTACAACAACATGATGGCTGGCCACTTCATGTAAAATGGGAGGTTTGTCATGTAAATCCTCCTATTTTGCACTCCTATTTATTTGGCCACTTCAATTTAGCCTATAGCATTTTCAAACATTTTCACATAGGTTCTATTTCATAATTTCACCCCTTTTTTCTTATGGAACAAAAATTATCTAAAATTGCTAGGTTCTAGCTTAAGCTTGGGCCTTCTAGAGGCCCACTAACATAATTAAACCTATGCCAACATTCACAGAATTCCCGAAAATTGGGGCGTTACAACTCTACCCTCGTTAAAGAAATTTCGTCCTCGAAATTTACCTGATCCAACTAGTTGAGGGTATTGTTGATGCATAGTCTCTTCTGATTCTCAAGTAGCTTCTTCCTTCCATGATTACGTAAAGTACTTTCACTAACGGGATGATTTCCTTCGAGAACCTTAACATCTCGAGCCAATATTTGCACAGGCTCCTCCTCAAAGGTCAAATCAGTCTGAACTTCAATTTCTGCAACTGACAGGACATGAGCAGGGTCAACACGATAATGCCTTAACATGGAGACGTGAAAAATATCGTGAATCCTGTCTAACTCGGAGGCAATTCAAGCGATAAGCCACTTGGGCCTACTCGCTTCAAAACCCGATAAGGCCCAATGAACCGCGGACTCAACTTGCCCTTCTTCATCGAACCTTAATATCTTCTTCCAAGGAGAAACTTTTAAGAAGACCATATTACCATCGAGTACTCAATCTCCTTACGCTTCAAATCGCATACGACTTTTCCTATCGATGTTTCTTTTAACCGGTCCCTAATTATTCGACCTTATCCTCGATGATCGACTACCAACTCGGTCCAAGAATTTGTCGCTCTCCTAGTTCGATCTAACAACTAGGTGTACGACACCTTCGTCCATCTGATGCTTCATACGGTGCCATTCGAATACTACCGTAAGCTGTTATTGTATGCAAATTCTGCCAACGGCAAGTAATCCTCCCAACTACCTCGAAAATCAATCATGCATCCCCTCAACATGTCCTCTAGAATCTAAATAACCTTTCCTGATTGACCATCAGTCTGGGGATGGAAAGCTGTACTAAAATTCAATCGCGTCCCCAATGCCTCATGCAACTTTTTCCAAAATCGAGATGTAAATCTGGGATCCCGGTCAGAGACAATCGAAACCGAGACTCCATGAAGTCGTACAATCTACGCCACATACTGACTTGGCTAACTTTTGAGCGAAAAGTCAAGACGTCTGGTATGAAATGGGCTGATTTGGTCAACCTATCCACAATCACCCACACCGAGTCTTTCTTCGATGGTATCAAGGGCAACCCACTCACAAAGTCCATGGTTAGCCTCTCCCACTTCCAAAGTGGTATCTTCACTGGCTGTAACAGTCCAGAAGGTAATTGATGCTCAGCTTTCACTTGCTGGCATGTCAGACATTTCCCTACAAACTCCGTTACTTCTCGTTTAAGTCCAGGCCACCAGTACAATTCTCGCAAGTCGTGATACAACTTATTCCCTCCAGGATGCATGGCACATAGTCCTCCATGAGCTTCCTTCAATATTGTCTGCCTCAAATCAGAGTTCTTCGGAACATAAATTCTTCCTCGGAAACACAGAACTCCTTCGCCATCTAACCCAAATTCAGAAGTTTCCCCTTCCTTGACTTGTTGGAAACGAGTGACCAAAGACTCACTGTTCAACTGCTTTTCCTTAATCTGAGCCACCCAGGTTGGCCTCACTTGCAACTCAGCCAACAGACTTCCATCATCATACAGACTCAGTCGAGCAAATATTGCTCTCAGATTAGATACAGCTCTACGACTTAGAGCATCGGCTCCCACATTAGCCTTGCCTGGGTGATACTCGATCAAACAGTCATAATCCTTAAGTAACTCAATCCATCTCCTTTACCTAAGGTTCAGCTCCTTCTAAGTCAACAAATACTTAAGACTCTTATGGTCAGTGTATATAATACACCTTTCTCCGTACAAGTAATGTCTCCAAATCTTAAGTGCAAATATCACTACTGCCAACTCTAAACCATGAGTCGGATAGTTCCCCTCATGAGGCTTAAGCTATCGTGATGCATATGCAACCACCTTACCTCTTACATTAACACGCAGCCCAAACCCACATGTGATGCGTCACTATACACAGTAAAATCCTTCCCAGACTCCGGCTGAATTAACACAGGTGCTTCAGTCAGAACTTTCTTCAACTTTTCAAAAGCTTCCTACTACTTTTTAGTCCATACAAATGGTACTCCTTTCCTTATGAGTTTTGTCAAAGGTGCTGCCATCACAGAAAAACCTTCCACAAACCTTCTGTAGTATCCTGCCAACCCTAGGAAACTTCGAATTTCTGACACCGTCCTAGGTGGCTTCCACTCCAAAATTGCTTCAATCTTTCGAGGGTCCACCTTAATCCCTTCGGCAGAGACCACATGTCCTAAGAAGGTTACCTCTCTCAACCAAAATTCACACTTGCTGAACTTCACAAAGAGTTCCTTCTCCCTTAACACTCATAGCACTATACGGAGATGCTCATCATGTTTCGCTTCAGTTTCAGAATATACCAGGATATCGTCAATAAAGACGACTACGAACTGATCTAAAAATGGTTGGAACACACGATTCATCAGATCCATAAACACTGCAGGAGCGTTCGTCAGTCCAAATGGCATAACCAGAAACTCATAATGACCATACCGAGTCCTGAATGTCGTCTTATGGATATCTGCCTCCTTGAATCTTAACTGATGATATCCAGATCGAAGGTCGATCTTGGAAAATACAGAAGCTCCTCTAAGCTGGTCGAACAGCTCATCAATCCTTGGCAGTGGATACTTATTCTTAATCGTCAGTTTATTCAACTGGCGATAATCAATGCACATCCGCATCGTACCATCCTTCTTTTTCACGAATAGCACCGGTGCTCCTCATGGAGACACGCTTGGCCTAATGAAGCCCCTATCCAACAACTCTTGAATTTGTGCCTTTAGCTCCACCAACTCCTTCGGTGCCATTCTATATGGTGTGATAGACACTGGTGCCGTTCCAGGCAACAAATCTATTCCAAACTCAACTTCTCGGTTCGGAGGCAATCCTGGAAGCTCCTCTAGAAAAACATCTTGGAACTCTTTTACGGTCTTAACCTTATCCACTGCCAGTCCCTCCTTTTTCGACTGACTTACAAATGCCAAATAGGCCTCACAACCTTTCCGAATCCACTTCTCGGCTCTTAATGCCGACACCATATTGGACAAATAATCCCTTCGCTCACCTATCACTATAACCTCCTCATCCTTTGTGGTCCTTAACACCATTCATTTAGCGGCACAATCCAGGTCGCTTAAGCTTAACAAGCCAGTCCATTCCCAAATGAGATCAAACTCTCCGAACAGTGACTCATCAGATCTCCAGGGAAAATCCTACCTTGAGTTTCTAAGGGTACATCCCTATACAGTTTGTCTACCCTAACTGAGTGACCCAAAGGACTTAGTACAGATACCCCACTCACAATCTCCTCGAGCGGTCCAAGTTGTCCATAATCCGTTCGTGGCCTCCAACCAATATTCCGCCACATTCGGGCTATATCGACACGCCCTAAAGATCTCCGCTCTAGTTAGCAAGTCGTTCGAAATAGATCCCCGAACTCCATTGCTCGTACTTGCCCCGGTAACCCTTTCCAGAACACGAAGCATTGCCTGTGATAGGGCATCATCCTGGGCACCGCGGTCATGAGACTCTACCTCTATTGCCGGTGGTACCGGTGCATCCACCTCCGACATATGTCTCGAAGACGAAGATCTCGCTCGAGCACTTCCTCGGCTCCGTCCACGGCCTCTTGTACTCATATCGTATTATCTTGATTATGAATTTTTATGCATCAATTAATATTCCAGTGTTTATTACAGATGTTTTATGAATCAGACAGTAGTTCAGAGTTTGTTTTCGTAAAATCGAAGTCTAGCTACAGTTTCAATCTCTTATCAGATTTTCCTATGGTTTTAGTATCATCCTATCTAGAGTATCCTAGCAGATTTGAAGATGCAGATAAGTCGAAAAATATTGAGAAGAGTTCGAGTAATACTTACGGACTTGGTAGGAGATTGAATGTCACCTTCTAAAGATCTAAATTTTGAAAATTGAGTTTTTCGCATTCTTTATAAAATTTTCGTTTTCGAAAATTTTTGTTTTTGTAAACCCATTCCACAACCGAGTTGTTGCAACCTAGGCTCTGATACCACTAAATGTAGCACCCTAAACCCGGCCCAGACGTTATAGTCGGATCCGACATGCCATATCGAAGCATTCAAAACATTTTATATTATTGGTCCAGAAAACTTATTTAGTGTTTTAAAAGATAATTTCATTATAGGTTAAAGTGAATGGAAGTCTGTGCACCGGTAGGAAACCGGAAAAGAGGTGGTGAGTCCATCGAATCGCTTAAGTACCAAGCTCCTTCGGATCCAATCCTGACATGCATCGCCATTGCCACACCTTAACGTCATGGATATTTCTAGGAAACCGATTTGATTAAGTCATTTTTAGGAAAAGTGATTAATTTTGGAAAATACTTTCATTGCGAAAGCTTTATTTGTTGTCGTGTTATTTTGAAATCAATTGCTGTTTTTGAAAATGCGCCATAAAGCTATCCAATTTCAATAGTTAAAATAGGTAATACCTATCTTAGTAATACATATTAAAACCATCAAAAATAATTAAGCGGCCTTATTACATTTAAAACCCAAAACTTCAAACGTAAATAAAAGGATGTCCAGTTCACGGAAGAAAATCAAACTTTCGAATGGGTGGCCACTCAATTCCCTCACGACTCCAAGCCCACTATGGTTGGGGATTTCTGCGTGGATGAAAATAAAAGGGGTGAGTTTGGGGAAACTCGGTGTGTAAGGAAAACCCATTCAAAGCCCAAGTCACTCAAGCCTATTGGGCCTAAGCCCATTCAGTAATAACAGTGGTACTGGTCGAGCCCTTTTCAGATTACAATAAGCGGGCCTTAGCCCTTATTGATTAATAAATATGGCCCATAGGCCCATTTCAAAATACATGCAACATCAAGTAAACATATGCAAGCCCATTTGGGAGACTACTCAACCCACCAACCACTACACTCCACCCGTACCAGCCATACACTCCATGTGGGAATAGCTCAACCCACCCATTTAACACTCCACATTGCTTGCCTTGCTACTCGATTAACGAAGAATTGAGGCAAAGCCTCCGAGACGTGGACAAGCCACTTTCAGTACTTCCTCCGTCAATATCCCGGTCCATGCATCGAGATAATAACAACATGGCATGCAGTAAATAACAACGATCAAACATGCATTTAGGTCAATTTAACCTAGGGGTATTTCGATAATTTATCTCCTAGGGTAAAGCGTAAATTTTCCACTTTTAAAGGTATTTGAAATTTATCTATTTTAGGGTTTTTCATGCATATTCCTACCTTTCACGTACTAATAGAATCACTACTGAGGGTTCTTACCGAATTGGGCCGTTGGCCCATCATTCCAATTTTGGCCCATTAAGCCCAAAAATATCGAGGCACGTAAATCATGCACTTTGCGGTCCAAACATTGCAGCTTACCTAAAACATTAATCGATTTACCTCACGAGCATTCGTACACTCGCAAATCTACAAAATCTCTGGTTTTCGGCATTTCGCTTTTCGACTTTTGCCGATCTAGACTAAGAAAGAGGGTGTTAGTTACACACATTTTGCGACGATATCTTGTGAGATCCACACGAGAAGCGCCTACAATTGGATTACTAACACGTTAATCTAACTATTCAAATACAAACTACGTATTAACCCCTTACAATATTCGCCAACCACACTGCAGATCATAGTAAGCTTATAAGAAATCAATAAGCAACTCATTAACAAATTTTTGTCAATGTTTACCACATAATCATAATTTCACTGCAAGCTGTCTTCCTGAGCAATAGTCACTAAATTATTTATAATTGGAGCTACGAAATTCCAAATCAAGTTCCGTTAATTTTCCCTGAAAATAGACTCATATATATTCTATCCATAAAATTTTCAGAATTTTTGGTTTAGCCAATCAATACCATATTTTTCTCAAAGTTTCCCATGTTTCACTGTTTGACTAATCTGACCACTCTTCATTACGAATAAAATTTCTCATTGTACAGAATTCAAAATATGTTCTTGTTTATTTCATTAGAAAGTAGACTCAATAAGCTTTAATTACATAATTTATTCAGCTTCTAATTCATCTCCCACAATTTATGGTGATTTTCCAAAGTCACGTTACTACTGCTGTCCCAAGCAGATTTATTACCAAATCACTTTTTCACACATAACTTGCATGCATGTTATTTAAACATGTATATCACCAATCAATCATCACATATCTATGATTTTACTTAAGTATAATCTCCTTTTTCATCATTTTAAAGCACAACATGTTAGCCGATTTTTCCCTTTAGCATCTAAGGCACATGCATGTTCATTTGTTTGGCTCAACTTCACCTATCTTCCATTTTTCATCAAAAGAACATGAAACAACAACCATTTCCTTCATTTTAATTCATGACCAAATGCTCACAGCACAACTAAAAACCAAAATATGCTTCAAGAGTTAAGGTAGAATCAAGAAGAACTCATGAACATCAAGATAGAAGCAAACTACCATGAACTTACCTTCAATTTTCTTCCTCAAGTGACCAAACATTCAAGAGCTTTCTCCTCTCCTTTCTCTTCTCTAACTTTCGGCTATGATGAACAAAGATGGACAAAACTTTGTTCTTTTCACCCCTTTTTCTTTTAATAAAATTTCATATTTCATCCATTTAATTCTTTAATACAAAATACATGAAATTCCCATCATGGAACATTTACCTAAACCATTATCATGGAACATTTACCTAACCCATTATCATTGAATATTTACCTAATCCATTATCATGGAACATTTACCTAACCCATTATCATGGAATATTTACCTAATCCATTATCATGGAACATTTACCTAACCCATTATCAATTTGTACCATGAATTATGGATATCAAGTGCTCATATTGTCTACAACAACATGATGGCTGGCCACTTCATGTAAAATGGGAGGTTTGTCTTGCAAATCCTCCTATTTTGCACTCCTATTTATTTGGCCACTTCAATTTAGCCTATAGCATTTTCAAACATTTTCACATAGGTTCTATTTCATAATTTCACCCCTTTTTCTCTTATGGAACAAAAATTAACTAAAATTGCCGGGTTCTATCTTAAGGTTGGGCCTTCTAGAGGCCCACTAACATAATTAAACCTATGCCAACATTCACAGAATTCCCGAAAATTGGGGCGTTACAGTTTAAGTGTCAACTGTAATGATAGTTACACTTAAACACTACGGCTGATTATTACTTATCATTTTGAAATTCATAATTTTTTAAATAAAATATTTAGGCTTTAAATGATATTGATGTTGTGAAAGCATGAAATCTCATATACGAATATCAATCCATTTGAAGTAATTTATTTTAAAGATTGGATTGGATCGGATAAAGTAATCTTATCCATTGGATTGTTGAGATTGGATCGAGATAGAATTGAAGACATATTTCCACAATCCACTTTACATTAGTCTTTATTATTATTTGTATCTTGCTATTTTAACAACTATTTAATAGGAGACTGAATTGTAATTAATCTCTAGCATGTTAGCAATTTTTGAAATCTTATTTATTTGAGACACTTGCATATGTTTTGTATTGGTATTGAAAGCACTTATTTTTTTCATAGTGGAACGTGTTTTTGAGAGTGCATGAAAGAGTAAACATGTTTAGTTTACTTTGGAGAACTTAGAGGTGAGTGATTTAGATCTTGAGGTACAAAAGTGAGGTTTCTATATCGAGGTGTGATAAAACTTGAATCATTTATTGTATTGAGATTAAAGATAGTTAATTTACTCACTAAGCTTGGCTTCAAAGATATAGGGAAAGCAAATTGCATAAACAATCTTGTGTGTTTTGTTCTTTTGTTGTGCTTGTAACACCCCTATCTCGTAACCGTCACCGGAATAGGACGAGACGTTACCAGAAATTAGGAATCGAATCAGAACAGTAAAATTTTTAACTTTTTCTTAAATAAAAGATCATTTATTTATATAACTAATAGACACAAACAAAGGTCGAATTTAAAACTTATAAAAGTAAACTTCCATAAGATGCCATATTCACATGGCTTATATACAATAGTCAAAATATCATTCTACTTATAGTCTATCCTATACATGCCATAAGCTAAGTCCAAATCACATGATTACTACAATAGTAGATAGTGTGACAAAGTGCTGACGATCCCCGAGCTAATAGTAAGAGTCAACGATCTACAAAAATAAACAGAGAAACATAACATTCAAAGTAAGCTTTCATAAGCTTAGTAAGTCCTAAGCAATTTAAATAGTTGAACTTAAAAACAAACCAAATGTTCGAAATCACATAACACTTTTTGAGTACAATACTATTTGGTCGATTATGCACAACACATATCATTTTACTCCGTTTATACTCAAACTCATATAAACATAGTATTTACAAGCTTCCAGATTAACTTTAATTCTTTCAAATTTCACTAGTGTATCATTTCTTACCCACACTTACTTTCAACATTCATAGTTAAATAACATATCGAAAACCATCTTGTAACTTTGCATAATAACTGAATGCACATAAATACAAATATACATATGAATTTACAACATCTTTTCATATGTTTCTCAATACACATTCTTAATTCCCATCAGATCAATCTCACATATAATATATATATCACATACCTGAATCACTTAATGTGTAATATGAGTTCAATTTATCATCTTAGCATAGGATCTCGTAGTCATATACTTTATCAAATTCACTAACACTTGGCCTGTGAGGTATAAAACTCGAACATAACACCAGCACGAAGCCTACGGGACTTTAAACTCAGATATAATACCAGCACTAGGCCTGCGGGATTTAAACCGGATATAATACCAGCACGAAGCCTGCGGGATTTAACCCAGATATAATTCCAGCATAAAGCTTACGGGTCTTTAAGCCCGGATACACATCAAATATCATGCATATTTGATCATATATTAACACATCTCATTCAACATATCACATTAGTAGTCATTTGCTAATTCGGATATAAGCTCCATATGAACACCATCATTTACATTTCGGTTCAAAAGTCATACATAAATATCACATATCCATTTCACCATTCAAACTTAACCCACAGTGATCATTCGACTATAAATCATATACATAAATTATTTATCGCACAACTTAATTCAAGTAGAACCAAAAGGTCACAATTCACCTAATATATACATATTGCTCACCGATTCGCACACAACCTTTCAAATTAGCAATTATAAGTTGGTTCCGCACATAGCCCATTCTTGTCGATAATTTACGATGGTTTTACCCTTACTCACATATATTACATAGGCATTTTTACCTATTCTTCTTAATTCACATTCATGATTCAATTCCAATCGATTTAACATGCATAAGTACATATCGCATACCTGACCAACTTAATGTATTGAACGAAATCAATTGTCGATTTAACACACTGGTCTCATAGTTGAACATAAACATGAAACCATTTCTTATATTTTCGATTCACATCAATCATCAAATTCATTTAATTCACATGTACTTAATTAGGTTATTCGTATCTGAATAATTTACTTTACGGAACGAATCCACGTATCGTATTAGTCCATAGTCTTAAAGCACCACACTTTTAATAGTTTACCTCATCGAAGTTCACATTTAATCACTTTAGTGCCAAGCCATATTTGGCTACCACAAAGGACTAATAATAATAATTTTATACACATCATGGTTTCCTTTAGATATTTAATAATCACAAATCGTGATATCTCTACCAACACATATACGGCATAGTTTACTCATTGTAACACTCATTTAGTGCATCAAATTTCCAAATCCAATTCAACTTAAGCATAATAGCCATAATCGGGTTATAGCTTTAAATCATTACATATTCGGCACATTAACTAAATAAAATTTACATTCTCTTTGCCATATTAATTTAACTCTTAGGCATATAAAAAGAAATCAAGCTTAAACACTTAAGAACTTACCTCGAATGTTGCCGAACGATTACAACGGCTATTCGATTACTCTCTCTTTTCCCTTATCTGAATTTGTCCCTCTATGCTCTTGAGCTTAAATTCAAAGATTTTAAACTAGTCATTATTCGACTATTCAAGCATCACTTTATAAATATAATATATATATATATATATATATTCGACTTTCACACTTACTGATCATAGTAAGCTTATAAGAAATCAATAAGCAACTCATTAACAAATTTTTGTCAATGTTTACCACATAATCATAATTTTACTACAAGCTGTCTTCCTGAGCAACAGTCACTAAATCATTTATAACTGGAGCTACGAAACTCCAAATCAAGTTTCGTTAATTTTTCCTGAAAATAAACTCATATATCTTTTATCCATAAAATTTTCAGAATTTTTGGTTTGGCAAATTAATGCCAGATGTTTCTTAAAGTTTTCCCTTGTTTCACTGTTTGACTAATCTGACCACTCTTCACTACGAATCAAAATTCTCATTGTACAGAATTCAAAATATGTTATTGTTTATTTCACTTGAAACTAAACTCATTAAGGAGTCTAAACATATAAACTTCATCTTATAACCATTTTTGTACAATTTATAATGATTTTATAAAAACAGAATAGGGGATCTAGAAGTCATTTTGACCCTATCCCACGTCACTTCAAATATCTTATTATTGGAAATTCTTTTGCTTACACGATTTCTTTTATAAGAAACTAGACTCATTAAGATTTAATTACATAATTTATTCAGTTTCTAACTCATCTCCCACAATTTATGGTGATTTTCTAAAATCACGTTACTGCTGCTGTCCCAAGCAGATTTATTACCAATTCACTCTTTCACACATAACTTGCATTCATATTATTTAAACATGTATATCCCCAATCAATTTCATCACAATTTCACTTAATCATAATCTCAATACAATACATCGTGCTCAAATCATTATTCAAGTTCAAATTCGGCTAGCACACATATACATACTAGCAACTAAGTATTAACATTGCATTTCATACTATAACCGAATGTATAGCTCATCGAAATATATTTATTCATGTTCCCTTAACACATATTGGTCAACTAGATCATGCATTATTCTTTGGCACATTTGGTCATTAAAGCAATCACCTATTTAACTTTCAAGCATTTTTATACTAACATTTCTCCCAAGGCCGAATTCATATACAACCTTTAGTACTCATTTAAAGTTTATATTTTAAGTAATTTCTATACACAACATTAACCAAATATCCATTTTAACAAATTTTTCTTCAACTATCAACACATTCGGCAATCACATAATCAAACAATAAACCTTAACTTCCAAGCCAAAACAACTAGCAAACTGAACACATCCAACATAAATTTCCATGCTAATGACATCAAAACAACTACTAAGAATTTCAAGCTCCTTGGCCGAATTTCAATCTTCCAAAATAACAATTCAAACTAACCACTCAATTTATGCATGAATTTCTAAGAGTAGCATTGTACATACCTTAATCTAGCAATCTCCTTAGCCGAAAATTTTAACAACAAAAGGAAATTTCTTCTCCACCCTTTCCTAGCTACGGCAATGGAGGAATAAACCAACTTTGGTTTCTCCTCCCACTAACACATTATTTTTATTACCCATACTCTTTTATTCATCTTTAATTCATCTAATACATTTTTTTATTACATATTTCTCACCACTAATAAATATAATAATATTAAACCATGCATATAATGCCCATACTTATGAGCTTGGCCGACCACTAGCATTAAAAGTGGCAAATTGGCATGCAAACCCACTTATTTGCATCATTCAATAATTAATCACTTAAAATAAGCCACACATATATTCAAAGCTTCTCACATAAGTCCTTTTTATTTAGAAACTCATTCAAATTGACAAAAATCAAAGCATTCAAATTTCACACATGCATGATCACATATTTTAGACATAAAATATTATATTCAATTATTTCTGCGACTCGGTTTAGCGATCCCGAAACCACTTCCCGACTAGGGTCAGAATAGGGCTGTCACAGTGCTCATCGCAGTGGCAATTGTAGTGGCCATTACAACCATCACTTCCATTAAAGCACTCTATTTTTCTTAAAAATTAGTAACTGTCCGTTTCAACATGTGGTATAAGAGCCTAACACTTAACTAATGGTGTTTCCTGATGTTGTTAATTGTTATATATGAAAGGATCTTCAGCTGCTCGATCCATTTATGTTGAAAGGTTCTAACTATTCTTATTAGATGGCAAGAATGAAAGCCTTCATCAAGTCCACTAATGAGAAAGCATGATGTCGTGTTCTCACAGGATGACAACCACCTATGATTGAGACAAAAGTAGGAATAACTCTTGAGTTAGCTTGGACCATTGATGAAGAAAGTCTTGCAAATATCAATTTGAAAGCTCTTTATGTTATCTTTTGTGATGTTAATGAACAAGAATTTAAGACGGTATCAAAGTGTACAATTGCTAAATAGGCATGTGATATCCTTGAAACTGCCCATGAAAGAACCAATATGTAAAGCATTCTAAGATGCAGATGTTAACCACCAAGTTCAAGAACCTAGTAATGTAGAGTTTAAAAACCATTGGTCAATTCTATACAAAAAATTTTGATCTGTCTAATCAGTCATTTGCCCTTGTAGAAGAATATTTCAATTCCAAATTGGTCAGGAAGGTGTTGAGATCATTACGTAAGAGATTTGCTATCGAAGTCATTTCAAGATTTTCTCGCTATATATCTTAGAAGAAATGTCATTAAATGAAGGGGTTTTCTTGGGTATAAGTACTATGTAAATCAAACTTTGAACTCACTTGATTCTTCAAATCCTTCCCAATAGCCCTAAAGCAATAAACTTTACAAAAAATCTTCTTCTTGATTTTTTTTCTCAAAACTTTCAACTTTTCAAGAATCTTACTTCTAATTGCTCAATCGTGTCAAGACTACATCTGAAGAGAAATATGATAGGGTTCAATGTGAAAAATAGTATGTTGAAGAAGGCTCATCAATTGAAGCCACAAATACTCAACCTTCATTAGCCACAATGAAAACTGAAGTGCCCACTATCGTTGGCACATTTATGATGAAAGCTACTACTCCCTTGTATCATACCCTTCTTCTAATGACTCATCCATACTATAGGTCAATGAGATAAGGGGAAAAGTTACCTCAAAGGTTATGGACACCAGTGAAGTATAGTTGTCACATACTGTTAAACAAATCATGGCTAAGATCAAGGATTTTGCTTTTAAATCCTCCCATGCTCGAATACCAACCAATGCCTTATCAGACAATATAAGTCCTATGTAATGCCCTTAAAACCACTATGATGTAAGTGGTACCATACCAAGAATATGCATAGTAGATTTCTTAGGAAAATTAAGTGTAATATATCAATGATAGTTGAGACACTACAAACAAACTACCACATACTGACGGCCTACAAATCGCCGCTAAAAAATTATCAATATAGGTATGAAAATCTTAAACCGACGGTCAAAAAGGTATTCTGACGAAAAAAATAAATGTTGATAGATGTAATGCCGATGTAGAATATTTTTGACGAAAAACATGGTCATCGAAATAAGTCTAAAAGTATATACCAGCAATCTAAGCATCGCTAAAGTAGAAGCTGTCAATTAAGAACCATCTACTAGAGTTGATTTTCAAATACCTATATCGATGATAAAAATTGTTAGTAAATATTCTAATAAATGAAATTCCTATTATACCATGAGTAATACAAATATACTGACAGTTAGTAAAACCATCAAAGCCCAATTGTGGCTATATTTTACTTTGTTTACAATATTAATTTATTTATGATTTTAATTCAATATACTTTATTCAAAGTAAAAATATATCTAAATAAAATCTAAATTAAATCAAACTAAGCCAATTATATAATACAAACATAATACAAATATAAATCAAATACATAATCCAGTTTCTTTAATAGGCTTTATTATGCTAGCAAATGAACTATGCACCCAACTTTCCATGCACAAGAAACTTGCATCATGTCACAAAGTCACAAGTTGTCTGCTCGAAGCCTCATTTTCTTGAGCTGCTTCATCGTGATACTCTACCCAAGCCCTCAACAGTACCTTGATCACATCACTTCAAACACCTATATCAATTGTATACCGGCTCATACAGTACATCTCAGCTGTAACTGTTGCCACGCCTACAAGGGTTGGCATCAATAACGTTAGTGGAGAAGAAAGAAGAGCAGCTAAGGGGGCATCAATGATGGATGAAGCTGATGGCTTCTTCCAACCCCTTGCTTGTCCATAATTAGAAGCCCCGTTTTGCGATACAGTGCATATTCCTAATGATTCAGTAGTGCCCTAAATGACAGTAGTCAACCGTACAACTACCGAGTAAAGATTCTTTTCATGGGGGCTTGACATTCGCAGCTGTGTCTTCTACTAGAGGAGCAAGAAAAAAGGAGGCACCTATTTAGTTCAAAGCATATATGGCAGGAAGTACTTCAATATGCCAACTACAAAGGAGATTGACTACCATATTGCGTTTAGCATGGAATGCATAGATAAATCTGATGGAAAGAGAATGTTTTAAAATTATTTTTAATCAGAAAATACTATTATTTATTTTGAGTAGAGTAAATTTATATAGATGTAAATAATCATAGTAAGCCAAAAAGAAAACGTGTTTGTCATAAAAAGCATCAAATATAGATGTAAATAATCATTGGATTTCAGAAAAGGTTTCTTTTAGATAAAATGTTTAATCATAAATAAAAGCCTTTTACATATTCCTCAGCAGAAAAACCTTTTGTAAACTTAAATTGAGAAGGGCGTGCATCACATTCTTCATGGTTAGAACAAATGTCAATGTTTTCCTAAACATGTTCAACTTCCTGTGACCTTGCATTGCCCAAACAAAAATTTGTTTTAAGAAAGATTTTAGATTTAATGCACTACTTTTATTAAATTCGATAAAATGTTTTAAGGGTGGAGCTTTGTTATGTTATCTTTTAATTAAATTGGCATTAGAAATCTAATTTCAAAGTTGGAACAAAAAGTAATGATCATTGGAATTCACCAAATAACAGGCAATTCGTGAGATTGAGGCTTGCAAACCTAAGAAACCTTGTAGATGATTCTATGAATACCAACCTCTTTCATCCTTGAAGATTTTACAATTCCATGTTTGACGACACGTTGCTACTTAATATAATTAATATAAGTTACAATTTCAAAACAGAATCAACAATGACAAAGCAATTGAGTGTAAATCGGATCCGCTGAGCATTATCTAAAGAAATGAGAGAAAACATAGAACTTGACCCTTACATTATCTTGATTTGAAGTATGTAGAGATACAAGGACCGAGCAAAACTTGTGAAAACCAATTGAGTACACCATATTAGTTTTAATAGATATTTCCTTAAAATTTTAAAATCTAGAGTTGAATTATTAGTTTTATGTTGCTTGTGGTTAGATAGGACTGCAACAAGTACTTCGAGCAGCCTTTGTTATCAAATGTAGTCACTTGTCAAGCAGGTAGAAACAATTACATTTGTAGTTTAAACATGATCAAAGCAAAAGCCCCTTACTTTACCACCCACTAAAGCTTAATTGACTCTTCAAGCTTTGTTTAATCGTATCCACCAAAGCCCCTTTGTTTTTTTTAATCATTGATGAATTCCTAGTCTGATACATGGTGCCTAGCTCTCTACCATTTATTCCTAGTCTAATGCATCAATGAAGCTCTCTACCAAAGAAATTGCGCCCTTTATCATCGGCTACAATAATTCTTTAAGTCAACAACTATACGACCAGACTACTTAATTAGATTTTTTTAATTAATACAAGACTTTGGATTGTCCTAAGATGGTCTCTAATTGCAAACTATCAATGTCAGGTTCTCACAGTATTTAATATAAGCACCCAGATTCGAAGCTAATTCTAAAATTAAAATGATATTTAATTGGCATATAAAGCTAATTCTGCTTATATGACAACGATGACCAACTTATAATCCAACCATTAAAAAAGTGAGAATAATTATTGTACTCAGGATTTCGCTTGATTTCTTCGTCATTCATCCGCATTCCAACTATTTGTTCTTGTTTGTATCCTGACTGTAAATGACTGACCTAAACAGAAAAAGCGAGAACAGCATCATGACAATGCAACAGAGGAAGTGACTGAGCTCGACATCAAGAATGTCTTACCCAACTACTGCACATATCCAAAATGCTCACTTCTAGAGTATTGCTACGAGGGAAAACCCCTAAACAGTACTTAGTAACTGCGACACTGCTTGCATCATCGATATGTGTAACAAAGCGTGGAGCTTCATAGAACGGAGAATTAAATCTGTGAAAATCTGAAATTAAAAAATTTTAAAAATTAAGTTAACAAAAATATGCAAAAGGAAGTTGTTAAGGCCTTGTTTTTATTTCCACATAAACCAAACCATCTACCTGCCAATTCCAATTTCTTTAACTCTTTTTCCACTTAATATTTCAAAAATTACTAAATTGAGAAGAAATTAGACCTTGGAGAAGCGAGGGGCTGAGTATTTGAGACGGTTCGGACTCTTTTTACCCGCCATAGCTAAGACACAAAGCCTGCTGAGTTTAACACAGTCGACGTGGATACGGCCTGGATACGACACCACACGTCGCGGTGCAACTGTGAAAGAGTGGCAAAAGGAGAGTGAGAACAAGAACGTCACTTGCCGATCTCTGTAGATGTATGGCAACGGCAGTGATATCGGTGATCACAATGGTTTCCCTCTTCATTGCTTGATGAAGACAACACCCTTGTGTTGTTCTTATTAAACAACAAATGAAATCTACAAGCTTCATCGCTTGATGAAGAGGGAGGAAACGGAGAAAGAAAAGAACGAAAATAAAGAAGGAAAAATGAGTTTTAGGGTTAGTAAACTTTTTGAAGATAAAATGATTTTTTTTGTAGTAGAGTTAAACGTTTTTTATTAAGTGTAAAATTTAAAAACTATGTATTAGCGGAATAAATAAATAAAATTATAGTTATAGAGTGTTTTATTATTTTAACTTAAAAAATTGAAATTACTGCCCATTAAAAAATAAAAAAAGTATAATTATTTTTTCAGAATTCATCCTACACCGATGTTAACTATTGGAATATACAAGATTTATACTATGGATAAATTTGATTTGTCATTATAAATAGTTTTATATCGACGATAGCAAAATGTGTCAATCTAAGGTCGTTATATATTAATGAACAAGTAATCTATCTGTGTAGATGTACCGGTATTGGCAAAACTTGATAGTCAGTAAAAGTAATGTTAGTATATGAAAAATTATTTGTAGTGAGAAGTGTAAAGATCTAGTGCCTTTAGTATAGTTATTTTATCATATATGCTTGTACTTTTTTTGAACAGATTGCTTTAATAAAATTTCATCATTCTCATCATTATCTTTTGTATTTGTTCTTTAATAGTTTATGAATGCAAAACTAAATTCATAAGCAAATATTCGCTCGTTAATTACCTTACGTTTGACTAATATTAAGTTACATCATGTGGTCATGTCATGAGGCGAGAAGACAATTTATATTAGTATGTAATCTAAATGGTCCATAGTCCAAAGAATCAAAATTGAGAATATTGATTCAAGGACTATTATGCCATCTATTAAGTATAATTAGGAGATACCTTGTTTAGGTATTGGAACAAATGACTCTCATAAGATGGAGACATAGTTGTAATTGTCTAGACTAACAATACATCAAATAGGACCTAGGTTGAATTTATCCTTGATCCATTTATGAGTTTATTCACTTCTAACATTTAAAGTGTGGCTTACTTTAATCCTGAGTAAATGATGGACTATGAGTAACACCACTAACCCGTATCCGTCGTCAGAACCGGGTTTCGATGCATTACCGAAAGTTTTAGAATATTTTACTAATAATTCCCATAAATTACTATTCATTAATCGAGATCATCCAAAACATCCCTTAATTGGACCCTCGAGGTCCAATACAAGCATTAGAATCGAGTCGGGACTTAATTAGGAACTCTAAGAATTTTTTTTCGTGAATTTTCAAAAATTTTCCAATGTGTATGGCTCACACACCCGTGTGGCCTAAGGGACACACCCGTGTGACCCTGGGACACACCCGTGCTAGAGGCCGTGTTCGACCCCGTGTAACTCTCTGACTTGTGCACATGGCCGTGGGGTTAATTAATTCAATTCAAAATTGGGTGCAGGTTTCACACGGCCAAGACACGCGCCCGTGTTCTAGTCTGTGTAGCACACACGAATGAGATATATGTCCGTGTCTCTGCCTATGTGCTCAATTCTGAGCATTTTATTTCTCAAAATTAAGCTGCAGGGGACACACGACCTAACTATACGCCCATGTACCCGGCCGTGTGTCACACACGGTCTAGACACACACCCGTGTGTCTGCCCGTGTGGACAAAATAAAGTCATTTCTAGCTTCATTTCTCACCCAAAGTGACACCCATGACTTGCACTTAAACTCACATCCAAATACCAACCAATTCGAGCTTTTAAATTAAGTAAATTCCATCATTCAATAAGGCATATCATTGTTTGCATACATATTTATAATCTTACCTTGGTATATTCCATATGTTAGACATAATTTGATCAACTACTTAACATATATATTGTAACACCCCAAACCCGGCCCAGACGTTACGGCCGAATCCGGTGTGTCACATTGGAGCGTTACTGTATAGGTCATGTTTTATCTAAAATCTTTCTTAGTGATTTAAAGAGTATTTTCGTTGTAGATTAAAGTGAATGGAAGCTGTGCACCAGGTAGGATACCGGAAAAACAGGAGGTGAGTCTATTAGACTACTTAAGTACCAAGCTCTCTACGGATCCACTCCTAGACATGCACACAACCATTGCCAGACTTTAACTGAATGATTGTTCAGAAAAAAACCATTTCGTTTTAAGCTTTTGAAAGCACTTATTAATTTTAGAAAATGTTTTCGTTTCGGAAGCTTTGTCTTGTTTCACGATATTTTGAAATCAGGTAATTTCTTTTAAAAATGCGCCCTAGAGCTATTCAATTTCAAACATTTAAATACATATCATGCCTAAGCTAATAATCATACTAAAGCAATTAAAAATAATTAAAGCGGCTTTATTACAACTTAAAACCCAAAGCAATTAAAGTAAATGAAACTAATCAAGTCATAAGAAGAAAATTGAGCTTGCAAAACATGTGGCCACTCCGAATCCCTCTCAGCTCCAAGTCCACTATGGTCGGGGGTTACCTGCACGGATAAAATTAAGGGGTGAGTTTGGAAAACTCAGTGTGTAAAATAACCCGATCAGTTCAAACCACAGAAACAGATTAAGTTGGGCCTTAGCCCTATACAAAATTTAGAATGAAGCCCATAGGCCCATAACAGAAACAGAACAGATATATCTTGTATACAGAAAACCCAACCCATATCCATCCGTATACACCCCCGTGCCAACCTTACACCATGTGGGGAGACTACTCGACCCACCCATCCGCTATACGTCACAAAATTTACAGCATGGCTACTAGAACAGATATTGTGACAGAGTCACCAGATACAGATATTGTGGTAGAGCCACCAGAAACAGATATTTGTGGCAGAGCCACCAGAACGCTTCCTCCATCAATATAACCCATATCCCATGCAATAGATATACATGCCATGGCATACAACAAACAGAATCAGAATATCATGCATTTTAGTCAAATTTAACCCTAGGGGTATAATGGTAATTTTGCACCTAGGGGTATAATGGTAATTTCCATACTTAAGGGTATTCTAGTAAATTTAACTATTTTAGGGTTTACACTCATATTACAGCCATTAACACATTAACAGAAACACTTACCGAGCATTTTTATCGAATTGGACCTGTTGGCCCATTAACCCGATTTCGGCCCATTAAGCCCAAATATACCGAAGTGCACGAAATTGCGCACACTGCAATCATACCGCTTGTGATTACCAAAATTAACAACTAAACCATCTCACGAGCGCTCGCAAGCTCCCAAGTTCACAAAATGTCGGCTTTTCGGCATTTCAGCTTTTCGGCTTTTGCCGATCTAGTCTATGACTGGGTGTCATTTACACGCCTGATTTGAGACAACTGCTACCGAAATCTCCCACGATATCCTACAATCGTCAATAGACATATCAAATCCAAAATACAATGGCAACCCTCATAAACTTACTTACCATAATAGGCCATCAATACCTATGGCCCTTGAGATCCTACCTTTGCCAAAACTAGAGACTAGATCTAGATCTAGTCGTTCCACTTGTCCAAGCCTTCGATCAGTAGCCTCTGGATCACATTAACACCAAAACAAATCAATTGTTACAACCCTTAGAGCCTTAAGCTCCAATCAACAGCCTCCCTATGCCTTTAGGGATTTCGGCTTTTCTAAAACCCGAAATAAAGAATAGATTTGAGTACCTACCTCAGGTTCTTTCAACCAAAACTATTCCACTTCAGTTTCTACTCAGATCTGATACAGATCCAGCCCTTAAATACTAGCAGAAATCGAATCTTAAAGATCTAAATATTTGGCTATACGTCCCTAAAAACTATGGTGTTTTCGACTTTTGGAACTGTGAAGAGGAAGATGATTTGGTATGGTGGTTTTTGCAGTGGTATTGCCGACAGGTGTTGAGGTTTAGAGGATATGAAAATTGGCCAAAAGAGATGAAGAAAATAGGAGGATTTTGACTAGAAGAAATCAGCATAAGAAACAACTTTCGAGATTTCGGCTTTTATGGCAATCGGCTATAGTGGTTTAGAAAAGAATAGGAATGAAAGAGGAGATGAGTAGAATGGTAGGAATGTTTCGGCCAGAGAAGAAAAGAAGAAGAAAAAGAAATAGAAGAAGAGAGGAGAAGATAAGGAAGAATTTGGCACTTAGGAGATCTAACTTTGCGTTTTTCAGCTTTTTACGACACTGAGAAGAGAATAGAATGAAAGTGAAGGCTCTAGGTGGCTAACCCTAATTCTGCAAAACAAAAAGAAAATAAAGCTTGCCATAATGGCCATTCAGACCCTCGACCCAACCTTCTTAAAGCCCTAGCCAAATTTCCACTTAAGCTCTATCACATGCTCAGCATATGCACACAAAAATAAAAGTAACAACACGCTTACTTTGTGACTTGAACTCTGGCTTCCCCTAATCATCCACACATCACTCCCCAAACACCTAGGTGGCGCCACATGCCACTTTACCACAGATCTTTTTGTGTCCTATTTTACCACCTCAATTTTAAAAGCCCATATCGCCAGAACCCTCTCTCTCCAAAATTAAAATTCAGGAATTGCCTCGAATTAAATTTACTATTGAGCCTTTTAAAGGCCCACCAACATACTCAGACCCACACTAGACAGTCGAAACACTGTATTTCTAAAATTCATTGAAAATTATAGAAATCCCAAAAATCTCGAAAATTGGGCGTTACAACTCTACCCTCTTTAAAGAAATTTCATCCTCGAAATTTACCTGATTCAAACAGATAAGGGTATTATTGTCGCATCGCCTCTTCTAGCTCCCAAGTAGCTTCCTCTCTACCATGATTACTCCATAGCACTTTTACCAAGGGAACTGACTTCCTTCTTAGAACCTTAACATCACGATCCAGTATCTGCACAGGCTCTTCCTCGAAAGTCAAATCAGGCCGCACTTCAACCTCTGCAACTGGCACGACATGAGTAGGGTCAGAATGATATCGCCTTAACATGGAGACGTGGAAAACATCGTGAATCCTGTCTAACTTCGGAGGTAATTCCAATTGGTAAGCCACAGGACCTACTTGCTAAAGAACCCGATAAGGCTCAATGAACAGCGGACTCAACTTGCCCTTTCTTACCAAACCTTAATATCTTCTTCCAAGGTGAAACCTTCAAGAAGACCATCTCACCCACTGAATACTCAATCTCCTTACGCTTCAAATCTACATACGACTTTTGCCTATCAGATGCTTCCTTTAACCGATCTTTGATTATTCTGACCTTATCCTCAGTATTCGCTACGAACTCAAGTCCAAGAACCTGTCGTTCCCCTAATTCGGTCCAACAACTAGCTGTACGACACCTACGTCCATACAGCGCTTCATATGGTACTATTCGGATACTCACCTGATAACTATTGTTATATGCAAACTCTGCCAACGGCAAGTAATCCTCCCAACTACCTCGGAAGTCGATAACGCATCCCCTCAACATGTCTTCCAAAATCTGAATAACCCTTTCTGACTGACATCCGTCTGAGGATGAAAAGCCGTGCTAAAGTTCAATCACATTCTCAGCGCCTCATGTAACTTTTGCCAGAACCGAGATGTGAACCTAGGATTTCAATCAGAAATAATCAATATCAGCACTCCATGAAGTCGCACAATCTCCGCCACGTACAATTTGGCTAACTTCTGAAGTGAATAGTCAGTGCGGACAGGTATGAAATGACTAGACTTGGTCAACCTATCCACAATCACCCAAACCGAGTCCTTCTTCGTCGGTGTCAAGGGTAGCCCACTCACAAAGTCCATGGTTACCCTCTCCCATTTCGAAAGTGGTATCTTTACTGGCTGCAAAACTCTGGAAGGTAGTTGATGTTTAGTTTTCACCTGCTGGCATGTCAGGCATTTCCCCACAAACTCTGTTACTTCTTGCTTAAGCCCAGGCCAACAATACAATTCTCGCAAGTCGTGATACAACTTATTCCCTCCAGGATGCATAGTACAAAGTCCTCCATGAGCTTCTTTCAGTATTGACTGCCTTAAGTCAGAGTCCTTCGGAATGCAAACTTTCTCTCGGAAACACAGAACTCCTTCACTATTCAATCCAAACTCAGAAGTTTCCCCTTTCTCAACTTGTTGGAATCGAGAAACTAAAGACTTGACCACGAGAGAAGTTTATTTTGCCGAATTGGAGGATGTAATAGCAAAGTCTGCTATTATTGCCTAAATGAAGAGTAGGTTAAGTAGGCCAAGAGGGGTTTCCAGGTGGATCAATCTTTCTCTCAGAATGTCAGAGAAAGAAAAAGAAGAAGAGAGCTGACTTAGCCTCAAGACTCTATTGAAGAGTAGGGTCGAAGAAAGTAGAAGAGGTCAACCTATACTGATTCATAATATAAGGCTTTCACTATTCCAGTAGAAGCTGATTAAATCAAAAGGGATTCTTTCATAGCAGGAAATGTGATACCAGCTGATTCAACCGCCAGAGCCAGAGGTTCAATAGAGACTGCTTTGACTTATGTTATGAGATGATATTTTTTTGACTTTATTTCAGTCAATTTCGAGGCAGAACGTGCTCCTGCCATGTCAAAAGAACTTTCCCCGCTACAAGAATGGTTGAAGAAATAATCCCTTCGCTCACCTATCATCATAACCTCCTCACCCTCAGCGGTCTTTAACACCATACGCTTAACTGCACAGTCCAGAGTTGCCCTATGCTTAACAAGCCAATCCATCCCCAGAATGAGGTTGAATTCTCCGAACGGTAACTCCATCAAGTCTCTAGAGAAAATCTTTCCTTGAGTTTCTAAAGGCACGTCTCTATACAATTTGTCTACCCTAACTGAGTGGCCTAAAGGACTTAGTACAGATACCCCACTCATAATCTCCTCAGAATGCACACCCAACGACCCAGATATGGCACATGCAACATACGAATGAGTAGATCCAATATCTATCAAAGCAGTGTACGGCATGCTAGAAATCAAGAACGTACCAGTTATGACGTCGGGTGCATCACCCTCCTCTCAGCGACGAGCTGTATATACCAACGCTGGCTGTCGAGCCTCAGCATTTCCAACCCCTCTGTCGGGTACTCCTCGACCCCGACCATTTCCATTACCGCCCCTACCTTGTCCACGTCCTCTTGGTGGTTGTGGTCCATCTCTCACCGGTTGAGCAACCCTCCATTCTGCAACTTGAACCTGATCTATTTTCTGCAGACAGTCCTTTACTTTATGTCCATAGATCCGCACCGGAAACAAGCACCAGAACGTTTCCTACACTCGCCCAGATGTACCTTACCACAGTCCCCACAAACCTGTGGTCTAACAAAATTCATCGAAACTGCTCGAACTGGCTCTTCTACTCTTGCCCTTTTAGCACTCCTATTTGCACCACCCGAGGGTCCTGAATCCCTCCGAAATCGGTTCCGATCCTTTTCATGATTCTGTCTTTCAGTACGCTTCACCTCCTCAGCTATCGTAGCTTTCTCCACCAAAGCAGCAAAGTCTCGCTCCCTCTGCAGAGTAATTAGCACCCTAAGTTCATCTCTAAAACCATCCTTGAAGCGCACACTACATTCATACTCTGTAGCAACTATCCCAACGGCATACCGGCTCAGCCTCAGAAACTCAGCCTCGTACTCAGCAACTGTCTTACCCCCTTGAACCAAATTCAGAAATTCTTTCCTGCGGGCGTCCACATAACTTGCCCCAACATACTTTCCCTTGAAGACCATCTTAAACAGCTCCCAAGTCACCCTGTTAGCAGGGGTCCTATCTCTCACAGTGAGCCACCACTGATAAGCCTCATCCCGTAACAATGATATGGCTCCTTTCAACTTCAGCTCTACGGAATAGTCTAAATCATTCATAATTCATTCCGTAGCCTCTAACCAATACTCAGCCATATTCGGGGCTACACCAGATACGACTCTAAAGATCTCCGCCCCGTTAGCCCAGAGTCGCTCGAAAATAGATCCTCGAATTCCGTTACCTGTACTTGCCCCAACAACCCTTTCCAGAACACAAAGCATTGCCTGAGATAGAGCGTCATCCCCGACACCTCGATCATGAGACTCCACTTCTGTTGCCGGTGGTACCGGTGTAACACCCCGTACCCGAGTCCGTTGCCGGAGTCGAACACAAGGTGCACACAGACTTAACTTAATTATTTTCACAGTTCATTTAAAAATTTCCAGACAAGCTGGTTACTGCATCACTGTCGCCTTAAAAATCATATCTTGAGTTCAACAACTCAAAAATCAGTTTCGTGATTTTTCCCTGAAACTAGACTCATATTTCCATCTACAGATTTGTTTCTAGAATTTTTGGTCAAGCCAATTAGTACAGTTTATTAGTTAAACTCTCGCATGTTATAGGGATCGACTACACTGACCTTCGCGCATTACGACTTGGATATCTCCCTGTACAGGGCTTCAATACTGATTTCGTTTGTTTCTATAGAAACTAGACTCAAATAGGAATCTATACATATATGGCATGACTCCTAATTATCTCTGGTTAATTTACAATGAATTTCCAAAGTCGGAACAGGGAATCCAGAAACCGTTCTGGCCCTGTCTCACGAAAACTTAAATATCTCTTAACATACTGTTCATATGATCGTGTCGTTACTTTCCTAAGAAAGTAAATTCATCAAGGTTCGGTTACATAATTTATTCGCTATTTAATTATATTCCTACTATTTTTAGAGATTTTTCACATCCACATCACTGCTACTGCCAGCATCTATTTTTAAGGTAAACTTTACCTATTTCATGATCCTCCATGGATCAACTAGAATTTGTCATACATATACCAAAGGTGATCATGAATAACCATTCCCATGACTAACCGTTACCAACATTTCCATACCTCTCGACGGACGACATACAAAACGATTATAATGCTATGATCAAGTATACTTAAGCCATTTTCGCATGGCTATCCAAATTTACACAAAACCGAAAGGTACATGACCTACAACAAAGGGGTAGTCCTATACATTAACCAAAATATCCTCTCACTACTAGTCTATTCTATACATGCCATAAGATATTCCAAAACGTAGCAGTACCAAACGGTGGATAGTGATAGTGTGACTAGTCACGACGATCCCCGAGCCCTGTAGCTTCCAAATGAGATCTATAAAACAGAGGAACAAAGTAAACGGAGTAAGCATTACAATGCTTAGTAAGTTTTAAGCAGTGTCAACAGATAACAATCAAATTATAACATAGTTGTTCGTATTTTTATTTCACTCTTCCTTCGGGCATACCATCCCCTTTTCCGAATATGCACATCTCATCATATGTAATAGGCAGATAAATTCTCACTTGATGGTGACCTCTTATGATCACAGGTACATTGCATATTTTTACAATGCACAATAATCATAGAACAGTCTTATTGCTTTACTCACATGTGCATCACATAACGACCTTGTGATTTAGTCTAAATCAAACTTAAATATAATCTCAAAATACATACCTAACCAACTTAACGCATTGAGCGTATTTATTACTAATTGTCACTGTGAAGTCGCATAATCTTACGCTTTACTTGAATCTTCAGCAAAACCTTTAGTTCGGGGCTTACCCGGACAAAATCTCCACACGTAGTCATCGGGTCATTAGAGCTTGGATATAGTACGAGCACGAGGCCTACAGTCATTAATCGGTGATAATATTCTCGCATAAAGCCTGCAGGGTTTTAACCCGGATATAGTACTAACACAAATACGCTTCGGGACTTATCACATTTATACACTTCCACATCCATCACGTTGGCCACTCGGCCTTATCACATATATACACTTTCACATTCATCACATCGGCCATTCGGCCTTATCACATATATACACACTTTCACATTCATCACATCGGCCATTAGGCCTTATCACATATATATACACTTTCACATTCATCACATCTACCATTAGGCCTTATCACATATATACACACTTTCACATTCATCACATCGCCATTAGGCCTTATCACATATATATATCTCATACATATTTCATATTTTTTTCTTGTACATCAATTTCAGCAATAGCTTATAAGCAACTCAAATAGTTTCATCAAAGTTTACAACAAAATCACATATTCACTACAAGCAGTTTTCCGAGCAACAGTCACTAAATTGTTTATAACTGGAGCTACAAAACTCAAAATCAATCGCCGTTAATTTTCCCCGAATGTAGACTCATGTATCTTTCATCCATAAAATTTTCAGAATTTTAGGTGTGGCCAATCAATACCAGATTTTTCTTAAAGTTTTCCCTTGTTTCACTGTTCGACTAATCTCACCACTCCTCACTACGAATCAGATTTCTCATTGTACAGAATTCAAAATGTGTTATATTCAATTTAATTTGAAACTAGACTCATTAAGGAGTCTAAGCATATAAATTTTACCTTATAACAAATTTTGTGTAAATTATAACGATTTTATAAAAACAGAACAGGGGATTTCGGAGTCATTCTGACACCGTCTCACACAACTTTAAATATCTCTTTATAGGAAATTTCTTTGCTCACACGGCCTCTTTTATAAGGAACTAGACTAATTAAGCTTTGATTACATATTTTATTCAGCCTATAATTCCACACCAACAATTTATGGTGATTTTCTAAAATCACGTTACTGCTGCTGTCCTAAGCAAATTATTACAATTTGCTCTTAAATTTCCAAGTCCAAACACTTATGAACTTACCATTTGAGTTTAAAACATATCATGGCCACATCATATCTTATTAAATCAACTCATTATGTCCTATTATGATTGAATTTACTCAACGCTTAATCACTTAAAACTTACCTCGGATGTGGTCGAACGATCTCGTGGCTATTCGATCACTTTCTCCTTTCCTTATCCAACTTTGGTCCTCTTTGCGCTTAAGCTTAAGTAAAACAATAGATTTGCTTAAGTACTTAACTAATATTATTCACTTAACAATCACATTTGGAAATCACATATCATTTAATCTATATCTAGAACAATAGATTTAAATATGTATCATATTTATGGTCAAACATAGCAAGAAAACTAAATAGGCTTTACTAGCCATACTTAGTTCTATTATAACATAACTTCACTTACTTATATGCACATTAACTAAGCACTTAACAATTTTCGTTAGCAAGAAACTCATTCGCACAAGCCTACTTCATTTCAATTTTGTCACTCTTGAACTTATCCATAATATCCTAAGTTCATTTAGTAGCTAGGCAACAATTATACAAAACAACAAGCATTTAACAACAATGTACTTAACCAATTCCTCAGGCATACCTTCGACATTATATATATATATGTTAATGACGAAAACACTTAGGCCAATTCTAAAACATCCACGAATCATACTTCCAAAATGAGCTACTTCCATGGCCGATTATATTTCATCATTAACATACCTCATTTTTGAATCATATAATTAACATCACAACACATCTCCAAAACACAAATCATGCCAATCATATTTACTCATATGGCGAATATACATACCCCATATAATATCATTTTCATTTCATTTAACACTTAATTTCCACCACATAAACACTTGGCGAATAATCCTAAACTAGCAAAACTCCACATTTGTTCATACCATCTTTTAAATTCACATATATCTATTTAGGTAGCTCATATTTTCCCCTTTCTAATATTTCTATCCAAAACATCAAAACACTATCCTTTTTGCATTTACCCCATAATACCGTATGCACAATTTGTCACCAAAACTAAAGAAAAATCAACATATGGGTTGCAATAAGAGCTTGACTACTAGCTAGATTCTCATAAAAATCAATAGAAATAACATGAACTCCTACCTTATTTAACCTCCAAGATAGCCGAATGCCCTAGACAAGTTCCTTCCTCTTTCCTTTTTTGTTTTTTGTGCAAGAAGGTAAGGAAGATGAACACTCTTACCTTTATTTCCTTAAAGGTGACCCATGCCTTAACTTCAATTTCTTCTCTTTGGTACGGCAATGGGGAAAAGGAGGATGAACATACCTTGTTTCTATCACTCTTCCATTCTTTTAATTATTCTTTCTTCCATACTATAAAGCCATTAACTATTATCATGCTAAAATAAAATGCATATAATATCTATCAACCATCATCATGGTCGCCACTAAATTAAAAGTGGTCCATTTGACATGCAAGTCCCTCATGTCAATAACTCACGATTATTTGGCCACTTTAAATTTCACCTATCACATTTTCAAGTCCTATCACATGGGTCCTTTCTTATAAATTAGCACCTAATTGATAAAATCAAGGCACGAAATATTCACACATACAAATTCCACATACAATAAGCACAGAATATAACATCTAATTATTTTTGTGACTTGGTTTTGTGGTCCCGAAACCACTTTCCGACTAGGGTCACATTAGGGGTGTCACAACTCTTCCCCCCTTTAGGGATTTTCGTCCTCGAAAATTTCTACCGATGTATAGTTTAGGATAACATCCTCTTATTGAATTATATCCATATAGACATTAGCTCATCGATAGCAATTGTAATTCATTATTGATTTCGCATCGATCTATAAAATCATTTCCTTATCTTAAAACAAATACATAAACATTTCTACGAGTATGCACATATATCTTATTTCCTTGATTTCGTAAGCAATAATCACTTAATTTAATTCACAAATGCATTTCAAACACATATAAATCACATATTAACATGTATAATTCATATCATCAACCCACATATTCAGTATTTCACATTTTTATGCATGTATAAGTCAGAATCTGATCGAAAATACACATATACTCAAACATCCCAATAAATATCCTTTATAACTCCATCGTATCTCAATATTCAACTTAACTTATTTCCAACAGAAAATTCAACTTCCACACACCGAACATTTAATTCATTCAAGACATTCAATCACCGTTAATGCTACCCAGATACAATGATTAGGCATAAAGCCTCAGATAGTACATCGGCATGGGATTTATGTTAGCACGTAACCCATATATCCAAAATTATCAAGATTCATCACAAATTCTTACAGACTTTCAAATGTCGAACTTAATCGAAATAATTTCTTGAATATGATTAACAACAAAAAAATAGGGTCATTTAGCAATAGCACATATGACTTCATATACCAAGCATTCCATAGACTAAATCCAGTAACACATTTATAACTTGAATTCATTTCTTAACAACATATCCACCATCTTTTACTTTCATCCGATTTTCTCATACCTTCCGTATATATCTCAGTATCACTTATTCGATCTTACTTAATTTATCATCTTAAATATACCCGTTGAATCATTCAAATCATTACGGATACTCATTAAGCACATATAGCTTTTACAATGCCATATCCTAGATATGGTCTTACATATTCTCACATATCGAGCCGATGCCATGTCCCGCATATGGTCTTACACACTATCTCAAATCAATGCCTTCATCCTGCACGAGGTCTTACATGAATTCCACTTCACACACTTAGTGCCCATCGACCGATCTCACACTCATAGTGCTCGGTTAAAGGAATTTGCACACACACAAGTGCCTCTAATCATTCACACACATAGTGCTCTTATTCATTCGTTATTACACATTGAAATGACTTAACCAAGTCTATAAACATTATGTATGTACACTTTTAAACATATCATCTCATTTAAGTTTGAATTCAGATAGTAATGAACACTTAAACTTTGCTTAAATTACCAAGACGAAGCCTACTAGGCACGAAGGCGAATACACTTCACCAAAGATGATTGCTCTTGGGACCTAGCCCGGATACATCACTAGCACGAATGCTCTTCGGGACTTAGTCCGGTTGCATTACTAGCACGAATGCTCTTCGGAACTCAGTGTGTAAAATAACCCAACCATAGTCCAGATCAGTTCAAACAACAAAAACAGATTAAGCTAGGCCTTAGCCCTATACAGAATTCAGAATGAAGCTCATAGGCCCATAACAAAATAGAACAGATATATCTTGTATGCAGAAAACCCAACCCATATCCATCCGTATACACCCCCGTGCCAACCTTACACCATGTGGGGAGACTACTTGACCCACCCATCCGCTACACGTCACAAAATTTGCAGCATGGCTGCTAGAATAGATATTGTGACAGAGTCACCAGATACAGATATTGTGGCAGAGCCACCAGAAACAGATATTTGTGGCAGAGGCACCAGAAATAGCTATTTGTGGTAGAGCCACTAGAACGCTTCCTCCATCAATATAACCCATATCCCATGCAACAGATATAAGTGTCATGGCATACAACAAACAGAATCAGAATATCATGCATTTCAGTCAAAATTAACCCTAGGGGTACAATAGTAATTTCCATCTTAGGCGTATTTTAGTAAATTTAACTACTTTAGGGTTTACACTCATATTACAACCATTAACATATTAACAGAAACACCTACCGAGCGTTTTTACCGAATTGAGTCCGTTGGCCCATTAACCCGATTTCGACCCATTAAGCCCAAATATACCGAATTGCACGAAATTGCGCACACTGCAATCATACCGCTTGTGATTACCAAAATTAACAACCAAACCATCTCACGAGTGCTTGCACGCTCACAAGTTCACAAAATGCCGGCTTTTCGGCATTTCGACTTTTCAAATTTTATCGATCTAGTCTATGAGTGGGTGTCGTTTACACACCTGATTTGCGACAACTGCTACCGAAATCTCCCACGATATCCTAGAATCGTCACTAGACATATCAGATCCAAAATACAATGGCAACCCTCATAAACTTACTTACCATAATCAGCCATCAATACCTATGGCCCTTGAGATCCTACCTGTGCCAAAACTAGAGACTAGATCTAGTCATTCCACTTGTCCAAGCCTTCGATCAGCAGCCTCTGGATCACACTAACACCAAAACAAATCGATTGTTACAACCCTTGGAGCCTTAAGCTCCAATCGACAGCCTCCCTATGCTTTTAGGGATTTCGACTTTTCTAAAACCCGAAATAAAGAATAGATTTGAGTACCTACCTCAGGTTCTTTCAACCAAAACGATTCCACTTCAGTTTCTACTCAGATTTGATGCAGTTCCAGCCCTTAAACACTAGCAGAAATCAAATCTTAGAGATCTAAAGATTCGGCTACACGTCCCTAAAAACTATGGTGTTTTCGGCTTTTGGAACTGTAAAGAGGAAGATGATTTGGTATGGTGGTTTTTGCAGTGGTATTACCGACAGGGGTTGAGGTTTAGAGGATGTGAAAATCGGCCAAAAGAGATGAAGAAAATAGGAGGATTTTGACTAGAAGAAATCGGCACAAGAAAGAACTTTCGGGATTTTGGCTTTTATGGCAATCGGCTATAGAGGTTTAGAAAAGAATAGGAATGAAAGAGGAGATGAGTAGAATGGTAGGAATGTTTTAGCTAGAGAAGAAAAGAAGGAGAAAAAGAAAATAGAAGAAGAGAGGAGAAGAGAAGGAAGAATTCGGCACTCAGGAGATCTAACTTTTTATTTTTTGACTTTTTGCGACACTGAGAAGAGAATAGGATGAAAGTGAAGGCTCTAGGTGGCTAACCCTAATTTGGCAAAACAAAAAGAAAGTAAAGCTTGCCCTAATGGCCATTCAGACCCACGACCCAACCTTCCTAAAGCCCTAGCCGAATTTCCACTTAAGCTCTATCACATGCCCGGTATATGCACACAAAAATAAAAGTAACAACACGCTTACCTTGTGACTTGAACTCTGGCTCCCCCTAATCATCCACACGTCACTCCCTAAACACCTAGGTGGCACCACATTCCACTTTACCACAGATCTTTTTGTGTCCTATTTTACCACCTCAATTTTAAAAGCCCATATCGCCAGAACCCTCTCTCTCCAAAATTAAAATTCAGGAATTGCCTAGAATTAAATTTACTTTTGGGCCTTTTAAAGGCCCACCAACATACTCATACCCAGACTAGATAGTCGAAACACAGTATTTCTAAAATTCATTGAAATTTATAGAAATCTCAAAAATCCCGAAAATTGGTGCGTTACAGATATGCATATATATAGCTACCATAGGATGAAAATACAAGTATGTTAAAACAACCATTACTAGCCATTCTAATGACCAAGTTACAAAACATCATTATGAATCCACTAATGGTCAAGTTGACCTATGCATGTCGTTATACCAAAATTATTTTACTAAGTATACCCAAAATAAGCTAGTTGATAGTGTGACGATGCTCCAATGATCTCTAACCTTCGCGAGCTTCCGAGCACTATAGAACGGGAAAACAAAATGGAGTAAGCATTATATGCTTAGTAAGTTCGTATAACGAAAACTAAACTTGCCAATCTCGTTTATTAAATCTAAGCATACAATATCATATTTTCCATCCATTAGCAAAATTTTCCTAAACACATGCATTCAATCAAACATGTTAGTCATCAAAATATTCATATCAATCAAGTAAACATAGGTGAGCTCTTCATACAGTTTTCCTTCAAAACATCATTCATTTCATTCCATAATTCTCTTATCATACCAAGAGGTTTCGTGTCTGTTGAATCATTGAAATTCCAATGGATGCTCAAGTAGTACACTCGAGGTGTACGATTCAATAATCTATCAATTCTTATTCAAGAGTACCCATTAGGGCACTTAACCAAGGAACACACTCGATCCATATATCGTGTAACAGGATTACCAGTCCAGGCTAAATCCTTTATATATAACGTATGCTCAGAGAAGCTCAATTAGGATTACTAGTCTAGGCTAAACCCTAATCATAACGTATACTCGAGAGGTATTATATCAGGATTACCCGTCCGGACTAAGTCCTTTCTATAATGAGGTTATTCGGATTACTCGTCTGAGCTAAATCCCATTCGCAACAAATGTAGGACCTCATCCATTTTGGGAAAGCACATGTATTCATCGGAATTCAATATTCAATCGGGACTTACCCCTTTTTCACCATTTGAAGCATGTATTAAATTTTCCATTATAGCATTCAAAATTTACATTTCAATATAAGCCACATTACATACAAACACAACATTCAATTGACATAATTACATGCTCGATTAAGTTACACGAACTTACCTCGACACTTGTTCGTGTAAATAATCTACTAATCTGAAACCTTTCCTTTTCCTCAATCTAACCTCGAATTTTTGTTGTCCAGATCTATATAAATAGCTTTAATCATCAATTCCTCATATTTCATACTCATTTGGACTCATTTTACGTCCTAGGTAAAATTACCATTTTGCCTTTAAATTTTCCATAAATTCTAGTTTTGTCCCCAAGCTCGAAAAATGAAACTTATGCAATTTACTCCCTATTCCAAGCCTAACCAAAATCCCATTACAAAATTTACAGCACATGTATTCATAAAAATTCAGCATTTTTCTTCAATTTTACAAGTTTACATTTTAGTCCCTAAATCATGTTTTTATCAAAAATCACTTTGTAAAAGTTGTTTATCTATCAACAACCTTTCATTTTCTACCATAAATTTCTAATTTTCAGCATATTCATCCATGACCCAAATTTCATACCTTGATAACTTTTCAAATTAATCCCCCAAATAGATAGATTAGGCTATCTCGGCTTTAAAAATGTCAAAATTACTAAAAACGGGATAAGAAAACTTACCCAATTAAGCCTTGAAAGTTTCTTCTCTCTCTCCTAGGGTTTCCATATAACTTTGGGGTTAAAGATGAAAAAATAATAAGATGAATCTTTTATCATCTTTTTAATTAATTAATTTTTTTTAATTTTCAATTTAGTCTCTACTCTTTTCTAATTTTTCAATGGACGAGTCACAAAAAATCTACATAATTTTTTTAATGGTCTAATTGCTATATAAGGACCTCTATTTTTGAATTCCATAGCTATTTAATCCTTATAGCTACTAGAATTCAGCTTTCGCATTTTATGCGATTTAGCCCTTCTCGTAATTAAACCTTAATCGATAAAATTTTCATATCAAAATTTTCACATGACATGTCTATCATAATACGAACCATATAATAAAATAAAAATAAACTTTATTTTTGGATCGAATTTGTGGTCCCGAAACCACTGTTCCAATTTCACTGAAAAATGGGTTGTTACACTATGCGAGCCTAACTTAAAAGGCGAAGTTCTGTGGCGCCCCAAACTTGGTCTGCCGGTCCGACCCAAACCCAGTCGGGGCAATCCGACCCAAACCCGGAACGACACATTAGTCTTTAAAGGACCCAGAACTGAACACATACAAAATTTGAGCGTAACTATTTTTCTCTACGTATAATCAACATTTAGCATACATCTTAATCATATTTGGTCATACAAATTCAAATAAAACATAATTTCATGCATTTCTAACATAAAACATACATGTACTCAGGGGTAAAACAGTAATTTCACTCAAAACATGTAATCACATGTGTAATTGAACATATATGAAAATGTGTATGTATATATAAATATGTGTAATTGAATGCATATAGAGATGATTGATGATGTCATAAAAATGGATGAATGATTTAATGATGAAAATATATATGAATCAAGATGTCGATTAATAATAAATTAAGTAATGTATACCCTATTAACTGTTTGGGCAAAGTCGAATATAATTGAATGCCATAGGATAGGAAGAGTTTAAGGTTATTTTGACTACAAGTCAATGAGGCACTAGTTTCCAAATTGCTTCAGTTATACTGATGAGACACTGGGTGTCAAACTGTTTGATAAGCGTTGGGTGCTACTATTTGCTTCAGATTTCTCCAATGAGGCACTAGGTGACAAACTGGTGTGTTGGTTAGATCTGTGTATCCGTCTGAGTCTGAGACATGTTAATAGGGAGATAAAAATAAATAAAAAATGTTCAAAATTGAAATGATGGTAATGAATGAGCATTGAAATTCATGAAATTGGAAAATTGAATGTGGATGTGGTATTTGATATTGTGATAGTAAAATAGATAAGAAATAGAAGAAAAGTGTGAAATGAAATATCTATCTATAAAATGAGTTGATATGATGATCGGATGATATATATATATATATATTCATATTGATAATTGGTTATATAAGCCCAAAAGGCCAATATGATAACGTGATGATTGATGAATGTGATTTAGAATTAGTACTGGAATAAAGTAGTGATGGATATTTAATTAACATTTAATATTTATTTGGTATAAAGATGAATTGTTATAATATGGGAATTGAAGTTCATATGGTTTAAGATGATTTGGATTGATAATTCAAAGTATGAAATTAAAATTTATGTTTGGCATTAATTTGAAATGGGATGTATTGCATATAAATAGATTGTATGATAAGTTAAGATACTGAATTGATTTATATGATTGTTTGTTTTGTGAATGGTAATGAAATGCTGAATAAATGAATTGAAATGTTATATGATTGAGCTATTATATGGTGATAAATGTTGAACTCACCTTTTTTATATGTGATTTGTCATGATATACAAACTTTACCAAGCTAAATAGCATATAGTGTATAATTATAACCTAAGGTAAGTTACTTGGATTTAATACATGTGAACTTGCTTAGCATTTGTAATGCTTACTCCCTTGTTTCCCTTTTCCTTGTAGATAGTCAACCTGCGGAACGTGTCAAACGGATCGTCGAGAACTCACACTATCTTAGTATTGATTCAGTAGTCTTTCTATCATTTAAAACCCGATTTTTTGGAATGTATATGGGCTATTCGTTTTTTGCCAATCTTGAATGTTGGTACTTTGGTTCTTGATTGTGGTTTGTGTTTTAAATGGTTATATGTTATATAAATAGGCTATTTTAGGTTGATGGTTTAAAGTTATAATTTGAAGTTGTAATTTTGTTATAATGGTTGTCATGCATAATGTTGAATTTAGTGATTACTATGATATGTATATAGGGTAAATGGTGATAATATGTGTGGTGATGTTATGTTTGATTTTGGATCATGAAATGGTTGGGAAATGGTAATCTTGGGTAAAATGTATGGTATATGTGTTAGTTGATAATTTTGGTATATGCATTCATTAAATTAAGTTGTTTCAATGATAAGGTAAGTTTTGATTATGTACAAAGGTAAATTGTACTATGATGATACATGTTTGTATGCATAATTGAGTTTATGTTTTGAATTTGGTTATGATGGTGCCAAATGGCATATTGGTTAGTATTAGGATAATGGTACCTAATTGCATACTTAGTTGTTAATTATAATAGGTAAGATGGTTGATAGATCATGTTGAATCATGGCATGTTTGTAATGAATTGAGTGAGCCTTAAACATGTCATATGTGTACCTATTAATGAATTAAGATATAGGTTTAGGCATGAAATGAACTTTCAAACTTGTGATTTTTGACCATCTGGTTAAAAGTATCAATACCAAGGACCAATGTATCGATACTTGACCAAATGAACAATTTTCTAAATGGACAGAATACCAATTTGGTATCGATACCCAGTTGTTAACATCGATATTTTTTCTCAGGGTATCGACAAAATGTTTTGAACTAAATTTTAAAGTTTTGATAGAATGCCAAAACGGTATCGTTACCAGATTCCAAGGTTTTGAAAGTTTATAGTTTGGTCTTTTTTCATGCTCGAATGTAATCTATTGTATTTTAAAGGTCAATTTAGTCCTATTTTCATTTGTAATAATTAATTGTGTGTATTAATATGATCATTCAATGTTTTAAATTGCACGTGATTCTTCCAAAATTATTTGTAGCATCTTGTAGCTCAGGTCCAACCATCGAACCATGTTTGGGGTGTTACAATGCCTTGAAGAAAAGAGGAAGAAATTGAAGAGTTTTGAGAGGTTTTTCTTTGAAGTTGATGGAAGATTTGGTGTTTGGGAGGAAGGAATTTCAAATTTGTGGAGAGAATTTGAGAGAATTTGGGGGGATGCGAAAAATTCAAATGAGAATGAAGATGGGAGGGAGTGGCAATTGGTTTTTAAAATTGACAGGAAAGGCAACCTAATTTTTTTTTTAAAAATTTGGGGTATTTGCAATTAGGCCACTCTAAAGTTTATCCCTTGTACAAATTTAATCCTTCATCTTAATTTAAAACTCATTTCCTTTATTCTTTTAAATCTCAATTTAACTTTTAAATTTCATTTCATTTTTTTCAAAAACTATTTTAATTTTTTTCGAATACTATTTTAGTAAAATTAATTTTTTGGATACTTAATTCCGAGTTCCCATTTCTAATTTTAATTCTCGATTTTTTTCAAGACTAACCCTTGGTCTCTAAACTGAAGATCTGATCCACTAATCCCGAAAATATCAGACCCGATTTCGGGTTATGACAACTTTTCCCCTCTAAAAAGAAATTTCATCCTTAAAATTTACCTGAATCGAACAAATAGGGGTACTGATGTCTTATAACATTTTCAGCTTCCCACGTAGCCTATTCAGTATTGTGGTTACGCCACAAGACCTTCACCAACCGAATCATTTTATTATGCAAGACCTTAACCTTACGAGTTAAGATCTTAATTGGCCTCTCATCATATGTGAGATCAAATCAAATGTCGATCTCCTTGACTGACACAATATGGCATGAGTCCAATCTATACTTTTGCAACATCGACACATGGAATACATCATGGATCCATTCAAGTTCTACTGGCAACTTGAGATGATAGGCTACCGGCCCAATCTTCTCAATAACCTTATAAGGTCTAATAAGCCTCGGACTCAATTTATCCTCCTGTCTAAATCTCAACACCTTTCTCCAAGGAGAAACCTTTAAGCAAACTCTATCACCGATTTGAAACTCGATATCTTGACGTCTTAAATCCACATAAGACTTCTGTCTATCCGATATTGCTTTCAATCGCTCACAGATCAGTTTCACCTAATCCTCTGTCTCCTAAATCAAATCTAGACCAACAATCCATCTCTCACCCATCTCTAACCAACACAAATGAGTCATACATCTCCTACCATATAACACCTCATATGGTGCCATCTGAATATTCGTCTGATAACTATTGTTGTAAGTGAACTTAGCTAACGACAAATAACGCTCCCAATTAGCCCAAACTTGAGTACACAACTACGGAGCATATCCTCTAGAACCTAAATCACCCTCTCTGACTGACCATCTGTCTGAGGATGATAAGTTGTACTGAAGTGAAGTTTCAACGCTAAAGCTTCTTACAGACTCTTCCAAAATCTTAAGGTAAACCGTAGATTTCTATAAAAAATAATAAAAACTAATACACTATGAAGACGTACGATATTTGCTATATACAATTCCATTAGCTTCTACAATGAGTAGTTAGTACGCACAACTAGAAAATGCGCACTCTTTGAAAATCAGTCTATAATCACCCAAACTGAATCTTTCATTGTTGGGGTTAGAGGAAAACTTGAGAAAAAGTCCATCGTAATCCTCTCCTATTTCCATTCCAAGATGTTAATCGGCTGAAGTAATCCCGAAGGATACTGATTCTCTACCTTTTACTCTCTGAAAAACCAGACACCTTGATGCAAAATCTACCACATCACATTTCAGTCTAGGCCACCGATACAACTCACAAAGATCTCGATACATCTTATTACTACTGGGGAGCATAGCATAAAGACTACTATGCACCTTAGTAAAAAAACACACGCCTTAAGTCCATATCATCAGGCACACATAGTCTTCCTCGAAAACTCAAAATCCATTCGGCATTTAACTTAAAATCTTCATAACACATTGCTCAATAGGACGAATCCTCCTAACCAAACTCTCATCATCCAACTGTCTCTCCTTAATCTACGGAGGCAAACTCGACTTCATCTGAAGTTCAACCAATAACCTACCATCACTAGTCATACTCAATCGCACAAACATAGCTCGCAGCTCAATAATCGATTTTCGGTTCAACACATCAGCGGTTATATTTGCCTTACCTGGATGATACTCAATCACACAGTCATAATCTTTTAGCAGTTCAATCCAATGCCTTTGCCTTAAGTTCCACTCATTTTGGGTAAGGAGATACTTAAGGATCTTATTATCCGTGTAAACAATACACCTCTCACCGTACAGGTAATGGTGCCAAATCTTGAGCACTAACACCATGACAACTAATTCCAAATCATGAGTTGGGTAATTACACTCACGTGGTTTCAACTGTCTTAAGGCATAAGCCCTAGTCTTTCCCTCTTGCATCAACATACAACCAAACCCCATATATGATGCATAACTATAAACCACATAATCTTTACCAACTCTGATTGAATCAACACAGGCGTTACAGGCGTTTCAGTCAAAATTGCATTGAGCTTCTTACAGCTCTTCTGTCTCTCATCGGTCCACTCAAACACTACATTCTTCCATAGTAGCTTTGTTAAAGGTAGAACTATGATGGAAAACCCCTCAATGAACCTACGATAATAGCCAGCCAGTCCAAAGAAGCTCTGACCTCGGTAATAGACTTTGGCAACTTCCACTCCACTATTGCCTCAACCTTTTTTCGAATCCATATGAATCCCATCTGCCAGAACAACATGGCCTAGAAAAATCAGTTCTTTCAACCATAATTTACACTTACTCAGCTTCGCATACAATTACGTCACCCACAATATCTACAAAATAATCCACAAATGTGCTTCACGATCATCCTTGGTGCGTGAGTACACAAGGATATCATCTATAAAGATAACTATGAATTGATTCGAATACAAATGAAAATTCAATTCATCAAATCCATGAATGCGGTAGGAGCATTTGTCAAACCAAAAGACATGACCAAGAACTCATAATGTCTATATAGGCCAATATGCCTCACAGCTTTTACTTAACACCTTCTCAGCCTTAATCACCGAAATCACATTAGAAAGAAGTTATGATCTCTCCCCAATGACAACGACCTCCACTCTATCACTATCACGCAAAGTAATCTGTTTCAACTTGGAATCCACCTTTGCCTAATGCTCGGTCAGCCAACCTATAACAAGAATCACATTAAATCCATGGAAAGGCAATTCCATCAAAACAACAGGAAAAACATGACCTTGGATCATTATGGGACATCTATGATACAGCTGATCTACTACTATGTCGTCACCCAAAGGAGTAGTAATAGTCATAGCCAACCTATTGGTCTTTACCGAAATCCCCAACTCTTTAGCCAGATCACACAATATGTACAAATGGGTCGAACCAAAGTCAATAAAAAAAGGAATAAACTGCAATGTGAAAGTACCCACAATTACATCAGTCGCCTCCCGAACCTGTGACCCATGAAAAACATATACACGTACTGGCCCTCTAATCTCAATTTGTGTAGCAACTGTGTGAGCTATGGTCCTCTATCCAACTGGTCTCCTATTACCACCTCTACCACTGTCACGACCTCTAGAAGATGCAAATGTATAACTTTTACTCTGGGAGACTTCAGTCCTTCTCAGGCAATCTCTCAGCATATGCTTCTTAGAGCCACATCATAGGCAAGCTCCAATCACTCTCCAACACTCCTCAGGTTACCTATGATTATAGTGCTCACAAAGCAAATAGGAGCTCTCGATGTCCTATCAACACTAGCCATAACACCTCGATTGCAACACCCCTTACCCGTATTCAACACCGAAACAGGGTACAAGGCATTACTGGACTTGTCACATGAACAAACATACAATTTCAAGTTATACATCTGCTTCCAAATTTAAAACCTTTTGCATTTAATCATAATGTCCCTAATACAAGCCTACGAGGCCCAAAACTTACTTTGGATGTGGTTTGGGACTAAATCGAGAATTTTAGAAAATTTTACAAAACTTAGAAAATTTTTCACTAAACAGGGGTCACACGCCCGTGTGGATATAGGACACGTCCATGTCCCAAACCTGTGTAACTCTCTGTTTGTCACCTAAGAACAAATTGAAGACACATAGCCAAGTCACACGCCCGTGTGCTAGGCCGTGTGGTCGTTTTAAAATTTATGATTTTTCATTAAATAGGTGCAGACTTTACACACTCGGGACACACGCCCGTGTCCAAGGCCATGGCCCTCACAAGGCTAAGACGAACGATCGTGTCTCTGCCCGTGTACTCAATATCAGGCATTCTGTTTCTCCAAATTTAGGTGCTAGGGACACACGGCCTAAACACATGCTAGTGGGAGCAAGCCGTGTGTTGCACACGGCCTAGACACACGCTCGTGTGTCTACCCATATGGAAAAAAATAAGGCTATTTTCCACGTCATTTTGCCACCCTTAAATACACACACCTACACCCTATAACATAGCACCAATTCAAGCATATATATAAAACCAAATCAGCCACAACCAAGACATCAACACATCATTCACATGCTACCATCTATCATACACAAACATCACATGCTTATCGACTCAAATCATGTAACTTCCCACATTTATGAAAGGCATCATCATATAAATTACTTATACCAATAGTAGCCAATTATAAATGGCCTTATACAAAATGAACTTTCAACTAATATAAGCCAACACATTTGGGCAAATCAATTATGACACATAACAAAATGACCAAGTCCCTTATACATGCCATAACTCAAAATGTTGAAATCATTGATACCAAAATAATTGTTGATAGTGTGAGTAGATCTCTGATGGTCTCCGAACCTTGAGCTAGCTTAGTGACACTATAAGTCAAGGGAAAGGAAAGGGAGTAAGCTATAGCTTAGTAAGTTCCTATGCAAATAATAAGCATCATAACCACACAATTAACATACAATTAACATGATGAAGGTTAACATGAACATTATCAAAATCTCATAACCATAACTTACTTAATCATAATTATATCAAGAGTTTATCATATGTCGAACTCATTACTTATGAGTTTTACATACATAACTATACCAACTGACAACATAACCATATCCTTTCACAACTTTGACATTCCCTTTGAACACTTGGAATATTAACAGATACTTGGAAATCTTGCACATAAGTGCCATATATGTAGCCGAAGCTACCTCATATCTCATAATATATATGGGCTCGTTTTCGATCTATTCGCGGGCCTGCTCACACAAGCTATCAGTCAGGACGTAGCTACACAGTACTGATCACACAAGCTGTCAGGTATCCGCAACACATGCAGGAGTAGGCGTACGAGACCAGCACCCGGATCACACAAACACATATACACAAGGGTTCCTAGTGACATGTCACTCGTATCCTATTCTATTCCTAAGGCTTAACCGAGATTTCTCGCTTGTCAAAACTTTGTCGAATACGTCCAAAGAGCCAATCACAATTCATACGGTATTCAAGCATTTAAAACATAAATATAACAATACATTATTTACGTACGAACTTACCTCGGTACAAAAATAGTAGAATTGGACCTAATCGTTAAAACTTTGTTTCTCTCCCGATCTAGGTCCGAACCTCGTTTTTCTTGATCTATAATGACAAATTTAACTCATTTAATATTCACATTGTTCAATTCATTCCAAAAATCATATTATGACAAAATTACATTTTTGCCCCTAATGTTTCACATTTTTACACTTTAGTCCTTAGGCTCGTAAATTGAAATGTATTCAATTTCATCAAAACCCAAGCCTAGCCGAACCATTTTCATACTCATACCAGTCTACAGTTTTCATTTAATCACACTTTTACTACTTATTTTATAACTTTTACAAATAGGTCCTTTTTACCATTTTTACCAAAAATCACTTGGTAAAAGTTGTTTATGTAACACCAAACATGCATTTTCTACCATTAGACATCAAAACACACAAATATCTATCATGGGTAAAATTTTAATCTTTGACAATACTTCAAAATGGTCCTTGGAGAAGCTAGATTTGGTTACAAGGATCTCAAAGACATGAAAATCATTAAAAACGAGGCTAGAACGGACTTACAATTGAGCTTAGAAGCTTGACAAACCCTACCTATGTTCTTCCTTGCAAGTTTCGGCCATGAGGAAGAAGATGGACAAAAATTTTGGCTTTATTTTGCTTATTAATTCATTTATTAACCAAATGACTAAAATGCCCTTTTCATAACACACTAAAATTTCTCTTACTTCATGTCCATTTTTGTCCACCAACTTAACAAATAGTCTAATCACCATCTAAGGACCTTTAATTTAAAATCTCATAGCAAATAAACACCTTTAGCATATAGACCTCAAGTTTTACACTTTTGCAATTTAGTCCTTTTTGCTAAATTGAGTGCTCAAACGTCAAAATTTTTGAACGAAATTTTCACGAAACAATTCTATAAAATCGTAGACCATAAAAATATAATAAAAATATATCTTTCTATGTCAGATTAGTGGTCCCAGAACCACTGTTTCCATTAAACCCAAAATTCGGCTATTACAACTCTACCCCCTTTAGGGATTTTCGTCCCCGAAATCTTACCAGAAAATAGGTTTGGGTACTATTTTCTCATATCTTTCTCGGGTTCCCACGTAGCCTTTTCAACCTCATATCTTTGCCACAAAACTTTTCACTAGTGCTATACTTTTATTTCTCAACTATTTAACTTCCCGGGCTAAAATCTTGATCAGTTCCTCACCATAAGTCATATCAGGTCAAATCTCAAAATCTGTCAGAGAAATGACATGTGAGGGATCAAAATGGTATCGCCACAACATCGACACATGAAACACATTATGAATCTGTAATAGCCCAAAATTGGGTCTAGTTGGAACAGAGGTTTCGGGACCACAAAATCCGAGATATAAATAATTATTTTATGATTATTTTGAGGTCTATGATATGATTTCATGATTGTGTTAAAATTTCATGAAGAAATTCTATGCATAAAATGCTCAATTTGAAGTTAGGGACTAAATTGAATAAGTTGCAAAACTTGCATTCTAGAAGTTTCTAGTATGAAATTGCTTTGAAATATTAATTATGAGGTCTTAAATAGAAATTTGACCAATTTCTAAGTTATGGACAAAAATTGGACATGGATGGAATTTTTGAAAGTTTAGTCAGGAAGGGCATTTTGGTCATTTGGTAATTAAAAGAAATAAAAAGGGAAAATAAAGCCAAAATTGACTCATCTTTTTCATGGAGGCCGAAATTAGCATAAAGGAAGCCATGGCTAGGGTTTTCAAGCTTTCCAAGCTCAATAGTAAGTCCGTTCTAACCCCATTTTTCAAGTTCTTTACGTTTTTGGAATCCCGGTAATTTGATTAAGCTTATTCTAGCAATAATTTAAGCTAGGGTTCATATTTGGAAAAATACCCATAGGTGAAATGTGTTTATTTTGATGTTTAATGATATAATATGAGGTTTTAAATTATGTTAGACAACTTTTGCTACTCGGTTTTGAGTGAAAATGAGTAAAAGGGCTTAATCGGTAAAAATACCTAATAGTCATAAGTATATGTTAGAGTCAGAATTTGATGTTCCCATAGAAGGGAAAAGTGATCAGCATGTCATAAAACATAAGAATAAGGGATGAATTTTAATTCCCAAGCCTAGGGGCAAAAGTGTAAATATGCAAAAATTTAGGGGCAAAATTGTAATTTTTCCAAAGTTTGAGTTAAGGACTGTTTTGAATAGTACATTAATTGAATAAGTAAAATATGATGTTTTAGATCCTGAAAAACGAGAATTGAACCTAGAATGAGAGAAAAATCGAAAATTGAGAAAGTTGGTAAAATGGTCGTTTTAGTATCTAGGTAAGTTCATATATATAATAAGCATTGATTTATGCATGTTTCAATGTAAAATTGATATATTTACTATTATTGCCGAGGTGTTGAAAGTATGTAAGTTGGTGTGATAATAATACAGCAATAATGCTGTAATTTATATTTGAAAGTTAAATTTAGTGAATTAATTGAATTATGTTAAATTAAATGATGGTGCCCAGTTTATGAATTGATTTAAAAAATGTCTATGTACATGAAGTGCATTGAATTATCATACATAAATGTGATTTCTATGATTATGGATATTATGGGAAATTGTAAGTTCATATGATTTTTAATAAGGCAAAGTGTAATTTAATGTTATTGCCTTGATATTAAATGAGATGAAAGTTTATATGTAAGTAATACATCAATTTTACTTGTATTATGATATTTTATAATAATATTGGAAATATGTTTCTTGATAATTACTTGATTGGTGAAATTGTTGGAAAAAGAGAGAAATCCGGTTGAACCTTCTGGAAGATTGGATGATCTGAGATGGTATGTAGCTAGGTCACATGTATGGTCTTGAGTGCACATCATGTGTACAAGAGAGCTACAAGACATTATGATGTAGCTAGGTCCCATGGGTGATACTATGTGTACACCATGTAGACAAGAGAGCTACGGGATATATGCACTAGGTCGACACGTGGTTCCGTGAAGGACACCATGTAGACAAGAGAGCTACAAGATAAACCTGCTAGGTCATATGGGTGGTACTAAGTGTTCACCATGTGTACAAGAGAGCTGAACTATATGATGGGTGGAGCTATGTGCTGAAACCACCAAGTATCGAGGATTGATCCGAAGTGTTCAATAGGAGACTCTCTATGTATTGCTTTGTGAGTTTTGTGATGAATAAGTGCAGGAACTTGGTTATGTGAATGATTTGTACAAGAAGTGACCGGGATGTGGTAAGGTTATAAACAAGTAAGTTATACGTGAGGATGATTTTATGGTGGCCTTGTAATCATAGGCCTATACTTGTGAAGTATGAAATGTGGTGAAAATGATTTGTGATATGTATGTTAAAATGAGGTTAATACAAAGAAAGTGTGAAAGAGTGAATTAGCAATAAAACTGTTTTGGACAGTAGCAGCAATGTGATTTTGAAAAATCACCAAAAATAGTATAACTTGAATCAGAGACTGAATAAGATATTAAATTAAATCTTAATGAGTCTATTTTCATATAAAAGAAACAGATCAAGCAAAGGAGTTTTATATTTTGAGATATTTATGTTTTTGTGAGACTGGTTCAGAATAATTATGTAATCCCCTGTTCTAACTTTGGAAAATCACAAATATTTGGAGAAAAATAATTAGAGGCTCAAACTTATATTTTTAAAATCCATAATGAGTCTATTTTCAAGATAAATCAACAAGAACATTATCCAAGTTCTATACTGTGAGATAATTAACTTTTAGTGAAGAGAGGTCAGAAATGTCAGAAAGTGAAATAGGGGAAAATTTAATGAATAAACTGTACTGATTCGATAAACCAAAAATTATGAAAATTTTATGGTGGAAAGATATGTGAGTCTAGTTTCAGGGGAAATTTACGGATCTTAATTTGGAGCACTTTAGCTCGAATTATATATAAGTAAGTGACTATGACTCGTCTGGACAGTTTGATGTGAGCATTTATTAGTAAATTGTGAAATCGTACTTACAAGAATGCTATATACATTAAGGATGTGGAATGGAGAGGAGGAGGAGGAAAATAAATATATGTGGAATACATGGAAACTATGGTATAGGAAATATTGATATAATGAAATAAATGATATGTGTTTATAAGAAAACAGAAAGAGAATGATATGCATCATGACATGTATATATATATATGACTAGTCTCAATGTAATGCTTGTTGGGTATGGAGTTGAATTGAAATGTTTCAGCAAACATGTTATTTTATGATCTGAATTGTGGTATTTTATAAAGATATGATCTAGCTTTAAATATGAATGCTTGATGATTAAGCTGAAGATATTTGGTAAGATGATAATCTTGGTATATATGTATAAGTGTGTAAGAGATTAAGGTTGACCAAAGCTTGGAAAATAGCCTAGGTATATTCCACACAGGCAGAGACACGACCATGTGTCTCAGTAGTGTATGGAACACTGACTTTGGGACACGGCGTGTGGAGCCTTAAAGCATGAAATTTTCAAGATTTTCGTAAGTTCTCGGTTTAGTCCCGAACCCTTTCTAAAGTATGTTTTGGGCTCTGTAGACTCAAATAAGGGATTATGTGTAAGTGAATGAACGTTTTGAAATATGAATGAAATTTTATGGCCCGTATTTTAGTTTAATGTTTGTATGTTTGTCCGGTAACGCCTCGTACCTTATCCCGGCCTCGGGTACAGGTAAGGGGTGTTACAGAATCCTTTCTAACTCTGTCGGCAAAGCTAACCGATATGCCACTGACCTATTCTCTCAATAATCTCATATGGCCCAATAAAACGTGGACTTAACTTGCCTTTACGGCCAAATCTTAGAATCTTCTTCTACGGATATACTTTTAGAAATACTTTATCACCGATTTGAAATTCAATCTCTTTCCTTTTCAAATCTACGTACGATTTCTGTCAATCTGAAGCGGCTTTCAAACGGTCACGAATTACCTTTACTTTTTCTTCTGTTTCTATAACCAAGTCAACTCCATAAATTTGTTTCTCACTAAGCTCTATCCAATACAACGGAGTTCGACACTTGCGGCCATACAATGCCTTATACGTTGCCATTTTTATACTTGTCTGAAAACTATTGTTATAAGCAAATTCGACTAATGGTAGATATTTCTCCCAACTATCTTCGAATTCTAGAACACAACATCGAAGCATATCTTTAAGAATCTGAATTACTCTTTCGGATTGACCATCGGTTTGCAGATGAAACACGGAACTAAAATTTAACTTCGTACCCAAAGCGTCTTGTAATTTTTTCCAAGATCGAGACGTAAACCTCGGATTTCTATCCAAAATAATAGAAATAGGCACCCTGTGCAATCTCACAATTTCAACAATGTACAATTTAGCTAACTTATCAAGTAAGTAGTCAGTATGTACTGGAATAAACTGAGCTGATTTTGTAAATCTATCAACAACAACCCAGATGACATCTTTCTTTTTAAGAGTCAAAGGCAAACCCGTTACGAAGTCCATCGTAATCCTATCCCATTTCCACTCAGGTATCATCACTGGCTGAAGTAAACCTGAAGGTACTTGGTGTTCGGCTTTTACTTGTTGACAAATCAAACATCTCGATACAAATCTAGAAATATCTTTTTTCATACCTGACTACCAATACAATTTCTTTAAATCATTATACATCTCCGTACTACTAGGATGAACCGATAAACAACCACTGTTTGCCTCGTGTAAAATTTTCTGAATAAGTTCATCATTTTTCAAAACACATTCTCTATCTCGGAACATCAAATAATCATATGAACCAATCTGAAAGTCTGAATCACTGCCCAATTCACAGTGAGCTTTTTTGGCTTGGAATTCACAATCATTTTTCTGAGCTTCACAAATTTGCTGAATAAATATCGATCTAGCTCTCAACTCGGCCAAAATTGGACCATCATTAGATAAAGTAAATCTCGTATTCATAACTCTCAAAGCAAACAAGGACTTTCTGCTCAAAGCATCTGCGACTACATTTGCCTTTCTCGGATGATAGTTAATCACTAGTTCATAATCTTTTAGTAACTCGAGCCATCTCCTTTGTCGCAAGTTTAGATCTTTCTAAGTCATCAAGTATTTTAAACACTTATGATTAGTAAATATATGACACTTCTCACCGTACAAATGATGATGCCAAATTTTCAAAGAAAAACTATGGCGGCCAATTCCAATTCGTGCATCGGATAATTCTCGTACGGTTTCAACTGTCTCGAGGCATAAGCTACCACTTTGCCCTCTAGCATCAACACACATCCCAAACCATTCAATGAAGCATAACTATAAATTACAAATTCTTTTCCCGATTCAAGTTGTACTAAAATCGATGCCTCAGTCGGTAATGCTTTCAATTTCTCAAAACTTTGCTGACATTTTTTAGACCATTCAAATTTAACATCTTTTTGCAACAACTTGGCCATAGGAGTATCAATCATCGAAAATCCTTTGACAAATCATTGGTAATAACTAGCTAAACCTAAAAATCTTTTAACTTCAGATACATTCATTGGCGGTTTCCAATCAACAATTATCGAAATTTTGCTTAGATCAACCCGAATACCATCACCTGAAACAATATGTCTCAAAAATCTGACTTCTCGGAGCCAAAATTCACTTTTATTAAACTTAGCAAACAATTTTTTATCTCTCAAAGTCTGCAACATAATTCATAAATGTTCGGCATGCTCAGTCTCATCCCAAGAATAAATTAAAATGTCATCAATAAACACAACTACAAACTTATCCAAAAACGGTCGGAAGATTCGATTCATCAAATCCATAAAAACAACAAGAGCATTAGTTAATCCAAATGACATAATAAGAAATTCATAATGCCCATACCTCGTTCTGAACGTGATTTTCGATACATCTGAATCATTAACTCTCAGTTGATAGCAACTGGATCTCAATTCTATATTTGAAAACACTGTTATCCCCTTCAACTAGTCGAACAAATCATCAATCCTTGGAAATGGATACTTTTTCTTTATCGTAACCTTGTTAAGTCACGATAATCAATACAGAGTCTCATGGATCCATATTTCTTCTTGACAAATAATACCGGTGCACCCTAGGGAGAGAAAATCAGTCTCATAAAACCCTTATCTGTCAACTCTTACAACTTAGACTTCAATTCTTTCAACTCGGCCAGAGCCATCCTATACGGAGCTTTCAATATTGGTGCAGTCCCCAGTACTAAATCAATGGTAAACTCCACTTCTCTGACCGAAGGTAATCTAGGCAACTCCTCTAGAAACACATTCAGATTTCACAGACTACCAGCACTGATTCAATTTTCAATTTAGACATTTGTGTATTCAACATATAAGCAAGATAAGTTTCACAACCTTCCATTACGTACCTCTAAGCAGACATAGAAGAAATCATAATAGGCAATTCACTTGATTCATCAGTTTCAACCTAAAGAACCTCACCATTTTCACATTTCAATTCAATAGTTTTCTATCTACAATTTACTATGGCATCATGTAGTGTTAACCAGTCCATACCCAAAATAACATCGAATTCATCAAATGCCAACAACATTAAATCAGCCGAAAAATAGTGACCTCAAATCATCAAGGGATAATTCTTGCAAACTTTATCAACAAGCACATATTTTCCTAAAGGGTTTGACACTTTAATCACAAATTAGTAGACTCAACAGGCAAACTCTTACTAGATTCCAAATTCACACAAACATAAGAATGAGTCGATCCAGGATCAATCAATGTAATAACACTAGTATCATAAAGAGAAAATATATCGGTAATCACATTGGGAGATGACGCATCCTCACGAGCACAGATGGCATAAGCTCTAGCAGGTGCTCTAGCTTCAGATATCACAGCTGAATCCTTCATCACAGCTTTACTACTAGTTCCATTTCTGGTATTTCTCGGTGGCTTACCCCTCTTGGTAGTATTACTCGGCCTTACACTCTGAAATTTTTCTTTCTCAACCATCTCAGGGCAATCACAGATAAAATGTTCATGAGAACCACACTTGAAACAAGCTTGGTCATTCACCCTACACTCGCCGGGATGTCGTCTATCACAATGATGACATTCAAGTCTGTTAGTCCAACATTACCCACACTTTCCATTAAAGTAGCTTGAGATATTGAACCCAAATATTGTTTCCCCGCGGTCTCTGTTTGAATACCCAGCTGAAACATTCGAACTAGAATACATTTCTCTGGATTTCTTTGACTGAGATTGACATGAATTACTCATCGGCCTTTTGCTTGCATTTCTAGCCTTACTCTCTGTAACACCCCGTACCCGAGACTGTTTCCGGAGTCGAACACGAGGTATTTACGGACTTATTTCATTTATTTTCACAGTCCATTTTAAAAATTTCCAGACAATCTGGCTAACTGCGTCACTATTACCTTGAAAATCATATCTTGAGTTCCAAAACTCGAAAACCAGTTTCGTAAATTTTACCTAAAACTAGACTCATATATCCATTTGCAAACTTTTTTCTAGAATTTTTGGTCAAGCCAATTAGTACATTTTATTAGTTAAAGTCTCCCCTATTTCAGGGTTCGAGTGCTCTGACCTTCATGCATTACGACTTATATATCTTCCCGTACAGGGCTTCATTACTTATTCCGTTTGTTTCTAACAAAACTAAACTAAAAAAGGAATCTATACATATATGGAATGACCTCTAATTATCTCTGGTTAATTTATAGTGAATTTCCAAAGTCAGATCAGGGGATCCAGAAATCGCTCTGGCCCTGTTCCATGAAAACTTAAATATCTCTTAAAATACGACTCATATGATCATTTCGTTTCTTCCATATGAAATTATATTCATCAAGGTTCGATTACATAATTTATTCACTATTTAATTCCATTCCTACTATTTTTAGTGATTTTCAAATCCACACCACCTTCTTTATCAGATCTATTTTAAGGTAAACTTTACCTATTTCATGGTTTTCCATGAATCAACTAGAATTTGTCATACAAAGCACCAAAATGATCATGATTAACCATTCCAATGGCTAATTGTTACCAAACATTTCCATACCTCTCAATGAACAACATACAAAACGATTATAATGCTATGCTCAAAGTATATATAAGCCATTTTCGCATGGCTATCCAAATTTATACAAAACCAAAGGGTACATGACCAACAACAAAAAGGGTAGTCCTATACATGCCATTTTCGAGTTCAACCAAAAGTGTACCAAAAGGGCTTTGATAGTGTGGACGACTTCGACTTCGACAATCCCGAGTCCGATGGTGATTTAACCAAAATCTATAAAACAGAGAATCAAAGAAACGGAGTAAGCATTTAATACTTAGTAAGTTTTGAGCAATGAAATTAGGCACAATTGAAGTATAGCATTCATATGACTAAACGGATAATTTCATATACACATTCTCAAAATCATACCTACTTCACATTACCAACCCTTATACTCATACATAAGAGATCAACTTAACCAAAAGTCGAAAGCTCATTAATTGATGGCGAATACTATTTAAAAGGAATCAACTAATCCAACGATATCTGAAACATACCTCATCGTTGGGATTTTACGAGCATATTAATTGAAATTATTACAGCAAGATCGCTCATTCCCAAACCAAGTACCTTCGGATTTAATGGATATAGCTACTCGCTCAAATGCCTTGGGACTTAGCCGGATATAGTAGTTCGCACAAATGCCTTCGGGACTTAGCCCGGATATAGTAACTCGCACAAATGCCTTCGGGAATTAGCCCGGAATTAGTAACTCGCACAAATGCCTTCGGACTTAGCCCGAATTAGTAACTCGCACAAATGCCTTGGGACTTAGCCCTAATTAGTCACTAGCACAAATGCCTTGAGACTTAGCCCGTTATCATCTGAATATTCATGCACATATCAAGAAATCATGACACATCTTTATTTCATTTTCATAAGTAGAATTCAAACACAAGTCAATTATTAAGCATTCCCATTTTCTACTCAATAGCCACATACAAACAAACATGATTTGGTTTGCTTTGTGACATGATCTCTATGCAAATACGGCTACCCATCATAATGATAGACTAATTAACTCAACATATAATTCAAGTAGAATCATTATAAAACCGTATATTTGTTATGATTATACGTCATGACTTAATCAAATAGTAAACTAAGTTTCATTACTCGAAAACTTGCCTCAGATGTTGTCGAACGATTTCAACGGCTATTCGATCACTTTTTCCTTCCCTTTATCGGATTTAGTTCCCCTTTGCTCTTGAGCTTAATTTAACAAATAAATTGATTTAATCATTTGAACATCAAAAAGAGAAACTCAAGGTACTTAACCCATATATACATTAGACATTAGAGTCACATATATATGAAATCATGAATCAACTCAACATATTAGCCCACACTCTCTTTTAGCCGATTATCTAAGCCAAGATAAAAGCATCAATATGCTTGCCTCTAACCGAATACATGCAACACCAATCTACCTCATGTGGCGAATATGCATGTCTATGTTGAGGCCGATTATATGCTTAATACTTCCTACAAATATGGTTACTTGTATTGACTACATACCATTTTGTTTCAAGTTCAAAACTCGGCTAATACACATATATACACTAGTAATCAAATACTAACATTTTCACTTCACCTTACTACCAATTCTCATCTACTTCCTACCATGGCCGAATGCATCAAGACACCATACCATTTCAATTTTGGTCATGGGTTAAACAAAGAACTTAATGTCTAACTCAAAAATGCTAAAAAGAAAATCCAAGAGTCATCAATCACCATCACATGTATCATGTAACACCCCTATCCCATAACCGTCGCCAGAATAGGTAAGGGGCATTACCGGACTTGTAACTCATGTCAGAACAGTAAAATTTTGAACTTTTTCTTGAAATAAAGATCGTTCATTTTAATAAGTACTAAGCACAGCCAGAGGTAAAATTTAAACTTCACTAAGTAAACATTCAAAAGATGCCATTTTCGCATGGCTTATATACATTAACCAAAAATATTCTTCCGCCACTAGTCTATTCTATACATGCCATAAAATAATTCTAAACATAACAAGAATAAGCGGTGGATAGTGATAGTGTGACTAGTTGCTGACGATCCCCGAGCCTGTAGCTTCGCAATGAGATCTATAAAACAGAGGAAACAGAGTAAACGGAGTGAGCATTACAATGCTTAGTAAGTTTTAAGCAGTGTCAACGGATAACAATCAAATTATAACATAGTTGTTCAGATATTTTATTTCACTCTTCCTTGGGCATACCATCCCTTTACCGAATATGCACATCTCATCATATATAATAGGCAGATAAACTTTCACATAAAAGTGAGCTCATGTGACATAGATGCATTGTATGATTTCACATAACCTCTGACACTGATCCGATGTCACATAATCATAAGAATAGTCTCATAGATTGCTCTCGTATGCATCACATAACTACCTTATGATTTAGTTCAAATCAAGCTCACATATAAACTTGGAGTACATACTGCTTAACCTTTCGCATTGAATATATTTATAAGCAATTCTTATTACGAAGTCTTATAGCTTTAACCTCTACTTGGATTATCGGCGAGACCTTTAGCTCGCATTTAAATCTCCACATCGTAGTCATCGGGTCTTACCGGACATAATCTCCACACGTAGTCATCGGGTCTTACCCGGAATATATTTCCAAGTTTCATGTACATTTAGTCACATGTCACAACATTCACATCGACTGTCATATTTGTAATTCATTTGCCTCATCAAATATCTAATAATACACACCTTTCACATTTGGTCGTTCGGCCACAATATACGCACATCGCCTACATATTTCACACTAGCCATTCGGCTTTACCACATATACATATCTCATATATATATTTCACATTGACCATTTGGCTTTACCACATATGCATATCTCATATATATTTCACATTGACCATTCGGCTTTACCACATATGCATGTTCATATTCACCACATTGGCCATTCGGCCTTATCACACATATGCATGCTCACATTCATCACATTGGCCATTCGGCCTTATCACATATATGCATGCTCTCATTCATCACATTGGCCATTCGGCCTTATCACATATATGCATGTTCACATTCATCACATAAAATCCTAAATCAAAATATAAATTTTCATGTATTCACATCACAATTATCCAAATATACTTCACATACCACATATACTATCATGTATACACTTTGTCTTGGCCGAATCTACATCAATCATTTTCCAATGAATAATTCAATTTCACGCCATACTATCATTTCATATTCGAATACTCATAAACTTACAATTTCACAAATTTTAATATCAAAGATCCGTCTAACACTCATATATCGTTTTACAATATCACGATTTAGAATTCACGTATGGGTTTAATCAATAGCTTATGAGCAACTAAAACAAGTTTTATCCATGTTTACAACAAAATCACATATTCACTACGAGCTGTTTTCCTGAGCAATAGTCACTAAATTATTTATAACTGGAGCTACAAAACTCCAAATCACTTGCCGTTAATTTTCCCTGAATATAGACTCGTATATCTTCCATCCATAAAATTTCCAGAATTTTAGATTTGTCCAATCAATACCAGATTGTTCTTAAAGTTTCCCCTGTTTCACTGTTTGACTAATCTGACCATTCTTCACTACGAATCAAATTTTTCATTGTACAGAATTCATAATGTGTTCTATTTAATTTCATTTAAAACTAGACTCATTAAGGAGTCCAAGCATATAAATATTATCTTATAACCATTTTTGTACAAATTATAATGATTTTCCAAATACAAAACAGGGGATTTCGGAGTCATTCTGACACTGTCCCACACAACTTTAAATATCTCTTTATAGGAAATTTCTTTGCTTCCACGGTCTCTTTTATAAGAAACTAGACTAACTAATCTTTGATTACATATTTTATTCAGCCTATAATTCCACACCAACAATTTATAGTGATTTTCTAAAATCACGTTACTGCTGCTGTCCAAAGCAAATTATTACAATTTGCTCTTAAATTTCCAAGTCCAAACACTTATGAACTTACCATTTGAGTTTAAGACATATCATGGCCACATCATATCTTATTAAATCAACTCATTATGTCCTATTATGATTGAATTTACTCAACGTTTAATCACTTAAAACTTACCTCGGAAGTGGTCGACGATTAGATGTCCACGGCTATTCGTTTACTTTCTCTTTTCCCCTATCCGACTTTGATCCTCTTTCCTCTTAAGCTTAAGTAAAACAATAGATTTGCTTAAGTACTTAACTAATATTATTCACTTAACAATCACATTTGGCAATCACATATCATTTAATCTTTGATTGACCAATTTAACACATACCAAAATCCAATCATACATCTAACCTTTATCTCAATACCAAACCGAGTTATAAGATCATACATTATACTAAGCATATCATTAAACATACCTATTCAATTCAGCTAATTTCATAGCCGATTAATCACCTTACCCCACATTACTCAATGCCGAATATTAACCCAACATCACAAGCATAATTACCATGAAACTCACCTTAATACACATTTTATCCCATTGCCGAATACATATATATATCATCAAACAAATATTTATTCACATAACAACAATTCATTCACATCTCTATAAATGATCATAATCGGACATTATAAACAAATCAACTAGTTTAGCATTCAAATTCTTCTAACCATTCCTCAATCATTTACTCAATGAACAACAATCCAAGCACATCAAAGCATAGTCGAATGTATCATTCTTCTTAAATTCAAAAATAAATACATGGGCTAACTTCAAAATCTATTTAACAACTCAACTTTATAAACACATATTCGGCTAGGAAGAAAGATTGATAATTTAACAACCTTAGCTTAACACATAATTTGTTGTGACACATCTTTAAGCATTGTTTTATTCCATCAACTCAAAACACATTCATCACTCTCAATAACTAAACTCATATTCAGCAATGGCCTCCAATATAGTGACCGATTCTTCTCAACTAGCACCTAGTGTACACACATGATCATTTGTTTGATTCAAGTACCTATCCACCAAAAATTCATCCAAATTAACAAGAACAACAACCACATTCTTTGTTATCCACCATGACCGAAACCCATATTCATTCACCAAATATCAAAAATTTATCATCAATTTGACATATAAGGACATAACCAAATGTTTCTTGCAACACAAACTCAAAAATTAACACATGGGTCATGTTATGAGCACCAAAACAAACTCAACTTCACAAAAATTTCAAAAGAATATCATGATATCATACCTTAATTCCCCCCCAACACAAGATGGCCGAATGCCTTAGGTGTGCTTTCTTCCATTTCTTGGTTAGTTTCGGCTTGAGAGAGGTAGGAGAAGAAGATGAACATTTTTTTTCTTTTCTTTTGTTTTCTTCCTTCAATTCACGGCAATGGAGGGGGGGGCATGGATGAGACAACTTTGTTTTCATCACCCCTCTCTTTTCATTACTTTATTACTAACCTCTTATTTTATTCTTTCTAACATAACACACTAACACAACATGTTTCCAACATGTTTCACCCCATAGCATGGCCGGCCACTAGCTCTAATTTTGGGTAATTTGACATGCAAACCCATCATTTTCATAACATGCATTAATAACCCACTTTACATTTGTCTAGCACATTTCTAAATTTTCTCACATAAGTCCTATTTAATAAAATTCACTTACAATTAACAAAATTCAAACATGAAATTTTCACACATGCATATATACATATAATAAGCATCAACTATGACGGTTAATTATTTTTATGACTCGATTTTGTGGTCTCGAAACCACTTTTCGACTAGGGTCAAATTAGGGTTGTCACATATCACTACAAAGCTTCACACTTAGCATGCAAATGACATCAACACAAGTCCACCTTAGCCGAAACTTAGCTCATCTTCATGCCTCATCACCACAACATCAAACACCAACCAAGAAGACAACACCCATGGCCGAATATCATCTCCATCTCATAGCAAAGATTTAAACCATGGGCTAGGTAGAACTCAAGCTAACAACTAAAAATATGCATGAATCTCATGGAACAACATCAACATACCTTAGTCTAGTGAACCACCATAGCCGATTTTCTCCAAGTTCTTTCCCTTCTTTTTCTTTCTTCTATTCGGCCAAGTTCAACAACATGAGAACTTTTTCTTTTTTTCTTCATCATTTTCCTTTTCATTATTTTATTACCATGCTCCTTATTTTATCATTTCTAACATAAAGCATTAACACAACATGTTTATGACATGTTTTACCCATCACATTTTGTCCACCCTCATTGTCATGGCCGACCACTACTAATTAAGTGGGGAAATTGACATGCAAGTCCACCCTTTTGATTACATGCACTAATAGATCCTTATAGATTAACCTATCACATTTCAAAAGTGTCACACATAAGTCCTATTAACTAAATTCACATGCAATTAACTAAATCAAAGCTTAAAACTTTCACACATTCATATTCACATATTTTAGACAATAATTATCATATTCAAATAATTTGGTGATTTCGGTTTAGCGGTCTCAAACCGCTTTCCGACTAGGGTCACTTTAGGGTCATCACAACTCTCCCCACTTAAGAAATTTTCATCCCGAAAATCTTACCGTAAATAAGTTTGGGTATCGTTCTTTCATAGAGTTCTCGGGTTCCCAAGTAGCTTCTTCCATCCCGTGTTTGAGCCATAACACTTTTACTAAAGGAACCTTTTGTTTCGCAACTCTTTCAGTTCACGAGCTAGGATACTAATTGGTTCTTCTTCATAACTCATATCGGCTTGAATTTCAACCTCGGAGGACTTATTATGTGCGAAGGATCGATTTGTAACGTCGAAGCATCGAAACATTAAAAACGTTGTGGATCCTTTCAAGTTCGGGGTAAAAGCAACCTATATGCAACGGACCAACTCGTTCAAGATTTCATACGCCCAATGAATCTCGGACTCAATTTGCCCTTCTGACCAAATCTCGAGTATCTTTTCCAAGGTGAAACTTTAAGAAACACTTTGTCTCCCACGATACTTAATGTCTTTTCGTTTCAAATCCGCGTCACGACTTACGACGATCCGATGTCGCCTTGGACTTTCACGAATTATTTTTACTTCTCTTTCGGCATCTTTAATCAAATCAACTCCAAAATTTTACTTTCACCGAGCTCGGTCCAAAACAATGGTGTATGGCATTTTCGACCGTACAAAGCCTCGTAAGGCGCCATCTTAATGCTTATTTGGAAACTATTGTTGTAGCGAACTCAATCAAAGGTAGATACCGCTCCCATGAACCACTAAACTCAAGGATGCAGATCTCAACATATCCTCGAGTATCCGAATTATCCGCCGGATTGACCATCGGTTTGGGGATGAAAAGCGGTGCTAAAATGCAACTTGGTACCCAAAGCTTCTTGCAATTTCTTCCAAAATTGCGAGGTGAATCTCGGATCTCTATCGGACACAATAGAAATGGGTACCCGTGTAATCTCACAACGAGAAACATACAATTCAGCTAGTTTATCCAATTGAATAATCCGTGACGCACGGAATAAAATGAGCCGACTTAGTCACCTATCAACAACAACCCAAATCGCATCTTTCTTACTTGTCGACAATGGCAACCTGCACACAAAATCCATCGTGACTCGATCCCATTTCCATTCGGTATCATGATCGGTGGAGTAAACCCGTAGGCACTTGATGTTCCGCTTTCGCTTGTTGGTATATTAAACACTTCGAAACAAAATCGGAAATGTCTCGTCTCATACCATGCCACCAAAACTGACGTCTCAGATCGTTGTACATTTTCGTGCTCCTCGGGTGAATTGACATTCGGCTACGATGAGATTCATTCAGAATCATCGAAATAAGTTCTGAATTTCTTGGAACACACAAACGACTTCTGAACCTCAAACAATCGTCGTCATCAATTTGAAACTTTGACTCCCTATCCGAAACACATTCAACCCGTTTTGCAACCAATTCATTATCGACTTTCTGAGCTTCACGAATTTGATGAATCAACAATGGTCTAGCCTTTAATTCTACTACTAACACATTGTCGGATAGAACAGACAAGTGTACATTCATTGCTCGTAACGTAAACAGTGATTTACGACTCAAAGCATCTGCAACCACATTAGCCTTTCCCGGGTGATAGTCAATGACAAGCTCATAATCTTTTAACAACTCAAGCCGACGTCTTTGTCGCAGATTCAAGTTTCTTTAAGTCATCAAATATTTGAGACTTTTGTGATCCGAATATACATGGCACTTCTCACCAAATAAGTAATGTCGCCATATTTTCAAAGCGAATACGATGGCGACCGATTCGAGATCATGGGTTGGATAATTTTTCTCATGTGGCTTCAGTTGCCTCGACGATAAGCTACAACTTGACCTTCTTGCATCAATACACAACCCAACCCAAGTAAGGATGCATCACCGTAAATGATGAACTCCTTGCACGATTAGAAATTGCACTAGTCTTTGGAGCTTCCGTCAAATGAGTTTTCAATTGATCGAAACTTTTCTGACACTTTTCTGTCCATTCAAACTTAACATCTTTCTGAAGTAGTTTCGTCATTGGTGTGGCTATCATCGAGAAACCTTTTACAAACCGTCGGTAGTAACCGGCAAGTCCCAAAAAGCTCCGAACCTCAGTAATATTTCTCAGAGGCTTCCAGTTAAGTATGGCTGAAATTTTGCTCGGATCAACTCGAATACCCGATGCGGATACCACATGACCCAAGAAGCTCACCTCTCTTAACCAGAACTCACACTTACTGAACTTAGCATATAACTGCTTATCTCGTAAAATCTGCAACACTAATCTCGGTGCTCAAAGATGCTTGGTTTCATCTCTTGAGTAGAACAAGATGTCATTAATAAACACAACTACAAACCGGTCCAGATACTATCCAAGACCCGATTCATCGATCCATAAATCTGCGTAGGGCATTAGTGAGCCCAAGCGGCATCACTAAGAACTCAGAGTGACCGTATCTCGCTCAAAGCTATTTTGGGTATATCCGAATCTCGAATTAAGAATCGATAATAACCCGATCTCAAATCTATCTTTGAAAACACCGAGGCTCCCTTTAGTTGATCAAACAAATCATCAATGCGCGGTATCGGATATTTATTTTTATTGTCACCTTATTCAATGACGATAGTCGATGCACAACCTCATGGTTCCGTCCTTCTTTTCACAAACAATCTTGGTGCACCCCAAGGTGAGAAACTTGGTCGAGCGAAACCTCTATCTCATCAACTCTTGCAACCGAGCTTTCAATTCCTTTAATTTGTTGGTGCCATACGATCTGAGAACTATCGAAATCGGTATAGTCCGTGTACAAGCTCAATACCAAACTCTACCTCCGAACAGTGGTAAACCGGTAATTCTTGGAAAAACATCCGGTATTCACGAACCACCGCACGATTCAGCTTCTTTTCTAACTCTTTGTCATCAAGTACATACGCAAGGTATGCTTCACACCCTTTCTTACATATTTTCGAGCCAACATCGATGATATTACGGTGGCAACCTATTCAAGTCAAGAGACTCAACTCGGATTACCTCGTTATTTAAACACCTTAAATCGATGGTTTTTCTTTTGCAATTTACAATTGCATCATGTACTGATCAACCAATCCATACCGAGGATAACATCAAATTCGTCAAACGGTAAAAGCATCAAATCGGCCAAAAACAGAACCTCGGATTACTAGGGGACATTTCTTGCACACTTTGTCGACAAGCACGAACGACCCAAAGGATTTGACACCGAATTACAAACTCGAGAGACTCAACGGTAGAGTCTTCTTGGATGCTAAGGTTTCACATATATAAGAATGAGTAGAACTAGGGTCAATCAAAGCAATCACATTAGTATCAAAGAGAGTAAAAGTACCAGTAATAACATCGGCGAGGAAGCATCCTCGCGTGCGCAGATAGCGTAAGCTCTAGCAGCAAAGACGAGCCTCGAGATCTGGTTGTAGCATCTCTAGATCCTCTCGACCGCCACTAGCATTGCCGTATTTCTAGATGGTCTACCCCGAGCGATAGTAGCACCGTGTTTCCCACTCGATTTACGTTCTGCTCGGACAATCTCGGGCAATATTTAATAAAGTGGTCACTGATCCACACTTGTAACAGAGCGGTCATGGAATCTACAACTCCCGAATGCCATTTACCACAATATCGACACTCCGCTCGTCTCGAGGATCATTTCCAACATCGGCATCAAGTGACTCGTGCACTCACTGTGGGGTTGATCGCGATCTCGTCTAGAAAAACCCAAGTGTCTCTAGACCGCCTAAGTCATCTCTAAATTTCTTCGATGATTGGAAGGGCTTCCCAAAGACCTCTTCTGAAACTCCTTTGCTCCCACCTCACTTTTCTTTTCTCCATCTTGAGCTCCTCGACTTTCCAAGCTCGCTCGACAAGTACCACAAATTCTCGGATTTCTAAAATGCCAACATACAGCTTTATATCATCATTCAGCCCATCCTCGAAACGTTTACACATCATGGCTTCTGAAGAAATACATTCTCGAGCGTACCGACTAAGCCTTACAAACTTTCGTTCATAGTCGGTAACCGACATGGAACCTTGTTTAAGTTCAAGAAATTCCTTCCGTTTTTGATCCATGAATCTCTAACTGATATACTTTTTCCGAAACTCGGTTTGGAAAAACTCCCAAGTTACTTGCTCTCTGGCGCAATGAAGTCAACGTATTCCACCAATAGTAGGCGTAATCACGTAGCAAGGAGATAGTACACTTTAGGCACTCATCGGTGTGCAAGATAGCTCATCGAGTACGAATAGTGTTGTCCAACCAAAATTCAGCTTGCTCGGCATCATCGTTGTCCGTAGCTTTAAATTCAAGAGCCCGTGTTTTCGGATTACATCAGCTGGGGCTTATTTGACCTTATTTGGTCAGTTGCCAGAGGTATTGTAGGTGCGAGGGTGGTATTTGTCGGGAATGGAGGTTGTGGAACAGCCGTATTAGTTCGAATGTATTGGTTGAACCAATCATTCATCACGCTATAAAAAGCTTGTCTAGCTTCATCATTCGGATTACTAGCAATAGGTTGAGAGTCCGCCAGCGCTGTCCCTTGCGCGGGAGCAGGTGCTACACTCTCAAGATCATCAACTACCGCTCGGTTGGGATCGGGATCCATTACTATAAATAAACACATTTTCAATTGTAAGAAATCACCACACTATCAAATAATCGCAGAATGGCATGTATAGCTAGACCCAAACGTATTACGGTAGTCCTAGAATCGACTAAACCGTAGCTCTGATACCAATAAAATTGTAACACCCCGTACCCAAGACCGTTGCCGGAGTCGAACACGAGGTATTTACGGACTTATTTCATTTATTTTCACAGTCTATTTTAAAAATTTCCAGACAAGCTGGCTAACTGCGTCACTATTACCTTGAAAATCATATCTTGAGTTCCAAAACTCGAAAACCAGTTTCGTAAATTTTACCTGAAAATAGACTCATATATCCATCTACAAAAGTTTTTCTAGAATTTTTGGTCAAGCCAATTAGTACAGTTTATTAGTTAAAATCTCCCCTATTTTAGGGTTCAACTGCTCTGACCATCATGCATTACGACTTATATATCTTCCTGTACAGGGATTCATTACTTATTCCGTTTGTTTCTAAAGAAACTAGACTCAAAAAGAAATCTATACATATATGGAATGACCTCAAATTATCTCTGGTTAAATTATAGTGAATTTCCAAAGTCAGATCAGGGGATCTAGAAATCGCTCTGGCCCTGTTCCACGAAAACTTAAATATCTCTTAAAATACGACTCATATGATCGTTTTGTTTCTTCCATATGAAATTAGATTCATAAAGGTTCGATTACATAATTTATTCACTATTTAATTCCATTCCTACTATTTTTAGTGATTTTTCAAATCCAGACCACTGCTGCTGTCAGCATCTATTTTTAAGGTAAACTTTACCTATTTCATTGTTTTCCATGAATCAACTAGAATTTGTCATACAAAGCACCAAAATGATCATGATTAACCATTCCAATGGCTAATCGTTACCAAACATTTCCATACCTCTCAATGAACAACATACAAAACGATTATAATGCTATGCTCAAAGTATATATAAGCCATTTTCGCATGGCTATCCAAATTTATACAAAACCAAAGGGTACATGACCAACAACAAAAAGCGTAGTCCTATACATGCCATTTTCAGAGTTCAACCAAAAGTGTACCAAAAGGGCTTTGATAGTGTGGACGACTTCGACTTCGACAATCCCGAGTCCGATAGCTGACGAACCAAAATCTATAAAACAGAGAATCAAAGAAACGGAGTAAGCATTTAATACTTAGTAAGTTTTGAGCAATGAAATTAGGCACAATTGAAGTATAGCATTCATATGACTAAACGGATAATTTCATATACACACATTCTCAAAATCATACCTACTTCACATTACCAACCCTTATACTCATACATAAGAGATCAACTTAACCAAAAGTCTAAGCTCATTAATCGATCGAAACGAATACTATTTAAAAGGAATCAACTAATCCAATGCATATACTGAAACATACCTCATCGTTGGGATTTTACGAGCATATTAATTGAAATTATTACAGCAAGATCGCTCATTCCCAAACCAAGTACCTTGATTTAACTGGATATAGCTACTCGCTCAAATGCCTTCGGACTTAGCAGGATATAGTAGTTCGCACAAATGCCTTGGGACTTAGCCGGATATAGTAACTCACACAAATGCCTTCGGACTTAGCAGGAATTAGTAACTTGCACAAATGCCTTGGGACTTAGCAGGAATTAGTCACTAGCAAAAATGCCTTGGGACTTAGCCCGTTATCATCCGAATATTCATGCACATATCAAGAAATCATGACACATCTTTATTTCATTTTCATAACTAGAATTCAAACACAAGTCAATTATTAAGCATTCCCATTTTCGGCTCAATAGCCACATACAAACAAAGATGATTTGGTTTGCTTTGTGACATGATCTCTATGCAAATACGGCTACCCATCATACGTATAGACTAATTAACTCAACATATAATTCAAGTAGAATCATTATAAAACCGTATATTTGTTATGATTATACGTCATGACTTAATCAAATCGTAAACTAAGTTTCATTACTCAAAACTTACCTCGGATGTTGTCGAACGATTTCGATTGACTATTCGATCACTTTTCCTTCCCTTTATCGGATTTAGTTCCCTTTGCTCTTGAGCTTAATTTAACAAATAAATTGATTTAATCATTTGAACATCAAAAAGAGAAACTTAAGGTACTTAACCCATATATACATTAGACATTAGAGTCACATATATATGAAATCATGAATCAACTCAACATATTAGCCCACACTCTCTTTTAGCCGATTATCTAAGCCAAGATAAAAGCATCAATATGCTTGCCTCTAACCGAATACATGCAACACCAATCTACCTCACGTGGCCGAATATGCATGTCTATGTTGAGGCCGATTATATGCTTAATAGTTCCTACAAATATGGTTACTTGTATTGGCTACATACCATTTTGTTTCAAGTTCAAAACTCGGCTAATACACATATATACACTAGTAATCAAATACTAACATTTGCACTTCACCTTACTACCAATTCTCATCTACTTCCTACCATGGCCGAATGCATCAAGACACCATACCATTTCAATTTTGGTCATGGGTTAAACAAAGAACTTAATGTCTAACTCAAAAATGCTATAAGAAAATCCAAGAGTCATCAATCACCATCACATGTATCACTACAAAGCTTCACACTTAGCATGCAAATGACATCAATACAAGTCCACCTTAGCCGAAACTTAGCTCATCTTCATGCCTCATCACCACAACATCAAACACCAACCAAGAAGACAACACCCATGGCCGAATATCATCTCCATCTCATAGCAAAGATTTAAACCATGGGCTAGGTAGAACTCAAGCTAACAACTAAAAATATGCATGAATCTCATGGAACAACATCAACATACCTTAGTCTAGTGAACCACCATAGCCGATTTTCTCCAAGCTCTTTCCCTTCTTTTTCTTTCTTCTATTCGGCCAAGTTCAACAACATGAGAACTTTTTCTTTTTTTCTTCATCATTTTCCTTTTCATTATTTTATTACCATGCTCCTTATTTTATCATTTCTAACATAAAGCATTAACACAACATGTTTATGACATGTTTTACCCATCACATTTTGTCCACCCTCATTGTCATGGCCGGCCACTACTAATTAAGTAGGGAAATTGACATGCAAGTCCACCCTTTTGATTACATGCACTAATAGATCCTTATAGATTAACCTATCACATTTCAAAAGTGTCACACATAAGTCCTATTAACTAAATTCACATGCAATTAACTAAATCGAAGCTTAAAACTTTCACACATTCATATTCACATATTTTAGACAATAATTATCATATTCAAATAATTTGGTGACTCGGTTTAGCGGTCCCGAAACCGCTTTCCGACTAGGGTTACTTTAGGGCTGTCACACTCTCGGACTTTCTTTTCTTTTTGCTTAGCTCTTTGATTTTGCAAGCTCATTCAACCAATACAACAAATTCTTTTAGCTCCAAGATTCCAACTAACAATCTGATGTCCTCATTCAGCCCATCTTCAAACCTTTTACACATGATAGCCTTGAAGGAAACACACTCTCGAGCATACTTACTGAGCCTGACAAATTCTCGCTCATACTCTGTCACTGGCATTCGGCTCTACTTCAACTCAAGAAATTCTTTACGTTTTTGATCGATGAACCACTAACTAATATATTTCTTTTAGAATTCCTCTTGAAAGAATTCTTATGTAACCCTCTCTCTCAGTACCACTAATACTAGTGTCTTCCACTAGTGATATGCTGTGTCCCTCAATAATGATATAGCACATTTCAAGCATTCTTCAGGTGTACATGATAACTCATCAAATACCCTGATAATATTCTCAAGCCAGAACTCGGCTCTCTCGGTGCCATCATTTACATTAGCCTTGAATTCCTCAGCCCTTTGCATTCAAATCTTATCAACCGGAGGCTTATTCTACCTTACCAAATCTACACCTTGAGGAGCTACGGGAATCGGTTGGGGATAAAGAGGGGGTGGAGGATGTTGAGCATTCAGATTGGTTCGAACAAACTCCGAATACCACTCGTTAATCATGTGGAGAAAGGCTTCTTTAGCCCTTCCTCCCTAACTAACCATGGAAGGTCTATTCTCAGAGGACGCTGCCCCTTGAGCGGGAGCCGATGCAATACTTTCTACATCATCAGCTATAGCTCAGTCGAGATCTATTTACTATATAAAAACACAATTTAAAATTATCAGGAGTCATCACACTATCACAATTCATATATGGCAAGTATAGCTAGACTCTTATACACGCTACGCTAGTCCGAGAATTGACTAAATTGTGGCTCTGATACCACTAAATGTAATGCCCTTACCCGTATTCAACGCTGAAACAGGGTACAAGGCATTACCGGACTTATCACACAAACAAACATACAATTTCGGGTTATACATCTGCGTCTAAATTTAAAACTTTTTGCATTTAATCATAATGTCCCTAATACAAGCCTACGATGCCCAAAACTTAATTTGGAAGTGGTTCGTGGCTACACCGAGAATTTTTGAAAATTTTACAAAACTCAAAAAAAATTCACTAAAAAAGGGCCACACGCTCGTGTGGATATAGGACACGCCTGTGTGGTTAGGCTGTGTGCGTAACACCCCTAACCCGTATCCGACGCCATAATAGGATTAAAAGGTATTACTGATCAATACACATCATTCACAAACATTTATGCATTTCAATAACAAAATACATCCATCTCAATCATATTGTCCCTTCTAAGGTTCTACCAGACCTTAAAACATGCTTAGAAGTGGTTCGGGACTAAGCCGATAACATTCACAAACTTTGAAAAACTTATAAAATTTTCAAACTTTAAAAGGTCACATGCCCGTGTGAACAAGCTATGTGCCTCGCACGGTTATCAGACACGCCTATGTCACAGGCCGTGTGAAAATAAGGTATACATACTGACTTGCGCCACATGGCCGAAGACACACCCGTTTGCCAGGCCGTGTGAAAACTAAGGGGGTTACTGACTTGGGTCACACGGCCGACCACACGCCCATGTGCTAGCCCGTGTGCCACACATGACCAGTAGACACGCTCGTGTGTCTAGGCCATGTCAAAACTACAGGGTATACTGACTTTAATTCAAAAGGTACCCTAGGGGATTCACGACCGTGTAACTTGACCATATGTCGCATACTACTGAGACACACGCCCGTGTCTCTACCCGTATGCAAAAAAATAGGTCATTTACAAGGCCAATTTTCCACCCTTTTCTCATGCTCACCTAGCCATCAAAATGGTATCATTTCATCACAAATATGAACAACCAAACCATGCCAATTCACAACATTTCAAGCCATTTCATAATCAACCATTTCACTACTTAAATTCTCAACCAAATTCATAACAAAACAATATACCAAAATTATTAATCTTGCATAACTTCTAAATGCATGTCATCATCACCTTATCACCTAATTCATGCCACAAAACTTACCATTTCAACATCACATAATCAAGCCACAACATATCAACATTCCAATCTTAATACTCCAATTTACAACTAACCATAATAGCAACCACATACTAAACAAAAATAAGCCAACACATAAAACATTATATACCTTTCATGTATCGCATATTAAACCCATAATTCAAGCCAACTTAAATGGCCTTACATATCAACAATTACAAGTCAAATCTTATGGCTATAACCATAACTCAAAACATACCAAAATGACACTAGCCTATACATGCCATATACCATGTATACAAAGCTCCAAAAGTACCAACAAGTAGTCGATAGTGTGATGATGGTTCTGATGATCCCCAATGTTCGAGCTAGCTTCAAAAATCTATAAAACATAGAAAGAACACACGAAGTAATCTTTAAAAGCTTAGTAAGCCATATACAAATAAAGTTATCATATGAATCACAATATTTCTATCAATAGGCCAAGTACAAGTAACACATATAGATACACAAACCTTTCTCTTTGAACATATACACATTTTCCATCATCAAACATTCAAGAACGCAAGCTATCATCAATTGCATTTTACAAAATCATCAACACTTTCAAAAATTGAAGGATGGGATAGCTAGAACAAGAAGCAACGATCACAAAAACATAAAAATCATCAAAAATCGAGTACGAATCATACCATAATCAAGCCAATTACTAGCTGAAACCCTAAAGACATTCAAGCTTCTTCTTTTCCTTCAACTTTGGTCAAAATGGATTAAAGATGGACATAAATTCAATTTTGTTTTTATTAATATTAGCTTATTTACAAAAATGACATATTTACCCTTAATGATTAAACATTAAAATTCCACTAACTATTGATATATTTTTCCATCTATTATTCAAACGGTTTAATAGCATCATAAGGGCTTCACACTTAATAAACCATAGCAATTTGGCACTTTTAACTTATAACATGCTACTTTTGCATTTTACGCGATTAAGTCCTTTTATCAAATTGAGCTATTAAACGATCAAATTAGCTCACAAAATTCTCACACATGCATATTCACATGCTATAAACTCGAAAATAATATTAAAATAATTTTACGACCTCAGATTTGTGATTCTGAAACCACTGTTCTGATTTAGCTAAAACCGGGCGGTTACAACTTTCTCCCCTAGGGATTTTTCATCCCTGAAAATCTTACCAGTGAATAGGTTTGGATATTGCTTTCTCAGAGCATCCTCGAGTTCCCACGTAGCTTTTTCTACCCCGTGTCGATGCCATAACACTTGTACTAATGCTATTCTTTTATTTCTCAGCTCTTTGATTTCACGAGCTAGAATTCGGATCGGTTCTTCACGGTACGATAAATCTGACTAAATCTCAACTTCGGTCAGGGAAATAACATGCGAAGAATTAAATATGTATCTTCTTAGTAACTGGTTCGACTGGCTCGATAATCTCGTACGGCCCGATGAATCTCGGACTCAATTTCCCTTTACGATCGAATCAAAATATTTTCTTCCACGGTGACACTTTCAAAAACACGCTATCCCTGATCTGAAACTCAATATCTTTCCATTTCAAGTCTGCGTAAGATTTTTGACGATCTGAAGCTGCTTTCAATATCTTTGGTCTCTCTAATCAGATCAACCCCATGAATCTTATTTTCGCTAAGTTTAGTCTAGTATAATGGTGTTGAACACTTTCGACTGTATAAAGCTTCGTAAGGTGCCATTTTAATACTCGATTGAAAACTATTGTTATATGCAAATTCAGTCAACGAGAAATACTTTTCCCACGTACCTTCGAACTCAAGAATGCAACTTTTCAACATATCCTCGAGTATCTGTATAACTCGCTCAGATTGACCATCCGTCTGCTGGTGAAATGTGGTACTAAAATGTAATTTTGTACCCAGTGCATCTTGTAGTTTCTTCCAAAATCATGAAGTGAATCTCGGATCTCGATCCGATACAATGGATTAGGTACCCCATGTAATCTTACAACCTCAAAGATATATAACTCAGCTAATTTATCAAGAAAATAATCTGTTCATACCGGAATAAAATAAGCCAATTTTGTCAACCTGTCAATAACAACCTATATTGTATCTTTCTTACTCGGAGATAAGGGCAAACCTGAAACAAAATCCATAGTTACTCTATCCCATTTCCACTCAGGAATCATAACCGGCTGTAATAAACTAGACGGTACTTGATGCTTAGCTTTAACTTGCTGACAAATCAAACATTTCGAAACAAATTCTAAAATATCATGCTTCATGCCATGCCACCAATAAAGCTATTTCAAGTCATTATACATTTTTGTACTTCCCAGATGAACAAATAATCGACTACTATGTGCTTTATTCAAAATCATCTAAATTAACTCTAAATTTCTCGGAACACATATTCGACCTCTGAATCTCAAACAATCATCAGAATCAACTTGAAACTCTTAATCAGTGTTAGGATCACATTGAGCTCTTTTAGCTAACATTTCATTATCAGTCATTTGAGCTTCATAAATCTGCTGTACAAACAATGATCTCGCTTTCAACTCAGCTACAATCGAGCCATCGTCAGATAGAGCCAACTGAGTATTCATTACACGTAGAGTGAACAAAGATCTTCGGCTTAAAGCATTAGCAACAACATTTGCTTTTCCTGGATAATAATCAATTACTAACTCATAATCTTTTAGCAATACTAGCCATTTACGCTATCTTAAACTCAAATCTTGTTGAGTCATCAAATATTTCAAACTCTTCTGATAAGAATAAACATGGCATTTCACCAAACAGATAATGGCTCCAAATCTCCATGCAAACACAATGGCTGCTAATTCTAAATCATGCGTCGGGTAATTCTTTTCATGCGGCTTCAACTGTCTCGACGCATAAGCTATGACTTTGCCTTATTGCATCAAAGCACAGCCCAAACCATTCAACAATGCATCACTATAGATTACAAATTCTTTACCCAATTCTGGCTGTACTAACACTAGAGCTTCAGTCAAAAGGGTTTTTAGCTGATCAAAAATTTTCTAACATTTTTCGGACAATTTAAACTTTACATCTTTCTGAAGCAATCTAGTCAATGGAGTCGCAATTATCGAAAAGCCTTTCACAAATCGTCTGTAATAACCAGCTAGTCCCAGAAAACTGCAGACTTCGGATACATTTCTTGGAGGCTTCCAATCCATTATTGCAGAAATCTTGCTCGGATCGACTCGAATACCTGATGCTGATACAATATGCCCCAAAAAAACCAACTTCACGCAACCAAAATTCATATTTGCTGAACTTTGCAAATAACTGCTTATCACACTGAGTTTGCAATACAACTCTCAAATGCTCGGGATGCTCAGTTTCATCTCTCGAATATATCAATATATCATCTATGAACACAACAACAAATCCATCTAAGTAAGGTCTGAAAATCTGTTTCATTAAATCTATAAAGACAGTAGGTGCTTTCGTTAGTCCAAAAGGCATAACCAAAAATTCATAGTGACCATACCTCGTTCTAAATGCAGTCTTTGGTACATCAGAATCTCTAACTCGCAACTGGTAATAACTCGATCTCAAATATGTCTTTCAAAACACTGTAGCCCCTTTCAATTGGTCAAACAAATCGTCAATTCGCAGTAGAGGGTATTTGTTCTTGATAGTCACTTTATTCAACTGTCGGTAGTCTATACACATTCTCATCGTTCCATCTTTCTTTTTCATAAACAATACGGGAGCACCCCAGGCCAAGAAACTCGGTCATGCAAATCCTCTATCGGTTAATTCTTGCAACTGAGCTTTTAATTCTTTTAACTCTGTCGATGCCATTGTAACATCCCTTACTCGTATTTGTCGCCGGATTAGAGTTAAGAGGCATTACCAATCATATCACAATTCCAACAAATATGCATTACATTTTTCACTTTTTTTAAAAAAATAAATATAAAACCACAATATTACTCATATCATTTTTCAATCTACCAAATGTTAAAATTTATCATTTAATACATAGCATAAGCAAACCGAAATCCATAATATGTCAAAAAAATTTATATACATGCCAATCATGTAACACATCAATAATATCATTCTTGAATAATAGATCTATTTTATATGAGTCATCGTATACTTATTACAAGCGATTACATATCATTTCTTTTTATACATATGATATATATATTTTATAATAGCATTTGTTACCTTGTTAATACATTAGCATTTCATGAATAAATAATATTATATATACATATATAACATTTAATCAACTAATTAAACTACTCAAATAATTAAAATGATCCGAACAAAACTACATTAACCTTTTATTTATTCGGCTACCCCAAAATTTACCTATTCATACTTATAGATTTCAGTTAGCTATCAAACCACATAACCAAGCATATTTTTATTTTACATAATAAGCTCAAACCAAAATTCACTTCATACTAATGCCATGTGTTTTAAACTTACTAAGGCATTTCATATTTTCATCCCATTCATGGCACTTAGCACGATAATTGTGACAGCCCTAAAGTGACCCTAGTCGGAAAGTGGTTTCGAGACCACTAAATCGAGTCACCAAATTATTTGAATATGATAATTATTGTCTAAAATATGTGAATATGAATGTGTGAAAGTTTTAAGCTTTGATTTAGTTAATTGCATGTGAATTTAGTTAATAGGACTTATGTGTGACACTTTTGAAATGTGATAGGTTAATCTATAAGGATCTATTAGTGCATGTAATCAAAGGGGTGGACTTGCATGTCAATTTCCCCATTTAATTAGTAGTGGCGGCCATGACAAAGGGTGATGGGTAAAACATGTCATAAACATGTTGTGTTAATGGTTTATGTTAGAAATGATAAAATAATAATAGTTAGTAGGATGATGAAAAAAAAAAAAGGTTCTCATTTGTTTCTTCTTGACCGAAAAATCAAAGGAAGGAGGGAAGAAAAGGTTGAGGAGGTTCTACCATACTTGTATCTAGATTAAGGTATGTTTGATGATGTTCCATGAGATGCATGCATGTTTTAGTTGTTAGCTTGAGTTCTACCTAGCCCATGGTTTAAATCTTTGCTATGTGATGGAGATGATATTCGGCCATGGGTGTTGTCTTCTTGGGTGGTGTTTGATGTTGGTGTTGATGCATGAAGATGAGTTAAGTTTGGCTAAGGTGGATTTGTGTTGATGTCATTTGCATGCTAAATGTGAAGCTTTATAATGATACATGTGATGGTGGATTGATGCCTCTTGGATTTTCTTTTTAGCATTTTTTTTGAGATAGACATTAGGTTCTTTGTTTAACCCATGACCAAAATTGAAATGGTATGGTGTCTTGATGCATTCGGCCATAGTAGGAAATATGGTTGTTGTTCATGTTATTTGCATGAGAAATGGTAGTAAGGTGAAGTGCAAATATTAGTATTTGATTACTAGTGTGCATATGTGTATTAGCCAAGTTTTGAACTTGAAACAAGATGGTATGTAGTTAATACAAGTAACCATATTTGTAGGAAGTATTAAGCATATAATTGGCCTCAACATAGACATGCATATTCGGCCACATGAGATAGATTGGTGTTGCATGTATTCGGTTAGGGGCAAGCATATTGATGCTTTTATCTTGACTTAGATAATCGGCTCAAGGAGAATTTGTTAAAGTGCTTAGTTAATTGATATTAGGTTAATGATGTGTGTATTCGGTCATGAAGGTGCACATGAGGAAATGTTAGATTAATTGTATTAAATTGCTCAATGTGATTAAAAATGCGTATAACCACTTTGTATTTGAGCTAAAGGTGGCCATATGACCTATCAACTCCTTGTCATATTCGGCCATAAGCTAGCATAATGAGACCTTAATAAGTTAAATTTGCTTGAATTAGCTCAAGAGCTTAGAGGACCAAAGTTGGACAAGGGAAAGGAAAAAGTGATCGAATAGCCGCCGAAATCCTTCGACAACATCCGAGGTAAGTTTTCGAGTAAATGAAACTTAGTTTACGATTTGATTAAGTCATGACGTATAGTCATAACAAAAATACGGTGATATAACGATTCTACTTGAATTATATGTTGAATTAATTAGTCTATACGTATGATGGGTAGCCGTATGTGCATAGAGATCATGTCATAAAGCAAATCAAAATCGTGCTCTTTGTATGTGGCTATTGAGCCGAAATTAGTAAGTGCGATAAGTGTCTTGTGTTTGAGCTTTGGTAATGAAAATGAAATATGGATGTGTCATGATTATTGATATATGTGCATGGTTATTCGAATGATATCCGGGCTAAGTCCCGAAGGCTTTTATGCTAGTGACTATATTCGGACTAAGATCCGAAGGCATTTGTGCGAGTTGCTACATCCGGGCTAAGACCCGAAGGCATTTGTGCTAGCGATTATATCCGGGCTAAGTCCCGAAGGCATTTATGCTAGTGACCATATCCGGGCTAAGACCCGAAGGCCTTGTGCGAGTGGTTATATCCGGCTAAATCCCGAAGATATTTGGGTTTGGGAATGAGCGATCTTGCTGTAATAATTTCAATTAATACGCTCGTAAAATCCCAACGATGAGGTATGTTTCGTACGTGCATTGAGATAATTGATTCCTTCTAAATAGTATTTGCTCAATCGACTAACAAGCTTCCAGCTTTTAGACAAGTTGATTCCTTACGTATGAATATAAAGGTTGGAAATGTGTAGGTATGATTGTGAGAATATGTGTATATGAAATTATTCGTTTAGTCGTATGAATGCTATACTTGATTGTGCATGATTTCATTGCTCGAACTTACTAAGCATTAAATGCTTACTCCGTTCTTTGAATCTACATTTTATAGATTTTGGTTCGTCACTATCGGACTCGGGATCGTCAAGTCAAGTCGTCCACACTATCAAAGCCCTTTTGGTACATTTTGGTTGAACTCGAAAATGGCATGTATAGGACTACCCTTTTTGTTGTTGGTCACGTACCCTTTGGTTTTGTATAAATTTGGATAGCCATGCGAAAATGGCTTATATACACTTTGAGCATAGCATTATAATCATTTTGTATGTTGTTCATTGAGAGGTATGGAAATGTTGGTAACGATTAGCCATTGGAATGGTTAATCATGATCATTTTGGTGCTTTGTATGACAAATTCTAGTTGATTCATGGAAAACCATGAAATAGATGAAGTTTACCTTAAAAGCAGATCTTGACAAAGAAGAATGAGTGCGGATTTGAAAATCACTAAAAATACTAGGAATGGAATTAAATAGAATAAATTATGTAATCGAACCTTTATGAATCTACTTTCATATGGAAGAAACGAAACGATCATATGAGTTTTACTTTAAGAGATATTTAAGTTTTCGTATAACAGGGACAGAGCGATTTATTGATCCCCTGATCTGACTTTGGAAATTCACTATAAATTAACCAGAGATAATTAGAGGTCATGCCATATATGTATAGATTCCTTTTTAAGCCTAGTTTCGCTAGAAAGAAACGGCATAAGTAATGAAGCCCTGTACAGGAAGATATATAAGTCGTAATGCATGAAGGTCAGAGTAGTCAAACCCTGAAACAGGGGAGATTTTAACTAAGAAACTGTACTAATTGGCTTGACCAAAAATTCTAGAAAAAAATTTGTAGATGGATATATGAGTCTAGTTTCAGTTAAAATTTACGAAACTGGTTTCTGAGTTCTGGAACTCAAGATATGATTTTTAAGGTAACAGTGACGCAGTTAGCACCTCGTGTTAGACTCCGGCAACGGTCTCGGGTACGGGGTGTTACAATAATTGAATATGAGTTCAGACCATAATCAAAATAAAGCCAAACTCAAACATAACACTTAAGCCATTTTTCAATGGCTAGATTACACAAAACCAAAATCCAATATTTCAAAACAAAATCCAGCCTATTCATGCCATAGTTTCAAAATGTAACTTATAAAATAACGAAGACGGTTGATAGTGTGATAGACTTTACTGATGATCCCCGAGCTTGTAACTTAAATAAAAAATCTATAAAACAGAAATAACATGAAAACACAAAGTAAGCTATAATAGCTTAGTAAGTCATAAGCAAAAAGACATCCCAATGATATAATCAACTCATTTTAAGCTAATCCAAATTTCATTGTCATTATCAAGCTTAACCTCAAACCTACAAATGATATAAATAACACATTTTCATACACAAAATCTACCTTGGCTGAATGCTCACTTAATCAATTTGACCTAATATTGTTCATCTTTCAAAGCCAAAATGTCTTAATATAATCAAACATACACATACGCATTTATATAAGCTCAAGAACCATAATATAACATCATATACATATACCACCTAAATGGCCGAATATACATGATTACTTATATGCATATATCCAAACTCAATTCTACAATATTCATACCATTTATTTATAAGGCCGACTACACATACTAAATTCACATGAAATCTTCATTTTTATTACACATAATTAATAACAAATATCAAGTTACTTACTTACCTTATCTCAATTAAACAACAAGCTAACTTATACCTGATCATTTAGCTCGTTTAACGTATTCGATTACCACATTAGCATAAAGTCTTTTAAGCATAAACTTATAATAATTCATCGGCATAAAGCCTGCTAGACCCAAAGTCTGATTTTATACATCGGTAATAAGCCTGCTAGGCATAAAGCCTGATCAAATTCACCAGCACAAGGCTTGCTAGGCTCAAAGCCTGAATATCACTATTATAAAGCTGTCTCATACGCAATTCATATAACAAAAACTCCAGATATTCCAAATAGTTCATAAGGATTTTGAAATGTTCTAACTCAGCCGAATTAAACTCAAATACAATATTTCTATGCTTAAACACATTCGGCTAGCTCTTTTATAAATCTATAGATTCCAAATTAGCATATTAAACTAAGTTACATTCAATATTAACGATGTTTAATTACTTAAAGACTTACCTCGGATATCGACGAACAATGTAAATTGACTATTTGACTATTTTTGCTTTTCCCCGATCCAAGACCGATTTCTTTTGTTCTTGATCTATATAATTTCAAATTAATCTCATTCAAACACAATTTCATTAAATTTAATACAACAACACATAAATGAGAAAATTACAACTTTACCCCTAATATTTCATACTTTTACAAATTAGTCCTAATTGCATAAAACACAAAATATACAAAATCTCACAACAACATAGTTAGGCCTAATCTTTCTTATATTCATACTAGTCCATATATTTCATTTATTTCACATTTTAGTCCCTCAATTTATTATTTTTACAATTTAGTTCTAATTACTCAAAATCATCAAAAACTCTAATACAAAACATGTTAATCTAAAACATATCTTTCATATTTCATCATCAAACAACAAAAATCACAAGCTCTCAACAATGGCATAACTCAAAATATTCATCAAAATAAAAAATTCAAGCATGGGTCGGATAGTATTCGAAGCAACGATCTCAAAAACGTAAAAATTATCAAAACCCGAACAAAGACTAACCTTGAATCAAGCTTCCAAAGCGCCAAAAGTTCAAAAGCTTTTAACTTTTTTTTTTCTTTCTTAACATTCGGCCAAAAACATGAATAAAATGCATGTCTTTCAAATTTTGTTTTATTATAATACATAATATTTCATAATTTACTATAATAACCTTTATAAATTAATATAAAATTTATATTGGTTGTCCACAACCGTCCAACTTATTTAATTATGGCTTAATTTCATTAATAGTGCTTCATTTTAATAAGACAAGTTCAATTAAGCACTTCCATATTTAACTATTAACTTTTCACTTTAAGCGATTAAGTCCTTTTATTAAATTAAGCACACAAACGATCAAATTTTCATATAATAAACATGAAAAATAATATTTAAATATTTTTCTAACTCAGATTCATGGTCTCGAAACCACCATTCTGATTAGGGTCTAAATCGGGCTGTTACAGCCATTTTATACGGAGCTATCGAATTGACGTTGTACCCGACATTAACTCAATACATAACTCAACCTCTCGTATTGGTGGTAAACCCGGTAACTCTTCAGGAAACACATATGGATACTCACACACAACTGGTACTGATTCAATTTTCTTTTCAGCGACTTTCGTATCTAGCACATAAGCCAAGTAAGCTTCACAACCCTTTCTCACATATTTCGGAGCCAACATCGATGAAATCACAACTGGCAAGCCATTCAAATAATCTATTTCAGTCCGAATAATCTCATTATTTTGGCATCTCAATTCTATCATCTTTCTTTTGTAATTCACAATAGCATCATGCATCGTTAACCAATCCATACCTAGAATTATATCAAACTCGTCAAATGGTAACAACATCAAATCAGCCGAAAAGCAATTATCCCGAATCATCAACGGATAGTTCTTGCACACTTTGTCAACCAACACATACTTGCCTAAGGGGTTCGATACTCTAATTACCAATTCAATAGAGTCCACAGGAAAAGTCTTACTGGATACTAAATTCACACATATATACGAATGAGTTGATCCTAAATCTATCAATGCAATAACTCTAGTATCATAAAGAGTAAAATTTGTAACACCCCTTACCTGTACCTGAGACTGGGACAAGGTACAGGGCATTACTGTGCACAAACATGACATTTCTGAAAAAATTTTAGGCTATAAAATTTCATTCCAAATTAAAACCAATCAGTCATATTCATATATCCCTATTATGGACCTACGAGGCCCAAAACATACATTAAGAATGGTCCTGGACTAAACCGAGAACTTAAGAAAGTTTTTGGAAAATTTCCTAGGTTAAGCCTCACATGCCCGTGTGGAGGCAATGCACGCGCTCGTGTGCTTTGGGACACGCCCGTGTCCCTTACCCGTGTAGAATTAATTGAATTTATTTCTCATTTCGAACCTACAGGGGTTTTCCCATGGCCGAGCACACACCCGTGTCCCTGGCCTGTGTACTTCACACGGCCTAGACACGCCCATGTTGTTGCCCATGCAAAAAAACTCGAGCATTCTGTTTATGACATCATCATGCATTTAGGGTCACACAACTAGGACATACACCCGTCTGCTAGGCCGTGTCCTCCACACGGTTGAGATACACGGTCGTGTCTCTACCCGTGTGTTTACTACCATGCATTCTGACCTAAAAATTTTAGGTGCAGGGGACACACGGCCATACCACACACCCGTGAGGCTGACCGCATGTCACACACGGCCTAGACATACACCTGTCTGTCTATTCATGTGGACCTTTTTCGAGGCTACAAATCTAATCCAATGGTCACCCTAATAACCACTCATATTAGTGAATCTCAATGAAGATTAACATGGCCTAAATATGCCCAAGTACTACCATAAATGGTCTATTGCATGTTATCCTCTTTGTATTTGGGATTTACATCTTATTCAAGAACACATTTAGACTTGGCTCATTATTATAACTCATTACCAATTATGACCTAACCATCCGAAGTGATTTGGCCACATTTAATATATTTATTTATAATATACCACATTTAATCATCACCAAAACATTTAACCACAACCAAGTACAATTAGTAGATCATAGCCTACATCAAAATGAGCCATGTCTTATGGCTATATACAAAAAGAATAAGTTTAATATTTAAGCCCTTACATAGGCCAACCAATGACACATACCACAAAATAACCAAAACATATACATGCCATTGAAACAAAATAAAGTATCTATATACCAAAGCAAAACAAGTTGATAGTGTTGACAATGCTCCAATCGTCTTCCAATCTTCACGATTTCACGAGCTCTGTAAAACAGGGAAAGAAGAGGGGGGTAAGCATTAACATGCTTAGTAAGTCCAGATAACAGGAAAGTAAACTTACCGGGTATTTAACATGCAATCATACAAAACATTCAGGCCAAACTTTCATAGTAAAATTTCCTATCACATGTACTCAACCATCAAGTTAGTCTCATGCCAGTACAATGTAACATCTTTCATAGATGAGCTCATCAATTCACACATGTCTATTCCCATTTAACATTTTAATCCCATCGAATTTCTTGGAATCTCGATAGATATCTCGTTTACCATCAACCATGCAAGTGATCCTTTAAATACGCACTCCCGTGAACCTCACTTTTATGGAAGGATTACCAGTCTAGGCTAAATCCCCCACAAGATAACTCATAGAGTAATGTCGGGATTACCAGTCCAGGCTAAATCCCTTACAATGACATATACTCCTACAACTTCAGGTCTGAATTACTAGTCCAGGCTAAATTTAGATCCTATTCAGATTACCCGTCTGGTCTAAATCCATCAAAGCACACATATTCTTCAGAATGCTAGATCACTATAGGATCACCCGTCCGGGCTAGATCCTTTATACCATTATTACGTTTTCGAGTAATCCATCAGACATCCCCTTTTATTCAACTGGGACATTTCATCATAACATTAATATTTCATGAGTTGTCATACAATAAATATTACTATTATAATTCATACATGTACATACATCTTTAATGCATTTTAAAGATAATTTACATTCGAGTTATATGAACTTACCTAGTAATTGGTTAGGTTTCGTATTTTAGCTATTCCGAAACCTTCCATTTTCCACGATCAATCTCCGAAATTAGTTCCTCGGTGTCTATATCAGTAAAAAAAATTATTAATACCTCATGTTATTTATTTCGGACCTAAAATTCACCCCAAAAAAAATGACCATTTTGCCCCTAGCATTTCAAAATTTTACAACTTAGTCTCTAGGCTCGTAAAATGAAATACATGCAATTACTTAGTTACCCAACCCTAGCAAAATGTATTATAAACTCATACTACCCCACATTTTTCTCTATTTCACATTTCTACCACATATTTTGAACCTTTTGCAAAAAGGTCCTTTTAGGGGTTTTTTCATGAAAATTACTTAGGAAAAGATGTTTAACACACATCTAACTTTCATATTCCCCCATAAATCATCAAAGAAAAAACATGTCACACATGGGTCATTTTGTGTACATGAACCCTAGCTTAAAATATAGGTAGAAATGGAGAGATCATGTTACAAGGATCTCAAAAATATAAAGAACATTAAAAACGGAGCTAGGAGTCACTTACTATTGAGCTTGGAAAGTGAAGAAACCCTAGCTATGGTGTCCTTTGAAATTTCGATAGTAAGAGGGAGAAGAATGGCTGATTTTTGCCTTCATTTTTCCTTTTTATTGATTTCATTGCCAAAAGACCAAAATGCCCTTCCTTACTAAACTTCCAAAATTTTCCACGCATGCCCATTTTTGTCCACAAACTTAGAAATTGGGTAAATTACTCTTTAAGACCTTCTAATTAATAATCTAAACCAATTTCATGCAAATTGCTTCTAGAATCCAAGTTTTGCAATTTATTCAATTTGGTCTCTAATTCCCAATTGGACACCTTACACTAATAATTTCTTCATGAAACTTTAACACATGCTTACTTCCATATTCTAAGCCTCATAATAATCATAAAATAAATATTTTAACATCGAATTTATGGTCCCGAAACCATTGTTCCGACTAGACCCAATTTTGGGATGTTACATTTCTCCCCCCTTAGGGACTTTCTCCTCGAACGTCTTACCAGTAAACAGGTTTGAAAATTGACTTTTCATGGTTTTTTCAGGTTCCCATGTGGCTTCTTCCACTCTGTGTATGTGCCATAGAACTTTTACTAAGGCTATATTCTTGTTCCTTAATTGTTTGACTTCTTGACCCAAAATTTTGACCGGTTCTTCACCATAGGTCATGTCCGGTTTAATCTCAACTTCTGATGGTGAAATCACATGTGAGGGATCTAATCTATATCTACGCAACATGGACACATGGAAAACATCATGAATCTTTTCCATTTCAGGTGGCAAGGCTAACCAGTGGGCTAAAGGCCCAACTCGTTCAGTAATCTCATATGGTCCAATAAACCGCAGGCTCAATTGGCCTTTCCGGCCAAATCTCAAAACCTTTTTCTAGGGGACACTTTCAAGAATACTTTATCTCTGACTAGAAACTCAATCTCTTTCCTTTTTAAATCGGCATATGACTTTTGCCTATCCAATGTTGATTTTATACAAATGCAGATCACTTTAACCTTTTCTTCATTTCCTTGATCAAATCAACTCTATGAATCTGGTGTTCCTTGTGTTCTGTCCAATACAATGGAGTTCGACACTTCCAGCCATATAATGCCTCATAAGGTGCCATTTTTAAACTCGTCTGGAAACTGTTGTTGTAGGCGAACTCCACCAATGGTAAACATTTTTTCCAACTACCCTAAAATTCAAGGATTCAGCATCGTAACATATCCTTAAGGGTCTGAATCGTCTACTCAGACTGACCATCGGTCTGTGGGTGGAACACCGTGCTAAAACTCAACTTTGTACCCAAGGCTTCTTGTAGTTTTTTCCAAAATCTTGAAGTGAATCCCGAGTCTCTATCTGAAATAATCGACAATAGTACTCTGTGTAATCTCACAATTTCGGATATGTATAAGTCAGCCAATCTATCAAGAGAGTAATCTATCTGTACAGGAATAAAGTGAGCTGACTTCGTTAGTCTATCCACTACAACCCAAATAGCATCTTTCTTTTTCGGAGTTAACGGTAGCCCCGTCCAATGGTGATCTTGTCCCATTTCCATTCGGCAACCATTACAGGCTGTAATAAACCTGAAGGCACTTGGTGTTCAGCCTTGACCTGCTGACATATCAAGCATTTCGACACAAATTTAGAGATATCTCTTTTCATACCATTCCACCAGTACATGGTCTTTAAATCATTGTACATCTTGGTACTTCCCAGGTGAATTGACAAATGGCTATCATGTGCTTCTTGTAAAATTTTCTGAATAAGCTCATCATCTTTGGGTACACAGACCCTATCTCGAAACATTAAACAACCATTAAAATCAATCCAAAAATCTGATTCGACTCCTGTTTCACATTGTACTCTTTTGACTTGTAAGTCACTATCATTGATCTGAGCTGCGCAAACCTCTTGGAGAAATGTCAATCTGGCTCTGAACTCCACCAAAACTAAACCATCATCAAATAACGCCAAATGCGTATTCATAACCTTCAGAGCAAACAAGGACTTTCTGCTCAACATGTCGGCGACTATATTCACCTTACCAGGATGGTAATCGATCACAAGCTCATAATCCTTAATCAATTCTAACCACCTTCGCTGTCTCAGATTCAATTATTTTTTATTCATCAAGTATTTCAGACTCTTGTGATCGGTAAATACACGGCAAGTTTCACCATACAAATAGTGCCTCCAAATTTTTAAGGCAAATACAATAGCAGCTAGCTCTAAGTCATGAGTCAGATAATTTTTCTCGTGTGGTTTCAATTGCCTTGGGGCGTAAGCTATCACTTTTCCCTCTTGCATAACCACACAACCCAGTCCATTTAAGGTAGCATCGCTATACATCACAAATTCTCTTCCCAGTTCGGGTAGTACCAAAACTAGAGCCTCTTTTAGTAACGTCTTCAATTTATCGAAACTTTGCTGACATTTTTCCGACCATTCAAACTTAACATCTTTTTGTAGTAACCTCGTTAAGGGAGTTGCAATCATCGAAAATCCTTTCACAAAGCATCGGTATTAACTGGCTAAGCCCAAAAAGCTTCTAACCTCTGTTACATTCTTTGGCAGCTTCCACTCGACAATAGCAAAAATTTTATTCGGATCAACTCGAATGCCATCACCTGACACAATATGACCGAGAAATCTAACTTCTTGAAGCCAAAACTCGCTCTTGCTAAACTTAGCATAGAGTTGCCTATCTCGTAAAGTCTGTAAAATAGTCCTTAAATGTTTAGCATGTTTGGACTCATTCTAGGAATTGATCAAAATATCATCTATGAATACTACTACAAACTTGTCAAAGTATGGTCAGAATGCACGATTCATCAAATCCATAAATGCAACTAGGGTGCTTGTTAGACCAAAAGGCATGACGAGGAACTTGTAGTGGCCGTACCTTGTCCTAAAGGCAGTCTTAGGCACATCTACCTCCTTAACTCGTAACTGGTAGTAGCCGGATCTTAAATCTATTTTTGAAAATACGGTGGCTCTCCTCAACTGCTCGAACAAGTCGTCAATCCTTGGCAAGGGATACTTATTCTTAATAGTCACCTTAATAAGTTACCGGTAGTCTATGCACAACCTCATCGATCCATATTTCTTTTTCACGAATAAAACGGGAGCACCCCAAGGTGAAGAGCTCGGTCTTGCAAAACCCTTGTTAGTCAATTCTTGCAACTGTGATTTGAACTTCTTCAACTCAGTAGGGTCATTCTGTACAAAGAAATAGAACTAGGCATTGTTCCCGATACTAGCTCAATACTGAATTTCACCTCCCTAACAGGAGGTAACCCTAGTAACTCTTCTGGAAACACGTCTGGATATTTACAAACTATCGATACCAACTCAATCTTCAATTTAGATTCTTTAGTATTCAATATGAGCACAAGGTAAGCTTCATATCCCTTCCTCATATACCTTTGAGCCATCATTGAAGTAATCACAGCCGGTGGTGTATTCAACTCGTTCGAATTAACCCAGAGAATGTCACCATCTGAACATTTTAATTCCATGTACTTGCTACCGCAGTTTACTATCACATCATGGACGGTCAACCAATCCATACCAAGTATTACATCAAATTTTTCAAATGGAAAAAGCATAAGATTTGCTGAAAAATAATGTCCTTGAATCGTCAAAGGACAATTCTTACAAACTTTATCTACTAATACCGACTTGACTAGAGGGTTCGACACCTTACTTGCAAATTTTGTTGATTCCACAAACATGTTCATGGTAGATACCAATTAAATGCATATGTAGGAATGGGAAGATCCCTGGTCAATTAAGGCAATAAGAGTATTATGAAGAGAAAATATACCCGTAATGACATCAGGAGTTGAAGCTTTCCCTTTAGCGCGTATCGTAAAAGTCCTTACCGGGGCTCGAGCCTCAGATTTTGCAATTGTATCCTTGACAGCAATTTGACTACCACTTGCACTTCTAGGATGTCGTGGTGGTCTACCTCCAGGATTAGGAACATTAGACTTTAGGGCCAAATCCACCTCTTGATCAACTCGTTCTGGGCAATCTTTAAGGAACTAGTCAAGCGAACCACATCTAAAACATGCCCCACTCTTCAATCGGCATTTCCCAAAATGAAACTTGTTACAGCTTTTACATCTCGAATTTTGATCATCTACACTGTAACACCCCTATCCCGTATCAGTCGCCGGAATAGGTAAAGGACATTACCAGACAAACAGAACATTTCAGACCAATTCAGAATCACAAATATCATATAACATCATTTCATAAGAAATCATCTCTTAATATGGTCTAGGAGACCTAAAATATACTTTTAGGAATAGTTAGAACTAAACCAAACCCATTCATAAATTTCAGAACTCAAAAAGTCTTTCAATTCTGTTGAGGTCACACGCCCGTGTGACCAGGCCGTGTGCCTTACACGGGCATCAGACACACCCATGTGAACCAGGCGTGCCAAAACAAGGCACCCATACTGACTTTCACCCACGGCCAATAGGCACGCCCGTGTGCTATGGCCGTGTGATACTTAGCAAGCTACTGACTTGATCCCATGGCCATATGACACGCCCATGTGCTATAGCCGTATGGATCTTAAGAGGTTACTGATCTTTTTACACGGCCACAAGGCACGCCCGTGTCTCCTGACCATGTGGCACAATGCAAGCTTGTTTTAAGCCAACTTGCCTCCTCTATATGGGTCTTTCCTACTAGCAAGGTTAAACAACATTCATACAACAATTTTTAACCAATTCCATGCTCAAAACCATACCAAAACTTATACTATCTGCTAGCCAACTCTCATGGCATAACATATATTTACAAATCAAAACTTAATACGTAGACCTTCTAGCCTATACATGCCATATTTTAAAATATTTACATTTTCAAAAGTGTGGTAACGATCCTCAACTATTCCCGAGCCTTCAATAGCTACGATAATTGTAAAACAGACAGAAATCACACGGAGTAAGCTACAAAGAGCTTAGTAAGCTAAATACAATTGATCTAACTACTAAAACTTATAAGTACAATTCAACCATAAAGATTCATAGCCATTTCATAGAATAATTCATAAGCTTAACCATGCTCCTTTGTTTGCTTATATGCCATGCTTCATTTCCAAATTCCATACATATTTCACAGAGACAGAGTCTTTCATATTCAAAAATTTAGTATGATACAAATGTACTTGTATAGGTTATACATTTCATATACTCATTCTCATATTTCGTACTCTATCATCAGACAGCTCAGAAACAATACCGATACTCACAAACAAGTACAATGTTGACGTCCGGACGTGGTCTTACATGTAATTCAATATCGATGCCTCTGTCCCAGATAGGGTCTTACACGAAATCAGATACGATGTCAATGTCCTAGACATGGTCTTATACGTAAATCGAGGCCTATGTCCCAGACACGGTCTTACACGATATCTCAGATAGATGTCAACGTACCTTTAGAAGTATACAGAGCTTTTCGGATACTAACATATTATCAGACTTTACTCAAAAGATATTCACAGGCTCTCAAGGCCATCCAATACAGATTACAGTTTATATATGTGGAAACTAGTCAATTTAAGACATAATTGTAAGTTGACTTACCTCGAACGGATTTTAGATGAAACAAGTCGACTATTCAACTATTTTGGACTTCCCTCGATCTAAGTCTGATTTTCTTTGTTCTTGATCTAATATAATTCAAATTCAACCATTCAATCATTTATTTCTTTCAAAATAATCCATGAACACGTATTTAGGGCACTTTGCATTTTAGCCCTTACATTTTCACACTTTAACAATTTAGTCCATTTTTCACAAAATCACAAATATGCAAAATTCACCAAGACTATAGCTTGGCCGAATATACATGGCTTCAATAGTAGCCCAAATAACATATTTAATTCACAATTTAGTCCTTCAAAACCTCATTTTCACAAATTAGCCCAAATAGCTTTATTTCATCAAAATTCAAAGACAAAACTTATAAATCATCTACCCAGCCTTTATAATTCATCCAAAAACATCACAAAACTCATGATATCAACAATGGCATTTCAAGAAATCTTTAACAGAAACAAAAATTTAGACATGGGTTTTGATGAACACAAAGCAACGATCACAAAACTGTAAAAATCATCAAAAACCGAACAAATTTCATACCTCAATTTAGCTACGAAAGTGCCAAATGTAAAAAAGTTTCAAACCCTTCTTTCTTTTTTCTGGTTTTCGGCTAACATGCATGATAATATGGCTACCTTTTGTTTTGTTTTTATTTTAATTAACATTATTTCACCTTTTACCAATTTGCCCATAGCATACACCATTAAATTTCTACCAACTAATGTCCATCATTGTCTACCATTAATATAAATGGTAAATTTGACATGCAAGGACCTTTATTTTAAAAGCCAAGCCAAATAGGTGCTTTAACATTTAGCACTCAACTTTTACACTTTACGCGATTTAATCCTTTTTCATAATTAAACACAGAAACAGACAAATTAAATCACAAAAATTTCGCAGATATAAATTCATATATCACAGACATAGAAAATAATATTAAAATATTTTTTGGACTCGGATTTGTGGTCCTGAAACCACTATTTTGACTAGGGTCAAAACTAGACTGTTACATACACTCCCCACACTAGTTACCTTAAAGGAGAAAGACTTTGGGTTGTGTTGTTTAAAGCTTCTTGTTTTGTGATCGCGTGATTTCATGATAGGTTTTAAATATTTATAATTACTCGTTCTTGAACTAACTATTATTGCGATGTAGGCAAGTGTACCTATCGAACAGTAGTATAGTTTTAACAAGACCAGATTATCGAACCCAAAGGAACTAAAAATACTAGTAATGTCTGTCTTTTTATTATCAAGCCTAAGAATAAAGAGGTTTTTGTTTTAACTAACTAAGTATCTAAATTAAGAATGCACAGAGAATGGAATTAGGGAATTGCTTTTGGAAAAATCGATTGAATGAAGATAATACCTAAGGAAAAATCCACCTAGACTGTACTTGTTATTCTGGCTCTGAATCGGACTATTTATTCATTTAACTTGTTCCGTAGAGATCCCTAAGTTATGTTATTATCCCTATTCAAGACTAATAACATCTAATCCCTAGATTGAATAACCGAGACTTTTCTCTAATTAACATTCTCGGGTTGCATTAACTCGGTCTATGGATCCTCTTATTAGGTTTCACCCTAATCCGACAAAATCCTGCCACCCTATGTCTAGGCACACAATCAACTCCGCTTAATTATGACAAATGTACTCTTAAACAGGGTCTATTCCTTCTCTAAATAAGAGCTTATCTTGAATCGGTATCCTGGGATATCAAAACAAGAATTAAGAACACGTAATTAAGAACAAGTCAAATATTTATCATACAATTCAGAAAATAATAATAAGATTCATCTTAGGTTTCATTCCCCTTAAGTATTTAGGGGATTTAGTTCATAACTAAATAAGAAGGCATCTCAGAATGATAAAGAATACAAAACATAAAGAAAACCCAAAACTCTTAAAGGGAAATTGAGAGATCTTCAGTCTTGATGATGAATCCAGCTTCTGAGATGGATCAATCTATTTCCTTGGAGTAATTCCTTACTCCCCTCCTCTGTCCTCTTTTCTTCCTTCTCTCGAGTGTATATATAGTCTTTGGAATGCCTAAAAGCCCTCAAAATTAGCCTTTTCTGAATTGGACATAACTTGGGCTCAGTAGGGACACGCCCGTGTACGATTACTTCAGGCCGTGCTCGAGCCTACCAAATTGACATGGCTGTGTGGTCTGCCCATGTGAGGAGGTCTAGGTCGTGTTGATTTCGTACTTTGGCCCATTTTCTCCATTTTTGGCCCGTTTCTCGTTCCTTTCGCTCTCCTATGTTCTCCTAAGTGTAAAACATGAAATTAAAGCATTAGAAGCATCGAATTCACCAATTCTAATGGAAAATCATCCATAAAATGCATTAAACATGAGGGAAAAATATGTATAAATTACAGTTTATCATTTTGCCCGAATATCCTATTGATGTAGTGGAGTATTCTTGTTGACTCTTTAATTTCTTCGTAGGAAGGAGTGCGTTCTGCTGCTAGATCTCTTACTCGAAGCTCTAGCTTCTCCCTTTGCTTACTTTCTTTCATTATTCAGTTCCTCAGCCTTCTTGGCTCAATCAGCTAATGTAGCCAACTCCCTTATCTCAAGAATCCCGATTAACAGTTTGATTTCTTCATTCAGGCCTTCTTCAAAGCGTTTACACATTTTCGCCCCCGGTTGGACCCATTCACTTGCTTACTGACTTAGTCTCACGGACTCTCTTTCGTATTCTGACACGGTTCTGTTTCCTTGTTTGAGTTCCAGGAACTCCTTCTGCTTCTGGTCCAAGAACCTTTGGCTGATATACTTCTTTCTAAATTTCGCTTGGAAGAATTCCCATGTGATGCTCTCTCTCGGTGCTACTGAGGATACGATCTTCCACCAATGGTATGCAGTGTCCTTCAATAGTGACACCGCGCATTTCAAACTTTCCTCAGGAGTACATGACAGTTCATCGAGAACTCTCATGGTATTCTCAAGCTAAAATTCAGCATGTTCTGGATCGTCATCAATTGTGGCCCTAAATTCTTCGGGCCCATATGTTCTAAGTTTGTCAACAGGGGCCTTACCAATTCTCACGGGTACCACACCTTTTGGCACTTCTCCTTCAGGTCGAGCGGGGGGTGGAGGAGGTCGTGGTATATTGGGGCGATTTATCAAGTAATCCCCAAACCATTCATCTATCATATCAAAGAAGGTAGCTTTTTCCTTTTCTCAGCCTTCAGACACAGGCCTTCTACTACTATTAGCAGTAGCTCATTGAACAGAAGATGGAGCATGGCTCTCGACTCCTCGGACTCATCTTGAGCTTGATTGGAAGACATTTACTATATTCAAATACAATTAAAAATGGTTAGGAGATGTCACGCTATCATACCTTGTATAATGGCATGTATAGGTATACTCGACATATGCTACGTTAGTCCTAGAACTGACTAAACCTAGCTCTGATACCACTAAATGTAACACCCCTTACCCTTACCCGAGACCGAGATAAGGTACAGGGCATTACTGTGCACGAACATGACATTTTCAAAAAAATTTCAAGCTATAAAATTTCATTCCAAATTAAAACCAATCAATCATATTTTTAATATCCCTATTATGGACCTACAAGGCCCAAAACATACATTGAGAATGGTCCGGGACTAAACCGAGAATATAAGAAAGTTTTTGGAAAATTTCCTAGGTTAAGCCTCACATGCCCGTATGGAGGCAATGCACACACCTGTGTGCTTTGGGACACACCCGTGTCCCTTACCCGTATGGAATTAATTGAATTTACTTCTCATTTCAAACCTACAGGGGTTTTCACACGACCGAGCACACGCCCTTGTCCCTAGCCCGTGTATTTCACACGGCCTAGACACTCTCGTGTTGCCCCCAGTGCCCAAAAATCGAGCATTCTGTTTATGACATCATCATGCATTTAGGGTCACACGACTAGGACACACGCCCGTGTGCTAGGCCGTGTCCTCCACACAGTTGAGACATATGGCCATGTCTCTACCCGTGTGTTTACTACCATGCATTCTGACCTAAAAATTTTAGGTACAGGGGACACACGGCCATACCACATGCTCGTGGCCCTGACCGTATGTCACACACGGCCTAGACATACGCCCGTGTGTCTATCCGTGTGGACCTTTTTTGAGGCTACAAATGTAACACCCCTACCTATGCCCGATGCCAGAACAGGGTACGAGGCATTACCGGACTTAAACATACACATTCATGCAAAAATTGAGCCATAAAATCTCTTTTAATTTAAAACCTTTCAAAGACATGCATGTCATCCCTTATTTGGGTTTACGACGCCCAAAACACTCATCAGAATTGATTCGAGACTAAACAGAGAACTTTGAAAAGTTTCAAGAAAACTTAGAAAATTTTCTCATGAAACAAGGTCACACGCCCGTGTGGACAGCCTTTGGCACGCCCATGTCCTCAGGCTGTGTAACCCTCTGTTTATGACGTTAGTATGCACATCGAACCACACGGCCGGGCCACACGCCCGTGTCTCTAGGCCGTGTCCCTCACACGGTTGAGACACACGGTCGTGTCTCAGCCATTGTGGCCAACACTTAGGCTATTTTCCAAGCTTTCATGTTACCCATAATCTCTTACAACCTTATGCACATCAAAATCACAAACCATGGCATCATTTTAGTGATTAAACACTCTTTATTAAGACATATCCTTAACATTAACATGTCCTCATACAAGTAATGCATCTACTCATGCAATGTCAAGTCTAGATTCCTTATTTCACTTTCATAAGACTTGTCATTTTGATGACCACTTTTACCATTATGCTATGGTTACGAACTTATCCATCAAGCACTCATGTCCAATCATTATCATGTTGTGTTTATAGCGTGCAATTACTACATGGCTATGACCACCTCAATGGGTCATAGAGCATACATCCAACACACATGTCATATTACTAACCATGCATGGCAAACAAACATAATCACATTATAAACATTAGACATGACATGAATAGCTAGGCTTACAAGCCATAATCAATATGAGCCATATCTCATGACCATATACATATAACTCAATATAAGCCAACACATTTGGTCAAAGAAAAATAATACATGTCAATCAAGTAAATCCCTATACATGCCACTCACTTGAAATTTCTAATATATGCTTCATTATTCTAAAGGTAGCGACTTGATAGTGTGATGCTGCCTCCGACAATCTCTAACCCCGAGCTAACCTAAAAACACTAAAGGAAAGGAAAGGAAGGGAGTAAGCTTTATAGCTTAGTAAGACCATGTGAAAATAATAAGAAATTTATCAACTTGCTTCTCATGGCAATACAACCCTATTTGCATTTTTACTCATGTTCCAGTCAAGTTGTTTTCTTGACTCATAGTCACTAAATTATTTATATCTAGAGCTATAAAAATCCAAATTAAGTTTTGCTAATTTTCCCTAAAACTATACTCGTATATATTCTTACCATAAAATTTTTAGAATTTTTGGTTTAGCCAATTAGTACATTTTATTCTTTAAAGTCACCCTTTTTTGCTGTCTAAAAGTTTTGAACCCTCTTCACTAAAAATTAATTATCTCATAATACGGGACTCAGATAATGTTCCCATCTATTTCTATTGAAAATAGACTAATTAATAATTCTAAACATATAAATCATAACTCATAACTATTTTTTTTTGCAATTTTCAATGATTTTCAAATCAGAACAGGGGATTTCAAAGTTATTCTAACTATATCTCACAACAATTTAAATATTTCATAATATGAAACTCTTTTGCTTACATCGTTTCTTCTATGTGAAACTAGACTCATAGGATTTAATTTCATATTTTATTTACCCTCTAACTCAATTTCCACAATTTTTGGTGGATTTTCAGAGTTGGACTATGGCTGCTGTCCAAAACTGTTTTAGTGTAAATTAACGATACTAAGTTTATCACATCATATTAATTCATTTTCACCACATTGGTAAGGTTACATATTCATACATCATAAGTATAGGCCTATAATCACAAGGTCATCACGAAATTATTCTCATAAGCATGAATTACCTATTTACATATTCACTAAATGTGCATCATAAACTAAAATCATTTCTCATGAGCTTAGCATACATACTTGTGTTACTTAAGATGCTCATATTCATTCCTTACTAATCATATAATAGGAATTGAATTCACATCTCATCAATTTCATGTAAATACCAGTACCACTCACAATATGGTCATAACCTTTCTCATTTAGCTTAAATCATAACTCTCACCGTTGAACCATTCAGAAAGCTATCGGATATTCACAAAGCCTCAAACATAGGGTATAATTCCAATGTCATGTCCCAGACATGGTCTTACACTAACTCATCCATCAAGTCGATGCCATGTCCCAGACATGTTCTTACATTGACTATCAAAATCGAGGCCGACGCCATGTCCCAGACATGGTCTTACACTAGCTCTCACATATTCATGCCGATGCCATGTCCTAGACATGGTCTTACACTGACACATCTCGTAGCCGATGTATGTCCCAGACATGTCTTACACTGGCTTACATCTCGGGGACGATGCATGTCCCAGACATGTCTTACACTGGCACACAAATAACCCGAATATCATGGCATGAATATTTGAATTGTTTCTTAAGGTTCAAACGGGAATTCTACTATCTCAATATTCATCAAACATAATCATTTCCACAGCCAAGCAATTCAGTCAACACATAAATGTTATTTACATTTGACATCACTTTCTCATATACAATATCATCAACCTAAACTTTAATACAATCATGGCAAGATAGATTTTCAAGTATAATAACAATGGCATAAAAATAATGCTTATTTAATCACATGGACTTACCTCAAATGCAATTTTGGCTAATTATTCTCTTTTTGTATTTAACCACGTATTTTCTCGATTTAAGCCCAAATCTCGATTTTCGTGATCTAACATGATGAACTTCACTCATTTAATCACTAAATAAATTTGGACAATCAAAATTCACATTTTTGTCAAAATGACCATTTTGCCCCTAGACTTTCACAAAATGACCATTTTACCCTTAGGCCTGGAAATCAATTTTTATCGAATTTCCTTATTATCCAAGCCTAACCGACCAATTATTACTCTTATGAAAACCCCAAATTTCCACTATTTCACACAATTACAACCTATTTTATAACTTTTACAAAATGACCCTTTTAGGTGTTTTCCATTAAAATCCTTTCACAAAAGTTGTTTATTACACAACCAAGACTCATTTTCTTCCATAAAAATTCAGAAAAAAACATAAATTCTTTCATGGCAAATCCCTAGACTATCAACCATTTCACAAGATAGTCCCCCCATTAGCTAGTTCATGCTACAACGGTTCCAAAAGTACAAAAATTATCAAAAATAGGCATCTAAATCACTTACTTGTAAGGGATATAAGTTCCTGAAATTTTTGAGCTTTCAAAACCCCCTCTTTTCTGGTATTTTTGGGGGGGAAGGAGGAAGATGAAAAGATGACAACAAATTTTTTTCTTTTTGTTTTATTTTATTACCAAAAAGTCACCTAATGCACATCAACTTTGACTTTTCAACCTTTTTTTGTCTCCTTGATCAGCCACTAACATATTTATGGTCTATTTACTCAATAAAGACCCTAATTTAATGTTTTATATCTATTTGACACCTTTAGCTAGCAAAACAAAACTTTTGCCCTTTACGCGATTTAGTCATTTTTCGCAATTAAGCATGAAATCGCTAAAATTATTTCACCAAAATTTTTATGCACTCATATGATCATCCTATAACACATAAAATATCATTAAAAATAATTTATCCGACCCCAGAATAGTGGTTCTGAAACCACTGTTCCGACAAGGCCCAAAATCGGGCTGTTACAACAAATCTAAGCCAATGGTCACCCTCAATAACCACTCATATTAGTGAATCTCAATGAAGATTAACATGGCCTAAATATGCCCAAGTATTACCATAAATGGTCTATTGCATGTTATCCTCTTTGTATTTGGGATTTACATCTCATTCAAGAATACATTTAGACTTGGCTCATTCTTATAACTCATTGCCAATTATGACCTAACCATCCCAAGTGATTTAGCCACATTTCATATGTTTATTTATAATATACCACATTTAATCATCGCCTGAACATTTAAACACAAACAAGCACAATTAGTAGATCATAGCCTACATCAAAATGAGCCATGTCTTATGGCCATATACAAAAAGAATAAGTTTAATATTAAGCCCTTACATAGGCCAACCAATGACACATACCAAAAAATAACAAAAACCTATACATGCCATTGAAACAAAATAAAGTATCCATATACCAAAGCAAAACAAGTTGATAGTGTTGACAATACTCCAATTGTCTTCCAATCTTCACGAGTCCTCGAGCTCTGTAAAACAGGGAAAGGAGAGGGGGTAAGCATTAACATGCTTAGTATGTCTGGATAACGAGAAAGTAAACTTACCGGGTATCTAACATGCAATCATACAATACATTCAGGCCAAACTTTCATAGTAAAATTTCCTATCACATGTACTCAACCATCAAGTTAGTCTCATGCCAGTACAATGTAACATCTTTCATAGATGAGCTCATCAATTCACACATGTCTATTCCCGTTTAACATTTTAATCCTGTCGAATTTCTTGGAAACTCTATGGATATCTCGTTTACCATCAAATCATGCAAGTGATCCTTTAAATACGCACTCTCGTGAACCTCACTTTTATGGCAGGATTACTAGTCCAGGCTAAATCCCCCACAACATAACTCGCAGAGTAATGTCGGGATTACAAGTCCAGGCTAAATCCCTTACAATGACATATACTCCTACGAGTTCAGGTCTGAATTACCAGTCCAAGCTAAACTCAGATCCTATTCGGATTACCCGTCTGGTCTAAATCCATCAAAGCACACATATTCTTTGGGATGCTAGATCACTATAGGATCACCCGTCCGGGCTAGATCCTTTATACCATTATTACGTTTTCGAGTAATCCATTAGACATCCCCTTTTATTCAACTAGGACATTTCATCATAACATTAATATTTCATGAGTTGTCATACAATGAATATTACTATTATAATTCATACATGTACATACATCTTTAATGTATTTTAAAGATAGTTTACATTCGAGTTACATGAACTTACCTGGTAATTGCTTAGGTTTCGTATTTCAGTTATTCCGAAACCTTCTGTTTTCCACGATCGATCTCCGAAATCAGTTCCTCGGGGTCTATATCAGTAAAAATAAATTATTAATACCTCATGTTATTTATTTCGGACCTAAAATTTACCCCAGGAAAAATGACCATTTTTCCCCTAACATTTTAAAATTTTACAACTTAGTCTCTAGGCTCGTAAAATGAAATACATGCAATTCCTTAGTTACCCAAGCCTAGCCAAATGTATTATAAACTCATACTAGCCCACATTTTCCTCTATTTCACATTTCTAATACATATTTTGTACCTTTTGCAAAAAGGTCCTTTTAGGAGTTTTTTCATAAAAATCACTTAGGAAAAAATGTTTAACACACATCTAACTTTTATATTCTGTAACACCCCTCACCCATATCCAACGTCGAGACAGGGTTTGAGGCGTTACCGAACTTAAACATTCACCAACATACAAAATCGGGTAACCAAATTTCGCCCAAAATTAAAACTTTTCAAACACATGCGTACCATCCCTTATACAGGCTTTCGAAGCCTAAAACATACATCGGGGTGGTTTAGGACAAAACCAAGAACAATCAATAAACTTTTGGAAACTTAATAAAATCTCTTGCTTTAGTCAGTCACACGCCTGTGTAACTCTCTGTTTATGACGTCAGCATGCATTTAGGGGCACACGGCCAAGTCACACGCTCGTGTGTCTAGCCCGTGCTAGAAATTGATTTAAAATTTTAGGTGCAGGTGACGCATGACCATACCACACGCCCATTGGGGTGATCCATGTGTCATACACGGCCTAGACATACGCCCGTGTGTCTACCCGTGTGAACCTTGTAGGGCTATTTTCCAAGCCTTTGTTCACCCTCTATCAACCAATCACACTTATAGGTTATCTTAATACATAATAAGGCCAAATTATACACTTACATATAACCTTGATAAACCTCATTGCATGTAAACCTCATATCATCTGTTTTATACATGCTAGGTCAATTCCCTTTTCGTATTAAGAGTTTTCATGTCTCATTGACACATATAAGATTGGCTCATTCTTATAACTCATTGCCAATTATAGTCAAGCCATCCCATGTAAACATAAACATGCATAGATTTGTAGGTCATAGCCTACTTCAAAATGAGCCAATTCCTATAGCCATATACAAATAGATGTGTATATCTTTACATGTCTTCATTATGGCTAATCAAATGAAATATCTAACAAAATAAACCAAGAGCCTTATACATGCCATTGAACAAAATAAAAGTGCCTATATACCAAAGCTGGACTAGTTGATAGTATGTTGACTCTCCAACCGTCTTCCAATGTTTACGAGTCCTCGAGCTCTATAAGACAGGGAAAAGAGAGGGGTAAGCATTTACATGCTTAGTAATCCCGAATAACTAGAAAGTAAACTTACCGATTAATTAGAGTACAACCATATTAAGCAAATAAACCAACAAGAATGAAATAGTTTCCCTATCACATGCATTCAATCAACAAGTTAGTAACAATAATAATGCACCATGCAATTTGTCTTAGATGAGCTCATTATTCATCATTTCATTTATATACATCATATTAATCCCATTGAGTTTCTAGGAAATCTCGATGGATTATCCATTATCCGTCAAGTCATAAGAATGATCATTTCAAGTATGCACTCCCGCGAATCTCACATCTTATGGTGGGATTACCAGTCCAGGCTGCATCGTAAACTCATAAGGTGAAGTCGGGATTACCAGTCCAGGCTAAATCCCTTATAGCGACAAACACCCTTAATGAGCTCGGATTTGAATTACCAGTCCAGGCTAAATTCAGACCCTAAACGAATTACCCATCCTGGATAAATCCACAATACACACATATTCTTCGAGAGGCTTGATCACTCAAGGAACACCCGTCCGAGCTAGATCCTTTTTATACTTGAGATCAACAGATTACCCGTCTGGGCTAAATCCTTTCTGCAACACATGCAGGATCTCAGGTCATGTAAGCCATGTTTTATCATCAGATTTCCTTTTTCAACCTCTACTGGGACATTTATCAACATGTCATTATTAAGGATATATTTCATAGAATTTCATGCCATCATCAAATGCAATTACCATACATTCATAAATCATGCAATTAAGCATACTACGAGTTTACTTTAAGTTATTCGAACTTACCTGGTACTCGTCTCGCTATCGTGTTTCAGTTATTCTGAAACCTTTCGTTTTCCTCAATCGACCTCTGGAATTTGTTCCTCGGGGTCTATAACAATAAAAATAAATCATTAACACCTCATATTGTACTTTTTGAGTCTACATTTCACCCCCGGTCCAAATCCTCGTTTTTGCCCCTACCTTTCACATTTTTACAATTTAGTCCCTAGGCTCGTATAATGGAATGCATGCAATTTCTACATTACCCAAGCCTAGAAAAATGTTCTTTCCTCTTATGGCAGCCCAAAATTTTCCATTATTTCACATTTCCATCTCACATTTTACACATTGTGCAAAAAGGTCCTTTTTAGGGGTTTTTCATGAAAATAACCTAGGAAAAGATGTTTAACACACATCCAACTTCCATATTCCTCCATAAACCATCAAAATACAAGTAACTCATGCATGGGTAAATTTCTAAACATGAAACCTAGCATGAAATATGGGTAGAAATAGAGAGAGTAAGCTACCGGGATTTCAAAAATACGAAAAATATTAAAAACGGGGCATAGAGCACTTACTATTGAGCTTGAAAATGTTGAAAACCCTAGCTTTGGTGACTTGAGAATTTTGGTTGGACAAGGAAGAAGAATGGCTGATTTTTGCCTTCTTTTTTCCCATTTTATTTCATTAAATTGCCAAATGACCAAAATGCCCTTAAGCCTTTACTTTAAAATTTCATCCATACAAGCCCATTTTTGCCCAAAAACTTAGAAATTGGGCAAATTGTTCATCAAGACCTTCTAATTAATATTATAAAATGATTTCATACAAATTTATTCTAAAACCAAAGTTTTACAATTTATTCAATTTGGTCCCTAATGTCCAATTGGACACCTTGCTCAAAGAATTCCTTCGTGAAACTTTAACACATGCATATTCTCATATTTTGAACCTCATAATAATCATAAAATAAATATTTTAATGTCAGATTTCTGGTCCCGAAATCACTGTTCCGACTAGGCCCTATTTTGGGATGTTAAATTTCTCCCCCTTTAGGGACTTTTGTCCTCGACAGTCTTACCAGTAAACAGGTGTGGATATTGGTTTCTCATGGTTTCTTGTGGTTCCCATGTAGCTTCTTCTACACTGTGTCAATGCCATAAAACCTTTGCCAAAGCCACATCTTTATTTCTCGACTGTTTAATCTCGCGAGCTAAAATCTTGAACGGTTCTTCGCCATAAGCCATAACCGGTCTAATCTCAATCTCTGCTAATGAAATCACATGAGAGGGGTCTGATCGATATCGCCTTAACATGGATACATGAAACACCCCGTGAATCTTTTCCAATTCGAGTGGCAATGCCAATCGATAGGCTAATGGTCCAACTCTTTCAGTGATCTCGTATGGTCCTATAAATCGCTGACTCAGTTTGCCTTTCCGGCCAAATCTCAATATTTTTTTCCATGGAGATACTTTCAAGAATACTTTATCTCCAACTTGGAACTCAATCTCTTTTCTTTTCAAATCAGCATATGACTTTTGCCTATCCGATGCCGCTTTTAAACAGTCTCGTATCACTTTAACTTTTTCTTCAGTTTCCTTGATCAGATCAACCCCGTGAATCTGACTTTCCTTGAGTTCTGTCCAATACAATGGAGTTTGGCACTTTCTACCATACAAGGCCTCATAAGGTGCCATCTTCAAACTCATTTGAAAACTGTTGTTGTAGGCAAATTCTACCAATGGTAAATATTTCTCCTAGCTACCCTGAAATTCAAGGATGCAACATTGCAACATATCCTCAAGGATCTAAATCGTCTGCTCAGACTGACCATTAGTCTGCGGGTGAAAAGCTGTACTAAAACTCAACTTTATACCCAAGGCTTCTATAACTTCTTCCAAAATCTCAAAGTGAATCTTGGGTCTTTGTCTGAAATAATCGACAGCGGTACTCCATGTAATCTCACAATTTTAGATATATACAAGTCAGCCAATCTATCAAGAGAGTAATCTATTCTTACCAGAATAAAATGAGCTGACTTTATCAACTTATCCACCACAACCCATATAACATCTTTCTTTTTCGGGGTCAATGGCAAACCTATCACAAAATCCATAGTAACTTTGTCCCACTTCCGTTCGGGGACTATCACAGGCTATAACAAACCTGCAGGTACTTGATGTTCAGCTTTGACGTGCTGACATATCAAGCATTTGATACAAATTCAGAAATGTTTCTTTTCATGCCGTTCCACCAGCACATTTTCTTCAAATCATTGTACTTCTTGGTAATTCCAAGATGAATAGACAAACGGCTATCATGTGCTTCTTGCAAGATTTCTCGAATAAGCTCATCATCTTTGGGTACACAAACCTTATCTCTGAACATCAAACATCCATTAGGACCGATCCAAAAATCTAATTTAATGCCCGACTCATATTGATCTCTTTTAGCTTGTAGGTCTCTGTCATTAGTTTGAGCATCACAAATTTCCTACAGAAATGTCAGCCTAGCTTCTAGCTTTGCCAAAACTGAACCATCAAATCGAGCGTCCTTGGGTCTCAGTGCAAACAAGGATTTTCTACTTAACGCATCGGCGACCACATTCATCTTTCACGGGTGATAGTCAATGATCAGCTTATAATCTTTAATTAATTCTAACCATCTCCGCTGTCTCAGATTCAATTCTTTTTGAGTCATCAAATACTTCAAACTCTTGTGGTCGGTAAATATACGACAAGTCTCACCATATAAATAATGCCTCTAAATTTTCAAGGCAAAAACAATGGTGGCAAGCTCTAGATCGTGCGTCGAATAGTTCTTCTCGTGTGGCTTCAACCACCGTGAAGCATAGGCTATCACCTTTCCATCTTGCATGAGTACACAACCCAATCCATTTAAGGATACATCAGTGTAGACCACAAACTCTTTTCTTGGCTCAGGTAACACTAAAACAGGAGCTTCAGTCAGCAATGTCTTTAGCCTCTCGAAATTCTACTGACACTTTTCTATCCATTCAAACTTAACGTCTTTCTGTAGCAACCTCGTCATTGGACTCATCATTGGAGTCGCTATCATGGAGAATCCTTTCACAAATATTCTGTAGTAACTGGCTAAACCCAAAAAGCTTCTAACCTTGGTTACATTTTTAGGCAGTTTCCATTCAACAATGGCAGAGATCTTACTTGAATCAACTCGGATGCCTTCACCCGAAACAATATGACCTAAAAACCCAACTTCTTGGAGCCAAAACTACTCTTACTAAACTTAGCGTTTAGTTGTTTTTCCCGTAAGGTCTACAACACAGTTCTCAGATGTTTCGCATGCTCTGTCTCATCTTTGGAATAAATCAAAATGTCGTCAATGAACACAACGACGAACTTACCCAAGTATGGCCGAAAGATTCTATTCATTAGGTCTATGAATACGACCGGTGCATTTGTTAACCCAATCGACATGACAAGAAATTCATAGTAGTCGTACCTCGTCCTGAAAGTTGTCTTAGGCACGTCCGATTCCTTAACTCACAACTGATAGTATCCGGACCTCAAGTCTATCTTAGAGAACACAGTGGCTCCTCTCAACTGGTCGAACAAGTCATTGATCCTTGGAAAAGGATACTTATTCTTGATAGTTACCTTATTCAACTGCCAATAATCTATACATAGCCTCAATGAACCGTCTTTCTTCTCTACAAACAATACAGGAGCACCCCAAGGTGAAAAGCTTGGCCTTGCAAAACCTTTATCCGTCAGCTCTTACAACTGTGCTTTTAACTCTTTCAGCTCAGTTGGTGCCATCCTGTACGGAGCAATAGAAATGGGAGTTGTCCCTGGCACCAATTCAATACCAAACTCTATCTCTCTTTCAAGAGGTAATCTGGGTAATTCTTTTGAGAACACGTCTGGATATTCACATACTATTGGCACAAACTCAATCTTCAACTCTGTTTCCTTAGTGTTCAATACAAAAGCAAGGTAGGCTTCATACCTTTTTCTCATATATCTCTGAGCAACCATCGCTGTGATTACAACCGGTGGCGTACCCAATTCTCTTGAATCAACCTGCAAAATCTCACCATCTGGGCATTTCAATTTAATATACTTGCTACCACAGTTGACAACCACATCGTGTAAGGTTAACCAAGCCATACCAAGTATTCCATCAAACTCATCAAATGGTAACAACATAAGGTTAGCCAGAAAGCATTGACCATGAATCGTCAAAGGACGATTCTCACAGACTTTATCAATCAGGACTGATTTGCCTAATGGGTTTGACACTCTAATAATAAATTCCATAGGTTCAATGGGTATGTTCATACTAGACACCAATCTCATGCAAATGTATGAATGTGTCGACCCCGGGTCAATTAAAGTAACAACACATGTATTAAAAAGAGAAAAAGTACCCGTAATAATGTCAGGAGCAGAGGCTTCCTCTCGAGCGCGTATTGCAAACGTTCTTTCTAGGGCTCGAGCCTCTGATTTTGCAGTGTCTTTAGCCGCAGCTCGACTGCCACTAGCACTTCCAGGATATTTATGAGGTTTACCTTGTGCAATAGGAGTACTCAACTTCGGGGCTACTTCCACTTCTTTTTCATTCCGCTCTGGGCAGTCCCTGAGGAAGTGGTCAAGAAAACCACATCTAAAACATGCACCGCTCTTCATTCGGCACTTTCCAGAGTGAAATTTGTTGCAGCTTTTACACTTTGGCTTTTGGTCATCTACACTCCCCACATTAGTTACCATCAGGGAGGAAGACTTCTGATTGCATCATTTGGAGCCTCTCATTCTACCCGAATATCCTACCAATGAAGTGAAGTGTTCATGTTGGCTCCTTGATTTCTTTGTAGGAAACGGGAGCGTCTTAACACTGGATCTCTTGCCCGAAACTCGAACCTCTCTCTTTTCTTGCTTTCTTTCATTATTGAGCTCCTCGGCCTTCTTGGCCCGATCAGCTAATGCGGCGAACTCCCATATCTTAAGAATCCCAATCAACAGCTTGATTTCCTCATTCAGACCTTCCTCAAAATGTTTGCACTTTTCTGACTCAGTTTGAACCCATTCAATGGCATACTGACTTAGCCTTACAAACTCCCTTTCATAATCCGCAACAGTCTTATTTCTTTGCTTAAGTTCCAGGAACTCCTTTCGTTTCGAGTCTAAGAACCTTTTACTGATGTATTTCTTCTTAAACTCTGCTCGGAAAAATTCCCAAGTGATGTTTTCCTTTGGCACCACGGAAGATACAATCTTCCACCAGTGGTATGAGTATCTTTTAAGAGAGACACTGTACACTTTAAGCACTCATCAAGTGTGCACGATAATTTATCTAATACCCGTGTAGTATTCTCAAGCCAGAACTCGGCTTTTTTCAGCATTATTGTCGATCTTAGCTTTAAATTCCTCAGTCCCATACTTTCTAAGCTTATCTACAGGGGCCTTACCAATTCTTACAGATGCCATGCCTCGTGGCAAAATCTCACCAGTTGGTTAGGGGACAGGGGGAGGTCGTGGTATGTTGGGGCGATTCCTCAAATAATCCCCAAACCATTCATCCATCATGTCAAAGAAGGCGGCTCTGGCCTCTTCCTGGCCTTCAGACATAAGCCTTCTACTACTATTAGAAATAGCTCATTGTATAAAAGTTGGAGCATGGCTCTCGGCTCCCACGGACTCATCTTGAGCTTGATTGGAAGACATTTACTATATTCAAAAACAATTTAAACAGTTAAGAGATGTCACACTATCAATGTTCGAATAATGGCATGTATAGCAATACTTAATACTTTCTATGGTAGTCCTAGAACTGACTAAACCGTAGCTTTGATACCACTAAATATAACACCCCTCACCCATATCCAATGCTAGGACAGGGTTCGAGGCGTTACTGGAGTTAAACCTTTACCAACATACAAAACCGGGTCACCAAATTTCGTCCAAAATTAAAACTTTTCAAACACATGCGTACCGTCCCTTATACAGGCCTTCGAGGCCTAAAATATACGTCGAGGCAGTTCGGGACAAAACCAAGAACATTCAATAAACTTTGGGCAACTTAATAAATCTCGTGCTTTAGTGAGTCATACGCCCGTGTGGGCGGGACCGTGTGGTCACACACCCTCGTCTAACTTGGGACACGCCCGTGTTCTCAGCCCGTGTAACTCTCTATTTATGACGTCAGCATGCATTTAGGGGCACACAGCCAAGACACACACCCGTGTGTCTAGCCCATGCTCGAAACTGACTTAAAATTTTAGGTGCAGGGGATGCACGGGTATACCACACGCCCATGGGGGTGATCCATATTTCACACACAGCCTAGTCACACGCCCCTATGTCTACCTGTGTGGACCTTGTGGGCTATTTTCCAAGCCTTTGGTCACCCTCTATCAACCAATCACACTTATAGGTTATCTTAATACATAATAAGGCCAGATTATACACTTACATATAACCTTGATAACCATATTGCATGTAAACCTCATATCATCGGTTTTATACATGCTAGGTTAATTCCCTTTTCGTATTAAGGGTTTCCATGTCTCATTGACACATTTAATATTGGCTCATTTTTATAACTCATTGTCAATTATAGTCAAGCCATCCCATGTAAACATAAACATGCATAGATTTGTAAGTCATAGCCTACTTCAAAATGAGCCAATTCCCATTGCCATATACAAATAGATGTGTATATCTTTACATGTCTTCATTATGGCTAATCAAATGAAATATCTAACAAAATAAACCAAGAGCCCTATACATGCCATTGAACAAAATAAAAGTGCCTATTTACCAAAGTTGGACTAGTTGATAGTATGTTGACTCTCCAACCGTCTTCCAATGTTTACAACTCCTCGAGCTCTATAAGACAGGGAAAAGAGAGGGGTAAGCATTTACATGCTTAGTAAGCCCAAATAACTGGAAAGTAAACTTACTGATTAATTAGAGTACAACCATATTAAGCAAATAAACCAACAAGAATGAAATAGTTTCCCTATCACATGCATTCAATCAACAAGTTAGTCACAATAATAATGCACCCTGCATTTTGTCTTAGATGAGCTCATCATTCATCATTTCATTTATATACATCATATTAATCACGTTGAGTTTCTAGGAAATCTCGATGGATTACCATTATCCGTCAAGTCATAAGAATGATCATTTCAAGTATGCACTCCCGCGAATCTCACATCTTACGGCGGGATTACCAGTCCAGGCTGCATCGTAAACTCATAAGGTGAAGTCGGGATTACCGTCTAGGCTAAATCCCTTATAGCGACAAACATCCTTAATGATCTTGGATCTGAATTACCAGTCCAGGCTAAATTCAGACCCTGATCGGATTACCCATCCGAGATAAATCCACAATGCACACATATTCTTTGAGAGGCTCGATCACTCAAGGAACACCCGTCCGGGCTGGATCCTTTTTATACTTGAGATCAATAGATTACCCGTCCAGGCTAAATCCTTTCTACAACACATGCAGGATCTTAGGTCATGTAAGCCATGTTTTATCCATCAGATTTCCTTTTTCAACCTCAACCAGGACATTTATCAACATGCCATTATTAAGGATATATTTCATAGATTTTCATGCCATCATCAAATGCAATTACCATAAATCATGCAATTAAGCATACTATGAGTTTACTTTAAGTTATTCGAACTTACCTGGTACTCGTCTTGATACCGTGTTTCAGTTATTCCAAAACCTTTCGTTTTTCTCGATCGACGTCCGAAATTTGTTCCTCGGGATTTAGAATAATAAAAATAAATCATTAACACCTCACATTTTACTTTTTGAGTCTACATTTCACCCCCAGTCCAAATCACCGTTTTGCCCCTAATCTTTCACATTTTTACGATTTAGTCCCTAGGCTCGTATAATGGAATGCATGCAATTTCTATATTACCCAAGCCTAGCCGAATGTTCTTTCCTCTTATGGCAGCCCAAAATTTTCCATTATTTCACATTTCTACCTCACATTTTACACCTTTTGCAAAAAGGTCCTTTTTAGGGTTTTTCATGAAAATCACCTAGGAAAAGATGTTTAACACACATCCAACTTTCATATTTGTAACACCCCGAACCCGAGACCGTCACTGGAGTCGAACACGAGGTGTTAACAGACTTCAAACCACTTATTAGAAATTTCCCAGACAAGCTGCCAATCTGCGTATGAGTCGCATTAAAAATCATACCTTGAGTTCTGAAACTCGAAATCTAGTTCCGTAAATTTTCCCCGGAACTAGACTCATATATCTATATGGTAGAATTTTTGTAGAATTTTTGGCTTTTCCAATTGGTACAGTTTATTGGTTAAAGTCGTCCCTGTTCCTGGGTTCGACTACTCTGACCCTTGTGCATTACGACTTAGATATCTCCCTTTACAGAGCTCCAATACTTATGCCGTTGGTTTCTAATGAAACTAGACTCAAAATGGAATCTATACATATAAAGAATGACTTCTAATTGTCTCTTATCAATTTAGGGTGAATTTCTAAAGTCGGGACAGGGGATCCAGAAATCGCTCTGGCCCTATTTCACAAGAGTTTAATTATCTCCTAACATACAGATCATATGGTCGTTTCGTTTCTTCTATATGAAAATAGACTCATTGAGCTTCGATTACATAATTTATTCATTATTTAATTACATTCCTACTATTTTTAGTGATTTTTAAATCTCACGTCACTGCTGCTGCCAGCATCTGTTACTAAAGCAACTATGCCTATTTCGTGATTTCTCCTTGATCTAACTAGTAATTCATCATACATATCACAAATTATGATCATGACTAGCCATGCCAAAGGCTAATCATTGTCAAACATCTCCCTACTACACTATTGCCATATCATGAATTTTAACACCAAAAATAATCAACCATGACATATGGCATAAAAATCGAATTACCAAGACTTGCGACCTAACATTATAGAACCAAATCCAACCGAACATTTATGCCATTTTCGCATGGCTAAAAGTTTACATACCAAATTTCAACACAACATATTAGCCTATACCTGCCGAAATGTTCTCCTAGACCAACTAAAAAGAAGATACCAAAAGTTGCTAGCCGGTGTGATGACTTCGATGACAGTCCCGAGCACGCAAAAAGACGAGTCCAAGAAACCTAAAGTAGGTGACAAGCAAACACCGAGTGAGTATATAACTCGAGAAGTCATAAGCATTACATTGCCGTTCAGTAATAATATATCATAAGAGAAAATAAATAATGCGGATTAAAATCCTCCATCCATACCCAAAGCGTGCTATAATTCCTTAGGCATTTCGGTTCGATCTCATACCAAGCCCTACTTTGATATTTCATACATTACACCATATGACATTGGATGCATTTATCTTCAAGTATAATCACCACATAGGTTCAAGACTTACCAAGCTCAATCCCAAATATAAATAAAATGTCTATTCCTCATGAGCTCAAGGTGTTTACTGCATGCTGTCCATGATTGACTCGATAAGGCCGCACACTTAGAGCATGTATATTTATTAGAGAATGTATAATAAGCCCGCACACTTAGTGCTTAATAGTCGAACTCGCACACTTAGTGCTATATAATCAAACTCGCACACTTAGTGCTATACAATTTGAACCCGCACACTTAGTGCCAATCTCATGATCATGAATGTTTACACCCGCACACTTAGTGCCGAAACCAACAACTCAATACATCTCACCTCTTTTCTTTTTCATTCAATACTTTCATCACCCCATGCATACATGTATATATATATATATATTTATCATTCCATTCAGCATCATTACATAGACGTTATGACCATTTAAATTAATACAAAATATATGCTTAATGACTTACCTTGTGTTGGGTAAGACGGTTCCAACTCGGCTACTCGATGATCTTTTCTTTGCCTTTGCTTGATTCTCCTCCTTTAACTCCTTGAGCTTAATCAATAAATCAACTAGTTTAACCACCTTGCTAAATATTTATAATCCAATTACACATGCATATGTATGTTAGTATATTCGGCAACCATCCTCACTAATTACCCATTTAGTCGATTATACACATAATCAAAGGTAGCCTCACGAATGGGCATACTTATGTATATATATATATATATACACTTCCGAATAGGCATCACAATTAGATTTAACACCACCTTCATACTCAATTAGATGGTCGAATGTATGTACAATGTCAACTATAACATCATTTAAACATCTAATTTCATCTCATGAACACTTTATCGAATTTTCCTAATCTAGCATATTTTCACATCTATTTGTAACATCATGTAAATCCACATATAACTACATTTCTTAAGTTCCACATCTTAATGCCCATTATAGCCATTCTCATAGTCTAAATCTAAAAAAAATCGGCACATCCACCTTTCAACCATGTTAGCCGAATACTCATTCTCTTCTTAGTCCTAAATTCGCACCTCCAACAAAGTGACTTAAAACTTCAACTTTCATGCTAACATAACAAGCAATTTAACACATACATATAACTAACATGTTAATAGCATCAAGGTATCAACTAAAATTTTAAGCTTCTTAGTCAAAGCCTAACTCTCCGACAACCCCAAATCCAACCATGGGATAGATAGAATTTAGACTCATCACCCAAAGGTTGTGTAAACTTCCAAAATATCATTGAACATACCTTGATCTAAAGGACCACCTTGGCGAATCTTGCTTCCTCTTCTTCCTCTAGTTACGACAATTGCAAAAGAAAGAAAACATGAACACTCCTTCTTCCCTCCTTATTAAGCATTCAAACTCCCTCATTTTCATGCCACAACATCAAACACTCCTCCTAGATACAAGCAATGGCGAACTTCTTCAAAATTTTTCTCCCTTTCTTTTCTTGGTTTTTGGCTAGGAGATGGCAAGTATGAACACCCCTTTTTTTTTTGTTCACTTTCCTATTATTATTCCCATCATTTGTTAACTAAAAAAAAACATATTAAATTAGAATGAGTGGAGCATCATCACTCCTTGGCCGGCCACCATGTATTTTATGGGTAATTTGACATGCAAAGCCATGCTTCCTCTCCCTATTATTAATTACTCCTTATAATTCATCTACAATCTCCAGAATGCCTTTTACCATAATATTTACATTCAAGTTGGTTAGGTCTCACACTACCAACACTAGCAATCGAAGTAGCTGGAGTTTTGAAGCTCGACTATTGTCTCACTCGATCTCTGTTTGAATGCCCCACAGCTGCATTGGAATGATTAAACGAGACTCAAAATTTCTTCGATGCAGATTGATAAGATTTACTAGTTGATCTCTTTCTTGAATCTCTTGCTTCAAAATTAGCTTTTCTCTTTTCTTTGTTGAGATCCTCGGCTTTACAAGCTCTTTCAAATAACATAACAAATTCTTTGATTTCCAAAATCCTAACTAATAGCTTTATGTCTTCATTCAATCCATCAATGAATCATTTACACATGATCTCTTTGGTAGAAACATATTCCCGAGCATATTTGCTCAAACGCACAAATTCTCTTTCATATTCTGTGACAATCATTCGACCCTGTTTCAACTCTAGAAACTTTTTATGTTTCTGATCGAGAAATCTCTGACTTATGTATTTCTTTCGGAATTCAGATTGAAAGAACTCCCAGGTGACTCGTTCTCTAGGAACCACAGATATCATTATTTTCCACCAATGATATGCATTGTCTTTTAACAGGGATACCACACATTTGATACATTCATCAGGAGTACAAGATAATTCATCAAACACTCTGATTGTATTCTCGAGCCAGAACTCATCCCTCTCAGTATCACCATCAATTGTAGCTCGAAACTCTTTGGCCCCTTGTTTACGTATCTTATCCACTGGTGGCTTACTCAATTGAATCGGATCTAACACTTGAGGCACAACGGGAACTTGTTGAGAAACGAGCGGGGGTGGAGGTTGTTAAGTAGCTGGATTCGTTCAAACGAACTCCATGAACCACTAACTCATCATTTGGAAAAAGGCTTGCTTAGGCTCTCCCCCCTGGCTACTAGAAATAGGCCTAGAATCGACAGGCACTGCCCCTTGAGTGTGAGCTGGCGCTTTACTTTCTACATCGTCAGCTATGGCTCGTTCGGGATCCATTTGCTATATAAAAACACATTTCAACTGTCAGGAATCATCACACTATCATAGTTTATATATATGGCATGTATAGTTAGACTCTCACATGCTACGTTAGTCCTAGAATCTACTAAACCGTAGCTTTGATGCCAATTAAATGTAACACCCTTAACCCGTATCCGTCGCCAGAATAGGGTTACAAGGCATTACCGATCAATACACATCATTCACTAACATTTATGCATTTCAAAAACAAAATGCATTCATCTCAATCATATTGCCCCTTCTAAGGTTCTACGAGACCTTAAAACATGCTTAAAAGTGGTTCATTCACAAACTTTGAGAAACTTTTAAAATTTTCAAACTTTAAAAAGTCGCATGCCCGTATGAACAGGCCGTGTGCCTCACACGGTTATCAGACACACCCGTGTCATAGGCCGTGTGAAAATAGAGAATACATACTGACTTGCACCACACGGTCGAACACACGCCCGTATACCAGGCCGTGTGAAAACTAAGGGGGTTATTGACTTGGGTCACACAGTCGACCACACGCCCATGTGCCAGCCCGTGTGCCACATACAACTAGTAGACACTCCCGTGTGTCTAAGCTGTGTCAAAACTGTAGGGTATACTGACTTTAATTCGAAGGGTACCCCAGAGGACTCACGGCCGTATAACATGACCGTGTATCACACATGGCTGAGACACACGCCCGTGTCTCTACCTGTGTGGACAAAAATAGGCCATTTGTAAGGCCAATTTGTCACCCTTTTCTCATACTCACCTAGCCATCAAAATGGTATGATTTCATCACAAATATGGACAGCCAAAACATGCCAATTCACAACATTTCATGCCATTTCATAATCAACCATTTCACTACTTCAATTCTCAACCAAATAGATAACAAAACAATATACCAAAATCATTAATCTTGCATAATTTCTAAATGCATTTCATCATCACCTTATCACCTAATTCATGCCACAAAACTTACCATTTCAACATCACATAATCAAGCCACAACATATCAACATTCCAATCTTAATACTCCAATTTGCAACTAACCATAATAGCAACCACATACTAAACCAAAACAAGCCAACACATAAGACATTATATACCTCTCATGTATTACATATTGAACCCATAATTCAAGCCAACTTAAATGGCCTTACATATCAATAATTACAAGCCAAATCTCATGGCTATAACCATAACTCAAAACATACCAAAATGACACTAGCCTATACATGTCATATATCATATATACAAAGCTCCAAAAGTACCAACAAGTAGTCGATAGTGTGATGATGGTTTTGATGATCCCTGATGTTCGAGCTAGCTTCGAAAATCTATAATACATAGAAAGAACACACGAAGTAAGCTTTAAAAGCTTAGTAAGCCATATACAAATAAAGCTATCATATGAATCACAATATTTCTATCAATAGGCCAAGTACAAGTAACACATATAGATACACAAACCTTTCTCTTTGAACATGTACTTATTTTCCATCATCAAATATTCAAGAACTCAAGCTATCATCAATGGCATTTTACAAAATCATCTAAACTTTCAAAAATTGAAGCATGGGATAGCTAGAACACGAAGCAACGATCACAAAAACATAGAAATCATAAAAAACCGAGCTCGAATCATACTTTAATCAAGCCAATTACTACTCAAAACCTTAAACACATTCAAGCTTCTTCTTTTCCTTCAAATTCGGTCAAAATAGATTAAAGATGGACATAAATACAATTTGTTTTTATTAATATTAGCTTATTTACAAAATGACACATTTTGTGACAGCCTTAAAACGACCCTAGTCGGAATGTGGTTTCGGGACCACAAAACTAAGGCACAAAAATAATTTAATATTCATTTTGATGCCTATGATATGTGTTAATTGCATGTGACATTTTGATGATTTGATTTAGGGTTATAAATGTGAATTTCACTAAAAAGGACCTAGTAGTAAACTTTGAAAGTAGGATAGGGAAATGTGTGATGACTAGTTAAAGCATGCATGCAAAACAGTGGTCTTGCATGTCAAATACCCCTCTTTTTATAAGTGGTGGCCGGCCATGACAAGGGAGGATGGGTAAAACATGTCATAGACATGTTTTGTTGGTGCAATATGGGAGGAAAAATTAAACTAAGGTGAGGAATAAAGAAATGAAAAAAAAAAAGAGAGAAGGTGTGTGATCCCCCCCCAATTGCCGTGAGTTGAAGGAAAAGAAAGAAAAAAAAATTGTTCATCCTTTCTTTGAGCCAAAACTAGGAAGAAAATACAAAGAGAAAAGAAAAGCTTCATCCTTTGGTTCTTCTTGGCGGTTTGAAAGGAGAAAAGTTGAAGATATTCGGCCATATTTGCATCTAAGTTAAGGTAAGTTTGATGTTGTGCCATGAGATTCAAGCATGTTTTAGTAGTTAGCTTGAGTTCTAACTAGCCCATGGTTCAAATCTTCACTATGTCATGGAGATAATGTTCGGCTAAGGTGGATTTGTGGATGTCATTTGCATGCTAAAAGTAAAGCTTGTAATGATGCATGGTATGGTGTTGTATGGCATTCGGCCATGGTATATCCATAAGTATGATTTATGCATATTGCATGGTAGGTAAGATTTGAGCTTTGGATATATGTTTATATTTGGATATAAGCAACTTTGAGATTCAGCTCTAGCATATATATATATAGATATACATGTTTGCACATGATGTATTGGTATGACATATATACCATCTCAAGGTATATATTTGCATATGATGATGTTTCGGTTATGAAATAAATGATTGATGCGTATTGAGTTACAATATGGAATGCGTTAGTTAGTAAAATGTATGCTGTTTTTGTGTGGTATTAAGTGTATAATTGGCCTCAACATGAACATGCATATATTCGGCCACATGAGGGGAATTGGTGTGCATGCATTCGGTTAGAGGCAAGCATATTGATGCCTATTCTTGGCTTAGAAAATTTGACTAAGGAGAGTACTAACTAATGTGTTGAGTTGATTCATGATTTCGTACATATGTGACTTTAATGTCTAATGAAAATATGTGGGCTAAGTACCTTGAATTCTCTTCGATGCTCAAATGATTAAATCAATTTATTTGTTAAATTAAGCTCAAGAGCAAAGGGAGCTAAATCCGATAAAGGGAAGGAAAAGTAGTCGAATAGCCGTTAAATCGTTCGACCACGTCCGAGGTAAGTCTTCGAGTAATGACCCTACTTGAATTATATTGAAATGATTTGTCATATTATGGCGGACAGCCGAATGTGCGTAGGGACTAAGTTATAAAGTCAATTGAAATCATGCTCTTTGTGTGTGGCTATTGAGCCGAAATTGGAAAGGTTTGATAAATGTTTTGTGTTTGAGCCTTAGTAACGAGAATGAAATATGGATGTGTCGTGATTATTGATATATGTGTACATGAGCATTTGAATGATATCCGGGCTAAGTCCCAAGGCATTTATGCTAGTGATTATATCCGGCTAAGACCAAGGCATTCGTATGAAGTTGTTATATCCTGCTAAGACCAAGGCATTTGTGCAAGTTACCAAATCCGGTTAAGACCAAGGCAATTGTGCTTGTGGTTATATCCGCTAAATTCAAGAGACTCGGTTTGAAGGTGAGCGTTTTGGTGCTGTATAAATTCAATTAATACACTCGAAAAACCCATACGATAAGGTATGTTTACATGTGCATCGGAAAAGCCGATTCGTTTGAAATAGTGTTCATTCGATCGACTAACGAACTTTCGGCTCTTAGATAGGTTGATACCTTGTGTGTGTATATGTTGATGAAGTGTGAAGTAAGTATGATTATGAGAATGTGTATTACTAAAGTGATTCATTTAGCTATGTGAATGTAATACTTTAGTCAAAGCTGATTTCATTACTTGAGACTTACTAAGCATTAAAATGCTTACCCGCTGCTTTGGCTCTCTGTTTTATAGATTTTGCTCGTTAGCTATCGGATTCGGGATCATCAAGTCGAAGTCATCCACACTATCAAAGCCCTTTGGTACTCTTTTAGTTGAACTCTGGATATGGCATGTATAGGACTACCCTTTGCTGTTTTTCAAGTACGTTTTGTGATGTATGTGTACGACCATGCGAAAATGGCTCGTAAAAGTGGAGTATGGCATTAGACCATTTGTGTTTATGTATATATATATGGTTTCATGATGTGACTATGGACTGGAATGGAAGTGTTGGGCAATGATTAGCCCTTGGAATGGCTAAATATGATCATATGTGGACCTACGTATGACAAAACTGTAGTTGGTCCATGGAAACCACGAAATAGGTAAGGTTTACCTTGAAAACAGATGCTGACAGCAGCAGTGGTGTGGATTTGAAAAATCACTAAAAATTGTAGAAATGGAATTAAATAGTTAATAAATTATTTAAATGAACCTTGATGAATCTACTTTCATATGGAAGAAATGAAAAGGTCATATGAGTTATATGTTAAGAGATATTAAAGTTCTCGTGAAACAGGGCCAGAACGGTTTCTGGATCCCCTGTTCCGACTTTGGAAATTCATTATAAATTAACCAGAGATAATTAGGAGTCATGCCATATATGTATAGATTCCTCTCTGAGTTTAGTTTCTATAGAAACAAATGGAATCAGTATTGAATCCCTGTACATGGAGATATACAATTCGTAATGCATGAAGGTCAGTGTAGTCGAACCCTGGATTAGGGGAGACTTTAACTAATAAACTGTACTAACTGGCCAGACCAAAAATTCTAGAAAAAAAATATGTTGGTGGAATTATAAGTCTAGTTTCAGGGAAAAATTACGAAACTGATTTTTGAGCTTTAAAACTCAAGATATGATTTTTAAGGCGACAGTGACGCAGTAACCAGCTAGTCTGGAAATTTTTTTATGGACTGTGAAAACAATTAAGTCTGTGTGCACCTTGTGTTCGACTCCGGTAACGGACCCGGGTACGGGGTGTTACACATTTACCCTTAATGAATAAACATTAAAATTCCACTAACTATGGATATATTTGTCCATCCATTATTCAAATGGTTTAATAGCATCATAAGGGCTTAACACTTAATAAACCATAGCAATTTGGCACTTTTAACTTATAACATGCTACTTTTGCATTTTACGCGATTAAGTCATTTTATCAAATTGAGCTATTAAACGAAATTTTCACACATACATATTCACATGCTATAAACATTGAAAATAATATTAAAATAATTTTATGACCTCGGATTTGTGGTTCTGAAACCACTATTTCGATTTAGCTAAAACCAAGCTATTACAGTGTGGCCACACACGCCCGTGTCCCAAACCCTTGTAACTCTCTATTTGTCACCCAAGAACCAATTGAAGACACACGGCCAAGTCACACGCCCATGTGCTAGGCTATGTGGTCGATTTAAAATTTATGATTTTTCATTAAATAGGTGCAGACTTCACACACCCAGACACACACCCGTGGCCCTCACACTGCTGAGAAATACGGCCTTGTCTTTGCCCGTGTACTTAATATCAGGCATTCTGTTTCTCAAAATTTAGGTGCAGGGGACACACGGCCTAAACACATGCCTGTGGGGGCAAGCCGTGTGGACAAAAATAAGGCTATTTTCCAAGCCATTTTGCCACCCTTTAATGCACACACCTACACCCTATAACATAGCACCAATTCAAGCATATACATAAAACCAAGTCAGCCACAACCACGACATCAACACATCATTCACATGCTACCATCTATCATACACAAACATCACATACTTATCAACTCAAATCATGTAACTTCCCACATCCATGAAAGGCATCATCATATAAATTACTTATACCAATAGTAGCTAATTATAAATGGCCTTATACAAAATGAACTTTCAACCAACATAAGCCAACACATTTGGCCAAATTAATTATGACACATAGCAAAATGACTAAGTCCCCAATACATGCCATAACTAAAAATGTTGAAATCATTAATACCAAAATAATTTTTGATAGTGTGAGTGGAGTCAGCTATATAGCTTAGTAAGTTTCTATGCAAATAATAAGCATCATAACCACACAATTAACATACAATTAACATGATGAAGATTAACATGAACATTATCAAAATCTCATAATCATAACTTACTCAATCATAATTCTACCAAGAGTTCATCACATGTCGAGCTCATTACTTATGAGTTTTACGTACACATCTGTACCAACTCGCAACATAACCATATCCTTTCAAAACTTTGACATTCACGTTGAACACTCGGAATATTAACGGATACTTGAAAATATTGCACATAAGTGTCATATATGTAGCCAAAGCTACCTCATATATCATAATACATATGGCCTCGTTTTCGAGCTATTCACAGGCTTGCTCACACAAGCTGTCAGTCAGGACGTATCTACACAGTGCTGCTCACACAAGCTGTCAGGTATCCGCAACACATGCCGGACTACCCAGCCACTGGTAGGACGTACGAGACCAACACCCGGATCACATAAACACATATACACATGGGTTCCTGGTGACATGTCACTCGTATCCTATTCTATTTTAAGGTTCAACCGGGAATTCTTGCTTCTCGAAACTTTTTCGAATACGTCCAAAGAGTTAATCACAATTCATATGATATTAAAGCATTTAAAACATAAATATAACAATGCATTATTTACATATGAACTTACCTCAGTAGAAAAATAGTAGAATTGGACCTAATCGTCAAACACTTTATTTTTCCCCCGATCTAGGGTCGAACCTCATTTTTCTTAATCTATAATGACAAATTTAACTCATTTAATATTTACATTGTTCAATTCAGTCAAAAAATCATATTATAGAAAAATTATATTTTTCCCCCAATGTTTCACATTTTTACAATTTAGTCCATAAGCTCATAAATTAAAATGTATTCAATTTCTTCAAAACCCAAGCCTAGCTGAACTATTTTCATACTCATACCAAACTACATTTTTCATTTAATCACACTTTTACTACTTATTTTATAACTTTTACAAATAGGTATTTTTTGACATTTTTACTGAAAATCACTTAGTAAAAGTTGTTTATCTAACACCAAACATATATTTTCTACCATTAGACATCAAAATACTCAAATATCTATCATGGGTAAAATTTTAAACTTTGAAAATACTTCAAAATAGTCCTTGGAAAAGCTAGATTAGGCTACAAGGATCTCAAAGACATGAAAATCATTAAAAACGGGGCTAGAACGGACTTACAATCAAGCTTGGAAGCTTGACAAACCCTAGCCATGTTCTCCCTTGCAAGTTTCAGCCATAAGGAAGAAGATGGACAAAAATTCTGGCTTTATTTTGCTTATTAATTCATTTATTAACCAAATGACTAAAATACCCTTTTCTTAAAATACTAAATGTTGTAGGCCAATTTTAACCTATTTACATCAAAACCCAATTTAACCTTACCTAACCCACCAAAATTAAACCCAAAACCCAAAATCTTAACTACCCAAAGCCCAATTTACATCAAAACCCCAATGGCCCAAACCCTAAGCCCAAATAAAAATAAAAAAACCCTAGCTATTGTAAAGGCTAGTTTTTGGAGAGGCTAGTTTTTTTTTTTAGAGATTAATCAAATATCAAAGCAAAAGAGGTTTCTTGGTCTATTCTCGTTTTAAGTTCTTTGTTTGCTTATTGTTTTCCTTTCAGTTTTATTTTGTTTCTTTTATCTGAAAGTAAAAATAAAAGGAGGAAGCTTTCCATTTTACCAAAAAGTTTTTTTTGAGGTCCATTTGCCATGTCTTTGTGGTAACCAAGCGATTGGTTTGCCATGGTCCAAGTGATCGGATGGTGGCTTACCTTGGTAAAAATCACCTACTCTCTCCCTCTCTTTTTTGTTATTATTATATTTTAATATTATATTATATATATATTCTTTTAATATATTAGGTATATTCTAAATTCTATATTACGTATATATATTATACTATTTTATGTATATATCTTTAATACTATATTATTTATATTTTTTTCTACATGTTATCTTATGTATATATTTTAATTATATTATGTATGTATTTTTCACACTATATTATGTACATATTTTTTTATATCTATTTCATACATATGTATATATTATATATATCTTAACATTACTAGTTATATTTTCACTATTTTATGTATATACTTCAAACACTATATATAGTATATTTCTAACACCATTACTATTTATAAATACATATATATTTTACGTACATACTCTTAATATCTTTATTATGTATATATTCGTTGTTTTTATTTCACATTGGATACTATTATTACGCTTAATATATCGCAAACATTGTTATTGTTTTAATATTGTTGTCATATTTATTATTTGTTTCAATGTATTTCCAACTCGTTTATTTTTGTCTCCGCCTATTTTATATCATTTCGTTGTTCATTACTTTAAAGATTTTTATTCATGTTTTTACTAATTTCAATAAATAAGGCAATGTTTCGCATTTTGGAACATCGAAGAATTGTGCCCTAACTTACGGGTTTTGGTTCTCTTGTTGGTTCTAAATAGCTAAATATCCTTTTGAGTTTTGAAATGCATGATTTCAATTTAAATTAAAAGATGACCTTGTGCTCGGAATTCATGGTATTGTGTCCTAACTTACGGATGTGATAATTCGATATCTCGAGATAAGGAAATCTTTAAACAAATCGATTTAAGCTAATTCAAGAATTTTAAGATCAGATTAATAGAAAAGATCGATTTCAAGTCCTTCGCGATTTTTAATTTTTAACATTAAGACACTAACTAATCAATTCGGTACCAATTTTTTGGGCGTGTTAAGGGTGCTAATCCTTCCTCGCACGTAACCGACTCGAACTTATTCTCTCAAGTTTCAGAGACCAAAGACCTGTTTTAGTAAACTAAAATTGATTTATTAAAACAAAGGTGATCCGATCACACCGATAAAAGATTGGTGGCGACTCCGCTTTAATTTTCACTTTCAAACAAAGTCGATCCCCGTTTTCAAAAGAATGGTTTCGACAGCTTGGCGACTCCACTGGGGAATTCGAGAGTCGAGCCTTAAATTGATTATTATTTTGTCTTTTGTCAAAAATCGAAAATCGATTTTAAATTTACTGCATTGCATGTTGTCTGTTATTTTCGCGACTCTCTTCATAATATGCTTGCTTTAAGTGGTTTAATTCTTTGAGGTATCTTTGCATATCGCATCGCATTATTGGTCGATTTCACCCTCTTAAGTGGAAGTGAAAAACTACTCCTTCGTGAGGTCTTCACCTCCGTATAGGATAGTGGATCACTTTCGAGATACATTCGTACCTGCGTCTTCGTGGGGTTTTCACCTCCGTATAGCCGTAGGGAAATGTATTCCCGAATCGAACTCGATCTCAGTATGAACCTATAATGGGTGAGGATCGAGGAATCACTGGTTCGTAGCTTTACTTTAGAACCAAACTACATGTAATGAGCCCTAGGAGCCTACCCTAGGTAGAACCACACCAAACCCTAGTGATTACCTGATTAGGTGCTTATATACTCACTATTTGCTTTGAATTCTATTCTTTGTATATAATACTAACTTGTTGTATTTTGATCATTTTCGCATGACATTTCATCATAAAAGGGTGTTGATTTACGTTCGGTTACTAATTAGAAGAGTTTAGCATGGAAAAAGGATTTCTTGATAGAATGGAGGATAATGCGGCCGTCTGAGTGTGGTCTGAGAGAACGCAACAGGAGAAAGGAGATAGTTTGACTGAGGGATATGAATCGGAGTTGTGGGATTGCACTCGCATTAGTGTGACTCAGAACGACCTGCAAGAGTTAAGGGATATATGGAATAGTTGGAATGGCGAAGTCAAACAACTCTTTTACTGTAACTACGGCGACCTACCCTATTTGCTCGATGTAAAGGTGGACAAGTACTTGTTCCGGGCCCTCGCGCAATTTTGGAACCCCGCTTACAGTTGCTTCACTTTCGGAGGAGTTGATTTAGTACCTACGGTGGAGGTATACATGGCGTTACTTAATTGCCTGAAGATTTAGGCCGATAGGGCCTATTCAAGACCTGTTAATGTCCCTCCCTTTTTGAAGAAATTGATGAATATCACGAGGATGAGCGAGCAATAGGTTGCGACCCGCATCAAGCAAAAAGGGGATAATAAATGTATTTCTTGGAGGAATTTGAGGGATTTTATTCTTGCGCACCCAGATTCGAAGAAAAGGGTTGATGTTTTTGCCTTAAGTCTCTACGGTTTGATCGTCTTTCCTAAAGCACTTGGACACATAGATGAAGCCGTCTCAGATTTATTACCCGTCCCGGCAATCCTAGCAGAAACTTTCTGATCCTTGAATACATGCCGAAGAGCGAGCGAGGGAAGATTTATTGGTTGCGCACAGCTTCTTTTGGCTTGGTTCCACAGTCATTTTTGGAAGGTGGAGAAGGTCTCCTATCGGGTATTCTCTAAGGATTATTCCCCATTAAGAGAATTAGTGGCCACATCGAGGCGGGACGACATCTCCGAAGAGAGGTGGATAACTATTCTCCAAAATTTACGGACCGAAGACGTTGACTGGAGGGCTCCGTGGTTGATTCCTGATGAGATCTTATATAGGTACGGTGATTTTGACTGGGTCCCTCTGGCTGGAATATGGGGAGCCATTGGATATGCTCCACTGATGGTGTTAAGGCAGTATCGATCAAGGCAGTTTATACCGGTGACACAAGGGTTGGCACAATGTGAGTTCCCCTATAAAGACAACAATTATAAAAAGAGGGTTCGCGAGATATCAGATACATGGAACCAAACTCGAAGAATGAAAGGATTCACTACAGGCCCAATGACGACCCCCGAGTATGAATGGTGGTGGGGTAGGAGAGTCAACGACAACATCCCTAGGCAGAATCAAGGGAACACACAACTGATAGAGGAGAATTTACGGGTCATCCCATCCGAGTTAGAGATCATTAAGCAAGATTTTGAGAAAAGAAACTCGGAGTTGGGGAAGAAGATAGAGCAGCTAGAAGAAGATAAAATGAAGTTGGGGTTAGAAGTCGATATCCACAAGCTAGAGGCCGAGAAGTTAAGGAAAGGAAAGAACAAGGCTGAGGAAGATTTAGATAGTCTGAAAACCGATTACAAGAAGCTTCGTATAACAATAAAACCTGCCGGATTAGGTAAAACGTCAGAGCAATGGCGTCAAGAGATTAAAGAGGAAAAGACTAGAGTCGACCATTGGGAGAAAAGATTTCAAGATACCCGAGTACGAGAGGACACTCTGAGGAAGAGTTTGTTAGAAACCCAAAATGAAAAGGAGAAGTTACGAGCTCGGGTGGCTGAATTGGAAAGATTACTTCAGCAACATCATAGCCATAATTCGATAATTAAGCTAAAGGCTAGTCTGAGCAAGATCGAAGAGTTGAAAGGGAAAATAAAAGAACTCGAGACCGCACTGCGAGATAGCAAAATTCGAGTGGAACTTCTTGAGACAAACAACGACCATTACAGAGAACAGCTTCACCACTCTCAAAACCAAATTAGAGATAGAGACTATGTCATGGCGAAGCTATAGCTCAGTTCGGGATAGTGATCACTTGCAAACCTTGCGCGATTCAGTGATATATTGAGCTTAAAGTACGATTCGAATCGATCGAGGTCAAGCTTAGCTTGGCTCTTAGGAAAGTTAAGACATTGGGCATTAGGGCTAAGTCGTATATGTAATCATCCGCTCTATGTAAAGAAATTTTTCTTCTAGTGAAGTTCTTCTAATGAAATTGAATTGGAATCAACGCCTTTTTTGCATCCATTCATCCATTCATTGCATATACATATCCCATAATCATTCGCTAAGGTTAGAATCATATAATTCAGCATTGCAACACTTCAAACTGGAACCACGCCATTCAGATAAAAAGCGTCGACAAGCTAGAGCAATGGAGGCTGAGTTCAATGAAAGAATCGAAAGGATGGAAAGAGTCCAGAAGGAATTACAAGAACAACTGGCTAAGTCACAGCAAGAAACGAGGGATTTGATAGTAAGATCTCGAGAGGAATCACTTGAACAAAAGGATCAAATGGCTAGAATGATGGAGATGATATCAATTTTGGTCAAAGGAAAAGGACCCATGCAGAACCCCGACAGTATGGAACCTCAATCAATAATTAATCATGACCAGGATCTACTCTATCCCCTAGGATTCACTCCACCACATGCCCATGTAGCACAAAGAGGGTATACTCAAGGGGAATCCACAGGCCTGGAACAACGACCTATGCCATTTGCTCATCTAGGGTAAGGAACATTTATGTCAAATCTCGGAGCAACCCCTACCAATCCTGTAGTTCCAGATTTAGATGATCCAGTTGAAATAGCCAAGTTGAAAATAGATGATCACGAGGCTCAAGAGAATATAGGAATTTGGAAGAAAGACTCAAGGCAATAAAAGGCACTGAAGTCTTCTCGGTACTAGGTGCTAAAGAACTCAGTTTGGTACCTAACCTAATCCTGCCTCCGAAGTCCAAGGTGCCTGATTTCGAAAAGTACAATGGGACAAGATGTCCAAAAGCACATCTTGTCATGTTTTGCCGAAAAATGACCGATTACGTGAACAAAGATAAGCTACTTGTACATTGTTTTCAAGATAGTCTAGTAGGATCGGCTCTTCGGTGGTACAACCAGCTCAGTAAGGAAAGGATCCAATCTTGGAAAGACTTGGCGTCAGCATTCTGTGAGCAGTACAAGCATGTATCAGATATGGTGCTTGATTGGATGACTTTACAAATGATGGAGAAAAAGCCGTCAGAAAATTTTAGACAGTATGCCCAGAGATGGAGGGACGTCTCAGCCCAAGTGGAACCCCCACTAATGAAAATGGAGATAACCGTCCTTTTTATCAACACCTTAAAGACGCCGTTTTATGACAAACTAGTGGGAAGCGCCACGAAGGACTTCACGGATATTGTAATATCCGGTGAGCTTATAGAGAACGCCGTCAAGAGCGGTAGAATGGAAGGTCAAGAAAGTTCAAGAAGGGTAGCACCAATGAAGAAGAAAGAACCAGAAGCCCACATGGTGGGAATGGGAAGTCGTTATGCCCCTAATCCATATCCAAACCAACCCCGACCTCGAAGTTATCCATCTCCAAATTTCTATTATCCCCCTCAAACCCCTTACTACCAAGCACCACCTCCTTCCTACCCCGTATACGCCACGAACAACCAAAGACCCGTCACCACATTCCCACAAAACACGGTACCTGCTCAAAGCCAGCCCAGAAACGAACCAAGACTAGCAAAGCCTAATCCTGAGAGACTGCAATTTACTCCTATCCCTGTGTCGTATGGGGAATTGTACCCAAAACTTCTGGAGAAACAGCTGATCTCTCCCTATTACATGGCACCCCTTAAACCTCCATACTCAAAGTGGTACGATCCAAACGCTAGTTGTGCATACCACGTGGGGAACCAGGGGCATTCCACGGAGAATTGCCTAGCCTTTAAGTGGAGAGTTCAAGGACTCATTGACGCGGGTATCCTACGGTTCGATAGTGCTAGTAACGCAACTGGGAACCCGTTCCCTAACTATGCTGAAGGGAATGTGAGCACAGTGGAGAAATAGGATGAATGGAAAGTCAGAAGATGTGTTTCAGAAATAAGGACGCCTCTGCAGAAAATCTGGGAGGTACTGGTTAAGAAAGGATTGCTTTGTCACCCCGATAGAATTCTCGGAGAAGAAGGTCAAAGTTTTTGCAATTTCAATGGAATTGTAGGACACGACATTCAGTCGTGTGAGGAATTTAAAAGGTTGCTTCAAGACCGGATGGATAATAAGGAGATTAAGGTCCTTAACAAGAGGGAAGAGACCAACGAAAGAGAAGTATGCACCTCTGACAACCAGTCATCAGGTCTCTCTTATAGCGCGAATCGACCGTTAATAATTTATTACGAAGCGACAAAAGAGCCGGTGAAACCAAAAATGATAATCGAAGTACCGTCTCCTTTCCCGTACAAGGACGACAAAGCCGTACCATGGAAATATGACATCAATATCGTCACACCGGAAGATGAAAAGCTCAAAGCCATAACTGGAGATGTTGGAGAGGTAGGTCATTTTACCCGAAGTGGAAGATGTTATTCGAAAGAGGTCGAAGCAGTGAAGAAGAACAGTGACTGGAAGCAAAAAAGGAAAGCAATGATGCATGAGGCCGAAGTCGAGCAAGAAATTCCACCCATTCAAGAAACTAAAAAGCCTGTGGATGAGGAGGAAGCACAGGAGTTCTTAAAATTTATCAAACACAGTGAATACAATGTGGTGGTACAATTGAATAAGCAACCAGCACGAATCTCAGTTTTATCTCTGCTGCTAAATTCGGAGCCACACCGGAATGCTTTGCTGAAGGTGTTGAATCAAGCTTACGTGGCAAACAATATATCCGTGGAGAAGCTGGACTGATGGGTGAACAACTTGAATGCGGATAATTTCATTTCTTTTAGTGATGACGAAATACCACCCAATGGTAGAGGCTCCGTGAAAGCACTACATGTTACGACGCGTTGCAAGGGCTACATAATACCGAATGTGCTTATCGATAATGGCTCGGCACTCAATGTCATGCCTTTGGCCACGCTTTCCGCACTCTGATAGATCTGTCCTATTTAAGGCCCTGTCATTCCACGGTAAGGGCATTCGATGGACAAGGCGTAAAGTTATGGGAAAGATTGATATCCCTTTAAAAGTGGGCCCTTACATTTACAATGTCGAGTTCCAAGTCATGGACATCACACCTCGTATAACGCGCTTCCGGAAAGGGCTCGATCCATTCTCACGGAGCAGTTCCATCTCTCTCCATCAAAAGTAAAGTTCATCATGGATGGTTGTTTGGTCACTGTCGAGGGAGAAGAAGACATTATCGCATCTATCTCTGCTAATGCACCATATCTTGAAGTAAGCAAAGACGCAGTGGAATGTTCCTTCCGATCCCTTCAATTTGTCAATGCCACTTTTGTCGCTGAGGGAAATAGAATTTCGGTGCCAAAACTGTCGAGAAATACTAGAATGGGTGTCAAGTTGACTATAGGAAGGGGAGCTCGAGCGAGAAGAGGTTTAGGGAGATATCTGCAAGGAATAGTCATGGCTCGATACGGTTTAGGGTTCCAGCCGGACATGCGTCAAAGAAGAAAGCAGTGGAAGAAAGATCAGGAAAGAAGGATCGTGAGACCATTAGGCCGAGAACCAGAATGGGAGCCCATAGAATTCCCTCATTTGTCAAGAACATTTACGTCTGCTGGAATGATATACCCAGGGCAGTATAGTGCACAAAGCACAATGTTAATGATCGAAGAGGGTTTTTAGAATATCAGTATAAATGTCATTGACAAAGGAGCTAACGTGAATAAAGACGTCTCAAAGATACGCCCTTGTCCCCCGGGTTTCATGTTGAACAATTAGACTGCCGAGGATCTTCTTGTAGTTTATAAGTCTTCAGAGTAATGCTCAAACGTTAACATTCTGTTATGTCCTTAGATATAATAGAATTCTTTTGTAAGAGCTTGCATTCGCTCTTTATCATTTAAATGAATATTAATGAAGATGTATTTTGTCACGATTTTTTGCATTATCACTAATTCCATAATCATTTCATAGCCTATCTTTACATTTGCCTCATGCCATACCATAACATTCAGTTTGTTGGTTTCAATACTTGGATGCCCCTCTATAGTTTCCTTTTCCATTCAACTTTCAGGTGCTCAGGTATCAATTGCATGAACAAACCCGTTACGAGTCTTGAAATCGATTTTGAGAAGGCTGTTTGTTTAGGAGAATTCGAAGTCGAAGAAAATACTGAAGACTATGTCTCATCTCCTGACTTGCTAAGAATGGTGGAACAAGAGGATAAACAGATTTTGCCTCATCAAGAATTTGTTGAAACAATAAACTTGGGAGCTGAAGAAAGGAAGCAAGAAGTGAAGATTGGGACCTCTATTTCAGAGGGCACCAGGCATAATTTAATTGCTTTGCTCCGTGTGTACAAAGATGTATTCGCATGGTCATGTTAGGATATGCCAGGATTGGATGAAGATGTAGTGGTCCATAAGCTCCCATTGAAGCCAGAATGCAAATCCATTCAACAAAAGCTAAGACGGATGAGACCTGAGATGTTGTTGAAAATAAAAGAGGAAGTTAAGAAGCAATTTGATGCTGGCTTCCTACAAACCTCCAAATATCCAGAGTGAGTGGCCAACATAGTTCCGGTACCAAAGAAAGACGGCAAAGTACGAATGTGTGTGGATTATCGTGACCTGAATTGAGCAAGTCCCAAAGATAATTTTCCCTTACCACACATTGATACGTTGGTGGATAACACAGCAAAACATTCATTGTTTTCTTTCATGGATGGATTCTCGGGGTATAATCGATCAAGATGGCCCCTGAGGATATGGAGAAAACTACCTTCGTAACAATGTGGGGAACATTCTGCTACAAGGTGATGCCATTTGGGTTAAAGAATGCTGGGGCAACATATTAGAGGGCTATGGTGACACTATTCCATGACATGATGCATAAAGAAATAGAGGTCTATGTCGATGATATGATTGCTAAATCCCGAGGGGAAGAAGAGCGTGTAGTGAACCTGAAGAAGTTGTTCGACAGATTGAGAAAGTTCCAGCTAAAGCTCAATCCGGCCAAATATACGTTTGGGGCTACCTTAGGAAAATTGCTTGGCTTCATTGTCAGTGAGAGAGGCATTGAAGTTGATCCAGATAAAATAAAATCAATTCAAGAGTTACCACCTCCGTGCACGCAAAAGGAAGTCAGAGGATTTTTAGGGAGATTAAACTACATCGCCCGATTTATCGCTCAACTTACCAACCGATGCGACCCAATCTTTCGACTCCTTCGAAAACATAATCTCGGAGAATGGAACGAGGAGTGCCAAGTGGCTTTTAACAAGATAAAACAGTATTTGTCTAGTCCTCCAGTGCTAGTACCACCAATGCCAGGAAGACCATTGATATTGTATTTGACTGTGTTCAAGAATTCAATGGGTTGCATACTGGGGCAACATGACGAGCCTGGAAAGAAAGAAAAGGCGATCTACTACCTCAGCAAAAAGTTCACTGAATATGAGGCAAAGTATTCGTCCAGAGAGAAATACTGTTGCGCTCTGGTTTGGGTAGCTCGAAGACTCAGGCAATATATGTTGTATCATACGACATGGCTAATTTCAAAGTTGGACCCAATAAAGTACATGATGGAATCACCTACACTCTCAGGAAGAATGGCACGATGGCAGATCTTACTATCAGAATATGATATCGTCTATGTGAGCCAAAAGTCAATAAAAGGGAGCGCAATAGCTGACTTCTTAGCAACTCGAACAACGGAGGAATACGAGCCATTGAGATTTGATTTCCCAGATGAAGACTTGATGTGCATTACAGAAAAAAATACGAGTCATCAAAAGAAAAGTCATGGAAGATGAGCTTTGATAGTGCATCAAATGCATTGGGGCATGGGATTGGAGCAGTCTTAGTATCACCAGAAGGAAACCATTACCCACTCACTGCCAGGCTGAACTTTTTTTGTACCAATAACATAGCAGAATATGAGGCTTGTATCATGGGACTTCGTGCAGCAATTGGATGAAACATCAAAACTTTAGATGTATGCGAAGACTCATTCTTGGTGATATACCAAATCCGTGGAGATTGGGAAGTGAGTGATTCGAAACTGGTCAAATACAGTGATCTAGTGGCAGAACTGATTAAAGAATTCGAAGAAATAACTTTTAATTACCTCCCACGAGAAGAAAACCAATTGGCTGATGCCCTGGCCACTTTTGCTTCAATGTTCAAAGCAAACAGAGAAACAGAAATAATGCCTCTTCAAATGAGCATATATGAAGTCCGTGCACATTGTTTCAGCATTGAAAAAGAGCCAGATGGATGGCCATGGTTCCATGATATCTTAGAATATGTCAAGAACCAAAAGTATCCCGAACAAGCAAATGAGAATGACAAACGAACAATCAGAAGAATGGCAGTGGGATTTGTTCTTGATGGGAACATCCTGTACAAAAGAGGAAAAGATCAAGTGCTCTTGAGATGCGTAGATGTTGTTGAAGCTTTAAAAATACTTGAAGATGTCCACGAGGAATTTAGGGACACATGCCAATGGTTTCACTATGGCCGGAAGATTATGAGACTCGGTTACTCTTGGTTGACGATGGAAAGCGACTGCATTAGTTTGGAAGAAAATGCCACAAATGTCAAATTTATGGCGATAAGATTCATGTAGCCCATTCGCCCCTTCATGTCATGACTTCTCTGTGGCCCTTTTCTATGTGGGGCATGGATGTTATAGGGCCAATTTCCCCAAAAGCTTCTAATGGACACCGGTTCATTTTTGTGGTTATTGATTACTTCACAAAATGGATAGAAGTCGCTTGCTTGTTAATGTGACAAAAACTGCAGCTTTGATTTTTGAAAAAGGAAATCATTTGTCGATATGGTTTGCCTGAGAGAATCATTTCAGATAACGCCTTGAATCTGAATAACAAAATGATGAAGGAAGTGTGTGAGCAGTTTCAAATAAAGCATCATAACTCGTCACCCTATCGTCCGAAAATGAACGGAGCTGTTGAAGCAGCCAACAAGAATATTAAGAAGATTATTGGGAAAATGACTGAGACATATAAAGATTGGCACGAGAAGCTACCATTTGCTTTGTATGCATATCGCACATCTGTACGGACATCTACGGGGGCAACTCCTTTCTCTCTGGTCTATGGAATAGAAGTTGTGCTACCTATCGAAGTTGAGATCCCCTCTTTACAAGTCTTAATAGATTCGAAACTAGAGGAGGCAGAATGGGTTCGAGCTCGATATGACCAGTTAAACCTCATCGAAGAAAAACGTTTAAAGGCAATTTGTCACGGATAGATGTACCAAAAGAGAATGATCGCGGCCCATGACAAGAAAATACGGCCAAGAGAATTCCACGAAGGAGAACTCATGCTGAGAAAGATTCTTCCAATACAGAAAGACTTACGAGGAAAATGGGCACCAAATTGGGAAGGACCATATGTCGTAAAGAAGGCATTCTCTGGCGGAGCTTTGATTCTCACTGAGATGGATGGGAAGGAGTTACCGAATCCAGTGAATTCAAATGCTGTGAAGAAATATTATGCTTAAAGAAGGAAAATCAAGATGAAAACCCGATAAATGGCATCTTAAAAAAAAAGAGAAAAGAAAAGAAAAAAGAAAAAGAGAGAGGGATCAAGGTGAAAACCCGAAAAGGACATCTTGATTAACACAAAAGATTAGGATGAAAACCCTAAAGGGCATTCTAATGAAGCAAGCACTGGCTTAAAAAGCAAGGCGTTTTGAATGGTGGGTCAAACAAAGAGACTACAGTATTTGAAGCATTTCTGAAAACTCGAAATCTCTTACGCAAGAAAGCCATGCTCGAAAAGATTCTTGATTGAGGAACGTGGAAGAGTTCATGCGTTGAATATCTAGAGCATTTGTATTTGTTGAAATACGATCCCCTTTCTCTTTATGACACCTTTTTACTATCATTGATTAACTTTCTTTGTTTGCTACATTTGAAATGAATAAATGGGAGGTATCCTTTTGTCCCTACCTGACCATTTTCATGCATCTCATTATGTGGTTCATTTACATGATAAATAGTGAAATGACATACTCTAAACAAAAGAAGTGCTAAGCATTACCCGGACAAGAATTTGATAAGTACAAGAGCCTCAAAGTAAGGACAAAGTTCAACTAGGGGCAAAAGAGCGATATCTGAGAAACGCAGATTAGTCATGAAGCTAGAGGATGGGTACAGGGCCTGAAGAGAAAGTCAAGAGTCAAAGCAATGAACACAGATCATCAAAAATCATGACGGAAAGGGACATATGACAAGCAAGCCCAAGGCACATAGCATGATCATGTAGGCATAAAGGCATTTCAGGCAAACATGTGCATTTCATGATAACATCATGCATGACATATACATGTATTTCAGCAGAACAAGAGATTTTGATGATAGCTGTACTGAATCAAAGGAAAGGACACCTGAGTTCCACCAGATGACATCTTTTTGTATTTTGATGTTTTTATTTCTATCTTTCAAAAAAATCAACTCATATTGCAAGAGGTGAGTTGGGCCTCAGGTCACACGCTGAGGTATTTTCAATTTCCGTTTTTTCAATTTATGCTTTTCAAAAATCAACTCATATTGCGAGAGGTGAGCTGAGCCTCGGGGCACACCGAGGTATTTTTAATTTCTGTTTTTCAATTTCTGCTTTTAATTCCTGTTTTTCAAAAATCAACTCATATTGCGAGAGGTGAGTTGAGCCTCAGGGCATGCTCAGGTATTTTCAATTTCTGTTTTTCAATTTTTCCCTTACAAATTCTGCTTTTCAAATCAACTCATATTGCGAGAGGTGAGTTGAGCCTCGTGACACGTTGAGGTATTTTCAATTTCGCTTTTTTAATTTATGTTTCTAAAAAATCAACTCATATTGAGAAGTGAGTTGAGCCTCGTGACACGTTGAGGTAATTTCAATTTTGTTTGTCAAAACTCAACTCATATTACAAGAGGTGAGTTGAGCCTCAAGACACGTTGAGGTATTTTCAATTTCATTTTTCGGAAAAATCAACTCATATTGCGATAGGTGAGTTGAGCCTCAGGACACGCTGAGGTAATTTCAATTTTTGTTTGTCAAAAATCAACTCATATTACGAGAGGTGAGTTGAGCCTCAAGACACGTTGAGGTATTTTCAATTTCTGTCTTTAAAAAAATCAGCTCATGTTGCGAGAGGTGAGTTGAACCTCAAGACACGTTGAGGTATTTTCAATTTCTGTTTTTCAAAAAAAATCAACTCATATTGCGATAGGTGAGTTGAACCTCAAGACGCAGAGGTAATTTCAATTTTTGTTTGTCAAAAATCAACTCATATTGAGAGAGGTGAGTTGAGCCTCAAGACACGTTGAGGTATTTTCAATTTCTGTCTTTCAAAAAAAATCAGCTCATATTGCGAGAGGCGAGTTAAACCTCAAGACGCTGAGGTGTTTTCCATTTCTGTTCTTCAATTTCTGTGTTTCAAAAAAATCAGCTCATATTGCGAATGGTGAGTTGAGCCTTGACTCACACACTGAGGTATTTTCAAATTCTGTTTTTCAAATTTTGTTTTTCCAAAAAATCAACTCATATTGTGAGAGGTGAGTTCAGCCTCAGGACACGCTAAGATATTTTCAATTTCTTTTCAATTTATGTTTGTCAAAAAAATCAACTCATATTGCGAGAGGTGAGTTGAGCCTCAGATCACACGCCGAGGTATTTTCAATTGATTTTTATTTTTATTTTTATTTTCAATTTATGCTTTGCAAAAATCAACTCATATTACGAGAGGTGAATTGAGCCTCGGGTCACATACCGAGGTATTTTCAAAATCTGTTTTACAAATTTTGTTTTAAAAATCAACTCATATTGCAAGAAGTGAGTTGAGCCTTGGCTCACGTGCTGAGCTATTTTCAATTTATGTTTTTAATGTTTAGTTTTAAAGAGTCAGTTCATATTGCGAGAAATGAGTTAAGCTCAGGATCACATGCTGAGTAAAGAATAAAGACTGGAATTAATCGAAGACACGATTTTATATCCCCGGGTTACAAGTGAAGCTAATTGAAGTTGCAGTGGAGCTGATCGATGATATCAGATCTTACCTTTCTAAAAGTTGCAAAAGAAAAGACCACAAATTTTATCTAACTAAAGCGATGGAAGAGCAGATTGAAGCTATAGATATTATCTTTTTGAAGTCACCTTGGAGTAAATCGAAGCTACAAGGCATGTATCAGAAGATGCAGTGGATTTGATCAAGACAACAAGATACAGTGGTTTGGAAAGAGACTACCTGGATGAGAAGAGTACCAAAGAAGCCCATACTTAGTAAGACCGGGAAAATTGGTCTTTCTTTGTGTCTTTGCTTTATTACCATTACACGATAATAAGCAAAGAGGGGCAGCTGTTGTAGGCCAATTTTAACTCATTTACATCAAAACCCAATTTAACCTTACCTAACCCACCAAAATTAAACCCAAAACCCAAAATCTTAACTACCCAAAGCCCAATTTACATCAAAACCCCAATGGTCCAAACCCTAATCCCAAATAAAAATAAAAAAACCCTAGCCCACAACCTAAACTTTTCTCAACTAAATCCTAGCCTTTGCCACCACCAACTCCACTAGCCACACTTGCTCCACCGCCAACTCCACTAGCCACACTTGCTCCACCACCTACTCCATTAGCCACACTTGCTCCACTACCACTTTGTACCTACAAATGAAGACATAAACAATAAAAAATATTTGGTAAATGGCTATATAAGCCTTCTCATATTTTGTATTTAGGGGAGGAAGAAGTTTTGGGGGAGAAAGTTATTGTAAAGGATTTTTGGGAGGTTTTTTTAGAGTAATAAAGAAGAAGAGTTATTGTAAAGGCTAGTTTTTGGAGAGGCTAGTTTTTTTTTTGGAGATTAATCAAATATCAAAGCAAAAGAGGTTTCTTGGTCTATTCTCGTTTTAAGTTCTTTGTTTGCTTATTGTTTTCCTTTCGCTTTTATTTTGTTTCTTTTATACTAAAGTAAAAATAAAAGGAGGAAGCTTTCCCATTTTACCGAAAAAGATTTTTTTTTGAGGTCCCATTGCCGTGTCTGGTGGCATTGCGATTGATGTTTACCTTGTGGTTAAATCACCTACTATCTCCTCTCTTTTTTTGTTATTATTATATTTTTAATATTATATTATATATATTCTTTTAATATATTAGGTATATTCTAAATTTATATTATGTATATATATATATTATACTATTTTATGTATATATCTTTAATACTATATTATTTATATTTTTTTCTACATGTTATCTTATGTATATATTTTAATTATATTATGTATGTATTTTTACACTATATTATGTACATATTTTTTTATATCTATTTCATACATATGTATATATTATATATATCTTAAATTACTAGTTATATTTTCACTATTTTAAGTATATACTTCAAACACTATATATAGTATATTTCTAACACTATTACTATTTATAAATATATATATATATATATTTTACGTATATACTCTTAATATCTTTATTATGTATATATTCGCTTTTATTTCACATTGGATACTATTATTACGCTTAATATATCGCATGCATTGTTATTGTTTTAATATTGTTGTCATATTTATTATTTGTTTCAATGTATTTCCAACTCGTTATTTTTGTCTCCGCCTATTTTATATCATTCGTTGTTCATTACTTTAAAGATTTTATTCATATTTTTACTAATTTCAATAAATAAGGCAATGTTTCGCATTTTAGAACATCAAAGAATTGTGCCCTAACTTACGGGGTTTCGGTTCTCTTGTTGGTTCTAAATAGCTAAATATCCTTTTGAGTTTTGAAATGCACGGATTTCCAATTTAAATTAAAAGACGACCTTGTGCTCGGGAATTCATGGTATTGTGTCCTAACTTACGGGATGTGATACTCTGATATCTCGAGATAAGGAAATCTTTAAACAAATCGATTTAAGCTAATTCAAGAATTTTAAAATCAGTATTAATAGAAAAAATCGTATTTCAAGTCCCTTCCCGATTTTTAATTTTCGATATTAAGACACTAACTAATCAATTCGATACCAATTTTTTGGGCGTGTTGAGGGTGCTAATCCCTCCTCGCACGTAACCGACTCCCGAACTCATTCTCTCAAGTTTCGTAGACCAAAGGCCCTATTTTAGTAAACTAAAATTGATTTATTAAAACAAAGGTGATCCGATCACACCTGATAAAAGATTGGTGGCGACTCCCATTTTAATTTTCACTTTCAAACAAAGTCGATCCCCGTTTTCAAAAGAATGGTTTCGACACTAAAATTTTTCTTACTTCATGTCCATTTTTGTCCACTAACTTGACAAATAGTCTAATCACCATCTAAGGACCTCTAATTTAAAATCTCATAGCAAATAAACACCTTTAGCATATATAACTCAAGTATTTCACTTTTTGCAATTTAGTCCTTTTTGCTAAATTGAGTGCTCAAACGTCAAAATTTTCGAATGAAATTTTCACGAAACAATTCCATAAAATTGTAGATAATAAAAATATAATAAAAATAAATCTTTCTACGTCGGATTCGTAATCCCGAAATCACTGTTCCGACTAGACCCAAATTCGGGTTGTTTCATCTATGTTGTCTAGGTTGACTCGATTGAGCACCTCCTTCTGACCCTATAAAATCTTGATCCCTCTTGGCCTGTCGACTAGACGCTCTAGAGGAATTAGATGGTCTTTTACCAGACTCATTTGCCACAGATCGCGACGCTTCTACCTCAGTGCTATTGGCCACCAGTTAGACCGAAATGTCCTGATTCAACCCAAATCAAAACCTCTTGCAGAGATCCTTCTCAAAAAAATACCATATCAGGCACGTATTGACTGAGTCGCACAAACTCTGACTCATAGTCCGCTACTGACATATTCCCCTAAACCAAGTCAATGCACTCTCTCTTTCGGACCTCCATATATTGCTCGCCCAAAAATTATTATAAAATTATAAATATTATAAAAAAAATAAAACTCTAATAAATTCTAAGTTAAAAATAGTAATACATATTTAAAATATTTAAATTTTTATAAAAGAGTATTAAAATTCTATAAAAATCACAAAAGTATGAAAAGTATTAAAATTGATATGAACTTATAAAAATTATAAAAAAATCATAAAACTTCAACTAGACCAGATCAATTGGTTGGATCAATTAGATCGAAATATGGCAAGTGTATCGGTCTAGAGAAAGCCATTAGATTGGCTGACTTAGGAACCAGATGATTGAATTGAAAATTTTTTAATAATTTTTATTTTTTAATGTTTTATTTAATTGATTGGATGGATCAATCAAATCGACAAATCGATGCTTCGATCGGTTCACCACCGATCCGTTCTCAAAACATTGGTTAGAATATTTCATTATAGCATATGATAATAGTTGGATAATGAAAATTTGGTTTGATAAAATATTAAAAATAAAAATTGATTCGACCACCCGATTCCTAGATCAATCGGTCTAATAGTTTTTCCCATATCGATACGTGATTTTGGGCTAACCTATCTAATTCAACTTTTATGAATTTTTATAATTTTATATCAATTATAATATTTTTAAAGAATTCTAAAACGTTTTTAACTTTAAATATTTTCAATAAGTTTTATTAAATTTATAGAATTTTTTATAATATATTAGATTTTTTATTTTTATAATACTTTTAAATTTTATATTTTTATAACTTTAATAAGTTCATATAAATTTTAATATTTTAAGTATTTTTATAACTTTTTCTGTTTTTTATATTTTTTGATTTTTAATAATTTTGATGACAAAATATTAGATTAAACCAAAAGCTGTCATGTGTCACCATTTGATTGGTTCGTCAATTTATTTTAACAGTCGACATGATCAATGATAGAAACCGTTAATGGAAAGGTTTAATTGATTATTTTAGTTAACGTCGTGGATTTAATTGGGTGAGAATAATTTTTTTACATTTTCTTAAGGGTTTTTTGACATATAAATAATTTTATTTTATATTTTTATATGGTATTTAAATTGTTTTCGTATGTTGCATTTTTTTAAAAAATTGATTTTTTATTTAATATTCTTGGATTATATTTGTATAATTTGCTATAATGATTTAATTTATAAACATAAGGTTTTGTATTAATGATTTTAATACAAACTTTTACACATTAATAAAATTTTATATAGATAATTTGGTTCACGTATTCATATAGTGTTGGTGTGACTTTTGTAAGTGTAATATTTTTATGTGATTTAAAATAATTATTGAATAAATTTGGATTTGAATTTGGATTTAAATTTAGCTCTGTTTGTTTCATTAAAATGACTTCAGAAAATGATTTTTGGAAAATGATTTATTTTTCTGGAAAAGCTAATATTTTTGGTGTTTGAATGAATCTATATAAAATATTTTCTATCATTTAGTATATTTCTTTAAAATATTTCATAAAAGTTATTTTCAATTAAACAAACTTACATTTGAGTTTTTTTCATTGTTTAATTGAATTTATTTTTATCTATAATTTTATATTTTACATTGTTTTTGCATATATTAAAAATATTATATTAAATTCAAATTCATTACAACGTCATTTTTAATTACATGACTACTAAGTGGGTATTTTTATTTAAAATGTGACATCAACAAAATTGTCAAAAAAATTAACGATGTCAATAGTTGGACTTAATTTTTAAATTTGAAAAGTAAATGGACTAAATTCTTGAAAATAAAAGTACAAAGAATAAATTACAAATCTGTGAAGTGTATATAGACTTATAACATATTTTAAATTTATATTACAAAACATTTATTATTAATATATTTATAATTGTAATAAATATTTATTATTAAAATATTAATATTGAATATTTTCAATAATATGTCAATAATATTATTTAAAATTATTATTTTTAAATTTATTATTAAAATAAAATTGAAGTATTAAATAATTTATTAAAATAAAAATTATATTTATTATATTAATAATTTATTATATGACTAAATATAAATAATTAAATATATATGTTCAATAATATTAAAAAATAATATTTTAAATATTTTAAAATAAAAATAAAATTTATTATCAATATAAAAATATTAAGCTTGATTTAAGTTAATTTTATATAAAAATAAATTATCTATAGATGAGCTCTTTTTCGGAAAATAACTTATGCTTTTCAAAATGGTAAGTCATTTTACAGGAAAAATGGCTTATTTTACTTTGACCTGTAAATCATTTTCCGTTGACCAAATTATTTTCTGTGAAAAAACACAGGAAATACAGAAAATATTTTCCGTAAAACATTTTACATGTAAACAAACATACCCTTATTCCAAATTAATTATTTGTTGAATCACAAGTTAATTTCCATGATTAAAATGTTATAATATATCAATAATATTTTAGAACTTCAAAAATAATCAAATAATTATTTATTAATTGAAAATAACATACATTATTTATAATCAAATAAATTATAAAAAATTGTAGATCCCCAGCGAAGCGGGGAGTTAAAACTAGTGATATTTAAAAATATATTTAACAACCTAAACTTTGATAGGTTGGATTAATAATCGCTATTTATGTTAATTTTATTTGATTTATAAAATAGTATTTTTTAAATTGATTCTAATATCAATTATTTTGCTTTTAAAATTAAACTTATTATACTTTAATTTTGTACTCATATTATTAATGCAACTTACAAAATTTAAAAATAATAATGTAAATTGATATATAATTAATTCGTGCATTGCATGAATAAATCAATTAATTTAGCATAAATTGAATGTTATGAAAGCAAATTGTGAGTTAAATATTTGCTTTTAAACTTGTAAACTTATTTATTTTAAAATTACTTTTATTAATATGCTCCAACATTTACTAAATTAGATATATTATTACTATTACTTTTTTCTTAAATTTTACAAATCAAATCTTTATTATTGGAATTCAGATCAGATCTAGACAGAAAAAAAAAAATATATATATATATATATATATATAATTGAAAATAAATCTAAAGCAATTTGGATATAAATAACAGGAAGCGGAAAACAAAAGAAGATAGCTAAATCTGTCTAAATATCCAAATATCTGTTAGTTTGGATATATATTCAATGAATAAACCTAATTAAAAGTATTTACATTTTTCAAAAATCTAATAATTAATAAGTCGATGACGATCATACTAATAACTTTTAAAATGAGAATATGATAATTCGAATGTTTTTAATCTTTAGATAAAATTTAATTCTTTCAAGCTAGTCGACTGAGTCTTAATTTGGTTAATATCGATATTGTTACTAGTGCAAGGAAACGTGGTTCGAGATCATTGAACTACATTTATTTTCCTATTTATGGGATGATTATGAATAGTTTTAAGAATTATATATATATATATATATATATATATATATATTCTTCCAAGCCATGGAGCAATGTTGGGTGTTGTGGTTTTTATCTTAGCGAGATAGGTTAAATCATAAATATACGGTTTTTTACCACATAAATTTAGAAATAAACTAGAAGGTAAGGTATTATTGAAGTTAAAATGTCATTAGTCTCTATATTCTTCGTAAATTTAAAATTTAATTTATATATATTTAAAAATTTAGTTCCTCTACTTTTAAGATTTTAAAATTCATATGCAATTATTAGCATTGTTAAAATTATTTTGTTATATTTAGATTCAATACATTTTTTTAGTTATATGATTATTAAGTGAATTTTTTAATTTCAGAATATCACACTAATAGATTTAACAAAAAATTTAATAATGTTAATAATTGGACCTAAATTTTGAAACAGAATTAAATTATTACAAATAAAAATATAAAAATTTAAATTTAAAAAATTATGGACTTATTTTAACCCTTTCTTTGTGAATCTTGGGGATTTCAAAGGTTCCCCTACACCCCTTCCAAAAAGAATATTCTTACGCCTCTTTGAGCACTCCAAATGCCGCCTGCAGCAATCAGCCTTTGTCTGTCTAGCGCCGGAAAGGCCTCCAAACCCAACCGCCTCCCTTATTTCCCATTCCCTTTTTTTTAATATTATATTTGTATAATAATTGTGGATAACTATGACGAGAAATTTTGATGAATGACACCATCACCATGTTTATGATTGGAATTTGGACGATGGAGAATGAATGTAACGCGCTAGCTTCGGAAAGTGGGGGACACGATGCAATGACCATGGAAGAAAATTTGGTGTTTGTGGGATAAATCATAAATGGACGACCCTTAAAGGTACAACTTAGGTACGCCACTCGCACTCTCCCTTCCTTTTGTTGCTTCTGCTCTAACATTTTTTTCTCCAATTGAAAATGAAGGCATACACTCATCGCCACGTATTTGCCTTGCAAAAACTTTCCCATATCCCATTGGCATTTCAAAATTCAGGAGTTACAAGTTCTTTTATTACTGAGATTTAGTTATTTTATTTTAGTTTTCTTATATAAAGTTAATTTATTTAATTAAATGTTTGTAATAATTAATTTTGATTAGAATTATTTATATAATTAATCATAATTTTAAAGAGATATTTTCTAAATTAAATTAATTTAAATTATTAATTTTTAAAGAATGATTGAATAGTTAATTAAGTTTTTCTATAAATTTACTTTAAATTTTTCTTACACTCTTTATAAATTTTTCTTAAACTCTTTATATGAATTTAATTCGGATTAAATTTTGTACGGAAATTTATGATAAATAGTAATTATATTGAAATTCAAAATTAAGTTGTATCATATCTCTAAAAGAAATTTTTTCCGCAATATTTTTTTTTGTCCACAATACTATTACCAAAAAGATATGGAGCTCATTATTACTTAAGAGTTTTTATTACCATGATTGAGTTTTCATAAGAGCTAGTAAGTGTTAGGATAGACACAGTATACTTCCGTACTTAATCCTTATATTAAACAATCAAAGCAGAAAAACAATACTCCAAATTACATATTCTCCTGGTTGGTTGAATACATGGGTCACGATTCTACTTAGAAATACAGTAATATAATAGTTAGCATGTGGATTATGATATTTTAAGAATTCTAGCATGCCATAAAAATATTTTTACAAATAGTTATCACCTAGCAACTTTTTTCCAAACATTTAAATTCATAGTTGTTAGAGATAATTTATCTAAATTTCACTTTCGAACCCAAACAAAACTAAATTCTAAAATGCATCACAGGATACTGTACCCATCATCATGAATTGGGAAATGTTTCAATAATTTTGATTTATTCATTTCATACATTCAATACTAAACACAAAGAAGAAAGATACAAAGTAGTAAAAAAAAAAAAAAGAGATGATTTTAAAGATTACCGACCAACTTTCATTTTTCTCCTCCTTTTAACAGTTTCAATACTGTAAAGCAAAAAATAAGAGAGAGAATTCCAGTGCCGGTAATTTACAAAAACTCACCGGAAAGTTATTTTCCGAGAAAACCCATCCTCAGAACTACATCAGAAAACGTGGTAGTGAAGAAGAATATTACAGTCAGACTTTTTCTCTTTTTTTAAACAATTTTCTCTTCAAACAAACAAGTTTAATAACTTAATTCTATCTGTTTCTCCACCTTGTCGTTGTTGATCTGCAAACCCACTTTCAAAACACGTCGTCGTAACAGATTCCTCCGAGTTCAATGACGGAGTCCCCGGTCGTCTGTTATCCGGAAGCCGGTTGCCTGTGGAGCTTGGAGTCAAGCAAAGATCTAGATCGGACGGCTGAAATTTACTGAATTCTTCAACTTTTATGCGCTTAGGTGAAACCTTAGATCTTGAAGTGGAAAACCGACAGGTTGAATTAAATTTCGTTGCTGTTTCTTGCAACTTCAACATGTACGTAATCGTAGTAGCTTCCGATTTTTCATCGGATGCTGGTGTGGGAGCCATAAGTTCAGGCACCGCCCGTACAGTTCCTCCTCGTAAGACAGTTTCAACTGCCGCTTGGCAAACATGCCAGTTCCCTGTCCATAAAAGTCCGACAGCTCCGTTCACTGGATTCACTGTTCTACCACAAGCTTCGAACAACAGTGATTGGAACAAAGCTGATCGAAAGTTTCATTAAAAAAAAAATCAAACCAAAACTCAGAAATATATGACAGAGAAAGGGAAAGTTGAGCGCGGATATATACCAGAACGTTGAGATTCTGGCACGGCAGAGATGAAGGACATGAGCCCCGCACGGCCAAAGAACTTGGCGACGAAAATAGTAGCATGGCCTTGCGCTTCAGGGCCGTCGATCCATTGCAGACAAGGTCGTAAAATACATGACTCGCTGCATCCTTTTCGTAAGACGCGGCACCCGTTGCAACTCATGATTCAACAACACCAATAATCACTGCTCTTCCCTCCCTTATGCCAAAAGTTTCCCAGGGTTGACCGTTGGTTTACAAGAAACAGAAAAGAAAATTATACATATAATATATATATATATAAGGGAAATGGAACTGGCAGTGTAAGAGAAGAGAGGGAGAACTGAGAAGGGAAATTAAGGGTGGGAAGGGAAAGACTTTGGAGGGTTTTAAAGGCAACAAAAAGGGTTGAAATCAAACTCAAGGGTAAGGAGGGTTGAGTTAACTTGGTTTAGGGATTACATCATATTTATAATTTTTGTAATATTTAAATCTGAATTCGCACACTATTTATTATTCACCTTAATAAATATCGCCAGAATAAATGATTATAAAAGTTTTACATTGGATATTCGAAGTCGATGGTTAAAGTCTTGACATATTCCTCGTTGAGTTTATGATACACCAATATATATAAATATATGAATATTATTAGGATTAAATTTATATATAAATAAAAAGAGAAGTTGAATGTATACAAAAAGCTTAGTCCGCATTGCAAGCCTTTGGTGGGTTTATAGGGGAAAGTGCGGTGAAGTGTTTGTTGGGATGAGGGGAAATGCGGTGACGGAGGTTAGATTCCAAATCTTGGGCGGAAACGGCTCCTTGTTTCCGCGGATGGTCGTCTCTTTAACATTAAAACAATTATATATTCTTTTTCATTTTAATAAAAGGTTATGGTTCTTAGTTATTACGTCATTAAAAATAAATATACAAGGTCTGTTTTAATAAAAGAGTTATTTTTAAGGGTAAATTACATCATTAGACACTAAATTTTGAGTAAATTTTCATTTTAGATATTTAATTAAAATAATTACATTTTGGTCATTAAACTATTCAAAGTTTTCATTTAAGTCATTGGACTGATAAAATTGATACTATATTGCTTTCTCTTTTTGCACTATATGGATAAATTGAAAGCTCTCTTTCCCCTTCTTTTATACAATTTAACATTTTTTTATATGAAACAACTTTAGAAGTAAAAAAATCTACGAATTCAAAAAAGTTTTTTTTCGATCTCATATATTAACCATCAATTTGACTTGGATTTAAGGTATGTTCTTCTACTTGTTGATTAGTATTGATCCACTGTACTGATTGTCGAATCGTCGCTTGGAGCTCATTGGCATAACTTTTTCTTTTTAAAAAGACTTAACAAGCAAGTGACTTAAATAAAAACTTTTGAATAATTCAATAACTTAAATAAAAACTTTTAAATAGTTTTGTGATCAAATTGTAACTTTTTAATTAAGTAACTAAAACGAGAATTTACTCATAATTTAACAACTAACGTGTAATTTACCATTTTAAATATACTTAAGATTTTTTAGTTACACTATACGTGAAATAAATATTCAATTTAGTATATTATTCGACCGAATACAATTATTGGTGATCTTTCGTTTTATTTATTTATTTAGTTTCCGTCCTCTTATGATTTTTTTAATAATAAAAAGAAGTTGAAATAAAGTAGTCTTGAATCAAGGCAAGGGTATTTTAAATAATGGAAGTGGTTTGATTTTTATAGGGGGTGAATGGAGATTGATGATGGTATGGCAAGGCCATGGAATGCACATGTTCTTGGGGTCGATGGGAGGGGTTATATTGTAAGGCTAGTGGGATATAGTATTTTTATAGACTTAATCATTGATGGTTTTGAGTGACATTAAGAAACACAACCATACCTAGAGGTGCAGTTAATAAGTCCTTTTTAGAAGGAAGTTCACTAGAATCTATTATCAACACATCATATGTATAATTTAAAAAAAGAATTATATATGTAGATTGAGATCTATTTTGATTGATTATTGTAATTTTTTTCTTTAGATTGAATGAGTGAAATTCTGTTTAAATCAAATTATTCTTTTAAATAAACAAAAATATATATACATTAATCATAATTTTATTCTAAAATCCAACTCAACCATACCTTTTATTATTATGAGTTACAATTTTATTAAAATAACTATAATAAGATGTTGTCTCCTACAATAAAGATAATTTTTTAAAATTTAATTCAGATAGCTGATATTATCATCATCCAAAAAGTGTCCCAAGTTTTTAAGAAGAAGTAATCTATTATAGCCAACAAATACTGGTGTTGCTTTGCATTGGTATAGATCCTAGTGGAGGGTGTGTGGTTAAGTTAGTTAAAGACGTAAGAAGCTCGACTTTGATATTCAAAATTAAGTTTTACTTTTAGAGTTTAACTTCAATTTAAAATAAAAATTAAATTGGTCTTACTTGTTTTATAAAATTTATTTATTTGATGAATTGAGCTATGATTTTAGTTGGAATTAAAATTTTTCGATATTAATTAAAAGGGTTCATTAAAGTCAAAAGTTATTTAAGGTAAACATTAAAATATTTAAGCTATTAAAACAAAATTTATTTCGAAAATACCAAATTTAAATAGCTTATGAGCCAACATATTTCCTTTTTAACACATTTAGTTTAAACTCCTCACAACTAATTCATGTAATTAACTTGGAATTCCCTTTAATATTACTTATACCTTTAAATTTTGGATTTGCCTTGATCTCCTTTTATGCATATGTACAGGCGAATCTAGGGCTGGCAAGGTTCCAGCCCCTAAAATGAAAAGTTACAATTTAAATTATTTAATTTTTTAAAATTTTAAATTAATAAAATAAAATTGTACTTTAATTTCTTAAAATTATAAAATTTTAATTTAATTATTTAAAATTATAAAAATATAAACTATTAAAATTAAAATTTTAATATAATTTCCTAAAAATATTTTCTAACTTCATCCTTATACATCTCGCAAGTCGTGATGAATAGAAATGCATGCATCCAAATAAAAGTATAATTTTCTGGATTTAAATTTAAGGTGAAAATAGTAAATACCAGTAATATAAAAGACAATTCCTGATCCTACCTTTTTTTATTATAAAAATAAAATTAAAAAGCATGATTACTATGTCCAAGTGATAATTAATAACCTTATCTTTTCATTATTGTTTTTAGTTTTTGGTTCCGGCAAAAATTTATTATTATTATATAATTATTAAATTTTTGTTTTTCCGAGGTATCCATTGAGTACGCTGAATTATTATGTAATTAAAAGAATTCGTAATAAAAGTTAGAGAGAATAGTAGACAAAAATAAAAGGATAATTCAAATTATACATATAATTTATTTATAGAGATTCAATCACTATAAGTTACAAATGCATAAATAAGAAAATTAAGACACCATAAAATATTTTAAGGCTTACAAGTGAGAATAAATTCTTAGGAGTTTTAGAGAATTGTATATGGATAACCATTTATCAATAATTTTACAACACTTCCCCATTCTCATTATGTGACAATGGGGTCGATTGATTTGACTCACTAGAGCCGAGTTCCATCACCACATGAAATGATCTAGCGAAAAAATTTCTCTAAATGTTTTTCCTAATAAGTAGAACCATTCAACTTAGGTAAGAAATCGCCAATTTTAAACCATACGAAGGTGAGTCCTTGTATAAGGCATGAGAACGTCTCAAGACTATGCTAAAGAAGTACCCACAACATGGACTGCATGTGTAGCTCTAAATCCAAATATACTATAACGGTGTTGACAGACACATTAAGTCAAGCCTAAACTGTAACACTCCATACTCGACCCAGTCGTTATAGTTGAAATCGAAAAGCTACATTAGCCACTGGAATAACTCAAAAAAGACTTTATCGAAAAGCTACATTGGCCACTGGAATGACTCAAAAAAGACTTTCTTGATTTCAAATGTACTTATTTTATTTTATTTTAAACCATTTGCGCAGTTAATTCAAAACTAGTAAATTTGAATGTTCAACTTTATTTTCAATCTCATTTCAAAACCATTTGTCCAAAAAAATGGCCGAAATAAACTTTCGAAAATTTGAAAAATAATATTTTAAAACTATTGGCTTATCAATTCAAAAAAAATGAAATAAAGCATTTATTTTAATTTCGTAAAAATTATACAAATTTTAGGAATCGAAATAAATAATATCTCAATTGGAAACATTAAATCATTTATTCAAAACTATTTCGGATTTTCAATCATACTTCTAAATCATTTGTATTTTTATTCAAAATTGGAGAACTTGGTTATTTGTCATTATTTCGAAATAAAAAACATAAACATATTAACTTCATAAATCAAATATATTTAGAAAACTCATTTGTAAACATTAATAATTTTGAAAACTAAGTCTAATTTTATTAAAATCTCATTTTTCAAAAATACAATGGAAAAATGTGTTATTGATAGATTCTATTTCAAAAATCGAGTTTCAAGCGAAATCTTATCAAACACTAATTTATGCAGTTTTTAAAACTAATGTCATGCAAACAATTTATGCAAATCAGAATGAAAATTCCCCAAAATAAAGTTTCATTCCACAATCCATACTCAAACTTATTACAATCCCAAAATATCAACATATCGAAATAAAATTTAATTACTTTAATTTAAAAAGAATTCTGAGTAACTCCTCCAAATGTCATCATTGAATCTTAACCTCGGGGTTATCTGTAAAATTAGAAAACTAAAAGGAGGTGAGGTATAAAACTCAGTGTGAGATTAACATAAACACAGTCATATACATATAAACATATACATTATATAATCATAATAATCATATCAATTTCATATAACTCAATATTTCACACTTATACTATGCATGATCATGTCAATGCACATTTCATACAACGATGTAGATTTTATGAAAACAGTCCTACCCATCTCCGCTACACGCCAAAATCGAGTTCCCAAGAACTCGTCCATCCAACACACCAAATTGTGAACAGTGTCACCAAAATTGCAGATAAAATGTAACGTCCCCTAACCCTTTACCGTCGCTGTATCAGGTTACGAGACATTACCAACAAGACAGATCCAATTTCAGTCATTAATTAAAATAAATATTCACACTCATCCTAGTTTTAAGATGTCGTCCCTTTAATGGGCCCTCGCGGTCCAATATGGACAGTAAATTCAATTTGGAACTAATTTAGAATCAATACGAATTTTTTTATAAATTTCAAAATTCATACTATATACCGTTGCCAACCATAATTTACTTATTTCATCAATACTTTTACAATCTAAATGACTCTCATTAAACATCCTAGGTACATGCCATTATCAATACTCAACATACTTTACCTCATTGAATTCGGGATCGGCCTGAAATGCTGATTTAACAGTCTAGCCTTAACTTAACTCGCATTTAAACAAACCGTATCTTTGAGTATACACTCGGTGGTATTTCTATAATCGAACACTTAAACAATTATAAAACATATTAATTTATATATATTGAACTATTCAAACTCAATGAGAATTCAAACATTCACTTTCCAACCAATGTTTTGGTCTACTTTAAATTTCAAATCATTTATTATTTTTCAATAGCAATTAATCAATCAGTAATGTTCATTAACACTCGAATAATTATTTATTCAAGAATATCGATTATTCGGTAACAATCAATTATTCAATAATAACCAGTTATTCAGTATCGATTAATTGATCGGTTATCCAAGAATATCAATTATTCAAGAAATCGATATTCAAGAACTATTAAGTTATTCAAGAGCGATCATTCATTCAAGGATAATCGTTATTCAAGAATGATCAATTATTCAAGAATATTCATTATTCAAGAATACCAATTATTCGGTAATAATCAGTTATTTTATACCTTTATTTACCCCTATTAACATGACTCAGACTCCGACAGATACACGGATCCAACCAACACACCAGTACGGCACATAGTGCCTCATCGGCCGGTTTTAACAAAGAATAAGAATAACGAGCGATGACGGTACACAGAGTACCTCATCGGAACAAATCCGAAATAGTAACAGTAACAATAATAGTATTCAACACACAAAATGCTGAATCGGTAACGTAATAAGAATAATATTCGACACACACACAAGGTCAATCAAGAATGGTAATAAGAATAATATTCGACACACACAAGGTCGAATCGATAACGTAATAAGATAATAATACTCGACACACAAAGTGCCGAATCGGTAATGATAGAGTAATAATAATATTCGACACACAAAGTGCCGAATCGGTAAAGATAGCGATGGCGTTAATAAGTAACTAGCACATAAGTGCCTAAAATACGGCACATAAAGTGACCGATCAAGAAAGTCGATAAATCCTGCACTCTTTCAATCCTATGGCATGCCAATTATATCCGACTAGCCCAACAAGTTAATAGGAAATTTAATTCTTATTCCAATTTTACTTAATATTCATATTTACCCTATTAACAAGACTCGACTTTGGCGGATATACTGATTCCAACCAAACACACCAAGATGGCACTCGAAGGCTGAACACTTCAAATCCTATGGCATGCCAATTATATCCGACTCAGTCCGACTAGTTAATAGGGTATTCAAATCATTTTTCTATTTCAAATTCGCTTTCAATTCAATCACAATTCCTCATATTTCAATATCCAACCAATACACATTTCAATTAATCATAATTCCATTCCATTCCATTCAATTCAATTCAATTCAATTCAATTCAAATTCACTTTTCCACTTTCTGATCAGTATACAATTCAATACTAATATATATTTCAGATATTCACATATAATTATACTTCGGTTCAATTCCAACCACTTTTCAATCAATACACAATTCACATATTTACACATATTCATAATTTATTTTATTTCAAATGATTTAATCAATGCACCTACCATACATAATAAATAATAAATTCAATAATTAAATATTAAGTTCGGGTTATAGAAATACAAACCGTAACTTTCGAGCTAACTCCCGTTGACTTTGTCTTGTCCTTTCTTAGCCGAGATTTTCGGTACCACATTGACTACGAAATTAATACAATTCATAATCATTAATACATTACTAATTTATATCTTGAGTTACAGAATTCTAAATTAAGATCCATTAATTTTTCCTGAAACTAGACTCACAAATCTTCTTACCATAAAAATTTCAGAATTTTTGGTTTAGCCATTAAGTACAGTTTATTCTTTAAATTCACCCCTATTCTGCTGCCTGACAGTTTCGACCCTTCTTCACTAAAAATTAATTATCTCATAGTACAGAACTCGGATAATATTCCCGTTGATTTCTCCTAAAAATATACTCATTAGGGATTCTAAACATATAACTTTAACCCTATAATTATTTTTCTCCAATTTTTGGTGATTTTCCAAAGTCAGAACAGGGGAACCCAAATTCATTCTGACCTTGTCTCACAAAATTCATTATAGCTCATAATTTACATTTCAATTGCTTAAACCGTTTATTTTATAAGAAACTAGACTCAATAAGCTTTAATTACATATTTTATTCATCCTCTAATTCAAATTCTAAAAATTTTGGTGATTTTTCAAACTTAGACTACTGCTGCTGTCCAAAATAATCTTAGTGCAAAATGTTGATTTTCTACTTTTAATTTTAATTTAATCCTAACTAAATTCACTTACTTTTCTATCTTAATTCATACTTTATTTCTACTCAATTTTAACCAAACTTATACATAATTATCTATTTTTCATCATAAAACTATAATTTCGAAATTCTTTCAATTTAGTCCTTAAAGCGTAAAACTTATGAATCACTTTACAATTCAATCCTTATTTCATTTCTAACTTGAATTTCTATCAATTTAGCCCTTAATTCATCATTTTACTCAACATGAACAATATTTAGGAATCAAATAACTTTCAAAATATCAACTTAATTTCATCAAAACTTTATTCTAAAGCTTTTAAAACATCAAAATTAAGTAAAAAGGGCTAAATTGACATACCTATTAAAGTTTAAAACTTCAAAACCTTGATTTTCCCTTTTCTCCCTTTCTTTCTTTCTTTCCTTTCTTTCTCCCCTGTTCTTCTCTGTTTCGTTTGCTTTGTTTTTCTTTTTCATTTCTTTTATTTCATTTATTTCTTGATTTCATTTCTTTATTTTATTATTAAACTATTATAATATTTATTATTTATACATGTGTATATTTATTAATACACATGTACTAATTTATCACCTTACACTTGTCATAACTTTTATTTATTTAATTAATTAATATAAAATAATATTAATATAAATACTTTAATTATTATTATTTTACTTATATAATAAGTAAATACACATGTATAATACATGTGTACCATTTATATTTATACACATTTTACTTATTTTAACCATACATTTGTCACCCCTTTTAGCTTATTTCCTATTTAGTCCCTTCACTTTTCTTTATTTTATAATTAAACTTTTACACTTAATTCAATTTAATCGTTTCCACTAATTACTCTTAATTAAGCTAAATTTACTTAATTAAAGTCTAATTTGGGTCATTACATAAAATGCCAATAATTAATATCGTGGACAAGCCACCAAAGTCACATATATACTGCCACATAATCAAAATCCTGAACAATGTTACATGCTTCCACCTTTCACATATCCCATCCCATGCATGTGATATGGCCAAATTCATTTTTTCCTATTTAGGCCCTTCACTTTTCTTTATTCTATAATTAAACTTTTACACTTAATTCAATTTAATCGTTTCCACTAATTACTCTTAATTAAGCTAAATTTACTTAATTAAAGTCTAATTTGGGTCATTACATAAAATGCCAATAATTAATATCGTGGACAAGTGTAACGCCCCTTACCCGAGACCGTTGCCGGAGTCGAGCACAAGGCACTACTAAACTTATTTGAGCACTTAACCAAATTTAGATAATTTATATAATACTTTTCAGACAAGCTGTCCAACTGTGTCATAGTTGCTAAATAATTCATATCTCGAGTTATAAAACTCAAATCCAAATCCGTAAATTTTCTCTGAATTTATACTCATATATCTACTTACCAATTTTTTCTAGAATTTTGGTCAAGCCAATTAGTACAGTTTATTATTTAAAATCTCCCTGTTTCAGGGTTTGACTACTCTGACCTTTGTGTATTACGAATCAGATATCTCTCTGTACAGAGCTTCAATGACTATGCCGTTTGTCTCTAATAAAACTAGACTCAATAAGGAATCTGTACATATAAAGTATGACTTCTAATTATCTTTGTAAAATTTATGGTGAATTTCCAAAGTCAGAACAGGGGATCCAGAAATCGCTCTGGCCCTGTTTCACAAAAATTTAAACATCTCATAAAATATAGCTCATATACCTGTTTTGCTTCTTACATATGAAAATAGACTCATCAAGATTAGATTCCATAATTTATTCATTATTTAATTCCATTTCTACTATTTTTAGTGATTTTTCAAAGTCAAACTACTACTACTTACCGAAAACTGTTTTAGTACAAATATTGTTAACTAGTTTATAACATCTTTACTTCAATTCATTCAAACTCTATACATGCCATATAAATCTTTAAACATAAAACAAAAACTACCGGAATTGATCTGAATAGTGTGCCCTGTTGTGTTGATCCGATCTACCCACTTCACTTCAAGTCAATCTACATAAAATATTAAACACACACAAGTAAGCTTATTGAAGCTTAGTAAGCTCATAGGCATATAAACACAAATCATATCAAATATCGTACACAATCATATATCTATTAGTTTAACTATTTCATCCTCCAAATCACAATTTCATTAATAACTCATTGGAATAATTTCCATATGGCAACTCACAATTTAACTCCCTTAGGCCCATTTCTCATTTACTTCATTGTCAAATTAGGGAACAATAAGGGAATTGAGTGCTTCATTATCACATTGCCATAGTAAACCATGGACTTTCACATTGATAAGCATCACACACAAGCCATAGCCTTGCCATGGTCTTACACGGTTCACATATCATCTGAAGCCATATCCTGACATGGTCTTATACGGAATCACATTATCACATTATACCGATGCCATAGCCCAACTATGGTCTTATACTGAGTCACATTATCACATTGCACCGATGCCATAGCCCAGCTATGGTCTTAAACGAGCACACTTGTCACATATGTTTCATCAACTCATCGTGGTCACGAATAGAAGCACTCAAATCCATTGTTCCTACTAATTTGTACTTTTAGTTACACATTATTCATTAGTTAATGCAAATTGATAGTATTCATCAACAATAAAATACTTTAACAATCATAATATTTTCATATCAAAACATTGAACTTTGCCATATGAACTTACGGACTAATTTGTAAAAGTCGAGAAATTGTGGACTATTCTTGAATTTTCTCCTTTCCACGATTCAGATTCGCTTTTCTTGATCTATAATTATAAAATCATTCCTTCATTAGCATCCATTTCAATTCTATTTCACTTCACAATTTATGCTGTTCAAATTTCGAAATTGCACTTTTACCCCAAAATTTACAATTTTCACAATTTAGTCCCTTCTCAATTCACCCATCAATTGAACTATTTTTCTCAATTAACACTTTATTTTATCATTATAAACTATTTCAAAACCTTTTATATTCTTAATTTCAACAGAAACCTTCAATTCACAACTTTTTCACAATTAGGTCCTAAATATCATTTCCTATCAAAATCACTTAATAAAACCACCTTAATATAAAATTAGAACTTAAATTTCATAATAATTCATCATAAAATTCCCTTATCCATCCAGGGTAACTTCCAATTTCACCCATAAAATCAAAAACTAATGAATTCTACAAGTGGACCTAATTGTAAAAGTCATAAAACATAAAATTATCAAGAAAAGTAAGAATTAAACTCACATGATGTAAAATATGAAAACCAGCTTTCTCCAGACCTTCTATGGCGTTTTAGCTGAGAAAATATGAAGAAATGTCTAGATTTTTCAATTACATCATTATTTAACTATTAACTTTTATGCTATTTCCAATTTTGCCCTTGTTCACATTGTTTTCTTGCTTATTTCATACCCAAACCGTCCAGCCATTAACCTTTGGGTCTAATTGCTCTTTAAATCTATCTTTTAAATACTTAAGCTATTTACTCACAATTTAACAAATTTTGCGCTATTTTCAATTTAGTCCTTTTTAATTAATTAGCCATCCAAACGTTAAAATTTTCTAACGAAACTTTAATACTAACTCAATGACACTCCATAAATATTTATAAAAATATTTATAGCTCGATTTTCAACTTTGAGGTCTCGATACCTCATTTTTGACTCGTTTGACCTAATAAATTCTTTTAATTCACTAATTTCACCATTTCACAAATTCTTCTAAATTCTTACTTGACTCATAAATATTAAATTACTATCTTTTTCAATCTTATTTGTCGAATTTAGTGATCTCAAATCACCATTTCCGACACCATCTGAAAATTAGGCCGTTATAACTCTCCCCTTTAAAAATTTCGTCCTCGAAATTTGTTACCCAAATGATTTGGATATTGTGATCTCATTGACTCCTCTGTTTCCCAGTTGCCTCCTCCAATCCATGTCGATGCCATAACACTTTTACTAACTGCATTTCGTTTATTCCGTAGTTCTTTAACTTCCGAGCTAATACTTTCACCTTGGTTCCTCCGAATAAGTCATATCGATTGTAGCTCTATCTCAAGATGAGGAATCACATGTGAAGGGTCCGATCTATATCGTCTCAACATAGATACATGAAATACATTATGGATCTTCTCAAGTTCGACGGCAAGGCCAATCTATAAGCTACCGGACCGATCCTCTCAATGATTTCAGATGGTCCGATAAATCGTGGACTAAGCTTTCCTTTTCTACCAAACCGTAAAACTTTCTTCCACGGAGAAACTTTCAAGAACACACGATCACCCACATTGAACTCTATATCTCTTCTTTTCAAATCAGATACGACTTTTGACGATCGGAAGCGCTTTCAAACTTTCCGAATAATCTGAACTTTCTCTTTAGTTTCCCGAATTAAATCCACTCCGACTAATTTCGATTCACTTAATTCTGACCAATACAACGGGGTTCTGCACTTCCTTCCATACAGAGCTTCAAACGGTGCCATTTTGATACTAGCTTGATAACTGTTATTATAAGCAAATTTAGCTAAAGGTAAGTACCTTTCCCAACTGCCACTGAACTCGAGTATACAACACCTTAACATATCTTCCAAAATCTGAATCACTCGCTCTGATTGTCCATCTGTCTGAGGGTGAAAAGCTATACTAAATTTTAACTTAGTACCTAAAGCTTCCTGTAGTTTATTCCAAAATCTCGAAGTAAACCTCGGATCTCGATCAGAAATAATTGATGTCGGCACCCCATGTAATCTCACAATTTCTGACACATATAATTCCGCTAACTTATCAAGTGAAAAATCTGTTCTGACCGGAATAAAATGCACCGATTTAGTTAATCTGTCTACTATCACCCAAATCGAATCTTTTTTCTTCGGAGTCACTGGCAATCCAGATACAAAATCCATCGTCACATGTTCCCACTTCCATTCTAGAATCATTACGGGTTGTAACAAACCTGTAGGCACTTGATGTTCACTTTTTACGTTGATGATTAAACATTTTGCCACAAATTCACAAATTTCCGCTTCATACCAAGCCACCAATACATTTTTTTCAAATCACAATACATCTTTGTACTACCCGGATGAATCGAGTACATACTACTATGAGCCTCTGATAAGATATCCTTCTTCAATTCTAGATTATTCGGGACACAAATTCTATTAAATTGGTATAACATACCACTATTATCAATAGAGTAATCTAAGTTCAAATTATCCCGAACCATTTGTCGTTTCAACACCAACTTCGGATATTCATCTTGCAATTCCCGAATTCGTTGAAAGAATACTGGTTTTGTCTTTAATTCAACTAATATAGAACCATTTTCATTAACTGACAAATGAGCATTTAACGCCCGGAGAGCAAATAATGATGATTTCCACTAAGTGCATCCGCCACTACATTTGCCTTACCGGATGATAATCAATGATAAGATCGTAATCTTTCAACACTCTAACCATCGCCCTGTCTCAAATTCAGCTCTTTCTGCGACATTAAATATTTCAAACTTTTATGGTCTCAGTATACACATAACATTTCTCTCCATATAGGTAGTGTCTCCAAATTTTAAAGCAAATACTATGGCGCTAACTCAAGATCATGTGTAGGGTAGTTCCTCTCATGTGGTTTCAACTGTCGAGAAGCATATGCTACAACTTTTCCGATCGCATCAATACACAACCTAAACCATTCGAGACGCATCACTATATACTACATATGGCACACCGATTCAAATGAGTTAACACCGAGCCTCTGTCAACATTTTCTTTAATTGATCAAAACTTTGTTGGCACTCATCGACCATACAAACTCAACATTCTTCGTAATAATTTAGTTATCGGTGAAGCAATCGGTGAAAAATCTTTCACAAATCGACGATAGTAACCAGCTAATCCAAGGAAACTTCGACTTCAGTAACATTCTTTGGAGTTTTCCAATTAATCACCGTGACACCTTACTCGGATCTACCCAGTATACCATCAACTGACACAATGTGACCCAAGAATCCCACTTCATGAAGCCAAAATTCACATTTACTAAATTTTGCATATAACTGTTTTTCCTTAATATCTCGTAGTACAATTCTCAAGTCTTGAGCATGCTCGGATTTCGTCTTTGAATAGATCAAGATATCGTCAATAAACACAACCACAAATCTATCTAGGTAAGATGGAAAATTCGATTCATTAAATCCATAGAAGAAGCAGGAGCATTTGTCAAACCGAATGGCATAACTAAGAACTCATAATGACCATACCGAGTTCTAAAAGTCATTTTCGGTACATCACATTCCTTTACCTTTAATCGATAATACCCAGATCCGAGATCTATTTTTGAAAACATTGTAGCATCCTTAAGCTGATCGAATAAATCATCAATACGAGGCAAAGGATATTTATTTTAATTGTTACCTTATTCACCGCTCGTAATCTATGCACACCTCAATGAACCATCCTTCTTTTTCACAAATAAGACAGTGCACCCACGGCGACATACTCGGTCCGATAAACCCTTTGTCTAATGACTCTCTTGCAACTGCGTTTTAACTCTCTTAATTTCGCTGAAGCCATTCTATACGGTGTCACCGATATGGAGCTGTTCGGAAGCACATCTATCACGAACTCAACTTCTCTATCGGTGGTAACCACGGTAATTCTTCGTGAAATACATCCATGAATTCATTTACAATAGATAGTTGCTCTAACTTTGATTCAGAACTTTGAGTATCAAGAATATAGGCTAAATAAGCCTCATTTCCTTTACGCAACAATTTACGAAAGCGGACATAAAGGAAATCATTCTAACCATGTCATCCAAATTTCCAGACTCAACCAAAATAATGTCTCTGCTTGACATTTCAAACTAATTCGTTTTTCTCGACAATTCACTATTGCGTCATGTTTCATTAACCATCCATGCCCAAGATAATAACAAATTCCCGAAAGGGTAGCAGCATCAAATCAGCCGGGAAATCACAAGCCCTTAACTTTCAAAGGGACAGTTATGACATATTAAATTAACTACCACACTTTGACCTAACGGATTTGTAACTTGTACATCATAATCGATGAGGCTCAACAAATAAGTTCTTTTCAGATGCTAACATAGTGCAAATATATGAATGAGTAGACCTGTGGTCTATTAAAGCATACACAGAACATCATAAAGATAGAAAGTACCAGCAATTACATCCGAGTCGTTGCTTCTTCTCGCTCGAATGGCATAAGTATGAGCAGAGCCCTAACTTCCGAACGGCTAGCAGTATCTTTCATACCCGAACAAGTAGCCTCAGAGAATCGCTTCCGACTGAGCGTCTTCCTTTGAGGAAGAATTTTGGTTTCTCCTCTGCTCCACTTCTTCTACTTGTAATTGGGGACAATCACGAATAAAGTGATCGGTGGCCCCACATTTATAACAAGCCCTAATTTACTTCTACATTCACCGGGTGACTTCTTCCACAATGTTGACACTTGGGCCTTTGGGTATTTTGTACACTACCCACACTAACAAAGCAGTCTCATGATGCTTTGTAATCGATTGTCTTGGCCTACTTTTCCTCGATCTTTCGGTAATCAAGTGGCTCGATGAATTCCTCTTTAGATTTCTTCACTGGTAAAGCCGAAAATGACTTAGATGCACTTCTTTTGAAAGATTCTTTACTTCTTCTATCTCGTTGCATCTTTTTATTATATACTTCTTCAAGCTTCTGAGCACGATCTGATAGAACAACAAATTCTCGTATCTCAATGCCCCCTATCATCATTTTAATCTCATCATTAAGCCCTTCTTCAAATCTGATACACATTTCTTCTTCAGTGGGTACTATATCTTGAGCATATTTGCTTAGATAAACAAATTCTCTTTCATATTCAGCCACTGACTTGTTTCCCTGTCGCAAGTCGAGAAATTCTCTTTTCTTCTTATCCAAATATCTTCTACCGACATATTTCTTCTTAAATTCATTTTGAAAAAATTCCCAAGTGATCTTCTCAAATTAGCATAACATGACTTCTATTGTTTCCCACCGTTATAAGCTTCTTCTTTCAATAATGACACGGCACATATTAAGTAATCATCTGGTGAGCACGCCATTTGCTTAAAAACCCTCATTATACTTTGTAACCAATATTCAGCTTTAACGGGGTCATCGTCTGTTCTTCCCCGAAATTCTTCAGCCCCATGTTTTCTGAGCTTTTCAAATGGAGAACGTTTGCCAGATTCAGTTGTCGGAGGAGGTGGAGGAGCAACCGGGGGTACTACAGATGTTGAGATAGGGGGAGGAGGTTGTGTAGTCTGATTTCTTTCTCGCACATTCTCATTATACCACTGATTCATGAATCCATAAATCATATTTTTGAGTTCTTGTTCTCGCATCAATGAAATCGGAGCTTCACTACTTGTTCCTTGTTCAGAGATTTGTACTATGCTATTAACTTCTTCTTGCTCAGTTTGTTCTGGTCTATCTGACATCTTTTCAAATCGAAGATAATCTATAATAAAAATAAAGATTAGATCGGATCATACACAAGACACTATCACAGATTTATATGGCATGTAATTCTAGACACTTTTCACATCATACATATTCCGAGAATCGCTAAACCAAGCTCGATACCAATAAATGTAACGCCCTTACCCGAGACCGCTTCCGAGTCGAGCACAAGGCACTACTAAACTTATTTGAGCACTTAACCAAATTTAGATAATTTATATAATACTTTTCAGACAAGCTATCCAACTGTGTCATAGTTGCTAAATAATTCATATCTCGAGTTATAAAACTCGAAATCCAAATCCGTAAATTTTATCTTAATTTATACTCATATATCTACTTACAAATTTTTTTCTAGAATTTTTGGTCAAGCCAATTATTACAATTTATTATTTAAAATCTCCCCTATTTCAGGGTTTGACTACTCTGACCTTTGTGTATTACGAATCAGATATCTCTCTGTACAGAGCTTCAATGACTATGCTGTTTGTCTCTAATAAAACTAGACTCAATAAGGAATCTGTACATATAAAGTATGACTTCTAATTATCTTTGTAAAATTTATGGTGAATTTCCAAAGTCAGAACAGGGGATCCAGAAATGCTCTGACCCTATTTCACAAAAATTTAAACATCTCATAAAATATAGCTCATATACCTGTTTTGCTTCTTTCATATGAAAATAGACTCATCAAGATTCGATTCCATAATTTATTCATTATTTAATTCCATTTCTACTATTTTTAGTGATTTTTCAAAGTCAAACTACTGCTACTTACCGAAAACTGTTTTAGTACAAATATTGTTAACTAGTTTATAACATCTTTACTTCAATTCATTCAAACTCTATAAATGCCATATAAATATTTAAACATAAAACAAAAACTACCGGAATTGATCTGAATAGTGTGCCCTGTTGTGTTGATCCGATCTACCCACTTCACTTCAAGTCAATCTACATAAAAATATTAAACACACACAAGTAAGCTTATTGAAGCTTAGTAAGCTCATAGGCATATAAACACAAATCATATCAAATATCGTACACAATCATATATCTATTAGTTTCACTATTTCATCCTCCAAATCACAATTTCATTAATAACTCATTGGAATAATTTCCATATGGCAACTCACAATTTAACTCCCTTAGGCCCATTTCTCATTTACTTCATTGTCAAATTAGGGAACAATAAGGGAATTGAGTGCTTCATTATCACATTGCCATAGTAAACCATGGACTTTCACATTGATACACATCACACAATCAAGCCATAGCCTTTCCATGGTCTTACACGGTTCACATATCATACCGAAGCCATATCCTGCACATGGTCTTATACTAATCACATTATCACATTATACCGATGCCATAGCCCACTATGGTCTTATACTGAGTCACATTATCACATTGCACCGATGCCATAGCCCAGCTATGGTCTTAAACGCACACTTGTCACATATGTTTCATCAACTCATCGTGGTCACGAATAGAAGCACTCAAATCCATTGTTCCTACTAATTTGTACTTTTAGTTACACATTATTCATTAGTTAATACAAATTGATAGTATTCATCAACAATAAAATACTTTAACAATCATAATATTTTCATATCAAAACATTGAACTTTGCCATATGAACTTACTCGACTAATTTGTAAAAGTCGAGAAATTCGTGGACTATTCTTGAATTTTCTCCTTTCCACGATTCGATTCGTTTTCTTGATCTATAATTATAAAATCATTCCTTCATTAGCATCCATTTCAATTCTATTTCACTTCACAATTTATGCTGTTCAAATTTCGAAATTGCACTTTTACCCCAAAATTTACAATTTTCACAATTTAGTCCTTCTCAATTCACCCATCAATTGAACTATTTTTCTCAATTAACACTTTATTTTATCATTATAAACTATTTCAAAACCTTTTATATTCTTAATTTCAATGTAAACCTTCAATTCACAACTTTTTCACAATTAGGTCCTAAATATCATTTCCTATCAAAATCACTTAATAAAACCACCTTAATATAAAATTAGAACTTAAATTTCATAATAATTCATCATAAAATTCCCTTATCCATCCAGGGTAACTTCCAATTTCACCCATAAAATCAAAAACTAATGAATTCTACAAGTGGACCTAATTGTAAAAGTCATAAAAACATAAAAATTATCAAGAAAAGTAAGAATTAAACTCACATGATGTAAAATATGAAAACCAGCTTTCTCCAGACCTTCTATGGCGTTTTAGCTGAGAAAATATGAAGAAATGTCTAGATTTTTCAATTACATCATTATTTAACTATTAACTTTATGCTATTTCCAATTTTGCCCTTGTTCACATTGTTTTCTTGCTTATTTCATACCCAAACCGTCCAGCCATTAACCTTTGGGTCTAATTGCTCTTTAAATCCATCTTTTAAATACTTAAGCTATTTACTCACAATTTAACAAATTTTGCGCTATTTTTAATTTAGTCCTTTTAATTAATTAGCCATCCAAACGTTAAAATTTTCTAACGAAATTTTAATACTAACTCAATGACACTCCATAAATATTTATAAAATATTTATAGCTCGATTTTCAACTTTGAGGTCTCGATACCTCATTTTTGACCCGCTTGACCTAATAAATTCTTTTAATTCACTAATTTCACCATTTCACAAATTCTTCTAAATTCTTACTTGACTCATAAATATTAAATTACTATCTTGTTCAATCTTATTTGTCGAATTTAGTGATCTCAAATCACCATTTCCGACACCACTGAAAATTAGGCCGTTACAACAAGCCACCAAAATCACATATATACTGCCACATAATCAAAATCCTGAACAATGTTACATGCTTCCACCTTTCACATATCCCATCCCACGCATGTGATATGGCCAAATTCATTTTTTCACTTAAAAATCATTTTTCCACTTAAAAATCATTTTTCATTTTGGCATGTGAGACATGCTCATTATATCACTTTCACTTAAAATCCATAGATGCTTAACGTGCAAATCACATATGTACAAATGGTACCAAAATTTTACATTTTATAAATCATGCAAAAATCAAATATGCCATAAGATCACATAACATGAGAATGAGATTTTCATAATTTTCATATCATTAATAATCAATAAATCATATATCATACATATCGCCAAAATCAATAGTTTCAAATCACTTACTTGACATGGTCCATAACAATGGGTTTTATCTCTCTTAATGGATACATAAAGTATCCTTATCAAACATAATTTAATTAATAATTTTAACAATATAAAACAAGGTTTATTTTTGTTTAATGTTAAAACCCACACTTGATCTAAGCAACTCCAATGCAAAAAACTCTTTTTAACGCCTACTTCCAGATTTAATTAGATCTATCTCGGATCTAAACACAAAAAAAATAATCCATCATTAAATCGTCTCTTAAGTTATCCTTTTAAATAAAAATCGATTAATCTTGATTTCCAATACTGTAACATCCTGAATTTGGGGCCTAGAAGAGTTGGGTTTTGAGTCTGGGATTCGAATAGAAGAAAACCCGAATAATTAGGAAGTTTTAAATATTATCGTTTCGAAAAAAATTATTTTATTAAATTACCACTAGAAATTTTTACTGTATTTATTATTACGGATATTTTAAATTTTATGAAATTTTAATTAGTATTATGAGATAAAATTATTATTATTAGAAAAATATTATCTGTATGTATGTTTGAAAATTTTATGAAAATTATTATTATTTACTGTATTATTGATATTTGAAATTTTATTATTAGATATATTTATAAAATTATTATTATTATTGGAAAGGAAAAAATATTAGTTGTAACATACGATTTTTGGATTTTTTTGGGTTTTGTGATTTTAGTAAATCTTGAAATTTTCATGTTCTAAATATTGGAATTATGTTTAAATGTGTTAGTAGACCTTTAGAAGGCCCAAGACTAAGCTAAACACGGTAAAATATCAAGGTGGGATTTTTAAGTGAATAGGAGATTTGGTTAAGTGGGCTTTTAAGAAGAACTGCGTAAGTTATGACACAAATAAGGCCTTGGTGAAGTGGCAAGGTGACGCCACTAAGTTCCTAATAAAAGTGGCGCCTGGGAAGGATTTGGAGGTCCAGGGTTCAAGTTGTAAGGTAGGCATATTGTTTTTCTTTTAATTTTTAGGCATGTACTAGGCATGTGATCACACAAGTAAATTTCGACAAGGGCCTTAGAGAGATGGGCCGATTGCTCTAATTTAATATTAGGGTTAGGTTCTTTTCTTTTCTATCTTGGAGAATTAGGGTTAGCCACCTGAAAGCTTTCTTTCATCTTTTTCAATTCTCACAAAAGCCGAAAACACAAGTCTATTTCTCATTGTGCCGAATTTTCTTCTTCTCTTTCCTCCATGTTTTCTTCCTTTATGCTTCTCCATCTAGCGAAACCTTTCGACCATCTTATTCACCTTCCTTGTAGATCCCATCTTCCATTAAACCTTCATCACCAATCGCCATTAAAAGGTCAAATCTCGAAAACTCACTACTTGTGCCGATTTCTCCAAAGCCAAATCCTTCAGATTTTTGTTCCTTGTGATCAACATTCATCTCTCTAAACCCTTAATATCTCGTTCAACAACGTTACTCCAAGGTTATAGCCTCAAACCATCATCTTCTTCATCACCTAAAAAGCCGAAATACCATAGGTTTAGGGACTTATAGCCGAAACTTCAGATCTTCTAGATTCGAGTTCTACCATCGTTTAGAGGATAAATCTGCATCAGATCTACGTAGAAATCAAAGAGGAACAAGTGGTAAGTGCTCATCACTTCAGATCTAGTCTTATTGTACAACTTCGAAAAAGCCAAAATCCCTAAAATCTAGGGAGGCTGTCGATTTGGGCATGTGGCTCTAAAGGCTTTTAACTGATGTTTTCTGTCAATGATTAGTGTCTTCTTAAGTGTTGGATTGAAGGCGTGGGAGTTGGAGGAATCGGATTCGGAGATAGCTATCGACTTTGGTAAAAAGGTAAGGTTTCAAAGGCTTTTTTAGGGATATGGTTCGATCATGGATAAGTAAGTTTTGGGGGTTTAGTGATTATGGTTTGTAAATAAGAACTGTGCTAATAAATTGTAGGACATCGAAGGGATCTCAAAAGCGCCGTCGCAAATCGTGTGTACCAACACCCTTTCTTAGTTCAATTAAGAAAGTTTAAATGCCAAATTCGCATTTCATGGTCATGTGAGTATGCGAATGCTCTCAAGTCATAGAGTAATTGTTAGATCTGGCACCTCAAGGTGGTAAGCACGTTCGTGACATTTTAGCGTATTTGGAAAAAGGGCTCGATGGGCCAAAACGGGCCCAATGGGCTTACGAACCAATATGGGTAAGAGATGGGCAAATTAGCTCGTTAGGTAGATGGTGGAATCAAATTGCATAAAACCGATAAAATTACTGAATTAGCTTGTGTAGTAGCGTAGATCACGAAATTACCCTAAAGAGCAAAATTATCAAATTACCCTAAAGAGCAAAATTACCGATATACCCCTAGAGTTTTAAATTGGTGAATGCATGATTGATCAATGTTGTATTTTACATGATATGCTTTTATTAATATCTCATTGCATGGGGTTGGGATATTAATGGAGGAAGTATCGAAAGTGGTTCATCCACGATCGGAGGCTTTGCCTCAATCGATCGAATTTGAGTGTTGTTGCAACTGTGGTGTGTAGGGTGGGTGGGTTGAGATATTCCCACATGGTGTGTAGGGTTGGTACAGGCGGTGTAGCGGTTGGTGGGTTGAGTAGTCTCCCGGATGGGCTTGCATTCATTATTATTGTTGTTACTCATGTTATCGAACGGGCCTATGGGCCACACTGTTATGTAAAAAGGGCTAAGGCCTTGCTATCAGATTCTAAAAGGGCTTGACCTCATGTGTATCGTTATCTGAATAGGCTTAGGCCCAATGGGCTCGAGTGAATTGGGCTTTGGATGGGTTTCAGATACATCGAGTTTTCCCAAACTCACCCCATTCCTCTTCCATCCTTGCAGGTGAGCCCTAGAATTGGTGAACTTGGAGCTGGGCGGGATTTAGAGTGGCCATGAAGATTGATTGACGATTTTAAATAAGTTTAGCCTTTAATTTGGATTATTTTATTTTTATCATGCTTAAAGTTGTAATAAGGCCGTTCTTTTTAATTACTTTTATTTTGGGGATTATTAAACTGGTTAGCACTAGGGTTTGTTTTATAAAAACTACTTGATTTTTAAAAGATCACGATGACGCGCAAAGTTTCCGCAAAGTAAATGTTTTTCCAAGGAAATAAATATTTTAAACAAACGTTTTCAACTTAAACATTTTCTTAAGATGGACATAATCAAACGATTTTCTCAAAATTATACGAGATGTTAGAGTGTGGCAATGGTGGTGTGCATGTCTAGGATTGGATCCGGGAAGAGCTTGGTACTTAAGCAGTCCGACGGACTCACCTCCTCTTTTTCGGTTTCCTACCGGTGCATGCTTCTATTCACTTTAACCTACCTTTAAAAGTGTCTTTACAACACCAACTCAACTTTTCCAATCTAAGTAATACGGAATGTTTTGAACGCATCAATGTGGCGATCAAATCCGGTCATAACGCCCGGCCGGGTTTGGGGTGTTACATTTAGTGGTATCGAGCTGGTTGCAACAACTCGGTGTGGATCGGTCCAAAATCTTTTCAAAAACTTGAGCCTAAGAAGGGTATTTTTGGAAAGGGCGATTTTTCAAGATGTTCAAGTTTTTCTATTTGTTAAACGGGGTTAAATCAATAGTTTTAAAATAAAAGTGTTTTCAAATCAAATCTTTTTTCGATAAAACAAAAACATGGGTTTTATGGATCGATCAGAAGTGGCACACCAATCCCTACACCAAGTCTGTAAGTATTTCGCTCCTCATATTACACTCGTATTAAGATATTATTGTAGATAGAATCGAGACCATATCATGACATTATAACTAGGGCAACCCTAAAAACTCTAGAATACCGAGATCGTAGCTAGGCTATGATTCGTGAAAATAGAAACTTGAAAATACTATCTCGCATAAGACATGTGAATAAATAGTAAAATTTTGAGATCTTTGTAGTTAATTGATATGTGTACCGGTAATGTAGAGTATTGATATGGATTTTGAGGGTAAGAAAAGTCCGCCAACTTTGGGTAGCGGTAACTCGAGCTTGGTATTGAGGCATCGGCCGAGTTAGTAAGGAAAGTGGTAGAGGAAGTATTGGATACAAAATTAAGGAAATTAGGGAAGCGCTTCAAGCGTGGTGCTTGGAGTGTAAGAAAAGGAAGGATTCTAGTTCTCGAAAACCAAGCCTCGCTCGTGAAACATGTTAAGGCACGACCAAACTATCCAATCTGCAAAGATCGCGAACGGACGTCATTCGGTGAATGCCATAGGAAGACAGGAGCATGTCGTAGATGTGGGTCCAAGGAGCATCGAGCTCTGGATTGCCAAGTTTATTTTATTTAAATATATGTTACGAGTTGTATGCGTGCTCGATAAACGTTTCTTTATTTTGGTAATTAGATGTTCGGTCGTACTAAGAATTATTTTTAATCGAGAAGCGCAGTGAAAGCATAGTGGTTTGACTTGAGTAATACGGTTAGTTGATAGTTTGAAATTTCGAGGACGAAATTTTTTAAGGAGGGTAGAGTTGTAACATCCCGAATTTGGGGCCTAGAAGAGTTGGGTTTTGAGTCCGGATTCGAATAGAAGAAAACCTGAATAATTAGGAAGTTTTAAATATTATCGCTTCGTAAAAAAAATTATTTTATTAAATTACCACTAGAAATTTTTTATGTATTTATTATTACGGATATTTTAAATTTTTATGAAATTTTAATTAGTATTATGAGATAAAATTATTATTATTAGAAAAATATTATCTGTATGTATGTTTGAAAATTTTATGAAAATTATTATTATTTACTGTATTATTGATATTTGAAATTTTTATTATTAGATATATTTATAAAATTATTATTATTATTGGAAAGGAAAAAATATTAGTTGTAACGCCTCGATTTTCGGATTTTTTTGGGTTTTGTGATTTTAGTAAATCTTGAAATTTTCATGTTCTAAATATTGGAATTATGTTTAAATGTGTTAGTAGACCTTTAGAAGGCCCAAGACTAAGCTAAACACGGTAAAATATCAAGGTGGGATTTTTAAGTGAATAGGAGATTTGGTTAAGTGGGCTTTTAAGAAGAACTCATGTAAGTTATGACACAAATAAGGCCTTGGTGAAGTGGCAAGGTGACGCCACTAAGTTCCTAATAAAAGTGGCGCCTGGGAAGGATTTGGAGGTCCAGGGTTCAAGTTGTAAGGTAGGCATATTGTTTTTCTTTTAATTTTTAGGCATGTACTAGGCATGTGATCACACAAGTAAATTTCGACAAGGGCCTTAGAGAGGTCGGCCGATTGCTCTAATTTAATATTAGGGTTAGGTTCTTTTCTTTTCTATCTTGGAGAATTAGGGTTAGCCACCTGAAAGCTTTCTTTCATCTTTTCTGAATTCTCACAAAAGCCGAAAACACAAGTCTATTTCTCATTGTGCCGAATTTTCTTCTTCTCTTTTCCTCCATGTTTTCTCTTCCTTTATGCTTCTCCTTCTAGCCGAAACCTTCTGACCATCTTATTCACCTTCCTTGTCGATCCCATCTTCCATTAAACCTTCATCACCAATCGCCATTAAAAGGCCGAAATCCTGAAAACTCACTACTTGTGCCGATTTCTCCAAAGCCAAATCCTTCAAGATTTTTGTTCCTTGTGATCAACATTCATCTTCTCTAAACCCTTAATATCTGTCGGCAACGTTACTCCAAGGTTATAGCCTCAAACCATCATCTTCTTCATCACCTAAAAAGCCGAAATACCATAGATTTAGGGACTTATAGCCGAAACTTCAGATCTTCTAGATTCGAGTTCTACCATCGTTTAGAGGATAAATCGCATCGATCTACGAGAAATCAAAGAGGAACAAGTGGTAAGTGCTCATCACTTCAGATCTAGTCTTATTTTACAACTTCGAAAAGCCAAATCCCTAAAATCTAGGGAGGTCATCGATTTGGGCATGTGGCTCTAAAGGCTTTTAACGATGTTTTCGTCAATGATTAGTGTCTTCTTAAGTGTTGGATTGAAGGCGTGGGAGTTGGAGGAATCGGATTCGAGATAGCTATCGACTTTGGTAAAAAGGTAAGGTTTCAAAGGCTTTTTAGGGATATGGTTCGATCATGGATAAGTAAGTTTTGGGGGTTTAGTGATTATGGTTTGTAAATAAGAACTATGCTAATAAATTGTAGGACATCGAAGGGATCTCAAAAGCCGTCGCAAATCGTGTGTGTTTAACACCCTTTCTTAGTTCAATTTAAGAAAGTTTAAATGCCAAATTCCGGCATTTCATGGTCATGTGAGTATGCGAATGCTCTCAAGTCATAGAGTAATTGTTAGATCTGGCACCTCAAGGTGGTCAGCACGTTCGCGTGACATTTTAGCGTATTTCGGAAAAAGGGGCTCGATGGGCCAAAATCGGGCCCAATGGGCTTACTGGACCAATATGGGTAAGAGATGGGCAAATTAGCTCGTTAGGTAGATTGTGGAATCAAATTGCATAAAACCGATAAAAATTACTGAATTAGCTTGTGTAGTAGCGTAGATCACTAAATTACCCTAAAGAGCAAAATTACCAAATTACCCCTAAAGAGCAAAATTACCGATATACCCCTAGAGTTTTAAATTGGCTGAACTGCATGATTGATCAATGTTGTATTTTACATGATATGCTTTTATTAATATCTGTTGCATGGGGTTGGGATATTAATGGAGGAAGTACTGAAAGTGGTTCATCCACGATCGGAGGCTTTGCCTCAATCGATCGAATTTGAGTGCTGTTGTCGCAACTGTGGTGTGTAGGGCTGGGTGGGTTGAGATATTCCCCACATGGTGTGTAGGGTTGGTACGGGGCAGTGTAGCGGTTGGTGGGTTGAGTAGTCTCCCCAGATGGGCTTGCATTCATTATTACTGTTGTTACTCATGTTACTGAACTGGGCCTATGGGCCACACTGTTATGTAAAAAGGGGCTAAGGCCTTGCTATCAGATTCAAAAGGGCTTGACCGTGTATCGTTATCCTGAATAGGGCTTAGGCCCAATGGGCTCGAGTGAATTGGGCTTTGATGGGTTTCAGATACACCGAAGTTTTCCCAAACTCACCCCATTCCTCTTCCATCCTTGCAGTGAGCCCTAGAATTGGTGAACTTGGAGTCAAGGGATTCAGAGTGGCCATGAAGATTGATTGACGATTTTAAATAAGTTTAGCCTTTAATTTGGATTATTTTATTTTATCATGCTTAAAGTTGTAATAAGGCCGCTCTTTTTAATTACTTTTATTTTGGGGATTATTAAACCGGTTAGCACTAGGGTTTGTTTTATAAAACTACTTGATTTTTAAAAGATCACGATGACGCCGCAAAGTTTCCAAAGTAAATGTTTTTCCAAGGAAATAAATATTTTAAACAAACGTTTTCAACTTAAACATTTTCTTAAGACGGAAATAATCAAACGATTTTCTCAAAATTATACGAGATGTTAGAGTGTGGCAATGGTGGTGTGCATGTCTAGGATTGGATCCGGAAGAGCTTGGTACTTAAGGTCGACGGACTCACCTCTTCTTTTTTCTGGTTTCCTACCTGGTGCACAGCTTCTATTCACTTTAACCTACCTTTAAAAGTGTCTTTTACAACACCAACACAGCTTTTCCAATCTAAGTAATACGGAATGTTTTGAACGCATCAATATGGCACATCAGATCCGGTCATAACGTCCAGGTCGAGTTTGGGGTGTTACAAATACCATACGCTAATATGACTAGAATCAGAGATGTGATTTACTTCCCAAAAGTCAAAGGGGTTCTAAGTTGTTAGCAATCAACCTTTAACACAAGATCAATATAGGAGATGCTAATATCGAAGAAAAACGATGTCTAACATTAATATTACATTTGGATATTAATAAAATATGAGGAAGACGTGATGATTTAGCACCCAATATCCATACTTACGTTATTCCTTAACCAAATCTTTGCTGAACCAACCGATCAAGAGGAGAGAAAGGATAAATCGAAGAAATAATTGATAACACAATATCTTTTTAGGATAAAAGAAATAAAATTCCAGTAAGAAATTATCAAAACTAAAAATATAGAGATTAAGGTGAAAGTGGTGAGTTTTTAATAAGAGAAAAGAAAAAATAGGAAAAATGGTGGTCACAGTGGTGGTACAACAATGGTACGGTGGTGGTGAGGTAGTGGTGCAGAGGTGGTGTGATTAACTAATGGTGGTGGAAGGTGGAATAGAAGTGGATAAAAATACGTGCAATGGTGGCTTAAAGAAGAAGAAAATGGAAGAGAAAGGAGGAGCAATGGAGGAACCGATCAAAAAAAGAGGATACACCAAAATGAGAGAAAAAAAGTGAATGATGGCTAACTTAGGTGGGATGGACGGTTCAAGCTTGGTAAATGGGAGAAAATGGAAGCTTTGGGGTAAAATGGCATGAAAAGCGGATCAAGAGGGAAAATATGGAATGAAAAGGAGGTTTATGGGGGAAAGTTGACTAGCTAAAGGAGGAAATAATCTTTCTTTGCATGGTAACTAGGAGTGGACGGTTATGGAAGCTTTGACAAATAAAAACATGAAAATGTGGGGAATTGAACATAATACTTTTAGGAAATTAACTAAGCACTTAACCATTTGACTATTCACTAGCTTGTTATAATTTTTACAACATTTATATTAAAAACATGGTGTAACCTTTGCTAAGGTTTGAGGCAAAATTGCACCATATAGAACATAATGTGAGGGAAAGGATTCAAACAAAGGTTATTAAGGACAACTCCACCACTACTCAACCGCTATCCTTAATACTTATTTATTATCAAATGGGTAAAAAATCATCTAAAAAAATTTGGATGTGACATTCTTGATTCACTAACCCGAATTTTGGGATGTGACATAGATGGAGCATTTGAAGGATCTCTCATGTTCCATACGTACAAATGAGCCTAGAAAACCATTGAGGATATGGCCATGAATTCATTCATGTATCTTAATGAGAGATTCATGTACCAATCCAAGACACCAATGGTAAAAGATGTGAAGAAAGAGAACAACGATGATCAATTCCAACGAATCCTTGAAAAGCTTAACCATTTAGAGGTACCTGTCAAGCTAATGAGAGCGGAGCCACATTATGAGAACCAACTAGAGGAGGTGAGCTACGTAAATAATAGGGGTTGATATCACTATTTACCTACAATTTTAGTTGGAGGAATCAATCGAACCTTAAGTGGGGAGGCAACTAAGGAGGTGAGAATAAAGCACAAACCCAACAGAACCCTCTTTACCATCCTCCACCATTACAAAAACAAACTGTGAGTAAAGACCATGTTGCATATGGTGAATGATTCGATCGACTAGATGGGGAGATGCAAACAATGAATACGGACATTTGACAAGTCCAAGTTACATGTGGATGAATCAAATCTTGAATGAACAGTCTCTACAACCAAATGATCCAATTAATGTTGATGTTTCAAAAACAAAATGGCCATAGTATCCCTAGCAATACTGAGAATAATCCTCAGAGAAATGGAAAGGAGCACATAAAGGAGATCATATTGTGATCGAGTAAGGAATTGAAGTCACCAAGCAAGCCCATCCATGAAGAGGAGAAAATTTTGGAAGATGTTGATGAACTCACAGAGGAGGAGGAAGAAACCAAGCACCATAAGTAGATTGCAGAGGTAGCCAATTCTGTACCTAATTCAGTAATTTCAACTCATAGCATAACGAAGATACCACCAAAAATAAATGATTCGGGTAGCTTTGTGATTTTATTAAGGATAAGGGATTAATATTGTAGCAAAGCCTTTTGTGATTTAAGGGCTGGTATAAATTTAATGCCCCTATCAATTTATCAGAAACTCGAATTCGTCGAGTTAAAGAACAAACTGATAACTCTACAATTAACCAATGGATCCGTGGTGCACCCAAAAAGTGTACTCAAGGATACACTGGTCAAATTATGAGGATAAATAATCCCTGTCGATTTTGTAGTCCTCGATTATGAGGAAGATCAGGAAATCCCCATTTTGTCGGGTAAGTCATTTCTGACCACTTCTAAATTAACAACCAATCTCGAACGAAACGAGCTAATCATAAAAATTGATGATGAAATAGAATTTTTCAAATGTGGCCACAATTCTCAATTTGAGGGATTACTCAGGGAATAATGTTATGTTTTATTTTATTTAATCTATAATGACCTTGACCGAAGGCATATCCTGATTGGTGCATGTGTAGGTACTTATAAGGTGAGAGAACGAGACAAATGACGAGAATCTGGTGGAAAAAAGAGAAATTGGAAGAGCCAAGATAGTCTTGAATGATGATTGAAGTCAATGGTGAAGTTTAGAGAATTGTCGGACACGTCTGGTAGCATGACATAATTATTAACCATTGAACTTTAATTAATGTGTACATATTGTAAATTAGTTTCAATTTCTAGGTTTTAGTTAGATTTTGAGATAATTAGGATGTAATTACATGTTAGAATTAGGAGAATTCAAGTTTTTGGATGTAACAAGACAATGAGAAGCTAAACGGGGACAAAATGAATGACCAGAGGACATCGACACATCCCAGAAGGCTAGGATAAGTTTAAGAGGTTCCCACTGCCAGGCGAAGAGGGCGCCAATGATGAGGACGATGAAGACGATGATGATGAGATGGAGATGTTAATCGTGCAATCCGACCCAAGCTAGACCTGAGCTCATCGATAAAGGGCGTGGAGATCTGTGACCCAACCAGAGCCAGCACAACCCAACCCAGACTTTAGGAAGGTGGGCTATGAAAGCATAAGCAGGGCACGAGAGGGGTAAGGCCCAGATGGTGGAGGAGTCAGAGTCTAAGTTTGACTAATTCTCAACATTTTTATTTTTATATTTGGGATTTTGTACTCTATTTTTATTTGGTATGATTTTTAATTTTTGCTTTAGTTTTAATTAGTTAGGAGTTAGTATTTCCTATATATATTTGTATGTTTTAATTTTTCTTTGTAGGAATCCCCCTAATTTTTTATGACACTACCATTGCGAGCTAAAATTGAAAGGAGGAGTAGGCCTACCAATTGAGTTGCACATATTACACCAATCGGGTAACCTCTTTCCTTTACATTTTTAATTGCACATTAGAGACAATGTGCCCAATAAAGTGTGGGAGCTGACTCAAGAACTTTTTTTTAACTTTTTCTACTTTTCTCTTTTGTTTTTAGTTTTTAATTTTTAATTGTATGTTTTGTACGTGCTTGAATTTGTAGAAATACAAGTGACTAATTAAGAGCATATACCTATGTTGTTTGTTTAAAATTGTAAATTTAGCCTGAAATTGGATAATTTAAGTTGTTTATATTTAGACTAATTAGTTTAGTTTATTAAACTATAAATAGGAAAAAAAGATTAAGTATACCAAGCGATAAAGGTAGATACGAATAGGTAATTATATTTGTATAAGTATAAGATGTTTGAATTGAAAAGAAAATACTTAGTAAAATCCATGTTTATTAAAACAATGTTGTATGGCTAGTATAACCCTTAGAAAAAGTGCTTGAGAAAAGTCTCAATTGTACTGGCACAAATAAAAAAATCATAAGGGATTATATGGGGAAATATTACTGCATTAGGGTTCGAAGTATGGACAAAAATAAACTAAGTAGGAAAAAAATATTCGATCTAAGTATACTCTACAAAAATAAATACTATATTCGTGTATACATTTTGATAGAGATAAATAAATATATTTAATTTTATTTAACTTGTTTACTTTTGTAATTTATTAAACTAATCTGTTTAGGTGTAAATAGTTGTGAATTGTTTAAATTTCCAGTTAGAGTTATATATTTAGGCAAATTTTCCTAGTGTTTATGCTCCGACCTAATCTCGTGTATCAATTTGACTTAAGTACATTTTTTAGACATAGTTTTTGTTTTTGTTTTGTTTAGTTTCCTTGAAGACAAACAAAGACTTAAGTGTGGGGGCATTTGCAACAACTTGACCACCTATAAATGAGTTATCGTTTATACTAAAATATAACACCAAAAATATATAAAATTAAAAATACAATGTCCACAATTGCACGGGTCAAATTGTAATATAGTCTAGTATAACAAAATACTTTGAAGTATTCCGAGGATCGTACCCAAGGGACAATCGAATAAATTATGAAAATATTTGTACAATAACAAGTCTAAGTAGTAGTAATTAATTCCTATATTATGATAAACCATAAAAGTGATAATTGAGATAAAAATAAATAATCGACTAAAATCAATAAACCAACCAGGAAGATCAACCCGTTTCAGGGTTTGTAACTAACTTTAGATTAGGATTTTAGGGTGGATTAGCTATCAATGAACCAATTATTACCTCCCGCCCTCTAATTAACTAACCGATTGGTTGATACTAACTTATCTCCCAACGTCACTTTCTCAACTAGGATAAATTATGATTTACTCGGTTTGACTTATATCCCAACCTCGCCAATCCTAATGGTTTAAAAACACGTAATTCATACCAACTAACCCCTCTCAGGAAAACCTTTAATCCTTTTTAACATCCTCATCCACTCATTAATCTCCCCTAAGGGATTTAGCCACTCATATTATTTATAACCTTTATCTTGATTGAACAAATCATGTAAAAAACATGATTGATTCGGAAGACAAAAGAGATTTGAACAATCGTGGATTTGATATTGAATGGGAAATAGAGTAGCAAATCAATTGATTGAAATAAAGAAATAAATCGATTGTAACAAAAGATAAATTGAAATACTTTGATAATATAAATAAATTCTTAGATAAAAACTAATTCCAAGAGGAAAAACAACTAAGTTATTGAAAAGTCAAAAGAAAATTAATCATTAATCTAATCTTACTCCTAAACTACTAGGGTTTTTTAGTACGTCTAGAACAACTTTTTTACATCAAACCCCTAATGTCTTATTTATAGAAGTGTTGGCAGCCCAAATTAGGTCTTTGACACGCCCTAGGTCTTTGTATAAAGTTGATTGCGTGGACAAAAATAACCTTGACATACTTGGGCAAGAAGTTGACCTGTGTTGTGCCGCACCATGTCTAGGGCGTGACACGACATGCAAATCCTATCTTGTGTCATTCATTTTGTGCTCTGATAGCTCGAGAAACTTGTGTATCACTCGTCCCTTACTTCCACACCAATTGGGCCTATAAATCTCGATCTTACCCACTCAATTAAACATATTAGTACTACCTAAGGCCAGAGTCGGCCTAATGGGTCACAACACTCATAAAATGTGTTAAAAAACACTTATTTTACTAATATTTAATTCTAAGTCCTAAATACTAAAAACATAATATTAAATACTAAATTTCCTAGAAAACAAGAGCCTTAAGTGCGAAAATGACCTGACTTAACTATTACATTTGACGGTGGTTCACTATTTAGGTTGGCCTTCAAACTTTCAACCAAGAAAACATCTTGGATTTGATGCATGCCTTTAACATTTATAGCAACTTTTCCAAGAATCCTTTTTTTTCTATCACCAAAATACCATACATGATTAGTGGCTTGAAAGATTGACACACAACAATGAAACACTTCAAATCCTTCCTCCTTAAAACAAGTTTATGCTTTTACCTTCTATTGATTGTACCTCAAGTTACGAATAGAGATACAATTGGATATTTCTTCTTAGGTTCTTCAACAACTTAAAACACCTTGATCTAACACAACTTGGGATTCCATATTAGTGATACACAGTCTTATTAGTCTTCTTGCTAGAATTATCAATTCGAATAATCTTAAGCTTTTTGGAATACTTAGTTTATTCAACAACCTTTTTAACTTTAACAAACACAATTGATTGCATTGTTTTATCTCTTTTGTCCACATACCCTAGCCCACATTTACCAAGGTCTCTTTTACCTGTTGTAAGGATCTAATCTAGTTTATCACTGGTAAATCTTAACTTTTTCATAACATATTGTGCAACGAACAATTCCTTCAAAGTTTCATCAAATCTAAATGACCTAGCATTCAAGAGAGAATCTTTTTTCTTTAATTTGGTTACCAAATTTCTAACTTTCCTGTTTCAATAGTGAATTCTCATAAACTATTTTCCCATATATCTTGGAAGCCTCATCCCACTTATCTAACATGGTTTTATAGGAATCCATAAAATCTTAAGTATAATTATCATAATTATCACTTGAGTGGTCTGAGCCAGTTGTAATTATTGACACAACTTGGGATGTGAACACCATATAGTTACTAAGATGCTCATCATCCTAATCAATTATACTTGAGAAGACAATATCACTCCAAGTTACATAGAGGGGCTTCTTTGTCTTCTTCTTCAAACATTCTACTTGAATATGAGCATAACCTTGGCACTCATGGCAATATATTCATTTTTTCTCCTTGGGTGCATATTTATTGATCATTATATCCTTTCCCTTATTCTTGCTAAAGTTGCGATTTGCATCAAGCCTCCTACTCTTCTTAGTCAACTTTTTAAATACCTTGTTGAAGTTTTAGGTGAGAAGGGCCAACTACTGCAAATCTTCAATGGTAGTTTCACCTTTAGTTGCAATAGGGATGCCACTTGTAATGCTATGCTCTTCTCGACTTTGCCTTTGCTCTTTTTGGTCTCTTCAAGGTTCATTTTAAAGGTTTTAACAAACCAATGAGTCCATAAATCCTCATTGTATCAATGTTTTTTTTTTGGTCCTATATAGTAGTTGCCTTGTCTAAGTTTCTTTCAAACAAAGATCTAAGCACATTTCTGACCAACTTAGAATTGAAATACTCTTAACTAATAGAAAATATCTGGTTTGTGATATTTCATGACTTTGCGTAAAACTTAGACAAGGTCTTATTATCTTGCATCCAAAAAATCTCAAATCTTGTTGTCAGCATTTGAAGTTTAAATTTGATATAAGCACCAAAGCCCATTTGGCAATCCAACGAAGTGATGAACTTAGTCTTCCTAAAGGTCCAATTTCTTTCACAAGATCGAAGCAGATTTGAGTGAAGTTAAAATTTTTCATGTAACAAATCATGATGAGCGGGCTTAACAAGCTTGGAGGAGTTGAGATTGAGGCAAAATAAAATCAAGATTCTAAATCCTGGTTTCAAGAAAATTACGAAACAAAATCTTGGTTTCATACAAACTTAATTGAAGATTTCATGATTCAAAAAAATTAAGATTTTGATTCTTGAAAATCTTAGTCCAAAATCAAGAATCTTAAGACTCGCTTTGCAATCCTTAACTTGTGTTGATGTTCAAGAATCTTGAAGATATAAAGCTTAGATTTCATAATCTTGGCTTTCTTGATTTGGTGGTGGTTATTAATTGGATTATGTTTTTCTAAGACACATTATGCTTTTTGGACAATTTTTTTGAAACATTTGGACAATGTTGTCTTTATCCTAAGTTATGTAATGTTGTAAGTTAGTTAAATTTCCATATGCTTAATTAGTTGGCAATTATTTGTCATACTTTCCATGTCTTCTAATTTGATTGGTTAATATGAAGAGTTAGTTAATTTTTAGCCTTATAAAAAGAGAGAAATTCTCATTCTTTTCTCATTTTCCTTTCATTTGAATAAAATTGCTACAGGATTTGTCTAAGTCTTTCCAAGAGTCTTTCAAGTAAGTCTTATCTTATTCCTCTTTTATTTTAATTTCCATTTCTTTTTTTTTCTCTCTAGTTTGATTGTTTGAGTCTTTTTTTTTCATAGTTTCTTATTTGAATAAGTTTGTTTCACATGTTTATCTCTTTATTGATTTGAACACTTATTTTCTTTCTTTTATATTTGATTGAGTCTTGGTTTATTTCACCATGTTCGAATACTTATTAGACCATACTTAGAAGATGTTTAAGTTTTTTTATGTGTTTTTGGGTCATTTTGGTTCTTTAGGTTTTATTACTTCTTTTTCGTTCTTATTGGACCAAAACTAAGCCTCTCTAATGTTGGGCTGTGTTCGAATTTGTTGGGTTATTTAAGGATTGAATCTTTATTTTCCCTTTTATTAAGTCGTATTCGTTATTGGGATGAATTGCACATTGAACTTTTGATTTTGTTTCCCTTTCGTTTGGGTTTAGATCTTTTGAGTCTTAGAAGTTGTAAACTCTAAATTGTATAGGCTTTTTCTAGTCATTTTACCATCTTTTTACTTAAAAATAACATTAATCCCGAGCAGTTGTTAATAAATTTAGTGAATTTTGCTTAAATCTCAATCATGGACATGAATTTATGAAATATGAAAATTTGTGCTTTATTATATGAAATTTATGCATAAATTAAATCATTTTCATGTTATTTATTACTGTGCTATGTTTTAATAATGCAGTGGGACAATGAGGTGATATAATATGGAGCTCAGTACAATTCTTGTATGGAAATGAACAAATCCACCCTATTTGGATGGCAAAACCATGCAAAATTGGGTCATAAAAATGTTAATTTGACCCAGTTAAAATGATGTTACATGGTGGACATGTCTGGTTATTTATTGGGTCATGAAACCGTCCAACAAGAGAGAGTCAAGCCCAAATTTGGTGCAAGCTTATGGCTGCCAAAAAATTAGCTTTGGGACAATTATTTGAGGTCCCTACATTATAAAAATCATTAAAAATCAGCACATGAAGATTGCTGAAGAAATCGTCCATTGCATGGCTTAATTTAGCAAGATTCCATACTTAAATCAAGCAACCAACTCACCTTAATTTCCACTTGTTATGGTCGACCGTTAATGGGAGAGAACCAAGGGATCTTTGACGTCATTTTTAGTAAATTCAGCCACTAACTCCAAGTATAAATACCACACTCCTCTCACCTTTTCATTCATCCCTTAATCCCTAAAATCATCCATAATTCCTTCATTCATTACTCATCCATTCATTTTCTCATTCTCTCATTTTCTTCCTTCTTTCCAAGCCTAGCACTTTAGCCAGCAAAACCATGATAAGGTTGTCTCTTGGCTGACCACCTTAAGGAGCCATTAGTAAAGGAGCAACATGAGGATTAGAGGAAAACATCTTCATTCAGATTTCGCGAGACTACCGATTTGAACATAGTTTATTCTTCCTTTACTTTGTTATTCTGAGTTAGAAGTTTCTAGTATGAAATTGCTTTGAAATATTAATTAGGAGGTCTTAAATAGCAATTTGACCAATTTCTAAGTTTATGGACAAAAATTGGACATGGATGGAATTTTTAAAAGTTTAGTAAGGAAGGGCATTTTGGTCATTTGGATATTAAATGAAATAAAATGGGAAAAATAACACAAAGATTATCTTCTCCATAAGTTACTGCTGAATTTTGCTCTCCACCATAGCTAGGGTTTCAACACTTTTAAGCCTTGATTGTAAGTGATTTCTATGCCCATTTTTAATGTTCTTTACATTTTTGAAATCCTTGTAGCTCGGTTTACCTATTTCTACCAATATTTTGAGCCAGGGTTTATATTTAAAATTTTACCCATGGATGATATGTATGAATTTTGATGTTTTATGGTATAATATGAAGTTTGATATTGTGTTAAACAACTTTTGCTAAGTGATTTTTCGTAAAAATGAGTAAAATGACATAATCGGTAAAAATACCTAATATTCATAAGTGCATGTTAGAGTGTGAATTTGATGTTGCTATAGAAGGGAAAAATGATCAGCGTGTCATAAAACATAAGAAAATAGGATAATTTTTAATTTACGAGCCTTGGGGCAAAAGTGTAAATATGTGAAAGTTTAGGGGCAAAATAGTAATTTTGCCAAAGTTCGTACTAGGGGCTATTTTGATGAATGTGTGTATTAAATAAATTAATTTGGTATTATAGATCAAGAGAAAAGAGATTCGAGTCGAGATCGGGGGAAAAATAAAGTTTACGAGGAATAGGCTCGACTATTCTCATTTTGTATCGAGGTAAGTTCATATGTAAATATTGTAATATAACCATTATTTTAAATCATTTAATGCTATTTATACGATATTATGATTGTTATCATGCAATTCTATGCTTTGTGGTCATTGTTGGACAACATGCAAAAATTTTATGAATTATGTGAAAAATGTGAAAGACTACCGAAGTATCGTCATTGGTATTCCAAGGAGAATGGTAAAGAAGTACGAACGAGGAAAGTCCCGTTGAACCTTAGGAATAGATTCGGATATTTGGTCATCCGAACTCATTGAGTTGAGTCCGAGTTCACTTATGGATGCGAACATCCGAACTCGTTGAGTTGAGTCCGAGTTCACTTATGGATGCGAACGTCCAAACTCGTTGAGTTGAGTCCGAGTTCGTGAAATGTAACTAGGCATCCAAACTCTTTGAGTTGAGACTACCAATTTAAACATTGTTTATTCTTCCTTTACTTTGTTATTCTAATTTAATCATGTTTGCAATGTGTTTTATGGTCTTGTAATCAACAACGGTTGCTTAAATCTGTTGAGCTAGGATGATTGAATTTATTTATTTAAGTTTGTTAAATCATGTTTATAGTGTTTGTGCCTCAGTTGATCATGTTTTCAATTAAATTCAAGTATGTATTTCATTCATACGTTATTGGATACATTTGAATTAGCTTAATGATCTTGACTAGACGACGACTAATGGAAACAATAATTGAAAAGTTCAAGATTAATTTAGATCCTGATCTGACTAAATTAAAGGTTCATAATAACTTTAACGGGCTCTATTATCTTGCAAAATTTTTAGATTTATGTGATTAAATTGTTTCAAACCTGATCTGTCCCTGTTAGTTCACATGAATTATAAGAAACTCTTAGTTTAATATGGTTAGTAAAATGTGTAACAACCCATTTTTGGGTTAAATTAAAACAGTGATTTCTAGACCACAAATCTGAAGTAGAAATATTTATTTTATTACTATTTTAAAGTCTACAACATGATAGAATAATTGTGTGAAAATTTTGTAAGAAATTTTATCGTTTGAGTGCTTAATTTGACTAGAAGGACTAAATTGCAATAGGTGCAAAACTTGAGTTCTATAAGTTAAAGGTATCTAATTGCTATGAAATTTTAAATTTGAGGTCCTTAAATGGTAATTAGACCATTATACTTTAGTGTGGACAAAAATAGACATGGTTAGATGTATTATTAATGTTTTAAGTTAGGGGTAATTTTGTAATTTGGTAAATAAAGCCAAAATAACTTAATAAAAGTGTTCATCTTTTCTAATTTCACCTTCCTAGCTAAAAATTTGAAGAGAAACCACAGCTAGGGTTTGGCCAAGCTTTCAAGCTCAATTGTAAGTCTATTCTTGTCCCGTTTTTAATGATTTTTATATTTTTGAGATCGTTGTAACTTGATCTAGCTATTTCAAGGACTAATTTAAAAGAAAGCTGAAGTCTAAAATTTTACCCATGTTGAATATGCTTGTATTTTGATGTTTGATGATAGAAAATGCATGTTTGTTGTTCGATAAACAACATTTGTAAAGTGATTTTTGGTAAAAAACGACAAATAGGGACTTATTTGTAAAATATTATAAAATGTGTAGAAAAGTGTGAGTAAATGAAAAATATAGGCTGTTATGTGTACAAATAATATTCGGCTAGGCTTGGGTTGGGATGAAATTGAAAGAAATTCATTTTACGAGCCTAGGGACTAAATTGTAAAATGTTAAAATGTTAGGGCAAAAATGTAATTTTTTCCATAATGTGATTTTGGATTGAATTGAATAGCTTGATGACTAAATGAGTTAAACTTCACATTATAGATCAAGAAAAACAAAGTTTGAGAGTAGATCGGGGGAAAAACAAAATAATTCACGAATAGATCCGTTTTGCCGTTTTTGCATTCGAGGTAAGTTCGTATGTTAATAAGCTTTGTTAAAATTGTATTGTAAATGCTTTAATTTATGCATGAATTGTGTATTTGGACAAATTTGGTGATGTTCTAGCAAGCGAGAAATCCCAATCGAACCTTTAGGAATAGATTAGGATACAAGTGACATGTCACTAGGGTTTTATGCTATGTGATTCGGGTGCTGGTCTTGTACGTCCTACTGGTGACTGAGTATACCAACATATGTTGCGGTTACTTGACAGCTTATGTGAGCAGCACCGGGTAGCGATGTCTTCACTAATAGCTTGTGTGAGTAGGCCTGTTGATGGCTCGAGAGCGAGCATATATGTGTTATGAGATAGAGGTAGTAATGGCGACATATGTGACACCTTGGTGTAAGATTTCCCGAGTATCCGACTGAAACACCCCTTACTTGTATCCGATACCGAGATAGGGTTTGAGGCGTTACCGACTAAAACATAAACATTCATACAAAACTAAGCCATAAATTATCGTCCAAATTAAAACCATTCATTAACATGCATATTGTCCCTTATACGTGCCTACGAGGCCCAAAACATACATTGGGTGTGATTCGGGACTAAACCGAGAACCTTTGAAACTTTTACAACACTTAGAAAAAATTTCTTAATTTGGAGGGTCACACGCTCTTGTAGGTAGGCCGTGTGGTCACACACACGCCCGTGTGGCTTGGGACACGCCCGTGTGGCTTGGGACACGCCCGTGTGGCTTGGGACACGCCCGTGTCCTCAGCCCACTCTCTGTTTATGACATCATCAACATAATAGGGTCACACGGCCAAGTCACATGCCTGTGTGCTAGGCCGTGTGGCGAATTTAGTTTTCATGAATTTTCATGAACAAGGTACAGACTTCACACGGCCAGGGCATATGTACATATCCCAAGGCCGTGTCTATCACACGACCGTGACACATGGTCGTGTCTCGTGCCCATATGTTTACTACTTGGCATTCTGTTTCTTAAAACTAAGGTGCAGGGGACACACAACCGGATCATACATGTATGGGACTGACCGTGTGTCACACACGACCTAGACACATGCTCATGTGTCTACCTGTGTGGACAACTTTGAGGCTATTTTCCAAGACAATTGCCACCCTTATTTGCACAAACACATACAAAACTTCAAAGGCACTTAACATAACATTATTAAGTACTTAGACATCATCAAATAGTCATGCTCACAATAACACCATATCAACTTATACCTGCTCATGTCACCATACCTTGTTAAGTCAAGCTTACCAAACCACATGCAATAAGTAACATTAGTTTACTCCATTTTACACATTCATATCTTAGTTAGCATCATACTAATCAAATCCTAATTAAATCATCAAGCATTCATAGCCATAACATACCTCATCACATACACACAACCATCATCCACATCACAATTGCATAAGCATATGCATGCATGAATAAATAGGCTTACAACCCAATAATCAATATAAGCCATATCTCATGGCCATATACAAAGTAATTCATCAAGTCATTATTAGCCAAAACATTGGGCCAAATTAATATGAAACATAAAAAAAAAAGACCAAGTCCCATATACATGCCATATTCAAAATATCAAAACCAATTATACCCAAATGACTAAGTTGATAGTGTGATCGATGCTCCGACGACTTTCGATCCCCGAGCTAGCTTGACGACACTATAAGGAATGAAAAGGAAAGGGTAAGCTTTAATCTTAGTAAGTTTGCATGTAAATAATAAACAACATTAAACATGACATGACATACACATAGTATATTATAAATTTGCACATAATCATCAAATTATCATAGGCATATCTTACTCATTTGCATCCTTACCGATAATGCATCATGAACCGAGCTCATTTCTCATGAGTTTTGTGTACGTACCTGTACCACTTAATAAGTAATCATAGCCTTTCACATAATTAACATAACCTTTAAATTACCTGTTGAACCACTTGGAATGCTAAAGGATACCCGGGAAATCTCGTACACCTAGTAAGATGCCAATGCCATATCCCAGATATGGTCTTACATGGGATCACACATATCGATGCCGATAGCCCAACTATGTCTTACACGATGTCCCGTATCGATGCTGTAACACCCCAAACTCGTGACCGTCACCGGATTTGAACACGTGGTGTTATCGGGCTTACTTCCCTTATTACTCTTTTTGAAACATTTGTTTTCTATTCCAGGCAGGCTAGCTAACTGCGTCACTGTCGCCTTAAAAATCATATCTCGAGTTTCAAAACTCAGAAACTGATTCCATAAATTTTCTCTGAATTTAGACTCATATATCCATCCATGGATTTATTTCTAGAATTTTTGGTAGGGAAAATTAGTACATTTTATTAGTTAAAGTCACCCATGTTACAGGGGTCGACTACACTGACCTTTGCGCATTACAACTTGAATATCTCTCTGTACAGAGCTCTAATACTGGTTCCGTTTGTTTCTAATGAAACTAGACTCAAAATGGAATCTTCACATATAAGGCATGACTTCTAATTATTTCTGGATAATTTATAGTAAATTTTCAAAGTCGAGATAGGGGATCCAGAAAGCGTTATGGCCCTGTCTCACGAGAACTTTAATATCTCTCAGTATACTGCTCATATGGTCATTTCGTTTTGTCCATATGAAAATAGATTCATCAAGGTTAAATTTCATAATTTATTCACTATTTAATTCTACTTCTACTATTTTTAGTGATTTTTCAATCTCATATCACTGCTGCTGTCTGCAACAGTTATCGCAGAGACTATGCCAATTTCATGAATCTTTCCTTGACCTTACTAATCATCCATCATACATGACACAAATTATGGCCACCTTATCAAAATTAAAGTTTCTAAGACTCGTGGCTATAGGTTCTAGCATCCCACTCAACGACCACATAGGCCCTTTTCACATGGCTTAAAGTTTACAACCCACAATTCAACAAAACATAATAGCCTATACATGCCAAATGTTCTCCTAGTTCAACTACGAAGACAATACCAAAAGATTTCCAGCCGGTGTGATGACTTCAACGACGGTTCCGAGCACGCAAACAATACGAGTCCAAGAGACCTAAAAGGGGTGACAAGAAAACACCGAGTGAGTTTATAACTCAAGAAGTCATAAGCATTCAACCACCATCCATTAATAAAGTTATCACAACATGAAACAATAAACGAGGCTAGGTACTCATCCATACGAAACTATACCATAATTCCTCGACCTTTTGGTTCAATCTCATACCAAGTCATACATCCACATTTCATATTCTACACAATAAGATATTTGAGGCATTTTCACACACTAACTCATTTTCACCACAATCACACAATTGCAATCATCACATAGATTTAAAGCTTACCAAGCTCAACCCCGAGCATGAACATATTGCCTATTCGTCATGAGCTCAAGGTACTTACCCGATCCGCTGTCCGGATTAACTCGATAATGTCGCACACTCAGTACAATTGTAATGCAAGAGCATATAGTGAATCCGCACACTTAGTGCTATATACATTCAGCTCGCACACTTAGTGCTATATAATCAAACTCGCACACTTAGTCTTGTACAATTTTAAACCCGCACACTTAGTGCCAATCTTGTCACCGTGTCCATTTATACCCGCACACTTAGTGCCGAGACCAATACCTTATGCATTTTGCTGCCTTTATACATTCAACAATGGCATCATTCCATACACATACATTTCCATTTACACATCAACTCATTTAAACACATTTGCATATATATTATGATCATTTAAATCAACACCAAATATATGCTTAATGACTTACCTCGTGTTGGGTAAAATAGTTCCAAGTAGGCTACTCGATGACCTTCGTCTTTCCCTTGCTTGATTCTCCTTCTTTGACTCCTTGAGCTTGATCAATAAATCAACTAGTTTAACCATCTTGCTAAACATTCATAATTCAACTACACATGCATATGTATGCTTGTATATTCTAAGCAACCATTCTTACTAATCACCCATTTGGTTGATTATACACATAACCGAATATGCACCAAAACTTGATTCAACATCACCTACATACTCACCCTAATGGCCAATATACTTGTAATTTTTACAAACATTCTCCAACAATTTATTCTTTAAACAAACACATTTATCATTTACTTCATAACCAAAACATCATGTGCAACGATATACACACATAGGTGCAAGGCCAATTTCAAGGTGTCCATAACCATCCAAAACACAAATTTTAACTATCATGCAAGAAGCATAAACCATGCTCATGAGCATACCATGGCCGAATACCTCACACACCATACCCTTTTAAATTTTTGGTCATGGTTAAACAAAGGACTTAATGCCCTACTCAAGAATACTAAAAAGAAATTTCAAGAGTAGTCAATCCATCATTACATGCATCATTAGCAAGCTTCACATTTAGCATGCAATGGCCTCAACACAATATCAACCTTGGCCAAAGACCATTTCCATGGCATAACAAGGATTTGAACCATGGCTAACATGAACATCAAGTTAGCAACTAAAACATGCATGAATCTAATGACACAACCTCATACATACCTTAATCTTGATGCAAGTATAGCCAAATCTCCTTCTAGATCTCTTCTAAACCAAGAAATGGAGCAAAATCCTTCCTTTTTCCCTTAGTATTTTCGGCCAAAGAATTTAGAATGGATGAACAAAATTTTTTTTCTCCTTTCTTTTCCTCTACTCACGGCAACAAGGGGGGCATCCATGCTCATTTTTTTTGTTCATTTCTTTAATGCTAGTCTTTATTTTATGACTTCCTACATACACCACTAGCAAAACATGTTGGAAACATGTTCCCTTGCCCATAACCTTGTCATGGCCGCCACTCCTCCTTAGGAAGTGGATTATTTGACATGCAACTCCACCTTTTGTTAACATGCACTAATAAGCCATTTAAAATTAGCCTATCATATTTCCCCATGTTTCACATTGATCCCTATTTAATAATTTCTCATACAATTGGTAAAATTAGAGAATGAAACTTCCACATATGCATGCACACACATAGTAAGCATAGAATATAACAATTAATTATTTTATGACTTCGGTTTAGTGGTCCCGAAACCACTTTCCGACTAGGGTCAATTTAGGTGTCACAACTCTCCCCACTTAAGAAATTTTCGTCCCAAAATCTTACCGTAAATAGGCTCGGTATCGCTCTTTCATAGAGTCCTCAAGTTCCCAAGTGGCTTCTTCCATCTCGTGTTTATGCCACAACACCTTCACTAATGGGATTTTCTTGTTTCGTAGCTCTTTTACTTCACGCATCGAATGCGAACCCTCTTCTTCGTAGCTCAAGTTAGGCTGAATCTCAATCTCGATGGAGTGATTACGTGTGACGGTCGACCTATATCGTCAAGCATCGAGACATGGAAAACGCTAGAATCTTTTCGATCTCGGGGCAAAATTAATCGATATGCGATCGCCCAACTCGTTCGGATACTTCATATAGCCCGATGAACCTCGGACTCAACTTGCCCTTATGACCAAATCGAGCACCTTCTTCCAAGGTGAAACTTTGAGAAAGACCTTGTCTCCAACCCGATATTCGATGTCTTTTCTTTTCAAACCGCATACGACTTTTGGCGATCCAAGCGACTTTCAAACTTTCACGAATTACTCGAACTTTTGCTCGGCATCCTTAACCAAATCAACCTCAAGATTTTTCCTTCACTAAGTTCACCAGAATAATGGGATACGGCATTTACGATCGTATAAAGCCTCGTAAGGCGCCATCTTAATACTTGATTGAAAGCTATTGTTGTGCTTAATTCAACCAAAGGTAAATACCGCTCCCATGAACCACTAAACTTAAGGATGCAACATCTCAACATATCCTCGAGTATTTGAATTACCCGCTCGGATTGACCATTAGTTTGGGGTGAAAAGTGCTAAAATGCGACTTGGTACCCAAAGCCTCTTGCAATTTCTTCCAAAATCGCGATGTAAATCTTGGGTCTCTATCCGACACGATAGAAATAGGTACCCCATGCAATCGAACAATTTGGGAGACGATAATTCGCCAATTTATCAAGCTTAAAAATCCGTGCGGACAGAATAAAATGAGCAGACTTGGTCATCTATCAACAATGACCTGCATCGAGTCTTTCTTATTCGAGTCAATGGTAACCTGCACATAAAGTCCATTGTTACTCGATCCCGCTTCCATTCGGGTATCGTGATCGGTCAAGTAATCTTGAAGGCACTTGATGCTCCGCTTTCACTTGTTGACATATTAAACATCTCAAACAAAGTCGAGATGTCTCATTTCATACCATGCCACCAAAACCGACGTTTCAAATCGTTGTACATCTTCGTACTCCCGGGTGGATTGCCATTTGGCTACAATGGGCTTCGCTCGTAATTATCGAAATAAGTTCAATTCTTTGGAACACAGACGACTTCGAACCTCACAATCGTCATCATCGATTTGAAATTATGAGTCCTTGTTCGAACACACTCACTGTTTTGCAACCAACTCATTGTCGACTTTTCGAGCTTCACGAATTTGACGATCAATAATGGTTTGGCTTTCAATTCAGCTACTAACACATTGTCGGGTAGAATGCATAAGTGTACATTCATCGTCATGAAGCAAATAGTGATTTACGACTTAAGGCGTCCGCAACCACATTAGCCTTTCCGGGTGATAGTCAATGACCACTCATAATCCTTTAACACTCGAGCCAACGTCTTTGTCGCGGATTTAAGTCTCTTTGAGTCATCAAGTATTTGAGACTTTTGTGATCCGAATACACATGGCACTTCTCACCAAATAAGTAATGTCGCCATATCTTTAAGGCGAATACGATGGCGACCAATTCGAGATCATGGGTCGGATAATTTTTCTCATGTGGCTTTAATTGTCTCGACGATAGGCCACAACTCGCCCTTCTTGCATCAATACGCAACCCAACCCAAGTAGGGATGCGCCACTATAAATGACAAGCTCTTTGCCCGATTCGGGTTGCACTAGAATTGGGGCTTCACCAAATAAGTTTTCAGTTGATTGAAACTTTTCGACATTTCTCCGTCCATTCAACTTAACATCTTTTGGGTAGTTTCGTCATCGGTGCAACTATCATCGAAAAACCTTTACAAATCATCGGTAATAACCGCAAGCCCCAAAAAGCTCCTAACTTCGGTAACATTCATGGAGGTTTCCAATCGACTATGGCGAAATTTTGTTCGGGTCCACCGACACCGATGCGGACACCACGTGCCCCAAAAGCTAACCTCTTTCAACCAAAATTCACATTTCTTGAACTTTGCGATAATCGCTTATCTCGTAAAATTTGCAACACTAGCCTCGGTGCTCAAGATGTTCGGTTTCATCTCTCGAATAGACCAAAATGTCATCGATAAATACAACTACGAACCGATCCAAGTATGGCTGAAAATTCTATTCATTAAATCCATAAATATCGCAGGGCATTAGTAAGCCCAAACGGCATCACCAAGAATTCAGAGTGACCGTACCTCGCTCTTAAAGCGGTTTTGGGTATGTCCTATTCTCGGACCCTCAACTGATAGTACCCCGACCTCAAATCTATCTTTGAAAACACTGAGGCTCCCTTTAATTGATCAAACAAATCGTCAATTTGTGGCAATGGATATTTATTCTTTACCATCACTTTATTGAGTTGACGATAGTCGATGCACAACCTCATGGTTCCGTCCTTCTTTTTCACAAACAATACAGGTGCGCCCCATGGAGAAAAACTCGGTCGAGCGAAACCTCTATCCGTCAATTCTTGCAATTGAACCTTCAATTCCTTTAATTCCGTTAATGCCATACGACACGGGCTATTGAAATCGGCGTAGTACCCGGTACAACTTCGATGTCAATTCCACTTTTCAACCGGTGGCAATCCGGTAACTCCTCAAGAAAAACATCTGAATACTCACAAACCATCGTACCGATTCGAAGTTTCCTTTCCGTCTCTTTACTTTCAAACACATACGCAAGGTATGTTTCACACCCTTTTCACATACCTCCGAGCGGTCATAGAAGATATTATCGCTGGCACCCTTTTAAATCGAGAGACTCGACTCGGACTACCTCATTATTTGCACTCCTCAAATCAATGGTTTTCCTTTTACGATCCCATTTGCATCATGTACGGTCACCAATCCATACTAAGAATAACATCGAATTCATCAAATGGTAGAAGCATCGATCGGTAAAAACAGATTCTCGAATTATTAGGGGCATCTCTTGCACACTTTATCAACGAGTACGTATTGACCCAAAGGGTTTGACACTGAATTACGAACTCAAGAGACTCAACGGTAGAGTCTTCTTGGATGCTAAGGTTTCACATACATATGAATGAGTAGAGCCGGGTCAATCAATGCAATCACACTAGTATCAAAGAGAGTAAAAGTACCGGTGATAACGTCGGGGAGGATGCCTCCTCTCGTGCTGGATGGCATATGCTCTAGCAGAGCACGGGTCTCGGATCGGACAGTTGTATTAGAGGCTCTCTCTCGATTACCACCCCTACCTCCGAGAAATTCTGGGGCCTACCTCCACCGTCGCTCCACTAGGTCTTGCACCTTGCGCCTTATTCCTCTCATCTAGCTCCGTGCAATCTCTAATGAAGTGGTCCTTGAACCGCATCCATAAACAGCCCTATTAACAGACTTACCCCAACATTCACCTAGGTGTCGTCTTCCACATTGGGGGCATTCAGTCTCTCTTGACGATTATTGCCCACACTAGCTACCAAGTAGCTCGGAGTCCGTCAATGGTCGGGCTCTAATGGAAATTGCCGCATCGTCCTCGACTTCTTGGTGTCCTCCACGAACCTCTTTACACCGAGAACGGAGCTTTACTCGTCGATCTTTACGGTAATCTCTTGATTCAAATTCAGCCTTCTTTTTCTCCTTCCCAACTTCTTCCGCTTTGCGTGCTCGTTCGACTAGTGTCACGAACTCCTTTATCTCCAAAATTCCCACTAGTAACTTTAACTCTTCATTCAATCCTTCTTCAAATCTTTTGCACATCGCAACCTCATCAGCCACACACTCCCGAGCATACCGACTAAGTCTTACGAACTCATGTTCAGATTCGACATCTGATCATCCGCCTTGCTTGAGTTCCAAGAATTCCTTACGCTTCGATCGATGAACCATTGACTAATGTATTTCTTTCAAAATTGGATTGAAAGAAATCCCATGTAACTCGCTCATTTGGGACTATGGAAATTAAAGTCCTCCACCAATAGTAAGTCGAGTCTCTTAACAAGGATATAGCACACTTAAGACATTCATCGGGTGTGCATGACGGTTTATCTAACACTCTAATGGTGTTATCGAGCGTAACTCGGCCTTTTCGGCATCATCAAGAACTATGGCCTTGAACTCCTCGGCCCCACACTTCCTAATCAAGTCCACGGTGGTTTACTCAACCTCACAAGATTAGTGCTGGAGGCATTGCGGGCTCTTGGGGTGGGGTATTTGAATTCGGAATGGTTGGACAGCCGGATTGGTTCGGGCATATTATGCGACCCACTCATTCATCATGGTGAAGAAGGCTTGTTTTGCCCTTCATTTTGATTATTCGCGGATGACCGAGGCTCAACAGCGGTGTCCCTTGCAGAGAGCAGCCGCTACACTTTCAACGTCATCCGCCAAGGGTCTCTCTACCGGGTTCCATTTGCTACCCAAGACAAAAATTTCAACCGTCAAGTCATCACATTATTAAGCACTAACAATTTGGCATGTATAGCTAGACTCACACGCGCTATGGTAGTCCTAGAACTGACTAAACCATAGCTCTGATACCAATTAAATGTAACACCCCAAACCCGTGACCGTCACCGGATTTGAACACGTGGTGTTATCGGGCTTACTTCCCTTATTACTCTTTTTGAAACATTTGTTTTCTGTTCTAGGCAGGCTAGCTAACTGCGTCACTGTCGCCTTAAAAATCATATCTCGAGTTTCAAAACTCGGAAACTGATTCTGTAAATTTTCCCTGAATTTAGACTCATATATCCATCCATGGATTTATTTCTAGAATTTTTGGTCAGGCCAATTAGTACAGTTTATTAGTTAAAGTCACCCATGTTACAGGGGTCGACTACACTGACCTTCACGCGTTACAACTTGAATATCTCTCTGTACAGGGCTCTAATACTGGTGTCGTTTGTTTCTAATGAAACTAGACTCAAAATGGAATCTTCAAATATAAGGCATGACTTCTAATTCTTTCTGGATAATTTATAGTAAATTTTCAAAATCGAGATAGGGGATCCAGAAAGTGTTCTGGCCCTGTCTCACGAGAACTTTAATATCTCTCAGTATACTGCTCATATGGTCGTTTCGTTTTGTCCATATGAAAATAGATTCATCAAGGTTAAATTTCATAATTTATTCACTATTTAATTCTACTTCTACTATTTTTAGTGATTTTTCAATCTCATATCACTGCTGCTGTCTGCAACAGTTACTGCAGGAGACTATGCCAATTTCATGAATCTTTCCTTGACCTTACTAATCATCCATCATACATGACACAAATTATGGCCACCTTATCAAAATTAAAGTTTCTAAGACTCGTGGCTATAGGTTCTAGCATCCCACTCAACGACCACATAGGCCCTTTTCACATGGCTTAAAGTTTACAACCCACAATTCAACAAAACATAATAGCCTATACATGCCAAATGTTCTCCTAGTTCAACTACGAAGACAATACCAAAAGATTTCCAGCGGTGTGATGACTTCAACGACGATTCCGAGCACGTAAACAATACGAGTCCAAGAGACCTAAAAGGGGTGACAAGAAAACACCGAGTGAGTTTATAACTCGATAAGTCATAAGCATTCAACCACCATCCATTAATAAAGTTATCACAACATGAAACAATAAACGAGGCTAGGTACTCATCCATACCGAAACTATACCATAATTCCTCGGACCTTTCGGTTCAATCTCATACCAAGTCATACATCCACATTTCATATTCTACACAATAAGATATTTGAGGCATTTTCACACACTAACTCATTTTCACCACAATCACACAATTGCAATCATCACATAGATTTAAAGCTTACCAAGCTCAACCCGAAAGCATGAACATATTGCCTATTCGTCATGAGCTCAAGGTACTTACCCGATCCGCTGTCCGGATTAACTCGATAATGTCGCACACTCGGTGCCAATTGTAATGCAAGAGCATATAGTGAATCCGCACACTTAGTGCTATATACATTCAGCTCGCACACTTAGTGCTATATAATCAAACTCGCACACTTAGTGCTGTACAATTTTAAACCCGCACACTTAGTGCCAATCTTGTCACCGTGTCCATTTATACCGCACACTTAGTGCCGAGACCAATACCTAATGCATTTTGCTGCCTTTATACATTCAACAATGGCATCATTCCATACACATACATTTCCATTTACACATCAACTCATTTAAACACATTTGCATATATATTATGATCATTTAAATCAACACCAAATATATGCTTAATGACTTACCTCGTGTTGGGTAAAATAGTTCCAAGTAGGCTACTCGATGACCTTCGTCTTTCCCTTGCTTGATTCTCCTTCTTTGACTCCTTGAGCTTGATCAATAAATCAACTAGTTTAACCATCTTGCTAAACATTCATAATTCAACTACACATGCATATGTATGCTTGTATATTCGCAACCATTCTTACTAATCACCCATTTGGTCGATTATACACATAACCGAATATGCACCAAAAACTTGATTCAACATCACCTACATACTCACCCTAATGGCCGAATATACTTGCAATTTTTACAAACATTCTCCAACAATTTATTCTTTAAACAAACACATTTATCATTTACTTCATAACCAAAACATCATGTGCAACGTATATACACACATAGGTGCAAGGCCGAATTTCAAGGTGTCCATAACCATCCAAAACACAAATTTTAACTATCATGCAAGAAGCATAAACCATGCTCATGAGCATACCATGGCCGAATACCTCACACACCATACCCCTTTTAAATTTTTGGTCATGGTTAAACAAAGGACTCAATGCCCTACTCAAGAATACTAAAAAGAAATTTCAAGAGTAGTCAATCCATCATTACATGCATCATTAGCAAGCTTCACATTTAGCATGCAATGGCCTCAACACAATATCAACCTTGGCCAAAGACCATTTCCATGGCATAACAAGGATTTGAACCATGGCTAACATGAACATCAAGTTAGCAACTAAAACATGCATGAATCTCATGACACAACCTCATACATACCTTAATCTTGATGCAAGTATAGCCAAATCTCCTTCTAGATATCTTCTAAACCAAGAAATGGAGCAAAAATCCTTCCTTTTTCCCTTAGTATTTTCGGCCAAAGAATTTAGAATGGATGAACAAAAATTTTTTTTTTCTCCTTTCTTTTTCCTCTACTCACGGCAACAAGGGGGGGCATCCATGCTCATTTTTTTTTGTTCATTTCTTTAATGCTAGTCTTTATTTTATGACTTCCTACATACACCACTAGCAAAACATGTTGGAAACATGTTCCCTTGCCCATAACCTTGTCATGGCCGGCCACTCCTCCTTAGGAAGTGGATTATTTGACATGCAACTCCACCTTTTTGTTAACATGCACTAATAAGCCATTTAAAATTAGCCTATCATATTTCCCCATGTTTCACATTGATCCCTATTTAATAATTTCTCATACAATTGGTAAAATTAGAGAATGAAACTTCCACATATGCATGCACACACATAGTAAGCATAGAATATAACAATTAATTGTTTTTATGACTCGGTTTAGTGGTCCCGAAACCACTTTCCGACTAGGGTCAATTTAGGGCTGTCACAGATGCCATGTCCTAGACATGGTCTTACATGAAATTACATATCGATGCCATATCCCAGATATGGTCTTACATGAAATCACACATAAGCCTAATGTCATGACATTTCTATCCTATCTATTCTTGAGGTTTGTAACATCCTGATTTTCGGGTTTTTCGCGATTCTTGATATTTTAAGTAAATTTCTAAAATTTGGTAGGTGATGATGGAATTCATAATTTGGGTGTGTAAATGGGCTTATGGAAGGCCCATGAGTTGGCCAAAACCTGGTGGAATTTTTAAATTTTGGACTTAGGAGTTAGGGGTTCTGGCTAGGTGCCCTTATATTAAGTTGTGGGTAAAGTGTATCACAAAAGATCCTCCGCAAAGTGGCTAAGTGGCGCCACTAGGGAGCTTTAAAGGTGGCGTGTAAGTGTTGGGGAAGACACAGGATCGATTCCTGTGTTGGCAAATAGGAGTATTTATTTTTGTGCGGGAAGGGTAAGTGTTGGAACACGAGTGGATTCTCGTAAGAGGAGAGAGTTGGATCAAGTCAAATGCATAAATTAAGGAGGGATAAGGGAGAGATTTTAGGGATGTGATATGGAGATAGAGTTGGCGAATAAGGGAGTTTGGAGAGGGATTTTGGCGGAGGGTATTAGGTTAGTAATTTGGCATTAGGGTCTTAGTTGTGCCAATTTTGTTCCTTGGTGTGTAGTTTTCTCTCTTTCTTTTCCAGCCGAATCTACCTCCCTTCTACTCAATTTTCTTCCTTTTCTTTCTTTCAAAATCAGCCCACTATTTCCTTTCATTCACCATTGTTTTCCCTTATCTCTATTTTTTGCCAAGTCTTAAAAGTCGAATCAAGAAAACAGGGGTGCTGATTCTTTGTGACCAACAACCTTTTCTTCCTTCTCAATAGTTGGCGTTCGATTCCCTTACCTTTTAGGCATCCGAATTCAAGAGGAGAAAGACTGTGGTAAGTGTTCAAACTCTAAACAATTCCTAGTGTAGCTTTGGTCAAAAGTCAAACTCCAAGTTTAGGGAGATGGCGAATATGGGCATAGACTCTATGGGGTCTTCTTTTAATATTTTTGGTTTATTTATTGAAGGAGCAGCAAGGTGTAGTGTCGATTTGGAGTAGCTTGGATTGCCGGAGTAGCTAGGCCTAGTCATCAATCGCGACAAAGGTAAGGTGCCTAAGGCCATTATGGATGGTGGTAGAATGTGTAAGTGTTAATATTGGAAAGTTCTGGATTTGGTTCAATTATTGCGAGCTGATCTATTTAACAATTGATTATAGGAGAAATCGCATAGGAGATCTCGTCAAGGAATATCGCAAATTAGGTGTGTAACGAACCCTTTCATAGCTTAAAACGATAAAATGACGAAAAGTCAAATGCCAAATTCGGCATTTCGAGGACTTGTGAGCAATGACGCTCACTAGTTAGTCGAATCGATGAGACGGTGATCGAGAACGATGGAAATGGTAAGAATGTGATTTTGGCGTTCTTGGTAAGTTGGGCCTCGGGTCAAGTGGGGCCCATTGGGCTTTCGGGCCCATTTGGGTAAAATTGGTAGAAAACGAAATCTATTATATGGCATGAAAAGACCGTTAAAACCGTTATGGAATATAGGCTAAATGGGCCTAGATGACGAAATTGGCTAAGTAGGGCCCATTAGGGTTTTAGGCCCAATAACTCGATTTCGCTAAAATGGGCCGAATCACTGTTTGCACCCATGGATTGTTAGTAATCGTTAATGAACATGGAAACCCTAATTTTGGTACCGAATCACTTGTTTGCACCCATGGATTGTTAGTAATCGTTAATGAACATGGAAACCCTAATTTTGGTAAAATTATGAGATTACCCTTATACCATGAAAATGATCGTTTTGCCCTAGGTAAAATGACCATTATACCCCTAGGGTTTATGTCCGATTTTAATACATGGGATTTTGATAAATATGGTATGTATGAGATGCACATGACATGTATGATATGCACATGATATGTGTGATATGCACATGAATGTTCATAAATGCATTGGGTTGGGTTTTTATATGGATGGAGGAAGTGCAAAAGGGCTTATGCCCCGATTATCAAAAGGGCTTATGCCCGATTATCAAAAGGGCTTATGCCCCGATTATAAAAGGGCTTATGCCCCGATTATTGAAAGGGCTTTTTCCCGATTATTAAAAGAGGCTAGGCCTCCGGTTATATGATAAAGCACTATCTTGCCGGTGGAGAATATGGCGGGGTGGGTCGAGTTAATCCCCACATGGTGTGTTGGTTGGTACGGTGGAGAGTAGCGGATGGTGGGTTGAGTAGTCTCCCAAATGGGTTGCATTCTTTCATTGAAATTATATGTGATATTGAAATGGGCCTAAGGGCCATACCGTTTCTGATAAAGGCTTCGCCCGATAATATGAAATATGAAAAGGCTTGCCCAAGATTATGAAATATGAAATATGAAAAGGGCTACTGCCCAAATGCATGATTGAGATTGGATTTGGGCTTAGACCCAACAGTAGTTATTGTTTTGGGCTCTGAAAGGGCTTGTTATACACTGAGTTTCCAAACTCACCCCCTTTCCTTAACCTTGCGGTGAGCCTTGATGTGGGGACTTGGTAGGAGGGATTGAGTGGCCACGGTGATCGTCTTGGGCTTTAAATAAAGTGTTGGTTTCGTTTAATTTCCTTTAACTATTATTTATTTTGGGTTGCAATAAGGCCAATTTTAACTTTTCTTTTATTTTTTTAGGGATTATTTTAATTTTAATAACTTTAAAATTGGTTAATTATTATTCAAATGGGCTAGACTTAGGACGTGTTTTCAAAATGATACTTGTTTTCAAATTATCTCAACACCACGATTCATCGGTTAATCAAAGACGTCCACTTAAGCAATTTAAACTCGAAATGACAAAGTGTGGCTATGGTTGTGGGCATGTCTAGATTGGATCCAATTAAAGAGCTTGGTACTTAGCGGCCTTCATGGCTCACCTCCCGCCTCGGATACCTACACGGTGCTTAGCTTCCATACACTTTGTTAACTCAAACAAAACATATGGCTTTTAAAACTCTAAAATGAAACTTCAGATTTTTAACTCCGATGTGGCACGTCAAATTTGGCCATAACGTCTGGGCGGGTTTGGGGTGTTACATTTAGTGGTATCGAGCCTAGGTTGCAACAACTCTTTGTGGATCGAGTCTAAAAATGTTTTGAAACTTAGGCCTAAGAAGGGTATTTTTGGAAATGGTTTCGAAAAGTTCATTTTAAAGATGTTTTATTGAAATATATGTTAAAAAGGTACCGATCTTCTGTTTTAATCAAGGGTTCAAAATAAAGGAGTTTTCAAATCAAAGTTTTGAATTTCTATTTTCGATAATCAAAACATGGTTTTTTGGAGAAAGAAGTGGCGATTGAATCCCGGCACCAAGTCGTAAGTATATTTTCCTTACAATATATGATCTTGATATGATATTATGAATAGTCTTTGAGACCCTACTATGATACCTTAGCTAGGTAGAGTCGTAAGCAGTAGGAATGAGGCGTAGCTAGGCTATGATGATCGAAAACAATCCTTGAACCGCTATATCTACATAAGACATTTTCTTAATAAGCGGTGGAACGTTATACTAATTTCATAAAATTAAATAAATCGATAATTCGATATGAGTACTAGAGGAGCTCGTGGACGAGGCCGCAGACGTGGTCGCGGAAGGGTGCAAGTGAATCTTCATCCTCGGGGCATAGGCCGGTGAGAGCCAGTGTGCTGCAAGCAATGGAGACCGGGTCTTATGATCGGGTCATGGGGATGACGCTTTATCCCAAGCCATGTTAAGGGTTTTAGAAAGAGTGGTGGAGCTAGTATTGGGACGGTGAATAGGGGTCTATATCGGAGCGACTCAAGCCAACGGAGCGGAGGTATTTAGGTGTATCTCGAGTGGCCCGAATGTGGAAGAATATTGGTGGAGGCTCTGAGCGGATCATGGACGATCTAGGCGCTCGATGGAGCAAAAGTGAAAGGAGTGTCGCATTGCTACGTGATGAAGCATACCGATGGTGGATCACCGTAGGGAGAGTACCCCAATTGAGCAAGTGGCGGGAATTGTTCAAAGCGCCTTTAAAGGGAGGTATGTTGGAGCAAGCTATGTGGATGCTCGTCGAAAGGAATTCTTGAATCGACTCAAGGTGATAAGGCGTAGGCAGTATGAGGCGTAATTTTTGAGGTGAGTCGATATGCTAGTGGTATAGTGGTAAGCGAATCTGAAGCAAAGGTCCGCTTCGAGGATGGTCTCGCGATGAGCTTAGGATATTGATAGCTCCACGGAGGAGCGTGGTTTTCTTTGCTTTGGTAGAAAAGGCTAAGATAGCCGAGGAGGTGAAGTGAGTGAGCGAGAATCGTGAGAAGGATCAACCAGATTTAAGAGGATTTGGACCCTCGAGTGCCACGAATCGAAGTGTTAAAAGAGCAAGGATGGAGGAACCGGTTCGAGCGGTTCGATAAATACTTATAGACCACGGGCTTGTAGGGACTGTGGTAGGGTGCATATGGGGAGTCTTTGAAGAAGCTGGAGCATGTTTTGATGTGGGTCAAAGGAGCATAAATTGAGAGAGTGTCCTCGGAGGGCATTTCGAGAGCTAGCGGCAGAGCAAAGGGATGTCCAACCACGGCGAGGAGGACCACCACCACAGAGGGTTGTGGGCAAGGTAGAGGTGGCAATGGTAATGGACGAGGAGGTGGGGCACTGGCGAGGTGCTGGTCATCTTGGCTTCGACAACCGCGCCTGGTTTATGTTGCACGACGTCATGAGGAGGGTGGCGCTCGATGTTATAACTGTACGTTCTTCATTCATAGCATGCCTTACATTGCTTTGATTGATGTGGGTTCCACCCACTCGTATGTTGCTTGTGATGTATCGGGGCTTTGGATGTGCTTCGAGAAGACCGTGAGTGGGGTATCGATAATAAGTCCATTGGGACATTCGGTTAAGGTAGATAAAATTTTAGGCGATCTGATTAGTGACACAAGATAAAATCTTTGAAGGAGATTTGATGGAGCGCCATTTCGGGATTTTGATCTTATTTTGGGAATGGATTGGTTAGCTAAGCACAAGGCGACGTTGGATTGTCTTGCAAAGAGGATGGTACTAAGAACTGTCGAAGATGAGGAGATAATGGTCATAGGGGAATGAAGGATTATTTATCCAATGTTGTTTGACGTTAAGAGCGAGAAGTTGATCCGGAAAGGTTGTAAGGCGACTTGGCCTTTGTAAGTCAAACGGGACTTGAGGAGATAACGGTGGAGTCGATTAGGACTATTAAGGAATTTCAGGATGTATTTCGGATGAACTTCTGGATTACCCCAACAGAGAAGTCGAGTTTGGAATCGACTTACTACTACGGAACAGACTCTGTGTCCATTACGCCTTATCGATGGCACCAAAGGAGTTGGTAGAATTGAAAGCTCGATTCAAGAGTCTGTTGGATAGAGGTTTATAAGACCAAGTGTTTCTCCGTGGGGTGCACCAAGATCTTTGTTAAGTAAAGAAGAAAGATGGGACTATGACTGTTCGATTGAGTACCACCCAGGTAAGGCGAATGTCGTGGCTAATGCGCTAAGTCGAAGAGCTGTGGCGGAATTAAAGGCGATGTTTGCTCGTCTAAGTTTGTATGCCGACGGGAGTTTGTTGGTAGAGTTACAGGTGAGACCGACTTGGGTAGAACAGATTAAGAAGCAACAGTTGGAGGACGAGTCGTTGGTTGCTCGGTTTCGGCAAGTTGAGAAGGGGGAGAATCCTGACTTTGGGTTAAATAGTGAGGGAGTTCTTTGTTTTTGAGGAAGAATTTGTATGCCGAAAGACTCCGACTTGAGATTGATGATTTTGAAAGAGGCACATAATGGACCTTGTGCTATGCATCTAGGAGGGAGTAAGTTGTATCGAGACTTGCGAGAGCAATATTGGTGGCCTGGGCTTAAGTGAGAAGTGACCGAATTTGTTGGGAGATGTTTGACATGTCAACAAGTGAAGGCCGAGCATCAACTACCTTCGGGATTGTTACAGCCGGTAAAGATACCACTTTGGAAGTGGGAAAGGGTAACTATGGACTTTGTAAGTGGGTTGCCGTTGACACCTTCTAAGAAGGATTCGGTTTGGGTGATTGTGGATAGACTCACGAAATCTACTCATTTCATACCTGTCCGGACCGATTACTTACTTCAGAAGTTGGCCAGATTGTATGTGGCGGAAATAGTACGGTTGCATGGTGTGCCAGTATCGATAATTTCAGACCGAGACCCAAGGTTTACATCTCAATTTTGGCAGAAGTTGCATGAGGCATTGGGAACGCGATTGGATTTCAATCGACTTTTCACCCTCGATCGGATGGGCGATCGAGAGAGGTTATTCAGATTTTAGAGGATATGTTGAGGGTTGTGCTATTGAGTTTAAAGGCATTGGGAGGACCATTTGCCCTTAGCGGAGTTCGCGTATAACAACAGTTATCAAGCAAGTATTGAGATGGCTCCATATGAGGCACTATATGGGCGAAGGTGTCGCCGCCTACTTGTTGGGCGTAATTGGGGAAAGGCAAATACTTGGACCGAGTTGGTAGCGAACATGAAGACAAGATTAAGGTAATCGGGAAGAGGTTAAAGAGGCGGCGGATCGACAAAAGTCTTATGCCGATCTGAAGCGTAAGGATATTGAATATGCGGTAGGAGACATGGTCTTTTGAAAGTTTCGCCTTGGAAGAAGATCTTGAGATTTGGTAAGAAGGGTAAGTTGAGCCCACGGTTTATTGGGCCTTACCGAATCATTAAGCGGATAGGGCGGTGGCTTATCACTAGAGTTACCTCGAATCGGATCGCATTCACGATGTCTTCCATGTGTCCATGCTAAAGCGATATCGTTCGACCCAACTCATATCGTGCGATTCGTAAATTGAGGTACAGTCGATTTGACCTTCAAGAGGAACTGTGCAAATACTTGATCGTGATGTCAAGGTGTTGAGAAGGAGGTCATCCAGTTGGTGAAGGTACTTTGGAGGAACCATGGCAAGGAAGAAGCTACTTGGGAGACCGAAGAGCCAATGCGTCAGCAGTACCCTCAACTGTTTGGACCAGGTAAATTTTGAGGCCGAAATTTCTTTAAGGAGGGTAGAGTTGTAACATCCTGATTTTCGGGTTTTTCGCGATTCTTGATATTTTAAGTAAATTTCTAAAATTTGGTAGGTGATGATGGAATTCATAATTTGGGTGTGTAAATGGGCTTATGGAAGGCCCATGAGTTGGCCAAAACCCGGTGGAATTTTTAAATTTTGGACTTAGGAGTTAGGGGTTCTGGCTAGGTGCCCTTATATTAAGTTGTGGGTAAAGTGTATCACAAAAAGATCCTCTGGCAAAGTGGCTAAGTGGACGCCACTAGGGAGCTTTAAAGGTGGCGTGTAAGTGTTGGGGAAGACACAGGATCGATTCCTGTGTTGGCAAATAGGAGTATTTATTTTGTGCGGGAAGGGTAAGTGTTGGAACCCGAGTGGATTCTATAAGAGGAGAGAGTTGGATCAAGTCAAATGCATAAATTAAGGAGGGATAAGGGAGAGATTTTAGGGATGTGATATGGAGATAGAGTTGGCGAATAAGGGAGTTTGAGAGGGATTTTCGGCAGAGGGTATTAGGTTAGTAATTTCGGCATTAGGGTCTTAGTTGTGCCGATTTTGTTCCTTGGTGTGTAGTTTTCTCTCTTTCTTTTCCAGCCTAATCTACCTCCCTTCTACTCAATTTTCTTCCTTTTCTTTCTTTCAAAATCAGCCCACTATTTCCTTTCATTCACCATTGTTTTCCTTATCTCTATTTTTGCCGAAGTCTTAAAAAGCGAATCGAGTGAAGATAGGGGTGCCGATTCTTTGTGACCAGCAAACTTTTCTTCCTTCTCAATAGTTGGCGTTCGATTCCCTTACCTTTTAGGCATCCGGATTCAAGAGGAGAAAGACGTGGTAAGTGTTCAAACTCTAAACAATTCCTAGTGTAGCTTTGGTTAAAAGTGAAACTCCAAGTTTAGGGAGATGGCGAATATGGGCATAGACTCTATGGGGTCTTCTTTTAATATTTTTGTTTATTTATTGAAGGAGCAGCAAGGTGTAGTGTCGATTTGGAGTAGCTTGGATCACGGAGTAGCTAGGCCTAGTCATCAATCGCGACAAAGGTAAGGTGCCTAAGGCCATTATGGATGGTGGCCGAATGTGTAAGTGTTAATATTGGAAAGTTCTGGATTTGGTTCAATTATTGCGAGCTGATCTATTTAACAATTGATTATAGGAGAAATCGCATAGGAGATCTCGTCAAGGAATATCGCAAATCAGGTGTGTAACGAACCCTTTCATAGCTTAAAGCGATAAAATGCCGAAAAGCGAAATGCCGAAATTCTGGCATTTCGAGGACTTGTGAGCAAGCTTAACGCTCACTAGTTAGTTAGAATTGATGAGACGGTGATCGAGAACGATGGAAACGGTAAGAATGTGATTTTGGCGTTCTTGGTAAGTTGGGCCTCGAGGGGTCAAGTGGGGCCCATTGGGCTTTCGGGCCCATTTGGGTAAAATTGGTAGAAAACGAAATCATTATATGGCTTGATAAGACTGTTAAAACCGTTATGGAATATAGGCTAAATGGGCCTAGATGACGAAATTGGCTAAGTAGGGCCCATTAGGGGTTTTAGGCCCAATAATTCGATTTCGCTAAAAATGGGCCAGAATCACTGTTTGCACCCATGGATTGTTAGTAATCGTTAATGAACATGGAAACCCTAATTTTTGGTAAAATTATGAGATTACCCTTATACCATGAAAATGACCGTTTTGCCCCTAGGTAAAATGACCATTATACCCCTAGGGTTTATGTATGATTTTAATACATGGGATTTTGATAAATATGGTATGTATGAGATGCACATGACATGTATGATATGCACATGATATGTATGATATGCACATGAGATGTTCATAAATGCATTGGGTTGGGTTTTTATATGGATGGAGGAAGTGCAAAAGGGCTTATGCCCCAGTTATCAAAAGGGCTTATGCCCCAGTTATCAAAAAGGGCTTATGCCCCAGTTATAAAAGGGCTTATGCCCCGATTATTGAAAAGGATTTTGCCCGATTATTAAAAGAGGCTAGGCCTCCAGTTATATGATAAAGCAGCTATGCTGCCAGTGGAGAGTATGGCGGGGTGGGTCGAGTTAATCCCCACATGGTGTGTTGGTTGGTACGGGTGGAGAGTAGCGGATGGTGGGTTGAGTAGTCTCCCCAAATGGGTTGCATTCTTTCATTGAAATTATATGTGATATTGAAATGGGCCTAAGGGCCATACTGTTTACAGTAAAGGCTTCGGCCCAGTAATATGAAATATGAAAAGGCTTCGGCCCAGTATTATGAAATATGAAATATGAAAAGGGCTACTGACCAAATGCATGATTGAGATTGGATTTGGGCTTAGACCCAATAGGTCGTTATTGTTTTGGGCTCGAAAGGGCTTGTTGCACACTGAGTTTCCAAACTCACCCCCTTTCCTTAACCTTGCAGTGAGCCTTGATGTGGGGACTTGGGCGGAGGGATTCAGAGTGGCCATGGTGATCGTCTTGGGCTTTAAATAAAGTGTTGGTTTCGTTCAATTTCCTTTAACTATTATTTATTTTGGGTTGTAATAAGGCCAATTTTAACTTTTCTTTTATTTCTTTTGGGATTATTTTAATTTTAATAACTTTAAAATTGGTTAATTATTATTCAAATGGGCTAGACTTAGGGCGTGTTTTCAAAATGATACTTGTTTTCAAATTATCTCAACACCACGATTCATCGGTTAATCAAAGACGTCCACTTAAGCGAATTTAAACTCGAAATGACAAAGTGTGGCTATGGTTGTGGGCATGTCTAGGATTGGATCCAATTGAAGAGCTTGGTACTTAGCGACCTTCATGGCTTACCTCCTCTGCCTCGGATACCTACGGTGCTTAGCTTCCATACACTTTGTTAACTCAGCAAAACATATGGCTTTTAAAAACTCTAAAACGAAACTCAGATTTTTAACTCTGATGTGGCACGTCAAATTTGTCCATAACGTCTGGGCCGGGTTTGGGGTGTTACAAGGTTCATCTGGGAATTTTATCACATCAAATCTTCGTCGAATGTATTCATAAAAATAATTAAACAAATCATACAATATCAAATAATAAATGCATAATATAAACTTGCATTATTTACACACGAACTTACCTCGGTACAAAATATGGACAACTAATTCGATCTAGTCCAAAATCTTGTTCTTTCCTCGGTTTATGTCCGGACTCTGTTTTTCTTGATCTATAATAGCAAATTTAGCTCATCATATTGTTCAAATCAGTCCAAAAACCACACTTCGGCAAAATTATAGTTTTTTTGCCCCTAAACTTTCACATATTTACAAATTAGTCTGTAACAGCCTGGTTTTAGCTAAATCAAAATAGTGGTTTCGAGACTAAAAATTTGAGGTCAGAAAATTGTTTTAATATTATTCTTGGTGTTTATAACATGCGATTGTTTATGTGTGAAAATCTCGTGAAATAATTTTATCATTTGAGTATCCAATTCGGTAAAAAGGACTAAATTACGTAAAGCATAAAAATGATGTTCTATTTGTTAAAGCTACTAAATGGCTAAGATATTAATTGGTGGGAGTCCTTATGTTTTTATTAAACCATTGTTAAGGTTAATGGACTTTAATGGACATGAAATATGAATTATTAATGGTTTTTCATTAAGTATAATATGGTAAAATGTGAAATAGTTATTATTAAATAAAATAAACATCACATTTTGTCCATATTCTTCTTCATTAACCAAAATTAGAAGAGAAAGCTAGGGTTTATGAGCTTTAACATTTCAGGCAACTTGGTAGCTTGATTAGGTAAGCAATTTTGCTCGATTTTTGATGATTTTTATGTTTTTGTGATCGTTGCTTCGTGTTCTAGCTAGCCCGTACCCTAATTTTTGAATTTTTTTGATGATTTTGTGAAATGCCATTGTTGAATGCTTAAGCTTTGTGATAGTTGATAATGAATTATGGAAGTTAAATGATAGATTATAAAGTTTTGTTAAGTGATTTTGAGTGAAAATGCCAAAATAGGATTAAATTGTGAAAAGTATAAATTGAAGGTTTAAATTGTGAAATAAATATGAATTATGGGCTGCTAGGGACCTATAGAGAATTCGGCCAAGCATAGGTTTTTTTAGATTTTGTGTAATTTGTGCTTTTATGAAATAAGTACTAAGTTGAAAGAAATGTGGAAGTTTAGGGCCAAAGTGTAAATTGGCTAAAATATGTGTTTGTGGATTGTCGAAACCATTTTTTTAATTTTGAAAAATTAACGGGGATTGACTTTAAAAAGAAAATAGAGTTGCCACCAATCCTTTTCGTTTAGGTGTGATCGGATCACCTTATAAAATATTTTATTAAAAAATTAATTTTGACCTACGATATTCAAGAAAATGGGTTCGGGAATCGGTTACGTATGAAAAAGGATTAGCACCCTCGTAACACCCAAAATTAGTACCAGATTGATTAACTAATGTCCTAATGTCAAAAATTTGAAAAGTTCTAAAATGCACTTCCTTTTAAAGAATATTTGAATAACTCGAGTTGGAATTTTAAGATTCACTCGTTCCAACAAAATACCGTATCAAGTACGTTAAGATACGACATTTCAAGCCCTCAAAACTGAGATCATGTTATGATTTCCAAAATATGCAATTAAAAGGATATTTGGCTATTTGGTCAAACGAAAAATCGAAACCCAGCATGTTAGGGTACGATTTCTTAAATTTCGAAACACGAAATATTGCCTTGTTTTTGAGAAGCTTTCAAATAGGAGCGATTGTAAAAACGGACTTGAAATACTTTTATTTGGTTTGTTTGAAGTAAAGAAAATGAAATAATCCATTTTAAGCAAATAAGTTAGTAATTTCAATCACAATACAATAAATGGAATGTAATACCCCTACCCGTATTCAATGCCGGAATAGGGTATGAGGCATTACCGGAGTTTACGAATTAATTTTTTTTTTCAATTCAACATATTTTCATGATAGATTCATGCATTTATATAAGATAACGTCATCACATATCTATAACCAGGTTTGTTAACCATACTAATGGCTAACTTTACATTCATTTCACGTTAACATTTACTTTGTTAGCTTATACATGCCATTGATTTCCAAAATAAAGTTTCTTTATATACCGAAATCCACGAGGTTGACGATGTGATGTGTCTCCCACCAAATCCGACTTCCGAGCTCTTAACACTACAAAACAGGGAAAAAGGAAACGGGGTAAGCACTTTGTGCTTAGTAAGCTCATGTAACAAGAATTATACTTACCTAATATTTTCAATACAATATAATAAACATTCATATATCCATTCAATGCATTATTACCCTAACATGCACAAACTCAACATTCAAGTTAGTACAATAATTTCCATGTATCAATAATATATATATATATATATATATACCATGATTGATGTACTCATCAATACCATGATTTTCATTCCCTTATTATTTTTCATATTTATCCCGTTGAATTTATCGGAATTTCGATGGATTTTCAGAGGTACACTTTTAGTGTACAATTCCACTCAATCAATTCATATTCATGTGCGACATTTCCATTTCAGAGAGCACACTCATGAACCTCAACCTTGCGGCGGGATTACCGGTCGAGCTAAATCACGCAATATAAACTCATAGAGTATTGTTGGGATTACAGTCAGGCTAAATCACAGCGACGACAATTACTCTAATGAGCTTGGATCCAATTACACCAAAGCTAAATTCAGACCTAATTCGGATTACCCGTCCGGCTAAATCCATTTTACAAATATTCTTCGGGAGGGCTATATCAAGATAGGATCACCCGTCCGGGCTAGATCTTTTTTACCGTCAATTCCTTTTCAGAAATCCATCGAATTTTCCTTTCATTCAAACGGGATTTCTTCCCATTTTATCAAATATATCAATGTTTCATAAATTTTCATACAATGAACATTCAAATCATATTCATATCAAAAACATGCATTTCAAGCATTTAAGAATATAATTCAAGTTACACGAACTTACCTTAATACTTGTTTGTAAACAGTAAAAATCTATTAATCCCGAACTTTTTCCTTTCCTCGATCTAGCTTAGTATTTGAATCTTCTGGATCTAAATAAATAAATTTAATTATCAATTTAATACATTTCATGTTCATATGCAACATTCTCTATAATTCAACTATTATTTATAGTTCATTCAAAGCTGTCTACTTGAGTCATAGTCACTAAATTATTTATAACTTGAGCTACAGAACTCAAAATTAAGATCTGTTAATTTTATTTGAAACTAGACTCATATATATTTTTACCATAAAATTTTCAGAATTTTTGGTTTAGCCAATCAGTACAGTTTATTCTTCAAAGTTTCCCCTGTTCTGTTGTCTAACAGTTCTGTCCCTTCTTCACTAAAAATAAATTATCTCTTTATACAGAATTCAAATGATGTTCTTGTTTGTTTCTATTAAAAATAGACTCATTCAGAATTCTAGAAATATAAATTTAAGTCCCTAATTATTTTTATTCAATTTTTTATAATTTTTAAAAGTCAGAACAGGGGAACCCGAATTCATTTTGACCTTGTCTCACAAAATTCATCATATCTAAAAATTTACAAATCCATTGCTTACAATATTTCTTCTATGAGAAACTAGACTCAATAAGCTTTAATTCCATATTTTTTTCATCTTCTAATTCGATTCCTACAATTGTTGGTGATTTTTCAAAGTTAGTCTACTGCTGCTGTCCAAACTGTTTTAGTGCAAGCTGTTTATTACCATTTTTCGCCTAAGCTTTTAATAAATGATAATTTCGTCCCTACTCAATTAGCCTCTCAATTGAGCTGATTTTTCTCAATTAACATTTTATTCTATCACCTTAAACTAGTTTACAACCTTTAGGAATCAGAATTTCAGCAATAGACTTTAATTCCAAACATTTTCACAATTAGGTCCCAAAAATCAATTTCCATTGAAATTGCCTAATAAAATCATCTCATAAACAAATTAAAGATTTAATTTCATTCTATTTCATCATAAACTTACAGCACTCAACCATGGTGACTTTAAATTTCATCCATGAAATCAAAAACTAATGAATTTAATAGTAGGATCTAGTTGTAAAAGTCTTAGAAACACAAAATTACAAGAAAAAGGCAAGGATTAACTCACTTGGTGCAAAATTATGAAATACCAGCTTAGAGAACCCTCCTATGGCGTTTTTAGCTGCTGGAATTGAAGAGAAATGAAGAGAAATCTAGATATTTCCTATTTAGTCCTAGTTTTGTTTAGTTAATTTTGCAATATTCCAATTTTACCCTTAATTTATCAATTTTTCTGCTGATTTCATACCCTTGCCGTCCAGCCCAAATAACTTTTGGGTCTAATTGCCTTTTATATCCTTTCTCATTAGACTAATAAGCTATTTAATCACTCTAGCAACTTTTACACCTATTACAATTCAGTCCTTTTCATTTAATTGACTACCCAAACATTAAAATTTCCTAACGAAATTTTAATACCACATTAATAACATTTCATAAATATTTATAAAATTATTTTTGACTCGGTTTTACGATATAGAGGTCCCGATACCTTATTTTACCCAATTTCTTCAATAATTTCTTTTTCTAACTAATCACTAAATTGATAAAATTTTCCTATCAATATTTTCATACGATTTTCCTATCATATAAATTTTCAAGCAAAAATATTGAAATAAATTTCTCTTTAAATCGGATTTGTGGTTACGAAACCACTGTTCCGATAACATTGAATTTACGCCATTACAACTCTCCCCCCCTTTTAAGGATTTTCGTCCTCGAAAATCTTACCAATAAAGAGGTTTGGGTATTGTTTCCTCATTGCCTCCTCCGGTTCCCATGTTGCTTCCTCAATCCCATGCTTTTGCCACAATACTTTCACCAAATTTATCTTTTTATTTCTAAGCTCTTTTGTCTCCCGTGCCAATATCTTGACCGGTTCTTCTTTGTAAGTCATATTCAGTTGAATCTCTACTTACATCGGAGAAATAACATGTGAAGGATCTGATCGATATCGTCGTAACATAGATACATGAAAACATTATGGATTCTATCAAGTTCCGTGGTAATGCCAATCGATAAGTTTACCGGTCCAATTCTTTCTATGATTTCATAGGGCCCGATAAATCTTGGACTCAATTTACCCTTTCGACCGAATCGAAGAACTTTCTTCCAAGGAGACACTTTCAGAAATACCTTGTCACCGACTTGAAATTTAATCTCTTTTCGCTTAAGGTCGGCATATGATTTTTGACGATCGGAAGCTGCTTTTAGACTATCTCGAATAACCTTTACTTTTTCTTCTGTTTCCCGGATCAAATCAACCCCATGTATCTTCCTTTCACTGAGCTCTATCCAATATAACGGTGTTCTACATTTTCTACCATACAAAGCTTCATACGGAGCCATTTTAATACTAGACTGATAACTGTTATTGTAAGCAAATTCAATCAAAGGTAGATACCTCTCCCAATTACCTTCAAACTCTAGTATACAACATCGGAGCATATCTTCCAATACTTGAATTACACGCTCAGATTGACCATCTGTCTGAGGATGAAATGCAGTGCTGAAATACAACTGAGTACCCAAGGCTTCTTGCAATTTGTCCCAGAAACGAGACGTAAATCGGGGATCTCTATCTGATATAATGGAGACAGGCACTCCATGTAACCTGGCAATCTCAGATATGTACAGTTCAGCTAGTTTTTCTAAAGAATAATCCATACGTACCGGAATAAAGTGAGATGACTTTGTCAATCGGTCTACAATCACCCAAATAGCATCTTTTTTCCTCGGAGACAAAGGTAGCCCCGATACAAAATCCATAGTGATTCTTTCCCATTTCCATTCCGGTATAGTAATTGGCTGAAGTAACCCCGAAGGTACCTGATGTTCAGCTTTAACTTGTTGACATATTAAACACCTTGATACAAACTCAGAGATATCACGTTTCATTCCCGACCACCAGTACATCTTTTTCAGATCATTATACATTTTATTACTCCCCGGATGTACAGACATAGTACTACTGTGGGCCTCGCGTAGAATCTTCTGTATGAGCTCTGAATTCTGAGGTACACATACCCTACCTCTGAATAATAAACAATCATCAGAACCAATCTGAAATTCAGAATCATTACCTGACTCACACTGTGCCCGTTTAACCTGTAACTTCTCATCATTCTTCTGAGCTTCACATATTTGCTGTAAAAATGTCGGTTTAGCTCTCAATTCAGCTAGGATTGAACCATCATCATCAATGATAACCGGTATTCATAGCTCGTAAAGCAAGCAGAGATTTCGGCTCAAAGCATCAGCTACAACATTAGCCTTACCGGATGGTAATCAATAATCAAATCATAGTCCTTTATCGTTCAAGCCACCTACATTTGTCTCAAATTCAAATCTTTCGTGTCATCAAATATTTCAAGCTTTTATAATCGGTATAAATATGACATTTCTCACCGTACAAGTAATGCCACCATATCTTCAAATAAATACAATAGCACTAATTCAAGATTATGTACTGGGTAATTTCTTTCATGTGGTTTAAGTTGTCTTGAAGCATAGGCTATTACTTTACCTTCTTGCATCAAAACACAACCTAAACCATTTAATGAGGCATCACTTGTAAATAACAAATTCCTTACCCGGTTCAGGTTGCACTAATACAGGTGCTTTCGTTAATAGGTCTTTCAATCGGTTGAAACTTTGTTGACATTCATCAGTCCACTCGAACTTTACATCTTTCTGCAATAATCGAGTTATTGGAGAAGCTATCATAGAGAATCCCTGTACAAATCTCCGATAATAACCAGCTAAACCCAAGAAACTTCTAACTTCATATACATTCTTCAGTGGACTCCAATTGACAATAGCTGAGATTTTACTTGGATCTACCCTGATGCCTTCGGCAGATACAATGTGTCCAAGAAAACTCACTTCTCGAAGCCAAAATTCACATTTACTGAATTTAGCATACAACTGCTTCTCTCGTAGAATTTGCAACACAATTCTTAAATGTTCTGCATGTTCTTCTTCATCCCGAGAATAAACTAAAATATCATCAATGAATACTACTACAAATCTGTCTAAGCACGGTCTAAATATCCGGTTCATCAAATCCATGAATACTGCAGGTGCATTAGTTAGCCCAAACGGCATAACTAGAAACTCATAATGCCCATACTTGGTTCTAAAGGCTGTTTTTGGCACATCTGACTCCTTTACCTGTAACTGATAATAACCTAATCGAAGATCAATCTTTGAAAACATAGTAGCACCTTTCAGCTGATCAAATAAATCATCAATCCGGTAACGGTACTTATTCTTTATGGTTACTTTATTGTCGAGGTAGTCGATACACAATCTCAAAGACCCATCTTTCTTTTTCACAAAGTAACCGGAGCACCCCAAGGTGAATGACTCGGTCGAACAAAACCCCCGTCAACAAGCTCTTGCAATTGTGTCTTTAACTCTTTTAATTCTATAGGAGCCATCCGAAGACGAAGCTATGGAGATCAAGTAGTTCCGGAATCAAATCTATAGAAAATTCCACTTCTCTTTCGGTGGCAATCCTGGTAATTCTTCCGAAACACATCGGAAAATTCACATACCATCGAATCGCTGTATCTTTGACTCGAGATACCTTGGTGTCGAGTACATAAGCCAAGTAAGCATCATACCCTTTTGACATACCTCTGTCGCCATTATGAAATCATATCGATAACCCCTCGTTCGATTAGATTTAACCCGAGCAACTCACCATTCGACATTTTAACACAATATATTTTTGTTTACAATTTACTACCGCATCATCTTTGGGTTAACCAATCCATACCCAATATCACGTCAAATTCATCAAATGGCGGTAACATCAAATCAGGAAACAATAACCTCTTACCATCGGTGGACAATTTTACAAATTTTATCCACTAACACAGATCGCCTGGGGGTTCGAGACTTTAACCACAAATTCGAGAGGTTCAACAGATAAATTTTAACAATTGCAAGTTTAACACATATATATGAATGCGTAGAACCAGGATCAATCAATGCAGTAATATCAGTATCAAGTAAAGAAAATGTACCAGTAATAACATCGGGTGCTGAAGCATCTTCTCTGGCACGAATGACATATGTCCTAGCAGGTGCTCGTACCTCAGGCCTACCTATAATATCTTTTGTAGCTCCTCGACTACCACTGACATTACCGGATGGTCGAGGTGGTCTGCCCCTCGAAACTAGATTACTCGGCTTCGATATATGTTCAACTTCTTTTTCAACCCTTTCTGGACAATCTCTGAGGAAATGGTCAAAAGAACCACATTGGTAACAAGCCCCACTCTTAAATCGGCATTCACCAAAATGAGCTTTATTACAGTACTGGCATCTCGGTTTAGGACTTCCAACGCTGCCAACACTGGTCACTGATGGAGTAGAAGGCCTTGGATTAGTGTGTTGAGAACCTCGTTCTTTGCCCGAATACCCAATGGCTGAAGTAGAACGATCCTGATATTTCTTTAATTTCTTTGAAGCAGAAAACTGGGATTTTCCCATCGGTCTTTTACTAAAAATTTGAGCTTCCCTCTCAGCCTGTTTCTTTTCTTTGCTCAATTCTTCTGCTTTATAAGCTCTCTCTGCCAATGTAGCAAACTCTCGAATTTCAAGAATTCCGATCAGCAACTTAATGTCTTCATTCAACCCTTCTTCGAATCATTTACACATTTTAACTTCTGACTGTACCCATTCTCGAGCATATTTACTCAATCGAACAAATTCTCTTTCATATTCAGATACTGATCTATTGCCCTGTTTTAGCTCAAGAAATTCTTTTCTTTTCTGGTCAAGGAACCTCTGGCTGATATATTTTTTTTCTGAACTCGGTCTGAAAGAATTCCCATGTAATTTCTTCTTTCGGAACAACTGAAGCTTTAGTATTCCACCAATGGTAAGCTGTATCTTTTAGCAGTGAGACGGCACATTTCAGACATTCTTCTGGTGTACAAGATAATTCTTCCAGAACTCGAGTAGTATTTTCTAACTAGAATTCAGCCCGTTCGGAATCATCATCAACTGCTGCTCGAAATTCTTTACCCCATATTTTCGAATTTTATCTCTGGAGCTTTCCTTTTCGATGATTCATTCGCACTGCACCTTGTGGGATCTCGGGAACTGGTGAAGGAGTAGGAGGGGGAGCTTGAACTTGCTGCACTACAGGGTTAGTTCTTAAGTATTGATTAAACCATTCATTCATCATTTGAAAGAAGGCTGTTTTTGCCTCCTCCCCTCGACCCTCTGTCTCGGGCCTTCTACTGCTAGTTTTTTCTCTTTGTACTGAAGCCGGAGCATGACTCCCAGCTTCCTCAGATTGAGCTCGGTCGGATGACATTACTATAAGAAAAACACATTTTAAATGGTCAGGAGATATCACACTATCAATAATAATTTAAATGGCATGTATAGCTAATCCCGTATTTGCTACATCGGTCCTAGAACCGGCTAAATCATAGCTCTGATACTAATAAATGTAATACCCCTACCCGTATTCATTGCCGGAATAGGGTACGAGGCATTACCGGAGTTTACGAATTAATTTTTTTTTTCAATTCAACATATTTTCATGATAGATTCATGCATTTATATAAGATAACGTCATCACATATCTATAACCAGGTATGTTAACCATACTAATGGCTAACTTTACATTCATTTCACGTTAACATTTACTTTGTTAGCTTATACATGCCATTGATTTCCAAAATAAAGTTTCTTTATATACCGAAATCCTGAGGTTGACAGTGTGATGTGTCTCCGACCAAATCCGACCTCCGAGCTCTTAACACTACAAAACAGGGAAAAGGAAGCGGGTAAGCACTTTGTGCTTAGTAAGCTCATGTAACAAGAATTATACTTACCTAATATTTTCAATACAATATAATAAACATTCATATATCCATTCAATGCATTATTACCCTAACATGCACAAACTCAACATTCAAGTTAGTACAATAATTTCCATGTATCAATAATATATATATATATATATATACCATGATTGATGTACTCATCAATACCATGATTTTCATTCCCTTATTATTTTTCATATTTATCCTGTTGAATTTATCGGAATTTCGATGGATTTTCAGAGGTACACTTTTAGTGTACAATTCCGGATCCGTCAATTCATATTCATGTGCGCACATTTCCATTTCAGAGAACACACTCCCGCGAACCTCAACCTTGCAGCGGGATTACTAGTCCAGGCTAAATCCCCTGCAATATAAACTCATAGAGTATTGTCGGGATTACCTGGACTCATAGAGTATTGTCGGGATTACCAGTCCAGGCTAAATCCCCTGCAACGACAATTACTCTAATGAGCTTGGATCTGAATTACCAGTCCAGGCTAAATTCAGACCCTAATTCGGATTACCCGTCGGGCTAAATCCATTTTACACATATTCTTGGGAGGGCTATATCAAGATAGGATCACCCGTCCGGCTAGATCTTTTTACCGTCAATTCCTTTTCGAAATCCATCGAATTTTCCTTTCATTCAAACGGGATTTCTTCCCATTTTATCAAATATATCAATGTTTCATAAATTTTCATACAATGAACATTCAAATCATATTCATATCAAAAACATGCATTTCAAGCATTTAAGAATATAATTCAAGTTACACGAACTTACCTTAATACTTGTTTGTAAACAGAAAATCTATTAATCCCGAACTTTTTCCTTTCCTCGATCTAGCTTAGTATTTGAATCTTCTGGATCTAAATAAATAAATTTAATTATCAATTTAATACATTTCATGTTCATATGCAACATTCTCTATAATTCAACTATTATTTATAGTTCATTCAAAGCTGTCTACTTGAGTCATAGTCACTAAATTATTTATAACTTGAGCTACAGAACTCAAAATTAAGATCTGTTAATTTTATTTGAAACTAGACTCATATATATTTTACCATAAAATTTTCAGAATTTTTGGTTTAGCCAATCAGTACAGTTTATTCTTCAAAGTTTCCCTGTTCTGTTGTCTAACAGTTCTGACCCTTCTTCACTAAAAATAAATTATCTCTTTATACAGAATTCAAATGATGTTCTTGTTTGTTTCTATTAAAATAGACTCATTCAGAATTCTAGAAATATAAATTTAAGTCCCTAATTATTTTTATTCAATTTTTATAATTTTTAAAAGTCAGAACAGGGAACCTGAATTCATTTTGACCTTGTCTCACAAAATTCATCATATCTAAAAATTTACAAATCCATTGCTTACAATATTTCTTCTATGAGAAACTAGACTCAATAAGATTTAATTCCATATTTTTTTCATCTTCTAATTCGATTCCTACAATTGTTGGTGATTTTTCAAAGTTAGTCTACTGCTGCTGTCCAAACTGTTTTAGTGCAAGCTGTTTATTACCATTTTTCCCCTAAGCTTTTAATAAATGATAATTTCATCCCTACTCAATTAGCCTCTCAATTGAGCTGATTTTTCTCAATTAACATTTTATTCTATCACCTTAAACTAGTTTACAACCTTTAGGAATCAGAATTTCAGCAATAGACTTTAATTCCAAACATTTTCACAATTAGGTCCCAAAAATCAATTTCCATTGAAATTGCCTAATAAAATCATCTCATAAACAAATTAAAGATTTAATTTCATTCTATTTCATCATAAAATTACAGCACTCAACCATGGTGACTTTAAATTTCATCCATGAAATCCAAAACTAATGAATTTAATAGTAGGATCTAGTTGTAAAAGTCTTAGAAACACAAAAATTACAAGAAAAAGGCAAGGATTAACTCACTTGGTGCAAAAATTATGAAATACCAGCTTAGAGAACCCTCCTATGGTGTTTTTAGCTGCTGGAATTGAAGAGAAATGAAGAGAAATCTAGATATTTCCTATTTAGTCCTAGTTTTATTTAGTTAATTTTGCAATATTCCAATTTTACCCTTAATTTATCAATTTTTCTGCTGATTTCATACCCTTGCCGTCCAGCCCAAATAACTTTTGGGTCTAATTGCCTTTTATATCCTTTCTCATTAGACTAATAAGCTATTTAATCACTCTAGCAACTTTTACACCTATTACAATTCAGTCCTTTTCATTTAATTGACTACCCAAACATTAAAATTTCCTAACGAAATTTTAATACCACATTAATAACATTTCATAAATATTTATAAAATTATTTTTGACTCGGTTTTACGATATAGAGGTCCCGATACCTTATTTTACCCAATTTCTTCAATAATTTCTTTTTCTAACTAATCACTAAATTGATAAAATTTTCCTATCAATATTTTCATACGATTTTCCTATCATATAAATTTTCAAGCAAAAATATTGAAATAAATTTCTCTTTAAATCGGATTTGTGGTTACTGAAACCACCGTTCGATAACATTGAATTTACGCCATTACATGGAAATGAAAAACAAAGTAACAAATATGAAAAATATACATGGATAGCATATTATACAAATTATTGACAATAATATAAAGATACAAATATGTAAATCAAAACACACCCAATGATAATAATCTTACAACATACACTATGTAACATTTCTAAATAAAGACTAATGAATAAGAAAATCTTTTTGAACAATGAAACAAAAACTTTTAAGTGGTAATGAACAATGTTAAAACAAATAATGTAAAGGAAGATAAATTTGAAATTGACAATGTAAAAAAACAATTTAAAAGTAAATTATATGTATATAAGCAAATAATGCATGCAAAAATTTGAAATAAATCATAAAATAAATAAGAAATAGAAATAGAAATAAATAATACATAAAATATAAAGTTTAACATATATATGAATTTCAAAATAAGTATTATAAGAAGAAATTTAAGATTAGTGATATACAAAACAATTTAAAACCAAATCTTATAAATAAAGATATAATATAAATTATGTACATAAAAATAATAATGTATGCCCATATAAATTTTTTTAAAACAAATAATATACATATTAGAAATAATATACAATATGATATAAAAGAATGTTTTAAAATAATAACTATATAATTAAACCAATAAAAAAACAAATGCAGGTAAAATGCCAACTTGAAATGAGGTAATAATGATTAAAGTAATTCAAAATGTATATTAAAATAATCTTTAAAAGAAATGAATACTATGTAAATTTTACAAAAATAAAAGAATTATATATATTGAAATGAGAAAAACAAATTTAATTGAAATAGAATCAAACTAAAGAGGATAATTAATAAATAAAATAGAACATTGAAACAGAAATAAGGACTAAAGTGCAATGCGCACGAATGTACGAGGACTAAAAATGCGAATATCCCAAATCCCAAAATGTGGCGTTTAGGCACGGATTAAGTTGAAATGGCGCGCAAATTTCAGAGAAAAATTAAAAAAAAACAAAGAAAATGTAAACAGAGCTTAATTGAATGCCGGCGCGAAAGGAAAGGACCAATCGCGCAAATATCCCTCCAAGACCAAAACACGTGGATCCTGGCTGTGTCTGGGTCGGGTCATCAGGTTTGGCCTATACGGCACCGTTTTGGAGCCACTGAAACAGGCCCTAAACGGTGCCGTTTCATGCTCTTTACAAAAACAAGATTAAGAAACCCTAAAACTAAAAACTTAGCCACCTAAAAAAAATCAAAATAAAAAAACCTAAAGTTGCTCCCCGTACTCATTCGGCCAAACCAAACCCCACTCAACCGCCATTTTGCCTCCATATTCGGCTGACGGCATCATGCGAATGCCTATTCTGGCCCTATTCGACAACAAATCTGCAGGTTTTGCTGCTTTTAAACTCATAATCCTCATCTGAGCTTCGATTATGTAACACCCCGAACCCGAGACCGTCGCCGGAGTCGAACACGAGGTGTTAACAGACTTCAAACCACTTATTGAGAATTTCCCAGACAAGCTGCCAATCTGTGTACTAGTCGCTTCAAAAATCATAACTTGAGTTTTACAACTCGAAAATCAGTTTCGTAATTTTTCCCTGAAACTAGACTCACATGTCCATCTACAGATCTTTTTCTAGAATTTTTGGTCGAGCTAATTAGTACAGTTTATTAGTTAAACTCTCCCATGTTACGGGGGTCGACTACACTGACCTTTGCGCGTTACAACTCGAATAACTCCCTCTGCAGGGCTTCAATACTGATGCAGTTTGTTTCTATAGAACTAGACTCAAAGTGGAATTTATACATATATGGTATGACTCCTAATTATCTCTGGTTAATTTATAATGAATTTTCAAAGTCGGAACAGGGAATCCAGAAACCGTTCTGGCCCTGTTTCACGAAAACCCAAATATCTTTTAACATACAACTCATATGACCGTTTCGTTTCTTCCATATGAAAATGGATTCATCAAGGTTCATTTACATAATTTATTCACTATTTACTTCCATTCCTACTATTTTTAGTGATTTTTCACATCCACGTCACTGTTGCTGCCAGCATCTATTTCTAGGGTAGACTTTCTCTAACACATAGTTTCTATGATTCAACCACCCCTTTTTCATATATAGTCCAAAATATAATCATGATGACCCATTCTAATGGCTGGTCATTGCCAAACATTTCCGTGCTTCTTAATGAGCATATACATACCAAATGATTATAACATTATGCTCAAAACATTTATACGCCATTTTCGCATGGCTATTCAAAATTTTACATACCAAGTTCAAACAAAACATAATAGCCTATACATGCCGTAATGTACTCCAAGACCAACTACGAAGAAAATACCAAAAGTTGTTAGCCGGTGTGATGACTTCGATGACGGTCCTGAATACGCAAAAAGTCGAGTCCAAGAAACCTAAAATAGGTGACAAGCAAACACCGAATGAGTATATAACTCAGTAAGTCATAAGCAATGCACTAACAACCATTAATAACATTATCGCAAGAGGAAACAAAATGGAACGAGGCTAATTACTCCATTCAAACCGAACTATACCATAGTTCCTTAGACCTTTCGATTCAATCATACATCTACATGACCTTTCACTCATTTCGAGATAATTCTTATGTACGTGACTTCAATTTACATTGTCACATAGGTTCAAACTTACCAAGCTCAACTCCAAATATAAACATAGCGCCTATTAGCCATGAACTCAAGGTACTTACCCGACCCGCTGTCCGTGGTCAACTCAATAATGTCGCACACTCAGTGTCAATAGTGATTCAAAAGCATATAGTGAGTCCGCACACTCAGTGCTATATAATCAACTCGCACACTTAGTGCTATATGATCAAACTCGCACACTTAGTGCTGTACAAATTTTAAACCCGCACACTTAGTGCCATTCTCATGATCACAAATGTTTATACCCGCACACTTAGTGCCGAAATCAACAACTCAATACTTCTCACCTCTTTTCTTTTCATTCAATACTTTCATCACCACATACATACATGTATATAAATTTATCATTCCTTTCGGCATAATTACATAGACATTATGTCTATTTAAATCAATACAAAATATATGCTTAGTGACCTACCTTGTGTTGGGTAAAAGCAGTCCAAGTCGGCTACTCGATGATCTTCATCTTTCCCTTGCTTGATTCTCCTTCTTTAACTCCTTGAGCTTAATCAATAAATCAACTAGTTTAACCATCTTGCTAAACATTCATAATTCAATTACACATGAATATGTATGTTTGTATATTCGCAACCATCCTCACTTATTACCCATTTAGTCAATTATCTAAGCCAAGATAAGGCTTCAATACGGTTGCCTCTAACCGAATACATGCACACCAATCTACTTCATTTGGCGAATATGCATGTCTATGTTGAGGCCAATTTTACACTTAATACCACACAAAAAACAGCATACATTTTACTAACTAACGATTACATATTGTAGCTCAATACACATCTCTCATTTACTACATAACCAAAACATCATCACAAGCAAATATACACCTTGAAATAGTATATATGTCATACCAATTCATCATGTGCAAACACATATTCATGTAGGTGCAAGGGCGAATCTCAAGTTGTTTATATCCAAATATAAACACATATCCAAAGCTCAAATCTTACCTACCATGCAACATGCATGAATCATACTTATGGATATACCATGACCGAATACATCACAACACCATAATTTTGGTCATGATTAAGTAAAGAACTTAATGTCTTACTCAAAAATACTAAAAAGAAAGTCCAAGAGCCATCAATCCCCATCACATATACCATTAACAAGCTTCATATTTAACATGCAATGGCATTAACACAAAATCCACCTTGGCCAAATACCATCCCCATGATATAACAAAGATTTGAACCATGGGCTAATAAGAACATCAAGCTAGTAACTAAAACATGCATGAATCTCATGGCACAACCTCAATCATACCTTAATCTTGATGCAAGTATAGCCAAACCCTTCCTAATCCTCTTCCAAACCAAACATGAAGCAAAAATTCCCTCTTCTTCCTTAGGATTTTCGGTCAAGAGAGAATGAAAGGATGATCAATTTTTTCTTTTCTTTTCTTCAATACACGGCAATAGGGGGTTCACTCACACACATTTTTTTTCATTCTTTATTACCCATGCTTATTTGTTTATTTCTTTTCTCCCTAATGCACCAACAAAACATGTCTATGACATGTTTTGCCCATCCTCATTGTCATGGCCGCCACCTCTTATAAAAGAGGGATATTTGACATGCAAGGCCATTGTTTTGCATGCATGCTTTAATTAGTCATTACACATTCCCCATCATACTTCCAAAGTTTTCTACTAGGTCCTTTCTAGTGAAATTCACATTTATAACTCTAAATCAAAACATCAAAATGTCACACATGAGTTAACACATATTATAGGCAATAAAATAAATATTAAATTATTTTTATGCCTCGGTTTTGTGGTCCCGAAACCACATTCCGACTAGGGTCGTTTATGGTGTCACAACTCTCCTCACTTAAGAAATTTTCGTCTTGAAAATCTTACCGTAAATAGATTTGGGTATCGCTCTTTCATAGAGTTCTCGGGTTCCCAAGTAGCTTCTTCTATCCGTGTTTGAGCCATAACACCTTCACCAGTGAACCCTTTTGTTTGAAACTCCTTCACTTCACGAGCTAGGATACGAATCGGTTCTTCTTCATAACTCATATCGGCTTGAATTTCAACCTCGATGGACTAATTACGTGCGACGGATCGGATCTATAGCGTCGAAGCATCAAAACATGAAAGACGTCGTGAATCTTTTCAAGTTCGGAGGGCAAAATCGACGATACATAAGCTGGACCGACTCGTTCGGATATCTCATATGGCCCGATGAACCTCGGACTCAATTTGCCCTTGCGCCCAAATCGAGTATCTTTTCCAAGGCGAAACTTTAAGAAACACTTTATCTCCCACGATACTCAATGTCTTTTCGTTTGAGATCCGCGTCGACTTCGACTATCGGAGGCTATCTTGATTTTCACGGATTACTCTTACTTTCATTCAGCATCTTTAATCAAATCCACTCGAAAATTTTGCTCTCACCGAGCTCGGTCCAAAACAATGGTGTACGGCATTTACGCCCGTACAAGGCCTCGTAAGGCGCCATCTTAATACTTGATTGAAAACTATTGTTGTAAGCGAATTCAATCAAAGGTAAATATCGTTCCCATGAACCACTGAACTCGAGGATGCAACATCATATCCTCAAGTATCTAAATTATTCGCTCGGATTGACCATCGATTTAGGGGTGAAAGGCGGTGCTGAAATGCAACTTGGTACCCAAAGCTTCTTGCAATTTCTTCCAAAATCGCGAGGTGAACCTCGGATCTCTATCCGACACAATGTAAATCGGTACCCGTGTAATCTCACAACTGAGAAGCGTACAATTCAGCTAGTTTATCCAATGAAAAATCCGACGCACAGGATAAAGTGAGCCGACTTAGTCAGTCTATCAACAACAACCCAAATCGCATCCTTCTTACTAGCTGACAATGGCAGCCCGGACACAAAGTCCATTGTGACTCGATCCCATTTCCACTCGGGTATCATGATCGGTTGAAGTAACCCTGAAGGCACTTGATGTTCCACTTTCACTTGTTGACATATTAAACATCTCGAAACAAAGTCGGAGATGTCTCGTTTCATACCATGCCACCAAAACCGACATTTCAAATCGTTGTACATCTTCGTACTCCCCGGGTGAATTGACATTCGGCTACAATGAGCTTCGTTCAGAATCATCGAAATGAGTTCTGAATTTCTTGGAACATACAAACGATTTCTGAACCTCAAACATCGTCATCATCAATTTGAAACTCCGATTCCTTGTTCGAAACACACTCAGCCCGTTTTGCAACCAACTCATCGTCAACTTTCTGAGCTTCGCAAATTTGATGAGTCAATAATGGTTTGGCCTTTAATTGTCTCGACGCATAGGCCACAACTCGACCTTCTTGCATCAATACGCAACCTAACCCAAGTAGGGAGGCATCACTATAGATGACAAACTCTTTGTCAGATTCGGGCAGTACTAATCTTGGAGCTTCCGTCAAATGAGTTTTCAATTGGTGAAACTTTTTCGACACTTTTCCGTCCATTCAAACTTGACATCTTTACAAGCGGTTTCATCATGGGTGTGGCTATCTTGAGAATCCTTTTATAAACCGTCGGTAGTAACCGCAAGTCCCAAAAAGCTCCAAACCTCGATAATATTTCTTGGAGGCTTCCAGTTAAGTATGGCTGAAATTTTGCTCGGGTCGACTCGAATACCCGATGCGGATACCACATGACCCAAGAAGCTAACCTCTCTTAACCGAACTCACACTTGCTTGAACTTAGCATATAACTGCTTATCCCGTAAAATTTGCAACACTAATCTCAGGTGCTCCACATGTTCGGTCTCATCTCTTAAATAGACCAAGATGTCGCTAATGAACACAACTACGAACCGATCCAAATACGGTGCAAGATCCGATTCATCAAATCCATAAATACCGCGAGGGCATTAGTGAGCCCAAACGGCATCACTAAGAACTCGTAGTGACCATATCTCGTTCAAGGCGTTTGGGTATGTCCGAATCCCGAATTCAGCGATAATAGCCCGATCTCAAATCTATTTTTGAGGACACCGAGGCTCCTTCAGCTTGATAAAACAAATCATCGTCACGCTGATAACAGATATTTGTTCTTTATTGTCACTTTATTAAGGCGGCGATAGTCGATGCACAACCTCATGGTTCCATCCTTCTTTTCACAAACAACACCGGTGCACCCGGGTGAAAAACTTGGTCGAGCAAAACCTCTATCCATCAACTCTTGCAACTGAGCTTTCAACTCCTTCAACTCGGTTGGTTCCATACGATACGGAGCTATCGAAATTGGCGTAGTCCCAGGTACAAGCTCAATACCAAACTCTACTTCCCGAGCGGTGGTAAACCGGTAATTCTTCAGGAAAAACATCCGGTATTCACAAACCACCCAAGCGATTCGGGTTTCTTTTCCAATTCCTTATCATCAAGTACATACGCAAGGTATGCTTCGCACCCTTTCTTACATGTTTCGGGCCAACATTGTTGATATTACGGTGGCAACCCTTTAAGTCCGTAGACTCAACTCGGATTATCTCGTTATTCGCGCACCTCAAATCAATAGTCTTGCTTTTGCAATTCACAACCGCATCATGCACGGTCAACCAATCCAAACCAAGAATAACATCAAATTCATCAAACGGCAAAAGCATCAGGTCCGCCGGAAAGCAGGACCCTCGGATTACTAGGGGACATTTCTTGCACACTTTGTCGACAAGCACATAACGACCCAAGAGATTTGACACCCGAATTACGAACTCAGTAGACTCAATAGGTAAAGTCTTACTGGATGCTAAGGTTTCGCATATATAAGAATGAGTAGAACCAGGGTCAATCAAAGCAATCACATTAGTATCAAAGAGAGTGAAAGTACCAGTGATAACATCAGGGGAGGATGCTTCCTCTCGTGCACAGATGGCATATGCCCTAGTAGGAGTACGGGTCTCAGATCGAACAGCCGTATCAGTGGCCCCTCTCTGACTACCACCCCTACCTCCTGAAATTCTTGGTGGTCTACCTCTAACTGTCATTCCACTAGGTCTTGCACCTTGCATCCTATTCTTCTCATCAAGCTCCGTGCAATCTCTAATGAAGTGGTCCTTCGAACCGCATCCGTAACAAGCCCTATTGGTAGACTTACCCCAATATTCACCTATGTGTCTTCTCCCACATTGGGGGCATTCAGGTTTCTCTTGACGGTTATTGCCCACACTAGCTACTAAAGTAGCTCGGGAGTCCGTCAATGGTCGTGCTCTAATGCAAATTCCCGCAGTCGTCCTCGATTTATTGGTGTCCTCCCTGAACTTCTTTACAGCCGAGAACGGAGCTTTACCCGTCGATCTTTTGCGATAGTCTCTAGCTTCAAATTCAACCTTCTTCTTCTCCTTTCCAAGTTCCTCCGCCTTGCAGGCTTGTTCAACTAGTGTTACGAATTCTTTTATCTCCAAAATACCCACTAGTAGCTTTAGATCTTCATTCAATCCTTCTTCAAACCTCTTGCACATAGCAACCTCATCAGCCACACACTCCGGGCATACCGATCGAGTCTTACGAACTCATGTTCAGATTGAGATCTTGTCATACGACCTTGCTTGAGTTCCAAGAATTCCTTACGCTTTTGATCGATGAACCATTGACTAATATATTTCTTTCGAAACTCCGTTTGAAAGAAATCCCAAGTAACTCGTTCGTTTGGAACTATGGAAATCAAGGTCCTCCACAATAGTAGGCTGAGTCTCGCAACAAGGATATAACACACTTTAGACATTCATCGGTGTGCATGACAGTTCATCAAACACCGAATGGTGTTATCAAGCGAACTTCGGCCCTTTCGGCATCATCGGTAACTATGGCCTGAACTCTTCAGCCCCGCTTCCTAATCAAGTCTGGTGGCTTACTCAGCCTCACAGGTCGATGAATCGATGGCATTACGGGCTCTTGGGGTGGATTATTCAAATTGGAATTGTTGGACGGCCGGATTGGTTCGGGCATATTATGCGACCCACTCATTCATCATGATAAAGAAGGCTTGTCTAGCCCCTCACCCCGATTATTCGCAGATGGTGAGGTTTAATAGGTGGCGTCCCTTGTGCAGGAGCAGCCGCTACACTTTCAACGTCATCCGCCAAGGTTCTCTCTACACCGGATCCATTTACTAATCAAAACAATAATTTTAACCGTCGAAGTCATCACACATTTAAACATTAACATTAAGGCATGTATAGCTAGACTCATACGTGCTATGGTAGTCCTAGAACCGACTAAACCATAGCTCGATACCAATAAAATTGTAACACCCGAACCCGAGACCGTCACGAGTCGAACACGAGGTGTTAACAGACTTCAAACCACTTATTGAGAATTTCCCAGACAAGCTGCCAATCTATGTACTAGTCACTTCAAAAATCATAACTTGAGTTTTACAACTCGAAAATCAGTTTTGTAATTTTTCCCTGAAACTAGACTAACATCTTCATCTACAAATTTTTTTCTAGAATTTTTGGTCGAGCCAATTAGTACAGTTTATTAGTTAAAGTCTCCCATGTTATGGGGGTCGACTACACTGACCTTCGTGCGTTACAACTTGAATAACTCCCTGTGCAGGGCTTCAATACTGATGCCATTTGTTTCTATAGAACTAGACTCAAAGTGGAATTTATACATATATGGTATGACTCCTAATTATCTCTGGTTAATTTATAATGAATTTTCAAAGTCGGAACAGGGAATCCAGAAACCGTTCTGGCCCTGTTTCACGAAAAGCCAAATATCTTTTAACATACAACTCATATGACCGTTTAGTTTCTTCCATATGAAAATGGATTCATCAAGGTTCATTTACATAATTTATTCACTATTTAATTCCATTCCTACTATTTTTAGTGATTTTTCACATCCACGTGACTGTTGCTGCCAGCATCTATTTCTAGGGTAGACTTTCTCTAACACATAGTTTCTATGATTCAACCACCCCTTTTTCATATATAGTCCAAAATATAATCATGATGACCCATTCTAATGGCTGGTCATTGCCAAACATTTCCGTGCTTCTTAATGAGCATATACATACCAAATGATTATAACATTATGCTCAAAACATTTATACGCCATTTTCGCATGGCTATTCCAAATTTTACATACCAAGTTCAAACAAAACATAATAGCCTATACATGCCGTAATGTACTCCAAGACCAACTACGAAGAAAATACCAAAAGTTGTTAGCGGTGTGATGACTTGATGACGGTCCCGAATACGCAAAAATTCGAGTCCAAGAAACCTAAAATAGGTGACAAGCAAACACCGAATGAGTATATAACTCGAGAAGTCATAAGCAATGCACTAACAACCATTAATAACATTATCGCAAGAGGAAACAAAATGGAACGAGGCTAATTACTCCATTCAAACCGAACTATACCATAGTTCCTTAGACCTTCGATTCAATCATACATCTACATGACCTTTCACTCATTCGCGATAATTCTTATGTACGTGACTTCAATTTACATTGTCACATAGGTTCAAACTTACTAAGCTCAACTCCAAATATAAACATAGCGCCTATTAGCCATGAACTCAAGGTACTTATCCGACCCGCTGTCCGTGGTCAACTCAATAATGTCGCACACTCAGTGTCAATAGTGATTCAAAAGCATATAGTGAGTCCGCACACTCAGTGCTATATAATCAACTCGCACACTTAGTGCTATATGATCAAACTCGCACACTTAGTGCTGTACAAATTTTAAACCCGCACACTTAGTGCCATTCTCATGATCACAAATGTTTATACCCGCACACTTAGTGCCGAAATCAACAACTCAATACTTCTCACCTCTTTTCTTTTCATTCAATACTTTCATCACCACATACATACATGTATATAAATTTATCATTCCTTTCGGCATAATTACATAGACATTATGTCTATTTAAATCAATACAAAATATATGCTTAGTGACCTACCTTGTGTTGGGTAAAAGCAGTCCAAGTCGGCTACTCGATGACCTTCGTCTTTCCCTTGCTTGATTCTCCTTCTTTAACTCCTTGAGCTTAATCAATAAATCAACTAGTTTAACCATCTTGCTAAACATTCATAATTCAATTACACATGCATATGTATGTTTGTATATTCGCAACCATCCTCACTTATTACCCATTTAGTCAATTATCTAAGCCAAGATAAGGCTTCAATACGGTTGCCTCTAACCGAATACATGCACACCAATCTACTTCATTTGGCGAATATGCATGTCTATGTTGAGGCCAATTTTACATAATACCACACAAAAAAACAGCATACGTTTTACTAACTAACGCATTACATATTGTAGCTCAATACACATCTCTCATTTACTACATAACCGAAACATCATCACAAGAAAATATACACCTTGAAATAGTATATATGTCATACCAATTCATCATGTGCAAACACATATTCATGTAGGTGCAAGGGCCGAATCTCAAGTTGTTTATATCCAAATATAAACACATATCCAAAGCTCAAATCTTACCTACCATGCAACATGCATGAATCATACTTATGGATATACCATGACCGAATACATCTCAACACCATAATTTTGGTCATGATTAAGCAAAGAACTTAATGTCTTACTCAAAAATACTAAAAAGAAAGTCCAAGAGCCATCAATCCCCCATCACATATACCATTAACAAGCTTCATATTTAACATGCAATGGCATTAACACAAAATCCACCTTGGCCAAATACCATCCCCATGATATAACAAAGATTTGAACCATGGGCTAATAAGAACATCAAGCTAGTAACTAAAAACATGCATGAATCTCATGGCACAACCTCAATCATACCTTAATCTTGATGCAAGTATAGCCAAACCCTTCCTAATCCTCTTCCAAACCAAACATGAAGCAAAATTCCCTCTTCTTCCTTAGGATTTTCGGTCAAGAGAGAATGAAAGGATGATCAATTTTTTCTTTTCTTTTCTTCAATACACGGCAATAGGGGTTCACTCACACATTTTTTTTCATTCTTTATTACCCATGCTTATTTGTTTATTTCTTTTCTCCCTAATGCACCAACAAAACATGTCTATGACATGTTTTGCCCATCCTCATTGTCATGGCCGACCACCTCTTATAAAAGAGGGATATTTGACATGCAAGGCCATTGTTTTGCATGCATGCTTTAATTAGTCATTACACATTCCCCATCATACTTCCAAAGTTTTCTACTAGGTCCTTTCTAGTGAAATTCACATTTATAACTCTAAATCAAAACATCAAAAATGTCACACATGAGTTAACACATATTATAGGCAATAAAATAAATATTAAATTATTTTTATGCCTTGGTTTTGTGGTCCCGAAACCACATTCTGACTAGGGTCGTTTTAAGGCTGTCACAGATTATGTCGAAGCGAACAAGGATTCGAACGCCCTTATAAAGATAAGTATCTACCCTTTTATTTATTTTGTTTTTACATGCAGTAATAAAGATCAAAGAAATAGAAGCAGAATCGAAAGAAAAATGAGATCTAAAATCACCTTTTGAAAACTATTTTTTTTCTATTCAAGCTTTTCATATTGAATTGTATGCGTAGTCCTTTAAATTTTATTTTTGGCCTTTTTTATAGCCGATTTACAACATAAGAAAATATAAAAAAGAACCCCGATTTTGCTATACATTTGCTGGCTTATTTTTCTGTTATTGGTAAGCTGTTTCTTCTCGTAGGTTCTACTGCGGAGATGGCCGTACGGAGGAAGAGGCCATTCGTGGTGATGTGGAGGCCTGCTTCCAAGCTAGCAAGCTGCGACGCAAGGGGAAGAAACCCTAGGGTTTCTGCTCAAAAATATCTTGGGCCTTGTACTTCTTTTGGGCTAGGTCTTAACTCGGGGGTTTGGGGTGTAATGGGATTTTGGGTTAGGTTTATTTAATTTAATTTGGGCCAAATTTTTGTAATCTGGACTGATATTTTACTTTGTTTTTATTTTGGCTATTATAAAATACTGGTGTAAATGGACTTTTATTTATTGCTTTTTTGTTTTAATTTATTTTTTCTATTTTTGGACAATTTTATGGGCTCGGGAAAAATGGGCCTTCCACATGGACTAAATTGATATGTGTTGATGAATAAAATAGTTAATTTTGAATGTATATAGATCAAGAAGAAAAGAAATCGGATTTAGATCGAGAGAAGTCGAAAGTTATTGAATAGTCAATCCGGCTCCTCTATTCTGACTATGAGGTAAATTCATATGCAAATAAATGTCTTTAAATTGAATTATATATGTTTAATTATTTTTGAATTCTATGAATGTTGAATGAGAAAATACGAGCAAGAATCGACGAAGTTACGATATCCGAAAGTCCCGTACGAACCTTAGGAATAGTATAGGATATGAATGTCATGGTATTAGGTTATCGATATATGATTACATGTAAGACCATGTCTGAGACATTGGTATTGTATTGTGATTTCGTGTAAGACCTTGTCTGGGACAGTGAAATCAATACGTGATAACATGTAAGACCATATCTAGGATATTGCATTGTACGGGCTTATATGATTTTCGAGTATCCTTAACGATTATGAATGGTTCAACGGGAAAAGACAAGTCGAGAAAGAATGTGTTAATGAGTTAAACGACTTAGGTAAGTACGAGATTCATACGAGAATTGGAAAGAGAAGTGGTTGATGAAATTACAGGTGAATTTGAATATGCATTCATTGAGAAAGGTTTGTGTATCTATATGTGTTTACTTGTATTTGGCCTATTGATAGAAATGTTGTGATTCATGTGGTAAATTTATTTGTATATGGCTTACTAAACTTTTAAAGCTTACTTTGCTTGTTCTTCCTATGTTTTATAGATTATCGAAGCTAGCTTGGAAATCGAGGATCATAGGGAACCATCATCACACTACTGGCTATTTGTTGGTACTTTTAGAGCTTTGTATATTTGGTATATGCCATGTATAGGCTAGTGTCATTTTGGTATGTTTTGAGTCATGATAGTAGTCATGAGATTTGGCTTGCTTTTGATGCAAATGTTGGTATGTATGGCCATTTAAGTTGGCTTGAATTGTGTTTGGTAATAAATATATATGTGATGTATATAATGTGTAACACCCCAAACTCGGCCTAGACGTTATGACCAGATCCGACGTGCCACATCAAAACGTTAAAACATTTTTTCATTCTAAGTCCAGAAAATCGTACTTGATGTTCAAAGGATTAATTCATTAAGGGTTAAAGTGAATGGAAGCTGTGCACCAGGTAGGAAATCGGAAAAGAGGAGGTGAGTCCATCGGACTGCTTAAGTACCAAGCTCTTTCGGATCCAATCCTAGACATGCACACCGCCATTGCCACACTCTAACATCGCGTATATTTCTAGGTTACCATTGTAATTATGTCTATTTTAAAATAAAACATATTTAAATTTGGAAAACGTTATCATAGCAGAAGCCTTGTTTAATCGTGTTACTTTGAAATCAGTTTATGTTTTTGGAAAACGAACCCTAGATCTAGCCCATTTTGATAGTTAATATAATTTAAGATCATCATGATAAGTTATAAATCAAAACCCAAAAAAAAAAATCATAAGCGGCCTTATTACATAAAAAAAACCCAAATCATCAAAGTAAAGAAAATTGAAGTCCAAATCACCAGAAGAAATCCATATTGCAGAATGAATGGCCACTCCGAATCCCTCGTGGCTCCAAGCCCACTATGGTTGGGGATTACTTGCATGGATGAAAATAGGGGATGAGTTTGGGGAAACTCAGTGTGTAAAATTAACCCAACCATAACCCATATCAGTTCAAACCACAGAAACAGAATAAATTGGCCTTAGTCCAGAACAGAATACAGAATTAAGGCCATAGGCCCATAACAGATCAGATCAGATATTTCATGTATATGCAAAACCCAATACATAACCAACCACATACACCCCCTTACCAACCTTTCACCATGTGGGGAGACTACTCGACCCACCCAACTGCTACACGCCACAAAATTATGCAGCATGGCTGCCAGAACAGATAATGTGACAGAGTCACCAAATACAGATAATCATGGCAGAACCACCAGAACAGATATATGTGGCAAGCCACCAGATCAGATAATTGTGGCATAGCCACCAGGACGCTTCCTTCATAATATAACCCATGTCCCCATGCAACAAATATTCATTCATGGCATACATCATACAGATTTAAATCAACATGCTTTTCAGAAAAAATTATCCCTAGGGGCATATTGGTCATTTATGTAACACCCCGAACCCGAGACCATCGCCGGTGTCGGACACGAGGGGTTAACAAGCCAAATCCACATATTGCACCCCCCAATTTGACATTTCCAGACAGGCTGGAAATCTGCGTCACTGTCGCCTTAAAAATCAGATCTCGAGTTTCAAAACTCAGAAACTGATTCCGTAAATTTTCCCTGAATTTAGACTCATATATCCATCCATGGATTTATTTTTAGAATTTTTGGTCGGGCCAATTGGTACATTTTATTAGTAAAATTCACCCATGTTACAGGGATCGACTGCTCTGACCTTCGCGTGTTACAACTTGAATATCTCCCTGTACAGGGCTTTAATACTGGTTCCGTTTGTTTCTAATGAAACTAGACTCAAAATGGAATCTGCAAATATAAGGCATGACTTCTAATTCTTTCTGGATAATTTATAGTAAATTTTTAAAGTCACGACAGGGGACCCAGAAACCGTTCTGGCCCTGTCTCACAATAGCTTTAATATCTCTTAACATGTAACTCCTATGACCGTTTCGTTTCTTCCATATGAAAGTAGACTCATCAAGGTTCATTTAAATAACTTATTCAATATTTAATACCATTCCTACAAATTTTGGTGATTTTTCAAAACCACACCACTGCTGCTGCCAGCATCATTTTCAAGGTAACCATTACCTATTTCATGATTTCCACGATTCAATTGGCCCTTTTTGCATACATAGCACAAAGTGTGATCACGATTAACCATTCCAATGGATAATCTTTTCAAACAATTCCATACCCCATAATGATCATCATACAAACGATTATAGAATCATACTAAAGCGATATATAAGCCATTTTCGCATGGCTATCCAAGCTTACACAAAACCGAAAGGTACATGACCTTCAACAATAGGGTAGTCCTATACATGCCATTTCAAAGTTCAACCAAAATTATACCAAAATGGAGGCTTTGATAGTGTAGATGACTTCGACTTTAATGATCCCGAATCCGATCGCTAACGAGCAAAATCTATAAAACAGAGAGCCAAAGCAACGGGGTAATTTTTTTTATGCTTAGTAAGTCTCAAGCAATAAAATCAGCTTTAACTAAAGCATTACATTCACATAGCCAAATGAATCATTTCATTAATACACATTCACATAATCATACTTACTTCACACTTCATCATTATACACTTTCACAAGATATCAACCAATTCAATAGCTAAAAACTCGTTAGTCGATTGAGCGAATGTTACTCAAACATATCGACTTTTCCAATGCACATATAAACATACCTTATTCTTTGGACTTTTCGAGCGTACTAATTAAATTTATTACAGCAACCAACGCTCACCTCCAGCCCAAGCTTCTCCGAAATACAACCGGATATAACCACATGCACTAATGCCTTCGGGTCTTAGCCCGGATAGAACGACTTGCACAAATGCCTTGGTATTAGCCGGATTTAACAACTTGCACGAATGCCTTGGTCTTAGCCGGATGTAGTCACTAGCACAATTGCCTTGGTCTTAACCGGATATAATTACTAGCATAAATGTCTTGGGACTTAGCAGGATATCATTCAATTGCTCATGCACACATATACATCAATAATCATTACACATCCATATTTCATTTTCGTTACTAAGGCTCAAACACAAACATATCACTAGCATAATCGCCCGGGACTTAGCCGGGTATCATTCAAATACTCATACACACATAAATCAATAATCATTACACATCCATATTTCATTTCACATAATTCGAGTAGGGTCATTTCTTGAGGACTTACCTCGGATGTCGTCGGACGGCTTCAACGGCTATTCGACCACTTTTTCCTTCCCTTTATCGGATTTAGCTCCCCTTTGCTCTTGAGCTTAACGAATACAAGTAGAAGTATTCAATATTTTTATCAATAATGTTTACTTGTCAATCACATTCGGCATCTCATATCATCTCGCTTTATTATAATTTATCATTCAACCTTTAAACCAAAACGCCATTATATGACCACATATACATACATCCATATATTTAAGCTCAAGAATTTTAATATAACATCAAGTGCTCAAATTACTCATGTGGCCGATTATACATGGTCATAATACACAAAAATCAAAATAAATTCCAAGACTTTCACATCATATATGTACTAAGCGAATCGTTGGCCAAGTTCACATACATTCTTCAACAATTCCTTCTTTAAACAAACACATCTAAGCCTTCCTTTCATATTATCAACTCCAACCATATACATTATTCAAGTATAACATTTTCATATTCGGCAATAGTATTACACATAATAGCCGATTCTTCTTACTTTGTATTTTTGCATCTACTTGATCATTCGTTTAGTTCAAGCACCCATACACCAAGATTCATCAAGTTTAGCGTGAAACATAACCTTAATCCTCAATAACCATTATGGCCGAAAGTTCTAGTCACCCCAAAATCACAATTTCTAACATGGGTCACCTAAAAAAAAATACTTGGTAACTAGCTCAATTTCATCTAAAATTTCAAGGATTCATACGAATTTCTCACCTTATTTATGGCTTAGAAACCAAATGGTTGCTCTCTTTTTCTCCCTTAGAATCGGCCAAGAAGAATCAAGAACAAAGACTTGTTTCTTTCACCCATTTCTAATTATTCCTTAAATCATAAAGGCAACAACCATTTCCCCTAAACATCTTCCATGGCCGAACACTTGTATTACTACCACCTTTAAAATTTTTGACATGGGCAAGTAAAGGACTTAGTAACTAGCTTAATATATGCAAAGATTTCAAAGACTAACATGGATTCCATACCTTAGTTCAAGCTCAAGTGACCGAATGCTAACTCTTCCCTTTTCTTCTTGAAGGATCGGCTAAGCTAGGAGGAAGATGAACCAAACTTTTTTTTTTCTTTGCTCAATACACGGCAATGGGGAGGGGGCAACCACACATACCCATTTTTTTTTCTTTTCTTCCTACTAACACCAATATAATAACCATTCTAACATCAACCATTAGCAAAACATGTTGGAAACATGTTCCTTTGCCCATAATTTGTCATGGCGGCCACTAACCTTAGGAAATGGGATAATTGACATGCAACTCCATTTATTTCACTTCATGCATTATTAGGCCACTTAAAAATTCACCTATCACATTTTCAAGTCCTAACACATGGGTCTTTTCTTATAAATTAGCACCTAATTAATAAAAATCAAGACACGAAATATTTACGCATACAAATTCCACATACAATAAGCACAGAATATAACACCTAATTATTCTTGTGACTCGGTTTTGTGGTCCCAAAACCACTCTCCGACTAGGGTCACAATAGGGGTGTCACAATTTACACCTAGGGGTATCATGGTAATTTTCCATACATAAGGGTATTGTAGTAATTTAGCTACTTTTAGGGTTTTCATGCATATCCTATCCATTTACGTACTATCAGAATACTTACCGCGCATACTTACCAAATTGAGCCCGTTGGCCCATGAACCTGATTTTTGGCCCATTAAGCCCAAGTTATCAAAATGCACGAAATCACACGTACTGTAGTTTATTACCTTTAGAATACCAAACATACAAACCCAACTATCTTACGAGCATTCGCACACTCGCAAATTCCCAAAATACCAACTTTCTGGCATTTTGGCTTTTTGGCTTTTGCCGATCTAGTCTATGAGAGGGTGTCAGTTACACACCTGTTTTATGACGATTCGCTGACGAGATCCACGCACGAACTACCTACAATTATAATACTACCATGTTAATCTTACTACCGAAACGAACTACATATTAACTTATTACCATATTCGGCCAACTACACCTTAGGCCTTAGCGTTCCTACCTTTGCCGAAAATAGCGTCTCTATCCAGATCCATTCGCTCCACTTGTCCAAGCCCTTGATCAACAGCGTTTGAATCACACTATTACCAAAATAATACTATTATCACATCCCCTTAGGGATACAAGTCCAAAAAGGACAACCTCCCTAACCTTTTAGGGATTCCGACTTTTCTTAAAATATGAAAGATAGACTAAGTTGGAAAGACTTACCACCGATTCTTTCAGTCAATGTTCCCCCTTAGTTCCTACTTGATTCTGATGTAGTTCTAAGCCCTCAAACGATAACAAAAGTCGAGCCTTCAGTGATCTCAGTATTCAGCTATGTCCCTAAGATAGTGTGGGAGTTTGGCTTTTTGCAAAAGTGTAGAAAGATAAAATATGAGGGTTTTACTTGTGGTATTGTCGATGAAACACGGGGTTTAGAGGTTGAGAGAATCGGCCAAAGATGATGAGAAAATAAGAGATTTGGCTAGGGAAAAATCGGTACAAAAGGAGTCAAGTTTTCAGATTTTTGGATTTGAGGCAATGGCTATAGTCTTAAAAATAATGGAAGGAAGGTGGTATAGAGTAGGGTGGTGAAGGATTGACTCACGGGAAAAGAAGAAGAAAAGAATAAGTGGATGGAGAGAAGAGAAAAAGAAAAGAAGAGGAGAATAGTCAGGAAACGGCACCACTTACCACTAATGCCGAATTTATACTAGCACTAACCCTAGCCGAAATTTGCCCCCCTTAAGCATCCCTTGGCCGGCCAACTCTTGCTCTTCAAGAGTCCACCACTCGTCCAACACAGTTCACCCTAATCAGCTCCTAAATCCTCTCCCTGATCAGCTCCTAAATCCTCTCCCTTATGAGCTCCTAAATCTTCTCCAAACAGACTTTCACTTCAGTTCCACTGCTTACCTTTTCTGTACATAAAAATTAATATCATTAATTTGCTTACCTTGTGACTCGAACCTTAGCCCTCCTTGGTCATCCACACGCCACCTCTAAAGCCCCTAAGTGGCGTCACATGCCATCTTACCACAGGCTTCCTTGTGTCCTCTTTTACCCAGTTAATACTTAAAAGCCCAGTTAACCAGAACCTCTTTTTCCCTATGGATTAAAATCACCTAAAATTTCTGGATTTTAAGCTAAGCTTGGGCCTTCTAGAGGCCCCCTATCATAATTAAATCTTCATCAAGTAGACAGAACATAAAATTTTAAATTTTAACAATCATTCACAGAATTCCCAAAAATTGGGGCATTACAATTCTACCTTCCTTAAAGAAATTTTGTCCTCGAAATTTACCTAGTCCAAACAGATGAGGGTATTGCTGCAGCATCGCCTCTTCTGGCTCCCAAGTAGCTTCCTCTCTGCCATGATTACGCCAAAGCACCTTTACTAAGGGGACAAATTTCCTTCTCAGAACCTTAACATCTCGATCCAATATTTGCATCGGCTCTTCCTCGAATGTCAAATCAGTTTGAACGTCGATTTCTGCGACTGGCACGACATGCGCAGGATCTGAATGATAACGCCTTAACATGGAGACGTGAAAAACATCGTGAATCCTGTCTAGTTCTGGAGGCAATTCCAACTGATAGGCCACTGGCCCTACTCACTTCAAAACCCGATAAGACCCAATGAACTGCGGACTCAACTTTCCTTTCTTACCAAACCTCAATATCTTCTTCCAAGGAGAAACCTTTAAAAAGACCATATCCCCTACTGAGTACTCAATCTCCTTACACTTCAAATCTGCATACGATTTTTGCCTATCAGATGCTTCTTTCAAATGGTCCCTAATTATTCTGACCTTAGCCTCAGTATCAGCCACCAATTCCGGTCCAAGAACTTGTCGCCCCTAGCTCAGTCCAACAACTAGGTGTACAACACCTTCGACCATCTGATGCTTCATACGGTGCCATTGAATACTTGCTCGATAACTGTTATTGCATAAATTCGCCAACGGTAAGTAGTCCTCCCAACTACCTCGAAAGTCAATCACGCATCCCCTTAACATGTCTTCCAGAATCTGAATGACCCTTTCTGACTGACCATCAGTTTGGGGATGGAAAGCCGTACTGAAGTCCAACCGCGTCCCCAATGCCTCATGCAACTTTTGCCAAAACCGAGATGTGAATCTAGGATTCCGGTCAAAGATAATTGAAACTGGGACTCCATGAAGTCGCACAATCTCCGCCACATACAGTTTGGCTAACTTTTAAAGGGAAAAGTCGGTACGTACTGGTATGAAATGGGCCGTTTTGGTCAACCTATCCACAATCACCCATACCGAGTTTTTCTTCGATGTTGTCAACGGCAACCCACTCACAAAGTCCATGGTTACCCTCTTCCACTTCCAAAGTGGTATCTTCACCGGCTGTAACAGTCCAGAAGGTAATTGATGCTCAGCTTTCTCTTGTTGGCATGTCAGACATTTTCCTACAAACTTCGTTACTTCTCGCTTAAGTCCAGGCCACCAGTACAATTCTCGCAAGTCGTGATACAACTTATTCCCTCCAGGATGCATGGCACATAGTCCCCCATGAGCTTCCTTCAATATTGTCTGCCTTAAATCAAAGTCCTTCGGAACACAAATTCTTCCTCGGAAACACAGAACTCCATCACCATTTAAATTGAACTCAGAAGTTTCCCCTTCCTTAACTTGTTGAAAACGAGCGACCAAAGACTCATCTTTCAACTGCTTTTCCTTAATCTGGTCTACCCAGGTTGGCCTTACTTGCAATTTAGCCAACAAACTGCCATCATCATACAGACTCAAACGAGCAAACATTGCTCTCAGATCAGATACGGTTCTATGACTCAAAGCATCGGCTACCACATTAGCCTTTCCTGGGTGATACTCGATTAAACAGTCATAATCCTTAAGCAACTCAATCCATCTCCTTTGCCTAAGGTTCAGCTCCTTCTGAGTCAACAAATACTTAAGACTCTTATGGTCTGTGTATATAATACACCTTTCTCTGTACAAGTAATGTCTCCAAATCTTAAGTGCAAAGACCACTGCTGCTAATTCCAAATCATGAGTAGGATAGTTCCTCTCGTGAGGCTTAAGCTGCCGTGACGCATATGCAACCACCTTACCTTCCTGCATTATCAATCAGCCCAAACCTACATGTGATGCGTCATCAGATACAAGAAAATCCTTCCAGACTCATTTGAATTAACACAGGTGCTTCAGTCAAAACTTTCTTCAACTTTTCAAAAGCTTCCTGTTGGGTCTCAGTCTATACAAATGGTACCCCTTTCCTTATGAGTTTAGTCAGAGGTGCAGGCAACACCGAAAAACCTTCCACAAACCTTCTGTAGTATCCTGCCAATCCTAGGAAACTTCGTATCTCCGATACTAACCTAGGCAGCTTCCACTCCAAAACTACTTCAATTTTTCGAGGATCCACCTTAATCCCCTCAGCAGAGACCACATGTCCTAAGAAAGTTACTTCCCTCAACCAGAATTCACACTTGCTGAACTTTACATAAAGTTCCTTCTCCTTTAACACTTGTAGCACTATACGGAGATGCTCATCATGCTTTGCTTCCATTTTAGAATATACCAGAATATTGTCAATAAAGACGACTACGAATTGATCCAGAAATGGTTGAAACACTCGATTTATCAGATCCATAAATGCCGCAGGAGCGTTCGTCAGCCCAAATGGCATAACTAGAAACTCGTAATGACCATACCGAGTCCTGAATGCCGTCTTATGGATATCTGTCTCCTTGACCCTTAACTGATGATATCCAGATCGAAGGTCGATCTTAGAAAATACAGAAGCCCCCCTAAGCTGGTCAAACATATCGTCAATCCTTGGCAGTGGATACTTATTCTTAATTGTCAGTTTGTTCAACTGGCGATAATCAATGCACATCCGCACTGTACCATCCTTCTTCTTCACGAATAACACTGGTGATCCCCATGGAGACACGCTTGGCCTAATAAAGCCCCTATCCAACAACTCTTGAATTTGTGCCTTTAGCTCTACCAACTCTTTCGGTGCTATCCTATACGGTGCGATAGACACTGGCGCCGTTCCGGGCAACAAGTCGATTCCAAACTCTACTTCTCAGTTTAGAGGCAACCCCGAAAGCTCATCCGGAAAAACATCTTGAAACTCCTTTACGGTCCTGACCTTATCCACTGTCAATCCCTTCTCTTCCGACTGGCTTACAAATGCCAAATAGGCCTCACAACCTTTTCGAATCCACTTTTCGGCCCTTAATACCGACACCACATTAGACAAATAATCCCTTCGCTCACCTATCATCATAACCTCCTCACCCTCCGTGGTCCTTAACACTATTCATTTTGCAGCACAATCCAAAGTCGCCCTATGCTTAACAAGCCAGTCCATTCCCAGAATGAGGTCAAACTCTCTGAACGGTAACTCCATTAGATCTCTAGGAAAACCTTGCCTTGAGTTTCTAAGGGTACATTCCTATACAGTTTGTCTACCCTAACCGAGTGACCCAAAGGACTTAACACAGATACCCCACTCACAATCTTCTTAGAGTGCACACCCAACGACCCAGATATGGCACATGCAACATAGGAATGAGTAGATCCAATATCCACTAAAGCAGTATATGGCATGCCAGAATCCAAGAACGTACCAGTTATGACGTCAGGTGCGTTGCCCTCCTTTTGACGACGAGCTGCATACACCAAAGTTGGCTGTCGAGCTTCAGCATTTCCGACACCCCTGCCAGGTGCCCCTCGACCTCGGCCATTTCCGTTTTCACCCCTACCTTGTCCACGTCCTCTCGGTGGTTGTGGACCACCTCTCATGGGTTGAACAACCCTCTGTACAGCAACTTGAGCCTGATCAGCTCTCTGTAGGCAGTTCTTAACTCTATGCTCCATAGATTCGCATCGGAAACAAGCACCGGAACGTTTCCTACACTAGCCCTAATGTATCTTACCACAGTCTTCACAGATTGGTGGTCTAACCACATTCATCGGCACTGCTCGCACTAGTTCCTCTACTCTTGCTCTCCTAATATTCTTATTAGCACCACCCGAGGGTCCTGAATCCCTCCGAAAAAGGTTTCGATCCTTCTCCCGATTCTGCTTTTCAGCTCGCTTAACCTCCTCTGCTATCTTTGCCTTTTCCACCAAGACCGCAAAGCCTCGCTCCCTCTGCAGAGCAATCAACACCCTCAGGTCATCCCTAAGACCATCCTCGAAGTGCACACTTCGCTCATATTCCGTAGCAATTATGCCCATGGCATACCGGCTCAACCTCAGAAACTCAGCCTCGTACTCGACAACTGTCTTACCTCCTTGCACCAGATTCAAAAATTCCTTCCTGTGAGTGTCCACATAACTTGCCCCAACATACTTTCCTTTAAAGGCCGTCTTAAACAGTTCCCAAGTTACCCTTTCAGCTGGGGTTCCTTCTTTCACGGTGAGCCACTACTGGTAAGCCTCGTCCCGTAGCAACGATACGGCTCCCTTCAGTTTCTGCTCCACAGAGCAATCCAAGTAATCCATAATTCGTTCTGTGGCCTCCAACCAATATTCTGCCACATTCGAGGCGATACCAAACACACCCCTAAAAATCTTCGCTCCGTTGGCCAGGAGTCATTCCGAAATGGTCCCCCGAACTCCGTTGCTCGTACTTGCCCCGACAACCCTTTCCAGAACATGAAGCATTGCCTGTGACAGGGCATCATCCCCGGCACCACGATCATGTGACTCTACTTCCGTTGCCGATGGTACCGGTGGATCTGCCGCCGGTATATGTCCCGAAGATGAAGATACCACTCGAGCCCTTCCTCGGCCACGTCCACGGCCTCTTCCACGAGTGGCTCTTGTACTCATATCGTATTATCTGTTTACAAATTTTATGCATTAACCCGGTATTCCAGTGATTATTACAGATGTTTTATGAATCAGACAGTATTTCAGAGATTGTTCTCACAGAATTGAAGTCTAACTACAGTTTCAGTCTCTTATCAAATTTTCCTAGGGTTTTAGTATCATCTTATCTAGAGCATCCTAGCAGAGTTTCAGTATAGATAAATAATCCAGAAAAATATTTAGAGAAATTCAGAATGATACTTACAGGCTTGGGCCGGAGATTCGGAATGCCACATTCAGAAGTCTAGATTTTAAAAACTGAATTTTTTTTGTTGAAAATCTTCGTTTTTGTAAACCCATTCCACAGCCGAGTTGTTGCAACTTGGCCCTGATACCTCTAAATGTAACACCCCAAACCCGGCCTAGACGTTATGACCGGATCCGACGTGCCATATCAAAACGTTAAAACATTTTTTCATTCTAAGTCTAGAAAATCGTACTTGATGTTCAAAGGATTAATTCATTAAGGGTTAAAGTGAATGGAAGCTGTGTACTAGGTAGGAAACTGGAAAAGAGGAGGTGAGTCCATCGGACTGCTTAAGTACCAAGCTCTTTCGGATCCAATCCTAGACATGCATACCGCCATTGCCACACTCTAACATCACGTATATTTCTAGGTTACCATTGTAATTATGTCTATTTTAAAATAAAACATATTTAAATTTGGAAAACGTTATCATAGCAGAAGCCTTGTTTGTAATCGTGTTACTTTGAAATCAGTTTATGTTTTTGGAAAACGAACCCTAGATCTAGCCCATTTTGATAGTTAATATAATTTAAGATCATCATGATAAGTTATAAATCAAAACCGAAAAAAAATAATCATAAGCGGCCTTATTACATAACAAAACCCAAATCATCAAAGTAAAAAAAATTGAAGTCCAAATCACCAGAAGAAATCCATAATGCGGAACGAGTGGCCACTCCGAATCCCTCGCGGCTCCAAGTCCACTATGGTTAGGGATTACCTGCATGGATGAAAATAGGGGATGAGTTTGGGGAAACTGAGTGTGTAAAATTAACCCAACCATAGCCCATATCAGTTCAAACCACAGAAACAGAATAAATTGGCCTTAGCCTAGAATAGAATACAGAATTAAGCCCATAGGTCCATAACAGATCAGATCAGATATTTCATGTATATGCAAAACCCAACACATAACTAACCATATACACCCCCTTACCAACCTTTCACCATGTGGGGAGACTACTCGACCCACCCAACCGCTACACGCCACAGAATTATGCAGCATGGCTGCCAGAACCGATAATGTGACAGAGTCACCAGACACAAATAATCGTGGCAGAACCACCAGAACAGATATATGTGGCAGAGCCACCAGATCAGATAATTGTGGCATAGCCACTAGGACGCTTCCTTCATAATATAACCTATGTCCCCATGCAAAAAATATTCATTCATGGCATACATCATACAGATTTAAATCAACATGCTTTTCAGACAAAATTATCCCTAGGGGCATATTGGTCATTTACACCTAGGGGTATCATGGAAATTTTCCATACATAAGGGTATTGTAGTAATTTAGCTACTTTTAGGGTTTTCATGCATATCCTATCCATTTACGTAATATCAGAATACTTACCGCGCATACTTACCAAATTGAGCCCGTTGGCCCACGAACCCGATTTTTGGCCCATTAAGCCCAAGTTATCAAAATGCACGAAATCGCACGTACTGCAGTTTATTACCTTTAGAATACCAAACATACAAACCCAACTATCTTACGAGCATTCGCACACTCGTAAATTCCCAAAATACCAACTTTTCGGCATTTCAGTTTTTCTGCTTTTGCCGATCTAGTCTATGAGAGGGTGTCAGTTACACACCTGTCTTATGACGATTCACTAATGAGATCCACGCACGAACTTCCTACAATTATAATACTACCATGTTAATCTTACTACCGAAACAAACTACATATTAACTTCTTACCATATTCGGCCAACAACACCTTAGGCCTTAGCGTTCCTACCTTTGCCAAAAATAGCGTCTCGATCCAGATCCGTTCGCTCCACTTGTCCAAACCCTTGATAAATAGCCTCTTAATCACACTATTACCAAAATAATACTATTATCACATCCCCTTAGGGCTACAAGTCCGAAAAGGATAACCTCCCTAACCTTGTAGGGATTCTGGCTTTTCTTAAAATATGAAAGATAGACTAAGTTGGAAAGACTTACCACCGATTCTTTCAGTCAATGTTCCCCTTTAGTTCCTACTTGATTCTGATGCAGTTCTAAGCCCTCAACCAATAACAAAATTTGAGCCTTCAGTGATCTCAGTATTCGGCTATGTCCCTAGGATAGTGTGGGAGTTTCGGCTTTTTTGTAAAAGTGTAGAGAAAGATAAAATATGAGGGTTTTTACTTGTGGTATTGTCGACAGAAACCTGGGGTTTCGAGGTTGAGAGAATCGACCAAAGATGATGAGAAAAATAAGAGATTTGGCTAGGGAAAAATCGGTACAAAAGGAGTCAAGTTTTTGGGATTTCGGGATTTGAGGCAATCGGCTATAGTCTTAAAAATAATGGAAGGAAGGTGGTATAGAGTAGGGTGGCTAAAGGATTCGGCTATGGGGAAAAGAAGAAGAAAAGAATAAGTGGATGAAGAGAAGAGAAAAAGAAAAGAAGAGGAGAATAGTCAGGAAACGGCACCACTTACCACTAATGCCGAGTTTATACTAGCACTAACCCTAGCCGAAATTTGCCCCCTTTAAGCAACCCTTGTCCGGCCAACTCTTGCTCTTCAAGAGTCCACCATTCGGCCAACACAGTTCACCCTAATCAGCTCCTAAATCCTCTCCCTGATCAGCTCCTAAATCCTCTCCCTTATGAGCTCCTAAATCTTCTCCAGACAGACTTTCACTTCAGTTCCACTGCTTACCTTTTCTGTACATAAAAATTAATATCATTAATTTGCTTACCTTGTGACTCGAACCTTAGCCCTCCTTGGTCATCCACATGCCACCTCTAAAGCCCCTAAGTGGCGTCACATGCCATCTTACCACAGGCTTCCTTGTGTCCTCTTTTACCCAGTTAATACTTAAAAGCCCAGTTAACCAGAACCCCTTTTTCCCTATGGATTAAAATCACCTAAAATTTCTGGATTTTAACCTAAGCTTGGGCCTTCTAGAGGCCCCCTATCAATTAAACCTTCATCAAGCAGACAGAACACAAAATTTTAAATTTTACCAATCATTCACAGAATTCCCGAAAATTGGGGCGTTACATAATGCCTTATATGCTGGCCTATTTTGGTATGGTTATGAGTTGGCTATTTTGGATAGTTGTAAGTTGGTGTATTAATGCTTGAGGAATGGTATATTATGGTATATTTTGTAGATGATGAATTCACTTGTTTTGGTTGCCTATATATGTGTTGCAATTGTACCAATTTGGTTATTTTGTGTGCATGAGAAAATGGTGACAAATTGGCTTTTCAAATGGCCTATTTTTGTCCACACGGGTGAGACATGGGCATGTGTCTCAACCATGTGTGACACATGATCATGCTACATGGCCGTGTGTCCCCTGGGGTACCCTCTCAAATTAAGTCAGTATACCCTACAGTTTTGACACAGCCTAGACACATGGGCGTGTTTATTAGCCGTGTATGGCACACGGGCTAGCATATGGGCATGTGGTCGGTCGTGTGACCCAAGTCAGTAACCTCCCTAGTTTTCCCACGGCCATGGCACACAAACGTGTCCTCAGTCGTGTGGTACAAGTCAGTATGTATGCCCTTTTTTCACACAACCTGTGATAGGGGAGTGTCTGGTGGCCGCGTGAGGCACACGTCCTGTTCACATGATAGTGTGACCCTTAAATGTTGAAAAATTTTCAAAGTTTCTCAAAGTTTGTAAATGTTATTGGTTTAGTCTCGAACCACTGCTAAGCATGTTTTAAGGTCTTGTAAGACCTTATAAGGGACAATATGATTGAGATGAATGGACTTTTATTATGATTACATAAATGCATATTAATGATGTGTATTATCCGGTAATGCTTCATAACCCTATTCCAGCGATGGATATGGGTTAGGGGTGTTATATTTAATTGGTATCAGAGCTATGATTTAGTCAACTCTAAGACTAACGTAGCTTGTGAGAGTCTAGCTATACATGCTATATATATAAACTGCGATAGTGTGATGATTCCTGACAGTTAAAATGTGTTTTTATTTAGCAAATGGATCCCGATCGAGCCGTAGCTGACGATGTTGAAAGTAATGCACCCGCTCCCGCTCAAAGGGCATGCAGTCTGATTCTATACTCGTAACTAGTAGCTAAAGGGGTGAGGCTAAGCAAGCCTTCTTCCAAATGATGAGTGAGTGGTTCACAGAATTCGTACGAATGAATCCGACTGCTCAACAACCTCCACCCTCGCCTATTCTTCAACAAGTCTTAGTTGCACCACAAGTGATAGATCTGATTCGATTGAGTAAGCCATCTGTTGATAAAATTTAGAAACACGGGGCCGAAGAGTTTCAGGCGACAGTTGATGATGACGCTGAGAGGGCTGAGTTTTGGCTCGAGAACAGAATCAAAATATTTGATGAATTGTCATATATTCTAGATGAATGTGTCAAGTGTGTCGTATCTTTTCTCAGAGTCAATGCATACTATTGGTGGAAAACATTGATATCTGTAGTTCTGAGGGAACAAATTACCTGGAATTTCTTTCAATCTGAATTTTGAAAGAAATACATAAGTCAATGATTTCTCGATCAGAAACATAAAGAGTTTTTAGAGCTAAAACAAGGCCGAATGACTCATCGAGTACGAAATAGAATTTGTACGGTTAAACAAGTATGCATGGGAATATGTTTCCACTGAAGAGATCATGTGTAAAAGGTTTTTTGACGGATTGAACGAGGATATAAAATTGTTAGTCGGGATTCGTGAATTGAAAAAATTCATCGTTTTGGTTGAAAGGGCTTGTAAAGCCAAGGATCTCAGCAAAGAAAAGAGAAAAGCAGACTCAGAAGCTAGAGATTTTAGAAAAAGATCAATGAGTAAGCCGTATCAATCTGTATTCGTTTAATCATTCTAATACATCAGTGGGACATTCAAATAGAGATCGAGTAAGACAACAGTCAAGCTTTAAAGCTGCAGCTACTTCGATAGCTAGTGTTGGGAGTGCGAGACCTAACCGACTTGAATGTAAAAATTATGGTAAACGACATCCTAGTGATTGTAGATTGAATGATAGGGCTTGTTTTAAATGTAGATCCTTAGATCATTTTATCAGAGATTTCCCAGAGTTAGCTGAAAAAGATAATGTTCAGAGTATGAGGCCAAGTAACACTTCAGTTAGAGGGAGACCATCTCATAATGTTGTAAATATGAGTGGTGGTAGAGGTGTAACACGAGAAACTACTGTGAGATCTGATGCTAGAGCACCTGCACGAGCCTACGCTATTCGCACTTTTGAAGAAGTGTCATCTCCAAATGTTATCACTGGTACTTTTACTGTCTATGATACTAAAGTTATTGGATTGATAGATCTAGGATCAACCCATTCATATGTATGTGTGAATTTAGTTTCCAATAAGACTTTGCCTGTAGAGTCTACTAAATTTTTAAGAAGAGTATCGAACCGCTTAGGTGAGTGTGTGTTGGTTGATAAAGTGTGCAAGAACTATCCATTGATGATTCGGGATAGTTGCTTTCTAACTTATTTGATGTTGTTTCCATTTGACGAATTTGATATAATTCTGGGTATGGATTGACTAACGCTGCATGATGCTATTGTGAATTGTAAACAAAAGACAATAGATTTGAGATGTCAGAGTAATGAGATTATCCAAATTGAGTCAGATGATTTGAATGGCTTGCCAGTGGTGATTTCATCGATGTTAGCTCAGAAATATGTGAGAAAGGGTTGTGAAGCTTACTTTGCTTTCGTGCTTGATACGAAAGTGACTAAAAAGAAGATCGAATCAGTACTAGTTGTGTGTGAGTATCCAAATGTGTTTCTCAAAGCCTTATCGGGTTTACCACGATCCGAGAGGTTGAGTTTGGCATTGAGTTAATGTCGGGTACAACTCCGATATTGATAGCTCTGTACAGAATGGCTCCGATAGAGTTAAAAGAATTGAAAGCTCAGTTGCAAGAACTAACAGATAGAGGTTTTGCAAGACCGAGTTTCTCACCTTAGGGTGCTCCCATATTGTTTGTGAAAAAGAAAGATGGCACGATGAGAATGTGTATAGACTATTGACAGTTTAATAAAGTGGCAATCAAGAATAAATACCTTTTACCATGGATTGATGATTTGTTTGATCAATTGAAAGGGGCTACAATGTTTTCAAAGATAGATTTGAGATCGGACTATTATCAGTTGCGAGTTAAAGACTCTGAGTGCTAAAAATGGCATTTAGAATGAGGTATGGTCATTATGAATTTATAGTTATACCTTTCGGACTAACGAATGCACCTACTATTTTTATGGACTTAATAAACCGTATTTTCAGACCGTACTTAGATCGATTTGTTGTTGTGTTCATAGATGATATATTGATATATTCACGAAATGAATCCGAGCATGACGAGCATTTGAGAATTTTATTATGGACTCTACGTGATAAGCAATTGTATGCAAAGTTTAGTAAATGTGAATTCTGGTTACGCGAGGTTGGTTTTCTGGGGCATATTATGTCAACGTCAGGTATTCGAGTCGATCCGAGCAAGATTTCTGCAATAATGGATTGGAAGCCTCCGAGAAATGTATTTGAAGTCTGCAGTTTTCTAGGACTAGCTGGCTATTATAGATGATTTGTGCAAGGCTTTTTGATGATTGCGACTCCGTTGACAATATTGCTTCAGAAAGATGTAAAGTTTGAATGGTCCGAGAAATGTCAGAAAAGTTTTAATCAGCTGAAAGCTCTTTTTATTGAAGCTCCAATAGCCAGAACTGGGTAAAAAGTTTGTAACCTATAATGATGCATTGTTGAATGGTCTGGGTTGCGTTTTGATGTAGGAAGGCAAAGTCATAGCTTATGCCTCAAGACAGTTGAAGCCACGTGAAAAGAATTACCCGACTCACGATTTAGAGTTAGCAACCATTGCGTTTGCATTGAAAATTTGGCACCATTATTTATTCAGTGAAAAATGCCATGTTTATTCAGATCACAAGAGTTTTAAATATCAGATGACTCAAAAAGATTTGAATTTGCGATAGTGGAAATGACTAGAGTTGCTAAAAGATTACGAACTAGTAACTGACTATCATCCGTGAAAAGCAAATGTGGTTGCTGATGCAGTAATCTGAAAATCTTTGTTTGCTCTACATGCAATGAATACTCAGCTGGCTCTATCTGATGACAACTCCATTGTAGCTGAGTTGAAAGAGAGACCGTTAGTTTTACAATAGATTTGTGAAGCTCAAAAAGTTCATACTGAAGTATTAGCAAAATGAGCTCAATGTGATTCGAACCTTGATTTAGAGTTTCAAATTAATTTTGATGATTGTTTAAGATTCAGAGGTTGAATATGTGTTCCGAGAAATTTAGAGTTGATTCGGATGATTTTGAATGAAGCACATAGTAGTTGTTTATCATTCACCCGGGAAGTAAAAAGATGTATAACAATTTGAAACAGCTCTATTGGTGGCATGGTATGAAGTGTGACATTTCAGAGTTCATTTCTAAATGTTTGATTTGTCAGCAAGTCAAAGCTGAACATCAGGTACCGTTTGGTTTATTATAGCCAATTATGATTCCCGAGTGGAAATGGGATAGAGTAACTATGGATTTTGTTTCGAGTTTGCCCTTATCTCTAGATAAGAAAGATGCCATTTGGGTTGTTGTTGACTGGTTGACAAAATCAGCTCATTTCATTCCTGTGCATATAGATTATTCGCTTAACAAGCTTGCTGAGTTGTATATCTCTGAGGTTGTAAGATTACATAGAGTAGCTGTTTCTATTGTTTCGAATAGAGATCCGAGATTCACATCGAGTTTTTAGAAGAAACTACTAGATGCACTGGGTACAAAACTACATTTTAGTACTGCATTTCACCCGCAAACAAATGGATAATTCAAGCGAGGTATTCAGATACTTTAGGATATGTTGAGATGTTGAATTCTTGAATTCGAAGGTACGTGGGAAACATATTTGCCGTTGATTGAATTTGCATATAACAATAGTTTTTAGTCGAGCATTAAAATGGCACCTTATGAATCTTTATACGGTTGAAAGTGTCGAACACCATTGTACTAGACTGAGCTTAACGAGAATAAGATTCACGGGGTCGATCTGATTAGAGAAATAGAAGAAAAAGTGAAAGTAATTCATAATAGTTTGAAAGCAGCGTCAGATCATCAAAAATCATACACAGACTTGAAATAGAAAGATATTGAATTTCAAATCAGGGATAAAGTGTTTTTGAAAGTGTCTCCATGGAAGAAAATACTTCGATTAGGTCGTAAAGGCAAATTAAGTCTGAGATTCATCGGGCCGTATGAGATTATCGAGCGAGTTGGACTAGTGACTTAGTGGCTAGCATTGCCGTTCGAGTTAGAAAAGATTCATAATGTGTTTCACGCATCAATGCCTCAACGATATCGATCTGATCCTTTGCATGTTATATCCCCGACCAAAGTTGAGATTCAGTCAGATTTATCCTATAGTGAAGAACTAATCTGAATTCTAGCTCGTGAGATCAAAAAGCTGAGAAATAAAAAGAACAGCATTAGTAAAAGTGTTATGGCATCGAAACGAGATAGAATGGGAACCCGAGGATGCTACGAGAAAGCAATATCCAGACTATTCGCTGGTAAGATTTTCGAGGACCAAAATCCCTAAGGGGGAGAGTTGTAACAGCCGGGTTTTAGCTAAATCGAAATAGTAGTTTTGGGACCAAAAATTCGAGGTTAGAAAATTATTTTAATATTATTCTTGGTGTTTATAACATGCGATTGTTTATGCGTGAAAATCTAGTGAAATAATTTTATCATTTGAATGTTCAATTCGGTAAAAAGGACTAAATTACGTAAAGCATAAAAATGATGTTCTATTTGTTAAAGCTACTAAATGGATAAGATATTAATTGGTGGGAGTCCTTATGTTATTATTAAACTATTGTTAAGGTTAGTGGACTTTAATGGACATGAAATATGAATTATTAATGGTTTTTCATTAAGAATAATATGGTAAAATGTGAAATAAGTTATTATTAAATAAAATAAACATCACATTTTGTCCATATTCTTATTCATTAACCGAAATTAGAAGAGAAAGCAAGGGTTTATGAGCTTTAACATTTTGGCAACTTGGTAGCTTGATTAGGTAAGGAATTTTGCTCGGTTTTTGATGATTTCTATATTTTTGTGATCATTGCTTCGTGTTCTAGCTAGCCCGTACCCTAATTTTTGAATTTGTTGATGATTTTGTGAATTGCCATTGTTGAATGCTTAAGCTTTGTGAAAGTTGATGATGAATTATGGAAGTTAAATGATAGATTATCAAGTTTTGTTAAGTGATTTTGAGTGAAAATGCCAAAATAGGATTAAATTGTGAAAAGTGCAAATTGAAGGTTTAAATTGTGAAAGAAATATGACATATGGGCTACTGGGGACCTTTAGAGAATTTAGAAAAGCATAGGTTTTGTCAAATTTTGTGTAATTTGCGTTTTTATGAAATAATGACTAAATTGAAAGAAATGTGAAAGTTTAGGGCCAAAGTGAAAATTGGCTAAAATATGTGTTTGTGGACTAAATTGAATGTGTTGATGAATAAAAGAGTTAATTTTGAATGTATATAGATTAAGAACGAAAGAAATCATATTTAGATCAGGGGGAGTCGAAAGTTATTAAATAGTTGACCGGCTCCTTTATTCCGACTACGAGGTAAGTTCATATGCAAATAAATGTCTTTAAATTGAATTATATATGTTTAATTGTTGTTGAATTGCTATGAATGTTGAATGAGAAAATACGAGCAAGAATCGACGAAGTTACGATATCCGAAAGTCCTGTACGAACCTTAGGAATAGTATAGGATATGAATGTCATGGCATTAAGTTATCAATATGTGATTACATGTAAGACCATGTCTGAGACATTGGCATTGTATTGTGATTATGTGTAAGACCATATTTGGGACATTGGCATCGTTAATCAGTTTTGTGTATGGTGACACTTTCAGGAATACCTTATCACCGACCTGAAACTCAATCTCTTTCCGTTTCAAATCTGCGTAGGATTTTTGTATATTTGAAGTAGCTTTTAAACTATCACGAATTACCTTTACTTTTTCTCCGGTTTCTCTGACTAAATCGACCCTGTGGATCTAATTCTCTCTGGGTTTAGTCCAATACAACGGTGTCTGACACTTATGACCGTACAATGCCTCATAAGGTGCCATTTTGAAACTTGTCTGAAAACTGTTGTTGTAGGCAAATTCTACCAAAGGTAGATATTTTTCTGAACTACCCTCAAATTCAAGCACTACAGCAAAACAGGTTTTTCGCGACGTTTGAATAAAAAAATGCCGCTATATGTCGAGCATTAAAAAAATTCACCAAGACGTCGTCGTTTTATGTTGAGCCTTAGTGGCATTAGCTGTGTTTTTTAAAAAATGCCACTATAGATCGAGCATTAGCGGCGCTTTTTTAAAAACACCACTATAGATCAAGAATTAGCAGTACTTTTTTAAAAACGCCGCTATAGATCGAGCATTAGCGGCGTTTTTTAAAAAAGCACCGCTATAGATCGAGCATTAGCGGTGTTTTTAAAATGCGTCGCTAATGCTCGATCTATAGTGACGAAAATGCCACAAAAACATTGTATCTGTTATTATTTAAATGGTTTATTTATATTAATTAAAATACAATTTATTTTAATTGAATATTTAAATTCTTGAGAAAAAAATAATGACACGTAGAAAAATTTGAAAATAAAAACATATAAAAATATATGTTAAAATGAAAAATAAAAATACTATTATTTAAAATAATTTTAAAGCTTTTTGGGTATATGACTGATTGTTTGGCAATTTATATATTAAATAAATTCTTATATAATCGTAGAAGAGATAATAATAATTTTAAAATATTGAATTAATTATCATTATGGTTTAGGGTATATAATTTAGGGTTTATGGTTTATGAGTTAATATTTTAAGGTTTAGTAAGTATGGGTTTAGGGTTTAAGGGTTAGAGTTTAAGGTTTAGGGGTTAGTGGTTAGTGGTTAGGGGTTAGGGGTTAGGGGTTAAGGGGATAGGGTTAAGGGGATAGGGGGTTAAGGTTTTATAGTTTATGAGTTAATATTTTAAGGTTTATGGATTATGGGTTTAGGGATTATGGGTTTAAAGTTTAGTGGTTAGGGGTTAGGGGTTAAGGGTTTAGGGTTTAAGGGTTAAAGGCACATGGGCTATGGGTTTAGAGTTTAGGGTTTAAGGGTAGGGGTTAGAGGTTTAGGGTTTAGATTAATTAGTATTATTTAATTTATATATTAAACGATTTCTTATATAATTGTGAAAGAGATAATATTAATCTTAATATATTAAAATTATGATTATAGTTTAAATTATTTAAGAGATAATAGATAAACTTTATATATATATATATATATATATTATTAAATATTGACTATCATAAGTTAATTATTAGGGCTACCAAATTATAACAAACAAAAATGAATATGAAAACTAAGAGATTAGTGGCGTTTTTTACAAAAAGGCCGCAAAAAACACTATAGTTTAACGAAAACGGCATCTTTTTCCTTTCTTAAATTTCATCTTCTTGTGTCATGCCTGACACTTAGCCATTTCCCCCAAAACCCCAAAACAAATTTCCCCAAACACTTAGCCATTTTAACAAAACCCCAAAACACATTTCCCCAATTCTTTGCATTTCCCCTAATCCCTAAATTTCCCCTAAAATCCCTAGGCATCTAAAGCTCCTCAGTCGACTTGACCACCTACTCATCGCCATCCTTTGTCGTCTCTGCTGCGTCCCGTCGCCATCGCTCTCCGCTGCCGCAACCAATCGGTAAATTTCGCTTTCTGTAGCTTATATCAAGTCTGTAAAAAAAATGAATTTCAATCACATTATTTTTAAAATGCCTGAAAATATTTCTAAAGCTTCAGGCTCTGGTCTGTGTTGATTCAACTCTGCTTCCCATTTGACTTCTCCTGAATTGAAATTCATTGTGTTGCTCCATATTATTTCTCCCCCAAATCTTAATTTTCTCTTTATTTTTCACTTTTTATGCCAATGAGTTAATTTAGCCGAGTGGGGTTAGGTTAGTCTTAAAAAAATTTCAACTTTGTATTGGGATGAAAAAGAAGAAATTTTAAACACATTCATAAAAAAATCTATTTATTAACTGTATTTTTTGACCTGTTTATTGTAATTAAATTCTGATTTTTTTAATTAAGTTGATATCAAGTAGACACTAAAGAGAATGTAGATAATATAAAGAAAATTTAAAAACCCCGCAGGGATTATTACTAATTTAGTCTAAAGCAAATTAAGGCAGCAGCAGAAGTCTACGTGCACTGTTCCAATTTATTGTTTGTTTGTTTGCAATAACAAATCCACTATACGCTTTTGTGTATTTAGATTTTTAAATTAGAAAAGCCAACAAAAATATTTACTTTTTCCTAGTTGTTCTTTTTTACTGCATGATACTTGTTTCTTTCATTTCATAAAATGAATTTCTGCTTGTTTTGTTGTGATAAGGTAGAAAAAGAACTTGTTATTTAGTAGTATTGGTGGAACGATTCTAGACATTCAGGTGAAAAGAATGAAAACCAAAAAAGGGATTAAAAAGGTTTAAAGTGAGGAATATTGGGATTCATACTTGGTCAAATTCTTGTAATAGTTTTTAAATATGCTGTCATATTAATTGCCTAATAAGTATAGATTCTTGCTATTAAAAAACGATTCACCTTTATCTCTGATTAAGAAATTTTTGCTATTTCATGCTTTATGCCCTCCTTTTATGCTTCCTTTCGGTATTTCCCATGCACCATGTTCATCTAACGAAAGCACAGAAAGCACAACTTGCACTATAGTTTTGTCTATCTTCCTTCTTCACTACAAGTTCCAATAGAGATCTTCCAGTGGCCACACTTGAATCTCCTCTTTTCTTCCATTTTAATCATTGTGGTGTTAGCTGTGAAACTAACTATTTCTCTGTTCAACGTGCAGATTAGTGCTGGTCAATTTTCTTCTCCATTTTGGTTTTGTCCAGAGGAAAATTCATTAATAAAGAAGCTCCTTAATCCAAATCCTAAAATTGTTGAGTATATTCAGCTTAATTTTTTAGTTCTAAGCTTTATCATTTGAATGACATCATTATACATCGTATGAATTGCATTATCTTGTATCTCCATGTCCATGACTACCAAACTTTTTGAAAGCTTTATAAAATGAAAAGTTGTTTTTGTTACTCATTAATTATTTTGTTAAGTTATTTTTTTATGTTTTTATCATAATGATTTGATTTAAAGAAGTGGCGTGTCATTAGTATTGGTGTGTCCTTTCATCATTTAAAGAAGTGGGTTGGCTTTTACAAAAATCATGACCTTCACTTCACTGTCCTTTGATAATAAAACTAATAAGGGCTTTGCCTTCCCTTGAAGGACTTCTTATCTTCCATTAAATGGTTATCAAGTTGCTTAAATCAAATTCCTTTAAGTTGTGTTAGTAGATCATAGTTTTTTCTATCATGTTTAGATTATGGCATTACATATTTTGTCTTGACAGACATCATGATCCTGCTATTTTTATTCACTGATTGATCAATTCTGTAACTCAAAAAATATATACATATATATATATATATATGATCTTGCCAAAGTCAGATATAGCCATTGGCCAAAGAAATGAGGTAAACTTAATCCAAGGGCAGATGTGTGTTTAGATCTTGAATATGTTTGAGTTATAGAATTCATTGCTGCCAAATATGTCTTGTATAGTTCCAATTTTATCATATCTATCAGTAGTAATGTTGTATCAAGTTCATTCCCCTTTTATTTTCTTTCAACTGCTCTATCAGTTACCACTCGAGATCTAAGAAACCAAATTCAAACTACAAATATTACTCAAATACACAGAAAGCCTAGATAACCAAAAGGTTAGTTAATCTTTTATTTTCTTTTATTTTCGTTTTTTTTAAATTGTAATGTTAATTTTATCCACATGCTCTTTTCTTATGATTCCTTTTTGTGTCATTGATAATTTTTGTATCAGTTTGTTAGCAACCTTATCAAGTATCAAATGGCTATCTGTTACTTCTTGTACATTGCAGGTTGGTTAAGAATTCATTTTATGTGTGAATGCCGATATGTATGAATGCCTATATCTATCTTTTGGACTTTACACTTAACTGTCCTATCTCTATTCTACCTTGGGTATTCATTGCTTTTTATGTTATAGGTGCAGCTTCATGAACTTTTCTAGAAATACAAGGTGCTTAAACTGTAAAGCAGAGGGTCCAAAGAGGGTTGCTACGGATGATGTTCAAATGAAGAAAGGGGATTGGAACTGCCCAGGGTAAGTTTCTTTTTGGTTTATATTGTTATGAAGCCTTTTTGTTCTTCAAGAATATCCATCTTCAGTATAATTCTATTAAATAGAATTTGTACTGTAGTTCCATATTTTATGATTTGCTAGATGATTTGGCTACATCCATGCTTGTCCTCTTGTTGCAAACTAAGTCTCATGCATATTGTATTAGCATAGATTGTAATAAAACACAATATAAAGTAATGAAAAAAACAAAGAAATAACATGATGCATAAGAAATATATAAAATATATTAATGAGGATTAGGTAGATAGAAATGCCATCAAGAAGTATGCTTCTTGTGTTGATCATTTGTGATTTGAACTTATTTTTAATGATATGGTGCATGAAAGATCTTTGATATGTGAGGTAAATACCACTTTTTAGCACTAATTAACGTTGTATACATTTGATTAATTAGTTTTTAAAATATATTTGTATAAAGGATTTTAATTTTTTACTAATTTAAATAAATTTTTTATTTTTATATTTGTAAAAGAAATTAGTTATAAAATAAATAAAATAGAATTTAGTTTGGTTTAGATGATTATAGTTTTCTAACTTACAAAGAGTGAATCAAATTGAAATCAATTTATTTGAATAAATTGAAATTAAATTGAAATAACCAATAAAATCGTCAAATTATAGTTTTCTCCTCTATCATGCTAAAATTTAATATTTAATCCTTATACTTTGATTTGACATAATTTAATTTAATTGTTAACTGTTAGTTCAATCAGTTAGTATTGTTGACTTTATCAAAATGCTGATTTGAATTTTATTATTAGAATTTATATATTTTAAAAATATAAATTTTAGCATTTTAACTATTAAATTAATTGACTATTGAATTAATTGATTAAATTATATCAAATTAGTTGAATGAGCTCTTTTTCATAATCATTATTGTTAATTTGATGTTTGGATGTTCCATTTTTGGATGTACCATTTTTGTTCATCCGAGAAAAAAAGGGTAAAAGGATACTATTTCTTAGGTTTCTTTCATTTTTTTCTTTTCACTTCTTTTTCTCCTACTTGTTGCATGTGCAGGCACATGAAACCACTAAAACTCTATCTCACTTGAAACTTTTTTATACTTTTCAAGGAACATCGGCGCCCGTGTTTCAGTTCTCTTCACATAGTTATTGGATTTCAGCTTGCAAGTGGCACAATACGTCTCCTCTTCATTTACTTTCTTCATCTTATGATGGGAAAGTAATGTTGTGGGATCTAAGAACAACGATATCGTTTTGTATTCTTTACATTCTCATAATTTAACTGTATATTGTTTTATTGGATATCATTTTGATGATTGCTTTTTGTGTGGCAATAGCTCTTTTATGTATTGACTGGTGGCAAATGGAACAGGAAAAACCAACTACACTAGATTGCTGTCCAAGAACAATTTGTAGAAGGCACATAATGACTAGCTCCTACCTCTACGAATGCTTGTGGGAGGCATTGCAGCAGCGAATAAGGATGATATTGATCAACATGCAGTTGACACCGTTTGTGCTCTGAATCCGAATTCAGGTGTGACTTTTAGATATTTTATGTGCAAAAAAGTATTAAAGTGCCTTATGTTTGTATGTTAGTTAAGCAGATTATAGATAGAACCTACAGTAGGATCAACTAATTAGTTGATCAAAAACTACACCCTGTTTTGTAACCGTCACTTGCATATTTGCATATACTTAATAATAATCTCGTGTCAACTAATTATTATATTTTTTTATTTAATTATTTTGTTTCAACATTTTATTTTTATTTGAATTGAAAGAAGAAAAACACGAATTGCAATTTTGCCTTAGTTAATCAATTTAAATAATCAATGTTGATATTTCACATGGGAATGGATATTCAAATATTATATTTTACATGGTTATGATTTAAGTCCTTATTTCATTTAAGTAACTTCATTATAATATCTTATTTTATTGACATCTTTATATTTAATCGTATTTTTATTATTTATTTTAGTTTTGATTCTAAATTTTTATTTTATTTTAATATTTAAGATAACTTGAGTTCTAGCTTTTGATTTTAATTGTATTATTAATATATTATTTTAAATTCTGAATTTAAATTCATTAATTTTTGTATTTAGTTTTAAAGTTAAAATTTTAATAGAAAATTTAATTTGATAATGAATTTTAATAAAATTTTAATAGAAAATTTTATATTTATATCATGGATATTATTCTTCTCAATATTTTGATAATGAATTTTAATTTTTTATATTTTCATGACCTTTATAATATATTATTATTATTTTTAAATTTCATGAGCTTTAGCGGCGTTTTTGGGAAAAGCGCTGCTAAAGAACATGACATTTAGCGGCGTTTGTCGAGAAAGCGCCGCTAAAGGTCATGTTCTTCAGTGGCGTTTTTTCAAATAAACGCCGTAAACTTTGGTGGCGTTATCTATAGCGGCGTTTTTTGCGGCGCTTGTAAAAACGCTGCAAATAGTTTTAGCGGCGCTTGCTAAAGGCCTTAAAAAATGTCGCTAAAAGTTAGTTTTGCTGCAGTGAAGGATACAACACCGGAGCATATCCTCAAGGATCTGAATTACTCACTCAGACTAAACGCTAGTTTGCGGATGAAAAGAGGTACTAAAGTTCAACTTTGTACCTAAAGCTTCTTGCAACTTCTTCCAAAACCACGAAGTGAACCTCGGATCTCTATCCGATATAATCGAGATAGGCACTCCATGCAATCTAACAATTTAACCAATGTACAACTTTGTAACACCCCGTACCCGAGTCCGTTACCGGAATCGAACACAAGGTGCACACAAACTTAGTTTAACTATCTTCACAGTCCATTTAGAAATTTCCAGACAAGCTGCTTACTGCATCAGTGACGCCTTAAAAATCATATCTTGAGTTTCAAAGCTCAAAAATTTGTTTCGTAATTTTTCCCCAAAACTAGACTCATTTTTCCATCTACAGATTTTTTTCTAGAATTTTTGGTCAATCCAATTAGTACAGTTTATTAGTTAAAGTCTCCCCTGTTGCAGGGATCGACTACACTGACCTTCGTGCGTTACGAATTGGATATCTCCCTGTACAGGGCTTCAATACTGATGTCGTTTGTTTCTATAGAAACTAGACTCAGAGAGGAATCTACAAATATATGGCATGACTCCTAATTCTCTCTGGTTAATTTAAAATGATTTTTAAAAGTCGGAACAGGGGATCCAGAAACCGTTCTGGCCCTGTTTCACAAGAACTTTAATATCTCTTAACATATAACTCATATGACCATTTCGTTTCTTCCATATGAAAGTAGATTAATCAAGGTTCATTTAAATAATTTATTCACTATTTAATACCATTCCTACTATTTTTAGTGATTTTTCACATCCACATCACTGCTGCTGTCAGCATCTGCCTTTATAGTAGGCTTTACCTATTTCATACTTTCCATGATTCAATTGGCCCTTTTTGCATACATAGCACAAAGTGTGATCATGATTAACCATTCCAATGGCTAATCGTTTCAAAACAATTCCATACCTCATAATGATCAACATACAAACGATTATGGTACTATGCTAAAAACGTATATAAGCCATTTTCGCATGGCTATCTAAGTTTACACAAACCGAAAGGTACATGACCTACAACAAAAGGGTAGTCCTATACATGCCATTTCAAAGTTCAACCAAAGTTGTACCAAAATGGGGGCTTTGATAGTGTGGATGACTTTGACTTCGTTGATCCCGAATCCGATAGCTAACGAGCGAAACCTATAAAACAGAGAGCCAAAGCAACGGGGTAAGCATTTTAATGCTTAGTAAGTCTCAAGCAATGAAATCAGCTTTGACTAAAGTATTACATTCACATGGCTAAATGAATCACTTTATTAATACACATTCCCATAATCATATACTTATTTCACATTACCGACCCTTATGTTCATACACAAAAGAACAACTTAGCCAAAGGCCGGTAGCTCGTTTATCAACTGACCGCATACCTACTTGTAAGGACTCAACTAATTCAAGCACATACAAATATACCTCATTGCTGGAATTTTCACAAGTGTATAAACTGAAATTTTTACAGCAAGATTGCTCACTTCCGAATCACGTACCTTCGGGATTTAACCGGATATAGCGACTCGCTCGATTGTCTTGGGACCTAGCCGGTTATAGTGATTCATACGATTGCCTTTGGTCTTAACCCGGTTGGTAACTTGCACAAATGCCTTGGTCTTAGCCGGATATAACAACTTCATACGAATGCCTTGGTCTTAGCCGGATATAATTACTAGCATAATTGCCTTGGGACTTAGCAGGATATCATTCAATGTTCATTTACACATATATCAATAATCAAGACACATCCATAATTCATTTTCGTTACTAAGGCTCTAACACAAAATATTTATCAAACCTTTACAATTCGGCTCAATAGCCACACACACAAGGAGCATGATTTCAATATAATTCAAGTAGGGTCATTACTCAAGACTTACCTTGGATGTTGTCGAAGCGATTTAAATGACTACTCGACTACTTTTTCCTTCCCTTTATCGGATTTAGCTCCCTTTGCTCTTGAGCTTAATTTGACAAATAAATCGATTTAATCATTTGAGCATCGAAGAGAATTCAAGGTACTTAGTCAATATATATACTCATTAGGCATCAAAGTCGCATGTGTGCGAAATCATGAATCGAACTCAACACATTAGTTAATATTCCTCTTAGCGAATTTTCTAAGCCAAGAATAGGCATCAATATGCTTGCCTCTAACCGAATGCATGCACACCAATTTCCCTTCATGTGGCGAATATGCATGCCCATGTTGAGGCCAATTGTACATAATATCACACAAAACAGCATACATTTTACTAACTAACGCATTACATATCGTAGCTCAATACACCTCTCTCATTTACTTCATAACCGAAACATCATCACAAGCAAATATACACTTGAAATAGTATATATGTCATACCAATACATCATGTGCAAACATATATTCATGTAGGTGCAAGGGCGAATTCTCAAGTGGCTTATATCTAAATATATACACATATCCAAAGCTTAAATCTTACTTACCATGCAACATGCATGAATCATACTTATGGATATACCATGGCCGAATACCACAACACCATACCGTTTCAATTTGGTCATGGTTAAACAAAGAACTTAGTATCTCATTCAAAAATGCTAAAAGAAAATCTAAGAATCCTCAATCCTCCATCACATGTATCATTATCAAGCTTGATATTTAGCATGCAATGGCATTAACACCATATTCACTTTGGCCGAATTTCATTCCCATGACATAGCAAAGATTTGAACCACGGGCTAACAAGAACATCAAGCTAGCAACTAAAACATGCATGAATCTCATGGCACAACCTCAAACATACCTTAATCTTGATGCAAGTATAGCCAACCTCTTCCTAATCCTCTTCCAAAACAAACATGAAGCAAAATTCCTTCCTTCCTCTAGTATTTTCGGTCAAGGGAGAAAAATGGATGAACAAATTTTTTCTTCTCTTTTCCTCAATACACGACAAGGGGTTTCACACACACACACATTTTTTTTTCTTTCTTTATCACCCATACTTATTTGTTTATTGTTTCTCCCTAATGCACCAACAAAACATGTTTCATGACATGTTTAGCCCATACACCCTTGTCATGGCGGCCATTAGCTAATAAATGGGAAATTGACATGCAAACCCCTCATTTTTGCATGCATGATCAACTAGTCATTACACATTTCCCCTCATACTTTTAAGGTTTACTACTAGGTCCTTTCTAGTGAAATTCACATTTATAACTCTAAATTAAAGCATAAAAATGTCACACATGAGTTAACACATATTATAGGCATCAAAATAAATATCAAATTATTTTTATGCCTCGGTTTTGTGGTCCCGAAACCACATTCCGACTAGGGTCGTTTTAAGGCTGTCACAACTCTCCCCCACTTAAGAAATTTTCGTCCCGAAAATCTTACCGTAAATAGGTTTGGGTAACGCTCTTTCATAGAGTTCTCGGGTTCCCAAGTAGCTTCTTCCATCCGTGTTTGAGCCATAACACTTTTACTAACGGAACCCTTTTGTTTCGCAACTCCTTCACTTCACGAGCTAGGATACGAATCGGTTCTTCTTCATAACTCATATCGGATTGAATTTCAACCTCTGATGGACTAATTACGTGCGACGGATCAGATCTATAGCGCCGAAGCATCGAAACATGAAAGACGTCGTGAATCTTTTCAAGTTCAGGGGCAAAATCAAACGACACATAGCTGGACCGACTCGTTCGGATATCTCATATGGCCCGATGAACCTCGGGCTCAATTTGCCTTTGGCCAAATCTGGGTATCTTTTTCCAAAGCGAAACTTTAAGAAACACTTTATCTCCCACTTGATACTCAATGTCTTTTCGTTTCAGATCCGCGTACGACTTCTGACGATCGGAGGCTATCTTCCGATTTTCACGGATTACTTTTACTTTACATTCAGCATCTTTAATCAAATCCACTCCAAAATTTTGTTCTCACCGAGCTCGGTCCAAAACAATGGTGTACGGCATCTACGCCCGTACAAGGCCTCGTAAGGCGTCATCTTAATACTTGATTGAAAACTATTGTTGTGGCGAATTCAATCAAAGGTAAGTACCGTTCCCATGAACCACTCGAACTCGAGGATGCAACATCTCAACATATCCTCAAGTATCCGAATTATCCGCTCGGATTGACCATCGGTTTGGGGTGAAAGGCGGTCTTGAAATGCAACTTGGTACCCAAAGCTTCTTGCAATTTCTTCCAAAATCGCAAGGTGAATCTCGGATCTCTATCCGACACAATGTAAATCGGTACCCGTGTAATCTCACAATCGAGAAGCGTATAATTCAGCTAGTTTATCCAATGAAAATCCATACATACGAGGGATAAAGTGAGCCGACTTAGTCAGTCTATCAACAACAACCCAAATCGCGTCCTTCTTACTTGCTGACAATGGCAGTCCGGACACAAAGTCCATTGTGACTCGATCCCATTTCCACTCGGGTATCGTAATCGGCTGAAGTAATCCTGAAGGCACTTGATGTTCCGCTTTCACTTGTTGACATATTAAACATCTCGAAACAAAGTCGGAGATGTCTCGTTTCATACCATGCCACCAAAACCGACGTTTCAAATCGTTGTACATCTTCGTACTCCCTGGGTGGATTACCATTCGGCTACAATGGGCTTCGTTCAGAATTATCGAAATAAGTTTCGAATTCTTTGGAACACACAGATGGCTTCTGAACCTCAAACAATCGTCATCATCAATTTGAAACTCCGATTCCTTGTTCGGAACACACTCAGCCCATTTTGCAAGCAACTCATCATCAACTTTCGAGCTTCACGAATTTGATGAGTCAACAATGGTTTGGCCTTTAATTGACTACTAACACATTGTCGGGTAGGATAGACAAGTGTACATTCATCGCTCAGTAAAAGCAAGCAGTGATTTCGGCTTAAGGCGTCCGCAACCACATTAGCCTTTCGGGTGATAATCAATGACGAGCTCATAATCTTTTAACAACTCGAGCCAACGTCTTTGTCGCAGATTTAAGTCTCTTTGAGTCATCAAATATTTGAGACTTTTGTGATCCGAATACACATGGCACTTATCACCAAATAAGTAATGTCGCCATATCTTTAAAGCGAATCGATGGCGACCAATTCGAGATCATGGGTCGGATAATTTTTCTCATGTGGCTTTAATTGTCTCGACGCGTAGGCCACAACTCGACCTTCTTGCATCAATACGCAACCTAACCCAAGTAGGAGGCGTCACTATAAATGACAAACTCTTTGCCGATTAATTTGCACTAAAGCTGGAGCTTAGTCAAATGAGTTTTCAATTGATCGAAACTTTTCGACACTTTTCCGTCCATTCAAACTTGACATCCTTCGAAGCGGTTTAAGTCATGGGTGTGGCTATCATCGAGAATCCTTTTACAAACCGTCGGTAAGTAAGCAAGTCCCAAAAAGCTCGAACCTCATTAATATTTCTTGGAGGTTTCGATTAAGTATGGCTGAAATTTTACTCGGGTCGACTCGAATACCGTCTGCAGATACCACATGACCCAAGAAGCTAACCTCTCTTAACCGAACTCACACTTGCTAAACTTAGCATATAGCGATTATCCGTAAAATTTGCAACACTAATCTCGGTGCTCGCATGTTCGGTCTCGTCTCTTGAATAGACCAAGATGTCGTCAATGAACACAACTACGAACCGATCCAAATATGGTGCGAAGATCCGATTCATCAAATCCATAAATACCGCGAGGGCATTAGTGAGCCCAAGCGGCATCACTAAGAACTCGTAGTGACCATATCTCGATTCAAGGCGGTTTGGGTATGTCGAATCTCGGATTATGGCGATAATAGCCCGATCTCAAATCTATTTTTGAGAACACGAGGATCCTTCGGTTGGTCGAACAAATCATCGATCGTGGTAACGGATACTTGTTCTTTATTGTCACTTTATTAAGGCGGCGATAGTCGATGCACAACCTCATGGTTCCGTCCTTCTTTTCACAAACAACTTTGGTGCACCCCAAGGTGAAAAACTTCGGGCGAGCAAAGCCTCTATCCACCAACTCTTGCAAGCGAGCTTTCAACTCCTTTAATTCCGTTGGTCCCATACGATACGGAGCTATTGAAATCGGTGTGGTCCGGTACAAGCTCAATGCCAAACTCTATCTCCGAGCAGTGGCAAACCCGGTAATTCTTGGGAAAAACATCCGGTATTCACAAACCAAGTGCAGATTCGGGTTTTATTTCTAACTCCTTATCATCAAGTACATACGCAAGGTATGCTTCGCACCCTTTCTTACATATACGGGCCAACATTGATGATATTACAGCTGGCAACCCCTTCAAGTCCGTAGGTTCAACTCGGATCGTCTCGTTATTTGTGCACCTCAATTCAATAGTCTTGCTTTTGCAATTCACAACCGCATCATGCGTGGTCAACCAATCTAACCCAAGAATAACATCAAATTCATCGAGCGGCAAAAGCATCAAGTCCACGGAAAACAAGAACCTCAATTACTAGGGACATTTCTTACACACTTTGTCGACCAGCAGCGTAACGACCCAAAGGATTTGACACCGAATTATAAACTCGATAGACTCAATAGGTAAAGTCTTCTTTGGATGCTAAGGTTTCACATATATAAGAATGAGTAGAACCGAGGTCAATCAAAGCAATCACATTAGTATCAAAAGAGTGAAAGTACCGGTAATAACATCGGCGAGGAAGCATCCTCACGTGCGCGTATAGCATAAGCCCTAGCAGGAGCGCGAGCCTCGGATCTGGTCGTAACATCTCTAGATCCTCTCTGACCACCACTAGCATTGCCCGTATTTCCAGATGGTCTACCTCGAGCAGTGGTAGCACCCGGTTTCCCACTCTGATTTGTATTCTATTCAGACAACCTCGGGCAATCTTTAATAAAGTGGTCGACCGATCCGCACTTGTAACAGGAGCGGTCACGGAACCTACAGCTTCCAGAATGCCATTTGCCACAATGCTGACACTCCGTTCTGTCTCGACGTTCATTCCCAACACTAGCTAATCAAAGTGCCTCGTGTACCATTGTGGGGTCGATCACGATCTCGTCTAAAAGGCCCGGCGCCTCTAGACCGCCCACATCATCTCTAAATTTCTTGATGCATGTTGAAGAGACTTTCCGAGGATCTTTTGAAACTCTCCAGTTCCCACATCAACTTTTTGTTTTTCTTTTCTAAGCTCTTGACTTTACAAGCTCGCTCAACAAGTACTACAATTCTCGTATTTCAAGAATGCCAACGAACATTTTATGTCTTCATTCAGCCCATCCTCGAGCGTTTACACATGATAGCCTCGGACGAAACACATTCCGAGCGTATCTACTAAGTCTAACAAATTTTGCTCGTAATCGATGGCGACATAGAACCTTGCTTAAGCTCAAGAAATTCCTTCCGTTTTGATCAACAAATCTCGTGATATACTTTTCCGAAACTCGGTTTGGAAAAACTCCCAATTACTTGCTCTCGGGGCACTGTGAAGTCGAGTGCTCCACCAATAGTAGGCGTAATCACGTAGCAAAGAGATAGCACACTTTAGGCATTCATCGGTGTACAAGATAGCTCATCGAGTGCGGATAGTGTTGTCCAACCAAAATTCAGCTTGTTCGGCATCGTCGCTATCCGTAGCTTTAAATTCAGTAGCCCCATGTTTTTGGATTCTATCAGCTGGGGCTTATTCGACCTTATTTGGTCGATTCTGGGAGGCATTGCGGTCTTGGGTGTGTTTGTTGAGAATGGAAGTTGTGGAACAGTAGTATTAGTTCGAATGTATTGGTTGAACCAATCATTCATCACGCTATAAAAGGCTTGCCTAGCCTCATCATTCGGATTACTAGCAACAGGTTGAGAGTCTGCGGCGCTGTCCCTTGTGCGGGAGCGAGCACCACACTCTCCACATCATCAGCTATCGCTTCGGTTGGGATCGGGATCCATTACTATAAATAAACACAAATTCAAGCGTCGAAATCACCACACTATCAAATAATCACAGAAAATGGCATGTATAGCTAGACCCAAACACATTACGGTAGTCCTAGAACCGACTAAACCGTAGCTCTGATACCAATAAAATTGTAACACCCCGTAACCGAGTCCGTTACCGGAATCGAACACAAGGTGCACACAAACTTAGTTTAACTATCTTCACAGTCCATTTAGAAATTTCCAGACAAGCTGGTTACTGCATCAGTGACGCCTTAAAAATCATATCTTGAGATTCAAAGCTCAAAAATTTGTTTCGTAATTTTTCCTGAAACTAGACTCATTTTTCCATCTAAACATTTTTTTCTAGAATTTTTGGTCGAGCCAATTAGTACAGTTTATTAGTTAAAGTCTCCCCTATTTCAGGGATCGACTACACTGACCTTTGTGCGTTACGAATTCGATATCTCCCTGTACAGGGCTTCAATACTGATGCCGTTTGTTTCTATAGAAACTAGACTCAGAGAGGAATCTACAAATATATGGCATGACTCCTAATTATCTCTGGTTAATTTAAAATGATTTTCCAAAGTCGGAACAGGGGATCCAGAAACCATTCTGGCCCTGTTTCACAAGAACTTTAATATCTCTTAACATATAACTCATATGACCATTTCGTTTCTTCCATATGAAAGTAGATTAATCAAGGTTCATTTACATAATTTATTCACTATTTAATACCATTCCTACTATTTTTAGTGATTTTTCACATCCACATCACTGCTGCTGTCAGCATCTGCCTTTATAGTAGGCTTTACCTATTTCATACTTTCCATGATTCAATTGGCCCTTTTTGCATACATAGCACAAAGTGTGATCATGATTAACCATTCCAATGGCTAATCGTTTCAAAACAATTCCATACCTCATAATGATCAACATACAAACGATTATGGTACTATGCTAAAGCGATATAAGCCATTTTCGCATGGCTATCCAAGTTTACACAAACCGAAAGGTACATGACCTACAACAAAAGGGTAGTCCTATACATGCCATTTCAAAGTTCAACCAAAGTTGTACCAAAATGGGGCTTTGATAGTGTGGATGACTTGACTTCGTTGATCCCGAATCCGATAGCTAACGAGCGAAACCTATAAAAGCAGAGCCAAAGCAGCGGGGTAAGCATTTTAATGCTTAGTAAGTCTCAAGCAATGAAATCAGCTTTGACTAAAGTATTACATTCACATGGCTAAATGAATCACTTTATTAATACACATTCCCATAATCATACTTATTTCACATTACCAACCCTTATGTTCATACACAAAGAACAACTTAGCCAAAGGTGGTAGCTCGTTTATCAATGGCGCATACTTATTTGTAAGGACTCAACTAATTCAAGCACATACAAACATACCTCATTGCTGGAATTTTCACAAGTGTATAAACTGAAATTTTTACAGCAAGATTGCTCACTTCGAATCACGTACCTTGGATTTAACCGGATATAGCGACTTCGCTCGATTGTCTTGGGACCTAGCCGGTTATAGTGATTCGCACGATTGCCTTGGTCTTAACCCGGATTTGGTAACTTGCACAAATGCCTTGGTCTTAGCCAGATATAACAACTCGCACGAATGCCTTGGTCTTAGCCGGATATAATTACTAGCATAATTGCCTTGGGACTTAGCCGGATATCATTCAATGTTCATTTACACATATATCAATAATCAAGACACATCCATAATTCATTTTCGTTACTAAGGCTCTAACACAAAATATTTATCAAACCTTTACAATTCGGCTCAATAGCCACACACATAAGGAGCATGATTTCAATATAATTCAAGTAGGGTCATTACTCAAGACTTACCTTGGATGTTGTCGGCGATTTCGATGACTACTCGACTACTTTTTCCTTCCCTTTATCGGATTTAGCTCCCTTTGCTCTTGAGCTTAATTTGACAAAAAATCAATTTAATCATTTGAGCATCGAAGAGGAATTCAAGGTACTTAGTCAATATATATACTCATTAGGCATCAAAGTCGCATGTGTACGAAATCATGAATCGAACTCAACACATTAGTTAATATTCCTCTTAGCGAATTTTCTAAGCCAAGAATAGGCATCAATATGCTTGCCTCTAACCGAATGCATGCACACCAATTTCCCTTCATGTGGCGAATATGCATGCCCATGTTGAGGCCAATTGTACACTTAATATCACACAAAACAGCATACATTTTACTAACTAACGCATTACATATCGTAGCTCAATACACCTCTCTCATTTACTTCATAACGAAACATCATCACAAGCAAATATACACTTGAAATAGTATATATGTCATACCAATACATCATGTGCAAACATATATTCATGTAGGTGCAAGGGCGAATTCTCAAGTGGCTTATATCTAAATATATACACATATCCAAAGCTTAAATCTTACTTACCATGCAACATGCATGAATCATACTTATGGATATACCATGGCCGAATACCACAACACCATACCGTTTCAATTTGGTCATGGTTAAACAAAGAACTTAGTATCTCATTCAAAAATGCTAAAAGAAAATCTAAGAATCCTCAATCCTCCATCACATGTATCATTATCAAGCTTGATATTTAGCATGCAATGGCATTAACACCATATTCACTTTGGCCGAATTTCATTCCCATGACATAGCAAAGATTTGAACCACGGGCTAACAAGAACATCAAGCTAGCAACTAAAAACATGCATGAATCTCATGGCACAACCTCAAACATACCTTAATCTTGATGCAAGTATAGCCAACCTCTTCCTAATCCTCTTCCAAAACAAACATGAAGCAAAATTCCTTCCTTCCTCTAGTATTTTCGGTCAAGGGAGAAAAAATGGATGAACAAATTTTTTTTTCTTCTCTTTTCCTCAATACACGGCAAGGGGGTTTCACTCACACACACACATTTTTTTTTCTTTCTTTATCACCCATACTTATTTGTTTATTGTTTCTCCCTAATGCACCAACAAAACATGTTTCATGACATGTTTAGCCCATACACCTTTGTTATGGCCGGCCATTAGCTAATAAATGGGGAAATTGACATGCAAACCCCTCATTTTTGCATGCATGATCAACTAGTCATTACACATTTCCCCCTCATACTTTTAAGGTTTACTACTAGGTCCTTTCTAGTGAAATTCACATTTATAACTCTAAATTAAAGCATCAAAAATGTCACACATGAGTTAACACATATTATAGGCATCAAAATAAATATCAAATTATTTTTATGCCTCGGTTTTGTGGTCCCGAAACCACATTCCGACTAGGGTCGCTTTAAGGCTGTCACAAACTTAGCTAACTTATCAAGTGAGTAATCGGTACATTCCGGAATAAAATGAGTCGACTTCGCTAGTCTATCAACCACAACCCAAATGGCATCTTTCTTTTAATACTCGACCACCAATACAAATTCGGAAATATCTCTTTTCATACTCGGCCACCAATACAATTTCTTTAAGTCATTGTACATTTTCGTACTACCCAGATGAATAGACAAACAACTACTATTTGTCTCATACAAAATCTTTTGAATCAACTCAGTATTTTTAGGAACACAAATCCTATCTCGGAACATCAAGCAACCATCGGAATCAATCCCAAAATCTGATTCAATACTCGACTCATACTGAACTCTCTTGTCTTGCAAATCACTGTCACTTTTCTAAGCTTCATAAATCTCTTGGAGAAACATCGGTCTAGCTCTTAACTCAGCTAGAATAGAACCATCATCTGATAAAGTCAACCGTGTATTCATAGCCCTCAATGCAAACAAGGATTTCCTACTCAAGGCATCGGCAGCCACGTTCCCCTTTCCCGGATGGTAGTCAATCACTAACTCATAATCTTTTAACAATTCCAACCATCTCCTTTGCCGCAAATTCAAATCCTTTTGAGTCATTAAGTACTTTAAAATTTTATGATTAGTATAAACATGACATGTCTCACCATACAAATGATGTCTCCAAATCTTCAACGTAAACACAATGGTGGCTAGTTCCAAATCATGTGTCGGATAATTCTTTTCATGTGGTTTCAGTTGCCTCGAGGCATAAGCTATCACCTTTCCTTCTTGCATAAGTACACAACCCAATCCATTCAAGGATGCATCACTATTGATCACAAACTCTGTTCCTAACTTGAGTTGTACCAAAACTGGTGCCTCGGTCAATGGTGCCTTTGATTTCTCAAAACTTTGTTGACACTTTTCAAACCATTCAAACTTGACATCTTTTTGTAGCAATTTTATCATCGGAGTAGCAATCATGGAAAATCCTTTAACAAATCGTATGTAATAACTGGCTAAGCCTAGAAAGCTTCTAACCTCGGATACATTCCTCGGCGGTTTCTAATCAACAATTGCTGAAATTTTACTCGGGTCAACTTGAATACCATCACTCAAAAGAATGTGCCCCAAAAATCTGACTTCTCGAAGTGAAAACTCACTTACTAAACTTTGAATACAATTGTTTATCTCTCAAAGTCTGCAAAACAGTTCTCAAGTGCTTAGCGTGCTTGATTTGCAACACCCCTAACCTGTATTTGTCGCTAAAATAGGGTTATGAGGCATTACCAGTCAATCACAGCATAAATCATATGTATTTCTCACACATAAATCCATTTATACATAAACATCATCAAAAAATAAACACAATGTCCCTTATAAGGCTCTATGAGACCTTAAAACATGTTTGGATGAGGTTCGGGACTAAACTGATAACATTTAAAAACTTTAAGAAACTTAGAAAATTTTCATGCATACAGGGTTCACATGCCCGTGTGAACTGGCCGTGTGCCTCACACGGCTACCAGACACGCTCGGGTCACAGGTCGTGTGAAAACAGGGCATACATACTAACTTGCACCACATGGCTGGAGACACGCTTGTATGCCATGGCCTGGGAGAATTAATGGGTATACTGACTTGGGTCACACGGCCAGCCACACGCTTATGTGCCAGCCCGTGTGTCACACACGGCCAAAAGACACGCCCATGTGTCTAGGCCGTGGCAAACCTGTAGGGTATTCTGACTTAATTTGAAGGGCTACCCCAAAGGACACACGACCATGTACCAAGGCCATGTGTCACACACAGTCAAGCCACACGCTCATGTGCTTGGCCGTGTGGAGTGAAAATAGGCTTGATTGAAGCCACAATTCTCACCCTTTCTCAAGCATACCTAAACCACAACATTTGTACCAATTCAATACATTAATAGGCAACCAAAACATTCTATTTCATACACATTTCATGCCACTTATAAATCATCCTCTTAACTATCAATTCCATAGCCAAAACATACCAAATCAATATGCCAAATCCAATATTACTTTACTAATAACCACATTTAGACATAACCCAAATCATCAAGTATTTACTAAACCAAAATGACATTCAAACATCATCTTAAATTATACCAAAGCTTACCATTTCTCAAACCATAACACATCATTAACAATTTACTAAATACTTATCCATCATCCCGTCAAAATGACCATATCAAGCCTACCAAAACATAAGGCATCATAAATACATTACATATCATATATAAACTCATAACATAGGCCAAATTCAACTTCATCAACAGCACCATTTACAAGCCAAATTACATGGCTAAATTCAAAGTTCAAAACATGTTAAGATGACACTAGCCTATACATGCCATATACCATATATATACATAGCTTCAAAAGTACCAACAAGATGATCAATAGCGTGATGATGTTTCCCGACGATCCCTGAGTTTGAGCTAGCTTTGATAATCTATAAAATAGGGAAAGAACACACAAAGTAAGCTTTAAAAGCTTAGTAAGCCATCTACAAGTAAAGTTATCATAAGAATATTTGCATATAAATTCAAATATGCTAAGCATAGCTAAACGCATACAAGTTCACAAACCTTTCTCATAGTATACATATTCAATATCATAATTGAATTCATCAACTACTTCCCTTTTTAATACTCATATGAATTGTGACAGCCCAAAATTGACCCTAGTCGAAATGTGGTTTCGGGACCACAAAACCGAGGCATAAAAATAATTAAAAATTTATTTTGATGCCTATAATATGTGTGTGCTCATGTATGACATTTTATGATGATTGATTTAGTGTTATAAAGGTGAATTCCACTAGAAAGGACTTAATAGTGAACTTTGAAAGTACGATAGGGAAATGTGTGATGACTAATTAAAGCATGCATGCAAAATAATGGACTTGCATGTCAAATTCCCCTTTACAAGTGATGGCGGCCATGACAAAGAGATATGGGCTAAACATGTCATGAAACATGTTTTGTTGGGCATTAGGGAGAAATAATAAACAAATAAGCATGGGTAAGAAAAGAATGAAAAAAAAATGTGTGAGAGAGTAGCATTCCCCCCCATTGCCGTGCAACCAAGAAGAAAAAAAAATTTTGTTCATCCTTGTTCTCTCCTTTTGGCGAAAATACTAAGAGGAGAAGAGATTTTGCTTCATTTCCTTTGTTTAGAAGAGATCTAGAAGGATATTTGGCTAAACTTGCATCAAGATTGAGGTATGTATGAGGTTGTGTCATGAGATTCATGCATGTTTTAGTTGCCAACTTGATGTTCATGTTAGCCATGGTTCAAATCCTTGTTATGCCATGGAAGTGGTATTTGGTCAAGGTTGGTATTGTGATAAAGCCATTGCATGTTAAGTGTGAAGCTTGATGATGATGCATGCAATGATGGATTGTCTACTCTTGAAATTTCTTTGTAGCCATCTTGAGTAAGACTTTGAGTTTTCTTTTGTTTAACCATGATTGAAGATGAAAGGGGCATGATTGTGATGTATTCGGCCATGATGCATTCATGAGCATGGTTCATGCTTCTTGCATGTTAGTTAAAATTTGTGTTTTGGATGGCTATATGGACACCTTGAAATTCGGCCATGCTCATATATGTATATATATGTTTGCACATGATGTTTTGGTTATGAAGTAAGTGATGAATATGTTTGTTTAAAGAAGAAGATGTTGAAGAATGTTTGTGAAATTGCAAGCACATTCGGCCTAGCACACATATGAGTGCTTGATGCTATATTATAAGTTTTGAGCTACAATATGCAAAGCATTAACTAGTAAAATGCATGCTGTTTTTGTGTGGTATTAAGTGCATAATTGGCCTCAACATGGACATGTATATTCGGCCTTAGGGAGCCTATTGATGGCCTTAGCTTTTCCTTGATGCTCGAATGAATTGTATTGAATTGCTTGATGTAGTATAAAATGTGCATGACCATTGTGTATTCAAGCTAAAGGGTGGTCATATGACCATTTAAACTCCTTGTCATATTCGCCATAAGCTAGCACAATGAGGTTTTAATAAATTGAATTTGTTTGAATTAGCTCAAGAGCTTAGAGGGCCACAATTGGACAAGGGGAAGGAAAAAGTGATCGAATAGCCGTAAAAGCCGTTCGACAATATCCGAGGTAAGTCCTCAAGAAGTGACCCTACTTGAATTATGTGAAATGAAATATGGATGTATATTGATTATTGATTTATGTGTGTATGAGTATTTGAATGATACCGGGCTAAGTCCGAAGGCGATTATGCTTGTGATTATATTTGCGTTTGAGCCTTAGTAACGAAAATGAAATATGAATGTCTAATGATTATTGATGCATGTGTGCATGAGCAATTGAATGATATCCGGGCTAAGTCCCGAAGACATTTATGCTGGAAATTATATCCGGGTTAAGACCCGAAGGCAATTGTGCTAGTGGCTACATCCGGGCTAAGACCCGAAGGCATTCGTGCGAGTCATTCTATCCGGGCTAAGACCCGAAGGCATTCGTGCACGTGGTTATATCCGGTTGTATTCCGAAGAAGCTTGGGCTGGAGGTGAGTGTTGGTTGCTGTAATAAATTCAATTAGTACGCTCGAAAGGCCCAAAGAATAAGGTATGTTTATATGTGCATTGGAAAGTCGACATGTTTGAGCAACATTCGCTCAATCGACTAACAATTTCAGCTATTGAATAGGTTGATACCTTGTGAAAGTATATAATGATGAAGTGGGAAGTAAGAATGATTATGTGAATGTGTATTAATGAAATGATGCATTTGGCTATGTGAATGTATTGCTTTAATTAAAGCTGATTTTATTCCTTGAGACTTACTAAGCATAAAATGCTTACCCGTTGCTTTGGCTCTCTGTTTTATAGATTTTGCTCGATAGCAATCGGATTTGGGATCATTAAAGTCGAAGTCATCCACACTATCAACGCCTCCATTTTGGTATAAATTTTGGTTGAACTTTGAAATGGCATGTATAGGACTACCCTTATTGGTTTAAATATGTGGTGATGTATATGTATACGGCCATGCGAAAATGGCTCGTAAAAGTGAAATCTGAACTTAGACTATTTGCGGTTTGTATATATATATATGGTGTCATGATGTGATTATGGATTGGAAATGGGAGTGTTGGTCACATGATCAGCCATTGGTATGGTTAAAATGATCATATGTGAACCTATGTATGGCAAGACTAGTTGGTTCATGGAGACTACAAAATAGGTAAGACCTACCTTAAAACAGATGCTGCCAGCTGCAGTGACGTGAATGTGAAAAATCACCAAAATTTGTAGGAATGGTATTAAATAGTGAATAAGCTATGTAAATGAACCTTGATGAGTCTATTTTCATATGGAAGAAACGAAACGGTCATAGGAGTTACATGTTAAGAGATATTAAAGCTATTGTGAGACAGGGCCAGAACAGTTTCTGGGTCCCCTGTCGCAACTTTAAAAATTTACTATAAATTATCCAGAAAGAATTAGGAGTCATACCTTATATGTACAGATTCCATTTTGAGTCTAGTTTCATTAGAAACAAACGGAACCAGTATTTAAGATCTGTACAGAGAGATATTCAAGTTGTAACATGCAAAGGTCAAAGCAGTCGATCCCTGTAACATGGGTAACTTTAACTAATAAACTGTACGAATTGGCCTGACCAAAAATTCTAGAAATAAATCCATGGATGGATATATGAGTCTAAATTCAGGGAAAATTTACGAAACCAGTTTCCGAGTTTTGGAACTCGAGATATAATTTTTAAGGCGACGGTGACGCAGTTTTCCAGCCTGACTGGAAATGTCAAATTGGTGGGCAAAATATGTGGACTTGGCTTGTTAACTCCTAGTGTCCGACACCGGCGATGGTCTCGGGTTCGGGGTGTTACAATTTTATTGGTATCAGAGCCACGGTTTAGTCGATTCTAGGACTACCGTGATGTGTTTGGGGTCTAGCTATACATGCCATTAAATGATGAATCGATAGTGTGGTGATTTACGACAATTTGACTTTGTGTTTGTTTATAGCAATGGATCCGATCCCAACCGAGCGATAGCTGATGATGTGGAGAGTGTGGCGCTTGCTCCGTGCAAGGGACAGCGCCGGCGGACTCTCAACCTATGGCTAGCAATCCGAATGATGAGGCTAGGCAAGCCTTTTATAGTGTGATGAGCGAATGGTTTAACCAATACATTCGAACTAACACTACTGTTCCACAACCTCCATTCGAAAAATGCAACCCCGCACCTACAATACCTCCGGTGACTGACCAAATAAGGTCAAGTAAGCCCCTAGTCGATAGGATTGAAAACATGGGGCCTTGAATTTAAAGCTACGGATGATGATGATCTTTGAGCGAGCCAAATTTTGGTTGGATAACACGATCCGGGTGCTCGATGAGCTATCTTGTACACGATGAGTGCTTAAAGTGTACCATCTCCTTGCTACGTGAGTCCGCCTACTATTGGTGGAGTACTCGACTTCGTGGTACCTAGAGAGCAAGTGACTTGGGAATTCTTTCAAACCGAGTTAGAAAAAGTATATCGATCGAGATTCATCGACCAAAAGCGAAGGAATTTCTTGATCTTAAGCAAGGTTCTATGTCGATTCCGACTATGAATGAAAATTTGTGAGGCTTAGCCGTCTGGCGAGAATGCATTTCGTCGAGGCTATTATGTGTAAACGCTTGAGGATGGGCTGAATGATGATATAAGGATGTTCGTTGGCATTCTCGAAATCGAGAGTTCGTAGTACTTGTTGAGCGAGCTTGTAAAGCCGAAGAGCTTAGAAAGGAGAAACAAAAGTTGATGTGGGAACCGGAGAATTCGAAGAGGTCCTCGAGAAAGTCTCTTCAATGAGCATCGAAGAGATTTCGAGAGGATGTGAGCCGGTCTAGAGGCGTTTGGGCTTTTTAGACGAGGACGCGATCGACCCCTGTGACCACACGAGTCACTTGATCGCCTGATGGTGGAAATGATCGCCGAGAGAGGGCGGAGTGTCTACATTGTGGCAAATGGCATTCGGGAGCTGTTGGTTTCGTGATCGCTCTCGCTATAAGTGTGGATCGGCCGACCACTTTATGAAGGATTGCGAGGATGCTTGAGCAGAATGTAAGTCGAGTGGAAACCCGGTGCTACCATCGCTCGAGGTAGGCCACCTAGAAATATGGGCAATGTTAGTGGCGGTCGAGAGGATCTAGAGATGCTACCATCGGATCCGAGGCTCGGGCTCTGCTAGGACTTATGCCATCTGCGCACGCGAGGATGCCGCTCTCCGGATGTCATTCTTGGTACTTTCACTCTTTTCAATACTAATGTGATTGCTTTGATTGACCCTGGTTCTACTCATTCTTATATATGTGAAACCTTAGCATCCAAGAAGACTTTGCCTATTGAGTCTCGAGTTTGTAATTCGGTGTCAAACCCTTGGGTCATTACGTGCTTGTCAACAAAGTGTGCAAGAAAAGTCCCTAGTGTTCGAGGTTCTTGTTTTCCGCGGACTTGATGCTTTTGCCGTTCGATGAATTCGACGTTATTCTTGGTTTGGATTGGTTGACCATGCACGATGCGGTTGTAAATTGCAAAAGCAAGACTATCGATTTGAGGTCTTGCGAATAATGAGATAATTCGGGTTGAGTCTACGGACTTAAAGGGTTGCCACCGTAATATCGGCAATGTTGGCCCGAAAATATGTAAGAAAGGGTGCGAAGCGTACCTTGCGTCGTGCTTGATGACAAAGAATCGAAAAGAAACACGAATCTATGCCCGTGGTTTGTGAGTACCGGATGTTTTCCACAAGAATTGCGGGTTTACCACTGCTCGGAAATAGAATTTGGCATCAAATTGGTACTGGTACCACTCAATTTCGATAGCTCGTATCGTATGGCACCACGGAATTAAAGGAGTTGAAATCTCGGTTGCAAGAATTGGTGGATAGAGGTTTTGCTCGCTTGAGTTTTTCGCCTTGGGGTGCGCCGGTGTTGTTCGTGAAAAGAAGGATGGAACCATGCGGTGTGCATCGATTATCGTCGACTTAATAACGCGACGATAAAGAACAAATATCCGTTACCACGTATCGATGACTTGTTCGATCAAGCTGAAGGAGCCTCGGTGTTCTCGAAAATAGATTTGAGATCGGGCTATTATCAATTGCGAATCCGAGATTGGACGTACCCAAGGCGCCTTGAGAATGAGATATGGTCACTATGAGTTCCTAGTGATGCCGTTTGGGCTCACTAATGCCCTGCGGTATTTATGGATTTAATGAATCGGATCTTGGACCATATTTGGATCGATTCGTAGTCGTGTTCATTGATGACATCTTGGTCTATTCAAGAAATGAGACCGAACATGCCGTACACCATTGTTTTGGGTGAGCTTGGTGAAAGCAAGATTTTGGGTGGATTTGATTAGAGATCTGAGCAGAAAGTGAAAGTAATCCGTGAAAGTCGAAGATAGCCTCCGATCGTCGAGAAGTCGACGCGGATCTGAAGCGTAAGGATATCGAGTATCGGTGGGAGATAAAGTGTTTCTCAAGGTATCGCCTTGGAAAAAGATACTCGATTTGGCCGTAAGGGCAAGTTGAGCCGAGGTTCATTGGGCCATATGAGATATCCGGCGAGTCGGTCCGATGGCATATCGTTTGATTTTGCCCCCGAACTCGAAAAGGTTCACGATGTCTTTCATGTTTCGATGCTTGACGCTATAGATCCGATCCATCGTGCGTGATTAGTCCATCGAAATTGAAATTCAAGCCAATATGAGTTATGAGGAAGAACCGATTCGTATCCTATCACGGGAAGTGAAAGAGTTGCGAAACAAGCGGGTTCCGCTAGTGAAAGTGTTATGGCTCAAGCACGGGATAGAAGAAGCTACTTGGGAGACCGAGAACTCTATGAAAGAGCGATATCCAAACCTATTTACGGTAAGATTTTTGGGGACGAAAATTTCTTAAGTGGGGAGAGTTGTGATGACCAAAATTGACCCTAGTCCGAATGTGGTTTCGGGACCACAAAAGCTGAGGCATAAAATAATTAAAATTTATTTTGATGCCTATAATATGTGTGTGCTCATGTATGACATTTTATGATGATTGATTTAGTGTTATAAAGGTGAATTCCACTAGAAAGGACTTAATAGTGAACTTTGAAAGTACGATAGGAAATGTGTGATGACTAATTAAAGCATGCATGCAAAATAATGGACTTGCATGTCAAATTCCCTTTTACAAGTGATGGCGGCCATGACAAAGAGATATGGGCTAAACATGTCATGAAACATGTTTTGTTGGGCATTAGGGAGAAATAATAAACAAATAAGCATGGGTAAGAAAAGAATGAAAAAAAATGTGTGTGAGAGAGTAGCATTCCCTCCCCATTGCGTGCAACCAAGAAGAGAAAAAAAAATTGTTCATCCTTGTTCTCTCCTTTTGGCCGAAAATACTAAGAGGAGAAGAGATTTTTGCTTCATTTCCTTTGTTTAGAAGAGATCTAGAAGGATATTTGGCTAAACTTGCATCAAGATTGAGGTATGTATGAGGTTGTGTCATGAGATTCATGCATGTTTTAGTTGCCAACTTGATGTTCATGTTAGCCATGGTTCAAATCCTTGTTATGCCATGGAAGTGGTATTTGGTCAAGGTTGGTATTGTGATAAAGCCATTGCATGTTAAGTGTGAAGCTTGATGATGATGCATGCAATGATGGATTGTCTACTCTTGAAATTTCTTTGTAGCCATCTTGAGTAAGACTTTGAGTTTTCTTTTGTTTAACCATGATTGAAGATGAAAGGGCATGATTGTGATGTATTCGGCCATGATGCATTCATGAGCATGGTTCATGCTTCTTGCATGTTAGTTAAAATTTGTGTTTTGGATGGCTATATGGACACCTTGAAATTCGCCATGCTCATATATGTATATATATGTTTGCACATGATGTTTTGGTTATGAAGTAAGTGATGAATATGTTTGTTTAAAGAAGAAGATGTTGAAGAATGTTTGTGAAATTGCAAGCACATTCGGCCTAGCACACATATGAGTGCTTGATGCTATATTATAAGTTTTGAGCTACAATATGCAAAGCATTAACTAGTAAAATGCATGCTGTTTTTGTGTGGTATTAAGTGCATAATTGGCCTCAACATGGACATGTATATTCGGCCTTAGGGAGCCTATTGATGGCCTTAGCTTTTCCTTGATGCTCGAATGAATTGTATTGAATTGCTTGATGTAGTATAAAATGTGCATGACCATTGTGTATTCAAGCTAAAGGGTGGCCATATGACCATTTAAACTCCTTGTCATATTCGCCATAAGCTAGCACAATGAGGTTTTAATAAATTGAATTTGTTTGAATTAGCTCAAGAGCTTAGAGGGCCACAATTGGACAAGGGGAAGGAAAAAGTGATCGAATAGCCGTAAAAGCCGTTCGACAATATCCGAGGTAAGTCCTCAAGAAGTGACCCTACTTGAATTATGTGAAATGAAATATGGATGTATATTGATTATTGATTTATGTGTGTATGAGTATTTGAATGATACCCGGGCTAAGTCCGAAGGCGATTATGCTTGTGATTATATTTGCGTTTGAGCCTTAGTAACTGAAAATGAAATATGAATGTCTAATGATTATTGATGCATGTGTGCATGAGCAATTGAATGATATCCGGCTAAGTCCGAAGATATTTATGCTGGAAATTATATCGAGTTAAGACCCAAGGCAATTGTGCTAGTGGCTACATCGGGCTAAGACCAAGGCATTCGTGCGAGTCATTCTATCAGGGCTAAGACCAAGGCATTCGTGCATGTGCTTATATCCGGTTGTATTCCGAAGAAGCTTGGGCTGGAGGTGAGTGTTGGTTGCTGTAATAAATTCAATTAGTACGCTCGAAAGGCCCAAAGAATAAGGTATGTTTATATGTGCATTGGAAAGTCGACATGTTTGAGCAACATTCGCTCAATCGACTAACAATTTCAGCTATTGAATAGGTTGATACCTTGTGAAAGTATATAATGATGAAGTGGGAAGTAAGAATGATTATGTGAATGTGTATTAATGAAATGATGCATTTGGCTATGTGAATGTATTGCTTTAATTAAAGCTGATTTTATTCCTTGAGACTTACTAAGCATAAAAATGCTTACCCGTTGCTTTGGCTCTCTGTTTTATAGATTTTCTCGATAGCAATCGGATTTGGGATCATTAAAGTCGAAGTCATCCACACTATCAACGCCTCCATTTTGGTATAAATTTTTGGTTGAACTTTGAAATGGCATGTATAGGACTACCCCTTATTGGTTTAAATATGTGGTGATGTATATGTGTACGGCCATGCGAAAATGGCTCGTAAAAGTGAAGTACGAACTTAGACTATTTGCGGTTTGTATATATATCCATGGATGGATATATGAGTCTAAATTCAGGGAAAATTTACGAAACCAGTTTCCGAGTTTTGGAACTCGAGATATGATTTTAAAGCGACGGTGATGCGTTTTCCACTGATGGAAATGTCAAATTAGTGGGCAAAATATGTGGACTTGGCTTGTTAACTCCTCGTGTCCGACACCGGCGATGGTCTCGGGTTCGGGGTGTTACATGAATCTTGTACGTACTGAGTCACTTAAGTCATTCACACATTCTTTCTTTTCTTGACTTTGCCCATTGAACTGTTCGGAATCGTTAAGGATACTCAAAAATCACAATAGCTCGTACAGTGCCATATCCCAGTATGTTCTTACATGTTGTCACATATCGATGCCACTGTCCCAGACAGGGTCTTACACGAAATCATATAATGATGCCAATATCCGAGACATGGTCTTACACGTAATTACAATACAAATGCCAATGTCCCAGACATGGTCTTACATGTAATCAAATCTCGGTAACCTAATGTCATGACATTTGTATCCTATACTATTCCTAAGGTTCGTATGGGACTTTTGAATATCGAAACTTCATCGATTCTTGCTCGTATTTGCTCGCTCAACATTCATAGCAATTCAATGACAATTAAACATTTATAAATCAATTTAAAAGTACTTATTTGCATATGAACTTACCTTGTATATAAAATGATCGGATCGGATTGACTACTCGACAACTTTCGATTTCCCCCGATCTAAATCCAATTTCTTTTGTTCTTGATCTATATACATTCAAAATTAACTCATTTATTCATCAAATCATTCAATTTCATCTAAAATACCTATTTAGGCATTTTTACACTATAGCCCTTAAAGTTCCACATTTATTCAATTTAGGCTTCATTTTACAAAAACACAAATTACACCATATTTGAAAAAACCCATGCTTTTTCGAATTTACTATAGGTCCCTAGCAGTCTATATTTCACATTTACTTCACATTTCAACCACATAATTTTCACATTTTACAAATTAATCCATTTTTGACATTTTTGTCAAAAATCACTTTATAAAACTTGTATAACTATCAACAATTATTCATTTTCCATCATCAACATTCAAAAACATCAAGCTATCATCAATGAAAACTCACAAATTCATCAACCAATTTAGAAATTAGGGTACGGGCTAGTTAAAACACGAAGCAACAATATCAAAAACGTAAAAATTATCAAAAACTGAGCAAAGAACATACCTTAATCAATGAATATGCTAGCCAAATATCAAAGTGCTAAAATGCCTTCTTTTTCTTTCTCAATTACGGTTAAGGAAGACAAAGATGGACTAAATTTGGCTTTAGTTTTATTTTAATTATCCTTTATTTTTAAAATTACTAAAATACCCTTAATTAAAACATTAATCAAACTTATAATGGATGACCATTTATGTCATAATCCACTAATTATGGTCTGATCATATCATAAGGAGCTCACATTTAATAAATCATAGCAATTAAACACTTTTAACTTATAACATGCTACTTTTGCATTGTACACAATTTAGTCCTTTCATCAAATTAAGCACTCAAACGCTAAAATTATTTTAGGAAATTTTCACACATATATAATCACATGCTATAAACATCAAAATAGTATTAAAATAGTTTTCTGACCTCGGACTTGTGGTTCCGTGTGACAGCCCAAAATTGACCCTAGTCGGAAAGTGGTTTCGGGACCACAAAACCGAGTCATAAAAATAATTAATTGTTATATTCTATGCTTATTGTGTGTGTACATGCACATGTGGAAGTTTCATTCTCTAATTTTACCAATTGTATGAGAAATTATTAAATAGGGATCAATGTGAGACATGGTGAAATATGATAGGCTATTTTTAAATGGCTTATTAGTGCATGTTAACACAAAGGTGGACTTGCATGTCAAATTGCCCAATTTATTAATGGTGGCCGGCCAAGATAGGATATTGATGGGCAATATATATGTTTAATTAGATTTTTATAATAAGGAATGGGTCATTGGAGATAAAATAATGTTAGTAAAGGAAGAAAAAAAAAAAGAAAAAAAAAAGAATGCTCATCTTTTCCCCATTGCCGTGAATTGAGCAAAGAAAACAAAAAAAAAGTTTGGTTCATCTTCTTCCTAGCTTAGCCAATTCCTAAAGAAGAAAAAAAAAGTTGAAATTTGAAGAGGAGAAACCAAGGTATTCGGCCATGGCTATCCTAGTTTAAGGTATGCATGGTGATTTTTCTTTTAATTGACTATGAGACTAAATGGATAAGTACATAGCTTATTTGACCTATGGTTTAATTTCATGAGTCCATAGCTCAATATCCATTCGCAAGTGCTAAATTAGTGTCATTTTGATAAGTTTCTTTGGGATGTTAATTACTTGTTAAGTAGCTTAATTGATGCTTGGATGAGTAGGATTCATGGTCGAAAGGTACAAATTAGAAGCGGTCGTAAGAGTGTATATACATTTTAGAAAGAAAAAAAAAATGTTGTTGTTAGTTGAGTTGCATTTGATATTCATTCGGTCAAATGGGAGAAGAATAAGATGAATTCAAATGTTGTGGTTTATTATTTAGTTGGTTAAATGATGTGGTCATTGCCGAATGCAATGGTGTTAAAGGAAATAGGGTCAAATGTTGGTTTGATGAACTAATTGCTAATGGGCAATGTGTTGTATTGAGAATGGTTGAGTGAATTCAAAGATGTTTATATGATGAATTCGGTTGTAGATGTACATGCCTAAATAAAATGCTCACTAATGATTTTGAAATTAAGTTTTATTATGTTGTGAAAGGAGTGGCCGAGAGAGCTATAGACTATTGCCGGATGTATGATGGGTTAGTAGAGTCTCTAAATTGATATGTGGTAAATGTTAAGTGTTAAACGAAATGGAAATGGTGTTATATTGGAACATGCACATTCGGCCACATGATTGAATACATAGATGGGTGATTTCGTGTATTCGGCTATAAGTGAGCATATTGGTGGCTTAATCTTGACTTAGAAAAATCGACTAAAGGAGAATATTGGCTAATATGTGGAATTTGATTCATGATTGCATACATATATGACTCTAATGCCTAATATATAAGGGCTAAGTACCTTGAATTTCCCCTTTGATATTCAAAATGATTAAATCAATTTATTTGTTAATATTAAGCTCAAGAGCAAAGGGGAACTAGATCCGATAAAGGAAAGGAAAAAGTAATTGAATAGCCGTTGAAGTCGTTCGACAACATCCGAGGTAAGTCATTAAGCGCATATATTTGATATTGCTTAAATGATTGGAAAATCTATGCAATTGTGTTTAATGGAATGCTATATATATATGTATAAATGAAATTGTATGTGTATGGAATGAGGATAATTGTTGAATGTAAAAGAAATAGTGGAATGTGTAGAAAGTTTGCTTTCGGCACTATGTGTGCGGGCAATACGGGTGTATGGTGACGAGATTGGCACTAAGTGTGCGTGCTGGAAATATTTGGCACTAAGTGTGCAAGCTGGAAAAATACGACACTGGGTGTGCGAGCTCGGAGGGTATGGCACTGTGTGTGCGAGCTTAAATTACGTGGCACTAAGTGTGCGAAATCGAGTAGTAAGCACTGTGTGTGCGTACTCTATATATATGGAGGGTGTGTCTCCATTGAATTGAGTATGGACAGCGGATCGGGTAAGTACCTCGAGCTCATGACGAATAGAGAATTCGTTCATGCTTGGGGATTGAAATTGGTAAGCCTTAAATCTATGTGATGATTGAAATGTGTATGGTTGTGCTGGAAAATGAGTTAATGTGTTAAAATGCTTCGATTATCTTGTTGTGTAGGATATGAAATGTGGATGTATGTATTGGTATGAGATTGGACTGAAAGGTCCGAGGTAATATGGTATAGATTCGATATGGACGAGTACCTAGCCTCATTTGTTGTACATGTAGTAGTAACTTTATCGGTGGATTGATGAATGCTTATGACTTCTTGAGTTGTAAACTCACTCGGTGTTTTCTTGTCACCCATTTTAGGTCTCTCGGACTCGTATTGTTTGCGTGATCGGGACCGTCGCTGAAGTCATCACAACGGCTGAAATCTTGTGGTATTGTTTTTGTTGTTGTAGAACATTTGGCATGTATAGGCTATTATATTTTGTCGAATTGTGGGTTGTAAACTTTAAGCCATGCGAAAATGGCCTATGTGGTCGTCGAGTGGGATGCTAGAACCTATAGCCACGAGTCTTAGAAACTCAAATTTTGATAAGGTGGCCATAATTTGTGTCATGTATGATGGATGATTAAGGCCAAGGAAAAAATTCATGAAATTGGCATAGTCTACTGCAGTAACTGTTGCGGACAGCAGCAGTGAGATGAGATTGAAAAATCACTAAAAATAGTAGAAGTAGAATTAAATAGTGAGTAAATTATGGAACTGAACCTTGATGAATCTATTTTTATATGGATGAAACGAAACGACCATATGAGCAGTATACTGAGAAATATTAAAGTTCTCGTGAGACAGGGCCAGAACGGTTTCTGGGTCCCCTGTCGTGACTTTGAAAATTTACCATAAATTATCCAGAAATAATTAGGAGTCATGCCTTATATGTACAGATTCCATTTTGAGTCTAGTTTCATTAGAAACAAACGGCACCAGTATTAAAGCCCTGTACAGATAGATATTCAAGTTGTAACGTGTGAAGGTCAGAGCAGTTGATCCCTGTAACATGGGTGACTTTAACTAATAAACTGTACCAATTGGCCCAACCAAAAATTCTAAAAATAAATCCATGGATGGGTATATGAGTCTAAATTCAGGGAAAATTTACGAAACCAGTTTCCGAGTTTTGAAACTCGAGATATGATTTTTAAGACGACGGTGACGCAGTTTTCCAGCCTGACTGGTAATGTCAAATTGGTTGGTATCTCGAGAGGATTTGGCCGTTAACCCCTCGTGTCCGACACTGGCGTCGGTCACGAGTTAGGGGTGTTACATTCCGTAACCACTATTCTGATTTAGCTAAAACCAAGTTGTTACGATTTCATCACGAGAATAAATCAAAATATCATCGATAAACACAACCATAAATTTATCCAAGTATGGCCTAAAAATCCAATTCATTAAGTCCATAAACACGATGGGGGTATTCGTTAAACCAAAAGGCATAACAAGAAATTCATAGTGACCATACCTTGTCCGAAATGCAGTTTTCGACACATTAGACTCCTTAACTCTCAACTGTGGTAACCGGTTCGCAAATCAATCTTGGAAAATACCATTGCTCATTTCAATTGGTCAAAAAAATTGTCGGTCCCCGGCAAGGGATACTTATTCTTTATGGTTACACTATTAAGCTTTCGGTAGTCAATGAAAAGTCTCATAGAGCTGTCTTTCTTTTTCACAAATAATACTGGTGCATCCCACGGAGAAAAACTAGGTCTCGCAAAACCTTTATCTTTCAACTCTTGCAATTGAGCTTTTAACTCCTTTAATTTGATCAGAACCATTCTGTACAGGGCAATCAAAATAGGTGCAGTACCAGGGACTAACTCAATACCAAATTCAACTTCTCTAATTGAAGGCAACCCGGGCAACTGTTTCAGAAACACATCCGAATACTCACATACTATTGGCACTGACTCAATCTTTAACTCAGACACTTTGATATTCAACACAAAGGCAAGATAAGATTCGCACCCTTTTCTCATATACCTCTGAGCAGTTATAGAAGAGATCACAACTAACAACCTATCCTATTTATCTAATTCAACCCAAAAAATATCACCACTTTCACGTTTCAACTCAATAATTTTTCTTCCACAATTTATTACCACATCATGATTGGTCAATCAATCCATGCCAAGAATTAAATCAAATTCATCAAATGGAAAAAGCATAAGATGAGCTGGAAAACAATGACCTCTAATCATCAAAGGACAATTCTTACATATTTTGTCAACTAACACATACTTTCTTAGAGGGTTTGACACTTTTATCACAAATTCTGTAGACTCAACAGACATATTCATACTAGATACCAATTTCATACAAACATACGAATGGGTTGATCCCAGGTCAATCAAAGCAACAACATAAGCATCATAGAGAGAAAAAGTACCCGTAATCACATCAGGAGATGAAGCCTCTTCGTGAGCGCGAATAGCATATGTCCTTGCAGGTACTGTACCCTCGGATCTCACGACTAGATCTTTAGGTGGATTCTTACTACTCGTTCCATTTCCCGGATTTCTCTGTGGTCTCCCTCTAGAAGTAATATTACTAGATCTCGCACTCTAAAATTTCTCTTTTTCAGCCATCTCAGGGCAATCTCTAATGAAATGATATTGGGAACCACACTTGAAACAAGTTTGATCATTCACTCGGCACTCACCGCGGTGACGTCTACCACAATGTGGACATTCAGCTCTACTAGGACGAGCATTTCCCACACTCACTATCGAAGTGGTCTGAGCCTTATGACTCGAATACTGTTTCCCATGGTTTCTAGTCGAAAACCCAACTGAAGCACTTGATCAAGTATTAAACTCTCTCAGTTTTTTAGATAAGGACTGAAATGACTTATCATCTGTCTCTTCTTTGAGTCTCGAGACTCAAACTCAGCTTTTCTTTTCTCTTTAGTCAACTCTTCGGCCTTACAAGCTCTCTCTACAAGCATAACAAATTATTTCAGTTCAAGAATGCCAACTAATAATTGGATGTCTTCGTTCAGCCCATCTTCAAATCTCTTACACATGATGGCTTCAGTCAAAACACATTCTCGAGCGTATTTGCTTAACCTCACAAACTCATGCTCATACTTCCTTACCGTCATTCGACCCTGTTTTAACTTCAGAATTTCCTTTCATTTCTGATCGGTAAACCTCTGGCTAATGTACTTTTTACGAAACTCTTCTTGGAAAAATTCCCAATTAACTCTCCCCCTTAGCACAACCGACACAAGGGTGTTCCACCACTGATAAGCCAAGTCTCTCAGGAATGATATAACGCATTTTATGCAGTCTTTAGGTGTGCATGATAAGTCATCAAACACCCTGATGGTATTCTAGAGCCAGAACTCTGCCTTTTCGGGATCATCATCTATACCAGCTCAGAACTCTTTAGCTCATTATTTTTGAATCTTATCAACTAGAGGTCTATTCAATCTCATGAAGTCCATACCTTTAGGGACTACTAGAATAGGCTGAAGAATAGTTGGGGGTGGAGGGGGTTGAGCATTCCGGTTCGTTTTAATGAGCTCCGTATACCATGCGTCCATCATATGGAGAAAGGCTTCCCTACCTCCTTCTCCTTAACTAATTGTAGAGGGTCTACTATCAGACGGCACTGCCGATTGAGCGGGAGCCGACACATTATTTTTGACTTCATTCGCCATAGCTCGATCGGGATCCATTACTATATGAAAACACAATTTAAAAGGTCAGGGGTCGTCACACTATCATAATTCATTCATGGCATGTATAGCTAGACTCGTACACACGCTGCGTTAGTTCGAGAATAGACTAAACCATAGCTCTGATACCACTAAATGAAACACCCTTTACCTGTATTCGACGCTACGACAGGGTTTGAGGCGTTACCAGACTAAAACATAAACATTCATACAAAACTGAGCCATAAAATTTCGTCCAAATTAAAACATTCATTAACATGCATATTGTCCCTTATACGAGCCTACGAGGAGCAAAATATACATTGGGTGTGATTCAGGACTAAATCGAGAACTTTCAAAACTTTTACAGCACTTAGAAAAATTTTCTTGATTTGGAGGGTCACATGCCCGTGTGGGTAGGCGGTGTGGTCACACACATGCCCGTGTGGCTTAGGACACACTTGTGTCTCAGCCTATGTAACTCTTTGTTTATGATGTCATCAACATAATAGGGTCAAATGGTCAAGTCAAATGTCCGTGTGCTAGGCTGTGTGGCGAATTTAATTTTCATGAATAAGGTGTAGGCTTCACATGGCCAGGGCACACGCCCATGTCCCAAGGCCGTGTCTCTCACACGGTCGAGACATACAGCCATGTCTCGTGCCTCTGTGTTTACTACTGGGCATTTTGTTTCTTAAAACTAAGGTTTAGGGGACACACGGCCGGATCACAGACCCATGGGGCTGACCGTATGTCACACACGGCCTAAACACATGCCCGTGTGTCTACCTGTGTGGACAACTTTGAGTCTATTTTCCAAGCCAATTGCCACCCTTATTTGCACAAACACATACAAAACTTCAAAGGCATTTAACATGCATTATTAAATACTTAGACATCATCAAATAGTCATGTTCATGGTAACACCATATCAACTTATACCTGCTCATGTCACCATACCTTGTTAACCCAATCTTACCAAACCACATGCAATAAGTAGCATCGATTTAATCCATTTTACACATTCATATCTTAGTTAGCATCAAACTAATCAAATCCCGATTAAATCATCAAGCATTCATAACCATAACATACCTCATCACATACACACAACCATCATCCACATCACAATTACATAAGCATATGCATGCATGAATAAACAGGCTTACAACCCAATAATTAATATAAGCCATATCTCATGGCCATATACAAAATAAATCATCAAGTCATTATTAGCCAACACATTGGGCCAAATTAATATGACACATAAACAAAAAGACCAAGTCCCATATACATGCCATATTCAAAATATCAAAACCAATTATACCCAAATGACTAAGTTGATAGTGTGATCGATGCTCTGATGACTTCCGATCCTCGAGGTAGCTTGGCAACACTATAAGGAATGAAAAGGAAAGGGTAAGCTTTAAGCTTAGTAAGTTTGCATGTAAATAATAAACAACATTAAACATGACATGACATACACATAGCACATTATAAATTTGCACATAATCATCAAATGATCATAGGCATATCTTACTTATTTGTATCCTTACTGATAATGCATCATGAACCGAGCTTTTTTTTCATGAGTTTTGTGTATGTACCTGTACCACTTCATAAGTAATCATAGCTGTGACATCCCAAAATTGGCCTTAGTCGGGAAGTGGTTTCGGGACCGCTAAACCGAGTCACTGACATGCTCGAACGTAATATTTATTGTCTAGAATATGGGAAAATGCATGTGTGAATTTTGAATTCTTTGATTTAGTTAATTTGATTGTGAATTGAAAGAAAAAGGACTCATGTGAAAGGATTTAAAAATATGTAGCTAATTTTAAGAGGTTAATAAAGGAATGAAGCAAAATAAATGGAGTTGCATGTCAAATACTCCATTTATTTTGGATGAGTGGCCGGCCATGTCTAGATTATGGGCAAGGGGACATGTTTCCAACATGTTTAGTTAGTGCATTATGTAGAAAGAATTAAGAAATGAAAAAAAAAAAAGAAAAAAATGAGCACGGATGCCCCCCCATGGTGCCGTAGCTAGAGAGAAAGAAAAAAAAAAAGTTGTCATTCATCCTTTCTTTGAGCAAAGACTAAGAAAGAAAAACAAAAAAATTGTTCATCTTTTCCCCTCCTTCCTTTGGCTGAAATTCCTAAGAGGAAGAAGAGATTTTTGCTTCATTTTCTTTGTTTAGAAGAGATCTAGAAGGAGATTTGGCTAAACTTGCATCAAGATTAAGGTATGTATGAGGTTGTGTCATGAGATTCATGCTTGTTTTGGTTGCTAACTTGATGTGCATGTTAGCCATGGTTCAAATCCTTGCTATGCCATGAAAAATGGTATTTGGCCAAGGTTGATATTGTGTTAAAGTCATTGCATGCTAAATGTGAAGCTTGCTAATGATGCATGCAATGATGGATTGACTACTCTTGAAATTTCTTTGTAGCAATCTTGAGTAAGACATTGAGTTCTTTGTTTAACCATGACCAAAGTTCAATGGGGTATGATTGTGATGTATTCGCCATGATGCATTCATGAGCATGATTTATGCTTGTTACTTGATTGGTAAAATTTGTGTTTTAGAGGGTTATGAACACCTTGAGATTCGGCCATGCACCTATATGTGTATATATGTTTGCACATGATATTTTGATTATGAAGAAAGTGATAAATATGTTTGTTTAAAGAAGAAATTTGTTGAAGAATGTTGTGAAATTTGCATGTACATTCGGCCTAGTACATGTATAGTGTGAAAAACCTTGAAATTATTTTTGATTTTGTGTATTTATGACCATGTGTAATCGGCCACATGAGTAATTTGAGCACTTGATGTTATGTTAAAATTCTTGAGCTTAAATATATGGATGTATGTATATGTGGCCATATAATGGCGTTTTGGTTCAAAGGTTGAATGATAAATTATAATAAAGTGAGATGATATGAGATGCCGAATGTGATTTACTAGTAAACATTATTGATAGAAATATTGAATACTTCTACTTGTATTCGTTAAGCTCAAGAGCAAAAGGAGCTAAATCCGATAAAGGGAAGGAAAAAGTGATCGAATAGCCGTTGAAGCCGTTCGACAACATCCGAGGTAAGTCCTCAAGAAATGACCCTACTCGAATTATGTGAAATGAAATATGGATGTATAATGATTATTGATTTATGTGTGTATGAGTATTTGAATGATATCCGGCTAAGTCCCGAAGGCGATTATGCTAGTGATATGTTTGTGTTTGAGCCTTAGTAATGAAAATGAAACATGGATGTATAATGATTATTGATGTATGTGTGTGCATGAGCAATTGAATGATATCCGGCTAAGTCCCAAGACATTTATGCTAGTAATTATATCCGGTTAAGACCAAGGCAATTGTGCTAGTGACTACATCCGGGCTAAGACCCGAAGGCATTCGTGCAAGTTGTTAAATCCGGGCTAATACCCGAAAACATTTGTGCAAGTCGTTCTATCCGAGCTAAGACCCGAAGGCATTCGTGCATGTGGTTATATCCGGTTGTATTCAAGAAGCTTGGGCTGGAGGTGGCGTTGGTTGCTGTAATAAATTTAATTAATGCGCTCGAAAAGCCCAAAGGATAAGGTATGTTTATATGTGCATTGGAAAAGTCGATATGTTTGAGTAACATTCGTTCAATCGACTAACGAGTTTTCAGCTATTGAATTGGTTGATATCTTGTGAAAGTATATAATGATGAAGTGTGAAGTAAGTATGATTATGTGAATGCGTATTAATGAAATGATTCATTTGGCTATGTGAATGTAATGCTTTAGTTAAAGCTGATTTTATTGCTTGAGACTTACTAAGCATAAAATGCTTACCCGTTGCTTTGGCTCTCTGTTTTATAGATTTTGCTCGTTAGCGATCGGATTCGGGATCATTAAAGTCGAAGTCATCTACACTATCAAAGCCTCCATTTTGGTATAATTTTGGTTGAACTTTGAAATGGCATGTATAGGACTACCCTATTGTTGAAGGTCATGTACCTTTCGGTTTTGTGTAAACTTGGATAGCCATGCGAAAATGGCTTATATCGTTTTGGTATGATACTATAATCGTTGTATGTTGATCATTATGGGGTATGGAATTGTTTTGAGAAGATTAGCCATTGGAATGGTTAATCATGATCACACTTTGTGCTATGTATGCAAAGAGGGCAATTGAATCGTGGAAATCATGAAATAGGTAAAGGTTACCTTGAAAACAGATGCTGGCAGCAGCAGTGGTGTGGTTTTGAAAAGTCACCAAAAATTGTAGGAATGGTATTAAATAGTGAATAAGTTATGTGAATGAACCTTGATGAGTCTACTTTCATATGGAAGAAACGAAACGGTCATAGGAGTTACTTGTTAAGAGATATTAAAGTTATCGTGAGACAGGGCCAGAACGGTTTCTGGGTCCCCTGTCGCGACTTTAAAAATTTACTATAAATTATCCATAAAGAATTAGGAGTCATGCCTTATATTTGCAGATTCCATTTTGAGTCTAGTTTCATTAGAAACAAACGGCACCAGTATTAAAGCCCTGTACATAGAGATATTCAAGTTGTAACGCGCGAAGGTCAGAGCAGTCGATCCCTGTAACATGGGTGACTTTAACTAATAAACTGTACGAATTGGCCCGACCAAAAATTCTAGAAATAAATCCATGGAAGGATATATGAGTCTAAATTCAGGGAAAATTTACGAAATCAGTTTCCGAGTTTTGAAACTCGAGATATGATTTTTAAGGCGACAGTGACGCAGTTTTCCAGCCTGTCTGGAAATGCCAAATTGGTCGGTGCTTTAAGAGGACTTGGCTCGTTAACCCCTCGCGTCCGACACCGGCGATGGTCTCGGGTTCGGGGTGTTACAATTTTATTGGTATCAGAGCTACGGTTTAGTCGATCCTAGGACTACCGTGATATGTTTGGGGTCTAGCTATACATGCCATTAAGTGATAATTGATAGTGTGGTGATTTCTGACATTTTGAAATTTGTGTTTGTTTATAGCCATGGATCACGATCCCAACCGAGCAATAGCTGATGATGTGGAGAGTGTGGCGCCTTCTCCCGCGCAAGGGACAGCGCCGGCGGACTCTCAACCTATTGCTAGCAATCCGAATGATGAGGCTAAGCAAGCCTTTTATAGCGTGATGAATGATTGGTTCAACCAATACATTCGAACTAACACGGCTGTTCCACAACCTCCATTTCCGACTAATGCAACCCCAGACATACAATACCTCCCAGAATCTGACCAAATAAGGTCAAGTAAGCCCCAATCGACAAAATTCGTAAACATGGGGCCACTGAATTCAAGGCTACGGATAGTGACGATGCCGAGCAAGCTGAATTTTGGTTGGACAACACTATCCGGGTGCTCGATGAGCTATCTTGTACATCCGATGAGTGCTTAAAGTGTACCATCTCCTTGCTACGCGATTCCGCCTACTATTGGTGGAGTACTCTGACTTCTGTGGTGCCTAGGGAGCAAGTGACTTGGGAATTCTTTCAAACCGAGTTCCGAAAAAAGTATATCAGTCAGAGATTCATCGACCAAAAGCGAAGGGAATTTCTTGATCTTAAGCAAGGCTCTATGTCGCCATCGACTCTGAACGAAAATTTGTGAGGCTTAGCCGGACGCTGCGAGAATGCATTTCATCCGAAGCTATTATGTAAACGCTTTGAGGATGGGCTGAATGATGATATAAGGATGTTCGTTGGCATTCTCGAAATACGAGAGTTCAGAGTACTTGTTGAGCGAGCTTGTAAAGTCAAGAGCTTAGAAAGGAGAAACAAAAGTTGATGTAGGAACCGGAGAATTCGAAAAAGGTCATCGGAAAGTCTCTTCAACAGCATCGAAGAGATTTCGAGATGATGTGAGCTGGTCTAGAGGCGCCGGGCTTTTCTAGACGAGATCGCGGTCGACCCCTGTGACCACACGAGTCACTTGATCGCCGATGGTGGAAATGATCGCCGAGAGAGAGCGGAGTGTATGCGCATTGTGGCAAATGGCATTCGGGAGCTGAGGTTCGTGATCACTCCTGTTATAAGTGTGGATCGGCTGACCACTTTATCAAGGACTGCCCGAGGTTGCTTGAACAAAATGTAAGTCAAAGTGGAAACCCGAGTGCTACCACTACTCAAGGTAGGCCATCCAGAAATGCGGGCAATGCTAGTGGCGGTCAGAGAGGGCCGAGAGATGCTACAACAAGACCCGAGGCTCGTGCTCCTGCTAGGACTTATGCCATACGCGCACGCGAGGATGCTGCCTCACCGGATGTTATTATTGGTACTTTCACTCTTTTCGATACTAATGTGATTGCTTTGATTGACCCTGGTTCTACTCATTCTTATATATGTGAAACCTTAGCATCCAGTAAGACTTTGCCTATTGAGTCTACTGAGTTTGTAATTCGGGTGTCAAACCCCTTGGGTCATTACGTGCTTGTCAACAAAGTGTGTAAGAAAAGTCCCCTAGTGTTCCGAGGTTCTTGTTTTCCGCGGACTGATGCTTTTGCCGTTCGATGAATTCGACGTTATTCTTGGTTTGGATTGGTTGACCATGCACGATGCGGTTGTAAATTACAAAAGCAAGACTATCGATCGAGGTGCGCGAATAACGAGATAATTCGGGTTGAGTCTACGGACTTAAAGGGTTGCCGGTATAATATCGCAATGTTGGCCTAGAAATATGTAAGAAACGGGTGCGAAGCGTACCTTGTGTATGTGCTCGATGACAAGGAGTCGAAAAGAAACCCGAATCTGTGCGCTGGTTTGTGAATACCGGATGTTTTCCTAAAGAATTGCGGGTTTACCGCTGTTCGGAAATAGAATTTGGCATTGAATTGGTACCGTACCACTCCAATTTCGATAGCTCCGTATCGTATGGCACCAACGGAATTAAAGGAGTTGAAAGTTCGGTTGCAAGAATTGGTGGATGAGGTTTTGCTCGTCGAGTTTTTCACCTTAGGGTGCGTCGGTGTTGTTTGTGAAAAGAAGGATGGAACCATGAGGTCGTGCATCGACTATCGTCGACTTAATAAAGCGGCGATAAAGAACAAATATCCGTTACCGCTTATCGACGATTTGTTCGATCAATGAAGGAGCTTCGGTGTTCTCGAAAATAGATTTGAGATCGGGCTATTATCAATTACGAATTCGAGATTGGACGTACCCAAGAGCGCCTTGAGCGAGATATGGTCACTACGAGTTCCTAGTGATGCCGTTTGGGCTTACTAATGCTCTGCAGTATTTATGGATTTAATGAATCGGATCTTGAGACCATATTTGGATCGGTTCGTAGTCGTGTTCATTGATGACATCTTGGTCTATTCAAGAAATGAGACCGAACATCTTTGAACACCGAGGTTAGTCTTTGCAAATTTTACGGAATAAGCAATTATATGCTAAGTTCAGCAAGTGTGAGTTACGGTTAAGAGAGGTTAGCTTCTTGGGTCATGTGGTATCAGATCGGGTATTCGAGTCGACCAATAAAATTTCAGCCATACTTAATTGGAAGCCTCAGAAATATTCGAGGTTCTGAGCTTTTTGGGGCTTCTTAGGTTATTAAACGATTTGTAAAGGTTTCTCAACGATAGCCACGCCAATGACGAAGCTACTCCAAAGGGATGTTAAGTTCGAATGGACGGAGAAATGTCAGAAAAGTTTTGATCAATTGAAAATTTATTTGACTGAAGGCCCAATTCTAGTGCAACCGAAACGGGCAAAGAGTTTGTTATTTATAGTGACGCATCCCTACTCAAAGTTAGGTTGCGTATTGATGCAAGAAGGTCGAGTTGTGGCCTGCGCGTCGAGGCAATTAAAGCCACACGAGAAAATTATCCGACCCATGATCTTGAATTGGCTGCCATCGTATTTGCCTTAAAGATTTGGCGACATTACTTATTTGGTGAGAAGTGCCATGTGTATTCGGATCACAAAAGTCTCAAATATTTGATGACTCAAAGAGACTTAAATCTGCGACAAAGACGTTGGCTCGAGTGTTAAAGGATTATGAGCTGGTCATTGACTATCACCCGGGAAAGGCGAATGTGGTTGCGGATGCCTTAAGTCGTAAATCATTATTCGCTTTCTGAGCGATGAATGTGCACTTGTGCATTCGATCCGACAATGTGTTAGTAGCTGAATTGAAAGCCAAACCATTATTGATACATCAAATTCGTGAAGCTCATAAAGTCGACGACGAGTTGGTCGCAAAACGAAATTTGAGTGTGTTTGAACAAGGACTCGGAGTTTCAAATCGATGATGACGATTGTTTGAGGTTCAAAAGTCGTCTGTGCGTTCCAAAGAATTGAAACTTATTTCGATAATTCGAAAGAAGCCCATTGTAGCCGAATGGCAATCTACCCGGAGTACGAAGATGTACAACGATTTGAAGCGTCGGTTTTGGTGGCATGGTATGAAACGAGACATCTCCGACTTTGTTTGAGATGTTTAATATGTCAACAAGTGAAAGCGGAACATCAAGTGCCTTGAGATTACTTGACCGATCACGATACCCGAGTGGAAATGGGATCGAGTCACCATGGACTTTGTATCCGGACCGCCATTGTCGTGAGTAAGAAGGATGCGGTTTGGGTCGTGGTAGATAGATTGACTAAGTCGGCTAACTTTGTCCCCGTACGTACGGATTTTTCAATGGACAAACTAGCCGAATTGTACGTTTCTCAGATTATGAGATTGCACGGGGTGCCTATTTCCATCGTGTCGGATAGAGATCCGAGATTTACCTCGCGATTTTGGAAAAAGTTGCAAGAAGCTTTGGGTACCAAGTTGCATTTCAGACCGCCTTTCACCCCCAAACCGATGGTCAATCCTAGCGGATAATTCGAGATACTTGAGGATATGTTGAGATGTTGCATCCTCGAGTTCGATGGTTCATGGGAGCGGTATTTGCCGTTGATTGAATTCGCTTACAACAACGACTTTCAATCAAGTATTAAGATGGCACCCTACGAGGCTTTGTACGATTCGTAAATGCCGTACACCATTGTTTTGGTGAGCTCGGTGAAAGCAAAATTTTCGGGGTGGATTTGATTAGAGATGCTGAACAGAAAGTGAAAGTAATCCGTGAAAGTCTGAAAATAGCCTCCGATCGTCAGAAGTCGTACGCGGATCTGAAGCGTAAAGACATCGAGCATCAGGTGGGAGATAAAGTGTTTCTCAAGGTTTCACCTTGGAAAAAGATACTCGATTTACCGTAGTAAGGGCAAGTTGAGCCCGAGGTTCATTGGGCCATATGAGATATCCGAGCGAGTCGGTCCGGTGGCATATCGTCGATTTTGCCCCGAACTCGAAAAGATTCACGATGTCTTTCATGTTTCGATGCTTGACGCTATAGATCGATCCATCGCACGTGATTAGTCCATCGAGGTTGAAATTCAAGCCAATATGAGTTATGAGGAAGAACCGATTCAGTATCACGCACGTGAAGTGAAAGAGTTGCGAAACAAGCGGGTTCCGCTAGTGAAAGTGTTATGGCTCAAACACGGGATAGAAGAAGCTACTTGGGAAACCGAGAACTCTATGAAAGAGCGATACCCAACCCTATTTACCGGTAAGATTTTCGGGACTAAAATTTCTTAAGTGGGGAGAGTTGTGACATCCCAAAATTGGCCCTAGTCGGGAAGTGGTTTGGGACCGCTAAACCGAGTCAACGACATGCTCGAACGTAATATTTATTGTCTAGAATATGGGAAAATGCATGTGTGAATTTTGAATTCTTTGATTTAGTTAATTTGATTGTGAATTGAAAGAAAAGGACTCATGTGAAAGGATTTAAAAATATGTAGCTAATTTTAAGAGGTTAATAAAGGAATGAAGCAAAATAAATGGAGTTGCATGTCAAATACTCCATTTATTTTGGATGAGTCTTGACCATGTCTAGATTATGGGCAAGGGGACATGTTTCCAACATGTTTAGTTAGTGCATTATGTAGAAAGAATTAAGAAATGAAAAAAAAAAAAGAAAAAATGAGCATGGATGCCCCCATGGTGCTTAGTAGCTAGAGAGAAAGAAAGAAAAAAAAGTTGTCATTCATCCTTTCTTTGAGCAAAGACTAAGAAAGAAAAACAAAAAATTGTTCATCTTTTCCCCTCCTTCCTTTGGCCGAAATTCCTAAGAGGAAGAAGAGATTTTTGCTTCATTTTCTTTGTTTAGAAGAGATCTAGAAGGAGATTTGGCTAAACTTGCATCAAGATTAAGGTATGTATGAGGTTGTGTCATGAGATTCATGCTTGTTTTGGTTGCTAACTTGATGTGCATGTTAGCCATGGTTCAAATCCTTGCTATGCCATGAAAAATGGTATTTGGCCAAGGTTGATATTGTGTTAAAGCCATTGCATGCTAAATGTGAAGCTTGCTAATGATGCATGCAATGATGGATTGACTACTCTTGAAATTTCTTTGTAGCAATCTTGAGTAAGACATTGAGTTCTTTGTTTAACCATGACCAAAGTTCAATGGGGTATGATTGTGATGTATTCGCCATGATGCATTCATGAGCATGATTTATGCTTGTTACTTGATTGGTAAAATTTGTGTTTTAGAGGGTTATGAACACCTTGAGATTCGCCATGCACCTATATGTGTATATATGTTTGCACATGATATTTTGATTATGAAGAAAGTGATAAATATGTTTGTTTAAAGAAGAAATTTGTTGAAGAATGTTGTGAAATTTGCATGTACATTCGGCCTAGTCCATGTATAGTGTGAAAAACCTTGAAATTATTTTTGATTTTGTGTATTTATGACCATGTGTAATCGGCCACATGAGTAATTTGAGCACTTGATGTTATGTTAAAATTCTTGAGCTTAAATATATGGATGTATGTATATGTGGCCATATAATGGCGTTTTGGTTCAAAGGTTGAATGATAAATTATAATAAAGTGAGATGATATGAGATGCGAATGTGATTTACTAGTAAACATTATTGATAGAAATATTGAATACTTCTACTTGTATTCGTTAAGCTCAAGAGCAAAAGGGAGCTAAATCCGATAAAGGGAAGGAAAAGTGATCGAATAGCCGTTGAAGCCGTTCGACAACATCCGAGGTAAGTCCTCAAGAAATGACCCTACTCGAATTATGTGAAATGAAATATGGATGTATAATGATTATTGATTTATGTCGTATGAGTATTTGAATGATATCCGGGCTAAGTCCCGGCGATTATGCTAGTGATATGTTTCTGTTTGAGCCTTAGTAACGAAAATGAAACATGGATGTGTAATGATTATTGATGTATGTGTGTGCATGAGCAATTGAATGATATCCGGCTAAGTCCCAAGATATTTATGCTAGTAATTATATCCGGTTAAGACCAAGGCAATTGTGCTAGTGACTACATCCGGCTAAGACCAAGGCATTCGTGCAAGTTATTAAATCGGGCTAATACCGAAGGCATTTGTGCAAGTCGTTCTATCCGGGCTAAGACCAAGGCATTCGTGCATGTGGTTATATCCGGTTGTATTCAAGAAGCTTGGGCTGGAGGTGAGCGTTGGTTGCTGTAATAAATTTAATTAGTGCGCTCGAAAAGCCGAAAGGATAAGGTATGTTTATATGTGCATTGGAAAAGTCGATATGTTTGAGTAACATTCGTTCAATCGACTAACGAGTTTTCAGCTATTGAATTGGTTGATATCTTGTGAAAGTATATAATGATGAAGTGTGAAGTAAGTATGATTATGTGAATGCGTATTAATGAAATGATTCATTTGGCTATGTGAATGTAATGCTTTAGTTAAAGCTGATTTTATTGCTTGAGACTTACTAAGCATAAAAATGCTTACCCGTTGCTTTGGCTCTCTGTTTTATAGATTTTGCTCGTTAGCGATCGGATTCGGGATCATTAAATTGAAGTCATCTACACTATCAAAGCCTCCATTTTGGTATAATTTTGGTTGAACTTTGAAATGGCATGTATAGGACTACCCTATTGTTGAAGGTCATGTACCTTTCGGTTTTGTGTAAACTTGGATAGCCATGCGAAAATGGCTTATATACATTTTGGTATGATACTATAATCGTTGTATGTTGATCATTATGGGGTATGGAATTGTTTTGAGAAGATTAGCCATTGGAATGGTTAATCATGATCACACTTTGTGCTATGTATGCAAAGAGGGCAATTGAATCGTGGAAATCATGAAATAGGTAAAGGTTACCTTGAAAACAGATGCTGGCAGCAGCAGTGGTGTGGTTTTGAAAAATCACCAAAATTGTAGGAATGGTATTAAATAGTGAATAAGTTATGTGAATGAACCTTGATGAGTCTACTTTCATATGGAAGAAACGAAATGGTCATAGGAGTTACTTGTTAAGAGATATTAAAGTTATCGTGAGACAGGGCCAGAACGGTTTCTGGGTCCCCTGTCGCGACTTTAAAAATTTACTATAAATTATCCAGAAAGAATTAGGAGTCATTCCTTATATGTGCAGATTCCATTTTGAGTCTAGTTTCATTAGAAACAAACGGAACCAGTATTAAAGGCCTGTACAGAGAGATATTCAAGTTGTAACGCGCGAAGGTCAGAGCAGTCGATCCCTGTAACATGGGTGACTTTAACTAATAAACTGTACGAATTGGCCCGACCAAAAATTCTAGAAATAAATCCATGGAAGGATATATGAGTCTAAATTCAGGGAAAATTTACGAAATCAGTTTCTGAGTTTTGAAACTCGAGATATGATTTTTAAGGCGACAGTGACGCAGTTTTCCAGCCTGTCTGGAAATGCCAAATTGGTCGGTGCTTTAAGAGGACTTGGCTCGTTAACCCCTCGCGTCCGACACCGGCGATGGTCTCGGGTTCGGGGTGTTACAATAGCCTTTCACATAATTAGCCTAACCTTTAAATTACCCGTTGAACCACTTGGAATGCTAAAGGATACTTGGGAAATCTCGTACACATAGTAAGATGCCAATGCCATATCCTAGATATGGTCTTCCATAGGATCACATATATCGATGCCGATAGCCCAACTATGGTCTTGGACGATGTCCCGTATCGATGCCATATTCCAGACATGGTCTTACATGAAATCACATATCGATGCCATATCCCAAATATGGTCTTACACGAAATCACACATAACCCTAATGTCATGACATTTGTATCCTATCTATTCCTAAGGTTCATTCGAGAATTTTATCACATCGAATCTTCGTCGAGCATATTCATAATAATGATTAAACAAATCATACAATATCAAATAATAAATGCATAATATAAAGTTGCATTATTTACACACGAACTTACCTCGGTACAAAATATGGACATCTAATTCGATATAGTCTAAAATATTGTTCTTTCCCCCGGTCTAAGTTCAGACTCCATTTTTCTTGATCTATAATAGCAAATTTAGCTTATTTAATCATCACATTGTTCAAACTAGTCGAAAAACCACACTTTAGCAAAATTACAATTTTCCCCTAAATTTTTACATATTTACAAATTAGTCCCTAGGCTCGTAAAAAGAAATGTACTCATTTTCTTTGTTACCCAAGCCTAGCCGAACCTATATCATGCTTATACTAGCCCACATTTTCATCAAATCACATTTCTACTACTCATTTTTACAACTTTTACAAATAAGTGTTTTCAGGCGTTTTCATGAAAAACCACTTAGAAAAAGATGTTTATCACACATCAAACTTTCATATTCATCCATTAAACATCAAAATACATGCATGTCACACATGGGTAAGTTTTTGAACATGAACCCTGGCTCCAAAAAAATGTAGAAATAGCTAGATCGGTTGATGAAAACTTCAAAAATGCAAAGAACATTAAAAACGGGGCTAGGGTGCACTTACTATCAAGCTTGGAAAGTGAAGAAATCCTAGCTATGGAGAGCTTCAAAGTTTCAGGCCTAGCTTGAAGAATATAAGCAAATTTTTCTTCATTTTTCCCTTTTTAATCTTTTAATTATTAAAGGACCAAAAAGCCCTTTTTACTAAACTTATAATTTTTACCTATCTGTGCCTATTTTTGTCCATAAAATTAGAAATTTGGAAAAATTGATATTTAAGGACCTCTAATTAATAATCCATGACAATTTCATGCTTAAAGCTTCTAAAACTCACATTTTGAAACTTTTGCAATTTAGTCCTAAATGTCAAATTGGACACTTTATCAATAAAATTTCTTCATGAAATTTTCACACAATCATGAAAACATATCATAGAACTCAACCTATTCATAAAATAATAATTTCTACTTCAAATTTGTGGTCTAGAAACCACTATTTTGACTAGGCCCAAAATCGGGATGTTACACTGACATTATTATTCCGAGTGGTTCATTTGGGTATGCCAACGATGAGAATAAGCATGAAATTATTGCAAGATGGTACAGGTATGTACACAAAATTTATGAGTACTAAATTTGCGGAATGATGAATTTAAAGTAAGTTTGTGATGGAAAGAATTATGGTTATGAGATTATGGTAAAGTTTATCATTTTATATTATATTATTTGAATGTTAAATGTATGGTAAGATTTGCTTATTCTTTCATACGAGCTTACTAAGCTATATAGCTTACTTCATGTTACTTTGCCTATTTTACAGTGTCAACGAGCTAGCTCAGATTGGAGATCGTCGGAGATCGCATCACACTATCAAACTATCATTTTGGGTATTGATAATCTTAAACATTTAAGTATATGGAAGGTATAGGGACTTGGTCATTTTGTTATATGTGTCAATACAAATTTGGCCAAATGTGTTGGATTATATTTGTTTAAGGTGATTTGATATTTAGCCATGTAATTGACTTATTTTAGTTAAATTGGTTGTAAGATTAAGTATATTTGTACAGGTGCAAATATCTCCTTTATGATGTGGTCTATATATGATTGGTGAATGGTTTAATGTGACTTAATGGTTTTGTTGTTGAATAGTTGAGATTGGCTTATTGGTATTGTAACATCTCGATTTTGTGCCTAGTCGGAACAGTGGTTTTGAGACTACAAATCCGACGTAAGAAAATTAATTTTTATTATATTTTTATGGTCTAAAATTCTATGAAATTTTTTTTTGAAAACTTCGTTTGGAAATTTTGACGTTTGGGCTCTCAATTTAGTCAAACGGACTAAATCGTAAAAAGTGCAAAAGTTGAGTTCTACATGCTAGAGCTGTCCAATTGTTATGAAATTTTAAATTGGATGTCCTTAATTGGTAATTAGACCATTGGCTAATTTTTTGGACAAAAATGGACATGAACTGGGTGAAATAGAATATTTTTAAGTTAGGGGCATTTTTGTCATTTAATAATTAAAATGAATTAAAAACAAAATTAAAAGCCAATTTTTGTCCATCTTCAACCCCATGGTCGAAACTTGCATGGAGAAGACATAGCTAGGGTTTTTCAAGCTTCCAAGCTCAATTGTTAGTCCGTTCTAGCCCCGTTTTTAATGATTTTTACGTTTTTAAAATCCTCGTAACAAGATCTACCTATTTCTACCATTTATTTGAGTTATGATGAAGGTCTAGGGTTTGAACCATGTTATAAATTTGTTCATTTTGATGTTTAAAGGTAGATTATGCATGTTTATGGTTGGAGAAACAACTTTTACTAAGTAGTTTTTGTTGAAAACGCTAAAAAGGACTAAGTTGTAAAAGTTATAATATTTGTCATAAAAGTGTAATTTAGCAGAAATTGTGGGCTGCTATAGTTATGAAAAGGGTTCGGCTAGGCCTACAGAGTGAGAAAATTGAATAAAATTCATTTTACCTAGGGGCAAAAGTGTTATTTTGATAAAGTTTAGGGGTAAAATTGTAATTTTTCCAAAATATGATTTTTGGATCACATTAAATAATGTGACTAGTAATTGGACTAAATATGATATTATAGATCAAGGAAAACGAGGATTGGACCTAGATCGGGTGAAAAATGGAAAATCGACGGTTAGGTTCCTTTTTGCTATTTTGGTGCTGAGGTAAGTTCATGTGATTTAATAATCATGTTATTCATGTTATTATTGTTATACATGAAATATATCTTGCTATGATTGTATTGATTTGATGTCAATGAAAATTTGATGGAAAATGTCATTTTAAATGAAATGAGTAAGTTTGTATGTAAATAATATATCATTTTTACTTATATTATAATATTTTGTTATTATATCAGATATGGTTGTATATTGAATGATTAATTGATGTAAATTATGAATTGAAATTGATTATGGATGAATTGGTATAATGTTGAAAAGTGAGGAGTTTCCTGGTTAGACCTTCGAAATAGAATAGATACGAATGATCCATTGTAAGATCACATGTGTAGTACTATGTGCAGGCTACTGTGTGTTTAAAATGGTTTTTTGGTCGCGTGTGTAGTACTAAGTGCAGGCTACTACGTGTACCAGATGGTTAGGTCGCATGTATAGTACTAAGTGCAGGCTACTATGCGTACCCAATAGCTTCCATCACATGTGTGGTACTAAGTGTAGGCCACTATGTGGAAGAGACGGTTTTGGTCACAAATGTAGTATGAAGTGCAGGCTACTCTGTGCACTAAATAGCTTCAGTTACAAGGGTGGTAATATGTGCAGGCCTCTGAGTATCTGTTATTATTCTGATGAGTTCAATGGGAAATTGACTAAGTGAAAATACATGTGATCATGTAATGACTAGTGTAATTGAATATGACTATATGATGACAAAGTGCAGGTATATGTGTGTAAAAACTTATGAGCAATGTGCTCGATATTTGAGCGAACTTTCAGTAAGATGGAATAGAGTAAGTGAGATTATGTAAGAGTGAAATTGTAATAAAATAGTTTTGGACAACAACAATTATGTGACTTTGAAAAATCACCAAAAATGGTAGAAATAGAATTAGAGGTTTAATAAGATATGATATTAAATCTTAGTGAGTCTATTTTCACATAAAATAAATAGTGAAAGCAAAAGAATTTCATATTATTTGGTATTTGAATTTTTGTGAGATAGGGTCAGAATGATTTTAGAATCCCCTATTCTGACTTTGGAAAATTATTAAAAATTATATAAAAATAATTATGGGTTATAATTTATATGCTTAAAATTATTAATGAGTTTATTTTCAAGAGAAATAGACAAGAACATTATCCGAGTTCTGTACCATGAGATAATTAATTCTTAGTGAAGAGAATTCAAAAGTTAGACAGTGAAACAGGGGTGATTTTAAAGAATAAACTGTACTTATTGGCTAAACCAAAAATTATTAAAATTTTATGATAGAAATATATATGAGTCTAGTTTCTTGGAAATTAACATATCTTAATTTAGAATTCTATATCTCCATATATAAATAATTTAATGACTGTGAATCGAGAAAACAACTTGACTAGACTTTGAACAAATAGAAAGAATCTGTATATATCATGTTAATACATTGCTTATTATTTTTCATGCGAGCTTACTAAGCGTAAAGATTGCTCCCTCCTTTCCATTTCCTTAATGTTCTCCGGTCGACTCGGGGTTGGAGATCGTTGGAGGCAGTATCACACTATCAAGCCAATACCTTTGGAATATTGTTACATATATTTGAATTATCAAGTGAGTGGCATGTATAGGGACCTAGTTTTATAACACGTGTTATTATAATTTGGCCAAATGTATTGGCCTATATTGAGCTATTGATTATGGCTTCTAAATCTAGCTATTCATGTTATGTCTAATAATTGTGATGTGAATATGTTTGTTTGCCATGCATGGTTGGTAATATGTCATGTATGTTGAATGTATGTTTTATGACCAATCGAGGTGGTCATGACCATGAATTGAATGTGTCTTAATAAAGGGTGTTTAATCACTAAAATGTTGCTATAAATTGTGATTATGACATGAATAAAATTGTAAGGGGTTATGGGTCACATAAAGGCTTGGAAAATAGCCTAAGAGTCAACTATACGGGGTGAGACATAGTCGTGTGTATTAACCGTGTAAGGGACACAGTCTGGTGACACGGGCGTGTGACCCTGTTTCATGAGAAAATGATTTCTAAGTTTTCCCAAAATTTTCCAACGTTCTCGGTTTAGTCTCGAACTCTTTTTAAAGTGTGTTTTGGGCTTCGTAGACCCAAATAAGAGACTATATGCATGTGATTGAATGTTTCAAAATATGAATGAAATTTTATAGCTCGATTTTATGAAATTGTGTATGTTTAAGTCTGGCAATGCCTCAATCCTGTCCCGACATCGGATACGAGTAAGGGGTGTTACAGGTATGCTAGGAAATCTGTGAAGAATTATGCATGATAAAAGTATTTGTGTTGGTACTTGTGGATGTGAGTTGGTATGATTTGGTTTGGTAGAAAAAGATGTTGTAGGTATGTAATGTGTGATAATGAAATGATATGGTCTATCCTTGATTATGGATGTTTTGGTTGCCTAAGTATACCATGATCTATGCCATTGAACTTGTGTGTGTATAGGTGTAAATGAGGGTCATAAATGGCTTGATAAATAGCCTTTATTTTGTCCACACAGGAGGACACACGGGTGTGTGTGTGTGACACACGGCCTGTCCCAGGGCATGTGTTCTGGCTGTGTGTCCCCTGCCCTTAATTTTGATTAACAAAATGCTCAGAATTGAGCACACGGGCGTGTGTCTCATCCGTGTGAGGGACACGGCCTCAAGCATAGGCGTGTGTCCCGACCATGTGAAGTTTGCATCTATTTTTTGAAAATTAAATTAACCACACGGCTTAGCACACGGGCGTGTGACTTGGCTGTGTAAGCTCAATTTGTTAATGCTTTGCAAAACAGAAAGTTACACGGGTTAGGGTCACGGGCGTGTGTGACCACACGACTTGCCCACACGGGTGTGTCCCAAACCACACGGGTGTCTGACCCCTGTACATTGTAAAAATTTCTTGAGTTATCGGTTTAGTCCCGAACCACTTCCAAAGCATGTTTTGGGCCTCATAGGCTTGTATTAGGGACTTTATGATTTAACACAAATGGTTTTAATTTGGATGCAAATTTTTGACTCAGAATTGTATGTTTGCTTGCGATGTAAGTTTGGTAAAGCCTCGTATCCTGTTTCGGTGTTGGATACAGGTAAGGGTGTTACAAAATGCATATTTCACTAAGTAAAAGATTTCTAAAGAACTTAATTTGGTTTTCAAACTCATGAAAGATTGAGTTGCCATAGAATGTTTTCCGAACACTATTAAGCATGAGAAAAATAAACTAAGTTGAATAGTGTAATTATCCTAACATATTTATGTTATTGATTGTTGAATTTTGTCTTTTTGCTACTAAACCCATCTCATACATTTCATTTAATACTTTGAATTTAGATTAAATTGCATTAGGGATCATCTTGCATTTAGATAATTTAATTTGGCTTAAACATCATCACTCAAAATATTGTGTTTTTATTACGAAATTGTTAACTGTAATTTTACAATTACTTGATTAACATACAAAGTCCCTATGGAGATGATAACTCTTTTACTTGATAATGACAATGTACAATTTTATAAACCTAAGCGTTATAAGTTTTTGCCGCCGTTGTCAGGGACTATTGCTTTAATTATTTTTATGAAATTATTCTTTACAGTTTGGTTTTTATTTTTATCTAACTCTTAAATTTGCTGATTTATTATTTATTATTTATTTTTTGTGATTTATTTTTCAGGTATTTATGAGCATAGATCGAATAATCGATTTATTACCTGTAGACCCTAAAATCGAGTGGAATTTAGACAAAGAAGACGCGAAAGATAAGCTCAAAAACAAGTCGAGATGGACCTTGGAAATAAGAATGATGGACAAGGTAATGGATCCAATCATGTGTACAATCCAATCCTTATTATTGATGATAGGGATCGTGCCATAAGACGGTACACTGTGCCCCTTTTCAACGAGTTAAATCTGGGAATCAGGAGACTGAAAATTGAGGCACACAAATTTGAATTGAAACTAATGATGCTTCAAATGCTCTAAACGGTGGGCCAGATTAGTGGAATTCCCACATAATATCCACACCTTCACCTTTGATTATTCATGAAGATAAGTAATTCTTTTAAGATAGTTGGTGTGACTGAAGATGCATTGATGTTAAAGTTGTTTCTATACTCGTTGCGAGATCGAGCACAGGCATGACTTAGTTTATTGCCCACAAGTTCAATATCTACATGAAAAGAATTAGCAGAAAGATTTTTGGTTATGTATTTTCCACCAAGAAAAAATGCTAAGTTGCGAAATGAGATAACCATTTTTTCACAATTGGATGATGAATCCTTGTACGAGGCATAGGAAAGATTTAAGGAATTACTTTATAAGTGTCCTCATCATGGGATTCCATATTGCATCCAGTTGGAGACATTTTATAATGGTTTCAACGCACACACAAGATTGATGGTAGATGCTTCTATGAATGGAGCTCTCTTGTCGAAGTCTTATAATGAGGCTTATGAGATCATTGAGAGGATCACTAGAAAAAACTATCAATGACCAACAAATCGAGCAACTTCTGGAAGACAAGTAGTCGAAGTGTATGAAGTGGACACACTAACATCACTCTCAGCTAAATTATCTTTTATTTTTCAATGTTGAAATAGTTTACCGCTAGTGGTTCTAATAATTTTGTAGCCCAGTCACCAAGTTAGTTTGATGTTGTTTCCAGTGTATATTATGGGATGGCCATTATTTCGATAATTATCCATCAAATCCTAAGTCAATTTATTACACAGGGAATCAACACCAAAATAGAAGTAGATAATAACCATAGTCCAACTTCTACAATCCGTCATGGTGCAACCATCCAATCTTTTCTTGGAGCAACCAAGGAAATGAACCGAACAACACTTATATGCAACATAAACCTAACTAATCATGAAGGTTCAATCAAGAAGCTCCAAAACCACCTTAAATTGAGTTATCTAACAGTTTGGAGAACTTGTTAAAGGCGTACATGGAGAAGAATGATGCCTTAATCCAAAGCCAAGCAGCAGCACTAAAGAATTTGGAGAACCAAATGGGTCAATTAGATATAGAGTTTTGTAATTGGCCATGAGGAATCTTGCTGAGTGATACAAAAAATCCATAAAATTTAGGTAATGAACATTGCAAGGTAGTAGCTTTACGAAGTGGTAAGACTTCGGAGCCCAAGACAATTGTGATTGAAGAAGAACCCCTTGAGAAGGAGGAAAGTCTACCAACAGTTGAAATTCCTACACCAGTAGAGCCAAAACTTACAAAGTCTGATGAGGTAAAAATCTAACCCAGTAAAATCTGAAAAGCTAACATCTTCTTTAGATGCATATTTATCTCATCTGAAAAGTTTTTTGATTCAACCCAAAGTTCCAACACCTTCATATCATTAAAAGTTCCAACCAAATAAGTAGAAATAGGAGGCGCAATTAAAGAAGTTTTTGGATGTTCTAAAGCAACTGCACATCAACATCCCGTTGGTAGAGGCTTTAGAGCAAATGCCCAATTACGTGAAGTTCATGAAGACATTTTATCAAAGAAGAAAAGACTCAGTGAGTATGAGACTGTCACTTTAACAAAAGAGTGCAGTGCGTTCTTACAGAAGAAGCTACTTTTAAATCTGATAGACCTTGGAAGTTTTGCCATACCCTATAATATTGGAGAGTCTTACTATGGTAAAACTTTGTGCAACTTAGGAGTGAGCATCAACTTTATGCCCAAATTTATTTTCAAGTTGTTGGGAATGGGTGAAGTAAGACCACTACTGTGACACTTTAGTTGGCAAATTGATCTTTAGCATACCTCGAAAGAGAGATCGAGGATGTTTTGGTAAGAGTAGATAAGTTTATTTTTCCTGTTAATTTCGATTATCTTGGGGAGACCTTTTTTAGCTACAGGAAGAAAGTTGATAGACATATCGAAAAGCAAACTCACCATGAGAGTTCAAGACGATTAGGTAACATTTAATGTTTTTAAAATGATGAAGTTTCCTGATTCGACAGAGGAATGTTCAATGATGGAAGAGTTAGAACATTTAGTTTCTATGGAATGGGAGAACAATTTTGAAGACCAATTGGAGAGCACCTTAGGGTTTGAACCATTGGAAGCTGAAGAAGGTAATGAAAATATGGCTTTGATGGAAGCCAATCTAACGAGCTATGTTGAACCAACATAGTTTGAACCGCTAGAATTGGAAGTCCTGGAGTTTGTGCAACCAAAGTTGTTAGTCAAGGAACCACCCAAACTCGAACTTAAGGTACTTCCTTTCCATTTGAAATACGTTTATTTGGGTAACTATTCTACTTTGCCTATGATTGTTTCAGTGGAATTAACACCAATAAGAGTAATTTATTGCTGTTTTAATGAAATTCAAAAAGGCAATTGGTTGGACTATAACTCATTTGAGTTATAAGCCCTCTCTTTTGTATACACAAGATTATCCTAGAGGAGAGTGTTTAAACAGCGCTTCTAGCCCATTCTAGCAAAACCGAGTCATTGGGCCAAAACCCTTAATGGGCCTTACATAGCCAATCTAGTCCTCTAGGCCCATTTAGCCTATACTCCATAACAGTATTAACTGTCCTAACGCGCAATTTAATAGGATTCCATTTTCTACCAAATTTAACCAAATGGGCCCGGAAGCCCATTGGGCCCAATTTCAGCCCCTCGAGGCCCAACTTATCGTGATGCAGAAAATCGTGCCCTTACCTGTTCCAACGATCCCGATCATCAAACTTAGTGTATCTAACCAACCTATGAGCTTTCGCATGCTCACAAGTCTTCAAAATGCCAGAATTTCGGCATTTCGGCTTTTCAGCATATATCGAGTTAAGCTACGAAAGAGGGTTCGTTACAGACCTGTTTTGTGATGTTCACTAGCAAAGTCTCCCACGCCAACCTACAATTAACCATCACCATACTTAGTGTACAAATCATGCTTATCAAACCCAAAATCCACCTTACCATATTCGGCCAAAGAACCCGCTAATGGCCATAGATCACTTACCTTCACCGAGTCCAATGCTCGATCATTATCCAAATCGATACCCCATGCCTTGCTGCTCCTCCAAAGTTATCTACTCCGCTATACAAACCATAAGAATCAAATGAAAAAGCCCAATAAGGCCTATATCTCAAATCGAAAACCTCCCTAAACTATAAGGGGGTTTCGACTTTTATCAACAGTTACTACTGAATCGATTTAGAGTGCGACTACTTACCACAATCTTCCTGTAACACCCCAAACCCAGCCCAGACGTTATGGCCGAATCTGACGTGCCACATTGGAGTTGAAAACCCACGTTCCGTTTTAGTGTTCTAAAACCATACATTTTATTGAGTTAACAAAGTGTATGGAAGTGGGCACCGGTAGGTATCCGAGACAGAGGAGGTGAGCCATGAAGGTCGCTTAAGTACCAAGCTCTTTAATTGGATCCAATCCTAGACATGCCCACAACCATAGCCACACTTTGTTATATCGAGTTTAAATTTGTTTAAGTGGACGTCTTTGATAAATCGATTAATCGTGGTGTTGAGATATTTTGAAAACAAGTATCATTTTGAAAACACGTCCTAAGTCTAGCCCATTTGAATAATTATTAACCAATTTTTAAAGTTATTAAAATTAAAATAATTAGAAAAGAAATAAAAGGAAAGTTAAAATTGGCCTTATTACAACCCAAAATAAATAATAATTAAAGAAAATTAAATGAAAACCAACACTTATTTAAAAGCCCAAAGATGATCACAGTGGCCACTCTGAATCCTCTCCCAAGTCCCCACATCAAGGCTCATCTGCAAGGTTAAGGAAAGGGGTGAGTTTGGAAACTCGGTGTGCAACAAGCCACTTTCGAGCCCAAAACAATAACGGCTGTTGGGTCTAAGCCCAAATCAATCTCAAACATATCTTTGGTCAGTAGCCCTTTTCATATTCATATTTCATATCTTGGGCGAAGCCTTTTCATATTTCATATTCTTGGGCGAAGCCTTTTCATATTTCATATTCTCGGGTCAAGCCTTTCAGAAACGGTATGGCCCTTAGGCCCATTTCAATGTCACATATAATTTCAATGAAAGAATGCAACCCATTTGGGGAGACTACTCAACCCACCATCCGCTACTCTCCACCGTACCAACCAACACACCATGTGGGATTAACTCGACCCACCCCGCCAAACTCTCCTTTGGCGGCATAGTTGCTTTATCATATAATGGAGGCCTAGCCTCTTTTAATAAGCGGGCAAAAGCCCTTTCAATAAGCGGGGCATAAGCCCTTTTATAAGCTGGGGCATAAGCCCTTTTGATAAGCTGGGGCATAAGCCCTTTTGATAAGCGGGCATAAGCCCTTTTCACTTCCTCAATCCATATAAAACCCAACCCAATGCATTTATGATTACCTCATGTGCATATCATACATATCATGTGCATATCATACATTTCATGTGTATATCATACATACCATATTTATCAAAATCCCATGTATTAAAATCATACATAAACCCTAGGGGTATAATGGTCATTTTACCTAGGGCAAAGCGGTCATTTTCATATTATAAGGGTAATCTCGTAATTTTACCAAAATTAGGGTTTCCATGTTCATTAACGATTACTAACAATCCATGGGTGCAAACCGTGATTACGGCCCATTTTAGTGAAATCGAGTTATTGGGCCTAAAACCCTAATGGGCCCTACTTAGCCAATTTCGTCGTCTAGGCCCACTTAGCCTATATTCCATAACGGTTTTAACGGTCTTATCATGCAATTTAACAGATTTCGTTTTCTACCAATTTTACCCAAATGGGCCGAAAGCCCAATGGGCCCCACTTTGGCCCTCGAGGCCCAACTTACCAAGAACGCCAAAAATCACATTCTTACCGTTTCCATCGTTCTCGTTCACCGTCTCATCGATTCTAACTAACTAGTGAGCGTTAAGCTTGCTCACAAGTCCTCGAAATGCCGAATTTGACATTTGACTTTTCGACATTTTATCGCTTTAAGGTTGTGAAAGGGTTCGTTACACACGATTTACGATATTCCTTGACGAGATCTCCTATGCGATTTCTCCTATAATCAATTGTTAAATAGATCAGCTCGCAATAATTGAACCAAATCAAGAACTTTCCAATATTAACACTTACACATTCGCCACCATCCATAATGGCCTTAGGCACCTTACCTTTGTCGCGATTGATGACTAGGCCTAGCTACTCCGTGATCCAAGCTACTCCAAATCGACACTACACCTTGCTGCTCCTTCAATAAATAAACCAAAAATATTAAAAGAAGACCCCATAGAGTCTATGCCCATATTCGCCATCTCCCTAAACTTGGAGTTTGACTTTTGACCAAAGCTACACTAGGAATTGTTTAGAGTTTGAACACTTACCACAGTCTTTCTCCTCTTGAATCCGGATGCCTAAAAGGTAAGGGAATCGAACGCCAACTATTGAGAAGGAAGAAAAGGTTGCTGGTCACAAAGAATCGGCACCCCCTATCTTCATCGATTCGACTTTTTGCGGCACTTCGGCAAAAATAGAGATAAGGGAAAACAATGGTGAATGAAAGGAAATAGTGGGTTGATTTTGAAAGAAAGAAAAAGGAAGAAAATTGAGTAGAAGGGAGGTAGATTAATTGGAAAAGAAAAGAGAAAAACTACACACCAAGGAACAAAATCGGCACAACTAAGACCCTAATGCCAAAATTACTAACCTAATACCCCTCTGAAAATCCCTCTCCAAACTCCCTTATTCGCCAACTCTATCTCCATATCACATCCCTAAAATCTCTCCCTTATCCCTCCTTAATTTATGCATTTGACTTGATCCAACTCTCTCCTCTTACGAATCCACTCGGGTTCCAACACTTACCCTTCCGCCCAAAAATAAATACTCCTATTTGCCAACACAGGAATCGATCCTGTGTCTTCCCCAACACTTACGCCACCTTTAAAGCTTCCTAGTGGCGTCCTTAGCCACTTTGCTAGAGGATCTTTTTGTGATACACTTTACCCACAACTTAATATAAGGGCACCTAGCCAGAACCCCTAACTCCTAAGTCCAAAATTTAAAAATTCCACCGGGTTTTGGCCAACTCATGGGCCTTCCATAAGCCCATTTACACACCCAAATTATGAATTCCATCATCACCTACCAAATTTTAGAAATTTACTTAAAATATCAAGAATCGCGAAAAACCCGAAAATCAGGATGTTACACTTCCTTTGTACCACTTAGAGTTCGAAAGAAGAAGGAATTGGCCACCAAAAAGTGAAGAGAAAAGAAGGTTGCTGGTCAACAATGGAATCGACACAATCAAGCTTCACAGGTCTCGGCTTTTGTGGCTTTTCGGCAAAAGTGAAGATAAGAAAGGGAGTAGTAGATGAAGCGAAAGGGAATAATGGACTGGTTTTGAAAAAGAAAAAGAGAAAGATGAATGGGAAGGGTGGCAGTTTCGGTTACAGAAGAAAATAAAAAGAAAAGAATGGTTCTACGGTGTTCAAACACAGGAAAATCGGTACAACTATAGCCTAATGCCAAAAATACTACCCTCAAATTCCCCCTAGCCGATTTCTCCTCCCTAATCCCCCTTTTCGACCAACTCTAATCCCTCTTTCAAATCCCTAAAATCTTTCCCCTTATCACTCCTTAATCCATGCATTTGACTGATTCAAACTCTCTCCAACAGAGTTCCATTCTGCTTCAAACTTCTGCATGGTCAAGGCATAAAAATAACATCACATTTGCCATCATAGAGAATCGAACCTTGGCTCTCCCCAGCCACTTACACGCCACCTTTTTAGCTCCCTAGTGGCATCACTTAGCCACTTTGCCAGGGCTCCTTTGTGTTACATTTTACCCACAACTTAATAAAGCCACCTATCCAAAGCCCCTAACTCCCTAAGTCCAAAGTTCAAAAATTCTTCCGGGTTTTGATCATCACATGGGCCTTCCATAAGCCCATCTACATATTTCAACTATGAATTTTCACTACCAAATACCAAATTTTAAAAACTTAACCTAATTCTCGGAAATTATGAAAAACCCAAAAATCAGGATGTTACAATTCTACCCTCCTTAAAGAAATTTCGGCCTCGAAATTTTACCTGATTCAAACATTTGAGGATATTGTTGATGCATTGCGTCCTCAGACTCCCAAGTAGCCTCTTCTTTGTCATGGTTTCTCCAAAGTACCTTCACCAATGGGATTGACTTCCTTCTCAATACCTTGATGTCATGATCAAGTATTTGCACAGGTTCTTCTTCGAAGGTCGAATCCGGCTGTACTTCGATTTCTGCAACTGGCACGATATGAGTTGGGTCAGAACGGTATCGCCTTAACATGGACACATGAAAAACATCGTGAATACGATTCGGTTCCTGAGGTAACTCTAGCTGATAAGCCACCGGCCTTATCTGTTTAAGGACTCAATAAGGCCCAATGAACCGTGGACTCAACTTGCCCTTCTTACCAAACCTCAATATCTTTTTCCAAGGTGAAACTTTCAAAAAGACCATGTCCCCTACAACATATTCAATATCCTTATACCTCAGACCGGTATAATACTTTTGTTGATTAGCTGCCTCCTTTAACCGATTCCTGATCACCTTAACCTTGTCTTCAGTATCTGCTACCAACTCTGGGCCAAGTACTTGCCTTTCCCCCAACTCTGCCCAACAAGTAGGCGAACGACACCTTCGCCCATACAGTGCCTCATAAGGAGCCATCTGAATACTTGCTTGGTAACTATTGTTAGACTCGAACTTCGCCAATGGCAAGTAATCCTCCCAACTGCCCCTAAAGTCGATAACACAACCCCTCAACATATCTTATAGAATCTGAATGACCTTTTCTGATTGCCCATCGGACTGAGGGTGAAAAGCCGTGCTAAAATCCAATCGTGTTCCCAACGCCTCATGCAACTTCTGCCAAAACCGAGATGTAAACCTTGGGTCTCGATCAGAAATTATCGATACTGGCACCCCATGCAACCGCACTATCTCTGCCACATACAACTTGGCCAACTTCTGAAGTGAGTAATTAGTTGAACAGGTATGAAATGGGCAGATTTCGTCAACCTATCCACAATCACCCAAACTGAGTCCTTCTTGGAAGGTGTCAATGGCAAACCACTTAGAAAATCCATAGTTACCCTTTCCCACTTCCAAAGTGGGATCTTTACTGGCTGTAACAATCTTGAAGGTAGTTGATGCTCAGCTTTTACTTGCTGACACGTCAAACATTTCCCCACAAATTTGGTCACTTCTCACTTAAGCCCAGGCCACCAATATAGCTCTCGCAAGTCTCGATACAACTTACTCCCCCTGGATGCATAGCACAAGGTCTACTATGGGCCTTTCTTAAAATCATCAATCTCAAGTCAGAGTTCTTCGGCATACAAATTCTTCCTCGAAAATAAAGAACCCCATCATTATTTACTCTAAAGTCTGGATTCTCCCCCTTCTCAACTTGCTATAACCGAGAAACCAACGACTCATCCACCAACTGCTGCTTCTTAATCTGCTCCACCCAAGTGGGTTTCACTTGTAACTCTGCCAATAAGCTTCCATCATCATACAAGCTTAAACGAGCAAACATTGCCTTCAATTCTGCCACAGTCCTTCGACTTAACGCATCAGCCACGACATTTGCCTTACCTGGATGGTACTCAATCGAATAGTCATAGTCCTTTAACAACTCTATCCACCTTCGCTGTCTAAGATTCAGCTCCTTTTGAGTCAGCAAGTACTTAAGACTCTTGTGATCCGTATAGATAATGCATCTCTCCCCATACAAGTAGTGCCTCCATATCTTAATCACAAAAATCACTGCTGCCAACTCTAAGTCATGAGTAGGATAGTTCACCTCATGAGGCTTAAGCTATCGTGACGCATAAGCGACCACTTTACCCTCTTGCATCAACACGCAGCCCAAACCTACATGTGACGTGTCACTGTACATAGTGAAATCCTTACTAGACTCTGGCTGAATCAACACTGGCGTTTCTGTCAGAACCATCTTTAACATCTCAAAAGCCTCTTGCTGCCTATTTGTCCAAACAAATGGTGCTCCCTTCCTTAGAAGTTTAGTTAACGGTGCTGCCAACACAAAAAATCCTTCCACAAATCTTCTATAAGAGCCTCCCAAACCCAGAAAACTTCGAATTTCTGTTACTGACCTCAATGGCTTCCACTCCAGAATTGTCGCAATCTTTCGAGGGTCTACCTTGATCCCCTCAGCAAACACAACATGCCCCAAGAAAGTTACTTCCTTCAACCAAAACTCGCACTTGCTGAACTTTGCATACAGTTGCTTTTCCTTTAACACTTGCAGCACAATACGAAGATGTTCATCATGCTTCTCTTCCATTTCCGAGTACACTAAGATATCATCGATAAAAACAACTACAAACTGATCCAAGTATGGCTGAAACACCTGATTCATTAAATCCATTAATGCTGCCGGTGCATTAGTCAAACCAAAGGGCATAACCAGAAACTCGTAATGACCATATCGAGTTCTGAATGTCGTCTTATGAATATCCACTTCTTTGACTCTCAACTGATGATATCCTGACCGAAGGTCAATCTTAGTAAATACCGAAGCTCCTTTCAGTTGGTCGAACAGATCGTCGATTCTGGGCAAAGGATACTTGTTCTTGATCCTCAGCTTGTTCAACTGCCGATAATCAATACACATCCACATGGTCCCATCTTTCTTCTTTATGAACAACACTGGTGTGCCCCACGGAGAAATACTTGGCCGTATAAACCCTCTATCCAACAGTTCCTGAATCTGATCTTTTAGTTCCACCAACTCCTTTGGTGCCATCCTATAAGGCGCAATGGACAGTGGAGTTGTTCTAGGTAACAAGTCGATTCCGAACTCGACTTCTCTATTCGGAGGTAATCCAGGAAGTTTCCCCGGAAATACATCTTGAAATTCTTTGATGGTCCTAACCGACCCCACAGTTATCCCCTCAGGTTTAGTGTGACTCACAAATGCTAAGAACGCCTCACAACCTTTTCGAATCCACTTCTCAGCCCTTAAGGCTGAGACAACATTGGACAAATAGTTCCTTCGCTCCCCTATGACCATTATCTCCTCATTCTTAGCAGTTCTTAGCACCATTCTCTTAGCAGCACAATCCAACGTCGCCCTATGCTTAGTTAGCCAGTTTATTCCCAAAATAAGATCAAAATCCCCAAATGGCAGCTCCATCAAATATTTTATCTTGTGTCTCCAAAGGCACCGCCCTAAAGAGTTTATCTACCTTAACCGAGTGTCCTAAAGGGCTTATCACCGATATCCCACTCACAGTCTCCTCAGGAAGCACACCCAATACCTCAAATACATCACAAGCAACATACGAGTGAGTGGAACCCACATCAATCAAAGCAGTGTAAGGCGTGCTATGAATGAAGAACGTACCGGTTATAACATCAGGAGCGTCACCCTCCTCAAGACGCCGTGTAGCATAAACCAATGCCGGCTGTCGAACTTCAGCATTTCCAGCACCCCTGCCAGGTGCCCCACGTCCACGTCCATTACCATTGCCACCTCTACGTTGGCCACGGCCTCCCTATGGTGGTGGTCCTCCTCGCTGTGGTTGGACACCTCTTTGCTCCGCAGCTAGATCCTGGGCTGCTCTCCGAGGACACTCTCTGAACTTATGTTCCTTTGACCCACATCGAAAACATGCTCCAGTTTGTTTCCAGCACTCCCCCATATGTACTCTACCACACTCTCTGCAAGCCTGCGGTCTAAAGGTATTCACTGGAACTGTTCGGACTGGTTCCTCCATTCTAGCTCTTTTAGCATTCCTATTTGCAACACCTGGGGGTCCAGGATCCCTCCTAAATCTGGGTCAATCCTTCTCACGATTCTACCGTTCAGTCCGTTTTACTTCCTCGGCTATCTTAGCCTTTTCTACCAATGCAGCAAAATCACGCTCCCTCTGTGGAGCTATCAGTACCCTAAGTTTATCACGGATGCCATCCTCAAATCGAACACTGCACTCATATTCGGTCACAAGTATCTCGCTAGCATATCGACTCAGCCTCAAAAATTCTGCCTCGTACTCCGCAACAGTCTTATTTCCTTGTACGAAATTCAAAAATTCCTTTCGACGAGCATCCACATAACTAGCTCCAACATACCTCCCTTTAAAAGCAGTCTTGAATAGCTCCCAGGTTACTCATTCGATCGGGGCACTCTCCCTTACAATGATCCACCATCGATATGCCTCATCTCGCAGCAATAACACAGCCCCTTTCAATTTTTTCTCCACAGAGCAATCTAGGTCGTCCATAATTCACTCTATTGCCTGTAGCCAATATTCAACCACAGTTGGGGCTACTCTAGATACGCCCTTAAAAACCTCTGCTCTATTAGCCCAGAGTCGCTCAGAAATGGATCCCCTATTTATTGTCCCAGTGTTAGCTCCAGCAACCCTTTCTAAAACCCTTAACATTGCTTGGGACAAAGCATCATCCCCATGACCCGATCATATGACCCGGTCTCGATGCTTTGTGGCACAAATGCCTCCTCAGCTGGCCTATGCCCTGAGGATGAAGATTCAGCTTGCACCCTTCCGCGACCACGTCCGCAGCCTCGTCCACGAGTTCCTCTTGTACTCATATCGAATTATCTAATTACGAATTTTATGACATTAGTTTAATATTTCAATTGTTTATTACGAGATGTCTTATGGAAATATAGCAGTTTAAGGATTGTTTTCGCAACGTCGTAATCTAGCTGCAGTCTCATTTCTACCGTTTTACAGTTCTACCCTATCTAAAGTATCTTAGCAGGGTCGCAGTTTTTATCCACAGCATTATACCAATATCACATAATGTAAAAGAAAGTATACTTACAGACTTGGTGCCGGGGATTCAGTGTGCCACCTTTTTCTTCCAAACCATTTAAAACAAAAAAAACATGTATTTGGTCACGAAAATAGAAATTTCCTAAAAATTGAAAAAATACCTTTGTTTTGAAATTCTTGATTTAAAACCCGTTTAGAAACCCACAGCTGAGTTGTTCCAATCGGGCTCTGATACCACTAAATGTAACACCCCAAACCCGGCCCAAACGTTATGGCCGAATCTAACGTGCCACATTGAAGTTAAGAACCCACGTTTCGCTTTAGTGTTTTAATAAACCGTCTTTTGTTAAGGCTTAACCAAGTGAATGGAAGCTGTGCACCAGGTAGGTATCCAAAAACAGAGGAGGTGAGCCATGAAGGCTGCTTAAGTACCAAGCTCTTCGATTGGATTCAATCTTAGACATGCCCACAACCATTGCCACACTTTGTTAACCGAGTTGAAATTCATTTGGGTAGATATCTTTGATAAACCGATTAATCGTGTTGTTATGTTTTTTGAAAACGAGTATCATTTTGAAAACGCGCCCTAGGTCTAGCCCATTTGAATTATTATCCAAAAAATTTAGAGTTATTGAAAATAAAATAATCCCAGAAAAAAATGAAGTTAAAATGACCTTATTACAACCCAAAAATAAATAGTAATTAAGATGAACTAACGAAAATCACTTACTTATTTTAAAGTCCAAAAGTGTTCACCGTGGCCACTCTAAATCCCCTCCAGCTCCAAGTCCCCACATCAAGGCTCACCTGCAAGGTTAAGGAAGGGGGTGAGATTGGAAACTCAGTGTGGAACAAGCCTCTTTCAAAGCCTAAAACAATATCAGCATACTGGGCCTAAGCCCATAATCAGTCTCAACATATACTGGGCCAAAGCCTTTCGTTAAACGATTACTGGGCCGAAGCCTTTTCATAATTCATATCACTAGGCCGAAGCCTTTACTATAAACGATATGGCCCATAGGCCCATTTCAATAACATATGCAATATCAATGAACATGTGCAAGCCCATTTGGGGAGACTACTCAACCCACTATCCGCTACTCTCCACCCGTACCAACCAAGCTCTCCATGTGGGGAATAACTCAACCCACCCAACCAAACTCTCCACTGGCAGCATAGCTGCTTTATCATATAACTGGAGGCCTAGCCTCTTTTAATAACTAGGGCGAAGCCCTTTTTGATAAATTGGGGCAAAACCCTTTTCGGTAAACTGGGGCAAAGCCCTTTTGCACTTCTTCCATTCATATAAAACCCAACCCATGCATATATGAATATATCATGGCATATCATGTGCATATCATGGTATATCATGTATAAAACAGTATCACATGTATCTTAATTATAACATATCCCTAGGGGTATATTGGTCATTTTTACCAAGGGCAAAATGATAATTTTCACATTATAGGGGTTACCTCATTATTTTATCATTTATTAGGGTTTTCCATGCTCATTATTAACTATCAACAATTTCAAGTGTTTAAACAGCGCTTCTAGCACATTCTAGCAAAACTGAGTCATTGGGCCAAAACCCTTAATGGGCCTTACATAGCCAATCTAGTCCTCTAGGCCCATTTAGCCTATACTCCATAACAGTATTAACTGTCTTAAAGTGCAATTTAACAGGATTGCATTTTTTACCAAATTTAACCAAATGGGCCCGGAAGCCCATTGGGCCTGATTTTAGCCCCTCGAGGCCCAACTTACTGTGATGCAATAAATCGTGCCCTTACCTGTTCCAACGATCCCGATCATCAAACTTAGTGTATCTAACCAACCTATGAGCTTTCGCATGCTCACAAGTCCTCGAAATGCCAGAATTTCGGCATTTCGGCTTTTCGGCATATATCGAGTTAAGCTACAAAAGTGGGTTCATTACACACCTGTTTTGTGACGTTCACTAGCAAAGTCTCCCACGCCAACCTACAATTAACCATCACCATACTTTGTGTACAAATCATGCTTATCAAACCCAAGATCCACCTTACCATATTCGACCAAAGAACCCCCTAATGGACATAGATCACTTACCTTCACCGAGTTATCCAAATCGATACCCCATGCCTTGCTGCTCCTCCAAAGTTATCTACTCCGCTATAAAAACCATAAGAATAAAATGAAAAAGCCCAATAAGACCTATATCTCAAATTGGAAACCTCCCTAAACTATAAGGGGGTTTGGGCTTTTGTCAACAGTTACTACTGAATCGATTTAGAGTACGAATACTTACCACAGTCTTCCTTTGTACCACTTAGAGTTCGACAGAAGAAGGAATTGGCCACCAAAAAGTGAAGAGAAAAGAAGGTTGCTAGTCAACAATGGAATCGGCACAACCAAGCTTCACAGGTTTCGGCTTTTGTGGCTTTTCGGCAAAAGTGAAGATAAGAAAGGGAGTAGTAGATGAAGCGAAAGGGAATAATGTACTGGTTTTGAAAAAGAAAAGAGAGAAAGATGAATGGGAAGGGTGGTAATTTTGGTTACAGAAGAAAATAACAAGAAAAGAATGGTTCTACGGTGTTCAAACAGAGGAAAATCGGCACAACTATAGCCTAATGCCAAAAATACTACCCTCAAATTCCCCCTAGCCGATTTCTCCTCCCTAATCCCCCCTATTCGGCCAACTCTAATCCCTCTTTCAAATCCCTAAAATCTCTCCCCTTATCACTCCTTAATCCATGCATTTGACTGATTCAAACTCTCTCCAACAGAGTTCCATTTTGCTTCAAACTTCTGTATGCTCAAGGCATAAAAATAACATCACATTTGCCATCATAGAGAATCGAACCTTGGCTCTCCCCAGCCACTTACACGCCACCTTTTTAGCTCCCTAGTGGCATCACTTAGCCACTTTGCCAGGGCTCCTTTGTGTTACATTTTACCCACAACTTAATAAAGCCACCTATCCAAAGCCCTTAACTCCCTAAGTCCAAAGTTCAAAAATTCTTCCGGTTTTGATCATCACATGGGCCTTCCATAAGCCCATCTACATATTCCAACTATGACTTTTCACTACCAAATAACAAATTTTGAAAACTTAACCTAATTCTCGGAAATTATGAAAAACCCAAAAATCAGGATGTTACAAAGAATGTTTAAATGGCATGTTTATGTATGTTTGAATGGTATTTGAACTGTAACACCCCTAATATGTATCTATCGCTGTAACACGATTACAGAGCATTACTAGAGTTTTCAAATCAAATGAACATAAATTCTAAACATTTTAAACCATATCAATATTCATATTAAAATCAATCCAATTCATACATATCATCCCTCATAAGAGCCCCTGAAGCCCTAAATACGCATTAGAAACATGTCGGGACTAAATTGAAAACTTAAAGAATTATATAGAAAATAGTGAAAATTTTCAACACTGTAAGGGTCACACAGCCATGTAACTCGCACGAGCAAGAGATACTGTAACACCCCGTACCTGATACCATTGCCGGAGTCGAACACGAGGTGCTAACGGACTTAACTCTTTACTTAAACAGCTCATACAATTCATTTTTAAAATTTCCAGACGAGCTGGCTAACTGCATCATAGTCACTCTAAAAATCATATCTCGAGTTCCAAAACTCGAAATACAATTCCATAAATTTTTCCTGAAACTAGACTCATACATATATTTACTAATTTTTTTCTAGAATTTTTGGTCGGGCCAATTAGTACAGTTTATTAGTTAAAGTCTCCCCTGTTTCAGGGTTTGACTACTCTGAGCTTCATGCATTACGACTTATATATCTCCCTGTACAGGGATTCAATACTTATGCCATTTGTTTCTAATGAAACTAGACTCAAAAAGGAATCTGTACATATAAAGAATGACTTCTAATTATCTCTGGTTAATTTATGGTGAATTTCCAAATTCAGAATAGGGGATCCAGAAATCGCTCTGGCCCTTTTTCACGAAAACTTAAACATCTCATAAAATACGGCTCATATGGTCGTTTCGTTTCTTTCATATGAAAATAGACTCATCAAGATTCCATTACATAATTTATTCATTATTTAATTCCATTTCTACTATTTTTAGTGATTTTTCAAATTCACATCACTGCTGCTGTCAGCATCTATTTTAAGGTAAATTTTACCTATTTCATAGTTTTCCATGAATCAACTAGTAATTTGACATACATTATTTCTAAGTATAATCACGATTAGCCATGACATACGTAGCACCAATAGGACCATGATTGGCCATTCCAATGGCTAATCATTACCAAGCATTTCCACACTACTTAATAACCATATCATAAGACCATATATACAAAATGATCATAATGTTATACTCAAAATATACAAGCCATTTTCGCAAGGCTATACGAATATACATTACCAAAGGATACTTAATTAACAACAAGGGTCAGCCCTATACATGCCATTATCAAGTTCAACTGAAGAGTACCAAAAAGTGGCTTAGATAGTGTGGATGACTTGACTTTGACACCTCCGAGTCCGATGGTGACGAACAAAATCTATAATCTGAGAGAATTTAAGCAACGAGTAAGCGTTTGATGCTTAGTAAGTTTATAAGTAAGGAACTCATTTGAAACAAAACACAAAAGAAATAGCATTCATAAGGATAAATAAATGCCTATGCACAAGATCACGTATTCATTTTAATTTACACTTTTATCAATAGGTTTATACATTCGAAGTCAAACTTAACTAAATTTCATTTGATTCAATTTCATGTAGCTCAAGTGAGCTATAGACTTCATATAATCCTAAGAAATGGCGGAAGAGCATTATTCGATTTTGTAATCTGGCGACCTTTGTACCAATTTTTTTCCAATGTATATACGATCCATACATGGTCATATTAGGGATTATGAGCACATTAATCGAATTATTACGACAGTCGCACCTTTCCAAACATAAATACCTTGAATTTGGCTCGGATGTAACAACCAGCACAAATGCCTTGAGAATTAACCCGGTTATAATAACCCACACGAATGCCTTCGGGACTTAACCCGGTTATAATAACCCGCACGAATGCCTTCGAGACTTAACCCGGTTATATTTTTTTTCCAGCTCATAGCCTGCGGACCTTTAGTCCAGATAGATTCTATCAATATACATATCATCATTCACATTTCAACTCCAAAGTTATACTCAAATTCACATGTTCATAACACATTCTGACTTAACTCCAAATGATCCTCACTATGAATCGCATACCCACATTAATTAATGAACAATTTTATTCAAGTGCCAACCAAAAATTTCGATTCATTTACCATATTCTTATAGGCATCTTTAATTATGTATACTAGAAGAGCCTACTTAAAAACTTACCTCGGTATATTGAAACGGTAGTAGATTGGCTACTCTATTGCCTTCTCTTTTCCCCTATCCGACTTTGATCCTCCTTGCTCTTTAGCTTAATAAATACAAATAGATTTGTTTAATATCTTAACCCATATTGTTTACTCATAATTCACATACGGCAATCACATAACAATTTCAATATGTATTAATATTTATAATTATGCCATGGTTCAAACTTCATACTTATTTGTAACTGAAAATGGTAAGAACTCATCAAGCCACGATAGTCACTTATAACTCAACTCAAAATGATTTTATAACCCTAGTAACCGATCATTCATCTTATACTAGTTTCGCATACATAAGCAAAACTCACATAGTTTACTTCGTTTTCTTATACACTAGTGTAGCCAATGCGATTATTACCAAATAGATCATATGTGTATAACACTACTCATTTACATATACATTACCAATCAACATTCTCACTCCTTAGCTAATGCCGATTGTCTATATAAGTCCTAATCATCTTCTTTGCATGTAACAACTTTCCAATTCAACTTAATGGAATAAAAAAATATACATTAAGATCTAAGATGTAATTTTGAAATTTCCATAATCGGCACTTGCTATAAAACAATTAAGTCACAATCAATTAATATTACCTAGCTTATACCTAGATTAATAATCATCTAAATTTTTAAAGCGTTCAACACCACTCATCTTTATAAACACATATTCGCAAGGAAGAAAAATTGATAATTTAACAACCTTAGCTTAGCATATAATTTGCTTATAACACATTTTTAAGCATTTTTTTTTCATCAACTCAAAACACACTCATCACTCACAATAACTAAGTTCATATTCGGCAATGGCCTCTAATATAATGACCGATTCTTCTCACTTAGCATCTAGTGTACACACATGATCATTTGTTTGATTCAAACACCTATCCACCAAAATTCATCCAAGTTAACAAGAACAACAACCACATTCTTTATTATTTACCATGACCGAAAACCATATTCATTCACCAAATATCAAAAATTTAACATGGGTCTAATAAGGAACTTAGTAATTTACTAGAATTTAACTAAAATTTCAAGAATTAACCAAAACTTCTTACCTTAATTAAGACTAGGATGACCGAATGATGTTCCTCCCCTAAACTTCTTTCACATTCGGTTCTTCAAGAAACAAAGATGAACACTTTGTTTTTATCACCCATGTTCTCTTTATTCTTTTATTATTATTCAATAAATAAAAGCCATTTAATTAACATATTGATAATAGAAAATATATATTATTTATTAACTAGCAACATGGCCGGCCACCAACAATAAAATGGACAATTTGACATGCAAAACCATTCCTTTTAGTACCTTTATTATAAACCACTTTTAAAAATTACCCATCATCTTTCACATTTTTCACACATAAGTCCTATTTACAATTTCATATTCAATTGTCAAAATTAAAGCATAAAACCTTCATATATGCATGTGCACACACAATAAACATGGAATATGACATTTAATTATTTTTTTGTGTCTCGATTTTGTGGTCCCGAAACCACTTCCCTACTAGGGTCAAAATAGGGCTGTCACAGATACGCCTGTCTTTTAGGTCGTACGGGCATTTGATGTAGGGACACACAGCCGTGTCCTAGCTTGTGTTCGTGCCTGTGTAACTCACTAACTTAGGTCACACGGCCGTGTCACTTGGCCGTGTGTCACACACGGCTGAGACACATACCCGTGTGGACGAAAATTGGTCATTTTACTAGATATTTTTCTCACCCATCTAGGTATGTACCTACAACAAAAAATGCACATATATACAAGCCATAACAAGGCACCAAAATCATGCATAATCAAGCTATACACATATGGTATAATCACATATAACCAACATGCCCAAAGGCACCTCAATTGATAACATTAAAACATTTAAATCCATGTACTCAATTTAGCCAAAATAATCAATTAACTTCCAACAATATTTTTATCAATACATACCATAAAATTTACTTACCAAAACACAAACTATTTGGTACCAAAATGCCATTCTATCACTAGTATCAAATGACTAAATAAATCATACAAAATAAGTTACCAATTCACCATATTTCCAACAAGTTACAAGCCATATAATATACATATTCAAACCATAATTTCATCTTCCATAATTCAAGCATATCAAGCCAAACATCATCCATATTAAGGCTAATATTTACATGCCAAAACAAAATTCATTTGAACACCAAAATACCAAACTCAAGCCAAACCAAATGGTCATTCCAACAGGAAAACATTTAGGCCAACATTAGCGAAAGTACCTATACATGCTATTATAACCAAAATCAAAACAACCGAAAGTACCAAAAGAGCCGATGGATAGTGTGATATAGCTTTGACAAGCCTCCAACCCGAACGAGCTTTCGATACACTATAAAACACGGAAAATGACACAGAGTAAGCATTAAAACTTAGTAAGTTCGTATAACATAAAACATAACTTACAGTTTCATTACATAAAAGGTAAGCTAACATAGCAAATTTCAACCTTAATTTGGCCAATGCCTAAGCATGTACATCAAGCAAGTTAGCCATGTGAATCTATACATAAACTAAACAAATATGGATGAGAACAACATATAAAATATGTTTCATATACATGTATCATTCAATTCAATTTTTCCCTATACCATGTAACAACATTTCCATGTAATTCATATATATATCCTTGTAATGGTCCGTATCAAACTCTTACCATTTCGTATCAAAATATTGCCCGTTCAACCATTTAAAATATCATTGGATACCTGGGATAGCTCATACATGGTGTGCTAAATCATATAACTATAATCTGTCAAATCCTGTACATGTATGCTCACACAAGCTGTGAATCGGTATGATCACACGAGCTGTAAACCGATATGCTCACACAAGTTGTGAAAATAGGCCTGCTCACATGAGTTATGGGTCGGAACGTAGCTACACGATGTTGCTCACATGAGCTGTGGAGTATTCGCAACACATGCTGGACCTCAGCCATCGGTAGGACGTTCAGGACCAGCACCTGAATCATGTAAACCCTAATGACATGCCATTTGAATCCTACGAATTCCTAAGGTTCAAAGAGGAATCGAGAATCGTTGTACGTTGTTGGATATGTTATCGGTATATATGTATGACATTTCACAACACATGTATAATTCAATTAAAAACATATAGACTTGATTTAATTACACGAACTTACCTCGATGAGTAAATATAGATACGGAGGTGGCTAATTCGAGACTTTATCTTTGCCTTGATATAAAGCCATACGAGGTCTATCTTGATCTATACGGATAAATTAAACTCAAGTCAATATATATTTTATTCAATTTAACCCAAAATCATATTTTAGAAAATTTATCATTTTGCCCTTATACTTTTAATTTCTTTGCAATTTAGTCTTTAGCTTATAAAAATGGAAATTTATGAAATTTCACCACAGCCCCCTATGGCTGAATATCAACTAGGCTTTGTCAGAGCAATGCTGTCACAATCTTTACGCTCTTGCAACATTGTCGCTACCACAATTCGATCACTATCGTAAACCTCCACCACACATATTTTTTATTTCTTTTCCCGTCTTTTTGCCAAATATTTGCCTATTTTTTAGGAAAAATACAATGTTTCGCAAATGAACTAGATCTTCCAAGACTTCTGCCAAAAATCCAATTGTGATTCAAGACAAGGAAGCAAGGAAAATATTTGATTCAATCTTCAAGAGTTACCACATGATACTGGAAAATGGTTTCAATTTGAAGAGTAATCACAAGATGGTTATGCCATTGTCAATTCAATAAGACAATTAATGCGTTAAATTGGGAGCAATTCTGTGATGCATGTTCAATGCCTAGTAAAGATTTAGTGCGAGAGTTCTTTGCCAACTTGACCATGCCAGATGCTAATGAAGTTCTTGTTCATAAGAAGAAGGTACCCCTTACTTCTATATCCATTAGTAATTTGTTTAACTTACCCAATATTGAAGAAGAGAAGTACTCTACCAAGATGAAAAATATCAATTGGGATTTTCTTCAACATGTTCTTTATGAGGTTACAAATCTAGGATCCCAATAGGTTATAAGAATGTATGTTAGTCATTCTTGTTGAAGAGAATATTTAAATCCATTGGCTAAGGTATGGTTCTATTTTATTCGATATCTCACATAGTTCCACCATCTCGATGGAACGAATGCTTTTGTTATATGCGATTATAACAGAAATGTTTGTCAATGTTGGGAGAATTATTCTCAAAGAGATCCAGGATTGTGCTTGAAAAAAGGCAGGAAGTGCCTACTTTCCATCATTGATTACTTCATCTTGCTTGAGGGCCCATGTACGGTCGAAGACAAACCTAAATGATCGTTACGTTCAAGGTTGCATAACAAGGCATGACCTTGAGGGGTTAGTGGAGAATGTTGAACTGTTGAAGAAAACTGAACCAAATGAGCCAAACAAACCAGAATCAGAAAGGTCATCAACTAAATATGAACTAAAAGCTGACTCAGTTGATGAGACAGAAGAAGCAAAAATTGAAGAGGAACCAAACAACCCTGAACTGAAGGTGGAACCAAATGTTGCTAAATCAGTGGAGCTGAGTTTTAATCCTGAGATGACTATTCCTACTTTCTCAAATACTATGAAGAATTCTGAATTTTCAATTATGCTGGATATGTGGAAATTCATGCATAACCAGCAACAAGCTTACTAAAGATATAGAAAAGTTAGATATGGTTCCATATGAAATACTATTAAAAATATCTCAAACACTTTTGTTCTTGATTTGCAGATCATATCTTCGAGACATGGCAATAGTAGATTGTGGGACCGAGTGTGACAAAGAAAGGACAAGAAAAAAAAGGATGACACAAATAAAAAAAAAGGGAGATTGCTTATCCTTAGTATTTATTTTTAGGCATTTATTTGTATTCCTTAGTTAGTATTTTGCTTCCGTATAATAAATAAGATATTGAAAGCATGAATCAAATAAGTTCAATAGAAAAAAGTGATGTGATAAAGTAAATGAAAATGTCTATTATGGATTGTTGAGAAAGAATTGGTACTTAAGCAGTCTTCATGACTCATCTCTCTTTCTTACAACCCTACTCGATGTTCAGTTTTCATTCATTACTTTGTTTTCGCAATGAGGACATTGCTTCTTTTTAAAAGGGGTAAGACAATATTTGCATAATTTTTTAAAATTTTCAAGTATGTTTCAATCTTTTCCATATAAGTATGTTGAAATAAAAGAATGTTCAGAAAAAAAATTTGTTCATAAGTTAGTCTAATGCAAGTATGATTTCTGATTTTATATTGATTTTTTAATGTTATCTTGAGTTATGGTTACTTGTGTATTCTTAGGTCTTATGAAGCCTTTTACCATGAAAATTAAACTTTTTTTTGAAATAAACATCCATGAAGGTTTATGTTTTTAGAATTGATTTAGTACTTTCTTGAGGCAAACTCCAAGGAGGCATAATAATTGAAACATGATTTAAGCACATTTTCTTTGGATCGTTTGAGCTTTAAAGCATATTTTATTGTTATTTACCTACATCATAAGAAATAATGCCATCATTTTAAATTATATTTTATTTTTGCACCTATCTTGTAACACCTCTATCCGTATCCGTTGTCGGAGTAGGGTTACAGAGCATTACCATACAAACGTATCATTAAAACATTTATTTCATACATTATTGTAATCCTAATCTAATACATTCAATCACATACATAACGTCCCTTAATTGAGCCCTCGAGGCCCTAAAAATACCTTAAGAACAGTTAGGGATCAAACTAGAAACAATCAAAAAGTTGAAGAAAAAGTTAGAAAATTGAACTGCAGGGGTTACAGACCGTGTGGCTAGGCCCTGTGACTCACACGACTGAGACACAAGCCAATGTCTCAGGCCGTGTAACAATTGAAATAAAGACACAGGATCGTGTAAAGTCTCGTGTCCTCACCCGTGTAACTCTCTGTGTTGGGTCACACAACCAAGGCACACGACCATGTCCTCACCCATGTAACTCTCTGAGTTGGGTCACATGGCCAAGCAACACACCCATGTTCCAAGCAGTGTAACTCTCGAAATAGTCACACACGCTCGTGTGCTAGGCCGTGTAATAGCCTAACTTGCATGCTTTAAAACCTATAGGGGAAACACGGCCGTGTCGCCTGGCCGTGTATCACACACGGCCGAGTCACACACTCGTGTCTTAGGCTGTGTGGACATGAATTTACCCAAAAACAAGCCATTTCAATTATCAATTTAAGCAATCATCTAAAGGCCTTTATAACGCCTATTCAAAGCATCAAAATAAGACCAAATCTAACATGAAATGACCAATTCAAAAGTTCAAAACTATTCAACCCATATTCCATACAAGGCACCTCAAATACAAACATACAAACTTACCTAAACATGTATACATTACCACATTTAAAACATGCACATCTAGTTTAATATCATCTTAAAACATACCATAATTATGAGCATAATCAATTCAACATATACATACCATTTTAATGTCTTAAAAACAATCAACCAATGTGCCCTTCATAGACACTGTAATTATGTCCAAACATTAACAACTGAAACATGTCAACATTGATCCATTCCTAGCATATCAACTTAATTCAATCATAAACCAAAACATACCACAAGTGTTCACCTTCACACCACTCTAATTATACCAAAAAGATACCTATTTACAAGCTTGATAAAATACCTAATGACTTAGTTTTGTTTAGTGTCATATAACAACCTATATAACCACATATACATGCCACTACCCTAAGAGACACAGGACCTACCAACATCGATGGATAGTGTGAGCTGAAATTCGATCCGTCAAAATGTCTACAACAATGATCTACAAAATAGTCCACAAGAATGAATAAGCTTATAGAGCTTAGTAAGAACATACTATATCATTAAATTTAACAAAAATTGAATACAACTCATATATTACTCAATTAAAAATTACCAGAGTGTAAACAAGGGCAAAAATATGCATTCAGGGGTACCGAAGTACAAAATGAGGTTGTATGTGCAATTCAGGGGTACCAAAGTACGAACAGGGACGTATGTGCAATTCATACAATAATTAACTATAAGAATTTAAATTACATAAGTATAATGTGAAAATACAAATAGAAATTCAATTACATATTGAAATACTATGGACTTACATTGACGACTAGAGCATGGAAATATGATCGAGCTAATCCATGATTTTCGTCTTTCCTCGATTTAGATCCGGTTAAGATTTATCTTGGTCTAAATGAATAATTATATTCAATTAAGTGTTTCAATCAATCTCAAACATTCAATTCAATCCATATTTAACATTTATTCGTATTTACCATTTGGCCTTAAACATTTTAACTCTTCACAATTTAGTCCTCCAGCTTATAATCTAAAATTTAACCATTTCAATCAAATTTCATGCTAATCAAACATGCAAGGGATCATGAAACTACTCATATTTATCACCTTTTCATAATAAATCCTATAATTTATATATTTAACAATTTACTCCCTAATTCAAAAATTCAACAAAAATCATTTAACAGAACTTGTTTATTTTTCAACAAGGACTCATAATATATCACTAAACATCAAGAATCATGCAAGAAAATTCATGAAAAAAACCTAAACCTTTAGCAATTTTACAAATTGATCCTCGGGCTAGCTAGGTTAAGCTTAACTGATCCCGAAAACATAAAAATCATTAAAAACAAAGTTGGAATTCATACCATGCAAGTAAAATGACTGAGGTGAATTCTTAGCAAGCTTCCGTGATGTTTTTCTTCTATTAATTTTGGTGATGGTTAATGAAATGAGAAAGATGGTGTAATTTTGTCATTTAGTTTAATTCTTATTTATCAATTTACCATGATAACCTTTAAAATCTTTAATAATTTCATCAAAATCATGTCGTGCACATCCACTAACTTCATGAATAGTTTAATTACCACCTAAGTCCTTTTACTTTAAAATTTCATAGATATTTGACACTTTTGACTAATAGAACTCTAGTTTTGCACCTTTTTTGATTTAGTCCTTTTTACGAAATTAATCATGCAAACGTCAAAATTTCTTAACGAAAATTTTATACGACCTTACTAACATTCCATAGACATTAAAGTAATAATAAAATATTAATTTACTCATCAAATTTGTGGTCCGAAAGCCATTGTTCTGATTTCAAAAAAAATGGGCTATTATAACTCTCCCTTAAAGAAATTTTCGTCCCTGAAAATCTTACCAGAGAAGTGGTTCGGGTATTGCACTTTCATAGCTTCTTCCAGTTCCCAGGTAGACTCCTCTATTCTGTGACATTGTACAAGGGCTATTACAAAGTGATAAATGTGACTATTCAGCTGGAATTGGTTACATACAATGAGTTGTTACAACAATAAAAGGGGAGCAATATGCATCATTAAACTTCGGCAGCCTCTCCATGTTCTCCAAGGAGCTGTTCAAGAATAGCAATGGACAAAGGAGTGATTACAAATTCCATAACCGATTGCCTCTTTAAGAACACTCTATGGTCTGTTTGTGTGCCCAAAAATATCATGAATGCTGCTGGTGTCCATTCGGCTGTCCAAAGGAGAATTTAAAGCTTATCCTAAACTCTTTGGCTACTAAAGAATGAAACCTATGAATTCAATCTTATTAAATTAGCTGAATTAGAACATTAAATCTTATTGATAGTTGCTGTTACTTAGGCCTAGAATTTCAAAGTTTGTGCTTAGTGATTAAGTTTTATTTTAGCTCATTATTAGCTCATTTAAGCTGAACAATTGTGACTTTTCAGTTAGACCTTATCTAGCACTATAAATACTTGTAATTAGCTCATTGTGAGAAAATTTTGCCATATTGATGCTTAAATTGAAACTTGTGAGATTTCCAACTCTCCTAGTTCACTTCAAGACTGAATTGACTTATCAAGTTTTCTTGTGGCATCATTCTTTCTTTTGTTTAAACCGAACTTATCACCTTTTGGTGTGGCGTTCATATACCTTTGGTTCCTATCACTTTTGATAGCGGGTCAAGGTCCTTGTCGTTTCCTTAAACTGTAAATCACCTAATAACCATTTTGAGACTCGGTTCAACAATCCAATATTGTTGGTTCATTCTCGGTCTTAGCCAAATTATCCATTATTTGTTTAACCATTTTACCTACTACCATTGTTTGAAGCTATTTATTCTATTTTGTTGCATTTAACCCGAAACAAACTTATCATTACTCAATTCACGATCGGGCAATCTAAAAGACTCGAATCATTTCGAAATGAGTTCGTATTATATTTTGAGAAATACCTTGTCACTGACTTGAAATTCAATATCTTTCCTTTTCAAGTCTGCGTAAGATTTCTGTCGATCTGAAGCTGCTTTCAAACTATCTCGTATCACTTTAACCTTTTCTTCGATTTCTCATATCAAATCAACAGTGAATAAGTTTTTCTCACTAAGCTTAGTCCAGTATAATGGAGTTCGACACTTTTAACCATACAAAGCTTCATACGATGCCATCTTAATGCTTGATTGATAACTGTTATTGTATGAAAATTCAACTAGTGGTAGAAATCTCTCCCAATTACCTTTGAACTCCAAAGCACAACATTGTAGCATATCTTCAAGTATCTGGATCACTAGTTTAGATTGACCATCTGGCTGGGGATGAAACGATGTATTAAAATGTAGTCGAGTACCTAAATCTTCGTGTAACTTGCTCCAGAATCGTGACGTAAACGTGGATTTCTTTCAGAGATAATAGAAAATGGTACACCATGCAATCTAACAATCTCAGCAACATACAACTATGCCAATTTCTTGAGTGAAAAATCTGTACGCACTGGAATGAAATGTGCGAACTTCGTCAAACAATCTACAGTGACCCACACAACATCTTTCTTTCTCAGAGATAGAGGAAATCCTAATACAAAATCCATCATGACACATTCCCATTTCCACTCTAGAATCATCATGGGTTGTAACAGACCAGAAGGTACCTGATGTTCAGTTTTGCCCTGTTGACAAGCCAAACATTTTGATACGAACTCAAAAATTTCTTGTTTCATACCTGGCCACCAGTACATCTGTTTCAAATTGCTGTATATTTTATTTCTTCCAGGATGAATCGACATACTACTACTGTGAGCTTCTTGTGACATTTGCTAGATGAGATCAAAATTTCTCAAAATAGAAATTTTGCCTTTGAAGTACAAACTGTCATCTGAACCCACATGAAAATCTGAATCAGGTGTCATCTCAATCTGTTTCTATTTTACTATCAAAGCATCATCACATTTCTAAGCTTAGTAAAATTGTTGCAGAAATTTCAGTTTAGCTTTTAATTCAGCTAAAATTTAACCTTCATCACTCAACGTTTGTTGCATATTCAAAGCTCGCAAATTAAATAGACATTTCTACTCAAAGCATCAACAACGACATTAGCCTTTCCCAGATGATAGTCAATGATCAAATCGTAGTCTTTTAATAGCTTGAGCCATCTATGCTGTCTCAAATTCAAATCTTTCTGCGACATCAAATACTTCAAGCTTTTGTGATTAGTAAGAATTTAACATTTTTCTCTGTAAAAATGGTGTCACCAAATCTGTAAAGCAAACACAATCGTTGCAAGCTCTAAATCGTGAGTCGAACAAATTTTTTTGTGCAATTTTAACTGTCTAGAAGCGTAGACTATCACTTTGCCTTATTGTATTAAAACACAGCCTAAACCATTCAATGAAGCATCATTGTAAATCACAAATTCTATACTAGACTCTGGTTGAACCAACATAGGTGCCTCGATTAACAAAACTTTCAATTGATTAAAACTTTGCTGATATTTCTCTAACCACTCAAATTTAACATCTTTTTGCAGCAGCTTCGTCAACAGTACAACAATCATAAAAAATCCCTTGACAAATCTTCTGTAATATCCAACTAAACTGAGAAAACTTCTGAATTTAGATACATTTCTCAGTGGTTTCAGTCAACAACAATTGAGATTTTACTCGGATCAACCCTAATAGCATTTTCCTATACCACATAACCCAAAAATCCAACTACATGGAGCCAGAATTCACATTTGCTAAACTTGGTGAATAGTTATTTTTCGCGTAGAGTTTGCAAAATAATTATCAAATGCTGGGCATGCTCTGTCTCATCTCATGAATAGATCAGAATATCATGAATGAACACAACAAAAAATCTATCTAAATATGATTTGAATATTCTGTTCATCAGGTCTATAAACACAGCAGGTACATTAGTCAAACCAAAGGGCATCACAAGGAACTCATAATATCCATACCTAGTTCTAAACGCAATTTTTGGGACATCAAAATCTTTGACCCTTAACTGATAATAACTAAAGCAAAGATCAATCTTTGAGAACACCGTTACATCTTTCAACAGATCAAATAAATCATTGATATGCGGCAACGGATACTTGTTCTTTATTGTGACTTTGTTGAGGTGTCGATAATCGATATATAGTCGCATGGATCAATCCTTTTTCTTGACAAATAACACAGGAGTAGCCCAAGGAGAAATATTTGGCCAAGAAAATCCCCTATCCGTCAACTCTTGCAACTGTGCTTTCAACTTTGTAGGTGCTATTCTATATAGGGCTATCGATATCGGAGTTGTTCCCATCATCAATTCAATAACAAACTTGTAACACCCCTTACCCGTGTCCGATGCCGGGACAAGGTACATCGGACTTAAACATACACATACATGCAAAAATCGGGCCAAAAATTTTTTTTAATTTAAACTTTTCAAACACATGCATGCCATTCCTTAATTGGGTACATCAGGATTGATTTGGGACTAAACTGAGAGCTCTAAGAAGTTTTAGAAAAACTTGGAAAATTTTCCCAAGAAATAGGGTCATATGCCCGTGTGGACATAGAGACACACCTGTGTCCTCAGGCCATGTAACTCTTTATTTATGACATCAACATGCAGATCGAACCACATGACCGAGCCACAAGCCCGTGTCTACAGGCCGTGTCCCTCACACGATTGAGACACACGGTCGTGTCTCAGCCCGTGTGGCCAACACTTAGACTGTTTTCCAAGCCTTCATGTTACTCATAAACCCTTACAACCTTACTCATATTAAAACCACAAATCATGGCATCATTTTAGTGATTAAGCACTCTTTAATAAGATATATTCATAACATTAACATGTCCTCTTACAAGAAATGCATCTACTCATGCAATATCAAGTCTAGATTCCTTAATTCACATTATTAAGACTTGTCATTTTGATGATCACTTTTACCATTATACTATGGTTATCCACTTATCCACCTAGCACTCATGTTCAACCATTATCACATTTATTTTATAACGTGCAATTACTACATGGCCATGACCACCTTAATTGGTCATAGAGCATACATCCAACACACATGTCGTATTACCAACCATGCATGGAAACCAAACATAATCACTTCATAAACATTAGACATAACATGAATAGCTAGATTTACAAACCGAAACCAATATGAGCCAAATCTCATGGCCATATACATATAAGTTAATATGAGTCAATAAATTTGGCCAAAATCATAATAACACATACCAAGAAACTAGATCCCTATACATGCCACTTGAAAATTTCTAACATATGCTTCATTATTCCAAAGGTAGTGACTTGATAGTGTGATAAACCGTAATTTATATATATTTCTATCCCATGCTTAGCATATTTTATGGATAATTTTTCCTTAGATTTGGTGAATTTGATGCTCCTAATGCCTTAATTTCATGTTTTATACTTAGATGAACATAGGAGAGTGAAAGGAACGAGAAACGGGCCAAAAAAAATGAAAATGGGCTAACGTGCGAAATCAACACGGCCTGGACCTCCTCACACGGGCAAACCACACGGCCGTGTCAATTTGGCAGAATTGAAGCACGACTCACACGGGTCGACCACACGCTCGTGCCTATTTAACAGGCTTGACCACTGCCTAAAGTAATCGCACACAAGCGTGTCCCTGTCGAGCCCAAATTGAGTCCAATTCAGAAAAGGCCAATTTTGAGGGTTCTTAGGCATTCCAAAGCCTATTTAAACACCTGAGGAGGCACTTGGACAGGGTGCCACAGAGGAGGAAGCAGGGAACTGCTCAAGGAAAGCCGATTGATCCATCTAAGAAGCCGGATTCATCATCAAAACTGAAGATCTCCCCTCAATTTCCCTTCAGGAGTTTTGGGTTTTTTTTTATGTTTTGTATTCATTATTCTTCTGAGATGTTTATCTTTTTAGTTATGAACTAAAACCCCTAAATACCTAAGGGGAATGAAACCTAAGACAAATCTTGTTATTATTATCTGAATTGTATGATAAATATTTAACTTGTTCTTAATTATGTGTTCTTAATTCTTGTTTTGATATTCTAGGATATTGATTCAAGTTAAGCTCTTATTCAGAGGAGGAATAGACCCTGTCTAAGAGTACATTTGTCATAATTGAGGGGAGTTGATTGCGCACGTAGAGATAGGGTGACAAGATTTTGTCGGATTAGGGTGAAACCTAATAAGGGGATCCATAGATCGAGTTAATGTAACCCTGGGAAGTTAATTAGAAAGAGATTTCAATTATTCAACCTAGGGTTATACGTTGTTAGTCTCGAGAGGGATAATAATATAACTTAGGGATTTCTACAGATCAAGTCAAATGAATAAATCGTCCGATTCAGAGTCAAATAACAAGTGAAGTCTAGGTGGATTTTTCCTTAGGTATTGTCTTAAGTCAATCGTTCTTCCAAAAGTAATTCCCCAATTCTATTTTCTATGAATTCTTAGTTTAGTTAATTAGTTAGTTAAAACAAACCCTATTATTCTTAGGCTAGATAATAAAAAGACAATCATTACTAGTACTTTTAGTTCCTTTGGGTTCGACAATACGGTCTTGCTAAAGTTATACTACTGTTCGATAGGTACACTTGCCTTCATCGTGATAATAGTTAGTTTCAATAACAATTCATTATAAATATTTAAAACCTGTCATGAATATCACGTATCAAGTTTTTGGCGTCGTTGTTGGGGAGCTAAGTTATTAGGAACACTCGATTTTTATTACTTTAGCCATTTTACTTTTATTGCAATTTAAATTTTTATTTTCTTTTCTATATTCTTCATTTATTTTCTTCTGACAGGTTTTTCTTATAGTTTATGACTAGAAGAAACCCATCAGGACCATTACTTTTTGACAGTGAGATCGATCGCATAGTTCGCAGAAACCAAAGAGAAATAAGGCGAAGCTTAAGATACACACAGAACGAGCAAGAGGACGATATTCAAACCACAACCGAGGAGATGACTGAAAACCAAGAAAATCCACTACCTCCTGCAATTGCTGTTAATCAAAATCTTACTCCGCGCACTATGTATGATTATGCTAAACCTAATTTAATAGGAGTTGAGTCAAGTATAGTTGGACCTGCTATTGCTGCAAATAATTTTGAACTAAAACCTAACACAATTCAAATGATACAAAAATTTGTTCAGTTTGATGGTTTGCAGGATGAGGATCCCAACGCTTACTTGGCAAATTTCCTAGAATTTTGCGATACCTTTAAAATTAATGGAGTTTCTGATGATGCCATTTGCCTTCAGTTGCTTCCCTTTTTGTTATGGAATAAGGCTAAACAATGGTTGAACTCGTTACCACGAGGGTCAATCACTACTTGGGAACAAATGACCGAAATTTTTTTATTAAAATATTTTCCACCGGCTAAAACAGCCAAATTACGTAATTATATCTCTTCTTTTGTGCAGATGGATTTAGAAACACTCTACGATGCATGAAAGAGATACAAGTACCTTTTGAGAAGGTGCCCTCACCATGGGTTACCGCTTCGGCTAATGTTTCAAACATTCCATAATAGCCTAAATCCTTCGACTCAACAAATGGTTGACGCAGCTGTTGGCGGAACCATTAATAATAAAACACCTGAAGATGCTTAGGAGTTTATAGAAGAGATGTGACTGAATAACTATCAGTGGCAAGTCATGAGGACAAAGCCAACAAAAATTTCCAGTGTTTATAACGTCAATTCAGTCACCATGCTCTCTAATCAGGTAGAACTCTTGAATAAGAAAATTGATGGTTTTCTTAGTTCTTCAATGGTTCACCCAGTAATACAGTGCGAAGCAAGTGGAGGTGGATCGAGAAATTTAGAATACCCACCTTATGGCCACAACATTGACAATAAGCAGTTAAATTACGTCTCAAAATAATCCTTATAGCAATACTTACAATGCAGGTTGGAGGAACCACCCAATTTTTTCATGGGGAGGCCAAGGAAATCAGAGACCACCTCCAGGCTGCCAACAACCACCCTACCAACAGGAAAAGAAGTCGAACCTTGAAGAGATGCTCTCAAATTTATATCGGTGTCAGAAACTTGTTTTCAGAATACCAAGACATCACTGAAGAATCAACAAGCATCGATCTAAGGGCTCGAAACTCAGATTGGACAGCTTGCCAAGTTGATTTCTGAACTACCATAAGGTAGCTTGCCAAGCAACACAGAATCTAACCCAAGGGAACAACTCAACGCGATTACTAGTCAACATGAGGAAGGGTTAGTCACACCTAAACCATAACCAAGGCAAGAAACTGAGATAAGCAAAGGTAAAGGTGAGGTAGACCACAATGACTAGAAACCAGTAAGTACAGAATACAAACCTCGTGTGCCATACCCTAATGCGACAAGGAAAGACCACTCAGATGAACAATTTGGTAAATTCCTTAAACTCTTAAAAAAATTACATATTAACTTACCGTTTATTGAAGCTCTATCGCAGATACCAAACGCAATGAAATTTTTAAAGGAGCTTTTAGCAAATAAGCGGAAGTTGGACGACGCTTCGCATGTGAAGCTAAATGCAGTTTGCTCAGCTATTCTACAGAATAAGCCACCCAACAAATTGAAAGATCCAGGGAGTTTTACAATTCCTTGCTTAATTGGTAGTTTAGTTGTTAATAATGCATTAGCTGATTTAGGGGATAGTATTAATGTCATGCCTTACAAAATGTTTAAACAACTAGGTCTTGGGGAACCCAAACAAACTAGGATGAGCATTCACTTAGCAGATAAAACTATAAGATTTCCTAGGGGTATTATTGAAGATGTGCTAGTTAAAATCGATAAATTTATATTTTTCGTTGACTTCGTTGTTCTAGAGATAGAGGAGGATAGCAACACTCCTTTGATTAGATACCGCAGAACACACAATAAACCAAAACTACGCCAGAACAAGCTTAATACCTTTTCAAATCAACTTAAGGTTGGAGATAAAGTTTTATTAGATGCCGCAGATCCTCACATTGTCACTGCCAAACTGAATGAAGAAATTCCTCTTACGGTACTTAGCATTTTCCCATTCGGTACAGTCGAGGTAAGTCATCCAAAGTTTGGCACTTTTAAGGTAAACAATACCCGCCTAAAACCTTATTTTGATGAGATTTACAGCTGGAATGAGGAGTATAAACTCCTCGAATCACCATGACCATTCAATAGAGAGGTAAGCTGAGCTTAGACTATAAATAAGCGCTTCTCGGGAGGCAACCCGAGCACTAACAATATTAATTTCTTTAAATTTTAGTTTTAACATCTAACATACTAACCGACTCATGGAACGCAGGCTTTCGAAAGCACACACAGCCAAGCACACAGGCGTGCTTAGGCCGTGTGGGAACAGGGTAATGATTTTCCCCAGCACGGGCTACAATAAATCGCTACGGTCGTGCGACATGGCCGTGGCCAAACCTGCCAAAACAACACGGGCGTGGACCTTCATACACGGGCATGGGAGAAGCGAACAAAGACAGACACGACCGGGTAACACGGCCGTGTGCTCCAACAAGCTCAAGGTACACAGGCCGAGGACATTACTGATGATGTCTCTCCACGTCATGAGGACCCACCGTCTCAGCCACCACCATCCTCTCGTCCAGTTTATGTGACGGCTTTATACACTGACATCTCTAAGCGCTTAACTCGATTCGAGCAGCAGTGTTTTCAGTGCTTCGATCACAGTGATGCTATACTACACCAGATTTGTCAGCACTTCCACATCTCATCGCCACCCCACCTTGCGAACCATCTAGTAATGAAGATGTTTAAAAAAATTTATTTATTATTTTATGTTTTTACTTTTATTTTATTTTAAGACTACTTTTTATTTTTCTTTCGCCTTATTTTTATTAAGTTTTATAATTATTATTTTACAGTTTTTAATTTCGGCTAATTCATTATGAATACTTAATATTCCTTATATATTTTCTCAAAGAGTTCCTAATTCTATCACAGTTATAAAGAGCTCCAAAGCTCACTATTATTCAGGAACTTGAAACTCCACTGGAAAAGGTTCTCCACGACTGCCATGTCCTGCTCGACCATGACCATAGTCAACTTGAGATATAATATTCTTTTGACGCAGCATTTGTGGAACCCAACCTCTACCACCACCAGAGTATCCTTCTCTACTCTCACGCCCATTATTCTCCAAAACTCCAGTTCAAGGAAATTCATTCATCACTTAGGAAGTTTCACTTCTCTCCCTATCTTATATTTATATTCTTTTCTATATATCTATCTTTGTACATTGAGGGCAATGTACATCTTAAGTGTGGGGGGGATATTCATTTCACTATTAGAAAAATCCCCGAATGATTGCCTTGTTCCCTTGAAAAGCTCTCATAACATGTTTAGGATAAATTTTGATTGATTTATGATTTTTTATTAATATATCTTGAATTAAAACATAGGTATTTATGCATTGATTGTTTAAAATTTAAGACATTAGGGAATCAAGCATGATAATTTGATTTTTGAAGCATTAAAAACTTTTAGGTTGTTCCCCCAAGTTTAGGTATTATCTTGAGTTGGAATTCACAAGTTTAAACATAAAAAAGCCATAATTTTTGTGAGATATTGAGCCTTTAGAGCATCTATTATTTCTTTCATGCTCACTTTCATTATGAGTGCATCAGTATTGAATTATTATTCTAGAACTTGCTTTATTATGCATGCCAAGACCACACCATTTGATTTGATATGTCAAAATGACAAAAGGCACTTAGGTTTAACCCACTCACTCCATGAAAGCCTACCTTCAAAATTAGCCCTTAGTGAACCCCCTTTAGCCTAATAACCCATTCATTGATTTACCCTCAATATTAACCCATAACTCATTATTGTTGAAATCCCCTAAATTAATTTGATCCCTATTTTTGTCGAGATTTGAGTTGGAATAGTTGCTTAGCTATGTTATATTCTATTTTGTAATTTGACTTATTCCTAAAAAAAATGTATACATATTAGTAGTAGTGATCTTCTGAGCTAAAGAAGTTAAATTCCATATTCTGAGAAAAAGCTCTGTTGTACGCAATTGATGACTAGTCATTTTTCTAGTTAGGCAATTTTCCAATTCAATCTCGATTCTAATCTTTTCTTTCAACTTGTGACCACACCCCTTAACCAAGCCTCGTTACAACCCTCTAAAGACCTTTTGATTGACGTATCATCTCAATTTATAGTGGTGGAGATTTGATTTTCATGCAAGCCTATGGTAATAACTTTTCATATTGACTGATGAGTGCTAATTTCATTGTCCTTAAACACTTCGAGTGATTTGAGTGAATCTTTAGTGAGGATGTTAAACTCCGTGAGATTTCGAATCGAGTAACCACCTAGATAAGGGGAGATGCCTAAGTTTTTCATGATTAAATACGCAACTTGGAATGTTTGAAGCACTAATGTTCTTTTAGTTGAATTCTCAATGTATGACTACTTATGGATTAGTTTGAGAAATCATTAATAGGAATTATAAGTTGAGTAGAATTTATTTTGATTGTGAGTTGAGGATTTTGCTTAAAGACAAGCAAATTCTTAAGTGTGGGGGTATTTGATAAACCATAATTTATACATATTTCTATCCCATGCTTAGCACATTTTATGGATGATTTTTCCATAGATTTGGTGAATTCGATGCTCCTAATGCCTTAATTTCATGTTTTATGCTTAGGTGAGCATAGGAGAGTGAAAGGAACAAGAAACGGGCCAAAAACGGAGAAAATGGGCCAACGTATGAAATCAACACGGCCTGGATCTCCTCACACGGGCAGACCACACGGCCATGTCAATTTGGCAGAATCGAAGCACAACTCACACGGGTGGACCACACACCCATGCCTATTTAACAGGCTTGACCATGGCCTGAAGTAATCACACACGGGCGTGTCACACGGGTATGTCCCTGTCGAGCCCAAATAGAGTCCTATTCGGGAAAGGCCAATTTTAAGGGTTCTTAGGCATTCCAAAGCCTATTTAAACACCTAAGGAGGCACTTAGACAAGGTTCCACAGAGGAGGAAGTAGGGAACTGCTCAAGGAAAGCCGATTGATCCATCTCAGAAGCCGAATTCATCATCAAGACTGAAGATCTCCCCTCAATTTCCCTTCAGGAGTTTTGGGTTTTTCTTTATGTTTTGTATTCATTATTCTTCTGAGATGTTTACCTTTTTAGTTATGAACTAAAACCCCTAAATACCTAAGGAGAATGAAACCTAAGACAGATATTGTTATTATTATCTGAATTGTATGATAAATATTCGACTTGTTCTTAATTATGTGTTCTTAATTCTTGTTTTGATATGCCAGGATATTGATTCAAGTTAAGCTCTTATTCAGAGGAGGAATAGACCCTGTCTAAGAGTACATTTATCATAATTAAGAGGAGTTGATTACGAGCCTAGAGATAGGGTGACAAGATTTTACCGGATTAGGGTTAAACCTAATAAGAGGATCCATAGATCGAGTTAATGCAATCGTAGGAAGTTAATTAGAAAGAGATTTCAATTATTCAACCTAGGGTTAGACATTTTTATTCTCGAGAGGGATAATAATATAACTTAGGGATTTCTACAGATCAAGTCAAATGAATAAATCGTCCGATTCAGAGTCAAATAACAAGTGAAGTCTAGGTAAATTTTTCCTTAGGTATTGTCTTAAGTCAATCGTTTTTCCAAAAGTAATTCCCCAATTCTATTTTTTGTGAATTCTTAGTTTAGTTAATTAGTTAGTTAAAACAAACCCCATTATTCTTAGGCTAGATAATAAAAAGACAGTCATTACTAGTACTTTTAGTTCCTTTGGGTTCGACAATCCGGTCTTGCTAAAGCTATACTACTGTTCAGTAGGTACACTTGCCTCCATCGTGATAATAGTTAGTTTTAAGAATGATTCATTATAAATATTTAAAACCTGTCATGAATATCACATATCATAGTGTGATGCTGCCTCCGATGATCTCCAACCTCGAGCTGACCTGACAACACTAAAGAAATAAAGAGAAGGGAGTAAGCTTAAGGCTTACTAAGTCTATATGAAAATAAAAAAACAATATGTTAACGTGCTTCTCAAGGTAATACAACCATATTTGCATTTTTACTTATGTTTAAGCCAAGCTGTTTTCTTGACTCATAGTTACTAAATAATTTATATCTGGAGCTACGGAACTCCAAATTAAGATCCATTAAATTTTCTCTAAAACTAGACTCACATATATTCTCACCATAAAATTTTCATAATTTTTGGTGTAGCCAATAAGTATAGTGTAACGCCCCAATTTTCGGGAATTCTGTGAGTGTTGGCAAGTTTTAAATTTTGGTGTTCTGTCTGCTTGGCGTAGATTTAATCAGGTTAGTGGGTCTCTAGAAGGCCTAAGTTTAAGTTAAAATCCGGTAATTTTAGTTAATTTTAATTCTAGAAAAAAAGGGGTTCTGGTTAGCTGGGCTTTAAGGTACTAATTGGGTAAAATAAAACACAAGGAAGCCCGTGGTAAGTTGGCTTGTGGAGTCACTTGGGGGCTTGAGAGGTGGCATGTGGATGACCAAGGGGATCTAAGGTTCGAGTCGCAAGGTAAGCAAATTAGTGATATTAATTTTTATGTGCAAAAAAGGTAAGTAATGGAACCTAAGTGAAAGACTGTCAGGAGGAGTTTAAATTGCTCAAGGGATTGAGTAAGGAGGGGATAAGGGAGAGGATTTAGGAGCTGATTGGGGAGAGTAGTGGTGGCTGAATAGTGGACTCTTGAGGAGCAAGAGTTGGCCAGCCAAGGATTCTTTTGGGGGGGCAAAATTCGACTAGGTTAAGTGCCAGTATAAATTCGGCATTAAGGGTAAAGTTGTGCCGTTTGCTGACCATTCTCCTCTTCTCTTTAACTTTTTATTTTTTCTTCTTTTCCTCCATAGCGAATCTCTCTAACCACTTGTGCATCTCTATATTTTGCTTTAAATGTTTCTAAAACCTTCATAGCCATTGCCATAAAAAGCCGAAATCCCAAAACCCATACTTTCTTCTGTGTCGATTTCTCCTAGCCAATTTTATTGTCTTTTCCATCATTCTTGACCGATTCTCTAGTTCTCTAAACCTCAATTTTCTGATGACAGGACCATAGCAAAACCCTCCTATTTCATCTTTCTTTACACAGCTTCAACAAAAGCCGAAAACCCCACTCTTTTAGGGACTTGGCCGAATAGTGAGATCACTGAAGGCTCGACTTTTGTTATCATTTGAGGGCTTAGATCAACATCAGAGTTGAGTAGAAATTAATTGGGATCATTGACCAAAGGAACCGGTGGTAAGTCTTTTCGATCTTCTCTTTATTTCATATTTTAGAAAAAACGAAACCCCTAAAGGTTAGGGAGGCTGTCGACTTGGACTTGTAGCCCTAAGGGGTTGTGATAACTATTTTGTCTTGATAATAATATGATCTAGAGGCTGCTGATCAAGGTCTTGGCCAAGTGGAGCAACGGGATCTATGTGACACCCCGAATGTGACCCTAGTCGGAGAGTGGTTTCGGGACCACGAAACCGAGTCACAAGAATAATTAAGTGTTATATTCCGTACTTATTGAATGTGGAATTGGTATGCGTAAATATTTCGTGTCTCGATTTTTATTAATTAGGTGCTAATTTATAAGAAAGGACTTAGTAGTAAACTTTGAAAGTACGATAGGGAAATATGTGATGACTAATTAAAGCATGCATGCAAAATAATGGACTTGCATGTCAAATTCCCCCTTTTTACAAGTAATGGCCGGCCATGACAAAGAAATATGGGTTAAACATGTCATGAAACATGTTTTGTTGGGCATTAGGGAGAAAATCATAAACAAATAAGCATGGGTGAGAAAAGAATGAAAAAAAATGTGTGGGAGAGTAGCATTCCCCCATTGCCGTGCAACCAAGAGGAGAAAACAAAAAACTTGTTCATCCTTTCTCATCTTTTTAGCGAAAATACTAAGAGGAAGAAAGGATTTTTGCTTCATTTCCTTTGTTTAGAAGAGATCTAGAAGGTGATTTGGCTAAATTTGCATCAAGATTAAGGTATGTATGGGGTTGTGTTGGGAGTTTCATGCATGTTTTGGTTGCTAACTTGATGTGCATGTTAGCCATGGCTCAAATCTTTGGTATGCCATGGAAATGGTATTTGGCCAAAGTTGTTATAGTGATAAAGCCATTGCATGCTAAGTGTGAAGCTTGATGATGATGCATGCAATGATGGATTTTCTACTCATGAGTAAGATTTTGAGTTTTCTCTTTGTTTTATCATGATTAAAGTTGAAAAGGAGCATGATTGTCATACTTGGCCATGATGCATTCTTGAGCACGATTCATGCTTCTTGCATGTTAGTTAAAAGTTTGTGTTTTGGATGGCTATGGACACTTTGAAAATTCGCCATGCTCATATATGCATATATATGATTGCCCATTTTGTTTGGTTATGAACTAAGTGATGAATATATTGATTTAAAGAAGAAAATGTGGAAGAATGCTTGTGAAATTGCAAGCACAATTCGGCCTAGCACACATATAAGTGCTTGATGCTATATTATAAGTTTTGGGCCACAATGTGCAAAGCATAAATTAGTAGATTGCATGCTGTTTTTGTGAGGTATTAAGTGCAAAATTGACCTCAACATGTACATGAATATTCGCCTTGGGTAGCCTATTGAAGGCCTTAGCATTTCCTTGATGCTCAAATAAATTGTATTGAATTGCTTGATGTAGTATAAAATGTGCATGACCATTGTGTATTCAAGCTAAAGAGTGGCCATATGACCATTTAAAATCCTTGTCATATTCGCCATAAGCAAGCACAATGAGGTTTTAATAAATTGAATTTGTTTGAATTAGCTCAAGAGCTAAGAGGGCCACAATTGGACAAGGGAAGGAAAAGGTGATCGAATAGCCGAAAAAGCCGTTCGACAACATCCGAGGTAAGTCCTCAAGAAGTGACCTTACTTGAATTATGTGAGATGAAATATGGATGTGTATGATTATTGATTATGTGTGTATGAGTATTTGAATTCCACGGGCTAAGTCCCAAGGCGAATATGCTAATGATATTAATTGTGTTTGAGCCTTAGTAACGAAAATGAAATATGTATGTCCAATGATTATTGATGTATGTGTGCATGAGAAATTGAATGATATCCGGCTAAGCCGAAGACAATTATGCTGGAAATTATATCCGGTTAAGACCGAAGGCAATTGTGCTAGTGGTTATATCCGGGCTAAGGCCGAAGGCATTCGTGCGAGTTATTCTATCCGGGCTAAGACCGAAGGCATTTGTGCGTGATTATATCCGGTTATATTCGAAGAATCTTGGGCTGGAGGTGAGTGTTGGTTGCTGAAATGAATTTAATTAGTACACTCGGACAGCCCAAAGGATAAGGTACGTTATATGTGCATTGGAAAGTCGACGTGTTTGAGCAACATTCGCTCAATCGACTAATGAATTTCAGTTATTGAATTGATTGATGCTTTGCGAACTTATACAATGATGAAGTATGAAGTAAGAATGTGTATTAATGAAATGATGCATTTGGCTATGTGAATGTATTGCTGTAAATTATAGTTCATTATATTCCTTGAGACTTACTAAGCATAAAATGCTTACCCCGTTGCTTTGGCTCTTAGTTTTCTAGATTTCGCTCGAGGCAATCGGATTTGGGATCGTTGAAGTCGAAGTCATCCACACTATCAAGCCTCCATTTTGGTATAAATTTTTGGTTGAACTTGAGATGGCATGTATAGGACTACCTCTTGTTTGTTAAATACGTTGTAATGTAAGTTTGTATGGCCATGCGAAAATGGCTCGAAAAGGGGAGCATGAACTTAGACTTATTGTGGGTTGTATGTATATATATTTGGGGTCATGATGTGGCTATGGTTTGGAAATGGGAATGTTGGTCATATGATCAGCCATTGGCATGGTTAAAATGATCATATATGAACCTATGTATGGCAAGATTAGTTGAATCATGGAGACTACCAAATAGGTAAGTCCTACCTTAAAACAGATGCTGCCAGCTGCAGTGGCGTGAATGTGAAAAATCACCATAATTCATAGGAATGGAATCAAATAGTGAATAAGCTATGTAAATGAACCTTGATGAGTCTATTTTCATATGGAAGAAACGAAACGGTCATAGGAGTTACAGGTTAAGAGATATTAAAGCTATTGTGAGACAGGGCCAGAATGGTTTCTGGGTTCCCTGTCGCAACTTTAAAATTCACTATAAATTATCCAAAAAGAATTAGGAGATATACCTTATATGTACAGATTCCATTTTGAGTCTAGTTTCATTAGAAACAAACGACACCAGCATTAAAGCCCTGTGCAGAGAGATATTCAAGTTATACCGCGCGAAGGTCAGAGCAGTCGATCCCTGTAACTTGGGTAACTTTAACTAATAAACTGTACCAATTGGCCTGACCAAAAATCCTAGAAATAAATCCATGGATGTATATATGAGTCTAAATTCAGGGAAAATTTACGAAACCAGTTTCCGAGTTTTGAAACTCGAGATATGATTTTTAAGGCGACAGTGACGCAGTTTTCCAGCCTGACTGGAAATGTCAAATTGGTGGGCAAAAACATGTGAACTTGGTTTGTTAACCCTCGGGTCCGACACCGGCGATGGTCTCGGGTTTGGGGTGTTACAATCTAAGTCTAGTCGCAAACTTCGGCAAAGGTAGGATTGCTAGTGCCTAAGGTGTTATGGCCAAATAAGGTAAGGAGTTATTATGTAGTTCGTTTCGGTAGTAGATTAACATGGTAGTAATATAATTGTAGGTAGTTCGAGCGTGGATCTCATCAACGAATCGTCATAAAATAGGTGTGTAACTGACACCCTTTCTTATTCTAGATCAGCAAAAGCTAAAAAACCGAAAAGCCTAAAACCAGTATTTTATAGATATGTGAGTGTGCGAATGCTCCTGAGGTAAATCGATTAATGTTTTTGGTAAGCTGCAATGTTTGGACTGCAAAGTGCATGATTTCTGTGCCCTTGATATTTTTGGGCTGATTGGGCCAAAATTAGAATAAAGGGCCAACGAGCCCAATTCGGTAAGAACCCTCGGTAAGTGATTCTGTTAGTACGTGAAAGGTAGGAGTATGCATGAAAAACCCTAAAATAGATAAATTATTGAAATACCCCTAGGGTTAAATTGACCTAAATGCATGTTTGACTGTTGTTATTTACTGCATACCATGTTGTTATTATCGATGCATGAGACGGGATATTGATGGAGGAAGTCTGAAAGTGGCTGTCCACTCTTGGAGGCTTTGCCTCAATTCTTGATAAGCTGGGCAGCAAGGTGCAAAATCTGTAGAGTGTGAAATTTGGGTGGGTTGAGCTATTCCCACATGGAGTGTAGGGTGAATGCGGGTGGAGTGTAGCGGTTGGTGGGTTGAGTAGACTCGCCAAATGGGCTTGCATATGTTTATTAATGTTGCATGTATTTTTAAATGGGCCTATGGGCCATACTGTTATCTGAATAAGGGGCTAAGGCCCAGTTTAATGTAATCTGAAAAGGGCTCTGGCCCAGTATGACTGTTATCTGAATGGCCTTAGGCCCAATGGGCTTGACCTGACTTGGGCTTTGAATGAGTTTTCCTTACACACTGAGTTTCCAAACTCACCCCTTCTTTAACCTTGCAGGTGGGCCTTGATGTGGGTATCTTGGAGCCGGAGGGGATTAAGAGTGGCCATGGTGAACGCTTTTGGGTTTGAAAAAGAGACTGGTTTTCTTAAGCTATTTTTAATTACTATTTAATTTTTAGAGGCCATTTTAACTTTATTTTCCTCTTTGATTTTCTGGGATTATATTATTTTAAATAACTTTAAATTGATGGATAATAATTCAAATGGGCTAGACTTAGGGCGCGATTTCAAAACGATGCTTGTTTTAAAATAACACAACGTCACGAATATTCGATTTACCAAAGATAACCACTCAAAGAAATTTCAATTTGTTATAACCAAGTGTGGTAATGGATGTGGGCATGTCTAGGATTGGATCCAATCGAAGAGCTTGGTACTTAAGGAGCCTTCATGGCTCACCTCCCCTGTTACGGATACCTACCTGGTGCCCAGCTTCCATTCACTTGGTTAGCTTAACAAAAGTTGACTTTTAAAACACTAAAAAGGGAACATGGGTTTTAACTTCAATGTGGCATGTCGGATTCGACCATAACATCTGGACCGAGTTTGGCGTGTTACATTTAGTGGTATCAGAGCCCAATTGCAACAACTCGGCTGTGGATCGGGTCTAAAAAGGGTTTTCAAAACTTTATGCCAAAAAGGGTATTTTTGGAAAAACTTAACTTTTGAAAATAAATTTTCTGTTTAGAGGAGATAATCTCCGAACTTGTTTTTTTAATCAAATGTTTGGAAAATGGATTTCAAAAAGCCTAAATCTTTTGAGTTTATCTGAAAACTGATGAGGTGGCACATGAATCCGGAACCAAGGTCGTAAGTACCTTTCTCATTTTACATCTTGAATCTGATCAGTAGTTAGTACTAAGCCTTAGCAATAGTACTATAGATAATGTAGCATAAAGGCTACGAAACTGAGACTGTAGGGTAAACTAAGCCCTAGGGGAACTGAGACAGTAGCTAAACTGCGATTGCGCGAGAATAAACTCTAAAACTTTATCTATTCATAAGATATTCTGTAATAAACAGTGGAAACAGTAAACTAACTGCATAAAATTCGTAATCAAATAAATTGATATGAATACGAGAGCTACTCGGGGAAGAGGCCGTGGTTGAGGCTGAGGTAGTACTCAAGCTGGATCTTCGTCTTTTGAACACATACCAGCTGGGGTAGTACGACCACCACCGGTGGATGAGAATGGGCCATATGATCGGGCCGCGGGGGATGACGCTCTATCTATGACATCCTTAAAATGACCCTAGTCGAAATGTGGTTTCGGGACCACAAAATCGAGGCATAAAAATAATTTAAAATTTATTTTGATGCCTATAATATGTGTTAACTCATATGTGACATTTTTGATGTTTTGATTTAGAGTTATAAATGTGAATTTCACTAGAAAGGACCTAGTAGTAAACTTTGGAAGTATGATGGGGAAATGTGTGATGACTAGTGGATCATGCATGCAAAAATGAGGGTTTGCATGTCAAATTTCCCATATATCATAAGTAGTGGCCGGCCATGATGGGCTTATATGCACATAATATGTATTAATTATTAGTTAGTAGCTTATATTTTATAACATAAGTAAATAAAATAAGGAAAAGAGAAAAGAAACAAAGGAGTCTTTCTCATGTTTTCTTCTTGGCCGATTCTAAGAGAGGAAGAGGAGGAGCTATTCGGCCATGGTAGGCCTTCATTAAGGTAAGAAACTCAAGCTAGTCCTTTAAAATCTTAGCATGGTTTTAAGCTAGATTCTAAGTCCCTTACTTAACCATGCCGAAATCTTTGAAATTGATGGTGATATGAACATTCGGCCATGGTAGAGGTTAAAGAAAAATGGTGGTAATGTTATATATTTTGATAAGTATGTTAAATGGTTTGAGATTTGAACTAGTCATCAAATCCTCTAGGTAGCCCATGCTAAGAATTTTGAATTTTGGGATGACTAGAACTTTCGCCATGGTAGCTATTGAGGATTTAGGTTTGTGTTTCATGTTAAATTGGATGAATCTTGGTGTAAGGGTGTTTGAACTAAACTAATGATCAAATAGGTGCATAGATACAAAATGGAAAGAATCGGCCTAAGTGTTTTAGTCATTGACATATATATATATATGTTGCGAATGTGTGCTTAAGGAATTGGTTAAGTACATTGTTGTTAAATGCTTGTTGCTAAGGAATTTTGAATGGGTTATAAATTGAGTTTAATGTTCGAGGAACATTGGTTTGGACACCTAGTGCCGAATGTGTTCGACATAACTTACCAAGTGCATAAATATGATAATGCTATGATGGTAGACTTAATTGGAATTCGGCATTGTAAGTGATGCCTTGGGCTCTTATGATGGTTAGGGACAAAATGTGTGTTGTGAGGAACGAAATGATGTCTATGAATTGAAAATGCAAGGTATTAAGCTAGTCCTATTATTCGGTGGTGCATGAGTAGAGCACATGTATAATGCTTGAATAACTAGTCAATAAAGCTATTCGCGCCTAATTGTATAATATGAATGTATTTAATCGGATTGTTAAATTGATAAATTATTAAATAAGCTCTATTTGTTTGAATTAAGCTCAAGAGCTTAGAGGACCAAAGTTGGATAAGGGAGCGAAAAAGTGATCGAATAGTTGTCGAAATCATTCGACAACATCCGAGGTAAGTCTTCAAGTAATGACCCTACTTGATTTATATTGAAATGATTTGTCATATTATGGCGGATAGCCGAATGTGCATAGAGCCTATGTTATAAAGCCAATTGAAATCATGCTCTTTGTGTGTGGCTATTGAGCCGAAATTGGAAAGGTTTGATAAATGATTTGTGTTTGAGCCTTAGTAACGGAAATGAAATATGGATGTGTCATGAATATTGATATATGTGTGCATGAGCATTTGAATGATATCCGGCTAAGCCTCAAGGCATTTGTGCGAGTTGTTATATCCGGCTAAGACCAAGGCATTTGTGCGAGTTGTTAAATCGGGCTAAGACCCAAAGGCATTTGTGCGAGTTGTTATATCGGGCTAAGACCAAGGCATTTGTGCGAGTTGCTATGTCCGGGTTAAGACCAAGGCAATTGGGCGTGTGGTTATATCCGGCTAAATCTCGAAGAAACTTGGGTTTGAAGGTGAGCGATTTGTGCTATAATAACTTTAATTAATAAGCTCGAAAAACCCAAACGATAAGGTATGTTTGCATGTGCATCGAAAAAGTTGATTCGTTTTAAATAGTATTCGTTCAATCGACTAACGAACTTTCGGCTCTTAGATAGGTTGATACCTTGTATGTGTATATGTTGATGAAGTGTGAAGTAAGTATGATTATGAGAATGTGTATTAATAAAGTGATTCATTTAGCTATGTGAATGTAATACTTTAGTCAAAGCTGATTTCATTACTTGAGACTTACTAAGCATTAAAATGCTTACCCCGTTGCTTTGGCTCTCTGTTTTATAGATTTTGCTCGTTAGCTATCGGATTCGGGATCATCGAAGTCGAAGTCATCCACACTATCAAAGCCCTTTTGGTACTCTTTTAGTTGAACTCTGGACATGGCATGTATAGGACTACCCTTTGTTGTTTTTCAAGTACTTTTTGTGATGTATGTGTGTACAGCCATGCGAAAATGGCTCGTAGAAGTGGAGTATGGCATTAGACCATTTGTGTTTATGTATATATATATGGTTTCATGATGTGACTATGGACTGGAATGGAAGTGTTGGGAAAATGATCAGCCATTTGAAGGGCTAAATATGATCATATGTGGACCTATGTATGACAAAACTCTAGTTGGTCCATGGAAACCACGAAATAGGTAAAGTTTACCTTGAAAACAGATGCTGACAGCAGCAGTGGTGTGGATTTGAAAAATCACTAAAATTTGTAGGAATGGAATTAAATAGTGAATAAATTATTTAATCGAACCTTGATGAATCTAATTTTATATGAAAGTAACGAAACGATCTTATGAACAGTATATTAAGAGACATTAAAGTTCTCGTGAAACAGGGCCAGAACGGTTTCTGGATCCCCTGTTTAGACTTTAAAAATTTACCATAAATTATCCAGAGACAATTAGAAGTCATGCCTTATATGTATAGATTCCCCTTTGAGTCTAATTTCATTAGAAACAAACGGAATGAGTATTGAAGCTCTGTACAGGGAGATATCCAAGTCGTAATACATGAAGGTCAGAGTAGTCGAACCCAGAATCAGGGGAGACTTTAACTAATAAACTGTACCAATTGGCCTGACCAAAAATTTTAGAAATAAATCCACAGATGGATATATGAGTCTAATTTCAGGGAAAATTTACGGAATCAGTTTTCGAGTTTTGGAACTCAAGATATGATTTTTAAGGCGACAGTGATGCAGTTAGCCAGCCTGTCTGGAAATTTTTTTTTTAAATGGACTGTGAAAACAAAGTAATCAAGTCTGTTAGCACCTCGCGTTCGACTCCGGCAACGGTATCGGGTACGGGGTGTTACACTGTCCCAGGCCATGTTAAGAGTTTTGGAAAGGGTGGCCGGAGCTAATATCGGGCTCATGAATAGGGGGTCCATTTCTGAGCGACTCCGAGCCAACGGAGCGGAAGTCTTTAGGGGTATATCTGGAGTAGCCCCAAATGTGGCTGAGTACTGGCTGGAAGCCACGGAGCGGATTATGGATGACTTGGACTGCTCAGTGGAGCAAAAGTTAAAAGGGGCGGTGTCCTCACTGCGGGACGAGGCATATCAGTGGTGGATCACTGTGAGAGAGGGTACCCTAGCTGAGAGGGTAACTTGGGAGTTGTTTAAGCAGTCCTTCAAGGCGAAGTATGTCAGAGCTAGCTATGTGGATGCATGAAGAAAGGAATTCCTGAACCTGACTCAGGTGGTAATGTGGCAGCCCTAAAGTGACCCTAGTCAAAAAGCAGTTTCGGGACCGCTAAACCGAGTCACCAAAGTATTTGAATATGATATTTATTGTCTAAAATATGTGAATATGAATGTGTGAAAGTTTTAAGCTTCGATTTAGTCGATTGCATGTGAATTTAGTAATAGGACTTATGTGTGACACTTTTGAAATGTGATAGGTTAATCTATAAGGACCTATTAATGCATGTTGTATAAACAATGGTTTTGCATGTCAAATACTCCTTTTTTTTATACATAGTGGCCGACCATGATGGTACATATATTAAAATATGTAGTAAATCTTAATTAAATGGTTATTATTTTATGTAAAAGAAAGGAAATAAATAAAAGAAATAATAAGGATAATAAAAGAAAAGAAGAATGAAAGGGTGATGAAAAGAAAAGGAGAAATCGGTTCTTCTTGGCCGAAATGAAAAGAGGAAGAAGGGAGGGAAGCATTCGGTCATCTTAGGTTAATATTTAGGTAAGGAGTTTATACTAGTTCTTGAAATTTTAGTTGATCTTGGGTGAGATATCAAGTTATTTTTGTAACCCATGTTGAAATTTTGATTTTGGAATGAGTAAGGTTTTCGGCTATGGTAATTAACAAGGGTGATCGTTGTTGTTTCATGCTAAATCTAGATGAACAATGATTGTTTGCTTATATCTTGATATTTATGAGTTCCTTTCTTGGTTCTACCTTAAACCCATGAAGTATATTTTTATTTGGTGTTGTTGGAGGTTTCGGTCATGGGTAGAAAAAAAAAAGAGAAAGCTATAGATTTTGAGATTTATGATAGAAATTAATGAGTGAGAGTTGGATAGATATTATGATGTTAAAATTCATGGGATTATAAGCTTGTAAGTTTGATGGTGAAATTTATGCTTTGTGAGGGTAAATGGTTTAAAAGGAGCATTCGCCATGATGTAAAATTATGATGAAGTGATGTTAAATGTTTTGAATATTGAGTATATATTGTTATAAGTTGAATTTAAGGTTTGTTAAATTGTCTTTGTCATTGCCGAATGTGTGTATAGTTAAAGAAAATTTGTTAAAGTGCTTAGTTAATTGATATTAGGTTAATGATATGTGTATTCGGTCATAAAGGTGTACATGAGGAAATGTTAAATTAATTGTATCAAATTGCTTAATGTGATTAAAAATGCGTATGACCATTTTGTATTTGAGCTAAAAGTAGCTATATGACCTATTAAATTTCTTGTCATATTCGGCCATAAGCTAGCATAATGAGACTTTAATAAGTTAAATTTGTCTGAATTAGCTCAAGAGCTTAGAGGATCAAAGTTGGATAAGGGAAAGGAAAAAGTGATCGAATAGTCGTCAAAATCGTTCGACAACATCCGAGGTAAGTCTTTGAGTAATGGAACGTAGTTTATGATTTGATTAAGTTATGACGTATAAGCATAACAAATAAACGGTGATATAATGATTCTATTTGAATTATACGTCGAGATAATTAGTTTATACTTATGACGGGTAGCCGAATGTGCATAGAGATCATGTCATAAAGCAAATCAAATCATGCTCTTTGTATGTGGCTATTGAGCCGAAAAATGGGAATGGTTGACAAGTGTCTGGTGTTTGAGTTCTAGTGATGAAAATGAAATATAGATGTGATATGATTTATTGATATATGTGCATGAATATTCGGATGGTAACCGGGCTAAGCCTCGAAGGCATTTGTGCTAGTGACTAATTCCGAGCTAAGTCCCGAAGGCATTTGTGCAAGTTACTATATCCGGGCTAAGTCTTGAAGGCATTTGTGCGAGTTACTATATCCGGGCTAAGTCCCGAAGGCATTTGTGCGAGTTACTATATCCGGGCTAAGTCCCGAAGGCATTTGAGCGAGTAGCTATATCCGGCTAAATCCCGAAGGTACTTGGTTTGGGAATGAGCGATCTTCCTGTAATACTTTCAATTAATATGCTCGTAAAATCCCAACGATGAGGTATGTTTCTTATATGCATTGGAATAGTTGATTCCTTTTAAATAGTATTCGCTCAATCGATTAACAAGCTTCCGGCCTTTAGCCAAGTTGATTCCTTATGTATGAATATAAGGGTTGGAAATGTGAAGTAGGTATGATTTTGAGAATATGTGTATATGAAATTATTCCTTTAGTCATATGAATGCTATACTTCAGTTGTGCATGATTTCATTACTCAAACTTACTAAGCATTAAATGCTTATTAGTTGCTTTGATTCTCTGTTTTATAGATTTTGCTAAATCACTATCGGACTCGGGAGTGTCAAAGTCGAAGTCGTCCACACTATCTAAACCACATTTGGTACTCTTTTAGTTCAATTTGAAAATGGCATGTATAGGGCTGACCCTTGTTGTTAATTGAGTACCCATTTGTAATGTATATTGTATAGCCATGCGAAAATGGCTCGTATATTTTGAAGTATAACATCATGGTCTTATGGTATGGTTATTAAGTGACGTGGAAATGTTTGGTAATGACTAGCCATTGGAATGGCCAATCATGGTTCTATTGGTGCTACGTACGTCGTGGCTAATCGTGAACATACTTGGAAATAATGTATGTTAATTTACTAATTGAATCATGGAAACTATGAAATAGGTGAAATTTGCCTTAAAATAGATGCTGACAGCAGCAGTATTGTAAGTTTGAAAAATCACTAAAAATAGTAGAAATGTAAATAAATAATGAATGAAATATGTAATCGAACCTTGATGAGTCTATTTTCTTATGGAAGAAGCGAAACGACCATATGAGCCGTAATTTACGAAATGTTTAAGTTTTCGTGAAATAGGGCCAGAGCGATTACTGGATCCCCTATTCTGACTTTGGAAATTTACCATAAATTAACCAGATATAATTAGAAGTCATGCTTTATATGTACAGATTCCTTTTTTAGTGTAGTTTCATTAGAAACAAACGGCATATGTATTGAAGCCCTGTACAGGGAGATATCTAAATCGTAATGCATGAAGGTCAGAGTAGTCGAACCCTGAAACAGGGGAGACTTTAACTAATAAACTGTACTAAGTGGCTCGACCAAAAATTCTAGAAAAAATTTGTAGATGGATATATGAGTCTAGTTTCAGGGAAAATTTACGAAATCAGTTTTCGAGTTTTGGAGCTCGAGATATGATTTTTAAGGTGACAGTGACGCACTTAGCCAGCTTGTCTGGAAATTTTAAAATGAACTGTATAAATAAATGAATTAAGTCCGTTAACACCTCATGTCCGACTCCGGCAACGGTCTCGGGTATGGGGCGTTACAATTTTATTGGTATCAGAGCTACAGTTTTGTCGATTCTAGTACTACCGTAATACGTTCGGGTCTAGCTATACATGCCGATATGTGTTTATTTGATAGTGTGGAGATTTCTGACAGTTAAAAATGTGTTTATTTATAGTAATGGATCCCGATCCCAACCGAAGCGGTAGGTGATGATCTTGAGAGTGTAGCGCTGCTCCCGACAAGGGACGGCGTCGGTGGACTCTCAACCTATTGCTAATAATCGAATGATGAAGCTAGACAGGCTTTTATAGCGTGATGAATGACCGGTTCAACCAATACATTCGAACTAATACTACATTCCACAACCCCATTCCCGACTAATACAACCCTTGCACCTACGATACCTCCAGAATCGACGAGATAAGGTTAAATAAGCCCCAGTTGATAGAATCCAAAACATGGGGCTACTGAATTTAAAGCTACAGACTGCGACGATGCCGAGCAAGCTGAATTTTGGTTGGACAACACTATTCGGGTACTTGATGAACTATCTTGCACACCCGATGAATGCCTAAAGTGTACAATCTCCTTGTTACGTGATTCTGCCTACTATTGGTGGAATACGTTGATTTTTGTTGTGCCCAGAGAGCAAGTAACTTGGGAGTTTTTCCAAACCGAGTTTCGGAAAAAGTATATTAGCTAGAGATTCATTGATCAAAAACGAAAAGAATTTCTTGAACTTAAACAAGGTTCCATGTCGGTTACTGATTACAAACGAAAGTTTGTAAGGCTTAGCTGGTACGGGCGAGAATGCATTTCTTCAGAAGCTGTGATGTGTAAATGTTTCAAAGATGGACTGAATGATGATATAAAGCTGTATATTGGCATTTTAGAAATCAGAGAATTTGTGGTACTTGTCGAGCGAGCTTGCAAAGCCGAAGAGCTCAGTAAGGAGAAAAGAAAAGTTGATATGGGAGCAAAGGAGTTTCGTAAGAGATCTTCGGGAAAGCCCTTTCAACAGTCATCGAAGAAATTTAGAGATGATTTAGGCTGATCTAGAGACACTTCGGGCTTTTCTAGACGAGATCGTGATCGACCCCCTGTGAGTACACGAGTCACTTCGGTTGCCAGTGTTGGAAATGATCGTCGAGACAGAGCAGAGTGCCAGTATTGTGGTAAATGGCATTCGAAAAGTTGTAGATTCCATGACTGCTCCTGTTATAAGTGCGGATCAGCTGACCACTTTATCAAGGATTGCCCGAGACTGTCTAAACAAAATGTAAATCAGAGTGGGAAACCGGGTGCTACTACTGCTCGAGGTAGACCATCTAGAAATACGGGACATCCTAGTGGTGGTCAGAGAGGATCTAGAGATGCTACAACCAGATCTGAGGCTCGTGCTCCTGCTAGAGCTTATGCCATACGTGCACGAGAGGATGCTTCCTCGCCAGATGTTATTACCGGTACTTTCACTCTCTTTGATACTAATGTGATTGCATTGATTGACCCTGGTTCTACTCATTCTTATATATGTGAGACTTTAGCATCCAGTAAGACTTTACTTGTTGAGTCTACTGAGTTCGTTATTAGAGTGTCGAATCCCTTGGGTCGTTGTGTACTTGTTGATAAGGTGTGTAAGAAATGTCCCCTAGTAATTCGAGGTTCCTGTTTTCCGGCGGACTTGATGCTTTTACCGTTTGATGAATTTGATGTTATTCTCGGTTTGGATTGGTTGACCGTGCATGATGCGGTTGTGAATTGCAAAAGCAAGACTATTGATTTGAGGTGTGCAAATAATGAGATAATCCGAGTTGAGTCTACTGTCTTGAATGGATTGCCAACAATAATATCCTCGATGTTAGCTCAAAAATATGTGAGAAAGGGGTGTGAAGCGTATCTTGCATACGTATTAGATAATAAAGAGCCAGAAAAGAAACTTGAATCGGTACCAGTGGTTTGTGAATATCTGGATGTTTTTCCCGAAGAATTACCGGGTTTACCACCTGTTCAGGAGGTAGAGTTTGGTATTGAGCTTGTACTTGGGACTACACCGATTTCGATAGCTCCGTATCATATGGCACCAACGGAATTGAAGGAATTGAAAGCTCAGTTGCAAGAGTTGATGGATAGAGGTTTCGTTCAACCAAGTTTCTCACCTTGGGGTGCACCAGTATTGTTTGTGAAAAAGAAGGACGGAACCATGAGGTTGTGCATCGACTATCGTCAGCTGAATAAAGTGACTATAAAGAATAAATATCCGTTACCACGCATTGATGATTTGTTTGATCAACTAAAAGGAGCCTCAGTGTTTTCAAAGATAGATTTGAGATCGGGTTATTATCAGTTGCGAATTCGAGATTCGGATATACCCAAAACCGCTTTCAGAACGAGGTACGGTCACTACGAATTCTTAGTGATGTCGTTTGGGCTCACTAATGCCCCTGCGGTATTTATGGATTTGATGAATTGGATCTTCAGACCGTATTTGGATCGGTTTGTAGTTGTGTTTATCGATGATATTTTGGTTTATTCGAGAAATGAAATCGATCATGCTGAACACCTGGGATTAGTGTTGCAAATTTTACGGGATAAGCAGTTATATGCTAAGTTCAGTAAGTGTGAGTTCTGGTTAAGAGAGGTTAGCTTCTTGGGTCATGTGGTATCTGCATCGGGTATTCGAGTTGATCCGAGCAAAATTTGACCATACTTAGCTGGAAGCCTCAGAAATATTGAAGTTCGAGCTTTTGGGACTTGCCAGTTACTACAGACGCTTTGTAAAGGGTTTCTCGATGATAGCCACACCAATAACGAAACTATTTCAGAAAGATGTTAAGTTTGAGTGGACAGAAAAGTGTCAGAAAATTTTCGATCAACTGAAAACTTATTTGACTGAAGCTCCAGTACTAGTGCAGCCCGAATCAGGCAAGGAGTTTGTCATCTACAGTGATGCAAGAAGGTATTAATGCAAGAAGGTCGAGTTGTAGCTTATGCATCGAGACAATTGAAGCCACATGAGAAAAATTATCCAACCTATGATCTCAAATTAGCTGCCATCGTATTCGCTTTGAAAATATGGCAACATTACTTATTTGGTGAGAAGTGCCATGTATATTCGGATCACAAAAGTCTCAAATATTTGATGACTCAAAGAGACTTGAATCTGCGACAAAGGCGTTGGCTTGAGTTGTTGAAAGATTATGAGCTTGTCATTGATTATCACTCGGGAAAGGCTAATATGGTTGCGGATGCCTTAAGTCGTAAATCACTGTTTGCTTTACGAGTGATGAATGTACACATGTCTGTTCTATCCGACAATGTGTTAGTAGCTGAATTAAAGGCCAAACCATTATTGATTCATCAAATTCGTGAAGCTCAGAAAGTCGATGATGAATTGGTTGCAAAACGAGCTGAATGTGTTTCGAATATGGAATCAGAGTTTCAAATTGATGATGACGATTGTTTGAGGTTCAGAAGTTGTTTGTGTGCTCCAAGAAATTTAGAACCTATTTCGATGATTCTGAACGAAGCTCATTGTAGCCGAGTGTCAATTCATCCGGGGAGTACGAAAATGTACAACGATCTGAGACGTCAGTTTTGGTGGCATGGTATGAAACGAGACATTTCCGAATTTGTTTCGAAGTGTTTAATATGTCAACAAGTGAAAGCGGAACATCAAGTGCCTATAGGTTTACTTTAGCCGATCATGATACCTGAATGGAAATGGGATCGAGTCACGATGGATTTTGTATCTGGGTTGCCAGTGTCGGCAAGTAAGAAAGATGTGATTTGGGTTGTTGTTGATAGACCGACTAAGTCGGCTCACTTTATCCCGTGACGTCACGGATTTTCATTGGATAAACTAGCTGAATTGTATGTTTCTCAGATTGTGAGATTACACGGGGTACCTATTTCTATTGTGTCGGATAGAGATCCGAGGTTCACCTCGCGATTTTGGAAGAAATTGCAAGAAGCCTTGGGTACCAAGTTGCATTTTAGCACCGCTTTTCATCCACAAACTGATGGTTAATTCGAGCGGATAATTCAGATACTTGAGGATATGTTGAGATGTTGCATCCTCGACTTTAATGGTTCATGGGAGCGGTATTTACCTTTGATTGAATTCGCTTACAACAATAGTTTTCAATCAAGTATTAAGATGGCACCTTACGAGGCTTTATGCGGTCGTAAATGCCGTACACCATTGTTTTGGTGAGCTCGTGAAAGTAAAATTTTGGAGTTGATTTGATTAAAGATCTTTGAGCGAAAGTAAAAATAATTCGTGAAAGTCCGAAGGCGACATCAAATCGTCGAAGTCGTCGCGGATTTAAAACGAAGAGATATTGAGTATTAGGTGGGAGACAAAGTGTTTCTTAAGGTTTCACCTTGGAAAAGATACTCGATTTGGCCGTAAAGGCAAACCGAGTCCGAGATTCATTGGTCGTATGAAATCTCCGAACGAGTTGGTCGATTGCATATAGGTTGCTTTTACCCCGAACTTGAAAGGATTCACAACATTTTTCATGTTTCGATACTTGACGTTCTGATCGATCCTTCGCACATAATTAGTCCATCGAGGTTGAAATTCAATCGACTTGAGTTATGAAAAGAACCGATTCGTATCCTCGCTCGTGAGGTGAAAGAGTTCTGAAACAAAAGGATTCCGTTAGTAAAGGTGTTATGGCTCAAACACGGGATCGAAGAAGCTACTTGGGAAACCGAGAACTCTATGAAAGAACGATACCCAAACCTATTTACCGGTAAGATTTTCGGGGACGAAAATTTCTTAAGTGGGGGAGAGTTGTGACAGCCCTAAAGTGACCCTAGTCGGAAAGCGGTTTCAGGACCGCTAAACTGAGTCACCAAAGTATTTGAATATGATATTTATTGTCTAAAATATGTGAATATGAATGTGTGAAAGTTTTAAGCTTCGATTTAGTCGATTGCATGTGAATTTAGTAATAGGACTTATGTGTGACACTTTTGAAATGTGATAGGTTAATCTATAAGGACCTATTAATGCATATTGTATAAACAATGGTTTTGCATGTCAAATACTCCTTTTTTTTTTTTTACATAGTGGCCGGCCATGATGGTACATATATTAAAATATGTAGTAAATCTTAATTAAATGGTTATTATTTTATGTAAAAGAAAGGAAATAAATAAAAGAAATAATAAGGATAATAAAAGAAATAATAAGGTTAATATTAAGGTAAGGAGTTTATACTAGTTCTTGAAATTTTAGTTGATCTTGGGTGAGATATCAAGTTATTTTTGTAACCCATGTTGAAATTTTGATTTTGGAATGAGTAAGGTTTTCGGCTATGGTAATTAACAAGGGTGATGGTTGTTGTTTCATGCTAAATCTAGATGAACAATGATAGTTTGCTTATATCTTGATATTTATGAGTTCCTTTCTTGGTTCTACCTTAAACCCATGAAGTCTATTTTTATTTGGTGTTGTTGGAGGTTTCGGTCATGGGTAGAAAAAAAAAAGAGAAAGCTATAGATTTTGAGATTTATGATAGAAATTAATGAGTGAGAGTTGGATAGATATTATGATGTTAAAATTCATGGGATTATAAGCTTGTAAGTTTGATGGTGAAATTTATGCTTTGTGAGGGTAAATGGTTTAAAAGGAGCATTCGGCCATGATGTAAAATTATGATGAAGTGATGTTAAATGTTTTGAATATTGAGTATATATTGTTATAAGTTGAATTTAAGGTTTGTTAAATTGTCTTTGTCATTGCCGAATGTGTGTATAGTTAAAGAAAATTTGTTAAAGTGCTTAGTTAATTGATATTAGGTTAATGATATGTGTATTCGGTCATAAAGGTGTACATGAGGAAATGTTAAATTAATCGTATCAAATTGCTTAATGTGATTAAAAATGCGTATGACCATTTTGTATTTGAGCTAAAAGTAGCTATATGACCTATTAAATTTCTTGTCATATTCGGCCATAAGCTAGCATAATGAGACTTTAATAAGTTAAATTTATGCGAATTAGCTCAAGAGCTTAGAGGATCAAAGTTGGATAAGGAAAGGAAAAAGTGATCGAATAGCCGTCGAAATCGTTCGACAACATACGAGGTAAGTCTTTGAGTAGTGGAACGTAGTTTATGATTTGATTAAGTTATGACGTATAAGCATAACAAATAAACGGTGATATAATGATTCTATTTGAATTATATGTCGAGATAATTAGTTTATACTTATGACGGGTAGCCGAATGTGCATAGAGATCATGTCATAAAGCAAATCAAATCATGCTCTTTGTATGTGGCTATTGAGCCGAAAAATGGGAATGGTTGACAAGTGTCTGGTGTTTGAGTTCTAGTGATGAAAATGAAATATAGATGTGATATGATTTATTGATATATGTGCATGAATATTCGGGTGGTAATCGGGCTAAGTCCCGAAGGCATTTGTGCTAGTGACTAATTCCGGGCTAAGTCCCGAAGGCATTTGTGCAAGTTACTATATCCGAGCTAAGTCCCGAAGGTATTTGTGCAAGTTACTATATCCGGGCTAAGTCCCGAAGGCATTTGTGCGAGTTACTATATCCGGGCTAAGTCCCGAAGGCATATGAGCGAGTAGCTATATCCGGCTAAATCCCGAAGGTACTTGGTTTGGGAATGAGCGATCTTGCTGTAATACTTTCAATTAATACGCTCGTAAAATCCCAATGATGAGGTATGTTTCTTATATGCATTGGAATAGTTGATTCCTTTTAAATAGTATTCGCTCAATCGATTAACAAGCTTCCGGCCTTTAGCCAAGTTGATTCCTTATGTATGAATATAAGGGTTGGAAATGTGAAGTAGGTATGATTTTGAGAATATGTGTATATGAAATTATTCCTTTAGTCATATGAATGCTATACTTCAGTTGTGCATGATTTCATTACTCAAACTTACTAAGCATTAAATGCTTATTCCGTTGCTTTGATTCTCTGTTTTATAGATTTTGCTCGTCAGCTATCGGACTCGGGAGTGTCAAAGTCGAAGTCGTCCACACTATCTAAACCACGTTTGGTACTCTTTCAGTTCAATTTGAAAATGGCATGTATAGGGTTGACCCTTGTTGTTAATTGAGTACCCATTTGCAATGTATATTGTATAGCCATGCGAAAATGGCTCGTATATTTTGAAGTATAACATCATGGTCTTATGGTATGGTTATTAAGTGACGTGGAAATGTTTGGTAATGACTAGCCATTGGAATGGCCAATCATGGTTCTATTGGTGCTACGTACGTCGTGGCTAATCGTGAACATACTTGGAAATAATGTATGTTAATTTACTAATTGAATCATGGAAACTATGAAATAGGTGAAATTTGCCTTAAAATAGATCTTGATGACAGCAGATATTGTAAGTTTGAAAAATCACTAAAAATAGTAGAAATGTAAATAAATAATGAATGAATTATGTAATCGAACCTTGATGAGTCTATTTTCTTATGGAAGAAGCGAAACGACCATATGAGCGATTACTGGATCCCCTGTTCTGACTTTGGAAATTTACCATAAATTAACTAGATATAATTAGAAGTCATGCTTTATATGTATGGATTCCTTTTTGAGTGTAGGTTCATTAGAAACAAACGGCATATGTATTGAAGCCACATGCAGGAGATATCTAAATCGTAATGCATGAAGGTCGAGTAGTGAACCACGAAACAGGGAGACTTTAACTAATAAAATGTAATAATTGGCTCGACCAAAAATTCTAGAAAAAAATTTGTAGATGGATATATGAGTCTAGTTTCAGGGAAAATTTACGGAATCAGTTTTTGAGTTTTGGAACTCGAGATATGATTTTTAAGGTGACAGTGACGCACTTAGCTAGCTTGTCTTTTAAATTTTAAAATGAACTGTATAAATAAATGAATTAAGTCCGTTAACACCTCGTGTCCGACTCCGGAAACGGTCTCGGGTACCGGGCGTTATAGGTAAGACCATTGCTGAATATGAGGCAGAGTTTCTGCGAATGAGCCGATATGCTAGTGGTATTGTCTCTACCGAATACGAGCACAGTGTGCGATTTTGAGGATGGCCTCAGGGATGAGCTAAGGGTGCTCATAGCTCCGCAGAGAGAGCGCGATTTTGCTGCACTGGTAGAAAAGGCTAAGATAGCCGAAAAGGTGAAGCAAGCTGAACGAAGGAACCGTGACAGGGATCGAAACCGGTTCAGAAGAGATGTTGGACCAACTGGTGCTGCAAACCGGAATGTTAAGAGAGCTAGGGTGGAGGAACCAGTTCGAGCGGTTCCGGTGAACACTGTTGACCACAAGCTTGTTGAGATTGTGGTAGAATGCATCTGGGGGAATGTTGGAAATGTTCTGAGGCTTGTCTTCGTTGTGGATCAAAGGAACATAAGGTCAGGGATTGCCCTAGGAGGCCAGCTCAGGCTCATGTGGTTGAACAAAGGGCTGTGCAACCCGTCCAACCAGCGCGAGGTGGACCGCCGCCGTCGAGAGGTCGTGGCTAAGGTCACAGTGGCAATAGCCATGGACGTGGGGCACCTAGTAGGGGTACTGTTAACACTGAGGCTCGTCAGCCAGCTTTGGTATATGTTACTCATCGCCGCGAGGAGGGTGATGCACCTGATGTTATAACTGGTACGTTTGTGATCTCTGACGTACCCTATACTGCTCTGATAGATGTGGGGTCAACTCATTCATATGTTGCATATGATATTTCTGGGGCATTGGGTTTTCACTTTGAGGAGACTGTGTGTGGGGTAACTGTGATAAGTCCGTTAGGTCACTCAGTTAAAGTAGAGAAACTCTTTAGGGAGGTGCCTTTAGAGACTCAAGGTAGGATTTTCTATGGAGACTTAATGGAGTTACTGTTCTGAGAATTAGATTTGACTTTAGGGATGGATTGGCTGACCAGGCATAGGGCAATACTAGATTGTGCAGCTAAGAGGATGGTGTTAAGGACTATTGAGGATAATGAGGTAATGGTTATTGGGGAACGAAGAGATTACTTGTCCAATGTGGTATCAGCTTTAAGGGCTAAGAAACTGATGCGTAAGGGATGTGAGGTGTACTTGGCTTTTGTAAATCAAGTTGAAACTGGGGATCTGACTGTGGATACCGTCAGGACTGTTAGGGAATTTCAAGATGTTTTCCCAGAGGAGCTTCCTGGATTGCCTCCGAATCGGGAAGTGGAGTTTGGAATCGATTTGTTGCCTGGAACAGCTCCAGTATCCATTGCACCCTATAGAATGGCACCGAAGGAGTTAGTGGAACTAAAAGCTCAAATCCAAGGGTTGTTAGATAGAGGCTTCATTAGACCTAGTGTGACTCCATGGGAAGCACCGGTCTTGTTTGTGAAGAAAAAGACGGGACAATGCGCATGTGCATCGATTACCGCCAGTTGAACAAACTGACGATAAAGAACAAATACCCACTGCCAAGGATTGATGATTTATTTGACCAACTTAGAGGAGCTTCGGTATTTTCCAAGATTGACCTTCATCTGGATACCATCAGTTAAGGATAAAGGAGGTGGATATTCATAAGACAACATTTAGGACTCAATATGGTCATTACGAGTTCCTGGTTATGCCGTTTCGATTGATGAACGCACCTGCCGCTTTCATGGATCTGATGAATCGAGCGTTCCAACCTTACTTGGACCGATTTGTGGTAGTTTTCATCGATGATATTCTGGTATACTCGGAAACCGAGGAGAAACATGAGGAGCATCTACGTGTTGTGCTGCAAGTGCTGAGAGAGAAGTAACTGTATGCAAAGTTTAGTAAGTGTGAATTTTGATTGCATGAAGTGGCTTTTCTAGGTCATGTGGTTTCGACTGAAGAAATTAGAGTGGGTCCTCGAAAAGTTGAGGCAGCTCTGGGATGGAAGCCACCAAAATCAGTATCAGAAATCTAGAGTTTTCTGGATTTGGCAGGCTATTACCGAAGGTTCGTAGAAGGATTTTCTCTAATTGCTGCACCATTGACAAAACTGTTAAGGAAAGGGTAACATTTGTCTAGACTGTGAATCAGCAAAAAGCTTTTGACATTTGAAAAAGGTATTGACTGAAGCACCAGTGTTGATTCAACCGGAGTCTGGGAAGGACTTCATTGTGTATAGCGATGCGTCACATGTGGGATTAGGATGTGTACTGATGCAAGAGGGTAAGGTGGTCGCTTATGCTTCGCGACAGCTTAAGCCTCATGAAGCGAACTACCCTACGCACGATTTAGAGCTAGCAGCAGTGATCTTCGCGTTGAAAATCTTGAGACATTACTTATATGGAGAAAAGTGTATCATATACACAAACCATAAGAGCCTAAAGTATCTGTTAACTTAGAAGGAGTTAAACCTTAGGCAACGAAGATGGATAGAGTTACTTAAGGATTATGACTGTTCGATTGAGTACCACCCAGGTAAGGGTAACGTGGTGGCTGATGCGTTGAGTCGAAGGGTTGTTTCTAATTTGAGAGCCTTGTTTGCACGTTTGAGTCTGTTTGACGATGGAAGTCTGTTAGCAGAATTGCAAGTGAGGCCTATTTAGACTGAGCAGATTAAAGAAAAATAGTTGAAGGATGATTCGTTGGTTCTTTGGTTTCAGCAAGTTGAGAAGGGTGAGAATGAGGATTTTGGATTGAAAATTGAAGGAGTTTTATGCTTCCGAGGAAGAATTTGTGTTTCGAAGGACTCTGACTTGAGACAGTCAATATTGAAGGAAGCTCATGGGGGACTTTGTGCCATGCATCCTGGAGGGAATAAGTTGTATCATGACTCGCGAGAACTATACTGGTGGCCTGGGCTTAAACGAGAAGTAACGAAACTCGTAGGGAAATGTTTGACATGCCAGCAAGTGAAAGCTGAACACCAATTACCTTCTGGATTACTGCAACCTGTGAAAATTCCATTGTGGAAGTGGGAGAGAGTAACCATGGACTTTGTGAGTGGGCTACCTTTGACACCCACCAAGAAAGATTCTGTATGGGTAGTGGTGGATAGGTTAACAAAATCTGCCCATTTCATACCAGTTCATACTGATTACTCCCTGCAAAAGTTGGCTAGGTTGTATGTGGCAGAAATAGTGCGACTGCATGGAGTGCCAGTGTCGATCATTTTCGACCGAGACCCTAGGTTTACATCTCGATTCTGGAAGAAGTTGCAGGAGGCATTGGGTACACGTTTGGATTTCAGTACTGCCTTTCACCCACAGACAGATGGACAGTCGGAGAGGGTTATTCAAATTTTGGTGGATATGTTAAGGGGTTGTATCATCAATTTTCGTGGGAGTTGGGAGGACTAATTGCCATTGGCGGAGTTTGCATACAATAACAGCTACCAAGCAAGTATTTAGATGGCTCCATATGAGGCACTTTATGGGCGCAGATGCCGTATGTCTATGTGTTGGACAGAGTTGGGTGAACGACAAGTGCTTGGACCGGAGTTGGTGGCAGATACCGAGAATAAGGTTAAGTTGATAAGAGATCGATTAAAGGAGGCATCTGATAGACAGAAATCGTATGCGGATCTAAAGTGCAAAGAGATAGAGTTCACTGTTGGCGATATGGTTTTCTTAAAGGTTTCACCTTGGAAGAAGATTTTGAGATTCGACAAGAAAGGCAAATTGAGTCCGCGGTTTATAGGGTCTTATCGGGTTCTTAAGCGGGTAGGGCCAATAGCGTATCAGTTAGAGTTACCGCCAGAGTTGGACAGAATCCATGACATCTTTCATGTGTCTATGTTAAAACGATATCGATCAGATCCCTCGCATGTTGTGCTAGTGGAGGAGATTGAAGTAAGGACTGATGTGACCTTTGAGGAAGAACCCATACAAATTTTAGATCGAGAAGTTAAAGTTCTCAAAAGGAAGTCGGTTCCGCTGGTAAAAGTACTGTGGCGTAATCATGGAAGGGACGAAGCTACTTGGGAATCAAAAGAGACTATGCGTCAACAATACCCTCAACTATTTGGATCAGGTAAATTTCGAGGTTGAAATTTTTTTTAGGGGGGTAGAGTTGTAACGCCCCAATTTTTGGGAATTCTGTGAGTGTTGGCAAATTTTAAATTTTGGTGTTCTATCAACTTGGCATAGATTTAATCAGGTTAGTGGGTCTCTAAAAGGCCCAAGTTTAAGTTAAAATCCAATAATTTTAGTTAATTTTAATTCTATAGAAAAAGGGGTTCTGGTTAGTTGGGCTTTAAGGTATTAATTGGGTAAAATAAAACACAAGGAAGCCCGTGGTAAGTTGGCTTATGGCGTCACTTAGGGGCTTGAGAGGTGGCGTGTGGATGACCAAGGGGAACTAAGGTTCGAGTCACAAGGTAAGCAAATTAGTGATATTAATTTTCATGTACAAAAAAGGTAAGTAATGGAACCTAAGTGAAAGACTATCAGGAGGAGTTTAAATTGCTCAAGGGATTGAGTAAGGAGGGGATAAGGGAGAGGATTTAGGAGCTGATTGGGGAGAGTAGTGGTGGCCGAATAGTGGACTCTTGAGGAGCAAGAGTTGGCCGGCCAAGGGTTTCTTTTGGGGGGTCAAAATTCGGCTAGGTTAAGTGCCAGTATAAATTTGGCATTAGGGGGAAAGTTGTGCCGTTTGCTGACCATTCTCCTCTTCTTTCTTTTCTCCTCTTCTCTTCAACTTTTTATTTTTTCTTCTTTTCCTCCATAGCCGAATCTCTCTAACCACCTGTGCATCTCCATCTTTTGCTTCAAACATTTCTAAAACCTTCATAGCTATTGCCATAAAAAGCCGAAATCCTAAAACCCATACTTTCTTCTGTGTCGATTTCTCCTAGCCAATTTTATTATCTTTTCCATCATTCTTGACCGATTCTCTAGTTCTCTAAACCTCAAGGTTCTGACGACAAGACCATAGCAAAACCCTCCTATTTCATCTTTCTTTACACAGCTTCAACAAAAGCCGAAAACCCCATTCTCTTGGGGACTTGGCTGAATAGTGAGATCACTGAAGGCTCAACTTTTGTTATCATTTGAGGGCTTAGATCGGCATCAGAGTTGAGTAGAAATTAATTAGGATCATTGACCAAAGGAACCGGTGGTAAGTCTTTTCAACCTTGTCTTTATTTCGTATTTTAGAAAAACTGAAACCCCTAAAGGTTAGAGAGGCTGTCGACTTGGACTTGTAGCCATAAGGGGTTGTGATAACTATTTTGTCTTGATAATAATATGATCTAGAGGCTACTGATCAAGGTCTTGGACAAGTGGAGCAACGGGATCTAAGTCTAGTCGCAAACTTCGGCAAAGGTAGGATTGCTAGAGCCTAAAGGTGTTATGGCCGAATAAGGTAAGGAGTTATTATGTAGTTCATTTCGGTAGTAGATTAACGTGGTAGTAATATAATTGTAGGTAGTTCGAGCGTGGATCTCGTCAACGAATCGTCATAAAACAGGTGCGTAACTGACACCCTTTCTTAGTCTAGATCGGCAAAAGCTGAAAAGCCGAAAAGCCAAAAACTGGTATTTTGTAGATATGCGAGTGTGCGAGTTCGAATGCTCGTGTGGTAAATCCATTAATGTTTTTGGTAAGCTGCAATGTTTGGACTGCAAAGTGCATGATTTCTGTGCCCTCAATATTTTTGGGCTGATTGGGCCAAAATTAGAATAAAGGGCCAACGGGCCCAATTCGGTAAGAACCCTCGGTAAGTGATTCTGTTAGTACGTGAAAGGTAAGAGTATGCATGAAAAACCCTAAAATAGATAAATTACTGAAATACCTTTAAAAGTGGAAAATTTACAGTTTTACCCCTAGGAGATAAATTACCGAAATACCCCTAAGGTTAAATTGATCTAAATGCATGTTTGACTGTTGTTATTTACTGTATACCATGTTGTTATTATCTGATGCACGGGACTAGGATATTGATGGAGGAAGTACTGAAAGTGGCCTATCCATGTACTGGAGGCTTTGCCTCAATTCTTGATAATTGAGCGATAAAGGGCGCAATCTGTGGAGTGTAAATTTGGGTGGGTTGAGCTATTCCCCACATGGAGTGTAGGGTGAATGCGGTGGAGTGTAGCGGCTGGTGGGTTGAGTAGACTCCCCAAATGAGCTTGCATATGTTTATTGATGTTGTATGTATTTTGAAATGGGCCTATGAGCCATACTGTTATCTGAATAAGGGGCTAAGGCCCAGTTTAATGTAATCTGAAAGGGCTCGGCCCGATATCCTTATTACTGAATGGGCTTAGGCCCAATGGGCTTGAGCTGACTTGGGCTTTGATTGAGTTTTCCTTACACACTGAGTTTCCAAACTCACCCCTTCTTTAACCTTGCGGGTGGGCCTTGATGTGGGTGTCTTGGAGCCAGAGGGGATTCAAAGTGGCCATGGTGAACTCTTTTGGGTTTGAAAAAGAGACTGGTTTTCTTAAGCTATTTTTAATTACTATTTAATTTTTGGGTTGTAATAAGGCCATTTTAACTTTATTTTCCTCTTTGATTTTCTGGGATTATATTATTTTAAATAACTTTAAATTGATGGATAATAATTCAAATGGGCTAGACTTAGTGAGCGATTTCAAAACGATGCTTGTTTTAAAATAACACGACGTCACGAATATTCGATTTACCAAAGATAGCCACTCAAAGAAATTTCAATTTGTTATAACCAAGTGTGGCAATGGATGTGGGCATGTCTAGGATTGGATCCAATTGAAGAGCTTGGTACTTAAACAGCCTTCATGGCTCGCCTCCTCTGTTATGGATACCTACCTGGTGCCCAGCTTCCATTCACTTGGTTAGCTTAACAAAAGTTGACTTTTAAAACACTAAAAAGGGAACATGGGTTTTAACTTCAATGTGGCATGTCGGATTCGGCCATAACGTCTGGGCCGGGTTTGGGTGTTACATATAGTTTATTCCTTAAATTTACCTTTTTTCACTGTTGAAAAGTTCCGACCCCTCCTCATTAAAAAATAATTATCTCGTAATGCAGGACTCAGATGACATTCCCGTCAATTTCTCTTAAAAATATACTTATTCATAATTCTAATAATATAAATTGTAACCCATAAGAATTTTTGTACAAGTTTCAATGATTTTCTCAAATCAGAACAGGGGATTTCAAAATCATTCTGACTATGTCTCACAACAATTTAAATATTTCATAGTATGAAACTTTTTTGCTTACACCGTTTCTTCTATGTGAAACCAGACTTATTAAGATTTAATTTCATTTTTTATTCAGTCTCTAACTCAATTTCCACAATTTTTGGTGAATTTTTAAAGTCACACAACTACTGCTGTCCAACACTGTTTTAGTGCAATATAATGATAACTATCATAAGTTCACTTTCAACTAATCATGAACTCACCATTTAATGAATTCCATGTTCAAATGCACAATATAAGTTAACATGATATTGCAACAAAATTCATAATCATAATTCCTACATCTTAGCTCACCGATGTCTCAACATTTCAAAGTCTTAATAATCATAAGCTTAGTGTACATACCTGTACCACTCGTAATATATCATATAACCATACCTCTTTAACATGCCCTCCTCGGGATTTTCATCACATCCATTGCATTACCCGTTGAACCCTCTAAATACTATTGGATACGCGAAAAACTTGCACATAAGTGCCACATGTATATACGTAACCAAAGCTACCTCATAACATGTAACGCTCATAATGGAGCTACTCATGGGTTTGCTCATAAATGCTATTGGTCAAGGTGTAGCCATATAGGCTGCTCACACAAGCTCTCAGGTATCCGAACAATTCAAGGATCAGCTAGCCACCAGTGGAACACACAAAACCATTACCCGGAACACAATTACATGTATCGCATCCATTATGAACTCGAGCCAATTCAACGAGTTTGGATGCTCGCATCCATAGTGAACTCGGACCAACTCAATGAGCTTAGATGCCTCATATATATCACAAACTTGGACTAACTCAATAAGTTAGGATTTCTTAATCCCTAGTGACCTGTAACTTTTACCCTAGACTATTCCTTAGGTTCAGATGGGATTTTCTATACCCCATCTCTGTCGAACTTACTCGAAGTGTTGATCTCACTATCCATAGTATCAATTGGCCATTCATAGCATATTAAGGCATAACTCAAATAGCAAATAAGCTTTTAAAATTTTACATAACATATATCACATATTGCATATATCACTTGTCATAGATCATCATTTTCTTGCCTTTCATGTAATATTCTTCCATGTCATATATCCACATCATATACAACATTTCATCAAATTTCCCAATATATATTAAATCATACAATATATGCAATAATAGTAAAGAATTATAATTCAAACAGAACGTTGCACTATTATTATCATACAAACTTACCTCAAATGCAATTTTGGCAAATTATTTTCTTTTTACCCTTAACCACATACTTTCTCGATTTAAGCTCAAATCTTGATTTTCTTGATCTAACATGATGAAATTCACTCATTTAATCATTACATTAATTCCATAATTTATATTTCAAAAAAAAAAAAACCATTTTTCCCCTAGACATTCACAAAAATTACGATTTTACCCCTAGGCTCGTAAATCAGTTTTTATCAAATTTCCTCACACCCAAGTCTAATCGAATTCTTTTTATACTAGAAGCAACGCAAAATTCCAACTATGTCACACAATTCCCATCCATTTAACAAACTTTACAAAGTAGTCCATATTAGGTGTTTTCATGAAAATCCTTTCACAAAAGTTGTTTATTACACAACCAAGACTCATTTTCTTTCATAAAAATTCAGTAAACAACATAAATGCTTTCATGGTAAAACCCTAGACTTTCAACCATTTTGCAAAATAGTCCCCCCATTAGCTAGCTCATGCTACACGGGTCTCAAAACTATAAAAATCACTAATTACTTGTGAGGGTTAGAAGTTGCTAAAATTTTGAGCTCTCAAAACCCCTATTTTGCTGGTATTTTCGGTGGAGGAAGGAAAAAAGATGAAAAGATGACATCTTTTTCTTTTTGTTTTATTTTATTACCTAATAAGCTACCTAATACCCACCAATTTTGACATTTCAATTTCTTTCTATCTATGGCCGGCTAAGCAACCTTTTTAGGGTCTATTTACACTTGAAACACCCTAAATTTTGGTTCTCTAGTTATTTAACATATTTGGGTAGTAAAACAAAACTTTTTCCCTTTATGCAATTTAGTCCTTTTTTGCAATTAAGCTCACAAATGCTAAAATTAATTCACCAAAATTTTCATGCACTCATATAATCATGCTATAATACATAAAATAATATTAAAGTAATGTATTAACCTCGAATTTGTGGTTCTAAAACCACTATTCTGATTAGGCCAAAAGTCGGGCTGTTACAAAACTGAACCTCTCTAGTCAGTGGTAACCCTGGTAATTCCTGTGGGATCACATCATTGAGCTCACACAGAACAAGATCCAATTTTAACTTCAATTTTGAAATCCTAGAATCCACTATATAATCGAGATATGCTTCTCAACCCTTTTTAACATATTTTTGTGCCATCATAGCCGAAATTATATTATATGTACCATTTAATCTATCTGATTCAATTCAGATCCGTTTACCATTTTGACATTTTAACACGATATGCTTTCTTTTACAATTCACAACAGCATCATGCAGAGTCCACCAGTCCGTCCCCAAAATTACATCAAACTCATCAAATGGTAATAACATCAAACTAATGGGCAAATCGTAACCCCTAATTTTTAGTGGACATGATCAATATAATTGATTAACTAGAACACATTGGCCCAAGGGATTCATAACATTGACAGTATATTTAGTGAATTCAACATGTATTTTCTTTTTGTCTACTAATGTAGTTCATATGTACGAATGAGTTGATCCAGGATCAATCAATGCATATACATTAATATCAATGAGAGAAAAAGTAACTGCAATAACATTTGGAGTAATAGCTTCCTCTCGAGCTAAAATTGCATAGGCCCTAGATGGAGTTCTTGCTTTAGATCGTTCGTTCATCTTGCTATTCTTTCCTCGACCGAGAGTAGCATTTCTAATGTTTCCTGATCGTCTACCCCTATAAAAAGTTGCTTCAGGCTTATTTGATTGATTTCTGAAATTATTTTGCTACTTTGGGCAGTTACCAAGAAAATAGTCAGTAGACCAACAACGGAAACAAGCTCCCAATTTTGATCAACACTCACCAAATGTATTTTATTGCATTGATCACACACAAGAACGGTTCTATCAACATTTCTTACACTTCCAAAACTAGTCGCTAAAGAATTAATTGACTGGAAATTGCTTTGCCTAAGATTCTCTCTACCAGCGAACTCTGAAGGAGTAGCAGATCGACTTGTGTCATTTCTAAATTTATTCAATGGAGACGTTGAGCATGCTCGAATGACCCCTTTTTATTATAGTCTCAAAATTTTGAATCTGACTTTCGTTTACTTTTGTAAATTTCTTCAACCTTTTGATCCGATTCTAAAAGTTTTACAAATTCTCGTAACTTTAATGCTACAACATATCATTATTGAACCCATACTTTTTAACTCGAGAAATTCTTTCATTTTTCGATCATTGAACAACCAACTAACATACTTTTTCTTGAATTCATTCTAAAAGAAGTCATAATTAACACGATCATTCGATGTCATCGTGCTTAAATTATCCCACCATAAATACGCCTTATCTTTTAGTAAGGATACCATACTCCTCAAACAATCTTCAAGGGTACAAAACAGTTCTGCAAAAACTCTCTTTGTATTCATTAGCCAACACGCGACTTTTGAAGAGTCATTATCTACTACACCTCTAAAATCTTCTGCTCTACAGTTCTGAGTTTTTTCTACTGATGCACGAGTAACTGTCACAAGTATAGGATTTGGAATATTTAGGGGTTCCAGAGGAGGCAGAATAGGGGGTAGAGGTGGTAGATTTGCAAGATTTGCTTGCTTAAACTCGTTGAACTATTGGTTCATCATCCCAATAAATACATTTTTCATTTCGTCACCAACAAATTGTGGAATAGATGCATTATTACTTACTTCAGGCTTCGAAGCTTGAACATTACTTTCAGCTTCATTAACTATAGTTCGATTTGATTCTGCTGACATCTTGAATCTATACGAAAATATAGTGTTAGAGTAGACCACAAGCATCATACTATCACAATGTATATGTGGCAAGTATATACTAAACTTTATTCCGCTACATTAGTCCTAGAATCGATTAAACCGTAGCTCTGATACCACTAAATATAACACCCCTATCCCGTATCCGTCATCAGAGTAGGGTTACGGAGCATTACCATACAAAATATCATTAAAAAATTTATTTCATACATTATTACAATCCTCATCTAACATTCAATGACATACATAACATCCCTTAATCGAGCCCTCGAGGCCTTAAAAATACCTTAAGAATAGTTCGGGATTGAATTGGAAACAATCGAAAAGTTTATGAAAAATTTAGGAAAATTGAACTGTAGGGGTCAGACGGCTGAGACACACGCTTGTGTCTAAGGGCATGTAACAATCGAAATAGGGACACACAACCGTGTCACAGCCCGTGTCCTCACCCGTGTAACTTTCTAAGTTGGGTCACATGGCCAAGTGACGCGCCCGTGTTCCAGGCTGTGTGCTAGGCCATGCAATAGCCTAACCTGCATGCTTTAAAACCTACAGGGGTGGAAACACGAAAATATACACACTTTTTCATGCCTTTTTTAACTCAAATTCATGCAAATTCGTAGTAATTCTTGTCGAAAAATATATAATAATTATAAAATAATTTAATTGTAATTAAATTATTAAAATATTTAATTTTAATTAATTTTATAATAAATTTTGATTAATTTCGATAGATTTGCACAAATGGCAAAAATTAGCTCGATAGACACTACTAGAAGCCCGAAACTGAGAAGCAATTTTTAAAGCATCAAGGCGATTAATTTTTCATCCGAAGACGGTCCAAATTATGAATAATAATTCATAATATAATTAATTTTAATTTTAATCCAACTTATTTTGTGTTAAATAATTATTATTAATTAATTATGAAAAGAGACCTAGTTGAGCTGAACTGAGAAAACTGATCCAACTAAGCACTAGGCTGCCCAAAACCATCCCACATCTTGACCCAATCAGCTTGTTTGGATGATTATTTGGTTTGCAAAACAACCCTTGAAGACTCATTCAATTTGCATTTAAACCCCTCCACTTATCATGCCTTCCTAGATTTGCCCCTACCTTAAAATAGCAAGTTTGAAACCTTCAAACTTACCACTTGTGTGGTCGGCCATGGGGGGACTCTATGGTTGCTGATTTTTGCTATTTTATCAGCCCACTCAACTTATAAATCCCCCCTTGGCTGCTCATTTCAAACACATCTCAAACCCATTCACTTTTCACATCTCTCTCACTTTTCTCTCTTCATTGTTCTTCATTTTCTTCCCCATTCCCTTGCCAATTTCACCACTTGGAAATGAGTCATTCAACCACCATTTGGAGCAGCATTCAAGTTTTAATGGAAGCCTTGATTCAACAAGAACAAGCGAAGAAAGAGGAGTATGGCAAACTAGTCAAGGCTTGGAGAAACACCAGATTTGATTCTTGTTCCTTATCCTTTTTAATTTTATTTTTGTTGTTATGAACATGCCCATGAATATTTCTGATGTTGATATGTTTAATTTAATTAATATAGCTTAAATTTTAAGTCGTGTTAGGTTGATTGCATTTTTTTCACTTAATTTATTAAAATTGTGTTTGTGTTTTTATAAGCCTTGGTAAGATGTTTGATTAAGTAAAACATTGACTAAGTTATTCTTGCATTACAATTGTAAGGTAACTAATGAATTAATTATTTAAACAGATTGAAATTGTATTTAATTGACACAATACTTAATTAGTGCATGTTTAATCATCTAAGGTAGCTGAGGGTTAAATTAGCAACGGTATCTAACTATACATTAGTCTTGCATAACTTGCAAGATTATTGTGATTAAACTATTTCAAGGTAGAAATACATTGTTACCTCACGTAATCTTTTATGTGCTTTTGAGAGTGAATTAATTGTTTGAATTGGCATAGATATATTTACAAGAGATTATTTTAATTTCATAAGTATGTATGTGCATTAACACATTTGCTTATTAAAATTTGTTTAATCGGTTGAATTGACATAGATATATATTCAAGAGATAAATTGTAACAGCCCATTTTAAACCTTAATCGGAACAGTGGTTTCGGGACCACAAATTCGAGTAAAAAAAATATTTTAGTATTATTCTTGGTGTTTACAGTATGTGAGTTAATATGTGTGAAATTTTCGTGTGAAAATTTTATCGTTTGTGAGCTCAATTTTATAAAAGGACTTAATTGCGTTAAATGTAAAAGTAGCATGCTATAAGTTAAAAGTTTCTAAAAGCTATGGAACTTAAAAGTTAGGGTCATGTGATAAATGGACCATTAATTAGTTAGTGGCAATATTGGTTTGGCATTCTTGAAATATTGAATTTGAAATAAGGTTATTTGAGTAATTTATGAATATATGTTAATATATTAATAAAAAAAAGTTAAATTATCATCTTTCATGGTTCTTTCAACCGAAAATGAGAAAAGAAAAAGGTTCATGGAAGCCATTAGGGTTCGGCAACTTCAAGCTTTAATTAGTAAGTGATTTTGACTCGGTTTTTGATAATTTTTATATTTTTGAGATCATTGCTTCGAATGCTAGTAAACCCATGCTTCAATTTTTGGAATTTATGTTGATTTTGTGTTTTGCCATTGTTGAAAGTTTGATGATTTTTGTGTTTAATGATGAAAAATAAATATGTATTAATAGATTTTTCATGTTTTGGTTAAATAATGATTCTGTTGATGAATGTGTTTTCAGTTGTGGCTTAATTGGATAAGCTAAGTGATGAATAAATCATTGCTTGTATAATTGGATTTATAGGTGCATTTACGAAAACAAGAATATTCATGAATTATAGTTGATTTGTTAATTGTTAAGTTATGTTTAAAGTGTTTAGTTAATATGACTATTTGGTTATGAAATTGGTATAAAATATTTTTTTTATATAATTTGCTAGCCGAATAGATGAAAAACAATTTGGTTTTGAAAATCATATTTTAGCATGATTCATAGCATGTGAACTTGACATATTTCTATTCGGCATTGGTACTTAGTAAATGACTATTAATAGTTAAATGAGTGGTGCATGAATTATTTTTAAATACAATAGAGATTCGGTCATTTGGTAATGCTTGTATGTACTTGTATATTTTTGTCTAATAATCCGTGTGGAATAACTTGACCATTCAGTAATGGTTGCTAATATTTCATGTTTGGATGTATTAATGTATGTGCATTATATGTCTTTGAATCAAGTTGTAAATAAATATATATATGTTACCGAATTGAATTGAGCTTTGGAGAATTTGTTTGAGTGTGAAATAAATTGAATAAATGGGCTACTAAGGCCCAAGGTAAATTCGGTCTAACACGGGTTTGATGAGATTTTGTGTATTTTGTGCTATTTGGAAATAGGGACTAATTTGTGAAAATGTGAAATATTAGGGCTAATGTGCAAATTACCCTTTTATGTGTTTTTGGGCTTAATTTGAGTATATGTGAGATTAAATAAGTTTAATTTATATTAATTTAGATCAAGAAAGAGAAATCGAATTGGATCGGAAGAAAAAATCTAAATTTTTCAAATAGCCGTCCGGTTCGTTCGTCTTCGTCCGTGGTAAGTTTTAAGTAGTCACCTTTAGTATATAATTGATGATGCCTTGATATGTATACATTAGATGGATTGTGACCTTTTGGTTCTACTTGAATTAAGTTGTATGATAAATAATTTATGTATATGACATATAGTTGAATGGTCACTATGGGTTAAGCTTGAATGGTGAAATGGATATGTGATATTTATGTATCACTTTTGAACTGAAATGTAAATGATGATGTTCATATGGAGCTTGTATCCGAATGTAGCAAATGACTACTAATGTGATATGTTGAATGAGATGTGTTAATATATGATTAAATATGCATGATATTTGATGTATATCCGGTTTATCCCTGAGCTTAATCTTGGTATTATATCCGGTTTATCCCACGTGCTTCGTCTTGATATTATATCTGGTTTTATCCATGAGCTTAGTCTTTGGTATTATATCCGGTTTATCCCGAGCTTAATCTTTGGTATTATATCCGAGTTTATCCCGTAGGCTTCGTGCTGGTATTATATCCGGGTTTATCCCGCAGGCTTCATGCTGGTATTATATCTGGGTTTTATCCCGCAGATTTCATGCTGGCATTATATCCGAGTTAAATCCTGCGGGCTTCGTGCTGGTATTATATCTGGGTTAAATCCTGCAGGCTTAGTGCTGGTATTATATTCGAGCATAGTCCCGCAGGTTTTGTGCTGGTGACTGGATTCGATTTTAAACCTAGTAGGCTTAACGCCGGTGATTCAAGTAAGATTATGAATTCGAAAGTTTGAGGTAAACTACTATTGATTATGTATGATACATTATGATAGTCAGGCATGTATTAGGTACTCGCATGTGAATTGATTTTTAAGGTGAATTATTAGTATCAAAGAATGATATATATATATGTGTGAATGATTACTATATCTACGAATAAGAGCATGACCTATTCGGTCGATGTCTGTCATTATATGAAAGTATATGACTTAAAATTTAATTGTACGAGCTTCCAGAGATATCCGAGTATCCTCTTTGTTTCTGAATGGTTCAACTGGTATTCTGAGAAGTAAATGAATATATAAATGTGCATCCGATCCAGGTATGTTGCAATGTTTATGAAATTGAGTAATGAAAGTGAATATGATTATGATCTATGGATATATAATTCAGGTACGTGTGTTTCGATTATGAAATTCAGAAATGAAAGGTGATTATGTTTCAAGTGATAATATGTGAAATATATGACACCAATGATGTGAATGTATAAATAAATGGTGTGATACATATATGTTTGTTATACGAATTGTGGTCCTATATTTTGAGCATGGGAATTATGAAATGAGAAACATGGTTTTGGGAAATGGAAAGTAATATATATGTGTAATATAATATGTGATTTATAAGAAAATGAAATGTGAATATGTGCTCTATATATATATGAAATTGAAATGTAGCCAAATGGATAAGTTAAATATGAAGTGGTTAGTGAACCATTACATGTTTTGGTTATTCATGTAATGATTATGTGCAAACTTGATTTATATGATTGAGTTAATGATTGTCTTTCGAATGTGAAAACGTGATATATATATATATATTCATTGATAAATAAGATAAGAGAAGCTACTTAATGTGGTTATATGAATTTACGAGTACAAGATTGTATAAGTGATTGATGTTTGTTAAATTTGGTTTAATGATAATGATTTGTAAATATCATTGAAATGATTTATTTGCTTATGACTTACTAAGCTTTCTAAGCTTACTCTGTGTGTTTTTCTTATGTTCATAGAGTTTCGGAGACTTGCTCGGGTTGGAAGTCGTTGGAGACAACATCACACTATCTAGTTATCACTTCGGTAATTAAAAGCTTTAAGTTTTTGGTTATGTGACATGTATAGGCTAAATTCAATGTGGTTCATTTTGATTTGTATATGTAGCCATGCGAGAATGGCTTGTTAATGATGTTAATGTTTCTGTATATTCAGGCATGGTATAAGCTTATTTTTGAGAAATATGTCTTCATGGTATGAATGAATGTGTGAAAATTTTAAATTATATGCAAGATCTATCTTTTGAATGTGAATGAATATTAAAATATAAGTCCGGTAATACCTCGAACCCTATTTCGGCTTCGGATACGGGTAAGGGGTGCTACATAAATGGATTTGGGTAGGTTAGTATGTTCATAAGTTAGGAAATTACCGAGTTGCCATGAGTTTATTCGTAACAACATGAGCATGAGTTTAATAATTCTAAGTTAGGAAATGTAATTAATCTGACACAATTATGTCATCTTAATTAAAATCATCTTTTGAAATCATTCATTGGAACTTTTATTTTATTTTTTTTACTTAGTTAAAAATCTTAGTTTTTAATCACCTACTCAAATCAAAATATTTTTCTTCACCAAAGTGTTTTTAATTACATTCATAAATGATTCTTTTCACAGTCACTATAGGTACGATAACTTAACATTTATTTGTCACTTAATTACTTGTTGCAATTGTGTACACTTGCACATTTTCGTCGTTCTAAGTTTTTGGCATCGTTACCGGGGATTGTTTTAAAAGACATTATTAGTGAAATTGTTAATTTTGCATTTTTGTCTAATTTTTGTTAAATTTTAATTCCATTTTTTTTGTGTTTGTTTTAGGTGTTTATGAGTATTGATCAAATTATTGACTTAGTCTTCGTAGACCCTGAAATTGAAAGGACTTTCTAACAAAGAAGAAGACAAGCGAACCAGAGAAGGACCGAAAATATGAATTTCAAAAATCAAAACCAAAATCTAGGAGGAATATTCGCTTATAATACTCACAATCCAATCATTGTTGCTGATGACAGAAGCTGTGCCATTCGTCTATATGCCATTCCACTATTCAATGAGCTCAATCCAAGTATTAAGAGACCTGAAATCAAGGCACAACAATTCGAGCTGAAGCCGATCATGTTCCAAATGTTGCAAAATATGTGTCAATTTAGTGGGATTCCTACTGAAGATCCACATCTTCATTTTTGACTATTCATGGAAATGAGTGACTCATTTAATCTAGTCGGGGTGACCGAGGATGCCTTGAGATTGTGACAGCCTAAAATAGACCCTAGCCGGAATGTGGTTTCGGGACCACAAAACCGAGGCATAACAATAATTTAAAATTTATTTCGATGCCTATAATATGTGTGTATTCATGTATGACATTTTTTGATGATTGATTTAGTGTTATAAAGGTGAATTCCACTAGAAAGGACTTAGTAGTGAACTTTGAAAATACGATAGGGAAAGGGGTGATGACTAATTAAAGCATGCATGCAAAATAATGGACTTGCATGTCAAATTCCCCTTTTACAAGTGATGGCCGCCATGACAAAGAGATATGGGTTAAACATGTCATGAAACATGTTTTGTTGGGCATTAGGGAGAAATAGTAAACAAATAAGCATGGGTAAGAAAAGAATGAAAAAAAAAATGTGTGTGAGAGTAGCATACCCCATTGCCGTGCAACCAAGAAGAGAAAACAAAAAATTTGTTCATGCTTGCTCTCTCCCTTTTGGCCGAAAATACTAAGAGGAAGAAGGATTTTTGCTTCATTTCCTTTGTTTAGAAGAGATCTAGAAGGTGATTTGGCTAAATTTGCATCAAGATTAAGGTATGTATGAGGTTGTGTTGGGAGTTTCATGCATGTTTTGGTTGCTAACTTGATGTGCATGTTAGCCATGGCTCAAATCTTTGTTATGCCATGGAAATGGTATTTGGCCAAAGTTGTTATAGTGATAAAGCCATTGCATGCTAAGTGTGAAGCTTGATGATGATGCATGCAATGATGGATTGTCTACTCTTGAGTAAGATTTTGAGTTTTTTGTTTTATCATGATTGAAGTAGAAAAGGAGCATGATTGTCATATTCGGCCATGATGCATTCATGAGCATGGTTCATGCTTCTTGCATGTTAGTTAAAATTTGTATTTTTGGATGGCTATGGACACCTTGAAATTCGGCCATGCTCATATTGTATATATATGTTTGCACATGATGTTTTGGCTATGAAGTAAGTGATGAATATATTGGTTTAAAGAAGAAGATGTGGAAGAATGCTTGTGAAATTGCAAGCACAATTCGGCCTAGCACACACATAAGTGCTTGATGCTATATTATAAGTTTTGGGCCACAATGTGCAAAGCATTAACTAGTAAAATGCATGCTGTTTTTGTGAGGTATTAAGTGCAAAATTGGCCTCAACATGTACATGAATATTCGGCCTTGGGTAGCCTATTGAAGGCTTTAGCTTTTCCTTGATGCTCAAATAAATTGTATTGAATTGCTTGATGTAGTATAAAATGTGCATGACCATTGTGTATTCAAGCTAAAGAGTGGCCATATGACCATTTAAAATCCTTGTCATATTCGGCCATAAGCAAGCACAATGAGGTTTTAATAAATTGAATTTGTTTGAATTAGCTCAAGAGCTAAGAGGGCCACAATTGGACAAGGGGAAGGAAAAGGTGATCGAATAGCTGAAAAAGCCGTTCGACAACATCCGAGGTAAGTCCTCAAGAAGTGACCTTACTTGAATTATGTGAGATGAAGTATGGATGTGTATGATTATTGATTTATGTGTGTATGAGAAATTGAATGATACCCGGGCTAAGTCCCGAAGGCGAATATGCTTGTGAATATATGTGCGTTTGAGCCTTAGTAACGAAAATGAAATATGTATGTCCAATGATTATTGATGTATGTGTACATGAGAAATTGAATAATATCCGGGCTAAGCCCCGAAGACAATTATGCTGGAAATTATATCCGGGTTAAGACCCGAAGGCAATTGTGCTAGTGGCTATATCCGGGCTAAGACCCGAAGGCATTTGTGCGAGTTATTCTATCCGGGCTAAGACCCGAAGGCATTTGTGCACGTGATTATATCCGGTTATATTCCGAAGAATCTTGGGCTGGAGGTGAGTGTTGGTTGCTGTAATGAATTCAATTAGTACACTCGAAAAGCCCAAAGGATAAGGTACGTTATATGTGCATTGGAAAGTCGACATGTTTGAGCAACATTCGCTCAATCGACTAATGAATTTCAGTTATTGAATTGATTGATACTTTGTGAAATTATATAATGATGAAGTGTGAAGTAAGAATGTGTATAAATGAAATGATGCATTTGGCTATGTGAATGTATTGCTGTAATTAGAGTTGATTATATTCCTTGAGACTTACTAAGCATAAAAATGCTTACCCCGTTGCTTTGGCTCTCAGTTTTCTAGATTTCGCTTGAAGCAATCGGATTTGGGATCGTTGAAGTCGAAGTCATCCACACTATCAAGCCTCCATTTTGGTATAAATTTTTGGTTGAACTTGAAATGGCATGTATAGGACTACCCCTTGTTTGTTAAATATGTTGTGATGTATATATGTACGGCCATGCGAAAATGGCTCGAAAAAGGAAGCATGAACTTAGACTAATTGTGGTTTGTATGTATATATTTGGTGTCATGATGTGGCTATGGCTTGGAAATGGGAATGTTGGTCATATGATCAGCCATTGGCATGGTTAAAATGATCATATATGAACCTATGTATGGCAAGACTAGTTGGTTCATGGAGACTACCAAATAGGTAAGACCTACCTTAAAACAGATGCTGCCAGCTGCAGTGACGTGAATGTGAAAAATCACCAAAATTCGTAGGAATGGAATTAAATAGTGAATAAGCTATGTAAATGAACCTTGATGAGTCTATTTTCATATGGAAGAAACGAAATGGTCATAGGAGTTACATGTTAAGAGATATTAAAGCTATTGTGAGACAGGGCCAGAACGGTTTCTGGGTTCCCTGTCGCAACTTTAAAATTTACTATAAATTATCCAAAAATAATTAGGAGACATACCTTATATGTACAGATTCCATTTTGAGTCTAGTTTCATTAGAAACAAACGGCACCAGCATTAAAGCCCTGTACAGAGAGATATTCAAGTTATACCGCGCGAAGGTCAGAGCAGTCGATCCCTGTAACATGGGTGACTTTAACTAATAAACTGTACCAATTTGCCCGACCAAAAATTCTAGAAATAAATCCATGGATGGATATATGAGTCTAAATTAAGGGAAAATTTACGAAACCAGTTTCCGAGTTTTGAAACTCGAGATATGATTTTTAAGGTGACAGTGACGCAGTTTTCCAGCCTGACTGGAAATGTCAAATGGATGGGCAAAACAAGTGAACTTGGCTTGTTAACCCCTCGTGTCCGACACCGGCGATGGCCTCGGGTTCGGGGTGTTACAATTTTATTGGTATCAGAGCCACGGTTTAGTCGATTCTAGGACTACCGTGATGTGTTTGGGGTCTAGCTATACATGCCATTAAATGATGAATCGATAGTGTGGTGATTTCGACAATTTGACTTTGTGTTTGTTTATAGCAATGGATCCGATCCCAACCGAAGCGATAGCTGATGATGTGGAGAGTGTGGCGCTGCTCCGCGCAAGGGACAGCCGGCGGACTCTCAACCTATGGCCAGCAATCCTAATGACGAGGCTAGGCAAGCCTTTTATAGTGTGATGAGCGAATGGTTTAATCAATACATTCGAACCAACACGGTACATTCCACAACCTCCATTCCCGACAAATGCAACCCCGCCCTACAATACCTCCGGTGGTGACCAAATAAGGTCAAGTAAGCCCCATCGATAGGATTGAAAACATGGGGCCACTGAATTTAAGGCTACGGATGATGATGATGCCGAAGCGAGCTGAATTTTGGTTAGATAACACTATCCGGGTGCTTGATGAGCTATCCTGTACACCGATGAGTGCTTAAAGTGTACCATCTCCTTGCTACGCGAGTCCGCCTACTATTGGTGGAGTACTCGACTTACGTGGTGCCTAGAGAGCAAGTGACTTGGGAATTCTTTCAAACCGAGTTAGAAAAAAGTATATCGATCGAGATTCATCGACCAAAAGCGGAGGAATTTCTTGATCTTAAGCAAGGTTCTATGTCCGTTACCGACTACGACGAAAGTTTGTGAGGCTTAGCCGTGCTGCGAGAATGCATTTCGTCCGAAGCTATTATGTGTAAAGCGCCGAGGATGGGCTGAATGATGATATAAGGATGTTTGTTGGCATTCTCGAGATCGAGAGTTCGTAGTACTTGTTGAGCGAGCTTGTAAAGCCGAAGAGCTTAGAAAGGAGAAACAAAAAGCTGATGTGGGAACTGGAGAATTCCGAAAGAGGTCCTCGGGAAAGTCTCTTCAACAAGCATCGAAGAGATTTCGAGATGATGCGAGCCGGTCTAGAGCGTTTGGGCTTTTCTAGACGAGGACGCGATCGACCCCCTGTGACCACACGAGTCACCTCGATCGCCGGTGGTGGAAATGATCGCCGAGAGAGGGCGGAGTGTCCACATTGTGGCAAATGGCATTCGGGGAGCTGTTGGTTTCGTGATCGCTCCTGCTATAAGTGTGGATCGGCCGACCACTTTATGAAGGATTGCCGAGGATGCATGAGCAGAATGTAAGTCGAGTGCAAACCCGGGTGCTACCCTTTGCTCGAGGTAGGCCACCTAGAAATATGGGCAATGTCGTTGGCGGTCGAGAGGATCTAGAGATGCTACCATCGGATCGAGGCTCGTGCTCTGCTAGGACTTATGCCATCTGCGCGCGCTTGAGGATCTTGCCTCTCCGGATGTTATTACGGTACTTTCACTCTTTTCAATACAAATGTGATTGCTTTGATTGACCACGGTTCTACTCATTCATATATATGTGAAACCTTAGCATCCGATAAGACTTTGCCCATTGAGTCTCTTGAGTTTGTAATTCGGTGTCAAACCCTTGGGTCATTACGTGCTTGTCAACAAAGTGTGCAAGAAAAGTCCCCTAGTGTTCGAGGTTCTTGTTTTCGGCGGACTTGATGCTTTTGCCGTTCGATGAGTTCGATGTTATTCTTGGTTTGGATTGGTTGACCATGCACGATGCGGTTGTAAATTGCAAGAGCAAGACTATCGATTTGAGGTCGCGAATAATGAAATAATTCGGGTTGAGTCCACGGACTTAAAGGGTTGCCGGTGTAATATCGCGATGTTGGCCCGAAATATGTAAGAAAAGGGTGCGAAGCGTACCTTGCGTCGTGCTTTCGATGACAAGGAATCGGAGAAGAAACCCGAATCTGTGCCCGTGGTTTGTGAATACCGGATGTTTTCCCGAAGAATTGCGGGTTTACCACCTATTCGGGAATAGAATTTGGCATCGAATTGGTACCGGTACCACTCCAATTTCGATAGCTCCGTGTCGTATGGCACCAATGGAATTAAAGGAGTTGAAAGCTCAATTGCAAGAATTGGTGGATAGAGGTTTTGCTCGCTTGAGTTTTTCACCTTGGGGTGCGCCGGTGTTGTTCGTGAAGAAGAAGGATGGAACCATGCGATTGTGCATCGACTATCGTCGACAATAAAGCGGCGATAAAGAACAAATATCCGTTGCCACGTATTGATGACTTGTTCGATCAACTGAAGGGAGCCTCGGTGTTCTCGAAAATAGATTTGAGATCGGGCTACTATCAATTGCGAATCCGAGATTGGACGTGCCCAAGAGCGCCTTGAGCGAGATATGGTCACTATGAGTTCCTAGTGATGCCGTTTGGGCTCACTAATGCCCTACGGTATTTATGGATTTAATGAATCGGATCTTTAGACCATATTTGGATCGATTCGTAGTCGTGTTCATTGATGACATCTTGGTCTATTCAAGAAATGAGACCGAACATCTTTGAACACTGCGGTTAATCTTGCAAACTTTACGGGATAAGCAATTATATGCTAAGTTTAGCAAGTGTGAGTTACGGTTAAGAGGTTAGCTTCTTGGGTCATGTGGTATCTGCCGGTATTGAGTCGACTCGAATAAAATTTCAGCCATACTTAATTGGAAGCCTCAGAAATATTCTTGAGGTTCGGAGCTTTTTGGGGCTTCTTAGGTTATTACCGACGATTTGTAAAGGCTTCTCAACGATAGCCACGCCGATGATGGCTACTCCAAAAGGACGTTAAGTTCGAATGGACGGAGAAATGCCAAAAAGTTTCGATCAACTGAAAACTTATTTGGTGAAGCCCCAATTCTAGTGCAACCCGAGTCCAAGCAAGGAGTTTGTCATCTATAGCGACGCCTCTCTACTTGGGTTAGGTTGCGTATTAATGCAAGAAGGTCGAGTTGTGGCCTGTCGTCGAGGCAATTAAAGCCACATGAGAAAAATTATCCGACTCATGATCTCGAATTGGCGCCATCGTATTCGCCTTAAAGATTTGGCGACATTACTTATTTGGTGAAAGGTGCCATGTATACTCGGATCACAAAAGTCTCAAATATTTGATGACCCAAAGAGACTTAAATCTGCGACAAAGGCGTTGGCTCGAGCTATTAAAGGATTATGAGTGATCATTGACTATCACGGGAAAGGCGAATGTGGTTGCGGATGCCTTGAGTCGTAAATCGTTATTCACTTCTGACGATGAATGTGCACTTGTCTGTCCGATCCGACGGTGTGTTAGTGGCTGAATTGAAAGCCAAACCATTATTGACACACCAAATTCGAGAAGCTCGAGAAAGTCGACGACGAGTTGGTTGCAAAGCGGGCTGCGTGTGTTCGAACAAGGGCTCGGAGTTTCAAATCGACGATGACGATTGTTTGAGGTTCAAAAGTCGTCTGTGTGTCCCAAAGAATTGAACTCATTTCGATAATTTTGAATGAAGCCCATTGTAGCGAATGGCAATCCACCGGGAGTATGAAGATGTACAATGATTTGAAACGTCGGTTTTGGTGGCATGGTATGAAGCGAGACATCTCCGACTTTGTTTGAGATGTTTAATATGTCAACAAGTGAAAGCGGAACATCGGTGCCTTCAAGATTACTTGACCAATCACGATACCCAGTGGAAATGGGATCGAGTCACAATGGACTTTGTATCCGGACTGCCATTGTCGACAAGTAAGAAGGATGCGGTTTGGGCCGTGGTAGATCGATTGACTAAGTCGGCCCACTTTATCCCGTCGTCTGAGTTTTTCAATGGACAAACTAGCCGAATTATGCGTTTCTCGGTTGTGAGATTACACGGGTGCCTATTTCCATCGTGTCGGATAGAGATCCGAGATTTACCTCGCGATTTTGGAAAAAGTTGCAAGAAGCTTTGGGTACCAAGTTGCATTTCAGCACCGCCTTTCACCCCAAACCGATGGTCAATCCGGCGGATAATTCGGATACTTGAGGATATGTTAAGATGTTGCGTCCTCGAGTTTAGTGGTTCATGGGAGCGGTATTTGCCGTTGATTGAATTCGCTTACAACAACGACTTTCAATCAAGTATTAAGATGGCACCCTACGAGGCCTTGTATGGTCGTAAATGCCGTACACCATTGTTTTGGGTGAGCTCGGTGAAAGCAAGATTTTCGGGTGGATTTGATTAGGGATCTGAGCAGAAAGTGAAAGTAATCCGTGAAAGTCGAAGATAGCCTCCGATCGTCGAAGTCGTGCGCGGATCTGAAGCGTAAGGATATCGAGTATCGGTGGGTGATAAAGTGTTTCTCAAGGTATCGCCTTGGAAAAGGATACTCGAGTTGGTAGTAAGGGCAAGTTGAGCCGAGGTTCATTGGGCCATATGAGATATCGAGCGAGTCGGTCCGGTGGCATATCGCTTGATTTTGCCCCCGAACTCAAAAAGGTTCACGATGTCTTTCACGTTTCGATGCTTGACGCTATAGATCCGATCCATCGCGTGATTAGTCCATCGAAATTGAAATTCAAGCTAATATGAGTTATGAGGAAGAACCGATTCGTATCCTATCACGAGAAGTGAAAGAGTTGCGAAACAAGCGGGTTCCGCTAGTGAAAGTGTTATGGCTCAAGCACGGGATAGAAGAAGCTACTTGGGAGACCGAGAACTCTATGAAAGAGCGATATCCAAACCTATTTACGGGTAAGATTTTGGGACGAAAATTTCTTAAGAGGGGAGAGTTGTGACAGCCAAAATAGACCCTAGCCGGAATGTGGTTTGGGACCACAAAACCGAGGCATAACAATAATTTAAAATTTATTTCGATGCCTATAATATGTGTGTATTCATGTATGACATTTTTGATGATTGATTTAGTGTTATAAAGGTGAATTCCACTAGAAAGGACTTAGTAGTGAACTTTGAAAATACGATAGGGAAAGGGTGATGACTAATTAAAGCATGCATGCAAAATAATGGACTTGCATGTCAAATTCCCCTTTTACAAGTGATGGCCGCCATGACAAAGAGATATGGGTTAAACATGTCATGAAACATGTTTTGTTGGGCATTAGGGAGAAATAGTAAACAAATAAGCATGGGTAAGAAAAGAATGAAAAAAAAAAATGTGTGTGAGAGTAGCATACCCCATTGCCGTGCAACCAAGAAGAAAACAAAAAATTTGTTCATGCTTGCTCTCTCCCTTTTGGCGAAAATACTAAGAGGAAGAAGGGATTTTGCTTCATTTCCTTTGTTTAGAAGAGATCTAGAAGGTGATTTGGCTAAATTTGCATCAAGATTAAGGTATGTATGAGGTTGTGTTGGGAGTTTCATGCATGTTTTGGTTGCTAACTTGATGTGCATGTTAGCCATGGCTCAAATCTTTGTTATGCCATGGAAATGGTATTTGGCCAAAGTTGTTATAGTGATAAAGCCATTGCATGCTAAGTGTGAAGCTTGATGATGATGCATGCAATGATGGATTGTCTACTCTTGAGTAAGATTTTGAGTTTTTTTTGTTTTATCATGATTGAAGTAGAAAAGGAGCATGATTGTCATATTCGGCCATGATGCATTCATGAGCATGGTTCATGCTTCTTGCATGTTAGTTAAAATTTGTATTTTGGATGGCTATGGACACCTTGAAATTGACCATGCTCATATTGTATATATATGTTTGCACATGATGTTTTGGCTATGAAGTAAGTGATGAATATATTGGTTTAAAGAAGAAGATGTGGAAGAATGCTTGTGAAATTGCAAGCACAATTGACCTAGCACACACATAAGTGCTTGATGCTATATTATAAGTTTTGGGCCACAATGTGCAAAGCATTAACTAGTAAAATGCATGCTGTTTTTGTGAGGTATTAAGTGCAAAATTGGCCTCAACATGTACATGAATATTCGGCCTTGGGTAGCCTATTGAAGGCTTTAGCTTTTCCTTGATGCTCAAATAAATTGTATTGAATTGCTTGATGTAGTATAAAATGTGCATGACCATTGTGTATTCAAGCTAAAGAGTGGCCATATGACCATTTAAAATCCTTGTCATATTCGCCATAAGCAAGCACAATGAGGTTTTAATAAATTGAATTTGTTTGAATTAGCTCAAGAGCTAAGAGGGCCACAATTGGACAAGGGAAGGAAAAGGTGATCGAATAGCTGAAAAAGCCGTTCGACAACATCCGAGGTAAGTCCTCAAGAAGTGACCTTACTTGAATTATGTGAGATGAAGTATGGATGTGTATGATTATTGATTTATGTGTGTATGAGAAATTGAATGATACGGGCTAAGTCCCCGGCGAATATGCTTGTGAATATATGTGCGTTTGAGCCTTAGTGTGAAAATGAAATATGTATGTCCAATGATTATTGATGTATGTGTACATGAGAAATTGAATAATATCCGGGCTAAGCCCCGAAGACAATTATGCTGGAAATTATATCCGGGTTAAGACCCGAAGGCAATTGTGCTAGTGGCTATATCCGGGCTAAGACCCGAAGGCATTCGTGCGAGTTATTCTATCCGGGCTAAGACCCGAAGGCATTTGTGCACGTGATTATATCCGGTTATATTCCGAAGAATCTTGGGCTGGAGGTGAGTGTTGGTTGCTGTAATGAATTCAATTAGTACACTCGAAAAGCCCAAAGGATAAGGTACGTTATATGTGCATTGGAAAGTCGACATGTTTGAGCAACATTCGCTCAATCGACTAATGAATTTCAGTTATTGAATTGATTGATACTTTGTGAAATTATATAATGATGAAGTGTGAAGTAAGAATGTGTATAAATGAAATGATGCATTTGGCTATGTGAATGTATTGCTGTAATTAGAGTTGATTATATTCCTTGAGACTTACTAAGCATAAAAATGCTTACCCGTTGCTTTGGCTCTCGGTTTTCTAGATTTCGCTCAAGCAATCGGATTTGGGATCGTTGAAGTCGAAGTCATCCACACTATCAAGCCTCCATTTTGGTATAAATTTTGGTTGAACTTGAAATGGCATGTATAGGACTACCCTTGTTTGTTAAATATGTTGTGATGTATATATATACGGCCATGCGAAAATGGCTCGAAAAAGGAAGCATGAACTTAGACTAATTGTGGTTTGTATGTATATATTTGGTGTCATGATGTGGCTATGGCTTGGAAATGGGAATGTTGGTCATATGATCAGCCATTGGCATGGTTAAAATGATCATATATGAACCTATGTATGGCAAGACTAGTTGGTTCATGGAGACTACCAAATAGGTAAGACCTACCTTAAAACAGATGCTGCCAGCTGCAGTGACGTGAATGTGAAAAATCACCAAAATTCGTAGGAATGGAATTAAATAGTGAATAAGCTATGTAAATGAACCTTGATGAGTCTATTTTCATATGGAAGAAACGAAATGGTCATAGGAGTTACATGTTAAGAGATATTAAAGCTATTGTGAGACAGGGCCAGAACGGTTTCTGGGTTCCCTGTCGCAACTTTAAAATTTACTATAAATTATCCAAAAGAATTAGGAGACATACCTTATATGTACAGATTCCATTTTGAGTCTAGTTTCATTAGAAACAAACGGAACCAGCATTAAAGCCCTGTACAGAGAGATATTCAAGTTATACCGCGCGAAGGTCAGAGCAGTCGATCCCTGTAACATGGGTGACTTTAACTAATAAACTGTACCAATTTGCCCGACCAAAAATTCTAGAAATAAATCCATGGATGGATATATGAGTCTAAATTAAGGAAAATTTACGAAACCAGTTTCGAGTTTTGAAACTCGAGATATGATTTTAAGGTGACAGTGACGCAGTTTTCCAGCCTGACTGGAAATGTCAAATGGATGGGCAAAACAAGTGAACTTGGCTTGTTAACCCCTCCGACACGGCGTGTCCGACACCGTCTCTTTTCCAAGTGGAAACACATTGGAGCCCAAGTTCTTGTGGTTCAAGATAAGTTTGTTGTAGCTCAAGACAAAAAGGAAGTTCCACTGAGATTTGAAACTTTTGTATCAAAAAAAGTAGATTTAGTGATCCTTGATGAGTTAAACTCTAAATAGTTAGTTCTAATTATCTAACACCCTTGCCGGATGCAAAAAAATTTCCACAGAAGAGTTGTTCGGTTAAAGCTAAGATTCCACCATTTCCATATCCTCAACGATTCCAGAAGCAGCAACGGGATACTCAGTTGAAAGAAATTTTTTATGACGAGGTGGTTTTTAATGACTTCGATGATGCTAAATCCCTAAATGTAGTTGAAGACTATTCTACTATTTCCAAGATGGGATTACTGGCTTTTATAGAGCTGGGGCTTAATTTTGTAGATGATCCATTAGATACACATCTACAAGAGGATTCGCCAAGTGATGATGAAGACGAGGAATGTTAGGCTTTGTTAGAAGCTAAAAAGAAGGGATTCACTCAGGAAGTTCCACTAGAATCATTAGAGTTATTATCTCGGGAGTACATACAACCAATAGTGTTGATTGAAGAGCCAGCTAAATTGGAACTAAAGACTTTGCCTCCTCATTTGAAATATGATTATTTGGGTTTATCTTCATTTTTACCTATCATGATTTCAGTTGAGTTCACCAAGAATCAAGAAGAAGAGTCATTTATTTTTTTGGAAAAGCACAAGAAGGGTGTTAGATGGACTATTGCAGATATTCGAGTCACAGGTTGGAGGATTTGTAGAAATTACAGGAAGTTAAACAAGGTCTCTAGGAAATATTATTACGAGTTTCCTTTCCATAATAAGATGTTGGATAGATTTGATTGGAAAGAATATGATTACTCCTAGATGGTTATGGTTGATATGACAAATGGTCATTTAACACCACTATGGTCAATGACGATCTTGAATAAAATGGAAGAAGTTCTCTTCACTTTCTCTATCGTTATTTTATATTTTTAGTTTTTTTTTCTCGTTTGAATAAAATGGTAGATTTAAATAAAATTTTCTTTGGTTCATTACATTAACTAAAACTCTATCTAGGAGATTGGGACTTAAGCAGGACCATCTGTTACCCCTCTAGTCTTTCTTGGGAGTTTAATTTAATGTAATTTTTTGAAAAATATTTTCCTAAGTAGGCTGAAGAATTTAGGTATTTATTTTGTTAAATGATGGGTCAGCTTTTAACCCAAGCAATAATTTCTTTGAGTTTTTTTTAGTTTACTTTCAACACAAGAGCTTAGGATCCAAAAGAAGCTGTCATTGGGCTTAAGATACTGCTAGGAAGGAAAATATTCAACCCTTTTCCGCACAACCCTATAGCCCTTACCTTGCTTCACTACCACTCTCAAGTAGCCCAATAGTTCACCTCATTTAACCCTTTAATGTTGCAACCCTTAACTCCTTTAATCACCACCCCAAACACCTTCATTCGAAGTCACCAATTACCGCACCTAAACTATCCTTAAAACCACCACCCTCTTCAACTCTAAACCTTACCCTCAGCTACTCACTCACCTGCTCAAAATTGAAACCACCTTTAATAGATTTCCTAAGCTCGACGCTGAGAGTCCCTTTATCTAGCACCATTCCAAGAAGTGAACAATTTGGTATAATGGTTATGCTGCAACACATTAGCTGCAACAACAAGATTTTTGGAGATACTAAAAAATATGGGATGATTCAATCAGAGATGCATTTAAAATATATATTTCATAACTTGTTTGATTTTGTGCCTAAATTTCTAGACTTTATACTCGAACCATGGAATCCAATGTCAAGGAAGGAAAAAGATGAGTTAGATTTTGAGGGATTTGCAAATAAATAAAAAGGGGGGGTCTTTACTTTATTTCATTTTCTTTCCTAGGTTATTTAATGATTTAGGATTAGGTGCTATTGAGATTTTTATTTTCGCATAATAAAATAAGAGGTGGAAATCATAAATAAAAATGAACAAGTTGTAAAGTACAAAGTGTGGCAATAGATATATACATGTCTAGGATTGGATCTAGAGAGAGCTTGATACATAAGTAGTCAAATTAACTCACCTCCTTTTTTCTAGAATCCTACCTTGTGTATAGTATCTATTCACTTCTAACAGTGAGGACATTGTTCAAAAATTATTTCCTCTTAGAATAAAATTTTCTTTTAGTTATGATTAGGATATATTTTGTTCAAAAATTTGAAATTTTGTTAAGTATGCTAAACTTTAGCATGAATAAAATTATATTATTTCAATAATTGCTGTGTTGGTTAAATTATGACATAAATTTATTATTAATAATGCATGCAAATCATACCATAAAATTTTTAATTCCTTAAGAAAGTTAGGCATGCATGAAAGTTTAAGTCTCTATAACTGACTTAGTAGTTTCTTGAAGCGAACTCCTAGGAAGCATGGAATGTTGAAAATGATTTAGACAACTTTTTTTTGGACCGTTTGAGCCTTTCAAGCCAACCTTGATGAAATTTTATCCCTTGAAACCCAACTTTGAGACTATATGGCTTAATTTTATTTGAAAACTTGCAATATTTAGCCATCACTTTTCTCTTAATTATCTTTAAATTGTCCCAAACACTAGACTCAGTACTATTCAGAACATTCTTTGAAAATAAGTTTTGGGGAGTTGAAAAGAAGTATCAAATGCTAAAATAAATTGTAGCACATACAAAAAAATGCTCGTGAGAAAAAAAAGAAAAGAAAAGAAAAAGAAGAAAAGAGAGAAGATGATACATACTTGAAAGAAAATAGATGTACAAAGGAGCATGCGAGAGCAAAATAAGTTGGTGTATTGAAGGTAAATATTCGAAAGGTTCGATTAAGCTGAGCCTAGGGTTTTAATCCTAAATTTATCTATCTTTTACCTACCCTTAGCCTAGCCACATTACAACCTATTTAAAAGACCTATTGATCAAGTTTCTATGATACCTACATTAGTGGAGAGAAATTGCTATGCTCAACATATGAAGGCATAAATTAAACTTGATGATTGCATCTTAATCTTAAATAATGGAATAAAATCATATTGGTAGGGATTTAACATGTCTTTATTGAGTAAGCATTTAGTCTATTTTTTCTATCATAATAATAATTGAGATTAATTTGAATTATATGTATACTTAAGTAGCGTAAATCTCGAAATTCTTGTTCTTGAGCATAAATATACTAAATTCATAATTTTGGGAAGAATGTTGTTCTGAAGGAATTTTTCAAAGGTGTTTCTAAGAAATTATTTTCAATTTGTGCATACTCAAGATGAGAAATGAATTAAGTTTGGGGATGTGGAAAAACGAAAATATACACACTTTTTCATACCCTTTTTAACTCAAATTCATGCAAATTCGTAGTAATTCTTGTCAAAAAATATATAATAATTATAAAATAATTAAATTTTAATTAAATTATTAAAATAATTAATTTTAATTAATTTTATATTAAAATTTGATCATTTTCGACAGATTTGCACAAATGGCGAAACTTGGCTTGGTGGACACTACTAGAAGCGTAAAACCGAGAAGCGATTTTTGAAGCATCAAGGCAAATTAAGTTTTCAGCCGAAGATGGTCCAAATTATGAATATTAATTTATAATATAATTAATTTTAATTTTAATCCAATTTATTTTGGGTTAAATAATTATTGTTAATTAATTGTGAAAGGAGGAGGCCTAGTTGAGCTGAACTGAGAAAACCAATCCAATCGAGCACTGGGCTACCCAAAATCGTCCCACATGCCGACTCAATCTACTTGTTTGGATGATTATTTTGCTTGCAAAACAGCCCATGAAGACTCCTTGAATTTGCATTCAAACCTCGCCACTTATCATGCCTTCCTAAATTTGCCCCTACGTTAAAATAGCAAGTTTGAAGCCTTCAAACTTACCACATGTGTGGCCAGCCATGGGGGGGCTCTATGGCTTCTGATTTTTGCTATATTTATCAGCCTACTCAACCTATAAATACCCCTTGGCTGCTCATTTCAAACACATCTCAACCCCATTCATTCATCACTTCTCTCTCACTTTTCTCTCTTCATTGTTCTTCGTTTTCTTCCCCATTCCCTTACCGATTTCACCTCTTGAAAAAGAGTCATTCAACCGCCATTTGGAGTAGCATTCAAGTGTTCGTGGAAGCCTCTGTTCAACAAGAACAAATGGAGAAGGAAGAGCAGAGCAAACTAGTTAAGCCTCAGAGAAACACCGTATTTGATTCTTGTTCCTTATCCTTTTTAATTTTATTGTTGTTGTTATGAACATGCCCATGAGAATTTGTGATGTTGATATGTTTAATTTAATTAATATGGCTTAAATATAATTCGTGTTAGGTTGATTGCATTTTGTCCACTTAATTTATTAAAATTGTGTTTGTGTAGTTATAGGCCTTGGTAAGATGTTTGATTAAGTAAAACCATGACTAAATTATTCTTACATTACAATTGTATGGTAACTAATGAATTAATTATTTAAATGGATTGAAATTGTTTTTAATTGACACAATACTTAATTAGTGCAAGTTTAGTCATCTAAGATAGCTGAGTGTTTAAATTAGTAATGATATCTAACGATACATTAGCCTTGCATAACTTGCAAGATTATTGTGATTAAATTGTTTCAAGGTAGAAATACATTGTTACCTCACGTAGTCTTTTATGTGCTTATGAGATTTAATTAATTGTTTGAATTGGCATAGAGATATGTACAAGAGATTATTTTAATAAGTATGTATTCGCATAAACACATTTGCTTATTAAAATTTGTTTAATTGGTTGAATTGACATAAAGATATAATCAATAGATAAATGGGTTTGGATAGATAAGTATGTTCATAAGTTAGCAAATTACCAAGTTATTGTGAATTTATTCGTAACAACATGAACATGAATTTAATAATTCTAAGTTAAGAAATGTAATTAATCTAACACAATTCATCATCTTGATTAAAATCATCTTTTGAAATTGTGCATTGGAACTTTTTTTTATTTCTTTTTACTTAGTTAAAAATCTTAGTTTTTAGTCACCTATTCAAATCAAAATATTTTTCTTCATCAAAGTGTTTTTAATTGCATTTATAAATAATTCTTTTCACAATCCCTATAGGTACGATACCTTGACATTTACTTGTCACTTTAATACTTGTTGCGATTGTGTACACTTGTACATTTTCGTCATTCCCAGGGGACACACAAAGCACCTCAATTCTCAGGGGACACATTTTCATCACTTTAATTCTCAGGCCATGTGGACATGAATATGCCCAAAAATAAGCCATTTCAATCGCCAATTCAAGCAATCATCTAAAGGCCTTTATAAAACATATTCACAGCATCAAAATAAGACCAAAACCAACATGAAATGACGAATTCAAAAGTTCAAAACTATTCAACCAATATGCCATACAAGGCACCTCAAATACAAAAATAAAAACTTACGTAAACATGTATACATTACCACATATACATACCATTTTAATGTCCTAAAAACAACCAACCAGTGTGCTCTCCATAGCACCGCAATTATGTCCAAACATCAGTAACTAAAACATGTCAACATTGATTCTTTCCTAGCATATCAATTTAATTCAAAAAGATACCTATTTACAGGCTCAATAAAACACCTAATAACTTAGTTTTGTTTAGTGTCATATTGTACCATAACAACCTATATAGCCACATATACATGCCACTACCTAAGAGATACAAGAACTACCAACATCGATGGATAGTGTGAGCTAAAACTTCAATCTATCTAAATGTCAGTAACAACGATCTTCAAAACATTCCACAAGAACGAATAATATTATAGAGCTTAGTAAGAACATCTTATATCATTAAATTTAACAAAAATTGAATACAACTCATATATTACTCGATTCAAAATTATTGGAGTGTAAACAGGGGCATAAATGTGCATTTAGGGGTATCGATGTACAAACAAGGGCTTGTATGTGTAATTCAGGGGTACCGAACAGGGGCACGTATGTATAATTCATACAATAATTAACTATAAGAATTTAAGTTACATAAGTATAATGTGAAAATATAAATAGAAATTCAATTACATAATGAAATACTATGGACTTACATTGACAATTAGAGCGTGGAAATATGATCAAGCTAATCCATGATTTTCTCTTTTCCTCGATTTAGATCCGACTGAAATTTATTTTGATCTGAATGAATAATTCTATTCAATTAAGTGCTTCAATCAATCTCAAACATTCAATTCAATCCATATTTTATATTTATGCATATTTACCATTTGGCCTTAAACGTTTTACCTTTTCACAATTTAGTCTTCAAGCTTATAACCTAAAATTTAACCATTTTAATCAAATTTCATGCTAGCCAAACATGCAAGGGATCTTGAAACTATTCATATTTATCACATTTTCATAATAAAACCCTGTAATTTATATCTTTAACAATTTAATCCCTAATTCAAAAATTCAAGAAAAATCACTTAACAAAACTTGTTTATTTTTCAATAAAGACTTAAAATCTATCACTAAAAATCAAGAATCATGCAAGAACATTCATGGAAAAACCCTAAACCTTTAACAAATTTACAAATTGACCCTCGGGCTAGCTAGGTTAAGCTTAACCGATCCCGAAAACATAAAAATCATTAAAAACAAAGTTGGAATTCATACCATCCAAGTAAAACGACCTAGTCAAATGCTTAGCAAGCTTCTATGGTGTTTTTCTTCTTTTAATTTCGATGATGGTTGGTCAAATGAGAAAGATGATGTAATTTTGTCATTTAGTTTAATTCTTATTTATTAAATTACCATGATAACCTTTAAAATCTTTAATAATTTCATCAAAATCATGCCATGCAAATCCACTAACTTTATGAATGGTTTAATTACTACCTAAGTCCTTTCATTTTAAAATTTCATAGCTATTTGACACTTTTTACTAATAGAACTCTACTTTTGGACCTTTTTCGAATTAGTTCTTTTTATGTAATTAATCATGCAAATGTCAAAATTTCTTAACGAATTTTTTATACGACCTTACTAACATTCCATAAATATTAAAATAATAAAATATTAATTTATTCATTGAATTTTTGGTCTCAAAACCACTATTTCGAAGTCACTGAAAATGGGTTGTTACATATCTTAACTATATTTGTCTTAGTGTGGAAAGATCGAGGAAAAGTTCAAAAGATGTACATGTTCTTCATATGTTTCAAAAAAAGAAAAAAAGAAAGCTATATTTAAATGTCAAGCAAAAATAGAAAAATAAATACTCAAAGTATTGAGAATTATTGGACATATCTTTCAAAACTAAGTTTAGGGGGTAAAAACTGAAATAGCCCATTTTTTAGTGGTGTTGGAAATAGTGGTTTTGGGGCCACAAATCCGACAACTAAGTTCGTAAAGATTATTATTTGATATTTACATGTCAAATATGGTTTTAAAAAGGTTTTTGATATGGTAATTTATGTTATATGAATGGTTAATTAGGTTTAAGTGGTAAGACCCTAAAGTTTAGTGGTTTTAGAAAATGAGGTATCAAGACCTCGTTTCTATAAACAAAGTCGTAAATATTTTTATAAATATTTGTGGAGTGTTATTAAGGTTGTATTAAAGTTTCAATTAAGAAATTTTAACGTTTAAATGGTTAATTGAGCAAAAAGGTCTAAATCATAATAGTTAAAAAAGTTAATCACTATTAGATTAAAGGTGTTAATTGATTAAAGAAACATAATTGGATGACCTTAATGGGTAAATTTCCCATTCTTAAGATGGTAGACGATTTAAGTTTTAAATTCTTTTAATTTTATATGTTTTATAAGTTACTTTATTATTAAAATAAATAATAAAAAGTTTATAAAATAAGAAAACATAATGTTTTCTTCTTCATTTGTTTGTTCATCATGGAAAACACCATGAAAACATATTCAAGGATTGGCCATGGTTAAAGCTTTGCATGGTAAGTCATTTTCACCCATTTCTTTTAATTTTTATGTTTTTGATATCGTTGCAACTAAGTCCAGCTAGCCTGTACCTTCGTTTTTGAAACTGTTAAAGAATTTGAATGTTTCCATTGATGAATATTTGTGATTTTAGATGTTAAATTATGAATTTTATGTGTTAGTTGTTATTTATAAGTATTTTGTTAAGCGATTTTGATGAATGTAACGATTAGGGATTAAATTGTTGAAATAGTAAAAATACAAGGACTTGGCATGAAATTGTTACAAAAGTGGTCTGTAATGGATGCTATTAACATTCAGCTAGTATGAATTTCCAATCAAATTGGTTTATTTGCATGATTAGGACATAGGGACTAAATTGAATAAAAATGAAAAGTTAAGGGTAATTTTGTAAAAATTGTCAAAAATGACTAAATTACATAAAATGAATTGGTTTTACCATCTAAATTAATGATTAATGAATTGAATGAAATTATTAATTTAGATCAAGAACGAGTGGAAAATTGAGGAGAAAAGAAAATTACCAAATAGCCCTTGTACTTATTCATTGCTGCAATTTATCTAGGTAAGTTCGTATGAACTTTAATCACGTAAATGTAGATTAAATTGAATGTTTAATGTGTTTTTCTAATGTAAATGAATCAATATATATGTTATTATGCAAATTTATCATGTAAAAAATGATGGAAATCCAACGAAGTTACGATGATTATCGAGCCCCGTTTGAACCTTAGGAATATATTGGATACAAATGACATATCATTAGGGTTATTATGTTTAAGGTCCTGGTCTAGAATGTCCTACCGATGGCTGAGTTCTGGCATTTTTTGCAAATACTCGTCAGCTTGTGTGAACGACATCGTGTAGTTTAGATTCTGACCGTCAGCTTGTGTGAGCAGACCCACTTTATGGCTTGAGTGAGCAATTATGTAATGGAAAAGGAAAAGGAATGGTTTCGACCATATGTTTAAACACTTTGTGTAAGCTTTCCCACATATTCGATATCATTCTAAGTGGTTTAATGGGCCTAAAAATGGAAGGAACGATAAGTGTTCTGATGGACTATGTCATAAATCTATGGAAATGTATGAATTGAAAATGGACTATGAATGTATATCTATGTTTATGGATAGTATGAACTTAAAGACGTTATGCTCATGTAAATCTAGTTTATCTTATGATAATTCAATTAAGTTATGTGTTAATGCACTAACATGTGTTATTGATGATGCTTAGGCTTGTGCCAAGCTTATGGTTGGATTATATCATGCTTAATTGTAATGTTATACATTGAAATGGTAAGTGTCCAAATAGAAGTATGCTTATGTTCATGAAAAGGTGGTATGGATCAAAAGATGTATTTTCTAATGAAATGGTTTATCACGTGGTTGATGTTTATGCTTATATCTTGAATTATGCAAATGAAACAAGTAAGAAAAGGTAATGAAATGGTAAGTTCATAATTGAGATGTAATATGATGAAAAAAAGGATTGATGAGTTGAATGACACACTTATATGTGATAAATTTACGTATGTTATGGATGAATTAATCTATGTCATGAATAAATATACTAGTTCGTGATTTGATGTTATTATTTAAGTTTATTCTAAGTAAATGGGATGGAAAGTAAGTAAAGGAGTACTTCATAGTCTTAAGAAAATGTTAATAATAGTGTAATATGTCTTATAAAATCCTATTATGTTAGGAATGAAAAATATATATGATGTTGATAGACTTACTCATTTGTGAGTTGATGGTTATGTAGTTGATAAATCTTGAGGCATTGGTATAAGTTTATATTTAACTTATAAAGTTCATTGTTGAAATGAAATGTTATGTTTAAAGCTTATACGAGCTTACTAAGCATTCATTGCTTATGTAATTACTTTCCTTTACTTTTTAGATTATCAAAACCTTGATTATTTTGGAAACTCATTGGAGATTATCATACTATCCAACATAAATATTGGTAGTTTTGATGTGTTTGTAAAGGTTATAATGGCATGTATAGGTGGATTTGTGTTGGTATCTAATCGAATGCTAGTTGACAATATTGTCATGTATAACTTGTTTTGGTACCATTTGATGTTGGTTGGTTGGTTGGTTGTGTCATTTTGGTACTTATGAATGCCATACTAGTATGTGTTATGTTAGTTGATAAGTTTGGCATGTATGAGTTATTAATGTTGGTACACTTTTGGTACTTATGGTATCTTGTTGATGTTTGATATTATGGTTAGGTTGATACATGTCTTTAATAGCCAACTAGGTATGTGAATAAAGTATTTTCAATGTGGTTAAGTATGGTATGTTTGAGATGGAAATAAGGTAAATGTGGTTGAATGAAATACAATCAATTATGCATAAGTTTAGGTATGTTAGTTTGATTGTGGTTAAGGTGCCTATATGACATATTGGTTGAATAGAATTTGGTCATTTGAATTGGTCATTTTATGCATGTTTTGGTGTGCTTTGATGCCTTGGTTAAGAGTGAAAATAGCTTGTAGGTACATGCTTGAAGTGGGTGAAGGAAATGGTTTTATTTTGGCCAATTTCTTGTCCACACGGACTAAGACATAGGTGTGTGTCTCAGCCATGTGACACATGGTAATGTGACACGGCTGTGTGTCCCTTTTAGGTTTTAAAGGTTTCAAGTCATGCAGTTACATGGCCTAGCACACGACATGGCACACGGGTGTGTGGTTTGGCAGTGTGACCCAATTTATAGAGTTATACGGGCACACACACTAGTCGGAACATGATCGTGTGTCCCTATTTCAATTGTTACACAGACGCGTGTGTCAGCCGCGTGAGCCACACGATCGTCTGACCCTTATAGTTCAAATTTTCCAACATTTTCTTAAATGTTCTAAATGTTGTCAATTTAGTCTCGAATCATTTCTAAAGTGTTTCTAAGGCCTCGAGGGCTCGATTAAGGGATGTTATACATATATATGAATGAATTATGCCATGTTTATGTTGAGGTATTAAATGTATGTTTTAAAGTTGCGATCTTACGGTAATACTCTGTAACCTAATTCTGGCAATGGATACGGGTTAGGGGCGTTACAAAACCCATTAGCAGGAAGGATGTACCTCGGATTGATCCAAGACAAATATAGGGTTAAGATTACTGAACCTAAATATTCACTTCTCTTTATCCCTACCTTAAGCCTAGCATCATTACAACATGATAAAAGACCTATTGATTTGGATGATTATGCCAACTAGATTAGTGGAGAGGAAATGTTTAGTTCAACATATGAGGACCATTAATTAGACCTTGTGATTGCTTTGTTTGATTGATAAGGAAACTTTGATTGAATAGTGAAGCTTATGTATGATCATGAAAAGCATGTACTCTATGACTTATGCTAGCATTTTTTCGCACTTAGAATAAAATTTTAAAATAATTTTTTCATTCGAGCTACTTATCAATAAAAAGAATTTGTGAGCAAGTTTCTATTGATGTGATTTAAACTTGTTGCACAAATTTCCTTGCAAAAGTTGTGCTTAACATTAAACATTACTCGAGACGAACGATGGATTAAGTTTGCAGGTGTGGAAACTCTAAATTTTATAGGGTTTTTCTAGTTGTTTTTACTACCTTTTTACTTAAAAATAACATTAATCCCCAGCAATTGTCAATGAATTTAGTGAATTTTTCTTAAATTTCAATCATGGACATGAATTTATGAAATATGCAAATTTGTGCTTTATTATATGAATGTTGTGCATAAATTAAATCATTTTCACTTTATTTATTAATGTACTATGTTTTAATAATTTAGTGGGACCATGAGGTGATATAATATGGAGCTCAGTACAGCTCTTGCATGGTCATGAACAAATGCACCCTATTTGGACGGCAAAACCATGAAAAATTGGGTCATAAGGATATTAATTTGACCCAGTTAAAGTGATGTTACATGGTGGACATGTCTGGATATTTATTGGGTCATGAAACCGTCCAACAAGAGGAAGTCAAGCTCAAATTCAATACAAGTCTGTGGCTGCTCAAAAAAAAAGCTTTGAGACAATTATTTGGAGGTCACTACATTATGAGAATCATAAAAAATTAGCACATGAAGATTGCTGAAGAAATCGTCCTGTAACAGCCTGATTTAGACCCTATTCGAAGCGGTGGTTTCGGGACCACGAATCCGAGTCAAAAAAATATTGAAAAATTATTTTTCGTGTTTATTATGTGTGAATTTGTTTCTGTGAAATTTTCGTGTTTTAATTTTGTCGTTTGAGTGCCCGATTTAATAAAAGGGCTTAATCGAGTAAAAAGAAAATTTGATGGTTTAATCTGTAAGGGCCGAATTGTTGTTGTCTTTATTGCATTGGGTATTTATTTTGCAATTAGACCATATTTATAAATCATGGATGGTTAAGGACATGTATATAATGTTTGTATAGTTATTTTATAAAGGTTAATTTAGTAAAATATGTAATAATATGTATAAAATAAAACATAAAATTAAAACCATGTGTTCATACTCTTTTTGCATGACCGAATATAAAAGAAAAGAAAAAGAAATAAGGTTTCCATAGGTTCGACCATTGTTGGAGTTTGATTAAGATCAAGAACCAGAGAAATCAGATTTGGATTGAGGGAAAACCAAAGTTGTCGATTAGTCGTCTCGTTCCGATTATCGTTGTCTGATGTAAGTTTATAAACAAATAGATGTTGTTAATTTAAATAAATATAAGTTTTATATGTTGAAATTAATTATATGAAAATGTATATATGAAAGTCGAATGTGAATATGCTTGAAAACTATGTGTACAAGTTCGATTCGACCAAGTTACGATGTCTGAAAGCCTCGTACGAACCTTAGGAATATCTAGGATACGTATGTCATGACATAGGATTTTCGATATGTGTTCTCGTGTAAGACCACATCTGGGACATTGGCATCGATATATGTGGTTACGTGTAAGACCACGTATGGGACATCAGCATCATATTTGATTCATGTAAGACCCTGTCTGGGATAGTGGCATTGATATGTGATTACATGTAAGACCACGTCTGGCACGTTGACATTGTACGATATGTGTGATTACCTGAGTATCCTATTCAATTCCAAATGGTTCAACGAGCAATGATAAGTTGTGATTGAATGTGTAAAACGAGCTAAAGTGATCAGGTATGTGATATCTTATTTGTGATTTATGTGCAAATATATGTAATGATTATATTTGGCCTTATGAATATAAAATGTGATTATGTTATTATAAATTGGTTTGATTAGATTGAGTTATTATTTTCTTATGACTTACTAAGCTATGATAGCTTATAGTGTGTGTATGTTTGTCTCTGATTTACAGATTTTGGGATCAAGTTACGAGCTCGGGGATCGTCGGCAAAGTCTATCACACTATCAATTGTTTTCGATACTTTGTAAGCCAAATTTCAAACCTATGGCATGTATAGGCTGGATATTACTTGGAAATGTCGGATTTTGGTTTGTGTATATATATAAGCCATGTGAAAATGGCTTGATTATAATGTTAAAGTTTGTGTGTTTATGGCTATGACTTAAATTCAATGTGGAAATGTATTTCATGGTGTATATACGTGTGGTATTAGGTTATATTGTTTGACTTGATTATTAGGTTAATTGATGATTGAGTAATTTGACATGGGATAAGTATATTTTGGTAAGAATGTTCCTTGGTCTATATGTTTGTGATGTTTAGTTAAATGATTCGGCACTGAGAAATGGTAAGTATAATGTATAATCGGTTTAATAGTAATTTCATTTTTAATGTATGAAATGTGGTATAATTTGGGTGATGAATGATGGTAAATTTTGGATTAGTATTAAGATAAAATGATGGATATTTATTTGATTCAATATTAGTTTTATATGTTCGGCTGCGAAATGACAAGTAATGAATATTTTATATAATTGCTTTGGTTGATTATATATGGTATTACTTATGTGCATTCGTTTATGCTTAGAACTAATGCAGGAATTATGTTTCATGGTATACATGTGATGTTTTAATATGTGTTTCGGCTTGAGAAATGATGAAACTTGGTATAGTCATGAATATGATTATTTAGTTAAATGTTAATGTCAAGTGTGAGGAAGTATGTGTATAATTGCTTGGTTATTTAATGAGTTAAAATAGGTTTCAATGCATGATTATATACAGCTAAACCTAGTCAAAATAAAAGTGTATACTTAGGATATGTTTACTTATGAATTAGCTATTTAGGTTCGGTCATGAATGTATGAATAAAATTTTAAAAGTCATATTGAAGTTATTTTCTATTGACCGAATGTTGGCTAATTGTTTGATAGTGAATATGTAATTATAAGCATAGTAATAAGCATGCAAAATAAGTGTACTTTTGGTTGATATTTGTACTCAAAATGGTTCATTTTGTTTTGGTAATATGCACATGAATTTGCAATGTAAAAGAAGTATATTTGGTCACGTTGTAATGCTAGCTATTATCTTTTAGGATAATGAATATTATGCCATGATATAGGGTAGTATAGTATAATATACAAATGTATATTGATTATATTTTCATATGCTAATGCATATGTTAATATTATATAAATTTCGTTATATGATATGTTTGGTTATTTAGCACATGTATAACAATGAGATATTAAATGCTGAAATTTTTTGAGCTATTAGGTTTCTTTAATGATAATAATACATGAATTTTGCATGTATTTAAAAGTATATTATATATGACTTTGAGTTTTATGGTTTAATTTATGTGTTTAATGTTTAAACAGATTTATGTTTTAGTTATGTCAATATAACATATGTGTAAATATGAATGTTTAGAATTTTTGTTTCGTCTGGTAATGCCTCATAACCCCATTCTGGCGACAGATAGGGTTAAGGGTGTTACACGTCCACCCTATGGCTAAATTTAGCATGATTCCATGCTTAAATCAAGCAACCAACTCACCTTCATTTCCACTTGTTATGGCCAACCATTAATGGGAGAGAACTAAGGGATCTTTGACGTCATTTTTAGTAAATTCAGCCACCAACTTCAAGTATAAATACAACACTCCTCTCACATTTTAATTCATCCCCTAATCCCTAAAATCATCCATAATTCCTTCATTCATTAATCATCCATATATTTTATCATTATCTCATTTTCTTCCTTCTTTCCACCCCTAGCACTTTAGCCAAAAAAACCATGATAAGGTTGTCTCTTGGCTAGCCAACTTGAGGAGCCATTAGCAAAAGAGAAACACGAGGATCATAGGAAAACATCTTCATCTAGAGTTCGAGAGACTACTGATCTGAACATAGTTTATTCTTCCTTTGCTTTGTTATTTTGATTTAATTCTGTCTGCAATGTGTTTTATAATCTTGTCATCAACAATGATGCTTAAATCTGTTGAGCTAGGATGATTGAATTTATTCAATGAAGTTTGTTAAATCATGTTTATAGTGTTTATGCCTCAGTCGATCATGATTTCAATTAAATTCAAGTATGTATTTCATTCATACATGATTGGATGCATTTGAATTAGATGAGTGGTCTTGACCAGATGACGACTAATGGACAATATAATTGAAAATTACATGATCAATTTAGATCTTGATCTAACTAAATTAAAGGTTCATTATAACTTTGTAACACCCCTAATCCGTATCTGTCACCAGAGTATAGTTATGAGGTATTACCGATCAATTTACAACATATAGCATACATTTATGAAACATAAAGCATTCATTCTCATAAATCATTCAACACAATCACATTGTCCCTTATAAGGGCCTACGAGGCCTTAAACATGTTTAGAAGTGGTTCAGGACTAAACCGATCACATATGAAAATTTCTGGAAACTTAGAAAAATTCCAACCATACAGGGGTCACACACCCGTGTCAATAGGCCTGTGCCTCACATGGCTCCAGACACGCCCGTGTCTCTGGCCGCATGGAAACATGGCATACATACTGACTTGGGTCACACAGCCAACCACACACCCATGTGCTAGGCCGTGTACCAATTAAGGGGGTATACTGACTTGTACCACACGGCCAGTCACGCGTCCGTGTGTGAGATCGTGTGGAGCATATTGACTTCAATTCAATTTCAACACCAGGGGACACACGGCAGTGTAACATGAACGTGTATCACACACGACTGAGACACATGCCCGTGTCTATGCCCATGTGGGCAAAAATAGGCCATTTACAAGGCCAATATGCCACCCCAACATCAATGTACCTACAATTATAATTTCATCTACTCCAATTCTCAAATCACTACTATTTACTTAGCCAAATACATGCCAAAACAATATCAAACAATATGGTTCATTTATCATAATTCATATAACCATTTTAACTTCCATAATGTCTTGGTTACAACCATGCCAAAACAAACCAAAATAAGCCATCACTCATGGCTATATTATACAAAGCAAACATATACATTTACAAGTCATTTCTAATAGCCAAACACATATCAATATTAACATCATTTACAAGCCAAATATCATGGCTATATTCATAACCAAAATACCATATCTAACCTATACATGCCATATACCATAAAAGTATAATTCAAGAGTACCAATTTAGATGTTTGATAGTACGATGATGTTCTTGACAACTCCCAGATCCGAGCTAGCCTTGATTCACTATAAAACATAGAAAAATAACATGAAGTAAGCTTCATAGCTTAGTAAGCTCGTATGTGAACAACTTAATTCATTGAATAAATGCAAATCAAGCAATTACACATGACAAAACCATATACACATTAACTACAAGCCTTTTTCATGTCTCAAGACATGATCTAAAACATCCTTATCGAACTTTCACTATTTAATACTCGAATAGGTTCTACACATACCTGTATCGCTTCGTACTAAACTCTTTCTCAACCACATCATTCGTCTACCCGTTGAACCATTTCGAATAGAAATCAGAAACTCAGGGGTCTCGTACGATAATTACATGTACCATGGCTTGTATCCAAATCATGGTAACTTATCCGAAGAACTATTATCATGGCCCAAAGCCAAATCATCCGATATGCATAGTCTGAAGGCAAATAGGTAAAATACGCACCCAAAGTGCTAATATCATGGCCCGAAACCAACTCAACGTATCACTTACTGACATGTCAATAGTATCCAAAACTATTCTTAAGGTTCAACCGGGCTTTCACACTTTTCATTTCTATCTTCGAATGCATTCGTATAGTCATTTTTACAATTCATACGTTACCCATAATCTCGTTTTAACGAATTATGCAATATTAAAGAATTTTAACATATATTTATATTGTAATTACCACATACGAACTTACCTTGTATTCGAAATTGATGGATAGGATCGATTACTCGATAACCTTGCTTTTCCCCCGATCTAAATCTGAATTCTTTCTTTCTTGATCTTAATCAAACTAGGAATGTGCAGAAATTTAGAAAGCTTCAAACTCTTTCTTTTTCCTTTGTTATTCGGTCACCAAGGAAGAAGATGAACAAAATTTCATGTTTTTCTATATTTTAATTAACTTAATTACATAATTACTTATTTACCCTTAATGAATAAACATAAAAATTGATAATGCATGTCCATTATTGTCCATTAACACTACTAATGGTATAATATCATCACAAGGACTTTTAAATTAATAAATCATAGCAATTAAGCACTTTAAACAAATAGTATGCAACTTTTGTATTTTATGCGATTAAGTCCTTTTATCAAATTAAACAACCAATCGATAATAGCTCATGAAATTTTCAAACATATCAAATAACATGTTGTAAATATAGAAAATAATATTAAAATAATTTTCCAACATTAGATTTGTGGTCCGAAACCACTGTTCCAATTTAACCAAAACCAGGCTGTTACAACTCTCCCTCTTAGGTATTTTCATCCTGAAAAATCTCACCAGTGAATAGGTTTGGGTATTGTTTTCTCATAGTATCCTCGAGTTCCCGTGAAGCTTCTTCAGCCCCTTATCGATACCATAATAATTTCACTAACGCGATTATCTTATTTCTCAGTTCTTTGATCTCTCGAGCTAAAATTTGAATCGGGTCTTCAGCATATGACATATCAGACTGAATTTCAATCTCGGTCGAGGAAATGACATGTGAAGGGTCGGATCGGTATCTTTGAAGCATCGACACACGAAACACATTATGATTTTCTCTAACTCAGATGGTAAAGATAGTCGATATGCCATTGGCCCAACTCACTAAGTAATTTCACACATCCAATGAATCATGGACTCAATTTCCCTTTCCGACCAAAACGCAATATCTTTTTCCATGGCAACACTTTCATAAATACTTTATCCCCGATCTAGAACTCAATATCTTTCCGTTTCTAGTATGGGTAAGATTTCTATTGATCTGGTGCTGCTTTCAAACTATCGCAAATTAGTTTCACTTTTTCTTCAGTCTCTCTGATCAGATCAACCCCGTGAATATTATTTTTATTGAGTTCACTCCAGTACAATGGTGTTCGACATTTACGATCGTATAGAGCTTCGTACAGTGCCATCTTTATATTCAATTGGAAGCTATTATTGTAACCAAATTCAAACAGCGGTAGATATTTCTCCTAGCTACCTTTAAACTCAAGAATGCAACAACGCAACATATCCTTAAGTATCTGAATAACTCGTTCGGATTGATCATCTGTTTGCGGGTGAAATGTAGTGCTAAAATACAGCTTTGAACCCAAATATTCTTGTAATTTCTTCCAAAACCACGAAGTAAATCTTGGATCTCTATCCGAAACAATAGATAGGGAACACCATGTAATCTCAGAATTTCAAAAATATACAACTCAACTAATTTATCAAGCGAGAAATCTGTACGTATCGGAATGAAATAAGTTGATTTCGTTAATCTATCAACAACAACCCAGATCGCATCTTTCTTTTTCAGAGATAAGGGCAAACCCGTTACGAAATCCATTGTTACTCTATCCTACTTCTACTTAGGAATCATAATAGGCTGTAAGAAACCTGACGGCACTTGATGCTCAGCTTTGACTTGCTGACAAATCAAACATTTTGAAAAAAATTTTGAGATATCTCGTTTCATGTCGTGCCACCAATAAAGCTGTTTCAAATCATTATACATTTTCATGCTTCCCGGATTTACTGATAAACAACTATTGTCTGCTTCGTTTAGAATCTTTTGAATGAGCTCAAAATTTCTTGGTACACATATTCTATCACGAAACATCAAACAGTTATCAGGCCCTATTCGAAACTCTGAATCAGAAATTGACTTACAATGAGCTTGTTTTGCTTGCAATTCATTATCAAATTTTTGAGCCTCATAAATCTGCTGTGGAAATAACGGCCGCGCTTTCAACTTAGCTACTATTGAACCGTCGTCAGACAAAGCTAATTGTGTGCTCAAAGCATGCAAAGTAAATAAGGACTTTTGACTCAAAGCATCACCAACTACGTTCGTTTTCCCTAGATGATAGTCATCACTAATTCATAGCCTTTTAACAATTCTAACCATCTTCGCTATCGTAAATTCAAATCTGTCTGAGCCATCAGATATTCAAGCTTTTGTGGTCTGTATAAATATGGCATTTTTCACCAAACAAGTAATGATGTCAAATTTTCAATGCGAATGCTATCGCGGCTAACTCTAGATCAAGCATCGAATAATTCTTTTTGTACGGCTTCAACTGTCTCGAGGCATAAGCTACAACTTTGGCTTCCTACATCAAAACACAACCCAGGCCATTTAACGATGCATCACTAAAAACTACAAATTCTTTACCCGACTCAGGCAGAACTAACACTGGTGCCTCTGTTAATAATGCTTTCAACTGCTCAAAGCTCTACTAACATTTTTCTGACCACTTAAATTTAACATCTTTTTGAAGTAATCGTGTCATAGAAGTTGTAATCATCGAGAAGCCTTTCACAAATTGTCTATAATAGCTGACTAGTCCCAGAAAACTACGGACTTTAGATGCATTTCTCGGAGGCTTCTAATTATAATTGCAGAAATTTTGCTCAGGTCAACTCGGATACCTGGGACTGAAATTATATGTCCCAGAAAACCAACTTCTCGTAGCCAAAACACACATTTGTTGAACTTTGCAAACAACTATTTATCTCTCAAAGTTTCTAACACGATTTTCAAATGCAAGGCATGCTCAGATTCATCACGAGAGTAAATCAAAATATCATCAATAAACATAACTACGAATCGGTCTTAGCATGGCCTGGAAATCCAGTTCATCAAGTCCATAAAAATAGCAGGTGCATTTGTTAGTCTAAAAGGCATAACAAGAAATTCACAGTGTCCATACCTTGTTCTAAATGCAGTTTTTGGCACATCTGAGTCTTTAACTCGTAACTAGTAATAACTTGATCTCAAATTAATTTTTGAAAACACTATTTCCCCTTTTAACTGATCAAACAAATCATCTATTCGTGGAAAAGAGTATTTATTCTTGATCGTCACTTTGTTGAGCTGTCGATAGCCTATACACATTTTCATCGTGCCATCTTTCTTTTTCAAAAATAACACCGGTGCACCCCAGGGAGAGAAACTAGTCTAGCAAAACCTCTATCTGTCAACTCTTGCAACTGAGCTTTCAATTCTTTTAACTCTATCGGAGCCATTTTGTACAGAGCTATCGATATCGGCATCGTTTTTAGTACTAATTCAATAACAAACTCAACCTCTCTAATAGGTGGTAAACCCAGTAACTCTTCAGGAAATAGATCTGGATACTCACACACAACTGATACTAATTCAATCTTTGTTTCTGTCACTTTCGTATCAAGTACATAAGCAAGATAAGCTTCACACCCCTTTCTCACAAATCTCTGACCTAACATAGATGAGATCACAACTGGCAAACTATTCAGATCATTAGATTCAATTCTAGTAGTCTCATTATTCTGACATTTTAGTTTAATTATCTTTCGTTTACAATTCACTATAGCATCATGCATCGTTAGCCAATCCATACCCAAAATCACATCAAATTCATCAAATGGCAACAACATCAGATTAGCTAGAAAACAAAAATCTCGATTCATTAACTAACAATTCTTGCAGACTTTGTCAACCAAAACACATTTGCCTAAGGGGTTCGATACTCTAATCACAAATTTAGTAGACTCTACAGGCAAAGTCTTACTAGATACAAAATTCATACTTATATAAGAATGAGTTGATCCTGGATTTATCAATGCAATCACATTAGTATGATAAAGAGTGAAAGTGTCGGTCATAACATCTGGAGATGACACTTCTTCCGAGCGCAAATAGTGTAAGCTCTAGCAGATGCTCTTGTAACACCCCGAATTTGGGCCTAGAAGTATTGGGCCTTGAGTGTGGGTCCGTAAAGAGGTTTTATATAGGTATTTAATTGTGCAATGAAATGAAACAATTAAATGTTTGCTATTAGTGGTTAATGGCTTTGAGAAGTGTTGGAGAAATCTTGGGTTCAAACTTGGGCTTTAGTAAAAATTTTGGTATTAAGTGAAAAAAAAAAACTTGGATGCTTGGATGAGGATTTTTAAATTATTGTGTTAAATAAATGACACAAAAAGCCTTGTGGCTTAGTGGCAAGTAGCGTGTGGAGCATTTAAGGGGAGGCATAGGTTTGAATCCCATGGCAAGCAAAGAGCATTTATTTTGCTAACAGGGGGCGGCAAGACTTGGTGTTGAATTTAAACTCTAATGTTGGAGGGATCCCACATCAGGAAGCTAATATAAGAGTGGATACAAAGCTGGCTTTAAATAGAGGGAACCATGATGAGAGTAAATGTACCTTTCTTGGCTGATCCCTTTCGCTGTATGGCGTGCTCGTTTGGGTTGGGCGTCGGCTAAGAGTGCTCGGAGCGTGGATTAACTCCAGTCTCCTATCGGTGTGTATTTCTTACTACTCTAGTTGTAGGATGGCTACTTGGCGCGATGGTAGAAAGGGTCATGTGGGCCTAATGGGCCTATAGGTGAATTGGATAAGTTATTTGATTGTGTAGTAAATATTGGGCTAGGCTAGGTGAATCTCATATTTGTAGCTAGATTTGGGCTAAAAGGGCCACACGGCGTGTGGGCCCATTTGGGTCGAGAATAGGCTTTAGGCCCATTTGTATTGTTATCCATGTTTAGAATACTTTAGTTTACCAATTATTGAAATGCCTCGACTTGTAAAATTACCATTTTACCCTCGATTCTGAATTACCATTTTACCCTCGGTTCTGAAATTCTTGTTTTACCCTCGATTCTGAATTCACTGTTTTACCCTCGGCCATGTAATTACTATTTTATCCTCGATTCTGAATTACCATTTTACCTCGGTTTGTAATTACTATTTTACCTCGATTTATAGAATTACCGTTTTACCTCGGTTCTGAATTACTGTTTTACCTTCAATTTACAGAATTACCAAAATACCCTTGGTTTATAAAATCACCAAAATACCCCTAGTTTGTAAAATTACTAAAATACCCTTGGTTTACAAAATTACCAAAATACCCCTGGTTTGTAAAATTACTAAAATACCCTTTGTTTATAAAATTACCGAAATACCCTTGTAGGGTAGAATTACCATTTGCCCTAGGGTGTTAAATGACTATTTTGCCCTTGTGGGCAAGTGGTGACTTAGACGGTGTGATATAGACAACTTTGGAGGAGCAATGAGGCTTGGAGTATCGACTTGGATAAGCTTGAATCGTATTATTGGACCCTGTGAAGGTAAGCAACTTATGGTCAATAAGGGTTCTTTGGTAGAATAAGGTAGGGTGGATTTTGAGTTTGTTAAGCATAACTTGTATGCTAAAATGGTGATGAATAATTGTAGGACATCGTAAGGGATCTCGATGGCGATCGTCATGAAAGCAGTGTGTATAGAACACCCTTCTTTAGTTCAATTCTAAAAAGCCAAAATCTCAAATTTAGGCATTTCATGGTCATGTGGGTATGCGAATGCTCTCAAGTCATAGAGTAATTGTTAGATCTGCACCGCAAGGTGGTAAGCACGTTCGCGTGACGTTTTAGCGTATTTCGAAAAAGGGGCTTGCGGGCCAAAAGCGGGCCCAATGGGCTTACGGACCAATATGGGTAAGAGATGGGCAAATTAGCCTGTTAGGTAGATGGTGGAATCAAATTGCATAAAAGCGATAAAATTCTGAATTAGCTTGTGTAGCGGCGTAGATCACGAAATTACCCCTAAAGAGCAAAATTACCGATATACCCCTAGGGTTTTAAATTGTCTGAATCGCATGATTGATCAATGTTGTATTTTACATGATATGCTTTTATTAATATCTGTTTCATGGGGTTGGGGTATTAATGGAGGAAATCTTGAAAGTGGTTCATCCACGTCTTGGAGGCTTTGCCTCAATGATTGAAATTTGAGCGAAGATTTGCAACTGTGTGTGTGTAAATTTGGGTGGGTTGAGATATTCCCACATGGTGTGTAGGGTTGGTGCAGGCGGTGTAGCGGTTGGTGGGTTGAGTAGTCTCCCGGATGGGCTTGCATTCATTATTCTTGATGTTACTCATGTTCTTGAACTGGGCCTATGGGCCACATTGTTATGTAAAAAGGGCTAAGGCCTTATTATGTGATTCGAAAAGGGCTTGACCTCTTGTGTCTTGATATCTGAATAGGGCTCAGGCCCAATGGGCTCGAGCTGAATTGGGCTTTGGATGGGTTTTTGTATACACTGAGTTTTCCCAAACTCACCCCCTTCCTCTTCCATCCTTACAGGTGAGCCCTAGAATTGGTGGACTTGGAGCTGGGCGGGATTCAGAGTGGCCATGAAGATTGATTGTCGATTTTAAATAAGTTTAATATTTATTTTGGATTATTTTATTATGCTTAAAGTTGTAATAAGGTCGCTCTTTTAATTACTTATATTTTGGGGATTATTAAACTGGCTAGCACTAGGGTTCGTTTTATAAAATCTACTTGTTTTTAAAAAGATCACGATGACGCATAAAGTTTCATAAAGTAAATGTTTTCCCAAGAAAATAAATATTTTAAGCAAACGATTTGCAACCTTAATCATTTTCTTAAGTGGTCATAATCAAACGGTTTTCTCAAAATTATACGAGATGTTAGAGTGTGGCAATGAAGGTGTGCATGTCTAGGATTGGATCCAGAAGAGAGCTTGGTACTTAAGCGGTCAAGCGGACTCACCTCCTCTTCTTCCCGGTTTCTTACAGTGCGCAGACTTCCATTCACTTTAACCTACCTTTAAAAGTGTCTTTTACAACACCAACTCAGCTTTTCCAAACTAAGTAATCGGAATGTTTTGAACGCATCAATGTGGCGATCGGATCCGGTCATAACGTCCGGTAGGGTTTGGGGTGTTACATTTAGTGGTATCGAGCCTAGGTTGCAACAACTCGGTACTGTGGATCGGTCCAAAATCTTTTCAAAAACTTGGCGGAGAGGATTGAGTGGCCACGGTGATTGTCTTTGGACTTTTAAATAAGTGTTGGTTTTCATTTAATTTCCTTTAATTATTATTTATTTTTGGGTTGTAATAAGGCCAATTTTAACTTTCCTTTTATTTCTTTTGAATTATTTTAATTTTAATAACTTTAAAATTGGTTAATAATTATTCAAATGGGCTAGACTTAGGGCGTGTTTTCAAAATGATACTTGTTTTCAAAATATCTCAACACCACGATTAATCGATTTATCAAAGACGTCCACTTAAACAAATTTAAACTCGATATAACAAAGTGTGGCTATGGTTGTGGGCATGTCTAGGATTGGATCCAATTAAAGAGCTTGGTACTTAGCGACCTTCATGGCTCACCTCCTCTGTCTCGGATACCTACGGTGCCCGGCTTCCATACACTTTGTTAACTCAATAAAATGTATGGTTTTAAAACACTAAAACGGAACGTGGGTTTTCAACTCCAATGTGGCACGTCAGATTCGGCCATAACGTCTGGGCCGGGTTTGGGGTGTTACAGCTCTAGCCTCAGATCTCATAGCTGAATTCTTTGTCGCCTCTCTACTACCACTTACATTTTCGACAATTCTAGGTGGTCTACCTCTATTTGATGTGTTTCTTGGTCTCACATTCTGACCTTTATATTTCTCATCCAGCTCAGGACAATTTCGGATGAAGTGATCTAGCGAACCACATTTGTAACAAGCTTTATTACTTTTATTCCAGCATTCTTCAAAATGTCGTTTCCCACACTGCTGACACTCGGGTTGGTTGTGTCTCACACTACCAACACTTGATACTAATGTAGCTTGAGCTTTAGAACCTGAGTATTATTTTTTACGATCTCTGTTCGAATATTCATTTGAGGCATTTGGTTGAGCGTACGAATCTCTAAATTTCTTTGATAAAGATTGATACAGCTTACTCATCGATCTGTTTCTTGAGTCTCTATCTTCTGAATTTGCTTTTCTCTTTTATTTGCTAAGATCCTCTGCTTTACAAGCCCTTTCAACCAAAACGACAAATTCTTTCAACTCTAGAATTCTGACTAGTAGTTTTATTGTAACACCCTTTACCCGTATCCAAGGCTAGAACAGAGTAAGAGGCATTACCGGACTTAACAATACACATAGACGAAAATCGAGCCATAAAATTTCATTTAATTCAAAACTTTTTGAACACATGCATAACAAACAAAGCTAACTATATCATCAGATCAAAACATAGGACATGGCACGATTAATTAAACTTATAAACCATAATGGATAAGGACTACATCTCATGATCATATCGATAACTCAATGCGGATCGACACGTATGGTCAAAATCATAATAAAAATACATATCACAAACCAACTTCCTATACATGCCACTCACTTGATATTTCTAATATTTGAATTAATTCTCCCAAAATGATAGTGTGATTTTGCCTCCAATGATCTCCAACCCCGAGCCGACTTGCTAATACTAAAGAAATGGAGAGGATGGGAAAGCTTTACGCTTAGTAAGTTCATATGAAAATAATAAGCAATTACTACCACGCTTTTCAAGATAAAACACTATAATTATACAATTACACATGTTCAAGTTAAGCTATATTATCGAGTTACAGTTACTAAATCATTCATATCTGAAGCTACAAAACTCCAAATTTAGTTTCTTTAATTTTCCTTGAAACTAGATTCATATATCTTTCTCCCATAAAATTTCCAGAATTTTTGGTTTAGCCAATTAGTACAGTTTATTCATTAAAGTTTCCCTTGTTTCAGGGTACGACTACTCTGACCTGTGTGCACTACGAACCAAATTTCTCCCTGTACATAATTTCAACGACCATGCCATTTTTTTTCCTTTCTAAATAAGGAATCCATGCATGTAAGGTATGACTCTTAATAATTTTTTTTACAATTTATGGTGAATTTCTAAAGTCAGAACAGGGGATCTCGAATCTATTCTCACACCATCTTACAAAAATTATAATATCACATAATATATAACTCTTTTGCTCCCCCTGTTTCTTTTATATGAAAATAGACTCATTAATCTTTAATTCCATAATTTTCTTGAAATTTAATTCAACTTACACAGTTTTTGGTAAATTTTCAAAGTCATGCACTGCTGCTATTCAAACACTAATTTACTACTAAAGTTCACTTGTACACAATTCACTTAATCCATTCCATTTTACCGAGGTTCACTCAAATATCGAGCATATTGCTCATAAATTCAAATAAACATATACTTGCACTTGCTCATCACATAATCACTTTCACATGTATTTTCATTTAATCGATTTCCCGTTGAACTCATCGAAATAATAACAAATACACAATTGCCTGCACATTTTCCCATTTCCACACTTGTAGCCGAAGCTATCTGGTACGCATAGTAGCCTGAACTTAGTACTACACATGCGACCAATAATCTGGTACACGTAGTAGCCTGCACTTAGTACTACACATGTGATCACAGTTTTACGAGCACGCATAGTAGCTTTGTACTTAGTACTACACATGCGACCAATTATCCATTACACGTAGTAGCTTTGCACTTAGTACTACACACGTGACCTCAAAATAGTTCATTTGTATCGTTTCTATTCCAAAGGTTCAACCGGGAAATTCCTCACTTTTCAACATTTTACTAAATTGTCCGTAATCAATTTAAATTCATAACTTACATCAAATAACCATTTGATAGGCGACCACATTTCATATGATATCAAAATATAATAACATAAAAAGAATCGATAGATTATTTATGTACGAACTTACTCGAAGTGTCGATCTCACTATCTATAGTACCAATTGTCCATTCATAGTATAATAAGACACAACTCAAATATCAAATCAGCTTTTAAGAATTTACATAACATATATCACATATTTCATATATCACTTTGTCACGTATCATCATTTTCTTGCATTTCATGTAACATTCTTTCATGTCATATTTCCACATCATAAACACCATTCCATCAACTTTTCCAATATATTAAATCATAAAATATATGCAATAATGGTAAGAAATATAATTCAAAGATAACATTGCATTATTATTATCATACGAACTTACCTCGATCCAGAAACGACAATTTACCATTTTAGTCCATAACCTTGTATTTTCCCGATTTAAGCCTGAATCTTGATTTCCTTCATCTATAATATCACATTTAGCCTAATAATTAGTCACACTATTCATACGGGTCCAAAAATCATATTTTTACAAATTTTCATTTTGACCCCTAAACTTTTGCATATTTTCACTTTTGCCCCAAGGTTCGAATATTAAACTTCATCCTATTTTCTTATGTTTTATGACACGCTGATCATTTTTCTCTTCTATGGCAACATCAAATTCTCACTCTAACATGTAGTTATGACTATTAGGTATTTTTACCGATTAAGCCCTTTTACTCATTTTCATTTAAAACCGAGTAGCACAAGTTGTCTAACATAATTTAAAACCTCATATTCTATCATAAAACACCAAAATACACAAATTTCACCTATGGGTATTTTTCCAATTATGAACCCTAGGTTGAATTATTGCTAGCATAAGCTAAATCAAGTTACCGGGACTCTAAAAACGTAAAAATCATTAAAAACGAGGCTAGAATAGACTTACAATCGAGATGGGAAGCTTGGAAACCCTAGCCATGGAGTCTCCCTTGGTATACACGTCCATGGTGAAGAAGATGAACAAAATTGGCTTTTAATTTTGTATTTTAATTCATTTTATCCCTAAATGACCAAAATGCCCTTTTTACTAAACTTTCCAAAAATTCCATCCATGTCCAATTTTTGTCCATAAACTTAGAAATTGGTCAAATTCTATTTAAGACCTCCTAATTAATATTTTAAAGCAATTTCATACTAGAAACTTCTAGAATGCAAGTTTTGTAACTTGTTCAATTTAGTCCCTAACTTCAAATTAAACACTTTATGCATAGAATTTCTTCACGAAATTTTCACACAATCATTCAATCATGCAATCATATCATAGACCTCAAAATAATCATAAAATAATTATTTCTATCTCAGATTTGTGGTCACGAAACCACTATTCCGATTAGGCCATAATTCGTGATATTACAAGTCTCCCCCCATTAGGGATTTTCATCCCCGAAAATCTTACCGGAAAAGTGGTATTCACTTAGATTCCTCAATTTCATATTCAGTGCTGAAGAACTTTCACTCAGGCGGTGCCTCCAATATATCTCTTTAATTTCTCATATATTCTGAAAGCTTACAGACTCATCTCTTAATTGTTCTTATCATTTTGGAATTAAAAGGTGAGAATGCCTTTAATTCAAACGTTAATTTAGGTTTAAATGGCTCATTAATTCACAGACACAGTTTTGGTTCCATTAGTCAAAATTTCCAAAATTTCTTCTTTTGAATTTATTTTAAAACCAGATAGTCTGCAGGGAAAGATACACACTGAAATTTTCCAAAATTTCGAGAGATCTTTTCCTTGCATATTTTCAAACTTTTTCCATGATAGACGAATGCAAGGCTACTATCTGTCGATCATCGCAGCTGTGCTGCTATCGTGTTCATCTTGTTGTTGTATCCTGGGAGATAGTCGACCAATGTTTCTCCAGCTCCAAAGGAGCAATCGAATCTATCTTAAGGAGGCTGTCAAAGCAGGCCTCAACTACTAGTATAATATTTCGATCTAATTTTATTTTTTGTTTGCTAATTTTTATATCTATATATTGTTTTGGTTTGATCTCATGATTTAAATAAATAAATATTTTACATTAGTTTTATTTTACTGACATTTGTTCCATAATCTTATGACAGATTTGTTTTAAATCTTTCTAATCTAAGACGAACAGGACATCAACGATAAATTTTATTTTGTTTCAAACAGAAATTCAATTAAACAATTCTGTTTCAAGATTTTATTCCTGTCATTTAATACGATATGTTTGATTTTTGTTTCAAATAGAAAAATAATTAAACAATCATGTTTTAGGATTTTATTCCTGCCATTTAACAGGATTTGTTTGATTTTTGTTTTAAACAGAAAATCAATTGAACAATTTTGTTTCAGGATTTTATTCTTGCCGTTTAATAGGATTTGTTCAATCTTTTTTAAAAAATAGAAATCAATTGAATAATTCAGTTTCAGGATTCTTTTCTTGTCTTTAAATAAAATTTATTCGATTTTTGTTGTTAACAGAATTTATTCGATTTTTGTTGTAACCAGAAATTGGTTATTGATTTTGTTTTAGAATTTTAAATTATGCCGTTTAATAGAATCAAAGGGTAGTATAAACTGGAAAATTATTTTCGGTTTACTAATTCTGGCTCCATTTTAGAAATCTTAACAAAAAAAAATGGAAACCTTTACCAATTCACCTAATTCGCAATCTGGAGCGTTGGTTCCAATTTAGGCTTCGAATCAAAACTCGATGTTGCCGGTGGTTGTAAGCCACAATGAGAAGCTTGAAAAATTATTTGGACATAATTTCAAGACATGACAACAAAAGATGTTGTTTTATTTGACCATGTTGAACTTAGCCAAATTTTTGAAGGATGACCCTTTTACTATTAAAGAGGGTGAGGTAGATGATGTTACTACCTTCGTTGTAGTTGAAGCTTGAAAGCATTTTGATTTCTTGTGTTGAAATTACTTCCTGAATGGGTTGTCAGATGCATTGTCTGAAGTATACAGTGTCAAGAAGACAACTAAGGAATTATGGACCATAAATACAAAACTGAAGATGCTGGAGCTAAAAAGTTTGTAGTCTAAATTCTTAAATTTTGTAATGGTTGATTCTAAACTAGTTGTGAATCAAGTACAAGAAATTCAATTAATCATTCACAAAATTCTTTTTGAAAGGATGATCATAAGTGAATCCTTCCAAATGGCAACCATTATTGAGAAGGTACCCCTTGCTTGGAATGACTTCAAGAACTACCTAAAGCAAAAAACAAAGGAAAATTTAGTGAAAGACTTGATTGTCAGACTTTGAATTGAAGAAAACAATAGAGATACTTGCAAAAACCTCAACAAAGCAGCAAATGTCAATGGTGCTAAGGCAAACATGGTAGAAGTAAGAAAGGACTTCAAGAAAGGAAAACAACCTCAGAATGGGTCTAAATTGGGATCAAAAGATGGCGTTTCCAAGAAGCAAAAAGTCAAGGATAATGCTTCAATTACAACAAGATGGGGCACAAGTCATCTGACTGTAGGCTTCCAAAGAAAGTCAGAATAATGAGACCCATGCTGTGGAAGAAATTTCCAAGGAAGTGTCTGATATGAATTTATGTGTTGTGATTTCTTAAGCCAACATGGTTAAATCAAATCCAAGAGAATGGTGGCTTGATACTGATGCAACACATCATTTTTGCTGTGACGAAGACTCATTTTCAGAGTTGGTGCCTTGCGACAAAGGGAGAAGCTCTATATGGGCAATGTTGCGACTTTCAAGATCAAGGGGAAGGATATTGTGGTCTTGAAGATGACTTCTAGCAAAGAACTAAAACTTCAAAATATGTTGTATGTGCTTGACATACACAAGAACCTTATTTCTAAGACACTCCTCAGTGTACACAGCTTTAGGATGGTGTTTGAATCCCAGAATCTAGTTTTTTCTAAAGAGGAATGTTTATGGGAAGAGGATATATATTAAATGACATGTGGAAACTTAATGAAATCTTTGTAAAAGCAAAAACAATGAATAAGAATCTCACTTCTTCTTCTACTTATATGCTTGATTCATTCAATATATGGCATGGTAGGTTCAGAAATGTTAATTATGATACTTTACGTAGATTAATTAAATTAGATCACATTCATTCATTTCACATTAACTATAAACATAAATGTGAAACTTGTGTTGAGGCAAAATTAACAATGTCTTCATTTCAAACTATTGAAAGAAATACATAACCACTTGATCTAATACATAGCGATGTTTGTTACTTAAAATTTGTTTAAACCAGAGAAAGGAATAAATATTTTATTACCTTCATTGATGATAGCATAAAAAATTGTTATGTATATTTGCTTAAGAGAAAAAATGAAGCTATAGAGATATTTATTCTCTATAAATAGGAAGTTGAAACCCAACTTAATAAAAAGATTAAGATGGTGAGAAGTGATCGTAGTGGTGGCTATGTTGAACCATTTTGTGAATATTGTGCACAACATGGTATTATTCATGAAGTGACACCACTATACTTTCCTCAATCAAATAGCGTAGCCGAGAGGAAAAATCAGGCTCTAAAGGAAATGATGAACGAATTGCTAGGAAGCTTTGGGTTATCACAGAACTTGTGGGGGGGAAGCTATTTTGTCAGCTTATTACCTTTTAAATAAGGTTTCCTGCAAGAAAATGAATAAGACACCATATGAGTTATGGAAAGGTAGAAAACATTCCTACTACTATATGAAAGTGTTGAGGTGTCTTGCAAAGGTAATGGCTCTATTACCAAAGCAAATGAAAATAGGTCCTAAAATGGTGGATTGTATTTTCATTGGCTATACAAATCATAGCAATGCATATTGGTTTCTTGTGTATGAATCAAAGAATCCTGATATTCACAAGAATATTATATTGGGATCAAAGAATGCTTCATTCTTTGAAAATATCTTCCCTTGTAAAGCTAGGGAAGTTGATTCAAGTTTAACGAAATGAATTTCAGAATTTATAGATGAAAATAGTCAAGATGTTCAACAAGAGGTTGAAACTGAGATAGAGCCAAGAAGGAGTAAATGAGCAAGGGTAGAAACATATTTTGGATCAGATTTTCTAACCTTTATGCTAGAGGTCAAACCTCAAACATATAATGATGCTATACGGTCATTCGAAAGCACCTCATAGAAAGATGCTATTAAGAGTGAAATTGACTCCATCATGCAAAATCATACGTGGGAATTAGGGGATCTTCCTCCGAGAATTAAACCATTAAATTTTAAGTGGATTTTCAAATGAAAAATGAAACCAGATGGAACAATTGATAAGTAGAAGGCCAAATTGGTTATAAAAGGTTATAGACAAATAGAAGGCATTGACTACTTTGATACTTTTTCTCCAGTATCCAGGATAAATTCTATAATAATGATACTTGCAATTAACACCTTGTGAAATCTAGAAGTACATAAAATGGATGTTAAAACAACTTTTCTAAATGGAGACCTTGATGAAGATATTTACATGGAACAACCTAAGGGTCATGTAATTCCAAGACAAGAAAGGAAAGTTTGTAAATTGGTGAAGTCTTTATATGGAATTAAGCAAGCACTAAAGCAATGGCATGAAAAATTTGATAATGTCATGATGAAAAATGGCTTTAAGATTAATGAATGTGATAAATGTGTGTATGTAAAAACTACAGACATTGGATATATAATTCTATGTTTATATGTTGATAACATACTCACTGTTGGAAGTACCAATGAAATGGGAAAACATACCAAAGACATGTTAAATTCAATATTTAACATGAAAGATATGAGACTAGCTTACGTGATTTTGGGCATCCAAATAAAGAGGTCATCTAAAGGTCTCATATTGACTTAGTCACACTATGTGGACAAGATTCTTGGAAAATTTAGCAAGGATGATTCTGATCTAGCCAGAACTCCAACAATTACGAGCCAACATCTATCTAAAAGCAAATGTGAAAGTGTTGACCAAGTGGAATATGCAAGGGTCATAGGTAGTCTAATGTACCTTCTGATTTGTACTAGACCAGATATTACTTTCACTGTGAGTAGTTTAAGTAGATCCACAAGCAATCTAGGGGGAAACCATAGAAAAGCAATTGTAAGGATACTAAGATATCTTAGATATACTCGAGACTACGGATTGCATTATTCTAGAGGTCCTGCTGTTTTAGAAGGATTATTTGATGCCAGTTGGATATCTGACATTAAAGATACCAAAAACACAAATGGATATGTTTTTGGAAAAAGAGCTATGTCATGGAAATCCTTAACACATATGATTATAACCAGATCTACAATGAAATCTAAGTTTGTAACTCTAGAAAAATATGGAGAAGGGCCTGAATGACTTTGAAACTTCTTGGACGATATTCCTGACTGGCCAAAGCATGTGCCCACAATATGCATATATTGTGATAACCAAGCAACAATTGGTAGAGCATAGAATGTAATATATAATCGTAAGACGAGACATATGCGCTGTCAACACAATACCGTTAAACAACTAACCTCAAATAGAATTATCTCTAATGATTTTGTAAAATCAAAAGATAACATTGTCGATCCGCTAACTAAAGGCTTAAATCGAGATCAAGTTGATAAAACATTGAAAGGAATGAGACTAAAGCCCATGAAAATTAAAGGCGTTATGTGAAGGAAAACCCAACCTAGTCGACTGGAGATGCCAAGATCTAGGTTCAAACAGACAACCTACTTGCATAGACCTTGTGAGGTCACTGTGGGGGTTGCTATCCGAAGTCCAATCCTATGATATAAATAGTGATTAAAATTGGGTTTGGTTAAGTAATGCTTTTAATGACCATTGTGTATTTCGGTGAACCTAACAACATAAGTCACCTATATGAGAGTAAAGTAGGGCCGCTAAGAGGAGATTATTGGAGCATATTTCTCTCAAACTCATGTACAACAAGAGATGTTCATGGCCATATGAACATACCCGTGAGAACTAAAACCCTACTAGTGAGATAGTTGTGTGAGGTATATCATAGTTTACACAAACGACAAAACAGTTCAAGGACATCGCATCTACTGGTTGGCTAGTAAAGTAAATATACTTTCACAAGGGAAGGTTCAAGGGTTGATGCCTATCTATCCTATGTAACTATCGATCGTAGATTCTATCACCATATTGTGTCAATGTTTTTCATAAAAACTATCAATTTTCATTCCTGTGGGGGATTGTTGGAAAAAAATATATTTCTTGTAAGCTTTGAGGCATATTCTCAATTAGTAAAAGTGGAGATTTGAATCATAAAATTATGGTTTTATATTCTACTCCACGAGGCCTTTACAACGACTTATCATATGCTCAAAATAGTTGAGTGATGAAAGAGAAATTGATGCTGAAAGTAAGCCACTTGTGAATTATGTTGAGGAAAATAGAAAGCTTAGTCCCATATTGTTTAGATATCAAGAGTAAACATATGTGAACCAACTTGGTGGCTATTGAATGACTAAACTAATTCTCTCCCTCGTGCGCGGCGGGTAGAAATCCAAATCTGCTAGGGTTAGGGTGCACCCACACAACGTGGGTGACGCGAAATGTCTGCACCGATAGGGCCTTCTAGGCCTGCAGATATTTTAGTCGAATACATAATATTAATTTTCCTCAGAAAAGCTTATCTTTTAGAATTAAAATAAGTTAATGCCTTTCAAACATTCATTTAGGTTTAAATGGCTCCTTAATTTACGGACACGTTTTTGGCTCCATTAGTCAAAGATTTCCAAAAGTTCTTCCTTTCAATTTATTTTAAAATCCAAATAATCTATAGGGAAAGGTACATACTGAAATTTTCTAAATTTTCGAGAGATCTTTTCCCTGTATATTTCAAACTATTTCCTGGTGATAGACGAAGGCAAGGCTATAGTTCGTTGATCACCACAGTCATGCTACTCTCATGTTCATCTTGTTGTTGTATCCAAGGAGACAATCGACCAACGTTTTTCGAGCACCAATGGAGCGGCTGAATCTGTCTTAAGAAGACTGTCAAAATAGGCCTAAACTACCAGTATAATATTTTGATCTAATTTTATTTTTTATTTTCCAGTTTTTATATCTATAAATTGTTCTGGTTCGATCTTGTGATTTAAATAAATAAATATTTTACTTTATTGTTATTTTAATAACATTTGTTCCATAGTATAGATAGGAAGAGTTCGCCAAGGACTAGTATGATTGAGTCTGCCAAGGAAGGTTGCTTTAAGAATCTTTGGATGGATATTTAAAAGCTACAACAAGGGTTTATGATGGAAAGTCAGTGAATAGCTAGGCCATTTGAAGTTAATGCACACCCCATGTAAAGGGGGAACTGTAATAAAGCAAAATTAATAATCTAGTATAGTTTTCGCTGATATAAAGAGGTGTTCAGGATACAATCTAGTGGAGAGTCTGACCAGAGGAATAACTTATAATGAGTGAGTAGCTCAGAGGATCAGGTGGAGTCCACCACTCTGATCTCAAATGTTCACCTTAAGTAAGTCGGGAGTAATTAGTATTTATTTTGTTTTACATTTGTTACCCCTATGTGGTAGGTTTGTTTATTGATGGTATAGAAACTTACTAAGTTTATTAAAACTTATAGCAGTATGGTTGATGATCGCAGGACTTGCGAGGATGATCAAGGACTTTGTGAAGGGACGAAGCCAAATGGGGTGAGATCAAGGATCGCAAGAAGTTAGATTCATGAACATAGGAATGGGGTATCATTGGAGGCTTTGCCATAAGTTCAATAACTACAAAGCCAGAAAGTACAATTAGAATTTGAAATTTAGGGCAGATAGCCCTCAACTAAATGTTTAGAGTTTCTTTTTATACAAATATTAAGGGACCCAACACTTAATGGCTTAGGCCCTCAACTACATGCTATATATAGTAGTCAAGTTGAAAATTATTAAGTATAGGTCCATTGTGACGCTCCATACCCGGATTTGGCAGACGGGTTAGGCATGGAGTGTTACACACCATTCAACATCCTTTCCACATAACATAATCAAAAACATCCTTCAGGTTGAATTTACATAATACATGGCTTGTTCTTCAAATCCTATTCAAACTAGGATTCATCCTTCTAGTCAATTCTCATCTCTTTATTCTTCAATTTCCTCTGATTTCCTATTCTATTTCTTAGTCTTATATCTCTGATTTTCTTTGTTTTTCTTTTTAGCTCCTAACTTAAAAGCTTGCTTCCCAAGTCACCTTAAGTGTTTTCTAAAGCTTCCCATCAATTTCAACTTGTTTCTTGAACTTGAAACAACCTCAAATTTTGTGTAAGCTTTATGGAGGAGCCCTCTATCAAGATTTCTTAATAGTAGTGGTTCCTTCATGATCAGTCTTAGGAATGATTCGTGCTTCTTTGGAAGTAGTGTACTTTGAGATAGCCTAAATTTCTAAGGGTCTACTATGTTAAAATTTGCATTGAGGGTGTTTGAGTTTGCATTAGCAATTTGTCTTCATCACTAGTCTATGAAACTTCTAGTTTTGGATTATTTATCCTACCCACATCAACTATTAAAGTCTCCTAACTAGTTATGATTGAACACCAAACTTTTTCATCCATGGAATTGATGAATGCCTCATCATTCCCTTCTAGTAGGTATAATTTGTGCCATCTAACATAAAGGGTCTTGAGATTGATATATCTTTCATCTCTACAGCAAGTCAAAGATATGATATTCACCTAATACGTTAAGTTTCTAGCTTCGATACCAATTAAGAATTTGTTAATTTTTCCTTCTGAATGCACTTCCAATTGCAGCTAGCCTTAAAACATGGACATAGAAGTTTGGTTACACAGTTCCAAAATTTCTTAGTTCCACGGGGTTTTTCATAAAGAGTAGTCTATTATGAATCTCATTGTACAAGACATGATTTAAGTTCAACTCACTCACTAGGTTACAACCTCATTCATGTACATAATATAGGCCACTCTTCGTACCAAGAATTTCCCCTTGAATGCTTAGTTTAAAACTATTTATAGTCTGTAAATACATATACTTAGGGATTATAGCTAATATTTTGATATTATGTTTTATATTATTTTCGTTAAACTAAGCCTTATTGGATAATATGTTTTGATATAACAAATTAAAGTGTTTTTGAATAAAAGTAAAGTTAAGCAATTTGACAAAATCAAGTTGAAATGGTTTCAATTAACTCAAAAAATTTTAAATATGTTTTAACCATTTTCAAACAAGTTCAAATTTCTCTAGGACAAAAAGTACCGATACTTTTTGTCTAAGTGTCGATATTTTACAAGATATCGATACTCCTCTAATAATCGATACCAAATTGGCAATTTCTTTCAAAACCTAGTAGGTATCAATCCAATATCGATAATTTTCTTAATGTATTGATATATTTCCTAAGGTATCAATATTTCTGCTCCAACGATCACTGAAATCTACATTAATTAAAAAAAATATCGATACCTTTTTAGTAGGTATCGATACTCGTTGTTGCCGGTGTAGTTAATGACCTGGTATTTCATCTCCAATGACTACATTCACTTTTACAACAACAACAATTGTTGGAAATCAATTAGAGGATATAAATACCATCTTCCAAAGGTCTAGCAACAAGAAGAGCAATGTGCAAAGCTTAAAGATAAATCAAAATAACCTACAGCTTAAATCTTTCATACCTTTTTTTGTAGACACTTGTGAGCTTTCATTGTATTCATTTAGCTCAAGTGTTCTTCTTTGTATTTGTGCTTAATTGGCAAACATCTTGATCTTGTGAGGATTGTTTTCTTTGTTTGCTTATTTGTATCTTTTTTTAAAAAAGGTTTATTCTTAAGGTTTGGGTAGAAACCTTTAGGGAGTTGTACCTTAATAGTTTAGGGTATAAGTATTAAGAGAGATTGTAAGGTTAAAACTTGTCCTAAAAGGCTGCCAAATTATTGAATTTGGGAAAATCCTTAGTTGTTGAAAGCTAATGTAATGGAGTATGCAATTGGGGCTGAATTGTAACAACTCGATTTTGGGCCTAGTAAGAACAGTAGTTTCGGGACCACAAATCCAACGGAGAAAACTTTATTTTTCTTATATTTTTATGGTCTACAATTTTATGGAATGATTTTGTGAAAATTTCATTCATAAATTTTGAAGTTTGAGCAGTCAATTTATCAAAAAGGACTAAACTGCAAAAAGTAAAAAAAAAAACCTGAGTTTTAGAAGTTAGAGGTGTCTAATTGCCATGAAATTTTAAATTGAAGGTCCGTAGATAGTAATTAGACCATTTGTTAAGCCAGTGGATAAAAATGGACATGAAGTAAGAGAAATTTTATGTTTTAAGAAAAGGGCATTTTGGTCATTTGGTAATTAAATGAATTAAAAAGCAAAAATCTTGTCCATCTTCTTCCATGGACGAAATTATCAAGAGAGGACATAGCTATTGTTTGTTCATCTTCCAAGCTCGATTATCAAGAAAAACGAGGTTTGGACCTAGATCGAGGAAAAACAAAGTGTTTGACAATTAGGTCAAATTCTACTATTTTTGTACCGATGTAAGTTCGTATGTAAATAATGCATTGTTAAATTTATGTTTTCAATGCCTTAATATTGTATGAATTGTGATTGACTCCTTGGATGTATTCGACAATGTTTCGACAAGCGAGAATTCCTGGTTGTGCCTTAGGAATAGAATAGGATACGAGTGACATGTCACTAGGAACCTATGTGTTTATGTGATTCGGGTGCTAGTCTCGTACATCCTACCAGTGGCTGGGTAGTCTATAATAAGTTGAGGATACCTGACAGCTTGTGTGAACAGCATTGGGTAGTTACATCCTAACTGACAACTTGTGTGAGCAGGCTCGAGAATAGCTCGAAAACGGGTCTATATGTATTATGAGATATGAGGTAGCTTTGGCTACATGTATGGCAATTATGTGGAAAATTTCTGAGTATCCGTTAATATTTCGAGTGTTCAACGGGAATGAAAAAGTTGTGAATGGATATGGTTATATTACGAGTTTATACAAGTATGTACGTAAAACTCATAAGTAATGAGCCCGATATGTGATGAACTCTTGGTAGGATTATGATTATGTTATGATTTTGAGATTTTAATAACATTCATACTAATTTTCATTATGTTAATTGTATGTTAAATGTGTGGTTATGAAGCTTTTTATTTGCATAGGAACTTACTAAGCTTTATAGCTTACTCCCCTTCCTTTCCCTTGTTTATAGTGTCACCAAGCTAGCACGGGGATCGGAGACTGTCAGAGATCCACTCACACTATCAAAAATTATTTTAGTACCAATGATTTCAACATTTTGAGTTATGGCATGTATAGGGGACTTAGTCATTTTTGTTATGTGTCATAATTAATTTGGCCAAATGTGTTGGCTTATATTGGTTGAAAGTTCATTTTGTATAAGGCCCATTGGAAATTGGTTACTATTGGTATAAGTAATTTATATAATGATGCTGTTCACGGATGTTGGAATTTACATGATTTGAGTTGAAGAGTATGTGATGTATGTGTATGATAGATGGTAGCATGTGAATGATGTGTTGATGCCTTGGTTGTAGCTGATTTGCTTGTATGTATATGCTTGGATTGGTGCTATGTTATATTGTGTAGGTCAGTGCATGAAAGGGTGGCAAAAAGGCTTGGTAAATAGCCTTATTTTTGTCCACATGGGTAGACACATAGGCGTGTGTCTAGGCCGTGTATGTTGCACGGTTTGCCCCACGGGCATTTGTTTAGGTCGTGTGTCCCCTGCCACCTTAATTTTGGGAAATAGAATGCTCAGAATTGAGCACATGGATAGAGACACGGTCATGTGTCTCAGCCGTGTAAAGGCCATAGCCTTGGACACGAGCGTGTGTCCCGGGCGTGTGAAGTCTGCACCTATTTAATGAAAAATCATAAATTTTAAATCGTCCACACGGCCTAGCACACGAGCATGTGACTTGGATGTGTGCCTTCAATATGTTCTTGGGTGGCAAACAGAGAGTTACACGGGCTAGGGACATGGACGTGTGTGACCACATGGCCTTCCCACACAGGCGTGTGACCCTTGTTTAGTGAAAATTTTTCCATGTTTTGTAAAACTTTCTTGAGTTGTCGGTTTAGTACCTAACAAGTTCCAAAACATGTTTTGGGCCTCGTAGGCTCGTATTAGGGACTTTATGATTGAACATGAAAAGTTTTAATTTGGATGGAAATTTGTGGCTCGAAAATGTATGTTTGTTCGTGTGATAAGTCCGATAATGCCTCGTACCCTATTCCAACGTTGAATTTGGGTAAGGAGTGTTACACGAACCACTATAAATCATTGTGTATTTGTGGCACAATTATTGTTACTTCCATCACAACTTCTCAAAGGCCGATTCAACCTCCCTATCATTGATTTCGAGTTGATCCTTTCAAGCTAACAATTAGTATCAAAGCTAGTCTAAAGATGGTTTAACAACCAAGAGAAGATCCTCGAAGAAGCTCAAACGACCATCAACTCATTCTATAAAATTACGTTTACTTCTGAGCCAAATTCCACCATATTGGGAGAAGGGAGTTCAACCATGAGGCCTCCTCTATTCAACGACTCTAACTACTCATATAAAAGAACAAGCTATTCATCCAAGCCAATGACTATGAAGTTTGGAGGATAATTATAAATGAGTCATTCATTCCAATAAAGAGGGTTGAAGGTTTTATTCTCCCAAAGGAATAGAGTGAATGAGATAACAATGATATCAAGAAGATACAATTAAATGAAAAAGATATGCACAATCTATTTTGTGCTTTTGGTGCAAATGAGTACAATAGAGTCTCCTTGTACAATAATGCAAAAGAAATATGGGACAAGCTTGAAGTCACCCATGAAGGGACAAGTAGAGCTGAGGAGTCTAAGATAAGTCTTCTTACCCTTGATTATGAGTTTTTTAAAGCAAAACTAGAAGAAGGAATCAAGGAGATGTCCGATCATTTCAACCACACCATCAATGGTCTCAAAGCCCTTGGAAAGATCTATCCCAACAAGGAGATGGTGAAAAAGATGTTGAATAGTCTCCCAATGTTTTGGGAAGCTAAAGTGACGATAATAGAAGAATAAAATGATTTCAACTCACTCTCCCTTGATGAGCTCATTGGTTCTTTCCTTACATATAAGATAAGGCTTAACAAAGGGAGTGAAGAAGAAAGAATTATGAAAAAAAATGTTGGTAAAGCTATAAAATCCACCACTAATAATGATAGTGAATCAAGTGAAGAGGTGGATGAAGATAAAGAGATGGAGATGTTTGCTAAAAGATTCAAGAGATTCATGAGGTCCAACAAAGGAAGAGAAATTCAAAAGAAGGAATAACTCAAGCTTGAATCTACCAAGGAGAAAGATCCCATTATTTGCTATGAGTGCAAGAAACTAGGACACATAAAGTATGATTGTCCTCAACATAAAAAGGAGGGGTCTAGCAAACAAAAGGCCTATGTTGCTGCTTGGAGTGATGAAGATTCATCCAATGATGAAGTAGCCAACTTATGCCGTATAGCCATCAATAATCCTAAGGTAACTTCTAACTTATCACTTTAAATGATTATTCTTTTGATGAGTTGCAAAATGCCTATAATGAATTAGGTTTGGAATTTGAAGTCATGATGTCAAAACACAAGAAAAATATTTTAAAATTGAGAAATAAAGATGACTTACTTTCCAAAACCAATCATGATCTTGAATAGACAGTAAATAAAATGCAAAAAAATTATTAATGAGTTTGAAAATAAAAATTTAGACTTGCATAATTTAGTTTCAAAATTTCATGAGGATCATCAAAAGCAACTTGAGTTGTTTAAGAGTGAAAAAGCTCATTCTAACAAATTTTTTGAAAAAAGAGAAAATTTAAAACAAAACTTTGTTAAAAATAGCTTTTATTTTTATAAACATAAACATCCCTCAAAATTTTACAAAGGAAAACTTGTTAAGAGTGTATGGGTCCCTAAAAGGCTTAGTGATACTTAAGACAAGGAAGCTCTTTCAAAATGGATACTTAAAGGGACTAGGATTTTGAAGATTAATGATTATGAACCTAAAAGATATTAGGTACCAAAAACTTAATTCTATGTTTGTAGGTAAGGTGCATTGCTTCAAGGAGATCAAAGGCAAATTCTATGTGATATCACCTTAATGTTGATCGGTATGGTAGTTCATTAGTTCTTTATGTTTAATATCTATCTTTGAACTAACCACTTTCTTTTCCTCTTGAGAGCTTTATTTTTTTATTTTTTTATATATAACAAAAAGAGGGAGAAGAGAAAGGTAAATTTTAATGGTTGATTCATTGCTTATATGCCAAGATTAGTGACCAAAATTTTCTAATCAAAATTAATGTCATTTTCTGCTTATTTCAAATATCTTTGCTCCAAATATTTATGCCTTAAATTGAAAATGATTTTTATATAGGGGGAGCTTAAATTGAAAATGACTTTTATTAAGGGGGTAATCTATTCAAAAATAAATTTACAAAATGTTTTGTTATATCAAAAAGGTGGAGATTGTTAAACTAAGCCTTATTGGATAATATGTTTTGATATAACAAATTATTGTTTTTGAATAAAAGTAAAGTTGAGCAGTTTGATAAAATCAAGTTGAAATGGTTTTAATTGACTCAAACATTTTCAAATATGTTTTAACCATTTTCAAACAAGTTAGGATTGCTCCAGGATAAAAATTGTCGATACTTTTTGTCTAAGTATCAATAATTTACAAGATATCGATACTCCTCTTATAATCGTTACCAAATTGACATTTTGTTTCTTTCAAACCTTGATAGGTATCGATCCGGTATCAATACTTTTCTTAAGGTATCGATATATTTCCTAAGGTACCAAAATTCCTACTCCAACAGTCCCTGAATTTTACATTAATTACAAAAAAAATATAGATACCCTTTTAGTAGGTATCGGTACTCATTGCTGTAAGTGCAATTAATGACCTGGTATTTCAACCCCAACAGCTATATTCACTTCTACAACAACCACAACGGCTGAAAATCAATTAGAGGGTATAAATACTATCTTCCAAAGGTCTAGCAACAAGAAGAGCAATGTGCAAAGCTTAAAGATAAATCAAAACAACCTAGAGCTTAATTATTTCATACCTTTTCTTGTAGACACTAGTGAGCTTTCATTGTATTCATTTAGCTCAAGTGTTCTTCTTTGTATTTGTGCTTAATTGGCAAACATCCTAATCTTGTGAGGATTGTTTTCTTTGTTTGTCTATTTGTATCTCTTTTGAGAGAGGGTTTATTCTTAAGGTTTGGGTAGAAACCTTTAGGAAGTTGTATCTTAAGATTTTGGGGTACAAGTCTTAAGAGAGATGGTAAGGTTAAATATTGTCCTCAAGTTGCCAAATTAGTGAATTTGGGAAAATCTTTATCTGTGGAAAACTAAGGCAGTGGAGTAGGCAATTGGGGTCAAACCATTATAAATCTTTGTGTTCTTTGTTGTACAATTTTTGTTGCTTCCACCAAAACTTCTCAAAGGCCGATTCACCCTCCCTATCGTCAATCTCAAGTTGATCCTTTCGAGCTAACAATTTCCTTATTGATCTAATAGTACTTTGTATATATATTGTTGTAAATCAATAGAGAAGAACCATTTTCTTCAAATCTCTTTGCTTAACAAAAACCAAATAATTCAAGTAGTTTGTTTATAATAATTTTCACTAAAATACATTTTTCACACAAGCAAGATAAATGTTCTTAATATCATACTTAAAACTAAAACAAGCCGTCTCTTAAAGAAGCATATAATGTCTTGCTTAAATTTAATAAATGCCAATATTTGTTTCCTTAAATATAGCTCAATAAATTCTTCAATATGAAATAGACTTAATAGAGATATTCTCAGTGTAATCTTTTAAGGAAAACAAATATCTTCAAATAAGGAAACTCAATCTCATTGAAAGTCTTTTAAAATATTCGTCTTTTAAAATATTTTTTCTTGACTTAATCTTCTTCATGTTCTAATTTCAATAAGGTAGTGTTAAAAATCCTCAAAGATGTGTGCTTAAAGAGTCTATAGATTTTGGCTAAAAGATGCCAACCACATATGTAAAGTTACATTGCTTGCCAGATGCAAGCTGAATTGCAAGATGAGTTGCATCTATGCAATCTAACTAGCACGCATACATGCTCATAGAAACAAACATGATTAAATGACTTGTAGTAAAATTTAGAAGTAAGTAGAATAGCTGTCGGGTGTTTTTAGTTGTTAAACATGGTAGTTAATTTAATAAAGGGCTTGTAAAACTCATATAAAGCGTTATCAGAAAATACACAAGCAAAATAAGAACATCAACCTTACCACTTGTACGTGTCAAAGCCAAGCTATTTCAAGTCAAATTCGTAATAGTTGAGTACAAGATTCTTGAAAGAATCATGAAAGTAATTAACAAGACCTTAGTATTGATGGATAATGAGATCATGTAATGATTATATTATCATCACCAAATGGTTGGACTTTAAATTCCCTAGGGTTCTTGTGAAAATAAATAACCTCATGTATGCCTTTCATATGACTCTAAAAGAAAAACCACATATTTTAAAAATATCCCAAAACTACTTTAATATAAGGAATAATTTTTAAAATACAATTTTACAATGAATTTCTTAAAAATACTTCATACTATTTGCCTATAATTTTATATTTATTATAAAATATATGTATGGATAAGTTGTAACAAGTTGAAATCAATTAAATTAAAAAGTCAAAATCAAAATATATTTATAGGTTTATTTTCCATATATATGAGTTGAAAAAACAATTAGTGAAATAGTCGACTTATTGAATTATTTAGCAAACTAGTCATACTTGGCATCTGCGAGATACGACTTTGAAGTTGAAGCCAAAGTCAGACTCCTAGGGTGTTGACTTCCATTATTATTACTTCACAACATACTTGAAAGAGAAACTTGTTCTTCATTGTCCCTTTCAAAAAAAAAAAAAACAAAGCATATAGGAAAGAAATAATGGGGTAAGTAAGAGTTAATAGAGAAATTAGTTTTATTATACTTTTTTTTATAATAGTTTTAGAAGTTATTCAATGTATTCCATTAAACTTTTGTTTATATATATAGTTATATTTTCTCATTCTCCTAGCAATTTTTTCCTTTTTCATTTTCTATTACTCTGAAGTATTTAATATATATGTCTCCAAATCTACCGTTATTCTTTACAAATCCATTTCTAATTTTCAACATATCTAAATAAGTTTTTTCGGTTATAAAATGTTAAAAATAGAGATTTGATGAAATGCTTGTTTATTGTATTATTTTATTATTATTAGTTTAGTTGTTAGATATTTTAGTACATTTTTCTTCAAGGTTGATATATTTTTATTTAAATATGTTTAAAATTTGAGTTTTTGTTAGTAGGAAAGGTAAAACATTGGCATATTGATATATGATAGTTTACTGTTAGTGAAAATGTTAGTATTATTTGATTAAAGGTTAGTATATTGTTATATTCTATTAAGTGTTTGTAAAATGTTAGTTTATTTTTTTGTGTAAATGTTAATATACTTTTATAATTTGTATATTTTTATTTTTTCTTTGTTTTATATTTTTATGAATTTCTATTAACAATTTGTAAGTTTTTTTAAAACAACAATTTTCATTTTAAATGTTAGTTTATCATTATATTTTATATTATTGTTAGTTTGAGTTTTAGTGTATATATTATTTTCAAGTATTTAAAAAATATAGTTTATTATTAATTGGTTAAATGTTATTATATTGTTATATTTTAGTTTTTTTATTTTTTAAGTTTTATTAATTTTTGTTAAGTATTTGTAAAAATATTTGTATTTGAAGTATAAATTTGGTTATAAATTCAAGTTTATGATGATGTTTTAGTGGTTAGGGTTTGTTGGAATGTTAAATTAATTTTATAATGTTATATATTCTTTTTAAGTGTTTGTAAAATATATAGTTTATTGTTAGTTTAATGTTAGTATATTGAGATATTTTAAATATTATTATATTGTTATATTTTAGTTTATTATCAACTTAAATGTTAGTATATTGAGATATTGTTATAATTTAGTTTATTTGTTATGTTGTAAATTTTAGGGTATTAGAATATAAAGTGTTCATTTGGATAGTTAGTTTATTGCCAATTATGTTTGTTATTAATTTTAGATAAATTGCAGATACTTTGACAATGGCCAATGGTGGAAATTTGTCTACATTTGTACAGTACTTTTAAATAAAAATATTAGCCATAAAGATAGAAACTAGCTACAATTACGAATATAATAAAATAGTAAAAAAATGATTTACCTTGCTACGAGAGGGTAATTAATAGAGGCTTGAATAACTGGAGCAACGAATAACAATCCATACAAAGCCCAAGACTGCAATAACATTATACAACCCTGTTGAACTAGGTTTACTTGATAAATTATTTTGATATAATAAATAAAAAATATTTTTAAATAAAAATTATTTTTGAACAAAAAGTCAAAGGATGAATAATATTTCAAAACTCTCAAACATATTAGAAAATACTTTAAACACTTAGAATATTTTTTCCAAAGTTCTTAAAATGAATTTAAACTCTTCAACTTAATTAAAACAAGTTCAAATAAGTTTTCAAATTGCTCCTTCCAAGAAGTATCAATTGTAACATCCCAAAATAGGGCCTAGTCGGAACAGTGGTTTCGGGACCACAAATCCGACGTGATAAAATTAATTTTTATTATATTTATATGGTCTAAAATTTCATGGAATGATCTTGTGAAAATCTTGTTCAAAAATTTTGACGTTTGGGCACTCAATTTAGTCAAAAGGACTAAATTGTAAAAAGTGAAATAGTTGAGTTCTACATGTTAGAGGTGTCTAATTGTTATGAAATTTTAAATTGGAGGTCCTTAAATGGAAATTAGACCATTTTGTAATTAGTGGACAAAAATGGACATGGTATGATATGTTTTTAAAAGTTTTTCATTAAGGGCATTTTGGTAATCTAATAATTAAAATAATTAAAAAGCCAAAATAAGCCAAATTTGTCCATCTTCTTCATGTAGCAGCCGAATTTACCATGGATGCATGGCTAGGTTTTGGTTGAAGCTTCCAAGCTCATTTGTAAGTGACCTCGAACCCCGTTTTTAATGTTATGTACATTTTCGAAGTCCTGGTAACTCGATTTACCTATTTTTACCATTATTTTGAGCTAGGGTTCATTTTAAAAATTTACCCATGAGTGATATGCATGTTTTTTGATGTCTAATGGTAGAAAATGAATGTTGGGTGTTGAATAAACTACTTTTGCTAAGTGATTTTCGGTGAAAATGCTTAAAAGGACCGTTTTGTAAAAGTTATTAAATTTGTCATAAAAGTGTGATTTAGTGGAATTTTTGGGCTGCTATAGTTATGAAAATTATTCTTCTTGGCTTAAAGTGTAAAGAAATTGAATAAAAATCATTTTACAAACCTAGGGGCCAAAGTGTAAATAAGTGAAAGTTTAGGGGTAAAAATGAAAATTTGTAAAAGTATAATTTTTTGGTCCATTTGAATAATGTGAATAATAAATGAGCTATATTTGAAATGTTAGATCAAGAAAACTGAGATTCGGGCTTAAATCGAGAAAGTTCGAGATTATGGACTAAATTGGAATAGTTGGTCGTAATTTCATTCGAGGTAAGTTCGTGTGACTAAATAAGCATGTTATTCATGTTATTGTTATTATACTTGAAATCCACTTTGCTATGATTGTATTGAATTATATGTTAATGATATTGTGTATGGGAAAGTAATGAACCCCATGAATTAGTCGATAGCTCAAATGTTGTCAACATGATACGTGATGATTGAATATATTGGAAGTTTGATGGAATATGATGTTTCTTTGAAACAAGTAAGTTGTGTGAAAGTAATTCATATACTTTATTATCATGTGCTTACTACTTGATATTGTATGAAATTTGGATATATGCCTTTATTGGAATTGACTTGTGACGATTCATTGAAAATGTGATGATAGCTTTGTATCTTGAAAATCTCGGGTGACTCTGAGGAATGCTTAGGATTTGGGTATCATGACACCATATTAATGTGTGCCAGTGTAAGACCATGTCTGGGACATGACATCGGTGATGATATGTGTGCCAGTGTAAGACCATGTCTGGGACATGGCATCGGCGATGATATGTGTGCCAATGTAAGACCATGCCTGGGATATGGCATTGGCAATGATATGTGTGCCAGTGTAAGACCATGTCTGATACATGTCATTGGCGATGATATGTGTGCCAGTGTAAGACCATGTCAGGGAATGGCATCGACGATGATATCTGTGCCAGTGTAAGACCATGTCCGGGACATGGCATCGGCGATGATATGTGTGCTAGTATAAGACCATGTCTGGGACATGGCATTAGCACTGACATGAGACCTTGTATAAGACCATATCCGGGATATGGCAACGATATGTGGATCCATGTAAGACCATGTATGGAACATGGCTTTGATATTCTATTTGGTGTATGATAATTTTGAACATCCTTTAGCATCCCAAGTGTTCAACAGGTAATGTAATAGATGATGTGATGAAAGTCCTAAGGAGGACATGTTAAAGAAGGTATGATTACATGCTGTATTACGAGTTGGTATAGGTATGTACACTAAACTCACGAGTAATACCATGATATATGATGGTTCATGATAAAGAGGTATATGGATGACAAGTAAGTCAAGGGTTTTGAAAGTTGAATAGACTTATGTTTATGTTTATGATTATGTTTATTATGTTTATTGCACTAAAACAGTTTTGGATTGCAGCAGTAGTCCTACTTTGAAAATCCACTAAAAATTGTGAAAATCAAAATAGAGACTGAATAAAATATGAAATTAAAGCTTATTGATTCTATTTTCATATAAAGGAAACGATGTAAGCAAAAGGATTTCATATTATGAGATATTAGAATTTTTGTGAGACAGAGCCAGAATGATTTCGGAATCCCCTGTTTTGATTTGGGAAAATCATTAAAAATTGTACAGAAATAGTTATGGGTTAGAATTCATATGACTAAATCCTGTCTAATTTCAAGAGAAATAGACGGGAACATTATCCGAATCTCGTACTATTAGATAATTAATTTTTATTAAAGAGAAGTCAAAGCTGTCAAACAGTAGAATAGAGGCAACTTTAAAGAATAAACTGTACTTATTGGCTAGATGAAAAATTCTAAAAATTTATGGTAAGAAGATATGTGAGTTTAGTTTCAGGAAAAATTAGCGGATCTTGATTTGGAGTTCCGTAGCTCAAGATATAAATTATTGAGTGACTATGACTCAAGAAAATAGTTTGACCAAAACATAAATAAAAATGTAATTATGATTATATTACTTTGAGAAGCATGTTGACCTATTGCTTATCATTTTCATACGGACTTACTAAGATTTAAGCTTACTCCCTTCTTTTCATTTCTTTAGTGATGTTAGGTTAGCTCGGGATTGGAGATCGTCAGAAGCAGTATTGCACTATCAAGCTATTACCGTTGGGGTATTGATAAACCTTAAGTGTATTTGAGTGAGTGGCATGTATAGGGACTTAGTTATTATGATGTGTATTCTTTTTATTTGGCCAAGATGTTGGCTTAAATTGATTCGTTGTGTTTAGCCATGAGACGTGGCTTATATGGGTTATGGCTTGTAAGCCTATTTATCCAAGCTATGTATTGATGCCTTGTGATGTGGTCATGTGATTATATTTGTTTGATATGAATGGTTAGTATTATGGTATGTATGCTTGATGAATGTCCTATGACCAAACGAAGTCGTCATAATCAGAGAATAAAAGTGTGATATGGCAATAAGTCAATAATGCTTGAACATGAAATTGGTGTAGAATGACTTAGGCAAGCATGGTATAAATGTATAACTAATAATCAAAATGGCCATGTTCAATAAATGAGTAAGCAAAACACATATATGATGACATATTAATATCACAATTAAGTCTTAATGGAGGATGTTTAATCATTTACTTGATGCTACATTATATTGGTTTATAATGTATTTAAGTATGTGAGGCATTAATGGTAACAAAAGGCTTGGAAAAAAGCCTAAGTGTTGGCCATACGAGCAGAGACACGGTCATGTGTCCCAGCCGTATGGAGGACACGGCCTAGCACACGGTCGTGTGACTTGGCCGTGTGGCTCAATTTATTTGGCTGACGTCATAAACAGAGAGTTACACGGCCTGAAGACACTGGTGTGTTGAAGACACACGGGCGTGTCCCTGTGTCCACACTGGCATGTGACCCTGTTTCATGAAATTTTTTTTAAATTTTCCCATAACTTTCTAAAGTTCTCGGTTTAGTCCCAAACCACTTTTAATGCATGTCTAGAGCCTTGAAAGCTAGTGTATGGGACATTATGCATATGATTGAATGTTTTTAATTTAAATGAAATTCTATGGCTTGATTTTATGAAATTATGTACGTTTAAGTCCGGTAATGCCTCGTACCCTGTCTCGGCGTCATATACGAGTAAGGGGTGTTACATCAATGTTCTCCAAAATGTGTTGATACTTGTACAATTTTATCAATACCTTAATTTTTATTGATACAAAATCTACTCTCTGTTTTGAATAAAAAATTAAACACAAACAATAAGTATCGATACCTTGAAAATCATATCAATACTTAATGAATTTTATCGATATCATTTTTATTCTATCTGTAACAATCTTTCAAAAATGTCAACAAGTATCAATACCCATAAAATTATATCAATACCTTTTACCAAGTATCGTATAACATCCTGAATTAGGGCCTGGTCAGAATAGTGGTTTCAAGACCACAAATTCAAAGTAGAAATAATTATTTTATGATTATAAGGAGGTCTATGATATGATTGTATGCTTGTGTGAAAATTTCATGAAGAAATTTTATTGATAAAGTGTTCGATTTGACATTTAGGACTAAATTGCAAAAGTTGCAAAATGTGAGTTCTAGAAGCTTTAAGCATGAAATTGTCATGTATTATTAATTAGAGGTCCTTAAATAGCAATTTTTCCAATTTCTATAATTATGGACAAAAATGGGCATGAATAGGAAAAATTTGAAAGAAAGGCCTTAAGGGCATTTTTGTCATTTGGTTAATAAAAGAATAAAAAGGGAAAAATAAGTCAAAATTGTGTCCATCTTCTCCCACCTTGGCCGAAATTCTCAAGCTCTCTATAGCTAGGGTTTTGTCATCTTTCAAGCTTGATTATAAAGAAAAACGGAGTCTAGAACTAGACTAGGGAAAGAAAAAGATTTTGGACTAAATCGAATTAATTGTCCATATTTTTTACCGAGGTAAGTTCATGTGTAAATAATGCAATGATATATCCTATTTGAATGTTTTATTTATGTATGAACCTCTATGTTTAATTATTATGACGAGTGTATCAACGACTTTATTATCTATGAGCATGACATAGTGAACGAGTTCGATGAATATGTGTTATCGAGAAATTCCTGTTTGAACCATAGGAATAATGTAGGATATGATGTGTCATGTGACTAGGAACTATGTGATTATGAGCTCATGAAATTATGTGTATATGTGATTATGTGAATCCGGGTGCTAGTCTTGTACGTTCTACCAGTGGCTAGGTACACCGACATGTGTTGCAGGTACCTATCAGCTTGTGTGAGGGGCCCGAATAGTTACATTCTAACTGTTAGCTTGTGTGAGCAAGCCCGTGATTAGCTCGAGAGCGAGTAATGTGTGATCGTGATATGAGGTAGCATGTGGCTACGTTTGAAGCACTATATGCAAGTCTTCCGTGTATCCGATAGTATTCCGAGTGTTAAACTGGTAAATCTGTGAGTTATTCGACGAGTAAGTCAATGATGAGGAAATATGACAATGTGTTATGAGTTGGTATAGGTATGTACGAAAAACTCATATAAATGAGCTCGGTATGTGATGAACTTTTGGTAAGATTGAAAATGTGTAAGTCATGTCTACAAATTTAAGTTATGCTTATGAATCTATGATGACACATATGTAAATTATCATATGTCAATAGTATTTATATATATATGATTATGTTGCTATTTATTTGCATGTGAACTTATTAAGCTTTATGCTTACTCCCCTCTCTTTTCCATTTTCTTATAGCATCTCCAAGCTAGCTTGAGGATTGAAGGACATCGGAGACTCGATCACACTATCAACTAGACATTTGGGTAAAGTTAGTCTCAACAATTTGAGTATGACATGTACAGGGACTTGGTCTATTTGTTATATGTCATATTGGTCTAGCCAAATGTGTTGGCTTACGGTAATCTTTGATTCATTTTGTATATGGCCATGTGATATGGTTCATATTGATTATTTGGGATGCATGCATGCATGCAATGTGTTATGCTTGATGTTGTTACTTGTGGATAAAATGTGTGATGAATGGCATATATGCTAAATGAATCAATTGTGGCTAACATGTATAACCAAAGCTAAGGTATAATTGAGAAAATTGGAATTAGGTTTACCATGATGACTAAACATGAAATTGGTGTGGAATGCTATATGAAAGCATGATGGTTTGGATAGGTATTATGTTGACATTACAAAGTCATGAATAAATCAAGTTTATGAGTATTTGAGTGACTAATATACTATGTTGCATGCCATCAAAAATTTATGAGTGAATGAGCATTTAAGGGTGACAAATGGCTTGGAAAATAGCCTCAAAGTTGTCCATACAGATAGACACACGGGCGTATGTCTAGGCCGTGTGTGACACATGGTCTGACCCATAGGCATGTGATTCGACTGTGTCTCCCCTGCACCTTAATTAATGCAAAACAGAATGCCCAGTAGCAAAGACATGAGTGTGTGTCTCTACCGTTTGAAGGGCATGGCCTTAGGACATGGGCGTGTGCCCAGGCTGTGTGAAGTCTACACCTGATTTTGGAATTTAATTCGCCACACGATCTGAGCACACGGGCGTGTGGCTTCGTCGTGTGACCCTATTTTTTTGATAACGTCATAAACGGAGAGTTACACGGGCTGAAGACACGTGTGTGTCCCAAGCCACACGGGCGTGTGCAACGACACGACCTACCCACATGCCATACATATATTGTGATAGCGTGACGACTCTTGACAATTTTGACATGTGTTTTCTTATAGTAAATGGATCCCGATAGAGCTGTGGCGGATGATGTTGAAAGTAATGCGCCTGCTCCCGCTGAAGGGGTAGCACCGTCTGATAGTAGACCCTTATAGTTAGTCGAGGAGAATGAGGCAGGGAAGCTTTTTTCCATATGATGGATGCCTGGTATATAGAGTTCATTTGAACAAACCTGAACGCTCCCAACCCCTTCCACCCTCGCCTATCCCTTAGCCTATTCCTGTAGCACCCCAAGGTATGGGTTTTATGAGACTGAATAGACCTCTAGTAGATAAAATTCAAAAGCAATTGGCTGAAGAGTTCCGAGCCAACAAAGATGATAACCCTGAGAAGGCAGAGTTCGAGCTCAATAGTACCATTAGGGTGTTTGATGAGTTATCATGCACACTTGATGAATGCATGAAATACGTTGTGTTCCTCTTGGGAGATCCGACTTATCAGTGGTGGAACACCCTTATGCCGGTGGTACCAAGGGAGAGAATTAATTGGGAATTTTTCTAAGAAGAATTTCGTAAGAAGTATATTAGTCAAAGGTTTATTGATTAAAAGAGAAAGGAATTTATCAAGTTAAAACAAGGCCGAATGACGGTAATGAAATATGAGCGTGAATTTGTGAGGCTGAGCAAATACGCTTGAGAATGTGTATCAACTGAGGCCATCATGTGCAAAAGATTTGAAGATGGATTAAACGAAAACATTCAACTGTTGGTGGGTGTCCTTAGACTGAGAGAATTTGTTGTGCTCGTAGAGAGAACTTGTAAAGCAGAGGAATTGCTAAAGAGAAGAGAAAAGCTGAGTTAGAGTCTCAAGATTTGAAGAAGAGACAGATGGGTAAATTATTTCAGTCCTCAACTAAGAAACCGAGAGATTTTAATACTTAATTGAGTCTTTCAGCTGGGCTTTTGAACAGAAACCATGGGAAAAAGTATTCGGGTCATAAGGCTCAGACCACTTCAATAGCGAGTGTGGGTAACGCTCGATCTAATAGACTTGAGTGTTAATATTGTGGCAGACGTCACCCTGATGAATGCTGGATGAATAGCCGAGCATGTTTCAAGTGTGGTTCACACAAACATTTGATCAAGGATTGTCCTGAGACGGTTGAAAAGGAAAAATTTTAGAGTGCAAGATTGGGCAATCCTACTTCTAGAGAGAGACCACAAAAGAATCCGAGAAATAGAGCAAGTAGTAAGAGTGCACCTAGAGATCCAGCTGGAGACCTGAGGGTAGAGCACCTACGAGGATGTACGTCATTCGCGCTCGCGAAGAGGCTTCATCCCCTGATGTGATTATGGGTACTTTTTCTCTCTATGATACTTCTGTTGTTACTTTGATTCATTCGGGATCTACCCATTCGTATGTTTGTGTGAACTTGGTGTTTAGCATGAATATGCCCGTTGAGTCTGCAGAATTTGTGATAAAATTATCAAACCCTCTAGCCAAGTATATGATAATTGACAAAGTATGTAAGAACTGCCCTTTAATGATTGAGGTCATTGTTTTCCGGGAAATCTCATGCTTTTGTCATTTGATGAATTTGATATAATACTTGCTATGGATTGGTTGACCATGCATGATGTGGTAGTAAACTGTGAAAGGAAAATCATTGAATCGAAATGTGAAAATGGTGACATTTTTTGGGTTTAATCGGATAGCTTGCCTATAGTGATATCTTCCATAACTGCTCGAGATGTATGAGAAAGGGTTATGAAGCTTATCTTGCCTTTGTGTTGAATACGAAGGAGTCTGAGTTGAAACTTGAGTCAGTGTTGGTAGTATGCGAATATCCTGATGTGTTTTCGGAAGAGTTGCCCGGATTACCTCCAATTAGGGAAGTTGAGTTTGGCATTGAATTAGTTCTGGGCACTGCATCTATTTCGATTGCTCCGTATAGGATGGCTCCAATAGAGTTAAAGGAGTTAAAAGTCCAATTACAAGAGTTAACAGATAAAGGTTTCGCTAGACCTAGTTATTCTCTGTGGGGCGCACTGGTGTTATTTGTGAAAAAGAAAGATGGTTCAATGAGATTGTGCATTGACTACCGACAGCTCAATAAGGTAACCATAAAGAACAAGTACCCTTTACTAAGAATCAATGACTTGTTTGACCAATTGTCACAATATTTTCAAAAATAGACTTGAGGTCCGGTTACTACCAGTTGAGAGTTAAAGATTCAGACGTACCGAAGACTGCATTTCAGATGAGGTATGGTTACTATGAGTATTTGGTTATGCCTTTTGGTTTAACGAATGCTCCCGCGGTATTTATGGATTTAATGAAACGTATTTTCTGACCATACCTAGATAAATTTGTGGTTTTTTTTATTGATGAAATTTTGATTTATTCTCGTGAGGAGACCGAGCATGTCAAACACTTGAGAATGGTTTTGCAAACCTTGAAAGACAAGCAGTTGTATGCTAAGTTTAGTAAAAGTGAGTTTTGGCTTCGAGAAGTCAGATTGTTGAGGCATATTGTTTCGGGTGATGGCATTCGAGTAAATCTGAGTAAGATTTTGACTATTGTTGAATGGAAACCGTCTAGGAATGTGTAACACCCCAAACCCGAGACCATCGCCGGTGTCGGACCCGAGGGTTAACAAACCAAGTTCACATGTTTTTGCCCACCAATTTGACATTTCCAGTCAGGCTGGAAAACTGCGTCACTGTCGCCTTAAAAATCATATCTCGAGTTTCAAAACTCGGAAACTGGTTTCGTAAATTTTCCTGAATTTAGACTCATATATACATCCATGGATTTATTTCTAGGATTTTGGTCGGGCCAATTGGTACAGTTTATTAGTTAAAGTTACCCAAGTTACAGGGATCGACTGCTCTGACCTTCGCGCGGTATAACTTGAATATCTCTCTGCACAGGGCTTTAATGCTGGTGTCGTTTGTTTCTAATGAAACTAGACTCAAAATGGAATCTGTACATATAAGGTATATCTCCTAATTCTTTTGGATAATTTATAGTGAATTTTAAAGTTGCGACAGGGAACCCAGAAACCATTCTGGCCCTGTCTCACAATAGCTTTAATATCTCTTAACCTGTAACTCCTATGACCGTTTCGTTTCTTCCATATGAAAATAGACTCATCAAGGTTCATTTACATAGCTTATTCACTATTTGATTCCATTCCTATGAATTATGGTGATTTTTCACATTCACGCCACTGCAGCTGGCAGCATCTGTTTTAAGGTAGGACTTACCTATTTGGTAGTCTCCATGATTCAACTAATCTTGCCATACATAGGTTCATATATGATCATTTTAACCATGCCAATGGCTGATCATATGACCAACATTCCCATTTCCAAACCATAGCCACATCATGACCCCAAATATATATACATACAACCCACAATAAGTCTAAGTTCATGCTCCCTTTTCGAGCCATTTTCGCATGGCCATACAAACTTACATTACAACGTATTTAACAAACAAGAGGTAGTCCTATACATGCCATCTCAAGTTCAACCAAAATTTATACCAAAATGGAGGCTTGATAGTGTGGATGACTTCGACTTCAACGATCCCAAATCCGATTGCCTCGAGCGAAATCTAGAAAACTAAGAGCCAAAGCAACGGGTAAGCATTTTATGCTTAGTAAGTCTCAAGGAATATAATGAACTATAATTTACAGCAATACATTCACATAGCCAAATGCATCATTTCATTAATACACATTCTTACTTCATACTTCATCATTGTATAAGTTCGCAAAGCATCAATCAATTCAATAACTGAAATTCATTAGTCGATTGAGCGAATGTTGCTCAAACACGCCGACTTTCCAATGCACATATAACGTACCTTATCCTTTGGGCTGTCCGAGTGTACTAATTAAATTCATTTCAGCAACCAACACTCACCTCCAGCCCAAGATTCTTGAATATAACCGGATATAATCACGTGCACAAATGCCTTGGTCTTAGCCCGGATAGAATAACTCATACGAATGCCTTGGGCCTTAGCCCGGATATAACCACTAGCACAATTGCCTTGGTCTTAACCGGATATAATTTCCAGCATAATTGTCTTCGGCTTAGCCCGGATATCATTCAATTTCTCATGCACACATACATCAATAATCATTGGACATACATATTTCATTTTCGTTACTAAGGCTCAAACACAATTAATATCATTAGCATATTCGCCTTCGGGACTTAGCCGGGTGGAATTCAAATACTCATACACACATAATCAATAATCATACACATCCATATTTCATCTCACATAATTCAAGTAAGGTCACTTCTTGAGGACTTACCTCGGATGTTGTCGAACGGCTTTTTCGGCTATTCGATCACCTTTTCCTTCCCTTGTCCAATTGTGGCCCTCTTGGCTCTTGAGCTAATTCGAACAAATTCAATTTATTAAAACCTCATTGTGCTTGCTTATGGCGAATATGACAAGGATTTTAGATGGTCATATGGCCACTCTTTAGCTTGAATACACAATGGTCATGCACATTTTATACTACATCAAGCAATTCAATACAATTTGTTTGAACATCAAGGAAATGCTAAGGCCTTCAATGGGCTACCCAAGGCCGAATATTCATGTACATGTTGAGGTCAAAATTTGCACTTAATACCTCACAAAAACAGCATGCAATCTACTAATTAATGCTTGCACATTGTGGCCCAAAACTTATAATATAGCATCAAGCACTTATATGTGTGCTAGGCCGAATTGTGCTTGCAATTTCACAAGCATTCTTCCACATTTTCTTCTTTAAATCAATATATTCATCACTTAGTTCATAACCAAACAAAATGGGCAATCATATATATGCATATATGAGCATGGCCGAATTTTCAAAGTGTCCATAGCCATCCAAAACACAAACTTTTAACTAACATGCAAGAAGCATGAATCGTGCTCAAGAATGCATCATGGCCAAGTATGACAATCATGCTCCTTTTCAACTTTAATCATGATAAAACAAAGAGAAAACTCAAAATCTTACTCATGAGTAGAAAATCCATCATTGCATGCATCATCATCAAGCTTCACACTTAGCATGCAATGGCTTTATCACTATAACAACTTTGGCCAAATACCATTTCCATGGCATACCAAAGATTTGAGCCATGGCTAACATGCACATCAAGTTAGCAACCAAAACATGCATGAAACTCCCAACACAACCTCATACATACCTTAATCTTGATGCAAACTTAGCCAAATCTCCTTCTAGATCTCTTCCAAACCAAGCATGAAGCAAAAATCCTCCTTCTTCCTTAGTTTTGGCTCAAAGAAAGGATGAACAAAATTTTTTTCTTTCCTTCTCTACAACTCACGGCAATGGGGTATGCCACTCTCACACACATTTTTTTTCATTCTTTTCTTACCCATGCTTATTTGTTTACTATTTCTCCCTAATGCCCAACAAAACATGTTTCATGACATGTTTGACCCATATTCTTTGTCATGGCCGGCCATTACTTGTAGAAAGGGGAATTTGACATGCAAGTCCATTATTTTGCATGCATGTTTTAATTAGTCATCACCTATTTCCTATCGTACTTTCAAAGTTCACTACTAAGTCCTTTCTTATAATTTAGCACCTAATTAATAAAAATCGAGACACGAAATATTTACGCATACCAATTCCACATACAATAAGTATGAATATAACACTTAATTATTCTTGTGACTCGGTTTCGTGGTCCCGAAACCACTCTCCGACTAGGGTCACATTCGGTGTCACAACTCTCCCCACTCAAGAGATTTTCGTCCCGAAAAGCTTACCGGTAAATAGGTTCGGATATCGCTCTCTCATTGAGTTCTCGGTCTCCCAAGTAGCTTCTTCTATCCCGTGCTTGAGCCATAACACTTTCACTAGCGGAACCCGCTTGTTTCATAACTCTTTCACTTCTCGTGATAGGATACGAATTGGTTCTTCCTCATAACTCATATTAGCTTGAATTTCAATTTCGATGGACTAATCACGTGCGATGGATCGGATCTATAACGTCAAGCATCGAAACGTGGAAGACATCGTGAACCTTTTGAGTTCGGGGGCAAAATCAAACGATATGCCACCGGACCGACTCGCTCGATATCTCATATGGCCCAATGAACCTCGGGCTCAACTTGCCCGGTACCGAACTCGAGTATTTTTTCCAAGGCGATACCTTGAGGAACACTTTATCACCCACCGATACTCGATATCCTTACGCTTCATATCCGCGCACGACTTCTCGACGATCGAAGGCTATCTTCAAACTTTCACGGATTACTTTCACTTCTCATTGGCATCCCTAATCAAATCCACCGAAAATCTTGCTTTCACCAAGCTCGGTCCAAAACAATGGTGTACGGCATTTACGCCCGCACAAAGCCTCGTAGGGTGCCATCTTAATACTCGATTGAAAGTCGTTGTTGTAAGCGAATTCAATCAACGGCAAATACCGTTCCCATGAACCACTAAACTCGAGGACGCAACATCTTAACATATCCTCAAGTATCTGAATTACCCGCTTCGGATTGACCATCGGTTTGGGGGTGGAAGGCGGTCTTGAAATGCAACTTGGTACCCAAAGCTTCTTGCAACTTTTTCCAAAACCGCGAGGTAAATCTCGGATCTCTATCCGACACGATAGAAATAGGCACCCGTGTAATTTCACAATCGAGAAACGTACAATTTCGCTAATTTGTCCATTGAAAATCCGTGACGACGGGGACAAAGTGGGCCGACTTAGTCAATCGATCTACCACGACCCAAACCGCATCCTTCTTACTTGCGACAATGGCGGTCCGGATACAAAGTCCATTGTGACTCGATCCCATTTCCACTCGGGTATCGTGATTGGTCAAGTAATCTGAAGGCACCGATGTTCCGCTTTCACTTGTTGACATATTAAACATCTTGAAACAAAGTCGAGATGTCTCGCTTCATACCATGCCACCAAAATCGACGTTTCAAATCATTGTACATCTTCGTACTCCCGGGTGGATTGCCATTCGGCTACAATGGGCTTCATTGAATTATCGAAATGAGTTCAATTCTTTGGGACACACAGACGACTTTTGAACCTCAAACAATCGTCATCGCCGATTTGAAACTCCGAGTCCTTGTTCGAACACACGCAGCCCGTTTTGCAACCAACTCGTCATCGACTTTTCGAGCTTCTCGAATTTGGTGTGTCAATAATGGTTTGGCTTTCATTTCAGCCACTAACACACTGTCGGATCGGATAGACAAGTGCACATTCATCGCTCGTAAAGTGAATAACGATTTACGACTCAAGGCATCCGCAACTACATTCGCCTTTCCGGGTGATAGTCAATGATCAGCTCATAATCCTTTAACACTCGAGCCAACGTCTTTGTCGCAGATTTAAGTCTCGTTGGGTCATCAAATACTTGAGACTTTTGTGATCCGAGTATACATGGCACCTTTCACCGAATAAGTAATGTCGCCAAATCTTTAAGGCGAATACGATGGCGCCAATTCGAGATCATGAGTCGGATAATTTTTCTCATGTGGCTTTAATTGCCTCGACGATAGGCCACAACTCGACCTTCTTGCATTAATACGCAACCTAACCCAAGTAGAGAGGCGTCGCTATAGATGACAAACTCCTTGCGGATTCGGGTTGCACTAGAATTGGGGCTTCATCAAATAAGTTTTCAGTTGATCGAAGCTTTTTGGCATTTCTCGTCCATTCAACTTAACATCCTTTTGGAGTAGCCGTCATCGGCGTGGCTATCGTTGAGAAGCCTTTACAAATCGTCGGTAGTAATGTAAGCAAGCCCCAAAAAGCTTGAACCTCAGTAATATTTCTGAGGCTTCCAATTTAGTATGGCTGAAATTTTATTCGGTCGACTCGAATACCGATGCTGAATACCACATGACCCAAGAAGCTTACCTCTCTTAACCGTAACTCACACTTGCTGAACTTAGCATATAATTGCTTGTCCCGTAAAATTTGCAAGACTAACCGCGGTGTTCAAGATGTTCGGTCTCATTTCTTGAATAGACCAAGATGTCATCAATGAACACGACCACGAATCGATCCAAATATGGTCTAAAGATTCGATTCATTAAATCCATAAATACCGCAGGGCATTAGTGAGCCCAAACGGCATCACCAGAACTCATAGTGACCATATCTCGCTCAAGGCGTCTTGGGCACGCCTCAATCTCGGATTCGCAATTGATAGTAGCCCGATCTCAAATCTATTTTCGAGAACACCGAGGCTCCCTTGATTGATCGAACAAGTCATCAATACGTGGCAACGGATATTTGTTCTTTATCGTCGCTTTGTTGTCGACGATAGTCGATGCATAGTCGCATGGTTCCATCCTTCTTCTTCACGAACAACACCGGCGCACCCCAAGGCGAAAAACTCGGGCGAGCAAAACCTCTATCCACCAATTCTTGCAATCGAGTTTTCAACTCCTTCAATTCCGTTGGTGCCATACGATACGGAGCTATCGAAATTGGGGTGGTACCAGTACCAATTCGATGCCAAATTCTATTTCTCGAGCAGTGGTAAACCCGCAATTCTTGGGAAAAACATCCGGTATTCACAAACCACGGGCACAGATTCGGGTTTCTTCTCGATTCCTTGTCATCGAGCACGACGCAAGGTACGCTTCGCACCCTTTTCTTACATATTTTCGGGCCAACATCACGATATTACGGTGGCAACCCCTTTAAGTCCGTGGACTCAACCCGAATTATTTCATTATTCGCGCACCTCAAATCGATAGTCTTGCTCTTGCAATTTACAACCGCATCGTGCATGGTCAACCAATCCAAACCAAGAATAACATCGAACTCATCGAATGGCAAAAGCATTAAGTCCGCGGAAAACAAGAACCTCGGAACACTAGGGGACTTTTCTTGCACACTTTGTTAACAAGCACGTAATGACCCAAGGGTTTGACACCGAATTACAAACTCAAGAGACTCAATGGGCAAAGTCTTCTATGGATGCTAAGGTTTCACATATATAAGAATGAGTAGAACCAGGTCAATCAAAGCAATTACATTTGTATTGAAAAGAGTGAAAGTACCGGTAATAACATCCGGAGAGGCAAGATCCTCGCGGCGCGTATGGCATAAGTCCTAGCAGAGCACGAGCCTCAGATCTGATGGTAGCATCTCTAGATCCTCTCTGACCGCCACTGACATTGCCCATATTTCTAGGTGGCCTACCTCGAGCAGTGGTAGCACCCGGGTTTGCACTCTGACTTGCATTCTGTTCATGCATCCTCGGGCAATCCTTCATAAAATGGTCGGCCGATCCACACTTATAGCGAGGAGCGATCACGAAACCAACAGCTCCCGAATGCCATTTGCCACAATGTGGACACTCCGTCTCTCTCGGCGATCATTTCCGCCACCGCAATCGAGGTGACTCGTGTGGTCACAGGGGTCTATCGCGTCCTCGTCTAGAAAATCCCAAACGCCTCTAGACCGGCTCGCATCATCTCGAAATCTCTTCGATGCTTGTTGAAGAGACTTTCCGAGGACCTCTTTCGAATTCTCCAATCCCCACATCAGCTTTTTGTTTCTCCTTTCTAAGCTCTTGACTTTACAAGCTCGCTCAACAAGTACTACGAACTCTCGATCTCGAGAATGCCAACAAACATCCTTATATCATCATTCAGCCCATCCTCAAGCGTTTGCACATAATAGCCGGACGAAATGCATTCTCGCGTCTGGCTAAGCCTCACAAACTTTCGTTCAGTAGTCGGTAACGGACATAGAACCTTGCTTAAGATCAAGGAACTCCCTCGCTTTTGGTCGATGAATTTCGATCGATATACTTTTTGAACTCGGTTAGAAAGAATTCCCAAGTCACTTGCTCTCTAGGCACCACAAGTCGAGTACTCCACCAATAGTAGGCGGACTCGCGTAGCAAGGAGATGGTACACTTTAAGCACTCATCGGGTGTACAGGATAGCTCATCAAGCACCGGATAGTGTTATCTAACCATAATTCAGCTCGCTCGGCATCATCATCATCCGTAGCCTTAAATTCAGTGGCCCCATGTTTTGAATCCTATCGATTGGGGCTTACCCGACCTTATTGGGTCACCAACGGAGGTATTGTAGGTGCGGGGTTGCATTCGTCGGGAATGGAGGTGGTGGAACAGTAGTGTTGGTTCGAATGTATTGATTAAACCATTCGCTCATCACACTATAAAAGGCTTGCTTAGCCTCGTCATTAGGATTGCTGGCCATAGGTTGAGAGTCGCGGCGCTGTCCTTGCGCGGAGCAGCGCCACACTCTCCACATCATCAGCTATCTTTCGGTTGGGATCGGGATCCATTGCTATAAACAAACATGAAGTCAAATTGTCGAATTCATCACACTATCGATTCATCATTTAATGGCATGTATAGCTAGACCCCAAACACATCACGGTAGTCCTAGAATCGACTAAACCGTGGCTCGATACCAATAAAATTGTAACACCCCAAACCCGAGACCATCGCCGGTGTCGGACCCGAGGGTTAACAAACCAAGTTCACATGTTTTGCCCACCAATTTGACATTTCCAGTCAGGCTGGAAAACTGCGTCACTGTCGCCTTAAAATCATATCTCGAGTTTCAAAACTCGGAAACTGGTTTCGTAAATTTTCCTGAATTTAGACTCATATATACATCCATGGATTTATTTCTAGGATTTTTGTCGGGCCAATTGGTACAGTTTATTAGTTAAAGTTACCCAAGTTACAGGGATCGACTGCTCTGACCTTCGCGCGGTATAACTTGAATATCTCTCTGCACAGGGCTTTAATGCTGGTGTCGTTTGTTTCTAATGAAACTAGACTCAAAATGGAATCTGTACATATAAGGTATATCTCCTAATTCTTTTTGGATAATTTATAGTGAATTTTAAAGTTGCGACAGGGAACCCAGAAACCATTCTGGCCCTGTCTCACAATAGCTTTAATATCTCTTAACCTGTAACTCCTATGACCGTTTCGTTTCTTCCATATGAAAATAGACTCATCAAGGTTCATTTACATAGCTTATTCACTATTTGATTCCATTCCTATGAATTATGGTGATTTTTCACATTCACGCCACTGCAGCTGGCAGCATCTGTTTTAAGGTAGGACTTACCTATTTGGTAGTCTCCATGATTCAACTAATCTTGCCATACATAGGTTCATATATGATCATTTTAACCATGCCAATGGCTGATCATATGACCAACATTCCCATTTCCAAACCATAGCCACATCATGACCCCAAATATATATACATACAACCCACAATAAGTCTAAGTTCATGCTCCCCTTTTCGAGCCATTTTCGCATGGCCATACAAACTTACATTACAACGTATTTAACAAACAAGAGGTAGTCCTATACATGCCATCTCAAGTTCAACCAAAAATTTATACCAAAATGGAGGCTTGATAGTGTGGATGACTTCGACTTCAACGATCCCAAATCCGATTGCCTCGAGCGAAATCTAGAAAACTAAGAGCCAAAGCAACGGGGTAAGCATTTTTATGCTTAGTAAGTCTCAAGGAATATAATGAACTATAATTTACAGCAATACATTCACATAGCCAAATGCATCATTTCATTAATACACATTCTTACTTCATACTTCATCATTGTATAAGTTCGCAAAGCATCAATCAATTCAATAACTGAAATTCATTAGTCGATTGAGCGAATGTTGCTCAAACACGTCGACTTTCCAATGCACATATAACGTACCTTATCCTTTGGGCTGTCCGAGTGTACTAATTAAATTCATTTCAGCAACCAACACTCACCTCCAGCCCAAGATTCTTCGGAATATAACCGGATATAATCACGTGCACAAATGCCTTGGTCTTAGCCCGGATAGAATAACTTCATACGAATGCCTTCGGCCTTAGCCCGGATATAACCACTAGCACAATTGCCTTGGTCTTAACCCGGATATAATTTCCAGCATAATTGTCTTCGGCTTAGCCCGATATCATTCAATTTCTCATGCACACATACATCAATAATCATTGGACATACATATTTCATTTTCGTTACTAAGGCTCAAACACAATTAATATCATTAGCATATTCGCTTCGGGACTTAGCCCGGGTGGAATTCAAATACTCATACACACATAATCAATAATCATACACATCCATATTTCATCTCACATAATTCAAGTAAGGTCACTTCTTGAGGACTTACCTCGGATGTTGTCGAACGGCTTTTTCGGCTATTCGATCACCTTTTCCTTCCCTTGTCCAATTGTGGCCCTCTTGGCTCTTGAGCTAATTCGAACAAATTCAATTTATTAAAACCTCATTGTGCTTGCTTATGGCGAATATGACAAGGATTTTAGATGGTCATATGGCCACTCTTTAGCTTGAATACACAATGGTCATGCACATTTTATACTACATCAAGCAATTCAATACAATTTGTTTGAACATCAAGGAAATGCTAAGGCCTTCAATGGGCTACCCAAGGCCGAATATTCATGTACATGTTGAGGTCAAAATTTGCACTTAATACCTCACAAAAACAGCATGCAATCTACTAATTAATGCTTGCACATTGTGGCCCAAAACTTATAATATAGCATCAAGCACTTATATGTGTGCTAGGCCGAATTGTGCTTGCAATTTCACAAGCATTCTTCCACATTTTCTTCTTTAAATCAATATATTCATCACTTAGTTCATAACCAAACAAAATGGGCAATCATATATATGCATATATGAGCATGGCGAATTTTCAAAGTGTCCATAGCCATCCAAAACACAAACTTTTAACTAACATGCAAGAAGCATGAATCGTGCTCAAGAATGCATCATGGCCAAGTATGACAATCATGCTCCTTTTCAACTTTAATCATGATAAAACAAAGAGAAAACTCAAAATCTTACTCATGAGTAGAAAATCCATCATTGCATGCATCATCATCAAGCTTCACACTTAGCATGCAATGGCTTTATCACTATAACAACTTTGGCCAAATACCATTTCCATGGCATACCAAAGATTTGAGCCATGGCTAACATGCACATCAAGTTAGCAACCAAAACATGCATGAAACTCCCAACACAACCTCATACATACCTTAATCTTGATGCAAACTTAGCCAAATCTCCTTCTAGATCTCTTCCAAACCAAGCATGAAGCAAAAATCCTCCTTCTTCCTTAGTTTTGGCTCAAAGAAAGGATGAACAAAATTTTTTCTTTCCTTCTCTACAACTCACTGCAATGGGGTATGCCACTCTCTCACACACATTTTTTTTCATTCTTTTCTTACCCATGCTTATTTGTTTACTATTTCTCCCTAATGCCCAACAAAACATGTTTCATGACATGTTTGACCCATATTCTTTGTCATGGCCGGCCATTACTTGTAGAAAGGGGGAATTTGACATGCAAGTCCATTATTTTGCATGCATGTTTTAATTAGTCATCACCTATTTCCCTATCGTACTTTCAAAGTTCACTACTAAGTCCTTTCTTATAATTTAGCACCTAATTAATAAAAATCGAGACACGAAATATTTACGCATACCAATTCCACATACAATAAGTACGGAATATAACACTTAATTATTCTTGTGACTCGGTTTCGTGGTCCCGAAACCACTCTCCGACTAGGGTCACATTCGGGGTGTCACAGAATGTGTCAGAAGTTAGAAGCTTCCTAGGCTTAGCTGGTTATTATAGACAGCTTGTTAAAGGATTTTCCATGATTGCTACTCCGATGACAAGATTGTTACAAAAGGATGTCAAGTTCGAATGGACGAAAAAATGTCAATAGAGTTTTGAGAAACTAAAGGCATTGTTGACTGAGGCTCCAATTTTAGTACAACCTGAACTGGGAAAAGAATTCGTGGTTTACAGTGATGCATCCTGGAATGGATTGGGCTGTGTACTTATGCAAGAAGGAAAGGTGATAGCTTATTCCTCGAGGTAGCTGAAACCAAATGAGAAGAATTATTTGACGCATGATTTGAAATTGGCTGCCATTGTGTTTGCATTGAAGATTTGGAGACATCATTTGTATGATGAGAAGTGTCGTGTGTATATTGATCATAAAAGTCTAAAGTACTTAATGACTCAAAAGGATTTGAACTTACGAAAATGGAGATGACTAGAGTTGATAAAAGATTATGAGCTAGTGATTGATTATCACCCGGTGAAGGCGAATGTGGTCACTGATTCCTTGAGTAGGAAATCCTTGATTGCATTGAGGGCTATGAACACTCAGTGGGCCTTATCAAATAATGGTTCGATTCTAGCTGAGTTAAGAGCTAGACCAATGTTTCTCCAAGAGATTTATTAAACTCAACAAAGTGATGGTGATTTGCAAGCCAAAAGAGTCCAATGTAAATCGGGTGCGAAATAAGATTTTAGAACTAGTTCCAATGGTTGCTTGGTGTTCCGATATAGGATTTGTATTCCTAAGAATACCGAATTGATTTAGAATATTTTGCTTAAGCCCATAGTGGTTCTTTGTCCATGCATCCAGATAGTATGAAAATGTACAATGACTTGAAGAAATTTTATTGGTGGCCAAGTATGAAAAGAGTTATTTCCGAGTTCATTTCAAGATGCCTGATTTGTCAACAAGTGAAAGCTGAACACCAAGTACGTTCAAGCTTACTTCAGCCTGTGATAGTTCCCGAGTGGAAATGGGATCGTATTACTATGGGTTTTGTGACGGGTTTGCCTTTGACAATGAGAAAGAAAGATGCTGTATGGGTTGTTGTAGATCGATTGACAAAGTTAGCTTATTTTATCCCGATACGCATGACTATTCACTTGATAAGCTAGCCGAGTTGTATATTTTTGAAGTAGTAAGGTTGCACAGAGTGCCTTTATCGATTATATTGGATAGAGATCCGAGGTTAACTTCGGGATTTTGGAAAAGTTGCAGGAGGCTTTAAGTACAAATTTGAATTTTAGTACCGCTTTCCATCCGCAGACCGATAGTCAGTCTGAGCGAGTAATTCAAATTCTTGAAGATATGCTGCGACGTTGTGTCCCTGAGTTCCAAGGTAATTGGGAAAAGTATTTACCATTAGCAGAATTTGCCTACATCAACAGTTTTTAGTCGAGCTTGAAAATGGTGCCTTATGAGGCATTATATGGGCATAAATACCAAACACCTTTGTATTGGACCGAACTCAGAGAGAAGCAGATTCACGGAGTTGATTTAGTCAGAAAAACCAAAAAAAAAGTAAATATAATGTGTGATTGTTTGAAAGTCGCTTCAGATAGACAAAAATCTATGCAGATTTGAAACGGAAAGAGATTAAGCTTTAGATCGGTGATAAGGTATTTTTGAAAGTGTCTCCATGGAAAAAGGTTTTGAAATTTTGTAGAAAAGACAAATTAAGCCCACGATTTATTGGACCGTATGAGATCACCGAGAGAGTAGGGCCAGTTGCCTATCGGTTAGCCTTACCATCTAAATTGGAAAAGATTCATGATGTGTTCCGTGTGTCTATGTTGCGCTGATACCGGTCTGATCCTTCGCATGTGATTTCACCGACAGAATTAAGATCCGACCATATATGACTTATGGCGAAGAGCCGGTTAATTTTAGCCCCGGAAGTAAAACAATTGAGGAATAAAAGTATTGCCCTTGTGAAAGTTTTATGGCAAAGACATGGAGTTGAAGAGGCCACATGGGAGATCGAGGAAATCATGAGAACTAATACCCAAACCTTTTCACTGATAAGATTTTCGGGGACGAAAATCCCTAAGGGGGAGAATTGTAACATCCTGAATTAGGGCCTAGTCGAAACAGTGGTTTTGAGACCACAAATCTGAAGTAGAAATAATTATTTTATGACTATTAGGAGGTCTATGATATTATTGTATGCTTGTCTGAAAATTTCATGAAGAAATTTTATTGATAAAGTGTTTGATTTGACATTTAGGACTAAATTGAAAAAGTTTCAAAATGTGAGTTCTAGAAGCTTTTTAAGCATGAAATTGTCATGGATTATTAATTAGAGGTCCTTAAATAGCAATTTGCCTAATTTCTATAATTATGGACAAAAATGGGCATGAATAGGAAAATTTTGAAAGAAAGGCCTTAAGGGCATTTTTGTCATTTGGTTAATAAAAGAATAAAAAGGGAAAAATAAGTCAAAATTGTGTCCATCTTTGTAATAGCTAGGTTTAAACCCTAGTCAGAATAGTGGTTTCGGGACCACAAATCTGAGTCAAAAAATATTTTAATATTATTTTTTGTGTTTATATCATGTGAGTAAGTATGTGTGAAAGTTTCGTGTGGAAATTTTATCATTTGTGTGATTAATTTGCAAAAAGGACTCAATCACAGAAATGCAAAAGATGTTTTCTAATTGTTAAAGTGTCAAATTGCTATGTTTTTATATATGTGGGGTCCTTAAAATGCAATTGAATTAATGTGTGGACATTAATGGACATGAGATAGTGGAATTATAATGAAAATAAAAAGGTTAAATATGTAAATTGCTTATTAATGTTAATTAAATTAAAACAAAACATGAAACTAAGCCATAATCATCTCATATTGCTGAAAATACAAGGAAAAAGAAAGAAAAATACAAGCTTAGGGTTTCATCACCTTGATTGGTGATTAAGGAATGAGTTTTGTTCGATTTTTGATGATTTCTACGTTTTTGTGATCGTTGCTTTGTGTTCTATCAAGCCCATGCCTAAATTTCTGATTTGGATGATGATTTTGAATTATGCCATTTTTGATTTTGTGAGTTTTGTAATGTTAGTTGACGAAATATGGAAGCTCGATGTTAGATACAAATGTTTTGTATTGGGACTTTTGACGAATTTGAGTAATTTGGGCTAAACTGTGAAAATGAGAAATTGAGGGACTAAAATGTGAAATAAATGAAATATGTGGAATTATATGAACTCTATGAAAATTCGGCTAAGCATGTGTATAAGGAAATTTTGTGTATTTTTTGATTTTATGAATTAGGGACTAAATTGTTAAAATGTGAAAATGTGAAGGCTAATTTATAAAATGCCCTAAATATGTGTATATGGATTGAATTGAATGATTTTTTTGTATAAAATAGGTTAATTTTGAATACATATAGATCAAGAAAAGAGGAATTCAGATTTTGATCGAAAGAAATAGAAGGTTTTCGAGTAAACGATCTGAATTGTCAATTCCAAGTACGAGGTAAGTTCGTACGTGATAAATGATGTTACAGTTATGTTTTAATGCTTTGATAATACAAAAAATTGTATATATTTGACTATGGTTTTAGCACGATGATAAATTGACTATGTTTGGCACTAAGTGTGCGATTTGAAATAGCTTCAGCTATAAATAGCACTAAGTGTGCGAATTGGAATAGCTTCAGCTATAGGAGGCATTCAGTGTACGATATCTAGATAGCTTCGGTTTATTGAGATGGCACTAAGTGTGCGAGATTGTTACAGCTTCGGCTAATCATAGATGCACTAAGTGTGCGAATTCGTAGAGAATTGAAAGGATTATGAACGAATTAATATATTAAACAAAAAGGTGATAATGAAATGAATAAACACGGGAAAAGATCAGATATGTATGATACCTTTATGGTAGATGATACTAGGTGTATGAAGTTTGATGAACTTGTATGAACATGTTAAATGTGATGGAATAAAATTGAAGGATGAATATGAACTGCTAAGTGTTTATTAGTTGGTGTTTATATTTAGTACAAACTTACTTAAAGCTTACTGTGTGAAATGTTCTCTGTTTTACAATGTTATAAAGCTGGCTCAAATTCGGGAATCGTCAGTGACTCAATCACACTATCGGACATCTATTTTGGTACCATTTTGAGAGTTGTATATATGGTATATGACATGTATAGGCTAGAGTTATTTTGGTATGTTTTCTGTTATGAATATTTAACCATGTGATATGGCTTTAATGAAGTATGGTTATAATCTATGTGATGTAATATTGTCTACAGGCTATATTTTGATGTGTATAAAAGGGCCTTGTGAGAAATGGTTGATTTGGTAAGTTAGAAATGTGAATTTGCAATGGAACATATGTCTTGGTATGATTATAGCTTATGATTTGGCATGATTTGGTATGGATGAGAAGCATGAAATTTATTGACGATGGTTTGGAATGTATGGTGTATGTTTTAGTTGTGAATTGGTTGAGAATTTGGTTTAAAATGGTTTGTTTTGGAGCTTATTGAGAGGACCCAAAATGGGTGTCAAATTTGGCTTTGCAAATAGCCTATTTTTGTCCACAAGGGCAGAGACATGGGTGTATGTCTCAGTCGTGTGTGACACACAGTTATGTTGCACGACCGTGTGCCCTCTGGGGTACCCTACAATTTTAAGTCAGTATACCCTACAGTTTTGACACGGCCTAAACACACGGGCATGTCTATCGGTCGTTTGTGGCACACGCACTGGCACATGGGCGTGTGGTTGGCCGTGTGACCCAGCCAACAATGTGGAAGACGGCATTTTGGATATTGCTAGGGTAAAAGTAATAACAAAGCTTGTTATAGTTGTGGTTCATGAGATCACTTTATAAAAGATTGCCTAGTGTTAGCTGAAAAAGATAATGCTCAAAACATGAGGCCGAGTAACATTGCAGCTAGAGGTAGACCACTGAGAAACACGGGAAATGTGAGTGGTAGTAGACGTGTGACACGAGACACTGCAGCGAGATCTGATTCTAAAGCACCCACACAAGCCTAAGCTATTCGAGCATGTGAAGAAGCGTCATCTGTAGATGTTATTACCAGTACTTTTACTCTTTATGATAGTAAAGTTATTGCGTTGATAGATCCAGCCTCTACTCATTTGTATATATGTATGAATTTAGTATCCAGTAAGACTTTGTCTGTAGAGTCTACTGAATTTGTAATCAGAATATTGAACCCCTTAGGCAAGTGTGTATTGGTTGATAAAGTGTGTAAGAACTGTCCATTGATGATTCGGGGTAATTGCTTTCCGGCCGATTTGATGTTGTTACCATTTGATGAGTTTGACATAATCCTGGGTATAGATTGGCTAACAGTGCATAATGCTGTTGTAAATTGAAAACGAAAGATGATTGATTTGAAATGTCAGAGTAATGAGATTATTTGAATTGAATCAGATGTTTTGAACGGATTGCCAGTTTTGATTTCAATAATGTTAGCTCAGAAATATGTGAGAAAGGGTTGCGAAGCTTATTTAGCTTATGTGGTTGACACGATAGTGACTGAAAAGAAGATTGAACACGTGCAAGTTGTTTGTGAATATCCAAATGTGTTTCCTGATAAGTTATCGGGTTTACCTTCAATCTGATAAGTTGAGTTTAGTTTCGAATTAGTACTGGGAACTACTCTAATATCGATAGCTCCATACAGAATGGCACGGACTGAATTAAAAGAGTTGAAAGCTCAGTTGCAAAAATTGACAGATAGAGGCTTCGCACGACTGAGTTATTCTCCTTGGGGTACACCGGTTTTGTTTGTGAAAAAGAAAGACGGCACGATGAGAATGTGCATCGATTATCAATAGCTCAATAAAGTGACAATCAAGAAGAAATACCCTTTACCGTGGATGGATGATTTGTTTGATCAGTTGAAAGGGGCTATAGTGTTTTCAAAGATAGATTTGAGATCTGGTTACTATCAGTTGCAAGTGAAAGACTCTAATGTCCCAAAAAACTACTTTTCAAACGAGGTACGGACACTATGAGTTTTTAGTTATGCCTTTCAGATTAACAAATGCACCTACTATTTTTATGGATTTGATGAACAGAATTTTCAAACCGTATTTAGATCGATTTGTTGTTGTATTTATTGATGACATTTTGATTTATTCGCGTGATGAAATTGAGCATGCCGAACATTTGAGAATAGTGCTACAGACTTTGCGAGATAAGCAGTTATATGCGAAGTTTAACAAATGTGAATTTTGGTTACGAGAAGTCAGTTTTCTGGGACATATTCTGTCGGCATCTGGTATCCAAGTTGATCCGAGCAAGATTTTAGCTATTTTGGATTGGAAGCCTTCAAGAAATATTTTTAAAGTCTGCAGTTTTTTAGGACTTGCTGGTTATTATCGCCGGTTCGTAAAAGGCTTTTCTATGATTGCGACACCGTTGAAAAAATTGCTTCAGAAAGATATGAAATTTGAATGGTCTGAAAAGTGTCAGAAAAGTTTTTATCAGTTGAAAGCTCTACTAACCGAAGCTCCAGTGTTAATTCAGCCAGAATCGGGTAAAGAATTTGTAATATATAGTGATGCATCTTTGAACAGTTTGGGATGTGTTTTGATGCAGGAAGGCAAAGTCATAGCTTATGCCTCAAGACAATTAAAGCCGCATGAAAAGAATTATCTGACACACGACCTTGAATTAGCTGCGATTCTGTTCGATTTGAAATTTTGGCATCACTATTTGTTCGGTGAAAAATGTCACGTTTAGTGCGATCATAAAAGCTTAAAATATTTGATGACTCAGAAAGATCTGAATCTACGACAGTGAAGATGGTTAGAGTTGTTAAAAGACTACGAACTTGTAATTGACTACCATCCGGGAAAGGCTAATGTTGTTGCTGATGCTCTAAGTCAAAAATTATTGTTTGCATTGCGTGCGATGAATACTCAGTTAAATTTGTCTGATGATGGTTCGGTTTTAGCTGAGTTGAAAGTGAGACCATTATTTATTCAATAGATTTATGATGCACAGAAGGTTGATAATGAATTGTTAGCAAAACGAGCTCAATGTGATTTGAATACTGATTTAGAATTCCGAGTTGATGTTGAAGAATGTTTGAGATTTAAAAGTCGAATATGTGTTCCGAGAAATTCAGAGTTGATTCAGATGATTTTAAGTGAAGCTCTAGCAGTCGGTTATTTATTCATTCGAGGAGTAATAAAATGTATAATGATTTGAAACAGCTTTATTGATGCCATGGTATGAAACGAGATATTTTAGATTTTGTTTCGAAATGTTTGATCTGTCAGCAAGTTAAAGCTGATCATCAGGTGCCATCCGGTTTGTTACAACCGATTATGATTCTAGAGTGGAAATAGGATAGAATCACGATGGATTTTGTATCGGGTTTACCTTTGTCACTGAATAAAAAAGATGCAATCTAGGTTGTTGTTGATAGATTGACTAAATCGGCTCATTTCATCCCGGTTCGTACATATTATTCACTTGATAAGCTTGTTGAGTTGTTCATTTCTCAGATTATGAGATTGCACAAAGTACCTATTTCTGTTGTTTCGGATAAAGATCCGAGGTTCACATCACGGTTTTGGAAAAAACTGCAAGATGCATTAGGTACGAAACTACACTTTAGCACTGCTTTTCACCCACAGACGGATGGTCAATCTGAGCAGATTATTCAAATACTCAAGGATATGTTGAGATGTTGTATTCTTGAGTTTGAAGGTACATGGGAATGATACTTGCAACTGATTGAATTTGCGTATAATAATAGCTTTCAATCGAGTATTAAAATGGCACCGTATGAAGCCTTATATGGTAGAAAATGCCATACACCATTGTATTGGAATGAGCTCAGCGAGAATAAGATTCACGGTGTTGATTTGATTAAAGAGACTAAATAAAAGGTGAAATTGATCTGAGATAGTTTGAAAGTAGCTTCCGATCGTCAGAAATCATATGCAGATTTGAAATGAAAAGATATTGAATTTGAGATCGGTGACAAAGTCCTTCTGAAAGTGTCTCTATGGAAGAAAGTACTTCGATTTGGAAGAAAAGGCAAATTGAGTCCGAGATTCATTGGGCCGTACGAGATTATACAGCGTATCGGGCTGGTTGCTTATAGATTGTTGTTGCCACCAGAATTGGAAAAGATTCACAATGTATTTCCCATATCGATGCTTCAAAGATACAGATAAGATCCTTCGCATGTTATTTCCTCTACTGAGGTTGAAATTCAGTCTGATATGTCTTATGAAGAAGAACTGATCTATATCTTAGCTTGCGAAATTAAAGAACTACGAAACAAGAAAATTCCACTAGTAAAAGTAATGTGGCATCATCACAGAGTTGAAGAGGCTACGTAGGAGCCCAAAGATACTATGAGACAACAGTATTTGAATCTATTCAACTGTAAGATTTTTGGGGACGAAAATCCCTAAGGGGGGAGAGTTGTAACAGCCAGGTTTAGACCCTAGTGAGAATAGTGGTTTCGGGACCACAAATTTGAGTTAGGAAATATTTTAATATTATTTTCTGTGTTTATATCATGTGAGTAAGCATGTGTGAAAGTTTCGTGTAAAAAATTTTTCATTTGTGTGCTTAATATGCAAAAAGAACTCAATCGCAAAAATGCAAAAGATGTGTTCTAATGTTTTTATATATGTGGGGTCCTTATAATGTAATTATACCATTGAATTAATGCATGGACATTAATGGAATGATATGGTGGAATTATAATAAAAATAAAAAGGTTAAATAAGTAAATTGCTTATTAATGTTAATTAAATTAAAACAAAACATGAAACTAAGCCATTATCATCTCATATTGCTGAAAATACAAGGAAAAAGAAAGAAAAATCCAAGCTTAGGGTTTCAGCACCTTGATTGGTGATTAAGGTATGAGTTTTGTTCGATTTTTGATGATTTCTACATTTTTGTGATCGTTGCTTTGTGTTCTATCAAGCCCATGCCTAAATTTTTTATTTGGATAATGATTTTGAGTTATTCCATTATTGATTTTATGAGTTTTGTTATGTTAGTTGACGAAATATGGAAGCTTGATGTTAGATACCAATGTTGTGTATTGGGATTTTTGATGAATTTGAGTAATTTGGGCTAAATTGTGAAAATGAGAAATTGGGGGACTAAAATGTGAAACATATGAAATATGTAGACTTATATGAACTCTATGAAAAATCGACTAAGCATGTGTATAAGGAAATTTTGTGTATTTTGTGATTTTATGAATTAGGGACTAAAGTATTAAAATGTGAAATTATGAGGGCTAATTTGTAAAATACCCTAAATATGTGTATATGGATTGAATTTAATTATTTGTTGAATAAAAGGGCTAATTTTGAATACATATAGATCAAGAAAAGAGGAATTCAAATTTAGATCGAGGAAAATTGAAAGTTATCGAATAAACGATCCGAATTGTCAATTTCGAGTACGAGGTAAGTTCGTACGTGATAAATGATGTTACAGTTATGTTTTAATGCTTTGATAAAGCATAAATTGTATATATTTGACTATGGTTTAAGCACGATGATAAATAAACTATGTTCGGCACTAAGTGTGCGATTTGAAATAGCTTGGGCTATAAATAGCACTAAGTGTGCAAATTGGAATAGCTTCAGCTATAGGAAGCACTAAGTGTGCGATACCGAGGTAGCTTGGGTTTATTGAGATGGCACTAAGTGTGCGATATTGTTACAGCTTCAGCTAATCATAGATGCACTAAGTGTGCAAATTCTTAGAGAATTGAAAGGATTTCGAATGAATTAATATATTGAACAAAAAGGTAAGAATGAAATGAATCAACACGGGAAAAGATCAGGTATGTATGATACCTCTATGGTAGATGATACTAGGTGTATTAAGTTTGATGAACTTGTATGAACATGTTAAATGTGATGGAATAGAATTGAAGGATGAATATATACAACTAAGTGTTTATTAGTTGGTGTTTTTTATAGTATAAACTATTGATTATATTCAGTACGAACTTACTAAGCTTTCAAGCTTACTGTGTGAAATGTTCTCTGTTTTATAGTGTTATAAAGCTAGCTCGAATCCAGGAATCGTCAGCGACTCAATCACACTATTAGACATCTATTTTGGTACCATTTTGAGAGTTGTATTTATGATATATGACTTGCATAGGCTAGAGTTATTTTGGTATGTTTTGTGTTATGAATATTTAACCATGTGAGATGGCTTGAATGAAGTATGGTTATAATATATATGATGTAATATTGTCTATAGGCTATATTTTGATGTGTATAAAAGGGCCTTGTGAGAAATGGTTTATTAGGTAAGTTAGAAATGTGTATTTGCAATGGAACATATGTCTTGGTATGATTATAGCTTATGATTTGGCATGATTTGGTATGGATGACAAGCATGAAATTTATTGATGATGGTATGGCATGAATGGTGTATGTTTTGGTTGTGAATTGGTTAAGAATTTGGTTTAAAATTGTTTGTTTTGAAGCTCATTGGGAGGACCCAAAATGGGTGGCAAATTGGGCTTTGCAAATAGCCTATTTTTGTCCACACGGGTGTGTTACTCAACTGTGTGTGACACACGGTTATGTTGCACGGCTGTATGTCCCTTGGGGTACCTTACAATTTTAAGTTAGTATACCCTACAATTTTGACACGGCTTAGACAAACGGGCGTGTCTATCAGTCGTGTGTGGCACACAGGCTGGCACATGGGCGTGTGGTTGGCCGCGTGACCCAAGTCTGTAGCCTCCCTAATTTTCACACAGCCTGGCACATGGGCGTGTCATGTGGCCGTGTGGACAAGTCAGTATTATGCCCTATTTTGCCACGACCTAGACACACAGGCTTGTCTAATGCCATGTGAGGCACACGGCCTGTTCACACGGGCATGTGACCTTTATAACTTTAAAAAAAAATGTTTAAGTTTTGAAAAATTTTGTATGCGTTTGGTTTAGTCCTGACCCCTTTCTTAAGCATGTTTAAGGTCTCGTTGACCTATGTAAGGGGCTCTGTATTGATGTATGTCTATGATGCTATGATGATTATGAAATGAATGCTAAATGTTTCAATATATCCAGTAATGCCTCTTAACCCTAGTCCAGCAACAGATATGGGTTAGGAGTGTTACAATCTACTCCCACCTTGGCCGAAATTCTTAAGCTTTCCATAGCTAGGGTTTTGTCATCTTTCAAGCTTGATTATCAAGAAAAACAGAGTCCAGACCTAGACCAGGGAAAGAACAAGATTTTGGACTAAATCGAATTAATTGTCCATATTTTGTACCGAGCTAAGTTCATGTGTAAATAATGCAATGATATATCATGTTTGAATGTTTTATATATGTATGAACCTCTATGTTTAATTATTATGACAAGTTTATGAACAACATTATTGTGTATGAGCATGACATTATGAACGAGTTCGACGAATATGCGTTATCGAGAAATTCTAGTTTGAACATTAGGAATAATGTAGGAGCGATGTGACATGTGACTAGGAACTATGTGATTATGAGCTCATGAAATTATGTGTATATGTGATTATGTGAATCCGAGTGCTAGCCTTGTACATTCTACTAGTGGCTGGGTATCCCGACATGTGTTGTGGGTATCTGTCAGCTTGTGTGAGTAGCCCAAGTACTTACGTCCTAACTGTCAGCTTGTATGAGCAGGCCCATGATTAGCTCGAGAGCAAGCAATGTGTGATTGTGATATGAGGTAGCATGTGGCTACGTTTGAAGCACTATGTGCAAGTCTTCCGTGTATCCGATAGTATTCTGAGTGTTCAACGGGTAAATCTATGAGTTATTTGACAAGTAAGTCAACGATGAGGAAATATGACAATGTGTTACGAGTTGGTACAGGTATGTACGAAAAACTCATATAAATGAGCTCGGTATGTGATGAACTTTTGGTAAGATTGAAAATGTGTAAGCCATGTCTACAAATTTAAGTTATGCTTATGAATCTATGATGACACATATGTAAATTATGATATGTCAATAGTATTTATATATATATATGATTATGTTGCTATTTATTTGCATGTGAACTTACTAAGCTTTATGCTTACTCCCCTTTCTTTTCCATTTTCTTATAGTATCGCCAAGCTAGCTCGGGAATCAAAGGACATCGGAGACTCGATTACACTATCAACAGGACATTTGGGTATAGTTAGTCTCAACATTTTGAGTATGGCATGTATAGGGACTCGATCTTTTTGTTATATGTCATATTGGTCTCGCCAAATGTGTTGGCTTATGGTAATATTTGATTCATTTTGTATATGGCCAAGTGATATGGTTCATACTGATTATTTGGGTTGTAACCCTAATTAATTATGCATGCATGCAATGTGTTATGCTTGATGTGGTTGCTTGTGGATGAAATGTGTGATGAATGGCATATATGCTAAGCAAATGAATTATGGCTAACATGTATAACCAAAGCTAAGGTATAATTGAGTAAATTGGAACTAGGTTTACCATGATGAATAAACATGAAATTGGTATGGAATGCGATATGAAAGCATAATGGTTTAGATAGGTATTATGTTGACATTACAAAGTCATGAATAAATCAAGTTTATTAGTATTTGAGTGACTAATATACTATGTTGCATGCCATCAAAAATGTATTAGTGAATGAGCATTTAAGGGTGACAAATGGCTTGAAAATAGCCTTAAATTTTTCCACACGGGTAAACACACAAGCGTGTGTCTAGGCCATGTGTGACACACGGTCTGCCCCATGGGTATGTGATTCGACCGTGTGTCCCCTGCACCCTAATTAATGCAAAACAGAATGCCCAGTAATAAACCCACAGGTAGAGTCATGGGCGTGTGTCTCTGCCATGTGAAGGGCATGACCTTAGAACATGGACGTGTGCCCAGGCCGTGTGAAGTCTGCACCTGATTTTGGAATTTAATTCGCCACACGATCTGAGCACACGAGCGTGTGACTTGGCCGTGTGGCCCTAGTTGTGTTGATCACGTCATAAATAGAGAGTTATATGGGTTGAGGACACGAGCGTGTCCCAAGCCGCACGAGCGTGTGTGACCACACGGCCTACCCACAAGGGCGTGACTCTCCAAAACAAGAAAATATTTTAAGTGTCAAAAAGGTTTCGAAAGTTCTTGGTTTAGTCCCAATCTGCTTCCGATGTATGTTTTGGGCCTTGTAGGCCCTAATAAAGGACATGTAGCATGTGATTGAAAAGTTTTAAATTCAGACGAAATTTTATGGCCCGGTTTTGTATGTTTGCTTGTGTTTAAGTCCGGTAATGCCTCGTATCCTATCCCGACGTCGGACACGGGTAAGGGGTGTTACATATCGATAAATGATTTTTGGTATTGATGGAAACTAACCTTAATGTTCACTTAATTGGGAATTAAATACCTCTAGTACCGATACACGTGCAAAAAGTATCGATACATTTTGTTGCATGTGAATTTAATGATCTGGTATGTTTATCCCCAATGACTCTATTTATTTTCTAAACAACCACAACAGTTAAAAATGAAATAGAGGGTATAAATACCAACTTATAAAGGTCTTACAACAACAAGAAAGAATATTCAAGCTTAAAGATCAATCAAAACAACCTTTATTCCATATATTTCCGTACATTTCTTTCAAACACTTGTGAGCCTTATTTGCATTCTTTTGCTCAAGTTTTTTTCATTGTAATTGAGCTTAATTTGTAAACACATCAATCTTTGAAGGATTATTTCTTTGCTTGCTTCTTTGTATCTCTTTAAAAGGAGTTGTATCTTAAGATTTGGATAGAAATCTTAAAGGAGTTGTAGGGTTAAAGTGGTGAATTTGGGAAAATATTTAGTAGTGGAAAGCTAAAGTAGTGGAGTAGGCAATTGGGGCCACACCATTCTAAAATCTTGTGTTCATTTTCTAGCCTTTCTCTCTAGCATCCACTTTAAAGAAAAAAGAGCTAAATCACCCCCTCTAGGCATTTTCGGTTTGATCAATTGAGCTAACAAACCCCCATCTCACCTACTCCATCTATCGAACCTTGACACATCTCCTGATAGAGGAATGCAAGGATGGCTGAATTCCAACTATAGCCCTTACACTTTTGCAGATCAAATATCAATGGGAGATAGCCACATTAACCAAATTACAAAATTTATCTAGAGCAGTCCTCTTATCTAGCACAAAATATATACTCCTGTAGCGAAAATAATATATCATCTAGACTCGAAAAAAAAGTTTATTACAAAATTTTGTTTCAACCATGTCATATTTAAATAGATAATTTTTGTATACTTGCTCTTCAGAACCTTTCCGAAGTACATGTTGCAAATCTCATCAACAACCTTCTTGACAACATGATTCTAAATCACGACCCTATCATCGATTGAGAGGCTAATCTATAGTGCCACATCTTCTAACATGATATGCATTCTCCATATAAAAAAATGGAATATGTGTGTCTCAAGCCTTTAATGCTTAACCAACGTTGTAACTAATGTAGGAATATTTTTCAATGTCGAACGCAGGTGACATTGTAAAACTTGACATTATTAAGATATGACTCCATGGCTATATGAGGTTCCTCAATACCCAAATTCCAATGTTGAATGTTTCTTTTCTATGCCTTTCCTTATACCAATGTTTGTAATTGTATAGATATATTAGTTATTTATAATTCTTTGAGAAATAAAGAAAAAAAATTCTAATATAAAATTAAAACAAATGACTTTTTTGGTATCTTTGAGCATTTACACAATACATCCCATTCTCATTTCACCTTTCATATTATTGTAGTACCTGATGTGTAACAGCCCTAAATTGACCCTAGTCGGAAAGTGGGTTCGGGACCACTAAACCGAGTCATAAAAATAATTAACTGTCATAGTTGATGCTCATTATATGTACATATGCATGTGTGAAAATTTCATGTTTGAATTTTGTTAATTATAAGTGAATTTTGTCAAATAGGACTTATGTGAGAAAATTTAGAAATGTGCTAGGCAAATGTAGGGTGGCCTATAAGTGCATGTTGTGAAAAAGGTGGGTTTGCATGTCAATTTACCCAAATTTAAGCATGATGGCCGGCCATGCTATGGGTGGAAACATGTTGCAAACATGTTTAGTTAGTGGGTATGTAGAAAAAAATAAAATAAGAAATATGGGTAATAAAGAAAAAAAAAAGAGAATGGTGTGGGTGTACCCCCCATTACCGTGAGTTGAGGGAGGGAAGAAAGAAAAAAATGTTCATCATTTTCTTTCACTTCTTGTGGCATGAAAATGAGAGAGTTTGAATGCTTGATAAGGAGGGAAGAAGGAGTGCTCATGTTTTCTTTCTTTTGCAATTGTCGTAACTAGAGGAAGAAGAGGAAGCAAGATTCGCCAAGGTGGTCCTTTAGATCAAGGTATGTTCAATGATATTTTTTTTGAAGTTTACACAACCTTTGGGTGATGGGTCTAAATACTATCTATCCCAAGGTTGGATTTGGGGTTGTTGGAGTGTTGGAAGTTGACAAGAAGCTTAAAAATTTTAGTTGATACCTTGATGCTATTAACATGTTAGTTGTATGGATGAACTAAGTTGCTTGTTATGTTAGCATGAAAGGGAAGATGTTAAGTCCTTTTGTTGGAGGTGCCAAGTTGGGACTAAGAAGGGAGGAGTATTCGCTAACATAGTTGAAAGGGGATGTTGCCGATTTTTAGAATTTGATTATGGGAGTGGCTATAATGGGCATAGAGATGTTGAACTTAAGAAATGTAGCAACATGCAAATTTATATGATATCACAAATGGAGGTGAAGCTATGCTAGATTGGGAAAAGGTTGATCAAGTGTGCATGAGAAAAATTAAGGTGTTTAGATGATGTTGTAGATAACACTATACATGTATATATATATTCGGCCATCAAAGTGAGTATGTAGGTGATGTTGAGTCAAATTTTTGGTGCACAATCGGGTATGTATATATATATATATAAGTATGCCCATTCATGATGTTACCTTTAATCATGTATATAATCGACTAAATGGGTAATTAGTAAGAGGGTTGCGAATATGCAAATATACATATGCATGTGTAATTGAATTATAAATGTACAGCAAGATGATTAAACTAGTTTATTTATCTATTAAGCCCGAGAAGTTAAAGAAGGAGAAACAAGCAAGGGCAAAGCCAAGGACATCGAGTAGCCGGGTCGGAACCGTTATACTCAACGCAAGGTAAGTCCTTAAGCACTTGTTGTGAGAACTCCTTGATAGATATTTTCTGAGTGATTCTCCTACTTGTTAATATGACCATATGTACAATTTGAATTTAGCAAATTGCTTTACCATGATGAATTGACATAGGGCACAATGTGTGCAAAATTAAGTGGCACTATGTGTGCCGATTGGGAGGTTGAAGCATGAGGGAATCTCAAATGCACTATGTGTGCGATTTACTATGGCACTATGTGTGCGATTTACTATAGCACTATGTATGCGATTTACTATGGCACTATGTGTACGAACATAATAAGCACTATGTGTGCAACGTTTGGTTGTTGGTATAAATTGTGATGAATGAGGTAAGTGATTGAGCTATTAACTAAATATCGAATTTGAGGTTGTGCGGTGTATGCATAGATTTATCTAGTGCATCGTTGTTCCAAACTTGAGGAAATGGGTCTACATTGATTGGGCTGACTTGGCATTGAATTAATTGAAGGACTTGGCATGAGATCGAACCAAGAATTTAAGAAACTGTAGCATAGTTGTTATGATTTGAAAGAAACAAAAAATGATTATTAATGTTGGATGGTAGAGTAGTGCTTATGACTTATCGAGTTATGTACTCATTTGGTGTGCTTGTTTGTTGCTTACCTAGGTTCTTGATCCATTTTGGTGTGCTCGAGACCGTCGTCAAAGTCATCACACCGCTAGCAACTTTTGGTACTTTCTTCTTAGTGGGTCTAGGAGAGCATTTTGGCATGTATAGGCTAATATGTTTTGTTGAAAATTTGGTATGTAAACTTTTAGCCATGCGAAAATGGCTTGTATGCACCTTGGCATGGTATCATGATCATTTTGTATGTTGTTCATTAAGAGATGTGGTAATGTTTGGAATCGATTAGCCCTTGGAATGGTTAATCGTGATTATCTTTTGTGCCATGTATGTTAAAAGGGCTAGTTGAATCAAGGAAATTATGAAGTAGGTAAAATGTACCTTAATGACAGAGGTTGACAGCTGCAGTGAGGTGGATGTGAAAAATCACTAAAAATAGTAGGAATAGAATTAAATAGTGAATAAATTATGTAAATGAAGCTTGATGAATCTATATTCATATGGAAGAAACGAAACGGTCATATGAGTTGTATGTTAAGAGATATTTGGGTTTTCGTGAAACAGGGCCAGAACGGTTTCTGGATTCCCTGTTCCGACTTTGAAAATTCATTATAAATTAACCCGAGACATTTAGAAATCATGTCATATATGTATAGATTCCTTTTTGAGTCTAGTTTCTATAGAAAGAAACGGCATCAGTATTGAAGCCCTGCACAGGGAGTTATTTGAGTTACAACGTACGAAGGTCAGTGTAGTCGACCCCTGTAACATGGGAGACTTTAACTAATAAACTGTACTAATTGGCTCGACCAAAAATTCTAGAAAAAAATCTGTAGATGGACATATGAGTCTAGTTTCAGGGAAAAATTATGAAACTGATTTTCGAGTTGTAGAACTCAAGTTATAATTTTTGAAGCGACTAGTACACAGATTGGCAGCTTGTCTGGGAAATTATCAATAAGTGGTTTGAAGTTTGTTAACACCTCGTGTTCGACTCCGGCGACGATCTCGGGTTAGGGGTGTTACAATTTTATTGGTATCAGAGCTATGGTTTAGTCGGTTCTAGGACTACCATAGCACGTATGAGTCTAGCTATACATGCCTTAATGTTAATGTTTAAATGTGTGATGACTTCTGACGGTTAAAATTTTTGTTTTGATTAGTAAATGGATCCCGATGTAGAGAGAACCTTGGCGGATGATGTTGAAAGTGTAGCGGCTGCTCCCGCACAAGGGACGCCGCCTGTTGAACCTCAGTCATCTGCGAATAATCAAGGTGAGGGGGCTAAACAAGCCTTCTTTACCATGATGAATGAGTGGGTCGCGCAATATGCCCGAACCAATCCGGCTGTCCAACAATTCCCGAATTTGAATAATCCACCCCAAGAGCCCGTAATGCCATCGATTCATCGACCCGTGAGGCCGAGTAAGCCACAGTAGACTTGATTAGGAAGCGGGGCTGAAGAGTTCAGGCCATAGTTACTAATGATGCCGAAAGGGCCGAAGTTCGCTTGATAACACCATTCGGTGTTTGATGAACCGTCATGCACGCCTGATGAATGTCTAAAGTGTGCTATATCCTTGTTGTGAGACTCACTTACTATTGGTGGAGGACTTTGATTTCCATAGTCCCAAATGAACGAGTTACTTGGGATTTCTTTCAAATAGAATTTGAAAGAAATATATTAGTCGGTGTTCATCGATCAAAAGCGTAAGGAATTCTTGGAGCTCAAGCAAGGCCAGATGACAAGATCGAATACGAACATGAGTTCGTAAGACTCGATCCAGTATGCCCGGAGTGTGTGGCTGATGAGGTTGCTATGTGCAAGAGGTTTGAAGAAGGATTGAATGAAGATTTAAAGCTACTAGTGGGTATTTTGGAGTTAAAAGAATTCGTAACACTAGTTGAACGAGCTCGCAAGGCGGAGGAACTTGGAAAAGAGAAGAAGAAGGTGAATTTGAAGCTAGAGACTATCGCAAAAGATTGACGGGTAAAGCTCCGTTCTCGGTGTAAAGAAGTTCAGGAGGACACCAATAAATCGAGGACGATGCGGGAATTTCCATAAGAGCACGACCATTGACGGACTCTCGAGCTACTTCATAGCTAGTGTGGGCAATAACCGCCAAGAGAAACTGAATACCCCAATGTGGGAGAAGACACATAGGTGAATGTTGGGGTAAGTCTACCAATAGGGCTTGTTACGGATGCGGTTTGAAGGACCACTTCATTAGAGATTGCACGAGCTTGATGAGAAGAATAGGATGCAAGGTGCAAGACCTAGTGGAATGACACTAGAGGTAGACCACCAAGAATTTCAGGAGGTAGGGGTGGTAGTCGAGAGGGGCCACCGACACGGCTGTTCGATCCGAGACCAGACTCTGCTAGGGCATATGCCATCCGTGTACGAGAGGAAGCATCCTCCCTAATGTTATCACCGGTACTTTCACTCTCTTTGATACTAGTGTGATTGCATTGATTGACCCGGCTCTACTCATTCATATGTATGTGAAACCTTAGCATCCAAGAAGACTCTACCGTTGAGTCTCTCGAGTTCGTAATTGAGTGTCAAACCCTTTGGGTCAATACGTGCTTGTCGACAAAGTGTGCAAGAAATGTCCCCTAGTAATCCGAGGGTCCTGCTTTCCAGTGGACCTGATGCTTTCGCCGTTTGATGAATTTGATGTTATACTAGGTTTAGATTGGTTGACCGTGCATGATGCGGTTGTGAATTGCAAAAGCAAGACTATTGATTTGAGGTGCGCAAATAACGAGATGATTCGAATTGAGTCTACGGACTTGAAGGGGTTGCCAACTGTAATATCATCAATGTTGGCCCGTAAATATGTAAGAAAAGGGTGCGAAGCATACCTTGCGTATGTACTTGATGATAAGGAGTTAGAAATAAAACCGAATCTGCGGTGGTTTGTGAATACCGGATGTTTTTCCCAAGAATTACCGGGTTTACCAATTTCGGGAAGTAGAGTTTGGTATTGAGCTTGTACTGGACTACGCCAATTTCGATAGCTCCAGATCGTATGGCACCAACCGAGTTAAAGGAGTTGAAAGCTCGGTTGCAAGAGTTGGTGGATAGAGGTTTTGCTCGCCTCGAGTTTTTCACCTTGGGGTGCACTGTGTTGTTTGTGAAAAGAAGGACGGAACCATGAGGTTGTGCATCGACTATCGCCGCCTTAATAAAGTGACAATAAAGAACAAATATCCGTATCGCAGATCGATAATTTGTTCGATCAACTAAATGGAGCCTCGGTGTTCTCAAAATAGATTTGAGATCGGGCTATTATCGATTAATGAATTCGAGATTCGGACATACCCAAAACCGCCTTGAGCGAGATATGGTCACTACGAGTTCTTAGTGATGCCGCTTGGGCTCACTAATGCCCCGCGGTATTTATGGATTTGATGAATCAGATCTTCGCACCATATTTGGATCGGTTCGTAGTTGTGTTCATTGACGACATCTTGGTCTATTCGAGAGATGAGACCGAACATGCGAGCACCGAGATTAGTGTTGCAAATTTTACGGGATAAGCGGTTGTATGCTAAGTTCAGCAAGTGTGAGTTCGGTTAGAGAGGTTAGCTTCTTGGGTCATGTGGTATCTGCGACGGTATTCGAGTCGACCGAGCAAAATTTCAGCCATACTTAACTGGAAGCCTCAGAAATATTACCGAGGTTCGAGCTTTTTGGGACTTGTCGGTTATTACCGACGGTTTGTAAAAGGATTCTCGATGATAGCCACACCCATGACGGCTACTTCAAAAGATGTTAAGTTCGAATGGACGGAAAAATGTCGAAAAGTTTTGATCAACTGAAAACTTATTTGTGAAGCTCAATTTTAGTGCAAATTAATCGTGCAAAGAGTTTGTCATCTATAGTGACGCCTCCTACTTGGGTTGGGTTGCGATTGATGCAAGAAGGTCGAGTTGTGGCCTATGCGTCGAGACAATTAAAGCCACATGAGAAAAATTATCCGACCCATGATCTCGAACTAGCCGCCATCGATTCGCTTTGAAAATATGGCGACACTACCTATTTGGGGAGAAGTGCCATGTGTATTCGGATCACAAAAGTCTCAAATATTTGATGACTCAAAGAGACTTGAATCTGCGACAAAGACGTTGGCTCGAGTTCTTTGAAAGATTATGAGCTTGTCATTGACTATCACCCGGAAAGGCTAATGTGGTTGCGGATGCCTTAAGTCGTAAATCACTTTGTTTGCCTCATGAGCGATGAATGTACACTTGTGCATTCTATCCGACAATGTACTAATGGCGGAATTAAAGGCCAAACCCTTGTTGATTCGTCAAATTCGTGAAGCTCAGAAAGTCGATGATAAATTGGTTGCAAAACAGGCTAAATGTGTTCCGAATGTGGAATCAGAGTTTCAAGTTGATGATGACGATTGTTTGAGGTTCAGAAATCGTTTGTGTGTTCCAAGAAATTCAGAACTCATTTTGATGATTCTGAACGAAGCTCATTGTAGCCGAATGTCAATTCACCCGGGGAGTACGAAGATGTACAACGATTTGAAATGTCGGTTTTGGTGGCATGGCATGAAACGAGACATCTCCGATTTTGTTTCGAAGTGTTTAATATGTTAGCAAGTGAAGGCGGAACATCAAGTGCCTACGGGTCTACTCCAACCGATCATGATACCTGAATGGAAATGGGATCAAGTAACGATGGATTTTGTATCTGGGTTGCCAGTGTCGGCAAGTAAGAAAGATGCGATTTGGGTCGTTGTTGATAGATTGACTAAGTCAGCTCACTTTATCCCCGCATGCACGGATTTTTCAATGGATAAATTAGCTGAATTGTATGTTTCTCAGTTGTGAGATTACACGGGTACCTATTTCTATCGTGTCGGATAGAGATCCGAGGTTCACCTCACGATTTTGGAGGAAATTGCAAGAAGCTTTGGGTACCAAGTTGCATTTCAAAGACCGCCTTTCACCCCAAACCGATGGTCAATCCGAGCGGATAATTCAGATACTTGAGGATATGTTGAGATGTTGCATCCTCGAGTTTAGTGGTTCATGGGAACGGTATTTACCTTTGATTGAATTCGCTTACAACAATAGTTTTCAATCAAGTATTAAGATGGCACCTTACGAGGCTTTGTACGGTCGTAAATGCCGTACACCATTGTTTTGGACCGAGCTCGGTGAAAGTAAAATTTTCGGAGTTGATTTGATTAAAGAGGCTGAACAAAAAGTAAAGGTAATCCGTAAAAGTCTGAAGGCGGCCACAGATCGTCAGAAATCATACGCGGATCTGAAACGAAAAGACATTGAGTATCAGGTGGGAGACAAAGTGTTTCTTAAAGTTTCACCTTGGAAAAAGATACTCAGATTTGGCCGCAAGGGCAAATTGAGTCCGAGGTTCATCGGGCCATATGAGATATCCGAACGAGTCGGTCCGGTTGCGTATCGTTTGATTTTGCCCCCTGAACTTGAAAGGATTCACAACGTCTTCCATGTTTCGATGCTTCGACGTTATAGATCTGATCCGTCACACGTAATTAGTCCATTAGAGGTCGAAATTCAAACCAATATGAGTTATGAAGAAGAACCGATTCGTATCCTAGCTCGTGAAGTGAAGGAGTTGCGAAACAAAAGGGTTCCGTGAGTAAAAGTGTTATGGCTCAAACACGGGATGGAAGAAGCTACTTGGGAACCCGAGAACTCTATGAAAGAGCGTTACCCAAACCTATTTACCGGTAAAATTTTCGGGGACGAAAATTCCTTATGTGGGGGAGAGTTGTAACAACCCTAAATTGACCCTAGTCGGAAAGTGGGTTCGGGACCACTAAACCGAGTCATAAAAATAATTAACTGTCATAGTTGATGCTCATTATATGTACATATGCATGTGTGAAAATTTCATGTTTGAATTTTGTTAATTATAAGTGAATTTTGTCAAATAGGACTTATGTGAGAAAATTTAGAAATGTGCTAGGCAAATGTAGGGTGGCCTATAAGTGCATGTTGTGAAAACGGTGGGTTTGCATGTCAATTTACCTAAATTTAAGCATGATGGCAGGCCATGCTATGGGTGGGAACATGTTGCAAACATGTTTAGTTAGTGGGTATGTAGAAAAAAATAAAATAAGAAATATGGGTAATAAAGAAAAAAAAAAAGAGAATGGTATGGGTGTACCCCCATTGTCAGTGAGTTGAGGGAGGAAGAAAGAAAAAATGTTCATCATTTTCTTTCACTTCTTGTGGCATGAAAATGAGAGAGTTTGAATGCTTAATAAGGAGGGAAGAAGGAGTGCTCATGTTTTCTTTCTTTTGCAATTGTCGTAACTAGAGGAAGAAGAGGAAGCAAGATTCGCCAAGGTGGTCCTTTAGATCAAGGTATGTTCAATGATATTTTTTTGAAGTTTACACAACCTTTGGGTGATGGGTCTAAATACTATCTATCCCAAGGTTGGATTTGGGGTTGTTGGAGAGTTGGAAGTTGACAAGAAGCTTAAAAATTTTAGTTGATACCTTGATGCTATTAACATGTTAGTTGTATGGATGAACTAATTTGCTTGTTATGTTAGCATGAAAGGGAAGATGTTAAGTCCTTTTGTTGGAGGTGCCAAGTTGGGACTAAGAAGGGAGGAGTATTCGGCTAACATAGTTGAAAGGGATGTTGCCGATTTTAGAATTTGATTATGGGAGTGGCTATAATGGGCATAGAGATGTTGAACTTAAGAAATGTAGCAACATGCAAATTTATATGATATCACAAATGGAGGTGAAGCTATGCTAGATTGGGAAAAAGGTTGATCAAGTGTGCATGAGAAAAATTAAGGTGTTTAAATGATGTTGTAGATAACACTATACATGTATATATATATTTGGCCATCAAAGTGAGTATGTAGGTGATGTTGAGTCAAATTTTTGGTGCACAATCGGGTATGTATATATTTATATAAGTATGCCCATTCATGATGTTACCTTTAATCATGTATATAATCGACTAAATGGGTAATTAGTAAGAGGGGTTGCCGAATATGCAAATATATATATGCATGTGTAATTGAATTATAAATGTACAGCAAGATGACTAAACTAGTTTATTTATCTATTAAGCCCGAGAAGTTAAAGAAGGAGAAACAAGCAAGGGCAAAGCCAAGGACATCGAGTAGCCGGGTCGGAACTGTTATACTCAACGCAAGGTAAGTCCTTAAGCACTTGTTGTGAGAAATCCTTGGATAGATATTTTTCGGAGTGATTCTCCTACTTGTTAATATGACCATATGTACAATTTGAATTTAGCAAATTGCTTTACCATGATGAATTGACATAGGGCACAATGTGTGCAAAAAATTAAGTGGCACTATGTGTGCCGATTGGGAGGTTGAAGCATGAGGGAATCTCAAATGCACTATGTGTGCGATTTACTATGGCACTATGTGTGCGATTTACTATAGCACTATGTGTGCGATTTACTATGGCACTATGTGTGCGAACATAATAAGCACTATGTGTGCAACGTTTGGTTGTTGGTATAAAATGTGATGAATGAGGTAAGTGATTGAGCTATTAACTAAATATCGAATTTGAGGTTGTGCGGTGTATGCATAGATTTATCTAGTGCATCGTTGTTCCAAACTTGAGGAAATGGGTCTACATTGATTGGGCTGACTTGGCATTGAATTAATTGAAGGACTTGGCATGAGATTGAACCAAGAATTTAAGAAAGCAGTAGCATAGTTGTTATGATTTGAATGAAACAAAAAAATGATTATTAATGTTGGATGGTAGAGTAGTGCTTATGACTTCTTGAGTTATGTACTCATTTGGTGTGCTTGTTTGTTGCTTACCTAGGTTCTTGATCCATTTTGGTGTGCTCGAGACCGTCGTCAAAGTCATCACACTGCTAGCAACTTTTGGTACTTTCTTCTTAGTGGGTCTAGGAGAGCATTTTGGCATGTATAGGCTAATATGTTTTGTTGAAAATTTGGTATGTAAACTTTTAGCCATATGAAAATGGCTTGTATGCACCTTGGCATGGTATCATGATCATTTTGTATGTTGTTCATTAAGAGATGTGGTAATGTTTGGAATCGATTAGCCCTTGGAATGGTTAATCGTGATTATCTTTTGTGCCATGTATGTTAAAAGGGCTAGTTGAATCAAGGAAATTATGAAGTAGGTAAAATGTACCTTAATGACAGAGGTTGACAGCTGCAGTGAGGTGGATGTGAAAAATCACTAAAAATAGTAGGAATGGAATTAAATAGTGAATAAATTATGTAAATTAACCTTGATGAATCTATATTCATATGGAAGAAACGAAACGGTCATATGAGTTGTATGTTAAGAGATATTTGGGTTTTCGTGAAATAGGGCCAGAACGGTTTCTGGATTCCCTGTTCCAACTTTGAAAATTCATTATAAATTAACCCGAGACATTTAGAAATCATTCCATATATGTATAGATTCCTTTTTGAGTCTAGTTTCTATAGAAACAAACGGCATCAGTATTGAAGCCCTGCACAGGGAGTTATTCGAGTTTCAACGCACGAAGGTCAGCGTAGTCGACCCCTGTAACATGGGAGACTTTAACTAATAAACTGTACTAATTGGCTCGACCAAAAATTCTAGAAAAAATCTGTAGATGGACATATGAGTCTAGTTTCAGGGAAAAATTACGAAACTGATTTTCGAGTTGTAGAACTCAAGTTATGATTTTTGAAGCGACTAGTACACAGATTGGCAGCTTGTCTGGGAAATTATCAATAAGTGGTTTGAAGTTTGTTAACACCTCGTGTTCGACTCCGGCGACGGTCTCGGGTTAGGGGTGTTACATGATGAAACTCAGTAAACAACTCAATTACAGATATATTAATTTCATTAGAGGCTCATCTAAGCTAAGCATACGATCATGTCAGGTTACCCGTCCGAGCTAAACCTTTATATCAACATATCAAATAGTTTGGTTAGAACTATAAATACATGTATGGTTACCAGTCCAGGCTAAACCTTTAAAATGACAACAAGTTACCAGTCTAGGATAAATCTGTGTCACATGTATCTTCGAATCTACAACAAATGCTGAAGCTTGGTAAAATCGAAAATTAACCTATAACCATGTATAAGATATAATTATGAAGTTTCATCATGGTAGTTTCCGTCGTACAAGTTCATAGTTATTTGTTTTTAAATTAAATCCAAATCTCACCCATTTTGTACTAAATTGCAAGTAAATCAAAGTTCATTAAAATTATAGATATTCACATTATAACATAATAAGGTTCAAAACATAAATATACCATATGAACTTACCTGACAAAATTGGTAGACTAGTTGTATCGTAAGGACTAATTAGTAATGTTCCCTTGTCCTCGATTATCCTCAACTTGAGTCAAATCCTGATCTATATAGTAATTAATTTCAAACCATCAATTTCAAATATCCTATAACACCATTTTTGTAATACCCCAAACCCGGCCTAGACGTTATGGCTGAATCTGATGTGCCACGTTGAAATAAAAATCTATGTTTCATTTTAGTATTTTTAAAAACAACTTTTGTGAAGCTAACAAAGTGAATGGAAGCTGGGCACCAGGTAGGAATCCGTAACAGAGGAGGTGAGCCATGAAGGTTGCTTAAGTACCAATGTGACAGCCCTAAATTGACCCTAGTCGGAAAGTGGTTTCGGGACCACAAGACCGAGTCATAAAAATAATTAACCATTATATTTGATGCTTATTATATGTATATAGGCATGTGTGAAAATTTCATGTTTGAATTTTGTTAATTGTAAGTGAATTTTGCTAAATAGGACTTGTGTGAGAAAATTTAGAAATGTGCTAGGCAAATGTTAAAGTGGCCTATTGATGCATGCTAGAAAATGTTATGGGTAAAAAGGTATTATAAACATGTTATGTTAGTGTTTCATGGGAGGAATGATAAAATAAAGAGCATGGTAATAAAATAATGAAAAGGAAAATGATGAAGAAAAAAAAAAGAAAAAGTTCTCATGTTGTTCAACTTGGCCGAATAGAAGAAAGAAAAAGAAGGCAAAGAGCTTGGAGAAAATCAGCTATGGTGGTTCACTAGACTAAGGTATGTTGATGTTGTTCCATGAGATTCATGCATATTTTTAGTTGTTAGCTTGAGTTCTACCTAGCCCATGGTTTAAATCTTTGCTATGAGATGGAGATGATATTCGGCCATGGGTGTTGTCTTCTTGTTTGGTGTTTGATGTTGTGGTGATGAGGCATGAAGATGAGTTAAGTTTCGGCTAAGGTGGACTTGTGTTGATGTCATTTGCATGCTAAGTGTGAAGCTTTGTAATGATACATGTGATGGTGATTGATGACTTTTGGATTTTCTTTTTAGCATTTTTGAGTTAGACATTAAGTTCTTTGTTTAACCCATGACTAAAATTGAAATGGTATGGTGTCTTGATGCATTCGGCCATGGTAGGAAGTAGATGAGAATTGGTAGTAAGGTGAAGTGCAAATGTTAGTATTTGATTACTAGTGTATATATGTGTATTAGCGAGTTTTGAACTTGAAACAAAATGGTATGTAGTCAATACAAGTAACCATATTTGTAGGAAGTATTAAGCATATAATCGGCCTCAACATAGACATGCATATTCGCCACATGAGGTAGATTGGTGTTGCATGTATTCGGTTAGAGGCAAGCATATTGATGCTTTTATCTTGGCTTAGATAATCGGCTAAAAGAGAGTGTGGGCTAATATGTTGAGTTGATTCATGATTTCATATATATGTGACTCTAATGTCTAATGTATATATGGGTTAAGTACCTTGAGTTTCTCTTTTGATGTTCAAATAATTAAATCAATTTATTTGTTAAATTAAGCTCAAGAGCAAAGGGAACTAAATTCGATAAAGGGAAGGAAAAAGTGATCGAATAGTCAGTTTAAATCGTTCGACAACATCCGAGGTAAGTTTTGAGTAATGAAACTTAGTTTACGATTTGATTAAGTCATGACGTATAAGCATAACAAATATACGGTGATATAATGATTCTACTTGAATTATATGTTGAGTTAATTAGTCTATACATATGATGGGTAGCCGTATGTGCATAGAGATCATGACATAAAGCAAACCAAATCATGCTGTTTGTATGTGGCTATTGAGCCGAAAATGGGAATGCTTAATAATTGACTTGTGTTTGAATTCTAGTTATGAAAATGAAATAAAGATGTGTCATGATTTACTGATATGTGCATGAATATTCGGATGATAACGGGGCTAAGTCCCGAAGGCATTTGTGCGAGTTACTAATTCCGGGCTAAGTCCCGAAGGCATTTGTGCGAGTTACTAATCCCGAAGGCATTTGTGCCAGTTACTAATTTCGGGCTAAGTCCCGAAGGCATTTGTGCGAGTTACTAATTCCGGGCTAAGTCCTTAAGGCATTTGTGCGAGTTACTATTTCCGGACTAAGTCCCGAAGGCATTTGTGCGAGTTACTATATCCGGGCTAAGTCCCGAAGGCATTTGTGCGAACTACTATATCCGGGCTAAGTCCCGAAGGCATTTGAGCGAGTAGCTATATCCGGTTAAATCCCGAAGGTACTTGGTTGGGAATGAGCGATCTTGCTGTAATAATTTCAATTAATATGCTCGTAAAATCCCAACGATGAGGTATGTTTCGTATATCCATTGGATTAGTTGATTCCTTTTAAATAGTATTCACAGTCGATTAATGAGCTTCCGGCTTTTGGTTAAGTTGATCTCTTATGTATGAGTATAAGGGTTGGTAATGTGAAGTAGGTATGATTTTGAGAATGTGTGTATATGAAATTATCCGTTTAGTCACATGAATGCTATACTTCAATTGTGCCTAATTTCATTGCTCAAAACTTACTAAGCATTAAATGCTTATTTCGTTTCTTTGATTCTCTGTTTTATAGATTTTGGTTCGTTAGCTATCGGACTCGGGATTGTCAAAGTCGAAGTCATCCACACTATCAAAGCCCTTTGGTACTCTTTTAGTTGAACTTTGCTAATGGCATGTATAGGACTGCCCTTTGGTTATTAGTCAAGTACTTTGGTGTTGTATATATTTGGATAGCCATGCGAAAATGGCTTATATATTTTGAGCATAGTGATATAATCATTTTGTATGTATATGGTTATTGAGAGGTGTGGATATGCTTGGCAATGATTGGCCATTGGAATGGTTAATCATGATCATATTTTGTGCTATATATGCTAAAGGGCTAGTTGAATCATGGAAACTATGAAATAGGTAAAGTCTACCTTAAAGGCGGAATCTTGACGATAGCGATGATGTAAATTTGAAAAATCACTAAAATAGTAGGAATGGAATTAAATAGTGAATAAATTATGTAATCGAACCTTGATGAATTTAATTTCATATGGAAGAAACGAAACGATCATATGAGTCATATTTTAAGAGATATTTAAGTTTTCGTGGAATAGGGCTAGAGCGATTTCTGGATCCCCTGATCTGACTTTGGAAATTCACTATAAATTAACCAGAGATAATCAGAAGTCATGCCATATATTTATAGATTCCTTTTTGAGTCTAGTTTCATTAGAAACAAACGGCATAAGTATTGAAGCCCTGTACAGGGAGATATATAAGTCGTAATGCATGAAGGTCAGAGCAGTCGAACCCTAAAATAGGGGAGACTTTAACTAATAAACTGTACTAATTGGCCCGATCAAAAATTCTAGAAAAAATTTGTAGATGGATATATGAGTCTAGTTTCAGGGAAATTTTACAGAATCAGTTTTCGAGCTTCGGAACTCGAGATATGATTTTTAAAGTGACTGTGATGCGCTTAGCCGACTTGTGCGGAAATAAAAAAATGAACTGTAAGTCAATGAAATAAGTCCGTAAATACCTCGTGTTCGACTCCGGCAACGGTCTCGGGTACGGGGTGTTACAACCAAGCTCTTCGAATGGATCCAATCCTAGACATGCCCACAACCATTGCCACACTTGGTTATATCGATTTGAAATTTATTTAAGTGGATATCTTTGAGAAATCGGATATTCGTAACGTTTTGTTGTTTGGAAAACAAGTGTCGTTGTGAAAATGTGTCCTAAGTCTAGCCCATTTATTATCAACCAGTTTAAAGTTATTAAAAAAATAAAATAATCCTAGAAAAGAAAGAAAATCAAGTCAAAATGGCCTTATTACAATCCAAAGATAAATAATAAATAAAGCAAACTTAATGAAAACCAAACACTTATTCAAAAGCCCAAAGGCAATCACCGTGGCCACTCTGAATCCCCTCCGGCTCCAAGTCCCCAAATCAAGGCTCACCTGCAAGGTTAAGGAAAGGGGGTGAGTTTGGAAACTCAATGTGTAACAAGCCCCTTTCAGAGCCCAAAGCAATATCAGCCTGCTAGGCCTAAGCCTAAATCCAATCTCAACATATACTGGGCCGAAGCCTTTTCATATTTCATAATTCATAACACTGGGCCGAAGCCTTTTCATGTTTCATATTACTGGGCCGAAGCCTTTCATTTAACGGTTACTGGCCTGTAGGCCCATTTCATTATCACGAGTAATGTCAATGAAAGAATGAATGCAAGCCCATTTGGAGAGACTACTCGACCCACCATCCGCTACTCTCTACCCGTACCAACCAACACACCATGTGGGGAATGACTCAACCCACCCAACCAACACACCACTAGAAGCATAGCCGCTTTATCATATAATTGGAGGCCTAGCCTCTTTTAATAACTGGGGCAAAGCCCTTTTGATAAACTGGGGCAAAGCCTTTTTCAATAAACTGGGGCATAAGCCCTTTTCAATAAACTGGGGCATAGCCCTTTTACACTTCCTCCATTCATATAAAAACCCAACCCAATGCATTTATGATTACATCATGTGCATTTCATACATATCATGTGCATATCATACATATCATGTGCATATCATGTCAATCATGTATATCATATCCCACGTATCAAATTTATAATTAAACCCTAGGGGTATAATGGTCATTTTTACCTAGGGGCAAAACAGTCATTTTCATATTATAAAGGTAATTTCATAATTTTACCATATATTAGGGTTTTCCATGTTCATTATTAGTTACTAACAATTTATATGTTTTAAACAACGATTCTGGCCCATTTTTAGCGAAACCGAGTTATTGGGCCAAAAACCCCTAATGGGCCCTACATGGTCGATTTAGTCATCTAGGCCCATTTAACCTATTTTCCATAATGGTGTTACCAGTCTTTTCACATACTTTAACAGGTTTCATTTTCTACCTAATTTGCTCAAATGGGCCCGAAAGCCCATTGGGCCCGATTTTGGCCCCTCGAGGCCCAACTTACCGTGAATGCCAAAAATCATGCCCTTACCTTTTCCAATGTTCCTGATCATTAACCTAGTGAATCTAACTAACCAATGAGCGTTCGCTTGCTCACAAGTCCTCGAAATGCCAGAATTTCGGCATTTCAACTTTTCAGCATTTATCGTTTTAAGCTATGAAAAAGGGTTCGTTACACATCTGTTTTGCGATATTCCTCGACGAGATCTCCTACACGATTTCTCCTATAATCAACCATTAATAGATCAGCTCATAATAATTGAACCAAATCGAGAACCATCTAATATCAACACTTACACACTCGGCCACCCTCTATAATGGCCTTAAGAACCTTACCTTTGCCGAAATTGATGACTAGCTCTAGCCACTCCGATGATCCAAACTAATCCAAGTCGACCCTACGCCTTGCTGCTCCTCCAGTAAACAAACCATAAAAAGATTAAAATAAAAACCCAATAGAGCCTATACCCACATTCGGCCGTCTCCTAAACTATAGGGGTTTCGGTTTTTGTCAACAGTTACTATAGGAATCGTTTAGAGTTCGAGCACTTACCACACTCTCTCTTCTTGAATCCGTTTATGCCTAGAAGATAAGGGAATTGGCCACTAAAAAGTGAAAAGAAAAAAGAGGTTTGCTAGTCAACAAAGAATCGACACCACCTAGTCTCCACGGATTTCGGCTTTTACGGTATTTCGGCAGTAGTGGTGGTAAGAAAAACAATAGGTGAACGAAGGGGAGTAGTGGGCTGGTTTTGGAAAAGAAAAAGAAGAAAAGATGAATGGGAGGAAGGTAGATTCGGCTGGAAAAGAAAAGAGAGAAAAAGACTACACCAAAAAGAGAAAACGGCACACCCTAATTCCTATTGCCGAAAATCCCTAACTAAAACCCCTCTGCCGAAATCCCCTCTCTCATCCCCTCAATTTGGCTAAGCTCTATCCTCCTCTCAAATCCTTAAAATCTCTCCCCTTATCCCTCTTTAATTCATGCATTTGACTATTTCAAACTCTCTCCCACAGAGTTCCATCCAGCTTTAAACTCTAGCATGCACAAGTATAAAAATAACATTACCTTTGCCATCACAGGGAATCGAACCCAGGTTTTCCCCAACACTTACACGCCACCTTTATGGCTCCCTAGTGGCGTCACTTAGCCACTTTACCAGAGGATCTTTTGTGTTATATTTCACCCACAAATTTTAATAAGACCACCTATCCAAGGCCCCGAACTTCTTAAGTCCAAAATTCAAAAATTCCACCGGGTTTTGGCCAACACATGGGCTTTCCATAAGCCCATTTACCTACTCAAATTTTGAATTCCACAACCAAATACCAAATTTTTAAAAACTTTACCAAAATATCGAGAATCGCAAAAAACCCGAAAATCAGGATGTTACAACTCTACCGTCCTTAAAGAAATTTTGGCCTCGAAATTTACCTGATCCAAGCAGTTGAGGGTACTGCTGACGCATCGCCTCTTCGGTCTCCCAAGTAGCTTCTTCTTTGCCATGGTTCCTCCAAAGTACCTTCACCAATGGGGTTTACTTCCTTCTCAACACCTTGACATCGTGATCAAGTATTTACACAGGTTCTTCTTCGAAAGTCAAATCCAATTGTACTTCGATTTCTGTAACTGGCACGATATGAGTTGGGTCCGAACTTTATCGCCTTAGCATGGACACATGAAAAACGTCGTGAATACGATCCAGCTCTGGAGGTAACTCTAGTTGATAAGCCACCGGCCCTATCCGCTTAATAATTCGATAAGGCCCAATAAACCGTGGACTCAACTTGCCCTTCTTACCAAATCTCAATATCTTCTTCCAAGGTGAAACTTTCAAAAAGACCATGTCCCCAACTGCATATTCAATATCCTTACGCTTCAGATCGGCATAAGACTTTTGTCAATCCGCTGCCTCCTTTAACCGATTCCTGATCACCTTAATCTTGTCTTCGGTATTTGTTACCAATTCCGGCACAAGTACTTGCCTTTCCCCCAATTCTGCCCAACAAGTAGGCGAACGACACCTTCGCCCATATAGTGCCTCGTAAGGAGCCATCTAAATACTTGCTTGGTAACTGTTGTTATACGCGAACTCCGCCAATGGCAAATAGTCCTCCCAATGCCTTAAACTCAATAACACAACCTCTCAACATGTCTTCTAAAATCTGAATGACCTCTCTCGATCGCCCATCCGATCGAGGGTGAAAAGTCAGACTAAAATCCAATCGCGTTCCCAACGCCTCATGCAATTTCTGCCAAAATCGAGATGTAAACCTTGGGTCTCGGTCAGAAATTATCGATGCTGGCACCCCATGCAACTGCACTATCTCTTCCACATACAACTTGGCCAGCTTCTGAAGTGAGTAATCGGTTTGGACAAGTATGAAATGGGTAGATTTCGTGAGCCTATCCACAATTACCCAAACCGAATCCTTCTCAAAGGTGTCAATGGCAACCCACTTACAAAATCCATAGTTACCCTTTCCCACTTCCAAAGTGGTATCTTTACCGTCTGTAACAATCCTGAAGGCAGTGGCCTTCACTTGTTGACACGTCAAACATCTCACCACAAATTCGGTCACTTCTCGCTTAAGCCCAGGCCACCAATATAGCTCCCTCAAGTCTAGATACAACTTACTCACTCCTGGATGCATAGCACAAGGTCCATTCAAAATCATCAATCTCAAGTCAGAGTCCTTCAGCATACAAATTCTTCCTCGAAAATAAAGAACTCCCTCACTATTTAACCCAAAGTCTGGATTCTCCCCCTTCCCCACTTGCTGAAACTGAGAAACCAACGAATCATCTTCCAACTGTTGCTTCCTAATTTGTTCTATCCAAGTTGGCCTCACTTGTAACTCTGCCAATAAGCTTCCATCGTCATACAAACTTAAACGAGCAAACATTGCCTTCAACTCCGCTACAGCCCTTCGACTTAACGCATCAGCCACGACATTTGCCTTACCTGGATGGTACTCAATCGAACAGTCATAGTCCTTTAACAACTCTATCCACCTTCGCTGCCTAAGATTCAGCTCCTTTTGAGTCAGCAAGTATTTAAGACTCTTGTGATCCGTATAGATAATGCATCTCTCCCCATACAAGTAATGCCTTCATATCTTAAGCGAAAAAATCACCGCTGCCAACTCCAAGTCATGTGTAGGATAGTTTACCTCGTGAGGCTTAAGCTGTCGTGAAGCATAAGCGACCACCTTACCCTCTTGCATCAACACGCAACCCAAACCTATATGTGACGCGTCGCTGTAAACAGTGAAATCCTTACCAGACTCTGGTTGAATCAACACTGGTGCTTCTGTCAAAACCTTCTTCAGCTTCTCAAAAGCCCCTTGCTGCTTATTCGTCCATACAAAAGGTGCTCCCTTTCTTATAAGTTTTGTTAAAGGTGCTACCAACACAGAAAATCCTTCCACGAATCTTCGATAATAACCTGCCAACCCCAGAAAACTTGGATTTACATTCGACCTCGGTGGCTTCCATTCCAGAATTGCCTCAATCTTTCGAGGGTCCACCTTGATCCCCTCAGCAGACACAACATGCCCCAAGAAAGTGACTTCCTTTAGCCAAAACTCGCACTTACTAAACTTTGCATAAAGTTGCTTTTCCCTTAGCACTTGTAGCACAACACAAAGATGCTCATCATGCTTCTCTTCCGTTTCTGAATACACCAAGATATCGTCAATAAAAATGACTACGAACCGATCCAAGTATGGCTGGAACACCCGATTCATTAAATCCATGAATGCTATCGGTGCATTAGTCAAACCAAAAGGCATTACCAGAAACTTGTAATGACCATATCGAGTCCTGAATGCTGTCTTATAAATATCCACTTCTTTAACTCTCAACTGATGATATCCTGACCAAAGGTTGATCTTAGAAAATACCGAGGCTCCTCTTAGTTGATCAAACAGATCGTCGATTCTTGGTAACGGATACTTGTTCTTGATCGTCAATTTATTCAACTACTGATAGTCAATAACATTCGCATAGTCCCATCTTTCTTCTTTACGAACAACACCGGTGCGTCCCTTGAGGAAACACTTGGTCTTATAAACCCTTTATCCAACAGTTCCTGAATCTGAGCTTTCAATTCTACCAACTCCTTAGGTGCCATCCTATAAGGCGCAATGCACACAAAAGCTGTACCAGGTAACAAGTCGATTTCGAACTCGACTTCTCTGTTCGGAGGTAATCTAGGAAATTCCTCTTGGAATACATCTTGAAATTCCTTAATGGTCCTAACCGACTCTACCGTTATCTCCTCCAGTTCAGTTTGACTTACAAAAGCCAAGTACGCCTCACAACCTTTCTGAATCAACTTCTCGGCTCTTAAAGCTGAAACAACATTAGACAAATAATTCTTTCGTTCCCCTATGACCATTATCTCCTCATCTTTGGCAGTTTTTAGTACCATTCTCTTTGCAGTACAATCCAACGTCGCCTTATGCTTAGTTAGCCAGTCCATTCCCAAGATAAGATCAAAATCCCCAAATGGCAGCTCCATCAAATCTCCTTCAAAAATCTTACCTTGTGTCTCTAAAGGCACCGCCCTAAAGAGTTTATCTACTTTAACCGAGTGTCCTAATGGGCTTATCACCGATACCCCACTCACAGTCTCCCCAGGAAGCACACTCAATTCCCCAGATACATCACAAGCAACATACGAGTGAGTGGAACCCACATCAATCAAAGCAGTGTAAGGCGTGCTCTGAATGAAGAACGTACCGGTTATAACATCAGGAGCGTCACCCTCCTTACGACGTCGTGTAGCATAAACCAATGCCAGCTGTCGAGTTTCAGCATGCCCAACACTCCTGCCAAGTGCCCCACGTCCTCGTCCATTACCATTGCCACCTCTACCTTGCCCACGACCTCTCTGTGGTGGTGGTCCTCCTCGTTGTGGTTGGACATCCCTTTGCTCCGCAGCTAGTTCCTGAGTTGTTCTCTGAGGACATTCTCTGAACTTATGCTCCTTGGACCCACATCGAAAACATGCTCCAGTTCATTTCCAACACTCCCCCATATGCACCTTACCACAGTCCCTACAAGCCTGCGGTCTAAAAGTATTTACTGGAACTGCTCAAACCGGTTCCTCCATCCTTACTCTTTTAACATTCCGATTCGTAGCACTTGAGGGTCTAAAATCCCTCTTAAACCTGGATCGATCCTTCTCACGATTCTGTCACTTAGTCCACTTTACCTCCTCGGCTATGTTAGCCTTCTCCACCAATGCAGCAAAATCACGCTCCCTCTGTGGAGCTATCAATATCCTAAGCTCATCGTGGAAGCCATCCTCAAATCGAGCACTACGCTCATATTCAGTCGCAACTATCCCGCTGGCGTATCGACTCAGCCTCAAAAATTCTGCCTCATACTCCGCAACAGTCTTATTACCCTGAGTCAGATTCAAAAATTCCTTTTGACGGGCATCCACATAACTAGCTCCAACATACCTCCCCTTAAAAGCAGTTTTGAACAATTCCGAGGTTACTCGTTCAATCGGGGTACTCTCCCTCACGGTGATCCACCATCGATATGCCTCGTCTCGTAGCAGCGACACAACCCCCTCCAGCTTTTGCTCCACAGAGCAATCTAGATCTTCCATGATTTGCTCCGTTGCCTCTAGCCAATATTCAACCACATTTGGGGCTACTCCAGATACGCCCCTAAAAACTTCTGCTCTGTTGGCCCGGAGACGCTCCGATATGGATCCCCTATTCACTGTCCCAATGCTAGCTCCAGCAACTCTTTCTAAAACCCTTAACATGGCTTGGGACAAAACATCATCCCCCGCAATCCGATCATAAGACCCAGTCTGCGTTGCTTGTGGCACAGATGCCTCCTCAGCTGGCCTATGCCCTGAAGATGAAGAATCAGCTTGTACCCTTTCGCGACCACGTTCGCGGCCTCGTCCACGAGTTCCTCTTGTTCTCATATCGACTTATCTGATTACGAATTTTATGACATTAGTCTAATGTTCAATTGTTTATTACGAGATGTCTTATGGAAATATAAGAGTTCAAAGATTGTTTTCGCATCATCGTAGGCTAGCTACAGTTTCATTCCTACGGTTTTTTCAGTTCTACCCTATCTAAAGTATCATAGTAGGGTCTCAGTTCTATTTATAGCATCATATCAATATCACATAAAAAAGAGTATACTTACAGACTTGGTGTCGGGGATTCAGTGCGCCACTTCTTTCTCCAAACCAAAAACCACAAACCATGTATTTAATCACAGAAAATAGAATTTCTTAAAATTTGAAAAAAATACCCTTGTTTTAAAATTCTCGATTTTAGACCCATTTTAAAACCCAGAAAAACTTAAACCATTTTATCATGTATACCTTTATAAAACATTTTTGAGAAAATCTTTTCAAAACTATTTCCTAAAAATACCCTTCTTAGTAAATTTTTTTTCAAAAAGTTTTTCGGACCCGATCCACAGCCGAGTTGTTGCAACCTAGGCTCTGATACCACTAAATGTAACACCCCAAACCCGGCCTAGACGTTATGGCGGAATCTGACGTGCCACATTGAAATAAAAATCCATGTTTCATTTTAGTATTTTTAAAAACAACTTTTGTTAAGCTAACAAAGTGAATGGAAGCTGGGCACCAGGTAGGAATCCATAACAGAAGAGGTGAGCCATGAAGGCTGCTTAAGTACCAAGCTCTTTGAATGGATCCAATCCTAGACATGCCCACAACCATTGCCACACTTGGTTATATCCATTTGAAATTTATTTAAGTGGATATCTTTGAGAAATCGGATATTTATAACGTTGTGTTGTTTGGAAAACAAGTGTCGTTTTGAAAACGCGTCCTAAGTCTAGCCCATTTATTATCAACCGGTTTAAAGTTATTAAAAAAATAAAATAATCCCAGAAAAGAAAGAAAATCAAGTCAAAATGGCCTTATTACAACCCAAAGATAAATAATAAATAAAGCAAACTTAATAAAACCAAACACTTATTCAAATGCCCAAAGGCGATCACCGTGGCCACTCTGAATCCCCTCCGGCTCCAAGTCCCCAAATCAAGGCTCACCTGCAAGGTTAAGGAAAGGGGGTGAGTTTGGAAACTCAATGTGTAACAAGCCCCTTTCAGAGCCCAAAGCAATATCAGCCTGCTGGGCCTAAGCCCAAATCCAATCTCAACATATACTGGGCCGAAGCCTTTTCATATTTCATAATTCATAACACTGGGCCGAAGCCTTTTTATGTTTCATATTACTGGGCCGAAGCCTTTCGTTTAACGGTTACTAGCCCGTAAGCCCATTTCATTATCATGAGTAATGTCCATGAAAGAATGAATGCAAGCCCATTTAGAGAGACTACTCGACCCACCATCCGCTACTCTCCACCCGTACCAACCAACACACCATGTGGGGAATGACTCAACCCACCCAACCAACACACCACTAGCAGTATAGCCACTTTATCATATAACTGGAGGCCTAGCCTCTTTTAATAACTGGGGCAAAGCCCTTTTGATAAACTGGGGCAAAGCCCTTTTCAATAAACTGGGGCATAAGCCCTTTTCAATAAACTGGGGCATAGCCCTTTTGCACTTCCTCCATCCATATAAAAACCCAACCCAATGCATTTATGATTACATCATATGCATTTCATACATATCATGTGCATATCATACATATCATGTGCATATCATGTATATCATATCCCACGTATCAAATTTATAATTAAACCCTATGGGTATAATGGTCATTTTTACCTAGGGGCAAAACAATCATTTTCATATTATAAAGGTAATTTCATAATTTTACCATATATTAGGGTTTTCATGTTCATTATTAGTTACTAACAATTCATATGTTTTAAACAGCGATTCTGGCCCATTTTTAGCAAAACCGAGTTATTGGGCCAAAAACCCCTAATGGGCCCTACATAGCCGAGTTAGTCATCTAGGCCCATTTAGCCTATTTTCCATAATGGTGTTACCAGTCTTTTCCCGTACTTTAACAGGTTTTCATTTTCTACCTAATTTGCTCAAATGGGCCCGGAAGCCCATTGGGCCCGATTTTGGCCCCTCGAGGCCCAACTTATCGTGAATGCCAAAAATCACGCCCTTACCTTTTCCAACGTTCCCGATCATCAACCTAGTGAATCTAACTAACCAATGAGTGTTCGCTTGCTCACATGTCCTCGAAATGCCAGAATTTCGGCATTTCGGCTTTTCAGCATTTATCGTTTTAAGCTATGAAAAAGGGTTCGGTACACACCTGTTTTGCGATATTCCTCGACGAGATCTCCTACACAATTTCTCCTATAATCAAACGTTAATAGATCATCTCATAATAATTGAACGAAATTGAGAACCATCCAATATCAACGCTTACACATTCGGCCACCCTCCATAGTGGCCTTAAGAACCTTACCTTTGCCGAAATTGATGACTAGCTCTAGCCACTCCGATGATCCAAACCAATCCAAGTCGACCCTATGCCTTGCTGCTCCTCCAGTAAACAAACCATAAAAAGATTAAAAGAAAAACCATATAGAGCCTATACCCACATTCGGCCGTCTCCTAAACTATAGGGGTTTCGACTTTTGTCAACAGTTACTATAGGAATCGTTTAGAGTTCGAGCACTTACCACAATCTCTCTTCTTGAATCCATTTATGCCTAGAAGATAAGGGAATTGACCAGTAAAAAGTGAAAAGAAAAAAAGGTTTGCTAGTCAACAAAGAATCGACAGCACCTAGTCTCTACAGATTTCGGCTTTTGCGGTATTTCGACAGTAGTGGTGGTAAGAAAAACAATTGGTGAAAGAAGGGGAGTAGTGGGCTGGTTTTGGAAAAGAAAAAGAAGAAAAGATGAATGGGAGGAAGGTAGATTCGGCTGGAAAAGAAAAGAGAGAAAAAGACTACACTAAAAAGAGAAAACAGCACACCCTAATTCCTATTGCCAAAATCCCTAACTAAAACCCCTCTGCCGAAATCCCCTCTCTAATCCCCTCAATTCAGCTAAGCTCTATCCTCCTTTCAAATCCCTAAAATCTCTCCCCTTATACCTCTTTAATTCATGCATTTGACTGTTTCAAAATCTCTCCCACAGAGTTCCATCCAGCTTTAAACTCTAGCATGCACAAGCATAAAAATAACATTACCTTTGACATCACAGGGAATCGAACCCAGGTCTCCCTCAACACTTACACGCCACCTTTATGGCTCCCTAGTGGTGTCACTTAGCCACTTTACCAGAGGATCTTTTGTGTTACATTTCACCCACAAATTTTAATAAGACAACCTATCCAAGGCCGCTAACTTCTTAAGTCCAAAATTCAAAAATTCCATCGGGTTTTGGCCAACACATGGGCTTTCCATAAGCCCATTTACCTACTCAAATTTTGAATTCCACAACCAAATACCAAATTTTTAAAAACTTTACCAAAATATCGAGAATCGCGAAAAACTCAAAAATCAAGATGTTACAATTTTATAGTATATGGAAACGAATGTTCACTATATAAAATTTCATTGAAATTTTGCATATTATTCATTTTAGTCCATACAATTGAAAATGTCATAACTTTCAAATTTGAGCTTCAATTCTGAAAGCAATCTCAATTTCATCCTTCTATAGCCTCTTAGTAGTTATAATTACAAAAATTTCATATCAAATTTGAAATTATTACACTTTAGTCCCTAAGTTCAAAACTAACAATTTTCACTTTACAAATAGGTCCATTTTTTCATATCTAAGCTTACCAACTAGCGGCTTAATGCCAAAAGCTTCAAGATTCAACAATGGAAACTTTAGAAAACTTTAACAGTTTCACAAACTAACCCCTGGGCTAGCTATATCAAGCTCTCGGTGTAACATCTCGAAATAGGGCCTAAATGGAATAGTGGTTGCAAAAACACAAATCTGAGATAGAAAAGTTTATTTCGATTAATTTTTATGATTTACCGATTGATTAGATGCATGTGTTAGAGTATTGATAAGAAATTTTATAGATTGCATGTTTAATTTGCCTATTAGGGCTTATTTGCAGAAGTTGCTATAACAGCCCGATTTAGGGCCTAAACGGAACGATGGTTTTAGAACCACGAATTTGAAGTCAAAAAATTTATTCCGATTAAGTTTTAAGGTTTATTTATTGATTAAAATATTATGTAAAAATATCGTTAAGTAATTTTACTGAAATAGTGCTTAATTGGACTTTTAGGACTAAATTGCAAAAGTTGCAAAATATGTGTTCTAATTCATAAGTACTTGATTGAAATGGGGGTTTAAAGAGGAGGTCCTTAAATGGTAATTATACCATTATATTTAGTTTGGACAAAAATGGGCATGAATAGGACAAAATTTTAAAGAAAGGCCTTAAGGGCATTTTAGTCATTTGGTAATTAAAAGAAATAAAAAAAGGAAAATAAAGCCAAATTGACTCATCTTTTTCATGGAGGCCAAATTTAGCATGGGGGAAGCCATGGCTAGGGTTTTCAAGCTTTCCAAGCTCAATAGTAAGTCCGTTCTAGCCCCGTTTTTCAAGTTCTTTACGATTTTGGAATCTCGGTAACTTGATTAAGCTTATTCTAGAAATAATTTAAGCTAGGGTTCATATTTGGAAAAATACCCATAGGTGAAATGTGTTTATTTTGATGTTTTATGGTACAATATGAAGGCTGAAATTATGTTAAACAACTTTTGCTAAGCGATTTTAAGCAAAAATCAGTAAAACGGCTTAATCGGTAAAAGTTGTTATTGTTTATAAATATGTGTTAGAGTCAGAATTTGATGTTGCCATAGAAGGGAAAAATGATCAGCATGTCATAAAACATAAGAATAAGGGATGAAGTTTAATTCCGAGCGTAGGGACAAAAGTGTAAATATGCAAAAATTTAGGGGCAAAATTGTAATTTTACCAAAGTTTGAGTTAAGGACTATTTTAAATAGTACATTAATTAACTAAGTGAAATATGATGTTTTAGATCCCGGAAAATGAGATTTGAATCTAGAATGGGAGAAAAATCGAAAATCGGGAAAGTTGGTAAAATGGCCGTTTTAGTATCGAGGTAAGTTCATATGTATAATAAGCATTAATTTATGCATGTTTCAATGTAAAATTGATATGTTTACTATGATTGCGAGGTGTTGAAAGTAAGTATAACTATGATGATTTAAATGTTCAATATTAATTCGACATGGAAATGAGAAAGTATGTAAGTTTGTATGTAAATAATACATTATCTTTATTATGTTTTTGTATTTCAGCATATTTTATGTATTGTAGCTGATTTTTGAATCATAATTGACTATTGGAAGTATGGAATCAAGTATTTGAAAGAGAGAGAAATCCTGGTTGAACCTTCGGAAAGATTGGATGATACAAATGGTATGTAGCTAGGTCACATGTATGGTGCTGAGTGCACATCATGTGTACAAGAGAGCTACGGGATATATGTAGCTAGGTCGTATGAGTGGTTCCAAGTGAAGGACACCATGTAGACAAAAGAGCTACGAGATAAACTGGCTAGGTCACATGGGTGGTACTAAGTGTTCACCATGTGTACAAGAGAGCCAAAATTATGTGTACAGTCGAGCTAGGTCACATGAGTGGTGCTAAGTGAAGGCCACCATGTCTACAAGAGAGCTTCGATTTTAAAGGTGAGTTGTGTGCGATACCATCGCGTATCTGTTATTATTCCAAAGCGTTCAACTGGGAAATTGATTAAATGAAATTGTGTATGACTTTGTGATGATAAGTGTAAGTATATACGTGTGTAACTTATGAGCAATCTGCTCGATATGTGATTGGAAATTAGAAAGATTGTTATGGGAAAGTGATGAATACAATTGAAGTGTGAAAGATCAAAATTGACAATAAAACTGTTCTAGGTAGTTGTAGTGACGTGAATCTAAAAATTTACCAAAAATAGTATAAATTAAATCAAATACTGAATGAGATATAAAATTAGAGATTAATGAGTCTATTTTCATATAACAGAAACAGAACAGGCAAAGGAATTCTATATTATGAGATATTTAAGTTTTTGAGAGACTGGTTCAGAATGACTATGTGATCCCCTATTCTGACTTGGAAAAATCATTAAAAATTGTAAAAAAATAATTACGGGATATAATTTATATGCTTGAAATACTTAATAGTCTAGTTTCAAATGAATTAAACAAGAACATCCTTTGAATTATGTATGAGGAGAAAATTGATTCGTAGTAAAGAGTGGTCAAAACAGTTGAGCAGTGAAACAGGGATAACTTCAATAAATAAACTGTACTAATTGGCTGGACCAAAAATTCTGAAAATTTTATGGTGAGAATATATTTGAATCTAGTTTCAAGAAAAATTAACAGTTTGTAATTTGGAGTTCTGTAGCTCCAGAAATAAATAATTTAGCTACTGGTACTCTGCTAGACAGCTTATTTTGAACCTATTTATAATTGTAATAGTAAAAACATGTGTGTTTGTTATGGTAATATTCCGGGAACATATTGTGACTTTGTTTAAAGTATGATAATGTATTGTTTATTAATATTTACATACTTACTTACTAAGCTATAATGCTTACTCCCTTCCTTTCCTTTTTCCTATAGTGTCGAAGATGTTAGCTCGAGTTGGAGGTCATCGGAGGTTAAATCACACTATCAAACTATTGATCGATATATAAAGGTTTTAAAGTATTTTAAGTCTTTGGCATGTATGGAGACTCGTTTAATTGTTATTAAGTTGCTAGGAATTGGCTTAAAATACTGACCTATGTTATTTGAAGGTCTCTATTGTATAAAGTCATTTAGTGTAGATAGTCTTGATTATGTTATTAATTAAATGGTGCAATTTATGAATGTGCATGCTTGCCTATGTGTGTGGTTGAATTAAAGCATGATATGGGCCTTGTAAGCTCTTTTTAAGGGACAGCTTGAATGTGTTTGAAAAAGTTTTAAATTAGAGTGAAATTATGAATTGGTTTTTATACGATGATTAGTGATTAAGTCCGGTAATGCCTCATACCCTGTTTCGGCGTCGAACACGGGTAAGGGGGTTTACACTCGGGATTCTAAAAACATAAAAATTATAAGAAAATGACTTGAAATCACTTATCAATTGAAGGGCTAAAGCTTGAAATGTAAAACCTAAATTTCTTTCTTTCTTTTCATAGAGAGGATGAATAAGATGAAAATGCCTCATTTGTTCAATGTTCTAAGAAATTGAAATTAATAGATAGTTTTCAATAAACTATCTCTTCTACTACTTCCTGGTGGACTGCCCACCCATGGTAGCCATTGGCGGACTTCCTAATCTAATAGCTCCTATGGACTAACTTGTTTTACATAGTCCTAGTCATACATCATCTTTCCCTGAAGATCTTTGGCTGCCGCTTAGCTAGCAAACCCTTAGGTTTAGATTCCACTTGATCATTTCATTATCACTTCCAATACTAGTTTACTCGCCAAACACCGAGGGACTCATACCATCGTATACTTAAAATACCTCATAGGATAATATCTCATTTTCTACTACAAACATGTTAAAACTGCTTATACTAAGTCCTTTCATTGATAACATTTGGCAGGTCCCCTTATTGATTGGTTTACCCTCGTTATTAGACCCTTGTGCTAGCCTTTTTCTTATCTTTGTAGTTTGGCAGATTCCCTTACTATCTCATTGACCTGCGTCCTTAGATGCATCGTAGTCAATCTATTACACTACTAGCCATGTGAGTCATTCAAGGACTTCTCCTTCATTGTCCCGACAATCAGTATGAGAGAGTAATCCAGATACTCAAGGATATGCTCCGTTGTTGCATTCTTGAATTTGAAGGTAACTGGGAAAATTTTCGTCTGCTAGTTAAATTTTCTTATAAACACAAGTTACCAGTCGAGTATTAAAATGGCCCTGTACGAAGCTTTATATGGTCAAAAGTGTAGAACTCCATTATAATGGATTGAATTAAGTGATAAAAAGAATTCGGGTACAGACTTGATCTGTGAAACCGAAGAAAAAGTTAAGGTTATTCAAGATTGTTTGAAAGCTACTTTCGATTTTTATAAATTATATACCGATTTAAAAAGAAAATACATCAAATTTTAGGTTGGTGATAAAATGCCCCTGAAGGTATCACCTTGGAAGAAAGTTCTCTGTTTTGACCGAATAGGGAAACTTAGTCTATGATTCATCAATCTATATGAGATTATCAAGAGAATACGGCCAATAGCTTATGGTTTGGCATTACCATAAGAACTTGAAAATATTCATAATTTTTTACACGTATCAATGTTGAGACGGTATAGATATGATCCATCTCACATGATCTTTTCGGTTGATATAAAGTTACAGTCTAATATGACATAAAGTGAGGAACTAGTTAAAGTTCTGGCTCGAGAATTGAAAGAATTGAAAAATAAACGTATTGTTTTACTAAAGGTTCTTTGGCAATGTCACCATATCAAGGAACCTACCTGGGAATCGAAAGAAGCTATGAAATTGCAATACCCGAACCTTTTCCCTAGTAAGATTTTCAGGAACAAAATTTTTTTAGGGAGAGTTGTAACAACTCTTTTTTAGTGGTGTTGAAAATGGTGGTTTTGAAACCATAATTTTGACCAATGAGTCAGTAAATATTCTTTATTTAATACTTACAAGTCTAATAGAGTCCCTTATTAAAGTTTGGCCTAGTGATTTTGATATTTGGTTGGTTAATTAAGGAAAAAGGACTAAATCGTAAAAGTGGTAAAAGTTAATCAGTAATGATTTTTATTAGTATAAATGTAGAATTAATATTTGTATGAGAGCTTAAGTGTTAAATAAATCATTTTCTTATAGATGGACGGTTAGTGCTTGGAAAATTTAAAGTATTATATGTTATAATATTATTAAGTTAAAATAAAATAAGTTAAGAAAACAAAACATATTTTCCAGTTATCTTTCTTCTTCCTTAGTAAAAAATAACCATTATTGATTAATGAGGTTTCGGCCAAGCTTATTCTCATTGCATGGTATGAAATTTAAGCTTTTTTTTGTAAATTTTATGTTTTTAAGATCGTTGTAGCTTAATCTAGCTATTATAGGGACTGTTTCATAAAACTATTAAAGATTTTGAAACTTTCCTTTAATGATTTTTAGATGTTAATGAGGTTAAGTGGCAGATTTATGAGTTTGATTGTTAAATAGGACTATTTTGAAACTTAGGGACTAAATTGATTAAATATTGAATTTAACAAGGAATTTTTATAAAATTAGTCACTTAGGGGCTATTAAGGGACTATATTGAATTTGACACTAAGGTTTTTGGTTGAATTGTTAAAAACATGTAAGTTTCGATTTTAGGGGCTAAATTGGTTAAAAGGTAAAAGTTTAGGGTAATATTGTAAAATGTTAATAAAGGGGTCATATGGATGAATTAAATGTTTTAAGGCATTTTAATGGTTAATTGAATTAAATTATAATATTAACTAAGAAACGGATCAACCAATAGACAAAAGCGCAAAAGGAAAGTTTGTTGAGTAGTCATTAGTGTTATGTTTGCAGCTGATTTGGTTTAGGTAAATTCGTATAGTGTATAAACTGATTTAATTTTTTTATTTATTATTTAATATGTTTGTGCATTTGTTTGATTGAATTACATTGTATATTAATCTTAAACATTGGATGGATCAATATGTAATGATATTATAATTGAGGTACGTGATTGAAAGTGGAAATTATAAGGTTGAATTTATGTGAATGTGATAATGTTTAAATAATTAAATGATATGGTTATGAATCGAAGCCCTTATGAACTTAGTGAACAGCTAGGATACAAATGATATGTTGTCAAGATTATTACCATTTCGACTAATGGTCTTGGATGTCCTACTGATGGCTAAGGTCCTGCATATGTTGCGAAAACTTCACAGCTCATGTGAGTAGCATCATGTAGTATTACCATCCCAACTCACAACTCGTGTGAGCAGACCCATTTTCATAGCTTGTGTGAGCATTGTTATCCCATGTACCAAATGTTATTTCACTGTGGTTCATTAGGTGGAAATCAGATATATGAAATGACAAATGGTTATATTAAATGGAAAATGATTATTTGAATTGGATATGATTGTATAATTTCCTACTAGTGAATAGTAATTTATGTACCAAGTATGTCCATAAGAATATAATTCATAAGCATGGCAATTGTTTATGCTTGATTTCTAAAGGAGCTAACCTTGTTGGTTTGTGGTTTGAATAGGCCATTAATGATCACTATGTTTCTTAAATGAATAAATTATATGTTTAATGCATATGCTATATTAGAATCGAGTAATTCAATGTACAAACTTACTAATCACTATGGTTCTTACATTCTCTTTGTTTGATTTCTTGTAGGCCATCGAAAGTTTTGCAGTTGGTTGGAAATCAAGTCGAAGCTCACACTATCCTTTCAACAACTCAGTAGATATTTGATAATTTTGTGATAGGTTATAAGTGACATGTAAATAGGTATTTTGAGTACAAGTGTGTAAATATAAGTTGTGTTTTTAATAAAATTCTAGTAAGTATTATGTTTTGAGATAAATTGGTATCTATGTTTTGCTCATGTGGTGAACTTTTCTTATTGATGTTATGGTATTTGATGGTGATCATATGGAAATGTGTATGGTATGTGAATGATGCTTAAATGGTTATGAATGTTAAATTGTAATTGTTTGAACTGAGGACCCAATTGTGGCTTACTGGTTAGGCACTTAAGGTAAATGAATTAAGTGTTTTTTTGGGTATGCTTTGATGATTTTTGAATAGGTTTGAATGATGGTATTAAGTAGCCTGTGGCATAAATGAACTAGGAATAGGTAATTTTTTGAAAAAAGGTCTTTTAGGTACATACGGGCCGATACACGGCTTGACACATGATTGTGTGCTTTACACGGGCATATGGCACGATCGTCTGGTATGTGTGATTTAAGTGTCATTTTCGTATACACAGCCTAGCACCACAGCCATCTGACCTTGGATTACACGGCAACAGTTTGTTGCACAGTTTGGGACACAACTGTGTGGTTTAGCTCCAGACAACCTTAGCTTGTCACACGGCCGTGTGACCCTTATTTTGTATTTTTGCGTCATTTTTCTGGAATGTTTCAAATGAGTCCCTATTGTTTTTAAATTGTTTTATAGCTTTCGTAAGCTTGATTTAATCCCAATAATGTATGAATAACATGTCTTTGAGTATAGGATTGATGATTAATGATCGTTAGAGAAATTTTAAATTGATATAGAATGATTTTGTATTGTTATGTCTAATAGCATTCCATAACCCTAATCCGGTGAAGAAGACGAGTGAGAAGTGTTATAGCCCTGAAGGACCTATATATTGTTTGCCTCGAAGAACCTGTATATAATTTACTTGAATTCTCCCTGAAGAACCGATATATTGTTTACTGGTGTCGCCACGAAAGACCTATCGATAATCGTCGTTGTGGGGTCACTCCATAAAGACGATAAACTGTTGTTACAGTGTCACTCTAGCAAGCCAGTAGATATCATTTCACAATGCCGCCAAAATCCCCTATTATCCCCTTACCAATCTGCCCATTCCTCTATTCCGCCAATTATTCATCACTTCATCTACCTCATCAAGGTAAATTTCCTCTACACCCCACATACAATATAAACTTGCAACTCCTACAATTCATTGCACTAGTTAATATAACATACTAACTAGACTTGCAACCAAGTAACATTTAGCAAATAGACTTGCACACACTCACAATATTATGCATACACATGTAACACCCTATACTTCGGCCGAACGCTGAGCCTAAGTATTAAGATGCCACACCACCATCACACATCATATACATTTCAAATTGTCTCATTACTAAACTAACATCCTCTTAAATTTAGCATTTGTATGAATATTAAGGTATGCATACTCTAATTATTGTGAAAACATGATAAACAATCATCTAATAATCTTATAATACTAATTAAACATGCATAGAAACCACTTATAAAAATTTTCAAGACATTTCCGTAGGTACTGATACTAGAACTAAGGTATTTATTTCTCTCAAATGGTATCGATACCACTTGGAAAATCGATACCAAAACAACATTCTATTTCTCGCCTAAATTCGAAGCACAAGAAAATATCGCTACATTTCAGAAAGTATTTGTTTATTACCTTGAGTTCGATACTCGTGATATGGTATCGATACAAAATTATTATACTGACTTCATGCACATCGAAATGTCATGGAGGTATCATTTCTAAAACCCGATTATCGATACCTCTGCTCTAGACATAAAAAAATACAATATGTTTAAGCATTTAGATCATTTTAACTTGTACCAATACAACATGCAACTACTACATTATCAAAAGAACATAAAAACATCCATAATAATAGTTCAAAGCATCGTAGAAATGTCCGAACTTGAAAACGATATAAAAAAGTTTAAATCCTTGAAATCAAAAGCAATAAATTCATGAAAAAATCCTAATTCTCATGACAAAAACTAGAAAAAAAAATTCCCACAGTACCTTTATTTCCCAAAATATAAACGGATGAATAAACCCCTATGAAATAAATCAAAGTCTCGCTTAGATTACTCCCTCAAAACCACACCACTCATATCGCATTGCTACTGATCTGTAATGGTCCAAAAAGGAGTGGTGAGCTTTATATGCTCAGTGACTGCTCAGGATAACTACCACACAAACATGTCATCATGCAATAGTAAACAACTAAATAGCACAATTACAACAGTCCCAACTTAGTGTCATATTATACATGTTCATGCAATATTCATTGGTTTTTTTTAACATGGTAATCAAGGACTCATTTACTTATTATTCACATACTTATTTAGGCATATATCACAATACACATATTTACATTTTAAGATAATTTGGCACTTGAGTTATGAAACATAAAGTGGGCTCTACCACAACACATCGGATGCACGGATCTCTAACACACCAAATGACTCATAGAGTCGAACATATCCCAAAAAGTGAAGCATATAGCTAGCACTCACCAACACGCCAATCATATCCCAGTGAACGGAGCTTAGTTCACATTTCATTCTCTCCGAATCTATCCCGCTTCCCATAAACACAACACATATAAGTGAGTACTCATAATTCAATGCTATGCCAACTATATTCAACGATTTCAAAAATCACAAAGCCAAAATATCTATTAATAAACACACATATTACTTACCATTTTCCGCACTTTCCGTTGCATAATCACATTTTAATCATAACATAGTCACTGTCACATGGCACGTATAACAAGCCCACAATCAACTTATTACACATATCACAATATCACATTTTAATCCAAAATTTCACATCACATTTCCACATAAAATGTCAAGAGTATAAGGAAGATTACACTTGGAATTTAGAGTAGGGGTTTACACTACTTCTAAATTCCCAATTAACGCAATGAATCATATCTACAAGTAGTGATTCTAAACACTCACCAATTATGCTTTTATGGAGAAGTCGAAAGCTCAAACTAGCCTTTTTCCTAACTCATAGATGGTCCTAGCAAATCCAAAGCTTCAATAGTATAAATCACACAATGACACAATCAACAATCAGCTAAGGACTCACCTCAAGCAATCAAAAAAATAAGCCTAAGCTAAGTTCCCAAGTAACCGAAACCTTTGACATAACAACTTAAATTCCATATATCTCAATTTATACTTAATCTTTTAACCTAAAACTGATTCCATTCATCTAATTATTCACCTATGATAGATTCTCAACCTTTAAACTATACAAAACTATTCAATTTATGGTAGTGAAATTTTTGACATGTTTTGGTGATTTTCACGAAATTCATTTTAAACCCAAGAAATATTTAACAAAAATTCAAAGTAGGTTTAGAAACCTTCTAATCTCATCAAAAATAATTGAAAAACACTTTGAAACCACGTTTTTACCAAAAATCTCAAAATCCACTATTAATAACCCAATTTTTGGCTTTTATTTAAAACATGCGATTCAATAGCTAAAACTCAGTTTTAAAGACTAGATAACATTAAAAACTAATGGGTTGATGAATGGTTACCTTCGATGGAAGAAAAATGAGCTTTTGGCTGAAAACCCAGAAAACCCACAAACTTGACAATGATGTGAGAAATCTATGGTGTTTTTGAGTTTTTTTCTTGGAATTCTATGAAGATTTAATGATGTGAGGGTGAAAGAAATCAATGGAATTAGGATTTGATTAACAAAATTTAATTGGAGAGGCTTGGGAGAGCAAGGGATGACACAACAAGATTAACAGAAACTATTGTTAAAATAAAATTGTAGATGGGGGATGTTAGGTTGATTTCAAATTTTGGTTTAATTGCTTCAGAAACATACAAAATTTAGCCCATTTTACAAATCAATCCTTATTTCAAAATTGAAAGTATTTTGAATATCATTTTCATAAAATGATTTAATTTTCAACAAACCATTAACAAAAATATTTTCGAACACCATGTTAATAAAATTCCCAAACTCACTAAAACTAAAATCCCTAAAATACCTCTAAAACTCCTTGGCCCAAATTTGGGGTGTGACAACTCTCCCCCTCTAAAAAGAATTTCATCCTTGAAATTTACTTGAGCTAAACAAATAAGAATATTACTGTCTCATCACATCCTTGGCTTCCCAAGTAGCCTCTTCTATTTTGTGGTTATGGCACAAAACCTTAAGCAACAAAACTCTCTTATTATGCAAAACCTTTTCTTCACGAGCTAGAATCTCAACCAATTCTTCCTCACAAGTAAGATCAGTTCAAACTTCAATCTCCTCTACTAGCATAATATGTGATGGATCTGAATGGAACTTTCGCAACATAGACACATGAAAAAAATCATGAATTCACTCAAGTTTTGGCAGCAAGTTGAGTCGATAAGCTACCGAACAATCCTCTCAACAACTTCATAAGGTCTAACATACCTTGGACTCAATTTACCCTTCCTACCAAACCTCAAAACCATCTTCCAATGTGAAACCTTCAAGAACACCTTACCAACAACTTGAAACTCGATATCTTGAAGTTTCAAATTATATAAGATTACTGCCTATCTAATGCTACTTTCAAACTATCAAAAATCAACTTCACCTTCTCCTCAGTCTCACGAACTAAATCTGGTCCAACTATTCGATTCTAATCCACTTCTGTCCAACATAAAAGAGTTCCACACTTCCTACCATACAACACTTCAAACGATGCCACACGAATACTTGCTTGAAAATTGTTATTGTAAGAAAACTCCGCTAATGGAAAATACCACTCCCAACTACCACTGAGCTTGATTACGTAGCTTCACAACATATTCTCTAAAACTTGAATTACGCTCTTAGATTGACCATTAGTTTGGGGGTGATAAATCGTATTGAAACTAAGCTTCGACACCAAAGCCTCTTGCAAACTCTTCCAAAACCTCAAAGTAAAGTGTGGATCTCTATCTGAAATGATAGAAACAGGAACTCCATGGAGATACACAATTTCAGCAATATACAACTCTGCCAACTTCTGCAAAGAATAGTTGGTACGCACTGCCAAGAAATGTGCACTCTTTGAAAATTGATCAACTATCACCCACACTGAATCCTTTCCCACTTCCATAGCGATCCTTCTTCATTAGAGTTAACGGCAACCCTGAAACAATGTCCATAGTGATCCTTTCCCACTTCCATTCAGGAATTGCAATTGGTTGCAACAAACCTGAAGGAAACTGATGTTCTCTCTTTACCTTCTGGCAAACCAAACATCAAGTCACAAAATCCATAACATCACGCTTTAAACCAAGCCACCAATAAATCTCTCGAAGATCATGATGCATTTTACCACTACTGGGATCCATAGTGTAAGGCCTACTTTGTGCCTCAATGAGAATCAGTTGCCTCAAATCTACATCATGCAACACACGTAACCTACCTTGAAAGTTTAATATACCATCACTGTCAACATCAAAATCTCCCTTAACACTGTGCTCAACCTGTCAAATCTTCTTTAACAAATCCCTATCTAATAGTTGTTTCTCCTTAATCTGCTGTAACAAATTTGGCATCACTTGAAATTTAGCTAACGAACCACCATCACTAGCTAAAATCAAGAAAGAAAACATAGCTCTTGACTCCACCATTAACTTTCTACTCAAAGCGTCAGCCACAACATTCACCTTGTCAGAATGACACTGTATCCCACAATCATAATCCTTTAAAAGCTCAATCCAATGCCTTTGTTTTAAATTCAACTCTTTTTGGGTGAGGAGTTACTTAAGGCTCTTATGATCCGTATAAATAACACACTTCTCCCTATACAAGTAATGACACCAAATGTTAAGCGTAAACTCCATAGCAACTAACTCTAAATCGCGAGTAGGATAATTGCGATCATGTGTCTTTAACTGTCTAGAGGCATAAGCCACAACTTTACCCTCTTGCATTAACACACAAATGAAATCTGAATACAAAGTGTCACTGTAAACCACAAAATCTTTTCTAGGCTCTGGTTGAATCAACATTGGTGCCTCAGTCAAAATGCCTTAAGTTGTTCAAAACTTTTCTGCTTTCGTGTAACACCCGTAAACCGTATCCATCACTAGAATAGGGTTACGAGGCATTACCGACAACCACAACATAAATCATACATTTGTGCAATCATAATTAAAATCTATTCATCACAATCATTTTGCCCCTTATAAGGTTCTATGAGACCTTAAAACATGCTTAGAAGAGGTTCGGGACTAAACCGATAACTTTTACAAACTTTGGGAAACATAGAAAATTTTCAAACATTCTAGGGTCACACGCCCGTGTGAACAGGCCGTGTACCTCACACGGTCACCAGACATGCCCATGTCGCAGGCTGTGTAAAAATAGGGCATACATTCTGACTTGTATCACATGGCCGAGGACACGCCTGTGTACCAGCCCGCATGCCACACACGTCCAGTTGACACGCTCGTGTGTCTACGCCGTGTCAAACCTGTAGGGTATACTGACTTAACTTCGAAGGGATACCCTAAGGGACACATGATCGTGTACCAAGGCCATGTGTCACACACGGTCGAGCCACACTCCCGTGTGCTTAGCCGTGTGAAGTGAAATTAGGCTTAGTTTAAGCCACATTTCTCACCCTTCTAATCCATACCTAAAACACAACATTTTTGCACCATTTCAATACATCAATAGTTAGCCAAAACATGTTATTTTATGCACCAAATATGTCATACCAATTCCCTCCATTTCATCAACTCAAATCATAACCATTTCATGTAAGTACATACCAAAACTAGCATGATTCATTTCTCATTTTACACCTATTCCATCAGATACCAAAACACATACCACATTCATTAATTCAACCTATTTCAAATATGTATTTTATCATCATCAATCACACACAAAGCTTGACTTATAAATTATCTTTTAACTATTCACTTATTAAGTCCAAATTCATGTTTTTCATAGGTAAATACTCAACATATACCAAATGACCAAATGTTCATCTTGAACATCACCAACCATACCAAATTATGCCATTACATAAGGCAAATTACACATCAAACATAAGTCATTATTAAGCCATACATTACCAAAACCTTTATCAAAAAGACTCAAGCCTATACATGCCATATCACCAAGTCACAAGTGTATAAATACTGAAATCAAAACCAGATAGTGTGATGCGATCTCCACTGACTTCCAACCCAAGCGAACGTCCGAATCACTATAAAACATATAAAAGATAACACGAAGTAAGCTATGAAGCTTAGTAAGCTCGTATGGTAATAAACTCAACTTATTGAATAAACACATATTAAACATTTTAATAATTTATAATTTCCTCAAATGCTTTCACATTTATAACATGAATTTGTTTACATAGTTAACCAAGAGTTTCGCTTGTTTACTCATATCATTGCTCATATAGATCTATCACATTCTCACCAATTCATTCACATTTACATATACATGAACAAATATGTATACAAATAACTTGATTCATTCCAATTTCCAATACATCTTATATAGTAAATACGAATCAAGTTATATATATCATCAAGTAACGGTATTTCGCACCATATGTGCCATATGTATATTTAATTAACACAACTTTAACTCATATCTCACATATCATTCAACTCATACCTCATTATAGCCAAATAAACACATTTTGGTATGAAACGTACTTATACATAGATCTTTCGCATTTCAGATACATGATACATTATAACTCACCACTTTCATTTGATTCTCACATAAGTTTTGTACGTACCTGTATTACTTATTTCGATCGTACTTTCATTCTTTCCTTGATTATGCCTATTGAATCATTCGATATTTCACACATTAAGTGTCATTTTCAATATTTCACACACTAAGTGCTATATTTGATGTCCCGCACACTAAGTGCTATACGTAGCTGAAGCAATCTCAAATCGCACACTAAGTGCCAAATTTAGCCGAAGTTATACCAAACCGCACACTAAGTGCCATATTTAGCTAATATTTCATCAAACACAACAATAGTCACGTATGTACAATTTATACGATATCAAAGCATTAAAAGCATAAATATAACAATGCTTATTGCATACGAACTTACCTTGTTTACTGAAATGACGAATTAGGTCGACTAATTCGATACTTTGTTTTCTCCCGTTCAAGATTCAAATCTCATTTTTCTAAATATGCTTGGACAATAGGTGGCCGAACCTTGAAGTTCATCCATGGCTATTTTTTTCTTTCTTCATTCGGTTGAAAAAGATGAAGACTAAGGTTTTTATTTTGTTTTCTTTAATACTATAACCTTTATTAACAGATTACAATTTTAACCTTAATAAAAATTAATAATTACAAGCAAATGCCAAACCACATAATCCATTATTTAATAAATGGTCCATTTATTTCATAAGGACCCTAAATTTTAGGTTCCATAGCTTTTAGACACTTTTAACTAATAAAACACAACTTTTACGCTTTATGTGATTTAGTTCTTTTTACCGAATTAACCACTCAAACGGTAAAATTTCCTTACAAAATTTTCACAAAATAATTCTATCATGCTTGAAACCAAAACAAAATATTAAATTAAATATTTTGACTTCGAATTATGGTCTTGAAACCACTGTTCCGATTAACCCTAAAAACAGGTTGTTACATTTTGCCAGTCTATTTAAACACCACATCTTTCTAAAGTAGTTTCATCAAGGATACAAAAATAAGGGAAAACCCTTCAATGAACTTACGATAATAACCAGCCAAACCCAAGAAACTTCGAACTTCAGTAACACACCTAGACAACTTTCAGTCTAGGATTGCCTTAATCTTCTTTAGATCTACTCGAATCCCTTCTGCCGACACAACATGACCTAAGAACGCCACTTCCTTAAGCCAAAATTCACACTTACTCAACTTCGCATACAACTTCTTATCTTGAAGAATCTACAAAATAACCCTTAAATACGCGTTGTGATCCTTCTCAGAATGAAAATACACCAAAATATCATCTATGAAAACAACCACAAACTGATCCAAGTACAAATGGAATACTCGATTTATCAAATCCATGAACGCAATAGAGGCAATAGTTAAACCAAACGGCCTGACAAAAAAAACTCATAATGCTTATACCGAGTCCCAAAAGTAGTTTTCAGCACATCGGACTCTTTCACCTTCAAGTAATAATACCTAGATCTAAGATCAATCTTCGAAACACTGTTCCATTACAGAACTAATCGAACAAGTAATCAATTGGTGGAAAAGGATACTTATTCTTAATAGTCAACTTGTCCAACTGCCAATAATCAATACACATCCGCATCGTACCATCCTTCTTCTTCACAAACAAAACTGGTGCACCCTATGGTGACACACTCAGTCAAATGAACCCTCTATCAAACAACTCTTGCAACTGAATCTTTAACACTTTGAGGTCTTTTTGTGCCATGTGATACGGCACAATAGACATCGATACAGTACCCAAATAGAGCTTAATACCAAACTCAACTTCATGTTACAATGGTAAACCCATCAACTCTTCAAGAAACACGTTAGGAAAATCCTTAGCAGTGCAAATATCCTAAACTCTCATCTCCTTACTAACTGAGTTCTTCACATAAGCCATGTAAGCTTCACAACCTTTTCCCATCATCTTCTCAACCTTCATAGCTGAAACCATAGTAGACATAAATACTGATCTTTTACCAACAACAACAATTTCCAAACCATCATCACTCCTCAAAGTAATTCATTTTGTCTCAAAATCTACCTTAGTCTTATGCTTGTTCAACCAATCCATACCAAAAATCACATCAAAACCATAGAAAGGCAATTCCATAAGATCAGCAGAGAAAACTTGCCTTTGAATCATAATGGGGCATTTACGATAAACTTTGTTTACTACCAAACTATCGCTAAAGGAACTAACAATAGTCATTCCCAAATCAATAGTCTCTACTGGAATCCCTAACTTACAAGCCAATTTACTTAAAATGTACGAATGTGTAGAACCAAAATCAACCAAAGAAAATAATGGAGTAGATTTCAAAGTGAAAGTACCTGTGATAACATCAGTCAGATCCTGATCCTTTGGCTCCCTAACAACATAAACCCAAGCTGGATCTCAAGACTCAACTTGTGTAGCAATAGTAAGAGCAATAATCTGCTGCCCAACCGGTCTCCCAATATCTCTACCGCAAACACGACCTCTAGTGGGCATAAAAACAAGTCCTGAACTTTGAGTCTATGAAACTTCTACTCTATTTGGGCAATCCCTCAAAAAATGTTTCTTCGAACCACATTTAAAACAACCACCTACCATATTGCGGCACTCACTAGGATTCCTACGCTCACAATGTGTACAAAGCGGCTGTCCAGAACCACCTAACGAACCACCAATACTAACCACAACATTACTCTACTGTCAAGACTAACTCGATCGAGATCCACGTCTCACACCCCTACCAAAACTATGACTATCACACCCTCTCTTAGGTGGTCGATCAAATGTCCCATTAGAAGTCCTCTTACCCAATTCAGTAACCACAGAATGAGGCGATCAACTAATGTCTCCTAAACTTCTTTAGCTTTCTCCACTAAATCATCAAACATCTCTACATTCTGAGCTACCAAGTAAACCCGAATCTCACAATTAAGCCCAATACGGAAACTCTTACAATGGTCCCTATCAAAAAGAACCATCTCAGGAGCATACTGACTAAGTCGTACAAACTCTGCCTCATAGTTAGCCACTAAAAACTACCTTGAATCAAATCCAGAAACTCACGTTTATGAGCCTCCATGTACTGCTCACCTATAAACTTCCTCTTAAAAACCTCAAGAAAATATCCCTAAGTCAAACAATCAGTGGTAATACCTCTCTTAACAGTATCCCACCAACGATGTGCCTCACTGTCGAGTAGAGACACTATACAACCCAACTTCTCCACTTCAAAACAAGACATCTGCTTGAGGATCCTTTCAACTCCTTCCAACCAGTACTCAGCTACAATAAGATCAGTGCCTTTCACTTTAAAAAACTCTTTACCACCTAATGCCCAAAGATGTTCAAGCAATAATCCACGACTAACAGGTGCAAGATTGGCAACTACAGGAGTAGTGTTAGCACCAATAATTTGCTTAAATGCTCCAATCATAGCTGCCATCAGAGGGCCAACACCCTTATCAGGTATGTTCACTCTACGCGGCGATATAAAAGGTACAGAGGATGTACCATCCTTTTGAATAGTGACTCTTACATTAACACGTCTAGGAGGTATATCTAATAATCTAACATACACAAACAAAGAAAAGGTGTGAGTGGTGGGGAAATTATCCAAGTTACATTCTTACAAGAAAAAAATTAGGATTAAGGCAATGTGTTCTCGTTTCTACCCTACATGCGATTCCATCAGAGACATTTTCAAACATTTCAAGCAATCAAATTAACTTTCACACTTGGGTTTCTGAATCCTTGTGTAACACCCCTAACCCCTATCTGTCGCCAGAATAGGGTTACAGAGCATTACTGGAATTTAAAGAACAAATACAGTTAATTTTTGTCATTTACTATTCATATCTGAAACCAATCATATTCAATCATATTTCCTCTTAATTGGACTCTCAAGACCCAATTTATACATTAGAAATAAGTCGGGACTAAATAGGGATCTCAGAAAATTTTTCGCAAAATTTCAAAATTTTACTTAGGTGCAAGGGACACATGCCCGTGTAGTCAAGCTATGTGGATCACACGGCCTAGCAACACGCCCGTGTCTTAGGCCGTGTAGGCATTTGATGTAAGGTACATGTCCATGTCCCAGCCTATGTTCAAATTAGGGTAGCTACTGACTTGGGTCACACGGCTAGCCACAAGACCATGTACTAGGCTATGTGGACAATTTAATTTTCAAAAATAGGTGCAGGATTCACACGGCCAAGACACATGCCCGTGAGTTGGGCCATGTGTTTCACATGGCTGAGGCACACGCTTGTGTCTCTGCCCGTGTGACAAATTTTTAGTATTCTGTTTCTTAATTTTTAAGATGCAGGGGACACACGGCCAAACCACACGTCCGTATGCATGGTTGTGTGTCACACATGGCTGAGACACACGGCTGTGTGTATAACTGTGTGGACGAAAATAGGTCATTTTCATGGTCACTTTTCTCACCCAAATTGTCTTTAACCTACATCAATACTTATATACATATATCAACCAATTCAAGACATTAAAACAAGCCAATATTAACATTATATAAGATATATCATCTCATGTATTCAAACTTACCTTTTGTGAGACATATGTGCTTTCTATAATTGAATCTAACCATACCAAGCACACATACATTAACCATATTATAATCTTATATATATATTCACTAAACTTACCATCATTAGCTATTCCAATGGCTAGATTACAAAAAAAACCATTTATATGCCAACATTGGCCAAGTTAGCCTATACATGTCATTTTACCAAAAAAAGTTTTCTATTTATACCAAAACGAGTTGGAGGATAGTGTGATGGTGCTCCGACTGATTCCAGTCTTTACAAGCTTCCGAGCATTATAAAATAGAGGAAAAGAAAACAAATTAAGTATTTAATACTTAGTAAGTTCTCATAACAGGAATTTAACTTACCGTTTATATTTTAGTAGTCATGTAAATAACATGCATCCAAAAAAATTGAGTAATTGCCTAATCACATACACTCAATCAAGCAAGTTAGTCATGAATTTCTAAATACTTTTCAAGTAATAAAGATGAGCTCATCATGTAATAACTTTCATACACATTTACTTTTCTTATCATATTTCCATATAACATATACATTTCTATGATAAATAATCTCAAGTTTAGATTAGCCATAACAAACTTTGCCCGTTGAATTTATTTGACAAATCGACGGATACACATATAATACACTTGAAGTGTACAACACTGTAAACTGTCAACTCATATTCAAAGGTACCCAACTAGGGTACATAATCAGGAAGCACTCTCTGAAGCCATATAATAGGATGCTCACGTGAGCCATGTAACAGGAAGCTTATCTAGGCTATAACAAGAAACTCATAAGAGTTTAGAACAGGAAGCTCATTGAGCTTAAAAGGTAACTCCGAAGAGCTATTATCATGGAGTTTTGGATAGCCATATAACAGGAAGTTCAAGCAAGCTATAGCAGGAAACTCACAAAGAGCTTATATCAAGACACTTATAAAGAGTTGCGTTTGTGTCTGCAATATTTGCAGGATCACAACTGATCGTATAATAGGATGCTCACAAATAGTTGCGGTAGTCCATAACACATGCAGGATCACTACCGATTAGGATGCTCGTAGGAACCATATAATAGGAAGCTCGAGAGGGCTTATAACAAGGTGCTCTTTCAAGTTATGGTGTGTCTGCAACATATGCAATACCACAACCAATCGAAAAATCCTATATCCTTCGAATTCCATCTATTCAAACGGGACTTATACTTATCGAGCAATTTCAGGCATGTAATTAATTTTATACATTAAACATTTATAAAATTCACACATATTCAATATTCAATTCCAAGCATATTAATATACATAATTTAGTTACACGAACTTACCTTGATACTTGTTCGTTTCAAGAATCTACTAATCCAACACTTTTTTTTTCCTTGATCCGACTCAATACTAGGTCTTTCCGGATCTATATAAATGAATTTAACGTTAATTTAATCCATTTCATTCTCAATTTAATTCAATTCACATCCTAGGCAAAATTATCATTTTGCCTCTATACTTTTCATAAATGATGAATTTGTCCCTAGGCTCGGAAAATAAAATTCGGGCAATTTAATCCTTATTCCAAGCCTAGTCGATTTTTACATATAGCATTTACAGCACATATATTTCATGAAAATAAAGAATTTTCCATGAATTTTACATCTTTACCATTTAGTTCCTAAATCACAATTTCATGAAAATTGACTTTATAAAAGTTGTTTATCTATCAACAACCTTTCAATTTCTACCATAAATTTCAAATTTTCAGCATATTCATCCGTGGCAAAATTTTAATACTTTGATAACTTTACAAATTGATCCCCAAAATAGCTAGATTAGGTTATTTCAATCTCAAAAATATAAAAGTTACCAAAAAGGGGAAAAAATTACTTACTCAATTAAGTTTGCTTGATTTTCTTTCTCTTTCCTAGGGTTTCTATAGAATTTGGGGAAGAAGATGATATAAAATGATGATATTAGATATTTATTTTATTTATCATCTTTTATTTATTTCAATTTCTGTTTAGTTATTTTCTTTTTCTAATTTTCCATGGATGAATCATCAAAAATATCTACTAACTTTCCTTCATGGTCTAATTACCATATAAGGTCCTCAAGTTTTGGATTCTATAGCTATTTAATACATATAGCTACTAGAAATCAGCTTTTTCATTTTATGCAATTTGGTCCTTTCCATAATTAAACATGAAATTGGTAATATTTTCTTATCGAAATTTTCATATGTCTTTCCTATCATAATATAGATCATGCAATAATATTAAAATAAATTTTAATTTCTAACTCGAATTTGTGGTCCCAAAACCACTATTCCAATTTCACTAAATACAGGTTGTTACACATTGGTTGCGAAACCCAACCCACACAACAATCTCCTAGGTCCGAATGTTAGTGAACCTAGACTCTGATACCACCAAATGTAACACCCTATGCCTTGCCCGATCATTTAGCCCGAGTATTCAAATGCTACACCACCGTCACACATCATATACATTTCAAATTGTCTCATTATTAAACTAACATCTTCTTAAGTTTAGCATTTCTATGAATATTAAGCTATGCATACTCTAATCATTGTTAAAATATGATAAACAATCACCAACTAATCTTATAATACTAATTAAACATGCATAGAAACCAATTAGCAAAATTTTCAAGACATTTCTTTATGTGCTGATATTAAAACTAAGGTGTCGATATTTCTCTCAAATGGTATCGATACTGTAACAGCCTGATTTAGGGCCTAGTCGGAACAATGGTCTCGGGACCACAAATCCAAAGTTAGAGAATTTATTTCATTACAATTATGAGGTTATAACATGTTTATAATAGTGCCTAAAAAATTTGGTTAGTCAATTTTAACGTTTGTGAGCCCGATTATGAAAAAGGACTAAATCCCAAAAAAAGGTAAAAGTTACTTTGTAGTACCCAAAAGATTTAAATAGCTAGAGAACTAAAATTATGGAATTTTAAAGAGTAATTTAACCCCTATAAGCAAGGTTGTCGGCCATAGGAAGCAAATTTAGTCAAAAAGTCAATGTTTAGTGACTTAATGACATAATCCTATGATAAAATAATACCTAAGTTGCCTAGCCTTCATCTCTTTCATCCCATTTCTTCTTCTTTGGCCGATTATACCAGCAAAATTAGGGGTTTCAAGCTCTCAAATTTTCAGCAATTTATTCCTCCCATAATGTAAGTGATCTTGACGACTTTCTTGATGATTTTTACATTTTTTGCATGCTTGTTTCATGGGCTTTCATATGAGAGGACTATTTTGAAAAACGGTGATAATTATAGGGATTTTCCATGAGAGAGTTTATGTTGCTTTCTGAAATTTTATGGAAGAAAATAAATCTTAGAAGAGTTCTAAATAACTTTTGTGAAAGGTGTTGGCATGAAAACACCTAAAGGGACAATTTTGCATAAGTTGCAAAATAAATGGCAAGTGTGTAAAATGGTGAGGTTTTGGGGCTGCTATAAGAGTAAAAAGAGTTTTTCTAGACTTGAAATACGAAGAAATTCGATAAAAATTGATTTTTGAGCATAGGGGCAAAATGGTTATTTTACCAAAGATGTGAATTTATGATTGCCTAATTGTAATTAGTGACTAAATTAGTGCATTTTGTTATTATAGATCAAGATTTACCAAAAACGAACCTGGACCAGCGTAAAGCAAAGCAATTCGACTAAACCAACTAGTTGAGTGCATTTTGTGAACCGAGGTAAGTTGTATGTAAATAATTCAATTACATCGTTGATGTACGTATTTGAATTGTCATTAAATTGATATAGTATTATTTTCTAGATTGTGAATTAAGATTGTATATTCATGATTGAAATAGTAGAATGGTCTAGTTGGGACCCTAGGAAACAAACCGAATATTCATGCCATAACTATCGGATTTCTTGTGTGCCAGTGTAAGACATGTCTGGGACATGCATCGGCCATATTATGTGTGCCAGTATAAGACCATGTCTGGGACATGGAATCAGCGTAGAGATGAGTACCAGTGTAAGACATGTCTCGGACATGCATCGACCTCGATGATGATAGCCAGTGTAAGACATGTCTGGGACACACATCGACTAAAAGTTGTGCTAGTGTAAGACATGCCTGGGACATGCATTAGCACGTATATACAAGAGCTAGTATAAGACCATGTCTGGGACATGGCATCGACCTCGATGATGCTAGCCAGTGTAAGACTATGTCTGGGACATGGCATCGGCAACTTATCCCATGTTTGAGGCTTATAGAATATCCGGTAGTTTTCCGAAAGGTTCAATTTTAAAGGTTATGAAAGTGACTTAAGAAGGAAAGTATAATAATGTTTTGAGTGATACAGGTGCCAATTTGATATGCATGAGTAATGAGCTTAAATTAGGAATTATGTATTGAATAGACGGTAATGAGTAAGTTAAGTTTAAACTTACCTTTGAGTTATGAGCATGATGACTAATGGTGAAATTGTCATTGTATATTTATTTATATGCAACTCACTAAGCATTATGCTTACTCTTTTTCCTTTCTCTTTTCTTTTAGTACCACTTAATATCTAAGGATCCTTTGAAGTCGGAGATATCGATCACACTATCAATCAAAGCATTTGATATAATACAAATATTCTTTTGAGTATGGCATGTATAGGGCTAGACTAGGATGTTGATTTAATGTGAAATTGGTTGTGTATTTTGGCTTAAGTTAAAAGCACTTCATTTTGTATCAAGCCTAGAATAATGGCTATTATTCATTTTGCAAATGCTTATAATATTCTTTCTATGAATGAATTGGTGTCCATTGTGGTGAAAATTAGTATGTTGGAATGATCTTGTGTAGGTTGTGCAGCATGGGTGACAAAATGGCTTGGAAATGCCTTCTTTTGTCCACACGGGCATGACATACGGGCGTGTGTCTAGGCCGTGTGTGACACACGGCTCACTCCTATGGGTGTGTGTTTTGGCTGTGCGTCACCTGCATTTAAACTTTTAGTCAGTGTTGTACACGGGTAGGCCACACGAGCGTGTACCATGGCCGTGTCTTAAAGTCAGTACCGTACATGGGCAGGTCACACGGGCGTGTGCCATGGCCGTGTGTTGAAGTCAGTGTTGCACACGGGCTAAGGAAATGGGCATGCCTAAGTCACACAGGCGTGTGGAGCCTAAAGCATAAAGTTTTTCCAAGTTTATTTTAAGTCCTTGGTTTGGTCCCGAACCATCTTGAATGTATGTTTTAGGCCTTGTAAGCCATTTAAGGGACAGATTGCTTATAAAACGAAAAGTTTTGATTTGATCAAGATTTTATGACTTGATTTCCTAAGATTGATTGAGTTTAAGTTAGATAGCACCTCAAACCCTATTCCGGCGTTGGATATGAGCAAGGGGTGTTACAGATACCACTTGAAAAATTGATGCATTCTGTTTCTCCCCTAAAATTGAAGCACAAGAAAATATCGGTACATTTTAGAATGTATCAGTTTTATTATCCTGAGTATCGATACTCGTGATATGGTATTGATACCAAATTACTATACTAACTTCCTGCACATTGAAATATCATGGAGGTATCATTTTTAAAACCTGACTATCGATACCTCTGTCTAGACATAAAAGCTACAACATGTTTAAGCATTTAGATCATTCTAACTTGTACCAACACAACATGCAACTATTACATTATAATTTCAAAACATCCATAATAATAGTTCAAAGCATTGTAGAAATGTCCGAGCATGGAAACGATATAACAAAGTTTAAATCCTTGAAACCTAAAGCAATAAATTCATGGAAACAACCTAATTATCATGAAAAAAACCAACAAAAAAACTACCATATTGCCTTTATTTCCCAAAATATAAATGAATGGATAAACACCTATGAAATAATATCAAAGTCTTACTTGGATCACTCCCTCGAAACCACACCGCTTACACCATAACGCTATTGATCTGTCATCATGCATTAGCAAACAACTAAATAGCACAGTGAATGCTCAGAATAACTAACACGTAAACATGTCATCATGCATTAGTAAATAACTAAATAGCACAATTACAACAGTCCGAACTTAGTGCTCTTGTTTATGAAATATTCGTTGGTTTTTTTTAACATGGTAATCAAGTACTCATTTACATATTATTGACGTACTTATTTAGGCATATATCACAATACACAGATTTAAATTTTAAGATAAATTGACACTTGAGTTATGAAACATAAAGTGGGCACTATCACCACACATCGGAGACACTGATCTCCAACACACCAAGTGACTCATAGAGTCGAACATATCCCAAAAAGTGAAGCATATAGCCAGGACTCTCCAACACACCAATTATATCCCGGTGAATAGAGCTTAGCTCACATTCCCTAAACAAAACACATATAGGTGAGTACTCACAATCCTATGGCTTGCCAACTATATCCAATGATCTCAAAGATCACAATGCCAAAATATATATTAAGGAACACATATATTACTTATCGTTTTCTGCACTTTCCACCACATGATCACATTTTAATCATAGCATAGTCATTGTCACATGGCATGTAAACATGCTTACAATCAACTCTTTCACAATAGTCATCATAAGCTTATTACACTTATCACAATATCATATTTTAATCCATAATTTCACATCACATTTTCATATATGAATTCAAGAGTATGAGGAAGCTTACACTCAGAATTTAGAGTAGGGGTTTAGACTACTTCTAAATTTCTAATTAACGCAATGAATCATGTCCACAAGCAGTGATTCTAAACACTCACCAATTATACTTTCGCTGAGAAGTTGAAAGCTCAAACTAGCCTTTCCTAGCTCATAGATGGTCCTAGCAAAACCAAAGCTTTAACACAATAAATCACACAACTACAGAATCAACAATCAGCTAAGGACTCCTCTCAAGCAATAAAAAACATAAGCCTAAGCTAAGTTCTCAAGTAATTAAAACCTTCAACATAGTAACTTAAATTCCAAATATATCAGTCTATACTTTATTTTTTTTGCCTAAAACTGATACTGTTCATCTAATTATTCACCTACAACAAATTCTCAACTTTTAAACTACACAAAACTACTCAATTCAAGGTAGCAAAATTTTTTACATATTTTTAGCAATTTTCACTAAATTCATTCAAAACCCAAGAAATATTTAACGAAAATTCAAAGTAAAATTAGAAACCTTCTAATCTCATCAAAACTAATTGAAAAACACTTTGAAACAATGTTTTTAACCAAAATCTCGAAATCCACCATTAATAACCCAATTTTTAACTTTTATTAACATATGATTCAATTACTAAGAACCCAGTTTTAAATACTAGATAACATTAAAAAATAATGGGTAGACGAATGGTACCTTCAATGGAAGAAAAATGAGCTTTTGGTTGAAAACCCACAAACTTGACAATGAAGAAATCTATGGTTCTTTTTAGTATTTTTCTTGGAATTCTATGAAGATTTAATGATGTGAGGGTGAAAGAAATTAATGAATTTGGATTTGAAGAACAAAATTGAATGGGATAGACTTGGAAGAGCAAGGGATGGCATAACAAGATGAAGAGAAACTATCATGAAAATAAAACAATAGATGAGGGATATTAGTTTGATTTCAAAATTTGGTTTAACTGTTTCATAAACACACAGAATTTAGCCCCTTTTAGAAAACAGTCATTATTTCAAAATTGAAATTTTTCAAACATCATTTTCAAAAATTGATTTAATTTTCAAAATGCCATAGACAAAAATATTTTCTAACACTATGTTAATGAAATTCCCGAGCTCACTAAAGCTAAAATCCTTAAAATACCCCTAAAACTCTTAGTCCCAATTTTAGGGTGTGACAACACAACTTTCTCATCTTCCATGTTCATACACAACTATGGTCTTAGACACAACTCAGAGCAGACACGAATATAGTTCAACTAGACAATACAACATTATCAGTCACCTAAAAGTAGAATACAGAAGCTCACCTTACTTCCTTTATCCTTGTTATCTTAGCTTATCCAAACACCAAAACCTCATTTGTCCTGGCAGCTAAGCATGACAACCATTTATTGGTTAAATCGAAGGTATTCAAACCCTAATAACCCATAACCCAATTTACAAAAACTCATCAGCAGTCCTTACCTTTCTTCCTTCAATGATTCATGAGCATAGCAAGGTAAGAATGCTTACCGGTTTTACAATTTTTCTCTACTTCTAAACTTCAATTCTCACAACTTCTGCTCCATGTAGAGCTATCCTACATTCTCCTTTTCTTCGGAACAACCGAAGAAGATGATGTAGATGAGAGGAATCTATAAATAGAATTGAGAAGGATTCCTTTTTTCAAGAATGTCCCTTCTCTCCCAAATATATAACTCATTTACACAATCTCCCAATCTCTACTAGCCTATCATTGGTAATCATTCTATCTCCCACTTATAGAACCAGCTAGTTTCATCTTAACCAAACTAGAATTGAAACCCAACTAATTGCTTATTAGCTGCTAAAATTTCTAAATTTCTTACTAGGGTCCCCCAACTCATTATTTAATTCAATTCACTCCTAATTCCTTTATCTTCAGGTCTTAAATGAAAATAAGATGTGACAAAACCATTGTATTTAGTTATCTCCTAACAGTCTATTGTATATTTAACTCTAATAATTACCAAATCTTAGTGTATCTCTACATGAATTATAATATCATGTAAAAAGAAATACTTAAAAATTGAAGAAGATAGATAGATAAAATATAAAAGATAATAGATGGAATAGTATAAAAATGATCAAGGAAAAATTCTGAATAAACTTACTCTTCTAGCCTGCCCTGGTGTCGAGGTATATATATACAATTTTTTCCACTACATTGAATAAATATTAAAATTGTATAACCGTATAAAAAATCTCCCTCACATTTACAATTATTATTTCACTTACTTGTTACTCATACACTACATTGTTCTATCATCTTTAAATAATCTTTTGCCTTGTTCCATCATCTCAAAATGTTTTTCTCAGATGTATTTCTCAACCTTTTATGTTCTCCTTCAGTGTGCATGCATGCAGGGTGTTCGGTTGCTGGGTAGTGCACTGAAGCATCTTGCAGGTGCCAACTTTGAAGTTGGTCCATTGAGTACCGACTTCACCTCTCCCTTCTGCAAACTCAATTAGTTTGCTAAATAATTGGGGAAACCGACTGCTCAGCTATTTTTTAAAACTCATATATACAAGAAAAAAAAAGTCAGATTATTTATGGTTCTTCCTATTTTAAAATTAAATATATTTTAAAATAATTCATATTTTAATGAAACTATTAGCTAATCTATAATAAAATCTTTTACTGAATTTAGTATTATGATGAGGTGACACAAACTCAATTAATTAAATTATTAAAATATTCTAAGAATAATAAAAATAAAATAAATAAAAATGAAAAATAGTAATTTTATATTATTAAAAGACTAAAATTTATGTTTTAAAATAAAAAATATTCGTTCTTTTATTTTATTTTAATATTTTAGTATCTTTCATGTCGATTTTATACAACATATTTGGGGTTCACGGTTACCTCTCCCCAAGGGCGAAGTTAGAAAATTTTTTGGGGGCCCAAAATTAAATTGTAATATTTATGATAGTAAAAATATAATTTTTAAAAGATTAAATCAAAATTTTATCATTTAAAGGGGTCAAAGTGTAATTTTACCTTTTAATTTAAAATTTTAAAAATTTTAAAGTGTTAAAGGGGGACCCGGGGCCCCTACCTGCCCCTAGATTCACCCCTACCTCTCCCAACAATGTCATCTCAAATGTTGGAACATGTTTTTCTTATTAAAGGTGCAATATATCTTATTACTATACTTAACACTTTTTGATTCATTTTAATTAATTTCACTTATCCAAAATTAAATAAAACTGTAAATATTATTTTTACATTATTAAGAGTTTATAAAAAAAACGAATTATCTACTACTCCTTAGCTACCCATTATTCTTAATTATTCTACTCACTTAAAAAATTTATCCAATACTATCCACATAATTTTTTTCATTAAAACACTTATCCGCTCTTTCTTTTTTCTTTTTAAATATTATTCTCAATATATATATATGAAATACTATTTTTAACTATAAAATTTGTATACAAAATATTATTTTTCATTCTAGTTTCTTATCATTCAATGAGCGTCTTGTATTTCATAAAAATTGGGGGTAATTTAATCCTTACGTAAAGGCCACCCTATCCAACTTTCGGGCATTAAGATACGTTTCAGTCGTGGATAATTTTCATAAGAGATTCCCAACATGTCATAAGATTCTCGTTCTTGAAAATCCGAACTTTTCCAAACCTAGAAAACAGACGGAATTCTAGAGTTACTCCTTGGAGCAAATACTTTTATGCATACCTCTTCCGCTTGATCTACACCATACTCTATTCTCGTAAGATGATACACACTGGCTAACAGTCCGTCTGGTGCTACATCATAGGCAGTGTTAAATTTTAGTATATATATAAATTCTTTAATTGATTTAGTGTTATAAATCAAATCACATCAATTAAATTTAAAAATTTAAACTTATTAATTTTAAAAATATAAAAACATTTGTATATTCTAAATCTTTAATAAAAAATAAAATTTTACCTTTATCCACCTTCCAGTAACTGTCACCATTAATTAAACTTACTTTTTAGAAGAAAATTATGCTACTTAATTATTCACTTTTCATCATTAGAACCTATCTACTATTTTTCCTTTAAAATATTTTTATTATCTCAAAACTAAAATTTTATACATAAATATTTTAATATATATATATCAAATAGTTATAAATGATATATATCAAATTTTCACCTAGGTATAATAAATTCTAATAACTAATTAAATATGTGAGAATATTTAATGCATCATAATACATAAATTTCATACATCATTATTAAATAAAAACATAACATATTATTATTGAATAAAACAAAACAGTAACTGATAAATAATTACTAATAATTTTAATTAAATATAATTAAATAAATATTAATTATAAATAAATAGTAAAACCTTAAATTCATTATTCTAAACCATAAAATCAGAGTTGTCAATATTTATTTATAATAATTATAATAAATTAATATTTAAATTTAAGTAAATAAAATCATTATATTTATTTATAAGTCTTTAATAATTATTTTTTGTTTAATGATGAGATGATGTGTTATTATTTATTGATTATATGAAACATATGCAATGACAATTCATAAAATGTAATTTCATAAAATATTTATATCTATAATTATATTAAATCATTTACTGAATTGATATTACTAACCAATCGAAGAATTCATTTGTGAAATTTTTAAATTACTTTTACATATATATTAAGGTATATTATTACGAGGATATTTTAATCTTTTATATATATAATAAATCAATAAAATTTAATCATATTAATATTTGAACCCAAAATATTATGCGTAATAAAAATTTATTATTTTATTCAAAATATCATTTATTTTTGTGAAATTTTAATAAAAATATGTCTTACATAATTTTTTTTCCACTTATATGATAGGTTTATTATAAATCTAATATTTTTAATTCTTTCACACAAGTAATGTATGAGGCGCCTAATTGGGGAAATCGTGAGCGAATGGCAACGTCACGGTGTCCACTGACGCAGCGTCCTCATCCTGTGTCAAACTTATAGAACACTAAAGCTATAAATTATGGAAACAAGAAAAAATATTTATTTAATTTGGTGGGCACAATGATCCATAATTTTCTTTTCTTTAGTGGCTGTCCAAAACAAGATTCTATGAAGGGCCAGCCATTAGCCAATTGACTTCCTCAGCCATGGGAGAGGGACGTCACTTTCCTAAGAAAATATGTGGGAAAATCCTTGATATTTACTTCACCCAACACGTAAACGTCCCTTGGGTCCTGTCTCATGATGTTTCGATTTTTTTTCTTTTTATCCTTTTTTCTGGACTTGTTTTCATCTTTTCCACATTTGTCGACCCTGCATTTGACTACTTAGTTGAGAAATGCTGAGGACATTTGCTATATACTTGTTTTCAGCTTAATCCTCATTAAAGACAAAAACCCATAAACGATTTTCTCGGATCAACTGAAAATTCAATGGTGGAAACCATTGATATCACAGAATGAACTTATTGTTTTTCTTTTTAATTTGAATGGTATTTGATTGAAGAGCTTAGAGATTTTCCTAGAAATAATAAAAAAATTACAATTTTGTTGGTGAAAAATAATCATTCAAGAAACAAGAATATTTTTATATTTTATCACTGAAAACATTTTTATTAAATGATAAAAGCTGAATTTATATAGCAAATTGTAACAAAAATAACAACAAAATTTAAAAAAAACATAAAATCAAATTTAAATTTAAAAGAATGTCATTGATTGATTCCTAGTATTTTCTTAGGCATAACTGTTAACAATGGTCCTTTGGCTTAAAAGATGCAACGTGAAACTTTTTCTCATAGAAACTCAAATCTTGTTATAGTAAGAGTTAATAGGTAAAATATCTACAATTTGACTTTCAGTTTTGCAACAAGCTAGTTGTAGTTTTCCTTTCTTTTGAACCTTCATCTAAAAATGTAATTTTATTTTGAAATGCTTTCTTTTTCCATGAAAACTAGATAATCTGTAATGGATATAGAAACTTGGTTGTCTACAAACACCTCAGTTCTCACTTCTTGCTCATATCTAAATATGTTAGCAACTTCCTAAGCCATAAGGCTTGATTTATGGTTGCAACAACAACAACGTACTCTACCTTAATAGTGGATTGAGTCACTACGTCTTTCTTCTTTGAATACCTCGAGAAAATACCTGAATCAAAACTAAAACGATAACCTAAAGTACTTCTCATATCATCAGCACATCTAGCCTAATTGCTATCGAAGAATCCATGGAAAAAGAAATTCTGAAGTTGACTAAACTTAATGCCAAAGTCAATAGTGCCTTTAACATATCACATGTTTTGCTGCCTGTAAATGAATTTCACTAGCATAATGCATGTATCTGTTATACCTACCTTGTTGTAGTCAAATACATCAAGCATTCGATCATGCTTTTATAAAGTCCTTCATACACCTTTTCTACACCATCATCCTTATATAACTTCCCTTTCTAGTTCATAGGAGTGGTTGTTAGCTTGAAATCTTCTATTCTAATTTTTTTTCAAATTTTCTTTGGCATATTTTTGTTGTAAAATCAAAATCTCATGTTGTTTTTGGTGTACTTCCATCCCAAGAAGTAAGCCATTTCACCCAGATCAGTCATTTGAAAAGCTTGCTTCATTTCAGCTTTGAACTTATTTATCAGCTCTACATTGCTTCATGACACAAACAAATCATCAACATATAAGGACAAAATTGATATTTATATTTTTTATTCTTTTTAACATAGAGCACAAACTAACTCAAGCTCTTCTGAAAGCCTAAGGTTAACAAGTGAGCATCAACCCTATTATACTAGGCTATGGGTGCCTGTTTTAAGCCGTAAAAGGTTTTTTTAAGAAGATATACTTTATCTTCTATCCCCTTTGACAACAAAACTGTCAAGTTTCTCGAAAAAAATCTTTTTTCTCCAAGTAACCATTCAAAAAAGTTGACTTAACATCTAGCTGATAAATCCTCCATCCTTTTTTAGTTGAAGAAGCTAACAACATTCATATAGTATCCAAACGGGCTACTAGTGCTAATGTATCTAAAAATTCTACGCCTAACATTTGTGTGTATCCTTTGACAACCAACGTTGCCTTATACTTGTTTATAAAACTGTCAAGGTTGAATTTGGTTTTGTAAACCGATGTAGCCTTAATAAGTTTCTTGTGTGAAGGTCTAAAGGTCTATCTACTAGCTCTCAAGTGTCATTTTTCTCAATCATATTTCACTCCTATATTGCAAACCTTCATTTTTTATGTTCAGCAACTTTTGAAAAATCGACCGGTTCAAAATAGCTACATTTCACCTATGATAAATACTAGAAAGTGTCATTGTGCCTTTAATTGAAAGACCATCAATGTCTTCATCAAAATACTATTGACATGACACATCCCAACTCCATTTCTTTGTTTTCAAAAACTTGACATCTTTGCTTACCATAATTTTATTAGTGTGTGGCAAGTAGATTTTGTAAGCTTTTGACGTGTTGTTATATCCAATATAGACCCTTTATAAACACCCTATACCTAGTTTGGTCTCCCGACCCAAGCTATAAGGTGTTACGACAATAAACTTTGAACAACTTTCATAAAAACATTTAATAACAATCAAACAAGTTAGTATCAATCATTTTCATGCTAATCAATAAATTTAGGACCTAAATAAAGCTTATAGAACATTTAAAATAAATCAGGATCAAATCTGGGTTAAATCGAAACTTTTACAAAAAATTAAGTAAAATATATAAATAGGTGTCACACGGCCGTGTGAAAGAGACAAGCCCGTGTGACCCCAAGCTTGGTCGTGTGGCTACTCCACATGTCTGTGTTCTTAGATCGTGTACAATTCAAATATAAGGTCACACGGTTGTGTCGCCAAGCTGTGTAACTCTCTGAGACAGTGTGAACAATCTTGCACCACAAATTAAAGAACCAGACGACCATGTCATATGACCGTGTGGGGCACACGACTGCATGGCAGATCGTGTCATGTAACAGTCCGATTTTGACACTAGTCGAAATAATGGTTTCGGGACCACAAATCCGAGTCTGAAAAATATTTTAATATTATTTTCTGTGTCTGTAATATGTGAATTTATATCTGTAAAATTTTTGTGATTTAATTTATCTGTTTCTGTGCTTAATTATGAAAAAGAACTTAATCGCAGTGAATGCAAAAGTAGCTTTCTATTTGCTTAAGTGCCTAATTGATTTGTCTTGTTAAATATGAGGTCTTTAAGATGCAATTAGACCATTTTTATATGGTTTGGACAATTATGGACATTAGTGAATGGAAATTAATGTTTTATTAACAAGGTTAAAATGGTAAAAAGTGTATAAATGATATATTAACTAAAAACAAAACAAAAGATGGCTTTATTTTCATGCAAGTTAGCCAAAAATCAGAAAAAGAAAGAAGGGTTTGAAGCCTTTGTATATTCGGCACTTTGATACCTAAATTGAGGTATGAAATTTGTTCGGTTTTTGATAATTTCTACGTTTCTGTGATCGTTGCTTTGTGTTCTTCAAAACCCATGCCTGAATTTCTAGTTTTGTTGAAGATTATGAAATGTGCCATTGATGATTATATGAGATTTATGATGTTTTTATATGGAATATGAAAGATATGTATGAGATTATTAAGCTTTGTCTTTGAATTTTGATGAAATAGAGCTTATTGAGCTAAATTGTCAAAATAAGGTTTTGAAGGACTAAATTGTGAATTAAATGTGTTATTTGGGCTTGTATGGAAGCCATGTATATTTGGCCAAGCTATAGTATTGATGAATTATGCATATTTGTGATTTTGTGAAAAATGGACTAAATTGTCAAAGTGTGATAATATAAGGGCAAAAATGCAAAGTGCCCTAAATATGTGTTCATGGATTATTTTGAATGAAATGAATGATTGAATGGTTGAATTTGAATTGTATTAGATCAAGAACAAAGGATATCAGATTTAGATCGAGGGAAATCTAAAGTAGTTAAATAGTTGACTCGGTTCGTCCAAAATTCGTACGAGGTAAGTCAAATTACACTTATGTATTAAGTTGATTTAAATTCTACGTATATAAACTGTGATCTGCATTGGACGGCCTTGAGAGCCTGATGAATAAAATCTGATAATATGCTGGTGTATGAGAAGCTTTGTATGTTCTTGAAAGAATGTTGACATTGATTTGTGATATTGTGCTAGACCGTGTTTGGGACACAGGTCTCGATTTGAGATTTCGTGTAAGACCTTGTCTGGGACAGAGGCTTCGATACTAAATTACATGGAAGACCACGTCTGGGACGTTGGCATTGTACCTGTCTGTGAATATCTATTTCGTTTGTAAATTGTCTGATGATAAAGTATGAGATATGGAAATAAACATATGGAATGTATAATTTACACAGGTACGTTTGTATCGTACTAGATTTATAAATAAAAAAGATTATGTTTCTGTGAAATAAGGAAATAATCTATGAGACGATTGTGAATTATGGCCATTAACTGTTACTTATATGCTATATTAGTTGTGCAATTGCATTTGACTTACTAAGCTCTTTGTAGCTTACTCTGTGTGCTTACTGTTTGTTTTACAGTTATCGTAGCTACTGAAGGCTCGGGGATAGTCGAGGATTGTCACCACACTATCAATCTCATTTTGGTACTTTTGAAAGTGTAAATATTTTAAATTATGGCATGTATAGGCTAGAATATCCATGTATTAAGTTTTGAATTGTATATATGATAAGCCATGAGTGTTGGCTAGAAAATGGTATTTTTATGTTAAGATTTGGCATGGTTTTGAATGGGTTGTTGAATGATGACGAGATAGTTGTAATGAAGCATGTTTTGAGTATGAAATTGGCTGAAAATTTGTTGTATGAATGTTGCTTAGCATTGTGTGACAGCCCTAAAGTGACCCTAGTCGGAAAGCGGTTTCGGGACCGCTAAACCGAGTCACCAAATTATTTGAATATGATATCTATTGTCTAAAATATGTGATTATGAATGTGTGAAAGTTTTAAGCTTCGATTTAGTAAATTGCACGTGAAATTAGTCGATAGGACTTATGTGTGACACTTTTGAAATGTAATAGGTAAATCTATAAGGATCTATTAGTGCATGTAATCAAAGGGGTGGACTTGCATGTCAATTTCCCCTTTTTATTTGCTAGTGGCCGGCCATGACAAAGGGTGATGGGCAAAACATGTCATAAAACATGTTGTGACAATGGTGTATGTTAAGAAAAAATAAAATAAAGAGTATGGGTAATAAAGAAATGAAAAAAAAAAGAATGGTGTGAGTGTTTCCCCCCCCATTGCCGTGAGTTGAGGGAAAGAAGAGAAAAAAAAAAGTGTCCATCATTTTTCACTTCTTTTGGCTGAAAACTCTAAGGAAGAAAGAAAGCAAGTTGTGTTCTTTGGTTCTTCTTGGCCGATTTGAGAAGAGGAAGAAAGGAGTGAAGCAATCGGTCATCTTAAGTCGATATTAAGGTAAGGAAGTTGATACTAGTTTTGAAATCCTAGTTGATTTTGAGTGAGATATCAAGTTATTGTTGGTAACCCATGTTGAAATTGTGACTTTGGAATAAGTAAGGTTTTCGCTATGGAGATTAATAAGGGTGATGGTGGTGTTTCATGCTAAATCTAGATGAACAATGGTAGTTTGTTTACATCTTGATGATTATGAGTTCCTTTCTTGGGTCTACCCTAGATCCATGAAGTATATTTTTATTTGGTGTTGTTGGAAGTATCGGCCATGGTATATCCATAAGCATGATTTATGCTTATTGCATGATAGGTAAGATTTGTGTTTTGGATATATGTTTAAACTTGGTTATGACCAACTTGTGATTCGCTCTTGCACATATATATATATATATGTTTGCACATGATGTATTGGTATGACATATATACTATCTCAAGGTATATATTTACATATGATGATGTTTGGTGATGAAGTAAATGATTGATGCGTATTGAGTTACAATATGTAATGCATTAGTTAGTAAAATGTATGCCATTTATGTGTGGTATTAAGTATATAATTGGCCTCAACATAGACATGCATATTCGCCACATGAGGTGGATTGGTGTGCATGTATTGGTTAAAGGCAAGCATATTGATGCCTTATCTTGGCTTAGATAATCGGCTAAAAGAGAGTGTGGACTATTGTGTTGAGTTAGATTCATGATTTCGTACTTATGTGACTTTAATGTCTAATGAATATATATGGGCTAAGTACCTTGAGCTTCTCCTTTGATGTTCGAATGAATTGTATTAAATTGCTTGATGTGATTAAGAATGTGTATGATCATTGTGTATTTGAGCTAAAAGGTGGCCATATGACCTATCAAACTCCTTGTCATATTCGGCCGTAAGCTAGCAAAATGAGACTTTAATAAGTTAAATTTGTTTGAATTAGCTCAAGAGCTTAGGGGACCACAGTTGGATAAGGGAAAGGAAAAAGTGATCGAATAGCCGTTGAAGCCGTTCGACAACATCCGAGGTAAGTTCTTGATTAATAGAGCTTAAATTATGATTTGATTAGATCATGTTTTAAGCCAATCAAAATCATGCTCTTTGTGTGTGGCTATTGAGCCGAAATTGCAAGTGTGATAAGTGTCTTGTGTTTGAGTTTTGCTAATGAAAACGAAATACGAATGTGTCATGATTTATTGATAAATGTGCATGGTTATTCGAATGATGTCCGGGCTAAGTCCCGAAGGCTTTGTGCTAAGTGACTATATCCGGACTAAGATCCGAAGGTATTCGTGCGAGTTACTAAATCCGGACTAAGATCCGAAGGCATTTGTGCGAGTTACTAAATCCGGGTTAAGTCCCGAAGGCATTTGTGCGAGTTACTATAACCGGTCTATGTCCCGAAGGCATTTGAATGAGTAGCTATATCCGGTTAAACGTTGAAGGTACGTGATTCGGAAATGAATGATCTTGCTGTAAAAATTTCAGTTAATACGCTTGTGAAATCCCAACAATGAGGTATGTTTTGTATGTGCTTTGAATTAGTTGAGCCCTTACAAATAAGTATTCGCTCAGTTAATAAATGAGCTACTGGCCTTTGGCTAAGTTGATCTTTGTGTATGAATATAAGGGTTGGTAATGTGAAATAAGTATGATATTGAGAATTTGTGCATATGAAATTATCTGTTTAGCTACATGAATGCTATACTTTGGTTGTGTTTAAATTCATGGCTCAAACTTACTAAGCATTAAATGCTTACTCCGTTTTCTTTGATTTTCTGTTTTATAGATTTTGGTTCTTCAGCTATCAGACTCGGGATTTTGAAGTCGAAGTCGCCCACACTATCAAAGCTCCTTTCGGTATATTTTTGGTTGGACTTTGAAATGGCATGTATAGGACTACCCTTTTGTTGTAGGTCATGTACCTTTCGGTTTTGTGTAAATTTGGATAGCCATGCGAAAATGGCTTAAGTATACTTTGGGCATGGTATTATAATCATTGTATGTTGTTCATTAAGAGGTATGGAAATGTTTGGAAACGATTAGCCATTGGGATGGTTAATCATGATCATATTTTGTGCTATTTATGTTAAAGGGCTAGTTGAATCATGGAAACTATGAAATAGGTAAAGCCTACCTTAAAGACAGATGCTGACAGCTGTAGTGACGTGGATGTGAAAAATCACTAAAAATAGTAGGAATGGAATTAAATAGTGAATAAATTATTTAAACGAACCTTGACGAGTCTATTTTCATAGGAAAGTAACGAAAAAAACATATGGACAGTATGTTAAGAGATATTTAAGTTTTCGTGAGACAGGACCAGAACGGCTTCTAGAGTCCCTGTTCCGACTTTGGAAATTCATTATAAATTTACCAGATATAATTAGAAGTCATGCCATATATGTACAGATTCCTTTTTGAGTCTAGTTTCTGTAGAAACAAACGGCATCAGTATTGAGTCCCTGTACAGGGAGATATCCAAGTCGTAATGCGCAAAGGTTAGTGTAGTCGATCCCTGTAATATGGGGGACTTTAACTAATAAACTGTACTAATTGGCCCGACCAAAAATTCTAGAAACAAATTTTTAGATGCATATATGAGTCTAGTTTCAGGAAAAAATCACGAAACTGATTTTCGAGTTGTGGAACTCAAGATATGATTTTTAAGGTGACAGTGACACAGTTAGCTGGCTGTCTGGAAATTTTTAAAATGAACTGTGCAAGTAAGTGGATTAAGCCCGTTAACGCCTCGTGTCCGACTCCGGCGACGGTCTCGAGTATGGGGTGTTACACATTGCTTGTAGGATTGACCCTTAAAGGTGTGGCAAATTGGCTTAAATCAAGCCTGCATTATGCCACACGGTCAGAGGCCACGGGCGTGCCTAGTGGCCGTGTTATTTTGGTAGTAACCTCTTAAAATTTGCACAGTTAGGGAATACGGGCGTGCCTTATGGCCGTGGGCTTAAGTCAGTAACTAGCTATGTATCACACGGTTATGGCACACGGCCGTGTCTATTGGCCTTGTGAAAATGTCAGTATAGAACCTCTTTTTGGCACGGTTGGATCACATGGGCTGGCTTATGCCCGTGTAAGTCACATGGTTGAGTCACACGGGCGTGTGACTTTGACAGCTTTGAACTATTTGATTAAGTTCTGAAACTTCTGAATAGGTTCGGTTTAGTTTCAACCTTTTCTTAAATGTATGTTTTAGGTCTCGTAGACCACATTGATGAATGAATTGGTGGTGAATGTTTCTGTAATAATGATATATGATATTTGTGATTCTGTATTGTTCTGTAATGTTCTGTCTGCCAGGTGACACCCCTTACCTATTTCGGTATCGGTTATGGGATAGGGGTGTTACACTTTATTGGTATCAGAGCTATGGTTTAGTCAGTTCTAGGACTACCATAGCATATGTAAGTCTAGCTATACATGCCATATACATGAATCTATAATAGTGTGATGACTCCTGACATTGAAATGTGCTTTTGTATAGCAAATGGATCCTAATAGAGTCGTAGCTAATGATGTTGAAAGCAATGCACCTGCCCCCGCGCAAGGGACAGTGCAAGATGATTCACAACCGGCTATGAGTAGCCGTGATAGCGAGGCTAAGCAAGCCTTCTATCAGATGATGAATGAATGATTCACCCAATACATTAGAACCAATCCGACCGATACAACAACCTCCACCACCGGTTAATCCTTCTCAAATTCCTGTTATGACTTCCGTGAATCCAGTTCAGTCAAGTAGACCACCAATTGATAATATTAGAAAGTATGGGGCTGAAGAGTTCCGAGCTACCACGAATGATGATGTTGAAAGAACTGAATTCTGGTTGTAAAATACAATAAGAGTGTTTGATGAAATGTCTCTGAGTCCTGAGGAGTGTGTAAAATGTGCCGTTTCACTTCTGAGAGATAGGGCATACCATTGGTGGAAAACTTTAATATCTGTGGTTCTAGTGAGTGGATTACTTGGGATTTCTTCCAAGCTGAATTTCGAAAGAAATATATCAGTCAGAGATTCATTGATCAGAAACGCAAAGAGTTTCTCGAGCTTAAACAGGGCTGTATGTCTGTTACTGAATACGAACGTGAATTTGTGAGGTTGAGCCATACTCAGGAATATGTATCAAATGAAGCAATAATGTAAAAAAGTTTTGAAGATGGATTAAACGAAGATATTCGTCTATTAGTTGGAATTCTGGAAATTAAAGAAATGGTTGTGCTCGTTGAGCGAGCTTGTAAAGCTGAAGAATTAAGTGAAGAGAAAAGAAAAGCTGATTTTGAAGCTAGAGATGCTAGAAAGAGATCTTTGAGTAAATCATTTTAGTTTGGACAAAGAAATTCAGAGATGATCAGAACCGTTCAAATACTAATGTAGGACATTCAAATAGAGATCGAATTAGATCATATTCGAACACCAGAGCTCCTGTTACATCTGTTGCAAGTGTTGGAAATGTCCAATCTGAGAAACCTGAATGTAAACACTATGGTAAAAGACATCCGGGAAATTGTAGATTGAATAACCGAGCATGTTTCTGATATGGATCCCTGGATCATTTTTTAAGAGATTGTTCTGAACCACTGAGCAAGAAAATGTACAGAATCCGAGATCGAGTAACACCTCAGCTAGAGGTAGACCTTCCAGAAATGCAAGTAGTGGTCAAAGAGCTACTGCGGATACTACTGTTAGATTTGAGGCCAGAGCACCTACCAGAGCCTATGCTATGTAAGCTCGTGAGGAAGCCTCGTCTCTAGACGTGATTACTGGTACTTTTACTCTCTATGATACTTTTGTGATTGCATTGATAGACCCTGGATCAACGCATACTTATATTTGTATGAATTTAGTGCACAGTAAGACTTTGCCTGTAGAGTCTACTGAATTCATAATTAGAGTATCGATCCCCTTAGAAAAAAGTGTCTTGGTTGATAAAGTTTGTAAGAATTGTCTATTAATGATTCGAGATATCTGTTTCCCTGTTGATTTGATGCTTTAACCTTTCGATGAATTTGACATAATTCTGGGAATGGATTGGTTAACTCTGGATGATGCTATTGTGAATTGCAAATGAAAAGTCATTGATTTAAGGTGTAAGAATGATGAAATAATCCAAATTGAGTGATCTGAATGGACTATCAGCTGTGGTATCTGTAATGAAAATACGAAAATATGTGAAGAAAGGTTATGAAGCTTACTTAGCTTATGTGTTAGATTCAAAAGTGAATAATAAGAAAGTTGAATCAGTGTCTGTTGTCTGTGAATTCTCTAATGTATTTCTTGAAGAACTACATGGTTTGCCTCCGATTCGAGAAGTCGAGTTTGGCATTGAATTAGTACCTGGTACTACTCTGATTTTAATAGCTCCGTATAGAATGGCTCCAATCGAGTTAAAGGAATTAAAATATCAGTTACAAGAATTGACCAATCGAGGATTTGCTAGACCGAGCTTTTCACCTTGGGGTGCTCCTGTTCTGTTTGTGAAAAAAAAAGATGGCACAATGAGAATGTGTATTGATTACAGACAACTTAATAAAGTGACCGTAAAGAAAAAATACCCTCTGCCTAGAATTGATGATTTATTTGATCAGTTGAAAGGTGCTACAGTGTTTTCAAAGATAGATCTGAGGTCGGGTTACTATCAGTTGCTGGTAAGGGACTTTGACATTCCAAAAACTGCTTTCAGAATGAGGTCTACCCATTATGAATTTTTAGTTATGCCATTCGGATTGACTAATGCACCTTCTATCTTTATGGATTTGATGAATAGAATTCTCAGATCGTATTTAGATAATTTGTTGTAGTTTTTATTGATGACATATTGATTTATTCACGCGATGAATCTGAGCATGCCGAACGTCTGAGAATAGTGCTACAAACTTTGCGAGATAAACAATTGTATGCAAAGTTTAGTAAATGTGAATTCTGGTTGCGAGAAGTTGGTTTTCTGGGTCATATTGTATCAGCTTTCGGTATTCGAGTTAATCCGAGCAAGATTTCAGCTATTCTAGATTGGAAGCCTCCGAGGAATGTATCTGAAGTCCGCAGTTTTCTGGGACTTGCCGGTTACTACAGACGATTTGTAAAAGATTTATCTGTGATAGCAACTCTATTGACAAAATTGCTTCAGAAAGATGTGAAGTTTGAATGGTCCGAACAATGTCAAAAAAGTTTTGATCGGTTAAAAGCTCTATTAACTAAAGCTCCTGTATTGGTACAACCTGAGTCAGGTAAAGAATTTGCTGTTTACAGCGATGCTTCGTTGAATGGACTCGGTTGTGTTTTAATGCAAGAAGGAAAAGTTGTTGCTTATGCTTTGAGACAGTTGAAGCCGCATGAGAAGAAGTATCCAACACACGATCTTGAGTTAGCTGCCATTGTCTTTGCTTTGAAGATCTGCCATCACTATCTGTTTGATGAGAAATATCACGTGTTTTCTAATCATAAAAGTCTGAAGTACTTAATGACGCAAAAAGATTTGAATTTACGACAGAGAAGATGGTTAGAACTATTAAAAGACTATGAACTTGTGATTGATTATCACCTAGGAAAATCTAATGTGGTTGCTGATGCTTTGAGTCGAAAATCATTATTTGCAATGAATGCTCGATTAATTCTGCTTGATAATTGTTCAGTTTTAGCTGAATTGAAAGCAAAACCCTTGTTTTTACAATAGATTATCGAAGCTCAGAAGGTTGATAATGAGATTATGGTTAAACGAACCCAGTGTAATTCTGATTCTGATTCTGAATTTCGGATAGATGTTGATGACTGTCTGAGGTTCAGAAATAGACTTTGTGTTCCGAGAAATCCAGATTTGATTCAAAAAATTTTGAGTGAAGCCCACAATAGTAGATTTTCTATACATCCGGGAAGTATAAAAATGTATAATGATTTGAAACAACTATATTGGTGGCCAGGAATGAAAAGAGATATTTCTGACTTTGTTTCGAGATGTTTAATCTATTAGTAAGTTAAAGCTGAGCATCAGGTGCCATCTGGGTTATTACAACCAATTATGATTCCGGAGTGGAAATGGGATTGGGTGACCATCGATTTTGTTTCGGGTTTGCCTCTGTCTCCGAAAAAGAAAGACGCAATTTGGGATGTAGTTGATCGTTTGACAAAACCAGCTCATTTTATTCCAATTCAGTTTGATTATTCGCTTGGTAAGCTGGCTGAGTTGTATATTTCTGATATTGTGAGATTGCATGGTGTGCCATTGTCAATAGTGTCTGATAGAGACCCAAGATTTACATCACGATTCTGGAAGAAATTACAAGATGCTCTAGAAACTAAATTACATTTTAGCACTGCTTTTCATCAGCAAACGGATGGTCAATCTGAACGGATTATTTAGATACTTGGGGATATGTTGAGATGTTGCATTCTCGAGTTTGAAGGTGCGTGGGAACAGTATTTACCTTTGATTGAATTTGCCTGTAATAATTGCTTTCAATAGAGTATCAAAATGGCACCGTACGAAGCCTTATATGGTAGAAGTGTAGAACTCCGTTATACTGGTCTGAGCTCAGTGAAAATAAGTTATACGACATTGATTTGATAAAAAAAACAGAGCAGAAAGTGAAAGTAATCCGAGATAGTCTGAAAGCTGCCTCTGATCGTCAGAAATCTTATGCAGATTTAAAATGAAAAGATATTGAATTTGAGGTCGGTGATAAAGTGTTTTTGAAAGTATCTCCATGGAAGAAACTGTTTCGATTTGGTACAAAGCAGAAGTTGAATCCGAGGTTCATTAGATCGTATGAAATCACCGAGCGAATTGGGCCGGTTGCTTATAGATTGAGGCTACCATCTGAGTTAGAAAAGATTCATAATGTATTTCATGTATCGATGCTTCGACGGTATAGATCTGATCCGTCTCATGTAATTTCAACGTCTGAGATTGAAATTCGATCTGATATGACTTATGAAGAAAAACCGATTCGAATCTTAGCTCGAGAGATCAAAGAATTACGTAATAAGAGAATCCCGTTAGTCAAAGTGCTGTGGCATAGACACAGAGTAGAAGAGGCTACATGGGAGCTTGAAGATTCAATGAGACAACAATATCCGAATCTGTTTAACAGTAAGATTTTCGGGGACGAAAATCCATAAAGGAGGGAGAATTGTAACAGTCTAATTTTGAACCTAGTCAAAATAATGGTTTCGGGACCACAAATCCGAGTCTGAAAATATTTTAATATTATTTTCTGTGTCTATGATATGTGAATTTATATCAGTGAAATTTCTGTGATTTAATTTGTCTATTTCTGTGCTTAATTATGAAAAAGGACTTAATCGCAGTGAATGCAAAAGTAGCTTTCTATTTGCTTAAGTACGTAATTGATTTGTCTTGTTAAATATGAGGTCTTTAAGATGCAATTAGACCATTGTTATATGGTATGGACAATTATGGACATTAGTGAATGGAAATTAATGTTTTATTAACAAGGCTAAAATGGTAAAAAGTGTATAAATGATATATTAACTAAAAACAAAACAAAAGATGGCTTTATTTTCATGCATGTTAGCCGAAAATCAGCAAAAGAAAGAAGGGTTTGAAGCTTTTGTATATTCGACACTTTGATAGCTAAATTAAGGTATGAAATTTGTTCGGTTTTTGATAATTTCTACGTTTCTGTGATCGTTGCTTTGTGTTCTTCAAAACCCATGTCTGAATTTCTAGTTTTGTTGAAGATTATGAAATGTGCCATTGATGATTATATGAGCTTTATGATGTTTTTATATGGAATATTAAAGATATGTATGAGATTATTAAGCTTTGTCTTTGAATTTTGATGAAATAGAGCTTATTGAGCTAAATTGTCAAAATAAGGTTTTGAAGGACTAAATTGTGAATTAAATGTGTTATTTGGGCTTGTATGGAAGCCATGTATATTTGGCCAAGCTATAGTATTGATGAATTATGCATATTTGTGATTTTGTGAAAAATGGACTAAATTGTCAATGTGTGATAATATAAGGGCAAAAATGCAAAGTGCCCTAAATATGTGTTCATGGATTATTTTGAATGAAATGAATGATTGAATGGTTGAATTTGAATTGTATTAGATCAAGAACAAAGAAAATCAGATTTAGATCAAGGGAAATCTAAAGTAGTTAAATAGTTGACTCAGTTCGTCTGAAATTCGTACAAGGTAAGTCAAATTACACTTATGTATTAATTTGATTTAAATTCTACGTATATAAACTGTGATCTGCATTGGACGACCTTGAGAGCCTGATATATAAACTCTGATAATATGCTGGTGTATGAGAAGCTTTGTATGTTCTTGAAAGAATGTTGACATTGATTTGTGTTATTGTGCAAGACCGTGTCTAGGACACAGGCCTCGATTTGAGATTTCGTGTAAGACCCTATCTGGGACAGAGGCTTCGATACTAAATTACATGTAAAACCACATCTGGGACGTTGGCATTGTACCTGTCTGTGAATTTCTATTCCGTTTCTGAATTCTCTGATGATAAAGTATGAAATATGGAAATAAACATATGGAATGTATAATTTACACAGGTACGTTTGTATCGTACTAGATTTTTGAATAGAAAAGATTATGTTTCTGTGAAATGAGGAAATAATCTATGAGACGATTGTGAATTATGGCCATTAACTGCTACTTATATGCTATATTAGTTGTGCAATTGCATTTGACTTACTAAGCTCTTTGTAGCTTACTCTGTGTGCTTACTGTCTGTTTTACAGTTATCGTAGCTACTGAAGGCTCGGGGATAGTCGAGGATTGTCACCACACTATCGATCTCATTTTGGTACTTTTGAAAGTGTAAATATTTTAAATTATGGCATGTATAGGCAAGAATATCCATGTATTATGTTTTGAATTGTATATATGATAAGCCATGAGTGTTGGCTAGAAAATGGTATTTTTGTGTTAAGATTTGGCATGGTTTTGAATGGGTTGTTGAATGATGACGAGATAGTTGTAATGAAGCATGTTTTGAGTATTAAATTGGCTGAATATTTGTTGTATGAATGTTGCTTAGCATTGCTTGTAGGATTGACACTTAAAGGTGTGGCAAATTGGCTTAAATCAAGCCTGCATTATGCCACACGGTCAGAGGCCACGGGCGTGCCTAGTGGCCATGTTTGTAACACCCCGTACCCGAGTCCATTACCGGAATCGAACACAAGGTGCACACAGACTTAACTATTTTCACAGTCCATTTAGAAATTTCCAGACAAGCTGGTTACTGCATCACTGTCGCCTTAAAAATCATTATCTTGAGTTTCAGAGCTTAAAAATTTGTTTCGTAATTTTTCCCTGAAACTAGACTCATATGTCCATCTACAGATTTTTTTCTAGAATTTTTGGTCAAGCCAATTGGTACATTTTTTTAGTTAAAGTCTCCCCTATCCCAGGGTTCGACTACACTGACCTTTGTGTGTTACAAATTGAATATCTCCTTGTACAGGGCTTTAATACTGATGTCGTTTGTTTCTATCGAAACTAGACTCAGAGAGGAATCTATACATATATGGCATGACTCCTAATTATCTCTTATTGATTTACAATGAATTTTCAAAGTCGGAACAGGGGATCCAGAAACCGTTCTGGCCCTGTTTCACGAGAACTTTAATATCTCTTAACATGTAACTCCTATGACCGTTTCGTTTCTTCCATATGAAAGTAGGCTCATCAAGGTTCATTTACATAATTTATTCACTATTTAATACCATTCCTACTATTTTTAGTGATTTTTCACATCCACATCACTGCTGCAGTCAGCATCTGTCTTTAAGGTAGGCTTTACCTATTTCATGATTTCCATGATTCAATTGCCTCTTTTTGCATACATAGCACAAAGTGTGATCATGATTAACCATTCCAATGGCTAATCGTTTCAAATCAATTTCATACCTCATAATGATCGACATACAAATGATTATAGTACTATACTAAAAAAACGTATATAAGCCATTTTCGCATGGCTATCCAAGTTTACACAAAACCAAAAGGTACATGACCTTCAACAAAAGGGTAGTCTTATACATGCCATTTCAAAGTTCAACCAAAATTATACCAAAATGGAGGCTTTGATAGTGTGGATGACTTGACTTCAATGATCCCGAATCCGATAGCTAACGAGCAATATCTATAAAAGCAGAGAAATAGAGAAAACGAGTAAGCAATTTATGCTTAGTAAGTTTGAGCAAGAAATTCCAACACAACAAAAGCATAGCATTCATAAAGCTAACGGATAATTTCATATGCACAAATTCTCAATATCATACTCATTTCACATTCCAACCCCTATGTTCATACATAAGGGATCACCTTAGTCAAATACCGGAAACTCATTACTCGATCGGCGAATATTATTCAAGGAATCAACTAATTCAAGCTCATATGAACATACCTCATTGCTGGAATTTTTTTCAAGCGCATTAACTGAAATTTTACAGCAAGATCACTTATTCTAGAATCACGTACCTTGAATTTAACCGGATATAACGACTCGCTCAAATGCCTTGAGACGAAGCCCGGTTATAGCGACTCGCACGAATGCCTTGGACTTAACCCGGTTTAGTAACTTGCACAATGCCTTGGGCTTAGCCCGATTTATTAACTCGCACAAATGCCTTGGATCCTAGTCCGGATATAGTCACTTAGCACAAAGCCTTGGGACTTAGTCCGGACATCATTCAATAACCGAGCACAATTATCAATAAATTATGACACATTCAGTATTTCATTTTCAATAGCAAAATTCAAACACAAGGCACTTTTTACACTTGCAATTTCGGCTCAATAGCCACACACAAAGAGCATGATTTTAATTTGCTTTAAACATGATCTAATCAATTCGAATTTAAGCTCTATTACTCAAGAACTTACCTCGGACGTGGTCGAACGATTTCGACGGCTATTCGACGACTTTTTCCTTCCCTTATCGGATTTAGCTCCCTTTGCTCTTGAGCTTAATTTAACAAATAAATTGGTTTTATCATTTGAGCATCGAAGAGAATTCAAGATACTTAGCCAATATATATACTCATTAGGCATCAAAGTCGCATATGTACGAAATCATGAATCGAACTCAACACATTAGTTAATATTCCTCTTAGCGAATTTTCTAAGCCAAGAATAGGCATCAATATGCTTGCCTCTAACCGAATGCATGCACACCAATTTCCCTCATGTGGCGAATATACATGTCCATGTTGAGGCCAATTATACACTTAATACCACACAAAAACAGCATACATTTTACTACTAACGCATTACATATCGTAGCTCAATACACATCTCTCATTTACTTCATAATCGAGACATCATCACAAGCAAATATACACCTTGAAATAGCATATATGTCATACCAATACATCGTGTGCAAACATATATACATATATATATGCTAGAGCCGAATCTCAAGTTGATTGTAACTAAACATGAACAAAATTTCAATACACAAATCTTACTTTCCATGCAATGAGCATAAATCACACTTATGGATGTACCATGGCCAAATACATCACAACACCATAATTTTGATCATGATTAAACAAAGAACTTAGTATCTCATTCAAAAATGCTAAAAGAAAATCTAAGAGTCCTCAATCCCCCATCACATGTATCATTATCAAGCTTGATATTTAGCATGCAATGGCATTAACACCACATTTACTTTGGCCGAATTTCATTCCCATGACATAGCAAAGATTTGAACCATGGGCTACCAAGAACATCAAGCTAGCAACTAAAAACATGCATGAATCTCATGGCACAACCTCAAACATACCTTAATCTTGATGCAAGTATAGCCAACCTCTTCCTAATCCTCTTCCAAAACAAACATGAAGCAAAATTCCTTCCTTCCTCTAGTATTTTCGGTCAAGAGAGAATGAAAAGATGGATGAACAATTTTTTTTCTTTTCTCTTCCACAATGCACGGCAAGGGGGGGTGTTTCACTCACACACACACATTTTTTTTCTTTCTTTATTACCCATACTTATTTGTTTATTGTTTCTCCCTAATGCACCAACAAAACACGTTTCATGACATGTTTAGCCCATGATTCCTTGTCATGGCCGGCCACTACAACTTGGGGGGGGGGAATTTGACATGCAAGTCCTCCCCTTTGACTACATGCACTATTAGGTCCTTATAGATTAGCCTTTCACTTTTCAAAAGTGTCACACAAGTCCTACTAACTGAATTCACATGCAATCGGCTAAATTGGAACTTGAAATTTTCACACATTCATAATTACATATTCTAGACAATAAATATTACATTCAAACATTTCGGTGACTCGGTTTAGCGATCCCGAAACCACTTCCCGACTAGGGTCAATTTTGGGCTGTCACAGTGTTAGTTTTCCTGTAACCTCTTAAAATTTGCACGGTTAGAGAACACGGGCGTGCCTTATGGCCGTAGGCTTAAGTCAGTAGCTAGCTATGTATCACACAGTCATGGCACACGGTCGTGTTTGTTGGCCGTGCAAAAATGTCAGTATCGGTCCTCTTTTTGGCAGGATTGGATCACATGGGCGTGGCTTATGCCCGTGTAAGTCACACGGGCGTGTGGCTTTGACAGCTTTGAAATATTTTATTAAGTTCTGAAAATTCTGAATAGATTCGATTTAGTTTCAACCTTTTCTTAAATGTATGTTTTAGGTCTTGTATACCACATTAATGAATGAATTGGTGGTGAATGTTTCTGTAATAATGATATATGATATCTGTGATTCTGTATTGTTCTGTAATGTTATGTCTGTCCAGTGACACTCCTTACCTATTCCGGTGTCGGTTATGGGATAGGGGTGTTACATGTCACATGTTGTGTGTACCCAAAAACACCTTCAAACACAAGCCATTTCACACACCCTTTCTTAGGTTCACGCCATGCGTTAACCAATATTCAGACCTAATCCAAATATGCCAAAATATGTCAAAATATACCAATTCACAATCAACCTATGTTCCTAACCTATATGCCCTAATTGGCACCTCAATTCAAACATTAACATCAAACATTCAAACCAAAGATATAATTAACATGTTAGTCTTATTCAATCATCAATTATGACTCAAAAAATATAAGCCAAAATCTTCCATTTATACCAACATTCCAAAGGTCAACATACTCATTCTGAAACTATAAGTTACCAAAAATATAAATGACCATTTTCACATCTATTCTCCAACTAAGACACCAAAACCAATTACCATACCAAAACCAATTACCATACCAAAACACCAAATACCAAGTCATGCTTACCATTCAAATTGTACAAAACACCATATCACTAAATAGGGTCAACATGATGTTTCATATAGCTATATCACATTCATCACAAGCTTAATCATGAAACACAAATTGAACTTTATATACAACCTTAACCAAGATTGCAAATTCAACAAGAACTTCAAATTTAACAACTCTAAAACCCTATATACATGCCACAAACTGAAATAAAAAAATCAAAAGCTATCGAAACAGAAGCTTAATAGTATAAGCCTTGAAGTTGATCTGTTTGACCAGTTTCGCTAAACCTTGACTACAAAAAAAAAGAACAAATAGAGTAAGCTTAAATAGCTTAATAAGTTTATAGATGAAATTCGAATTAATTTACCTCAATTAACAATGTGAAAAATTAATATAGCTTAGATTAATTTAACCTGACAGTCATGTACGAGAATTCATACGATTAGTACAGGATTAGTTCCTCAAAGAATTCATACTCATTAATGGTTTAACTAAAATCTTCATATACATCTTATAGACATTTCATTTCATCAATACCAAATAAAATGTTCAAACATGTTATTACTTTAATACAAACCTTTTAATGGATAATCATTGAAAATAACAGTCATTTTGAGATTAATCATAATTTTCATAGCTCAATGAAGTATAACAACAAGACTTGAATACACAAATTTCCCCAAAGCACACTAGAGAGCATCAAAATGCAAACAGAGGCACAGGAGTACAAACTTCTACAAGCGCACGTTCTAACCCTTTTAGCATTCCAATCGTATCCAATTGTTTACCATGTTCAATCAGGCAATTAATAGAATTTGTAACATTATAAATTATAGGCACTTCCACAATATCCGTACACATGCTATAAATCAATTATGTTTATTTCAATATCAATTAACCATATGATTCACCAACTACCAAATAATCATTCCTCAACTGTACTTAATTGTAAACATTTTATAATTCCAAATTAATATCTAAATTCAACCTGAACACCATTTAACCAAATCATAATATCACAAGTTATAAATATATATACACATATATTCATCTATACTATGAACTTACCTAGGATATGCTATTGGTTGATTTGTAGGGACTAATCCGTAATTTTCCTTTTTCCTTAGTTATCCTCTGTATAATTCAGTTCTTGATCTATATAATGATTAAAATAAAATTATCAAATTCAAATACATTATCAAACTCATTTCAAAGCATGAAACCTTTAATTTTCACTTTACAATTTTCCTTGAAGTTTTGCACTTTATTCAATTTAGCCCATAAAACCGAAACTATTAAAATTCATACATTTCTCCTCTACTATTCAAAACCAAACAAAGTAGCACCCCTTAGCAGCCCTTGAACATTCAAAACTTACAATTTAAGAAGCTAGATTTTACAAAATTTCATATTAGTCCCTAGGTTTAAAAATATAAAAAATTCCTTTACAAAATATTCATAAACAATAACTAAGTTTACAAATCTTCCAACTAACTTCAAAAACATCTAACATTCATAAATGGAAAATCCCAAAATCTTTAACATTTTTATGACATAGTCCTTGGGTTAGCTAGACTAAGCTTCAACAATCTCTAAAACATAAAATTTACAAGAAACGGGAGGAAAATTCACTTACATGCACAAAAACAATCTTGGTCGAATGTTCAACCTAGCCATAGTACTCTTCCCCTTTCCTTTTTTAGTGGCCAAAGTCTTTAGGAAGATGATGATACTTTTTTTTTTTATTTTGTTTAAGTTTTATTTACTTATTTACAATTTTACCCTTTAATAAAAACATGCATTATAACTAATTATAAAACCAAAACTCTCCATCTAAACTTATTATGGTCTAAATACCATATAAGTCCTCCCTCATTTAGTAATCAAGCCATTTAATCCATAAATTTTAATAGTGATTAAGTTTTACGTGTATTACAATTTAGTCATCTTTCTTTAATTAAATATCTAAATGTTAAAAATTCCAGACCATGTAACAGGCCGTTTTCAGTGAAATCGGAATAGTAGTTTTGGGACCACAAATTCAATGTGAAAATATTAATTTTATTATTATTTTAATATTTAAAATATGTTAGTAATGTCATATAAAAATTTCGTTAAGAAACTTTATTGTTTGCATGTTTAATTTGATAAAAGGACTAAATTGCATTATGTGAAAAATTAGAGTTCTATAAGTAAAAAGTGTCAAATTGCTATGAATTTTGAATGTGAGTGGCCTTAAATGGTAATTAGACCATTAACATTAATAGTGGACATAGATGGACATCTTTTAATTGATTTTTAAGGTTAATGTATAAGGTTAATTTAGTAAATTGAAAAAAATAAACATAAAATAAAATAGGTAAAAGAAAGATATCATCTTTCTTTCTTCTTCATTGACGAAATTAGGGCTTAAGGAAGCCATAACCAAGTTCAAACATTCCTACATCTCTCTTCTTGTGCATGTAAGTACATTTTTGTCCTGTTTTTTAATGATTTTTATGTGTTGGAGGTCGTTATAGCTTAGTCTAGCTAGTCTGGGGACTAATTTGCAAAATTGTTAAAAGTATAGGGTTTTTCCATGTATGTATATGTATTGTTTTTGATGTATGATGAATGAAAATGAATGGTTGTTGTTAGTTACACAACTTTTGTTAAGTAATTTTTGATGAATTTGTCAATTAGGGATTAAATTAAAAAATAGAAAATATTCATGATGAAATTGCGAAATTAATGAAAAATATCATCGACTAAGGACTTAAGTGAAATTTGGCTATAGTGGCTTGCCATTAAATTTGTATGAATTTCATTTTATAAGCTTAGGGACTAAATTGTAATGAATTCAAAATTATAGGGCAAAAGTGCAATTTTTTCAAAATCTGATTTTTTTTTTGGATAAAATTGAATAGAATGATGTTTGAATGAGTTGAATTTGATTATTTGGATCAAGAAAAACATCGTATGGATTTAGATCGGGGAAAGGGAAAAGTGTCGGGTTAGTTGATCGTATTTCTTAATTTGAAATCGAGGTAAGTTTCGTATATTTAATTAGCATTTTAATATGCTCGATTTAAATAATATTATGTTGTGTTATGATATTACGTCTCTAGGGAAATATCCAACAAAGTTTTAACGACTTTTTGATCCTGTTTGAACCTTAGGAATATATAGGATACAAATGACATGTCATTAGAGGTTACCGTGTCTCGAGTGCTAGTCTTGAATGTCCTACCAGTGGCTGAGTTCCCAGCATGTGTTGTGGTTACTTGACAGCTTGTGTGAGCAGAACCGTGTAACTACATTCCGACCAACAGCTTGTTTGAGCAGACCCATCTATGGCTCGAAAGAGAGCATATATATGAAAAAGAGAAACAAATGGTTTTGACCATATGTTAGCACACAGTGCATGAGATTCTCCCGTATCCGATATTATTCTAGTGGTTCAACTGGTATACAAAGGGAAGAACAAAAAATATTTTGATAAGTAATGCTATGAAAGCATGAAAAAGGTATGAGTTGGTTATGCTTAAAATATGCCTAGCCATGTTCATGAAAGTATGAATGCTTATATGTTCTGTACATAAAAGTTATTATGTTAAGCAATGAATTTTCTAAGTTATGGGGTTATCACTAACTTGAATGGTTGATGTTGCTTAGAGTTGTGCCAAGCTATGTTGGATTAGCTCATTAATTGCTTTTAAACTTATATATTAAAATGGTAAGCTTTGTTTATGAATTTTGAACTTACTAAGCGTTAAATGCTTACTTTGTGTTATTTCATGATGTTCTTAGATAATCAGAAGCTCATTTGGGTTGGAAGCTTGTCGGAGATACATCACACTATTCATCAGCTATATCTGTAGATTTTGATGATTTTGAGTCATGGTTATAATGGCATGATAGGTGTTTTTGTTTAATGAAATTAGTCATTATGTTTGGCTTGTATATATGGTATTTTGAGTGATCAAATAGATGTCATGTTATCATGTTTGTATAGTAATATTTAATGGTTATTATTTTAGCATCTAAGTACTTAAATGATGGTAGTTGAGTTGATGAATATTAAGGTATGCTATGAGATGTTGGTTTGGTATAGAATTAGATAGTCCATTGAGTTGTTAAATGAATAGTTTTGGTAGCCTTGAATGTTTTTGGCAATTGGTCAATTTATTAAGGTAGATGATAGATATGGAAAATAGTCATAATGGTATTTGTTAAGTATGAGAATGGCGTGTAAACATTATGGTAAATGTAGTATTTAAGTTGTTCATTTGGTTGATTGATTTATGAATAAATTTAGAAAGCGTTTAAACAAGTTTAATTGTTGAGATTGAGGTGTCATTTTGGCATATTGGTTGTATGATTAATTATTATGATGTTCAAGCTTGAATATGCATATTTTAGGTGTAATTTGAATGCATGAAAATAGGTACATTTGGTTTGTGTAAGTGGCTAGACTTTGGGTGAGAAAAATGACTTGGAAATGGCCTATTTTTCGTCCACATGGCCAAAGGCACGGGTGTGTCTCTTAGCCGTGTGTGACACATGGCCATACGACACAGCCATGTGTCCCCTATAACTTACAAAGGGTTGCAAGTCAAGCAGTTACACGGCCTGGCACACGACCTGGCACATGTGCGTATGGCTTGGTTGTGGGACCCAAGTTAGAGAGTTACACAGGCACGGACATGAGCTGGGACATGGTTGTGTGTCTCTACTTCGAATTTCCACACGGCCTGAGACACAGGCTTGTGTCTTAGCCGTGTGAGTCACATGGCCTAGCCACACGGCTATGTGACCCCTACAGTATGAATTTTTGAACTTTTTCCGGAAAATTATAAATGTTTTTTATTTAGTCCTGGTTCATTTTTTAAGTGTTTTTAGGGCCTCGAGGGCTCGTATAAGGGACTATAAGTTTGAGTTTGAATAATTTTTTTATGAATGATGTTATATTTTAAATCCGTTGAATATTTGTTTGGTATGAGATGTAAACTTTCGGTAATGCTCCGTAGTCCTATTTTGGCCATAGATATGGGCTAGGGGTATTACATTTATTGGTATCAGAGCTACGGTTTAGTCGATTCTTGGACTGAACGTAGCATGTGTGAGTCTAGAAATACATGCCATTATATAACCTATGACAGTGTGATAACTCCTAACTTGTTTTTGAAATATGTTTTCATATAGTAATGGATTCCAACCGAGCCAAATTTGATGAAGTAGAAAGTAACGCACAAGCCTTCATTCATAGAGTAGTGTCTAGTGGTTCAAGGCCCGTATCTGACGGCTGAGGAGGAGAGACTAAGGATGCCTTCTTCCAGATGATAAGTGAGTGGTTTACTAAGTTTGTTCGAATGAATCCGATTGCTCAACGACCTCCACCCCCACCTATTCCCTAACCGGTCCCCATTATTCCTCAAGGTTTGGAACCTTTAGGTTGAATAAGCCACCTGTTGATAAAATCCGCAAATATGGGGCTGAAGAATTCAGAGCTACAGTTGAAGATGATCTTAAAAGAGCAGAATTCTGGTAAAAAAACACAATCAAGGTTTTTGATGAACTATCTTATTCACCGGTTGAATGTGTTAAATGTGCCATATCTCTATTAAAATACTCAACTTACCAATGGAGGAGTACATTCGTTTCTGTTGTGCTGAGAGAGGGTATAGATTGGGAATTCTTCCAAATCGAGTTCAGAAAGAAATATATAAGCTAGAGGTTTCTTGATCAGACACGGAAAGAGTTCCTTGAATTTCAGCAAGGTCATAAGTCAGTATCTGAGTATGAAAGAGAATCCACTAGGTTGAAAAAGTATGCCCGGGAATGTATTCCAACCGAGGTTACTATGTGTAAGCGGTTTGAAGATGGGTTAAATGAGGATATAAAGCTTCTAGTCGGGATTTTTGAGCTGAAAGAATTTGTTGTTTTAGTTGATAGAGCACATAAACCCGAGAAGCTTAGTAAAGAGAAAAAAAGAGAGAATATTTTGAAGTTAGATACTTAAGAAAGAGATCAAATGGGAAGTCATATCAATCATTATCGAACAGATCAAAAGAACATCATAACCATTTGACTGCTTCAGTGGGATATTCTAGTAGAGATCGAGGTAAACCACATGCGAGATCTAAAGCTCAAGCTATGTCAGTGCAAGTGTTGGCAGTGTTAAAGCCAACAAGCCTGATTGTCAATGATGTGGACAACGATAATTTGGTGAGTGTCGGATGAAAGAAGGAGCCAGTTTCAGATGTGGTTCGCATGAACAATTATTCGAGATTTCCCTAAGTTATTTGAAAAAGAAAAGATTCAGAATGTTCGACCGAGTAATACAACTGCGAGAGGGAGACCGCTGAGAAACCCTAGAAATGTCGATAATAGTCGTAGTGTGACTAAGGACTCTATTGTGAAGTTTGAGGCATGAGCACCAGCTAGAGCCTATGTAAGACTACGTCTGGGATGTTGGCATTGTATATGTTCTCTGAGTTATCCACGTATCCTTATGTTTCCGAACAGTTCAAACGGGCATTCCAAGAAAATGAATAACTTTGTGAAATCATATCATATTCAGGTATGTTTACTTTGTACAGCCTATTTGAGAATGAAAGGTAAGTATTTGAATATGAGATTTGTGTTAGCATTGGTATACAAAGTATAAATGATTTGATGATACTTATTTGCTTTGAATGATATGTTTATTTTATATGGCTTACTAAGCTTTTGAAAGCTTACTTTGTGTGTGTTTACATTGTTTTATAGATATCGAAGCTACTGTGAGCTCGGGGAATCATCGATGATCATCACCACACTATCAAACCTTATTTTGGTACTTTGAAAATGTATATATTAAAGTATGTCATGTATAGGCTAGAAGTTGTGGAATTATGTTTTGTGATGTACATATTTAGCCATATGATATGGCTAGTTTGTGTTTAAACTTATAGTTTGATAATCGTATATGATATGTGATGCTAATGTGAAAATTTTGGTATGTTTTGGTTGACCAAAAGAAATGGTCAATGTTGAGAAGTTTTGGCAAGTTTTGAGCATTTAATTGAATGATGTATTGATCGTATATTTAGGTATGATTTTAGTTTAAGTTTTGGTATGAATTTATTTATGAATTGAGATTTGAAACAATTGGTAATGTTGTAGCATGAATTATGTATGGTTTGGTATAGATATTGGCTGAAATGGTTGTGCATATATGCTTGATTTGGTGCTAGTAGGTTGACCTAAATTGGGGTGGCAAATTGGCTATTCAAATGGCCTATTTTTGTCTACACGGGCAAAGATACAGGCGTGTGTCTCAGCTGTGTGTGACACATGGTCATGTTACACGGCCTAGACACACGGGCGTGTCTACTGGTCGTGTGTGGCACACGGGCGTGTGGTTGGCCGTGTGGCCAAGTCAGTAGCCTCCCTAATTTTCACACGGTCTAGCACACGGGCGTGTCTTATGGCCATGTGGATAAGTCAGTATGTATGCCCTATTTTGCCACAGCTTAGACACACGGTCGTGTCTAAGGCCGTGTGAGGTACACGGCCTGTTCACACGAGCGTGTGACCTTTTAAAATTTGAAAAATTTTCTAAGTTTCCGAAGCTTTTATATGTTATCAGATTGGTCCCAAATGCATGAGTTAGGCTTTGTATGCTCGATTTAAGTTTCTTATTGAATATGAATGAATGAAATTTACCTGTAACACCCCGTACCCGAGTCCGTCACCGGAATCGAACACAAGGTGCACACAGACTTAACTATTTTCACAGTCCATTTAGATATTTCCAGACAAGCTGGTTACTGTGTCACTGTCGCCTTAAAAATCATATCTTGAGTTTCAAAGCTTGAAAATTAGTTTCGTAATTTTTCCCTGAAACTAGACTCCTATGTTCATCTACAGATTTTTTTTCTAGAATTTTTGGTTGAGCCAATTAGTACAGTTTATTAGTTAAAGTCTCCCCTATTCCAGGGTTCGACTACACTGACCTTCGTGCGTTACGAATTGAATATCTCCTTGTACAGGGATTTAATACTGATGTGGTTTGTTTCTATAGAAACTAGACTGAGAGAGGAATCTATACATATATGGCATGACTCCTAATTATCTCTGGTTAATTTACAATGAATTTTCAAAGTCGGAACAGGGAATCCAGAAACCGTTCTGGCCCTGTTTCACGAGAACTTTAATATCTCTTAACATATAACTCATATGACCGTTTCGTTTCTTCCATATGAAAGTAGATTCATCAAGGTTCATTTAAATAATTTATTCACTATTTAATTCCATTCCTACAAATTTTAATTTATTTTTCAAATCCACACCACTGCTGCTGCCAGCATCTGTTTTCAAGGTAAACTTTACCTATCTCGCGGTTCCCATGGACCAGCTAGAGTTTTGTCATACATAGGTCCACATATAATCATATTTAGCCATTCCAATGGCTGATCATTTGCCCAACACTTCCATTCAGTCCATAATCACATCATGAAACCATACATAGATATACATAAACACAAATGGTCTAATGCCATACTCCACTTTTACGAGCCATTTTCGCATGGTCGCATACACACATACATCACAAAACGCATTTTAAAAAAAAACAGCAAAGGGTAGTCCTATACATGCCATATCTAGAGTTCAACTAAAGAGTACCAAAGGGGTTTTGATAGTGTGGATGACTTCGACTTCAATGATCCCGAATCCGATAGCTAACGAGCAAAATCTATAAAACAGAGAAACAGAGAAACGGAGTAAGCAATTTATGCTTAGTAAGTTTGAGCAAGGAATTCCAGCACAACAAAAGCATGGCATTCATATAGCTAAACGGATAATTTCATATGCACACAACCTCAATATCATACTTACTTCACATTACCACCCTTATATTCATACAGAAAAGATCAACTTAGCCAAAGGCCCTAGCTCGTCTATCGACTGAGCGAATTCTTACTTGTAAGGGCTCACTAATTCACGCACATATGAACATACCTCATTGCTGGAATTTTTGCAAGCGCATCAACTGAAATTTTTACAGCAAGATTGCTCATTTCCGAATCACGTACCTTCAGAATCTAACCGAATATAACCACAAGCACAATTGCCTTCGGGTCTTAACCCGGATTTGGTAACTTGCACAAATGCCTTCGGGTCTTAGCCCGGATATAACAACTCGCACGAATGCCTTCGGGTCTTAGCCCGGATATAATCACTAGCATAAATGCCTTCGGGACTTAGCTCGGGTTTCATTCAATTGCTCATGTACACATATATCAATAATCACGACACATCCATATTTCATTTTCGTTACTAAGGCTCAAACACAAAATATTTATCAAACCTTTACAATTTCGCTCAATAGCCACACACAAGGAGCATGATTTCAATATAATTCAAGTATGGTCATTACTCAAGACTTACCTCGGGACGTGGTCGAGCGATTTCGACTGCTACTCGACTACTTTTTCCTTTCCTTTATCGCATTTAGCTCCCTTTGCTCTTGAGCTTAATTCACACAAATTTAACTTATTAAAGTCTTATTATGATAGTTTATGGCGAATATGACAAGGAGTTTAAATGGTCATATGGCCATCCTTTAGCTCAAATACACAATGGTCATGCACATTTTAATCGCAACAAGCAATTCAATACAATTCATTCAAACATCAAAGTGAAGCTCAAGGTACTTAGCCCTTATAAACATTAGACATTAGAGTCACATGTGTACGAAATCACGAATCAATTCAACACATTAGTTAGTACTCTCGAGGCGAATTTTCCAAGCCAAGAATAGGCATCAATATGCTTGCCTCTAACCGAATGCATGCACACCAACTCCCCTCATGTGGCCGAATATGCATGTCCATGTTGAGGCCAATTATACACTTAATACCACACAAAAACAGCATACATTTTACTAACTAACGCATTACATATTGTGGCTCAATACACATCTCTCATTTACTTCATAACCGAAACATCATCATAAGCAAATATACACCTTGAAATAGTATATATGTCATACCAATACATCATGTGCAAACATATATTCATGTAGGTGCAAGGGCCGAATCTCAAGTTGCTTATATCCAAATGTAAACACATATCCAAAGCTCAAATCTTACCTACCATGCAACATGCATGAATCATACTTATGGATATACCATGGCCGAATACACCACAACACCATACCGTTTCAATTTGGTCATGGTTAAACAAGGAACTTAGTATCTCATTCAAAAATGCTAAAAGAAAAATCTAAGAGTCCTCAATCCCCCATCACATGTATCATTATCAAGCTTGATATTTAGCATGCAATGGCATTAACACCACATCCACTTTGGCCGAATATCATTCCCATGACATAGCAAAGATTTGAACCATGGGCTAATAAGAACATCAAGCTAGCAACTAAAAACATGCATGAATCTCATGGCACAACCTCAAACATACCTTAATCTTGATGCAAGTATAGCCAAGCCTCCTCCTAATCCTCTCCCAAACCAAACATGAAGCAAACTTCCTTTCTTCTTCATTAGCATTTTCGGCCAAAAAGAGAGTGAAATGGATGAACAAAATTTTTGTTTTCCTTCTTACCTACACGGCAATGGGGAGGGGAGAAGCCTTCCCACACATTTTCTTTTCTCCATACTCCTTATTTTATTTATTCCAACATAACCCACTTACCAAACATGTTTCATGACATGTTTTGCCCATAATTCCTTGTCATGGCCGCCACTAGCTATTGGGGGAAATTTGACATGCAAGTCCATTGTTTTGCATGCATGCTTTAATTAGTCATCACACATTTCCCCATCATACTTTCAAAGTTTACTACTAGGTCCTTTCTAGTGAAATTCACATTTATAACTCTAAATCAAAACATCAAAAATGTTACACATGAGTTAACACACATTATAGGCAATAAAATAAATATTAAATTATTTTTATGCCTCGGTTTTGTGGTCCCGAAACCACATTCCGACTAGGGTCAATTTTGGGCTGTCATATTACCGAACTGATAAGATTATTTGTTAATGATTGTTCTGAATATTATTATAAGTCCGATAATGCCTCTTAACCTATTCAGGCGATGGTTACGGGTTAAGGGTATTACAGCCTATGCGATCTGTGTGCGAGAAGAAGCTTTTGCTCTAAATGTTATTACTGGTAGCTTTTCTATATTTGACACTAATGTTACTACTTTGATTGATCCGAGATTAACCCATTCGTATGTATGAACGAATCTAGTGTCAAGTAAGAGTTTACCTGTTGAGTCCACTGAATTCATGGTTAAAGTATCAAACCCCCTAGGTCACTATGTACTAGTTGATAAGGTTTGGAAGAACTTTCCTTTGATGATTCAGGGTTATAACTTTTCAGCTGATTTGATGCTATTACCATTTGATGAGTTTGATGTGATTTTGGGCATGGATTGGCTGACTCTGCATGATGCAATTGTGAGTTGTAGATGAAAGTTTATTATATTAAAATGTAAAAATGGTGAAAAGCTTTTGATTGAATCAGGTAGTTTGAGTGTGTTGCGTATGGTTATTTCGGCTATGTCAGCACAGAGACACGTGAAAAAAGGTTGTGATACATACCTTGTATATGTACTGGATTCTAGAGTTTTTGAATTGAAGCTTGAATCAGTTCCAGTGGTTTGTGAGTATCTAGACATGTTTCCAGAAGAGTTACCTGAGTTACTGCCAATCAGAAAGGTCGAGTTTCCCATTGAGTTAGTACCGAGAACATCACCAATATCAATAGCTCCCTACAAAATGGCTCCCACTGAGTTGAAAGAGTTGAAAGTACAGTTACAAGAGTTGACAAATAAAGGTTTTGCTTGACCCAGTTTTTCACTTTGGGGTGCACCTGTTCTGTTTGTTAAGAAAAAGACGGATCAATGAGATTATGTGCTGACTACCATCAGCTCAACAAAGTTACAATCAAGAATAAGTATCCATTGTGGCGAATTGATGACTTATTTGATCCGCTGAAAGGTGCAACGATATTCTCGAAGATTGATCTACATTCTGGTTATTATCAGCTACGAGTTAAAGATTTAGATATGCTGAAATTTTCATTCAGGACCAGGTACGAACATTATGAATTTCTTGTGATACCGTTTGGTTTAACTAATACACTTGCAGTATTTATGGATTTGATGAATATAATTTTTAGATCATATTTAGACTACTTTGTTATAGTTTTCATCGATGATATTTTGATTTATTCTCGAGATAAGTATGAGCATGCTGAGCATTTGAGAATTATATTGCAAACTATGCGTGAAAAGAACTTGTTTGCTAAATTTAGAAAATGCGAATTTTGGCTACAAGAAGTCGGTTTTCTTGGGCGTATTGTGTCAGCTGAGGGCATCAGAGTTGTTGATTGGAAACCTTCGAAAAATGTATCTGAGGTTAGAAGTTTTCTGGGTTTAGCCGAGTACTACAGGACATTTGTCAAGGGATTCTCTATGATTTCTACATCGATGATAAGATTACTACAAAAAGATGTGAAATTCGAGTGGTCTTAAAGGTGCCAACAAACTTTCAATCAGTTGAAAGCATTGCTAACCGAGGCACCAGTGTAAGTTCAGCCTGAATCGGGTAAAGAATATGTGATTTTCAGCGATGCATCTTTTAATGGTTTAGGCTATGTTTTGATGAATGCAAAATGAAAGCTTATGCTTCTAGACAGTTAAAGCCACATGAAAAGAATTATTCAAAGCACGATTTGGAGCTGGCAGCTTTTGTATTTGCGTTAAAAATTTGGTGACACCATTTGTATGGTAAAAACGTCACATTTTTAAAGATCACAAAATTTTGAAGTAGCTAATGTCATAGAAAGATTTGAATCTAAGACAGTGCAGGTGGTCTGAGTTATTAAACATCACGATCTGATTATTGATTATCATTCGGGTAAAGCGAATGTAGTTGTTGATGCTCTAAGTAGAAAGTCTCTATTAGCCTTGCGAGTGTTGAATACACAATTGATGTTGTCTGATGATAGTTTGATTTTAGCTGAATTGAAAGCTAAACCGTTGTTTTTACAACAGATTTGTGAGGCTCAGAAATGTGATGATGTGTTATTAGCTAGATAGAGATTGAGTGAGTCAACTCCTGATTCAGATTTTTAGACTAGGTCCAATGATTGCTTACTTTTAGAGGTAGAGTTTGCATATCGAGGAATTCGGAGTTAATTCAAAAATTTTTGCATAAAGCTCATATTGCTAGCTTGCCTGTTCATCCTAGTAGCACTAAAATGTACAATGATTTGAAACAAAAGTACTGGTGGTTGGGTATGAGATAAGAGATTTCTGACTTTATATCGAGATGTTTGGTATGTCAGCAAGTTAAAGCTGAACATCAAGTACCTTCTGGTTTGTTACAGCCAGTGATGATACTGGAATGGAAGTGGGAGTGCGTTACGATGGACTTTGTATCAGAATTACCCTTGTCTCCGAGAAAGAAAGATGCAATCTAGGTTGTCGTTGATCGTTTGACAAAGTCTGCACATTTTATTCCTATAAGTATTCTCTAGAGAGATTAGCTGAGCTTTATGTTTCTATCAGATTATATGGGGTGTAAGTTTCTATTATTTTGGATAGAGATCCGTGGTTTACATCATGACTTTGGAGCAAGTTACAGGAGGCTCTAGGTACGTGGTTACATTTCAGTACTACATTTCATCCACAGATAGATGGTCAATACGAGCGAGTAATTCAGATACTCGAGGATATGCTTCGTTGTTGTGTATTAAAGTTTAAAGGCAAATGGGAGAAATTTTTACCATTGGTTGAGTCGAGTATAATAATAGTTATCACCGACTATAAAGATGACACCATATGAAGCTTTGTATGGTCGTAAATGCCGAACACTGTTGGATTGAGCTCAGTGAGAAAAAAATTCATTTGGTTGATTTGATTCAAGAGACTAAAGAAAAAGTAAAAGTAATTCAAGATAGTTTAAAAGTAACTTCGGATCAACAGAAATCATATGCGGATCTTGAGCGTAAAGACATTGAATTTCAAATCGGCGATAGAGTGTTCCTAAAGTATCTCCCTGCAAGAAATTTCTTCGTTTTGGTCACAAAGGAAAGCTAAGTCCGCAATTTATCGGGCCGTATAAGATTATTGAAAGAATCAGGCCAGTAACGTATCAATTAGCCTTGCCATTAGGTTAGAAAAGATTTATAATGTGTTTAATGTTTCAATGTTATGGTGGTATCGATCAGACCCTTCGCATGTTATCTTACTAGCGGATGTCGAGATTCAGCATGATATGTTATACAGCGAAGAATTGATCATAATTTTAGCTCGAGAGATCAAAGAATTAAGAAATAAGAACATAGCTTTAGTAAAGGTTCTTAGGCAACGTCACGGTATACAGGAAGCCACCTGGGAACCGGAAAAAGCTATGAGAAAGAAATATTTGAACCTCTTTTCTGGTAAGATTTTCAAGGACGAAAATTTCTTTAGGGGGAAGAGTTGTAACAGCTCGTTTTCAGTGAAATCGAAACAACGGTTTCAAGACCACAAATATGACCTAGAAATATTTATTTTATTATTATTTTAATGTTTGCAGCATGTTGGTAATGCCGTATAAAAATTTCGTTAAGAAACTTTATTGTTTGCATGTTTAATTTGTTAAAAAAGACTAAATTGCATTAAGTGAAAAATTAGAGTTCTATAAGTAAAAAGTGTCAAAGTGCTATGAATTTTGAACGTAAGTGACCTTAAATGATAATTAGACTATTAACATTAATAATAGACATAGATGGACATCTTCTAAGTGATTTTTAAGGTTAATGTATAAGGTTAATTTGGTAAATTGAAAAAAATAAACATAAAATAAAATAGGTAAAAGAAAGATATCATCTTTCTTTCTTCTTCATTGCCGAAATTAGGGCTTAAGAAAGCCTTAACCAAGTTCAAACATAAGACCATCTCTCTTCGTGTGCATGTAAGTGCATTTTTGACCCATTTTTAATGATTTTTATGTTTTTGAGGTCGTTGTAGCTTAGTTTAGCTAGCTTAGCGACTAATTTGCAAAATTGTTAAAAGTCTAAGGTTTACCATGAATGTATATGTATTTTTTGAGATGTTTGATGGAAGAAAATGAATGGTTGGTGTTAGTTACACAACTTTTGTTAAGTGATTTTTGATGAATTTGTCAATTAGTGATTAAATTGAAAAATAGAAAATATTCATGGTGAAATGTGAAATTAATGAAAATATGAGCTACTAAGGACTAAAGTGAAAATTCGACTGTAGTGGGATGGCATTAAATATGTATGAATTTCATTTTATAAGCTTAGGGAATAAATTGTAATGAATTCAAAATTATAAGGGTAAAAGTGTAATTTTTTCCAAAATATGATTTTTTGGATAGAATTGAATAGAATGATTTTTGAATGAGTTGAATTTGATTATTTGATCGTACTGATTTAGATCAGGGAAAGAAAAAAGCATCGTACGGATTTAGATTGGGGAAAGGAAAAAGTGTCAGATTAATTGATCGTATTTCTTCGTTTGCAATCGAGGTAAGTATTTAATTAGCATTTTAATATGCTCGATTTAAATGATATTATGTTGTATTATGATATTACGTCTCTACAGAAATATCCAACGAAATTTTGACAACTTTTGAATCTCGTTGAACCTTAGGAATATATAGAATACAAATATCATGTCATTAGAAGTTATAGTGTTTCGAGTGCTAGTCCTGAACCTCCTACCAGGGGTTGAGTTTCCGACATGTGTTCCAGTTACTTGATAGCTTGTGTGAGCAACATCGTGTAGCTATCTTCCGACTGACAACTTGAGTGTGCAGACCCATTTATGGCTCGAGAGAGAGCATCTATATGAGAAAAGGGAAAGAAATGGTTTTGACCATATGTTAGCACACAGTGCGTGAGATTCTCACGTATTCGATATTATTCTAGTGGTTCAACGTGTATACAAAGGGAATAACGGCAGATATTTTGATAAGTAATGTTATGAAAGCATGAAAAAGGTATGAGTTGATGATGCTTAAAATATGCCTAGCCATGTTCATGAAAGTATGAATTCATATATGTTATGTACATAAAAGCTATTAAGTTACGCAATGAATTTTCTAAGTTATGGGGTTATCTCTAACTTGAATGGTTGTTGTTGCTTAGACTTGTGCCAAGCTATGTTGGATTAGCTCATTAATTGATTCTAAGCTTATATATTTAAATGGTAAGCTTTGTTTATGTAACACCCCAAACCCGGCCTAGATGTTATGACTGAATCTGGCGATGCCACATGGAATGGAACTTGTAAACGAGTTTGTTAAGTCTAAAATAGTATCTTTTTAGTGGAAGTTTTGGAAACGTTTATTTTCGGAAAACTGTTCGTGTTGTGAGAAACCTTTGCTTTTAGCAAAAATTGAGTTTTTACCGTTTAGCCGTAATAAAATCGTAAAGCAGCTAAAAATCCCAAAATTCAAAACCAATCAGTCCAAACTCCCAAAATTACACAACAAATACCCAAAAATAATGTAAGTTCAAAAACTGAGTTAAAGCAGTACGAATTAGTAGGGGGTCACCATTGAGTCCTCCGCCATACCAATCTGTCTGAAATTGGGGATTACCTGTACAGATTAACAAAAAAAGGGTGAATACCCACAGAAAAACATGCATACAGATACACATCATAATACAATCAAATACAGTTTGGGCCTGAGCCCATTACAAATTCAGTTTGAGCCTTAGCCCAATCGAATATAGTATGCAGTAACAGAAATCAAAATCCTACCCATTAGACTCTACACGCCATCTCCATCCATCCTTACACACTATGTAGGGTTAAAAACACCCACCCATCCCCACACACCATGCTGTACAGAAATGCAACACATATTCAGTAATTTGCAGTTGAGCTTCTAGATAACAGGCTTAAGAGCCTTTCGGACACTTCCTCCAAATAACATCAACCCACCCCGATGTAATGCAACATACAAGAAATGTCATGCTATTATGCGATTAACAATTTATACCTTCAGATTAGCATATATACTCAATATAGAAATCAGTCAAACAGATTACACATATAAGGGTCTAAGTAATGCTTACCGACCCTACAGTAGGTCCACAGTCGACTTAGGCGACCCATGTAACCTTATAGAACTTTTCAAAAAAATGGGCTCACACGCCCTTGTGGCCTACCTGTGTGGCCCTCATGGTGCAATCTGTTCCACATGGCCTGGCCCAAAATCCCACACGCCCATGTAGTTTTACCCATATTGGCCCACACGATCGTGTGGCCCACATAGCCCAAGTCAGTCTATCCCGTGTGTCGTACATGGCCTATCTAGCCATCACACGGTCATGTCATATGAGCACGGCCTAGCTCGTTGATCACACGCCCGTGTTTCATCACATGGCCTACCACACGGGCGAGTGGTCACCCGTGTGGCATCGACAGAATGCTTTTTTGGCTTTTCGTCGAATCTAGTTTTCAGCATTTCGGGTACACACCTAGTTCCAATTTGCCGTAAACACTCCCAAGCACTCCAAGGCCTAAAATCAAGATACCTACATCAATTTACGGATTTACAAGCGAATTTGAAAACCAAGAATGAATAAAAACACGTCTTACTGCTTACGATACCCTCTGTTAAACAATGCTAAAACACGATATATGCGATTTACTACCCATCACCTCTTCCTCCGCCATTAACGGAAGAAGAAAGATGGAAAGGATGAGGAAACTTATCGTAGTAGCACGTTTAATTGATTTGAGCAATAAAGGTCCTAAAATAGAGAAGGAATGGAAGCACAAAGGGGAAGGAAACCAGTAATAATTTTCGGCAAAGAGTCAAAAAAATAAAGAACGAATAGGAAATTTTTGGGGAAAATAGAAGGAAAATAGAAAACTGTGTTTTTGGGAAAGAGATAATCAGAATATTTACTGATAATCACTGAATCTCAACTTCCCCCCACTAACTCCACTATCCCACTCCCATCAGAATTTCAATTTTACTCAAACACCTACACGGCATCAAGCAAAAATAATTCCCCTCGCTCACGCAGGGATTCGAACACACAACCTCCAATAACTTAACACTCCTCTTAGCCACCAGACCAGCAAGGCCATTCTGTTAGGTATTTACAAACAATTTCCTAAAAACCTACTAACCAGAGATAAGGCTTTAGTTTAGAAGAAACACAAAATTTTGCCAAAGACATGGCTTGAACTTGGGACTTCTCACACACCCAGAACACTTAACCACTGAAGCAGATACTCATTGTGTGCCATACATTTGCAAAAACAAAATTTTAAATTTTTAGGACATTACAGTTTATGCATTATGAACTTACTAAGCATTAAATGCTTACTTTGTGTTATTTTCATGATATTCTTAAATAATTGGAAGCTCATTCGGATTAGAAGCTTGTCGGAGATAAAAATCACACTATCCATCGGCTATATCGGTAGATTTTGATGAGTTTGAGTCATGGTTATAATGGCATGTATAGGTGTTTTTGTTTGATGAAAATTATCCATTATGTTTGGCTTGTACATATGGTATTTTGAGTGATGAAATAGATGTCATGTTATCATGTTTGTATAGTAATATTTAATTGTTGTTCACAGCCAAAGGCATAGACGTGTGTCTTAGCCGTTTGTGACACACGACCATGCAACACAACCGTGTGTCCTCTGTAGCTTACAAAATGTTGCAAGTTAGGCAGTTACACGGACTAGCACATGGCCTGGCACACAGGCGTACGGCTTGGCCGTGTGACCCAAGTTAGAGAGTTACACGGGCACGAACTTGGGCTGGGACACGGCCATGTGTCCCTATAATATGAAATGTTTAAACTTTTTGCTAAAAAATCTAAATGTTTTTTATTTAGTCTCGATTCATTTTTAAAGTGTTTTCAGGGCCTCAAGGGCTCGTATAAGGGACTATATGTTTGAGTTTGAATAATTTTGTTATGAATTATGTTATATTTTGAATATGTTGAATATTTGTTCGTCGTGAGATGTAAACTTCTGGTAATGTTCCGTAGCCCTATTCTGGTGATAGACACGGGCTAGGGGTGTGACAGTCCAAACCTTCACAAACCAACATAATAACTCCACAAATATTTAATAAAAATATTTATAGACTCGGTTTACAGAAATGAGTTCTCGATACCTCATTTTCTGAACCCACTTGACTTTAAAAACAAACCACTTAATTCTTAACTATTTGCTCAATTAACAAAATTTTATCAAATCAAATTTCAATGTAAACTATATTTGACTTGTATGAATTAAATAATAAAAAATACAAATTTGTGAGTTACATTTGTGGTTTCAAAACCATTGTTTACAACACAATAGAAAAACGGGATGTTACACCCTTGGTTTTGAATTATTATCCAACTTGTCTTTTTTCACCTAAGAAACATAAACAACCGAAAGTTTTTGAATTCATTATCATCGATTTATATCTATACAAGGCTTTAAATGGTGTATGCTTTTGCAATGCTTTTGTGAGCAATTTGTTTAGCAGAAATATTGTTGTATTTGCATCTTTAGCCTAGAAATTCTTTGGCGACCCTTACTCATTCAAAAGGCATCTTGTCATCTCCTTTATTGTTCTATCTTTTTCTCTCTCCATAACCTAATTTCTTTTTTTTTTTGGAATGTGTGGTGCAGTGAACTAATGATCAATGCATATGTCTTCATAGAATTTGTTAAATTTATTAGATGTGTACTTTGTACCATTATCAGACCTTATAACCTTGATCTTGTATTCAGATTCACTTTGATTTTCAATCAAATCCTTAGATCTCTAAAACAACTCAACAACTTCAAATTTGTAAGTAAGAAAATAAATAAATAAAATCTTGTAAAAACATCAAAAAATGTTATGTACTACTTACTCTCTTTCAAGGACAATATCTTTTGAGGTCCACTAACATCTGTATGAACCAATTGTTATTTTTGTGTTGCATTCAAAGTTGATTCTTTTGAAAAATGGAGTATTTTTGTAACATCCCCGCTTTTAAGAAAAAAAAAGAGAAGAAGAAGATTTATTGTAGAAGTACTTGGATAAGTGATCTATAAATAAATAGTAGTATAAGAAATTGTGAATTTTTTTTAGAGGAAACTGTAACACCCCTAACCCGTATCCGTCACTGGAATAAGGTCATAAAGCATTATAGAATAAAACACGATCTCAATTACATATAATATATATAATTTGTAACATCCTGATTTTCGGGTTTTTCGCGATTCTTGATATTTTAAGTAAATTTCTAAAATTTGGTAGGTGATGATGGAATTCATAATTTGGGTGTGTAAATGGGCTTATGGAAGGCCCATGAGTTGGCCAAAACCCGGTGGAATTTTTAAATTTTGGACTTAGGAGTTAGGGGTTCGCTAGGTGCCCTTATATTAAGTTGTGGGTAAAGTGTATCACAAAAGATCCTCCGCAAAGTGGCTAAGGACGCCACTAGGGAGCTTTGGTGGCGTGTAAGTGTTGGAGGAAGACCTGGGTTCGATTCCCTGTGTTGGCAAATAAGAGTATTTATTTTTGTGTGCAGGAAGGGTAAGTGTTGGAACTTAAGTGGATTCTGTAAGAGGAGAGTTGGATCAAGTCAAATGCATAAATTAAGGAGGGATAAGGGGAGAGATTTTAGGGATGTGATAGGGAGATAGAGTTGGCCGAATAAGGGAGATTGGAGAGGGGATTTTCGACAAAGGGGCATTAGGTTAGTAATTTCGGCATTAGGGTCTTAGTTGTGCCGATTTCTTCTTTGGTGTGTAGCCTTTTTTCTCTTTTCTTTTCCATTAATCTACCTCCTCCTATTCATTTTTCTTCCTTTTCTTCTTTCAAATCAGCCCACTATTTCCTCCATGCACCATTGTTTCTTTCCTTATCTCTATTTTTGCCAAGTGCCGCAAAAAGCCGAATCGATGAAGATAGGGGGTGCCGATTCTTTGTGACCAGCAACCTTTTTCTTCCTTCTCAATAGTTGGCGTTCGATTCCCTTACCTTTTAGGCATCCGGATTCAGGAGGAGAAAGACTGTGGTAAGTGTTCAAACTCTAAACAATTCCTAGTGTAGCTTTGGTCAAAAGTCAAACTCCAAGTTTAGGAGATGGCGAATATGGGCATAGACTCTATGGGGTCTTCTTTTAATATTTTTGGTTTATTTATTGAAGGAGCAGCAAGGTGTAGTGTCGATTTGGAGTAGCTTGGATCACGGAGTAGCTAGGCCTAGTCATCAATCGCGACAAAGGTAAGGTGCCTAAGGCCATTATAGATGGTGGCCGAATGTGTAAGTGTTAATATTGGAAAGTTCTTAATTTGGTTCAATTATTGCGAGCTGATCTATTTAACAATTGATTATAGGAGAAATCGAATAGGAGATCTCGTCAAGGAATATCGCAAATCGTGTGTAACGAACCCTTTCATAGCTTAAAGCGATAAAATGCCGAATAGTCAAATACCAAATTTCGGCATTTCGAGGACTTGTGAGCAAGTTTAACGCTCACTAGTTAGTTAGAATCGATGAGACGGTGAACGAGAACGATGGAAATGGTAAGAATGTGATTTTGGCGTTCTTGGTAAGTTGGGCCTCGAGGGTCAAGTGGGACCCATTGGGCTTTCGGGCCCATTTGGGTAAAAATTGGTAGAAAACGAAATCTGTTATATGGCATGATAAGACCGTTAAAACCGTTATGGAATATAGGCTAAATGGGCCTAGATGACGAAATTGGCTAAGTAGGGCCCATTAGGGTTTTAGGCCCAATAACTCGATTTCGCTAAAATGGGCCGTAATCACTGCTTGCACCCATGGATTGTTAGTAATCGTTAATGAACATGGAAACCCTAATTTTGGTAAAATTACGAGATTACCCTTATAATATGAAAATGACCGTTTGCCCTAGGTAAAATGACCATTATACCCCTAGGGTTTATGTATGATTTTAATACATGGGATTTTGATAAATATGGTATGTATGAGATGCACATGACATGTATGATATGCACATGATATGTATGATATGCACATGATGTAATCATAATCGCATTGGGTTGGGTTTTATATGGATGGAGGAAGTGAAAAGGGCTTATGCCCTGATTATCAAAAGGGCTTATGCCCTGCTTATCAAAAGGGCTTATGCCCCGATTATAAAAGGGCTTATGCCCCGATTATTGAAAGGGCTTTTGCCCGATTATTAAAAGAGGCTAGGCCTCCGGTTATATGATAAAGCACTATATTTGCCGATGGAGAGTATGGCGAGGTGGGTCGAGTTAATCCCCACATGGTGTGTTGGTTGGTACGAGTGGAGAGTAGCGGATGGTGGGTTGAGTAGTCTCCCCAAATGAGTTGCATTCTTTCATTGAAATTATATGTGATGTTGAAATGGGCCTAAGGGCCATACCGTTTCTGAGAAAGGCTTCGCCCAAGAATATGAAATATGAAAAGGCTTGACCCAAGATATGAAATATGAAATATGAAAAGGGCTACTGACCAAAGTGCATGATTGAGATTGATTTGGGCTTAGACCCAACAGGCCGTTATTGTTTTGGGCTCTGAAAGGGGCTTGTTGCACACTGAGTTTCCAAACTCACCCCCCTTTCCTTAACCTTGCAGGTGAGCCTTGATGTGGGGACTTGGGCCGGAGAGGATTCAGAGTGGCCACGGTGATCGTCTTGGGCTTTAAATAAAGTGTTGGTTTCCATTTAATTTCCTTTAACTATTATTTATTTTTGGGTTGTAATAAGGCCAATTTTAACTTTTCTTTTATTTCTTTTCGGGATTATTTTAATTTTAATAACTTTAAAATTGGTTAATTATTATTCAAATGGGCTAGACTTAGGACGTGTTTTCAAAATGATACTTGTTTTCAAATTATCTCAACACCACGATTCATCGGTTAATCAAAGACGTCCACTTAAACGAATTTAAACTCGAAATGACAAAGTGTGGCTATGGTTGTGGGCATGTCTAGGATTGGATCCAAATAAAGAGCTTGGTACTTAAGCAGCCTTTATGGCTCACCTCCTCTGTCTCGGATACCTACCTGGTGCCCAGCTTCCATACACTTTGTTAACTCATTAAAATGTATGGTTTTAAAACACTAAAACGGAACGTGGGTTTTCAACTCCAATGTGGCACGTCAGATTCGGCCATAACGTCTGGGCCGGGTTTGGGGTGTTACATAATTATTCACATAAACAAGTCTCGAAAGTTAATCAAAATTTATTTCATAAATTAATACAACTCTTAAATTTGAACATTTCATATCATATGTATATATAGTCATATTGTTCACACGTAGCAATATAAAATATAATGCACCAACAATTTCATATATGCGGCATTAGCACAGTAATTTATATGAATCTCATATGTTTTACATATTAATACCATTAAAAGCAAGTATTTGGTTATAAGTCAACTCACTTCATTTCTTGGTCTAATCGGCTAATAAATATATGTCATTATACACATTCACAACTTACACTTAATTAGCAAATCGATATACATAGGTATAGAGCACCCATAAATATGAACACCTTTACTCACATACAAGGCACGTGAAAACATAATTAATATAACAAGACCAAACGTCATATACGCATGTCTTAACTTAATTCAGAAATGAGCACCAAAATTTCTATCATGTATATGTTTTTCTTTTTACCTATTAATTTCATAATTTGCACTTAACCCAATTACATTCATAATGAACCATATGGCTGAATATATATATATCATCATCACAAATGTTATGTATTTTAGTTACGCCCTCGATATAGATTCAATACAAAACCAAACATTTATATATATAACCTAATAAATATAAATATGTATACATGCATGGTGCGCATTTACCCTAAAACCAAGGCCACATTTAACATTTGAACATATTCTAAAGAGATTGACCAAAGCAAATATGGGACATTTTTCATTGCTTATTATCTTGCTTGGCTGAAACATACTACTTTACAATACATACACAACCAAAATTCTCATCATCAAATTTTCATAATTAAACTCATTAAACATTAATACTAAGAACATACTAAATCAAACTGAGCATACTAGGCAAGTCCACATAAATACCATATCTTAGTGTGAAGCACATCCAAAACAACCAAACATACTTACGACTGACTTCTCCATACCTCATGTAAAATCATTAACCAAATTCAATATTTAAACGCATAACACATATTATATTCATTCATGACACATAGCATATTAATCAAAATGGACTTAAACCATTATCATACCAGACCAAATTCAAGCATAGGAATAAGCCATTTTTGCATGGCCTTTACACAAAACCAAAGTTCACCATTTCCAAAACACATTCCGGCCTATACATGCCATAATTCGAGTTTGACTTATAAAGGTACCAAAATAGCTGATAGTATGATGAACTTTGCTAACGGTCCCTGAGCTTGTAGCTTGACTCCAAAATCTATAAAACAGAAACAAGTATATACATAGTAAGCCATTATAACTTAGTAAGTCATAAGCAAATATACAACACGATAACAATACCAAATGGATTTAACCAAAATAACTTATAATATTATAACACATTTAAATCCAGACATATAAAGTTCATATTACATATGTATTCATTCTTAGGTATCCCTTTGGTCGAATGCTCATGTAACCAAATTATCATTAATACCATTTAACTTTCACAACGAAATAATCATCACAACCCTAGTTCACATACTATAAACACATGAGCCCATGTATCACAATATAGTTTCATATACACATATTAATTATGTGGCCGAGTATGCAAAATCACAAATACATATAATTAAACTCATTCAATAATATTCACAAGGCCGAATATACTTACCTCATTTTAATTAGTAATAAGCTAATACATACCTATCTATTTATCTCATTTACACACTCGAACATAACTTATCTTTGCCCGGTGAACCATTCGGAATTGGGTAGGACACTCGAATAATCACACATATATCGTACAATGCCAACGTCCCAGACGTGGTCTTACATGTAACCACATATCAATGCCACTGTCCCAGACAGGGTCTTACTCGCACACAAATATCGAAATCACATATCGATGCCATGGTCTTACTCGAACACATAAGTCGGAATCATATGTCATGAAATATGTATTCTAACTATTCCTAGGGTTCATACGGGACTTTCGGACGTCGTACCTCGGTCGAAACGAATGCTTGAACATGGTTACCAAACTTACACACATTCAAAAATTACATGTGTAAATTCATACATTACATACCAGCATTTATATATATATAGCATTTAACTACAATTAGGAACGTCTATTTGCTTATAAACTTACCTCGGAAATTATAAAATGGAACAGGGTAGCTAGTCGATGACTTTCGTTTTCCCTCGATCCAAATCCAATTTCTTTGGTTCTTAATCTAAACATATTCAAATTAAGCTCATTCAAACATATTTTCATTCAATTTAGTCCAAAAACACATAAATGGGCAAATTACCATTTTACCCCTGACATTTACAATTTTTACAATTTAGTCCCTATTGCACAAAACACAAAATATGCAAAATTTCCCTATACCCATATTGGGCCAAATTTTACCCATGCTTATACAAGTCCATATATTTCATTTATTTCACATTTTAGTCCTTCAAATTATTATTTTTGCAATTTAGTCCTAATTACTTAAAATCACCAAAAACTCCAATACAAAACATGTTAATCTAAAATATATCTTCCATATTTCATCATCAAACAAAAAAAATCACAAGCTCTCAATAATGGAATAACTCAAAATATTCATCAAAATAAAAAAATTCAAGCATGGGTTTTGTAGTACTCGAAGCAACGATCTCAAAAACGTAAAAATTATCAAAAACCGAGCTGAACACTTACCTTGATTGAGCTTAGAACCAACCGAACCCTAGCTTATTTTCTTTTCTTTTTCTTTTGTTTGGTTTCAGAAATGAAGAACAAATGAAATAAAATGAATTTGATAACTTTATTTTTAATTAATATATGTTTATTAACTAAATTACTTAAATAACCTTAATGAAATAATAACAAAATCATATATTATATGTATTTTACCGTCCAAAAAATGTGCTAATGGAATATTTACAACATAAATACTCCAATTTAGAAAGCCATTAACAAATCAACCCATTACAATTAAACTACCAAATTTTCAATTTATGCGATTAAGTCCTTTTATTTAATCGGCCACTCAAACGATAAAATTAAACCACAAAAATTTCACATATATAAATTCACACAAAATAAACAGAGAAAATAATTTTTAAATTTTTTCTAACTCGAATTCGTGGTCCCAAAACCACAGTTCCGATTAGGGTCTAAATCGGCTGTTACAGAAACTGTCAGACATGAAAACACATAGGATTACTAGTAGGAGCATGTGGTTAAGTTAAAAATTTGGTATTGATTTCAGGGATTAAATTGAATAAGTTATAAAAGTATAGAGACTAAAGTGCAATTATCCTATATTTTTTTGATGGAAAGGACTTAATGACAATTTTACCATTACTTCAAAGAATCAATGGTTTCATGATGACCTTTAAATGAGTTTTTAAGTAATAATATTTTATTAATTAATATTATAATAAATAAAAAAGAGAAAAATATCTCGTCTTTCTTTCTTTTTCATGTTAAAAAAGGGGGGGAATTGTTTCCATTATTTTCCTTCAAATTCAACTCTAATGTATGGTTTTTTCTTAAATTTTTTTAGATTTTGAATCTTTGAAGCTTGTTTTACATATATATTAGCAATAGTTTTTTATTTTATCAAGAATTTTGAAAGTTTCCATTAAAGGACATTGATGGAAGCTTAGAAAACTTAAGTGAAATAGGTATATTTTTTGGTATGAAATGATTATAAGATGAATTCTAACTTGTTAGAAGTGTGAAAAAGAAATAAAAATGGATGGAAAGTCTACTTGGTATATTTGGTTATGTTAAAGGGGAAGTAGAGAACATTGGTCACTTTGTATAATATTGGCGCTAAGTGATAGCTTGTGAAGCAGTGAGTACTCTAGTGAAGACGGAATTGAAAACGGATAAGCGAATCAAAAGATATACGAACTTTGAACTAGGAAACTTAAGTTCCTAACTTAATTAACTATGCATATTTAAGTTTGTTGTTATTAGTTTTAGTATTAGAATGGATAAATGATGTTGTTTTGTATTGAATAGCTCCTATTGTAGCTAAAAACGAAGTGAACATCTTGAAGGAGAAAGACGAAGAAAATGAGTAAAGCAATTAAAACTCCGATTTGTGCTAATATCTTATTTTCATTACATAAAGCTTTAGAATATCTAGTTTACTATGACTAGTTATATTTATTTTATTTTATTTTATTTTTATGAGTTTTGGATGAGTTTGAATGATTTCGTTAATATTTATAAAATTATGTTTCGAGATGAATACTATGTTTTTCATATGATCAAATTAACAAATTCATGGTTATGATTTGGATTTGAGTATTATAATTTTAGATGATTTAGCAAGAAAATGTTTAATATGATTCAAATTGGAAGTTTAATTTTACATTAGGCGATATATGATTTGAACATGAAATAAAATTGAATTGAAATAGATAATGAAACTTGTTTTTTACCCCGTTACACTATTCTAGACTAAATCAAATATAATTGGCATGCCATAGAGTCTTTATATCAGAGGATTTAGAACTCCCCAATTCCCAGAGGGTCGAAGAAGGAAAGGACAAATTGGTCAGATTTTATTATTATTAGCCCCAATTCCTAGAGGGTCGTGGGCAATCCCAATTCCTAGAGGGTTGTTCACTACTCTGATAACCATCGTTGCCGAACAACTCAGGGTGACAGATTCGTGTATCTAGTTATGAGTCTAAACTTTAGCATGAGGTCTAAATTGAAAGAAAAACAAAAACAAAAACAAAAATTGAATTTATTTGTATTTCCATATTCTGTGAATTAAATTAATTACACGATTTTGAATTTGATTAAAAATTATTTTCTTTATTCGATTTGTCAATATCAAAATATTAAAGTTTATTAATATTATATTTTTTTATTGTGATGTTATTAATAATATTTATAATCATGTTTTAATTTATTTCTATCATTTAATTTATGTTCAATACTTATGTTATGGTTTATATGATATTAGCACCAATAAGCATAAAAATTGCTCAACGTATGGTTTGTCTAATTTTTCATTCATGGGTAGTTAGATTCTATATGTTGTTCCAATAGCATCCGAAGAACTGAAGATCAACTCAAATAATGTTAGTGAAAAGTTTACTTTATAGTTGATATAAATGGCATTTACCTAGGCATGTATACATATAATTGTAACAGTTCGATTTAAGACCCTAGTCGAAATAGTAGTTTCGGGACCACATATTCGGGTCAAACAAATATTTAAATATCATTTTCCATGTTTATGATACATGAATGAGCATGTGTGAAAGTCTTGTATGAAATTTGAATGTTTGTATGCTTAATTTTGAAAAAGGACCTAATCGCATAAAATGTAAAAGTTGTCTTCTATTTGTTAAAAGTGCTTATTTATTTGGCTTTATGATTGTGAGGTCTTATGAGGTTATTTGGCCATTGAATGAATTAAATGACATATGAGGGCATTTGTTGGTGGAATTTTAATGAATTATAATAAGGTTAAATTGGTAAAAAGCTATTAATGTTATATTAGTTAAAACCAAAGTTAAAAATCATCTTATTTTCTATCATCCTTGGCCGAAAATAAAAGAAAAAGAAAAGAGAAAAAAATAGCTAGGGTTCGGCACTTGCAAGCTTTGATTTAGGTATGTTTTTGTTTCAATTTTTGATAACTTCTACGTTTTTGTAATTGTTGCTTCGAATACTATCAAGCCCATGTCTCAATTTCTAATTTTGTTAATGATTTTGAAATGTTCCATTGATGAAATTATGAGCTTTGTGATGTTCGTTGTTAGAAAATAAAAGATATATGTTGGGATGATATATTTTGGTCTTTGAATTTTTGGTGATTTTGAGTATAATGGGCTAAATTGTGAAATTTATAAATTGAAGGACTAAAATGTGAAATAAATGAAATGTGTGGACTAGTATGAGTTCTAGGAGTATTCATCCAGGCATGAGTATATGCAAATTATGTGTATTTTGTGATTTTGTGAATTAGGGACTAAAGTGTCAAAATGTGAGGGCTAAATTGTAAAATGCCCTAAATGAATGTTTGTGGATTGAATTGAATGACTTGGTGAATAAAAGGGTTAATTTTGAATACATATAGATCAAGAAAAGAGGAATTCAGATTTAGACCGAGGAAAGTCGAAGATAATCAAGTAAACGATTCAATTTGACAATTCTGAGTATGAGGTAAGTTCGTACGTGATAAATGATGTTACAAGTATATTATGATGCGTTGATTATACATAAATTTTGTATATATTTGATTATGGATTGAATATGATGACAATTGACTGCATTTGGCACTAAGTGTGCGATTCAAAATAGCTTCGGCTAAAAATAGCACTAAGTGTGCGATACCGATATAGGTTCGGTTAATTGAGATGGCACTAAGTGTGCGGAATTGTTCTAGCTTCGGTGAAACCTTAAAGCACTAAGTGTGCGGATACTTAAAGCATGAATAATCTTCGGAAAGTTTTAAAATATCTGGACGAGAGATGAGAATGAAAATGAATAAATACAGGAAGATTCAGGTATGTATGATACCTATGTGGTAGATGATATTATGTATATGAAGTTCGTGGATTGGTATAAACATATGAATTGTGTTGGCATAGAATTGATAGATGAATTGAGAACTAATAAGTGTTTATGTGTTGATGCTTTATATTTTATAAGCTGGTGATGATATTTAGTACAAGCTTACTAAGCTTATGAAAGCTTACTTTGTATGTGTTTACATTGTTTTATAGATATCAAAGTTGCTGTGGGCTCAGGGATCGTTGAGAATCGTCACCACACTATCAAATCTCATTTTGGTACCTTTTGAAGTTGTATATAGTAAAGTATGACATGTATAGGCTAGAAGTACTTTGGATAGGTTTTGCAATGTTTATATTTAGCCATGTGATATGGCTTGATATGGTTATGTGTTATTTTGGTATATGAAATGTGATGCAAGATGATCTATTTGATGTGTTTATGAATGGCTAAGAGAAATGGTAAGTTTGGTAAGTTTTGGTATGAGATTTGTTCATAAGTTTAGAGATTATGAAACCATATGTTTGAAATGATTTGGTCTTATGTTTTGGCACAATTGAGTTGAGTTTATAAGCATGTAAATGGTTGATAATGTTATGGCATGAATGATGTATGGTTTGGTATAGAAATTGGCTGAAGTTGTTGTGTATATATGCTTGGTTTGGTACTTGTAGGTTTGACCCAATTGGGGTGGCAAGTTGGCTATTCAAATGACCTATTTTTGTCCACATAGGCAGAGACACGGGCGTGTATCTCAGCCGTGTGTGACACACAGTCACGTTAAACGGCCGTGTGTCCCCTGGGGTACCTTACTAATTAAAGTTAGTATACCTTCCAGTTTTGACACGGCCTATACACACGGGCGTGTCTATTGGTCGTGTGTATCACACGGGCTGGCACACGGGCGTCTGGTTGGCCGTCTGGCCAAGTCAGTAGCCTCTGTAATTTTCACACGGCCTGGCACACGGGCGTGTCTAATGCCATGTGAGGCACACGACCAGTTCACACGGGCGTGTGACCCTTGAAAAGTTAAAATTTTTTCTAAGTTTTGAATCTTTCATATGTTATCAATTTGGTCCCGAATGTATGATTTAGACTATGTATGCTCATTTTAAATTCATATTGAATATGAATGACTTATATTATTGAAATGAGATGGTATTTGAAGTATGATTGTTTTAAAGTGAGTTACAAGTCCAGTAACGCCTCTTAACCTATTCCAGCGATGGTTACGAGTTAGGGGTGTTACAATGATACTATGTCATAAACTAAATTTAAATATTTTCGTCATGTTTTCTTTGCTATTACTTTATAACTAATGTTTTTGATGAAATAGTAAAACATAGAAATCTAGTTTATTGGTATGTTTCAAGAAATCGTGTAACACCCCTTACCCGTATTCAAGGCCAGAATAGGGTACGAGGTATTACCAGACTTAACCATACACATAGATGAAAACCGGGCCATAAAATTTCATTTAATTCAAAACTTTTCTAATACATGCATAGACTCATAATTAAAGACATAACGTGGCATAAATGAGCACTTACACATCCATAATCATGCAATAACAAACAAAGCTAACTATATCATCACATCAAAACATAAGACATGGCATGATTAATTAAACTTACAAACCATAATGGATAAGGACCACATCTCATGATCATATACGATAACTCAATGCAGACCGATACGTGTGGTCAAAGTCATAATAATAATACATATCACAAACCAACTTCCTATACATGCCACTCACTTGATATTTCTAATATTTGAATTAATTCTCCCAAAAATGATAGCTTGATAGTGTGATTTTGCCTCCAACGATCTCCAACCCTGAGCCGACCTGCCAAAACTGAAGAAGTAGAGAGGAGGCATAAGCTTTACGCTTAGTAAGTCCATATGAAGTTAATAAGCAATTACCCACATGTTTTTTTTAAGGTAAAACATCATAATTGTACAATTTACTCTTGTTCAGGTTAAGCTGTTTTACCAAGTTACAGTTACTAATTCATTTATATCTGGAGCTACAAATTAAGTTTTTTTAATTTTCCTTGAAACTAGACTCATATACCTTTCTCCCATAAAATTTCTAGAATTTCTGGTTTAGCCAATTAGTACATTTTATTCATTAAAGTTTCCCCTGTTTTGCTGTAAAACAGTTCTGACCTCTTTTCACTAAAAATTATTTTTCTTATAGTACAGAATTCAAATAATGCTCTGATCTATATTTATAGAGAATATACTCATTAAGGATTTTAATAATATAAATTACAACCCATAATTATTTTTATACAATTTTTAATGATTTTCTCAAATCAAAACAGGGGATCACGAAGTCATTCGGACTCTGTCTCACAACAATTTAAATATCTCATTATATAAATTTCGATTGCATATACCATTTCTTCTATGTGAAAATAGACTCATTGAGATTTAACCTAATATTTTATTCAGCCCTTAATTCAATTTCCACAATTTATGGTGAATTTCCAAAGTTGCACCACTGCAGTAACCCAAAACTGCCAACGCTAAATTTACTCATTCATTACTATTATTCACCAAATCCATACAATATCATTTCATTCATAATGGTAAGAACACATAATTATGCGTCATAAGCATAAATCCATAATCTCAATGTCATTAAGTATCAAGGACTTATTCCAAATCATGTCATTTTCATAATATTCACCAAATACTATATACATCATAGATCATCACATGTTAAGGCATCACACATAAGTTTAGTGTACATACTTGTACAACTTGTAACATAACTCAAAGAAATACTCACCAATGGCTTATCTCATTGGGATCATCAACGAATACTTCACCAAATTACCCGTTGAACACTCGGAATATAATCGGATACATGGAATGCATGCACATAAGTGCCATGCCCACAGCTAGACAAACTCAATAACTTGCAGAATATATGTGTAGCCAGGCTACCATGTAACCAACCCATAAGTGAACTCGGACTCAACTCAACGAGTTCGGATGCCTAGTTACATCTCACAAACTCGGACTCAACTCAACGAGTTCGGAACTCAAATATCCTAGTGGCATGTCACTAGTATCCTAATCTATTCCCAAGGTTCAAACAGGATTTTCCTCAATCACACATCTTTGCTGTCTTCCACGGAATGCTGGAACCGATACTTGGAAGCATTTCATATTTATCAAGCAGCTCACATAATTTGCATATTACTAAATAATAATCCATAAAGCATAATATTTCATGATAATAATCATCATATCATATAAATAACATTAAATTACTTAAAATAACAATTATATTACTACATTTACACATGAACTTACGTCTCATTTAATATCAAGGCAATAACATTAAATTACACATTGCATTATTAAAAATCATATGAACTTACCTTGTATACAAAAATGGCCATTTTTACCATTTTGTGCACAACCTGATATTTTCTGATTTTAGCCCGAATTTCAATTTTCCTTGATCTATCATTTCAAATATACCTAATTAGGACTCACATTATTCAAATTAACCCAAAATCATATTTTGAAAAAATTACATTTTGCCCCTAAACTTTATCAAAATTACATTTTTGCCCCTAGGCTCGTAAATTAAACTTCATCCTATTTCCTTATATTTTTATGACGAGATGATCATTTTTCCCTTCTATAGCAACCTCAAATTCGCACTCTAAGATGTACTTATGAACATTAGGTATTTTTATCGATTATGTCGTTTTACTCGTTTTCACGTAAAATCGCTTAGTAAAAGTTGTTTAACACAATTTCAAGCTTCATATTCTACCATAAAACATCAAAATAAACACATTTCACCTATGGGTATTTTCCAAGTATAAACCCTAGGTTAAATTATTGCTAGAATAAGCTTAACCAAGTTACTGGGATTTCAAAAATGTAAAGAACTTTAAAAATGGGACTAGGGAGCACTTACAATCGAGCTTGGGAGTTTGAACAAACCTTAACCATGGTTGCTGCTGGTAGAAATGGTTGAATGAAGAAGATGATACTAATTTGGCTTATTTCCCTTTTTAATTCTTTTAATTATTAGTTTACCAAAATACCCCTAACTTAAAAATATTTTATTACACCCATTTCATGTCTATTTTTTTCCAGAAATTAACCAATGGTCTAATTCCATTTAAGGACCCTCAATTTAAAATTTCATAAGAATTGGACACCTCTAGTATGTAGAACTCAACTTTTGCACTTTTTTACGATTTAGTCCTTTTGACTAAATTAAGTGCCTGAACGTCAAAATTTTCGAACGAAATTTTCATGAAATTATTCCGTGAAATCGTAGACCATAAAAATATAATAAAAAATAAAATTTTCATTGTCGGATTTGTGGTCCCGAAACCACTGTTCCGACTAGGCCCAAAATTAGGGTGTTACAAATCGACAATCCATGTTGGTTGAATTCTTTAAGGACCCATATCGATCCAGTAAACCATAATTTCACAAATTTATCATGGTATTTTACTACTTTTACAAATAAGTCCCTAAATGATAATTTCATCATAAATTACAAAACTTGTTTATTTAAAAACAAGAACTAATAATATTTCATTAAACTTCAAAAACCATACTAAATATTTCATTAAGCTTAAAAAACCATACTAAAATGTTCATGGAAAAACTTGAAACCTTTAACATTTTTGCAAATTAGTCCCTGGGCCATCTAGATTAAGCTACTACGACTTCAAAAACATAGAAATCAATAAAAACAGGATCCAAAATCATACCATGCAAGCAATGAGATGTATTCGAATGAAAAAGCACTAAAAATGGTGTTTTTACCTTAGAAAAATCGATGGAGAAGATGAATGAATAAAGAAATTTTGTTTTGTTTAATTTTTAACCTTAGTTTACCTATTTACCAAAATAACCTTTAAAAACTTTAATAATTTCAATAAAACCAATCCATGAATGTCCACTAACTATATAGATGGTCTATTTACCATCTAATTCTTCTTATTTTAAAGTTTCATAGCTATTTGATACCTTTAGCTACTAGAACTTTACTTTTTCATCTTTTACGATTTAGTCCTTTTCACATAATTAAGCATGCAAACGTTAAAATTTCTAAATGAAATTTTTATACGACCTTACTAACATACTATAGATATTAAAATAATAATAAAATAAATATTTTCTCATCAGATTTGTGGTCTCAAGACCACTGTTCTGATTTCACTGAAAACGGGCTGTTATAATTCATAACTGAGTCCACCATGCGAAATGACTCATACTCCACTTATAATCCTACCAAAATAATTCTGGTTTGTTCAGAATCATATGCCAAACTATCGAATGTAGTGAGAACATCACACATGTTCCATATCTTAGTCAAATATTCTTTAATAAACAACTGCCTTTTTTCTAAAAATAAAGACTATGTTCAGACTAGAAATCTTCTTGCTTGACTTAGTAGCAAACCGTGTTTCAATTACGAGCTAGATATCTAGACTCGTGCAAGCACTAAGTTGAAAAAAGCCAATATGCCAAGAGTTTTTCTTGTTGATTATGTGCCAAGAACGCAGGATTTTCCACCAGTTGACCACTACTATCAACAAGAAACTGAGATGGAACACTAATAGTGCCTAAAATAAAAGCTTGGAAGTTACAGCCTTCAAGAATCAACATAATTTGATGATTCTACAAAAGAAAATTTGTTTCATTGAGCTTAACCGTATCATGCTTAGGAAATTGAGGAACACGTTTACTCACTATGCAAGAACCACACCCAAGATCCAAATGACGAGAAGATACATGTGGAGCACCATTACCATCATTAGCATATTGCCGATTACTACCACCATCTCTTGAGATTACTTCTGGAGCCATGACACACCAACGAAACTTCAACAACTTTTCACAACACTCTACCCTTAACAAGAAACCATAGCTCTTAATACCATGCTGAAATATTAACATATAGAGAAAGAAAACATGAACTTCAAATAATCAAATAAGAGAAAATATCAGAGAGAAAGAATGATTTCTTCAATAAGTTTCAACATGAATACAAAGAACCTAAAACTATAGTATTTATACTAAGCTTTAACAAAGAAGATGAGTAAAAATTTGAATTAACTAACTCAATAACTTACTAACAACCTAACTGCTGCAGCAGTTCATTCTGCTTAATTGCTATTCCAACTCATTCCTTAATAAGGTAAAACACTGTGTGTCAAATATAAAAAAAAATTAAACTAGAAGTAATTATTGCATCATTAGTTTAGTTAATTTTTAATGGTGAACATTAGACATAGACCTTAATTGGTCAATTTTTTAGGTTGAAGGGCTTAATTAAGTGCATAAGATTAGAAATAACTTAATTGAATTTTCTTTTTTTTTTAAAAAAAATTGTAAAAGGATTTTTTGTACCATTAAACTAAAAAAAGAGGAAAAGATCATGGTTGTTAGAATCGGACTAATCATACCGATTGAACTAGGAATCGATGGTCTAATTGGTTCAATTGGTACCTAAAAGAACAGAGGAAAATTGACCGACACAAAATTAGTTGAATTGGTAAAAAACTATTGTACCATATCTAAATTAATTAATTTATAAAATGAAGGCTAAAGGGATATATAATCCCTTAAACTTTGATGAAAAAAATCAATTAAACCCCTCCACACAAAAAAAAAAAGTTCAATTAAGCCTTCGAACTCTCAAATCGCATCAATAAAGCACTTTGACTAATGTTTCAATCTTTGACTGTTACATCATGATGTGGTGCTCCAGGTCAACAACAATTGCTGATGTGGCAATGCTAGGTCAGGTGACACGTCAGCAAAAAAATATAAAAAACAATTTAAAAAATAAAAAATAAAAGAAATATGTTATATGTTTTATTGTAATGAATCTAGACAAATGGTTGTTCAGGTTCATCAATTTCAAAACTTAAATTTTTTAAAGTTAAAAATATTTTAAAAATTATAAATTTTAAATAAATTATTAAAATTTATAAAATATTAAATAAAATTTAAAAAGTTCAAATAAAATTAAAAATTAATAAAAACCATTGAAAAGTTAAGTTCAGAATAGATCAAGACATATAATTAGTCAAATTCGCAATGAATTTGAACAATCATATGTCAAAACTCATTAAAATGATTTTTCTATATTATATAAAGTTTAAAAATATTAAAAATATTTTTATTTAAAAATATGATTTTGTGTATAAATTTTGAATTCTATTGTTACCCTTTTGGATATATAAAAATAAAAATATATATTTTGGAAAATGAATAAATATAAATAAATTAATTTTTCAATGAGAAAAGAAGGGAAATTTAACCCCTGCCAAGAATTTTCGTTATTGGAAATAAATTCATCAATTAAATAAAGAAAAAATTAAGTCAATTTTACATGTCATTTGTCATGAAGCTGACAATCCATATATTGATATGAGATGGATCAAAACACATGATCAAGATCAATATAAACATGAGATGGATTTGTCATGAGCATATGCCCCCATATAAAGTTTGAAAAAATATTTATTTATTTTTATATTTTCTAAAAAGTACCAATACAATTTTAAAATTGATAGGTATCATATTTTAAAGGAAAATAATTTTAATATTTTTTAACTTTATATAATTTAAAAAATCATTTTTAATAAAATTGGACATATTATTGTCAAAATTCATAGTGAATCTGGACAATCATATGTCCTGATTCATTTTAAATTTAACTTTTAAATGGTTTTATTAATTTTTATTTTTAAACATTTTAAATTCTACTTAATACATTTATAAATTTTAATAATGTTTTAAAAATTTATAAAAAATTTAAAATATTAAATATTCTAGTAAAACATAAAAATATTTCTTTGAATTTCTTTTATTATTCTTTTTAAAATTTTTTTTTTAGTTTTGCTGATGTGGTGGTGACTTGGTACTGCAACTCCAACAACTATTGATGACATGAAGCGCCACATCAGCACGTCAGCACTGTAATGGTCATAAGCAGAAAATGTTTGTCACAGGACTTAATTGGTGTAATTTGTGAGTTTGAGGGCTTGATTGAGTGTGTTTTTCACGAAGGGCTTAATTAATCTTTTCGCTAAATTATGAGGCTTATATATCCCTTTAGCCTAAAATGAAAATTTATATTTCTATTATCATTTATTTATATTTATAAATTTTCTCATTATTTTAATGATTTCTCGAATTATTATTGATATTTATGATTTTTTAGAATTTTTAATTTTAAATTGTTTGAATTAAGAACGATGGTCTAGTCCATTCAACCATCACCTTATTCTTAAAACATCGAAAAAGTGGTAATGAGTTACAAATTCTCAAATTCAAATTCAAATTCAAATCCTAACTTAAAAATAATTATATTGAATATATTAATTAAGGGATCAATAATAAAAATATTTAGATTGCAAGGATAAACTATGATTACGGGTAAAATGATAATAAAATTGAAAGGTAAAATTGATAAAAAAAAATAGCGTTATGTAAGAATATTATTATTTTTTAACAATTTTATTATACGTTCTGATTATATCTGCACTTTTTGGCACTATACCTAGAATTACTCATAGTCACTCCTTAACTTATAAATAGGAAGATAATGCTTTTCAGCGCACTTTAACCCACGTTCTCTTGCATTGACAATAATACCTGTGTCAATCGATCTAAGACTCAATCGACTACAATAATATTATCTTACATAAAGAAGAGGTGGTAATAAAATTACACCTATATTTCATAATTTTAGTACTATTGAAAATATAATATTATTGATTCAAAATAATCTTTTAAGATTTAAAAGGTAAATGTCATTCTAAAAATGTCATTCTAGAATCTTACATTACTTTGAAAATATGAAATTTCTTAAACCAAACACCTTAAAATAAAATAAAAAAACTACAAAAAGAAACTTAACAACTTTTTTATTTGAAATTAGTTAATTATTTGAATCAGATTCAATAATAGTTTAGGTTGCTTAACCAATAGTGTTTGGATCATACCTAGCAAAATAGGATAAGTTCCAGTTCTATCAGTTTATACAAATGAAATAATATAATTGTTTCAGATATCCGGCCAAAACCAAATTGATCTTTCCATTTCAGTATACCAATAAAATGATATAAGAAGAAATGCTGGCATTGTAATCTTTGAAATGTTACAATCTTTTATACAATCATTGGCTAATCTGCAGAAAAGAAAAGGTCAAAAGCAGCTGGCTTTAAATTCCCCTTGATTTGGACTGATACCCAAGGAAATGGAAGGATCAGCGCTTATCTCTTTGGAATTTGCAAACAAAATTCGGCTTGGATTGCCTTCATTGAAAGAGAAATGTTCACATTACAAAGAAAATCACAACATATTCAATAAACAAACATTAAATCTGATTAATAATTTATTATTACTTAAAAAGTTATTTAAGAGTGACGTTATTTATTTTATCTAAATTAAGTTTGAGTCAAAAAATCTGACGGTCAAACTTCAATCTAATTAAAATTTAAATCAATTTTATTTAAACCTAATGAATGAATCAGTTAATTGAACTGAGAATCAGTTAAAATATTAATCCGAAAAATAACAAAAGATCGATCTTAACATCATCCAACAATTTTAAGATGAAAGTGGCATGAAAAAATAGTGGCATGAAAAAATAGTAGCAGTAGAAGAAGTAGATGGAGGGAGACTTGGTGGGTCCATCCGCCAAATAAAGCAGAAGAAAGCGACCCTTTTCCCGACCTTAAGAAGCAGCAAGTCACCCATGGGAAGAATGCAGGCAATATCTCAAAGATTCGGATTTGTGGGGCCATTTAAGAAGGCGACTTGGATTACCTGTGTTTCTATCCGAAAGGAAAATGGTGGACAGCTGTTGGGGTATTTCTAAGCAAAAATGGTGATCATCATCAGCCACTGCCTGCTGTCAACTAACTGTATCGCCATCGTTTTTCTACAAAATTCAATATGTATTTCGGCTAATGGATGGTTACGTCAATTGTACGATGTGAATCAACTCAAGCCCCCACTTTATATTTGGATGATAAATATAAAAGCTCCACCTTCTCCACATTTATCTACCATTCCTTAATGAACGGTTCATTTTTGTTCACGCCATTATATTACCGAATTTTCTTTTTCTCGTCTGGATAAATATTTAAACTTGAATATCGGCATGATTGGGTCACCGTTGAATTGGTATAAAAATAATCCTTTTCACTAAAAAATTTAGGTCTTGTTTATTATTCTTATGGATGTGAAAAAGAAAAATAGTTTCTCATCCTAATGCTGAACAGTCAAATTTTATTTTGTCCAAAGAAAAAAAAAACACCAACCCAATCCAGCTTTTGGCTTTTATAAATATTCATTTGAGTTTAAAATTATAAGTTTGTACTCTCATAATTTAAGATATTAATTACGTAAAAATATATAAAATTTATATTAATTACTTAAAATATTTAAAATTTATTTCATATATAATGATAAAATTAACTATCATTTTTAGTTATTTTTACTATAATTTAAATTAAATATTTGTGAATACCAAAACAATCAACCTTTCAGAGAGGAGCATTCTTTAAGAAAAAGAGGTAAAAGTACTATGATGCCATTAAATCAAAAGTCGGATTGTATTTTGTTATTTCTACTAACAAATAAACAATTTAACCCCATTGTACGCTAGAAAAATTGCAATTTCCATCTATGTTTTAAAAAATTGGGCTTCTGTCAAAATTATCATTCATTTCTACTTTTAAGTGAAAACAAAATCGATGGAGTAACTAAGCAATGATATGTGGTGTACCGCATGTACCTTATGTTGACGTGACAAATGCTAAGATAGCAAATACTTAAAAATATTTAAAATCTTAAAAATAAATAAAAGTTTATAATAATTATTTAAAAATCATATAGAGGATGAATTAGGACAAAGAATCATCTTGAATGTGACTTTTGAAATAATTTAAAATTGTAGAAAATTATTTAGAAAATATAAAAATATTGTAAAATAATTAAAAGTGATTAAAACAACATCCAAAATAAATGATTGTCCGATTCAAATAAATTTGGACAATTATTTATCCAAGTTCATTTTAGAGTGATTTCTTAAATAAATATTAAATGATTACAAAAATCGGATAAAACTATAAAAATTACTTAGAGATGATTAAGAGTTATAAGAAATTACAAATAATTATTAAAATTTAAAAATTAAATAAAAAATTATTATGTAAGGTCACTATTGTACGTGTAATATAAGTGTAACACTCGATTTTGGGCCTAGTCGAAATAGTGATTTCGAGACCACAAATCCGATGTAAGAAAATTTATTTTTATTATATTTTTATGGTCTAAGATTTCACGAAATGATTTTCTGAAATTTTCGTTTCAAAATTTTGACGTTTGGGCGCTCAATTTAGTCAAAAGGACTAAATCGTAAAAAGTGTAAAAGTTGATTTCTACATGCTAGAGGTGTCCAATTGTTATGAAATTTTAAATTGAAGGTCCTTATATGGTAATTATATCATTTATTTCTTTTGGACAAAAATGGACATGAAATAGGTGAAATAGAATATTTTTAAGTTAGGGGCATTTTGGTCATTTTGTAACAGCTCAATTTTGGGCCTAGTCAGAATAGTGGTTTCGAGACCACAAATCTGAAGTCAGAGAAATTATTTTGGAATTATTTTATGTGTTATGGCATTATTATACGAGTGCATAAAAATTTTGGTGGATTAATTTTAGCGATTGCATGCTTAATTGTGAAAAAGGACTAAATAGCATAAAGTGCAAAAGTCCTATTTTGATAGCTAAGGGTGTAAAATAGCTAGAGAACCAAAATTGGGGGTCTTTAAAGGGCAAATAGACCCTTAAAATAGTGGTGGCCGGCCATAAGGATAAAAGGGATGAGAAAGTCAAAGTTAGGTGGCCTAAATTGATTAAAATAAAACCTAAGAAAAAGACTATCATCTTTTTGTTTTGCTCCTTCTTCTCCACTGATTTTCATCCAAGAAAATGGCCATGGAAGCTTGAAAAATTTCAGCAACTTAAAGCCTTTGCAAGTAAGTGACTTTGAGGGCTTTTCTTGAATATTTTTGTACTTTTGAGATCCTTGTAGCATGAGCTTTCTAACAAGGGGGCCATTTTGCAAAATGATTGAAAGTATACGGTTTTACCATGAGAGTGTTCATGTTGTTTTCTAAAATTTTATGGAAGAAAATGAATCATGGTTGTGAAATAAACAACTTTTGTGAAGGAACTTCTCATGAAAAATCCTAATAGGACTATTTTCTAAAGTTTACAAAAATAGATAGTAATGTTGTGAATTATTGGGAATTTGGGGTTGCCATAAGAGAGATAAATGGTCGGTTAGGCTTTGCTAATAAGGAAATTCGATAAAAATTGATTTTTGAACCTAGGGGTAAAATAGTTATTTTGCCCAATTATGAATTTTCGAGTGCCTAGATTAATATGCTGATGAAATGAATGAATTTCTATCATTTTACGTTAAGAATTACAAAATTCGGGCCTAGTCCGGGGAAAAGCAAAACAAGTGGACTAAGCCGAACTAGTTATCTACATTTTGTAATCCGAGGTAAGTTGTATGTAAATAATAGAACTACATTGTTATTATATATGTTTGAATTCATATAGCATAAATTGCTTGTTTGTGGAAATGATTATGTATGATGAATATTGAGATAGTAGAACTCCCGTTTGAACCTTAGGAGTAGAACTCCCGTTTGAACCTTAGGAAATAAATCAGATATTTATGCCATGACATTCGGGTTATTTGTGTGCTAGTGTAAGACATGTCTAGAACATGCATCGGCCATATTATGAAAGCTAGCGTAAGACCATGTCTGGGACATGGAATCGGCATTGAGACGAGAGCTAGTGTAAGACATGCTGGGGCATGCATCGGCCTCGAGATGTAAGCTAGTGTAAGACATGTCTAGGACATGCATCGGCTACGAGATGTGTCAGTGTAAGACCATGTCTGGGACATGGCACCGGCATGTATAGAGGTGCCAGTATAAGACCATATCTGGGACATGGCATCGACACGGATAAGTGAGAGCTAGTGTAAGACCATGTCTAGGACATGGCGTCAACCTCAATTTTGATAGTCAGTATAAGACTATGTCTGGGACATGGGATCGACTTGATGGATGAGCCAGTGTAAGACCATGTTTGGGACATGGCATTGGCATCATACCTTATGTTTGAGGCTTAGTGACCAAATGGCTCAACGGTGAGAGTTACAATTTAAGTTAAATGAGAAAAGTATAACCATGTTGTGAGTGGTACAGGTACCTATTTGAAACGTATGAGATGTGAGCTCAATATATGCTATGTGATTTGTATTGGATAGTGATGAGTAAGTTATGCTTATGCCTACTTTTGTACTATGAGCATGATGATGAATGGTAAAGTTGTTGTTATAATTATTTGCATGCAACTTACTAAGCTTTATGCTTACTCCCTTTCCTTTCCATTTTCTTACAGTGCCACCTAATTAGCTTGAGGATCATCGGACATCCGAGGCATCGATCACACTATCATCTGAAGCACTTGGTATAGTTAGATCTTTTATTTTGATTATGGCATGTATAGGACCCTAACTTTTGAGTTTTGTATCATTTTTAATTGCCCAAATGTGTTGGCTTACTTTAGTATTTGGTTCATTTTGTATAAGGCCATAGAAAATGGCTAATATTAAAAATTAATATGTGAATGCAAGCTAGTCTTTCATGAATGTGAAATTGTTTGCATGGTTAAATATATGTAATGTATATAGGTGTTAACTATGGTTGTTTGGTTGAGAAATCATATTAAGTTAAACTTGATATCTTGGATGATGTTAGATTGTGTTTCAGGGTGGCAAAGGCTTGGTAGATAGCCTTATATTGTCCACATGGGTAGACATACCAGCGTGTGTCTAGACCGTGTGTGACACACGGCCAGCCCCATGGGCGTGTTGTTTAGCCATGTGTCCCCTGCACGTAAAATTTGCAAGTCAGAATGCATGGTAGTAAACACATGGGCAGAAACATGGCTGTGTGTCTCAACCGTGTGGAGGACACGACCTCTGGCCACGGGCGTGTGCCTTAGCCATGTACCCCTTATTGGATGTTGACGTCAGAAAAAGAATGTCAAGGTTTTTAAACACAGGCGTGTCATGGCCGTGTGAGGGACACGGGCCATAGACACTGGTGTGTGTTAGGCCGTGTGAAAACCTCTGTAGGTTCGAATTTAGAATTTAATTCACATGGGCATGGGACATGAACGTGTCCCTAGATGCTTAGGCCGTGTGTGTCACATGGGCCATCGGCACAGCCATGTTATAATGACTATACGGGCGTGTTACCCTTCCACATGGGCGTGTGCCCTGTTTCAAGCATTATTTTTCCAAAGTTAGTTAGAGGACCCGGGTTGGTCCCGAAGGGTTTCCAATGGATGTTTGGGGCCTCATAGGTCCATATTAAGGAGTTTAGACAAAGTTATTAAATAAAAAAGTTTTTAATTTGACCGAGTCTTAATGACATCGAAATGATTGTATGTATGTGATTAAGTGTGGTAATGCCTCGTATCCCGTCTAAACGTAGGGCTCGGGTGTGGGTTGTTACATTTAGTGGTATCAGAGCTATAGTTTAGTCGGTTCTAGGACTAACCTAGCGTAAGTACGAGTCTAGCTATACATGCCATAATTGTATATTGATAGTGTGACGACTCTTGACGAGATAAATTGTGTTTTTATTTATATAGTAAATAGATCCTGATGTAGCTATGGCGGATGATGTGGAGAGTAATGCACCGGCTCCTGCTAAAGGGACTGCACTAGTAGATAGTGGGCCAGTGACACTGAGTCAGGGCAGAGGGGCTAGAGAAGCTTACCTCCACATGATGGACGCATGGTATTCGGAGTTCATTCATGCGAATCCGAATTCTCGACCTCCCCCACCTCATTCGATTCCTCAGTATGCTCCTGTAGCTCCGCAATGAGTGGATATGGCTAGGAGGGAAAAACCTCCGGTAGACAAGATTCGAAAACAAGGGGCCGGAGAATTCCGGGCGAATATTGATGGTGACCCAGAGAGAGCAGAGTTTTGGTTGGAGAATACTATTAGGGTATTTGATGAACTATCATACATGCCTGAGGAGTGCGTGAAGTGCGCAGTGTCACTCCTGCGATACTCGACTTACCAATGGTGGAATACTCTCGTGTCTGTTGCACCGAGAGAATGGATAACTTGGGAATTCTTCCTGGAAGAGTTTCGGAAGAAGTACATTAGCCAAAGGTTTATAGACCAAAAAAGGAAAGAATTTTTAGAGTTGAAGCAAGGCCGTAGGACGGTAACGAAGTATGAGCATGAGTTTGTGAGACTCAGCAAATATGTACGGGAGTGCGTATCTACAGAAGCCATCATGTGCAAGAGGTTTGAAGATGGTCTAAACGAAGATATCCGTCTATTAGTTGGCATCTTAGAATTGAGGGAATTTGTGGTGCTCGTGGAGAGAGCATATAAGGCTGAGGAATTGACCAAAGAGAAGAGAAAAGCTGACATCGAGTCCCAAGACTCAAAGAAAAGACAGATGGGGAAATCATAGCAGGCCTCATCTAAAAAATCGAGAGAGTTTCCTACCAGATCAAACACGTCAGTGGGGTTCTTGAGCAAGAGCAAGAACAAACAGCACACGACATTTAAAGCTCAAATCACTTCTATCGCTAATGTTGATAGTGCTCAACCAAATAGGCCAGAGTGTCCACAATGTGGTAGGCGTCATTTCGGCAAGTGCCAAGGGGATGATAGGGGTTGCTTCAAATTTGGATCACTAGACCACTTCATCCGGAACTATCAAGAATTAGACGACAAAGAGAAAAAGCAAGATATGAGGGCGAATACTGCTCCTTCAAGGGGTAGACCACAAAAGAACCCAGGCAGTGGGGCTAGCAGTAGAGGTGCTCCTAGAGATATAGCTATGAGGTCCGAGGGCCGAGCGCCTGTAAGGACTTATGCCATTCACGCTTGTGAAGAGGCATCTTCACCAGATGTGATTACGGGTACTATTTCTCTTCATGATATTTCTGTTGTTGCTTTAATCAATTCGAGGTCTACCCATTCTTAAGTTTGCATGAAATTAGGACCCAGTATGAATATGCTAATCGAGCCTACTAAATTTGTAGTAAAAGTGTCTAACTCGTTAGGCAAGCATGTATTAGTTGACCAAGTATGTAGAAATTGTCTCTTGATAATTAAGGGTCATAATTTTTTGGCCAACCTCATGTTGTTACTGTTTGATGAATTCGATGTAATCCTTGGAATGGATTGGTTAACTTCTCATAGTGTTGTAGTGGACTGTGGAAGGAAATCTATTAAGTTGAAATGTAAAGACAGGAATGTTCTTCAGGTTGAACTAGATAAATAAGATGACTCACCTGTAGCAATATCGTCCATGACCGCGGAAAGATATTTGAGAAAAGAGTTTGAGTCCTACCTTCTATTTGTGTTGAATACCCAAGCATATGAAGTGAAAATTGAGACAGTGCCGATGGTATGTGAGTATTTGGATGTGTTTCTGGAAGAGTTGCCCAGATTGCCTCCAACTAGAGAAGTTGAGTTTGGTATTGAGTTGGTCCCTGGTACGACACCTATCTCGATCGCTCCGTATAGGATGGCTCCGATAGAATTAAAAGAGTTGAAAGTACAGTTGCAAGAACTAACTGATAAGGGTTTTGCAAGATTGAGTTTTTCCCTGTGGGTGCTCTGGTACTTTTTGTGAAGAAGAAAGACGGGTAGATGAGGTTATGTATAGACTATAGACAGCTCAACAAGGTAACTGTGAAGAACAAGTATTTCTTGCCAAGGATCGATGATTTATTCAATCAGTTGAAAGGAGTCATCATGTTTTCTAAGATCGACTTAAGGTCTGGCTACTATCAGCTAAGGATTAAGGAACAAGATGTACTGAAAACCACATTTAAGACGAGGTATGGGCACTATGAGTTTCTTGTTATGCCATTCGATTTAACAAATTCCCCTGCAATGTTTATGGATTTGATGAACCGTATTTTTCGACTGTATTTGGACAAGTTCGTAATGGTCTTTATCGACGACATACTGATTTACTCACGTGATGAGAGTGAACATGCGGAGCATTTGAGAACGGTTTTACAAACCTTGAGAGATAACTAGTTATATGCCAAGTTCAGTAAGAGTGGATTTTGGCTTAAAGAGGTCGGATTCCTAGGACACATTGTGTCAGGTGATGGGATCAAAGTTGACCCAAGTAAGACTCGACTATTGTTAAGTGGAAACCACCGGGGAATGTGTTAAAGGTTCAAAGCTTTTTGGGTTTAGCTAAGTACTACAAAAGATTTGTGAATGAATTCTCCATGATAGCTACTCTGATGACAAGGTTGTTACAAAAGGATGTCAAGTTCGAACGGACGGAGAAGTGCCAACAGAGTTTTGAGAAACTAAAGACTTTATTGACTGAAGCCCTAGTTTTAGTACAATCAAAACCGGGAAAAGAGTTTGTGGTGTATAGTGACACATCCTTGAATGGATTAGGGTGTGTGCTTATACAAGAAGGCAAGGTAATAGCCTATGCCTCGAGACAGCTAAAGCCACACGAGAAGAATTACTCGACTCATGATTTGTAGCTAGTAGCCATCGTGTTCGCGTTAAAAATTTGGAGACACCATTTGTATGGCGAGAGATGCCGAGTATTTACTAACTATAAGAGTCTAAAGTATTTGATGACTCAAAAGGAGCTGAATTTATGACAACGGCGGTGGTTAGAGTTGATAAAGGATTATGAGTTGATTATCGACTACCATCAAGGAAAGGCAAACGTGGTCGCTCATGCATTAAGTAGGAAATCATTGTTCGCCTTGAGGGCTATGAATACTCAGTTGACCGTAATTGATGATGGCTCGATTCTAGCCGAGATGAGAGCTAGACCTACGTTCCTTTAAGAGATTTGTGAGGCTTAGAAAGGTGATAGGGACTTACAAGCTAAAATGGTCTAGTGTGAAACGGGAAATGAATCAGAGTTTAGTATTGGTACCGACGGTTGTATGATATATCAAGATAGAATTCTGTACCCAAGAATAATGAGCTCATTCATAAGATTTTATGAGAAGCACATAATGGTTGTTTATCTATCCACCCAGGTAGTGCGAAAATGTATAATGACTTAAAGAAAATGTACTGGCGGACAGGGATGAAAAGAGACATTTTTGAGTTTGTTTCTAAGTGTCTAGTTTGTCAACAAGTGAAAGCCGAACACCAAGTACCTTTGGGTTTACTTCAGCCTATCATGGTCCTTGAATGAAAGTGGGATCGAATTACTATGGACTTTGTGAAGGTTTGCCAGTAACCCTGAGGAAGAAAGATGTCGTGTGGATTGTGGTTGATCGACTGACGAAGTCGACTCACTTTATCTCGATACGTATAAACTTCTCACTCGCTAAGCTAGTCGACTTGTACATTTTCGAGATCGTGAGACTTCATGGAGTGCCCTTGTTGATTATTTTGGATAGAGATCCGAGGTTTACCTCGCGATTTTGGAGAAAGTTGCAAGAGGCATTGGGAATGAAACTGAATTTTAGCATGGCTTTTCACCTGCAAACCTACGGTCAGTCAGAAAGAGTGATTCAAATCTTAGAGGACATGTTGTAGTGTTGTGTTCTCGAGTTTTAGGGCAGTTGGGAAAGGTATTTAGCGCTGGTCGAATTCGCCTATAACAACAGTTATCAATCAAGTCTGAAAATAGAGCCTTATGAGGCTTTTTATGGGTGTAAGTGCTGAACTCCTTTATATTGGACGGAACTTAAAGAGAATCAGATTCATAGGGTCGATTTGGTCAAGGAGACCGAAGAGAAGGTTAAGGTGATTCGTGATTGCCTGAGAGCCATATCGGATAGACAGAAATCCTACGCAAATTTGAAATGAAAAGAGATTGAGTTTTAAGTCGATGATAAGGTATTTTTGAAAGTATCCCCGTGGAAGAAAGTCCTTAGATTCGGTAGAAATGGCAAGATGAGTCCATGGTTCATTAGACCTTATGAGGTGACCGAGGGAATTGAACCGGTAGCATATCGATTAGCCTTGCCTCGTGAGCTAGAGAAAATTTATGATGTGTTCCATGTATCAATGTTGCTCCACTACTGATCTGAGTCCTCACACGTGATTTCACAGGAAGAAATTGAGATTCAGCCGGACATGACTTTTGGCGAAGAGCCAATCAAGATTTTGGCTTGGGAGGTAAAACAATTGAGGAATAAGAGTATTGCACTTGTTAATGTATTATGGCATAGACACGGGGTTGAAGAAGCTACATGGAAACCCGAGGAGATTCTGAGAGACCAATACCCAAACTTATTCACCGGTAAGATTTTCGGGGACGAAAATCCCTAAAAAGGGAGAATTGTAACAGCCTGATTTTGGGCCTAATTGGAATAGTGATTTTGAGACCACAAATTTGGAGTCGGAGAAATTATTTTGGAATTATTTTATGTGTTATGGCATAATTATACGAGTGCATAAAAATTTTGGTGGATTAATTTTAGTGAATTGCATGCTTAATTGTGAAAAAGGACTAAATCACATAAAGTGAAAAAGTCTTATTTTGATAGCTAAGGGTGTCAAATAGCTAGAGAACCAAAGTTGGGGGTCTTTAAAGGGCAAATAGACCCTTAAAATAGTGGTGGCCGGATATAAGGACAAAAGGGATGAAAAAGTCAAAGTTAGGTGGCCTAAATTGATTAAAATAAAACCTAAGAAAAAGGCTATCATCTTTTTGTTTTGCTCCGTCTTCCCCACCAATTTTCCTCCAAGAAAATGGCCATGGAAGCTTGAAAAATTTCAGCAACTTAAAGCCTTTGCAAGTAAGTAACTTTGAGGGCTTTTGTTGAATATTTTTGTACTTTTGAGATCCTTGTAGCATGAGCTTTCTACCAAGGGGGCTATTTTGCAAAATGATTGAAAGTCTAGGGTTTTATCATGAGAATCATGTTGTTTTCTGAAATTTTATGGAAGAAAATGAATCATGGTTGTGAAATAAACAATTGTTGTGAAGGGACTTCTCATGAAAAACCCTAATAGGACTATTTTCTAAAATTTGCAAAATCGATAGTAATGTTGTGAAATATTGAGAAATTGGGGTGGTCATAAGAGAGATAAATGGTCAGTTAGGCTTGGCTAATAAGGAAATTCGATAAAAAATGATTTTTGAAACTAGGGGTAAAATGGTCATTTTGCCCAGTTATGAATTTTCGAGTGCCTAGATTGATATGCTGATGAAATGAATGAATTTCTATAATTTTAGATCAAGAATTACAAAATCTGGGCCTAGACCGGGGAAAAGCAAAACAAGTGGACTAAGCCAAACTAGTTTTCTACATTTTGTAATCCAAGGTCAGTTGTATGTAAATAATACAACTACGTTGTTATTATATATGTTTGAATTGATATAGCATAAATTGCTTATTTGTGGAAATGATTTTGTATGATGAATACTGAGATAGTAGAACTCTCGTTTGAACCTTAGGAAATAAATCGGATATTTATGCCATGACATTCGGGTTATTTGTGTGCTAGTGTAAGACATGTCTGGGACATGCATCGACCACATTATGAGAGGCAGCGTAAGAAAATGTCTGGGACATGGCATCGACATTAAGACAAAAGCTAGTGTAAGACATGTCTGAGACATGCATCGGCCTCGAGAAGTAAGCCAGTGTAAGACATGTCTGGGACATACATTGGCTACGAGATGTGTCAGTGTAAGACCATGTTTAGGACATGGCATCGGTACTTATGGAGGTGTCAGTGTAAGACCATGTCTAGGACATGGCATCGGCACGGATATGTGAGAGCTAGTGTAAGACCATGTCTGGGACATGGCATCGACTTGATAGATGAGCCAATGTAAGACCATGTCTGGGACATGGTGTCAGCATCATACCCTATGTTTGAGGTTGAGTGAATATTCAATAGCATTCAAAATGGTTCAATGGTGAGAGTTACAGTTTAAGTTAAACGAGAAAAAGTATAACCATGTTGTGAGTGGTACAGGTACCTTTTTGAAATGTATGAGAGGTAAGCTCAATATATGCTATGTATTGGATAGTGATGAGTAAATTGTGCTTATGCCTACTTTTGTACTATGAGCATGATGATGAATGGTAAAGTTGTTGTTATAATTATTTGCATGCAACTTACTAAGCTTTATGCTTACTCCTTCTCCTTTCTATTTTCTTATAGTGCCTCCTAATTAGCTCAAGGGTCATTGGACGTCGAAGGCATCGATCACACTATCATCTGAAGCACTTGGTATAGTTAGATCTTTTAGTTTGATTATGACATGTATAGGACCCTGACATTTGAGTTTTGTGTCATTGTTGATTGGCCAAATGTGTTGGCTTACTTTAGCATTTGATTCATTTTGTATAAGGCCAAGGAAAATGGCTAATATTGAAAATTATTATGTGAATGCAAGCTAGTCTTTCATGAATGTGAAATTGTCAGCATGGTTAAATATATGTAATTTATATAGGTGTTAACTATGGTTGTTTGGTTGAGAAATCATATTAAGTTAAACTTGATATGTTGGATGATGTTAGATTATGTTCCAGGGTGGTAAAGGCTTGGTAGATAGCCTTATATTGTCCACGCGAGTAGACACACGGACGTGTGTCTAGGCTATATGTGACACACGACCAGACCCATGGGCGTGTTGTTCAGCCGTGTGTCCCCTGCATGTAAAATTTGCAAGTCAGAATGCATGGTAGTAAACACACGGGCAGAGACACAACTGTGTGTCTCAATCGAGTAGAGCACATGGCCCCTAGCCACGGGCTTGTGCCTTAGCCGTGTACCCCTTATTGGATGCTAACGTCAGAAATAGAATGTTAAGGATTTTAAATATGGGCTAAGACATAGGCGTGTCATGGCCGTGTAAGGGACACAGGCCATAGACATAGACATGTGTCAGGCTGTGTGAAAACCCTTGTAGGTTCGAATTTAGAATTTAATTCACATGGGCATGGGACACGAGCTTGTCCCTAGATGCTTAAGTCGTGTGTGTCATATGGGCCATCAGCACGGCCATGTTATAATGACCACACAGGAGTGTTACCCTTCCACACGGGTGTGTGCTCTGTTTCAAGCATTATTTTTCCAAAGTTAGTTAGAGGACCTGGATTGGTCTTGAAGGGTTTCCAGTGGATGTTTGGGGCCTCGCAAGTCCATATTAAAGAGTTTAGGCAAAGTTATTAAATTTTTTTTTAATTTGAACTAGCCTTAATGACATCGAAATGATTGTATGCATGTGATTAAGTGTGGTAATGCCTCGTATCTGTCCCGGCGTAGGGCTAGGGTGTGGGGTGTTACACATTTAGTAATTAAAATGAATTAAAAACAACATTAAAAGCCAATTTTTGTCCATCTTCAATCTTTGCCCGAAACCTGCATGGAGAAACCATGGCTAGGGTTTTTCAAACTTCCAAGCTCGATTGTAAGTCTGTTCTAGTCCCGTTTTTAGTGATTTTTACGTTTTTGCAATCCTCTAACAAGATCTATCTATTTCTTCCATTTATTTAAGCTAGGGTTGATATGTAAAAATTTAACAATGTGCTACGTGTGTGTATTTTGATGTTTAAGGTGGGATATCATTGTTTGTTGTGTGTTAAACGACTTTTGCTAAGTAGTTTTGGTGAAAATGCTAAAAAGGACTAATTTGTGAAAGTTTTAAAAATTGTCATAAAAGAGTGATTTAATGGAAATTGTGGGCTGTCATAGTTATAAAAATGATTCGGATAGGCTTAAAGTGCAAAGCAATTGAATAAAAATCATTTTTTGAGCCTAAGGGCAAAAGTGTAAATATGACAAAATTTAGGGGCAAAAATGTAATTTTTTCATTGTATGATTTTTTGATCACATTGACTAATGCGACTAATAAATAGACTAAATGTGATATTATAGATCAAAGAAACAAGGTTCAGATCTAGAACGGGAGAAAAATGAGAAATTGGCGGCTAGGTCCATTTTTGCCATTTTGGTGTCAAGGTATGTCTGTATGAAATTAATGCAACATGTTATTATTATATGTTTACTACTTAAATATTGCATGAAAAGTAGATGTATATGTATTTGTCTTTATGAAATTGATTCATGATGTCTCAATGACGACTCGACAAAAGTTGGTGTATCAGAAATCTAGGTTGAACCCTAGGAATAGCTAAGATGTGACTATCACGACATGTGAGTATTGAGATCCCGTATAAGACCATATCTGGGGTATAGCATCGGCATCAAGATGAGATCCCGTGTCAAACCATATCTGGGATACGACATCAGCATCGATAAGAGATCCCGTATAAGACCACGTCTAGGACATGGCATCAACATTACTATGAGATCCCATGTAAACCATATCTGGGATATGGAATTGGCATCGATATGAGGCCCCGTATAAGACCAAGTCTGGGACATGGCATCGGCACCGTTATGAGACTTCGTGCAAGACTGTAGTTGGGCTATTGGCATCGATGTGTGATCCCATGTCAGACCACGCCTTGGACATGGCTTTGGCATCCTATTATGTGTATGATGATTTTGAGTATCCTTTAGTATTCCAAGTGGTTCAATGGGTAATTCAAAGATTATATAAAAGTTGTGATAATGTACGATTACGTTACGAAGTGGTACATGTATGTACGCAAAACTCACGAGAAATGATTTCGATTTATGATGCACCTTTGGTAAGGATGAAAATAAGTAAGTCATGCTTACGAGATTGAAATTGTGATGACCTTGTGATTATGGGTCTAGGCTTGTGATGTATAAAAAAATGTATTTTTACCATGATGGTGGAAATGATTTGTAAAGGTGTTATAAACTTAATATCATCACTTTACACTAAAATAGTTTTGGACAGTAGCAGCAGTCCGAATTTGAAAATCCAACAAAAATTGTGAAAATTGAGTTGGAGGTTGAATAAAATATTAAATTAAATCTTATTGAGTCTAGTTTCACATAGAGGAAATGATGTAAGCAAAGAATTTCATATTATGAGATATTTGAATTTTTGTGAGATAGGGTTAGAGTGATTTCGGGCTCCCCTGTCTTAAATTTGGAAAATCATTAAAAATTGTATGAAAATAATTATTGGTTAGAATTTGTATGAATAAAATTCTTAATGAGTATATTTTCAGGATAAATAGACGGGAACATCATCCAAATCCCGTACTAAGATATAATTAATTTTTAGTAAAGAAAGATCGAAGTTGTCAAATAGCAGAGCAGGGGTAACTTTAAAGAATAAACTGTACTTATTGGCCTTCTATAAATTCTAAAAATTTTATGGTAGAAAGATGTATGAGTTTAGTTTCAAATTATTTTAACAGATCTTAATTTAGAATTCTGTAGCTCAAGATATTAATAATTTAGTTACTATGACACGAGTAAATAGCTTGACATGAACATAAGTAAAAAGTGCAATTATGATTGTTTTACCCTGAGATCATGATGTGAGAATTGGTAGAAGCATGTTAATAATTGCTTACTATTTTCATATGGACTTACTAAGCTCTATAGCGTACCCCCTCCTTTTCATTTCTTTAGTGTTGCCAGGTTAGCTCGGGGTTGGAGATCGTCGGAGGTAGCATGATACTATCAAATTATCAATTTTAGGGTATCGATAAACTTTAAGTATTTTCAAGTGAGTGACATGTTTAGAGACTTAGTCCTTTGTGTTATGTGTTTAATGGTTTGGCCAAATGTATTGGCTTATAATGATTTAAGTGTATATAGCAATGAGATGTCGCTTATATTGATTATGGGTTTGTAAACCTATTTATCCATGTGCAATGTGCTAACACCTTGAAATGTGATCATGTGCTTATATGCACTGAGATCTTGTGTGATGTGGTTATACTTGTTTGCAATAATTAAGTTGAAGTTAATTAGTATAATGATAACCGCAGTATAAAAGTATAAATGGTATTATAATAGACAAGGCCAAATGAGTATGAGAAACACAAGTATGATGACATGCAAACGTTATGTTTGTAACTTAATTGAGGTTGTTTAATCTTTAATTGGATACCATGTTCTATGCCTTTGATGTTGTATAATTGTATGAGGGATTAAGGTGGACCAAGGCTTGGAAAATAGCCTAAGTGTTGGCCACACGAACAAAGACAAGATCGTGTGTCTCAACCGTGTGGATGACACGGCCTAGCACACGAGTGTGTGTCTTGGCCGTGTGATCTTAAAATATTACTGACGTCATAAATAGAGAGTTACACGGGTTGAGGGCACAGGCGTTTCCAAGCCACACGGGCGTGTGTGACCATATGGCCTACCCACACGGGCGTGTGACTCTCTAAAACTAGAAAAGTTTCTAAGTGTTGTAAAAAGTTCGTAAGTTCTCGATTTAGTCCCGAACCACCCCTGATGTATGTTTTGGGCGTCATAAGCCCGTATAAGGGACATTATGAATATGAATGAATGTTTTTAATTTGAACAAAATTTTTTTCTGACCCGTTTTTACATAGTTGTGTACGTTTAAGTCCGGTAATAAATTGTACCTTGTCCCGGCCTTAGACTCGTGTAAGGGCTGTTACGTTTAGTGGTATCAAAGCTATGGTTTAGTTGATTCTCGGACTAACCTATCGTAATGTGAGAGTCTATCTATTCATGCCAAATAATCTGTGATAGTGTGTTGTCTTCCGACACGGATGAGAACTATCTCGCTTAGATAGAGATACTCTCCAACTGAGCTACATCCGACCATGTTGATATTGATACTAAAGTATCTGAGTAAAGTACACTTATGATGAATTGAGTCTTATAAAGGTATGAATAAAGGTTTATGATGTGTATGCGATGATGTACGAGATGAAAGTTTATGTTATGGTCAGCTCATTCATGTTTGTTTAGCATTCATATGATGCCATGTGCCTGACTTGTTTGATTACATGAATATAATAAGTAAAGTTACTCAAAAATTGATGAAATGTGTATTTATATATACTTGTTTGAATAAATGCAACCAGTAAGTTTGTGTAACATAAATACGTATGTTAATTTGCCTGAGGTGAATTATATGATTAGGATGATGTTATGTTAATGATGAATGCAAAGTCATATGTGTGTATTTATGATAGTCAAGTTAGAGGCTTTACGACTTCACCCCCTTACCAGTGTTGCTCTATGATGAAAATTCACGAGAATTGTATTGAATAAGTTCACAAGTATGAAACTAAAGAGTTCAGTGGTGAAATAATTCGTAATGCATATAGAGATTAGAATAGTTTAGAAAGTGAATACAGTTTTGGAAGAAATATCAGAATGTTTTAAAGATTCTACAAATCATGTAAGGTCATGGATAAAGAAGAAAATTTTCCTTGGCTATTCGATTCAATTGGGTATGAAGTCTAAAGGTATGTTGCTGAAATTCCTCCCGAATTGGTTTTCGTCAATGAATAGAATACTATGGGGTTCATGATAATAGGTTAGTCAGATAAATGAAAATTGAGTTGTAAGGATGTTTGTGTGTAATAGTTGTGATTGAGTAAATTATGATGACTTTTCTGGGTGTTCCATATATTCAATTATCCTCAGGAGTTTATAAGATCATTTTCTTTCTGATGAAAATCTTATTGTATGAGTATGTTGACTAACTCTAATATCAGATGAAAGCACTGTGAGTCTGTTTGAATTACAATCGACATTTTCTTATCCCTTTGGGATTCTATTCTATTATGTCGGGGAAAAGACGATGGTAAAAATTTATGTAAGATTATTCTTCTGTTTCTACTAGATGACGCTTTGTTTTATGTGTATATATGAAAATATATTATCTCTGCTACAAAGGAAGTCTAGAGATGATAAATAGTGTTTTTCTTCTGATTTTCTCTAGGGTATCATCCTGATCTTTATAATTATTTCCTTATGCATTATGTTCTCGGATTTCTGTTATGATATCATATTTGGGTTTTCTTATCGTCTTTATTGTGTAAATTATCAGACATTGCTCATCTTTAAAGTATGTTCTTTAGTCTGTGATGACTATGCTTATTAGGATTATATTCCTAGATTCGACAATAGGAATGGGGTGATTCTGGTGTCTGGATTTCTCTGATTTTCATGGAAGGAATTATCTTTGGAAAAGGTATTAATAATCAGAGCACAAGCCCAAAATTATATGATGGATCTCTTCCTTCAGGTAAGCCTGACTAAAGTTAATGAGTTAAATTGGATATTTCTGTTTCCTTAAGTTAATATGGTTGCAAGACCTTCGATTAGCATGTTAAGAGAAATTTGAAACTGTGTGTATGAGTTGCTTTATTAGCATGAAGAAAAGAGTATTTTGATATGTTATTATTCGACAGTTGAAATCAACTCAGTTGTTTTGTCAAAGTGAACTAGTCAATGGAAATATGAATTGAGTTATGTGTATTTAAAGTATATTCGAGTATGGTAATAAATTTTATGTATTCACGAGTATGTAAACAGATAATTTGAATGAAGAAATGGTATTCTAGAAAGTATTATATAGAGATATGTCTATTGGATTGTCCTAATCGAGTAATATTATCATGATTAAAGCTGTTCTGCTTGATAAAGTTATAGCATGTAAAATTTTGAATGGTCTGTTGCATGTTGTCAAAGTTGAAACAGTTGAAGGTATTATTAATCGAAGCTCTAGTTCCGAGTTTAGTTTGAATTAAGTAATGAATTTATGAATTTCAGTGATGCACTATCGATCATATTGGTATGTGTTTTATTACTAGAATGTAAAGTGATGGTTCCATTTTTCAGACGATTAATGTCACATTAAAAAGAACGGTTCGACTAGTGATTTAGAGACGGTCACTATTATGCCGGTATTGAGAATTTGATGACATTGTTTGTTCGACGAAGATTGTCACATGTTCCCTGATCTCAATAGTTTAATGTATGTAATGGCACAGAAAGATCTCAGTTTGAGACAGTGGAAATGATTTGAGATATTGAAAGATTTCGAGTAGTTATCGATTAATCATGGAGAAAGTAGTTATAGTTACAGATACCTGGATGGAAAATCTTTGTTTATTTTTGTGAGTATGGGTTACTTGATTGATCTTATTTGATGATGGTCTAATTATAACTATATTAAATGCTAAAGCAAGGTTTTCTTTGCGAGACTCAGAAGCTCAAAAAATATGACAGTGTGGGGTAATCTAAATGAGTTCAGAATGAGGTCACTCCTAATGTCGGATTTCAAGTCGGACCTGATTCCTGTTATTATTATTGTCCTGAGAAAGAAAGTTGAGAATAGATGAACCCGAAGCTTATGCAGAAGTTTTTATATGAGACTCAGTAGTAACACGCTTGTTTATTCCAAAAGTAATAAGATGCGCAGTTATGTAAAGTGGATGCGTTAGTGATTGCGTATGTTACATGATATTTTGGATCCGTATTCAGATGTCAATTTTCCATTAGATACAAGTCGATAATCAAGTATACTCAGGACTAATACAGTCAGTGATGGTACGAGAGTGATTAAGAAGTAGAATTGCTATAGACTTCGTATCAAGATTATTCTATCACTAAAAAGGAAGACATTATCTGGATTGTGGTTGATATAATTTGTGATTCTGAGAAATTTGTGAAAGTAATTCATGAGAGTTGAAAGCAACTTCTTCTGGTAAGATTTTCGGGGACGAAAATCCCTAAAGGGGGGAGAGTTGTAACAGCCCAATTTTGGGCCTAGTCGAAATAGTGGTTTCGAGACCACAAATATGACGTAAGAAAATTTATTTTTATTATATTTTTATGGTCTACGATTTCACAAAATGATTTTGTGAAAATTTCATTTAAAAATTTTGACGTTTGGGCGCTCAATTTAGTTAAAAAGACTAAATCGTAATAAGTGCAAAAGTTGGGTTCTACATGCTAGAGGTGTCCAACTATTATGAAATTTTAAATTGGAGGTATTTATATGGTAATTTGATCATTGATTAATTTTTTGGACAAAAATGGACATGAAATAGGTGAAATAGAATATTTTTAAGTTAGGGGCATTTTGGTTATTTAGTAATTAAAATGAATTAAAAACAAAATTAAAAGCCAATTTTTATCCATCTTCAAGCTATGCCTAAAACTTGCATGGAGAAACCATGTCTAGGGTTTTTCAAACTTCCAAGCTCGATTGTAAGTCCGTTCTAGCCCTGTTTTTAATGATTTTTACTTTTTTGCAATCCTTGTAACAAGATCTATCTATTTCTACCATTTATTTGAGCTGGGGTTGATGTTTAAAAATTTAACCATGTTCTACATGTGTGTATTTTGATGTTTAAGGGAGGAATATGAATGTTTGTTGTGTGTTAAACGACTTTTGCTAAATAGATTTTGGTGAAAATGCTAAAAAGGACTAATTTGTAAAAGTTATAAAATTTGTCATACAAGTGTGATTTAGTGGAAATTATGGGCTTCTATATTTATGAAAATTAATTGGCTAGGCTTGAAGTGCAAATAAATTGAATAAAAATCATTTGACGAGCCTAGGGGCAAAAGTGTAAATATAATAAAGTTTAGAGGCAAAAACATAATTTTTCCATAGTATGATTTTTGGATTACATTGACTAATGTGACTAATAAATAGACTAAATGTGATATTATATATCAAAGAAAACAAGGTTTAGACCTAGAACGGGGGAAAATGAGAAATTGGCGGTTAGGTCCCTTTTTGCCATTTTGGTGTCGAGGTAAGTTTGTATGAAAATGATTGAACATGTTATTATATGTTTAATTCCTAAATATTGCATGAAATGTATATGTATATGTATTTGTCTTTATGAAATTGATTCGTGATGTCTCAATGACGACTCAATAAAAGTTGGTGTCTCAGAAATCCCGGTTGAACCCTAGGAATAGCTAAGATACGAATATCACGACATGTGAGTATTGAGATCCCGTATAAGACCATATTTTGCATATGGCATCGGCATCGAGATGAGATCCCGTGTAAGACTATATCTGGGATATGACATCGACATTGATAAGAGATCCCGTATAAGACCACGTCCGGGACATGGCATCGACATCAATATGAGATCCCATGTAAGGCCATATCTGGGATATGGCATTGGCATCGATATGATGTCCCCTATAAGATCATGTATGGGACATGGCATCGGCACCGTCATGAGACTTCGTGTAAGACCATAGCTGGGCTATTGGCATTGATGTGTGACCCCATGTAAGACCATGTTTGGGACATGGCTTTGACATCCTATTATGTGTATGATGATTCCGAGTATCCTTTAGTATTCCAAGTGGTTCAACGGGTAATTCAAAGATTATATAAAAGTTGTGATAATGTATGATTACATTACGAAGTGGTACAGGTATGTACGCAAAACCCATGAGAAATTATTTTGGTTTATGATGCACCTTTGGTAAGGATGCAAATAAGTAAGTCATGCTTATGAGATTGAAATTGTGATGACCTTGTGATTATGGGTCTAGGCTTGTGATGTATAAAAAAAATGTATTTTTATCATGATGGTGAAAATGATTTGTAAAGGTGTTATAAACTTAGTATCATCACTTTACACTAAAACAATTTTGGACAGTAGCAGCAGTCCGAATTTGAAAATCCACCAAAAATTGTGAAAATTGAGTGAGATTGAATAACATATTAAATTAAAACTTATTGAGTCTAGTTTCATATAGAGAAAACGATGTGAGTAAAAAAATTTCATATTATGAGATATTTGAATTTTTGTGAGACAAGGTCAGAGTGATTTCGAGCTCCCCTGTCTTAACTTTAGAAAATCATTAAAAATTGTATAAAATAATTATTGGTTAGAATTTGTATGAATAAAATTATTAATGATCTATTTTCAAGATAAATAGATGGGAACATCATCCAAATCCCGTACTAAGATATAATTAATTTTTAGTAAAGAAAGGTCGAAGCTGTCAAACTGCAGAATAGGGCTAAATTTGAAGAATAAACTGTACTTATTGGCTAATCCATAAATTCTGAAAATGTTATGGTAGAAAGATATATAAGTCTAGTTTCAAATTCTTTTAACGGATCTTAATTTAGAATTCTGTAACTCAGGATATTAATAATTTAGTGACTATGACGCGAGTAAATAGCTTGACATGAACATAAGTGAATAGTGCAATTATGATTGTTTTACCTTGAGATCATGATGTGAGAATTGGTAGAAGTATGTTAATAAATTGCTTATTATTTTCATCTGGACTTACTAAGCTATATAGCTTTCGTCCCCCTTTTCATTTCTTTAGTGTTACCAGGTTAGCTCGGGGTTGGAGATCGTTGGAGGAAACATCATACTATCAAATTATCAATTTTGGGGTATCGATAAACCTTAAGTGTTTTCAAGTGAGCGGCATGTTTAGAGACTTAGTCCTTTGTGTTATGTTTTAATGGTTTGGCCAAATGTATTGGCTTATAATGATTCAAGTGTATATAGCCATGAGATGTGGCTTTTATTGGTTATGGGCTTGTAAACCTATTTATCCATGTGCAATGTGCTAACACCTTGAAATGTGATCATGTGCTTATATGTACCGAGATCTTGTGTGATGTGGTTATACTTGTTTGCTATAATTAAGTTGAAGTTAATTAGTATGATCATAACCGTGCTATAAAAGTATAAGTGGTATTATAATAGACAAGGCCAAATGAGTATGAGAAACACAAGTATGATGACATGAAAATGTTATGTTTGTAACTTAATTGAGGTGGTTTAATCTTTAATTGGATACTGTGTTCTATGCCTTTGATGTTGCATAATTGTGTGAGGGATTAAGGTTGACCAAGGTTTGAAAAATAGCCTAAGTGTTGACCACACGGACAGAGCGACGACCGTGTGTCTCAGCCGTGTGGAAGACACGACTTAGCACATGAGCGTGTGTCTTGGCCGTGTGACCTTAAAATATTGCCGACGTCTTAAACAGAAAGTTACACGGGCGGAGGACACAGGCGTGTCCTAGCCACACGGGCGTGTGTCACCACACAGCCTACCCACATGGGTGTGTGACTCTCCAAAACTATAAAAGTTTCTAACAGTTGTAAAAAGTTCGTAAGTTCTCGGTTTAGTCCCAGACCACCTCGATGTATGTTTGGGGCCTCGTAAGCCCGTATAATGGACATTATGAATATGAATGAATGTTTTTAATTTGAACAAAAAATATTTTTATGACCCAGTTTTACATAGTTGTGTACGTTTAAGTCCAGTAATGCCTCATACCCTATCCCAGCCTCGGACTCGAGTAAGGGGTGTTACAATAAGAAATTAACTATATCAACTCGATTAAAAAGATACATATAATATAATAGAAAGACTAATTTTAATGGTGAATTTAATAGAAAAGCTAATTTTAATTGTTTTTTCAAATGTAGAGGATTAATTTATCATTTTTGAGTAAAAGGAGCAAAATATAATATAACTCCTAATACAAATGCTTCCATAATACCTTTATTTTAAAACGACAACAATAAAATATCATATATATTCTCTTTCAAACTCATTACTTGAATAATCAAATAATATCTTAGAAAAATATTAAAATTAAAATTCTAAACTTCGAGCTTAAATTTAAAATCCTAAACTCTAAAATTTAAAATTTAAACTCTAAAAAATAAAAATAACTGAAAACTAATATTGAGTAACTTTATTTCAAATTTTGATGAAAAAATTGAGTAACAACCAGCTACCCAATTGTGACGAAATTTTTAATGGCTGGATGTGTAACACCCAAACCTGGCCTATACGTTATGGCCGTATCTGGCAATGTCACACGTTAGTGTTTTTGAAACCTCGTTGTTACAATGAAAACATTCCATGTTATTATCTTTAGTAAACCTTTGTTAGAACTTAGGAAGTCGTCTTTATTCATTTAAAACATTTGTTTTAAAACATCCCTCGTTGCGGAAGCTTTAATAAACAGTCTAAGTGATCATGCGTTTAGAAAATACTTTAATTCTTTGAAAACCGAATTTCCTACGACTAGAAGGAAATAAATCCATAAAGTAAAATAAATAAATAAAAACCCAAATTTAAAACCAAAGTCCCAGAGGGTCCTTAAATTTACAACCCAAATAATCAATAATAATCAAATTATAAATCGTAAATTGAAAACCATGAAGTCCAAAAATTACTATGGTCACCGCTGAGTCCTCCGTCGTATTGATCTGTCTAAGTCTGGGGATTACCTGTGCACATTAAACAAAAAGGGTGAGTTTACGTAAACTCAGTGTGTAATCCTGCATAAACAAACAAACAATCAGAATTCACAATGCACAGTTGAACAGTCTTGGGCCTAATCCCTTTTCGGAATCAGTGACAATTTGGGTCTTAGCCCATCTCAGTACAGTGTCAAAAATGTTGTAGGGCCTTAGCCCATCACAGTATCAGTAGCAGTAATAGTTATGCAGTAGCAAAATCCTACCCAACCAGCCTCTACACACCGTCTCCATCCAACCCTACACTCCATGTGGGGATATAATTAACCCACCCATCCCTACACTCCAAGTAGTACTGAATACGACACAAAACAGTAGTTTGCAGCTGAGCTTCCAGTAAATTAGGCTTAAAGCCTTTCAGTACACTTCCTCCGAATAACAATCCCTAACCCAATACAATGCAACATACAATGGATGATATGCTATTATGTAATTTCAGTACATATATTTAGTTCAGATATTAACATGCTCAGTACAGATATCATTCAGTCAATTTCACACATTTAGGGGTCTAAGTAGTGCTTACCGACCTTACAGTAGGTTCACAGTCGACTTGGGCGACCTATGCAACCTTAGAAACATTTTGGTAAAAATGGGCTCACACGCCCATGTGATCTGCCCGTGTGGGACCACACGCCCGTGTAGCTCACTCGGCCCAAATTGGCCTTGGCCGTGTGATCCATTTTTAATGTAACCCATGCTAGCTAAATATTTATATGTGTTTTCACTAATTACTTATATGCTCATTCAAAGCTGTCTACTTGAGTCATTGTCACTAAATTATTTATAACTTAAGCTATAGAATTCCAAATTAAGATCCGCTTGATATTTTTGAAACTAGACTCAAATAAATTTCTACCATAAAATTTTCAAAATTTATAGTTTATCAAATAAGTACAGTAAAATCTTCAAATTTATCCCTATTACATTGTTTGATAGCTACAACCTTTCCTTGCTAAAAATCATCTATCTCTTGGTACGGAATTTGGATGATGTTTTTATTTGTTTCTCTTGAAAATAGACTCATTAATTATTTAAAAATATGAATTTAAGCCTTTAGTTATGTTTTTAAAATTTTTGATGATTTTCAAAAGTCAGAACAGGGAACCCGAAATCATTTTGAACTTATCTTACAAAATTTATTATATCTCATAATTTACAATACCATTTCTTACACTGTTTCTTCCATGAAAAACTAGACTCAATAAATTTTAATTTTATATTTTATTAAACCTCTAACTCAATTTTCACTATTTTTTATGATTTTTAAAAATTAGACTACTGCTGCTGTCCAAAACTATGTTAGTCCAAATGTTGATTTCCAAGTTTATAACACCCTTATTTCCTTTCTCTACAATTTTCTTCAAATCATTTTCTCTTATTTCTCAACAGCAAGCAATTTTGGCTTTTCGTCGAATCCCGCTTTTTGTGTTTCGGGTACACACCTGGTATCATTTCTAATGCGTAAGCACTTCTAAGCCTCCAGAACCTCACTTGAGTAACCACGACTTTGCACAATCACAGCGTCAATTCAAAACCACCAGCCCCTTGGTTAACTCCTAAACACTAAAAAGGAACCCCCCTTTTAGAGATTAACCAAGAACGATTAACAATAGACAAAATCGTTACTTACCGAACACGTGTAACCAACGATGAACAACTGAACCAATTAGAAAAAAAAGAAAGAAACAGAAGGGGAAAAAATAATGGAAATTTTGGCGGCAACTAGATGAAAGAATCGACAGAGGAGAGAAAAAGAAGAAGAAGAAGAAGAAAACTTTAGAAAAATTTTGGGGAATTGGAGAAAAAACCAAAACTCTATTATTATTTTTTTGCAACAAAAAGATAATTAGATTATTTTCTGATAACCTCTCCCCAATTATCTCCTAAAATCATTCCCTATTAACCTACTAAAACACAACTTCTTAGCAGAATTGGAGGAAAAATATTGTCTCCACACCATCATAAAGAATTGAACACAAGACCTCCAACACTCTAACACTCCATTTAACCACTAGACCAGCAAGCCCGTTTTGATATAAATTTACCAACAATTAAATTTAAGCCATTTGCACAAGGTTAAGGCTTTATTTATAAAAATACCAAAATTTGCCCAAGTAAGGCTTAAACTTGGGACCTCTCACACACACCCAGAACACTAACCACTAAAGCAAATACAAACTTGTGTGTCACACATAATGAAATCAAAAATTAAAATTTTGGGGCGTTACAGGATGTGTTTGTGATTATTTTGAGAAACAAGCTGATGGTATACTAAAAATTCCATCAGTTTGTGATATTTTGATGTTTTAGGTTTAAATCTTAGCTGTTGCATTTTTTTTATTCGAAAATTATTTTTATTATTTTTATATTAATATATGAAGATATAGAAATATCTTATAATAGTATATATTAATTGTTTAAAATATGGATTTTAATAAATTCCATAAGCGAGTAAATATCGAGTTAAATCATAACACCGATTCGATTCTGAGACTTAAATAAGGATATAGATGCTTTTAATTTTAGTATTAAGAAACAACAAAAAGAAAAAAAGGAGGAGGAGGAGGAGGATATTTTGCATTTGAGTAAATTATACCACCTATTATGAGATCTCTATAAATTTGTAAGAGTTATAGTTTGTATGTAATTTTAATTTTTAAAATATAGGTTCATATTAAATTTTAGAATTAATTTATATTAATTTTTTAAAAATTATTTAAAACTTATATTTTGGATTGTGTTTTCTTCTATTGCCCAACCCTATCATACTTTTCCCTTCTACTTTGAAATAAAATTCTTCTTGAAGAGAAGAAAGGGTTGTGTTTGGTTGTGGTTTTCTCTTTGTTTGCTAGTGTTCATCTCCTTAACCCAAGTAATATCTTTCTACTTTATTTTGGTGTTTGTGTGAGACCATGTGATCTTTGTTTCCTTGGATATTTTTTCCCCTTTCTGATTATTGTATTTTTTTATTGGAACTTGTAATGCTCCAAAAATTGTTATGCTATAAAAGTAACAATAAATATAGGTCGTGCATAATGGATTCTTCAATAAATAAAATAAGAAATATAATTGATAAAAGAGAAGGTTGAAAGATGTCAAAGGAGGTTGAATTAAAAAGTATGTTGTAATATATTAATTTAAGATAGTGACTAAATTGTGAAAATGTAAAAAGTTTTGGGACCTAAATATAATTATTCAAAATTTGATGGGTTAAAATGTACATGTGAGAAATTTGAAAGACCAAAAATGTAAATAACCCAAAAGTTCTTGTGACGCGAAATTGGTAACAAGGACGAAATTGAATAAGTGGAGAAATATAAGAAACTAAATCACAAATTTACTAAAAGTGAACGGCGATTCAAGGATGGAATTGTAGAGAATTGTCAAGGGGAAAAAGGTCATTTCTTAATCAAGATAATTATCATGTTAATAATTAAGGATAAATAGTGTTAGAAAATAATTGGTTGGATTATTTTAATATTAAATTATTTTAGATTATTTTACTAATTAAATAATTACATATTTTAGATAGAAAGTGGTAGAGATTTCTTTCATCTATCACCATATTCATGCCACCACCATTCATGTAACCTTCCAAACCCTGCCTAGATGTTAGAGCTAGATTGAGAAGGTTACATTAGCCACCAAATAGCTAAGCTAACTTACATTACTTTTGAATACCTTAAATAAACTCATTTTAAAGAAAAACCATTGTTGTACTTTGAGTTAGTTTAAAAACATGAATTTTTTAGATCATCTGTACTTAAGATTCATTTTATTGTTGATAGTTTTGTTTTAGAAAAATCATTTGCTTGTCGCTCTTCTTTGTAAAAACTCGATGTTAAACTAATGTAGCGGAAAAACTATTTTTCAAGTCAATTTGGAAACCTAGTTGCTTTATCGATTTGTTTTTCAAAAATAGTTCCTTTGTAATGCAGCAAAAATTAGGGAACAATGTCAAATTTTACTTAAGACCGATATCCTGCATTTTTTGGTTATTGTGCTTAAATAATTCATGCATGCAAAAATCCCCAAATGAAAAATTATCAAGCCACAAACCAAAAATAATTAAATTTACAAGCCAAAACCAGTAGAGACTTATTAATATTACTTATTAAAAATAGTCCGAGGTCCAAGGTGATTCTCTATATGTCGAGTCCGGTCCTAGTTTTGAGGTTTACCTGAAAAGTTAAACACTATGGAGGCGAGCTTATGAAAGCTCAGTGTGAGTCGAACAGTTATTTAAATGGACATAAATATCAAATACAGTCAAACATGTTAGCATTAACAGAAGAAAACATAACCACCTTTAAAGTTTCATATTATTTCATAGCCATTATCAATATCGATGTTAATCGGTGTATGAGCATGGGCCATCATTCATTCGAGTAAGAATGATTATTTTCCACACCATTCAATACAACACAATACAATACGTATCATAAATCAATAACATTTGAATATGTTGTGAGCATGATGCAATGCAAAAAAGGTTCCTACCCAAACCATCCACTACACACCACAAATTCCCCAGAACCTATCTGCCAAACTCCAACATATGCGAGCAAAGCTTGATCTGGTAGATACCACCATATAACTTAGAATGTAGAGAATTTTCCGTATAACATATAATGCGATAAAATCACCAATCCCCTCGGTACTACAAGTGCAGTGCACTGTCTATGTATAAATGCAGACTTAAATGCCACCAGAACTCCACGGAACTTCTCAGTCATCCACATAATCCCAGTCCATGTACATGAAATATGTCATACTATCTCATACATAGCCGTAAATCAATACTTTCACATTTAATTGACATTTTCAACATATGCCCTTAATTATCAAATACTTTCAGTGAATGGAAATAATATTCCAACTTTCAATTTACCTATAAAATGGTATCATTTAACAAATCACAATGTCATGTTCATTTACAACTTTTCTTTGTGTGCATGTATAACAGTCTTTCGAACATATTATAACAAATCACTTGTACGAATATATTATGCATAAGCTTTATTTTCATTCATAAACATACTATACATAAAACCAATCATACATCAAATTAACCAAACTTTCATGACAATGTCAATCATTCAGTCAAACTAGCAACATTGCTACCATGCCAAACAGTTAGGGCTCGAAACATACCTGATTTAGCTACTTACAAATTAATTACTTAGCTAATTAAGCCAAGCCCAATCAGCAAGCTAAATCACCAGTTAAATCATAATAATTATCATTACTAATAAAATTATTGAGTTTAGGACCCGCAACTTATTTTAAGCTCTTTTGCAACACACTAGTGAATCTTGCGGCTCCTCTAATAAACTTTAAAATGGACCTAAATTAAATTAGGTTAGTATATAAATCAATTAATACACCTCTTAAACATCCCCTAAACACCCACCTATGGGTTCAATCCAGTCGTCACAATTACAACTATTTTTCGAATCCAAACTAGTTAGATTTCTTACATTGTTTTGATGCAAACATATTCGCGAACGATCTTCGGCTTTATTGTTGATTTGGAGGGTCCAAGTCAGCACTTAACACATTTAAAAACTAGAAAATCATTAGCTAATCTTGATTAAAATCCTTCATTTAATCAATCCATAACCTTTTCCCAAAATCTATGTCGAAACAACAAACTAGTTTATGATTACCTACAATTACGTTTAACAAATTGTTAAATCTAAATTGTTGATTGATCAAGAATGATTTTTCCTAATTAACATGTGATTAAAAGCTGATTAGGAGGACTTAAAGAACCCAAAATCATGCAAGAAAAATATGGGAATGAATTTGTAACACCCCTAACCAGTATCCGTCACTGGAACAGGGTTACACAGCATTACCTGAGTTCACATAACATTTACAGATAATTCATGTCATGTACTAATCATTTTTTGAGATTATTAATAACATCCCTTAAATGGACCTTCGGGGCCCAATATGAGTATTAGAATCGAGTCGAAACTTAATCGAAAACTCTATAAATTTTTCACGAAATTTCAAAAATTTTCCTAGGTGCAGGGCTCACACGCCCGTGTGGTCTAGAGACACGCCCGTGTGACCCTAATACACACCCGTGCTGCAGGCTGTGCTCGACCCCGTGTAACTCTCTAACTTGTGTCACATGGCCAGTCACATGACCGTGTAGTAGGCTATGTGGTCAATTTAAATTTCAAAAATTAGGTGCAAGGTTTACACGGCCAAGACACACACCCGTGCTCTAGGATGTGTAGCACACACAGCATGGACACACGCCCGTGTTTCTACCCGTGTGCTCAATTCTGAGCATTCTGTTTCTCGAATTTATGTTACAGGGGAAACACAACCTAACCACATGCCCATGTACCAGGTTGTGTCTCACACACGGTCTAGACACACGCCCGTGTGTCTACTTGTGTGGACAAAATAAAGCCATTTCTGGTTTCATTTCTCACCCAAAATTTTACCAACAACCTGCACCAAACTTACATCCAAATACAACCAATCCAAGCATTGAATTCATGCAAATTTTATCATCTAATATGATATGACATTGTATACAGACATGTTTAAAATCTTACCTTGGTTTACCATAAACATAAAACATCATTTGATCATTCCTATCAAACACATAAGTGTTTATCATAACATTATACTTTATAAATACCAAAATATACCATTACTAGCCATTCCAATGGCTAGATTTCAAATAACATATTTAAGCCATCTATGGCCAAGTTAGCCTATACATGCCATTATACCAAAATAAGTTTACTATTTATACCAAAATAAGCTTGTGGATAGTGTGATGATGCTCTAACCAATCACCAACCTTCACGAGCTACCGAGCACTAAAAAACAAAGAAAATAAAACCTAGTAAGCATTAAATGCTTAGTAAGTTTGTAAAATAGGAATTAAACTTACCAATCTCATTTATTAAATCTATACATACAATAACATATTTTCCATCAACTTGGCAAAATTTCCTAAACACATGCATTCAATCAAACATGTTAGTCACATAATTCTCAACTACATCAAGTAAACATAGATGAGCTCATCATACTATATTCTTTCAAAACATTTTTCATTTCATCTCATAACTCTCTTATCATGTCAAGTATTTTATCCATTGAATCATTGAAATTTCGATGGATACTCAGGTAGTACACTCAAGGTGTACAATTCAATAACCCGTCAATTTATATTCAGGAGTACCCATTAGGCTACTTAATCAAAAAGCACACTCTCAAGCTACATATCATATATCAGGACTACCAGTCATGGCTAATCCTTTCTGTAACATGTGCTTAGAAGAGCTCAATTAGGATTACCAGTCTAGGCTAAATCCTAATTATAACATATGCTCGAGAGGACTTATATCGAGATTACCTGTCCGGGCTAAACCCTATCTGTAATGAGGTCAATAGGATTACTCATTCCAGCTAAATCTCGTCAACAAGAAATGCAGGACCTCATTCAACAAGGAAATTACATTTATCCATTAAAATTCAATATTCAAACGAAACTTAACCCTTTTTAACCATTTCAAACATGTCTTCATTTCTTTATTATAACATTCAAACTAATTCACATAAATATAAAACACATTCCATGCAAACAAAACATTCAATTTAACATATTTACAAGCTCAATTAAGTTACACGAACTTACCTCGACACTTGTTCGCGTATATAAATCTAGTAATCTAAAACTTTTTCTTTTCCTCGATCTAGCCTTAAATTTGTGTTATCTAAATCAATATAAATGAATTTAATGTGTTATCTGAATCTATATAAATGAATTTAATCATCAATTTATCACATTTCATATTTATTTAGACTCAATTTACATCCTAGGCAAAATTACTATTTTGCCCCTAAACTTTCCATAAATTTCAATTTCGTCCCTAGGCTCAGAAAATGAAATTCATGTAAATTAATCCCTATTCCAAGCCTAAGAAAAATTTCAATATACAATTTATAGCACATATATTCTATAAATGTAACATCTTGATTTTGGGCTTAGTCAGAACAGTGGTTTCGGGACCACAAATCCGATGAGGAAAATTTCATTTTTATTATATTTTTATGGTCTACGATTTCACGAAACGATTTTGTGAAAATTTCGTTTGAAAATTTTGACGTTTGGGCACTCATTTTAGTAAAAAGGACTAAATTGTAAAAAATGCAAAAGTTGAGTTCTACATGTTAAAGGTATCAAATTGTTATGAAATTTTAAATGGGAGGTCCTTAAATGATAATTAAACCATTTTATAACTTGTTGGACAAAAATGGCCTTGATTGGGTAAAATTTGAAAGAATAGTAAAAAGGGCATTTTGGTTATTTAGGGGTAAAATAAATTAAAAGACAAATTTTAAACTCCAAATGTGTCTCTTTCTTCTTCCTACAGAAGAATGTACCAAGAGCAGCCATGTTTAGGGTTTGGCCAAGCTTCCAAGCTTAATAGTAAGTGATTCCGAGCTCCGTTTTTAATGTTCTATGTATTTGTAACACGATCTACTCAATTCTACCATTATTTTGATCTAGGATTTATGTTTAAAAATTTACCCATGAATGATTTGCATGTATTTTGATGTTTAATGGTAGAATATGAAGCTTGAAATTGTGTTAAAAAACTTTTGCTAAGCGATTTTACGTGAAAACGAGTAAAACAGTATAATCGGTAAAAATACCTAATGTTCATAAATACATGTTAGAGTGAGAATTGTATGTTTCTATAGAAGGGAAAAATGATAAGAATGTCATAAAACATAAGAGAATAGGGTGAATTTTAATTTACGAGATTTGGGGCAAAAGTGTAAATATGTGAAAGTTTAGGGGCAAAATTATAATTTTTCCAAAATCTGATTTTGGGTTGATTTGAATAATATGAGTCCTAATTAGGCTATATTTGAAATGATAGAGAAAGAAAAATTGAAATTCGGGCTAAAATCGACAAAATACCAAGTTGTGGACAAAATGGTAAAAATGACCATTTTCGCATACGAGGTAAGTTCATATGATTTTAATAATGCAATGTGTATTTTAATGTTAATGTTATGATATTATATGAATTGTAAGTATACATATATGTGAATAATTTGATATTATGTAAATGATGTAACATTACTATATGTTGTTGATGTCTTTATAATGGTATGATGATTATTATTTACGAATTGTTGCATGCTATGATTATTATTGAATTATTATACAAATTATGTGGAATACTTAAAAAATAAGAGTTGCCACCAGAGTATCGATATTGACATCACGAGAAAGATGGCAAAGGCGTATGATCGAGGAAAAAGCCCGTTTGAACCTTAGGAATAGGTTAGGATACAAGTGACATGTCACTAGGAAATTGAAATCCAAACTCGTTGAGTTGTGGTCCGAGTTCTTGAGAATTATGAGGCATCCGAACTCGGTGAGTTGCGTTTTGAGTTCACTTATAGATGCAAGCATCGGAACTCGTTGAGTTGTGTTCCGAGTTCATTATGGATGCGAACACCCGAGCTCGTTGAGTTGTGTTCTGAGTTAATTATGGGTGAGATTATGGTAGCTTTGCTACATAAATCGTAGGCTATTGAGTTTGTCTAGCTGCGGTCTTTCGTGTATCCGATTATATTCCGAGTGTTCAACGGGTAATTTGACGGAGTATTCGATAATGGTCCCAATGAGACAAGCCATTGGTGAGTATGTTCTTAAGTTAAATTACAAGTTGTACAGGTATGTACACCAAACTTATGTGTGATGCCTTGATATATGAAGTATATAGTTTTGGTGAATACTATGAAAATGACATGATGAGGAATAAGCCTTGATACTTGATGACATTGAGATTATGGATCTATGCCTATGAAGCATAATTATGTGTTCTTTCCATGATGGATGAAATGATATTGTATGGATTTAGTGAATAATAGTTGTGATTGAGTAAATTTAGCCTTGGCAGTTTTGGGTTACTGTAGTGATGTAACTTTGGAAATTCACCATAAATTTTACAAATTGAGTTATGGGCTGAATAAAATATGAGATTAAATATCAACGAGTCTAGTTTCACATAGATGAAACAGTACATGCAATTGAATTTTACGTTATGAGATATTTAAATTGTTGTGATACAGAGTCTGAATGACTTCAAGATCCACTATTCCTATTTGATAAATTCACTAAAAATTATGAAAAAATAATTAGGAGTTATAATTTACATGTATATATTCTTTATTGAGTCTATTTTTAATAAAAATAAACTGTATATCTCTTTGAATTCTTTAAAGTGATAAAATTGATTCGTAGTTAACAGAGGTCAGAGTAGCCAAACACTGAAACAGGGGAAACTTTAATGAATAAACTGTACTAATTGGCTAAGTAAAAAATTCTGAAAATTTTATTGGAGAAAGGTATATGAGCCAAGTTTCGAGGAAAATTAACGGAACTTAATTTGAAGTTTCGTAGATCCAGATATAAATAATTTAGTAACTGTAACTCGATAAAATAGTTTAATCTGAACATGTGTAATTGTACAATTATAGTGTCTTATCTTGAAAAGCATGTTAGTAATTGCTTATTAATTTCATATGGACTTACTAAGCGTAAAGCTTACCCCTCCTCTCCATTTCTTTAGTATTGGCAGGTCGGCTCGGGGTTAGATATCATCGGAGGCAGAATCACACTATCAAGCTATCACTTTTGGGAGAATTAATTCAAATATTAGAAATATCAAGTGAGTGGCATGTATAGCAAGCTAGTTTTATGAAATGTATTATTATTATGATTTGGCCTAACTTATTGATCTACGTTGAGTTATCGTATATGGCCATGGCCATGGGATGTGGCCCATTTTCACTATGGTTTGTAAGCTTAATTAATCATGTCATGTTTTCTGGTGTGATGAGGTTGATAGTCATGGATGTTGGTTAAAGTGAAATATGTTTAAAATGAAAGACTTGTTGTTGCGTGAAATTTTCTAGGTTTTCGTAAGTTCTCGGTTTAGTCCCAAAACCGTTCCAAAGTATGTTTTGGGCTTCGTAGACCCAAATAAGGGACGTTATGAGTGTGTCTGAACAGTTTTGAATTAAATGAAATTTTAGGGCCGGTTTTCATTTGTGTGCATGTTTAAGTCCGGTAATGCCTCGTATCCGGCCCCAGCGTCAGACACGAGTAGGGGGTGTTACAATAAATTTCAGAATTTTTCTTCAACTTTCAAAACTTTACAAATTTGTTCCTAAATCATGTTTTTATCAAAAATCACTTTGTAAAAGTTGTTTATCTGTCAACAATCTTTCATTTTCTACCATAAATTTCTAATGTTTAACATATTCATTTATGACATAATTTATATACTTTGATATCTTTTCAAATTAATCCTCCAAATAGATAGATTAAATTATTTCGATTTCAAAAATATCAAAATTACTAAAAACGGGACAAGAAAACTTACCCAATTAAGCTAAAAAGTATTGTTTTCTCTTTCCTAGGGTTTCCATGTATCTTGGGGAAGAAGTTATGTAACAACCCATTTTTGAGTCAAATTGGAATAATGGTTTCGGGACCACAAATTCGAAGTCAAAATATTTATTTTATTATTTTAATAAGGTTTACAGCATGATAGATTAATTACGTGAAAGTTTCGTAAGGAAATTTTGTAACGCCCCAAATCTTAGCTGATTAAATTTGTATGTTATGTTGCATATTTGCTTGCTTGCTGTAACGGTTAAGTGCCCTGAGATGTGTGGGAAGTCCTGAGTTCAAACCTTGACTTTAGCAAAAAATTTGTTTTAATTGAATAAAACCTTTGCTTCTAGATAGTGGGTTCTTAAATAATTGTGGGGTTATCAAGTCACAAAAAGTCTGCTGGTTCAGGGGATAGTGGCGTGTTACTGCTACTAAGAGACTTGGGTTCGAGTCCTGCTGCACGCTAGGGGTGTTTTATTATACTAGTTGCCGTGTGAGAGGTTGTATGTTAGTGGAACTCTGATGCTTGGTCGGTTGAAGTGTTTGAAGGGTGTAAGGGTTTGTGTAGCCGAAATTTAGGAGGAAAAATAGGGGGATTTGAATGGTGATTGGTTGAGGATGTGGTAGAGAGATTTTAAGAGGAAATCAATGGGATATGGAGTGGGGGAGTGTTTGTCCTGAATGGGGACTCTAGGCACTCAAAGGAATTTGGCTTAGAGTGCAGTAGGGTTCTTTTTCTCCATTTCGGTTGTTACCAAGTGTTTTCTTTGGCTTCTTTGCACTTTCAGGTTAGCAGGCTGACTTTTGGTTGGGGTCTTTCGGGTATTTTTGTTTTTGCATTTTGGTGCAACTCCCTTTTGGTCAATGGCTTTGTTAGCCGACTCCTTTTTCTATTCTTTCTTCCTGTCTCTTTCACAATTTGCACTTTTCAGTTGGGGCCGATTCTTTTCTATTCTCCCCTCTATTGAGCTTTGGTCGATTTCTTCATCATTTCCTTTCATCACTTTCAGTTTTGATTCTACCTTATCCTTCCCACAATTGATTGTAGTCCTTGGACCGAATACCTTGTCTCCTCTCCTCTTCTGTCTCTTTTCTGCTCTCTTTGGATCCCCTCCCTTTTTCACTGGTGTGTGGCTGAATATTGTTTGATAAGTCCCTGTTTTGTCTCTACTCTTTCAGCTTTTCTCCCTTTTTCTCTGAATGCCGATTCTCATCTTTTTCTCTCTTTGTCATGGTGTTCTTTCAGGTTTTGGTACTTTTCGAAGAGGGAAGGAGTTCACTAGTGTTGTAGAAATGATCAGAACCTTTCTCTCGTCGCTCGATCGAAGGTAACGCTATTCGTTGGTATTGTGTTGAGCTGAGGTATTTGGGCTTGGATCCTTTGGTTTTGGCCAAATGTTTCATTCCCATATGTTTGCGTTTGCATTTTCTATAGGTTGGTATGCATTGATTCAACCCTTGTGTATAAGCAAACATGAGTAATAAATTCACTTATTATGTAGATAACCATCAAGGAGTTTGGTATCATTCTTCGTCAACATTTTAAGCGGGTTAAAACCACACTCATTCAATCAAGGCAAGTATCAATATGATTTAGAGATGAGTGTTAAAAGAGGGTGTTTAACCTTGTGGATTAAAAAACTAACGAGTGTCTTGATTGAATATAGGGTTGGTGCTCGTGGGTTTCTGTGCCTTACTGCAACAAGGTGTGTAAACACTGCCCAAACTATAGATCGGCAAAGAGTCAAAAAATGTAATCTTTGATGCCACATGGGTGTGCGCTCGCTTGTGTGGTAACCCGAATGCATAGACTTGGGTGTTTGATCGTAGAGGCCACTATGAGCAATTTTATGGGCTTAGGTCATTTTGGGCCACGTTTGGCTGAAATGGGTCGTGTGGGCCTCACGGGCTCATGGACCCCACAGGGGTGAACCACACGAACGTGTGGAGATTATTGGGTCAGGCTGTGTAGTTTACATGGCCAAGGCCACTTTTGGGTTTTATGGGCCACACGGGCATGTGGGCCTACATGGGCCATGTTATGGGGCTTGGGCCCATTTTCACTGTTTGACCGGTAAGGTTGCACGGTTTGTCTGAGATGACTTTGGACCTACTGTTGGGTTGGTAAGTATACTTAGACCCGATATTGATGAAATGACTGTTATACCCCTATGTGGTAAAATGACTAATATCCCCCTTTGATATGTATAACTATAATCGAGCATGACACTTTTGCATATATGTATGATGTTATGACATGAAAAATTGCATGAAGGTGGGTTTAATATATTTGGAGGAAGTGTACTATACTGGCAGCTCTACTGCAAATACTTCTTAGTGCCGCAACCGATGATATATACTTTAGAGTGTAGGGATGGGTGGATCGATTTTATCCCCACATAGAGTGTAGGGCTGGACGGAGTGGAGTGTAGAGGATGGATGGGTAGGATTTCTGATTGCATTTACATATCTTTATCTTGAAATGGGCTAAGGCCCATACTTGATGTCGACATCAGAATGGGCTGAGGCCCTAACTGTTACTAGACTGTTACTAAAACGGGTTTAGGCCTAGACTGTATTTGCCTACTGTATGACTAATTGTTGTTAAGGGATTACACATTGAGTTTTCATAAACTCACCCTTCTACTTTTCTGTACAGGTAATCTTTAGGCAGATCAATGCTTCGAGTGACTATATGGTAGCCACACAATTGCTTTTGCTTCCATTTTAAACTTTTAGTTTATAAGTAATTTAATCTGGGTTTTTTTTTTGTAATAAGGCCTATTTGAGTTTTTAATTTTTATTTGGGATTTATATGCTTTGAATCATATCTGCTAGTAATAGGCTGCAGTTTTTCAATAAGTTAAATGCATTTCAAAACACCGCGCTAGTGCAATACATTTTGAAAAGCTTCTGCAACAAACATTGTTTTTAAAGTGCAATATTAATCTAATATGATTTACACTTTGCTAAATCAATGTGAGTTTTAACAATGAACTAGATATTCAAAATTTTAGTAAAAGCTCACAACAAGGTTTTAGTATAGAATGGATTTTTTCAACAAAACTATGTTTATCGAAAAACACTTTAATGTGACATCGCAGATTCAGCCATAACGTCTAGGCCGGGATTAGGATGTTACATTTAGTGGTATCAGAGCCAGGTTGCAGGACTCGACTGTAGATTTGGGTTTCTTTAAAACTTAAAATTTTGAAAAAAAATTGATTCAAATGATTTGAAATACTTGGAAATGTTTTACTGAATATGTGGTATACCGAGTCTCCGGCGCCGATCCTGTAAGTTCTCAGAAACTACTGTTTGATTAAATTGAAATATTGAGACTACTATAGGTCGTAGACTGTACTGAAATATTCTGTTGAGGGTAAACTAAAACTATAGTGAAACTACGATATGCGAAAACAAAACTCTAAACAACTGATACTATTTTCATAAAATATCTGTTAATAAACACTGGAACTAAAAATTGATACATAAAATTGTTAGAATAGATAAAAAGAAAATAGGTAATGAGCACCAGAGGTACTCGTGGAAGGGGTACAAGAGGCCGCGGTGGAGGCCGTGGGGTGCTCGGGCTGGGTTTTCGGCATCGGGCCATATGCCTAACGATGAAGCTAGGAAGGCACCGACTTTAGCTGTGACTGATATTGGGTCACACGATCGTGCAGCTAGGGACGATGCACTATCCCAAACTATGTTATGAATTTTAGAAGGGGTCGCTAGGCCTAATACTAGTACTGTAGGCCGTGGGTAGGTGACGGAACGACTCAGGTCTAATAGGGCTGAGATTTTTAGGGGTATCACTAGAGTTGCCCCTAATGTGGCTGGATATTAGATTGGGACCACAGAGAGGATCATAGATGACCTTGACTGCACCCCAGAGCAGAAACTAAAAGGTACAATGTCACTGTTGCGAGATGAAGCCTATCAGTCGTTGCTTACAGTTCAAGAGGGTACTCAGCCCATCTGGTTGACCTGGGAATTTTTCAAGACTGCATTTTAAGGGAAATATATGTGTGCTAGTTATGTGGATGCCCGGAGGAAAGAGTTCCTGAAATTGACTCAAGGGGATAAATCAGTAGCTGAATATGAGTCTGAATTTCTGCGATTAAGCTACTATGTGCTTGGGATGGTGGCAACTGAATATGAGCACTGTGTTCGTTTCGAGGACGGCCTTAGGGATAGTTGAAGGATTATGATAGCTCCACAGAGGGAGTGAGACTTTGCTGCTTTAGTGGATAAGGAAAAGATCATTAAGGATGTGAAGCGCGCTAAGTGCCAAAACCGTGAAAAGGAAAAGGGTAGGAACAAGAGGGATTTGGAGCCCTCAAACTCATTTTAGAGACCTAAGAAAAAGGCCAAAGTTGATGGGCCAGTCAGAGTTGGGCCCCATGTTACTGCTATTGGATTGCAGCCCTGTGCGGATTATAGGAGAGGCCATCAGGGCGAGTGCTGAAAAAGGATTGAGGCATGTTTGAGGTGCGGATCTATAGAGCACTGACTCAGAGATTATCCACAGAGGCCCAATCAGATACAAGCTACTGGTATGGGTACTGCTCAGTCGTCGAGAGGTGTTCAGCAGCCATCGAGAGGCCATGGTCAGGCCAAAGGTGGAAATGGTTTGGGCCGTAGTTGTGGAACACCGGGCAGAGGTGCTAGTCATACTGATACGAGGCAGCCGGCACTGGTTTATGCTGTACGTCGCCGAGAGGATAGAGATGCCCCAGATGTTATTACGAGTATGTTCTTTATCCATAATGTACTTTATACTACATTGATTGATTTGTGTCTACACAATCTTATATAGCATGCACTGTGTCTGAGACTTTGGGTGTAACGGTTGAAAACACTGCGAGTGAGGCTACGGTGTTGAGTCCATTAGGGCAGTCTGTAAGGGTGAATAAATTGTTTAAGGATATACCTTTGGAGGTCCAAGGAATGATCTTTTTGGCAGATTTAATGGAACTCCCTTTTGGGGAATTCGACTTAGTACTGGGCATGGATTAGCTAGTTAAGCACCAAGTGAAGTTGGATTGTGTTGCTAAATGGGTGGCACTGAAAACTGTGAAGGGTGATAAGGTAGTGGTAATCGGGGAAAGCAAGAATTATTTGTCAAATGTGATTTCTGCACTTAGGACCAAGAAATTGGTTCGTAAGGGTTGTGAGGGGTATCTAGCCTACATTGGTGTTACTGATTCTTGGGTCTCTTCTGCTAAAGATATCAGAACGGTTAAGGATTTTTTGGATGTTTTTCCTGATGAACTACCTGTATTACCTCCAAATCGTAAAGTGGAATTTCGAATTGAGCTCCTGCCTGGTACAGCTCTGGTATCCATTGCCCCTTATCGAATAGCACCAAAGGAGCTTGTGGAGCTTAAAACTCAAATTTAAGAGTTACTGGATCGAGGGTTCATCTGCCCTAGTGTGTCTCCGTAAGGAGCACCGATCTTATTTGTGAAAAAGAAGGATGGAACCATGCGTCTGTGCATCGATTATCGACAACTGAATAAATTGACCATTAAGAATAAGTATCCCCTACCAAGGATAGACGATCTATTCGACCAGTTCCGAAGAGCTTCAGTCTTCTCTAAAATTGATCTCCAATCAGGGTACCATCAACTAAGAGTTAAGGAGATTGATGTTTACAAGACAACATTTAGGACTCGTTGTGGTCATTAGAAGTTCTTAGTGATGCCGTTTGGATTGACGAATGCACCAGCAGCTTTTATGGATCTGATAAACCGAGTGTTCTAGCCCTATCTGGCCGGTTCGTAGTGGTTTTTATAGATAACATTTTGGTGTATTCGAGAGCTGAAGATGAGCATGATGCACATCTCTAAGTGGTTCTGCAAATTCTGAGGGAGAAATAACTGTACGCTAAATTCAGCAAGTGTGGATTCTAGCTATAAGAGGTAACTTTTTTGGGTCATGTTATATCTACTGAGGGGATTAAGGTTGATCCTTAAAACATTGAAGCTGTTCTAGACTGGAAGCAGCCTAAGTCGGTATCTGAGATTCAAAGTTTTTTGGGTCTGACAGGGTATTATATACGTTTTATGGAGGGGTTTTCATTGATTGCTGCACTTTTGACTAAATTATTGTGTAAGGGTGTACCGTTTAACTAGACCGATGCTCAGCAAGAGAGTTTTGAAAAGCTTAGGAAAGTTCTGAGTGAGTCCCTTGTCTTAATACAGCTAGAATCTGGGAAAGAATTAACTTTCTACAGCGATGTATCACATGTTGGCTTAGGATGTGTGTTGATGCAATAGGGTAAAGTGGTGGCTTATCTATCTCATCAGCTTAAGACTCATGAGGCGAATTATCCGACGCACGACTTTGAGTTAGCCACAGTGGTTCTTGCAGTGAAGATTTGGAGGCACTACCTGTACGGTGAGAAGTGTATCATTTACACGGAGCACAAGAGCCTCAAGTATCTCTTCACTCAGAAGGAGCTAAACCTTAGACAATGTAGATGGATAGAGCTACTTAAAGATTATGACTGTTCAATTGAATACCATCTTGGTAAGGCTAATGTGGTAGCAGACGCACTGAGCCATAGGGCTGTGACTGATCTAAGGGTGATGTTTGCTCCTCTCAGCTTATTCGATGATGGTAGTCTGTTGGCTGAACTTCAGGTTAAACTAACGTGGTTTGAACAGATTAAGGTTAAACAGTTGGAGGATAAGTCACTAAGTCTTTATTTCTGACAGATTGAGAATGGTGGCACATCAGATTTTGACTGAATAGCGAAGGGGTACTTTGTTTCCGTGGGAGAGTTTGTGTACCGAAGGATATTGATCTGAGGCAGTCGATACTGCAAGAGGCGCATAGTAGTCCTTATGTTATGCATCCTAATGAGAATAAGATGTACCGAGACCTTCATGAGTTGTATTGGTGGAAAATTCCTAAGCGTGAAGTTACAGAGCTTGTGAGTAAATGTCTGACTTGCTAGGAGGTTAAGGCTGAACATCAGTTACTTTCAGGATTACTTCAGCCAGTTAAGATTCCACTTTGGAAGGGGGAGAGGGTAACTATGGATTTCGTTAGTAGGCTGCCCCTAACACCTACTAATAAGGATTTGGTATAGGTCATCGTGGATCGATTGACAAAATTTGCCCATTTCATACCAGTTCGTACTAATTACTAGAGGACATGTTAAGGAGTTGTGTGATTGACTTCCGAGGCAGTTGAGAGGACTATTTGTCGCTAGTAGAGTTTATGTATAACAATAGCTACCAATTTAGCATACGATGGCACCTTACGAGGTACATATAGTCGTAGGTGTCATACTCCATCGTGTTAGACTGAGTTGGGCGAGCGGCGTGTTCTGGGTCCTAAATTGATTTTTGGTACCGAGGATAAAGTTAGATTAATTCGGGATCGACTGAAGGCAACTTCAGACAAACAAAAGTCACATGCGGATCTGAAACGTAAGGAGATTGAATATTCTGTGGGGGACTTCATCTTTCTCAAGGTCTCACCGTGGAAAAAGGTATTGAGGTTTGGATGGAAGGGCAAGCTAAACCCTAGGTTCATTGGGCCTTACCACATACTGAAGTGTGGGACTGATTGCCTATCAACTTGAGTTACCTCTAGAGTTGGATCAGATTCACGATGTGTTCCATATCTCTGTGCTGAGGCATTACATCTCTGATCCACGCATGTTGTCTTGACTCAGGAGATTAAGGTTAGGCCAGACTTTACTTTTGATGAAGAGCCAATTCAGATTCTAAAACGTGATGTAAAAATGTTAAGGAAAAAGTCTATTCTATTGGTTAAGGTACTTTGGCGTAATCACAGTTCGGAGAAAGCTAGATGGGAACCCGAAGAGGCAATGCACAACAATATCCTCATCTGCTTTGACCAGGTAAATTTCGAGGCCAAAATTTTCTTTTATGGGGTAAAGTTGTAACGCCCCAAATCTTAGGTGATTAAATTTGTATGTTATGTTGAATATTTGATTATTTGCCATAATGGTTAAGTGCCCTAAGATGTGTGGAAAGTCCAAGGTTCAAACCTTGACTTTAGCAAAAATTTTGTTTTAATTGAATAAAACCTTTGCTTCTAGATAGTGGGTTCTTAAATAATTGTGGGATTATCAAGTCACAAAAAGTCTGCTGGTTCAGGGAATAGCGGCGTGTTATTGCTACTAAGAGACTTGAGTTTGAGTCCTGTTTTATTTTTCTAGTTACTGTGTGAGAGGTTGTATATCAGTGGAACTCTGATGTTTGGTCGATTGAAGTGTTTGAAGGGTGTAGTGGTTTGTGTAGTCAAAATTTAGAAGGAAAAATGAGGGATTTAGATGGTGATCGGTTGAGGATGTTGTGGAGAGATTTTAGGAGGAAATCAAGGGGATGTGGAGTGGGGGAGTGTTTGTACTGAATGAGGGCTCTAGGCACTCAAAGGAATTTGACTTAGAGTGTAGTAGGGTTCTTTTTCTCCATTTTGGTTGTTACCAAGTGTTTTCTTTGGCTTCTTTGCACTTTTAGGTTGGCAGGCTGACTTTTACTTGGGGTCTTTCGGGTATTCTTGTTAGCTGACTCCCTTTGCTATTCTTTCTTCCTGTCTCTTTCTCAATTTGCACTTTTTAGTTGGGGTCGATTCTTTTCTATTCTTCCCTCTCTTGAGCTTTGGTCGATTTCTTCACCATTTCCTCTCATCATTTTTGGTTTTGATTCTACCTTCTCTCTCTCATAATTGATTGTAGTCCTTGAATCGAATACCTTGTCTCCTCTCCTCTTCTATCTCTTCTCTGGTCTCTCTGAATCCCCTTCCCTTTTTATTGGTGTGTGGCTGAATATTGTTTGGTAAGTCCATGTTTTGTTTCTGCTCTTTTGGCTTTTCTCCTTCTCTCTGAATGCCGATTCTCATCTTTTTCTCTCTTGGTCATGCTGTTCTTTCGGGTTTTAGTACTTCTCAAGGAGGGAAGGAGTTCACTAGTGTTGCAGAAACGATTGGAACCTTTCTCTTGTCGTTCGATCGAAGGTAACGCTATTCGTTGATATTGTGTTGAACTGAGGTATTTTGGCTTGGATTCTTTGGTTTTGACCGAATGCTTCTTTCCCGTATGTTTGGATTTGCATTTTCTATGGGTTGGTATGCGTTGATTCAACCCTTGTGTGTAAGCAAACATGAGTAATAAAGTCGCTTATTATGCAGATAACCATCAGGGAGTTTGGTATCAACCTTCGTCAAAGTTTTAAGTAGGCTAAAACCACACTCTTTCAATCAAGGCAAGTATCAATATGATTTAGAGATGAGTGTTAAAAGAGGGTGTTTAACCTTGTGGATTAAAGGACTAACCTAGTGTCTTGATTGAATATAGGGTTGATGCTCGTGGGTTTCTACGCCTTGCCGTAACAAGGTTTGTAAACACTGCCCGAACTATAGATCAGTAAAAAGCCGAAAAATGTAATCTTTCATGCCACATGGGCGGCACTCACTTTTTTGGTAACCCGAATGCATAGACTTGGGCATTTGATCGTAGAGGCCACAATGAGTGATTTCATGGGCTTAGGCCGTTTTGGGCCACGTTTGGCTGAAATGGGCCGTGTGGGCCCCACATGGGTAAACCACATGGACATGTGGAGATTATTGGGCCAAGCTGTGTAGTTTAGACGGCCAAGGCCACTTTTGGACTTTGTGGGACACACGAGCGTGTGGGCCCACATAGGCCATGTTGTGGGGCTTGGGGCCATTTTCACTATTTGACCGTTAAGGTTGCACGGGTCACCCGAGATGACTGTGGACCTATTTTTGGGTCGTAAGTATATTTAGACCCTATACTGATGAAATGATTGTTATACACCTATGAGGTAAAAGGACTGATATGCCCCTTTGATATGTATGACTGTAATCGAGCATGACACATTTGCATACACGTATGATATTATGACATGACATATTGCATGGGGTGGGTTTAATATATTTGGAAGAAGTGTACTGTACTGGCAGCTCTGCTACGAATACTGCTTAGTGCCACAACCAGTGCTATATACTTTGGAGTGTAGGGATTGGTGGGTCGATTTTTTCCCCACATGGAGTGTAAGGCTGAATAGAGTGGAGTGTAGAGGATGGATGGGTAGGATTTTTTATTGCATTTCTGTAACTGTTACTGAAATGGGTTAAGGCCCACACTGATGTTGATACTGTAATGGGCTGAGGCCCTAACTGTTTCTGGACTATTACTGGAATGGGCTTAGGCCCAGACTGTATTTGCCTACTGTATGACCGACTGTTGTTAAGGGATTACACATTGAGTTTTCATAAACTCACCCTTTTGCTTTTCTGTGCAGGTGATCCTTAGATGGATCGATGCTGCGAGGAACTCGATGGTAGCCACACAACCACTTTTGCTTCCATTTTAAAATTTTAGTTTATAAGTAATTTAATCTAGGTATTTGTTTTGTAATAAGGTCTCTTTAAGTTTTTAATTTTGATTTGGGATTTATATACTTTGAATCAAATCTGCTAGTAGTAGGCCGCGATTTTTCAAAGAGTTAAATGCATTTCAAAACACCACGCTAGTGCAACACATTTTTAAAAGCTTCCGCAATGAACATTATTTTTAAAGTGCAAAATCAATCTAATTTGATTTGCATTTTGCTAAATCAACGTGAGTTTTAACAATGAACAAGATATTCAAAATTTCGTAAAAGTTCACAATGAGGTTTTAGTATAGAATGGATTTTTTCAATGGAAGTATGTTTATCGAAAAACACTTCAGTGTGACATCACAGATTCAGCCATAACGTCTAGGCCAGGTTTGGGGTGTTACAAATTTTACTGTTTGAACGCTTAATTCGGTAAAAAGGACTAAATTACGTAAAATGTAAAATGCATGTTCTATTAGTTAAAAGTGTCAAATAGCTTTTGGTTTTTAAATATGGTGGCCTTAAATGGTAATTAAACCATTTGATAATTGAGTGGACATTTTTGGACAAGGTTAGTTAATGTTTAAAGGTTATTATTAAGATTAATATAGTAAATTGATTAATAATAGAAAATGTAAAAGAATTAAAAGATGAATAAGGTATCATCTTTCTTATTTTTCAACATCCATGGCCGAATATACCATTAAAGAAGGAGAATAAGTTTCGGCAATTGCATGAGTAAATTAAAGTATGGTTTTAGCTCGATTTTTGATGATTTATATTTTTTGTAATCGTTGCTTCGTATTCTTGCTAACTCGTACCTTAGATTTTGAAAATTTTAAAGATCTATCATGTTACCATTGTTGAATGCTTGAGTAATTTGATAGTTGACGATGGATTTTGAATAATTGTTAGTTGATGATGGATTTTGAATAATTGTTGATGGTTAAACTAGTTTTGTAAAGTAATTTATGACAAAAATTTCAAAAAGGGATTAAATTGTGAAAATATAAAATGTGGTGGTTAAAAATGTGAATAAATAAAAGATATGGGCTACTAGGGACTCCATTAAAATTTGGCTAAGCTTGGGTTGTACTAAATTACATGAATTTGCAATTTTATGTTATAAGAACTAAATTATAAATATGTAAAAGTTTAGGGGTAAATGTGTAAATTTTTAAAAATATGAATTATGGGCTAAATTGAGTTATTGAGTACTAAATATACAGAATTTGATAATATATAGATCAAGATTAGTCGAGATTAGAATTAGATCGGGGAAAAAGAAAAGTGGACGAATAGCCTATAGTTGTTATTCAAGCAATACAAAGTAAGTTCGTATAATTGGAATTGAATTATTAAATACTTGAAATAATTGTAATGAATGTGTATAATTGGGTAGTTGATATATTTGGAATGTGAATTCCTTATCGATATAGTTTATTGGTTACCGAGCCCCGTTTGAACCGTATGAATTCATAGGATACAGGTGACATGACACTAGGGTTATCATTTTGGTTGAGATCCTGCATGTGTTGTTGACTCACCACAGCTCGTATGAGCTTACTGATATATCAACTCATAAGAGCAAACTGTTCTCAGTTCGTAGGAGCTTACTGATTCAGCTTGTCAGAGCTTACCATTTCAGCTCAATAGAGCTTACTGTTCATATCTCGAAAGAGCGGAAATGATAATGAATTGATAGACTACTAATTTATATATACTGTACATCACCCGAGTATCCCTTGAGATGCTAATAGGTTCAACGGGCATAAATTCTGTGTCATGGTAAAGTACTGTTTATATGAACTAATTATTGTTTATACGATTGAAAGTAAAATGTTACAAATGATGTACATGATGTATGAATTTGATTTGATACAATGTATTGAATATTTACATTGAGATAATGGATAATTCCATGTATTTAGGTGACTAACTTGTGATGAATGCTTATGTTTAGGTATTTGGTAATTAAATTGAATACACCTTAATTATTGCCTTGATTATGCATAAATGGTGAGTTTAATTCTAAATTATACGGGCTTACTAAGCTATAAAGATTACTCTGTTTCCTTTTTCCATGTTTTATAGAGGTTCGATAGCTCACTCATTTTAGACAAGTCGAAGATACACATCACACTATCCAATTGCCGATTCGTACTTTTGAACTTGTGGATATATATAAATATGGCATGTATAGGCTAGTTATAAAAGATGATAGTTATGATTACCTCAGATAGTTATTTTTGTACATGTTGTGGTATAAGTTAAAGCCATGAGATTTGGTTTAACTTGGTATAATTTTTGGTTGTATATAAGCATTCTAATATGGTATGTTTTGGCAAGTAGTAGATGGAATGAAAATTATGCAAATGATATCTTGTTGCATGGTAGGCATATGAATGAAAAATGCATAATATTAATTAGGTATTGAATACTATGTTGAATTAGTGTCATATGTGTATGAAATGTTATGGAATGGCTGCCTATTGGGTTATAAAATGTTGAAAGTTTATGCTTGTGAATGCAGGTAAAAATAGGGTGGCAAAATGGCTTTGCAAATAGCCTATTTTTGTCCACACGAGTAGAGACACGGGCGTGTGTCTCGGATTTGTGTGACACACGGTCATGTTACACGGCCGTGTGTCCCTTGGTGTTGAATTAAAATGAACTCAGTATGCTCCACACGGTCTCACACACGGTTGTGTGATTGGCTGTGTGGTACAAGTCAGTATACCCCCTATTTGGCACACGGCCTAGCACACTAGCGTGTGACTTGGCCGTGTTGTATAAGTTAGTATCCCCTACAGTTTTGGCACTGCCTAGAACACGACCTAGCACATGAGCGTGTGTGGCCACTTCGAAGGGCACACGGGCTAAACACACGGTCGTGTGGATGGCCGTGTGACCCAAGTCAGTATGTACCCCCTGTTTTCACACGACTGATGACACGGGCGTGTCTAGTGGCCGTGTGTCTGGCCATATAGACGTGTGTCCTCTTTTTTTAAGAAAATTTTCAAAGTTTCATGAATGTTTTATAAGTTATCAGTTTAGTCCCGAACTGCTCCTAAAGTATGTTTTGAGGCCTCGTAGGCTATTATAAGGGACAAATTGATTGTAATTGAATGATGATTGTATGATTTGATCGAATGTATGAGAAAAGTTTAGTTGTATGTGTTACAAATCTAGTAATGCTCCGTAACCCTATTCTAGCGTTGAATACAAGTGAGAGGTGTTACATTTATTGGTATCAGAGTTAACGGTTTAGTCGATTCTAGGACTACGTAGCGTATGTGAGTCTAGTTATACATGCCATATCTAAAACTGTGATATTGTGATGACTCTTAACATTTTCAAATGTGTTTTTATATAGTAATGGATCCCGAACGAGCTGTAGCAGATGACGTTGAGAGTAACGCGCCAGCTCCCGCTAAAGGGACAACGCCTTCTGAATCTAGACTCGTGTCTAGTAGTTACAGAGGTAAGGCTAAAGAAGACTTTTTTCAATTAATGAACGAGTGGTTCATACATTACATTCGTACAAACCCAGCTGTTCAGCAACCTCCACCCCCACCTATTCCCATACCAATAAAATTGTAACACCCCGAACCCGAGACCGTTGCCGGTGTCGGACACGAGGGGTTAACAAGCCAAAACCACTTATGGCACCGACCAATTTGACATTCCAGGCAAGCTGGAAAACTGCATTGCTGTCGTCTTAAAAAGCATATCTCGAGTTTCACAACTCGGAAACTGATTCTGTAAATTTTCCCTGAATTTAGACTCATATATCCATCCATGGATTTATTTCTAGAATTTTTGGTCGGGCCAATTGGTACAGTTTATTAGTTAAAGTCACCCATGTTACAGGGGTTGACTACACTGACCTTCGCACATTACAACTTGAATATCACTCTGTACAGGGTTTCAATACTGATGCCGTTTGTTTCTAATGAAACTAGACTCAAAAAGGAATCTGCACATATTAGGCATGACTTCTAATTCATTCTGGATAATTTATGGTAAATTTTCAAAGTCGCGACAGGGGACCCAGAAACCGTTCTGGCCCTGTCTCACGATAACTTTAATATCTCTTAACACGTAACTCCTATGACCATTTCGTTTCTTCCATATGAAAGTAGACTCATCAAGGTTCATTTACATAATTCTTTCACTATTTAATACCATCCCTACAATTTTTGGTGATTTTTCACATTCCCATCACTGCAGCTGGCAGCACCTGTTTTTAAGGTAGGTCTTACCTATTTTGTAGTCTCCATGAACCAACTAGTCTTGCCATACATAGGTTCACCTATGATCATTTTTAGCCATTCCAATGGCTGATCATGTGACCAACACTCCCATTTCCAATCCATAATCACATCATGAAACCATATATATATACAAATCACAAATGGTCTAAGTTCGGTACTTTACTTCTACGAGCCATTTTCGCATGGCCGTACACATGTACATCACAACACATTTGAACCAACAAGGGTAGTCCTATACATGCCATTTCAAAGTTCAACCAAAATTATACCAAAATGGAGGCTTTGATAGTGTGGATGACTTGACTTCAATGATCCCGTATCCGATCGCTAACGAACAAAATCTATAAAGCAGAGAGCCAAAGCAACAGGTAAGCATTTTTATGCTTAGTAAGTCTCAAGCAATAAAATCAGCTTTAACTAAAGCATTACATTCACATAGCCAAATGAATCATTTCATTAATACACATTCACATAATCATACTTACTTCACACTTCATCATTGTATACTTTCACAAGATATCAACCAATTCAATAGCTGAACATTCGTTAGTCGATTGAACGAATGTTACTCAAACATATCGACTTTTCCAATGCACATATAAACATACCTTATCCTTTGGGCTTTTCGAGCGTACTAATTAAATTTATTACAGCAACCAACGCTCACCTTCAGCCCAAGCTTCTTCGGAATACAACCGGATATAACCACATGCATGAATGCCTTCGGGTCTTAGCCCGGATAGAACGACTTGCACAAATGCCTTGGTATTAGCCGGATTTAACAACTTGCACGAATGCCTTGGTCTTAGCCGGATGTAGTCACTAGCACAATTGCCTTCGGTCTTAACCGGATATAATTACTAGCATAACTGTCTTGAGACTTAGCCCGGATATCATTCAATTGCTCATGCACACACATACATCAATAATCATTACACATCCATGTTTCATTTTCGTTACTAAGGCTCAAACACAAACATATCACTAGCATAATCGCCTCTGGACTTAGCCGGATATCATTCAAATACTCATACACACATAAATCAATAATCATTATACATCCATATTTCATTTCACATAATTCGAGTAGGGTCATTTCTTGAGGACTTACCTCGGATGTTGTCGAACGGCTTCAACGGCTATTCGATCACTTTTTCCTTCCCTTTATCGGATTTAGCTCCTTTTGCTCTTGAGCTTAACAAATACAAGTAGAAGTATTCAATATTTCTATCAATAATGTTTACTAGTAAATCACATTCGCATCTCATATCATCTCACTTTATTATAATTTATCATTCAACCTTTGAACCAAAACGCCATTATATGGCCACATATACATACATCCATATATTTAAGCTCAAGAATTTTAACATAACATCAAGTGCTCAAATTACTCATGTGGCCGATTACACATGGTCATAAATACACAAAATCAAAAATAATTTCAAGGTTTTCACACTATACATGTACTAGGCCGAATGTACATGCAAATTTCACAACATTCTTCAACAAATTTCTTCTTTAAACAAACATATTTATCACTTTCTTCATAATCAAAATATCATGTGCAAACATATATACACATATAGGTGCATGGCGAATCTCAAGGTGTTCATAACCCTCTAAAACACAAATTTTACCAATCAAGTAACAAGCATAAATCATGCTCATGAATGCATCATGGCGAATACATCACAATCATACCCCATTGAACTTTGGTCATGGTTAAACAAAGAACTCAATGTCTTACTCAAGATTGCTACAAAGAAATTTCAAGAGTAGTCAATCCATCATTGCATGCATCATTAGCAAGCTTCACATTTAGCATGCAATGGCTTTAACACAATATCAACCTTGGCCAAATACCATTTTTCATGGCATAGCAAGGATTTGAACCATGGCTAACATGCACATCAAGTTAGCAACCAAAACAAGCATGAATCTCATGACACAACCTCATACATACCTTAATCTTGATGCAAGTTTAGCCAAATCTCCTTCTAGATCTCTTCTAAACAAAGAAAATGAAGCAAAATCTCTTCTTCCTCTTAGGAATTTCGCCAAAGGAAGGAGGGAAAAGATGAACAATTTTTTGTTTTTCTTTCTTAGTCTTTGCTCAAAGAAAGGATGAATGACAACTTTTTTTTTTCTTTTCTCTCTAGCTACGGCACCATGGGGGCATCCATGCTCATTTTTTTCTTTTTTTTTCATTTTTAATTCTTTCTACATAATGCACTAACTAAACATGTTGGAAACATGTCCCCTTGCCCATAATCTAGACATGGTCAGCCACTCATCCAAAATAAATAGAGTATTTGACATGCAACTCCATTTATTTTGCTTCATTCTTTATTAACCTCTTAAAATTAGCTACATATTTTTAAATCCTTTCACATGAGTCCTTTTCTTTCAATTCACAATCAAATTAACTAAATCAAAGAATTCAAAATTCACACATGCATTTTCCCATATTCTAGACAATAAATATTACGTTCGAGCATGTCGGTGACTCGGTTTAGCAGTCCCGAAACCACTTCCCGACTAGGGCCAATTTTGGGATGTCACAACTCTCCCCCACTTAAGAAATTTTCGTCCCCGAAAATCTTACCGGTAAATAGGGTTGGGTATCGCTCTTTCATAGAGTTCTCGGTTTCCCAAGTAGCTTCTTCTATCCCGTGTTTGAGCCATAACACTTTCACTAGCGGAACCCGCTTGTTTCGCAACTCTTTCACTTCACGTGCCAGGATACGAATCGGTTCTTCCTCATAACTCATATTGGCTTGAATTTCAACCTTTGATGGACTAATCACGTGCGATGGATCAGATCTATAGCGTCAAGCATCGAAACATGAAAGACATCGTGAATCTTTTCGAGTTCGGGGCAAAATCGACGATATGCCTTGGACCGACTCGCTTCGGATATCTCAATGGCCCAATGAACCTCGGGCTCAACTTGCCCTTACGGCCGAATCGAGTATCTTTTTCCAAGGTGAAACCTTGAGAAACACTTTATCTCCCACCGATGCTCGATGTCTTTACGCTTGATTCGCGTACAACCGACGATCGGAGGCTATTTTCGGACTTTCACGGATTACTTTCACTTTCTGCTCAAAGATCTCTAATCAAATCCACCGAAAATTTTGCTTTCACCGAGCTCACCAAAACAATGGTGTACGGCATTTACGATCGTACAAAGCCTCGTAGGGTGCCATCTTAATACTTGATTGAAAGTTGTTGTTGTGCGAATTCAATCAATGGCAAATACCGCTCCCATGAACCATCGAACTCGAGGATGCAACATCTCAACATATCCTCAAGTATCCGAATTATCCGCCGGATTGACCATCGGTTTGGGGGTGAAAGGCGGTGCTGAAATGCAACTTGGTACCCAAAGCTTCTTGCAACTTTTTCCAAAATCGCGAGGTAAATCTCGGATCTCTATCCGACACGATGGAAATAGGCACCCGTGCAATCTCACAACTGAGAAACGTACAATTCGGCTAGTTTGTCCATTGAAAAATCCGTACGTATGGGGACAAAGTGAGCCGACTTAGTCAATCTATCTACCACGACCCAAACTGCATCCTTCTTACTCATTGACAATGGCAGTCCGGATACAAAGTCCATGGTGACTCGATCCCATTTCCACTCGGGTATCGTGATTGGCTGAAGTAACCCTGAAGGCACTTGATGTTCCGCTTTCACTTGTTGACATATTAAACATCTCGAAACAAAGTCGGAGATGTCTCGTTTCATACCATGCCACCAAAACCGACGTTTCAAATCGTTGTACATCTTCGTACTCCCCGGGTGGATTGCCATTCGGCTACAATGGGCTTCGTTCAGAATTATCAAAATAAGTTCCGAATTCTTTGGAACGCACAGACGACTTTTGAACCTCAAACAATCGTCATCATTTGAAACTCCGAGTCCTTGTTCGGAACACACTCAGCCCGTTTTGCAGCCAACTCGTCATCGACTTTCTGAGCTTCACGAATTTGATGTATCAATAATGGTTTGGCTTTCAATTCAGCTACTAACACATTGTCGGATCGAATAGACAAGTGCACATTCATCGCTCGTAAAGCGAATAATGATTTACGACTTAAGGCATCCGCAACCACATTCGCCTTTCCCGGGTGATAGTCAATGACCAGCTCATAATCCTTTAACAGCTCGAGCCAACGTCTTTGTCGCAGATTTAAGTCTCTTTGAGTCATCAAATATTTGAGACTTTTGTGATCCGAATACACATGGCACTTCTCACCAAATAAGTAATGTCGCCAAATCTTTAAAGCGAATACGATGGCGACCAATTCGAGATCATGGGTCGGATAATTTTTCTCGTGTGGCTTTAATTGCCTCGACGATAGGCCACAACTCGACCTTCTTGCATCAATACGCAACCTAACCCGAGTAGGGATGCGTCACTATAAATAACAAACTCTTTGCCCGTTTGGGTTGCACTAGAATTGGGGCTTCGGTCAAATAAGTTTTCAATTGATCAAAACTTTTCGACATTTCTCCGTCCATTCAACTTAACATCCCTTTGGAGTAAGCCGTTATTGGCGTGGCTATCATTGAGAAACCTTTACAAATCGTCGGTAATAACCTAAGCAAGCCCCAAAAAGTCGAACCTTAGTAATATTTCTGAGGCTTCCAATTAAGTATGGCTGAAATTTTATTCGGTCGACTCGAATACCCGATGCGAATACCACATGACCCAAGAAGCTAACTCTCTTAACCGTAACTCACACTTCTTGAACTTAGCATATAATTGCTTATTAGTAAAATTTGCAAGACTAACCTCGGTGTTCAAGATGTTCGGTCTCATTTCTTGAATAGACCAAGATGTCATCAATGAACACGACTACGAACCGATCCAAATATGGTCTCAAGATCCGATTCATTAAATCCATAAATACCGCAGGGCATTAGTAAGCCCAAACGGCATCACTAGGAACTCGTAGTGACCATATCTCGCTCTAAAGGCGGTCTTGGGTACGTCCAGAATCTCAATTCGTAATTGATAATAGCCCGATCTCAAATCTATTTTCGAGAACACCGAAGCTCCTTCAGTTGATCGAACAAATCGTCGATACGTGAGAACGGATATTTGTTCTTTATCGTCGCTTTATTAAGTCGACGATAGTCGATGCAACCTCATGGTTCCATCCTTCTTTTCACAAACAACACCGGCGCACCCAAGGTGAAAAACTTCTGACGAGCAAAACCCTCATCCACCAATTCTTGCAACCGAGCTTTCAACTCTTTTAATTCCGTTGATGCCATACGACACGGAGCTATCGAAATTGGAGTGGTACCGGTACCAATTCAATGCCAAATTCTATTTCTCGAGCAGGCAAAGTAAACCCGACAATTCTTGTGGAAAACATCCGGTTATTCACAAACCACCGCGCAGATTCGGGTTTCTTTTCGACTCCTTGTCATTGAGCACATACGCAAGGTACGCCGCACCCTTTTCTTACATATTTCGGGCCAACATTGCGATATTACGGTGGCAACCCCTTAAGTCCGTAGACTCAACCCGAATTATCTCGTTATTCGCGCACCTCAAATCGATGGTCTTGCTTTTGCAATTTACAACCGCATCGTGCATGGTCAACCAATCCAAACCAAGAATAACGTCGAATTCATCGAACGGCAAAAGCATCAAGTCCGCGGAAAACAAGAACCTCGAATACTAGGGGACTTTTCTTGCACACTTTGTTGACAAGCACGTAATGACCCAAGGGGTTTGACACCCGAATTACAAACTCAGTAGACTCAATAGGCAAAGTCTTACTGGATGCTAAGGTTTCACATATATAAGAATGAGTAGAACCAGGGTCAATCAAAGCAATCACATTAGTATCGAAAAGAGTGAAAGTACCAAGAATAACATCGGTGAGGCAAAGATCCTCGCGTGCGCGTATGGCATAAGTCCTAGTAGGAGCACGAGCCTCGGGTCTTGTTGTAGCATCTCTCGACCCTCTCTGACCGCCACTAGCATTGCCCGCATTTCTGGATGGCCTACCTCGGCAAATGGTAGCACCTGTGTTTCCACTTTGACTTACATTTTGTTCAAACAACCTCGGGCGGGTCCTTGACAAAGTGGTCGGCCGATCCACACTTATAGCAGAGCGATCACGGAACCCTGACTCCCGAATGCCATTTACCACAATGCAGACACTCCGCTCTCTCTCGGCGATCATTTCCACCACTGGCGATCGAAGTGACTCGTGTGGTCACAGGGGGTCTGTAACACCCCGAACCCGAGACCGTCGCCGGAGTCGAACACGAGGTGTTAACAGACTTCAACCCACTTATTGAGAGTTTCCAGACAAGCTGCCAATCTGTGTACTAGTCGCTCCAAAATTCATAACTTGAGTTTTACAACTCGAAAATCAGTTTCGCAATTTTTCCCTGAAACTAGACTCATATTTCCATCTACATATTTTTTTCTAGAATTTTTGGTCGAGCCAATTAGTACAGTTTATTAGTTAAATTCTCCCCTGTTGCAGGGATCGACTACACTGACCTTTGTGCATTACGAATTGGATATCTCCCTGTACAGGGCTTCAATACTGATGCCGTTTGTTTCTATAGAAACTAGACTCAGAGAGGAATCTACACATATATGGCATGACTCCTAATTATCTCTGGTTAATTTACAATGATTTTCCAAAATCGGGACAGGGGATCCAGAAACCGTTCTGGCCCTGTTTCACAAGAACTTTAATATCTGTTAACTTATAACTCATATGACCATTTCGTTTCTTCTATATAAAAGTAGATTCATCAAGGTACATTCACATAATTTATTTACTATTTAATACCATTCCTACTATTTTTTAGTGATTTTTCAATCTCACGTTACTGCTGCTGCCAGCACCTGTCACTAAAGCAACTATGCCTATTTCATGATTTCCCTTTGATCTAACTAGTGATTCATCATACATGTCACAAATCATGATCATGACTAGCCATACCAGAGGCTAATCATTATCCAACATCTCCCTACTACACTATTGCCATAACATGCATTTTAACACCAAAATAATCAACCATGGCATAAGGCATGGAAATCGAATTACCAAGACTTGTGACTTAACATTTGAGAACTAAATCCAACCGAGCATTTATGCCATTTTCGCATGGCTAAAAGTTTACATACCAAAGTTCAACAAAGCATATTAGCCTATACATGCCAAAATGTTCTCCTAAACCGACTACACAAAAAAATACCAAAAGTTGCTAGCCGGTGTGATGACTCCAATGACGATCACGAGCACGCAAAAAGGACGAGTCCGAGAAACCTAAAATGGCGACAAGCAAACACCGGGTGAGTATATAACTCAGTAAGCCATAAGCATTATATTGCCGTTCAGTAATAATATACCATAAAAGAAAATAATTAATGCGGATTAAAATCCTCCATCCACACCCCAAACGGTACTATAATTCTTTAGGCATTTCGGTTTGGTCACATACCAAGCCCTACTTGATATTTCATACATTACGCCATATGACATTGCATGCATTTACTTTCGAGCATAATCACCACATAGATCAAGACTTACCAAACCAAAATTCCAAATATAAATAAAATGTCCATTCCTCATGAGCTCAAGGTGTTTACTCGCATCGCTGTCCATGATTGACTTCGGTAAGGCCGCACATAGAACATGTACGTTTATTAGAGGATGTGCAATAAGCCCGCACACTTAGTGCTTAATAGTCGAACTCGCACACTTAGTGCTATATAATCAAACTTGCACACTTAGTGCTGTATAATTTGAACCCGCACACTTAGTGCCAATTTGTGATTATAAATGTTTACACCCGCACACTTAGTCTGAAACCGATCATTCAATACATCTCACCTCTTTTCTTTCAATTCAATATTTTTATCACCACATACATACATGTTTATATATATATTCTACCATTCCATTCAGCATCATTACTTGGACATTACGACCCTTTAAATTAGTACAAAATAAGTGCTTAATGACTTACCTTATATCGGATGAAATGATTCCCAATCAACTACTCGATTATCTTTGCTTTGCCTTTGCTTGGTTCTCCTCTTTGATGTCTTGATCTAAAATGAATACATTTAGTAGTTTAATCTTCTTGCTGGATTTTTATGTGTATAACTTAATGGTTTTCACCCCATTTCACAACTATCTTTGTTCAAAATATCAAAATCTCAACCAACATTTGTTTAATGCTTCAAGGCCGAATGCATGGTCACCATTAAGCTAATCTAGTCTCAAGTATTTTAATCCTAACATACAACATCATGAATCAACTCAACCTTATAAGCCAATATTACTCCTACAACCGATTGTAAGGAGTTAACAAAGAAAATATATTTTTACAAACATATACACCCATATGGCCGATTTTACCAAATCAAATTTAACCTTACTTATCTCAAATTTTCATTTCATACTATCATCCCCATGACATAGCAAGGTTTTGAATCATGGACTAATTAGAACTAAAACTAGCAACTAAGAACATGCATGAATCTCATGGCACCATATTAAACATACCTTAATCTAGCTACAAGGATGGCCAACCTATTCCAAACCAACCATGAGCAAGGACCCCTTTCTTCTCCCTTGAGATTTTCGGCCAAAAGGATGAAAAAAAAAGATGAACAAAGCTTTTTTTTGTTTTTCTTCTCACTTGCACGGCAATGGGGAGGGAGGGAAAGCCTCACACACACACTTTTTTTTTATTACTCATGCACCTTATTTTATTTATTTCAACATAAAACACTCACCCAACATGTTTCATGACATGTCTTGCCCATGCTTCCTTGTCATGGCGGCCACTAGCACTTGGGGGATTTTGACATGCAAGTCCTCCTTTTGACTACATGTACTATTAGGTCCTTATAGATTAGCCTATCATTTTCAAAAGTGACATACAAGTCCTACTAACTGAATTCACATGCAATCGACTAAACCAAGCTTGAAATTTTCACACATTCGTAAATACATATTCTAGACAATAAATATTACGTTCAAACATTTTGGTGACTCGGTTTAGTGGTCCCAAACCACTTCCGACTAGGGTCAATTTTGGCTGTCACAACTCTCCCCACTTAAGGAATTTTTGTCCCAGAAAATCTTACCGTAAATGGTTTGGGTAACGCTCTTTCATAGAATTCTCGGGTTCCCAAGTAGCTTCTTCCATCCCGTGTTTGAGCCATAACACTTTTACTAATGGAACCCTTTTGTTTTTAACTCCTTCACTTCACGAGTTAGGATACGAATCGGTTCTTCTTCATAACTCATATCGGCTTGAATTTCAATCTCGGAGGGTTTATTACATGCGAAGGATCGGATCGGTAACGTCAAGCATCGAAACATGGAAAACGTTGTGGATCCTTTCGAGTTCGGGGTAAAAGCAACCTATACGCCATCGGGCCGACTCGTTCGGAGATCTCATATGGCCCAATGAATCTCGGACTCAATTTGCCCTTACGGCCAAATCTGAGTATCTTTTCCGGTGATACCTTAAGAAACACTTTGTCTCCCACCTGATACTCAATATCTCTTCGTTTTAAATCCGCATACGACTTCTGACGATTCGAAGCAGCCTTCAAACTTTCACGAATTACTCGAACTTTTTCCTCAGCATCTCTAATCAAATCCACCCCAAAAATTTTGCTTTCACCAAGCTCAGTCCAAAACAATGGTGTACGGCATTTACGACCATACAAAGCCTCGTAAGGCGCCATCTTAATGCTTGACTAAAAACTATTGTTGTAAGCAAATTCAATCAAGGGTAAATACCGTTCCCATGAACCATTAAACTCGAGGATGCAACATCTCAACATATCCTCAAGTATCTGAATTATCCGCTCGGATTGACCATCGGTTTGGGGATGAAAAGCGGTGCTAAAATGCGACTTGGTACCCAAAGCTTCTTGCAATTTCTTCCAAAATCGTGAGGTGAATCTCGGATCTCGTCCGACACAATAGAAATCGGTACCCGTGTAATCTCACAACTGAGAAACATACAATTCAGCTAGCTTATCCAATGAAAAATCCGTACATACGGGGATAAAGTGAGCCGACTTTGTCAATCTATCAACGACGACCCAAATTGCATCTTTCTTGCTTGCCGACACTGGCAAGCCAGATACAAAATCCATCGTGACTCGTTCCCATTTCCATTCGGTATCATGATTGGTCAAGCAAACCCGTGGGCACTTGATGTTCCGCCTTTACTTGCGACATACTAAGCACTTCAAACAAAGTTGGAAATGTCTCGTTTCATACCATGCCACCAAAGCGGTGTCTCGTGTCGTTGTACATTTTCGTACTCCCCGGGTGGATTGACATTCGACTACTGTGAGCCTCGTTCAAAATCATCGAAACAAGTTTTGAATTCCTTGGAATACATAATCGACCCTTGAACGTCAAGCAATCATGGTCGTCAATCTAAAATTCGATTCCTTGTTGAACACACTCATCCCGCTTTGCAACCAACTCATCGTCGACTTTACGAGCTTCACGAATTTGACGTATCAATAATGGTTTGGCTTTCAATTCAGCTACTAACACATTGTCGGGTAGAACAGACAAGTGTACATTCATCGTTCGCAACGCAAATAGTGATTTACGACTTAAGGCATCCGCAACCACATTAGCCTTTCCCGGGTGATAGTCAATGACCAACTCATAATCCTTTAACAGCTCGAGCCAACGTCTTTGTCGCAGATTTAAGTCTCTTTGAGTCATCAAATATTTGAGACTTTTGTGATCCGAATACACATGGCACTTCTCACCAAATAAGTAATGTCGCCATATCTTTAAGGCGAATACGATGGCAGCCAATTCGAGATCATGGGTCGGATAATTTTTCTCATGTGGCTTTAATTGTCTCGACGCATAGGCCACAACTCGCCCTTCTTGCATCAATACGCAACCCAACCCAAGTAGGGATGCGTCACTATAAATGACAAACTCTTTGCCCAATTCGGGTTGCACTAGAATTGGGGCTTCAGTCAAATAAGCTTTCAGTTGATCGAAACTTTTTTGACATTTCTCCGTCCATTCGAACTTAACATCCTTTTGGAGTAAGCCGTCATTGGCGTGGCTATCCTCGAGAAACCTTTACAAATCGTCGGTAATAACCGCAAGCCCCAAAAGCTCCTAACCCGGTAACATTCCTTGGTGGTTTCCAATCGACTATGGTCGAAATTTTGTTCGGGTCCACCTCGACACCGACGCGACACCACGTGCCCCAAAAAGCTAACCTCTTTCAACCAAAATTCACATTCTTGAACTTTGCGATAATCGCTTATCTCGTAAGATTTGCAACACTAGCCTCGGTGTTCAAAGATGTTCGGTTTCATCTCTCGAATAGACCAAAATGTCATCGATAAATACAACTACGAACCGATCCAAGTATGGCCTGAAAATTCTATTCATTAAATCCATAAACACCGTAGGGCATTAGTGAGCCCAAATGGCATCACCAAGAATTCAGAGGACTGTACCTCGCTCTAAAAGCGGTTTTGGTATGTCCGATTCTCGGACCCTCAACCGATAGTACCCGACCTCAAATCTATCTTTGAAAACACCGAGGCTCCTTTTAATTGATCAAACAAATCGTCAATTCGTGGCAACGAATATTTATTCTTTATCGTCACTTTATTGAGTTGACGATAGTCGATGCACAACCTCATGCTTCCGTCCTTCTTTTTCACAAACAATCTTTGTGCGCCCATGGAGAAAAAACTCGGTCGAGCGAAACCTCTATCCGTCAATTCTTGCAATTGGACCTTCAATTCCTTTAACTCCGTTAATGCCATACGACACGGAGCTATTGAGATCGGCGTAGTACCGGTACAACCGATGCGAATTCCACTTCTCGAACCGGTGGCAATCCAGTAACTCCTCCTAAAAACATCGAATACTCACAAACCACCGGTACCGATTCGAGTTTCTTTTCCGTCTCTTTACTTTCAAACACATACGCAAGGTATGTTTCACACCCTTTTCACATATCTCCGACCGGTCATAGAAGATATTATCGCGGCACTCCTTTTAAATCAAGAGACTCGACTCGGACTACCTCATTATTTGCACTCCTCAAATCAATGGTTTTCCTTTTGCGATCCACCTTCGCATCATGTACGGTCACCAATCCATACCAAGAATAACATCGAATTCATCAAATGGTAGAAGCATCGATCGGCGGAAAGCAGATTCTCGAATTATTAGGGGCATCTCTTGCACACTTTATCAACGAGCACGTATTGACCCAAAGGGTTTGACACTCAATTACGAACTCGAGAGACTCAACGGTAGAGTCTTCTTGGATGCTAAAGTTTCACATACATATGAATGAGTAGAGGGGTCAATCAATGTAATCACACTAGTATCAAAGAGAGTAAAAGTACCAAAGTGATAACGTCGGGGAGGATGCCTCCTCTCGTGCGGATGGCATATGCTCTAGCAGAGCACGGTCTCGGATCGAACAGCCGTGTCGGTGGCTCCTCTCGATTACCACCCCTACCTCCTGAAATCCTCGGGGTCTACCTCTAGTCGTCGCCCCACTCGATCTTGCACCTTGCATCTTATTCTTCTCATCTAGCTCAGTGCAATCTCTAATGAAGTGGTCCTTGAACCACATCCGTAATGAGCAGGTTAACAGACTTACCCCAACATTCACCTAGGTGTCGTCTTCCACATTGGGGCATTCAGGTCTCTCTTGACGATTATTGCCCACACTAGCCACCAAGTAGCTCGAGTCCGTCGATGGTCGTGCTCTAATGGAAATTCCCTGATCGTCCTCGATTTATTAGTGTCCTCCCCGAACTTCTTTACAATCGAGAACGGAGCTTTACCCATCGATCTCTTACGATAGTCTTTAGCTTCAAATTCAGCCTTCTTCTTCTCCTTTCCAAGTTCTTCCGCCTTGCGAGCTCGTTCAACCAGCGTCACGAACTCCTTTATCTCCAAAATACCCACTAGTAGTTTTAAATCTTCATTCAATCCTTCTTCAAATCTTTTGCACATAGCAACCTCATCGCCACACACTCTCGAGCATACCGACTAAGTCTTACGAACTCATGTTCGTATTAGAATCTAATCATACGGCCTTGCTTGAGTTCCAAGAATTCCTTACGCTTTTGATCGATGAACCGTTGACTAATATACTTCTTCGAAATTTTGTTTGAAAGAAATCCCAAGTAACTCGCTTCGTTTGGGACTATGGAGATCAAAGTCCTCCACCAATAGTAAGTGAGTCTCGCAACAAGGATATAGCACACTTTAGACATTCATCGGTGTGCATGATAGTTCATCAAACACCGAATGGTGTTATCAAGCGTAACTCGGCTCTTTCGGCATCATCAAGAACTATGGCCTTAAACTCCTCAGCCCGCGCTTTCTAATCAAGTCTACTGGTGGCTTACTCGGCCTCATAGGATCGAATGGATGGCATTACAGCCCTTGGGGTGGATTATTTAAATTCGGGAATTGTTGGACAATCGGATTGGTTGGGCGATTATGCTACCCACTCATTCATCATGGTAAAGAAGGCTTGTTTTGCCTCCTCACCTTGATTATTCGCAGATGACCGAGGTTCAACAGCGGCGTCCCTTGTGCAGGAGCAGCCGCTACACTTTCAACGTCATCCGCCAAGGTTCTCTCTACACCGGATCCATTTACTAATCAAAACAAAAATTTTAACCGTCGAAGTCATCACACATTTAAACATTAACATTAAGGCATGTATAGCTAGACTCATACGCGCTATGGTAGTCCTAGAACCGACTAAACCATAGCTCTGGTACCAATAAAATGTAACACCCGAACCCGAGACCGTCGCCGGAGTCGAACACGAGGTGTTAACAGACTTCAACCCACTTATTGAGAGTTTCCAGACAAGCTGCCAATCTGTGTACTAGTCGCTCTAAAATTCATAACTTGAGTTTTACAACTCGAAAATCAGTTTCGCAATTTTTCCCTGAAACTAGACTCATATTTCCATCTACATATTTTTTTCTAGAATTTTTGGTTGAGCCAATTAGAACAGTTTATTAGTTAAAGTCTCCCCTGTTGCAGGGATCGACTACACTGACCTTTGTACATTACGAATTGGATATCTCCCTGTACAGGGCTTCAATACTGATGCTGTTTATTTATATAGAAACTAGACTCAGAGAGAAATCTACACATATATAGCATGACTCCTAATTATCTCTGGTTAATTTACAATGATTTTCCAAAGTCGGGACAGGGGATCCAGAAACCGTTCTGTCCCTGTTTCACAAGAACTTTAATATCTGTTAACTTATAACTCATATGACCATTTCGTTTCTTCTATATAAAAGTAGATTCATCAAGGTACATTCACATAATTTATTTACTATTTAATACCATTCCTACTATTTTTAGTGATTTTCAATCTCACGTTACTGCTGCTGCCAGCACCTGTCACTAAAGCAACTATGCCTATTTCATGATTTCCTTTGATCTAACTAGTGATTCATCATACATGTCACAAATCATGATCATGACTAGCCATACCAGAGGCTAATCATTATCCAACATCTCCCTACTACACTATTGCCATAACATGCATTTTAACACCAAAATAATCAACCATGGCATAAGGCATGGAAATCAATTACCAAGACTTGTGACTTAACATTTGAGAACTAAATCCAACCGAGCATTTATGCCATTTTCGCATGGCTAAAAGTTTACATACCAAAGTTCAACAAAGCATATTAGCCTATACATGCCAAAATGTTCTCCTAAACCGACTACACAAAAAAATACCAAAAGTTGCTAGCCGGTGTGATGACTCAATGACGATCACGAGCACGCAAAAAGGACGAGTCCGAGAAACCTAAAATGGCGACAAGCAAACACGGGTGAGTATATAACTCAGTAAGCCATAAGCATTATATTGCCGTTCAGTAATAATATACCATAAAAGAAAATAATTAATGCGGATTAAAATCCTCCATCCACACCCCAAACGGTACTATAATTCTTTAGGCATTTCGGTTTGGTCACATACCAAGCCCTACTTGATATTTCATACATTACGCCATATGACATTGCATGCATTTACTTTCGAGCATAATCACCACATAGATCAAGACTTACCAAACCAAAATTCCAAATATAAATAAAATGTCCATTCCTCATGAGCTCAAGGTGTTTACTCGCATCGCTGTCCATGATTGACTTCGGTAAGGCCGCCGCACATAGAACATGTACGTTTATTAGAGGATGTGCAATAAGCCCGCACACTTAGTGCTTAATAGTCGAACTCGCACACTTAGTGCTATATAATCAAACTTGCACACTTAGTGCTGTATAATTTGAACCCGCACACTTAGTGCCAATTTGTGATTATAAATGTTTACACCGCACACTTAGTGCTGAAACCGATCATTCAATACATCTCACCTCTTTTCTTTCAATTCAATATTTTTATCACCACATACATACATGTTTATATATATATTCTACCATTCCATTCAGCATCATTACTTGGACATTACGACCCTTTAAATTAGTACAAAATAAGTGCTTAATGACTTACCTTATATCGGATGAAATGATTCCCAATCAACTACTCGATTATCTTTGCTTTGCCTTTGCTTGGTTCTCCTCTTTGATGTCTTGATCTAAAATGAATACATTTAGTAGTTTAATCTTCTTGCTGGATTTTTATGTGTATAACTTAATGGTTTTCACCCCATTTCACAACTATCTTTGTTCAAAATATCAAAATCTCAACCAACATTTGTTTAATGCTTCAAGGTCGAATGCATGGTCACCATTAAGCTAATCTAGTCTCAAGTATTTTAATCCTAACATACAACATCATGAATCAACTCAACCTTATAAGCCAATATTACTCCTACAACCGATTGTAAGGAGTTAACAAAGAAAATATATTTTTACAAACATATACACCCATATGGCCGATTTTACCAAATCAAATTTAACCTTACTTATCTCAAATTTTCATTTCATACTATCATCCCCATGACATAGCAAGGTTTTGAATCATGGACTAATTAGAACTAAAACTAGCAACTAAGAACATGCATGAATCTCATGGCACCATATTAAACATACCTTAATCTAGCTACAAGGATGGCCAACCTATTCCAAACCAACCATGAGCAAGGACCCCTTTCTTCTCCTTGAGATTTTCGGCCAAAGGATGAAAAAAAAAGATGAACAAAGCTTTTTTTTGTTTTCTTCTCACTTGCACGGCAATGGGAGGGAGGGAAAGCCTTCACACACACACTTTTTTTTTTTATTACTCATGCACCTTATTTTATTTATTTCAACATAAAACACTCACCCAACATGTTTCATGACATGTCTTGCCCATGCTTCCTTGTCATGGCCTACCACTAGCACTTGGGGGATTTTGACATGCAAGTCCTCCTTTGACTACATGTACTATTAGGTCCTTATAGATTAGCCTATCATTTTTCAAAAGTGACATACAAGTCCTACTAACTGAATTCACATGCAATCGACTAAACCGAAGCTTGAAATTTTCACACATTCGTAAATACATATTCTAGACAATAAATATTACGTTCAAACATTTCGGTGACTCGGTTTAGTGGTCCCGAAACCACTTCCCGACTAGGGTCAATTTTGGGATGTCACAGGGTCGACCGCGATCTCGTCTAGAAAAGCCCGAAGCGCCTCTAGACCGGCTTACATCATCTCGAAATCTCTTCGATGCCTGTTGAAGAGACTTTCCCGAGGACCTTTTTCGAAATTCTCCAGTTCCCACATCAACTTTTTGTTTCTCCTTTCTATGCTCTTCGGTTTTACAAGCTCGCTCAACAAGTACTACGAACTCTCGTATTTCGAGAATGCCAACGAACATCCTTATATCATCATTCAGCCCATCCTCAAGCGTTTACATAATAGATTCGGACGAAATGCATTCTCGAGCGTGCTCGGCTAAGCCTCACAAATTTTCGTTCAGTAGTCGAATCGACATAGAGCCTTGCTTAAGATCAAGAAATTCCTTCGCTTTTGGTCGATGAATCTCGATGATATACTTTTTCGAACTCGGTTTGAAAGAATTCCCAAGTCACTTGCTCTCTAGGCACCACGAAGTCGAGTACTCCACCAATAGTAGGCGGAATCGCGTAGCAAGGAGATGGTACACTTTAAGCACTCATCGGTGTACAAGATAGCTCATCGAGCACCGGATAGTGTTGTCCAACCAAAATTCAGCTTGCTCGGCATCGTCATCATCCGTAGCTTTAAATTTAGTGGCCCCATGTTTTGAATCTCGTCGATTGGGGCTTACTTGACCTTATTTGGTCATTCACGGAGGTATTGTAGGTGCGGGGTTGCATTTTTCGGGAATGGAGGTTGTGGAACAGTAGTGTTAGTTCGAATGTATTGGTTAAACCAATCATTCATCACACTATAAAAGGCTTGCCTAGCCTCATCATTCGGATTGCTGGCCATAGGTTGAGAGTCCGCGCTGTCCCTTGCGCGAGCAGCGCCACACTCTCCACATCATCAGCTATTGCTCGGTTGGGATCGGGATCCATTGCTATAAACAAACACAAAGTCAAATTGTCGTAAATCACCACACTATCGATTCATCATTTAATGGCATGTATAGCTAGACCCCAAACATATCACGGTAGTCCTAGAATCGACTAAACCATAGCGCTGATACCAATAAAATTGTAACACCCCGAACCCGAGACCGTTGCCGGTGTCGGACACGAGGGGTTAACAAGCCAAAACCACTTATGGCACCGACCAATTTGACATTCCAGGCAAGCTGGAAAACTGCATTGCTGTCGCCTTAAAAAGTCTATCTCGAGTTTCACAACTCGGAAACTGATTCCGTAAATTTTCCCTGAATTTAGACTCATATATCCATCCATGGATTTATTTCTAGAATTTTTGGTCGGGCCAATTGGTACAGTTTATTAGTTAAAGTCACCCATGTTACAGGGGTCGACTACACTGACCTTCGCGTATTACAACTTGAATATCTCTCTGTACAGGGTTTCAATACTGATGCCGTTTGTTTCTAATGAAACTAGACTCAAAAAGGAATCTGTACATATTAGGCATGACTTCTAATTCATTCTGGATAATTTATGGTAAATTTTCAAAGTCGCGACAGGGGACCCAGAAACCGTTCTGGCCCTGTCTCACGATAACTTTAATATCTCTTAACACGTAACTCCTATGACCGTTTCGTTTCTTTCATATGAAAGTAGACTCATCAAGGTTCATTTACATAATTCTTTCACTATTTAATACCATCCCTACAATTTTTGGTGATTTTTCACATTCCCGTCACTGCAGCTGGCAGCACCTGTTTTTAAGGTAGGTCTTACCTATTTTGTAGTCTCCATGAACCAACTAGTCTTGCCATACATAGGTTCACCTATGATCATTTTTAGCCATTCCAATGGCTGATCATGTGACCAACACTCCCATTTCCAATCCATAATCACATCATGAAACCATATATATATACAAATCACAAATGGTCTAAGTTCGTACTTTACTTCTACGAGCCATTTTCGCATGGCCGTACACATGTACATCACAACACATTTGAACCAACAAGGGGTAGTCCTATACATGCCATTTCAAAGTTCAACCAAAATTATACCAAAATGGAGGCTTTGATAGTGTGGATGACTTCGACTTCAATGATCCCGTATCCGATCGCTAACGAACAAAATCTATAAAGCAGAGAGCCAAAGCAACGGGTAAGCATTTTTATGCTTAGTAAGTCTCAAGCAATAAAATCAGCTTTAACTAAAGCATTACATTCACATAGCCAAATGAATCATTTCATTAATACACATTCACATAATCATACTTACTTCACACTTCATCATTGTATACTTTCACAAGATATCAACCAATTCAATAGCTGAACATTCGTTAGTCGATTGAACGAATGTTACTCAAACATATCGACTTTTCCAATGCACATATAAACATACCTTATCCTTTGGGCTTTTCGAGCGTACTAATTAAATTTATTACAGCAACCAACGCTCACCTTCAGCCCAAGCTTCTTCGGAATACAACCGGATATAACCACATGCACGAATGCCTTGGTCTTAGCCGGATAGAACGACTTGCACAAATGCCTTCGGTATTAGCCCGGATTTAACAACTTGCACGAATGCCTTGGTCTTAGCCGGATGTAGTCACTAGCACAATTGCCTTCGGTCTTAACCGGATATAATTACTAGCATAAATGTCTTGGGACTTAGCCCGGATATCATTCAATTGCTCATGCACACATACATCAATAATCATTACACATCCATGTTTCATTTTCATTACTAAGGCTCAAACACAAACATATCACTAGCATAATCGCCTTCGGGACTTAGCCCGGATATCATTCAAATACTCATACACACATAAATCAATAATCATTATACATCCATATTTCATTTCACATAATTGAGTAGGGTCATTTCTTGAGGACTTACCTCGGATGTTGTCGAACGGCTTCAACGGCTATTCGATCACTTTTTCCTTCCCTTTATCGGATTTAGCTCCCTTTTGCTCTTGAGCTTAACGAATACAAGTAGAAGTATTCAATATTTCTATCAATAATGTTTACTAGTAAATCACATTCGCATCTCATATCATCTCACTTTATTATAATTTATCATTCAACCTTTGAACCAAAACGCCATTATATGGCCACATATACATACATCCATATATTTAAGCTCAAGAATTTTAACATAACATCAAGTGCTCAAATTACTCATGTGGCCGATTACACATGGTCATAAATACACAAAATCAAAAATAATTTCAATGTTTTTCACACTATACATGTACTAGGCCGAATGTACATGCAAATTTCACAACATTCTTCAACAAATTTCTTCTTTAAACAAACATATTTATCACTTTCTTCATAATCAAAATATCATGTGCAAACATATATACACATATAGGTGCATGGCGAATCTCAAGGTGTTCATAACCCTCTAAAACACAAATTTTACCAATCAAGTAACAAGCATAAATCATGCTCATGAATGCATCATGGCGAATACATCACAATCATACCCCATTGAACTTTGGTCATGGTTAAACAAAGAACTCAATGTCTTACTCAAGATTGCTACAAAGAAATTTCAAGAGTAGTCAATCCATCATTGCATGCATCATTAGCAAGCTTCACATTTAGCATGCAATGGCTTTAACACAATATCAACCTTGGCCAAATACCATTTTTCATGGCATAGCAAGGATTTGAACCATGGCTAACATGCACATCAAGTTAGCAACCAAAACAAGCATGAATCTCATGACACAACCTCATACATACCTTAATCTTGATGCAAGTTTAGCCAAATCTCCTTCTAGATCTCTTCTAAACAAAGAAAATGAAGCAAAAATCTCTTCTTCCTCTTAGGAATTTCGGCCAAAGGAAGGAGGGGAAAAGATGAACAATTTTTTTGTTTTTCTTTCTTAGTCTTTGCTCAAAGAAAGGATGAATGACAACTTTTTTTTTTCTTTCTTTCTCTCTAGCTACGGCACCATGGGGGGGCATCCATGCTCATTGTTTTTTTTTTTTTTTTCATTTCTTAATTCTTTCTACATAATGCAATAACTAAACATGTTGGAAACATGTCCCCTTGCCCATAATCTAGACATGGCCGGCCACTCATCCAAAATAAATGGAGTATTTGACATGCAGCTCCATTTATTTTGCTTCATTCCTTTATTAACCTCTTAAAATTAGCTACATATTTTTAAATCCTTTCACATGAGTCCTTTTTCTTTCAATTTACAATCAAATTAACTAAATCAAAGAATTCAAAATTCACACATGCATTTTCCCATATTCTAGACAATAAATATTACGTTCGAGCATGTCGGTGACTCGGTTTAGCGGTCCCGAAACCACTTCCCGACTAGGGCCAATTTTGGGATGTCACATCCCTGTAGTTCCTCAAGGTATAGATCCTCTACGATTGAATAAACCACTTGTTGATAAGATATGAAAACACGAGGCTGAGGAATTTAGAGCCACTGTTAACGATGAACCTGAGAGAGCCGAGTTTTGGCTTAAGAACACGATTCAGGTATTTGATAAATTATCTTGCACAACTGAAGAATGTTTGAAATTTGTTATATCACTGTTGAGAGACACTATGTACCAGTGGTGGAATACCTTGATATTTGTAGTTCCACGAGAAAGAGTTACTTGGGAGTTCTTTCAAGTTGGATTCAGAAAGAAATACATTAGCCAAAGGTTCATTGATCAGAAAAGAAAGGAATTTCTTGACCTGAAACAGGGCCAGATGTCAGTAATAGAATATGAAAGAGAGTTTGTACGACTCAAAAAATATGCTCGTGAATGTGTTTCTTCTGAAGCTATAATGTGTAAAAGGTTCGAGGATGTGTTAAATGAAGAAATTAGACTATTAGTTGTGATTCTTGAGCTTAAAGAGTTTGTCGTTCTATTTGACAGAGCTTGTAAAGCTGGAGAGCTTTCCAAAGAGAAAATAAAAGCTGATTTTGAAGCTAGAGACTTCAGAAAGAGATTTGCGGGCAAATCACATCAGTCAACATCAAAGAAACCTAAAGAATATCATCCTCGTTCTACTACTTTTGCAAGGATTTTGATTAGAGATAGAGATGCGAGACATTTCAGCTCAAAACCTCAGACGACATCTGTTGCCATTGTGGGTAGTGTTAGAAATGCTGGACCTAAATGTAAGTATTGCAATAAGCAACATTATGGTGAATGTAGATAAGTGAGCGGAGCTTGTTTTAAATGTGGATCTCTTGATCATTATCTCTGGGACTGTCCTGAAAAGTTTGTGGCTGAAAGAGATCAACCGGCGAAAGTAAATAATACGGCTACTAGAGGGAGACCACACCGAAAAATTGGAAATATGAGTGGTAATCAAGGTGCTACGAGAGATTCTACTGTGAAATCTAAGGCACGAGCACCTACCTGAGCTTATGCTATTTGTGCACGGGTGGAGGTATCATCGCCAGACGTTATTACCAGTACTTTTTCTCTTTTTGATATTGATGTAGTTGCATTGATAGATCCTGGATCAACCCATTCATATATCTGTATGAATTTAGTATTTAAAAAGAGTTTACATGTCGAGTCTACAGAGTTTGTAATTAAAGTATCAAACCCCTTAGGCAAGTCTGTTTTAATTGATAAAATTTGTAAGAATTGTCCTTTAATGACTCAAGGCTACTGTTTTTCAGTTGATTTGATGCTTCTACCATTCGATGAGTTTGATGTGATTCTGGATATGGATTGGCTAACTATGCATGACACCGTACTGAATTGTAGATGAAAGATCATCAAATTGAAATGTCAAAATAGTGAAATTCTTCGGATTGAGTCTGATGATTCGAATAAATTACTTACTATGATATCGTCAATGTTAGCTCAGAAATATATGAAAAAGGGCTATGAGGCATATTTTGCATATGTATTGGATACTAAGGTGTCTGAATCAAAGATTGAATCTGTTCCAGTTGTTTGTGAGTTTCCGGATATATTTCCAGAAGAATTACTAAGTTTGCCACCAATCAAAGATGTGGAATTTGGTATCGAATTAGTACAGGAACAAACCGATATCAATAGCTCCATACAGAATGGCTCCAATAGAATTAAAAGAGTTAAAATCTCAGCTACAAGAATTAACAGACAGAGGTTTTACACGACCAAGTTATTCGCCCTGGGGTGCACCGGTATTGCTTGTGAAAAAGAAAGATGGCACAATGAGAATGTGTATTGATTATAAACAGCTGAATAAAGCGACTATAAAGAACAATTACCCTCTATCGCAGATTGATGATTTATTTGATCAGTTGACAGGGGCTACAGTATTTTCAAAGATTGATTTGAGATCAGGTTATTATCAGTTGCGAGTTACAGAGTATGATGTGCTGAAAACTACATTTAGAACAAGGTATAGACATTATGAATTCCTTGTTATGCCTTTTGGATTAATTAACGCTCCTGCAGTTTTCATGAATTTGATGAACCAGTTATTTAGACCGTATTTAGACAGATTTGTTGTTGAATTCATTGATGATATTCTGATTTACTCACGAGATGAATCTGAACATACTGAGTAGTTGAGAGTTATGTTACAAACTCTACATGATGAGAAATTATTTACAAAGTTCAACAAATGTGAGTTTTGGCTCCTAGAGGTTGGATTTCTACGGCATATTGTTTTAGCTGACGGTATTAGAGTTGACCCGAGTAAGATTTATGCTATTGTTGATTGGAAGCCTCCAAGAAATGTGTTTGAAATCCATAGTTTTCTGGGTTTAGTGAGCTATTACCGAAGATTTGTGAAAGGATTCTCAATGATTGCGACACCGATGACACAACTACTTTAAAAAGATGTGAAATTTGAATGGTCAGAAAAATGTCAGCAGAGTTTCGAACAATTTAAAGTACTGTTAACTGAAGCACCAGTATTGGTTCAATCGGAATCGGGGAAAGATTTTGTGATTTATAGCGATGCATCATTGAATGGTCTGGGATGTGTTCTAATGCAAGAAAGAAAAATGATAGCTTATGCTTCCCGACAATTGAAATCGCATGAAAAGTACTATCCGACACATGACTTAGAGTTGGCTGCAATTGTGTTCGCATTGAAAATTTGGTGACACTATTTATATGGTGAAAAATGCCACATTTATACGGATCAAAAAAGCTTAAAATATTTTATGTTATAGAAGGATTTGCATCTGAGACAACAAAGATGGCTCGAATTATTGAAAGATTATGAATTTGTGATTGATTATCACCCGGGAAAAGCTAATGTTGTTGCTGATGCCCTGAGCTGAAAATCTTTGTTTGCATTACGAGCAATGAATATCCAGTTGATGATTTGTGATGATGGGTCTATGTTAGCTGAATTAAAATCTAAACCAGTATTTCTTCAATAAATCTATGAAGCTCAGAAAGATGATTGTGAATTGCAAGTTAAATGAATTAATGTGAGAACATCCCTAATTTAGAGTTCCGAATTGGAACCGATGATTGTTTATGGTTCCAAAATAGAATTTGCATGTCGAGAAATTTAGAACTCATTCAGAAGATTTTGCACGAAACAAACCATAACTGCTTATCTAGTCATCCAGGAAGTACCAAAATGTACAATGATTTGAAACAGTTTTACTGGTGACAAGGAATGAAACTAAATATCTTAGAGTTTGTTTCTAAATGTTTGATTTGCCAGCAAGTCAAAGCTGAACATCAAGTGCTATCGGTTTACTGTAACCTGTGATGATTCCTAAGTGGAAATAAGATAGAGTTACAATGGATTTTTTGTCAATATTGCCCTTAACTCTGAAAAAGAAAGATGCTATCTAGGTTGTCGTTGATCAATTAACGAAATTTGCTCATTTCATACAGGTATGTACAGATTACTCACTTGACAGATTAGCTGAATTGTACATTTCTGAGATTGTTTGATGTCACGGGTGTCACTATCTATTATTTCTGATAGAGAATCGAGATTTACGTCGCAGTTCTGGAAGAAACTGCAAGAAGCTTTGGGTATGAAGTTGAATTTCAGTACAGCTTTTCATCCTCAGATTGAGGGTCAAACCGAGAGAGTTATCCAGATTCTCGAAGACATGTTAAGATGTTGTATTCTAGAGTTTGAAGGTAGTTGGGAAAAATACTTATCGTTGATTGAATTCATGTATAAAAACAATTTCGAAATGAGTATAAAGATGGCACTGTACAAAGCTTTATATGGTTGCAAATGTCAAACTCCGCTATACTGGACTGAACTAAGTGAGAAAAAGATTCACGAGGTTGAGTTGATCAGAGAAACTAAAGAAAAAGTGAAAATGATTCATGATAGTTTAAAAATAGCTTCAGATCGGCAGAAATCCTATGCGGATTTGAAACGTAAAAAAATTGAGTTTCAGGTCGGGGATAGAGTGTTTTTAAAGGTATCACCATGGAAAAAAGTTCTTCAATTCGGTCATAAAGGGAAGTTGAGTCCACATTTCATCGGGCCGTATGAGATTATTGAACGAGCACATGGGAAGTTGAGTCAGTATACCCTACAGTCTTGGCACGGCCTAGCACACGGCCTCACACACGAGCGTGTATGGCCACTTCGAAGGGCACACTGGCTAGACACACGGCCGTGTGGATAGCCGTGTGACCCAAGTAGTATGTACCCCTTATTTTCATACAGCGGATGGCACGTACGTGTCTAATGGTCGTGTGAGACACACGGCCTGGCCACACATGTGTGTTTCTTCTATTGTAAGAAAATTTTCAAAGTTTCATGAATGTTTTATAAGTTATCGGTTTAGTCTCGAGCTGCTCCTAAAGTATGTTTAAGGCCTCATAAGCTATTATATGGGACAAATTGATTGTAATTGAATGATGATTGTATGATTTGATCAAATTTATGAGAAAAGTACAGTTGTATGTGTTACAAGTCCGGTAATGCTTAATAACCCTATTCTGACGTTGAATACGGGTGAGGGGTGTTACAAGATGACATAAAATAAGATTTTAATTTCTTTTAATTATTTATCATCTTTTAATTATTTCTATTTCTAATTTAATCCTTGCCTTTTTCTAAATTTCCATGGATGAATCATCAAAAATATCTACTAACTTTTTATTAATGGTCTAATTACCATATAAGGACCTCAAGTTTTGAATTCCATAGTTTTTTAATCCTTATAGCTACTAGAATTCATTTTTTGCATTTTATACGATTTGGTCCTTCCCGTAATTAAACATATAATCAGTAAAATTTTCTTATCAGAATTCTCACATGGCATTTCTATCATAACACGGACCATGAAATAAAATTTAAATAAATTTTATTTTTAGCCGAAACCACTATTCCAATTTCACTGAAAATGAGTTGTTAAAACTCTCCCCCCTTAAGGATTTTTGTCCTCGAAAATCTTACCAATAAAAAGGTTCGAGTATTGCTTTCTCATGGTATCCTCCAGTTCCCAAGTTGCTTCTTCAATACCATGTATCTGCCAGAGAACTTTTACTAATGCCACCTTTTTATTTCTTAACTCTTTTGTTTCTCGAGCTAAGACTTTGATCTGTTCTTCACTGTATGCATATCAGACTGAATCTCTACCTCTGTTGGTGAAATAACATGTGACGGATCTGATCGATACCACCTTAGCATAGACTCATGAAAAATATTATGAATCCGATCAAGTTCTGGTGGTAAAGCTAACCGATATACAATAGGTCTAATTTTTCTGTAATTTCATATGGTCCAATTAACCGTGGACTCAATTTTCCTTTACGACCAAACCGAAGAACTTTCTTCCAAGGTCACACTTTCAAGAATACCTTGTCACTGACCTGAAAATCTATATCTTTTCGTTTAAGATCAGCATAAGACTAGATCAGAAGCTACTTTCAAACTGTCTTGAATTATTTTCACATTTTCTTCGGTTTCACGGACTAAATTAACTCCGTGTAACTTTTTCTTACTAAGTTCTATCCAATACAATGGAGTTCTGCATTTGCGACCATACAGAGCTTCATACTATGCCATTTTGATAGTAGACTGGTAACTATTATTATAAGCAAATTCAACTAAAGGCATATATTTTTCCCAGTTACCTTCAAATTCAAGTGCACAACATCGAAGCATATCTTTCAAGATCTGTATTACACATTTAGACCATCTATTTGAGGATGAAATGCAGTACTAAAATGTAACTGTGTACCTAAAGCTTCTTGCAATTTGCTCCAAAATCGGGATGTAAATCAAGGATCTCTATCTGAAATAATGGAGATAGGTACTCCATGCAATCTAACAATCTCAGAGACATATAATTCTGCCAATCTATCCAAAGAAACATCCATACGTACCGAAATAAAGTGTGCAGACTTTGTCAATCGATCAACAATTACCCAAATGGCATCTTTCTTCTTTGGAGACAAGGGTAACCCCGGTACAAAATCCATGGCAATTCTTTCCCATTTCTATTCCGGTATTGTAACTAGCTGTAATAATCCCGAAGGCAACTGATGTTCAGCTATTACTTGTTGACATATCAAACATTTAGATACAAATTCAGAAATATCCCATTTCCACTCGGCCACCAGTACATCTTTTTCAAATCATTATACATTTTATTACTACCAGGATGAATAGACATGTTACCATTATGAACTTTATTCAAAATATTTTGTGCTAGATCTAAATTCTTCAGTACACATATTCTGCCTTTGAATAATAGACAACCCTCAGTCCCAATCTAAAATTCTGTATCAGATTCACACTGTATCTGTTTTGCTTGTAACTTACTGTCACCTTTCTGAGTTTCAGAGATCTACTGCAAAAATGTTGGTCTAGCTTTTAACTCAGCTATGATTGAACCATCCTCAGATAAGATCAATCAAGTATTCATAGTTCGCAAGGCAAACAGGGATTTTCTGCTCAGAGCATCAGTAACCACATTTGCTTTTCCCGGATGGTAGTCAATAACCAGATCATAATATTTCAATAATTCAAGCCACCTGTGCGGTCTTAAATTCAAATCTTTCTGTGACATCAAATATTTCAAACTTTTACGATTAATGAATATATGACATTTTTCACCAAATAAGTAATGCCACCAAATTTTTAATGCAAACACTATGGCTGTCAATTCAATATCATGTATTGGGTAATTTCTTTCATGTGGTTTTAGCTATCTTGAAGCATAGGCTATTACTTTACCTTCTTGCATCAAAGCACAGCCTAAACCATTTAACGATGCATCACTATAGATTATAAATTCCTTACCTGATTCAGGCTAAACTAACACAAGTGCTTCTGTCAGTAAAGCTTTCAATTTATCAAAACTCTGCTGGCATTTATTAGTCCATTCAAATTTTACATCTTTCTATAATAAACGAGTCATCGGAGAAGCTATCATTTAAAAACCTTTTATAAACCTCCGATAATAACCAGCTAGTCCCAAAAAACATCTAACTTTAGACACATTCTTCGATGGTTTCCAATTTACAATAGTTGAAATTTTACTCCGGTCCACTCTGATGCCTTTAGCAAGTACAATATGTCCAAGAAAACTAACTTCTCGTAGCCAAAATTCACATTTACTAAACTTTACGTACGATTGTTTTTCACACAGAGTTTGCAGCACAATTCTTAAATGATCTACATGTTCATTTTCATCTCAAGAGTAAACCAAAATATCATCAATAAATACCATCACATACCTGTCTAAATAAGGTCTAAAATTTCTATTTATCAAATCCATAAACACTGCCGGTGCATTTGTCAAATTGAATGGCATCACAAGAAACTCATAATGTCCATACCTAATTCTAAAAGCTGTCTTTGGCATATCTAAGTCTTTTACCCGTAGCTAATAATAACTAGAACGAAGATCAATCTTTGAAAATATAGTGGCCCCCTTCAGTTGGTCAAACAGATCATCAATGCGAGGCAATGGATACTTGTTCTTTATTGTAACTTTATTAAGGTGTCTATAATCAATGCACAACCTCAATGATCCATCTTTCTACTTTACAAACAAAACTGGTGCACTCCAAGGTGAAAAACTAGGTCGAGAAAAGCCTTTGCCAATCAACTCTTGCAATTGTGCTTTAGAGGTGATCATGGGCCGGGTCGGGCCGAGGTTAAGCCGAGCCCATACAAATTTTAGGCCCGTCTACTAGGCTCAGGCCAGCCCTACCAAATTTGGGCTTAAAATTTTGCCCAAGCCCTACAGAAATAAAATTACTAAGCTCGAGTCAGGCTCGGCTACCGATATTAAATTTTTTTATTTCATTAAATAAAAAATTTAAAAATATAATAAATCATTTAAAAACATAAAACAAATATTAAAACAAATAAAAATAATACTAAAACAATTCTTAAAACAATACACAAATTAATAATATAATAAAAATGGTTATATTAAAAATTAAAATAATTAAAAATAAAATAAAAATATATTAATATATAATTTGGGTCGGCCCGCCAAAAACTCTTCTTCGAGGTCCAGGCCCGTTTTCTAAACAGCCTCGTTTTTTGCCCAAGCCCATTTTTCTAGCCTATATTTTTACCCAAACCCTCCCATTTTTCTAGGCGAGCCTTTGGGGTCAGTCCGCCCATGACCATGATCACTTCTCTTGTGCTTTCAACTCTTTTAATTTAGTAGGAGCCATTCTGTAAGGTGTTATGGATATAGGTGTTGTGCTTGGAACAAGATCTATAGAGAATTCCACTTCTCTAACCGGTGGTAATCCAGTTAATTCTTCTGGGAACATATTAGGAAATTCACATACAACCGGCACTGACTAAATCTTTGACTCAGATACTTTAGTATCCAACACATATGCAAGATAAGCATCATAACCCTTTCTAACATATTTCTATGTTGATATTGCTGAAATCACATTAGGTAGCCCATCTAATTTATCAGATTCAACATGGAGTAACTCACCATTCAGACATGGCAATACAATATATTTCTGTTTACAATTCACAACTACATCATGTTGGGCTAACCAATCCATTCCCAAAATCACATCAAATTCATCAAATGGAAATAACATCATGTTAGCCAAAAAGCAATAACTTTTTACCATCAATGGAAAGTTTTTACAAACTTTATCCACCATAACATACTGGCCCAAGGGGTTCAAAACTTTAACCATAAATTTAGTGAATTTAACAGGTAAATTTTTAACAGACACTAAATTTGTGCAAATGTATGAATGTGTGGAACCAAGATCAATCAAAGCAGTAATATCAGTATCAAGTAGAGAAAATGTACTAGTAATGACGTCTGGTGTAGAAGCATCTTCTCTAGCACGAATAGCATATTTCCTTGCCGGTGCTCGTGCCTCAGATTTAACTGTTGTATCTTTGGTAGTACCTTGGCTACCACTGACATTGTCGTGGTGACGAGGTGGTCTGCCTCTTGAAACAGGATTACTAGGCTTTGGAGCTGCTTAATTTCTTTTTCAACCCTTTCTGGACAATCTCTAAGAAAATGATCAAGGGAACCACATCTATAACAAGCCCCTCTTCTTAAACGACATTATCCAAAATAAAACTTATTATAATGTTTACATTTCGGTTTGGGATTACCAATGCTACCAACACTGGTTACAGATGGAGATGAAGACCTCAGGTTAGAGCGTTGAAAGCCTCACTCTTTTCTAGAATATCCCATAGAGGTGGCAACATGATCATAATACTTCTTTAATTTCTTAGAAGTAGATGATTATGACTTACTCATAATTCTTTTACCAGAAACTCGAGCTTCTCTTTCAGCTTGTTTCTTTTCTTTACTCAATTCTTCAACTTTATGAGCTCGATCAGCTAGTACTGCAAATTCCATTTATTCAAGAATACCAATCAATAGCTTAATGTCTTTATTTAAACCCTCTTCAAAATGTTTACACATATCGGCCTCAATTGGACCACTCTCTAGCATACTTGCTCAACCAAAAAAATTCCCGCTCATACTCAGATATAGTCATGTTGCCTTGTTTGAGCTCTAAAAATTCTTTCTATTTCTGATCCATAAATCCTTGACTAACATACTTCTTTTCTGAATTCAGTCTGGAAAAACTCCCATGTAATTTTTTCTCTTGGTACAATAGAAGTCATGGTATTCCACCAATGATAAGCTGTGTCTTTCAGTAAAGATATTGCACATTTCAGACATTCAGCTGGTGTACATGACAATTCATCTAAAACCTACCAAAATTTGGCCCATTCTAGATCATCATCTACAGTAGCTCTAAATTTCTTTGCCCCATACTTACAGATTTTATCTACTAGAAGCTTGCTAGTCCTAGTAGGTTCAGCACCTTGTGGTACCTCAGGAACTGGTTGAGGAGCAGGTGGGGGATGTTGTTGTACAAAATAGGATTTGTTATTATATATTGAGTGAACCACTCATTCATCATTTGAAAGAAGACTTTTTTTGCCTCCTTACTTCGGCCCTCAAATACAGGCCTTTCATTACTAGTTGTAGCTCTTTGAACTGAAGTTGAAACATTGCTTTTAGCTTCTGAGGATTCAGCTCTGGCTTGGTTGGATGACGTTACTATATGAAAACACATTTAAAATGGTTATCGGGTACTACACGTAGTAGCCTGCACTTAGTACTACACACGTGATCGAAGTTATCGGGTACACATAGTTGCCTGCACTTAGTACTACACATGCGACCAATTATCCTGTACACGTAGTAGCCTGCACTTAGTACTACACACGTGACCTCACAATAGATCATTCGTATCGTTTCTATTCCGAAGGCTCAACCGGGAAATTCCTCACTTTCCAACATGTTACAATTTATTCATAGTCCTTTTTCAATTTGCAACTTACAATAAATAATCATTCTATTGGCAACCACATTTCATATGATAACAAAATATAATAAAATAAAAAGAATCGATAAATTATTTACGTACAAACTTACCCCGGATCCAAAAATGACAATTTATCATTCTAGTCCAAAACCATGTTTTTTCCTGATTTAAGCCCAAATCTCGATTTCCTTGATCTATAATATCACATTTAGCCTACTAATTAGTCACACTATTCATATGAGTCTAAAAATCATATTTTTACAAATTTCCATTTTGACCCTTAAACTTTTGCATATTTGTAGTTTTGCCCCAAGGTTTGGAAATTAAACTTCTTCCTATTTTTTTTATGTTTTATGACATGCTGATCATTTTTCCCTTCTATGGCAACATCAAATTCTCACTCTAACATGTACTTATGAACATTAGGTATTTTTACTGATTATACTATTTTACTCGTTTTCACGTAAAATCGCTTAGCAGAAGTTGTTTAAGACAATTTCAAGCTTCATATTCTACCATTAAACATCAAAATACATGCATATCATTCATGGGTAAATTTTTAAATATAAATCCTAGCTCAAAATAATGGTAGAAATGAGCAGATCATGTTATCTGGATTTCAAAACACCTAAAACATTAAAAACGGAGCTCGGAATCACTTACTATTAAGCTTGGAAGCTTGGCCAAACCCTAACCATGGCTGCTCTTGGTACATTCTGCTGTAGCAAGAAGAAAGGGACACATTTGGAGTTTAAAATTTGTCTTTTAATTCATTTTACCCCTAAATGACCAAAATGCCCTTTTTAATATTCTTTCAAATTTTACCCAATCAAGGCCATTTTTGTCCAACAAGTTATACAATGCTTTAATTATAATTTAAGGACCTCCCATTTAAAATTTCATAACAATTTGATACCTCTAACATGTAGAACTCAACTTTTACACTTTTTACAATTTAGTCCTTTTTACTAAATTGAGTGCCCAAACGTCAAAATTTTCGAACGAAATTTCACGAAATCATTTCGTGAAATCGTAGACCATAAAAATATAATAAAAATAAATTTTTTCTCATCAAATTTGTGGTCCCGAAACCACTATTCCGACCAAGCCCAAAATCAGGATGTTACATTTCTCCCCCCTTTAGGGATTTTCATCCCCGAAAATCTTACCAAAAAAGTGGTTTTGGTTTTTCACTTGGATTCCTCAATCCTATAATCAATTTCAAAGAGCTTTCACCCAGGCTAAACTTTTACTACCTGTCTCTTTAAATTTTACATACAAAAATCATAAGTGGTATTCCAATGAAAACAAATGAATACATTATATGGTTAAAGTACTTGTTATCACATCTTTCGTTTTCCAATCATGTGGCTCCTTGACAACATATACACAAGCTGGACCTACTAACTTGATCTATACAGCTATAGTATGGGCAACAATCCTCTATCCACTTAGTCTTCTATTATCTCCACGACCACGACCTCAGCCTTTAGCAAAATTGGGCATAAAACTCTGTGTCTTGGACACCTCAGCCCTCTCCATATTATCCCTCAGCAAGTTATCCTTTGAACCACATCGAAAACAAGCTCTTGTCCTTTTCCAGCACTCTCCTAGATGCTCATGGTTACAATTCTCAAATGGCAGCCATCTGGAACCACCCGCCAAACCAGCAACACCGACCACAACACTACCCTTCTACCCAAACTGACCCAGTCGAGATCCCTATCAAGAACTCTTACCCAAACTCTGTGAGTCATAACACCTCATCGGCGATCATCTCAAAACTCTAGACTAATTAGAGCCCCTCTTTTTGGTCTTTTTTGCAATTGGTCTTGGTGGCTCGACCAATGCTTCCTTAACTACATTAGCCTTCTTGACCATTTCATCGAAGGCTCTGGCTCCATGCATTACCAGATAGACACGGATATCATGGTTCAGCCCAAATCAGAATCTCTTACACCTATCTCTCTCAAAGTGAACTATCTCGGGAGAGTACTAACTAAGCTTCAGAAACTCTGACTTGTACTCTACCATGATCATACTACCCTGAACCAAATCTATGAACTCCGTCTTCCTCACATCCATGTATAGCTCACCCAAATATTTCTTCCCGAACACCTCAAAAAGTAACCTCATGACAAACAATCAGAGGTAACTCCTTTTCTAACCGTGCACCACATTTGATGAGCCTCACCATTTAATAGGGATATGGTGCAATACAATTTCTCCTTATCTGAGCAATCCAACTGTTCAAGGATCCTCTCCATAATCTCCAACCAATAATCGATGAAGGTCAGATCAGCTCCTTTCGCTCCTCTAAATTTGCGTCCGCCTAGATCACGTAGACCCTTGAATGGTAGTCCCCGATGAGCAGGTGGAGGACTACCACTCGCAATATGCTGAAAAGCTCCTATGATAACCTATACTAAAGGCTCCATACCCACCTCTGGTGTCGGCTGACCCTGAGGAGAATGTACATTCGCATTTACTCTACCACGCCTAAAAGGTATATCAACTATACTAGAACATTTAAAAAAAAACAAACAATACAAATGAGTGAGAAGTGGCAAGTGATCCAAGGCAAATTCCCATAAAGAAAAACATTTAATAGATGGCAATGTGTTCCCATTCCTACCCAAAAATAAGAAATTCAAACATGGGTATCTTAGTCCAACGTTTAAAAATTTTTGGTTTTATTTTTAAAATTAAATCCTTATTTTAATTTTCAAAAATTTGAAAACCAAAAGTTAATAAACCTTGGAAAGCCAAGTTTTTGAGAAGCCTATCATTGTCAACCTATTTTTGCAAACTTGTCTCTAATACCACCAAATTTAGCGCCATAACCTCGAATCTAAAACGCCACATTAGATACTTATGTGACTCTCCTAACCAATCATTCAAACACACCATAAATTCAACCATTGCACCCAACAAACATGCTTAAACAATTAATCTTAAACATACAAGCCTAAATCATGTTTCATCTAACACAAAACAATAAATTATAAATAAGGGTAAAACTATCATTTTACACATCATAAGCAAAACTCGTAATTCGTGAAATTTGGTTCATTCAGTGTCTTGGGATTTTATTTTAAATCATTTGTAAAAAATTCAGCTTAAATTGACATTTAAAACTCATTTAATTTCAAAATGAAGTTTAAGGACTAGATCATAAAATTAATAAAATATCCAGATAATATAAAACCAAGTCATGTAAATTTTAAAAACATTTCATGTTGTTTAAAGGCTCCAATTTTATTGTATATAAATTTGGACTTATTTTCAATATTTTCAAAATATGCCTAGAACTCTATGAACGTCGTATCACAACCACGCAATTCGCATGTCGCAGCATCGACCTGATATCGTGATATCCTATAGGGCTCATCGCAATATTGACTCGACTGTACTGTCAGTCTAGTCAACCACGTCTATGTATCTATCTTTTAGAAGTCCTACGATCCTATGCTAAGACAAAAGATCTCCACAATTGGACTTGATAGATGGTAGATTAGCCTTTCAATCGGTTTGCTCATTTTCGATTAGACTAAGGACATGTTTAGGTTTTTCTACTAATATAAGTTGTCTTTCGATATTACGATCCAACCACATAATACGGGTTAGTATTAGTTTAAACATTATACAACGAATAAGCAACATTTGCTTCCATTTTGATTTCTATACAAAAATCATATGAGGACAATCATACAAAGTATATTAATGTAATAAATGAATTTTTTTATTAACAAAAAATATTAATGTAATCTATGATTTTTTTTTACTATTTAATTTGTTTGGAAAAAAAACTAAAAGTTTACAAATGAATATACTACTTTCAGGGCACTAGGTCCAACATTCATGCCAACCTATTATGATTGCTCCTATTACGAATTCTTCTTCTACTAATATTGGGGTGTCCCCTCCTTAGAATACTTTGCTAAGTTAACTTGATCCAAAGTAGGTATTTACAAGCCTAAGGTTTTTAAAGCTGAGTTCGGTATTAAAGAACTTCGTAGCATTAAAAAAGCAATTTCTAGTAAGGAGTGGATGCAAACTACCCAAAAGGAGCATAATGCTTTGGTCAAGAGCAAAACTTGGACTTTAGTGCCTCTTGGTAACTCTTGAAAATATTTATATTGTAGTATACTTACGTCGATATCTTTGCATTTTTTAGGATATTTTTATAACATTGCATCATGAAGCTTGGACTGTGCTTTCAATGTTACTATATGTTACTTTTATTGGTGGAAGGAAATGAATGAATGAAGTATTCTCATGGAAAAAGGTTGGACAGATTGCCAGCATAAATGCCATGGCAATTCTAAGAAGATCTGACATAGCACTCAGTTCTCGTCACTCTCACCCAGTTTGATGTGTACCAGATAAATCCACCTGAAAACGAGGGAGAAAAGCATGTGCTGGGAGAGGGGACCTCCCCTACAAAAGAGGAAAGAGAGAATAATTCTACACATAGAAATTTTACATGAGGACTTAGGAGCGGTGTTTTTTCTTCAACAAATTCTCTTGAAAAATTTGGAGAAAAGAAGAAAGGGTAGCAGTTAAAGCACAGAGCAGAGACGCAATTCAGCCCTAGGTCTTGCAAAATATTGTAGTACTGGAGTTGGGAACTGATTTGGTGAAAACTTTCTGAAGTTTTTCCTCCATTATCTTGATTAATTTCTGTGAATTTTAAATGCTAAATGGTGTAGTTGAATGATAACTTTATTTTGGATGTTAATTTCCAAGCCATGAGCTAATCTTATTGGGTTGGAATTACTTGATGAATCTTTATTTCCATTAATGATTAGGCAATATCTTGATTAGATCTACTATTTCATTCGATTTGCATTGTTTTGAATGCATGCATGCAATCTCTAGACATAGATGGATGCATGGTATGTTCACAAACTTGATTTAATTATTAAAAGGTTAGATGAGTTGGATTGTGATCGAATGATACAAGCGAGTACTCGAAAAAATATTCGTAGCACTCTAGACATAGAGCTATGCTCTATGCAGAGTAAGGAAGAAACAATATTGGGTATTAAGGAAGAAGCAATATTGGGTATCATCTTCAAAGCTTGTAGACATACAAAGCTTTAGGAATGGTAACTTGAAGTTTGACTCTCTAAACAAATAGATTACTGTAGCTAGAATCTACATAGTAGACCGGTCAAAACTTTGCCATAGCATTATTGTTTTATAAGGATATAATCTGAGTCATTCATGTAGTTTCTCTCAACTTTGTCTCATTAAATTACCACAACATTTTAAGTTAGTTATTTGATTTTAATATTGCATACGTGATTATCCTTTACAAATTTGTTATTCTATTTTTGACATAACCTAATTCATATAATTCATAGTGATAACTTAACCAAATTAATCCTAACCGATCCCTTTGGAGATGATCTTACTTAGTACTTTTTTACTTGATTCAACGTGTACACTTGCATATTTGCTTATCATTTCACACGTGATAAGTTTTTGGCGAATTGGTAAATTTTTGTTTGTTATTATCGATTTAATTTTGTTAGTTTTAACTTACTTAGTTGTTTTTTTATACTTTTTCAAGTCTGTTGTTGTTTATGAGTAGAGTTATTTCTAAAAACAAATTGTATTATTTTGATCCTGAAATTGAGAGAACCTTGAGGAGAAGGAGAAAGGAGTGTGACAGATGGCAAGGATTGGAAATGATCCAGACAGAAAAGATTCTTTACATCTGTAAGGTAGGGACACTGATATTCCTCGTGTGACAGATGATAGAGATAGACCCATTAGAGAACATGTAGTGCCTATCTTGGATGATTTGAATTTAGGGATTGTTAGGCCACAGATTCAAGCTCAGCATTTTAAGTTAAAACTAGTGATGTTTCAAATGCTACAAACAGTAGGGCAATTCAGTGGATTACCTACTAAAGATCCACAACTACATTTAAGACTCTTTTTAGAGGTTTGTAATTCATTTAGGCAACAGGGTTTTCCTGAAGATGCCTTGAGACTCAAGTGATTTCCTTATTCACTGTGAGGTCATGCTAAAGCATGGTTAAATGCTTTGCTATCAGGAATGGTGGCATCTTGGAATGATCTTTGTCAAAGATTTTTTCTACGATATAATCCTCATAATATGAATGCCAAATTAAGGAATGACATTACATCTTTTCTGCAATCTAAGGATGAGACGTTGTATGAAGCTTGGGAGAGATTCAAAGAATTACTTAGAAAACTTCTGATGCATGGTTTCCAACAATGGACAGAGAGGGAAATGTTTTACAATGGATTAACTGCACATACAAGGATGGTATGTAACATCCCGAAATAGGGCCTAGTCAGAATAGTATTTTTGAGACCACAAATTTGACATCAAAATATTTATTTTATGATTATTATGAGGCTTAGAATATGGGAATATGCATGTGTTAAAGTTTCATGAAGAAATTCTTTGAGTAAGGTGTCCAATTGGAAATTATGGACTAAATTGAATAAATTGTAAAACTTGGATTCTAGAAGAAATTTGTATGAAATTTCTTTAGATTATAAATTAGAAGGTCTTGGAGAGAAAGTTTCTCAATTTCTAAGTTTTTGGACAAAAATGGGCTTGCATGGATGAAATTTTAAAGAAAGGGCTTAAGGGCATTTTGGTCATTTGGCATATTAACGAAATAAAATAGGAAAATTGATACAAAAATTAGCCATCCTCTCCCTTGTACCAGCCGAAACTCTCAAGCCCTCCATAGCTAGGGTTTCCAAGCTTTTCAATCTCAATAGTAAGTGCCCCCAAACCCCGTTTTTATTGTTCTTTGTATTTTTGAAATTCTGATAGCTTGATCTCTCCATTTCTACCCAAATTTCATGCTAGGATTCATATTTAAAAATTTACCCATGCATGAGTTACTTGTATTTTGATGGATTATGGAGGAATATGAAAATTGGATGTGTGTTAAATATCTTTTCCTAGGTGATTTTCATGAAAAACCTCAAAAGGGACCTTTTTACAAAAGTTGTAAAATGTAAGGTAGAAATGTGAAAATAATGGAAAATGTGGGCTGCCATAAGAGAGAAAAATGTTTGACTAGGCTTGGGTAAGATAGAAATTGCATGTGTTTCATTATACGAGCCTAGGGACTAAATCATAAAAATGTGAAAGGTTAGGGGCAAAATGGTCATTTGGATCGGGGGTGGAATTTAGACTTGAAATGTATAATGTGGAGTGTTAATGATTTAATTTTGTTGTAATAGACCCCGAGGAACAAATTTCAGAGGTCGATCGAGGAAAACGAAAGGTTTCGGAATAACCGAAACACAGTACCGAAACGAATACCAGGTAAGTTCAGATAACTTAAAGTAAACTCCTAATATGCCTAGTTATATGATTTGTGAATGAATGATGATTGCATTTATTGATAGCATAAGATTTCATGAAATGCATTCCTAATAATGATGTGTTGAAAATTTTCTCGGTTGAGGTTAAAAAGGGAATTCGATGGATAAACCATGTTTTACATGCGTAATGAGATCTTGCATGTGTTGCAGAAAGGATTTAGCCCGGACGAGTAATCCGCTGATCTCAATTATGAAAAGGATCGAGCCCGGACGGATGTTCCTTTGGATGATTGAGCCTCCCGAAGAATACATGTGCATTATGGATTTAGCCCGAACGGTAATCCGATCAGGGTCTGAATTTAGCCTGGACTGGTAATTCAGATCTGAGATCATTAAAGGTGTTTGTCGCAATAAGGGACTTAGCCTGGACTGGTAATCCCGACATCACCTTATGAGTTTATGGGATTTAGCCTGGACTAGTAATCCTGCCATAAGATGTGAGGTTCGCGAGAGTGCACACCTGAAATGATCATCCTTATGAATTAACAGTTAATGGATATTCCATCGAGATTTCCTAGATATTCAACGGGATTAATATGAAATACATGTACAAAATAAAATGTTGAATGATCAGCTCATCTAAGATAAATTACATGGTGCTTTGTTATCTGACTAACTCATTGGTTGAATGCATGTGATAGGGAACCATTTCATACTTGTTGGTTTTCTTATCTATTATGGATGTATGCTAATTACTTGGTAAGTTTACTTTTCGATTAATCGAGCTTACTAAGCATGTAAATGCTTACTCCTCTCTTTTCCCTGCTTTTCAGAGCTCAAGGACTCGTAAGGATTGGAAGACGGTTGGAGAGCTAGCACACTATCAAATAGACCAGCTATGGTATAAAGACATTTCTATTTTTTTCAATGGCATGTATAGGACCTTTGAGTATTTTGTTATATGTGTCATTTGATTTGCCAAATGTAGGCATGTAAAGATATACCTATCTTTTTGTATATGGCCACGGGAATTGGCTTATTTCGAAGTAGGCTATAACCTACAATTCTATACAGGTTTATATTCATATGTGATGGTTTGTTTGTAATTGGCAATAAGTCACAAGAATGAGCCAATTTTGAACGTGTTATAGTGACATGGAAAACCATAAATACAAGATGGGAAAATAATCTAGCATGTATGAAACCAATGATATGAGGTTTCCATGCAATAAGTTTTGCCAAGATCATTTATAAGAGTATAATCATGTTTTGCTTTGTATTTGGTAACCATTAAGTATAAGTGGTGAAAAGGGTGACCAAAAGCTTAGAAAATAGCCTATTAGGGTCCACATGGTTGGACACACGGGCGTGTGTCTAGGCCGTGTGTGACACATGGCTCACTTTTATGTGTGTGTTATGGCCGTGCGTCCCCTGCACTTAAAATTTTAAGTCAGTGTTGTACACGGGCAGGCCAAACGGGCATGTGTCATGGCCGTGTTTTAAAGTCAATGTTACACACGGATTAAGGGCACGGGCGTCTCCCAAGCCACATGGGCATGTGTGACCACACAGTCTATACCCACACGTTAAAGCATTAATTTTCCAACTTTTTCTAATGTTTCTAACGTTTAGTCCCGAACCGTTTCTAATGTTTGTTTTGGGTCTCGTGAGCTAGTTCAAAGGACATAATGCATGTGAACGAGAAGTTTCAAGTTAAAAGAAATTTATGGTCTGATTTTATATGCGTATGCTTGAGTTGAGTCCGGTACCACCTCGAACCCTGTCCCAGCGTCAGATACAGGCGAGGGTTGTTACATTTCGTGGTATAAGAGCCACGGTTTAGTCAGTTCTAGGACTACCGTAGAGGATATTGAGGTTTGCTATACATGCCATTATTCGAATACTGATAGCGTGACATCTCCTAACTGTTTAAATTGTTTTAGATATAGTAAATTTCTTCCAATCAAGCACAAGATGAGTCTGAGGGAGCCGAGAGCCATGATCTAGCTTCCGTACAACGAGCTGTATCTAGTAGTAGAAGGCTTTATGTCTGAAGGCCGAGAAAAGGCCCGAGCTGTCTTCTTTGATATGATGGATGAATGGTTTGGGGATTATCTGAGGAATCGCCCCAACATACCAAGACCTCTCCCGCCTCCCAACCAACCTGATGACGATGTGCCACGAGGTATGGCACTGGTAAGAATCGATAAGGCCCCCGTTGATAAACTTAGTAAGTATGGGGCTGAGGAATTTAGAGCCAAAATTGAGAATGATGCTGAAAGAGCCGACTTTTGGCTCAAAAATACTACAAGGGTATTAGATGAATTATCGTGCACACCCGAGGAGTGCTTGAAGTGTGCCGTATCCCTCCTGAAGGATACTACATACCATTGGTGGAAGATTGTATCTTCGGTAGTGCCAAAGGAAACTATCACTTGGGATTTCTTCCAAGTAGAGTTTAGGAAGAAATACATTAGCCAAAGGTTTTTAGACTCGAAACGAAAGGAGTTCTTGGAACTCAAACAAGGGAACAAGACTGTAGCAGAATACGAGAGAGAGTTCGTTAGGATAAGTCAGTACGCAATTGAATGGGTCCAAACTAAGTCAGAAATGTGTAACGCTTCGAGGAAGGTCTGAATGAGGAAATCAAGTGTTTGATCAGAATCCTTAAAATATGAGAGTTTGCCGCATTGGCTAATCGGGCCAAGAAGGTCGAGGAGCTTAATAATGAAAGAAAGCAAGCAAAGAGAGAGGCTCAAGTTGCGAGCAAGAGGTCCAGCGGTAAAACACTCTCATTTTCCACGAAGAAAGCAATGAGCCAACATGAATGCTCTACTTCATCAGTAGGATATTCAGGTAGAGTGAGAGGCTCTAACCGACGAAGTCAAAAGTCTTCCTCCCCGATGGTGACTAGTGTGGGGAGTGTAGGTGATCAAAAGCTGAAGTGTAAGAGTTGCAACAAATTTCACTTCGGAGAGTACCGAATAAAGAGTGGTGCGTGTTTCAGATGTGGTTCTCTTGACCACTTTCTAAGATACTGCCCAGAGCGAGTCGAAAAAGAAGTGGAAGTAGCCCCGAAGTTGAGTACTCCCATTCCACGGGGTAGACCTCCGAGATACCCTGGGAGTGCTAGTGGCAGTCGAGTTGTGACTAAAGACACTGCAAAGCCAAAGGTTTGAGCCCCAGAAAGAATGTATGCAATACGTGCTCAAGAGGAAGCCTCTGCTTCTGATGTTATTACAGGTACTTTTTCTCTTTTTAATACAAGTGTTATTGCTTTAATTGACCCAAGGTCGACGCATTCATATATTTGCATGAGATTGGTGTCTAGTATGAACATACCCGTTGAACTTACGAAATTCATCATTAGAGTGTCGAACCCATTAGGCAAATCAGTCCTGGTTGATAAAGTCTATAAGAATTGTCCTTTGACGATTCAGGATCATTGCTTTCCGGCTAACCTTATGTTATTACCATTTGATGAATTTGATGTAATACTTGGTATGGATTGGTTAGCCCTTCATGATGTAATTGTAAATTGTGGTAGTGAGCATATTAAATTGAAATACCCGGATGGTGATATTCTACGGGTCGATTCAAGAGAATTGGGTTCACCGTCGGTTGTAATCACGGTAATGGTTGCTTAGAGATGCCAGGGATAACTCCCATTTCTATTGCTCCGTACAAAATGGCACCAACCGAGATGAAGGAGTTAAAAGCACAGTTGCAAGAGCTGACAGATAAAGGATTTGCATGACCAAGTTTTTCACCTTGGGGTGCCCCCGTACTATTTATAAAGAAGAAAGATGGTTCGATGAGGCTATGTATAGATTATCGGCAACTGAACAAGGTAACTATCAAGAATAAGCATCCTTTGCCAAGGATCGATGATTTGTTCGACCAGTTGAGAGGAGCCACCGTGTTCCTTAAGATAGACTTGAGGTCTGGTTATTATCAACTGCGAGTTAAAGAATCAGATGTACCTAAGACAACTTTCAGGATGAGGTATGGTCATTACGAACTTCTTGTCATGCAGTTTGGGCTGACGAATGCATTGGTCGTATTTACGGACCTAATGAATAGACTGTTTTGGCCATATTTGGATAAATTTGTCATTGTATTCATTGACGACATCTTGATTTACTCCAAAGATGAGACAGAGCATGCGAAGCACCTGAGAATTTGTGTTGCAGACCTTATAGGAAAAGCAACTGTATGCTAAGTTTAGCAAGAGTGAGTTTTGGCTCCAGAAAGTTGGATTTTTGGGTCATATCGTTTCAGGTGAAGGCATCTGAGTTGATCCAAGTAAGATATCTGCTATTGTCGAATAGAAACCACCTAAAAATGTAACCGAGGTTAGAAGCTTTTTGGGGTTAACCGGTTACTATCGAAGGTTTGTAAAAGGATTCTCCATGATAGCGACTCCGATGACGAGGTTTCTACAGAAAGACGTTAAGTTTGAATGGATGGAGAAGTGTCAGCAAAGTTTTAAAAAGTTAAAAACATTGCTAACCGAAGATCCTGTTTTAGTACTACCTGAACCGGGAAAAAAGTTTATGGTCTACAGTGATGCATCCTTAAATGGATTGGGTTGTGTACTTATGCAAGATGGAAAAGTGATAGCCTATGCTTCACGTCAATTGAAGCCACACGAGAAGAACTATCTGACACATGACCTAGAGCTTGCCGCCATCGTTTTTGCTTTGAAAATTTGGAGGCATTATTTATATGGTGAGACTTGCCGCATATTCACCAAAAACAAGAGTTTGAAGTATTTGATATCTCAAAAAGAATTAAATCTGAGACAGCGGAGATGGTTAGAATTAATTAAGGACTATGATCTGATCATTGACTATCACCTGGGAAGGGCGAATGTGGTCGCTGATACGTTGAGCAGAAAATCCTTGTTTGCTTTAAGAGCCATGGATGCTCGTTTGGCATTGCTTGATGATGGTTCTGTCTTGGCAGAGCTAGAGGCTAGGCTGACATTTCTTCAGGAAATCTATAATGCTCAAACTAGTGATGATAACTTGCAAGCAAAAAGAACTCAATGTGAATCAGGTATTGAATCAGATTTTCGGATTGATTCTGATGGATGTTTGATGTTCAGAGATAGGGTTTGTGTACCCAAGGACAATGAGCTTATTCGAAAGATTTTACAAGAAGTACATGACAGCCGTATGTCAATTCAGCCGGGAAGTACCAAGATGTACAACTATTTGAAGAAAATGTACTGGTGGAACGACATGAAAAGATATATTTTCGAATTTGTATCAAAATGTCTGGTATGTCAGCAAGTTAAAGCTAAACATCAAGTACCTTTAGGGTTGTTACAGCCAGTGATGGTCCCCGAATGGAAGTGGGACAGAGTTACCATCGATTTCGTGACAGGATTGCCTTTGGCTCCTGAAAAGAAAGATGCCATATGCGTTGTAGTGGATAAGTTGATGAACTTGGATCATTTTATTTCGGTAAAAACAAATTACTCTCTTGATAAGTTGGCCGACTTATACATTTCTGAGATTGTAAGGTTGCAAGGAGTACCACTGTCGATTATTTCAGACAAAGACCCGAGGTTCACTTCGAGATTCTGGAATAAATTACAAGAAGCCTTGGGTACGACGTTGAGCTTTAGTACAGCTTTTCACCTTCAGATCGATGGTCAATCTGAATGGATGATTCAAATTCTCAAGGATATGTTGCGATGTTGCATCCTCGAATTTCAGGGTAGCTGGGAAAAATACCTATCATTGGTAGAATTTGCCTACAACAATAGTTTTCAAACAAGTTTGAAGATGGAACCTTATGAGGCCTTGTATGGCAGGAAGTGTCGAACACCATTGTACTGGACAAAACTTAAGGAAAGTCAGATTCATGGAGTTGATCTGATTAAAAAAACTGAAGAGAAAGTTAAAGTGATACGAAATTGTCTAAAAGCGGCATCCGATAGGAAAAAGTCATATGTTAATCTGAAAAGAAAGGAAATTGAGTTCCAAGTTAGAGATAGAGTATTCTTGAAAGAATCTCCATGGAAAAGGGTGTTGAGATTTGGTCGAAAAGGCAAACTGAGTTTGCGATTTATCAGACCGTACGAGATCAGTAAAAGAGTTGGACCGTTAGCCTATCATTTGGCATTGCCACCCGAACTGGAAAAGATTCATGATGTGTTCTATGGATCTATGTTAAGGCGATATCGATCAGACCCTTCTCATGTGATTTCACCGACCGAGGTTGAAATTCAACCGGACATGACCTCTGGAGAGGAACCGGTTAAGATTTTAGCCCGCGAGATTAAACAGTTAAGGAATAAAGATGTGCCTTTAGCAAAAGTTTTATGGCATTGACATGGTGTGGAAGAGCCTACATGGGAGCCGAAAGAAATTATGAAAAGCCAATATCCGAATCTGTTTAGTGGTAAGACTTTCGAGGACGAAAGTCCTTAAGGGGGGAGAAATGTATCATCCCGAAATAGGGCCTAGTCGGAATAATGGTTTTGAGACCAGAAAACTGACATCAAAATATTTATTTTATGATTATAATGAGGCCTAGAATATGAGAATATACATGTCTTAAAGTTTCATGAAGAAATTCTTTGAGTAAGGTGTCCAATTGGAAATTAGGGACTAAATTAAATAAATTGCAAAACTTGGATTCTAGAAGTAATTTGTATGAAATTGCTTTAGATTATAAATTAGAAGGTTTTGGAGAGCAATTTGCCTAATTTCTAAGTTTTTGAACAAAAATGGGCTTGCATGGATGAAATTTTAAAGAAAGGGCTTAAGGGCATTTTGGTCATTTGGCATTTTAATGAACTAAAATGGGAAAAATGAAACAAAAATCAGCCACTTTCTCCCTTGTACCAATCGAAACTCTCAAGCCCTCCATAGTTAGGGTTTTTAAGCTTTTCAAGCTCAATAGTAAGTGCTCCCAAACCCCATTTTTAATGTTCATTGTATTTTTGAAATTCCAGTAGCTTGCTCTCTCCATTTCTACCCATATTTCATGGTAGGGTTCATGTTTAAAAATTTACCCATGCATGAGTTACTTGTATTTTGATGGATTATGGAGGAATATGAAAGTTGGATGTGTGTTAAACATCTTTCCTAGGTGATTTTCATGAAAAACCCCAAAAGGGACCTTTTTACAAAAGTTGTAAAATGTGAGGTAGAAATGTGAAAATAATGGAAAATGTGGGCTGCCATAAGAGAGAAAAATGTTCGGCTAGGCTTGGGTAAGATAGAAATTACATGTGTTTCATTATACGAGCCTAGGGACTAAATTGTAAAAATGTGAAAAGTTAAGGGCAAAACGGTCATTTGGACTGGAGGTGGAATTTAGACTTGAAATGTATAATGTGGAGTGTTAATGATTTAATTTTGTTGTAATAGACCCCGAGGAACAAATTCCGGAGCTCGATCGAGGAAAACGAAAGGTTTCAGAATAACTGAAACACAACACCAAAACGAATACCAGGTAAGTTCGGATAACTTAAAGTAAACTCCTAATATGCCTAATTATATGATTTGTGAATCAATGATGATTGCATTTATTGATAGCGTAAGATTTCATGAAATGCAGTCCTAATAATGATGTGTTGAAAATTTGTCTCTGTTGAGGTTAAAAAGGGAATTCGATGGATAAACCACGTTTTACATGTGTAATGAGGTCCTGCATGTATTGCAGATAGAATTTAGCTCGGACGGGTAATCTGTTGATCTCAATTATGAAAAGGGTCTAGCCCGGACGGGTGTTCCTTTGGATAATTGAGCCTACCGAAGAATACATGTGCATTTTGGATTTAGCCCGGACGGGTAATCCGATCAGGTTCTGAATTTAGTTTGGACTGGTAATTTAGATCCGAACTCATTAAAGGTGTTTATCGTAATAAGGGATTTAGCCTGGACTGGTAATCCTGACATGATCTTATGAGTTTACGATATGGGGAATTTAGCCTGGACTGGTAATCCTGCCATAAGATGTGAGGTTCGCAGGAGTGCACACATGAAATGATTATCCTTATGAATTGACGGTTAATGGATATTCCATCGAGATTTCCTAGACACTCAACGCGATTAATATGAAATACATGTACAAAATGAAATGTTGAATGATGAGCTCATCTGAGATAAATTACATGGTGCTTTGTTATGTGACTAAGTCATTGGTTGAGTGCATCTGATAGGGAACCATTTCATACTTGTTGGTTTCCTTATCTATTATAGATGTATGCTAATTACTTGGTAAGTTTACTTTCCAGTTATTCAAGCTTACTAACAATGTAAATGCTTACTCTTCTATTTTCCCTGCTTTTCAGAGCTCAAGGACTCGTGAGGATTGGAAGACGGTTGAAGGGCTAGCACACTATCAAATAGACCAGCTGTGGTATAAAGACATTTCTATTTTTTTCAATGGCATGTATAGGACCCTTGAGTATTTTGTTATATGTGTCATTTGATTTGCCAAATGTAGGCATGTAAAGATATACCTATCTTTTTGTATATGGCCATGAGAATTGGCTTATTTTGAAGTAGACTATGACCTACAATTCTATGCATGTTTATATTCATATGTGATGGTTTGTTTATAATTGGAAATAAGTCACAAGAACGAGCCAATTTTGAATGTGTTATAGTGACATGGGAAACCATAAATACAAGATGGGAAAATAACCTAGCATGTATGAAACTAATTATATGAGGTTTCCATGCAATAAGTTTTGCCAAGATCATTTATAAGAGTATAATCATGTTTTGCTTTGTATTTGGTAACCATTAAGTATAAGTGGTGAAAAGGGTGACCAAAAGCTTGGAAAATAGCCTATTAGGGTCCACATGGTTGGACACACGGGCGTGTGTCTAGGCTGTGTGTGACACACGACTCACTTTCATGTGTGTGTTATGGCCGTGCGTCCCCTGCACTTAAAATTTTAAGTCTGTGTTGTACACGAGCAGGCCACACGGGCGTGTGCCATGGCCATGTTTTAAAGTCAATGTTGCACACGGACTAAAGGCACGGGCGTGTCCCAATCCACATGGGTATGTGTGACCACACGGTCTATACCCACACGGGCGTGTGGAGCCTTAAAGCATGAATTTCCCAACTTTTTCTTAAGTTCTCGGTTTAGTCCAGAACCGTTTCTAATGTATGTTTTGGGCCTCGTGAGTCTGTTCAAGGGACATAATGCATGTGAACGAGAAGTTTCAAAGTTAAAAGAAATTTATGGTCCGGTTTTATATGCGTATGCTTGAGTTGAGTCCGGTAGCACCTCGAACCCTGTCTTGGCGTCGGATACGGGTGAGGGTGTTATATGGTAGTTGATGCATCTACCAATTTCACATATCTAGATAAATCATATAATGAGGCTATGAGATTCTAGAAAGGATAGCTAGCAATGATTCAATATCCAACTACAAGAGTAGGGATAGGCAAAAGAGTTGTTGGAGCAATGGAGCTTGATGCAATCACCTTATTAACAGCTCACGTATCATCCCTAGCTAATATGGTTAATATGATGATGAGACTAGCTACAGTGTAGGAAATGAAAGTAGCCGAGCTAACATGTGTTTACTATGGGGAATATCATGTTTTTGATGAATGCCCATCAAACCCAGCCTCAGTATATTACATGAGAAATTTCAATGAAAACAATCATTCATATTCCAATACATATAATCCAGAGCAGAAACAACATCCTAGCTTCAGCTAGAGTAATGAAGGATTGGGAAATTCTAGTAATGTTGTTCGACATTATGTCACAAGTCCAACACCTGGATATAATCAACCCATGCCTCGAAAAAATGTTCAACAAATTTCAGCATCATCTTATTCATCGATGGAAGCTCTGTTGAAGGAATACATGGAAAGAAATGATGTTATGATATAGACTCAAGTTGCATCCCTAAGAGCCTTGGAAAATCAAGTAGGGTAGATTGCCAATGCATTAAGTTGAAGACCCTAAGGAGCATTGCCAAGTGACACTAAAAAATCAAAATCTTAAAGAAAGGAGCACTGCAGGGCCGTTACGCTCAAAAGTGGTACTTAGTTAACTAGATTTGTTAATGATACTACTGCTAAAGAGGACAACTTATATTTTACACATGGAACAAATTCAGAACCATTTGTGGAGAAGTCTACAACTAAGAATAACAAAAAAAAAATGTTGAAGCTAAATGAGCTTGTGTCGCCAATAAAAGTGTCACGGTACAACAATATCAACAGTCTAGAGGAAGGCCACCGCCACTTTTTCCTCAGTGATTCCAGAAGTCTAAGCAGTATTTTCAATTCAAAAAATTCTTGGATGTCCTGTAGCAACTTCATATGAACATACAGTTGGGGGAAGCATTAGAGAAAATGTCGAATTATGTTAAGTTTATGAAGGATATCTTGTCAAAGAAGTGACAATTAGGGGAATTTAAAATTGTTGCTGTCACTGAAGGGGGCACAACAATGTTGATGAACAAATCGCCTCCGAAGTTGAAAGACACTGGAGTTTTACTATCCCTTGTTCAATTGGAATTCATTATTTTGGCAAGGCATTATGTGATTTTGGGAACAAGTATAAATTTAATGCCTATGTCTTTTTTTAGGAAGCTAGGAATTGGGAAGGCAAGACCCACTACAGTCATGCTGCAACTAGCAGATCACTCTTATGCACATTCGGAAGGTAAGATTGAAGACGTGCTGGTAAGAGTTGATAAATTTATTTTTCCAGCAGATTTTATTATTTTAGAATGTAAAGCTGATAAAGAAATATTGATTATTCTTGGAAGACCTTTTCTAGCAACTGGTAGAATGCTAATTGATGCACAGAAAGGTGAGTTGACAATGAGGGTCAATGACTAGCAAATAACTTTTAACGTTTCTGATGCTATGAAGTGTACAGATGAAAATGAAGAATGTCATGCCATTGGATTTCTTGACTCAGTAGTAGAGGAAGAGTTTGCAAAGTATTGGCACTACAATTTTGATGATGATGGAGATCCATTTTGAGCTGTCCGAGATAGAAATGACTGGTGAACTTGTTGAACTTATGGAGACCAAGCAATTTGAGTATCGACAAGGGAGGATTTTTGAACCTTTAGAGTTGTCAAACCATTCTTTTAAGCCTCCTAGACCTTCCATAGAGGACCCTCCTACTTTGGAGTTGAAGCCTTTGTCATTACACTTAAAATATGCCTACTTGGGAGACAACAACACTTCATCAGTGGTCATATCTGCAGAATTGACACCTGATTAGGAGAAGAAGTTATTAGAAGTTTTGAAGAAATCTAAGAAAGCACCGGGATGGACAATATTGCTAATATCAAGCGAATCGGTCTTGCTATCTACATGCATAAGATTTTTTTGGAGGATTTCCATGGCAATTTTATTGAGCAGGAGAGAAGGCTGAACCCCATTATGAAGGAAGTCGTTAAGAAGGAGATTATTAAATGGCTTGATGTTAGAATAATATACCATATTTTCGATAGTTCGTGGGTGAGACCTATTCAATGTGTACCAAAGAAATGAGGTGACACCGTAGTTAGCATGGGCTATTGTATGCTTAACAAAGTAACCAGAAAGGATCATTTTCTTTGTCGTTCATCGATCAAATGTTAGATAGATTAGTGGGGAGAATTCTACACACAGGGACTTTACCATAAGGATTTAGGAGCAGTTTTTCTTCTCCAACAAACTCTCATGAAAAATCTAAAGAAAAGCATAGAGCAAAGACGTAAGGAAGGGGACAAAGCATTCAACCCTGGGTCTTGGACAATATTGCAGCACTGGAGTTGGAGTTGATTTGATGAAAGCTTTCTAAAGTTCTTCTTTCATTATCTTGATTAATTTCTGTGAATTTTAACTGTTAAATGGTGTTATTGAATGATACATTTATTTTGGATGTTAATTTCCAACCTATTACCTAATCTCATCGAGTTGGAATTACTTGATGAATCTTTATTCCCATTAATAGCCAGGAATTATCTTGATTAGATCTACTATTTCATTCGATTTGCATTATTTTGAATGCATGCATACAATCTCTAGACATAGACGAATGTATAGTATGTTCACAAACTTGATTTAATTCTGAAAAGGTTAGATGAGTTGGATTGTGATCGAATGATACAAACGAGTACTTGAAAGAATATTCGTATCACTCTAGACATAAAGCTAAGCTTTGTACAGAGTAAGGAAGAAACAATATTAGGTATCATTCTTGAAGCTTGTAGTCATACAAAACCTTAGGAATGGTAGCTTGAAGTCTGACTCTCAAAAGAGGAAGACTACTGTAGATAGAATCTAAATAGTAGACTGGTTAAAACTTTACCATGGCATTATTGTGTTATAAGGATGTAATCTGAGTAATTCAAACCTTCCTATTCAACAATGTAGTTTCTCTCAACTTTTTCTCGTTAAATTGCCATAGCATTTTAAGTTAGTTATCTGAATCTAATATTGCATACGTGATTATCCTTTACAAATTTTTTATTTTGTTTTTGTCATAGCCTAATTCATATAGTTCATAGTGATAACTTCACCAAATTAATCCTAAGCGATCCCTATGGAGACGATCTTACTTACTACTTTATTACTTGATTCGACGTGTACACTTTTACATTTGCATATCATTTTACACGCAACGCCTCTACCACTCGATAGAAAGCCTATTAATTATTTCTCGGTATTCAAGGCGACTTGTGGGGAAAAGGTTGCACTCAAGTGGTTGGGTGTGACCTCCAAGATACGTTTAGTCCTTTTGTCAAGTTGGTTATAATGCGCACCTTGCTTTCTATTGTTGTTACCAAATGATTGCAAAATAGACAAGTTGGCATAGATAACGCATTTCCTAATGGTGATTTATGCAAAAAGATATATATAGAAAAACCTTCAGTTTTTTCTAGAATGATAAAGATAGAAAACCTCTCATTTATTAGTTACAAAAAGCATTATATGGTTTACAACAAGCGCCGAGAGCTTGGTTGCAAAACTTACCGATTTCTTACTTTCTATTGGCTCTTGTTAACTAAGTCAGATGCTTCACTTTTTTTCAAGGTTTATAATAGCATGTGTCTCTATGTGTTGATTTACATAGGTGATATCATTATCACTGCAAATGATAATGTTGAAATTGACAAGTTTGTGCAGTAGCTACATACTCAATTTTCTCTATAAGATATGAGTTGTTTGCACTATTTTTTAGCTATTGAGGTCACCTACACTACATATGGTAGTCTCTTTCCAAGTCAAAGTAAGTATGTGCATGATCTACTAGAATGGTGTCATATGGACAGGGCGAATGGTGTGCTTACACCAATGATTAGTTCGTGTAATTTGTTTGTAATAGCTTGTTTTTCAGCGATGTTAGAAATGATGGTGTCGAAACCCCATTGTTGATGTTTTAGGCCATAAATATTATTATTTGATTTTTACTAGGTTAGTATAAAATTTTATTGAAGTTTAGTCCTTTAATTTTGTCAATTGGATGGTTAATTAATGTGAAAGGACTAAATTGTAGAAGTGGTAAAAGTTAATCACGATAGATTTTTAAATAAGTGAGGGACCAATTGAGCAATTGGACCTTTTTAATTATGTAAAACGGTGGTGGAGATGAGCTATCATCCACTAAACTTGTTAATTAAGATTAATATTAGTAATTTTTTTATTAATTAAGTTAATTTTAATTAACTATAAACTAACCTAAGTATAAATAACAAAATAAAGATTTTTCATCTTTTATTTTCTCTTCTTCTTCACTGTGGTAAACAATAGAAAACCTAGGCAGCCATTGTTTTTGCACCTAGCATTCAGCCCTTGGATTGGTGAGTTGGATTTAGTTTATTTCTTGTAATTTCTATGTTTTTGATGTCTTTGAAGCTTTATTTAGCTATCTCATGTACCAAATTTTAAACTATTAAAGTTTTTCAAAAGTTTTCATTATTGATTTCTTGAAGTTCTTAGTGTTAAATTTTTAGATTTTAAGCTTAGAAGTGAAAAAAGGACTAACTTGTAAAGTTTAATTTCTAGTTTTTGAACAAAGGGATTAAAGTCCATATATTTTGAAATTGATGTTAAACTTTTGTAAATATAGATAATAGAAAGTTACAGAAGAATGGATTTAAGATCGGTTTCAAAATCGAAGCTCAAATTTGGAAGTTATTACAATTTTGAATTTAGAGACTAAATTGAATAAAATGCAAAACTTTAGGGAACATTAAAAAGGTGAAATTGAATTGAATTATGCTTATAATAGAATGAAATAAAGTATTTGGAATTGATAAACTGAAATGGATTATTATATAGAACGAGAATTGAATTAACCGAAAGACAATCGAGGAAAAGGCAAATTTATGGATTAGTCCTCGATGTCTTGTTTGTTGTTTTTGCCAGGTAAATTCATATGGAACTTACTTTATTAATTCATGATATGTTTTTATTATATTGTTTTGCTTTTTAATTTGAATTGTTATGTAAATAATATCTTTTGGCATCAAATGGACTAAATCATAAAATGTGAATAAATGAGAAATATGAATAGATACACGATATTGAATGGATGAGAAACTGTTATATGATTGAATAGTATGTATATGATGATGCTACAAGGTTTTAAATGTATATAAATTACTATTCAAAATCTGAAAGTGTGTAAACAACTACAAGCTTTGGAATGATTCAATAATGGTAACGGTGTCTGTGTGAACTTAGTAAATGGTTAGGATACAAATGGCATGCCATTAGGATCCCAAAAAGGAAAATGGTTATTGGTCAGAGGTTTATATGATGATTTGAGATCCAGCATGCCTTACGGATTCTCTGAAGCTTGTGTAAGCAATCATCGAATCTGATATGAAAACTTGTATAAGCAACTCAAATATATTAGCTCTTGTGAGAACACAAGCCTGCTATCTGAATTCAATTCAATTTAGTTCTTCGAGCAAAAACGGAAATAAAAATGGTATTAAATGGAAATGAAATGGTTGAAATGAATGAATATGAATGGAATTATATATATAAATGAAGCAAGCTGAATATTATTAGTTGCATATGTTGTTGGATATATTTTTACATGTATATATGATTGTATTACAAAGTTGATGTTTTTTTGAATTGCATATGAAAGTATACGATGCCAAAGGATTGTCATGTTATACTAATGTGTTTCAATTGCTTAAATTGTTGTAAATGTCAAGGTAAATTAAGTAAATTTGTAACACCCCTAACTTGTCTCCGTCACTGGATTAGGGTTACGGAGTATTGCATACAATTCAAAACATTCAAAACATTTGATTTCAAATATAACGTTTACTCAATTTAAAATTATAAAAATCATTTACACATTCCATTTATAGCATACAATACACTTACGGGCATTAAATCGATCCTATGGGACCCTAAAAACAGTTTGGGAACAATTTGGGAGCAAATCAAAACAAATCAAAAATTTTTGAAAAAACTTAAAAATTTTTGAAATAAGGGTCACACGGTTGTGTGTCCAGTGTAACACCCCATACGTAGCCTAGATGTTATGGTCGAATCTAGAGATGTCACAAAGAATGGGTTTTGAAAACAAGTTGATTCCATGAACTAATCACTAAAAAATCTCACATTCCTTCATGTTTATTACAGAAAACATTATTTTAATAGTTCATTTTCCAAAACACTTATTACAGCGGAAGCTAAACAAAACCAGAACATTTTAGAAATTCGTTTCATATTTTTAGAAAACCTCTTTTTGGCGTAAAATTTGTTTCCGTAAAATATTTTATCAAGCATGTAACATATCGAGCATATCAAACTAAATCAAGTTAAAAACCAAAACAGTCCAAAGAGTCCCAAAAATTACAAAATCTCAGAATTATATCCCAATTTATTAAATAAACCAAAAATTAATAAATCTAAACAGTTTTACGGAAGAGTGGCCACCACCGAGTACCTGCTGCACCGATCTGCCTAAGACTGTGGATTACCTGACAGTACAGCCAAACAAATGTGAGTTTACGTAAACTCATTGTGTAACCCAGTAGAATTCAGCAGGCAATCATACAAAATCATATACACAATTGAAAATAGATACATATACAAATTCGGGCTCAAGCCCATTTCAATTACAAATAAGTAAATAGAATTAGACAATCAGAATCCCACCCCCATCCTCTACACACCATCTCCGACCATCCCAACACACAATGTGGGGTTAAAAACACCCACCCATCCCTACACACCAAGTTGTACCGTTACGGCACGTATCAGATATAGTGCAGCCAAGCTGCCAGATGATAGGTGATGATCACTATACAGAACACTTTCTCCATTAGTACAAAACCCACCCCACAATCATATACAGAACAGATACAGAATACATACTAGACATGCTCAACATGTTGTGTACAGATATCAGAATAATCAGATATGCATTGTAACCCCCCAAACCCAGCCCAGACGTTATGGCCGGATCCGACGTGTCACATTGAAGTTTTTAAGAAAACCCATTGTAACACCCCGAACCCGAGACCATCGCCGGTGTCGGACACGAGGGGTTAACAAGCCAAGTCCACATATTTTGCCCACCAATTTGGCATTTCCAGTCAGGCTGGAAAACTGCGTCACCGTCGCCTTAAAAATCATATCTCGAGTTCCAAAACTCGGAAACTGGTTTCGTAAATTTTCCCTGAATTTAGACTCATATATCCATCCATGGATTTATTTCTAGAATTTTTGGTCAGGCCAATTGGTACAGTTTATTAGTTAAAGTTACCCATGTTACAGGGATCGACTGCTTTGACCTTCGCGCATTACAACTTTAATATCTCTCTGCACAGGGCTTTAATATTGGTGCCGTTTGTTTCTAATGAAACTAGACTAAAAATGGAATCTGTACATATAAGGCATGACTCCTAATTCTTTCTGGATAATTTATAGTAAATTTTTAAATTTGCAACAGGGGACCCAGAAACCATTCTGGCCCTGTCTCACAATAGCTTTAATATCTCTTAACATGTAACTCCTATGACCATTTCGTTTCTTCCATATGAAAATAGACTCATCAAGGTTCATTTACATAGCTTATTCACTATTTAATACCATCCCTACAAATTTTGGTGATTTTTCACATTCACGTCACTGCAGCTGGCAGCATCTGTTTTGAAGGTAGGTCTTACCTATTTTGTAGTCTCCATGAACCAACTAGTCTTGCCATACATAGGTTCACATATGATCATTTTAACCATACCAATGGCTGATCATGTGACCAACATTCCCACTTCAATCCATAATCACATCATGACACCATATATATATATATACAAACCGCAAATAGTCTAAGTTCGTACTTCACTTTTACGAGCCATTTTCGCATGGCCGAACACATATACATCACAGCATATTTAAACCGACAAAGGGTAGTCCTATACATGCCATTTCAAAGTTCAACCAAAATTTATACCAAAATGGAGGCGTTGATAGTGTGGATGACTTGACTTTAATGATCCCAAATCCGATTGCTATCGAGCAAAATCTATAAAACAGAGAGCCAAAGCAACGGGTAAGCATTTTTATGCTTAGTAAGTCTCAAGGAATAAAATCAGCTTTAATTAAAGCAATACATTCACATAGCCAAATGCATCATTTCATTAATACACATTCACATAATCATTCTTACTTCCCATTTCATCATTATATACTTTCACAAGGTATCAACCTATTCAATAGCTGAAATTGTTAGTCGATTGAGCGAATGTTGCTCAAACATGTCGACTTTCCAATGCACATATAAACATACCTTATTCTTTGGGCCTTTCGAGCGTACTAATTGAATTTATTACAGCAACCAACACTCACCTCCAGCCCAAGCTTCTTGAATACAACTGGATATAACCACATGCACGAATGCCTTGGTCTTAGCCGGATAGAATGACTCACGAATGCCTTGGTCTTAGCCGGATGTAGCCACTAGCACAATTGCCTTGGTCTTAACCGGATATAATTTCCAGCATAAATGTCTTGGGACTTAGCCGGATATCATTCAATTGCTCATGCACACATGCATCAATAATCATTAGACATTCATATTTCATTTTCGTTACTAAGGCTCAAACGCAAATATAATCACAAGCATAATTGCCTTGGGACTTAGCCGGGTATCATTCAAATACTCATACACATAAATCAATAATCAATACACATCCATATTTCATTTCACATAATTCAAGTAGGGTCACTTCTTGAGGGCTTACCTCGGATGTTGTCGAACGGCTTTTACGGCTATTCGATCACTTTTCCTTCCCTTGTCCAATTGTGGCCCTCTAAGCTCTTGAGCTAATTCAAACAAATTCAATTTATTAAAACCTCATTGTGCTAGCTTATGGCGAATATGACAAGGAGTTTAAATGGTCATATGGCCACCCTTTAGCTTGAATACACAATGGTCATGCACATTTTATACTACATCAAGCAATTCAATACAATTCATTCGAGCATCAAGGAAAAGCTAAGGCCATCAATAGGCTCCCTAAGGCCGAATATACATGTCCATGTTGAGGCCAATTATGCACTTAATACCACACAAAACAGCATGCATTTTACTAGTTAATGCTTTGCATATTGTAGCTCAAAACTTATAATATAGCATCAAGCACTCATATGTGTGCTAGGCGAATGTGCTTGCAATTTCACAAACATTCTTCAACATCTTCTTCTTTAAACAAACATATTCATCACTTACTTCATAACCAAAACATCATGTGCAAACATATATATACATATATGAGCATGGCGAATTTCAAGGTGTCCATATAGCCATCCAAAACACAAATTTTAACTAACATGCAAGAAGCATGAACCATGCTCATGAATGCATCATGGCCGAATACATCACAATCATGCCCTTTCATCTTCAATCATGGTTAAACAAAAGAAAACTCAAAGTCTTACTCAAGATGGCTACAAAGAAATTTCAAGAGTAGACAATCCATCATTGCATGCATCATCATCAAGCTTCACACTTAACATGCAATGGCTTTATCACAATACCAACCTTGACCAAATACCACTTCCATGGCATAACAAGGATTTGAACCATGGCTAACATGAACATCAAGTTGGCAACTAAAACATGCATGAATCTCATGACACAACCTCATACATACCTCAATCTTGATGCAAGTTTAGCCAAATATCCTTCTAGATCTCTTCTAAACAAAGGAAATGAAGCAAAAATCTCTTCCCCCTCTTAGTATTTTCGGCCAAAAGGAGAGAACAAGGATGAACAAATTTTTTGTTTTCTCTTCTTGGTTGCACGGCAATGGGGGAATGCTACTCTCACACACATTTTTTTTCATTCTTTTCTTACCCATGCTTATTTGTTTATTATTTCTCCCTAATGCCCAACAAAACATGTTTCATGACATGTTTAGCCCATATTCTTTGTCATGGCCGCCATCACTTGTAAAAGGGAATTTGACATGCAAGTCCATTATTTTGCATGCATGCTTTAATTAGTCATCACACATTTCCTATCGTACTTTCAAAGTTCACTACTAAGTCCTTTCTAGTGGAATTCACCTTTATAACACTAAATCAATCATCATAAAATGTCATACATGAGCACACACATATTATAGGCATCAAAATAAATTTTTAATTATTTTTACGCCTCGATTTTGTGGTCCCGAAACCACATTCCGACTAGGGTCAATTTTGGCTGTCACAACTCTCCCCACTTAAGAAATTTCCGTCCCGAAAATCTTACGGTAAATAGGTTTGGATATCGCTCTTTCATAGAGTTCTCGGTCTCCCAAGTAGCTTCTTCTATCCCGTGCTTGAGCCATAACACTTTCACTAGCGGAACCCGCTTGTTTCATAACTCTTTCACTTCCGTGATAGGATACGAATCGGTTCTTCCTCATAACTCATATTGGCTTGAATTTCAATTTCGATGGACTAATCACGTGCGATGGATCGGATCTATAGTGTCGAAGCATCGAAACATGAAAGACATCGTGAACCTTTTCGAGTTCAGGGGGCAAAATCAAACGATATGCCACTGGACCGACTCGCTCGGATATCTCATATGGCCCAATGAACCTCGGGCTCAACTTGCCCTTACGGCCAAATCTGAGTATCTTTTTCCAAGGCGATACCTTGAGAAACACTTTATCTCCCACCTGATACTCGATATCCTTACGCTTCAGATCCGCGTACGACTTCTGACGATCGGAGGCTATCTTGAGACTTTCATGGATTACTTTCACTTTGCATTCAGCATCTCTAATCAAATCCACCCCGAAAATCTTGCTTTCACCAAGCTCAGTCCAAAACAATGGTGTACGGCATTTACGACCGTACAAAGCCTCGTAGGGTGCCATCTTAATACTTGATTGAAAGCTGTTGTTGTAAGCGAATTCAATCAACGGAAAATACCGTTCCCATGAACCATTAAACTCAAGGACGCAACATCTCAACATATCCTCAAGTATCTGAATTATCCGCTCCGATTGACCATCGGTTTGGGGGTGAAAGGCGATGCTGAAATGCAACTTGGTACCCAAAGCTTCTTGCAACTTTTTCCAAAATCGCGAGGTAAATCTCGGATCTCTATCCGACACGATGGAAATAGGCACCCGTGTAATCTCACAATCGAGAAGCGTACAATTCAGCTAATTTGTCCATTGAAAAATCCGACGTCACGGGGACAAAGTGAGCCGACTTAGTCAATCTATCTACCACGACCCAAACCGCATCCTTCTTACTTGCTGACAATGGCAGTCCGGATACAAAGTCCATTGTGACTCGATCCCATTTCCACTCGGGTATCGTGATTGGCTGAAGTAATCCTGAAGGCACTTGATGTTCCGCTTTCACTTGTTGACATATTAAACATCTCGAAACAAAGTCAGAGATGTCTCGTTTCATACCATGCCACCAAAATCGACGTTTCAAATCGTTGTACATCTTTGTACTCCCCAGGTGGATTGCCATTCGGCTACAATGGGCTTCATTCAGAATTATCGAAATGAGTTCCGAATTCTTTGGAACACACAGACGGCTTTTGAACCTCAAACAATCGTCATCATCGATTTGAAACTCCGAGTCCTTGTTGAACACACTCGGCCGTTACTGACCAACTCGTCGTCGACTTTTCGAGCTTCTCGAATTTGATGTGTCAATAATGGTTTGGCTTTCAATTCAGCCACTAAAACACCGTCGGATCGAGCAGACAAGTGCACATTCATCGTCTCGTAAAGTGAATAATGATTTACGACTCAAGGCATCCGCAACCACATTCGCCTTTCGGGGTGATAGTCAATGACCAGCTCATAAACCTTTAATGATTCGAGCCAACGTCTTTGTCGCAGATTTAAGTCTCTTTGGGTCATCAAATATTTGAGACTTTTGTGATCCGAGTACACATGGCACTTCTCACCAAATAAGTAATGTCGCCAAATCTTTAAGGCGAATACGATGGCGACTAATTCGAGATCATGGGTCGGATAATTTTTCTCGTGTGGCTTTAATTGCCTCGACGCATAGGCCACAACTCGACCTTCTTGCATCAATACGCAACCTAACCCAAGGAGGAGGCATCACTATAGATGACAAACTCTTTGCCGATTCGGGTTGCACTAGAATTGGGGCTTCGATTAAATAAGTTTTCATTGATCGAAACTTTTTCGACATTTCTCCGTCCATTCGAACTTAACATCCCTTTGGAGTAGCCGTCATCGGCGTGGCTATCGTTGAAAAACCTTTACAAATCGTCGGTAATAACCGCAAGCCCCAAAAAGCTCGAACCTCGGTAATATTTCTGAGGCTTCCAATTAAGTATGGCTGAAATTTTATTGAATCGACTCGAATACCGATGCAGATACCACATGACCCAAGAACCTAACCTCTCTTAACCGAACTCACACTTGCTAAACTTAGCATATAATTGCTTATCCCGTAAAATTTGCAGCACTAACCACGGTGTTCAAAGCATGTTCGGTCTCATTTCTTGAATAGACCAAGATGTCATCAATGAACACGACTACGAATCGATCCAAATATGGTGCGAAGATCCGATTCATTAAATCCATAAATACCGCGAGGGCATTAGTGAGCCCAAACGGCATCACTAGGAACTCATAGTGACCATATCTCGATTCAAGGCGTCTTGGGTGCGTCCGAATCTCGGATTCGCAATTGATAATAGCCCGATCTCAAATCTATTTTCGAGAACACCGAGGCTCCCTTCAGTTGATCGAACAAGTCATCGATCGTGGTAACGGATATTTGTTCTTTATCGTCGCTTTATTAAGTCGACGATAGTCGATGCACAACCGCATGGTTCCATCCTTCTTTTCACGAACAACACCGGCGCACCCAAGGCGAAAAACTCGGCGAGCAAAACCTCTATCCACCAATTCTTGCAACCGAGCTTTCAACTCCTTTAATTCCGTTGGTGCCATACGATACGGAGATATCGAAATTGAGTGGTACCGGTACCAATTCGATGCCAAATTCTATTTCCGAGCAGTGGTAAACCCGGCAATTCTTGTGGAAAACATCCGGTATTCACAAACCACGGACGCACAGATTCGAGTTTCTTTTCGATTCTTTGTCATCGAAAGCACGACGCAAGGTACGCCGCACCCTTTTCTTACATATTTTCGGGCCAACATTGCGATATTACGGTGGCAACCCTTTAAGTCCGTAGACTCAACCCGAATTATCTCATTATTCGCGCACCTCAAATCGATAGTCTTGCTTTTGCAATTTACAACCGCATCGTGCATGGTCAACCAATCCAAACCAAGAATAACGTCGAATTCATCGAGCGGCAAAAGCATCAAGTCCGCGGGAAAACAAGAACCTCGGAACACTAGGGGACTTTTCTTGCACACTTTGTTGACAAGCACGTAATGACCCAAGGGTTTGACACCGAATTACAAACTCGAGAGACTCAATAGGCAAAGTCTTCTTTGGATGCTAAGGTTTCACATATATAAGAATGAGTAGAACCAGGTCAATCAAAGCAATCACATTAGTATTGAAAAGAGTGAAAGTACTGGTAATGACATCCGGAGAGGCAAGCATCCTCGCGTGCGGCGTATGGCATAAGTCCTAGCAGAACCCGAGCCTCGGATCGATGGTAGCATCTCTAGATCCTCTCGACCGCCACTAACATTGCCCATATTTCTAGGTGGCCTACCTCGGCAAGTGGTAGCACCGGGTTTCCACTCGACTTACATTCATTCAAGCATCCTCGGGCAATCCTTCATAAAGTGGTCGGCCGATCCACACTTATAGCAGGAGCGATCACGAAACCAACAGCTCCCCGAATGCCATTTGCCATAATGTAGACACTCTGCCCTCTCTCAACGATCATTTCCACCACTGGCGATCGAAGTGACTCGTGTGGTCACAGGGGGTCGATCGCGTCCTCGTCTAGAAAAGCCCAAACGCCTCTAAACCGGCTCACATCATCTCGAAATCTCTTGATGCTGTTGAAGAGACTTTCCGAGGACCTCTTCGAATTCTCCGGTTCCCACATCAACTTTTGTTTCTCCTTTCTAAGCTCTTCGACTTTACAAGCTCGCTCAACAAGTACTACGAACTCTCGTATTTCGAGAATGCAAACGAACATCCTTATATCATCATTCAGCCCATCCTCAAGCGTTTACACATAATAGCCTCGGACGAAATGCATTCTCGCGTGACGTATCTAAGCCTCACAAATTTTCGTTCATAGTCGATGGCGACATAGAACCTTGCTTAAGATCAAGAAATTCCCTTCGCTTTTGGTCGATGAATCTCTGACTGATATACTTTTTTCGGAACTCGGTTTGAAAGAATTCCCAAGTCACTTGCTCTCTAGGTACCACAGAAGTTAGAATACTCCACCAATAGTAGGCGGACTCACGTAGCAAGGAGATGGTACACTTTAAGCACTCATCGGGTGTACAAGATAGCTCATCGAGCACCCGGATCGTGTTATCCAACCAAAATTCGGCTCGCTCAGCATCATCATCATCCGTAGCTTTAAATTCAGTGGCCCCATGTCTTGAATCCTATCGATTGGGGCTTACTTGACCTTATTTGGTCGATCACGGAGGTATTGTAGGTCTTGGGGTTGCATTTGTCGGGAATGGAGGTTGTGGAACAGTAGTGTTAGTTCGAATGTATTGGTTAAACCATTCGTTCATCACACTATAAAAGGCTTGCCTAGCCTCATCATTCGGATTGCTGGCCATAGGTTGAGAGTCTGCCGGCGCTGTCCCTTGCGCGGGAGCAGGCGCCACACTCTCCACATCATCAGCTATCGCTCGGTTGGGATCGGGATCCATTGCTATAAACAAACACAAAGTCAAATTGTCAGAAATCACCACACTATCGATTCATCATTTAATGGCATGTATACCTAGACCCCAAACACATCACGGTAGTCCTAGAATCGACTAAACCTAGCTCTGATACCAATAAAATTGTAACACCCCGAACCCGAGACCATCGCCGGTGTCGGACACGAGGGGTTAACAAGCCAAGTCCACATATTTTGCCCACCAATTTGACATTTCCAGTCAGGCTGGAAAACTGCGTCACCGTCGCCTTAAAAATCATATCTCGAGTTCCAAAACTCGGAAACTGGTTTCGTAAATTTTCCCTGAATTTAGACTCATATATCCATCCATGGATTTATTTCTAGAATTTTTGGTCAGGCCAATTGGTACAGTTTATTAGTTAAAGTTACCCATGTTACAGGGATCGACTGCTTTGACCTTCGCGTGTTACAACTTTAATATCTCTCTGCACAGGGCTTTAATACTGGTGCCGTTTGTTTCTAATGAAACTAGACTCAAAATGGAATCTGTACATATAAGGCATGACTCCTAATTCTTTCTGGATAATTTATAGTAAATTTTTAAAGTTGCGACAGGGGACCCAGAAATCATTCTGGCCCTGTCTCACAATAGCTTTAATATCTCTTAACATGTAACTCCTATGACCATTTCGTTTCTTCCATATGAAAATAGACTCATCAAGGTTCATTTACATAGCTTATTCACTATTTAATACCATCCCTACAAATTTTGGTGATTTTCACATTCACGTCACTGCAGCTGGCAGCATCTGTTTTGAAGGTAGGTCTTACCTATTTTGTAGTCTCCATGAACCAACTAGTCTTGCCATACATAGGTTCACATATGATCATTTTAACCATACCAATGGCTGATCATGTGACCAACATTCCCACTTCAATCCATAATCACATCATGACACCATATATATATATACAAACCGCAAATAGTCTAAGTTAGTACTTCACTTTTACGAGCCATTTTCGCATGGCGAACACATATACATCACAGACATATTTAAACCGACAAAGGGTAGTCCTATACATGCCATTTCAAAGTTCAACCAAAATTTATACCAAAATGGAGGCGTTGATAGTGTGGATGACTTGACTTTAATGATCCCAAATCCGATTGCTATCGAGCAAAATCTATAAAGCAGAGAGCCAAAGCAACGGGTAAGCATTTTTATGCTTAGTAAGTCTCAAGGAATAAAATCAGCTTTAATTAAAGCAATACATTCACATAGCCAAATGCATCATTTCATTAATACACATTCACATAATCATTCTTACTTCCCACTTCATCATTATATACTTTCACAAGGTATCAACCTATTCAATAGCTGAAATTAGTTAGTCGATTGAGCGAATGTTGCTCAAACATGTCGACTTTCCAATGCACATATAAACATACCTTATTCTTTGGGCCTTTCGAGCGTACTAATTGAATTTATTACAGCAACCAACACTCACCTCCAGCCCAAGCTTCTTGAAATACAACTGGATATAACCACGTGCACGAATGCCTTGGTCTTAGCCGGATAGAATGACTCATACGAATGCCTTTGGTCTTAGCCGGATGTAGCCACTAGCACAATTGCCTTTGGTCTTAACCGGATATAATTTCCAGCATAAATGTCTTGGGACTTAGCCGGATATCATTCAATTGCTCATGCACACATGCATCAATAATCATTAGACATTCATATTTCATTTTAGTTACTAAGGCTCAAGCGCAAATATAATCACAAGCATAATTGCCTTGGGACTTAGCCCGGGTATCATTCAAATACTCATACACACATAAATCAATAATCAATACACATCCATATTTCATTTCACATAATTCAAGTAGGGTCACTTCTTGAGGGCTTACCTCGGATGTTGTCGAGCGGCTTTTACGGCTATTCGATCACTTTTTCCTTCCCTTGTCCAATTGTGGCCCTCTAAGCTCTTGAGCTAATTCAAACAAATTCAATTTATTAAAACCTCATTGTGCTAGCTTATGGCGAATATGACAAGGAGTTTAAATGGTCATATGGCCACCCTTTAGCTTGAATACACAATGGTCATGCACATTTTATACTACATCAAGCAATTCAATACAATTCATTCGAGCATCAAGGAAAAGCTAAGGCCATCAATAGGCTCCCTAAGGCCGAATATACATGTCCATGTTGAGGCCAATTATGCACTTAATACCACACAAAACAGCATGCATTTTACTAGTTAATGCTTTGCATATTGTAGCTCAAAACTTATAATATAGCATCAAGCACTCATATGTGTGCTAGGCGAATGTGCTTGCAATTTCACAAACATTCTTCAACATCTTCTTCTTTAAACAAACGTATTCATCACTTACTTCATAACCAAAACATCATGTGCAAACATATATATACATATATGAGCATGGCGAATTTCAAGGTGTCCATATAGCCATCCAAAACACAAATTTTAACTAACATGCAAGAAGCATGAACCATGCTCATGAATGCATCATGGCGAATACATCACAATCATGCCCTTTCATCTTCAATCATGGTTAAACAAAAGAAAACTCAAAGTCTTACTCAAGATGGCTACAAAGAAATTTCAAGAGTAGACAATCCATCATTGCATGCATCATCATCAAGCTTCACACTTAACATGCAATGGCTTTATCACAATACCAACCTTGACCAAATACCACTTCCATGGCATAACAAGGATTTGAACCATGGCTAACATGAACATCAAGTTGGCAACTAAAACATGCATGAATCTCATGACACAACCTCATACATACCTCAATCTTGATGCAAGTTTAGCCAAATATCCTTCTAGATCTCTTCTAAACAAAGGAAATGAAGCAAAATCTCTTCCCCTCTTAGTATTTTCGGCCAAAAGGAGAGAACAAGGATGAACAATTTTTTTGTTTTCTCTTCTTGGTTGCACTGCAATGGGGGAATGCTACTCTCTCACACATTTTTTTTCATTCTTTTCTTACCCATGCTTATTTGTTTATTATTTCTCCCTAATGCCCAACAAAACATGTTTCATGACATGTTTAGCCCATATCTCTTTGTCATGGCGGCCATCACTTGCAAAAGGGAATTTGACATGCAAGTCCATTATTTTGCATGCATGCTTTAATTAGTCATCACACATTTCCCTATCGTACTTTCAAAGTTCACTACTAAGTCCTTTCTAGTGGAATTCACCTTTATAACACTAAATCAATCATCATAAAATGTCATACATGAGCACACACATATTATAGGCATCAAAATAAATTTTTAATTATTTTTATGCCTCGGTTTTGTGGTCCCGAAACCACATTCCGACTAGGGTCAATTTTGGGCTGTCACACCCATGCCTCTTTCAACGTCCTTCTTAGTGTTTTAAAAGATAGTCTTTGCTAAGTTAATAAAGTGAATGGAAGTCATGCACCGGTAGTTATTCAAACAGAGGAGGTGAGCCATGAAGGTCGCTTAAGTACCAAGCTCTTGATTGGATCCAATCCTAGACATGCCCACAACCATTGCCACACTTTGGTGCTAGGTTAGGTTTTGAGAAAAACGAGTTGGAATTCATTTAAGTAGATATTTTTGATAAACTGATTAATTCAATCGTTGCGTTATTTTGAAAACAATTATCATTTTGGAAACACGCCCTAGGTCTAACTCATATTGTTATCAGAAAAATATAGGGTATAAAATAAAATAATCCCAGAAAAATAATTAAAATAGCCTTATTACAACCCAAAACCAAATAATAATATTAATAAGATAAAACTTATAAAGAAATAAATTGGCTACTTATTGCAATTAAAAGAAACAGAAACAGTAGTGTGGCCACCTCCGAGTCCCTCGTAGCTCCAAACCATCTAAGCTTAGGGATTACTTGCACAGTTTGAAACGGGGTGAGTTTACGAAAACTCAGTGTGTAATCCCAATAACAAACAAGCAGTGAAAACACAGTATCAGTACAATCTAGGCCAAAGCCCTATTTAGTCTTGACATATACTGGGCCGAAGCCTTTCGTTTAACGGTTACTGGGCCGAAGCCTTTTCATAAATCATATCACTGGGCCAAAGCCTTTTCATAAATCATATCACTGGGCCAAAGCCTTTACTGTAAACGGTATGGCCCTTTAGCCCATTTCAATATCACATGTAATGTCAATGGATGTATGAAAGCCCATTTCAATATCACATGAAATACCAATGAATGTATGCAAGCCCATTTGGGGAGACTACTCGACCCACCATCCGCTACTCTCCACCCGTACCAACCAAGCTCTCCATGTGGGGAATAACTCAACCCACCCAACCAAACTCTCCACTGGCAGCATAGCTACTTTATCATATAACTGGAGGCCTAGCCTCTTTTAATAACTAGGGCAAAGCCCTTTCTGATAAACTGGGGCAGAGCCCTTTTCGATAAACTGGGGCAGAGCCCTTTTAGCACTTCCTCCATCAATATAACCCATATCCCATGCAATCTGTCGTGTATGCAGAATGTCATGCCCATATTTGAATCAAACAATCACAGTCAAGTCACTCATATCACCAACATATATTCACAATCAAATCCGTCAACCACTCAGTCCAAGTCAGTCACTTGCCTACAAGGGCAAAACAATCATTTTTCATATTATAAGGGTATTTTCGTAATTTTACCAAATATCAGGGTTTTCCATGTTCATTACAATTGTCAATATTTCCGAGTGTTTAAACAATGATCTTTAACCCACTTTATCAAATTCGGGCTTTTGGGCCCAAAACCCCTAATGGGCCCTACGAATGCTGATTTAGCCTACTTAACCCAAATTTTACAACAATACTAACCGTGTTAACGTGCAACTTTTCCAAATTCTATTTTTTTATCAATTTTACCCAAATGGGCCCAAAAGCCCATTGGGCCCAATTCCAGCCCATTGGGCCCAACTTACCATTGTGCACAAAATTGAGTTCTTACCTGTTCCATCGATCCAAACACCGATCTTATCATATTTATCGCATCTATACCCAAACGCACCATTACAAGTTCCTGAAATACCGGTATTTTAGCATTTCAGCTTCTCAGCAAATATTAATCTAAGCTATTACGAGGGTTAGTACAAACCTGTTATGGGTTGAAGTTGAAACGTTTCCATAATCAATCACCTACGATAACCACCACCTGTCACTCAAACTTAACTATTCCAATATCAATATATGTAGATCCTAAGCACATCATTCATACGGAACATAAGGGCGTATTCATCATTTTACCATACAAGGGTATTACGGTCACTTTACCCTATAGGGGCTTTACGGTCTTTTTACCTATTAGGGGTATTTTAGTCATTTCATCCTATAAGGGTGTTTTGGTAAATCTACAAACCAAGGGTATTTTAGTAATTTTGTAAACCAATGGTATTCCTATAATTTTTAAAAAAGTCAAGGGTATTTTTGTAATTTTGTAAATCAGGGGTTGTGACATCCCAAAATTGACCATAGTCGGGAAGTGGTTTCGGGACCGCTAAACCGAGTCACCGACATGTTCGAACGTAATATTTATTGTCTAGAATATGTGAAAATGCATGTGTGAATTTTGAGTTCTTTGATTTAGTTAATTTGATTGTGAATTGAAAGAAAAAGGACTCATGTGAAAGGATTTAAATAGATGATAGGCTAATGTTAAAGTGGCCAATTAATGCATGTAAGAAAAAGGGGGGACTTGCATGTCAATTTCCCCCCCCCCCAATTAGTAGTGGCCGGCCATGCTATGGGTGGAAAACATGTCTCCAACATGTTATGTTAATAGTGTATGTAGGAAACTATTAAATAATAATAAAAAAAGAAAAAAAACTAGCATTAAAGAAATGGAAAAAGGGGGAAATGATGAACAAAAAGAAATGGTCTCATGCATGCCCCCCCTTTGTTGCCGTGAGTTAAAAAAAAAAAGAAAGAAGAAAGTGTTCATCCTTGGTTCATGCTTGGCCGAATTGAAGGAGAAAGGAAGAGAAGGTTTGGTCACCCTTGAGCTTGAATTAAGGTAAGTGAGTTCATGTTGGTTCTTGAAAGGTTAGCATACTTTAAGCTAGCTACTAAGTTTCCTACTTAGCCATGTCAAAACCTTAATGATGAATGGTTAATGTTTATACTAGTAATAGCCGAAATAAAGATGCTTGATGTCATGAGTAAATGTTGTTTATATGTTTGGAATTGAAAAAAAAAAAAGAGATTGATGTTTAATCACTTAAGGATTCGGCATTGTTTAGGATGACTTAGTTAATATGTGATTTTGGGTATTTTGAGTTTGAAATGTAAGTATATGTGTGTGCTTGGTCATAAGAGTTTGCTAGAAAATTTTGTTGGTTGAGTGATGAATGGCCGAATGAACTATGAATGTTATGAAAAGAATGTAGGAAGCCCAAGGTGTGAATTTTAGTCTCGGTGATAGGAAGGATTCGGTTGGTGTTTTGATGTTGTGGATGAGACATGAAGTCTTGACCATGGTGTTAAAAATGTGGTACTTGTGTTAGACTTAGAATCAATTTGCTATATGGTTAGTATAGCTATGGATGACTGAATATGAGAGCATGATTAGATGAAGAGTTTGGTTAATTGATATGTGGTAAATGTTAAGTGTTAAATGAAGTGGAAATGATAGATTGATGTTGCACATTCGGCTATAGTTAGGCAAATCGATGATTTTATCTTGACTTAGATAATTGGCTATAAGTCGAATAGCTTAAGATCATAAGGTAGAAAGATATAAATTTGCCATGTGTCTCCTATGCTATGAAATCATTAGTATTTTGATATTAATATTGGGCAAGATGGTTAAACTAGTTAATTTATTGATTTAGCTCAAGGAGTTAGAGGAGGCGAATCAAGCAAAAGCAAAGGGAAGAACGTCGAGTAGCGAGTTGGAACCGTTTTACCTAACACAAGGTAAGTCATTAAGCACGTATTTGATATTGCTTAAATGATTGTAAAATTTATGCAATTGTGTTTAATGGGATGATATATATATATAAATGAAAATGTATGTGTATGGAGTGATGACATTTTTTGAATGTAAAAGAAATAGTGAAATGTGTAGAAAGTTTGCTTTCGGCACTAAGTGTCTTGGGGGCGTACGTGTACGGTGACGAGATTGGCACTAAGTGTGCATGCTGGAAATATATGGCACTAAGTGTGCATGCTGGAAATATCTGACCTTTGGGTGTGCGAGCTCGAAGGGTATGGCACTATGTGTGCGGGCTTAAATTGCATGGCACTAAGTGTGCGAAATCGAGTAATAAGCACTGTGTGTGCGTACTCTATATATATGTATATATATATATATATCTCCGATCGAACAATTATATGGAGGGTGTGTCTCCATCGAGTTGAGTATGGACAGCGGATCGGGTAAGTACCTTGAGCTCATGACGAATAGGAAATACGTTCATGCTCGGGGTTGAACTTGGTAAGCCTTAGATCTATGTGATGATTGCAATTGTATGATTGTGTTGTGAATGAGTTGGGGTGTAAAGTGCCTCAAATATCGTATTGTATAAATATGAAATGTGGATGTATGACTTGGTATGAGATTGAACCGAAAGGTCCGAGGAATTATGGTATAGTTTCGATATGGATGAGTACCTAGCCACGTTTATTGTTTCATGTTGTGATAACTTTATCAATGGGTGGTTGATGAATGCTTATGACTTACTGAGTTATAAACTCACTCGGTGTTTTCTTGTCACCCATTTTAGGTCTCTTGGACTCGTATTGTTGCGTGCTCGGAACCGTCGTTGAAGTCATCACACCGGCTGGAAATCTTTTGGTATTGTCTTCGTTGTTGAAGAACATTTGGCATGTATAGGCTGTTATGTTTTGTTGAACTGTGGGTTGTAAACTTTAAGCCATGTGAAAATGGCCTATGTGGTCGTCGAGTGGGATGCTAGAACCTATAGCTACGAGTCTTAGAAACTTTAATTTTGATAAGGTGGCCATAATTTGTGTCATGTATGATGGATGATTAAGGCCAAGGAAAGATTCATGAAATTGGCATAGTCTCTGCAGTAACTGTTGCGGACAGCAGCAGTGAGATGAGATTGAAAAATCACTAAAAATAGTAGAAGTAGAGTTAAATAGTGAATAAATTATGAAATTTAACCTTGATGAATCTATTTTTATATGGACGAAACGAAACGACCATATGAGCAGTATACTGAGAGATATTAAAGTTCTCGCGAGACAGGGCCGGAACGGTTTCTGGGTCCCCTCTTGCGACTTTGAAAATTTACTATAAATTATCAAGAAAGAATTAGAAGTCATGCCTTATATGTGCAGATTCCATTTTGAGTCTAGTTTCATTAGAAACAATCGGTACCAGTATTAAAGCCCTGTACAGAGCGATATTCAAGTTGTAACGCGCGAAGGTCAGTGTAGTCGACCCCTGTAACATGGGTGACTTTAACTAATAAACTGTACCAATTGGCCCGACCAAAAATTCTAGAAATAAATCCATAGATGGATATATGAGTCTAAATTCAGGGAAAATTTACGGAATCAGTTTCCGAGTTTTGGAACTCGAGATATGATTTTTAAGGCGACAGTGATGCAGTTTTCCAGCCTGTCGGGAAATGCCAAATTGGTTGGTACTTTGAGAGGATTTGGCCCGTTAACCCCTCGTGTCCGACACCGGCGACGGTCACGGGTTCGGGGTGTTACAGGGGTATTTTGGTAATTTTATAAATTGAGGGTATTTCGGTAATTTCTCAAACCAGTGGTATTTTGGTAATTCTATCCTACAGGGGTATTTCAGTAATTTCACAATCGATGGTAAAACGGTAATTTTGTAAACTGAGGGTAAAATGGTAATTTTGTAAATCGAGGGTAAAACGATAATTCTATAAATCGAGGGTACTTTGGTAATTTTACAAGTCGAGGGTATTTCAATAATTTGGTAAACTAAAGTATTCTAAACATGGATAACAATACTAATGGCCCTAAAGCCTTTTCTCGGCCCAAATAGGCCCACACGCTCGTGTGGCCCTTTTAGCCCAAATCTAGCCACAGATATGAGATTCACCTAGCCTAGTCCAATATTTACTACACAATCAAACAACTTATCCAATTGGGCCCGTAGGCTCATTGGGCCCACATGGCCCCTTTCGGCCCGAAGTAGCCATCCTACAGCTAGAGTAGCGAGAAAATACACACCTGATATGAGACTGGAGTTAATCCATGCTCCGAGCACTCTTAGCCGGTGCCCAACCCAACCGAGCACGCCATACAGCGAAAGGGATCAGCCAAGAAAGGTACCTTTACTCTCCTCATGGTTCCCTCTATGTAAAGCCAACTTCGCATCCACTCTTACGTTAGCTCCCGATGTGGGATCCCTCCAACATCAGAGTTTAAATTCAACACCAACTCTTGCCACCCCCTATTAGCAAAATAAATGCTCCTTTCTTGCCATGGGATTCGACCCCATGCCTTCCCTCAGATGCTCCACACGCTACTTACCACTAAGCCACAAGGCTTTTTGTGTCATATTTATCCCCAATTAATTATAAGGTCTAAAGGCCAAAGTCCAGGTTCCCTTAAAAAAACCAAAATAAATTGCAAGAGCCAAGGCTTGAACCCAGGCTCCCATACAACCTTAATTACGCCACAACCACTAGACTACAAGCTTCCTTGTGTCATTTATTTAACACAATAATTTAAAAGCCCTCATCCAAGCATCCAGGTTTTTTTTCTCTCAATACCAAAATTTTTGCTAAAGCCCAAGTTTGAATCCAAGATTTCTCTAACACTTCTCAGGGCCATTAACCACCAAAGCAGACATTTAATTGTGTCATTTCATTGCACAATTAAATACCTATATACAACCTCCTTACGGACCCACACTCAAGGCCCAATACTTCTAGGCCCAAATTCGGGGTGTCACATGCATGGTATAATCATACTCAGAACAGATTATCAGTCTATCAGATCTATAGCACATCATCATCATTCAACCCAAAATCTAAAGTACTACCACTCTCAATCTGACAGAACCGTAAACCTAGACTCTCATCCCCTAACTGCTTAACTCAAATTTGCTCAATCCAAGTCGGCTTAACTTGCAACTCGGCTAGTGGACTCCCATCATCAAACAGACTAAGGCGAGCAAACATAGCCCTCAAATCAAAAATTTCTCTATGACTTAAAGCATTGGCCACCACATTGGCCTTACCAGGCTGATACTCGTGCAATCATAATCTTTAAATAGCTCAATCCATCGCCACTGCCTAAGGTTCAACTCCTTTTGAGTAAGGAGATACTTGATGCTCTTGTGATGGTATAGATAATACACCTCTTACCATACAGATGATGCCTCCAAATTTTCAATGTAAAGACTATTGCAGCCAACTCTAAATCATGCGTCGGATAGTTCCCTTCATGTGTCTTAAGCTGACGGAACGCATAAGCCACAACCTTGCCATCTTGCATCAGAACACATCTCAAACCAACATGCGATGCATCACTGTAGACCATAAACTCCTTACTAGATTCAGGTTGTAAATGAATAGGAGCCTAAGCCAGAACAAACTTGAGCTACTCGAAGCTCAATTGTTGTGCCTCGGTCTAGAAAAATGACACACCCTTACGCAGAAGCTAAGTCAAGGGAGATGCAATCAGAGAGAATCCCTCAACAAACTGACAATAATAACCTGCTAGACCTAGAAAGCTACGAATCTCAGACACATTCTTAGGCTATATCCAATTCAGTACAGTCTCAATCTTCCTCGGATCTATACGAATCCCCTCAACAGACACCATATGCCCCAAGAAGGTTACCTTTCACAACCAAAACTCGTACTTACTTAATTTAGTGTAGAGCTGTTTTTCTCACAGAATCTGAAGCACAACTATAAGATGCTCATCATGCTCATCCTCAGTCTTAGAGTGAACCAGAATGTCGTCAATGAAGACCACGAAAAACTGATCCAGATAAGGCTAAAACACTCAGTTCATCAGATTCATGAATGCGGCCGGAGCATTCGTTAGACCAAAAGGCATAACTAGGAACTCGTAATGTCCATATCGAGTCTTAAATCCAGTCTTATGAATATCAGCTTCCTTAACCCTTAACTGATAATACCCACATTGAAGATCAATCTTAGAGAACATTGAAGCCCCTCAGAGCTATCAAACAAGTCATCGATCTTCGGAAGTGGATACTTATTCTTCACGGTCAACTTATTCAGCTGCCAATAATCAATGCACATCCAAATGGTCCCATCCTTTTTCTTAACAAACAAAACTGGTGCCCCCATGGAGACACATTAGGACAGATGAAACCACGGTTCAGAAGTTCTTGAAGTTGAGCCTTAAGCTTTGTAAGCTCTTTCGGTGCCATATGGTAGGGAGCGATAGACACTGAAGCTATACTCGGAAGAAGCTCAATCCTAAACTCGACCTCTCGATTCAGAGGTAAACTAGGTAACTCCACAAGAAGAACATCTAAAAAATCTCTTACAATTCAAATATTCCCAACAGAAGAGCCCCTAGAATCAGAAACACTGACGTAGGCTAAGTACACCTCACACCCTTTTCGGACCAGTTTCTCAACCACAAGAGGAGAGATCACATTAGACAGATAATCTCGACGCTCGCCTATCACGACCACTTCTTTAGAATGACCTCTTTCTCATGAAGCCCAAACTAACTCGGTGCTTGACAAACCAATCCATGCCCAGAATTAAGTCAAACTCCCCAAACAGAAACTCCATCAGATCTGCCAGAAAAATAATCCCTTGCACCTCTAACGGAACATCCCTATAGAGCTTACTAACCCAAACAGACTGCTCCAATGGATTCAGTACAGTGATCTCACTAGAAGTGCTCTCAACGATAACCCCCAAGTTTTCAAATATAGTGCTAGCTACATTGGAGTGTGTAGAACCTATGTCTATAAAAGTAGTATAAGGTACATCAAAAATTAAAAACGTACTAGTGATGACATCTAGAGCATCTCTGTCCTTTTGGCGTTGAGCAACATAGACAAGTGCAGGCTGCCTCACCTCTATTTGATTAGCACCTTCGCCCGGTGCTCTTTGCCAATTGCCCAAACCATTACCACCCCTAGCTGCTCCACCGCCCCTAGGTGGCTACTGAACTGCCCTTTAAGGCTGTACAGAACCCAGAGCTGAAGCTTGCATCTGATCTACTCACTATGGACAGTCTCTAATACAGTGCTCTAAGGACCCACACCTCAGACAAGCCCTAATCCTTCTCCAGCACTCGCCCAGATGGCGCATACCATAGTCACTGCATGGCTGAAACCCAGTAGAAGTGACAGGAGCCCTCACTCGAACAGGTCCATCAGATCTGGCTTTTTCCAAAGGCCTCTTAATAGAACTAGAGAGCTCTGCATCGCTCTGATTCTGGTCTCTCTTTTTGTCCCTATTCCAGTGCTTCACGCGCTTAACATCCTCAAACCGATCACACCTCTCATACTCAGATGCTACCATTCCTCGAACGTAGCGGCTCGATCTAAAAAATTCGGCCTCATACTCAGCCACCGATTTATCCCCTTACATGAGATTCATGAACTCACACCTACGAGCATCTACATATCTCGCTCCCACATACATACTCTAAAAATTGGTCTTAAAGAAATCCCATGTAACACCCCAAAATAGGGCCTAGTCAGAATAGTGGTTTTGGGACCACAAATCTGACGTTAAAATATTAATTTTATGATTGTTATGAGGTTTAGAATATGAATATATGCATGTGTTAAAGTTTCATGAAGAAATTCTAAGTATAAGGTGTCCAATTGGAAACTACGGACCAAATTGAATAAGTTGCAAAATTTGTGTTTTAGAAGCAATTTCATGAAACAGGTGTTTATACTCTTCATTCCAGCTATTAATCTCATCAAGATAAGGTTTTAAACAGGTGTTGTTTACCTTAAAAGTGCCAAACTTGGGATGACTCACCTCGACCGTATCGAATGGGAAAATGTTGAGTACTATAAGAGGGATTTCTTCATTCGATGTGGTAGCGACAATGTGGGGATCTGCGGCATCTAATAAGACTCTATCTCTAACCTTAAGTTGATTTGGAAAGGTATTGAGCTCGTTCTATCATAGATTCGGTTTGTCGGGTGTTATCAGATTATGCGTCCGCCATTCATCTAGCTCCTCGATTTGTAGCCTTCGATCTTCATGAATAGGTCCTCTACTATTGCTTGAGAATGGCTCATGTACTTCCTTCAAACTCATTTCCTGCAAAGAAGGTTGCACCATATTGTCAATTTTAGTAGAATGGTTTAGACGATCACCTTCAATTTCCAATGTGTTGCCGGACTTGCGAGCTTGAAGGGTGATTGTTTCGTGTCCCACACAGACTGTGAGTTCACCTGTGACAACATCAATAATTGTTTTAGCAGTTGCTAAAAAGGGCTTTCCTAGAATTAAAGGAGTGTTGCTATCCTCCTCTATGTCTAGAACAATGAATTCAACGAGAAATATAAATTTATCGATTTTAACTAGCACATCTTCAATAATACCCCTAGGGAATTTTATAATTTTATCTGCTAATTGCATGCTCATCCTAGTCTATTTGGGTTTCCCGAGACTTAGTTGCTTAAACATTTTGTAAGGCATGACGTTGATACTAGCCCCTAAATCAGCTAATACATTATTAACATCTAAACTATCACTTAAGCAAGGAAACGTAAAACTCCCTGGATCTTTTAATTTGTTCAGTAGCTTATTTTGCAGAATAGCTTAGCACACTACGTTTAGCTCCACATGCAACGCCTCGTCCAACTTCCGCTTATTTGTTAAAAGCTCCTTTAAAAATTTCATTGCATTTGGCATCTGCGATAGAGCTTCAATAAATAGTAAGTTAATGTGTAATTTTTTTAAGAGTTTAAGGAATTTACCAAATTGTTCATCTGAGTGGTCTTTCCTTGTCACGTTGGGTTATGGAACACGAGGTTTATATTCGACATTCACTGATTTGTTTTTATTATGACCCACCTCACCTAGACCTTTAGTTACCACAGTTTCTTGCCTCGATTCTGGTTCAGGCTCAACGACTCCTTCATCATCTTGAATATTAATTGTGTTGAGATGTTCCCTTAGGTTGGGTTCAGTATTACTTGGCAAGCCACCTTGTGGTCGTTTGGAGATTAGTTTGGAAAGCTGGCCTATCTAAGTTTCTAGCCCTTAGATCGACGTTTGTTGATTTTTAAGTGTTGTCTCGGTGTTCTGAAAACATGTTTTTGAAACCAATATAAACTTTGAGAGCATCTCTTCAAGGTTCGGCTTCTTTTCCTGTTGATAGGGAGGTTGTTAAAAACCCAGAGGATGTTGTGGTCTTTGATTTCCTTGACCGCCTCACGAGAAATTGGGGTGGTTCCTCCAACCTGCATTTTAAGTGTTACTATATGGGTTATTTTGGAATCGAGAGTTATTGTTACCCATTTATTGGACTTGTTCCTCCTCGATGCTAGGGTTGAAGGGTTGAAACTCTGTGCATGCTCCTCCTCCATTAGTCTCGCACCTCATTACTGGATGTACCTGAGTAGAACCAAGTAAAACATCAATATTTTTATTTAGAAGTTCTACCTGATTTGACAGCATAGTAACCGAATAGACATTATAAACGCCTGTTGTTTTAGTTGGCTTAGTCCTCATGACTTGCCACTGATAGTTATTCAGTGACATCTCCTCTATAAACTTATAGGAATCTTTAGGTGTTTTATTATTGTTGGTTCTATCAGCAGCTACGTCAACCATTTGTCGAGTCGAAGGATTCAAGCCATTATGGAATGTTTGAACCTGTAGCCAAAGCGGTAGCCAATGGTGAGGGCACCTTCTCAGTAAGTCTTTGTATCTCTCCCATGCATCGTAGAGTGTTTCTAAATCCATCTGTACAAAAGAAGAGATATCATTACGTAATTTAGCCATTTTAGCCGGTGAAAAATATTTTAGTAAAAAATTTTTGGTCATTTGTTCCCAAGTAGTGATTGACCATCATGGTAATGAGTTCAACCACTGTTTAGCTTTGTTTCTCAATGAAAAAGGGAATAACCGAATACGAATAGCATCATCAGAAACACCATTAATTTTAAATGTATCGCATAGTTCCAAAAAGTTTGCTAAGTGAGCGTTGGGATCCTCATCCTGCAAACCATCAAACTGAACAAATTGATGTATCACTTGAATTGTGTTAGGTTTTAGTTCAAAAGTATTTGCAGCTACAGTAGGTCTGACTATGCTTGATTCAGTTCCTGTTAAAGAAGGTTTAGCATAATCATACATAGTGCATGGAGCAGGATTTTGATTAACCGCAATTACAGGAAGTAGCTTATTGTCTTGGTTTTTAGCCATCTCTTCGATTGCGGGTTGAGTATCGTCCTTTTGCTCGTTCTCTATGTATCTTAAGCTTCGCCTTTTTTCTCTTTGGTTTCTGCGAACTGTGCGATTGATTTCTTCGTCAAAAAGTAGTGGTCTTGACGGGTTTCTTCTAGTCATAAACTATAAAAACCTGCCAAGAGAAAGTAAATGTAACACCCCTTACCCGTATCCAAGGTTGGAACAAAGTACGAGGCATTACTAGACTTAACAATGCACATAGACGAAAATCGGGCCATAAAATTTCATTTAATTCAAAACTTTTCGAACACATGCATAACAAACAAAGCTAACTATATCTTCACATCAAAACATAGGACATGGCACGATTAATTAAACTTATAAACCATAATGGATAAGGAGTACATCTCATGATCATATACGATAACTCAATGCGCATCGACACGTATGGTCAAAATCATAATAAAATACATATCACAAACCAACTTCCTATATATGCCACTCACTTGATATTTCTAATATTTGAATTAAATCTCCCAAAATGATAGTTTGATAGTGTGATTTTGCCTCCGACGATCTCCAACCCCGAGCCGACCTGCCAATACTAAAAAAATAGAGAGGATGGGTAAGCTTTACGCTTAGTAAGTTCATATGAAAATAATAAGCAATTACTACCACACTTTTCAAGATAAAATAATTATTTCTATCTTGGATTTGTGGTCATGAAACCACTATTCCGATTAGGCCCTAATTCGGGATATTATAGAAAACGTAAATTAATAAATAATAATAAATTAAATTAAATTAAATTGCAAGAAAAATAAATGGCTAAAGTAATAAAAATTGAGCGTTCCTAATATCTTAGTTCCCCGGTAATGGCACCAAAAACTTGATCGCGTGATTTCGTGATAGGTTTTAAATATTTATAATTAATCTTTCTTCAAACTAACTATTATCGCGATGTAGGCAAGTGTACCTATCAAACAGTAGTATAGTTTTAGCAAGACCGGATTGTCGAACCCAAAGGAACTAAAAGTACTAGTAATGACTGTCTTTTTATTATCTAGCCTAAGAATAAAGAGGTTTTGTTTTAACTAACTAATTATCTAAACTAAGAATTCACAGAGAATGGAATAGGGGAATTGCTTTTGGGAAAATCGATTGAATTAAGACAATACCTAAGGAAAAATCCACCTAGACTGTACTTGTTATTCTGGCTCCGAATCGGACGATTTATTCGTTTAACTTGTTCCGTAGAGATCCCTAAGTTATGTTATTATCCCTATTCAATACTAATAACATCTAATCCCTAGATTGAATAATTGAGACTTTTATCTAATTAACACCCTAGGGTTGCATTAACTAGATCTATGGATCCCCTTATTAGGTTTCACCCTAATCTGGCAAAATCTTGTCACCCTATGTCTAGGTGCACAAACAACTCCGCTTAATTATGACAAATGTACTCTTAGACAGGGTCTATTCCTCCTCTGAATAAGATCTTATCTTGAATCAGTATCCTAGAATATCAAAACAAGAATTAAGAACACATAATTAAGAACAAGTTAAATATTTATCATACAATTCAGAAAATAATAACAAGATTTGCCTTAGGTTTCATTCCCCTTAGGTATTTAGGGGTTTTAGTTCATAACTAAATAAGAAAACATCTCAGAATAATAAAGAATACAACACATAAAGAAAACCCAAAACTCCTGAAGGGGAAATTGAAGAGAGATCTTCAGTCTTGATGGTGAATCTGACTTTTGAGATGGATCAATCGGCTTTCTTGGAGTAATTCCTTACTCTCTATTCTGTGTCTCCCTTTTTCTTCCTTCTCTAGGGTGTATTTATAGGCTTTGGAATGCCTAAGAGCCCTCAAAATTGGCCTTTTCTGAATTGGACTCAACTTGGGCTCGACAGGGACACGCCCGTGTGCGATTACTTCAGGCCGTGCTCGAGCCTGCCAAATTGACACGATCGTGTCGTCTGCCCGTGTGAGGGGGTCCAGGCCGTGTTGATTTCGTACTTTGGCCCATTTTCTTCGTTTTTGGCCCGTTTCTCGTTCCTTTCGCTCTCCTATGCTCTCCTAAGTATAAAACATAAAATTAAAGCATTAGGAGCATCGAATTCACCAATTCTCATAGGAAATCATCCATAAAATGCGTTAAACATGGGGTAAGAATATGTATAAATTACGGTTTATCAGTAAACAACTTTTACTAAGTAGATTTTCATAAAAAGGGCTTTAAGGACTATTTTGTAAAAGTTGTAGAAAAGGGTAGAAAAATGTGAAAGGAAAGAAAATGTGGGCTATTATGAACATGCAAAATGTTCGGCGAGGCTTGGGTAACTAAGAAATCTCATACATTTTATTATCCGAGCCTAGGGACTAAATTGCAAATATATAAAAGTATAGAGATAAAATAGTAATTTTACCCAAGTATGAATTTTGGGTCGTTTTGAGTAATGTATGTATTAAACAAGCTAAATTTGGTATTATAGATCAAGAGAATAGAGATACGGGCCTTGATAGGGGAAAGAACAAAGTTTACGAGGTTTAAGCTCAATTTCTAATATTTTGTACCAAGGTAAATACATATGCTAATAAATACATTAATTATTGTTATTAAATGATTTATTGATATATGTATGCTTAATATGATTATTTGGCTATGTTGATAATATGACATGTTTTGATGCTTTGCTATATGATTATGAGACGTTGACCATGTGAAAGAAACCATTATGCGAGTACATCCGGTAAAGGTTTGGAAGTCAAAAATCACATTTGAACCTTAGGAATAGTTGAGGATACAAGTGATATGTCACTAGGATAGTCATGTGTGTTATAAGCTCATTTAATAAGTGATACATGCTAGGGCCCGGGTGCTGGGTATCCTGAGTTGTGTTCGGATACTCTTTTAGCTCTTTGAGTAGCCCCGTTGAAAGCGGCATGTGATTCTGTGATATGAGGCACTTCGGTGCACATTCTGTCAGGTAGCCAAGGCTACGTTCAGGCACTTCTGCGCAATTCTTCCATGTGTTCGAATCATATTCCAAGTGTTCAACGGGTAACGTAATATGAATTGTGAAAGTAAAATTTAAGTAAGCCATATGTGTGTAAGATGGCACAGGTATGTACTAAAACCCTATGGGGACTTAGTATATGATGATATTATGAAAGATATGTATTTGGATAAGCATGTGCATATGAATATGGAAGGTAAGTATACATATGACATGATGAAAAGTATCATAATGGATAAGTAATTATGCGTAGATTATCAATAATTGCAAAAATGTAGATTATTTGTATGTGTACTTACTAAGCTTTATAGCTTACCCTCCTCTCTTTTCCCTTCTCTTTAGATAAGTCAAGCTAGCTCAAAGAATCGAGAGACGTTAGAGCTCAGATCACACTATCTTCAAGGATTTTGGGTATAAAAACGTTTAATTATTTTGGTCATGGCATGTATAGGAAACTTGTGTATTTTGTGTATATGTGCTATGTTGAAGTAGCCAAGTGTAATGGATCATTTGGGCATTGATTATTTTGTATGTGGCCATGTGATTTGGTTCATATTAATGATTGCGATGTATCCCAAAGTTTACCTTTATATCCATACTAAGAGGTATATGTGTTGGTTTGATGGATGACTATTTATTTGCTAGTATGTGGTTTCATGATTTAGTACTCATAAGGGATTGATAATAATGAATATGGTAAACTATGAAATTGGTGTAGAATGACTAAAAGTTAAGGTTGTGTGAATACTAATGGACTAGTATGAAAAGGGGTCATAGTGATGTTATAATGTTACATGTTTAAGTGTCCAAATATATCATGAGATATGCCATTGAACATATGGAAGTGTATGATTGTTTAAAGGTGATCAATGGCTTGGATAGTAGCCTCCAAATGGTCCACACGGGTAGACACACGGGCATGTGTCTAGGCTGTGCGTGACACACAGTCAGCCCCATGGGCGCATCGTTTGACCGTGTGTCCCCTGCACCTTGAATTTCAGGTTAACATGCATGGTAGTAAACACACAGGCAGAGACACGCCCTGTGCCTCAACCATGTAGAGGACACGTCCTCTGGCCACGGGCGTGTGCTTGGCTGTGTGCCTCAAATTTGTATGATGACTTCATAAACAGAATGCTCACTAAAATCACACGGGCTACCACACGGGCGTGTCCCAGGCCGTGTGAGGAACACGGGCCAATGACATGGGCGTGTGCTTAGCCGTGTGAAAACCCCTGTAGGTTCGAATTGGAAAATAAATCCAATAATTCCACACGGGTGTGGGACATGAGCGTGTCCCCAAGCACATGGGTGTGTGCATTGCCTCCATACGGGCGTGTGAGGCTTTAACCTAGAAATCTTCTTAGAATTTTCGTGAGTTCTCGATTTAGTCCTGGACCGCTAATGATGTATGTTTTGGGCCTCGTAGGTTCATAATAGGGATAAATTGACTTTAATTGATTGGTTTTAGTTTGAATGAAATTTTGTGGCCCAATTTTGTATGTTTGGTTCTGCTTAAGTCCGATAATGCCTCGTACCCTGCCTCGGCATCGGATACGGGTAAGGGTGTTACATCCCAAGTCAGACGATCAAGCTGAGTACCCTCCTCAACCATTAACCATCATTGGTATGCCTCGTCACGAAGCAGGCAGACTGCACCCTTAAGTTTCTGCTCAGGAGTGCAGTCTAAGTCGTTCATAATCCTCTCTGTGGCCTCTAACTAGTACTCGACCACACTAGGGGTGACTCTAATGACACCCCTAAATAGCTCAGCACCATTACATCAGAGTTGTTTAGTTATCGACCCACGACCCCCAGATCTAGAATAGGGTCCAGCGACCCTCTCCAATATCCTCAGCATGGCCTTGGATAGTACATCGTCCTCAGCCGAGTGACTCTGAGACCCAGTCTCAGTAGCAGGTGAAACTAGCATCTCACTCATGTCTAGATGTGGCATACTACCTAATGAGGAAGACTCATCTTGAGCCCCCTACGGCCCCTTCTACAGCCACGAGCACCATGTCAGCGAGTTCCACGAGTGCTCATAGTGTAATTCAAATTTTATCTACATTACAAAGTTTTATGCATCAGTTCTAGTTATTTATTAACGGATGTTTTATGCATAAATTATCAGAAGTTCAGTATCTTTTTCAGAGGTTTCAGTCTCTTTCTATTCATTTCAATTTCAAAAAGTACTAACTATAGTGTTTCATAACTGTTCTAACGAATTTTCAGAAGTACTTACAAGATCAGCGCCGAAAACTCGGTGTACCACATAATTTTTCAAATTATTCAAGAAATTTGAAAACCAGTTCTTTTAAAACAGAATTTTGTCCACAGCTGAGTTTTGCAACCTGACTCTAATACCACTAAATGTAACACCCCATACTCGGCCTAGACGTTATGGCTGAATCCGAAAATGTCACAAAGAATGGGTTTTGAAAACAAGTTGATTCCATTAACTAATCACTAATAAAACTCACATTCCTTCCTATTTATTACAGAAAACATTATTTTGACAATTCATTTGCCAAAACACTTATTATAGCGGAAGATAAACAAAACCAGAACATTTTAGAAATTCGTTTCGCACTTTTAGAAATTCTCTTTTTGGCGTAAAATCCATTTCCGTAAAATATTTTATCAAGCGTGTAACATATCGAGCATATCAAACCAAATCAAGTTAAAAACCAAAACAGTGCAAAAAGTTCCAAAACTTACAAACTCTCAGAATTATATCCCAATTTATTAAATAAACCATAAATTAATAAATCTAAACAGTTTTACGGAAGAGTGGTCATCGCCGAGTCCCTACTGTACCGATCCACCTAAGATTGTGGATTACCTGACAATACAAACAAACAAATGTTAGTTTACTTAAACTCAGTGTGTAACCCAACAGAATTAAGCAGGCAACCATACAGAATCATATACACAGTCGAAAATAGATACAGATGTAGAGTCAGGCTCGCTCAGGCCCATTTCAGTTAGAGATACAGTAAATAAAATTAGACAATCAGAATCCTACCCCCATCCTCTACACAACATCTCCGACCATCCCAACACACCATGTGGTGTTAAAAACACCCACCCATCCCTACACGTACTAGATATAGTGTAGCCAACCTGCCAGATGATAGGAGATGACCACCGTACAGAACACTTCCTCCATCAGTACAAAACCCACCCCACAATCATATACAGAACAAATACAGAATACATATTAAACATGCTCAATATGCTATGTACAGATATCAGAATAATCAGATATGCATGGCATAATCATACTCAGAACAGATTATCAGTCTATCAGATCTACAATTTTGGGGTTTGGTTAGCCCTTACGACCCTACAGTAGGCCCACGGTCAATTAGGACGACCTGTGCGGCCCTCAGAGAAATTTCAAAAACTTGGGCCTACATGCCCATGTGGCTTGCTCGTATGGGCCCACACAGTCTGGCCCAAGAATCCACATGCCCATTGTCATGCCTATGTGGGCCCACATGTCCAACTCGACCTAACCCATGTGGCCCACACGGCCACATTCGAGCCACTACATGGCCGTACGTTGCGCACGGCCATGCTTTCGTCGACCACACAGGTGGCCACATGCCCGTGTGGTGTCGACAGAACTGTTTTTTGACTTTTGTCGAAACCTCAAATTTTGCGTTTTAGGTACATACCTGGTACGATTATGATGCTACTGCAAACACGAACACTTTAGAACCTAAAAATCGACATACCAACGCTAAGAATTAGTCTTAATACACGGTTGAATCGTAATTACAAAATCGACAACAATTTCAACCAACCAACCAACACTTAACCCAACACCCCGAACGATTTCGATTAAGATTCCGCACGAGGAGACCCCCTTACTTCCTGATTTACTGCTACCAAAACTAAGAATAAAGTTTCAAATTGGAAAGATTCAAAAATGCAAGAAACCAATTTAAAGAAAAACCCTTATTCAAGCAGAACATTCTACGCTCACTTACCCATGTACAATACCTTGAATTGAAACACCGAAATTAAGACCAAATTTTCCCAAAACGAAGAAAAGAATGATGAGTGGAAACAAAAAGAAAAGGGTTGCAGAGAAAGGGAGAAAGAGACGTCAGTTTCTTTTTCTAGGAGAGATTTTTTGGGAAAACAAGTTTTACCCAAATCCCACTACTTCCACAATCAAAACCACCCACTACTTAGAATTCTACTACAACTGGAACTCTATTACAGAGCCGAGCAAAACTAACACCCACGCTCGTGCAGGGATTCAAACACAGGACCTCTATCACACCAACACCCTTACCCCTCAAACCAGCAAGCTCATTCTGATTTGAATTTACAGATAATTAAATATAAGCCCACATTACAAACATAGGGCTTAATTCCAAAAATAACAAAATTTAGCAAAGGTGAGACTTGAACCCAAGACCTCTGATAGTGTGATGGTGCTCTGATGAGATTCCAATCGATCAAGCTTCTGATGATCTACAATTAAAGAAAAACAACTATGTAAGCAACTAATGCTTAGTAAGTTTGTATAAATGAAACTTAACTTACCGAACATTTTAAGTTAAACAACTAAGCATAATTTTTATTATGTCATAAGCTGACTTTCCTTTCCTATACACACCACCTCAGAAGGTTAGTAGGTGTAACATTGCATATATAATTCCAATCAAAACATGATATAAAACATATCTAACATTTGACTTTCATAATTCATCACTCATACATATATACTAAACCACCTTTTCCTTTCAAGTACACATTTTATCATAATCCATATCATGACTCAAAAATCATAGTTCATTTCATGTAATCACATACCCTTTAAAAGCTTTATTTACCTATTGAACCAAATGAAACAACCTCGAATACTCAGAAAATATTCATAAAAACATTTATTCTCTAAACACACCACAAACATAACTGGATAACATATTTATAGACATATGAAACATATAATTACACCAAGACATTAATATTTATTATCAAACTATACTAATCAAAACATTCTTCTCATTTAATTCAATATATACAATGGCTCAAACCAAAGTAATCCATGCTTCCATACATATGCATATACACAAACATATCTTTATACATAAATCTGAATCAAAGAGTAATTTAACATTTAAACATAAAATTTTATGGCCTGTTGAACTATAGCAAATTGACTCGGATACTCGGGTTTCTCCCAAAAACACCAGAGAGCATCAAAATGCTAACAGAGGCACCGTAGTGCAAATAAAAAAGCAGTGAAGTGCAAACAAAGGCACCGAAGTGCAATCCCGTACCAACCCGCATACTAGCCCTATTGGCATGTCAATCGTGTCCTAACTGTTTACTACATTCAATCGGAAATTATAACTAAATTCACAATATTGATAAATCAATCATTCAGAGGCACTTCTTATTTTCATAATACCATATGTCCTTCATATTCATTTCAATTTTGTGCAACCACAAAATTCATCACTTCCGAATATTCATTTATCATTTGTACTTAATCACAACATTTAATAATTTATAGGTAAATAATGAAATTTCACATTAAATACAATTATCCAATAAACATTAATACAAATATAAAAAAAATTCATATACAAATACTTACACTATGAACTTACCTCGACAATTACAGTTGTAAAAACAAAGCCGATGACTAACCTGACACATTAGCTTTTCATCGACTTAGATCCTTTGATTCGTTTCTTGATCTAAATAATAAATTTCATTCAATTAAACCATTCAAATAAATTAATATAATTAATTCAACTTATAACCCTTATCAATGGGAAATTTATAAAATTACCCCCAATATTTTACCTTTTCTGCAATTTAGACCCTAAACTTGAAACTTGCAAATTTACCATTTTTAGCTAAAATTCATGTTAGCTGATTTTCATAGGATTCCTAAGAGCCTATGTTCACCAAAATTTCACACTAAATCTAATTAAATTTAACTCTTTTTACAAATTAATCCTTTAACCTTAAAATTACTAAAAACTACTATACAAAAATAGTTTTAAACATTAACCAAGGCTGCAATTTCATCACTTAACTTCAAAATTACCTAGAATTCATCAATGGTAAATTTCAAAATCTTAAACAATTTCAAAAATGAAGACAGGTTAGCTGGACCTAGTTGCAACATTCTCAAAAACATAAAAATTACAAGAAACAGGTATAAAATTACTTACATGCATGCCTCCAATACTTGACCGAACCTCAAACACCAAAACTGGTGTTGTTCAATTACCATTTCGACAACCATAGCATTTGGAATATGGTGAAGCCATTATTTTTATTTTTGTTAAAGTTTTAATTACTAAATTACTAATTTTCCCTTTAATAATATATTCTAATAAACCAATACATAAATCTATTACAATCCATTAGTTTATAACATGACATAATTACCATATAAGTCTATTAATTTAAGATTTTATAACCATTTGACCAGTAACGCCCTAAAACCTGGCCTAGAAGTTTAGACCGAATTTCGGAAGTCACATTGATCACCAAAGTGATCGTGGGAAAATTTAGTTTAACAACCCGAAAAAAACCTTATAGTATTAATAACAGAACTTACCATCCAAAATCGTTTACATAAAATCAGATTTACAGAAAACATTTTATTAACCAGTTTTACAAAAAAAAAACATGACGCTTTTGAGACCTCTGCAAACTGAGTTCAGCTTCAAAACACGTAAATATACTTGAAAGGGGAAAACACTAAAAGGGGTGAGCTACACAGCTTTGTGTGAGTTCGAAAACGATTAACAACAGATTTACAAAAGAGAACTCCAGAGCATTTCAATAGCAAAACATACTTATAGAGATACACAGAAACAGAAAGAAAACTCAGAACCAACGTCCCAACAAAACGTAACAAATCAAGCACACAAAGTCAAACACAAACACTTTGTCACAAGTGTTATTCAGTCAGACAAAATACAGTCAGAAAATTTTATACCCAGAACATTCAAACAGATGCGTATGAATGCAGTCAGGTAATACAAACCCACCCATCCAGCCAAAACACCTCTCCATCCCCCAATCAAACCCCAAAAGAGCTATTTAAGCTCATCTAACCAAACACACAACATAGGACCCCGAAAGGCCCATCCAACCTTACACACCATGTATGTGGACTGAGCCACCCAGATATTATTATGCAGCAGAGCTGGCGTATATACAGTACAGTGCAATGCGATAATCCACTGTACACACATGTTGCAGTTTGAACTGCCAGATTAGATAATAATACGAAACAAAGTTGACATATATGTAGTACAGTGTGGTAAACCGATGTATAGATAAGTTGCAGTTAAACTACCAGATCAGATTAGAATCAGTCTTCCTTCTCTTTACAACCAAACCCCAAAAGTTTTATGCAAATGTATGTATACAGACAAGTGTACATAATCAAAATACAAAATTTCCAAACAGACATTCAAACACAAAAACTCACATCTATTCAATCAATTATAGAATTCTCATGTAGTCACAGAATACGCACCATACAAAACCATTCACACACCAATCACTCAAATCCAGAAATGCTTACAATCAGTTACCTGGATTCAGAATCAATGGAAAATTAACTTCAAGTAACAATTAAACTATCTGTTTAAATAAAGGTACATATATATAAAACACACTAGTCTAGTTTGAATCAAAGTCTCAATCACCATTGTAAAACTTAGCTAGGAGTCAGAACACACAGAATCACAATCAAGCTTTAATTTGACATAGAACAAAATCTAATAAGGTCGGGCCACACGGCTGTGTACTCCGGCCATGTGGAAATGCCTAGGTCGTATGGGGGTCAACACGCCCATGTGGAGGGACACACGCTCGTGTAGAAGGAGGCACACGCTCGTGTGACCTAGGGACATGACCGTGTGATTCAGCTTGTAACTCTTTGTCCGGTTGTACTAAAATAGAGTACAGGGCAGACACGACCGTGTGAGGGTCTTACATGCCCGTGTGTCCAAAACACACACCTGTGTGGGATCCCTGAATCCTCAAATTTGCCACACGATCACATGGCCAGGCCATGTAGTACCAAATCACTAAATCCCTAATTTGCCAATCACTCACGCCCATGTGCCCAGAAGACACGGACGTGTAAAAATTAACTAATTTCCCCAAATCATCCACACGGCCATGTGGCACCCAAATTAGCAAAGAAACCCTAATTCCCAATTGCACACAACTGTGTGAACTGCCCGTGTGGGGGCACATACCTGTGTGGCCACCTGTGTAGTCACGAAACCACACCGAAACTGGTCGAAATCTCAATTTTGCAACATCATAACAAACCCCAATCATTAACCACTCTTTAAACAAAAAAATCTTATAGAAATCCTCCAAATTCAACAACAATTTCATGTAAAAAATAAGCAGTTTAGAACACACACAAGTTGCCAAATTTCACAGCAATTCGGTACCAATACCCAGCTCAGTACACACTCGAGATTATCAAATACTACTACAAAATTGAATCAAATCAAAACAAATAGAAGAGAAGATGTTTGAAACCCACACCTTATTTGTGAGATAAGCACCCGGATCATTTGATTCGCTCTCCAAGCCAATTTAGAGACCTACGGTCAACAATGTTGAACCCATAATTAATTTGGGAACCAACAGAGGGATAAAAAGAGAAGAAAATCTCTCTATTGAAAAAAAACCAAAAAGAGAGATGAAGGAAACGTCCAGAGAGAAAAAGAAGAGAACATGCAAAATTTTTCCCAAAAAAAAAATAATAAAAATAAAAATAAACCAATCAAAATAACAAAAATAAAGTTAAAAATTAATAACTATTTTTAACTCAAAACAAATAGAAGGTGCAAAAATAATTCCCTACTAGCACACCTGGAAACTCGAACCTGATACCCCAGACTAAATTAACACATAACCTACCACTAGACCAGCAAGCCCATTCTGACACTAGAACGCGAAAGCAAACTCAAATGCCCGATCTAGCCACTGACCCTACCTGCAAATCTAAAAACTTTTAACCCCAAAAACGGGACATTACATGACCCCTTTAACTATTACAAATCAACTTTTGCACCTTATTCACTTTAGTCCATTTTACCTAATTAACTTTTTAAACATTAAAATTTCTTAACCAAATTTTAATATGACTAAAATAACACTCCAAAAACATTTAATAAAATATTTACGAGCTCGGTTTATAAAAACAAGGTCTCGATACCTCTTTTTTCTAAAACCACTTGACTTTAGGGATATTCCACTTAAACCTAATTATTCTTTCAATTAAAAAAAATCATTAAGTCAAATTTCAATATAATTTTATACTTGTCTTAAAAATCTTAAATAATAAATTTTACGAACTCACTCATCGAATTTATGGCTCCAAAACCACCGTTTCTGACACTACTGAAAAATGGGTTGTTACAAATTTTCATTTGAACATACTAAGCATCCAATATGCTTATATCATTGTTTCTTTTCCTTGTAGTTCTTAGCTTGTGGAATGTGTCAATCGTAACTTTTGAAATTCATACTATCTTGCTATCAACTCGATAGAATTCTAATCGTTTTAAAGTTTGGTTATGTGACATGTACATAACAAATGTGTTAACTTTGGATTGATAGTTTGGCTTGTATCTTAATTATGATAAGCTTTAAATGTGGCACTTGAACGCCAAAATTTTGCTTGATGAATGGTGAGTAGTTTAAATGTATGGTTGTTTAGGTAGAATTTGGTTTAGTTAAATTGTTATATTTTGAGGTTAAATATGGATACTTTGAATAGGTTGTATTGAAATGTTTGGTGTCAAATTATGGCATATTAGGTTGATTAATTTGAATTGATTAAAATGTGATGATTTTGTATGTTTTAGCATGTTTTTATGCAGGAGAGTTTGGTGTTTAAACACTAAATGTTTAAGGTTTGTTTTGGTTTGGAATGAGGTAGGTACTGATTGTAAACTTTGAAATTTTTCCATAAGGTATCGATACCTCAGGAAGGGTAACAATACTTTAGAATTTTTCTTAAATTTTCAAAACATCGAACCTTTAAATGGTATCAATGCAAAGGCAAGGTATCAATACCTTGGAGTACGTATCGATGCTTTATAATTGGTATCCAAACATTTGGTTTTAATTTAATATTTCTAAACATCGAAGCTAAAATTGGTATCAAAACCAGATAAGGGTATTGATACATGAACTAAAATTTTGAAAACCCTATAATTTTGGTCCTATTTCATGTTCGAGTCAATAAAAAAGCTTTCATAAGTTTAATTAAGTCTCGAAATTAATTGTGTGTCACAATATCTAGGTGTTTATGACATGACTAAATATTTGAATGATTTATATATGATATACTTGATCTGGAATTTTAAAATTGATGTAAAAAGGTCCCTATTCAATCTTAGGTTGACTTTTAAGTATTTGTGTGCTTATATAAGACTTTGGAAAGATGCTCATGATATTCACTGTTTTATTGTCATTGATTGCATGAATGATTATATGAGGTGATGATTTTACCATGAATTTGTCAATAGTTGCTCCAGCAACGACTGTAGCATCTCGTAGCTTGGATCCGGCAATCGGGCCGGGCGAGGGATGTTACACTATCAAAAGGTGTCAGTATTCCTATTTATAATCATTCTAAATATCAGAGTATTGTTGGGAATTTTCAATATGTTGTGATTGCAAGATTCAAAAGTATTTTTTAGTTTATGCACATTCCGTTGGATACATACTATGTTGCCATGAAATGAATTTTGCAGCACTTACGAGCCACAGAGGATTATAGTGTGTGTTTTCATCCTGCTCATAGGCAATCCATTACTGGCTTTGTTGATGCCAATTTGGGACTTTGCATTGATGATTCTTGGTATACATCAAGGTATTGTTTATTTTTCAATGATAATTTGATGTCTTGGTCTTCTAAGAAACAATAAGTCATGTCCCAGTCTACTATTGAGGTAGAGTATTGGACTATTTCTAATTCCAAAACTAATATTATATGGTTGGGGTCTTTACCTGTTGGGTTACATGTGCAGCCAAATGATAAGTGTGTATTGTGGTGTGACAATTTAAATGTCATGGCAGTCGTAACGAATCCCCTTTTTCACTCTAAGTTCAAGCATGTGGAGCTTGATTTTTATTTTGTTCAATAGTGAGTTTCTACTGGTAAATCTTCAGAATAGGTTGCTGACATACTTACTAAATGTTTATCTGCCACGCTTTTTTTTTTTTTTTTACAAAATGCAAAGCAGACTGAAGGTGCAGGTAGTAGAAGATGGGTGAATGGTAGTAATTCAGTAATCAAGTCAAACTTATTTAGATTTAGTTTGAATTAGTTTAGTTAGCTTGATTTCAATTTATTTGTTAGCTAGTTGTGTAACATCCTGATTTTCGGATTTATTCGCGGTTTTCAATATTTTGTAAAGATTTCTAAAATTTTGTATTTGGATGTGAAATTAATATTTTGAGTAAGTAAATGGGCTTATGGAAGGCCCATGAGTTGGCCAAAACCCAGTTGAATTTTTGGAATTTTAGACTTAGGGTTAGGGGTTCTGGCTAAGTGGCCCTTAAGTAGAGTGGTGGGTAAGTTGCATCACAAAAAGAGCCTTGGTAAAGTGGCAAGGGTGACGCCACTAGGCTCCTAAAAAAGTGGCGTGTGTAGCTTTGGGAAGGCAAGGGATCGATTCCCTGTGTTGGCAAATAGATGCATTTATTTTTTAAATGCAGGAGGGGTAAGTGTTGGAGTTGGTGGATTACGCTAGAGGAGAGTTGGATCGGTTTAAATGCTTGGATTAAGGAGGATAAGGGAGAGATTTAAGGATTTGGATGAAGCTAGGAGTTGGCGAATTATGGGAATTGAAGAGGGAAAAATCGGCAGGGGGTTATGAGGTTAGTATTTCGGCACTTAGGGTATTGAGTGGTGCCGTTTTCTTTTGCTTTTGCACCCAAGGGTTTTCTTTTTCCCTCTATTCCCTCCCTAGCCGAAACTATCACCTATCTTGTTCTTCTTTCTTCATCTTTCTTGTCCAAAGCCGTCCATCAAACTTGCTTATCATCAGCACCTTTGCCGAAATCACAAAAGCCGAAATCCTATGGTCATTGCTTGTGCCGATTTCTTCAAAGCCAGGTTCTCCTATGTTCTTTTATTTTTATTAATTTACAATTATCTTTTCTTAATCCTAGATACTTGACAGCAATTCTACTTCAAGGTTATAGCCCCACATTATCATCTTCTTCATCACACAAAAGCCGAAAAACCATAGATTTGGGGGCTTATAGCCAAAACTTTAAGACTTTGGAGAATCGAGTTCTACCATCGTTTGATAGATAAATCTGCACTAGATTGCGTGGAAATCAAGTAGGAGTAAGGGGTAAGTACTTATCATCTCAGATCTGTTCTTATTTTGCAAAGTTAAGAAAAGCCGAAGTCCCTAAAATTAGGGAGGCTGTCGATTTGGGCATGTGGCTCTAAGGGTTTTTAACGGTTGTTTTCTTTCGGTGGTTAGTGCCTTCTTAAGTGTTGGATTGAAAGCGTGAATCATTGGAGCAATCGGATTCAGAGCTAGCTATCGATTTTGGCAAAAAGGTAAGGTTTCAAAGACTTTTAGGGACATGGTTCGATCATGGGTGAGTAAGTTTTGGAATTTAGTGATTATAGCTTGTAAATAAGCACTTTGCTAATCAATTGTAGGATATCGAAAGAGATCTCAGTAGCAGTTGTCACGAAACAGGTGTGTACCGAACACCCCTCTTTAGCTCAATTTGGCAAAAGCCGAAATACCGAAATTCTGGCATTTTATGGACTTGTAAGCATGCGAATGCTCTCAAGATGTAGAATAATTGTTAGATCTAGCACTGCAAGGTGGTAAGTAAGTTTGTGTGACGTTTTAACGTACTTCGGAAAAAGGGCCTCGATGGGCTAAAACTGGGCCCAATGGGCTTACTACCAATATGGGCAAGAGGTGGGCAAAGTAACTGTCGGATAGATGGTAGGATTAAATTGCATAAAATTGTTAAGAATTACTGGAATAGCTTATGTAGTTCGTAAGTTCTGAAATTACCCTGAAAAGCATAATTACCAAATACCCTAGGGTTTAAAATGGTGAAATGCATGAATAATTGATCTTGTATTTTGCATATTATGCTTTTATTAATATCTCATTGCATGGGATTGGGGTATTGATGGAGGAAATCTTGAATGTGGTTCATCCACGTCTTGGAGGCTTTGCCTCAACTTTCGATATTTGAGCGTTCTTCGCCTTTGTGGAGTGTGAAATTTGGGTGGGTTGAGATATTCCCCACATGGAGTGTAGGGTGGCACGGGAGTGTGTAGCGGTTGGTGGGTTGAGTAGTCTCCCAGTTGGGCTTGCATGCATTATTACTATTGCTACCTATATTCTTGAAGCGGGCCTATGGGCCATCTTGATATGTAAAAGGGGCTAAAGCCTTGCTATCAGATTCGAAAAGGGCTTCGGTCCACTGTGTACTGTTATCTGAATAGGGCTTAGGCCCAATGGGCTCGAGCTGATTTGGGCTTTGGATGGGTTTTCTGTATACACTGAGTTTTCCCAAACTCACCCCTTCCTCTTCCATCCTTGCAGGTGAGCCCTAGATAGTGGACTTGGAGCTGGGCGGGATTCAGAGTGGCCATGAAGCTTGATTGCCGATTTTTAAATAAGTTCAGCATTTAATTTGGATTATTTTTATTGTGCTTGAAGTTGTAATAAGGCCGCTCTTTTTATTAATTTTATTTTGGGGGATTATTAAACTGGTTAGCACTAGGGTTCGTTTTATAAAAACTACTTGTTTTTAAAAGATCACGATGACGCACAAAGTTTCCGCAAAGTAAATGTTTTCGAAGAGAATAAATATTTTAAGGAAACGTTTTTCAACCTTAATCAGTTTCTTAAAATGAGACATAACCAAACGATTTTTTTTCCAAAACATACGAGATGTTAGAGTGTGGCAATGGCGGTGTGCATGTCTACGATTGGATCCGAAGGGAGCTTGGTACTTAAGCAGTCCGACGGACTCACCTCCTCTTCTTCCTGGTTTCCTACCTGGTGCACAGCTTCCGTTCACTTTAACCTACTTTTAAAAGTACCTTTTTCAATACCAACTAAGCTTTTTCCAAACTAGGTAATACAGAATGTTTTGAACGCTTCGATGTGGCGCATCAGATCCGATCATATCGTCTAGGCCGGGTTTGGAGTGTTACATTTAGTGGTATCAGAGCCTGGTTGCAACAACTCGGCTGTGGATCAGGTCCGAAAATCGTTTAAAAAATATATATATATTCTATAAGTTTTTCAAAGATGTTCAAAGTTTTTCTATTGAACTAGGTTAAATCAATAGTTTTAAAATGAAAGTGTTTTCAAATAAAATCTTTTTATTTTCGGTAAACAAAAACATGGGTTTTTTTTTTACATGGACTGATAAGGAAGTGGCACACTGAATCCCCGGCACCAAGTCTCTAAGTGTTCTTCTTTCTGCTGTAAATATTTATATAGAACTGTACTGTAAATAAACTGTAGATAGTACTGAGCCTTAGAGATAGTGCTAGTGATAATGTAGTATTAAGGCTACGAAACTAGGACCGTAGCTAAATTGTGATTGTGCGAGAATAACTCCGAAACTCTATCTGTTCATAAGACATTCTGTAATAAACAGTGAAACCAGTAAACTAATGTCATAAAATTCGTAATCAGATAAATCGTTATGAGTACAAGGGCTACTCGGGGAAGAGGCCGTGGTCGAGGCCGAGGTAGCACTCAAGTCGAATCTGCGTCATCTGAACACATGCCACCGGCGAGGTACGCCCACCACCGGTTAATGAAAATGGGCCGTATGATCGGGCCGAGGGATGACGCTTTGTCTCGTGCCATGTTGAGGGTTTTGGAAAGGGTGGCGGAGCTAACGTCGGGCCCATGAATAGGGGTCCATTTCGAACGACTTCGGCCAACGGATTTGAGATTTTAGGGCGTGTCCGAGTGGCCCCAAATGTGACCGTAATCTTGGTTGGAAGCCACAGAGCGGATCATGGGCGACTGGACCTTTCGATGAAGCGAAGTTGAAAGGGGGTGTCGTTCTTTGCGGGATGAAGCGTATCAATGGTGGATTCTTGTGAGAGAGGTACCCCGGTGAGAGGGTAACATGGGAGCTGTTCAAAGCAGACCTTTAAGGCAAAATATGTTAGAGCTAGCTATGTGGATGCACGCAAAGGAGTTCTTGAATCGACTCGGGAAATAAGACCATTCTTTGAATATAAGTGAGTCTTTACGATTGAGTCGGTATGCTAATGGCATTGTTTCCACCGAATCTGGCGCAGCGTTTGTTTTTGAGGATAGTCTCGAGATGAGTTAAGGGTGCTCATAGCTCCATGAGGGAGCGAGATTTATTTGACTGTAGAGAAGGCTAAGATAGCGAGGAGGTGAAACAAACCGAACGGAAGAATTGTGATAGGGATCGAAATCGGTTCGGGAGGGATCTTTGGACCATGGATGCTATAAATCGAAATGTTAAGAGAGCTAGGATGCGAGGAACCGGTTCGGCGATTCCGGTGAACAGTGTAGACCGCAAGTTTGTGGGGATTGCGTGAGAATGCATCAAGGAGAGTCTTGGAAGCATTCAGGGCTTGTCTTCGTTGTGGGTCTAAGGAGCATAGGATTAAGGATTGTCCTAGGAGGGCCACTCGGGCTCGGGGGCCGAGCAAGGGGCTATCGACCGCTCAACTTGTTAGGGATGGACCGCCACCGCCAAGAGGTCGTGGACAAGGTCATGGTGGTAATGGCAGTGGACGTGGGGCACCCGGGGTATTGGTAACACGGATGCTCATCACCGACTTTGGTGTATCTTTGTTCATCGCCATGAGGAGGGTGCCTTTTGATGTCATAAGCTGAATACGTTCTTTATCTATGGTGTACCTTATCTTTCTCGATTGATGTGGGATCAACCCATTCATATGTGGCATATAACATTTACGGGGCCTTTGGGTGTGCACTCCGAGGAGACCGTATATGGGGTGTCTGTGATAAGTCCTTTAGGTCATTCGGTTAAGATAGAGAAACTCTTCAAGGAGGTGCCTCTGGAGATTCAAGGCAGGGTTTTCTGTGGGGATTTGATGGAGTTACCGTTTGAGGAATTCGATTTGATACTAGGGATGGATTGGTTGACCAAGCATAAGGCAACTTTGGATTGTGCAGCTAAAAGGATGGTGTTAAGGACTGACAATGATGAAGAGGTAATAATTATTGGAGAACGAAGGGATTACTTATCCAATGTAGTATCGGCGTTGAGGGCTGAGAAACTGATGCGTAAGGGATGCGAGGCATATCTGGCTTTGGTAAGCCAAGTGGCGAGGATCATTGTGGAGACCATCGAGCTATTAGAGAATTCGGGATGTTTTTTGAAGGAGCTTCTGGATTACCTCCGAATCGGAAGTTAAGTTTGGAATCGATTTGTTGCTGGAACGACTCCAATATCTATTGCACCTATAGGATGGCAAGAAGGAGTTGGTGGAACCGAAGGCTCAAATTCAAGAGTTGTTAGATAGAGGCTTCATTAGGCCTAGTGTGTCTCCTTGGGGAGCATCGGTCTGTTGTGAAGAAAAGGGCGAACGATGCACATGTGCATCGATTATCGCCATTGAACAAAGCGGCGATTAAGAATAAGTATCCACTACCAAGGATTGACGATCCATTCGATCAAGCGAGGGAGCTTGGTATTCTCCAAAATCGATCTTCGATTCGGATACCATCGCCTAAGGGTAAAAGAAGGGATATTCATAAAACAAACATTTGAACTCGATATGGACATTATGAGTTTGTGGTCATGCCGTTTGGGTGACGAACGCACTGCAGCTTTTATGGATCGATGAATCGAGTATTCCAACCTTACTTGGATCGGTTCAGTAGTCGTCTTTATCGATGATATCTTGGTATACTCTGAAGCGAGGCGAAGCATGATGAGCATCTCCGTATTGTCTTGCAAGTGTTAAGGGAAAAGGAGCTCTATGCGAAATTCAAAGACGTCTGAATTCGGTTGAAGGAGGTAACTTTCCTAGGGCATGTGGTCTCGCCAAGGGATTAAGGTGGATCCTCGTAAAATTGAAGCGATTCGGAATGGAAGCCACCTAGGTCGATGATCGGAAATTCGGAGTTTCCTAGGGTTGGCGTGTTACTCTGAAGGTTTGTAGAGGGTTTCTTGGTAATGGCGGCGCCCTTGACAAAACTCATAAGGAAAGGAGTACCATTTGTCTGGTCCGAGAAATAGCAAAAAGCTTTTGATCGGTTGAAAAAGGTATTGACCGAAGCGCCGGTGTTGACTCAACCGGTGTCAGGAAGGACTTTCTTGTATCTGACGATGCGTCGCATGTGGGGTTAGGTTGCGTACTGATGCAAGAGGGCAAGGTGGTCGCTTATGCATCGCGACAGCTTAAGGCTCATGAAGTGAATTACCCTACACATGATTTGGAGCTAGCAGCAGTGATTTTTGCGTTAAAAATTTGGAGACATTACTTATATGGGGAGAAGTGCATCATATACACGGATCATAAGAGCCTAAAATATTTGTTGACTCAGAAGGAGTTGAACCTTAGGCAACGAAGATGGGTGGAGTTGTTTAAAGACTACGACTGTTCGATAGAGTACCACCCAGGAAAGGCTAATGTGGTGGCGGATGCGTTGAGTCGAAGGGTTGTTAATGATTTGGGAGCCTTGTTCGCACGATTAAGTCTATACGACGATGGAAGCTTGTTGGTAGAACTGCAAGTAAGGCCTACTTGGATTGAGAAAATTAAGGAAAAACAGTGAAGGACGATTCATTAGCTCTTCGGCTCCAGCAAGTTAAGAGCGGTGAGAACGAGGATTTTGGGTTGAACACGAAGGAGTTACGTGCTTTGTGGAAGGGTTTGTATTCCAAAGGACCACGAATTGAGGCGATTAATTCTAAAAGAGGCTCATGGTGGACTCGTGCCATGCATCCTAGAGGAATAAGTTATACCGAGACTTGCGAGAGGTGTCTTGGTGGCGGATTAAAACGAGAGGTGACTGAATTTGTTGGGAAATGTCGGCGTGCCAAGACATGTTAAATTTGAGCACCAATTGCCTTCGAGATTCTGCAACTGTGAAAATTCCACTATGGAAGTGGGAAAGAGTAACAATGGACTTTGTGAGTGGGTTACCTTTGACATCCACCAAGAAAGATTCGGTGTGGGTAGTTGTGGATAGGTTAACAAAATCGCTCATTTCATACTGTTCGCACCGACTACTCATCGCAAAAGTTGGCCAAGTTATATGTGGCCGAGGTAGTCTGTTGCATGGGGTGCCGATGTCGATAATATCGATCGAGACCCTAGGTTTACATCTAGGTTTTGGCGGAAGTTGCAAGAAGCGTTGAGTGCAGATTGGATTTTAGCACTTTTCACCCACGCAGATGGGCGATCGAAAGGGTTATTCGAGTTCGGAAGATATGTTAAGAGGTTGTATCATCGATTTTCGTGAAAGTTGGGAGGACTACTTCTTTGTTGGCGAGTTTGCTTACAATAACACTATCAAGAAAGTATTCGAGATGGCACCGTATGAAGCGCTCTATGGGCGAAGATGTCCGCCGACGTGTTGGATGAAATGGGTGAACGACGAGTGCTTGGACCGGAATTGGTGGCGATAATTGAAAGTAAGGTTAAGGCGATAAGGGATCGGTTAAAGGAGGCATCCGATAGACAGAAGTCGTATGCGGATCTGAAGTGCAAAGAGATTGAGTTCGCTATTGGGGATATGGTTTTCTTGAAGGTTTCCCCTTGGAAGAAAATTTTGAGATTTGGTAAGAAGGGTAAGTTGAGCCCATGGTTTATTGGGCCTTATCGAATTGTTAATCGGGTTGGACCGGTGGCTTATCACTAGAGTTACCACGAAGCGCATCGTATCCACGACATTTTCATGTATCCATCTTTGAGGCGATGTCGATCGACCCAACTCATATCATACCGATTGCGTAAATCGAGGTACGATCGATTTAACTTTCGAGGAGGAACACATGCAAATACTTGATCGTGACGTCAAGGTGTTGAGAAGGAAATCAGCCCTTGGTGAAAGTACTTTGGAGGAACCATGGCAATGAAGAAGCTACTTGGGAGGCGAGGAGGCTATCGTCAACAGTACCTCAATCTGTTCTAATAAGGTAAAATTTCGAGGTAGAAATTTCTTTAAGGAAGGTAGAATTGTAACATCCTGATTTTTGGATTTATTCGCGGTTTTCAATATTTTGTAAAGATTTCTAAAATTTTGTATTTGGATGTGAAATTAATATTTTGAGTAAGTAAATAGGCTTATGGAAGGCCCATGAGTTGGCCAAAACCCAGTTGAATTTTTGGAATTTTAGACTTAGGGTTAGGGGTTCTGGCTAAGTGGCCCTTAAGTAGAGTGGTGGGTAAGTTGCATCACAAAAAGAGCCTTGGTAAAGTGGCAAGGGTGACGCCATTAGGCTCCTAGAAAAGTGGCGTGTGTAGCTTTGGGAAGGCAAGGGATCGATTCCCTGTGTTGGCAAATAGATGCATTTATTTTTTTTAAATGCAGGAGGGGTAAGTGTTGGAGTTCAGGTGGATTCTGCTAGAGGAGAGTTGGATCAGTTTAAATGCTTGGATTAAGAAGGGATAAGGGGAGAGATTTAAGGGATTTGGATGAGGCTAGGAGTTGGCCGAATTATGGGAATTGAAGAGGGAAAAATCGGCAGGGGGTTATGAAGTTAGTATTTCGGCACTTAGGGTATTGAGTGGTGTTGTTTTCTTCTGCTTTTGCACCCAAGGGTTTTCTTTTTCCCTCTATTCCTTCCTTAGCCGAAACTATCACCTATCTTGTACTTCTTTCTTCATCTTTCTTCTCCAAAGCCGTCCATCAAACCTGCTTATCATCAGCACCTTTGCCGAAATCACAAAAGCCAAAATCCTGTGGTCATTGCTTGTGCCGATTTCTTCAAAGCCAGGTTCTCCTATGTTCTTTTGTTTTTATTAATTTACAATTATCTTTTCTTAATCCTAGATACTTGACAGCAATTCTACTTCAAGGTTATAGCCCCACATTATCATCTTCTTCATCACACAAAAGCCGAAAAACCATAGATTTGGGGGCTTATAGCCGAAACTTTAAGACTTTGGAGAATCGAGTTCTACCGTCGTTTGATAGATAAATCTGCACTAGATTGCGTGGAACTCAAGTAGGAGTAAGGGGTAAGTACTTATCATCTCAGATCTGTTCTTATTTTGCAAAGTTAAGAAAAACCGAAGTCCCTAAAATTAGGGAGGCTGTCGATTTGGGCATGTGGCTCTAAGGGTTTTTAACGATTGTTTTCTTTCGGTGGTTAGTGCCTTCTTAAGTGTTGGATTGAAAGCGTGAATCATTGGAGCAATCGGATTCAGAGCTAGCTATCGATTTTGGCAAAAAGGTAAGGTTTCAAAGACTTTTAGGGACATGGTTCGATCATGGGTGAGTAAGTTTTGGAATTTAGTGATTATAGTTTGTAAATAAGCACTTTGCTAATCAATTGTAGGATATCGAAAGAGATCTCAATAACAGTTGTCACGAAACAGGTGTGTACCGAATACCCCTCTTTAGCTCAATTTGGCAAAAGCCGAAATACCAAAATTCTGGCATTTTATGGACTTGTAAGCATGCGAATGCTCTCAAGATGTAGAATAATTGTTAGATCTAGCACTGCAAGGTGGTAAGTAAGCTTGTGTGACGTTTTAACGTACTTCGAAAAAAGGGCCTCGATGGGCTAAAACTGGGCCCAATGGGCTTACGGCCCAATATGGGCAAGAGGTGGGCAAAGTAGCCTGTTAGATAGATGGTAGGATTAAATTGCATAAAATTGTTAAGAATTACTGGAATAGCTTATGTAGTTACGTAAGTTACGAAATTACCCCTGAAGAGATAATTACCGAAATACCCCTAGGGTTTAAAATGACTGAAATGCATGAATAATTGATACTGTATTTTGCATATTATGCTTTTATTAATACATTGCATGGGATTGGGGTATTGATGGAGGAAGTCTTGAATGTGGTTCATCCACGTCTTGGAGGCTTTGCCTCAACTTTTCGATATTTGAGCGGCGTTCTTGCCTTTGTGGAGTGTAAATTTGGGTGGGTTGAGATATTCCCCACATGGAGTGTAGGGTGTGTGCAGGGACTGTGTAGCGGTTGGTGGGTTGAGTAGTCTCCCAGTTGGGCTTGCATGCATTATTACTATTGCTACCTATATTCTTGAAGCGGGCCTATGGGCCATCTTGATATGTAAAAAGGGCTAAAGCCTTACTCTGTGATACGAAAAGGGCTTTGGTCCACTGTGTCTTCGTTATCTGAATAGGGCTTAGGCCCAATGGGCTCAGTGATTTGGGCTTTGGATGGGTTTTCTATATACCTGAGTTTTCCCAAACTCACCCTTCCTCTTCCATCCTTGCGGTGAGCCTAGATAGTGGACTTGGAGTGGCGGGATTCAGAGTGGCCATGAAGCTTGATTGCCGATTTTTAAATAAGTTGACATTTAATTTGGATTATTTTATTGTGCTTGAAGTTGTAATAAGGCCGCTCTTTTTATTAATTTTATTTTGGGGATTATTAAACTGGTTAGCACTAGGGTTCGTTTTATAAAAACTACTTGTTTTTAAAAGATCACGATGACGCACAAAGTTTTATAAAGTAAATGTTTTCCAAGAGAATAAATATTTTAAGCAAACGTTTTCAACCTTAATCGGTTTCTTAAAATGAGACATAACCAAGCGGTTTTTTTCCAAAACATACGAGATGTTAGAGTGTGGCAATGGCGGTGTGCATGTCTAGGATTGGATCCGAAGGAGCTTGGTACTTAGCGGTCAAGCGGACTCACCTCCTCTTCTTCTGGTTTCCTACGGTGCATGACTTCCGTTCACTTTAACCTACTTTTAAAAGTACCTTTTCAACACCAACTAAGCTTTTTCCAAACTAAGTAATACGGAATGTTTTGAACGCTTCGATGTGGCACATCAGATCCGGTCATATCGTCTAGGCCGGGTTTGGGGTGTTACAAGTTGTGTAACAGCCCTTTTTTAGTCAGATCGGAATAGTGGTTTCAGGATCACAAATTTGAGGTTGAAATATTTATTTTATTATTATTTTAAGGCCTACAGTATGATATTATGATTGTATAAAAATTTTGTTAAGAAATTTTATCTTTTGAATGCTCAATTCGATAAAAAGGACTAAATTGAAAAAGGTGCAAAATTAGAGTTCTATAGGCTAAAGGCATTAAATAGCTAAAGAACTTAAATGTATGAGTACTTAATTGATAAATAGACCATTTTTTATTTGAGTGGACAAAGATGGACATTAAATAGGTGAATTTTAAGTTAATGAATAAGGTTAATTTGGTAAAAGAATAAAATAACATAAATTAAATAAAGGTAAAAGAAAGATATCATCTTTCTTTCTTCTTCATGAACCGAAAATAAGAAAGAAAATAATCCATTGTTGTGCTTTTGAAGGTTCGGCCATAGTTTCATTTAATGTAAGTGCATTTTTGCTCGGTTTTTAGTGATTTCTATGTTTTTGGAGTCGTTGTAGCTTGATCTAGCTAGCCCAGGGACTAATTTGCAAACTGTTAAAATTCTAAGGTTTTACCATTGATGAATATGTATGTGTTTTGAAGTTTAATGGTATAAAATGAATGGTTGTTGTTAGATAAACAACATTTGTTAAGTGATTTTGGTTGAAATTGCAAATTAGGGATTTATTTGTAAAATGTGTAAAATTCAAGGTGAAATGTGTGAAATAATGAAAATTTTGGGCTGCTATAAGTCTATATAGAATTTGGCTAGTATGGGTTGAAATGGAATTGCATGAATTTTTCATTTTATGAGCTAGGGATTAAATTGTAAAGAATTAAAAATTGAACGGGCAAAAGTATAATTTTGCCATAATATGATTTTTGGGTTAAATTTAATATAATGATATTTAAATAAGTTAAATTTGATTATATATAAATCAAAAAAAGCAAGTTCGAATTTAGATCGGGGGAAAAATAAAATAGTGGATTGATAGCTTGATTTTTTCCGTATAAATTCGAGTTAAGTTCATATGTTAATATGTATTAATGTAATTGTGTTTTAAATGCTTTATTATTGCATTATTGATGAATACGACTTCACGAAAATTTTAGACAAAGGTTTAGCAACGTATGAAATCCCGATTGAACCTTAAGAATAGATAAGATACAAATGACATGTCATTAAGGGTTATTATGTTTTGGGTGATGGTCTGTACGTTCTACCAGTGGCTGAGTTTTTCGGTATGTGTTGCGGATTCTCTTTAGCTTGTGTGAGCAGCACTGTATAGCTATGTCTTGACCGTCAGCTTGTGTGAGCAAACCCGATGATAGCTCGAGATGAGCATTGACATATGAGATATGATATTGAGATGGTTTTGACCATGTATTGGCACTTAGGGTGCGAGATTCCTAAGTATCTGATATTATTCCAAATGGTTCAATAGGTATAGTTATGTATAAAAGAATAAGTGATTGATACGTATCATAACAGGTATGTATGTGAATATATAAGCTTTGAGTCTTTGAAACTTGTGAATTTCATATCTAACCTTGTGAATGAATATGGGATAGGTTTGTGGATCAATATGAGTTACATTGTGATAGGTTTGATTACTTAAATTGTGTTCATAATGTAAGTTGAGTTTATTGCTATATGAACTTACTAAGCTTAATAGCTTACTCTATTTACTTTTCCGTGTTTTATAGTGATTTCGAAGCTTGCTCGGATTAGGAGTTGTTAGAGATCTCATCACACTATCCAACTGTCATTTTGGTACTTTTGAACTTGTGTACTTGGTTATATGACATGTATAAGTGTTGTGGCTAATATGGCCCATATGTTTATAATGTATATAGCCAATTGATTTGGCTTGTAAATAATGTATGTTTTGGTTATGTGTATAACCATGTGATTTGGCTTATTTTAGTATACTTGGTTATGTATATATGAGTAAATGGCTTTTGATATTTGGTTTATAATTGCCATGTGAATACCTTTTTTTGAATTGGTATTTTGAGTACAAAATGATTGAATTTGATAATGTGGTATGCATGTTGATTTAGGCACAAAGTCTATTAGGTCAGTTCGATCATTTAGGTGATTTTTGGATGTGAAATTGATATGAATTTAAATAGCTATTTGGGATGCTTATGAGCATTTTGGTTGTTGGTATTGGTAGTATATGATTTTTGGCTTGAAATTGGTTGGTTAAAAGTGTCTATTTATGTATTGTTGTTTGTGCATTGTTGAACTTAGGTTGACATCATTTTGGGTGAGAAATGGGGCTTGAAGCATAGTCTATTTTTGTCCACATGGGCGTGTGTGTCAGTCGTATGTGACACATGAATAGGTGACATGGTCGTGTGTGCCCTGGTACTTATTTAAAAATCAAATCAATAGCTTCACATGGCCTAGCACACAGACGTGTGGCTTGGCCGTGTGGCATAAGTAAGTATACCCTCCAATTTTCACACGACCTAGAACACACCTGGCTTACGGGCGTGTGAGGCCATTTCGAAGGGTACACAGGCTAGTCATGTAACGGCTCAAATTTGGGCCTAAAAGAAATGGGCTTCGAGTATTGAAACAATCAGAATTTAGTTGTGCAAGAAAATCTCACAAAGGGAATGTCTGATGTAATGGCTAAGTGTTTGGGCATATTTAGGAGTGTTAGAGAAGCCTGGGCTTAAGTTCTTGCTTTTGCAAAAGTTTTTGTTTTTGCTCTTAAGTGAATTTGGATGTTAGCATTTAGGCCTTATATTTAAATGTGAGGGGCTTTTGTCATAAAAAGCCTTGTGGCTTGGTGGCAAGTGGTGTGACTTGGTAACTGAGAGGACTTGGGTTCGAATCCCATGGCATACAATATGTATTTATTTTATTGCCATGAGGTGAGAGAGGTAGTGTTGGATTGAAATTCTACTGAGGTGGTTGTGGACTTGGTCAAAAGGAGAGAATCAAGGGTTTGGATGATGGTTGTTATGGATATGGAGGAGATTTTGTTGGAGAAAATCGTGGAGTTTGATAAGGGGTGGAGTTGGCTGAATTTGGGATTCTTTGGGTACCAAATTGGTCTTAGGCACTTAATGCCGAATTGGTCTAGTTCATTGGGTTTTAGTAGCTGCTCCTTTTCTCTCTTTTGTTTTTGTACTCCTTTGATAGCCAAGTTGTGTATTGACCATTCGGGTTTTTTTTCTTCTTTCTCCTTTGACTTTCTTCTTCGGTTTATACTTTTTTCATTTTGCCGAAACTTCTAAGGGCCAATTGCCAAATTTTGGCTATCTTCTCTGAAGCTTTTCTTTTCTCTTCTCCATAATTCCCTCTGTCGAATTTATTCTTCTCCTCTTGTCTCACTCACCTTCTTTCTTCATCTTGGTCAAATATAGTTTCTTTCTTCCCCATTATCTCTTTTCCTTCTCTTTTTCCCCTAGCCGATTGTTCCTCTTTCTTTCTTCATCTTCTTCGATTTTTCACTACTTTTTGGGTGGGCTGATTGTTTTTGTGCCTACTGTTGGTGTTGTGGTTTTGGTCTCGCAAGAGTTCTGACGAATCATAGGTACTCGTATGTTCTCTATCTTGTTTCTTGATAGTTTGAATATGTGTTTAAATCTATACTTTTGAATCTCTTTGGAAGCTGAATGTTTTCTTCTTATGTTTTCAGAATACGCTTCTCATTCTTCTTCATGTTGTAATATGTGATGGGTTCTAGAGATTTCGGTGGAGTAAAGGAGTGTAAGTGTTTTGGAAGCGATTAAAACCTTATCCTCTCATTTTTCCAATAAAGGTAAATGCATTACCTTCTTTCTTTTTGGGCAAAGGTCGAATATCCATGTGCTTCTCTAAATGATATTTGTGGATTTAAGCCACATCTGCAATTGATTCTATCTAATAGGATCTTTGGTTTATGTAGTTAATCGGCAAGAAACGTTCGATCAGTTGAGTCAGTGATTTAAAAAGCAATAAGCCATTTTCGTTCATTCAATATGAGTAGTGGGTGGCGATTGGGGATTAAGTTTTGTGAATTTTATCGATTGGAAAACTAATAGTGTGCCTTATTGGAATGTACGCTTTGGGCTCGAGAGTGGTTCACTTGATTGCACAAAAAGGTGTGTAACCACACCCTTCCTTACTATAAATTGGCAAGAGCCGAAAAGCCGAAGTGCCGAAACTTCAGCATTTGAGGCCTCACGAGCGTGTGATCACTCATGGGGTAAATTGGGCCCACAAATCATGGGTGATAGACTGTAAAGGCCACCACAAGCATTTCCGTGGACTTGGGCCGTTATGGGCCACGTTGGGCCAAAATGGGCTGTGTGGGCCTAATAGGCTCATGGCCCGACACAGATTAAATCCACGGTAAGTGATAAATATTAGACTGGGCTATGTAAGTCACATAGCCGTAACTAAATTTGGGCTAGATGGGTCACACGAGCGCGTGGGCCTACTTGGGCCAAGAAATGGGCCTTGGGCCCATTTACACTGTTATGATCATTTAGGTTATCTGTGTCGCTCGAGGTGACTGTAGACCTTCGGAGAGGTCGTGGTCTGAGCCAAAACCCCAAAATAGGTAAAATGACCGTAATACCCCTGTATGGTAAAATGACGATTATGCCTTTATGTTCCGTGACTGATGTGCTTATGATTTACATATATGATTGTACTGAGTAGGATTTTGCATACACATAATATTTATGACGTGAAATACTGCATGGGGTTGGGATTTTGATATGGAGGAAATACTGTACTGGTGGCTATGCCACAATTACTAATACTAGTGGCTTTGCCACATTTACTGTTTCTGGCAGCTATGCTGCATTATTATTACTGGCAGCTTTGCTGTGATATTGGTGTGTTGGCTGGGTGGGTCGATTTATATCCCCACATGGTGTGTTGGTTGGTACGGGCGGTGTACTGGCTGGATTTGGGTGGGATGCATAATTGCATTACACTGCACTGATACTATATTGGGCTTAGGCCTGCATCATTCATGTATATAGGGCTAAGGCCTAGACTATACTATCATCAGTATAGGGCTAAAGCCCATCGCTTTTACATATTTCGATTTGTTGTCTGTTGGGGATTACACACCTGAGTTTTCAGTAAACTCACCCTTTCTTTTAATCATGCAGGTAATCCTCATTTTAAGCGGTTTGGAGCTGCGAGGGACTCGGAGGTGGCCACACGATTGCTGATGTTCTACTTTTGGCTTTATTTATTTAAATTTCATATTGGGTTTTTGGTTATGTAATAAGGCCATTTGTGGTTTTAACTTTTTTGGGGGGGCTTTGATTTCATACCTTAAACTGCTAGACCAGGAAAATGTGAGTTTTTAAAATAATAACTGTATCAAGGAAAACACGAATTTTAAACTTCAAGGTTTTTAAAAGCTTCCGCGATTTTATTCAGTTTAAGGAATCAACGGTGATAAATATGGAAATTGTTTTGACAAATTGATTTCAATTAGTAACAACTTAATTTGCCAAATTTTCACAAGCAATAAGAACTAAAATGGTTTTAACTTAAATTTAGATTCTTAACAACAAGTCCTATTTCTGAAAAGCACTTCGATATGACAGGCCAGATTCGGCCATAACGTCTACACCAGGTTTAGGGTGTTACAAGTCACACGGGCGTGTGGTTGGCCGTGTGACCCAAGTCAGTGAGTTACATGGGGTCAGACACGGGTTGGGACACGGCCATGTGACCCCATTTCAAATGTCCACACGGCCTGTGACATGGGCGTGTCTTTGGCCGGGCCGCACGGGCATGTGTCCCCTGTATTTTGAAAATTTTCTATGTTTTCCAAAAATTTCCCTGAGTTCTCGGTTTAATCTTGAACCGCTTCTAATGTTTGTTTTAGGCCTTGAGGGCTCGTATTAAGGGCTATATGATTGTATTTGAATGACTTTTGTTTGGATATGAAAAATGTATGAGAAATGTATGTCTGTTTAAGTATTAAGTTCGGTAATACTCCGTAACCCTATTCCATCGATGGATCGGGTTGGGATAGTTACAAGTTTGGCTTTAGTTTATTTGTTAAAAAATTTGTTGTAATTTATTAATATTACTTAATATAAATATGTTGATATAATAAAGGATTGTAAGCAAATTTACAGTTCAATAATATTTCTGCACATATTTCTTCACATATTTTCTCTGTTGTTTTCTTCATTTGTTAAGTTCATATCTAGTTTTCTGTTTAACCATTATTTCTTGATTTTACTTATCAATCCTTCCAAAATCCTCACAATATTGTACATTTATAAATAACATAGACATTTTACTTCATAGCAAACACAATAATAGTAATAAATATCACAATTCTCAACAACAAAACACCTTAATATATAACAATATCTATCTTTTTAAATTTTGTTTATTTAACATAACACTCCTCTTTTACATTAGTCATAGCAAACCCATAATTAAAGTTTAAACAAAAATTTTGGTTATTTTACCAATATAACTCAAAAAATTTTAATATTTACAAAAATGACCCAAGTTCAAAAATAATCACCAAAATTACCTAAAATGAACAGTATTTTTGAGTTTTGGGAACCCAATGGCCGGCACTACATGGTTTTTTGGCCCCATGATTGCCTGATGATTGTGTCAGGATTTAAAAAATTGATTTTTTTGAGTTTGGGAACCCAATGGCTTGCACTAGGATATTTTTTTTAAATCGTATCATACTGGTATACAAAAATACTAGTATTTAAAAAAAAATTGGTTCTTGCCATGTAATGGTCTGCACCAGAGATGTAAAAAAAAATTTGGTGCTGGCCAATAGATGGTCAGCAACAAGTACTTTTTTCGTGTCCCAATGCATTTTTTTTTACTTTGGTACACTAATGGTCAACACCAGTTAAATTTAAAAAAACAAAATGGTGTTGGCCATGTAATTGCTGGCACCAAGAACTTTTTTCGTGTCCGAATGCTTTCTTTTTTTTTTAGAACACTGATGCTTGGTACCAGTTAAAATTAAAAAAAAAATTGGGTGCAGGCCATGTAATGGCCAGCACCAAGTACAATTTTAGCTCACAATGCAAAAATTTTTTTTTTGAACACTGATGGCCATCACCAGTTAAATTTTTAAAAAAAAAATTAGGTGCTGGGCATGTGATGGCCGACACCAACTTTTTTTTTTGCCTCCCAATGTAATTTTTTTTCTTTGGGACACTAATGGCTGGCATGGTCTGCACCAAGTACAATTTCAGCTCCCAATGAAAATTTTTTTTTTGAACACTGATGGCCAACACCAGCTAAATTTTTAAAAAAAAAATTAGGTGTTGGGCATGTGATGGCCGACACCAAGTACTTTTTTTGCCTCCCAATGTAATTTTTTTTCTTTGGGACACTAATGGCTGGCACCACCTTTTTCTGGTACCCAAATTTTTTTTTTTTTTTGGTTTTAGGACAACAATGGTTGGTACCAACTTTATCACATTAAAAAATTTATTTGTTTCTTATTTTGGAATACAAATGGCCGGCACCAAACTCTATATATAATGGGTGGTTTGGGTTCTGATAGTTTAAATGGATAAGAAAATATTTTTTTATGAGAGCCATCAAAATGAGAGTGTTTTGTAGTATATCATCAAAAGAGTTTTTTGTAGTGGATTATAGATGGGAGTTTTTCGTAGTGTACAACCGAGTTTCGGGGTTGAATTATATGCTATCATGTTTTAACGGAGGTGAAATATATACTATCATATCCACCCCAAAGATTATGCCATTAAGGGTTGGATGACTTTCTGCGCCTTTGATGGCTAACCAAGATGTCCAACGTAGATGGACATTATCTATGGTGTAATAGCATTTATTCCACAACTTATAAGTGGGGTACTGATGCAACTAGACCTGATTCAAGCAGAAGACGACTATTTGTGAAGAAACTACTATTCAAAATAATTGTATTATTTCTTTAGAATGTTTGTATTTTTTTATATCTGTGAATTTAATGTAGTTGTTTAGGATTTAAGGTATCATTTTATATTTTCATGTATTAATTTCTTAGAATGTTTCTATTTTTACATCTGTAAATTTATTATAGTTATTTAGGATGTAAGGTATCATTTTATATTTTAGTGTATTAATTTCTTAGAATGTTTGTATTTTATTATATCTATAAATTTAATATAGTTGTCTAGGATTTAAGGTTTCATTTTTATATTTTCATGTATTAATTTCTTAGAATGTTTGTATTTTTTGTATTTGTAAATTTAATTTAATCCATATTATATGTAGTTTGAATTTAAAGTTTTCGTATATTAATTTTACTCATCTGTTTGTAGTTTGTTTGGTGTTTAAATTTAATTTAGTGCGTATTATTTTTTTTGAATTTTATATTTTTTGTATTAATATTGTAGAATGTTTGTATTTTATTGTGTTTGTAAATTTAATTTATCGTGTACTATATTACTTATTGAATTATAATTTTTATCAAATATTTTGAAGTCATTTATTCAAAAAATAATTATTTTATAAAAATTAAATTAATATTAAAAACAAAATAATTAAAAATAAAGTAAATATTTGAGATAAAATTTAAAATTGTTTTGATCTCGGCCACGTCCCTGGCGTTGGCGTGTAATGGTCCGAATGCCTCCATTGGCAATGCCGTGCACCTTGCTGAGGCGTTTGATAATTGCTTGGTTCGGCCTCTAGTGTCCCGTCCTGTGTACTTAGAAAAGTAGTATAATCATATACACCATAATCGGGAGTTAATAGGTATTGCGTGATTGGAGGTGCCGATGGAAAAATATCCTTAGTGGTAGGTGTATGTGCTTTCGGATCGAGCTCCGGGTGGTATGAGGACGATCTCGACTGTGTCGAATGTTGAGGTTAGGGGTCGTCACCAAATATATCCTCAAACGATGGAGGAAATTGGGCCTCGGGCTTCGGGTGGTGTGATGATAAGCCGAATGCTTCATATTGGAGCCCAGGATTAGGGTTCGAGGTAGAATCAGTTTCAGTGTTCTTGAATGGCGGCACTCGGTTACAGTATAGTCATGCATTCCTCTATTGCCATCGGAAAGATTCTGGTTGCGCGTCTTTTTGGATTAGCATGTAATGACCTTGGAATATAAAGAGCTTCCTGTGTGCCATATACTATGTTGCGTACTCGCGCGTAGAAGAGAACCCTCCCTCTAAGACATACAAGGGAGGGTGCCTCAAATGTCGATCATTCCACAGAAAGATATATGGTTCATGTTTTTCCTCCCAATTTAAAGCGTCCCAACCCGAACCCTTTTTGTCTATTCCATGGACTTCTGTGATGTCGACGGAAGGTGTAACAGCCCGATTTTTGGCTTAGTTGGAATAGTAGTTTCAGGACCACAAATCCGACATAAGAAAATTTATTTTTATTATATTTTTATGCTCTACAATTTCACAGAATGATTTCGTGAAAATCTCGTTCGAAAATTTTGACGTTTGGGCACTTAATTTAGTCAAAAGGACTAAATTGTAAAAAGTACAAAACTTAAGTTCTACATGCTAGAGGTGTCCAATTGTTATGAAATTTTAAATTGGAGGTCCTTACATGGTAATAATACCATTGGTTAATTTGTTGGACAAAAATGGGCATGAAATAGGTGAAATAGAATATTTTTAAGTTAGGGGCATTTTGGTATCTTATAATTAAAAGAATTAAAAAACTAAAATAGGCCAAATTGTTCTTCTTCTTCTTGTTCCAACCGAATCTACCATGGAATCCATGTCTAGGGTTTGGTTCAAGCTTCCAAGCTCCATAGTAAGTGCATCCTAGTCCCGTTTTTTATGTTATTTACATTTTTTAAGTTCTCGTAACTAGATTTACCTATTTCTACCATTATTTTGAGCTAGGGTTCATGTTTAAAAAATTACCCATGAGTGATATGCATGTGTTTTGATGTCTAATGGTAGAAAATGAATGTTGGGTGTTAAATAAACGACTTTTACTAAGTGATTTCGGTGAAAATGTCTAAAAGGACCATTTTGTAAACAAATATAAAAGTGTCATAAAAGTGTGATTTAGTGGAAATTGTGGCCTGCTATAGTTATGAAAATGATTTGGCTAGGATTAAAGTACAAAGAAAATGAATGAAAATCGTTTTACGAGCTTAGGGGCAAAAGTGTAAATATGACAAAGTTTAGGAGAAAAAATATAATTTTACATAGTATGATTTTTGGATCACATTGACTAATGTGACCAATAAATAGACTAAATGTGATATTATAGATCAAAGAAAATGAGGTTCGGACCTAGAACGGGGGAAAATAAGAAATTGATGGTTAAGTCCTTTTTTACCATTTTTGGTATTGAGGTAAGTTCATGTGATAATAATAATGCAATATTATACTTGAATGTTAATTCTTGATATTACATGGATTGTAAGTTGTGCGTAAGTAATTCAACAATTCCATTATTATGCGTTTAATAATTCATATTCTATGATATATGTATGTATGCCCTAATGAAATAGGCTTGTGACGATTTAATGAAAGTTTGGTGATAGCTTTATATCTTGAAAGTCCCGAGTAACCCTAAGGAATGCTTAAGATTCGGATATCATGACACCACGATTAATGAGATCTCGTGTAAGACCATGTCTGGGACATGGCATTGGCATTCGAGATGAGATCCGGTGTAAGACCATGTTTGGGACATGGCATCAGCATCCGAGATGAGAGCCAGTGTAAGACCATGTCATGGACATGGCATCGGTGTTGACATGTGTGCTAGTGTAAGACCATATTTGGGACATGGCATCGGCACCAATATGTGATCTCGTATAAGACCATATCAGGGATACGGCTTTGACATCGTTAAGTGATTTCGTATAAGACCATGTCTGGGACATGGCATCGATATGAGGTCCCGTATAAGACCATGTCTGGGATATAGCATCGGCACTGATATGAGACTTCATATAAGACTATATATGGGATATGGCATCGATATGCGTACCCATGTAAAACCATGTCTGGGACATGGTTTTAGCACTCTATTTGGTGTATGATAATCCCGAATGTCCTTTAGTATTTCGGGTGGTCCAATGGGTCATTCAAGATTATGGTTAAGAAGTGGAGTAATATGTGAAAAGTGTTGAAAGGGTACAAGTATGTACCTTATTGAGACTTTGAAATGTCGAGACCTCGGTAAGCTAAGATGTATGAATTATGATTATGAATTTTGTTGCAATATCATGCTAACTTACATTGTGTAACTGAACATGGAATCCATGAAATGGTGTGTTCATGATTAGTTGGAAATGAACTTATGATAGTTATCATCATATTGCACTAAAACAGTTTTGGACAGCAGCAGTAGTCCAACTTCGAAAATCCACCAAAAATTATGGAAATCGAATTAGAGACTGAATAAGATATGAAATTAAATCTTATTGAGTCTATTTTCACATAGAGGAAATGGTTAAGAAAAAGAATTTCATATTATGAGATATTTGAATCTTTTTGAGACAGGGTAAGAGTGATTTCGGGCTCCCCTGTCTTAAATTTGGAAAATCACTAAAAAATGTACAAGAATAATTACGAGTTAGAACTGATATGACTAAGTTATTAATGAGTCTATTTTCAAGAGAAATAGATGGAAACATCATCCAAATCCCGTATTAAGAGATAGTTAATTTTTTGTAAAGAAAGGCCAAAGCTGTCAAATAGCAGAACAGGGGTAACTTTGAAGAATAAACTGTACTTATTGGCTAATCCATAAATTATAAAAATTTTATGGTAGAAAGATATATTAGTCTAGTTTTAAATTATTTTAACGGATTTAAATTTAGAATTCTTTAACTCAAGTTATAAATAATTTAGTGACTATGACTCGAGTAGACAACTTGACTGGAATATGAGCAAATAGTGGAATTATGTGCAATTTTGATTGTGTTACCATGAGAACATGTTGTAAGAATTAGGAAAAAGCACGTTAATAAATTGCTTATTATTTTTATATGGACTTACTAAGCTATAAAGCTTACCCCCTCCTTTTCATTTCTTTAGTGTTGTCAGGTTAGCTCGGGGTTAGAGATCGTCGGAGGCAACATCACACTATCAAATTATCAATTTGGGGTATTAATAAACCTTAAGTGTTTTCAACTGAGTGGCATGTATAGAGACTTATTTCTTGTGATGTGTTTTATGATTTGGCCAAATGTATTGGCTTATAATGATTCAATTGTATATAGCCATGAGATGTAGTTTATATTGATTATTGGGTTGTAACCCTATTATATGTGCGTGCACAAGCTTAAAAGTTTCATGTGATGTGAGTATGTGACTTGATATGGTGTGCAATGTCTTAGACAAGCATGTTATTCTACGCATGTACAATATGTTGGTGTTTTATAAAGTCATGAGTTAGCCTTGAATATGAATGTTTGATGATTAAGTTGAAATATTTTGGTATGATGGTAACCATGGTATAAAAGTATAAGTGATAACATAATAGACAAGGCCAAATAAGCGTGAATTGGTGAGTTTAACTTAGTATAAAATGAGTATGTAAAACACATGTATCATGACATGCAAATACTATGTTTGTGGCCTAATTGAAGATGTTTAATCATTAAATGGATGCCATGTTATATGTCCTTGATGTTGTATTTTATGGTTGACCAAGGCTTGGAAAATAGCCTAAGTGTTGACCACACGGGCAGAGACATGGCCGTATGTCTCAGTCGTGTGGGGGACACGGCCTTAGCACATTGGCCTGTAACTTGGCCGTGTGACCCTATTTCGTCGCTGACGTCATAAATAGATAGTTACACAGGTTGAAGACACGGGCGTCTCCCAAGCCACACGGGCGTGTCCCAAGCCACACGGGTATATGTGACCACACAGCCTAACCCACATTGGTGTGTGACTCTCTAAATATGAAAAATTTCTCTAAGTGTTGTAATTTTTTTAGAAGTTCTCGGTTTAGTCCTGAACCACCCCCGATGTATGTTTTGGGCCTTGTAGGCCCGTATAAGGGACGAGTTGCATGTATATGTATAGTTTTGTATTTAAAGGAAATTTTATGGCTCGGTTTTACATGTATGTATATGTTTAAGTTTGGTAATGCCCCGTATCCTATCCCGGCGTCAGACACGGGTAAGGGGTATTACAAGAGGGTTCAGGATAGGTTGTACACAACTGAACTGCCTCAATACCCGACCACCATCATGCCACTCCACCATATGGAAATGAATCAAAGGCACATTTGACACGAACAGCTGCTGCTACTCGATAACCCATAATGGTATGAGCATCGCGATCTCTTCCTCATCATATGGCATCCATAGAAACTGAATAATATAGACAACACGTTATTATTTAATTTTTTTTTCTTGTGCAATTATTGTATTTAAAAAAGAAAGATTCAGAATTGTATTTTACGCCATCCCTGGAATGAGTCTCTATCATCATACGGTACATAGGTACGGTGAGCGATCGCCCGATTCCCGGTACAGTTGCCTATCTAAAAAAATGAATATATTATCAAATTATTTTTTCCATGCAAAAAATGAGTATACTATACTATACAATTAAAAAATAGATGGCAAAATTGAGCTATATATTTACCTATTAACGAGTGGCCACACATACAGTTGGTAGCTCATTAATGCCAAAAATGGCATTCGGTATAATGCCCAAGACTGCAGTAAAAGGCAGCAACCGCCCATTATTTTCGTTGACAGCTTTGTCGATCGACAAAGCTCTCGGTATAAGCATGACAACACTGCAGAACCCCAACTAAATCTTCCGGCAAGCTCGAGATCCTTTAATAAGGGGAGATACATTATTGGGACTTTATTTTGATTGACGTCCGGCAATAGTATCCCACCTCTAAGTTGTAGAATGAACGCTCTTGCAGTGTAGATAATGTCTATGTCAGACTGCTCGGAAGATGCTGAAAGTTTACTTTTAACCAAGTAAACTTAATATAGGTTAATCGTATTTCCTCGTTGTTGGGGGGCACCCTTCCAAGTAACCGCTCGCAAGTGCACCACGGATCGGGCACTTTTCCAAGCCCGGCCACTGCTTTGCTGTTTATAGACAGCCATAGTTGAACTGCTACATCTTACAGTGTAATAGTTACCTCCCCACACGGGAAGTGGAATGTATGTGTCTCTAGACGCCATCTTTCAACTAATGCGATATTAAATCGGCTCGTAGCTCAGATATCTAAATGTATGCGGCTACCCCAAAACTCGCGACATTTAAATACGATAAAACTCTTCGATCGGGAAAATAACTGGGATTATGCAACTGGGGTCTCACAATTCGGTATAGATCCTGTGTTTATAGTAAATATAGAATGTTGTATTTCTCGTTTAAAAAAGAATTTAAATGATATTTAAAATTAAATGATACATTTTTCTTTTCATTTACCTTATGTACATAGGCTGCAATGTGGTTATTTTCATTCAAAATAATATTAGGATTAGGATCCATAGAGTGATTGGAGGTGATTGGAGGTGGTTGATGGTGAACGATAGTTTTCGGAAGCGTTTGGAGGTGATCGTTGATCGTCAGTCGGTGAATGATGCTAGCAGTCAATGGTAAGCAGCAGGTATCGGCAGTGGTCGGCAGTTATGGGTTGAAATAGCCCATTTACAGTGGGGACCATAGTGATTGAGCATGGGAAAAATTGTTAACTATTGCCGACCATTGGAAGGCCAAATTGGCCTTGGTCAATGACACAGGCCTGACGCAAGACTAGCCTAACATGTCTTTTCACCTTTCATTCCATTTCATAATCATCATTTAATTTTATATTCATTTAACATTTCATTTAATTTCATATTCATTACAAATTACATTTCATTTCATATTCATATTTCATTTAACATTTCATTTAAATTAATTTTTTCCTAATATACAAATTTTTTTTCATATTAATCACAAGTAGTCTCATTTCAATTTAACTTTTTTTCAATTCATTTCATATTTTTTCATATTAATTAGAAGTAGTCTCAATATTAGAGTCATTTACAATTTTTCATATTTTATTTAATTTTTTGTCAATTTAAATATTATTCCATTACAAAATTTTAAATTCCATTTAAAATAAAAAAGTATCATTTCATTTTTTTAGGATTTTTTTGGATTTTAGCCTAAAATAATAGGTTAATTCCTAGGAGTAGGCCTGCTGGTGCCGGCCAACCTCTCCCCATTTCTCAAGCCTAGTGCAGACCTGACCCAAACTTGCCTAACATGTCATTTCACCTTGTTTTTTCTTATAGGGTGCCGCCAATGACACTCCATTTCTCGGGCTTCGTGTGTGTAGTGGCACAGGCTTGCCTAGCATGTCATTTCACTTCTTCTTTTTTTTTTTTCATTTCATTTCTATTTCAATTCCATTTAATTTGAATTTCTATTTCATTTCATTTGAATTTCCATTTCATTTAAATTATATTTTTTTCTATTGAAATTTAATTTTTTCATATTTCATTTATTTTATTTATCTTCTCATTTTCATTTAATTTTTTCCATTTCATTTAAATTATCTTTTTACATTTAAAATTAATTTTTTTCTCATTTCATTTAAATTATCTTTATTCCCATTTTAATTTAATTTTTTTCTCATTTCATTTAAATTTATTTTTTCATTTCATTTAAATTATCTATCTTCCCATTTTCATTTAATTTTTCTCATTTCATTTAAATTATTTTTTCAATATAAAATTTTTTTCTTATTTCATTTAAATTATATTTTTTCATTTAAATTTAATTTTTCCTCATTTCATTTAAATTATCTTTCTTTCCATTTTAATTTTTTTCTCATTTCATTTAAATTTAATTTTTTTTCTTTTCATTTAAATTATCTTTCTTTCCATTTTAATTTACATTTTCTCTTATTATTTTTCTCTCATTGTTGTTTATTTCATTTTAATGTGTTTTAAATTAAATATGTATGTATATTGTATTATATTTAATCAAGTGTATAATTCGAGTAAAGTATATCATTTATCAAAATTTTCATATTTTTATAATGTTTTTACAACATGCCCTCAATAATAGATAATTCACCATCTTTGAGTTCGGCATTGCGAGATGATTGACTGGAAACATAGACACGATGTGGGTAAGTTGATTGGTTGCGTCCGGATGTTCGACACACAATGCACAGTTTGGGTTCGCCCGTTTCCCTGACATTTATGTCATTTCAAATTCTTGTCGATTGTGGTCGACCTTTAGGATGTGTACGGAGACTACGGTCAGGCACCATCTCAAAAGCAGGGGGTGGAACTTCCAGTTTGAGACATAGGGTATTACAGGAAATTCGTTCCCCATATACGCAATGTGCGTTGCAATGTGTAGATCTCGTCTATGAATTGTTCAACATTTAATTTTGCTCTCGAACACGCTGCATGAACATGCGCACATGGATATCGAATATTCTGAAATATCCCGCAATCGCATCACTTGTTTCATAGATCAACTACATAAAACCTAGGTGGAAGACCCGAACGACGGCCGATGTACCCTTGAACTCAGAAAGTCTCCAAGTCGCGCGAATACAATTCTGCGTTCATTGTTTGTGCCCTTCGACTATTTACCGCCATGGCCTTTCGGACACCCTTAATGTACACGTGTTTGGCCTTGATCTACTTAGCTTGTCTCAAACCTAGCCTAGGTATCAATGTGGCCAACCTATAAAATGTTGCTAAAAAAAAGCAGAAATCGACAGATGACGTGTGTGCCTCAATACAGAGTTGACCACCTCTACCAGGTTGGTCGTCATTTTCCTATACCGAAACCCCTCACCGTAACTTTGAGTCAATTGCCCGTTCTTCATACTACCTAACCATGTCCGGAGATTTGTTGGTAAAGATGACATCTGAGATTCAAGCCTCGCAAACCTCTGCCTGAATCTTCGCGGTTCTAACTCATCACCTGCATATTTAATTTGAAATCAGTATTTTAAAAACTTATAGGCTGAAAAAATTTGAAAAGTAATTTTGGAAATAAATACAAACAAAAATTTTTTACCCATGTTTACGAATTCTTTTTTCCAATCTTTATTCTTATAATCTCTGTGGAAGCTTGATGCAATGTGCCGGATGCAATAAACAAACCTTCACGGAACCTCCAATCGCCTTATCGCAGCAAGTAATCTTTTCGATTTATCTGATACAAGGCAAATGTTGTCTTTTCTAACAACATGCCTCCGTAGATTTCTAAGGAAAAATTCCCAAGACTCGAAGCACTCACGCTCCATGATGGCGAAAGCGATCGGAAGTAAATTTTGATTGCCATCTTGTGTAACAACAATCAAGAGTATTTGCGTGTATTTTCCATACAACCATGTCCCGTCCACCTGCACCATTGACTTGCAGTGAGGGAAAGCCCTAACATACGGCTTGAACGTCCAAAACAATCGGTGAAAAAATTGTTTCCCCGATTGTATCTCCCTGTCTGACCTTTATACGGTTTGCAAATTAGTCACTGTCCCAAGCACATACTCTTGCATCCCGACTATCCACCCTTAAAGCTCATTGCATGACGAATCACAGTTACCATACAACTCTCGTATCGCCGTTTGCTTTGCCCACTATGTCTTTCTGTACGATACTTTATACTTGAATTGAGCTTGCATGTTTGCAATAAAAGCCGACACCTGAATGGTGGGAGACTCTTTCACTAAAGAGATTATGCAGTTTCATATAGTTGTTGTATCTAACTTTCTATGGTCTTGCGACATACGAGTAGACGTGCATGTGTGTGGACCTTCTAGTTTCTTTATCATCCACATCTGTGTTTGCTGCATTAACGCGGCTCAAACATGCCAGTTACAACCACTTGACGCTTTCCAACATTCTCCTACGTACAAAAACTACGTCGACTTCATTACTTTATAATCCACACCTAACTTCAAGCTAAGTTGTTTTATAGCATGTAAACAGTTTTGTTGGTTATCGAATTGTTGTCCTACAAACAACTCTTCATCGCCGAATTCAATATCAAGTAGGTGAGCCAGCACAATGTTTGTATATTCCGAGAACTCGCCTGCAAGAGCCGCATCAGGATCCACGTCAGTTATGAAGGACCCTGGATTATTTCTTATAACTATACCAGGGCCCGTGTTCACGGCCAAATAGAGGTTTACATTTTCACCCTCCATCAGCCTTTCTTTGTCTATGCTTCAAGGATGTCATCCAAATCGAGGTCACTAAAATCATCGTTGGAATCACAGTGGGACTGATCATCATTATCAGACTCTTCATCACCATATTCTATGGTGGCCAACACCTCTGAATGGATCTCTAGACGAGTACATGAGTTTGGGATGTTATACGAACATCCACCGGTGTTTGGATTTTCGGGAGTTGGCATTGACCGTCCAAAACCCGACTGATTTTCCTAGGAGACTTTAAGATCAAAATCAATTCCAGAGCACTAGCTTCTTGGAGTTACAACTTGAATAGGATTCGATTTAGCTATCTCCGCAAACAACTCAACAGGGTTGGGATTTTCTATCTCAGGGGGGCAATAAATTGCTATCATTGTCTCTAGATCATCATCATCTTTAAGCTCCATTTTGGAGAACTTGAGCGGATCAGTTGAAATCAGAAATTTGTAAAACAATCTCACATTTGCTTTCTACAATGGGTTGCTATCTTTGTACTAATTTTTCGTTTTAAATCTGCCAGCGAAATACGCTTGTTGAATCTCATTCCTATTTTTTTTCTACTTTGAAATACACGGCCTTCTTCAGTTGTATTTATCATTTCTCTATTGAAATGAACATAAACAAACAAAATTTTAGAACTTATCTTAAAATTTTTTTGCTTCATTCTAAATAAAGAAAAAAACTAATATTTTTAATCTTGATTTTCAATTAATAAAGCAAACAAAAAACTCAAATAAAAGATAAAATACCTATATATATTTGATAAATTTGGTGTCGACCATCTACTGGCCAGCACTAAAATTTTTGTTTTTAAATTCATTGGTGCCAGTCATCAGTGTCCCTAAGTAAAAAAAAAAATTGCCTTGGGACATGAAAAAAGTACCTGGTGCTGGCCAGTAGATGGCCAACACCAAAAAAATTATTTTTAAAAAATTTTAATTGGTGCCAGCCATCAGTTTCCAATTTTTTATTTTTTATTTTTATTTTTACATTGGGAGCCAAAATTGTACTTGGTGTCGGCCATTACATGGCCAACACCCAAAAAAAATTTTCTTTGTTTAAAAAATTTAATTGGTGTCACCCATCAGTGTTCAAAAAAAAAATATTGGGACACGGAAAAAGTACTTGGTGCCGGCCATTACATGGTTAACACCCAAATTTTCTTTTTTAAACTTAACTGGTGCCAGCCATCAGTGTACCAAAGTAAAAAAAAAATTACATTGGGACACGAAAAAAGTACCTGGTGCCAACCATTTACTTGTCAGCACCAATTTTTTTTTTTTTTTTACATCTCTGGTGCCAACAATTACATGGCCAGAACCAATATTTTTTTTTAAAATATTGGTATTTTTATATTCTAGTATGATACGATTTTAAAAAAATATCCTGGTGTCGACTATTAGGTTTCTAAACTAAAAAAAAATTAATTTTTTAAAGCCTGACACAATCATTAAGCAATCATGGGACCAAAATACTATGTAGTGCCGGTCATTGGGTTCCTAATACCCAAAAATATTGTTTATTTCAAATTATTTTAATAATTGTTTTTGAATCTAGGTCATTTTTATAAATATCAAAATTTTTTAAGTGAAATTAGTAAATTAGCCAAAAAATTTCAAAAATATTTTTTCACAAGTTTCAAAAACAGTAATAAACTAGCCCTCAAATCCAATGGGTTAGAGTTAGCAATACTTTTCGGATTAGTGTGGACGGTCACACTTAGCTTCTGTTATTTTATTTTAGTAACCTGTCAACGTTCAATCAATTCCTATGGTCCAGTATCACTATCGCTGCTACAGTCATGGATGTCAATCATTCATCTGATAATGAATGTTAAATAACGTCGGCAACTTCCATGGCTCATGAGTTTCCTTATTATCTCACATACTAACTTTTTTCCTACCTTCAGCTAAACCAAAGCCTAGAACTTTGGACTGAATCATGGCCAAATATGGTGGGCAACATTGATGGTTCTTACACACACTGAAAGAAGACATTAAAACATGAATATTCCTTTCACAACCAGCTGCTGCAAATGGCCAAGGAAGGGCGGATTTTTAGAGTTGAAACGGTGCATTCAAATGGATTATATTTAAAGATTATAAACTCGGAAGAATTTAGGTGATGAAGATCAGACCATGTTTTTAGAATGTTTGGAGCACCAGTTTAAGCTGCAACTTGTTTTCTTCTAAAACATCAATGGTTAAACCAGATATGGTCACCTGTTAGTGTTCTTCGCCACCCAGACTGAGATGGTTACCTATAATGGGCTTTCGATTTTCAACTTTCAAGAGATCATTGTCGACTTTCAGTAGCAATTTTGGCTGCCAATGGTCATTAATTGCTTGCTTTTCCTGGGTTGAAATTTAAATTATTTATTTTTATGATTAATAATTAATATTTTATAATTTTTTAAAGATTAAATATAATTTTATTATTTTTTAAAAATTAAAATATAGTTTTACTATTATTAATTTAAAATTTTATAAATTATGCCTAGCCCCACTTCGTTTGTCACTTGCTTTGCCTATTTTCTTCTTTTTTTTCTGGAAACTCCATATATTATGTTGTCTTTAGCGTTTTTCACATTAGCAATTGTAGTGCTAAGATGAGATTTTAGACCAGAGAGAAGGTGTGTCTAATTTCTCTTTTCTGGTTGTTTATTTTCCTTATCAGGATCATCTTAGAAACCCGTTGATTACGGTGCATTAGATAGATGGCAACGTGGCATAGGCCAATTATTTCAATGGACGAAGAAGAGTTCTGGAGATGAGCCAGGTGCATCTGGGAGTAGAATTATGAGAACTTTGGTCCCCTACTGGGACCGTACCTCACATTTGACAGATAAAAAGAAGAAAGTGTTTTTAAGGACCGACCATTTTCTTGGTAGAACCCAAGCTGTCTGGTACTTGAAAGGATGGCTTGCCCTCTCCTCGTATACAAGCTAAACCCAAATGTTGTATGCTTTTGTTCAATTAAATCGACTCGGTTGCATATGAAAGTTATAGACATATGAGGAGTGAGAGTTCTAGGTTTTCCTCATCTTTGCATCTATTCATCTTATTTCCTTTTACAGCCTTCTTTCCGATGCACCCTTTGAAAGTTGCAAACTCAGTACAAGTATTCCCCTCTTTAAGAACAATCAGAATCCCAGAGGTTCTAGATTGGTAGGACTCTGAGCTAGGATTAGCTTTTGAAATTGAAACTTCATTTGCATCCCAGAATGATGGCAGTAATTAAACAACCCAATCTGTCAATTGATGGCTCCTTGAATTCATTGGACGACCCTATCTCTACGTGAACCATAAATTTTGGACATCATGTTGAACATATAACATAGTTAAGAAAATGGTAACGTCAGACACCATTCAGATACGATATGTTGAGGCCAATCAGAGTTAGACACCACTCACATTCACTTGGTTCGATATTACGTTCCATCAGGTACAGGCCATCATTCCCTAACGAATGGCTAAACTCTGTCATCATCTGTAAACTAGCTTTAGCCATAGGTGTAGCATTTTATCGCTTCATAGATTACCCTTCAATCACTGTTATTTTTTGTAGAACAACATCCAGTCAAAAACCCCAGAGTTGAATCAAGTGTAAGCGATCCATCCATCAGAGAAAAATTCTCAAGTCTCAACCCTATCTCTATGTCTGTCAAAACCGAATATCGCTGGAGGTTTACTGCTTGTTTTGAATTCAGCTAAACCGAGATTGGGGTGCTGGAATATTTATTATTAAAACAAATATTTAGCGCTGTTTAATTTTATAATAAATTAAAGGGTTAATATATAATTTGATTCCTAAACTTGTTCATTTTACCTAGTTGGTCCCTAAATTTTTTATATCTAATTAGTCCTTAAACTTGTATTCCATCAACTATATTAATACTTTTGTACAACATTATTAGTTGTGCTGATATGGTACTACTAGCTAATCTGGTGATCCCACGTGGTAACCTCTTAATGTGCCATGTGGCAAACATAAACTAAAATAATATATATAAATATATAAATTATGTTGTCCATGTGTCATTTTGAGAGGTTGTCACATGACACCTCCAAATTGGCTAGAAATATCATGGCATCACAAACTAACAATGTTAGTGTAGAATAGACCTGCTCATGGGTCGGGCTACCTGGCCCGGCCCGAAGGTCCACCCGAAATGTGGGAGGGTTTAGGCAAAAATATAAGCCCGAAAAATAGGCTTGGATAAAAAAATAATGGCCGTTTAAAAAACGGGTCGGCCTCCAGTAAAGTATTTTTGGCAGCCCGACCCGAATTCACTAAATGACAAAAAAAATCTGCCATTTTTTTTTTGTTTTTGAATGTTATTTTCTTGTTTTCTTCCTATTTTGCTACCATATTACTATTATGTTGCTACCATTTTGTTGTTATTGTTTGAATATTGTATAAAACTTATTTTATTATTAATTTTGTTATTATTTTAAAGGCATTTGTTAATTTTGTTATTATTTTAGAGGTATTTGCTTGTTAAGTTGTATCTATCTTAATGCTATTTAAGTCTACATATTTTTTAAAATTTATTTTCAATTTGTTGGAAAATATTTATTTTGATTTTTAGTATTTTGATGTATTATATATATTTAAAAATTATATAAAATAATATAAAAAATTAATATGGGCGGGCCGAATCGAGCCCGGGTTTTAGCATTTTTGTTTGGGTCGAGCTTGAGCGAAATTTTAAGCCTATATTTTGGGCCCGATAGCCTGAGCTTAATAAATAGACCTAAATTTTTAGTTGAGCCCGGCCCGTTAGCACCTCTAGTGTGGAAGGACCAACTTGGTTGACGGAATACAAGTTTAAAGACTAATTAGATCCAAAAAATTTAAGAACTAACTAACTAGATACAAATGGATATGTTCAGGGGCAAATTATATATTATTCCTAAATTAACTAGTTTTATGTATTTTAAACAGAAATTTGTGTTTAGAATTGAAATAGAAGATGTCGAATCCTCTTTGTGGTGACAATGGGGATGGTTCGTGTTCTGTTGGTGATCGGAATACTAAAAAGGTGCGGTTTAAAGAGACAGATTCAAGATCGGATCCAGAGATGGTTGTTGATTCGAATCCTTTGTCGTCGTTTTCCTAGAAAGAGAAGCTTTTCGGTAAAAGATTGCATGATCAAAAAGGGGGAGTAAAGTGGTCAGTCTTGAAACGGATGATGATTTTGCATTTTCTTGATGGAGATATCAAAAGGTCATCTATTAACGGAGTTCCATCGATTGAGTTTTTGGATCGGGTTAATCAACTTTTAATTAAAGAAATGTCTACCTCACTGGTGCTTAAGTTATTGGGGCAAAAAATTGGATTTGCAGCACTCCAAAATCAGATTTATGGATTACGGAAGCCTTCCATGTCATCCCAATTGATGGATATTAAGAACAGATATTTCCTGGTTAAATTCCAGAATTCAGAGGATTATGAGAAGCTTTTAACCCAAGGACCATGGATCATGTACGGTCAATATCTGACTGTATAACCCTAGACAACAGAGTTCAATCTCGCACAACCTTACCCGAATGTGGTAATGACCTTGATCAAATTCCCAGGTCTTCCAGGACATTTGTACAAAAAGAGAATACTGTGGGAAATTAGTGGAATGGTTGGCAAGAATGCAAAATTGGATTTCAATACGGATAGCAAAGCGAGAGGAAAATATGCTCGTATGGCTGTTTACATTAATCTGGGAAAACCTTTGCTTTCACAGGTCCTAATTAATGGAAATATTCAACGCATCGAATATGAATCGTTACCGGTGGTTTGTTTCTCTTGTGGGCGGTACGGTCATTTTAAGGAAGCTTGTACATGGGCGAAAGAGGTTGTGACTAATCCGGTCGGAAAAGATTTAATGGCAGATATGGCTATGGCGGATGCTGGTACTGTGGTGGATGAAGGGCCATTTGGACCTTGGATGATAATGGAGTGAAAAATCAGGAGACAACCAAGAGAATCTCGTAAACTTAGAAAGAATAGACTAGGAGAGGATTTCTCGGGATCCCGATTTAAGGCATTGACCTAGATTGAAGAGGAAGATGATGATACTGCTTTGGAAAAGGATAGGTCGACGAGATCCAAAAATAAGGGAAAGGAAATTTTGGAAAACTTAGCTCAAGAAGATTTGGTTATAAAGAAATGTCTACCTCAGTGGAGGCTTTCATCAGGTAAGTCGCGGCACCTTTAGCAAGCCAGGCATTACAGGCCTAACGGATCAAATAAAGTTTCAAGAGTTGAGTGAGATATTTCAAAGGCAGTTTGGATTGGAAAACCAGCGACGGACCCATCTAAAAATTATTTGCCAGCAACCGGTGTTGAACAGGGGTCTTTGGTACAAGCCGCTGCTGTTGTGACAAACCCAAACACCAAGTGTAATGATATAGGGCCAAATCCAATGGCCCAGGACATTGACTCCCAACTTCAATCAGTTTGTTAGTGGAGTAATCACGCATACTAGCCTTCCTAAAGGCGTTACCACCCATTTTAATCGGACGTTTTGATGGGTTCTGGCCTAAATACTGATGGTGTTGTTTTGATGGGTTCTGGTCTTTCTAATGCTAGGGGTGTTGTGCGGGATGAAAATGGGGATTAGATTTTTAGAAATAACTGACATTTGGGGAAATGTTCAGTTTCTGACGTTGAATTAATAAGTATTTTGAATGGCCTCAATCTCGTCTAATGAAGAAAACATTGTAGGGTGATAATTCAATTTGATAGTTTGGAGGCAATTAGAGAGGTTCAAGATAGTGTATCGATTATTTCGAATTTTGCTTTAATCAGGAGGATCCAATGCTTTTGTCTCATCAAGATCAGTGACTTTTAAAACATATATTTAGGGAACACAACCATGCTGCAAATGCTTTAGCCAAATTGACTTTCGGAAGAAAAAAGATTTGTAGATACTTGATTTTTTTACTAGGAATTTTCAAGTAATCCTAAAAACAGATAGACCAAAAGACTTGCAGATACTTGATTTTCTTACTAGGAATTTTCAAGTAATCCTAGAAACAGATAGAGCTAAAGATTTTTATTTCAGAATGTATCCATGTAACTAGTTATTTATTTTGCTCTACTCACCAAAAAAAAATATGTGTTTAAAATTTAAAGGGAAGTTATGTACTTACATGAATGCTTTTATTGATGGAATTTGTTGTTTTTCTTCTATTCTTTTTTCCTCTAATTATGCAAATAATTTAAACATATTTCTTCATACTATAATTGATATAACATATAATGTTTAATGCACAATCGATGTATTAGTTTTATTCGCTATTAATAAACAAGATTAAACCAGCTCATAAATGACTAAAATAATAAAGTAATTGAATACTTATAAATAAATATTGATAAATTTATTTAATTGTATTTAAAAATTTTAATTATTTCTCAACTTCTCCCTATATATTGACTTACCAAAACTTTTCTAAATTAGGCTTAGGATTTTATAAAATTATTTGATTGATTTTCGATCACCAAATAATTAGAATTATTTTGAGATTTTTTCTTATCTCGCTCTCGTACATATATAAACTGAGTTTTGGGATTGTTTTTAGTCAATTTAGAATTATTTTAGCCATATTTTTGCTCCATTAAGTATGCTAGAGGATAACCTTACAGATTGAAGACTATTGTAATAAAAAATATATTGTTGGCAAGAACAACCGTTAAGAATAGAAAACTGAAATTTCATAGATGAAGAATTTATTCACTACCGATTTGAGATTAGGAAAAAAACTTATTAGTATTTATTTATATATAAGTCCTTAAATACTTTATTATTTTATTCATTGACGAGGTAATTTAATGCATCAAATACTATTCCTATAACATAATTAATGTTAAAATGTTTTCTCATACTATAATTAATATAAACATGCTTTCTTATTATATAATTAAAGAAGTTGTGTGTGTCAAAAAATTAAGGAAGTTGTTATATGTCCAAAAATTCTATGAGGATCCATCTAGGAATTTGAATTTAGATTTTAATTATTATATAAATGATAAGAATTAGATAAATTAGTTGAAATTGATCTAACATTAGAAAAATATAAAAAATATGAATTTGTCAAATTAAAAATATTTTAAAAATTTAAAATTTATTACTAAATAGCCTTTTAACAAATCCATAAATTTAAGAAATAATCATAAATGTTATATTTTTAAGTAGTTTACTACTCAATTTACACTATTTTCTAAATTCAAATTCTAGTTCACAAACGTTAGCTTAAGAATTTGTCCAAAAGCTATATAATTGCATGAATACACTTGTTGATAAATTTGATGATTTTCCATCCATTTTTCCTTTTCGTTGTCTAATTATTGTTTAAATATTTTTCATAATATAATTAATATAAATCCACCTAATTATTGTAAAATGTATCTAATAATATAATTAATATGAAAATATTTCCAAAAAAAGAGTAAATTTTGAACTTCATAATCACATCATATATTATTTGTAAAAAATAATTATAAGAAAAAATGAATGGATAAACAATAAATTTAATATTTAAGTTTTCTGTACAATATTGGAGTAGAGGATGAGATCATATGATTTAAACTTATGTCAAATGAATATCTAATAAGAGTTTTAATTATCACTCCATATAATTCAACACAAATTTAAAATTAAATTATTTCATATATAAATATATATTTATGTAATCACTATTATATATATAAATTAGTTTTGTTTTTTTTATCTCGTATGATGCCCAGATCAAAGACACTTTTAAGAAATTACTATTAGGAATATAAATAATTTAATTTTTTTTAAATTACTTATCTAATTTTAGTAGCAAGAAGTTAAAAATGATTAATTTCAAAATTGAACACATTTTTAAACGTTAAAATTCTTTTTTTTTAAATTAAAATAAAATTTGAAAAAAAAGAGGTCAGGAATAAATCAACCTCGATACCTCGTGGGTTAACGTGCGACTCTTAAATGAACTTGATTCTTTAAAAAAAATATCCTCATTTTTTCCCCAAATTTTCATTATTCAACCTATTAAAAAATCAAAATTATTTTTTATTAAAAAGAATTCTAAGAATCATTCTTTTGTTTAAAACTCTTCAAACCAAATTCTAAAAATTCAAATTGTTATAGAAAAATTAATAAAATAATAAATAAAAGTGGATGAAAATACGAGAGAATTTTTATTGTCATATTTTACTTACAAGGTGCTATTTATAAGCTTTTTTACATTCAATTAATAAATGTATTACATTTAATGAACTAAGTTTTCTTAATTACTCCATTTAATGATCTCCTGATTATAAATGAAGCAAAAAAGTTTTATCTCATTACTTTAATATGCCTAGGGGGTTATAGACATCCATTTATTAGGAAAAACCTTGTGGGATAAAAACCTAATGAAGGTAAAAGAGTACACAAACTCCTATTGCAAGTTACCTCGTTAAAAACCTTTACCAGGAAAACCCAGTGGGTCAAAACCTTGGTTAAAGGAAAAGAGTACAACGTGTTTTAGACTCCCCCTAATGACGACATCACATCATATCTTTGAGTCGACGCATTTCAATCTTGTTTCGTAGTCTTTCAAATGTTGAAGTTGGCAATGCCTCGGTAAAAAGATCTGCTAAATTATCACTAGAACGAATTTGTTGAACTTCTATGTCACATTTCTTCTCAAGATCATGAGTGAAGAATAATTTTAGTGAAATATGTTTCGTTCTGTCACCTTTGATATAACCACCCTTTAATTGAGCTATTCATGCTGCATTATCTTTGTATAAGATAGTTGACATATTTTCCTATAAAGGCAAATTACATATCTTCTGGATATGTTGGGTTAATAACCTTAGCCAAACACACTCTCGGCTTGCCTCATGCATTGCAATTATTTCAGCATGATTTGAAGATGCAGCAACTAATGTTTGCTTTGTCGAACGCCATGATATGGCAGTACCTCCACATGTAAATAAATATCTCGTTTGAGATCGACCTTTATATGGATCCGATAAATATCCAGCATCAGCATAACCAACTAATAGGGATTTTGAATCATTTGAATAAACTAACCCCATATTAATGGTCCCTTTAAGATATCTAAATACATGTTTAATTCCATTCCAATGTCTACGTGTTAGAGAAGGATTAAATCTTGCTAACAAGTTTACAGCAAAAGCTATAACAGGTCTTGTATTATTTGCAAGATACATCAACGCTCCTATGACACTTAGATATGGTACTTCAGGACCAAGAAACTCTTCATCATTCTCACAAGGATGAAATTGATCTTTATTCACATTTAACGATCTTACAACCATCGGGGTACTCAATGGATGTACTTTATCCATATAAAATTTATTTAAGATATTTTTCGTATAAGTTGACTGATGGACATGAATTCTATCTTTTAAATGCTCGATCTGTAGGCTAAGACAAAATTTTGTTTTTCCGAGATCTTTCATCTCAAATTCTTTCTTTAAATAATTTACTGTATTTTGAAGCTCTTCAGGAGTTCTGATAATATTTAGATCATCAACATAAATAGCAATTATCACAAAGTTTGATTCAGACCTTTTTATAAAAACAAATGGGCAGATTGATTGTTTTTATAACCTTCTTTTAACAAATATTCACTAAGACAATTGCACCACATACGTCTAGATTGTTTTAATCCATATAAACTTTTCTTTAATCTGATTGAGCAATTTTCCCGAAAAACTCTATATCCTTCAGGGATTTTAAATCCTTCTGGGATTTTCATATAAATTTCACTATCAAGTGTACCATACAAATAGCCTGTAACAACATCCATTAGACGCATGTCAATTTTTTCACGTACTGCCAGACTAATAAGGTATCTAAATGTAATTGCATCCACCACAGGAGAATATGTCTCTTCATAATCAATGCCGGGCCTTTGCGAAAATCCTTGTGCTACAAGTTGTGATTTATATGTTACGACTTCATTTTTCTCATTTTGTTTTCGTACAAATATCCATTTATATCCTACCGGCTTTACATATTTAGGGGTTTGGACTATAGGTCCAAAAACCTCACGTTTAGAAAGTAAATTTAATTCTGCTTGAATTGCGTCTTTCCATTTTGGCCAATCTTTTCTATTTCTACATTCTTCAATAGATTTAGGCTTAAGATCATTATTTTATTTTGTTATTTCAATAGCAACATTATAGGCAAAATTATTGTCGGCAACTATATTTTTTCAGTTTCAAGTTTTTCCTGAAGTAATATAACTTATTGAGATTTCTTCGTTATCACCATTATCAGGTACCTGAACCTCTTCTGGGGTTTTTTGATTAGTTATATATTTGGCCTCTTCTGGGGCACTTGCCTCCAAAATATTACCATCTTAAATTATTGCTCCTTTCCTTTTACGAGGATTTTTATCTTTGGAACCGATTGGCCTTCCACGCTTCAGGAGTGGATTACTTTCTTTTGCACTAAGAATTTGCCTTATTGGGATTTCAATTCGTATTGGAGCATTATCAGCTGGTATGTGAGATTTTGTAATTCTCTTTAGGTCATTAAATGAATCTGGTAGTTGATTGACAATGTTTTGCAAATGTATAATCCTTTGAACTTCTTGTTCATATTGACTTGTACGAGGATCTAATTGAGATAATGATGATCCATTCCATGTAATTTATTTTACTAGTTGTATTTTCTCTTCCCCTAATGTTGGGAATGTTGTTTCATCAAAATGACAATCAATAAATCGTGCAGTAAATAAGTCTCCACTTAATGGTCAACATATTTAATTATAGAAGGAGATTCATAACCAACATATATTCCCAACCTCCTTTGAGGACCCATCTTTGTACGTTGTGGTGGAGCAATTGGAATATATATTGCATATCCAAAAATTCTAAGATGGGAAATATTTGGGTCTTAACCAAAAGTCAATTGTAATGGGGAGTACTTATTATAACTTGTTGGCCTTAAGCGCACAAGTGCTGCTGCATGCAAAATAACATATACCCAAGCTGTAATAGGGAGTTTTGTTCGCATGAGTAATGGCCAAGCTATTAGTTAGAGGCGTTTAATAAAAGATTCAGCTAAACCGTTTTGGGTATAAACATGAGCTACAGGATGTTCAACTTTTATCCTAATTGACATACAACAATCATTAAAAGCTTGGGATGTAAACTCACCAGCATTATCAAGACGAATAGTTTTGATTGCATAATCCGAAAATTGTGCTCTTAATTTAATTACTTGAGCAAGTAGTCTCAATAACGCCAGGTTGCGAGTCGATAATAAACACACATGTGACCACCTACTAGATGCATCTATTGTAACACCCCGTACCCGAGACCGTTGCCGGAGTCGGACACGAGGGGTTAACGGGCTTAATCCACTTATTTGCACAGTCCATTTTAAAATTCCAGACGAGCTGGCTAACTGCGTCACTGTCACCTTAAAAATCATATCTCGAGTTCCAAAACTCGAAAACCAGTTCCGTAAATTTTTCCTGAAACTAGACTCATATTTTCATCTACAAATTTTTTTCTAGATTTTTGGTCAAGCCAATTAGTACAGTTTATTAGTTAAAGTCCCCCCTGTTTCAGGGTTCGACTACACTGACCTTTGCGCATTACAACTTGGATATCTCCCTGTACAGGGCTTCAATACTGATTTCGTTTGTTTCTATAGAAACTAGACTCGAAAAGGAATCTGTACATATGTGGCATGACTTCTGATTATCTCTGGTTAATTTATAATGAATTTCCAAAGTCGGAACAGGGAATCCAGAAACCGTTCTGGTCCTGTTTCGCGAAAACTTAAATATCTCATAATATACTGTTCATATGATCATTTCGTTACTTTCCTATGAAAATAGATTCATCAAGGTTCGATTACATAATTTATTCACTATTTAATTCCATTCCTACTAGTTTTAGTTATTTTTCACATTCACATCACTGCTGCTATCAGTATCTATTTTTAAGGTAGACTTTACCTATTACATAGTTTCCATGATTTAACTAACCCTTTAGCATATATAGCACAAAACATGATTGTGATTAACCATTCCAATGGCCAATCATTGCCAAGCACATCCACACCTCTCAATAACCATATACATACAAGATGATTATAATATTATGCTCAAAATATGTATATAAGCCATTTTCGCATGGCTATCCAAATTAAATACAATACCGAAAGGTACATGACCAACATCAAAAGGGTAGTCCTATACATGCCATTTCAAAGTTCAACCAAAAGTGTACCAAAAGGGGCTTTGATAGTGTGGGCGACTTCGACTTCAATAATCCCGAGTCCGATAGCTGACGAACCAAAATCTATGAAACAGAGATTCAAAGAACGGAGTAAGCATTTAATGCTTAGTAAGTTTGAGCCATAAAATTAGACACAACTAAAGTGTACCATTCATGTGGCTAAACAGATAATTTCATATGCACAAATTCTCAATATCATACTTACTTCACATTACCAACCCTTATATTCATACACAAAAGATCAACTTAGCCAAAGGTGGTAGCTCATTTATCATCGGCGAATACTAATTGTAAGGGATCAACTAAATCAATGCATATCTGAGACATACCTCATTGCTTTGGGATTTTACGAGCATATTAATTGAAACTATTACAGCAAGGTCGCTCATTCCCAAGCCAAGTACCTTGAGGATTTAACAGATATAGCTACTCGCTCAATGCCTTGGGACATAGCAGGATATAGTAACTCGCACCAATGCCTTGGGACTTAGCCGGATATAGTAGCTTCGGACAAATGCCTTGGGACTTAGCCGGATGTAATAACTTCGCACAAATGCCTTGGGACTTAGCTCGGATATAGTAACTCGCACAAATGCCTTGGGACTTAGCAGGATATAGTCACTAAGCGCAAATGCCTTGGGACTTAGCCGGTTATCATCCGAATATTCATGCACATATCAATAAATCATGACACATTTATATCTCATTTTCATAATTAGAGTTCAAACACAAGTCACGTATTAAGCACTCCCATTTTCGGCTCACTAGCCACATACAAACAACATGGTTTAGTTTGCTTTATGACACGATCTCTATGCACATACGGCTACCGTCATGCGTATAGACTAATTTACTCATCATATAATTCAAATAGAATCATCATATCACCGTATATTTGTTATGCTTAAACATCATGACTTAATCAAATCATAAACTAAGTCTCATTGCTCAAAACTTACCTCGGATGTTGTCGAGCGATTTCGATGGCTATTCGACCACTTTTTCCTTCCCTTTATCGGATTTAGTTCCCCTTTGCTCTTGAGCTTAATTTAACAAATAAATTGATTTAATCATTTGAGCATCGAAAAGAGGAACTCAAGGTACTTAGCCCATATATATATACATTAGACATTAAAGTCACATACATATGAAATCATGAATCAACTCAACACATTAACCCACACTTCCTTTTAGCCGATTGTCTAAGCCAAGATAAAAGCATCAATATGCTTGCCTCTAACCGAATACATGCAACACCAATCTTCTTCCTATGGTAGAATATGCATGTCTATGTTGAGGCCGATTATATGCTTAATACTTCCTACAAGTATGGTTACTTGTATTGATTATATATCATCTTGTTTCAAGTTCAAAACTCGGCTAATACGCATATATACACTAGTAATCAAATACTAACATTTTGCACTTCATCTTACTACCATTTCACATCTATTTTCTACCATGGCCGAATGCATCAAGACACCATACCATTCAATTTTGGTCATGGGTTACACAAAGAACTTAATGTCTAACTCAAAAATGCCAAAAAGAAAATCCAAGAGTCATCAATCACCATCACATGTATCATTACAAAGCTTCACACTTAGCATGCAAATGACATCAACACAAATCCATCTTAGCCGAAACTTGACTCATCTTCATGCCTCATCACCACAACATCAAACATCAACCAAGAAGACAACACCCATGGCCAAATATCATCTCCATCTCATAGCAAAGATTTAAACAATGGGCTAGGTAGAACTCAAACTAACAACTAAAAACATGCATGAATCTCATGGACAACATCAAACATACCTTAGTCTAGCAAACCACCATAGCCGATTTTCTCAAGATCTTCCCCTTCCTTTCTTTCCTCTATTCGGCCAAAGATGTTCAAGAATGAACACTTTTTTTTTGTTTTCTTTCTTCAATTCACGGTAATGGGGGGGGGGGGGGAACATGGATGAGACAATTTTTTTCATCATCATTTACCTTTCCATTATTATTTTATTGCCCATACTCCTTATTTTATTTTTTTCTAACATAAACCATTATCACAACATGTTTTATGACATATTTTGCCCATCACCCTTTGTCATGGCTGGCCACTAGTAATTAAATGGGGGAAATTGACATGCAAGTCCACCCCTTTGATTACATGCACTAATAGATCCTTATAGATTAACCTATCACATTTCAAAAGTGTCACACATAAGTCCTATTGACTAATTTCACATGCAATTTACTAAATCGAAGCTTAACACTTTCACACATTCATAATCACATATTTTAGACAATAAATATCATATTCAAATAATTTGGTGACTCGGTTTAGCGGTCCCGAAACCGCTTTCCGACTAGGGTCACTTTAGGGCTGTCACATCTATTAATACCATAAAATATCTGAATGGTCCACATGGTGGATGAATAGACCCACATATATCACCTTGAATACATTCTAGAAATGCGAGAGATTCAATCCTAACTTTAGCTGGTGATGGTCTAATAATCAATTTTCCTTGAGAACAAGCGACACTAGATAAATTCTTGAATTCAAGAATCTTTTGGTTCTTTAATAGGTGTCCAATTGAATTCTCGATGATTCTTTGCATCATAATAGATCCGGGATGGCCTAATCGGCCATGCCAAATAGTAAAAGTATGTGGTTCTACAAACTTCTGGTTTGTAGTAACATAAGAGGTTTGTAGTAACATGTGATTCAATTGCACTAATATGTGTACAATATAAACCTGATGAAAAAACAAGTAGACTCTCCAAAACATATTTCTTTCCACATTCAACATTTGTAATATATAGATATTCAACATTTTTCTCATTCATAGTCTCATTATGATATCCATGAAGACGAATATCTTTAAAACTCAATAAATTTCTTTGAGACTTAGTGGAATATAAAGCATCATCAATGATAAATTTTGTACCTTTAGGTAATAATATAATAGCTCTTCCAAAGCCTTCAATATGTTTTGAACTACCCGATATTGTATTAACATGGCCATTACTTATTGTCAAATGAGAAAAATATTTTTTATCTTTGAGTATCGTATGTGTTGTAACACTATCTGCAAGACACATGTCTCCATTGATTTTGGGTCCATCGAAATTTTGTTGAATATTCATATTCTTCATAAAAAAAAAACAAAATATAATATGAGAAACATTGCAAATATTTATTAAATATATAAATTATTCTTTATGAAAGAAAATAAAATATACTTAAAACAACATAAAAATGTCAAAATAACATCAAGTTTTCTAATGATTCTTAAAAAAATCTACCACATCTAGGTGAGTTATATTATTAAGGTTATTAAATTTATCATCCTCGTAGGCATGGTCAGTTTTAGTATTATAGTGTATATCTTCATCTTTTGCCTCCATTTCATCATTTTGGGATATAAAATTTGTCTCCATATGCTTTCCCTTCCTTTTAATGGATGCTTAATAAAGTTTCACTAAATGCTCAAACGTACGACAGGTACTATAACAGTCCGGTTTTGACCCTAGTCGAAATAGTGGTTTCGGGACCACAAATCTGAGTTCGAAAAAATATTTTAATATTATTTTCTGTGTCTGTGATATGTGAATTTACATCTGTGAAAATTTCTGTGATTTAATTTGTCTGTTCCTGTACTTAATTATGAAAAAGGATTAAATCGCGTAAAGAGTAAAAGTTGAGTGTTAGATGTTAAAGCACCTATTTGGCTTGGCTTTTAAAATAAGGGTCCTTGCATGTCAAATATACCATTGATATAGTAAGTGGACAATGTTGGACATGTGTTAGGTGAATGGATAAATTTATAACAAAGGGCAAAATGAGAAAAATGATTATTAAAGTTATAATAATAAAATGAAAACATGAAAGTGGCCATATTATCACTTTGTTCAGCCGAATACTAAGAGAAAGAAGAAGCCATTGAAGCTTCAAAGTATTCAGCCATTGCATGAGTGAATAGGTTAGTCCATTTTGCTCGGTTTTTAATAATTTCTACGTTTCTATGATTGTTGCTTCGTGTTCTTCAAAGCCCATGTCTGAATTTCTGTTTCTGTTAAAGATTTCATGAAGTGCCATTGTTGATATCATGAGTTTTGTGATGTTTTTGAATGAATTATGAAGGCTTGGTAGACGGGTTCATAAGTTTTGTCTTTGAGTTTTTTTATGAAATTGAGCTATTTGGGTTAAATTTTGAAAATGAGGTTTTGAAGGACTAAATTGTGAATTGAACATGTTGTATGGGCTTATATAGAAGCCATGAAAATTCAGATAGCCTTTGTTGCAAAGAAATTTTGTATATTGGTGATTTTGTGAAGAATGGACTAAATTGTCAAAGTGTGAAAATGTAAGGACTAAAATGTAAAGTGCCCTACATATGTGTATATAGATTAAATTGAATGAAATGAATGATTGAATGGTTGAATTTGTATTGTATTAGATCAAGAACAAAGAAAATCAGACTTAGATCAAGGAAAGTCTAAAATAGTCGAATAGTCGACTCGTTCTATACGAAATTCGTCTGAGGTAAGTCAAATTACAATTATGTGTTAATTTGAATAAATTCTGCACATATAAACTGTAATCTGTATTGGACGGCCTTGAGTGCCTGATGATTATCTTTGGAGTAAAGTATGATAATATGATAATATTTGAAAAGCTCTGTATGTTCCTAAGCAAAGTTGACATTTGTTTGAGACATCGTGTAAGACCGTGTCTGGGACACAGGCCTCGATTGAAATTTATGTATAAAACCATGTCTGGGACATCGGTATCTTATCTGATTTCGTGTAAGATCCTGTCTAGGACAGAGGCATAGATATTGTACTACATGTAAGACCACGTCCGGGATGTCGGCATTGTACTTGTTTATGAGCATCTGTATCATTCCTGACCAGTCTGATGATAGCGTATGAAATCTGAGATTGATTATATGAAATGTATAACCTATGCAGGTACATTTGTATCGTACTAAATTTCTGAATATGAAAAGCTTTGTCTCTGTGAAATATGTATAGAAATGAAGTATGACATATATGCAAACAAAGGAGCATGATTAAGTTTATGAATTATTCTATGAAATGGTTATGAATGTAACATCCTGAATTTGGGGCCTAGAAGAGTTGGGTTTTGAGTCTGGGATTCGAATAGAAGAAAACCTGAATAATTAGGAAGTTTTAAATATTATCGTTTTAGAAAAAATTTATTTTATTAAATTACCACTAGAAAATTTTTCTTGTATTTATTATTACGGATATTTTAAATTTTTATGAAATTTTAATTAGTATTATGAGATAAAATTATTATTATTAGAAAAATATTCTGTATGTATGTTTGAAAATTTTACGAAAATTATTATTATTCTTGTATTATTGATATTTGAAATTTTATTATTAGATATATTTATAAAATTATTATTATTATTGGAAAGGAAAAAAAATATTAGTTATAGCATACGATTTTCGGGATTTTTTTGGGTTTTGTGATTTTAGTAAATCTTGAAATTTTCATGTTCTAAATATTGGAATTATGTTTAAATGTGTTAGTAGACCTTTAGAAGGCCCAAGACTAAGCTAAACACGGTAAAATATCAAGGTGGGATTTTTAAGTGAATAGGAGATTTGGTTAAGTGGGCTTTTAAGAAGAAGCTGCGTAAGTTATGACACAAATAAGGCCTTGGTAAAGTGGCAAGGTGACGCCACTAAGTTCCTAAAAAAGTGGCGCTGGGAAGGAATTGGAGGTCCAGGTTCAAGTTGTAAGGTAGGCATATTGTTTTTCTTTTAATTTTTAGGCATGTACTAGGCATGTGATCACACAAGTAAATTTCGACAAGGGCCTTAGAGATGGGCGATTGCTCTAATTTAATATTAGGGTTAGGTTCTTTTCTTTTCTATCTTGGGGAATTAGGGTTAGCCACCGAAAGCTTTCTTTCATCTTTTCGAATTCTCACAAAAGCCGAAAACACAAGTCTATTTCTCATTGTGCCGAATTTTCTTCTTCTCTTTTCCTCCATGTTTTCTCTTCCTTTATGCTTCTCCTTCTAGCGAAACCTTCGACCATCTTATTCACCTTCTTTGTCGATCCCATCTTCCATTAAACCTTCATCACCAATCGCCATTAAAAGGTCGAAAATCGAAAACTCACTACTTGTGCCGATTTCTCCAAAGCCAAATCCTTCAGCATTTTTGTTCCTTGTGATCAACATTCATCTTCTCTAAACCCTTAATATCGTAACAGCGTTACTCCAAGGTTATAGCCTCAAACCATCATCTTCTTCATCACCTAAAAAGTGAAATACCATAGATTTAGGGACTTATAGCGGAACTTCAGATCTTCTAGATTCGAGTTCTACCATCGTTTAGAGGATAAATCTGCATCAGATCTACGTAGAAATCAAAGAGGAACAAGTGGTAAGTGCTCATCACTTCAGATCTAGTCTTATTTTACAACTTCGAAAAAGCCGAAGTCCCTAAAATCTAGGGAGGTGTCGATTTGGACATATGGCTCTAAGGGTCTTTAGCGATATTTTTTTCGGTGACTAGAGTCTTCTTAAGCGTTGAATTAAAGGCGTGGTTCATTGGAGCAATCAGATTCGGAGCTAGCTATCGTTTTTGGCAAAAAGGTAAGGTTTCAAAGGCTTTCAAGGACATGGTTCGGTCATGGATAAGTAGGTTTTGGGTTTAGTGATTACATTTTGTAAATAAGAACTGTGCTAATCAATTGTAGGACATCGGAAGAGGTCTCAGTAGCGGTTGTCGCAAATCGGTGTGTCTGAACACCCTTTCTTAGTTCAATTCGCAAAAGCGAAATCTCAAATTCGGCATTTCATGGTCATGTGAGTATGCGAATGCTCTCAAGTCATAGAGTAATTGTTAGATCTGGCACCACAAGGTGGTAAGCACGTTCGCGTGACGTTTTAGCGTATTTCGGAAAAAGGGGCTCGATGGGCCAAAACTGGGCCCAATGGGCTTACGGACCAATATGAGTAAGAGATGGGCAAATTAGCTTTATTAGGTAGATGGTGGAATCAAATTGCATAAAGCTGTTAAAAATTCTGAATTAGCTTGTGTAGTTGCGTAGATCACGAAATTACCCCTAAAGAGCAAAATTACCAATATACCCCTAGGGTTTAAATTGGTTGAACTGCATGATTGATCAATGTTGTATTTTACATGATATGCTTTTATTAATATCTCATTGCATAGGGTTGGGGTATTAATGGAGGAATCTTGAAAGTGGTTCATCCACGTCTTGGAGGCTTTGCCTCAACTTCTTGAAATTTGAGCGTTCTTTGCAAGCTGTGGAGTGTGAAATTTGGGTGGGTTGAGATATTCCCACATGGAGTGTAGGGTTGGTGCAGGGGTAGTGTAGCGGTTGGTGGGTTGAGTAGTCTCCCGGATGGGCTTGCATTCATTATTCTTGTTGTTACTCATGTTCTTGAACTGGGCCTATAGGCCACCTTGTTATGTAAAAAGGGCTAAGGCCTTGCTCTTGTGATTCGAAAGGGCTTGGTCCCTTGTGTATCGTTATCTGAGTGGGGCTTAGGCCCAATGGGCTCAGTGATTTGGGCTTTGGATGGGTTTCAGATATACCGAGTTTTCCCAAACTCACCCTTCCTCTTCCATCCTTGCGGGTGAGCCCTAGTTGGTGGACTTGGAGTGGGCGGGATTCAGAGTGGCCATGAAGATTGATTGCCGATTTAAAAAAGTTTAGCATTTAATTTGGATTATTTTATTATACTTAAAGTTGTAATAAGGCCGCTCTTTTTAATTAATTTTATTTTGGGGATTATTAAACTGGTTAGCACTAGGGTTCGTTTTATAAAACTACTTGATTTTTAAAAGATCACGATGACGCAAAGTTTCATAAAGTAAATGTTTTTCCAAGAAAATAAATATTTTAAACAAACGTTTTCAAACTTAATCATTTTCTTAAGACGGACATAATCAAACGGTTTTCTCAAAATTATACGAGATGTTAGAGTGTGGCAATGGTGGTGTGCATGTCTAGGATTGGATCCGGGAAGAGCTTAGTACTTAAGCAGTCCGACGGACTCACCTCCTCTTTTTCCTGGTTTCCTACCTGGTGCGCAGCTTCCATTCACTTTAACCTACTTTTAAAAGTGTCTTTTACAACACCAACTCAGCTTTTCCAAACTAAGTGTTTTGAACGCATCAATGTGGCGCATCAGATCCGGTCATAACATCCAGGCCGGGTTTGAGGTGTTACATTTAGTGGTATCAGAGCCTAGGTTGCAACAACTCGGCTGTGGATCGAGTCCGAAAATCTTTTCAAAAAAAAATTAGGCCTAAGAAGGGTATTTTTGGAAAGGGTAGATTTTTCGAAGATGTTCAAGTTTTTCTATTTGTTAAACGGGGTTAAATCAATAGTTTTAAAATAAAAGTGTTTTCAAATCATATCTTTTTTCGGTAAACAAGAACATGGGTTTTTATGGACTGATCAGGAAGTGGCACACTGAATCCCCGGCACCAAGTCTGTAAGTATTTCTGTTCCTCATATTACACTATATTAAGATATTATTGTAGATAGAACTGAGACCATATCATGACATTATAACTAGGGCAACCTTAAAAACTCTAGAATCTGAGGGCGTAGCTAGGCTATGATTACGTGAAAATAGAAACTTGAAAATACTATCTCTGCATAAGACATGTGAATAAATAGTAAAAATATTTGAGACCTTTGTAGTTATTTGATATGTGTACTGGTAATGTAAAGCATTGATATGGATTCTGCGGGTAAGCAAAGTCGCCAACCGGTAGCGGTAACTCGAGCTTGGTACTTGAGGCCTTGGCCGAGTTAGTAAGAAAAGTGGTAGAGGAAGTATTGGATACAAAATTAAGGAAATTAGGGAAGCGCTTCAAGCAGGGTGCTTGGAGTGTAAGAAAAGGAAGGATTCTAGTTCTCAGAAAACCAAGCCTCGATTACGTGAAACATGTTAAGGCACGACCAAACTATCCAACCTGCAAAGACTCCAACGGACGTCATTCGGTGAATGCCATAGGAAGACAGGAGCATGTCGTAGATGTGGGTCCAAGGAGCATCGAGCTCGAGATTGCCAAGTTTGTTTTATTTAAATATATGTTACGAGTTGTATGCGTGCCTGATAAACGTTTCTTTATTTCGGTAATTAGATGTTCGGGTCGTACTAAGAATTATTTTTAATCAGTCTTGTGATGAAAGCATAGTGGTTTGACTTGAGTAATACTGGTTAGTTGATAGTTTGAAATTTCGAGGACGAAATTTTTTAAGGAGGGTAGAGTTGTAACATCCCGAATTTGGGGCCTAGAAGAGTTGGGTTTTGAGTGCGGGATTGGGATAGAAGAAAACACGAATAATTAGGAAGTTTTAAATATTATCGTTTGAGAAAAAAATTATTTTATTAAATTACCACTAGAAAATTTTTCTTGTATTTATTATTACGGATATTTTAAATTTTTATGAAATTTTAATTAGTATTATGAGATAAAATTATTATTATTAGAAAAATATTCTTGTATGTATGTTTGAAAATTTTTACGAAAATTATTATTATTTCTTGTATTATTGATATTTGAAATTTTATTATTAGATATATTTATAAAATTATTATTATTATTGGAAAGGAAAAAAATATTAGTTATAGCATACGATTTTTGGATTTTTTTGGGTTTTGTGATTTTAGTAAATCTTGAAATTTTCATGTTCTAAATATTGGAATTATGTTTAAATGTGTTAGTAGACCTTTAGAAGGCCCAAGACTAAGCTAAACACGGTAAAATATCAAGGTGGGATTTTTAAGTGAATAGGAGATTTGGTTAAGTGGGCTTTTAAGAAGAACTGCGTAAGTTATGACACAAATAAGGCCTTGGTAAAGTGGCAAGGTGACGCCACTAAGTTCCTAAAAAAGTGGCGCTGGGAAGGAATTGGAGGTCCAGGTTCAAGTTGTAAGGTAGGCATATTGTTTTTCTTTTAATTTTTAGGCATGTACTAGGCATGTGATCACACAAGTAAATTTCGACAAGGGCCTTAGAGATGGGCGATTGCTCTAATTTAATATTAGGGTTAGGTTCTTTTCTTTTCTATCTTGGGGAATTAGGGTTAGCCACTGAAAGCTTTCTTTCATCTTTTCGAATTCTCACAAAAGCCGAAAACACAAGTCTATTTCTCATTGTGCGAATTTTCTTCTTCTCTTTTCCTCCATGTTTTCTCTTCCTTTATGCTTCTCCTTCTAGCGAAACCTTGACCATCTTATTCACCTTCTTTGTCGATCCCATCTTCCATTAAACCTTCATCACCAATCGCCATTAAAAGGCGAAATCACGAAAACTCACTACTTGTGCCGATTTCTCCAAAGCCAAATCCTTCAGCATTTTTGTTCCTTGTGATCAACATTCATCTTCTCTAAACCCTTAATATCTATCGGCAACGTTACTCCAAGGTTATAGCCTCAAACCATCATCTTCTTCATCACCTAAAAAGCTGAAATACCATAGATTTAGGGACTTATAGCCGGAACTTCAGATCTTCTAGATTCGAGTTCTACCATCGTTTAGAGGATAAATCTGCATCAGATCTACGTAGAAATCAAAGAGGAACAAGTGGTAAGTGCTCATCACTTCAGATCTAGTCTTATTTTACAACTTCGAAAAAGCCGAAGTCCCTAAAATCTAGGGAGGCTGTCGATTTGGGCATATGGCTCTAAGGGTCTTTAACTGATATTTTTTTTCGGTGACTAGAGTCTTCTTAAGCGTTGAATTAAAGGCGTGGTTCATTGGAGCAATCAGATTCGGAGCTAGCTATCGTTTTTGGCAAAAAGGTAAGGTTTCAAAGGCTTTCAAGGACATGGTTCGGTCATGGATAAGTAGGTTTTGGGTTTAGTGATTACATTTTGTAAATAAGAACTGTGCTAATCAATTGTAGGACATCGGAAGAGGTCTCAGTAGCGGTTGTCGCAAATCAGGTGTGTACCGAACACCCTTTCTTAGTTCAATTCGGCAAAAGCCGAAATGCCGAAATTCTGGCATTTCATGGTCATGTGAGTATGCGAATGCTCTCAAGTCATAGAGTAATTGTTAGATCTGGCACCACAAGGTGGTAAGCACGTTCGCGTGACGTTTTAGCGTATTTCGGAAAAAGGGGCTCGATGGGCCAAAACTGGGCCCAATGGGCTTACGGACCAATATGAGTAAGAGATGGGGAAATTAGCCTGTTAGGTAGATGGTGGAATCAAATTGCATAAAACTGTTAAAAATTACTGAATTAGCTTGTGTAGTTGCGTAGATCACGAAATTACCCTAAAGAGCAAAATTACCAATATACCCCTAGGGTTTAAATTGGTTGAACGCATGATTGATCAATGTTGTATTTTACATGATATGCTTTTATTAATATCTCATTGCATAGGGTTGGGGTATTAATGGAGGAAATCTTGAAAGTGGTTCATCCACGTCTTGGAGGCTTTGCCTCAACTTCTTCGAATTTGAGTGCGTTCTTTGCAAGCTGTGGAGTGTAGAAATTTGGGTGGGTTGAGATATTCCCACATGGAGTGTAGGGTTGGTGCAGGGTAGTGTAGCGGTTGGTGGGTTGAGTAGTCTCCCGGATGGGCTTGCATTCATTATTCTTGTTGTTACTCATGTTACTAAACGGGCCTATAGGCCACCTTGTTATGTAAAAAGGGCTAAGGCCTTGCTCTGTGATTCGAAAGGGCTTGGTCCTTTGTGTCTTGTTATCTGAGTGGGGCTTAGGCCCAATGGGCTCGAGCTGATTTGGGCTTTGGATGGGTTTCTGTATACACTGAGTTTTCCCAAACTCACCCCTTCCTCTTCCATCCTTGCAGGTGAGCCCTAGTTGGTGGACTTGGAGCTGGGCGGGATTCAGAGTGGCCATGAAGATTGATTGCCGATTTAAAAAAAGTTTAGCATTTAATTTGGATTATTTTTATTATACTTAAAGTTGTAATAAGGCCACTCTTTTTAATTAATTTTATTTTGGGGATTATTAAACTGGTTAGCACTAGGGTTCGTTTTATAAAAACTACTTGATTTTTAAAAGATCACGATGACGCGCAAAGTTTCCGCAAAGTAAATGTTTTTCCAAGAAAATAAATATTTTAAACAAACGTTTTCAAACTTAATCATTTTCTTAAGACGGACATAATCAAACGGTTTTCTCAAAATTATACGAGATGTTAGAGTGTGGCAATGGCGGTGTGCATGTCTAGGATTGGATCCGGGAAGAGCTTGGTACTTAAGCAGTCCGACGGACTCACCTCCTCTTTTTCCTGGTTTCTTACCTGGTGCGCAGCTTCCATTCACTTTAACCTACTTTTAAAAGTGTCTTTTCCAAACTAAGTGTTTTGAACGCATCAATGTGGCGCATCAGATCCGGTCATAACATCCAGGCCGGGTTTGAGGTGTTATAATGAATCTATATGGTTGAATTGTACTTATATGCTTTAGCATTTAGACTAATTGTATTTGGCTTACTAAGCTTTTTGTAGCTTACTCTGTGTGTTTACTGTCTGTTTTACAGTTATCGTAGCTACTAAAGGCTCGGGGATAGTCGAAGATCGTCACCACACTATTGATCTCATTTTGGTACTTTTGAAGGTTTACATATTTTAATGTATGGCATGTATAGGCTAGAAGGTCTATGTATATAAGTTTTGATGTGTATATATTATGCCATAGAAGTTGGCTAGCAAATGAAATGTTGTATATAGTTTTGGTATTTGGTTGATGGTGCCAAATGATGTATGGTTGTAGTGTTTTATGAGCTAATATGTTTTTGTTAGAATGAAGCATGTTTTGAGCATGGAATTGGTTGGAAATTTTGGCATGAATGTTGTATATTATTGCTTGTAGGATTGGACCCAAAAAGGGGTAGCAAATTTGGCTTAAAGCAAGCTTGCTTGGTGCCACACAATCAGAGGACATGGGTGTGCCTTGTGACCGTGTAAGAAAAGCAGTATTCTCCTCAAAACCACACGGTCTTGACACACAGGAGTGTCATATGGCTGTGGGCTAAAGTCAATAGCTAGCTATGTATCACATGGCCATAGTACACGGGCGTGCCTATTGGCCGTGTGAAAAAGTTAGTATAGGACCTATTTTTGGCACGGATGGTTCATATGGGCGTGTCTAGTGCTCGTGTGTGACACACAGCCTAGTCACACGGGCGTGTGACTTTAACAGTTTGAAAGAATTGGTTGGATTCTGAAAATTTTAAATGTATTCATTTTAGTTCTGACCTTACTTAAATGTATATTTTAGGTCTCGTAGACCGTATTAATAAATGAATTGTTGATGAATGCCTCTGTATTAATGATATTTAATATATGTTATTCTGTATCGGTCTGAAATGTTCTGTCTATCTGGTAATGTCTCGTAACCCTAATTCGATGTCAGTTACGAGTTAGGGGTGCTACAGGTACGTGACCAATGCTGCTTCATACCACATCGGTAGCATATATTCTCAACAATCTTTGAAGGATTATTTTGATCACTTCTTTCTTGTCTTTCATTGTTATTCTTTTTCTGGTGGTTAGAAGTATCATTGTTATGATCACATGATAATGATTACTAATACATCCTCGACCACGTCCCCCACTACGTCTACGACCACGGCCGTGACTTCTATATTTTCTATTTTCATAATTATTGTGTACTACTACATTTACTTCAGAGAATGGTGTAGAACTAGTGGGACGAATTCAATGATTTTTCATCAATAGCTTATTATTTTTTTCAGCCACAAAAAGGCATGAAATCAATTTAGAATACCTTTTAAAACTTTTTTCAGGTATTGCTGCTGCAGGAGCACATTAGTAGCGTGAAAGGTTGAAAATATTTTCTCTAACAAGTCCTCATCAGTTATGTTTTCTTCACATAATTTTAGTTGAGAAATAATTTTGAAAAGTTCTGAATTGTATTCACTTATAGTCTTAAAATCTTGCAACTGTAAGTGCATCCAATCATAACGAGCTTTAGGGAGTATCACAGTTTTCTGATGGTCAAATCGTTCTTTCAAATTTTTCCACAACTCAAGAGGGTCTTTCATAGTGAGATATTCCACTTTTAATCCTTCATACAGATGATGACGGATGAAAATCATTGCTTTTGTCTTGTCTTGATTAGATGCTTCTTTATCTGCTAATATAGTATTTCCTAGACCTTTAGCATCTAGGTGAATTTCAGCATCTAACACCCATTACATATAATTCTTGCCTGAGATGTCTAAGGTCGCAAATTCAAGTTTGGCAAGATTTGACATTATAATCACGTATATAGTTTAATGGGAGTTATACGGGCAAATTATATAAAGTCGAAGTGACGTGAACTTCACTATGAACTCGTAGAAGCTCGTGCTGATAACGTGTTATAGAAAAATTAATAAAACAACAAATAAAAGTGGATGAAAATACGAGAGAATTTTTCATTGTCGTACTTTCACTTACAATGTGCTATTTATAAACTCTTTTACATTCAATTAATAAATGTATTACATTTAATGAACTAAGTTTTCTTAATTACTCCATTTAATGATCTCCTGATTATAAATGAAGTAAAGAGTTTTATCTCATTACTTTAAAATGCTTAGGGGTTATAGACATCCATTTAATTTACAACAGAAATAAGATTTTTTGAATTCTCATCAGGAAGAACTTAATTTTCTGTTGTGTTTTAATTCTTCAAAGATGTTGTTATAGACTGTTGAAACCATTTCTTTGTAAAAGAGGTTGACTTTGATTTTGAAAATGAAAACGAACATGGGAGTCGCCACCAATCCTTTTTGATGAGGTGGGATCGGGTCACCTCGAAAAGTAATTGTTTTTAATAAACGGTTTGATTTATTAAGACAACGATTTTGGTCCACCAAATTCAGAAAAATGGGTTCGGGAGTTGGTTAGGCACGAGGAAGGATTAGGACCCTCGTAACGCCCAAAATTGGTACCTAGTAGATTACTTCGTGTTGTTTTTTTTTTGTGTCGAGAATTGAAAATCTTGAAGAGATTTAAAATATGATCCTTTGTTAAAATATTGAAATTTTTTTGAGAAAGGGACATATTTCACGTTGACCGAGAAAGAGAATTATGTCCCGTAAGTTAGGACACAATGTCTTAAATTTTCGATACGAGAATAAATACCAAAAAATTTACTTATTTTAAAAGATATTCGATAACCTCGATTTTAGAAAGAAATCATATTCCGTAAGTTAGAAAACGATCTTTTCTTAATTCTTGAGAATATTTAAATTTTGTGCTTTAAAATGTTCGTTTATTCGAATTTATCGAGAAAATCAAAACTCCGTAAGTTAGGGAACAATTTTTCGAATCACGAAATACAAAATATCGCTTATTTTAGAAAACAAAATTTTATGTATCAGGTAAAAATTAATGTAACACAAATTTGTAGTAAAAATATAAAAATAAATCACAGTGCTAATATGCGTAACAAAATAATAAATGCGTTAATATGAATGACAATAAGAAGGACGAGAATAAAATAAAATAAATAAATAAAGCAAACAAGCTGATTATAAATAAAAAGAAAAAATAATAAGTAAAAAAATTAAATTTAAAAACAATGGTAAACAAATACATAAATAAATATTATGTAAAAGCGGTTTAAAAATAATAATATTAATAATAATGATAATAATATTAATAATGATAATACAAATAACAGAATACCTAAAGTTTGAAATTATATAAAAGGATATAAATAAATAATAAGTGTATTTTAAAAATAATAATTGGTAAATAAATACAAATAAAAAAGAAATATAATACTAATAGTAATAATGATGCTAAATTAATTAATTTAATAATAAAATGATAAAAATAACAAAAAAGGACTAAATTGAACTTTAAAACAGAAATTTTGGGAAAATAAAAAATAAATAAAAAGGAAAAGGACCAATCTGAACGCGCGAATAACAAGGAGGGACCAAAATGGGAAATAATCCCCATCCTCCAAAACGCGTAGCTTCAAGGTGGACCTCTTTGTAAATCGAAATAAATTATAGGGAAAAAATTAAAAATAAAAAGAACTTAATTGCAAAAACATTAAAAAGCAGAAGGTCTAAAGGTGCAACTAGTCCCAAAAGCAAAAACACGCGGATCCTCCCTGGCAGGTCGGGTCAACATGCTGATTCTAAGGGCAAAACGGCGTCGTTTTGGGCGTCTGAGGCCAGTCCCAAAACGGCGTCATTTTGGTGGCCTATATAAGTAAAAAAAATTCCAAAAAAAAATCATTTCATCCCGTTTCTTTAAAAAAATAGAAATTCTCTCTTTTTTTTCTCTGGCATAGCTTAGATTCCGACCTAGCTCCGGTGAAATCGCTAGTGACAGCGCTGCCGTCCACGGCGGTCGAAAAATCGCAAATTTCCCTTTTTTTCTCCGGTGGTCTAAAAAGGTAACCTCTCTTCCTTTTATTTTTATTTTTATTATGTGTATGTATTAAAAGAGGAAAAAAACAAATTCGAGAAAAGAAGAAAAATATAAAATGAACACCGTTAACATTCTGAATCGGTTTCCTTTCTTTTTCTTTGAATTTCTTTCCCTTTTTGATTCAAATCTCTGTGTTTTTGTATTCAATCGTCTCTGTTTGCATTCAAAATTCTTGTGGAGATAGAAATTACATTGAGTCTTTTTTGGCTTTATAGCCTCTTTCAATATAGTATTATATATTTACTACTGTCTAACATCTTTTCTACTGTCGATTTTGCAGTTGGCGGTGGCAAGTGGTGAAGGCGGTGCTAACAGTGGACTAGGGGCGGTAGCAGACCTAGGTGAGGTGCACCTAGGGTTTTTCTTTCTTTTTTTTTTTCTAAAAACTTTTAGGATTTTGGGCTAGGTTTTCTTATTTAGGTTTGGGCTTAGTTGGTTGGGTTTAGGTTTGGGTTTGGGGTTGTATTAGTTTGGGTCTGATTTGGGTTTTGGATTGTGTTTGAGATTGGGTTTCTGCTGTTGGTTTGAGTCTTATTGGGCCCCGAGCTAAATTGGGCTTGTACAGCTACCCTTCTTTACTCATTGCCGTGTAACAGGAATGGAGCAAAGACTTTTAAGAAAGACCAATTTTTCCCGGTCTTGCTGAGTCTCGATTTCTTTAGGGTTTTATTTTACCAAGTGGCTTTGTTCCAGTCCATCGCATCTTGTTGCTTTGATACACTCCACCACCATTTTAGAGAGATAAGACTTGTAGTTCCAATCTACCCCGCTGCAACTTTAAGGAGATGAGATTTGTGGTTTTAGTCTACTCCACTACAACGTCAAGGAGATAAGACTTGCTATGGTAGATTTAACCCGACCTACTACAACTTCAGAGGTATTGGATTAGTCACTTCAATCTGCTCCACAGCTACTTCAGGAAGATAAGATTTGCTATCTTCTACCTGCTCCCCTGTAACTTTAGGTAGATAAGGTTAGCCATCTTTAGTCTACTCCACTGCAGCTTCAGGGAGATAAGACTTGTAACTTCAACCTGTTCTACTGTAACTTCAGGGAGATAAGGTTAGTGGCTGTAATCTGCTCCACTGCAACTTTAGGGAGACAAGATTCGCCATCTTCAGTCTGCTCCATTGCAACTTCAGGGAGATAAAACTTGAAACTTCAACCTGCTCCACTGCAACTTCTGGGAGATAAGTTTTATAACTTCAATCTGCTCCATTGCAACTTTAGGGAGATACAATTTGTAACTTGATAGCCTTAATCTGTTCCACTATAGCCTCAAGGAAATAAGATTTGCTATCTTCAACCTGCTCCACTGCAACTTCAGGAGATAAGTTTATAGCTTTAATCTACTCTACTGCAACTTCAGAGAGATAAGATTTGCTATCTTCGATCTACTCCATTGTAACTTCAAGGAGATAAGATCTATGGCTTTAATCTGCTGTGCTGCAGCTTTAGGGAGATAAGACTTGCCACAATGACTTTAATTCATCTTACTGCAACTTCAGGGGTACAGGATTTGTGGATTCACCGATCCTGTTACATCATCCTCTGGGGAACATGACCTTCTGAATCGATTTCATGGGTTTTTATTTATTCCAAATGATTAGTGTAACACCCCTAACCCGTATTCATTTCCAGAATAGGGTTACAAGGCATTACTAGAAATCACACACGATTCACATACATCCATACAATCATAATCAAAATCTATTCATATTGTCCCTTGTAAGGTCCCACGAGAGCTTAAAACATGCTTAGAAGTGGTTCGGGACTAAACCGATAACATTAAAAAACTTTAAGAAACTTATAAAATTTTCTAACATTTAAGGGTCACACGCCCGTGTGAACAGGCCGTGTGCCTCACACGAACACCAGACATGCCCGTGTCACAGACCATGTGAAAATAGGGCATACATACTGACTTACATCACATGGTCGAGGACACGCCGGTGTGCCAGGCTGTGTGAAATCTAAAGGGGTTACTGACTTGGGTCACACGACCGACCACATGTCCATGTGCCAGCCCGTGTGCCACACACGACGAGTAGACATGCTCGTGTGTCTAGGCCGTGTCAAAACTGTAGGCTATACTGACTTTAAATCTTAGGGTAACCCAAGGGACACACGGCCGTGTACCAAGGCCATGTGTCACACAAAGTCGAGCCACACGCCTGTGTGCTTAGCCATGTGGAGTGAAAATAGACTTAGTTTAAGTCACATTTCTCACTCTCTTCAAGCATACCTAAACCACATCAAATTGCATCATTTCTAAACATATATATGTGTAGTCAAAACATGCCAATTCACCACATATTATACCATCTAATATTAACCATTTCAATTACTCAATTCCACAACCAAAACATGCATATTTCAATTCACAATATCACCAATCAATTTCGTATCAAAGCATACCAATCCATTTGTCTCAAACAACATTTAATCAAATTCAATATCATACCAAAAGCTTACCATATCAACTACCAAATCATACCAAGATGACCATTCACACAAAACCACACACACACACACACACACACACACACACACATATATATATATATATATATATATATATCTATTACATCATTTTTCCATCACATAGTCTATACCAAAACCAATTCCATAATCTCAATCATCTTCATGCCATATCACATGGCAAGAAATACACATAACACATATCATAAAACCACTAGCCTATACATGCCGTACATTAATATTTACAACTTTAAAAATACCAAAATATCATTCAATAGTGTGATGACGATCCTTGACGATCCTCGAGCTTACAGTAGCTTCGATAATATAAAAAATAATGAAAAACACACACAAAGTAAGCTTTCTAAAGCTTAGTAGGCCATATACAAATAAACTTAACACATAAGATTCAATCCTAGCAAGATCATAAAAATCACAATTTCATTTCGTAAATTACATTTAGTTCACTTGTTCATAGTTCACTTGCATATAATCGCATTTCATTCTCTTATAATTCATATGTCATCATTTATAACATACTCACCTTTCATTCTTGAATAACATGTACATTTCATGCGTACCTAAATCGGATATTCATTCACATATTAATTCCTTCCTCGATAATGCCCATTGAACCGTTCGAAATTGATAAGGATACTCGGATAGCTCGTAAACTCATACAATGGCAACATCCTAGCAAGGTCTTACATGTAATCAAATATCGATGCCACTATCCCAGATAGGTTCTTACATGAAATCATATATGATGCCAATGTCCTAGACATGGTCTTACACGTAAATCTCAAATCAATGCCAATGTCCTAGACGTGGTCTTACACGGAATGCATATCAGAATCCTATGTCATGACATATGTATCCTATTCTATTCCTATGGTTCATACGAGACTTTCAGACGTCATATCACTGTTGATGCTTTCTCAGTTTCACATATTCATCTTCCATAGTCATACATTACATTTCAATATCATATAAACATGAATATATCAATTCAAATACATTTATTTGAATATGAACTTACCTCGTAGTCGGAATAAACAGACGAAATCAACTACTTGTCAACTTTCGATTTCTCCCGATCTAAATCCGATTTCTTTCTTTCAGGATCTATTTGTATTCAAAATTAATCTATTTAATCATCAATTCAAACAATTTCATCCACGAATGCATAATTTAGCCAATTTACACTTTGACTGTAAACTTTTACATTTATTTCAATTTAGTCCCTATTTCAGAACAACACAAAATACACAAAATTTCAATAAACTCATGTTAGGCCTAATTCTCTTTAGGTCCCTAGCAGCCCATAAATTTCATTTATTTCACAATTTAACCACACATTTTACATTTTTCACAAATTAGTCCTTTTTTATGCAATTTCACTAAAAATCACTTTACAAAATATATGTATCTATCATCAAAATTTCATATTTCATCATCAAACAACAAAATATCAAGCTATCAATAATGGAAAATCACAAAATTCATAAACAATTCAAAAATTCAAGCATGGGCTAGCTAGTATTCAAAGCAACGATCACAAAAAACGTAGAAATCATCAAAAACTGAGCAAAATAAATACCTCAATCAAACAAAATGAGTGCCAGATTTTAAAAGCCCTAAAATGATTCTTTTTCTCTTCAATGTTCGGCTAAAAGATGAACAAGCATGGAAATTTTATGTTTTGTTTTATTTTAATAACTTTTATTTCATTAATTGCTAATTTAACCTTAGTAATAACATTAAAATTCCACTATCTCATGCCCATCTATGTCCATTCATTAAAACCATAGTCTAATTACATCATAAGGACCTCACATTTATTAAGACATAACAATGTAGCACTTTAACAAATAGCTAGCCACTTTTACATTTTATGCAATTAAGTACTTTTATAAAATCGAGGACACAAACAATAAAATTTTCACACATATCACATATCAAGTTGTAAACACAGAAAATAATATTAAAATATTTTTTTGACTTAGATTTATGGTCCCGAAATCACTGTTCCGACTAGGGTCTAAACCAGGTTGTTACAATTAGGATGTCATGATCAGAATGAATCAAATGCTCCTAACAAGATGTGTATGTATGATATTTGCATGAATGCAAAATGTCATTTTTCAAAAATGATCCCTTTTTAAAGCATAGATTGTCATTGCTCACTGTTCATCTAGGTTCTATCACTGACGCATTACCCTGCTTTCTTGTTCTTTGACAGAAAACTTGAAGAGATAGCCAAAATCCTAGCCTATCTTTTCTCAAATGTTCCCAACCCTTCAGTTTGGTTAGTTCTACATAATAGTCCTGTTTCAGGTCCCCGTATTATTTAGAAACTTTCAGAGCAATAAGCAAAACTCCTTTTGTGAAAGTATTATTAGTCTATTAATCGTTATTTCAATGCAAAATGCTTGAAAAAGATCATAATGATGGACAAAATTGAAATTTATCGGGAATAAAATTTGAGAAGAATAGATTAATCAAAGAAAGCAAACATTGCTGGAAAAAAAAATGAGTAAGAGGAAAATAGGTGCCTTAAATATCGTAGCATGAGCTTTTTTGCACGAACTTCTTGAGGACCATATTGAGTTCAACATGTGTCTAGGAGATCTAGAGTACTCTATTGATGCCTCAAGATTTAGCATCTCTCCTTCTTATTAATTTGGAAAAAGTAAGACTACAGCATGCCTCATCTTTGATCAAGATTTGAATCGCCCTTCTACGGGTTATCAATTCAAAGACCCCTTTGGTCTCAAGGTTCTCTTTTACAAGTTTTCGCCCTGTCCTCTCCCTTTTTTTTAATTGAAGTACTTCTTGACTAGATCTAAATTCACTGGATTAGATAAAGTCTTGTCAGCCATTTCAGTTAATATGAATGCTCCTCCAGAAAAGGCCTTCTTTACCACATAAGGTCCTTTCCAGTTTGGCATCTATTTTCCTCTAAAGTATTTTTGTATGGGAAGGATCTTCTTTAATACCAAGTCTCTCTCATGGAATTATCTAGAGTGAACCTTTTTGTTGTAGGCTTGCATTATTCGTTTTTGGTACATTTGACCATGCCGGATAGCTTTCAACCTTTTCTCTTCAATCAAATTTAACTAATCATATCGAGATTGGATCCATTCTTCTTCATCCAACTTCAGCTCTGACAAGACTCGAAGGGAAGGAATCTCAACTTCGATGGGTAAAACAACCTTCATTCCATAAACCAAAGAGAAAGGAGTTGCCCCGGTAGAGGTCTTGATTGATGTTCGATAGGCATAGAGGGCAAATGGTAACTTCTCATGCCAATCTTTATAAGTCTCAGTCATTTTTCCCACGATCTTCTTGATATTCTTATTAGCCGCCTCAACTGCGCTATTCATTTTTTGGCGATATGGTGACTAGTTGTGGTGTTTAATTTTGAACTAACTGCAAACCTCTACTATCATCCTATTGTTCAAATTCAATGCATTGTCTGATATGATCCTTTCTGTTATTCCATACTGACATATGATCTCCTTCTTTAAGAACTTGCTGACTACCGATTTTGTGACATTGGCATATGAAGCAGCCTCTACCCACTTGGTAAAGTAATCGATGACCACAAAGATGAATCGATGCTCCTTAGAAGCTTTTGGCAAGATCGGGCCAATGACATCCATCCCTCATATAAAGAAAGGCCATGGAGAAGTCATAACATGAAGATGTGAAGGAGGCATGTGAATCTTGTCTCCATAAATTTGACACTTATGGCACTTCTTGGCATAACTGATGCAATCCCCTTCCATTGTGGACCAATAATACTCGAATCTCATAATTTGCTTGGACATTGTAAAACCATTAGCATGTGTTCCATAGACACCCTCATGGACTTCCTCTAAGATTTTCTTAGCCTCAAGGCATCCACACATCTTAATAGCACTTGGTCTTTTCTTCTTTTATATAAGATTTCCCCGTCTGGGATGTAGTCACTGGCTAACCTTCTCAGGGTCCTTTTATCATTTTCAGTTGCTTGGTCAGGGTATTCACGATTCTTCACGTATCGCAGTAAATTGTGATACCAGATGTGATCATCTCTTTCTTCTTCTTCGTCGATATTGTAGCAATGGGCCAGGGTCTCATAAATACTCATTTAGATAGGTTTTACATCTTCCTGTTTGTTCACTTTGACTATGGAAGACATAGTAGCCAGGGCATCAGCCATTTGGTTTTCATCTTGTGGGAGGTATCAGAAAGTGATGTCATCAAACTCCTCAATTAACTCCAGGACCAGTCTTCTATACTCAATCAACTTAGGATCTCTTGTCTCCCATTTTCCTTTGAGCTGGTAGAACACTAGTGCAAAATCTCCATATGCCTCTAGGACTTTGATCTTGCATTCTATAGCTGCACGAATTCCCATGATACACGCCTCGTATTTATCCATATTGTTTGTGCAACCAAAATCCAATTTATTAGTGAAAGGTTAATGATATTCTTTTGGGGATACCAAAACTGCCCTGATTCCATTACCCGCAGCGTTTGAGGCTCCATCGAAGTTTAGTTTCCAATGATGGCCTTCTTGAGAGTCTTCTTCGGTGGTTGCAACATACATTAGATCTTCATTTGGGAAATCAAGTTCAAAGGCTCGTAATCTTATAAAGCTCTACTAGCTAGAAAATCTGCTATTGCACTCCCTTTTAAAACTTTATGGTTCACGTAGACTATATCAAATTCAAAAAGTAGAATTTTCCATCGGTTCATCCTTCCGTTCAAAGCAGTCGACTTCATCATGTACTTTTGAGGGTCTAGTTTCGAGATGAGCCAAGTTGTGTGGTACAACATGTACTGTCACAATCTTCGAGTTGTCCAGATTAAGGCACAACACAATTTCTCAATTGGTGAATATCTCGTCTCATACTCAGTGAACTTCTTACTGATGTAGTATATCGCCCTTTTTTTCCTTCCAAATTGTAACACCCCTAACCCGAAACCATTGCTAGAACAGGTTAAGAGGCATTACCAGACCTGTAACTTAATTCAAAACATTCATTTAACAAATTTCATCTCATTTCAATAACCATCATTCATTTACATTCAAAATGTATTTAAATCAATCATACAAAGTCCTAGTCATGCATTGGGGGCTAAATTGATAACATATAAAAATTTCAGAAGCTTAGGAAATTTTCAACTTTTCAAGTGACACATGCTCGCGTGAACAGGCCGTGTGCCTCACACGGCATTAGACACACCTGTGTGTCTAAGCCTTCACAAAACAAGGCATACATATTGACTTGCCCACACGGCCACAAGACACGCCCATGTGCCAGGCCTTGTGAAAATTAAGGAGGCTACTAACTTGGGTCACACGGTCGACCACACGCTCGTGTGCTACACACGACCGATAGACACACAAGTGTGTCTAGGCCGTGTCAAAACTATAGGGTATACCGACTTTAATTCGTAGGATACCTTAGGGGACACACAACTGAGACACATACCCGTGTCCCTACCCGTGTGGACAAAAATAGGCCATTTGAAAAGCCAAATTTTCCACCCTAAAACATAAGCATTTACATTCATAAATTAACCATATTAAAAAAACTTATTTGGCAACCAAATTTACCAATTCAATACACATTATAAGCCACATCCAAACTTACCATATACATATCCAATTACCTACATAACCACATATACAACTCATTCATCTAACATCTATATATATCAAGACTTCTTTACATAATTTCATTCAAATATTAACATACCAAAACAACCATCATTAAGCACATATATGCAATCCAAATATGATGTCATAATAAGCCAAATCCCATGGCTTAACTTATATACAAGTTCATTCTCAAACTATAATACCAACACACAACTATTACCATCAAACTAGCCTATACATGCCATATTTACATAAGTTCATAAGTTATTGGATAGTGTGACGTGCAACTCCGACTTTTCCGAAACGAGCAAGCTAATGAACCCTATAAGACATAGAAAACAAAACAGAGTAAGCTTATAGCTTAGTAAGCTTGTATAACAGTTCAATTTAACCATCACCTAATCACACATAATCATCAGTTATTAGTCATTTAACTACTACATAAAACATCTACTAAAATAATACGTCATATCTTTCCAAACTCATATATCATATATATAATTTTAGTAACATTTATAAACTGTAATTTATCCATATAACATTATTTAGGCCTGTTGAACCTATTATAACTTCAAAGGATACTCGAGTGAACAATGTCAGTAATCCATCAATTCATCATTATACATGCTCTTTCGAGTCATGGTTGGTAAGCTCCTACTGAGCTGATAAACAGTAAGCTCTATTGAACTGAAAATGGTAAGCTCTATTGAGCTGAACAGTAAGCTCTTTTGAGTTGAATCGGTAAGCTTTAATGAGCTGAAACAGTAAGCTCTTACGAGCTATGGTGAGTCCACCACAAATGCAGGAGCTCGACCATTATGATAATTCCAGTAACATGTCACTCGTATCCAATGAATTCAAATAGTTCAAACACGGCTTGGTAACACATACAATATAACAATAAGACATTTATACTTGGTAACACATACAATATAACAATAAGACATTTATACTTTAAATATCTCAATTATAAACATAATAAGACATTTATACTTTAAATATCTCAATTATAAACATTCTTTTCAATAATCATGAGTATAGAAAATTCAATTCTAATTATACGAACTTCCTCGTATTTGCTCTTATAACCGTCGTCTACTCGTCTATCTTTCGTTTCCCCCGATCTAATCCGATATTTGTTTATCTTGATCTATATGATATCAAATTAACTCATTCAAGCTTTTATTCAATTCAATTTAGCCTAAAACATTTATTTTGGCTAAATTACAAATTTACCCCTAAACTTTTGACTACTTTGCAATTTAGTCCTTAACACATAAAAATGCAAAATTGCATAATTAAGCCCTAACCCAAGGTAGCTGAATTTCATATAACCCCATAGTAGCCCATATTTTCATTTTATTCACATTTTTAACCACAAATTTAAAATTTCACAATTTAATCCCTAATTCTCATTTTTGTCAAAAAGCACTTTATAAAACTTGTATAACTATCAACAACTATCAACAATCTAACAAGATACTTCAAAATACTCAAGCAATCAATAATGGCATATCTCAAAATCTATAACAGTTTCAAAAATGAAGATACGACTTAGCTAGATTAAGCTGCAATGAGCTCAAAAATATAGAAATCATTAAAAACTGAGTTAAAATTGTACCTTAATTTAGCTATGAATGTGACGAACCATGGAAGCTTCTAAAACCCTTATTTCATTCTCAATTTCGACAAGATGATGAATACACCATTTACCAAATTAACCTTTATTAAAACATAATAAAATCAAGTAAAATTATGGACATAAATGTCCATTAACATTAACAAGGGTATATTAACAACTTAAGGACTACTAATATCAATTTCATAGCCATATGAGTCTTTTAACTAAGAGATCTCATATTTTACGCATTACGCGATTTAGTCTTTTTTATCGAATTAAGCATTTAAACGATAAAAATTTCTTAATGAAACTGTCACGTAATTAATCTATCATACAATAAACCTTAGTAAGTATTGTTTAACCTTAATGAAACTGTCACTAGGGCCTTAGACAAGTATTGTTTAACCTTGTCAAAATTTTTCTGACACTCGTCATCCCATACACCTAGATTGTGTTTCTTGAGAAGACGAAAATGGGGTTGCATTTCTTGGTTAATTATGAAATGAATCGGGCAATGTAATCTAACCTCCCTAAGAATCCTCGAACTTCTCTTTGAGTATACAGCGTAGGTAGCTCCTGTATAGCCTTGACTTTATCCGGGTCAATCTCAATCCCTTTTCACTGACTACGAATCCTAGCAGTTTCCCTGACCTGGCCCCGAAGGTACATTTTGCTGGATTGAGCTTTAGCTAGAATTTCCTCAACCTCAAGAATAATTTCCTAAAGACTTGCACATGCTCCTTTTCTGTTCGGGATTTGGCAATCATATCGTCGACATAAACTTTAATTTCTTTGTGCATCATATCATGGAATAGGGTTACCCTACCTCTCTAATATATCGCTCTCGCATTTTTTAGTCCAAATGGCATAACCTTATAGCAAAATGTTCCTCACATGGTTACAAATGTGGTCTTATCCATATCTTCAGGATGAATCTTTATCTGGTTGTAACCGGAGAAGCCATCCATGAAGGAGAATAGTGAATGACTTGTCATGTTGTCCACTAAGGTGTTGATGTGAGGCAACGAGAAATTATCTTTCAGGCTATTCTTATTTAAATCCGTGTAGTCTACACACATTCTTACTTTCCCATCTTTCTTAGGGACGGGCGATATTGACTACCTATTTAGAGTATTTGATCACTTGTAAGAAACCAACAACATCGAATTGCTTTTTGACCTCTTCTTTTATTTTAAGCAAAACATCGAGCCTCATCCTTCGGAGCTTCTGTTGAACTGGCTTACACTCTTCATTTGTCCGATGTAACACGATATCAATATTCAATCCAGGCATATCTTGATATGACCATGCAAAAACATCTTTGAATTCTTGGAGTAACTCAATGAGGTCTCACTTCTTTTCTTTCTTCCAAAACCACAATCTCTACTGACACTTTATGAGGTAGAATCTGTTTTTCATCTTGTTCCACCATCCTTAACAAATCAAGAGATAGATTACAATCTTTATTATCTTCAAAGTCCCGATGTTCCTGTAAACATATATCTCATTCAAATGGAGATTCTAAGTTAGTAGCAGCGTCGCTCATATCATTGACATCTAGAGACCTATTATAGGGATGGAGAAAAATCCAAAGAACAAAAGAATCTAAGAATAATTATCTGTATGGTATGATTATGAATGAAATGAAAGAATAGAAGAATATTTGCTCGAAATAAGACAGAAAGATGTATTTCATTGAAATAAATACGTTGGATATAGGCCTATTTCACAAAAGGATTCTTATTGCTCCTAGGCTTAAAGTAATAAGTGTGTTTTGAACCTTACTCTGAATTAGCTCTAAAAACTACAAGAATCTCTTCCGTAGTCCAATTGTTCAGAACACTTCTAGGTACATAATGAAAAATTCCTGATAAATTTTCTCCCCCAATTCCTTCTTTGGATACGGCGTTGATGTTGAAATTTCCCATAATTTCTTCAGCAGTTTCTTTTCTTGTCATCTTTTGTTGAGGGTGAATAATTCCTCTTGACACAAATGTTCTAGATATATGGGGAAAGGTCATTGGTTCACATTTGACCTCTGTCTCGTGTAGTCATGTTCTTCTCCTCTCTTGCTTCTTTTCCAACTCCTTCTTCATTTGCTTTGCATCTGGTTTATACCCCAAGCCAAAGCGATCCCATTTGCCTGTCAAGATTGGTACCTTGACTCTTCCTTGGCAACGCTCCTTTTCCAACCGTCAGTTGTAGGCTCATCCTTGTAGCTTTGAATATTTTGGGCATTGAGATCTTGTTTCCTTCGATGATAAAGGTTGCATTAACAAATTCTAATGATCGAAAGAAACATTCTATCACTTCATAATCTACTTTTACATATGGCACATTACTGCTAACGGATGCAATAATGCCTTCTTTCACATTTATCGTTACCAGTAGTCCCTCTATTACCAATTTTAGCTTTTGGTGTAATGATGACGGTACTGCCCCTGCTGAGTGAATCCAAGGCCTCCCCAATAAGCAATTGTAAGAATGCTTGATGTCCATCACTAAGAAGTCTACCTCGTACGTGTTTGGATCGATCAAGAGAGGAATCTCCATCCTTCCCATTACTTTTCTTTCGGTACCATTGAATGCTCTCACTATGTTTTGGCGCGTCTTCATATGAGAGCTATCCATAGGTAACCTATTCAGTGTAGACAGGGGTAGGACATTCAGTATAGATCCATTTTCAATCAATGCCCTTGCCAATATATACATCTTGCAGTGTGTAGTGATGTGTAGAGCCTTTGTAGATCTCATGCCTCTTGGCGGTATTTCATCGTCATTAAAAAAGATGAAATTATTGGCACTTATGTTGTTGACAAGATAGTCTAGCTTGTTTATGGAGATATTATCACCGACATAGGTTTCGTTTAACACCTTCATCAGTGCGATACGATATGTCTCGAACTTAAGAGTAAAGCTAGGACCGATATGTGAGCTAGCTATTTGTGTAGTTATTTACGATGCTATACTTGCTATGTTTTATAAATTTCAAGAATTCTTTAGCTCATTTCTTAGTTATCGGCTCATTAACAGGCGATTCAAGTCTGGCCCACTCTTCTTTCTTCTATTCAATTGCCAAGGATTTTCCTTTAACAAGTTTGAATTTTTTGTGTAGGGTATCATAGCGGCCTTCCACTGTGTGTATAGAAACCCATGTCTTGTCCTTCTTTCGAGGTGTTAACCGAGTTCTCCTCCCTCGTGATCTTTACATTGTAATCATAATTCCAAGGAACTCTTTTACTGTCTTTATAGGGAAAAGCTATGGGTTTCTAGATTATGACCCTTGGTGCACAAATTCATTTATTCTTTGTCGTGAGATGATTACCACAAAGTGATTAGCCCTATAGACCTTCTTTGTCGATGAGGCACACACATATTCTCCTTCTGGGCCTTCGGTATACTCAAGGAATTCTAGCTCATTATTGTCCATCAGACATTGTACTAGGGCCCTGAATTCACTGCATCTTTGAATCTCATGACCTTCTTCATTATGGAACTTATAGTAGTTCCTTACTTCTCAGGTTTCCTCCTTTAAATCTTGTGTGATTAATCCACTTTCTACCATTTTCTTCCAAACCTCTCTTAGTAGGGTTTTTACTTCTACTATATTCATCTTGATTCTCTTCCCCACATTCTCAATTATCGCGTTTACCCCTTTTTTAGAATGGTTGGGTAACGAATTCTCTACACCAAATGGATCATCGAATCGCACAATTTTTAACACCCCGAACCCAAGACCGTCACCGGAGTCGAACACGAGGTGTTAACAGACTTCAAACCACTTATTAGAAATTTCCCAGACAAGCTACCAATCTGCGTACGAGTCGTATTAAAAATCATATCTTGAGTTCTGAAACTTGAAATCCAGTTCCGTAAATTTTTCCCAGAACTAGACTCATATATCTATATGGTAGAATTTTTGTAGAATTTTTTGGCCAGGCCAATTGGTACAGTTTATTGGTTAAAGTCGTCCCTGTTCCTGGGTTCAACTACTCTGAACCTTGTGCATTATGACTTAGATATCTCCCTTTACAGAGCTCCAATACTTATTCCGTTGGTTTCTAATGAAACTAGACTCAAAAGGGAATCTATACATATAAAGCATGACTTCTAATTGTCTCTGATTAATTTAGGGTGAATTTCTAAAGTCGGGATAGGGGATCCAGAAATAGCTCTGGCCCTGTTTCACAAGAGTTTAATTATCTCCTAACATATAGATCATATGGTCATTTCGTTTCTTCTATATGAAAATAGACTTATCGAGCTTCGATTACATAATTTATTCATTATTTAATTCCATTCCTACTATTTTTAGTGATTTTTCAATCTCACATCACTGCTGCTGCCAGCATCTGTTACTAAAGCAACTATGCCTATTTCGTGATTTCTCCTTGATCTAACTAGTAATTCATCATACATATTACAAATTATGATCATGACTAGCCATGCCAAAGGCTAATCATTGTCAAACATCTCCCTACTACACTATTGCCATATCATGAATTTTAACACCAAAAATAATCAACCATGACATATGGCATAAAAATCGAATTACCAAGACTTGCGACCTAACATTATAGAACCAAATCCAATCGTGGGATAGATAGAATTTAGACTCATCACCCAAAGGTTGTGTAAACTTCCAAAAATATCATTGAACATACCTTGATCTAAAGGACCACCTTGGCCGAATCTTGCTTCCTCTTCTTCCTCTAGTTACGACAATTGCAAAAGAAAGAAAACATGAACACTCCTTCTTCCCTCCTTATTAAGCATTCAAACTCCCTCATTTTCATGCCACAACATCAAACACTCCTCCTAGATACAAGCAATGGCCGAACTTCTTCAAAATTTTTCTCCTTTCTTTTCTTGGTTTTTCGGCTAGGAGATGGCAAGTATGAACACCCTTTTTTTTGTTCACTTTCCTATTATTATTCCCATTATTTGTTAACTAAAAAAACATATTAAATTAGAATGAGTGGAGCATCATCACTCCTTGGCCGCCACCATGTATTTTATGGGTAATTTGACATGCAAAGCCATGCTTCCTCTCCCTATTATTAATTACTCCTTATAATTCATCTATCATCTTTTCTAACTTCGTCAACTAGGTCCTTTTCGAATTAATTCACATTCCTAAAGCTAATATTAAGCATTTAATTTCTCATATATTCACTGTCACACAAAAATTTATGTAATTAAAACACAAAAATAAATTTTTGGCTTGGTAATGTGGTCTCGAAACCACATTCCGACCAAGGTCTAATTAGGGTTGTCACACAATGCCTATTGTGATTAGTCTTTCGATTAACTTTTTGAAAGCGGTGTAGTTCTCGATCGAGTCTATTTGCATTGGGCATTCGCATCATACCATCTGGGGAATGGAGGTGGCATAGGTTTTAGGTAGAAAGGGGATACTACACCTGTATCAAATAAATTTTGGTATAACTCCCTATACGTTATCGGGATGGGTGTAAACTGGAGTTTCTCCGTATTTTGCCTTATGTTGGATTCTTGCCTTGGGGGCATTGCTGGCTAGTAGCCACTGCTCTTGGCTGGCTTACAATAATTGGTTTTGAATATCCTTTGTCATACACACTCACATTATTTACCTCATTTTCCTTCTTTCTCGGGGCCGTTCTCTTGGCATTTTCCTCGACTTCTATTTTTCCACTCCTTATTGCATTTTCTATCATCTCACCGGACATTACTATGTCTAAGAAACTCTTAGATGTGCTTCCTAGCATGTGATTAATGAATGGAGCCTTCAGGGTATTAATGAAGAGCATTGTCGTTCCTTTTCTAATAGAGGTGGTTGGACTTGTGTGGCAACTTCCTTCCACCTTTGAGCATATTGCCTGAAGCTGTCGCTTGCCTTTTTCTCTATGTTTTGTAGTGTGATTCTGTCGGGTACCATATCTGTTACGTGGCCATATTATTTCATGAAGTCCTGTGCCAGGTCCTTCCATGAATTAATTTGGGCACGACTTAGCTGATTATACCATTTGGACGCAGCCCTGGTTAGGCTATCTTGGAAATAGTGAATTAACAACTGATCATTATTGATATATCCTATCATCCTCTAATAGAACATAGTAATGTGAACTTTGGGGCAGTTGGCCCCATTATATTTTTCAAACTCTGGGGTCTTAAACTTGGGCGGGAGCACTAGATCTGGAACCAGGCTCAAGTCTTTAGTATTAATTCCATAATGGTAATCAGCGTTTTCTAATGCCTTGAATTTCTTTTCTAGCCATCTGCATCAGTCTTCAAGTTGCATTGGGAGCTCCACTCTTGCCTTTTCTATTTCTGCTACCTCATCAAAATCAGGGACAATGGGATTTGCTGGATTGTCTCCTGGGTTAGAGCCTGAACCTATCGGAAAGCTTGTTGATGCTGAGGTGCCTGTCTAATATTAGGGCCTGATGTTAACGGACACCCTTTGTGGATATGCATTTGGTTGTGTTTGGGTGTTTCTTGGGGCAAAGCTTGGAGGATAAGCATTCGCTTATCATATTCTTTTGGGATTCTAGCACCGATCCCTCATGTCTTTTTGAATTTTGGCCAATTGTTCTTGCATCTGTATTTACAGCTGATCTTGCATTTCTTTTTGCATTTGCTCTAATCTTTCCAATCTTTGGTCCATTACTTTAGTTTTCCCTCGTGTACCGTAATGATATTCTAGTGTAACTTCCATGATTTTAGGGTTTCTTTGTGAGATTTAATGCACATGATACAATGTAATGCTAATGCATGAAATGCATGCAAAAAAGGCACTGATTCTGATTCAATTTCATTAGAGTAACTTTTCTAGAAAACAAATTTCTTCACATAAAACGAGTTACATATAAGGCCTTACTGTACTACTTAAGGCCTTGACCTTCCTAAGAAGCCAAGCTAACTCTTGGCCTCGATCTGACTCTGAGTCATATTTCAAACTCAGTACATCACCTGGACTACTAAGGTTTGTAAATGATCAGCCACCTCTCGTACTTGAGTCAAAGCTGCACCCATAACGTAATCCCTATCCCTGACCTGATCTTGAGATTGATAAAGCTGCTGTTGCCACTGATCATTATTTACTTCCAAGAGTTCAACTTGAAGTTCACAGTTTTGTAGCGTGATTTTGAGTTCTTCTATCTTTCCTTTTAGCTCTTCAATTTTGCTCCGACTAGTCTTCAACTCGATTGCAGAGTTCGACTATGGTACTGATGTAGGGATCTATTTTGAGTTCTTCTATCTTTCCTTTTAGCTCTTCAATTTTGCTCCGACTAGTCTTCAACTCGATTGCAGAGTTCGACTATGGTACTGATGTAGGGATCTTTCTAACTCTGACGCCCGAGTTTTTAACCCCCCCTTCTCATTTTGACTTTCTACCAAAATCCCTTGCAGAACGTCTTCTCGTGCTTGAGTATCTCGAATTTCCTTTCCCATTGACTGCCTCTACTCTTTTCCTCTTTAATTTCTTGACCGCCATTGTTTTCACGTTTTTCCCAAACCGATAGTTCTTATTGACAATCGCAACTTCTTGTAGTTCATTTTCAAACTGTCCAAATCCTCTTTAGCTTTATTCTTCCCCTTTCTCAGCTTCTTGGCTTTTAGTTTCTGGACATCGACATCCAGTCCAAACTGCATTTTTTCCTCCTTCAATTGCTCTATCCTTTTTCTAGTTTCAAACTCTTTCTTTCAAAATCCTGTTTGATGATCTCTAGCTCAGACGAGATCACCTACAAGTGTTCTTCTATTGAACAGGTGTTTTCTTGGTTTGACGTAGGGATGTTAATGTTGATTCTCTGACCCCACCACCGATCGTACTCAGGGGTAGTCATCGAGTTGACAGCAAATCTTTTCATTTAGCGAGTTCGGTTCTAGGCGTTCGATATTTCATGAACTTTCTTTTTATAATTATCTCCCTTGTATAAAAACTCACACTGAGCTAAACCTTGTGTTGCTGGCGTAAACTGTCTTGATCTGTATTGTTTTAACACAAGTAGAAGAGCATACCCAATAGCCCCCCATATTCCAAGTAGGGGAACCTAATCAAAATATCCACACCGATATAAAATCTCATCAGGGACCATCCAAAGAGCTTTCCACTCGACATCTTCATCTTGCAGATTTTGGAGAATCATCATTGATTTCTCTTCCGTGATATCATCCCGTCTCGGCGTAGCCACTAACTCTTTCAGTGAAGAATTGTTTTCAGAAAAGATTCGATATGAGACCTTTTCCACCTTCCAAAAATGGCTGTGAAACCACGCTAGTAAGAGTTGTGCGCATCTGATGAATCTCCCTTCGCCTGCTCTTCGGCATGCATTCAAGGATTTGAAAGTTTTGGCCAAAATTGCGGAATAGGTGTAACCCTTTTATCAAGTCGGTCAAATAAATCAGAGACCGCATCATCTTTATGCCCTAAAGCCTTAGGGAAAATAACCAATCTGCAAATGCTTAACGGGAAGACATTAACCCTTTTCTTCATATCAGGATGTGCTGAGATCAAATCTCTCAAAATTCTCCAAGGAATGCACTTACTATCACCTTTCTGCTTGATTCGGGCTGCAACCCACTGTTCGCTCATTCCCGTGATGTTTATCAACTTTTTTAATAACGTTGGGATGTTGGCAACTTTGAGTAAGCCTTGTCAATTTGAATTTCGGGCAATGGAGCAAGGCCGTGTACTCTTCCACAGTAGGTACTAAATCCACCTTTCCAAAAGTAAAACAACTATAAGTAGGGTTCTAATACCGGGCGATAGCGCGGAAGAAGTGCTTGTCCACTTTGATATCGAGTAGATAGGAAAATTACCATAATTACAATAGAATAGTTGCTTGATCTCGCCATCCCATTGATCCCATATTTCTTTCATCTCTTGAAGATTATTTTAGGTTACGCTGATATGAGTAAAATTCCACGACTCTGACACGTACCCTTCTGTAAGACTATCACCCTTCTCTTGTTGCATTATCTCGGCCCATATTCGGACGGCCGTATTATCTTCCACTTTATTAAGAAACCCCCTTTCCATGACAAGTTATCTATTTAGCAATCGAATGTGAATCAACACCTTTTTTGTGATGAATGTTATGCAATCACAGTTAAAGCAAAACAAAACAAGTCAGTACAAAGCTAAAGTAAGCAAGAAATGATAAATAAAGTACCTATTTGGGTGACCACTAGGGGTTCGGTGTGGTTCTACCTATGGTGGGCTCTTAGGGCTCACTATATGCAGTTCATTCTAAAGCAAATGTACCTGAACCGATGATTCCTTGATCCTCACCCATTATAAGCTCATATGGACCGAGTTCAGTTTAAAGGAATACATTTCCCTATGGCTATGCAAAGATGAAAATCTTACGAAGACATAGGTATGAATGTATCCAAAGCGATCCACTATCCTATACAGAGGTGAAGACCTCACAAAGGAATAGTTTCTCACTCCCACTTAAAAAGGGTAAAATTGACCAATTATGCGATGCAATGTGCAAAATTATATCAAAAACTCAACCCAGTAAAGAAAATATAAACCAAAATTATGAAGATCGCAACAAAGACAGATGAAATGCAACGTGGTTGTAAATTTAAACCAAATTTTTAATTTTTGATAAAAAGACAAAAGGTAATCAACTCGTGGCTTGACTCTCTTATTTTGGATCCCCAGTGGAGTTTCCAAGCTATCGAAACCATTTCTTTGTAAAAGGGGTCGACTTTGATTTTGAAAATGAAAACGAACATGGGAGTCGCAACCAATCCTTTTTGATGAGGTGGGATTAGGTCACCTCGAAAAGTGGTTGTTTTTAATAAATGGTTTGATTTATTAGAACAATGATTTTGGTCCACAAAATTCAGGAAGACAAGTTTGAGAGTCGGTTACGCACGACGAAGGATTAGCACCCTCGTAATGCCCAAAATTGGTACCTAGTAGATTACTTTGTGTTGTTTTTTTTTTGTGCCGAGAATTGAAAATCTTGAAGAGATTTAAAATACGATCCTTTGTTAAAATATTAAAATTTTTTGAGAAAGCGGGCATATTTCATGTTAATCGAGAAAGAGAGTTACGTCTTGTAAGTTAGGACACAATGTCTTAAATTCTCGATACAAGAATAAATGCCAAAAAATTTACTTATTTTAAAAGATATTCGATTCTCTCGGTTTTAGAAAGAAATCATATTCCATAAGTTAGAACACAATCTTTTCTTGATTCTCGAGAAAATTTAAAATTTTGTGCTTTAAAATGCTCATTTATTCGAATTTATCAAGAAAATCGAAACTCCATAAGTTGGGGAATGATTTTTCGAATCTCGAAATACAAAATATCGCTTATTTTCGAAAACAAAATTTTATGTATCGGGTAAAATTAATGTAACACAAATTTGTAGAAAAAATATAAAAATAAATCACGGTGCTAATATGCGTAACAAAATGATAATAAATGTGTTAATATGAATGACAATAAGAAGGACGAGAATAAAATAAAATAAATAAATAAAACAAACACGCGATTATAAATGAAAAGAAAAATAATAAGTAAAAAAATTAAATTTAAAGAATAATGGTAAACACATACATAAATAAATATTATGTAAAAGCGGTTTAAAACTAATAATATTAATAATAATAATGATAATATTAATAATGATAATACAAATAATAGAATACCTAAAGTTTGAAATTATATAAAAGGATATAAATAAATAATAAAACGAATAAAATAAAATAAGTGTATTTTAAAAATAATAATAGGTAAATAAATATAAAAAATAAAATACTAATAGTAATATTGATGCTAAATTAATTATTTTAATAATAAAAAGACAAATATAACAAAAAGGAGTACATTGAACTTTAAAATAGAAATTTGGGGCAAATCAGAAATAAAAAAAGGAAAAGGACCAATCTGAACGTGCAAATAACAAGGAGGGACTAAAATAGGAAATAATAGCCACCCTCCAAAACACGCAGCTTCAAGGTGGACCAATTTGTACATCGAAATAAATTATAGGGAAAAAATTAAAAATAAAAAGAACTTAATTGCAAAAATATTAAAAAGCGGAAGGGCTAAAGGTGCATTTAGCCTAAAAGCAAAAACACGTGGATCCTCCCTGGCGGTCGGGTCAACACGCGGATCCTAGGGGCAAAATGACGTCGTTTTGGACATCTGAGGCCAGTCCCAAAACGGCATCGTTTTAGGGGCCTATATAAGCAAAAAAAAATTCCAAAAAAAAATCATTTCATCCCATTTCTTAAAAAAAAACAGAAATTCTCTCTCTTTTTCTCTGGCACAGCCCAGATTCCAGCTTGGCTCCGGCGAAACGCTATCGTGTCGGCCGAAAAATCGCAAATTTCCCCTTTTTTCTTCGGTGGTCTAAAAAGATAAGCCCTCTTCCTTTTATTTTTATTTTTATTATGTATATGTATTAAAAGAGAAAAAAAATAGATTCGAGAAAAGAGAAAAATAAAAAATAAAAAATAAAATGAACACCTTCAACCTTCGAATCAATTTCCTTTCTTTTTCTTTGCTTGATTTTTTTGAATTTCTTTCCTTTTTTGATTCGATTCTCTGTGTTTTTGTATTCAATTGTCTGTGTTTACATTCAAAATTCATGTGGAGATAGAAATTACATTAAGTCTCTTTTGGCTTTATAGCCTCTTTCAATACAATATTATATATTTACTACTATCTAACGTCTTTTCTACTGTTAATTTTGAAAGTGGCGGTGGCAAGTGGCGAAGGCGGTGTTGACAGTGGACTAGGGGCGGTAGCAGACCTAGGTGTGGCGCACCTGGGGTTTTTTTTTTTTTTTTTTTTTTGAAAATTTTTAGGATTTTGGGCTAGGTTTTCTTATTTGGGTTTGGTCTTAGTTGGTTGGGTTTAGGTTTGGGTTTGAGGTTGTATTAGTTTGGGTCTGATTTGGGTTTTGGATTGTGTTTGCGATTGGGTTTCTACTGTTGGTTTGGGTCTTATTGGGCCCTAGGCTAAATTGGACTTGTACATAGACTATATAACAATTCACCAATGGAAGGATGTTAACTATTATAATTAATGTTGTTCATTTATTTTCGCAAATAAAATAAAGAATACTTTATGATATTTTATTACCTTAAAATTAGCACATCAACAAATATGGTAACCAATTTTTATTACCTTTACTACCATATAAATATAAATAAAAATATGGTAAAAAATATCTATTTGTTATGAAATAATAATAACAACAATAATAGATGAGAATAAAGATGGATTTCTATTGTTTTTCTATCCTTTTTCATAATTAGTTTACTCTTATATGTATTGGGAGATTAGACTCTTCATTTTCTAATACATAAATAGGACATGAGTTACAATGAGATGAAATGTGAAGAGTTAAGGAAGACGAAAAGTGAAAGCTTGATTATAATAAGCATCCACTTAATAGCATTCATAACACTCCCTATTGGATGTTCATTGTATAAATGATATGTCTCATTAAATATCTTATTAGGAAAAACCTTGTGGGACAAAAACCTAGTAAAGGAAAAAATAGTACATAACATTTTTATAAATAGCATGTCACAACCTTAAAAGCAATATGTAGTGCGAATTTACTCCCCCTCATGTAAGAATCACTTAAAATCTTTGAAATAACGTAATCCAATGCTGAAAATTAACTTTTCAAATGTAACAGTAGGGAATGTATAATTGAATTTTCGATTATTCTTTGCATCAGGTGAGGGGTGTTACAACAATGCATATTTTGCTCCATTTATTTGAACATTATTTTATAACTCAATATTGAGACATTTAATATTATTTATCAATAGTATATCATCAACATATACAATAATTTTTGTTGATGCCTACCAATATAGAAATAAAATTCAATTACATTTTCATGTTTTAGATGTCGTCAATAACTTTATAAAGTATGATGTATTGTATCATTCATTATTACTAATACAAGGAGTGTATTGGACACATAAAGAATTGATATTTCAGGACCATTGTTTTATAATATCATTGTATGACCATTTGTTCTTATTGAACTCTCAATTTTAGGTTGAGACAAAATTTAATTTTTAGATATGCTTTCATTATAAAGTTTATCTACCGAATAATTATTGCTCTTGAAGATTATTTGAACAATAATGATATCGATACATTAATATTAACAATTATGATAATAACCTATATGTATAAATACATTAATTAATAAAAACTCCTAAACAAAATCACATTCACATTTAATGACTTTCTCATGAAACTCGAGTTTTATGTTTCAGCATCAATATTATCAAATAATTTATATTAGCTGAATACAAATTCACTAGACCTAACTAAATAATTTTATTTAGTGTCAGATTATTGCATCCAAAATAAATTAATCATTTTTCATAATTAGAGCCAAGTGACTTGTCAAAGTTTGTGTTATAAGCCAATTCTATATATTATGGCCTGTATTTTTTTTCACTATTATGCTAACATGTTCTCCCCTTGACTTTACACCTTTCGGGTGTTTGGACTTCAATTCAACATACATTTCATAAGTTATAATAGAAGCATTTTTTTATTTTGATGATTTGTACTAATCTCAATGCTTTCAAGTATATTTTCATTCAAAATCCTCACTTTTTCATATATTTCTATTTTTTTAGCTCCATCATCTTTGGCTATAACATAACTAATTGAGATATCTCATTATATTCATAATTTTAGGAACCTGAACCTCTTCTGGAGTTTTATCAAAAGTTATGCCTTGGGTCTTTTCATGAGTACCCACCTCCTTTAGCATGTGACCATCTCCATTTCTTTATCCTTTCTATCAAGAATTTTTCATTTTATGGAATCGACTAGTTTGTCAGGCTTTTAGTGTAACATCCTGATTTTCGAATTTATTCGCGGTTTTCAATATTTTGTAAAGATTTTAAAAATTTTGTATTTGGATGTGAAATTAATATTTTGAGTAGGTAAATGGGCTTATAGAAGGCCCATGTGTTGGCCAAAACCCGGTTGAATTTTTGAATTTTGGACTTAGGAGTTAGGGGTTCTGGCTAGGTGGCCCTTGTATAGAGTTATGGGTAAATTGCATCACAAAAAGAGCCTTAGTAAAGTGGAAAGGGTGACGCCACTAGGCTCCTAAAAAGGTGGCGTGTGGAGCATTGGGGAAAGCATGGGATCGATTCCTGTGTTGACAAATAGATGCATTTATTTTTAAGTCTTTGGAGGGGTAAGTGTTGGAGTCGGTGGATTCTCGCTAGAGGAGAGTTTGAATCAGTCTAAACGCTTGGATTAAGGAGTGATAAGGGAGAGATTTAAGGGATTGGGAGAGAGGCTAGGAGTTGGCGAATTTTGGGAATTGAAGAGGAAAAATCGGCAGAGGGTTATGAGGTTAGAATTTGGCACCTAGGGTATTGAGTGGTGCCGTTCTTCCGCTCTCGACATCACAAGGTTTTCTTTTCTCTCTTCTTCCTCTCTAGCCGAAACTACCACTTCCCCTATTCTTCTTTTTCTATTTTTCTTCTTCAAAACCATTCATCAATTCTGCTGTTCATCAACACTTGTGCCGAAACCACAAAAGCCGAAACCTCGAAAAATACATTAGTTGTGCCGATTTCTTCCAAGCCAAATCCTTCGATATTTTTGTGCCTAATAAACGACAATCATCTTTTCTAAACCCTAGATACCTGTCGGCAATTCTACATCAAGGTTATAGCCCCACATTGTCATCTCCTTCATCACCCAAAAGCCGAAAAACCATAGATTTGGGGGCTTATAGCCAAAACTTCAGAACTCTGGGAGTCGAGTTCTACCGTTGTATGAAAGATAAATCTGCACCAGATTGCGTGGAGATCAAAAGGAGTAAGGGTAAGTGTTCATCATCTCGGATCTGGTCCTATTTTACAAAGTTAGGAAAACCAAGTCCCTAAAATCTAGGGAGGTCATCGATTTGGGCATGTGGCTCTAAGGGTTTTTAACTGATGTTTTCTGTCAATGATTAGTGTCTTCTTAAGTGTTGGATTGAAGGCGTGGGTTGTTGGAGCAATCAGATTCGGAGCTAGCTATCGATTTTGGCAAAAAGTTAAGGTTTCAAAGGCTTTTAAGGACATGGTTCGATCATGGATAAGTAGGTTGTGGGTTTAGTGATTATGGTTTGTAAATAAGAACTGTGCTAATCAATTGTAGGACATTGGAAGAGATCTCAGTAGCAGTCGTCGCGAATTAGGTGTGTACCAAACACCCTTTCTTAGTTCAATTCGGCAAAAGCCGAAATACCGAAATTCCGGCATTTTATGGGCTTGTGAGTATGCGAATGCTCTCAAGACATAGAGTAATTGTTAGATCTAGCACCGCAAGGTGGTAAGTAAGTTCGTGTGACATCTTAACGTACTTCGGAAAAAGAGGGCCTCAATGGGCCAAAACTGGGCCCAATGGGCTTACGGACCAATATGGGTAAGAGATGGACAAATTAGCCTGTTAGTTAGATGGTGGAACCAAATTGCATAAAACTGTTAAAAATTACTGAAGTAGAGTGGGTAGTTGCGTAAGTTACGAAATTACCCCTAAAGAGCAAAATTACCGATATACCCCTAGGGTTTAAAATTAACTAAACTGCATGATTGTTTAATATTGTATTTTACATGATATGCTTTTATTAGTATCTATTGCATAGGATTGGGATATTAATGGAGGAAGTGTTGAAAGTGGTTCATCCACGTACTGGAGGCTTTGCCTCAACCTCATCGATATTTGAGTGCGTTCTTTGCAACTGTGGAGTGTAGGGTGGGTGGGTTGAGATATTCCCACATGGAGTGTAGGGCTGATGCAGGTGCAGTGTAGCGGTTGGTGGGTTGAGTAGTCTCCCGGATGGGCTTGCATTCATTACTCTTGTTGTTACCTATGTTCTTGAACTAGGCCTATGGGCCACACTGTTATGTAAAAAGGGGCTAAGGCCTTGCTCAGTATTCTAAAAGGGCTTCATCCCTTGTGGTATCGTTATCTGAATAGGGCTTAGGCCTAATGGGCTCAAGCTGATTTGGGCTTTGGATGGGTTTCTGTATGCACTGAGTTTCCCAAACTCACCCCTTCCTGTTCCATCCTTGCAGGTGAGCCCTAGTTGGTGGACTTGGAGCTGGGCCGGATTCAGAGTGGCCATGAAGATTGATTACCGGATTTAATAAATTTAGCATTTAATTTGGATTATTTTTATTATGCTTAAAGTTGTAATAAGGCCGCTCTTTTTAATTAATTTTATTTTGGGGATTATTAAACTGGTTAGCACTAGGGTTCGTTTAATAAAAACTACTTGTGTTTTTAAAGATCACGATGACGTGCAAAGTTTCCGTAAAGTAAATGTTTTTCCAAGAAAATAAATATTTTAAGCAGACTTAAACTTGTTTTAATGTTCGTAGACACGTAACCTGCTTAAAGTGTGGTAATGGATGTGTGCATGTCTAGGATTGGATCCGGGAAGAGCTTGGTACTTAAGCGGTCCTATCAGACTCACCTCCTCTTTTCTGGCTTCCTACCTGGTGCACAGCTTCCATTCACTTTAACTTAAACCAAGAACAGATTTTTGCTAAACTCTAAACAAAGAAATTTAGATAAACACATGTTTTTTTAAACATCTCCATGTGACATACTAAATTCGACCGTAACGTCTGGGCCGGGTTTAGGGTGTTACATTTAGTGGTATCAAAGCTAGGTTGCAACAACTCGGCTGTGGATCGGGTCTAAAAATCTTTTCAAAAAAAAAAAGTTTTTTTTTATAAATTTTCGAAGATGTTCAAAGTTTTTCTATTGTTAAACGGGGTTAAATCAATAGTTTTAAAAAAATTTTGGACTGATAGGGAAGTGGCACACTGAATCCCCGGCACCAAGTCTGTAAGTGTTCTTTTTCTTCTTTAAATATTTATATGGAACTGGACTGGAAATAATACTGTAGATAGTACTGAGCCTTAGAGATAGTGCTATTGATAATGTAGTATTAGGGCTACAAAAGCGGGACCGTAGCTAAATTGTGATTGCGTGAAAATAACTCGAAACTCTATCATTCATAAGACATTCGTAATAAATAGTGAAACCAGTAAACTAATGTCATAAAATTCGTAAATAGATAAATCGTTATGAGTACAAGGGTTACTCGGGGAAGAGGCCGTGGTCGAGGCCGAGGTAGCACCCAAGCTGGATCTGCGTCATCTGAACACATACCAGCTGGCGAGGCACGTCCACCACCGGTTAATGAAAATGGGCCGTATAACCGGGCCGCAGGGGATGACGCTTTGTCTCAGGCCATGTTGAGGGTTTTGGAAAGGGTGGCCGGAGCTAACATCGGGCCCATGAATAGGGGGTCCATTTCTGAACGACTTGGCTAATGAGTTGAGATTTTTAGGGCATATCTGGAGTGGCCCCAAATGTGGTGAAATCTTGGTTGGAAGCCACAGGCGGATCATGGATGACTGGACCGCTCAAGAGAACGAAGTTGAAAGGGCGGTTTCGTTCTTTGCGGGATGAAGCGTGTCGGTGGTGGATTCTTGTGAGAGAGGGTACACCAGCTGAGAGGGTAACATGGGAGCTGTTAAAACAGACCTTTAAGGCAAAATATGTAGGAGCTAGCTATGTGGATGCACGCAGAAAGGAGTTCTTGAATCTGACTTAGGGAAATAAGACCATTGCTGAATATGAGGCGGAGTTTCTACGATTGAGTCGGTATGCTAATGGCATCGTTTCCACCGAATCTGGTATGCGTTCGTTTTGAAGATGGCCTCAGAGATGAGTTAAGGGTGCTCATAGCTCCGCAGAGAGAGTGAGATTTCGCTGCACTGGTAGATAAGGCTAAGATAGCCGAGGAGGTGAAACAAACCGAACGGAAGAATCGTGATAGGGATCGAAATTGGTTCAGGAGGGATACTGGACCAGCGGGTGCTGCAAATCAAAATGTTAAGAGAGCTAGGATGGAGGAACCGATTCGAGCAGTTCCGGTGAACACAGGTAGACCGCAAGCTTGTGGGGATTGTGGCAGAATGCATCAAAGAGAGTGCTGGAAGCATTCTGGGGCTTGTCTTTGTTGTGGGTCTAAGGAGCATAGGATTAAGGATTGTCCTAGGAGGGCCACTCAGGCTCAGGTGGCCGAACAAGGGGCTGTACGACCGGTTCAACCTGTGATGGATGGACCACCGCTGCCAAGAGGTCGTGGACAAGGTCGCGGTGGTAATGGCCGTGGACGTGGGGCATCCGGCAGGGGTATTCGTAACGCGGATGCTCGTCAGCCAGCTTTGGTGTATGGTGCTCGTCACCGCGAGGAGGGTGACGCACCTGATGTCATAACTGGTATGTTTTTTATATATGGTGTACCTTATACTACTCTGATTGATGTGGGATCAACCCATTCATATGTGGCATATAACATTTCTGGGGTACTGGGTATGCACTTCGAGGAGACTGTATGTGGGGTGTCTGTGATAAGTCCTTTAGGTCATTCGGTTAAGGTAGAGAAACTCTTCAATGAGGTGCCTCTGGAGATTCAAGGCGGGGTCTTCTGTGGGGATTTGATGGAGTTACCGCTGAAAGAATTCGATTTGATACTAGGGATGGATTGGTTGACCAAGCATAAGGCAACTTTGGATTGTGCAGCTAAGAGGATGGTGTTAAGGACTGTCAATGATGAAGAGGTAATGATTATTTGAGAATGGAGGGATTACTTATCCAATGTAGTATCGACTTTGAGGGCTGAGAAACTGATGCGCAAGGGGTGCGAGGCATATCTGGCTTTGGTAAGCCAAGCTGAAACTGAGGATCTGACTGTGGAGACCATCAGAACTGTTAGGGAGTTCCGAGATGTTTTTTCGGAAGAGCTTCTTGGATTACCTCTGAATCGGGAAGTCGATTTTGGTATCAATTTGCTGCCTGGAACAACTCCAGTATCTATTGCACCCTATAGGATGGCACCGAAGGAGTTAGTGGAACTGAAGGCTCAAATTCAAGAGTTGTTAGATAGAGGCTTCATTAGGCCTAGTGTGTCACCTTGGGGAGTACCGGTCCTGTTTGTGAAGAAAAAGGACGGAACGATGCGCATGTGCATCGATTATCGCCAGTTGAACAAACTGACGATTAAGAATAGGTATCCACTACCACGGATAGACGATCTGTTCGATCAACTTAGGGGAGCTTCGGTATTCTCCAAAATCGATCTTCGTTCTGGATACCATCAGCTAAGGGTAAAAGAAGGGGATATTCATAAGACAGCATTCCGAACTCGATATGGACATTATGAGTTTGCGGTCATGCCGTTTGGGCTGACGAACTCACCTGCAGCTTTTATAGATCTGATGAATCGAATATTCCAACCTTACTTGGATCGGTTCGTAGTCGTCTTTATCAACGATATCCTGGTATACTCTGAAACGGAGGCGAAGCATGATGAGCATCTCCGTATTGTGCTGCAAGTGTTAAGGGAAAAGGAGCTCTATGCGAAATTCAGCAAGTGTGAATTCTGGTTGAGGGAGGTAACCTTCTTAGGGCATGTGGTCTCTGCCGAGGGGATTAAGGTGGATCCTCGTAAAATTGAAGCAATTCTGGAATGGAAGCCACCTAGTTCAGTATCAGAAATTTAGAGTTTTTTAGGGTTAGCAGGTTACTACAGAAGGTTTGTGGAGGGTTTCTCGGTGATGGCGGCACCCTTGACAAAACTCATAAGGAAAGGAGTACCATTTGTCTAGACTGAGAAATAGCAAAAAGCTTTTGATCCGTTGAAAAAGGTATTGACTAAAGCGCCAGTGTCGATTCAACCGGTGTCCGGGAAGGACTTTACTGTATACAGCGATGCGTCACATGTGGGGTTAGGTTGCGTACTGATACAAGAGGGTAAGGTGGTCGCTTATGCATTGCGACAGCTTAAGGCTCATGAGGTGAATTACCCTACGCATGATTTGGAGCTAGCAGCGGTGATTTTTGCGTTAAAAATTTGGAGACCCTAGTTATATGGGGAAAAGTGCATCATATACACAGATCATAAGAGCCTAAAGTATTTGTTGACTCAGAAGGAGTTGAATCTTAGGCAACGAAGATGGGTGGAGTTGCTTAAAGACTACGATCGTTCGATAGAGTGCCACCCGGAAAGGCTAATGTGGTGGCGTATCGTTGAGTCGAAGGGTTGTTCTTGATTTGAGAGTCTTGTTCGCACGATTAAGTCTGTGACGACGATGGAAGCTTGTTGGCGAAGCGCAAGTAAGGCCTACTTGGACCGAAAGCGATTAAGGAAAAATAGTTGAAGGACGATTCATTAGCTCTTCGGTTCTAGCAAGTTAAGAGTGGTGAGAACGAGGATTTTGGGTTGAACACTGAAGGAGTTCTGTGCTTCCGTGGAAGGGTTTGTATTACAAAGGACCCTGAATTGAGGCAGTTAATTCTAAAAGAGGCTCATGGTGGACTCTGTGCCATGCATCCTGGGGGGAATAAGTTATATCGAGACTTGCGAGAGGTGTACTGGTGGCCCGGATTAAAATGAGAGGTGACTGAATTTGTTGGGAAATGTCTGACGTGCCAGCAGGTTAAGGCTGAGCACCAATTACCTTCGGGATTACTGTAACTTGTGAAAATTCCGCTATGGAAGTGGGAAAGAGTAACAATGGACTTTGTGAGTGGGTTACCTTTGACACCCACCAAGAAAGATTCAGTGTGGGTGGTTGTGGATAGGTTAAAAAAATCTGCTCATTTCATACCTGTTCGTACCGACTACTCACTGCAAAAGTTGGCCAAGTTATATGTGGCGGAGGTAGTCGATCGCATGGGGTGCCGATGTCGATAATTTCTGATCGAGACCCTAGGTTTACATCTCGATTTTGGCAGAAGTTGCAGGAAGCGTTGGGTACACGATTGGATTTTAGCACCACTTTTCACCCACAGACAGATGGACAGTCAGAAAGGGTTATTCAGGTTCTGGAGGATATGTTGAGAGGTTGTATCATTGATTTTCGTGGAAGTTGGGAGGACTACTTGCCATTGGCGGAGTTTGCTTACAATAATGACTATCAAGCAAGTATTGAGATGGCACCATATGAAGCGCTTTATGGGTGAAGATGTCGTCGCCGACGTGTTGGACGAGTTGGGTGAACGGCGAGTGCTTGGATCGAAATTGGTGGCGGAATAATCGAAAGCAAGGTTAGGCGATAAGGGATTGGTTAAAGGAGGCATCCGATAGACGTAAGTCGTATGCGGATCTGAAGCGCAAGGAGATTGAGTTAAGCTCTTTGGGGATATGGTTTTCTTGAAGGTTTCCCTTGGAAGAAAATTTTGAGATTTGGTAAGAAGGGTAAGTTGAGCCCACGGTTTATTGGGCCTTCTTGAATTGTTAAGCGGGTTGGACCGGTGGCTTATCACTAGAGTTGCCACCAAAAGCGCAGCGTATCCACGACGTTTTCATGTATCCATCTTTGAGGAGGTATCGATCGACCCAACTCATATCATACCGATTCTGTAAATCAAATACGGATCGATTTAACCTTCAAGAGGAACTCGTGCAAATACTTGATCGTGACGTCAAGGTGTTGAGAAGGAAATCAGTTCCACTAGTGAAAGTACTTTGGAGGAACCATGGCAAAGAAGAAGCTACTTGGGAGACCGAGGAGGCTATCGTCAACAGTACCCTCAACCATTCTAATAAGGTAATTTGAGGTCGAAATTTCTTTAAGGAGGGTAGAGTTGTAACATCCTGATTTTTGGATTTATTCATGATTTTCAATATTTTGTAAAGATTTTAAAAATTTTGTATTTGGATGTGAAATTAATATTTTGAGTAGGTAAATGGGCTTATAGAAGGCCCATGTGTTGGCCAAAACCGGTTGAATTTTTGAATTTTGGACTTAGGAGTTAGGGGTTACGGCTAGGTGGCCCTTGTATAGAGTTATGGGTAAATTGCATCACAAAAAGAGCCTTAGTAAAGTGGAAAGGGTGACACCACTAGGCTCCTAAAAGGTGGCGTGTGGAGCATTAGGGAAAGCATGGGATCGATTCCTGTGTTGACAAATAGATGCATTTGTTTTAAGTCTTTGGAGGGTAAGTGTTGGAGTCGGTGGATTACGCTAGAGGAGAGTTTGAATTAGTCTAAACGCTTGTATTAAGGAGTGATAAGGGGATAGATTTAAGGGATTGGGAGAGAGGCTAGGAGTTGGCCGAATTTTGGGAATTGAAGAGGGAAAAATCGATAGAGGGTTATGAGGTTAGAAGTTCGGCACCTAGGGTATTGAGTGGTGCCGTTCTTTCTTTCGAGACATCACAAGGTTTTTTCTTTTCTCTTCTTCCTCTCTAGCGAAACTACCACTTCCCTATTCTTCTTTTCTGCTTTTTCTTCTTCAAAACCATTCATCAATTCTCATTGTTCATCAACACTTGTGCGAAACCACAAAAGCGAAACCTCGAAAAATACATTAGTTGTGCTGATTTCTTCCAAGCCAAATCCTTCGATATTTTTGTGCCTAATAAACGACAATCATCTTTTCTAAACCCTAGATACCTGTCGGCAATTCTACATCAAGGTTATAGCCCCACATTGTCATCTCCTTCATCACCCAAAAGCCGAAAAACCATAGATTTGGGGGCTTATAGCCGAAACTACAAAACTCCGGGATTTGAGTTCTACCGTCGTTTGAAAGATAAATCTGCACCAGATTGCGTGGAGATCAAAAAGGAGTAAGGGGTAAGTGTTCGTCATCTCAGATCTGGTCCTATTTTACAAAGTTAGGAAAAGCCGAAGTCCCTAAAATCTAGGGAAGCTGTCAATTTGGGCATGTGGCTCTAAGGGTTTTTAACTGACGTTTTCTGTCAATGATTAGTGTCTTCTTAAGTGTTGGATTGAAGGCGTGGGTTGTTGGAGCAATCGGATTCAGAGCTAGCTATCGATTTTGGCAAAAAGGTAAGGTTTCAAAGGCTTTTAGGGACATGGTTCGATCATGGATAAGTAGGTTGTGGGTTTAGTGATTATGGTTTGTAAATAAGAACTGTGCTAATCAATTGTAGGACATCGGAAGAGATCTCAGCGATGCGTCATGAATCGGTGTGTCTAGAACACCCTTTCTTAGTTTAATTTAAAAGCGAAATGCCAAAATTTCGGCATTTTATGGGCTTGTGAGTATCTGAATGCTCTCAAGACATAGAGTAATTGTTAGATCTAGCACCGCAAGGTGGTAAGTAAGTTCGTGTGACATCTTAACGCATTTTGAAAAAGAGGGCCTCAATGGGCCAAAAGCGGGCCCAATGGGCTTACGGACCAATATGGGTAAGAGATGGGCAAATTAGCTCGTTAGTTAGATGGTGGAACCAAATTGCATAAAAGCTGTTAAAATTCTGAAGTAGAGTGGGTAGTTGTGTAAGTTACTGAAATTACCCCTAAAGAGCAAAATTACCGATATACCCCTAGGGTTTAAAATTGACTAAAGCGCATGATTGTTTAATCTTGTATTTTACATGATATGCTTTTATTAATATCTATTGCATTGGATTGGGATATTAATGGAGGAAGTGTTGAAAGTGGTTCATCCACGTACTGGAAGCTTTGCCTCAACTCTCGATATTTGAGCGTTCTTTAAGCTGTGGAGTGTAGGGTGGGTGGGTTGAGATATTCCCCACATGGAGTGTAGGGTGGTACGGTGCGAGTGTAGCGGTTGGTGGGTTGAGTAGTCTCCCAGATGGGCTTGCATTCATTACTCTGTTGTTACCTATGTTACTAATCGGGCCTATGGGCCACATTGTTATGTAAAAAGGGGCTAAGGCCTTGCTACTGTATTCTAAAAAGGGCTTCGGTCCACTGTGTACTGTTATCTGAATAGGGCTTAGGCCCAATGGGCTCAAGCTGATTTGGGCTTTGGATGGGTTTCTATATGCACTGAGTTTCCCAAACTCACCCCTTCCTCTTCCATCCTTGCAGGTGAGCCCTAGTTGGTGGACTTGGAGCTGGGCGGGATTGAGTGGCCATGAAGATTGATTGCTTGGATTTAATAAGTTTAGCATTTAATTTGGATTATTTTATTATGCTTAAAGTTGTAATAAGGCCGCTCTTTTTAATTAATTTTATTTTGGGGATTATTAAACTGGTTAGCACTAGGGTTCATTTTATAAAAACTACTTGTATTTTTAAAGATCACGATGACGCGCAAAGTTTCCGCAAAGTAAATGTTTTTCCAAGAAAATAAATATTTTAAGCAGACTTAAACTTGTTTTAATGTTCGTAGACACGTAACCTACTTAAAGTGTGGCAATAGATGTGTGCATGTCTAGGATTGGATCCGGGAAGAGCTTGGTACTTAAGCGGTCCTATCAGACTCACCTCCTCTTTTCTGGCTTCCTACCTGGTGCACAGCTTCCATTCACTTTAACTTAAACCAAGAACAGATTTTTGCTAAACTCTAAACAAAGAAATTTAGATAAACACATGTTTTTTTTAAACAGCTCCATGTGACATACTAAATTCGGCCGTAACGTTTGGGCCGGGTTTGGGGTGTTACATTTAGCATACCCAAGACTTATTTTTATCACATTGTCCTTCTAGGACATATAATTATTTGGAGCAGTTTAGTTGTTATATGTGTCAGCTAGTATATGCAATCTCTAAATGTCATCACTAAACATGTTTGGAAAAGAATTTTATCCTTTAATTGTGCACATAATATTAGTGAGGATTACAAAAAAAAAATGATGACATAATTATGAAACCAATTTGTCACCCCTTAATAATAAGAAAATTTGCAACATGGCAATATTTTTTCAAAATTATAAATATATCTTCCTTCAACTTGTTCACATCTAATGAAAATTATAAATTTCCTCAACTTTTTACTTGATGATCTATCTTAGTGTGTTATGGTGGAACATAAAATAGATATTTCACATCCAAATATGCTTAGATGAAATCTATTGGCTTATAAATGAAAGTCATTTCTCATGAGACAAATATTTCTTACATGTTGGCTTGATGCAAATCAAATTACATGCTTATTGTAAACCTATTCTTATATTAATGGTTAAGTAATTAAATGGAGGCATAGTTTTGCTAACCATTAAGTATAACATATACATGCATAGAAAACTTAATATTATCCTATCTAAAACGATGAAAATCAAGCTTGGGATATAATGCATGTAACACCCCTATCCCGCATCCGTCTTGGGATAGGGTTACAGAGCATTACCTTAAACCCGTAACATCAAAACATTCATCCCAAATCATTTCATGAATCACATCATATTCCATTCAAACACATGCATATTGTCCCTTATTAAAGCCTTTAAGGCCATAAAAACACTTTAGAAAAGATTCGAGACTAAATCAAAACATTTAAAACTTTATGAAAAAAGATGGAAAATTTCACACTACAGGGGTCACACAGCTGAGAGACACAACCGTGTCTTAGGCCATGTGGGCATTCGAAGAAGGGACACACGACCGTGTCCTAGCCTATGTCCGTGCCCGTGTATCTCTTTAACTTGGTTCACACGGCCAAGCCACACGCTCGTGCGCTAGGCCGTGTAACTCTCGAAATGCAACCTTTAAAAACCTACGGGGACACATGGTCATGTTGCGTGGCAGTGTGTCACACACGGTTGAGACACACACTCGTGTCTTAGGCCGTGTGGACAAGAAATAGGCCAAATTCAAGTTATTTCTTTCACCCAATTCAAGCACACCTAAACAAGCCATTTAGACATATGACCATGGTATCAAAACATGTTTAACCATGCATAAAATGACCAATTTCAAATGACTAAATTCCATTCAACCAATATGCCATAAAGGCACCTCAAACACATACATTAAACATACCTAGACATGTGCATATTTAACCATTTAGCAACTTGTAACACCCCTTACCCGTATCTAAGGTCAAAACAGGGTACGAGGCATTACCAGACTTAACCATACACATAGACGAAAACCGGGCCATAAAATTTCATTTAATTCAAAAATTTTCGAGCACACGCATAGACTCATAATTAAAGACATATAACGTGGCATAAATGAGCACTTACACATCTATAATCATGTAATAACATGTCATTCACTTTCAACATATTTGCTTACCATCCTATATATAATATACATTCTTATATTAACTAGAACTAGACATGCTAAATCTTATTCTCATTTTATACCATCATAATGTAGTTACCAATTTGTCCAATAAACATCCATATTCAAGGCAATATTACTAATTTCTATTTAATTCATGATCCACTGGTTTAACTTACCTGATGTATTACCAATCATGCATAACAAACAAAGCTAACTATATCATCACATCAAAACATAGGACATGGCATGATTAATTAAACTTATAAACCATAATGGATAAGGACCACATCTCAAGGATATAAGATAACTCAATGCAGGCTGATACGTATGGTCAAAGTCATAATAATAATACATATCGTAAACCAACTTCCTATACATGCCACTCACTTGATATTTCTAATATTTGAATTAATTCTCCCAAAAATGATAGTTTCATAGTGTGATTTTGCCTCCGACGATCTCCAACCCTGAGCCAACCTGAAAATAATAAAGAAATGGAAAGGATGGGTAAGCTTTATGCTTAGTAAGTCCATATGAAGTTAATAAGCAATTACAACATGCTTTTCAAGATAAAACACTATAATTGTACAATTACACATGTTCAGGTTAAGCTGTTTTATCGAGTTACATTTACTAAATCATTGATATTTGGAGCTAAAAAACTCCAAATTTAGTTTAACTAATTTTCCTTGAAGCTAGACTCATATACCTTTGTCCCATTAAATTTCCAGCATTTTTGGTTTAGTTAATTAGTACATTGTATTCATTAAAGTTTCCCCTATTTTGCTGTCCAACAGTTCTAACCTCTCTTCACTAGAAATTATTTATCTCATATTTCGGAGCTCAGATGTTGTTCTCATCCATTCCTCCTAAAAAAAAACTCATTAAGGATTCTATTAATATAAATTATAACTCATAATTATTTTTTTTACAATTTTTAACGACTTTTCCAAGTCAGAACAGGGCATCTCAAATTCATTCTGACGCTGTCTCACAAAAATTAGAATATCACATAATATAGAACTCTTTTGCTCCCCTGTTTCATTTATATGAAAATAGACTCATTAATATTTAATTCCATAATTTTTTTGAAATTTAATTCAACTTGCACAATTTTTGGTGAATTTTGAAAGTCACGCAACTGCTGCTGTCCAACACTATTTTACTACTAAAATTCACTCTTATATAATTTCACTTAATCCATTTTGTCTTATCGAAGTTCACTCAAATATCGAACACATTGCTCATAATTTTCATAAACATATACCTGCACTTATTCATCATATAATCATGTTCACAAGTATTTTTACTTAATCGATTTTCCAATTGAACTCTTCAGAATAATAGCTGATACTTAGTTGCCTGCACATATTTTCACACTTGTAGACAAGGCTATCTGGTACGCATAGTAGCCTGCACTTAGTACTACACATGCGACCAATTATCCGGTACACGTAGTAGCCTGCACTTAGTACTACACCGTGACCTCACAATAGATCATTCGTATCGTTTCTATTCCGAAGGCTCAACCGGGAAATTCCTCACTTTCCAACATGTTACAAATTTATTCATAGTCCTTTTCCAATTTACAATTTACAACAAATAATCATTCTATATGCAGCCACATTTCATATGATAACAAAATATAATAAAATAAAAAGAATCGATAAATTATTTACGTACAAACTTGTCGAAATCTCATCAGGTACAACCGTGTAGCAATTCATACAACCCATGTAATAGTAGTTTAACATTCAACTCATGTAACAATAATTTGCCATTCAATTTCACATGACACAACAAGCATCACATTTTCCATATCATACACACCATCCATCAACTTCTCCTAAACATATTAAATTATACAATTTATGCCATAAAAATAGAAAATTACAATTCAAGTATGGTATTGCATTATTATTAACACACGAACTTATCTCGTATACGAAAATGGTCATTTTTACCATTTTGTCCACAACTTGGTATTTTGCCGATTTTAGCCCGAATTTCAATTTTCCTTGCTCTATCATTACAAATATAGCCTCATTAGGACTCACAGTATTCTAATTGACCCAAAATCATATTTTTGCAAAATTATAATTTTGCCCCTAAACTTTGTCAAAATTATATTTTTTCCCCTAGGCTCGTAAATTAAACTTCATCCTATTTTATTATGTTTTGTGACATGCTGATCAATTTTCCCTTTTATGGAAACATCTAATTCACACTCTAACATGTACTTATGAACATTAGACAGTTTTACCAATTGTGTCGTTTTACTCGTTTTCATGTAAAATCGCTTAGTAAAAGTTGTTTAAAACAATTTCAAGCTTCATATTCTATCATAAAACATCAAAATAAACACATTTCACCTATGGGTATTTTTCCAAATATAAACCCTAGGTTAAATTATTGCTAGAATAAGCTTAACCAAGTTACCGGGATTTCAAAAATGTAAAGAACTTTAAAAACGGGGCTAAGGAGCACTTACAATCGAGCTTGGGAGTTTGAAAAAACCTTAACCATGGCTGCTGCTGATAGAAACGTTTGAATGAAGAAGATGATAGCTAATTTGGCTTATTTCCCTTTTTAATTCTTTTAATTATTAGTTTACCAAAATACTCCTAACTTAAAAATATTTTATTACACCCATTTCATGTCTATTTTTCTCCTGCAATTAACTAATGGTCTAATTACCAATTAAGGACCCTCAATTTAAAATTTCATAACAATTGGACACCTCTAGTATGTAGAACACAACTTTTGCACTTTTTACGATTTAGTCCTTTTGACTAAATTAAGTGCCCGGATGTCAAAATTTTCGAACGAAATTTTCATGAAATCGTAGACCATGAAAAGATAATAAAATATAAAATTTTCATCGTCGGATTTGTGGTCCTGAAACAACTGTTTCGACTAGGACCAAAATCAGGGTGTTACAACTCTCCCCCCTTTAGGGATTTTCGTCCCCGAAAATCTTATCAAAAAAGTGGTCTTCACTTAGATTCCTCAATCTCATACTCGATATTAAAGTATCTTCGCTCAAGCGGTGCCTCCAATACATCTCTTTAATTTATCATATGATTTGAAAGCTTACGGACTCAACTCCCAATTGTTCTTAAATTTTCAAAGGCTTCTCAGTTTCCCATGATATCATGATATAAAACCCGAATCTCAATTTGTTTATGGAGACTAGAATTCCAAGAAATCCAACAATCAAAGGGACCTGCACTCTTTTGAAATAATCATACAGATTTTTATCATCGATAAATCACAATCCAATAACATTTGAATCAAATTACAGTACACGTCATTACTCTCTGAATAAATAGGCAAATTTTCACTGTGTGCTTCGTACAGTTCTTTCTGTATAAGCATCGGAATAATAATACCATGAATCAGATCCAATCTAAAATTCAACATCAGAAGTCGATCCTCACTGTACTCTTTTAGTTTACTACTCACTATCACATTTTCCTTATTTTCTTGAAACATATCACCCTTCATACCACAGTGCATTACTAAAAATTAGGAAATCTTTACTCAATGCAGACTAGTCCAGTTCAGACGCTTTGGTAATATTCTCATCTGTCCAAACCTTGCTAACATGTAATAAACTTTTCAGCTTTCGTAAGATGAAAACTTTATCACTCTTAGTAGCTTTAACTCATATCAAAATTTTCTAAGAGATATACACTTCTCGTTCAGACTATTTGCCTTTTACCCGTAAAGAAATGAAATTCTATTATCAGATTTGGGAAAAATGATCCTGACATAATTGTCATATGAAATCTTTCAAATAAATAATTCACACAGATTAAACACTCGAGCCGATTTAAACACCATTGAATGACATTTAAAGTAATCATTTCTTCTAGTTACTAAACAATTCATCATGCAGTCCTTTACTATTCATTCCTTATGGTAATCCAAACCATCTCAATTGCATTAGCTCAAGTAACCAAAATATCTCAATTGAAGAAATTAACTATAATTGACTTACTTGAGAGAAGTAATCCACCATACCGATTGAAACTCGCTCTTTTATCACTTATGCCTTTACTGTTGTCAAATCCTTAAACGGAAATTTGAGAAATTCCAATACTAAAATCACCATATTACCAAGATCAAATCGGAACTATAGTCATGCTTGTCATGATTATCATGAGCTGAAGAACGCACTTCAAACATAAGTCATAATTGACAAATTATGGAATAAAGATAATAAGAAAACCGAATGAAGAAATCCAAGATACGATACCATGCCAGAAAATCAAAAACCAAACTCATAGGAAAATATGGAAGATCTCAAAAATTCCTCAGAGAAAAGAAGTCCAGAAGAAAACATCATTTTATCCTACTGGAATCAAATATAACAAGAACAATGTATCTTCCCATAATATATATCAAATGGAGCATCAAGTAGAAGAAACAGTATCATAATATCATAGATATCCTCTCATCAATTCTTATCAGACGAAATGTAATAAAATGCCCGTGGAAATACAGCAACACAAATTATAAACTAGTCAGACTACCAATACTTCTATCTAACATCAAGATTAGAAAACATTCCCATATAACAAGAATTTCTTCAAAAGATCAACAGCCATAGAAATTTTTCTGAGAACGGATAAATACATAGAACATCTCAGAAGAAACTGTTAAATCTGTTCAGTGAATCGTCACACTCAGATATTACACATTTCAAATATCATTTCCCACAACTAGTTCTGCCATCACAAATTTCATGTTAGACCTTTCACTAAAGAAGACTAGTTCTGAATAAATTTTGATTTACACTTTTCTTGACCTTGTACCTGAGTAATTCAATTTACCAAAGTGAATTCATTCTCTAACTGGAATAGTGCATAGCTCCAATAATCTTTATGTCAACTTGATACTTTTCTAGCTCTGACTTTACTTATCAACTCATTCTCAATCTCTAATCATGCTTATAATTATTCTATCATTGAACTCTTTGGTTTTTAAACTGAGAACTTATTCAGTACAAATCTCATGAAATTCCATTATAAGCACCACTTCAATAAGGGGGAGGGGTTGTAAGGCCTCTGACTCAACTTTCTTATACATATACATATGACAAAACTTTCATCATCATAGCAACATCGTTAAAATCATGTCATTCATTTCAGGCAACAAAACATTCATGTTGGTTTACACCAATTTTCCAATTATCCCATTCAACTTGTCAAGTAAGCCAAGTGCACTACATCATATGAGCATTAAGCAAATATAGATATTTATCACAACATAAACTTTCATATCACGTTTTATCACATATATATCATAAATTTTTATTCATACTTTTCTGAACAGAGATTATCATAATCATAATTTTACTCAAACACCTTCAATCACCTTGAACATGGTCGGTGCAGCTCGGTTGGAGAGTACCTTTGCCTAAATAAGATGGTGCTTTTATGCGTCGAGAGACATCACACTATCACGGATTCGTGGCATGTATAACTAGACTTTTACACATGCTAGGTTAGTCTAAGAACTGACTAAACCATAGCTCTGATACCACCAAATGGAACACCCCTTACTCGTATCCAAGGCCGGTACAGGGTAAGAGGCATTACCAGACTTAACCATACACATAGACCAAAACCGGGCCATAAAATTTCATTTAATTCAAAACTTTTCGAACACATGTATAGACTCATATTTAAAGACAAATAACGTGGCATAAATGAGCACTTACACATCCATAATCATGCAATAACATGTCATTCACTTTCAACATATTTGCTTACCATCCTGTATATAATATACAGTCTTACATTAACTAGAACTAGACATGCTAAATCTTATTCTCATTTTATACCATCATAATGTAGTTACCAATTTGTCCATTAAACATCCATATTCAAGGCAATATTACTGATTTCCATTTAATTCATGATCCACTGGCCTACATTTAACTTACTTGATGTATTACCAATCATGCATAACAAACAAAGCTAACTATATAATCACATCAAAACATAAGACATGACATGATTAATTAAACTTATAAACCATAATGGATAAGGACCACATCTCATGATCATATACGATAACTCAATGCAGGATGATACGTATGGTCAAAGTCATATTAATAATACATATCACAAACCAACTTCCTATACTAGCCACTCACTTGATATTTCTAATATTTGAATTAATTCTCCCAAAAATGATAGTTTCATAGTGTGATTTTGCCTCCGACGATCTCCAACCCCGAGCCGACCTTCAAATACTAAAGAAATGGAGAGGATGGATAAGCTTTACGCTTAGTAAGTCCATATAAAGTTAATAAGCAATTACTAACATGCTTTTCAAGATAAAACACTATAATTGTACAATTACACATGTTCAGGTTAAGCTATTTTATCGAGTTACATTTACTAAATCATTCATATTTGGAGCTAAAAAACTCCAAATTTAGTTTTATTAATTTTCCTTAAAACTAGACTCATATACCTTTGTCCCATAAAATTTCCAGAATTTTTGGTTTAGCAAATTAGTACAGTTTATTCATTAAAGTTTTCCGTGTTTCACTGTCCAATAGTTCTGACCTCTCTTCACTAGAAATTATTTATCTCATATTTCGGGAATCAGATGATGTTCCCATCCATTCCTCCTTATAACTCATAATTATTTTTGTAAAATTTTTAACGATTTTTCCAATTCAGATTAGGGGATCTCGAATTCATTCTGACATTGTCTCACAAAAATTAGAATATCACATAATATATAACTCATTTTCTTCCCCTGTTCTTTTTATACGAAAATAGACTCATTAATATTTAATTCCATAATTTTTTTGAAATTTAATTCAACTTACACAATTTTTGGTGAATTTTCAAAGTCATGCAACTCCTGCTGTCCAACACTGTTTTACTACTAAAATTCACTCTTACATAATTTCACTTAATCCATTTTGTCTTATCGAAGTTCACTCAAATATCGAGCACATTGCTCATAATTTTCATAAACATATACCTGCACTTATTCATCATATAATCATGTTCACATGTGTTTTTACTTAATCGACTTTCCTTTTGAACTCTTCGGAATATAACTGATACTTAGTTGCCTGCACATATTTTCACACTTGTAGACAAGGCTATCTGGTACTCATAGTAGCCTGCACTTAGTACTACACATGCGACCAATTATCCGGTACACGTAGTAGCCTGCACTTAGTACTACACACGTGACCTCACAATAGATCCTTCGTATCGTTTCTATTCTGAAGGCTCAACTGGGAAATTCCTCACTTTCCAACTTGTTACAAATTTATTCATAGTCCTTTTTCAATTTACAATTTACAACAAATAATCATTCTATACGCAGCCACATTTCATATGATAACAAAATATAATAAAATAAAAAGAATCGATAAATTATTTATGTACAAACTTGTCAAAATCTCATCAGGTACAACCGTGTAGCAATTCATACAACCCATGTAATAGTAATTTGACATTGAATTCATGTAACAATAATTTTCCATTCAATTTCACATGACACAACAAGCATCACATTTTCCATATCATACACACCATCCATCAACTTCTCCTAGACATATTAAATCATACAATTTATGCCATAACAATAGAAAATTACAATTCAAGTATGGTATTGCATTATTATTAACACATGAACTTACCTCGTATACGAAAATGACCATTTTTACCATTTTGTCCACAACTTGGTATTTTGCCGATTTCAGTCCGAATTTCAATTGTCCTTACTCTATCATTACAAATATAGCCTAATTACGACTCACATTATTCTAATTGACCCAAAATCATATTTTTACAAAATTACAATTTTGCCCCTAAACTTTGTCAAAATTGCATTTTTGCCCCTAGGCTCGTAAATTAAACTTCATCCTATTTTATTATGTTTTATGACATGCTGATCATTTTTCCCTTCTAATAATTCACACTCTAACATGTACTTATGAACATTAGGTATTTTTACCGATTATGTCGTTTTACTCGTTTTCACGTAAAATCGCTTAGTAAAAGTTGTTTAACACAATTTCAAGCTTCATATTCTACCATAAAACATTAAAATAAACACATTTCACCTAGGGTATTTTTCCAAATATAAACCCTAGGTTAAATTATTGCTAGAATAAGCTTAACCAAGTTACCGAGATTTCAAAAATGTAAAGAACTTTAAAACGGGGCTAAGGAGCACTTACAATCGAGCTTGGGAGTTTGAACAAACCTTAACCATGGCTGCTGCTGGTAGAAACGGTTGAATGAAGAAAATGATAGCTAATTTGGCTTATTTCCCTTTTTAATTCTTTTAATTATTAGTTTACCAAAACACCCCTAACTTAAAAATATTTTATTACACTCATTTCATGTCTAATTTTGTCCAGCAATTAACCAATGGTATAATTACCATTTAAGGACCCTCAATTTAAAATTTCATAACAATTGGACAGCTCTAGTATGTAGAACACAACTTTTGTACTTTTTACGATTTAGTCCTTTTGACTAAATTATGTGCCCGAATGTCAAAATTTTCGAACGAAATTCTCATGAAATTATTCTGTGAAATCGTAGACCATAAAAATATAATAAAAAATAAAATTTTCATCGTCATTTTATTCAATTGCACGCCTGTGTGGCCTACACACCCAGATTGGCCTTGCCCATGTTGGCCACACAGGCATGTGGGCACATATTTTTGAAATTTTCCTTAGGGTCACATAGGTCATTTCGATCGACTGTGGGCCTACCGTAGGGTCAGTAAGGGCTAATCAAATCCTAAAACTATATATCGACAGTTTAATATTCTATTCTGAGTATGATAATGCTATGCATGCCTGATTATTCCGTTATATGTATATGAGCATGTCGAGCATGTTCAATCTGTTATTTCTGTATCTACTTTCTGTATCCGTTTCGGAGTGTGATTTGCATATGTGGAGGAAGTGTTCTATATGGCGACCATCACCTATATTCTGGCAGCTTGGTTGCACATTATCAAATATGTGTCATAATGGCATGATATGGTGTGTAGGGTTGGGTAGGTGTTTTTAACCCCACATGGTGTGATGGGATGGTCAGAATTAGTGTGTAGAGGATGGGCATGAGGCCGAATCTGTATCTGACTATATGTGAGTTTTTTGCATGTTTGCATGTCTACTTCTGTTGGGTTGCACACTGAGTTTATGTAAACTCACATTTGTTTGTCTGTTCTATTCAGGTAATCCACACACTTAGATGGATCAGTGCAGTGAAGTCTTGCAATGACCACTAGTATATGAACTGAATTAAATTAAAGGTTTTATTTTCTTAAAGATTATTTCAGGGAGTTTTGTATTAATTGGATATTTCACTGTTGATTTAATTTTTGGGATTTGGATTTTGTTTAAATATGTTGTTTAGATAACACGCTAAAAACACAATTTTTTTTACTAAAACAAAGGTTTCCTAAAAACACAAACTTCCTTCTTGATATACAAATGGTCTTTTTTGCAAGCTTTCGCTAATAAACATGTTTTATTGTAAATTAATTAACTAAACAAACATTTTGACAATGTATAAAAGCAAGTAAGAGTTGAAAAACTAAAATGGTTTTATTATATGATTTTGGTTAACAAAACCCATTCTTTGTGACCCTTCGGATTTAGCTATAACGTCTAGACCAAGTTTGAGGTGTTAAATTTAGTGGTATCAGAGTCAAGTTACAAAATTTGGGCTATGAATTTTGGGTTCTAAAATTATGATTTAAAAAGAATTGGTTTACAAATGTTTTGGATAATTTGAGAAAGTATGTGGTACACCAAGTCTTCGGTGCCGATCCTGCAAGTATCTCTATACTTAGATAGAACTGTTCTAAAAACAATATAGTTAGTACATTCTGAAACTGTACTGCAATAGTTAGAGATTGAAAATTTTAAAACATCACTGAAGTTCTGATAAGTTATGCATAAAGCATCTACTAATAAATACTGGACCTGATGCATAAAAATTATAATGTAGATAAATTTGAAAATTTATGATGAGTGCTCGTGAAACTCGGGGACATGGTAATTGAGGCTGTGGTAGAGGCCGTAGGGGGGCTAGAGCTGAGTCTTCCTTCCTAGGTAGTATGTCAAATTTAGGTATGAGTGAGACACCAGTTTCACCTGCTACTAAGGCTAGGTCTCAAAGCCATTCGGTTAGGGACGATGCACTGTCCCAAGCCATGTTGAGGATATTGGAGAGGGTCGTTGGACCCCATTCTGGATCTAGGGGTCGTGGGTCAGTAATTGAGCGACTCTGGTCCAATGGTGCTGAGTTGTTTAGGGGTGTTACTGGAGTCGCCCCTACTTTGGTGAGTATTGGTTAGAGGCCAATGAGAGTATTATTAATGATTTAGACTGTACTCCCAAGTAGAAATTGAAGGGTGTAGTCTCATTGCTTCGTGACGAGGCATATTAGTAGTGGTTAATGGTTAAGGAGGGTACTCAGCTTGATCGTCTGAACTGGGATTTCTTTAAGACCACCATTCATAGTAAGTATGTGGGGGCGAGTTATGTGGATGCTCGTACGTGTGAGTTCATAAATCTCACACTAGGTGATAGATCCGTGGCCGAGTATGAGGCTAAGTTTCTAAGGCTGAGCCGCTATGCTTGAGGCAAGGTGGCATCTGAGTATGAGAGGTGTGTACGATTTAAGGATGGCTTGAGGGATAACTTGAGGGTATTGATTGCTCCATAAAAGGGAGTAGGAGTTTGCGGTTCTAGTTGAGAAGGCGAAGATCGCCGAGGATGTGAAACACATGGAGCGGCAGAATAGGGACCGAGAGAGAGGTTAAGAGGGATTCAGAGCCCTCTAGTTCTATTCAAAGGCCTAAGAAAAAGGCCAGACCTGATGGCCTGGTTAGAGTGGGAGCCCTTGTTGCTCATACTGGGATTCAGTTGTGTAGAGATTATGGTAGACGCCATCCAGGCGAGCGTCGAAGGAGGATTGGGGCTTGTCTGAGGTGTGGGTCTTTGGAGCATCGGATTTGAGAGTGTCCACAGTGGGCAGATCAAATGTAATCTTTAGGACCGGGTCTTGTACAACCTCAGAGGGTAGTTCTGTAGCCACTTGGGGCCGTAGATCGGCTAGGGGTAGAAATGGTATGGACCGAGGTGAGATAGCACTAGGCAGATGTGCTGGTCAGATTGAGGTGAGGCAGCCTACATTGGTTTATGCTGCTCGCCGCCGAGAGGATAGAGATGCTCTAGATTTTATCACCGATACGTTCTTAATTTTTGATGTACCTTATACCGCTTTGATAGACATAGGTTCTACACACTCCTATGTAGCTAATTCTATGTCTAAAAACCTGGGAATTTTTCTTGAGAGCACTTCTTGTGAGATCACTGTACTGAGTCTGTTGGGGTAGTTTGTTTGGGTTAGTAAAATTTATAGAGATGTTATTTTAGTGGTGCAAGGGGCTGTTTTTCTAGAAAATCTGATGGAGCTTCCGTTTGGGGAGTTCGACTTAATTCTGGGTATGGACTGTTGGTTGAGCACCATGATAGCTTAGACTGTGCATCTAAGAGGGTTATTGTAACAGCCCATTTTTGGGTCAAATTGAAACAGTGGTTTCAGGACCACAAATCTAAAATAGAAATATTTATTTTATTATTTCTTTAAGGTCTATAGCATGATAGAATAATTGTGTGAAAATATTATTAAGAAATTTTATCGATTGGGTAATCAATTTGACTAGAAAGACTAAATTACAATAGGTGCAAAATTTTAGTTCTATAGGCTAAAGGTAGTAAATTGCTATGAAATTTTAAATTGGAGGTCCTTAAATGGTAACTAGACCATTATACTATAGGATGGACAAAAATGGACATGGAATAGATAAGTGAGGGGTAAATAGGTAATTTGGTAAATAAAGCCAAAATAACTAAATTAAAGATGTCATATTCTTCAATTTAGTCCCTTATAGCTGAAATTTTGGGGGAAACCATAGCTAGGGTTTGGTCAAGCTTTCAAGCTCGATTGTAAGTCTGTTCTTGTCCCATTTTTAACAATTTTTACATTTTTGAGATCATTGTAACTTGATTTAGCTATTTCAAGGACAAATTTGAAGGAAAGCTAAAGTCTAAAATTTTACCCATATGGAATTTGTTTTTATTTTGATGTTTGATGGTACAAAATGCATGTTCGTTGTTAGTTAAACAACGTTTGTAAAGTGATTTTCGATAAAAACGTTAAATAGGGACTTATTTGTAAAAGTCTATAAAATGTGTAGAAAAGTGTGAATAAATGAAAATTGTGGGTTGTTATGAGTACAAACAACATTCAACTAGGCTTGGGATGTGAGTAAATTGAATGAAATTCTTTTTAAGAGCCTAGGGACTAAATTGAAAAATGTTAAAAAGTTAGGGGCAAAAATGTAATTTTTGCCATAATGTGATTTTGGGCTGAATTGAATAATGTGATGATTAACTAAGTTAAATGTGGTCTTATAGATCAAGAAAAATCGAAGCTCGGGTCTAGATCGGGGAAAAACAAAGTAACTAACAAATAGATCCTTTTGGCCGTTTTTGTAACCGAGGTAAGTTCGTATGTTAAATAAGCTTTACTATAATTTTATTTTAATGATTTAATATTCTATGAATGGTATAAATGACTCTAAGGATCACGTTTTGGCAAGCGAGAAATCCCAATTGAACCTTAGGAATAGATTAGGATACAAGTGACATGTCACTAGGGTTTTATGTTATGTGATCCGAGTGCTGGTCCTGTACGTCCTACCGGTGGCTGAGTATATCGGCATATGTTGCGGTTACTTGATAGCTTGTGTGAGCAGCACCGATTAGTTACGTCTTGACTGACAGCTTGTGTGAGCAGGCCCGTTAATGGCTATAGCTACATATGTGGCACCTTGTGTGCAAGCTTTCCCTAGTATCTGACATTATTATTCTGAGTGGTTCATTGGGTATGATAAAGATGAGAATGTGCATGAAATTATTTCGTGATGGTACAAGTATGTACTTAAATGCTTATGATCATTAATTCGTGAAATGATGATTTTAAGGAAAGTTTGTAAAGGAAGTGATTTTGATTATGAGATTATGGAAAATTACATTGCCTTATGTTATATTACTTGCATGTTAATCTATGGTAAAGTTTGCTTATTTCTTTCATACGAACTTACTAAGCTATATAGCTTACTCTGTTTTATCTTCCATGTTTTATAGTGTCACCAAGCTAATTCAGATTAGAGATTCGTCAGAGATCGTATCAAACTACCAAACCATTATTTTAGGTACCGATAATTTTAAACATTTTGAGAATATGGCATGTATAGGGACTTTGTCATTTTATTATATGTGTCATCATGATTTGGCCAAATGTATTGGCTTGTAATTGTCAAAGGCTTGATTTGGTATTTGGCTATATAACTTGGCTCATTTTGGTTGAATTGGTTGTAAGCTTATACATATATTTTAATATATGCATGCATGTGCAATAATTATCTCTTGTATGTGGTGGTTTATAAATGCTTGGTAAATGGTTGGATATGGCTTAATGGTTTTGTTGTTGAATTATTAAGATAGACTCAATGGTATGCTAGCAAAACTAAGTAAAATCATGCATGTTATTGGTAGCCATATTGGAACTTGTAGGATGTGAGTTTGGTATGATTTGGTTTGGCAAAATATGATGATGTAAATATGTTGAGCGTGGATAGTGAAATGACATGATTTGGCCTTGTTTTTGGGTGTTTTGGTTGCTTAAATATGCCATGGTTTATACCAATACGATTGTGGGTGTTTATGTGCAAATGAGGGTGACCAATGGCTTGGTAAATAGCCTTTATTTTGTCTACACGGGCATGTGTCTAGGCCATGTGTCCCTTGCACCTAAGTTTTGAGAAACAGAGTGTTCAAAATTGAGCACACGGGTAGAGACACGGGCATATGTCCCAGCCGTGTGAGCGACACGGCCTCAGGCACGGGCGTGTGTCCCGACCGTGTGAAGTCTGCACCTATTTTATGAAAATTAAATTAACCACACGGCCTAGCACATGAGCATGCGACTTGCCCGTGTGACCTCAATTTGTTCATGCTTTGCACAACACAGAGTTACATAGGTTAGGAACACAAGCATGTGTGACCATACGACCTACCCACATGGGCGTGTCCCAAACCACACGGGCATGTCCCAAACCACAAAGGCATGTGACCCCAATTCATAGCAAAAATTTTCTAAGTTTTATAAAATTTTCTTAAGTGCTCGGTTTAGTCTCGAACCATTTCCAAAGCATGTTTTAGGCCTTTTAGGCTCATATTCGGGACTTTATGATTGAATATAAATGGTTTTAATTTGGATGCAAACTTATGACTTGGAATTGAATGTTTGTTTGCGATGCATGTCCTGTAATGCCTCATACCATGTTTCAACATTGAATACGGGTAAGGGGTGATACAGTTGTTTTGAGGACTGAGGATGATAAAGAAATGGTTGTGATAGGTGGGCACCGAGATTATCTGTCCAACTTGATCTCTTCACTTATGGCTAAGAAATTGGTTCAGAAAGGATGTGAGGCATTTTTGGCTTACGCCAATGTTTTTGTTCCTAAGGACTCTTCTATCAGGGATATCAGAACAATGAGGGATTTTTTGAATGTGTTTCCTAAGGAGTTACTGGGTTTACCTCTGAATCAGGAAGTTGAGTTCGGCATTGAACTTCTACCGGGTACAGCTCTAGTGTCCATTGCTCCCTACCGCATGGCACCGAAGGAGCTTAGAAAGCTTAAGGCTCAACTCCAAGAGCTACATTGGATCGTGGTTTCATCCATCCTAGTGTGTCTCCGGAGCACTGGTTTTGTTTGTGAAGAAAAAAGACGACACCATGAGGATGTGCATCGACTATCGACAACTAAATAAACTGACGGTGAAGAACGAGTATCCACCTTCGAGGATCGACGATCTATTTGTTTAGTTCTGAGGGGCTTCAGTATTTTCGAAGATTGATCTTCGTTTTGGGTGTCATTAGTTGATAGTTAAAAGATGAATGTTCATAAGACTGCATTTAGGACTCGTTATGGGCATTACGAGTTCCTAGTTATGCCTTTTGGTCTGACGAATGCTCCAGTTGCATTTGTGGATCTGATGAATCGAGTCTTTCAGCCATATCTGGATCAATTCGTCATGGTCTTCATTGACGATATTCTGGTGTACTCTAAGACTGAGGATGAGGATGATGAGCATCTTAGAGTAGTGCTTCAGATGCTCCATAAGAAACTGCTCTACGCTAAGTTGAGCAAATGTGAGTTTTGGCTGCGTAACAATCCCAAGACTCCAAAAACCTAAGAAACAACACCAACCACTCTATCAATTTCAAATACCGACACCAAACCATTTAAAATCCCAAATGACATACTTGCGAAAACTACTCCAAACAAAAGTTTGATTATTTACCACAATAGATACGATGACTCGAACACACTACTCAATGGAAGATGGGTTTTAATCTCTTTGCACAGAACCTACACAAGAAATCATTGTATTACTTCCCTAAAACGATTCTCAAAACCCAAATCTTCAAGAATAATTACTTACCACAAGCCGAACAGGAATTACTGATCCCAAAACACAAAAATTGCACAACCGAATGGTGAAAAGGAATCAAAGAAAGTAAAAACAAAAGAAAACCTTTTGGAAACAAGTATTGGAGAAAAAGAAGTAAAAAATCTTGGAGAGAGAGAAAAAACCAATTTAATTGGCACAATCCCAACTACATGTACTAACATCCCAACCACCCAGAATTTCAAAACCACCCAAACTCTTCCAGCCAATTGAAACAAAAATAAACTCCTTCGCTCACGTAGAGACTCGAATACAAGACCTCCATCACACTAACTCCCTTACCACTCAAACCAATAGGCTCATTCTAATATGAATTTACAAACAATTTTATATAAGCCCATTGCACAAGGATAAGGCTTGGATCAAAAATAACAAAACTGGCAAAGATAAGCCTTGAACCCAAGACCTCTCACACACACCCAGAACACTTAACCACTGAAGCAGATACACACTTATGTCAAATATTTACAGAAGCAGAAATAAATTATTCAGGGCGTTACACAAGTTGTGGCAATCATTTTTCCTTGATCCTAGTTTTCAAAACATGCAAAAGCTACCAACAACCACAATATATAGCATAGTTATATATTTGTTTCAAATCAAAACATTTGGTAAAGTAGTAATTAAAAATTTGATTATAAATTTGATGGACTTGATTAGGAGAAATTAGAGAAAACAATACTCATGAACATATTTTAGGTTGCATTAGAGAAAACACTGGCAATCCCTGATGTTGCTGAAGCAAAGGAGACATGGCAGGTAACCATAGTAACAAAAAATAAACTATAATTCTCCATTTCTTAATTATCTTTCAATGTTTTAGGTTGCATGTGTTGTGAGCACTTAAGATATAGTAGTGGTCCACTTATGTAGGCTAATTGCATGTTTCATTGGTAACTTCTTTTTTTGGGTTGTTTACTAATTCATTAGCTTTCATTGAAAAAATGAATTACTAAACTGCTATAGAGCTTACCATAAAAAGTGATGGATTGTAATTGAGACACCCATGAACACCAAAAAAAAAATTTGCGAAGAGATTATTGTAACATTTGGTAGTGCCATTGATAAAGGTGAATAGAACATGAGATTATTGTAATAGCAACAGTAGCAGTGTAAGTCATGAAGATCATGTTTTCCCACGACATCTCAATCTCAAACTCGTTCTCAATTCCATTTCTAACTTAGCTTGGTTCCCATCTAAACAACCATCGCCTCTACTGCACTAGTTGAATAGGTTCGAACAGCCATCCACAACCTTCACTGTAAAGTCCCTAGCAACAGCCGCAATGGTTGCCCATCGTGATTCACTCGTCTAAGAAGTGTCGCAGTTAATTTTGATCGTGTGGTGATCGGGTTTCTTCCATTTAAGGTAATCATTTCCCCTGAAACTAAGAATCAGATTGGTTTCATGTTTACCATTCTGATCACAAAATAATTTGATTATTTTTAGTTGTATGTATTTTTAACGTTATATTTTTACCATTAATTTTATCTTCTAATTTGACCTATGTGATGATATAAACACATGGACCTTTAACATTTTTTTTACGGTTTAACAAAAGTTTTGCACATTCAAAAGACTAATTTTTTTTATAAGAAAAGTATATAATTTTTCTTTTCTACTTTAGTGTATGTTGTTGTGTTGGAGTTAGATGCACTTTTTGTTTTTGATTTCAAACATTTGAAATTTAGTATTTTAACTTTACTAGCAGATAGATTTGGTGAAAAATGATTATCATCCAAGGTTTTATATACATTAACATTTCATTCATAGACAGTATCCCATAATAATAGTAATGGAGCAAAATGAATGTTTCCAATAAAAAAATTAATAAATTATTTATCTATATCCATGTGTGAATTGGATTTGGAAGCATAAAATAAAATGTATGGATAATATAAAAGTAAAATACAAGCTAAAGGGTTGAAATATTTGAAATTATATATATATATATATAAAAGAAGATGAATAGAAAAAAGGCAAAAACTATTTAATTTTATTCAGCCATAATAAGTAAAGATAATATGATAACAATATATGGAATAGATTCCACATATCATCAAAGCTGTGAAATTATATACAATTTTCTTCATAGGTAATCCATTATATACTTCATATGAAGAGAGAAACAACACTAAGGACACAAGAAATTAAAGCCATACTGTAAGCAACAAAGCTACTAACTTTTATTGCAGAAATCACACCCATAAACCAATTGAATGCAGAAACAACAACAAACATGTTGTTTTGCTAATTCACTAATCTGCTCAAATTAGTTGAGTGATTTGGTAATTTGAACTGAACAAAGAAGATGTATTGATAAGGAACAAAAGCAATCAACCGGCTTTTGAGCTTTCCCAGTCTCATTTACTTCACTTACTCTAAACCCACTGTTTTGAGAAGTTTAATCACAAAAAATGTATAAATTAATTATTTACCAACTTCATCCAATAAATATAATTAAAAATTTAACCTTGAATAAATATGTTTCAATCCCAAGTTTATATCGAGTCCAACTTAACTCCATGACTTCTTTTAAAAATAAATACTAATTTTATTTATCCAAAATAAAGCAAAATGTTGCTACAAATTCAATTAATAGGAAATTTCATATTGTGTATTATAAATTCAAATGGTTTTTTTCCACATTAATTTTGTTTGTTTATGTAGTTTTTAACATATTCGAGCATATGTATTATGTACATAAAATTTTTTCATGTTACATGTTAGTATTTTTCAAATTTAATTTTTTATATTACATAATTTATCATACTAAGTCAATTAATTTTTTTATATAAGTGAACAAATACATTTCAATAAGGTAAAAGAATTTACAAACACAGGGATTGTAACACCCCAAACCCCGCCTACACGCTATGGCTGAAATCGGCATGTCACATTGAAGTGTTTTTGAAAACCATGTTCTCATTGAAAATGCTTCTTACTATTTAAAACCTCTGGCCATTTTAAAACTTGTGAAAACCTCAGTTTCTATTGGTTTATTAAAATTCATTCTCTTGTAAAACATTATTACCTTTAACACTTTATTTGCTGCGGAAGCTTAATTTAAAGTTTTGCGGAAACGTGATATTTTGAAAAATAGTTATTGTTTTGGAAAAGAAAACCGTGTTCTACTCCAGCAGTTATAAAACAATATATAAAATTCCAAATTTAGAACCAAAAATTAAAAGAGGCCTTGTTACAACCCAGATCAAATATAAGTACTTGTAAATAGATAACTTAAAAGAAAATCAGAAACAATAGTATTTGTGTGGCCACCTCCGGCTCCCTCGCAGCACGAATCCTCCTAATGTTGGGGATTACCTGCACAGATAATAAACGGGGTGAGTTTATGAAAACCCAGTGTGTAATCCCCTTCTAAACTAAAATAGTTAGTAAACATATAGAATTTCAAATCAGTCTGGGCTGGAGCCCATTACAGTAATAGAACAATGTTTGTGGGCCAAAGCCCAGTACAATTTCACTTGGGTCTCAGCACTCATCAGAATCAATTGGGCCTAACCCATTCTCAAAATCAGATGGGCCTAAGCCCAGTACAGAATCAGTATCAGATACAGATATGCAGATAGATTCCCAGCCCAGTCCAACCAACACACCACCCGTATTAACCAACACACCATGTGGGGATAAAATCGACCCACCCAGCCAACATACTAAGCTTAACACCAGTTGCGACACTAAGTCAACAGGACGGCCTAACACTGTAGACAGGACGGCTCAACACCCTAGACAGGATGGTTAAAGGTCGTAAATATCACAGCAACACTACCAGTAAACAGAACGGCTATAAATCATAAGTATCACAGAATGACTGAAAGCCTTGTACAGAACGGCTACAGGCCGTACACTTCCTCTCGTCCATAATAACCCAACCCCATGTAGTATGTCATGTAATAAATATTGTGTGTATGCAAAATCATGCTCATTACAATCATATATGTAAATCATAAGCACATCAGTCATACGAAACATAAGGCATAATCGTCATTCTACCATACAACGGTATTACATTAATTTTAACCATATAGGGGCATTATGGTAATTTTACAAACCAGGGTCTTAACGACCCAACAGAAGGTCCACCGTCGCCTCGAGCGACTTAAGTAACCTAAACAGACATAACGGTGTAAATGGGCCTAAGACCCATTACTCGGCCCAAGTGGGCCTACACCATTGTGTGGCCCATTTAGCCCAAATTTAGATACGGCTATGTGACCTAAATAGCCGAGTCCAATAATTATCACGATCCCATTGGGCTTACATGGCCCATCTAGGCCCAACGTGGCTCTGAACTACCTAATTTGTGTGTGCGACATGACAAGTCTACCTATGTCCCACTTAACAGTGAAGTTTATCCATACGGGCCCATTGGGCCCATACGACCTATTCTGGCCCAAGCTTATGAGATCGCTTATGGTGACCTTCCTCGATGTATGCCCACATTTTGTGGGCTCAATTTACCCCACGAGTGATCGCACGCTCGTGAGGCCCCAAATACCGAAGTTTCAGCTTTTCGACTTTTGCCAATTTCCAACAAAGAAGGGCGTGAATACACACCTGTTTATGAGAACGCGCCGAAGTCCACGGTCACTTTTGGCACATTCTGCATTGAGTCTTAATCACTTTTTACCTCACCAACTCATCTTGTTCACTCTATTTAAAACCAGCTTCTCACCAATGCTCATGTTAGCTTCCCGATGTGGGATTACTTTCAACCATTAGGAAAATTTCTTATTTTTATATGACCACTTCAACCACAGAGCTCCAGTCTAAGTCTCACTCCTACATAGCTCAAATAGCAAAATAAATACCCCATTGCGCATCCCAAGACTTGAACCTTAGACCTCATAGTTACACAACACACCACCTTGCCACTACACCACAAGGCTCTTTGTGTCAGTATTTTAGCCTCAATTAATTATAAGGTGTATAGGGCAAAGTCCAGGTTCCTTTAAAAGAAAAATCAAAATAAATGGCAAGAGCAAAGACTTGAACCCAGGCTCCCTTGCAACCATAATGACGCCACAACCACTAGACCACATGCTTCCTTGTGTCATTTCCCTACACAATTAAATACTTATATACAACCTCCTTACAGACCCATACACAAGGCCCAATACTTCTAAGCCCAAATTCGGGGCGTTACAATTCTACCCTCTTAAAGAAATTTCGTCCTCGAAATTTCCAACTATCTGAACAAGCACTTAGCTCAATCTACACCACTACGCTCCCGCTACGAACTCTAGTTCCAAACTACACTAATACACTTTTAACTTAATCTCAAAACCTCTCACACCCAACCAAACATCTAACCATATAAGCAAACAGATATTTACCACACATGCATACAATTTCTATATTCAAACATCACATCCAAACAAAACACACCTGACTTAAAAGGAACTGTGCAATCTCAAAGCTGATTCTCCTTAGACCCGCATCTGAGACACGCTCTTGACTTCCTCCAATATTTGCCCGGATGGGGCCTTTTGCAATGCTCGTAAGCCAGATAGTTCGGACGCGTCTTAACGCGTTTCATAGAATGAGCCTCTTACTTTAGAGGACTGTGATCCCTCTTCCTACTGCACTCTAAGTGCCTAGCCTGAAGTGTTTCACCATATGCCTTAACTCTTGCCTCGAACACTTCTTCCAGCACTTTCCTTACCAACCGGGTCAGTGCCTCCATACCAAGCTCCAGGTTATTGTTACCTGAAGTTGGCGGACTTACCTTGACTACAGTTTCCTGAACCATCTCATGTTCAGGAGAGACGGGTAACTCCTCGCGACCTTACTTGCCTTTGGAATCCATCACAGTATTGTTGCTAAACTTAAAAAAAATCTGATTTCCAGAACATACACTGAATAAATACAAAATCTAACTTTAAGTTCAGTCTAACAGAAAACTTATGGATTCGGCGCTGGAGACTCGGTAACCATACTTTCAGGAAAATATTTAGAAAAACATTTCAAATACTTCAAATCTTTTCAAACCATTTTGAAACAATTCTTTCAGAAATCCAATTTTAAAACCCATTCCACAGTCGAGTTTTGCAACTTGGCTTTGATTCCACTAAATGTAACACCCCAAACCCAACCTAGACACTATGCCCGAAATCTGGCATGTCACATTGAAATGTTTTTCGAAAACCATGTTCTTATTGAAAACCCTTCTTACTATTTGAAACCTCTTGCCATTTTAAAACTTGTGAAAACATCAGTTTCCGTTGGTTTATTAAAAGTCAATCTCTTGTAAAACATTATTACCTTTAACACTTTTTTTGCAGCTGAAGCTTAATTTAAAGTTTTGCGAAAACGTGATATTTTGAAAAACAGTTACTGTTTTGGAAAAAAAACCGTGTTCTACTCCAGCAGTTATAAAATAATATACAAAATTCCAAATTTAGAACCAGAAATTAAAAGAGGTCTTGTTACAACCCAGATCAAATATAAGTACTTGTAAATAGATAACTTAAAAGAAAATCGGAAATTATTGTAGTTGTGTGGCCACCTCCGAGTCCCTCGCAGCATCGATCCTCCTAATGCTGGGGATTACCTGCACAGTTAATAAACGGGGTGAGTTTAACAAACTCAGTGTGTAATCCCCTACTAAACTAAAATAGTTGGTAAACAGACAAAATTTAGAATCAGTTTGGGCTAGAGCCCATTACAGTAACAAAACAATGTGTGTGGGCCAAAACCTAGTACAATTTCACTTGGGTCTTAGCCCTCATCAGAATCAATTGGGCCTAGCCTATTCTCAAAATCAAGTGGGCCTAAGCCTAGTACAGAATCAATATCAGATACAGATATGCAGACAGATTCCCAGCCCAGTCCAACCAACGCACCACTTGTACCAACCAACACACCATGTGGGGATAAAATCGACCCATCCAGCCAACACACCAAGCTTAGCACCGGTTGCAACATTAAGTCAACAGGACGGCTCAACACCGTAGACAGGACAAATAAAGGCCGTAAATATCGCAGTAATACCACCAGTTAACAAAACGGCTATAAGCCATAAGTATCACAAAAAGGCTGAAAGCCTTGTACAGAACGATTACAGGCCGTACACTTCATCCGTCCATAATAACCCAACCCCGTGCAGTATGTAATGTCATAAATATTGTGTGTATGAAAACTCATACTCAGTAAAATCATATATGTAAATCATAAGCACATCAGCCATACGAAACATAAGGCATAATCGTCATTCTACCATATAGGGGTATTACGGTAATTTTAACCATATAGGGGCATTATGGTAATTTTACAAACCGGGGTCTTAACGACCCAACAGAAGGTCCACCGTTGCCTCGAGCGACTTAAGTAACCTAAACAGACATAACTGTACAAATGGGCCTAAGGCCCATTGTAACACCCTAAACTAGGCCCAGACGTTATTGCCAGATCTGACGTGTCACATGGACTTACGACTTAGTATGCATTCGTTGGTTTAAGTGATTGGGGTGGTCTTTGTAAAAACAATGGTTGAATGGAAAGCCGGTTTATCAATCTTTAGGCTATTCGTTTGTTGTGCTTGTTGAGCTTGGAAACGTTTATTAATTTTGAAAACCCGTGCAGCCTAACACTGGCAGTTTCGACATAGTATAAATATAATCAAAAAATAAAACCATAGCGGAAAAAGAAATTTAAATAGCGGCCTTATAACAACTTAAAACCCAAAATTAAATTAGAATATAAAAATAATAAAAATAAACTAACTTAGAAAAACCAACTTTGCACATGATGTGGCCACTCCGAATCCCTCACTGCTCCAAGCCCACTATGGTTGGGGATTTCCTGCAGAGATGAGAATAAAGGGTGAGTTCGGTAAACTCAATGTGTAAAATAACCCAACCATAGCCAAAACAGATCAAACCTCGAGTCGACTTATACGGGCCTTGGCCCATCTGAGATATCGAATGAAACCCATAGGCCCATAGCGGATCTGAGAACAAATATATCATGGATGCGAAATCCCAACCCGAGCCATCCATAACACCCCGTGCCGACCTTACACCATGTGGGAGACTACTCGACCCACCCAACCGCTACACAAAGATGAAATTGCTGCTGAAGTGCCGGATATTGTGACAAAGTCACCATATATAGATATTGTGGCTAGGCCACTAGAACATATATATATATGTAGCGAAGCCACTAGATTGCGGCGAGGTCGCGGATGATATTGTGAAGTCACCGAAGCAGATATATGTGGCGAGGCCACAGTTGCGGCGAGGTCGCGAGCGCTTCCTCCATCAATATAAACCCATGTCCCATGAAAGCGAAATAATATGTCATGGCATACGATATCTAAAAGCAGAACATCATGCTTTTAGAAAAAAGAATAACCACAGGGTAAAATCGTAATTTTGCATGCATAAGGGTATTTAAGGAATTATTACCTATTGCTAAGGTTTCATGCTCATTCTAACGTTTACCAAGTAATCAAAAGTACTGACCTCGTCTTTTTACCGAAGTGGGCCCGTTGGCCCATTGGCCCTTTTTTGGCCCATTAAGCCCAAAAATACCGTTGTGCACGAAAATGCACACTTTGCACTCTAATCATCCAAATGCACCATATTCATTAACAACTGTCTCACGAGCACTCGCACACTCGCGAGTTCACAAAATACCAACGTTTCGGTATTTCGGCTTTTACCGAGATATCTCCCCCACGATAATCCTACAATCGATTAAGGACCCATTGGGAACACATGGCCCATTTTAGCCCATCGCGGCCCGAAATAGCCATCCCACTGCTAGAGTAATGAGAAATACACACCTGTTAGGAGACTGCAGTTAATCCGCGCTCCAAACACTCTTAGCTGACAACCAACCCAAACGAACACGTCACAAAGCGAAAGGGATCAGCCAAGAAGGCTATGCCTACTCTCCTTATGGTCTGCTCTATTTAAAGCCAGCTCTCCATCTACTCTTATGTTAGCTTCCCGATGTGGGATCCCTCCATCACCAGAGTTTAAAACCAACACCAACTCTTGTCGTCCCAACATAGCAAAATAATCAACCTTTGCGTGCCAAAGGATTCGAACCGAAGTCCTCTCACATGCCATCTCACGACACCACCACTAGGCCATCAACTCATTTGTGTCATAAATCCAACACATTAAACTTTAAAGCGCACCTACTTGCTTCCAGATTTATTGAAAAGAAAAACCAAAATATATTGCAAGAGCCAAGACTTGATCCTTGGACCCCTTGCTTCCTCTATGGCGTCACTTCCTTGTCCCCTAAGTGGTGCCACCTTGCCACTACACCACACTCCTTTTTGTGTCATCTTTTACCCCTTTACTCTTAAAAGCCCAAACGCCAATTGCATCACCTGTTCATAAAATTAAAATTCCAAAGACTACCACAGATTTAACTTAAGTTTGGGCTTTCCAAAGGCCCACTAACCTACTAAAATATATATATTAACCAACCAGAACACACACAAATTTTAAAAATCACAGAAACACAGAAAACCCGAAAATTGGGGCGTTACAACTCTACCCTCCTTAAAGAAATTTCGTCCTCGAAATTTTACCTGAATCAAACAGATGAGGATATTGTTGACGTATTGCCACTTCTGGCTCCCAAGTAGCTTCCTCTCTGCCATGATTACGCCACAGCACCTTTACTAGCATAACTAATTTGCTCCTCAAAATCTTAACATCTCGATCCAAAATCTGCACAGGCTCTTCCTCAAAAGTCAAGTCTGTTTGGACCTCGATCTCTGCAACCAGCACAACATGAGTAGGGTCAGAACGATACCGCCTTAACATGGAGACATGAAAGACATCATGAATCCTATCCAACTCTGGAGGTAGCTCTAACTGATAAGCCACTGGACCCACTCGCTTAAGAATCCGATAAGCCCAATGAACCGCAGACTTAACTTGCCTTTCCTCCCAAATCTTAATATTCTCTTCCAACGCGAAACCTTCAAGAAGACCATATCACCCACAGAGTACTCAATTTCCTTGCGCTTCAAATCTGCATATGACTTCTTTCTATCAGATGCTTCCTTCAACCGGTCTCTAATCAACTTGACCTTATCCTCAGTATCTGCCACCAACTCAGGCCCAAGAACCTGTCGTTCACCCAACTCGGTCCAACAACTAGGTGTATGACATCTTCGCCCATACAGTTCCTGATAAGGAGCCATTCGAATACTTGCCTGGTAACTGTTGTTGTATGCAAACTCTGCCAACGGTAAGTAATCCTCCCAACTGCCTCAAAAGTCGATAACGCATCCCCTCAACATGTATTCCAGAATCTAAATAACCCTTTCCGACTGACCATCAGTCTAAGGATGATAGGCTATACGAAAGCTCAACCGCTTCCCAACTCCTCATGCAACTTTTGCCAAAACTGAGATGTGAATCTAGGATCTCGATCAGAAATAATCGACGCTAGCACTCCGTGAAGTCGCACTATTTCTGCCACATACAATTTGGCTAACTTCTGAAGTGAATAATCGGTCTTGAGGCGGGCAGGTATGAAATGAGCAGATTTGGTCAACCTATCCACAATTACCCAAATTGAGTCCTTCTTCGACTGTGTCAAGGGTAACCCACTCACAAAATCCATGGTTACCCTCTCCCACTTCTGAAGTGGTACTTTCACTGGCTGCAAAAGTCTGGAAGGTAATTGATGTTTAGCTTTCACTTGCTGACAAGTCAGACATTTTCCCACACCTTCCGTTACCTCTCGCTTCAATCCAGGCCACCAATACAACACCTTTAAGTCGCGATACATTTTACTCCCTCCAGGATGCATAGCACATAGACTTCCATGAGGTTCTTTCAGAATTGCTTGCCTCAAGTCAGAGTCCTTTAAATACAAAATCTACCTCGGTAACACAAAAATCCCTTACTGTTCAGCCCGAACTTAGAAGTATCCCCATTCTTAACCTATCGGAATCAAGAAACCAGGGACTCATCCCTCGATTGTTTTTCCTTAATCTCACCCACCCAGTCGGCCTAACTTGCAGTTCTGCTAACAGACTACCATCGTCATATAGATTCAAACGAGCAAACATGGCTCTCAGATCAGATACAGTTCTACGACTTAGGGAATCAGCCACTACATTAGCTTTGCTTGGGTGATACTCAATCGCTGATCATAATCCTTAAGCAACTCTATCCATCTCCGCTGCCTAAGGTTCAGCTCCTTCTGAGTCAGCAAGTACTTAAGACTCTTATGATATGTGTATATAATACACCTTTCTCCATACAGGTAATGTCTCCAAATTTTAAGCACAAAGATTACCGCTGCCAATTCCAGATCATGAGTAAGATAGTTAAATTCATGTGGTTTAAGCTGTCGCGATGCATAAGCAACCACTTTACCCTCTTGCATCAGCACACAGCCCAACCCTACATGTGATGCATCACTGCATACGGTAAAATCTTTTCTAGACTCCGGCTGAATCAGTACAGGTGCCTCGGTCAGAACTTTTTTCAGCTTCTCAAAATATTCCTGTTGTTTCTCAGTCCAAACAAACGGTACTCCCTTCCTTATAAGCTTTGTCAAAAGCGCTGCCATCATAGAAAATCCTTCCACAAACCTTCTATAGTACCCAACTAAACCCAGAAAACTTCGAATTTCTGACACTAACCTCGGTGGCTTCTATTCCAGAATCGCTTCAATCTTTCGAAGGTCCACCTTGATCCCTTTAGCAGAGACAACATGCCCCAAAAAAGTTACCTCTCTTAACCAGAACTCACACTTACTAAATTTTGCATAAAGCTCCTTCTCCCTCAGCACTTGCAGCACAATACGAAGATGCTCATCATGCTTCACCTCAGTTTCAGAATAAACCAAAATATCGTCGATAAAGACGACCATGAATCGATCCAAGTATGGCTGGAACACTAGATTCATCAGATCCATAAATGCTGCAGGTGCATTCGTCAACCCAAATGGCATAACCAAGAACTCATAGTGACCATACCGAGTTCTGAATGCCGTCTTGTGAATATCCACCTCCTTAACCCTCAACTGATGATACCTAGATCGAAGGTCAGTCTTGGAAAATACTAAAGCTCCTCTAATTTGGTCGAATAAATCAGCGATTCTCGGCAGTGGGTACTTGTTCTTAATCGTCAATTTGTTCAACTACTGATAATCGATGCACATCCGCATTGACCCATCTATCTTCTTTACGAACAACACTAGTGCTCCCCACGGAGACACACTTGGTCTAATTAAGCCTCTATCCAATAACTCTTGAATTTGGGCTTTCAACTCCACCAACTCCTTCGGTGCCATCCTATAAGGTGCAATGGACACCGGTGTAGTTCCGGGCAACAAGTTGATTCCAAACTCAATCTCTCGGTTCGGGGGCAAACCCGAAAGCTCCTCTGGAAAAACATCTTGAAAATCCTTGATGGCTCTAACTTTATCCACTGTCAGATCCTCAGTTTCCAATTGGCTTACAAATGCCAAATAAGCCTTACATCCCTTTCGAATCCACTTTTTGGCTCTCAATGCCGATACCACATTAGACATATAATCCCTACGCTCGCCTATCACCAAAACCTCCTCATCCTTTCTGGTCTTTAACATTATTCGCTTAGCAGCACAATCCAGAGTAGCCCTATGCTTAACAAGCCACTCCATTCCCAAAATGAGATCGAATTCTCTGAAAGGTATCTCCATCAGATCTCCAGAGAAAACTTTTCCTTGAGTTTCTATAGGCACATCTCTATACAATTTATCTACCCTAACCGAGTGACCCAAAGGACTTAGTACAGATACCCTACTCATGATCTCCTCAGAGTGCACACCCAGCGACCCAGATATAGCACATGCAACATATGAATGGGTAGATCCAACATCTCCCAACGTAGTGTATGGCATACTGGAAATCAGAAATGTACCAGTTATGACGTCAGGTGCATCACCCTCCTTTCAGGGATGAGCTGCATACACCAATGCTGGCTGATGAGCCTCAACAAATCCAGCACCCTTGCCAGGTGCTCCTCTTCCTTGACCGTTTCCATTACCACCTCTGCCTTGTCCACGTCCTCTCGGAAACTGTGGTCCACCCCTCAATGGTTGAGCGACCCTCTGCTCTAAAACTTGAACCTGATCTGGTTCCTAGGGACAATCCTTAACCCTATGCTCTGTAGATCCATATTGGAAATAAGCACCAGAACGTTTCTGACACTCGCCCATATGCATCTTCCCACAATTCCTACAACTCTGCGGTCTAACAGCATTCATCGGTACTGCTCGAACTGGCTCCATTACCCTTGCTCTCTTAACATTCCTGCTCATACCACCTGAAAGTCTTGAATCTCTCCTAAAATGGTTCCGATCTTTCTCACGATTCTGTCTTTTTGTATGCTTCACTTCCTTAGCTATCTTAGCTTTCTCCACTAAAGCAGCGGAGTTACGCTCCCTCTGTGAAGCAATCAGCACCCTAAGTTCATCTCTTAGACCATCCTTGAAGCGTAAGCTACGCTCATACTCTGTAGCGACAATCCCAGAAGCATACCGGCTCAGTATCAGAAACTTAGACTCATACTCAGCCACTGACTTACTCCCTTGGACCAGGTTCAGAAATTCTTTTCGGCGAGCGTCCACGTAACTAGCCCTAACATACTTTCCTTTGAAGGCTATCTTAAATAGCTCCCAAGTCACACTGTCAATAGGAGTTCCATCTCTCACCGTGAGCCACCACTAATAAACCTCATCCCTGAGTAACGATATGGCTCCCTTCAGCTTCTACTTCATAGAGCAGTCCAGATCATCCATAATCCGCTCTGTGGCTTCTAACCAATACTCAGCCACATTCGAAGCTACACCAGATACGCCCCTAAATATCTCTGCTCCATTGGCCCGGAGCCGCTCAGAAATAGACCCCCAAATTTTATTTCCCGTACTTGCCCCAGTAACCCTTTCCAAAACTCAGAGCATTGCTTGGGACAGAGCATCGTCCTCAGTACCTCGATCATGAGACTCTACCTCCATTACTGGTGGTACCGGCGCATCTGCTGCTGGCACATGTCCTGAAGACAAAGATTCAGCCTGAGCATTACCTCAGCCACGTCCACGGCCTCTTCCACGAGCTGCTCGTGTACTCATTTCGTATTATCTGGTTAAGAATTTTATGAATCAGTTTAATATTTCAGTGTTTATTACAGATGTCTTATGAATAACAGTAATTTAGAGTTTGAGTTTGTTTCCTTTTGCGATAGCCTAGCTACAGTCTCAGTCTACTTATCAGAATTTCTATAGTTCCAGTGTTACCCTAACTAAAGTACCATGATAAGGTTTTGAAAAAGCATATAATGATATTTGAAACAATCGAAAGGCTCGAAAACTTACAGACTTGGCGGGGAGATTACGTGTGCCACCTTCTAAAAAAAAACCTAATTTTAGAAAACCGATTTTAATCTTTAAAATCATCTATTTGTAAAGAGAAAATATTGGAAACATTCTCGAAAATAATTTATAATCAAGTGCCAAAAAAAAGGATTTTTGAAAAACTTTATTCAGTATTTCTTTACAAACTCCCGTTTTTAGACCCGTTCCACAGTGAGTTGTTGCAACCTGGCTCTGATACCACTAAATGTAACACCCTAAACCCGGCTCAGACGTTATTGCCAGATCTGACGTGTCACATGGACTTACGACTTAGTATGCATTCGTTGGTTTAAGTGATTGGGGTGGTCTTTGTAAAAACAGCGGTTGAATGGAAAGCTGGTTTATCAAGCTTTATGCTATCCATTTGTTGTGCTTGTTGAGTCTTGGAAACGTTTATTAATTTTGAAAACCCGCGCAGTCTAACACTAGTAGTTTCGACATAGTATAAATATAATCAAGAAATAAAACCATAGCGGAAAAAGAAATTTAAATAGCGGCCTTATTACAACTTAAAACTCAAAATTAAATCAGAATATAAAAATAATAAAAATAAACTAACTTAGAAAAACTAACTTTGCAGATGATGTGGCAACTCCCAATCCCTCACGGCTCCAAGCCCACTATGGTTGGGGATTTCCTGCAGAGATGAGAATAAAGGGTGAGTTCGGTAAACTCAGTGTGTAACATAACCCAACCATAGCCAAAACAGATCAAACCTCGAATCGAGACTTATACGGGTCTTGGCCCGATCTGAGATATTAGAATGAAACCCATAGGCCCATAGCAGATACAGAACAAATATATCATGAATGCAGAAATCCCAACCCAGAGCCATCCATAACACCACCGTACCAGCCTTACACCATATGGGGAGACTACTCGACCCACCCAGTTGCTACACACCACATAAATTGCAGCGAAGCGACCAGATATTGTGACAAAGTCACCGGATACAATATTGTGGCTAGGCCAACAAAACAGATATATATATATGTGGCAAAGCCACCAGATTGCAGCAAGGCTGCCAAATATTCTGACGAAGTCACTAGAATAGATATATGTGTCGAGGCCACTAGATTGTAGCGAGGCTGCTAGAACGCTTCCTCCATCAATATAAACCCATGTCCTATGCAACAGAAATAATATGTCATGGCATACGTATACAGAAACAAAAGATCATGCTTTTCAGAAAAAAGAATAACCCTAGAGGTAAAATCGTAATTTTGCATACATAAGGGTATTTAAGTAATTATTACCTATTGCTAAGGTTTCATGCTCATTCTAACGTTTACCAAGTAATCAGAAGTACTTATCTCGTCTTTTTACCAAAGTGGGCCCGTTGGCCCATTGGCCTGTTTTTAGCCCATTAAGCCCAAAAATACCGTTGTGCACGAAAATACACACTCTGTACTCTAATCATCCAAATACAGCATATTCATTAACAACTATCTTATGAGCGCTCGTACACTCGCGAGTTCACAAAATACCAACGTTTCGGTATTTCATCTTTTACCTATTCAGTCTAAGGGAGGGTGTCGTTTACACACCTGGTTGATGACGATTGATGACGATATCTCCCTCGCGATAATCCTACAATCGATCACTAATACATTAGACTTACGAATTAACGATAACTAACATAAATCCACGTCAACTAACCCAATCATCACACAAGTTAGTCACTTACACACGAGGGGCAAAACAGTTATTTTACCCTCTAGGGGTAAATTGGTAGTCCTACCCTATAGGGGTATTTTAGTAATTCTACAACTTATCCACTTGGGCCTACGGACCCATTGGGACCACATGGCCCATTTTAGCCCATCGCGGCCCGAAATAGCTGTCCTACTGCTAGAGTAATGAGAAATACACACCTGTTAGGAGACTGCAGTTAATCCGCGCTCCAAACACTCTTAGCTGACCCCAACCCAAACGAACACGTCACAAAGCGAAAGGGATCAGCCAAGAAGGCTATGCCTACTCTCCTTATGGTTTTCTCCATTTAAAGCTAGCTCTCCATCTACTCTTATGTTAGCTTCTCGATGTGGGATCCCTCCATCACCAGAGTTTAAAACCAACACCAACTATTGCCATCCCAACATAGCAAAATAACCAACCTTTGCGTGCCAAGGGATTCGAACCAAAGTCCTCTCACATGCCAACTCACGCCACCACCACTAGGCCATCAACTCATTTGTGTCATAAATCCAACACATTAAACTTTAAAGCGCACCTACTTGCTTCCAGATTTATTGAAAAGAAAAACCAAAATATATTGCAATAGCCAAGACTTGAACCTTGGACCCCTTGCTTCCTCTATGGCGTCACTTCCTTTTCCCCTAAGTGGCGCTACCTTGCCACTACACCACACTTCTTTTTGTGTCATCTTTTACCCCTTTACTATTAAAAGCCCAAATGCCAATTGCATCACCTGTTTTTAAAATTAAAATTCCGAAGACTACCACGGATTTAACTTAAGTTTGGGCCTTCCAAAGGCCCGCTAACCTACTAAAATATATATATTAACCAACCAGAACACACACAAATTTTAAAAATCATAAAAACACAGAAAACCTGAAAATTGGGGCGTTACACCCATTACTCGGCCCAAGTGGACCTACACCCTCGTGTGGCCCATTTAGCCCAAATTTAGATATGGCTACATGACCTGAATAGCCCAATCCAATAATTATCATAAGTTGCAGATTCAATTCGCGTGAGGCCCACGAGCCCATTAGGCCCACACGGCCCATCTATGCCCAACGTGGCCCAAAACTACTTAAGTCGTGTGCGCAACATGACAAGTCTACCTATGTCCCACTTAACAGTGAAGTTTACCTACGCGGGCCCATTGGCCCAGTTCGGCCCAGGCCTATGAGATTACTCATGGTGGCCTTCCTCGATGTATGACCATGTTCCGTGGGCTCGGTTTACCCCTAAATAATCACACGCTCGTGAGGCCCCAAATGTCGAAGTTTTAGCTTTTCAGCTTTTGCCGATTTCTAACAAAGAAGGGTGTGAATACACACTTGTTTATAAGAATGCGCTGAAGTCCATGATCACCAACTTTGGCACATCCTCCATTGAGTCTTAATCCAGCTTCTCACCAACGCTCTTGTTAGGCTTCCCGATGTGGGATTACTTTCAACCATTAGGAACATTTCTTATTTTTATATGACCACTTCAACCACAGAGTTCCAGTCCAACTCCACCTCCTACATAGCTCAAATAGAAAAATAAATACCCCATTCCACATCCCAACACTTGAACCTTCGACCTCACAGTTACACAACACGCCACCTTGCCACTACACCACAAGGCTCTTTGTGTCAGCATTTTAGCCTCAATTAATTATAAGGTGTATAGGCCAAAGTCCAGGTTTCTTTAAAAGAAAAATCGAAATAAATTGCAAGAGCTAAGACTTAAACCTAGGCTCCCTTGCAACCTTAATGATGCCACAACCACTAGACCACATGCTTCCTTATGTCATTTCCCTGCACAATTAAATACTTATATACAACCTCCTTACGGACCCATACTCAAGGCCCAATACTTCTAGGCCCAAATTGAGGCGTTACAGGGATCGAATTCTAATATCATGCCAATTAATTTGAAATCCATGCAAGTCTACCAATAAATCAATGACGTGATTGGCTAAAACAATTAATTTTAAGTTGTATACTAATATAAATATTGTATTCAAAACATTGATTTATTTCTATGAACTCTTTAAGCAAAGAGGCGATACATTATTCCAATAAAAAATTGTAATTTGATCTATGTATTAAGTACTACTATGGAATTTAATAGTAAAGGAAATGTTATTTTTTTACAAAAGATGTTTAAAAACAAACTTTTATCCCTAATCTTCACTTTTTCATTGTGTGCCAAAATTACCTAACCCTGCAAAACCACATAAAAAATCATGTTATTGCATTAAACAAAGCAACTTCATCACCGAAGAAGTAATAGAGATATGCATACTTCTTGTAGTCGATGTTAATGTTACCCACAACCGGCTTGGTGATAATTTAGAAGGCCTTTCGAGAGATATCCATTGTCGATGGGCATCTTGGGCACTGGTCAACGACCTTCATAGTAATGCTCTTGCCTGTGCATGGATGTCGTACACTATTTCGGGGTCGGTGCATTTCACGGTGAACTTTTTCCTACACACTGCTCAATTTTTCCACAATGCATCACTAGCTGCAGCAATCATTTTTCCGTGATGCTGGTTTTTGAAGCATGAAGAAGCTACCAACAACCCCAATATATAACATAGCTATATATTTGTTTCAAATACAAGCATTTAGTTAAGTAATAATTCAAATATTGATTATAAATTTGATGGATTTTAATTAGGAGAAATTAGAGAAAACAATACTCACAAATATATTTTGTATAAAAGGTTGCAATCACTAGTTTTGCTGAAGCAAAGCAGACAAGGCAACCAACCATACCAACAAAAATCAAAATATAATTCTCAATTGCTTAATTAGCTTTCGATGTTTTAGATTGTATGTGTTGTGAGCAATTAAGCTATAAGAATGGTCCATTTATATAGGCTAATTGTCTAATTTTTGTTGAGTCATCGGTATTTTTTTTCTTTTTTTGGGGGGTTTTGCTAATAATAAACTTTTATTAGCAAAATTAATCACTAAATTGTTACATATCTTAAAATAAAGTGATAAACTATAACTAAATTCTAATTTGGTGTAGCGATACCACTACTCGACCCTGAAAGCAGTGATGGATCCCTTGTTATAATGTATTTGAGAGTCTAATTAAGCAGTACATCTCTTGGCATAACCCAGGTAATATCCCACCACTGAAAAATCATACACCAAATAATCCAAGAATAATTTATGCATAGTCATCCTCTCAACATTTACACCAAACACAAAGTAATTCTTATATTGTTTTCAATTAATGTACGTCAATTTTATAAAGTACAAATTTTGTAAATCTTACATAAAATGAAAAAAATTGTATTGGTAAATATGATGATAAAAAATGTATAAGGATAAATTTAGCTTTTAACGTTTATATCTTTTGTCAATTTGATCCTTATTCTTTTTTTTGGGTTAAATTTGCCACAAACACTCAAAAAGAGCCAAATTGTTTTTTTAAGGGTTAACACGTAGTTTGCCTCCTGAACTTATCCAAAAGTACATGGTATCTATACTTTTTTTTTACCTAGTTGGTACCTAAACTTATATTTCGCCACCCAGGTTGGTACCTCTGCACTAATACAGTCAATTTGTGTTGATGTGGCATAATGACCAACTCGATGATGACACATGACAACCTCTCAATATGACATGTAGTGAATATAAATTAAAAAATTAAAAATCCTTAAAGAATATATAAATTAATAAAAAGTGTAAATTTTTTACATCAAGAATGAACCTGGACCTGAGTCTAAACAATTGTTTGTCCCGATTCATTCCAAATGTTTTTTTAGTAAGTTTATATGTTTTTAATTTGTTTTATAAAATATCATGGTATTATTATGAAATTTAAAATATATAGAATTTATAAATTAATAAAAATATAAATAAGTTTTTACGTCAATAATGAACCTAGGTAGAAAGTTGTCTAAATTCAAATGGCACCTATTTGTCCATATTCATTGTAGTTGTGAGTTTAGTTCTTTTATATATTTATATATTTATAAATTTATTAGTTAAGATGACAAAGAATCCTTTTACTGGACACAATGAAAGGGCTAATGAATTATTGGGCCTAATACATACAGATGTATGTAGACCATTAAGTTTAATAGTTATAGGAGGTTACAAGTACTTCATTACATTTACTGATGACTATAGTAGATATGGTTAGTGTACCTGATGAGACATAAATCTGAATCATTTGAAGTGTTTAAATCCTTTCAACATGAAGCACAAAACCAACTTCGCAAGACAATAAAAACCCTTCGATTTGATCGAGGTGGAGAATATTTCAGCCAAGAGTTTGATGACCATCTTAGATATTGTGGAATTATTTCACAATTAACTACCCTTGGAACACCACAATGGAATGGTGTGTCGAAAAGAAGGAATCAAACCATATTAGATATGGTTCGATCTATGATGAGTTTGACAGATCTTCACACTAAATTAAGTTCCTTCTAAAGTAGTTGAAAAGACACCATATGAGATGTGGATTGGTAAGACGCCCAAGTTGTCTTTTCTTAAGATTTGGGGTTGTGAGGCTTATGTGAAACATCTAGTTTCTAATAAGATGGAGCCCAAATCAGACAAATGTCTTTTTGTGAGGTATCTTAGAGAAACTAAATGATATCACTTTTACAATCCCATAGAGAACAAAGTGTTTGTCATTAGAATGATGTTTTCCTAGAAAAGAAATTTATTACTAAAGGAACCAATATGAGTAAGATACAACTTGAAGAATTTTGAGAACCACAAAATTACATTGAACTGCCTTTGGATAATCAGAGTTAACAAACCATTGTTGACACTTCTCCTGTAACACAAGTATTACATAGATCTGATAGGACATGTCATGAGCCCGAGAGATATGGATTTCTTGTGCCTAATAACCATGATGTAATGTTAGTGGATCAAGATGAATCCACTACCTACTAAGAGGCTATGTCATATTTGAGCTCTAAGAAATGGTTGGAGGCCTTAAAGTTTGAAATGCAATCCATGTATGATAATCATGTATGGACCTTGATCGATCCAACTAAAGGTACAAAGACCATTGGGTGGAAATGGGTTTTCAAGAAGAAAACTGTCATGGAATGCAAATTGCATACTTGTAAAGCAAGGTTAGTTGCAAAAGGGTTTAAACAAATTCATGGTATAGATTATGATGAAACTTTTTCACCTGTAGCAATGCTTAAGTCCATCAGAATCCTCATTGCCATTGCTGTATATTATGACTATGAGATTTAGCAAATGGATGTCAAAATTGTGTTTCTTAATGGAAACTTACTTAAGGATGTGTACATGACATAACCCGAGGGTTTTGTACAACCAGAGAATTCTGGTAAAGTATGCAAGCTTCAAAGATCCATTTATGGTTTGAAGAAGGCTTCACGGAGTTGGAATCTTCATTTTGATGAATCAGTCAAAGAGCTTGGATTTATCAAAAATGAAGATGAACCTTGTGCTTAAGAGAAAATTAGTAGGAGTGCAGTTCTATTTCTGGTCTTATATGTCGATGACATTTTACTTATTGGGAATGACATTCCTACCTTGCTGATATCAAGTCTTGGTTAGAGAAGTTTTCTCAATGAAAGACTTAGGCAGATCAACCTACATCCTTGGGATAAAGATCCATAGAGATAGATCTAAAAGGTTGATTGGTCTAAGTCAAAGTGCTTACATAGACAAAGTATTGAAAAGGTTCAGTATACAAGATTCCAAGAGAGGATTCTTGCCTATTTCTCATGGTATTAATCTTAGCAAGACTCAGTGTCTTAACACAAAAGATGAGCAAGACTTCATGAGTAAAATTCTTTATGCTTCAGCAATAGGATCCATCATATATGGCATGTTATGAGGGGAAAATATGTAAAAGTGTGTTAATGTGAATTTTGGATTAAATTGAATAGAGAGATAATTAAATAAGTTGCTTTTGATTACATATAGATCAAGAAAAATGAAATTCGAATCTAGATCGGGGGAAAAACAAATTTCTCGACTAATCGACCAGTTTACTTATTTTGACATCCAAGTTTGTATGTAATAAATTTCATTATAAATGTATTTTAAATGTTTTGATATTGTATAAACTGTGATTACGAGACTACGGACATGTTTAACAATGATTTGACAATGATTCGACATTTAAAATCCCGGTTGAACCTTAGGAATAGATTAGGATACTAATGATATGTCATTAGGGGATTATTGTGATTATGTGATCCGGGTACTGGTCCCGTACGTCCGACCGGTGGCTGAGTATATCGGCATGTGTTGCGGTTAGTTGACAACTTGTGTGAGCAGCACCATGTAGCTACGTCTTGACCCACACCGTATGAGTGGGCCGTTGATAGCTCTAGTGTGAACAATACATGTGGTATGAGATTGAGATAGCTTTGGCCATATATGTGACACTTTGAGTGCAAGTTTCCCATGTATTTGATAGTATTCTGAATGGTTCAACGGGTAAATGAAAGACGTGGTTGTGTATGAGATTGATATGAGATGGTACAGGTATGTACATGAACCGTATAAGCTTAAATCTAAGAAGTTGTGAAGTTCATACATAAGATTATGATTGAAAATGTGAAGTTCATACATAAGATTATGATTGAAAATGTGAACTGTTAGTTAAATGAACTACATGTTGATATGTTCAATTTGATGATTTGTATATTTTTGTTAAGATTGAGTTTATTTCATATGATAAAGCTTAATTTGTTTAATTTTCTGTGTTTATAGAGTTTTCAAAGCTAGCTCGGGACACTATCCAACTATCAATTTGGTACTTTTGAGTTTGTGTTTTGGTCATATGGCATGTATAGGATTATGGTCATTTTGTTATGTAGTTTGGTAATGGGTTGAGTCATTTGAATTGGCTTGCTTATGTTTTGGTTTGTATAAATAGTTATGAGTATAGGCTTAATTTGGTTGGTTTGATTATGTATATATATGTACATATATGGTTTGTATTGTGAGTGCATGGATGGATATATGATGCTTATGAATTATGAAGATTGTGGAGGTTAAATGGTTGATATTAGAATAATTATATGCTTGTGATTTTGATGCATAATGATGCATGGTTAGACATGTATAAATAGTTTAATTATAAATGTGGATTTGGTATAAATGGTATGGCATGCTTTGTGATTAGTGTGCATAGAGAATGGAAGTATAGAATGTACATGAATTATGTTTGGATTGGTTGATTGAATGCCTATTATATGCTTTTTTTTGGTTCCTTTGAATTTGGTGTAGGTGTATACAAGTTTGGGTGGCAATTTGGCTTGGTAAATAGCCTATTTTCGTCCACACGGGTAGAGACATGGGTGTGTGTCTCAGCCGTTTGTGATACACAGTTATGTTACACGGTCGTGTGTCTCCTGGTGTTGAAATTAAGACCAAGTCAGTATGCTCCACACGGCTAAGTCATACGCCCGTGTGACTTGACTCTGTGGCATAAGTCAGTATAACCTACAGGTTTGGCACGGCCTAGCACACGGCTTGGTACACAGGCATGCATGGCCATTTTTAGTGCATACAGGCATGTGTGTTGGCCATGTGCAAGTCAGAGAGTTACACGGGGTCGGACATAGGCTGGGACATGACCATGTGATTCCATTTCGAACGTCCACACGGCCTGTGACAAAGGCGTGTTTGTTGGCCATGTGAGACACACAGTCGGGTGTCACGGGCGTGTATCCCTTATTTTAGAGAAAAAATTCTAATCATTCAAAAAGTTTCCAAAGTTATCGGTTTAGTCCCGAACCACTCCCAATGAATGTTTAGGGCCTCGTAGGCTTGTATTAGGAACAAAATGATTGGTTGTGAAATGACAATTTAAAATGTGTTATCAGTTCAGTAATGCTCCATAACCCTATTCTGGCATTTAATACGGGTGAGGGGTGTTACAGCTAGTACATTCTATCTCTTTGATGTTACTATGTATCTATTGATTGACCCTGGGTCAACTCATTCATATATTTGAACGTCATTAGTAACATATAAGAATTTACATGTTGAATTAACAGAGTTTAATGTTAAAGTTACTAATCCATTGGGTCATAGTGTGTTAGTTAATTCAATATGTCATAATTGTCCATTGAGAATTCAAGGCTATGATTTTCCTGCTAATTTGATGTTGTTACCTTTTCATGAATTCATATCATTTTGGGAATGGCTGGTTCACGCTACATGATATTGAGGTAAATTGTAGATAGAAATAGATTGATTTGAGATGTTAGACGAGTGAAATGGTTACAGTTGAGTTTGATACATCAATCAATGTTATTGGAGTTATTTAAGCTATTATGGCACAATAATCAATTCACAAAGATTGTGAGGCATTTTTAGCCTATATCCTTGATACTCATGATTCAGAGTCAAAACTTGATCAAGTACCGGTTGTAAATGAGTTTATAAAAGTGTTTCCTAAAGAATAATTAGGATTGCCGCCAGAACGTGAAGTTGAATTTGTTATTGATCTGATGCCTGGAACAACACCAATATCGATCTTGCCGTATCAAGTGGCACCAGCTGAGTTGAATGAACTTAAAGCACAATTGTAACAATTGCAACAAATGTTAGATAGAGGTTTTATTCGATCGAGTGTGTCTCATTGGGGTGCACTTATGTTATTTGTGAAAAAGAAAGATGGGTCGTTGAGGTTAGTATTGATTACGGGTAGCTGAATAAATTTACAATAAAGGACACATATCATTTGCCTTATATTGAAGATTTGTTTGATCAGTTGAATGGTGCGACAATATTCTTGAAAATAGATCTCAGATCAAGTAATTATTACTTGCGAGTTAAAGATGTTGTTCAGATTAAAAACGCTCTTACTGCTTTTATGGATTTAACGAATTGAGTTTTTCAGCTTCATTTGGATAGATTTATGGTTGTATTTAGATAATATTTTGATCTATTCTAAAACAAAATCTGAGCATGCTCAACATTTAAAGATTGTTTTACAAATTTTGCCCGAGAAATAGTTGTATGCAAAGTTTAGTAAATGTGAGTTTTAGCTCAAGGAGGTTGGATTTCTTGGTCACATAATTTCTACGGATGGAATTCGTGTTGATCCGAGAAAAATTTATGCTATTGTCAACTTAAAAGCTCTGAAGACAATTTCAGATGTACATATTTTTCTAGGCTTAGCTAGTTATTATCGTTGTTTTGTTCAAATTTTTTGATAATTGCTTTACCGATTACTAAGCTATTACAGAAAAATGTTTAGTTTATTTGGTCAGATAAAAGTCAACAGAGTTTTGATTAGTTGAAAAATATGTTGATGGAAGCTCTTGTACTAACTTAGCCTGAATCCAGGAAAGAACATGTTGTTTATAATGATGCGGTGATCAGAGTGGGTTGGGTTGGGTTGCATATTGATGCAAGCGCGAAAAGTAATAACATATGCTTCTTGCTAGTTAAAGAAACATGAGAGAAACTACCCGACTCACGATCTTGAATTAGCTACAATTGTTTTTCTTAGAATTGTGATGGTTCATGTTTAGTCAAACTAAAAATTAAACTGGTGTTTCTTCAGCAAATTCAAGAATTGCAAAATGATGACTCAAAATTATTAGCTAAACGAGAACAGATTCAGAGTGATCAGACTACAGAGTTCAATGTTGATGCTGAAGGTTTAATGTACATTCACAATAGACTATGCATTCCAAACAATCTAGAGTTGAAGTGAGACATTTTGTCTGAAGCTCACAATAGTACATACTTTTTTCATCCGAATAGAATGAAAATATTTTGTGATCTGAAACAGATGTATTGGTGGTCGACTATGAAATGCAAAATTTCTGAGTTCGTAGCTAAATGTTTAGTTTACCAACAGGTGAAATCTGAACACGGTACTGTCTAGATTATTACAACTTATGATGATTTCTAAATAGAAATGGGAGTGGGTCACAATGGATTTTGTATTTGGTTTGCTTGTATCACCAAGAAAGAAAGACTCATGAATGGAAGTCGGCTCATATTTTTGGGTCAAAATAGATTAATCGCTTGAAAATTAGTTGAGTTGTATGTGCCAGAGATCATCAGATTGCACGGAGTTCCATTATCTATTATTTCTGATCGAGATCCAAGATTTACACCTAGATTCTAGGGTAAACTTCACAAAGTTTTGGGTACGAAACTAAATTTTAGTACAACATTTAATCCGCAGACAGATGGATAGTTAGAGTGAGTAATCTGATTTTGGAAGACATGTTACGATGTTGTATCCTTAAGTTTGAAGGTACCTAGGAGAAATTTCTATCATTAGCTAAATTTTCTTATAATAACAGTTATCAATCCAATATTAAAATTGTACCACTTGAAGCTTTATATGGAACAAAATGTAGAACATCGTTGTACTAGTTCGAGTTGAGCGAATCGAAATTAGTTGGAACCGATTTGATTCGTGAACTAAAGACAAGGTCCATATTATTTGTGATTATTTAAAAGTTGCATCTGATCACCAGAAGTTTCATACGCAGATTTGAAAAGAAAAGATATAGAATTTGTCGTTGGCAATCGAGTGTTTTTGAAGGTTTCACCATGGAAGAAAATACTTTGGTTTGGTAGAAAAGGGAAATTGAGTCTATGGTTTATCAGACTGTAAGAGATTATTGAAAGGGTTGGTCCTGTAGCTTATAGATTGACGTTACCTCCTGAACTTGAAAAGATTCACAATGTTTTCCTTGTTTCAATGATGAGATGGTACAAATTAGATCCTTCATATGTTATTACTTCTAGTGAAATTGAATTACAGTTGAATTTTTCGTATTCTGAGGAATCGAAAAGAATTTTGGTTATGAAATTATATTGTTTAGGTAGTTAAATACTTAAAAATGATTAAAATGTAAAACTTGCAAAAGTTAATTCCTATTAGTAATAAGTACTAATGACTTTGGAAATGAAAATTAAAGGCCTTAAATGGTAATTATACCATGTCATTTTATGTGGTGGATGGTTAATGGGTGTTTAGTGTTTAATTTAAATGAACTTTAAAAGGTAAAATAGTAATTTGTGAAATAAACTCAAATTAAGTAAAAACAAAATTGCCATATTCTTCATTTTGGTAGGTATATTATCACAAGGTTTTTGAAATCGTTTTAGCTTAATCTACCTAACCCAAGGGTTAATTTGTAAAATTATTAAATGTTTTAGAATGTTCCATGGATGATTTTGAGATGTGTATGAAAGTTTATGATAGATTATTAAGCTTGGTTGTCAAATAAGATTATTTTGTAAAGTAATTTTCATTGATTTTAATGTTAAAGGACTAAATTGTTTAAATGGTAGAATTCCATGGTATTGTTGTGAATTAATGATAATGTGATGACTATTTAGAAGCCTTAGATATCCGGCTAGCATCGGTTGTGTTCAAGTAAGGTTAATTTTGTAATTTTCAAGTTTAATGATTAAATTGAATAAAGTGTAATTACTTGGGGCAAAAATGAAATATTGTAAATAGGAAGTTATATGTATTAAATTGAATAATATATGAAATTTAGGCTCATAATTGAAATAAAATATATTATAGATCAAGGTAAGTTGATAATTGTGAAAAGGGAAAGGTTACGGAATAGTCCCTAAATTTTTGTTGTTTCTGTAGTTTAACCTGGTAAGTTTGTACGGTTTAACTTTGTTATATTATTTGTGAATTGAATTGTTAAATACCCTGAAATTATTGAATATAAAAATGAATATGAGTTGAAGAAGTAATTAAATGAATCATTGTTGTTTGATATATGTATTTTGAGCCGATGAACGTAAGATAGGATACAATTGGAATGCAAATAGGTTATATCATGCTCTATACGAGATTGATTAGTGTTGAGATGATGATTTTTTTATTTATTATTATTTACTAAATATACCAAAGTTCAACATTTGTTGCGGACTACCATGTATATTACAGTGGTTCAGGTGTGTCTCCAGGTTCAGATGTAAATCCTTCGGGCTTGGCACTCAGCTCCAAAGTGTGTTTCAGAGGGATGTTAGCCTACGGGCTTGGCACTTGGTGACCAGGTGTGTTCTAAATGATTAACCGTGTATCTGAATATGTTGCAACAATTATTGGGCATATTTTTAATTTTATAATGTATTGGGCATATTTTCAATTTTATAATGTAATTTATTTGGATTGTATCATTTGCAATTAAGCATAAAGCTCACCTGTGATTTGATTGTGGTTGACAGGCTTTTGGTTAATTTTTTATATTTTATATTAGATATGTTTACTCGATAAATTTATTATTTAACTGTTGAACTTACTAAGCTCTATTAAGCTTACTCGTGACTTTTCTCTTATTTCCTTGTAGATTACATTTTTGTGGAATCAAGTAGTCGGATCAACTCAATGAATCAGGCTATCCGAATATCTTTTAGTAGTTTTTGATATGTTTATCTTTGGGTTATATGGCATGTAATAGGTGTGTTTTTTATATATGTTAAATACATATTTCTTGAGTTACTTTGTAGGTTAGTGTAATGTTATTTAAATTTGGTAATAACTTGCTTGTATAGGTTCTTTTGTTTTAGTATGAGATGTGCATATAACTAAGTTTTGGCTAGTTGGTATAAATTTTTGAAAGTAGATGAGAAATTGTATATTTGGTTGTGAATGGACAAAATGAAATGATAATTATGGTATGTATTCTTATGTATAAACTTATAAGCTTTAATGAATATTGTTGTGCAACGTTTTGTGAACGCATTTGTTTATTGAATTGTGGTGTCAATTGTAACACCCCAAACCCGGGCAGACGTTATGGCCAGATCTGACGTGTCACATGGACTTACGACTTAGTATGCATTCGCTGGTTTAAGTATTTGGGGTGGTCTTTGTAAAAACAACGATTGAATGAAAAGCCGGTTTATCAATCTTTAGGCTCTCCATTCTTTTGTGCTTGTTGAGTCTTGAAAACGTTCATTAATTTTGAAAACCCGCGTAGCCTGACACTAGCAGTTTCGTCATAGTATAAATATAATCAGAAAATGAAACCATAGCAGAAAAAAGAAATTTAAATAGCGGCCTTATTACAACTTAAAACCCATAATTAAATCGAATATAAAAATAATAAAATAAACTAACTTAGAAAAACCAACTGCGAGATGATGTGGCCACTCAATCCCTCACGGCTCCAAGCCCACTATGGTTGGGGATTTCTCTGAGAGATGAAAATAAAGGGTGAGTTCGATAAATTCGATTGTGTAACATAACCCAACCATAGCCCAAAGCAGATCAAACCTCGAGTCAAACTTATACGGGCCTTGGCCCGATCTGAAATCGAGAATGAAACCTATAGGCCCATAGTAGATACAGAACAAATATATAATGAATGCAGAAATCCCAACCTAGAGCCATCCATAACACCCCCGTACCAGCCTTACACCATGTGGGGAGACTACTCGACCCACTCAACCGCTACACACCACAGAAATTGCAGTGAGGCTGCCAGATATTGTGACGAAGTCACCAGATACAGATATTGTGGCTAGGCCACCAGAACAAATATATATATATATATATATGTGACGAAGCCACCAGATTGCAGGAGGCTGCCAGATATTGTGACGAAGTCACCAGAACAGATATATGTGGTGAGGCCACCAGATTGCAACGAGGCTGCCAGAACGCTTCCTCCATCAATATAAACCCATGTCCCATGCAATGAAATAATATGTCATGGCATACATTATCTGAAGCAGAACATCATGCTTTTCAGAAAAAAATAACCCTAGGGGTAAAATCATAATTTTGCATGCATAAGGGTATTTCAGTAATTATTACCTATTGCTAAGGTTTCATGCTCATTCTAACATTTACCCAGTGATCAGAAGTACTTACCTCATCTTTTTACCAAGTGGGCCCATTGGCCCATTAAGCCTAAAAATACCGTTGTGCACGAAAATGCACACTTGCACTCTAATCATCCAAATGCACTATATTCATTAACAACTGTCTCACGAGCGCTCGCACGCTCGTGAGTTCATAAAATACCAACGTTTCGGTATTTCGGCTTTTACTGATTCAGTCTAAGGGAGGGTGTCGTTTACACACCTGGTTGATGACGATTGATGACGATATCTCCCATGCGATAATCCTACAATTGACCACTAACACATTAGATTTACGAATTAACGATAACTAACATAAATCCATGTCAACTAACCCAATCATCACACAAGTTAGTCATTTACGCATGAGGGGCAAAATAGCCATTTTACCCTCCATGAGTAAATCGGTAGTCCTACCCTACAGGGGTATTTTAGTAATTCTACAACTTATCCACTTGGGCCCACGGACCCATTGGGACCACATGGCCCATTTCAGCCCATCGCAGCCCGAAATAGCCTTCCTACTGCAAGAGTAATGAGAAACACACACCTGTTAGGAGACTGCAGTTAATCTGTGCTCCAAACACTCTTAGTTGACGCCCAACCCAAACGAGCACATCACAAAGCGAAAGGGATCAGCTAAGAAAGGTATGCCTACTCTCCTCATGGTTTGCTTTATTTAAAGCCAGCTCTTCATCTACTCTTAAGTTAGCATCCCGATGTGGGATCCCTCCATCACTAGAGTTTAAAACCAACACCAACTCTTGTCGTCCCAAAATAGCAAAATAATCAACCTTTGGGTGCCAAGGGATTCGAACCACAGTCCTCTCACATGCCAACTCACGCCACCACCACTAGGCCATCAACTCATTTGTGTCATAAATTCAACACATTAAAGTTTAAAGCGCACCTGCTTGCTTCCAGATTTATTGAAAAGAAAAACCAAAATATATTGCAAGAGCCAAGACTTGAACCTTGGACCCCTTACTTCCTCTATGGCATCACTTCTTTGTCCCCTAAGTGGCACCACCTTGCCACTACACCACACTCCTTTTTGTGTCATCTTTTACCCATTTACTCTTAAAAGTCCAAATGCCAATTGCATCACCTGTTCATAAAATTAAAATTCTGAAGACTACCACGGATTTAACTTAAGTTTGGGCCTTCTAAAGGCCCGCTAACCTACTAAAATATATATTTTAACCAACCAGAACACACACAAATTTTAAAAATCACAGAAAACCCAAAAATTGGGGCGTTACATCAATGAGGACAAATTGGTTAGGCACATTGGTTGATTGTTTTGGAATGTTTTAAATATGTTTGACTATGATTTGAAGGCTTGCAAACATTTGTTTTTGGTATGTCTTGGCACATAAGAAAATGGGTAGAAAATGGCTTGTTTCAGGGGCAAGCTATATAACACATAGCCTGGGACATTGGCTGTCACATAGTTGTGTGCTACACACGGCCACCATACATGGTTATGTGTCACTGTTGTTTAAAGTGTAGGTTTCACATGGACTAAAACACTACCTGCTACAGGGCCGTGTGTCTCAAGTCAATATGTAACATGATCTAGCACATGACCTATGACATGGCCTTGTGACCCAGCATCGAATACCCACATGACTAGACACACGGGCTTGGACACTGCCGTGTGTCCAGACTTGGAATGTCTATACGGTTTGGGCTATGTCACATGGTTGTGTGACCACTATTTCCAAATTTTTCTATTTTGTTTCAAAGTGATTACGAATTGTTTCCAAACTAGTTTTAGGGCCTCGAAAACTCAATTTAAGGCCCCGTAAGTTTATTTATACTATAAATGTAATGTGAGTTTGAATGCTAGTATTTAATCTAAATGTAACACCCTGAATTTCTGGGCCTTATGCATAGGAACCGCTAGGAGACTGCACATAAAAGTTTATGTGTGGAAGAAATATCACAATTGATTGTCTGCTGCAGTGGTTAAGTGATTAGGAGTGTTTGGGAGTGCTGGAGAAGTCTTGGGTTCAAACTTGGGCTTTAGCAAAAAATTATGTTTTTCTCTTAAAGGAGCCTTGATGTTAGTGGGTAGGCTTTAAGAATATTTTTGATGAATTTACATCACAAGGAGCAATGTGGTCTAGTGGAAGTGGCGTTACAAGTGAGCTAGTGGTCTAAGGTTCGAATCCCTGCTTGTACAAATAGAGATTATTTTTACTGATGGCCATGGACTGAGGTGGAGTTGGACTGAGACTCTGTGGATGGCTTTATCATGAGTGTTTCAAGGAAATTTGAATTGAAGGTTGAGTGATTTAAGGGAGTGTTTCAAGGGAAGAAGATTTGGATGAAGGAGTTTGTTTGTAATTCAAACTTGGTTGGTGGCTTAATTCAAGGAGAAAATTAGGGAATTTGAAATGGGAAGGGTTGGTTGCCAAAATTTAAACTCCCCATTGTGCAAATTCAGTCATAGGACTTTTTTTCCCGAGTATCAAATTCTTTTGTGCCATTTTGGGTTTTCTTTGTTTTCAATTTTTTTCCTCTTTTCTCTGTATTGCCGTGCATAGTTTGGAATTTTACCGTTCGTGCAACCTTTCTACCTCTTTGCCATTTTAGTATAGAATTGAAAGGTCGAATATAGGAGTTGTTCTTACGTGTTTGTGGCTATTCTTTTCTTTCATTTCTGAACCAAACTTCTCCACCCTATCCCTTTCTCATTTGTTTTGCGTGACTGAATAGCTTTTGGTCTCTTCTTATCTTTTCTTCCTTCTCTCAATTAGGTTTTCCTTCTTTGTGGTTTAGCCGAATAGCACTTGCCTCCTCTCCCTTGCCACTCATTTGATTTTTCTTGGCTAGCCGATTGTCTTTCTGTTTGGAGTCGAATCCCTCTACACTTGAGTAGGTAATTGATTTTGTTTGGGTTCACGGCTACTCTTCTCCCTCTTTCTCACTTTGTCGATATAAGTTTCCTCCTTAACACTATCTTTATCCACCTTTTCCAATAGGAGTGTGACTATTTTTCGTGGGACTCAAATCCTAGAGTGTTCCTTAGGACGTCGAATACTCCTAAGTAGTGGTAAGTTGTTGTTCTTTTATTTCTAATCTTTGTCATTTATAACCTTAGTTAACAAGGTGGTAATGCCATACAGATTTTGTACGGTGGTAATGCTATACAAATTTTGTCAAGTTTTGGAAGGCGGCTTTGATCAGTGGTTAAAGAGAGGAATTGGTTGCTATTTAAGGTAGGCAATAAGTACCATTTTGGAATCAGGTGCTATGTGAGGGTGTTAATTTTAACGATTAAAGGGCTAACATGGGGTTATGATTGAATCTAGGTTTAGCATCGTCAGATTTGCTCACTTATCACAAACAAGTGTGTATCCGTACTCTATAACTGGTAAAAGGCATAAAGGCCGTAAATATGTGTGTAACCGTATGCCTTGTTTGATAATCGATTGAAAAGCTGAAAATGTGTGTGTTTTTTACTTTGCAATGACTATAGAACGTCAAAATGCCGAAAAGCCAAAAATATGGTGTATGATGCCACACGAGCGTGCAATCGCGAGTATAGTGAATTAAGCTCACGGAACGTAGGTGTCTAACGAGAAAGGCCACCATGAGCGAATTCATGGGCTTAGGCCGCAGTGGGCCACTTGCGCCACAAAATGGGCCGAATAGGCCCAATTGGCCCACTTATGTCAAATCAACTGCTAGGTGGAATATGGTTGGGCTTGTCATGTCGCATACATGGCATAGGCCGTTCTGGCCCAATGGGCTTGTGAGCCCACACGGATAAAATGTATGTTATGTGGTAAGTTTTGGACTGGGCTACATCGTTCGAACAACCATGAATAGTTCTGGGTTAAATGGGCCGTATAGACCCAATGGGCTTGTGGGCTCGCGTGGGTAAATTTCACTATTAAGCGAGAAGTAGACAGACTTTCATGTCACACACATGACTTTTTTGGCTTCAATGGGCTGAAATGGGCCGTGTGGGCCTAAAGGCTAGTGGGCCCACACGGATAAAATCTATGGCAAGTGACTATTAATGAACCAGTCTATGGTGTACACATAGGCATAGGTCACTCGAGGCAACAATAGACCCTCGGTTGGGTCGTTAAGACCCCCAATTCGTAAAATTACTAAAATACCCCCGGGTTGTAAAATTATCGAAATACCCCTAATTTGTGAAATTTTCGAAATACCCTTAATTTGTGAAATTATCAAAATACCCCCGACTTGTAAAATTACTGAAATACCTTCGGTTTGTAAAATTACTGAAATAACCTTGTAGTGTAAAATTATCAAAATACCCCTATAAGGTAAAATGATTGTTTTGCCCTTGTGGGTAAATGACCAACTTAGACTATGAATTTGACCAATTTGATGTGATCGAATGACTTTGTTTTAACTGACTTGACGGTGGTTGTACGACTGATATGCTTTTAATATATGTTTAAATGATTGTTACTGAGCATGGCCATTTTGCATACACGTGTGATGATTGAGCATGTCATACACGACATATTGCATGGGGTTGGGACATTGATATGAAGGAAGTTCTGATAGGATCGTACGGGTCGCACGAGATGACTGTAGACTGATGGACGGCTTAGTGCTACTTAATCTGATTATGGCTCTGTGCCATCTTGACTATGGCTTTGCGCCAAACGTATTTACCCGTAGCTATGTGCCTAACATACTTATTGATGACTCTGTGTCGATCATATTTACCCAAGACTATGTGCAGATTATATTACCGTCAATGATGGCTATGTGCCAAACATAATACAGTTACCAATGGCTTTGTGCCAATTGTAATACCGCTACTGAAGGCTTAGAGCCGCATATATACTAGCAGCTTTTTTGCAATTCCGGTTAATCTCGCAACTGATGCTAACATTGGTATGCTGGCTGGGTGGGTCGATTTTATCCCCACGTAAGTGTAGGGTTGGTACGGGTGGTATGTTGGATGGATCGGGGTGGGATGCATACTCATACTATTGCATATCTGTTTATGAGACCTGTCACTGTATTGGGCTTAGGCCTACTTGTTCTGTTATTGGTTTGGGCTAGGCCCAATTGATTCTGATATGGGCTGTGACCCAAATGATATTGTAATGGGCTTTGGCCCATGTATGCTTTGAACTAGACTGTACTATTACTGTTAAAGGGCTCTGGCCCAGACTATTTTTGTTCCTATTTCTGTATACTGACTATTACTCTAGTAAGGGGATTACACACTGAGTTTTATAGACTCATCCCGTTTATTAACTGTGCAGGTAATCCCCAGCATTAGGAGGATAGGTGCTACGAGGGACTCGAAGATGGCCACACGACTGCCTTTGGGCTTTATTTATGTTTTTAGATTCTATTTTGGGATTTCAACTTTTTTAGTAAGGCCTCTTAAGGTTTCTGGATTATAACTTTGGGTTTTATTTACTTCGATTTATAATTTTTTTTAAACAACACTACGTTTCCGCAACATTCTTGGAATAGTTTCGCAACTTAGTTTTTAACATCATGTTTTCGAAAATCAGTTACTTTTATAATTAGCTTATGCAACTTAAAAGAAATTGTAGGAATAGAATTAATAACTTTTCAATGTACCGCTTTATAAAATAAACTAATATAACTGGGATTTTACTCAAGTTTTTCAAATAATAAGGGTTTTCAATGAAAACATGGTTTTCGAAAAACACTTCAATGTGATATGTCAGATTTGGGCCTAACTTCTAGTCGAGTTTGGGGTGTTACACTAAATATTAGTTTTTATTTAAAGTTAAATGTTTTCAATTGTACTGTAATGCTTTGTAACCGTAATTCGACAACAGAGATAGGGTGTTACATGTTGGTACGTCAAACAATGAGACACAAAATCAGTCACCTCACGTTTCAACCTAAGACACCAGTACAACTCTCGGAGGTCACAGTACATCTTATTACCGTCGGGATGCATGGCATAGGGGCTACTATTTACTTCTCGTATAATAGATTTCCTCAAGTCCACATCACTTGGCACACAAATCTAACCTCGAAAACACAAAATACCATTGCTATTAAGCTTGTAATCCGAAGTCTTACCCTCATCAATCTGTTGAACTCGACTGATCAAAAACACATCCAAAGGTATTTATTATTAATCTCATTCAACTAAGTAGGCTTAAATTGCAACTCAGTGAGCAAATTGTATTCAACTCAGACATAGATACTCGAATAATAGCACTGACCACCACATTAGCCTTGCTAGGATGATACTCTATCATGCAATCATAGTCCTTAAGCAACTCAATCAAACAATGTTGCCTAAGATCCAACACCTTCTAAGTGAGGAGGTACTTGAAGCTCTTGTGATCAGTATAGATGATACACCTCTCACCATACAGATAATGCCTCTAAATCTTAAAAGAAAAAACAACTGTGGCAAGCTCGAGGTCATGCGTCAGATAGTTAACCTCATGCTACTTAAGTTGTCTTGATGCATAAGCCACTACCTGATCTTTCATAATTTGGTATAGCAAATTAAACTACTTTTGCACTTGAGGAGCTTCAATATATGAATTTTTGTTATGTTTTTGTTAAGTTTTTATAGTTTAGTTTCAATGCGAGAAAAAAGTGTATTTTAAGTCTTTTATTGACCTAAGGGGGCGAATGAGGCCTAAGTGTGAGCTAATGCACTTAGTGAGTGTGTAGAAGACCATTAGAGGGTGTACAAACTCGATATTTCTCACTGTGTTGCAACACAAGAAGTTTGATGATGCAACATAAGGAGTAGAATGCAAGAATTTCAAGATTACCTTCGGTGTTGTGACACATCCATTGGATGTCGTGACACACCCCCTGAAGCTACCCTGAACCTGAGCATACTGCCTTCAATGTCGTGACACAGGCACTAGGGTGTTGCAACATTGATCCTATACGGAAACACTTATGATCCAAGGGCATTTTGATCCACATAATAAAAATTTAAATACGAGAGCATCAGTTGACATAGGGTTGATGACGACAGTAACCTTAACTCTATAAATAGACTATTAAACACCTGTTAAAAGATAACTTTTTATATTATAATTTTTCCTTTGGAATTTAGATTTTAGTTTTTTCTTTTAGGGTTTAGATTCTTTTTAGTTCTTTACATTTGTAGACGTAATAAAACTATTTTGGATTTTTGTGCTTTCAAGAATAAAATACAATCAGGATTAGCAAGTGGAGGTATAAATAATTAACTAGTTTGTAGAGATTATTAATGGGCCATGTAAACCCCAAACCCGACCAAGAAGTTAGGCCCGAATCTGACGTGTCATATTGAAGTGTTTTTTGAAAACCATGTTTTCATTAAAAACCCTTCTTATTTGAAAACTTGAGTAAAATCCCAGTTACGTTAGTTTGTTTTATAAAGTGGTACATTGGAAAGTTATTAATTCTATTCCCAAAGTTTCTTTTAAGTTGTGGAAGCTAATTTTAAAAGTAACTGATTTACGAAAACGTGATGTTAAAAACTAAGTTACGAAACCGTTCCGAGAATGTTGTGAAAATGTAGTGTTGTTTAAAAACAGTTATAAATCGAAGTAAATAAAACCCAAAGTTAAAATCCAGAAACTTTAAGAGGCCTTATTCCAAAAGTTGAAAACCCAAAACAGAATCTAAAACATAAATAAAGTCCAAAGGCAGTCGTGTGGCCATCTCCAAGTCCCTCCAGCACCGATCCTCTTAATGCTGGGGATTACCTACACAACTAATAAACGGGATGAGTTTATGAAAACTCAGTGTATAATCCCCTTACTAGAGTAGCAGTCAGTATATAGAAACAGAAATTGAAACAGTTTGGGCCAAAGCCCTTTTAACAATAACAGTATAGTCCAGTTCAGAGCATATGTGGGCCAAAGCCCACTACAATATCATTTGGGCCACAGCCCATAACAGAATCAATTGGGCCTAGTGCAAACCAATAACAGAACAAGTTGGCCTGAGCCCAATACAATGAAAGATCTCATATACAGATATGCAACAGTATGAGGATGCATCCTACCCTGATCCAGGCAACACACCACCCGTACCAAGCCTACACTTATGTGGGTATAAAATCGACCCACCCAGCCAGCACACCAATGTTAGCACCGGTTGCAGCACTAATCGAAATTGCAACAAAGCTGCTAGTATATATACGGCTCTAAGCCTTCAGTAGCGGTATTATAATTGGCACAAAGTCATCGGTAACTGTATTATGTTTGGCACATAGGCATCAGCGTCGGTAAGATAATCAGCACACAGCCTTGGGTAAATATGATCAACACAGAGTCATGAATAAGTATGTTAGGCACATAGCCACAAGTAAATACGTTTGGCACAATGTCATAGTCAAGATGGCACAGAGCCATTTTTAGGTTGGCACAGAGCCATACTTAGATTATGCGGCTTTAAGCCGTCCGTCGGTCCACAGTCGTCTCATGCGACCCGTACGACCCTATCAGAACATAACTTCCTCCATATCAATGTCCCAACCCCATGCAATATGTCGTGTATGTCATGCTCAACCATCACATGTGTATGTAGAATGGCCATACTCAGTAACAGTCATTTAAACATATATTAAAAGCATATCTGTCATACAACCACAGTCAAGTAAATTAAAATGTAGTCATACATTCACAGTCAAATCAGTCATAGCCCAAGTCAGTCATTTACCCATAAGGGCAAAATAGTCATTTTATTCTTTAGGGAAAAAGGTCATTTTACCCTACAAGGGTATTTCGATAATTTCACAAATTAGGGGTATTTCGGTCATTTTACAAATCGGGGGTCTGAACAACCCAACTGAGGGTCCATTGTCACCTCGAGCGACCTAAGTAACCTAAACAGACATAACAGTTTAAGTGGGCCTAAGGCCCATTACCCGACCAGTTGGCCCACACACTCGTGTAGCCTATTTAGCCCAAATTTAGATACAACTATGTGTACACCATAGCCGAGTTCATTAATAGTCACTTATCGCAGATTTTATCCAAGTGGGCCCATGAGCCTATTAGGCCTACACGGCCCATCGAGGCCCAAAACAACCTAAGTCATGTGCGTGACATGACAAGTCTATCTACTTCCCGCTTAACAGGGAAATTTACCCATACGAGCCCATGGGCCCATTAGGCCCATACGACCCATTTAACCCAAAACTATTACGGCTGTACAAATGATATAGCCCAGTCTAAAACTTACCGCATAACATACATTTTATCTGTGTGAGCCCATGTAACGCCCCGTACCCGAGACCATCACCGGATTCGAACACGAGGTGTTAACAGACTTAATTCATTACTTAAACAACTCAAACAATTTATTTTTAAAACTTCTAGAGAAGGTGGCAATCTGCGTCACAGTCGCTTAAAAATTCATATCTTGAGTTACGAAACTCAAAATCCAATTCCGTAAATTTTTCGTGAAACTATTCTCATATATCTATCAACTAATTTTTTTCTAGAATTTTTGGTGGGGCCAACTGGTACAGTTTATTAGTTAAATTCTCCCTTGTTTCAGGGTTTGACTGCTCTGACCTCTGTGTATTATGAATCAAATATCTCCCTATACAGAGTTCCAATTACTATGAAGTTTATTTCTCATAAAACTAGACTCAATAAGAAATCTGTACATGTAAATAATTACTTCTAATTATCTTTGTACAACGTTTGGTGAATTTCCAAATTCAGAATAGGGGATCCAGAAATCGCTCTAGCCCTATTTCTCAAAAATTTAAATATCGCATAAAATATATCTCATTTACCTATTTTGTTTCTTCCATTTGAAAATAGACATAATAATTTATTTCATAACTTATTCATCATTTAATTCCATTTCTACTATTTTTAGTGATTTTTCAAATTCACGTCACTGCTACTGTCTGATTGTGCTAATTTCACCTTTTTCATAATTTCCATGGAATAACTAGCATTTAGGCATACATAACACCAATCATGTCTTTGATTAGCCATTCCAATAGCTAATCATTACCAAGCATTTACATACCAATCATTAGCCATATCATAAGATCATACACTCAAAATGGCTACGATGCTATATATGCCATACTCAAAATGAAATGTCTAGCTATACCAAAATAATCCTCGTGATAGTGTGATCGGACCTCCGAAGTACTTTACGATCCCCGAGTTAGCTAGAGAAAACTATAAAAAGAAGGAAAATAAAGGGGGTAAGCATTAAGCTTAGTAAGTTTGCATGCAAATAAATAACAACATTCATAAAAACTATCTTACTACTTGGCATGATACTGCATAATGCAACTTCATTAATTGTCATAGACATATTTTAAACTTCTTCACTTACTCACTTACTTAAATAATTACTTACTTAATCAAATTTATTAATACATTTTACTTACCTTTTTCCTTATCAAGCATACATGAACATTATGTACTTACCTTTACTCTTCTAGCATGAACTTGTCTTACCTTTTTAGTATAACTTGTCTTACCTTACCTTACCTTGATATTCTCTTTAAATTTTCCCATTGAATCACTTCAAATACTAAGGATACACGGGTACCTTACCATTGCCATGACTTGTCATGGTCTTACGTGGTATCCTTTTGAAACTTACCATTGCCATGTCTTGACATGGTCTTACATGGTATCCTTGCGTTATGAACTCACCAATGCCATGCCATGTCTTGACATGGTCTTACATGATTTCCTTGCCTTAGAAACCTTACCAATTGCCATACCTTAGCATGGTCTTACATGGTATCCTTGAACCCTAATGTCATGACATTTGTATCCTACACATTCCTAAGGTTCAACCGAGACTTTCTGAAATTACTTCTCCGTCAATTCATGCTTCAGTCTTCTTTGAATAATTTCATAAAATAAATATATACATGCTGAAAATTAACAAAATTAACATAAAATAATATAATATTGCATTTATTTACCGCAAACTTACCTCGAAACAAAATACGATCAACTATATCGATTTAGTCCACTATCTTTTTCTTTCCCCGGTCTAACTCCGGATTTTGTTCTTCTTGATCTATAATAAAAAATTTTAGCTTATTTAATACTCACATTTATTAAAACAGTCCTAGACCCAAACTTTGGCAAAATTACATTTTTGCCCCTAAACTTTCACATATTTGCACTTTTGCCGCAAGGCTCGTAAATTAAACTTCATCCTATTTTCTTATGTTTTATGACATGCTGATCATTTTTCCCTTTTATGACAACATCAAATTCACACTCTAACATGTACTTATGACTATTAGGTATTTTTACCGATTAAGCCCTTTTACTCGTTTTCACTTAAAACCGAGTAGCACAAGTTGTCTAACATAATTTAAAACCTCATATTCAATCATAAAACACCAAAATACATAAATTTCACCTATGGGTATTTTTCCAAATATGAACCCTAGGTTGAATTATTGCTAGAATAAGCTTAATCAAGTTATCGGGACTCCAAAAACGTAAAGATCATTAAAAACGGGGCTTGGAATCACTTACTATGGAGCTTGAAAGCTTGAAACAAACCCTAGCTATGGAGAACCCTTGAAATTTTGTCCTAATGAAGAAGATGGACAAAAATTGGCTTTTAATTTTGTTTTTAATTCATTTTAATAACTAAATGACCAAAATGCCCTTACTACTAAACTTTCCAAAAATTCCATCCATGTCCAATTTTTGTCCATAGACTTAGAAATTGGTCAAATTGCTATTTAAGACCTCCTCATTAATATTCCAAAGCAATTTCATACTAAAAACTTCTAGAATGCAAGTTTTGCATATTATTTGATTTAGTCCCTAATATCAACTTAAGCACCTTATGCATAGAATTTCATCACGAAATTTTCACACAATCATGCAATCATATCATAAACCTCAAAATAATAATAAAATAAAATTTTCTACCTCAAATTTTTGGTTTCGCAACCACTGTTCTGTTTAGGCCCTATTTCGGGATGTTATAGCCCACAAGCCCATTGCGCCCATACGGCCCAGTCCGACCCAATGTGGCCCAGAACAACCTAAGCCATGTACACGAAATGACAAGCCCAACCATATTCCACCTAGTAGCTGATTTGACACAAGCGGGCCCACGGGCCCATTAGGCCTATTCGGCCCCTTTCGTGGCCCAAGTGGCCCACCCACTATGGCCTAAGCCCATGAATTCGCTCATGGTGGGCTTCCTCGTTGTACGCCCACGTCCCGTGAGCTCGATTCACTACACGCGTGATTGTATGCTCATATGGCATCACACGCCATCTTTCTGGCTTTTCGGCATTTTGCCGATCTACAGTCATGGCAGAGAAAACAACACACACATTTTCAGCTTTTTAGTCGATTATTAGAACAAGGCATACAGTTACACACCTCTTCGTGAAGTCGAGAGGACTGCTCACACCTAAAGCCTTAACCAAAAGAAGTGTGGTTAACTACACTTAGATTGGTTAATACCAATCACACGTACCCTGGCACTTAACTGCACATATAAGAGATTAATAGATAGAACCCATTAAGAAATAGCCTAAAACCCATAAAGATAAAACTTAAAGTACTAAGAGTAATCGGCCTATACCCAAACCAACAAGGTATCGGAATTACCTTAACCTAATATTGGAAGACTGGGTTTCGATGCTTCGAGAACGTTTTGTGCCTTTCACTCCTCAGTAATACCTGGAATCCATGAACATACATCATGGAAGAAGGGGGGTCACCATTCGGCAATCATAGAGATTTAGGAGAAAGGGTATTTAGTTTAAAAAGATAATAGAAGAAGCAAAGTTGACAGATCGCTAAACGGTATACTTACTGATTCATAACGCTTATAGGTCGAAACCTTTGATCGATAGAAAAGGAAAAAAAAAAAGAATGAAGGCAAAGATAGAGAGGTTGAATTCGGCTCACATTAAGAAGAATAGGAAACAGGGAGAAGAGGATAAAGAAAACCAATGGAAAGAAATCAATTTAGGTAAAGGAAGAAAGAGAAGAAGAATTGCACAAAAAGAAAGACAATTCAGCTAGGCAAGAATAAAGTAACGAGAGAAGCAATATTGAGAACAAGGAGGAAAGGAAATCGACACCTTATGACTTGGGTTTCCATAAAGTGACCAATGGAAATTTGAAGGTTACTAACCAGAGAAGGAGAAAGACCCGAATGGTCAAAACTCAAAACACACATAACAAGAATGACAAAACTCCAAAAGAAATGCTACCGAAACAAAATAGAAAACTACTTAATGACCTATACTAATTCGGTACCCCAACACCCCCAAATTGCTAAAAATTGCACCATAATGGACCCTTAGCCGAATTTGCCTAAACAAACTACCCCAGTGACTCCAACTTCTCCCATTTCAAAATCCATGAAAAACTCCACCAATCCTTCATCTGAATTTTCTCCTTGATTTACTCTACCTCCCCATTCAAATTCAATTCAAATTTTTATGACCAATTCAACCACAGAGTTCCAGTCCAGTTCCAACACCTCCCCAACTCAAGCAGCAAAATAAACATACAATTGTGCATGCCATGCCTTGAACCTCAGACTCCTTGCCACACATGTAGTGCCACCTTGCCACTAGATTCCTTCTCCCTTTGTGTCATAAAACAAACACTAATTATTATAAGTCCTATAAGCTAACATCCAGGTTCACTTAAAGGCCCAAAAATTAAAATTTTGCAAACACCCAGACTTGGACCCAGGCTTCTCAAGCACTCCCAATTATGCCTAAATACTTAGCCACTAAAGCTACACATAATTTGTGACATTTCTCGCACACCTAAACTTTTATACATTCCTACACTCAAGGCCCATTCCTTTTAGGCCCAAATTCGGGGCGTTACAGGTCAGATGTTTAGGAAAGGAAGTGTAACACCCCTAACCCATATTCGTTACTGGAATAGGATTACAAAGCATTACTGAAAACTTTTATCTTAAAACATTCAATTATAATCATTTATAAAACACATTATATTTCATTCAAACATATGCATAACATCCCTTTTTGAGCTTTTAAGGCAATAGAAACACTTTAGAAATGTTTCGAGACTGAATCAAAAGCATTTAGAACTTCATGGAAAAAGATAGAAAAATTCATACTACTACGGTCACACGGCCCTGTAACTCACACGGCTGAGACACACACCTGTGTCTCAGGCTATGTGGGCATTCAAAGTAGGGTTACACAATTGTGTCCCAGCCCGTGTCTGTGCCTGTGTAATTCTCTGGCTTGGGTCAAAATGCCAAGCCACACGCCCGTGTGTCAGGCCATGTAACTCTCGGCATGCAATCTTTAAAAACCTACAAGGGACACACGACCGTGTCACGTGGTTGTGTGTCACACACGGCTGAGACACACGTCCGTGTCTTAGGATGTGTGGATAAGAAATAGGCCAAATTCAAGCCATTTCTTTCACCCAATTCAAGCACACCCTTACAATTCATTTGCACTTATATTCAAGCATTCAAAATGTACCTAACACATGCATATTCAAGCTAGATCATCATAGTATTTAATCATACAACCAATATACCCAAAAGGAACCTCAATCACAATAATGAAACATGATTATACATTTGCTAAGTTTAACCACAAAACAATTAACCTTTATAACTAATTTTATGACAACATTTAGCACAATGTTCACATACCAATATCATACTAAAAAACACCAATTTGAATATTCAACACTTATCATCACTACCTTAGCACACTTGACCATATGTCAACGCATCTAAACACACCAAACTAGCCATTTATTAACTCAATGTTCACTATCAATTTCCATACCTCAATGATCACATCAAAGCATATCAAAACAACATTTCATAACACGTATTTTATATACCATTCCAACTCCCAACGTTTAAGCACCAACATGCCAAAATAACAACCATTATAAGACCACATATGCATGCCAATAGAACAACTAATGCATCTTCCAAAATACCATAATTTCAAGGCAAACATAATGGCTATATCATCAACCACAAAACACCTATACATGTGCATATTTAACCATTTTTTGATAAACCTGTTTTCATATCAAACATATCAAAACATGCCCTAAATGATCACTTTGCAAACATGCCAACTCTTACCACTTTGGCTATAAATAATGCACCCCAAACCCAGCCTAGACGTTATGGTTGAATCTGTGATGTCACATTAGAGTGTTTTTCCAAAACACAAATTGATGAGAAACCCTTCTTCTTAAAACTTCCTTTGGGTTGATTAAAACTTAGGATGTCTTTTCATACGAAAAACTCAAATTATTTTAGAAAATCATATTAGGTTGACATTGAACTCTTTAAACAATAGTTGTCTCGAAAACTCTCATATTGCGTTGCATAAATATGGTGTTTGTAGTATAACTTGTTAATTTTAAAACCCTAGACATACTATAACAGGTAAAACTTAAAGAAAATAATTCCCCAAATTAAATAAAAATTAAGCGACCTTATTACATATTAAAAACCCAAAATAAAACCTTAATTATAGTATAAAAAGAAATAAGTACGTTAAGTGGCCACTATTGAGTCCTCCATCGCCTCAATCTAACTAAGCCTAGGGATTTCCTGCACAGATAACAGATGGGTGTGTTTACGAAAACTCGGTGTGTTAAATCCCATAAAAATAAGTAATTAGAGTAAGCGCAATCTGGGCTAAAGCCCTATCGATTTCAGTTAGGAGTTTCAGCCCTTTTCTAGTAACAGTAGCAGTCTAGGCCTTAGCCCATTTCAATAACAATGACAGTCTGGGCCTTAGCCCATTTCAGTACAGTATGCAAGAAAAGAGTCCTACCCAATCCATCCGCTGCACACCAACTTCGTACCAGCCCTACACACCATGTGGGGATTAAATCAACCCACCCAAACCTACATACCAAATCGTACCGAATTCGGTAGTAAAATAATATTTGCAGCAAGTAATAGGCATATAGCCTTTCAGTACACTTCCTCCATAATCATATATCCCACCTCATGTAATGCAGCAAAATAACATATATGAATGCAGAAAAATCATGCTCAAAAATAGATATATCGTAATACAGGTTATTTCAATCAATTTACCTCACAGGGGTATAATGGTCATTTCATCAACATAGGGTCTAAGTATACTTACCGACTCAATAGTAGGTCCACAATCATGTTAGGTGACCCTTGCGACCTTAATAGTCAATCAGTGATAATGGTCTTTCATCCCATACTGCGGGCCCATGTTGGCTCATACTCTCATTTGGCCCACATAGCCCAAAAATAGCCTCGGTCGTGCAGTTCACACAACTTGGCCCATAATTTACCACATTTTGTGCAATTTCTCCATGTGGGGCACACGGGCCCATGTTGGCTCATACTCTCATTTCTCCATGTGGCGTGTCTCATGCCCGTGTTGGTTTGGCAGTTTTACCCACGGCCTTATCACACGGTCGTGGTGACTTATTGTATCCCGTGTTGGGGAAAAATTTTTGCTCTGTTCTCATATAGCCGTATCGCACGGCCGTGTCTCCTCTGGTGGTGTGTGCACGGCCTAAAGCACGCCCGTGTGCCTAGCCATGTGGATGGGAAAATCCTGTGTTTCAAGACTTCAGTTAGTAGGTTAGATGTGAAAAACTAGAATTTAAATAAATCATTACTGTTAGTACTCGGGTTGCCTCCCGAGAGGCGCTTATTTATAGTCTAAGCTTGACTTACCTCTCTGGTGTGTGATCACGATGGCTCGAGGAGTTTACGCTCCTCATCCCTGCTATCAATTGATATAAGACGAGTATTATTTACCTTAAAAGTTTTGAATTTAGGGTGAATTACCTCGATTGTACCATATGGGAAAATGCTGAGTACCGTGAGAGGAAATTTTTCATTAGGTACAGAAGTGGTGATGCGAGGATCTGCTACATCTAGTAGTACTTTTTCTCCAACCTTAAGTTAATTTGGTGATGTATTGAGTTCGCCTGGCTCGATTTCAGTTTATCGGGTGTTCTCGATTTCTGTATCCGTCATTCATCTAGTTTCTCGATTTGTAGCCTTCGTTCTTCATAGATAGGTCCTTTGTTGTTGCTTGAACATGGCTCATGCAGGTTCTTTGAACTTATTTCATGCAAAATAGGTTGCACTATATGGTCAGTTTTAGTAGACTGATTTATACAACCACCTTCAATTTTCGATGTGTTACTCAAATTACGAGCTTGAAGAATGATTGTTTCATCATTCACCTGTGCCAACATTAATTATTGTTCAAGTGGTTCCTAAAAAGGGTGTACCTAAAATTAAAGGAATGTTACTATCCTCTTCTATGTCTAGAATAATGAAATCAACTGGGAATATAAATTTGTCAATTTTAACGAGTACATCTTCAATAATCCCTCTAGGAAATCTGATTTTTTTAGTAGCTAATTGGATACTCATCCTAGTTTGTTTGGGTTTCCCAAGACCTAGTTGTTTAAACATTTTGTAAGGCTTGGCATTAATACTAGCCCCTAAATCAGCCAAAGCATTATTAACATCTAGGCTACCAATTAAACAGGGAATCGTAAAACTCCCTGGATCTTTTAATTTGTTTGCCAGCTTATTCTGTAGTTTGGCTGAGCAAACTGCATTTAGTTCCACATGCGACGCCGCATTCAACTTTCGCTTATTTGTTAAAAGCTCTTTTAAGAATTTGACTGCATTTGGCATCTGCGAAAGAGCTTCAATAAATGGTAAGTTAATATGTAACTTCTTTAATAATTTAAGGAATTTACCGTTATGTTCTTTTGTGCGGTCTTTCCTTGTCGCGTTTGGGTATGGCACACGAAGTTTGTACTCTTTACTTACTAGTTTCTGGTCATTGTGATCCACCTCACCCTTACCTTTACTTACCACAGTTTCTTGTCTCTTTTATGGTTCAGATGCAACTAACCCTTCCTCATCTTGAATAGTAATTGCATTGATTTGCTCCATTGGGTTAGACTTAGTGTTACTCGGTAGGCTACCTTGTGGTCATTTAGATATCAATTTAGCGAGCTGACCTATCTGAGTTTTGAGCCCTTGGATCGACGCTTGTTGATTTTTAAGTGCTGTCTCAGTATTCTAAAAATGAGTTTCTAACACTAAGATGAATTTTGTTAGCATCTCCTTAAGGTTCGGTTTTTTATCTTGTTGGTAGGGTGGTTGTTGGAAGCCTGGAGGTGCTGGTGGTCACTGATTCCCTTGGCCTCCCCATGAGAAATATGGGTGGTTCCTCCAACCTGCATTGTAAGTATTACTATAAGGATTATTTTGAGATCGAGGATTATTACCCATGTAATTTAACTGCTCATTTTCCATGTTGTGGCCATAGGGTGGGTATTCTGGATTGCTCGATCCACCTCCACTTGCTTCACACTGCATTACTGGGTGAACCTGTGAAGAACTAAGAAAACCTTCAATTTTCTTATTCAAGAGTTCTACCTGATTAGAGAGCATGGTGACCAAATCGACGTTATAAACGCCGGTTGTTTTAGTTGGCTTTGTCCTCTTGACTTGCCACTGATAATTATTCAGTGATATATCTTCTATAAATTCATAAACATCTTTAGGTGTCTTATTATTGATAGTCCCACCAGCGGCTGCGTCAACCATTTGTCGAGTTAAAGGATTTAGGCCATTATGAAACATTTGAACCTGTAGCCAGAGTGGTAACCCATGGTGAGGGCATCTTTTCAAGAGGTCCTTGTATCTCTCCCATGCGTCGTAGAGTGTTTCTAAATCCATCTGCACAAAAGAAGAGATATCATTACATAATTTAGCCATTTTAGCTGGTGGAAAATATTTTAATAAAAACTTTTCGGTCATTTGTTCCCAAGTAGTGATTGACCCTCGTGGTAAAGAGTTCAACCATTATTTAGCCTTAATCCTCAATGAAAAGGGAAACAACTGAAGGCGGATGGCACCATCAGAAACGCCATTAATTTTAAAAGTGTCACAAAATTCTAAGAAATTCGCCAAGTGAGCGTTGGGATCCTCATCCTGCAAACCATCAAACTGAACAAACTGTTGTATCATTTGAATTGTGTTAGGTTTTAGTTCAAAATATTTTACAGCTACAGTAGGCCTAACTATGCTCGATTCAGTTCCTGTTAAAGAAGGTTTAGCATAATCATACATAGTACGCGAAGCAGGATTCTAATCAGCAGCAATCGCATGAGGCAGCGGATTTTCTTGGTTTTCAGCCATCTCCTCGGTTGTGGTTGAAGTATCGTTCTCTTGCTCTTTCTCTGTGTATCATAAGCTTCGCCTTATTTCTCTTTGGTTTTTGTGAACTGTGTGATCGATCTCACTATCAAACAGTAATGGTCCTGACGGGTTTCTTCTGGTCTTAAACTAGAAAAACGTATCAGAAGAAAATAAATGAAGAATTAGAAAATAAAATAAATATTTAAATTGCCAAAAACTTGATACATGATACATGATATTCGTGACAGGTTTTAAAAATTTATAATAAATCGTTCTTGAAACTAACTATTATCACGATGAAGGCAAGTGTACCTATCGAACAGTAGTGTAGCTTTAGCAAGACCAAATTGTCGAACCCAAAGGAACCAAGAGTACTAGTAATTACTTTATTTTTATTATCTAACCTAAAAATTAAGAGATTTGTTTATCTAAATAAATTAACTAAACTAAGAGTGCACAGAGAGAAATTAGGGAAATGCTTTTGGGAAAATTCGATTGATTAAGACATTACCCAAGGAAAAATCCACCTAGACTTCACTTGTTATTTGACTCTAAATCAGACGATTTATTCATTTGACTTCATCTATAGAAATCCCTAAGTTATATTATTATCTCTCTCGAGACTAATACTTCTAACCCTTGGTTGATTAATTGAAATCTCTTTCTAATTAACACCTAGTGTTGCATTAACTCGATCTATGGATCCCCTTATTAGGTTTCCCCCTAATCCGGCAAAATCTTATCACCCTATCTCTAGGCGTGCAATCAACTCCGCTTAATTATGAAAAATTTACTCTCAGACAGGGTCTATTCCTCCTTTGAATAAGAGCATTAACTCGAATCAATATCCTGGAATATTAAAACACGAATTAAGAACACATAATAAAGAACAAGTCAAATGTTTATCATACAATTTAGATAATAATAACATGATCCGTCTTAGGTTTCATTCCCCTTAGGTATTTAGGGGGTTTAGTTCATAATTATAAAAGAAAACATCTCAGAAAAATAATGAATACAAAACATAAAGAAAACCCAAAACCCCTGAATGGAAATTGAAGGGAGATCTTCAGTCTTGATGATGAATTCGACTTCTGAGATGGACCAATCATCTTCCCTTAAGTAATTCATTGCCTCCTACTCTACCTTTACCTGCCTAATTGCCTCCTCAGGTGTTTAAATAGACATTAAAATGCCTAAGAGCCCTCAAAATTGGGCTTTTCCGAATAGGGTTATACTTGGGCTTAGTAGGGACACGCTCGTGTGACACGCAAGTGTGCGATTTCTCCAGCCCGTGGTCAAGGTTGTTGAATAGGCACAAGCGTGTAGTCTACCCGAGTAAGTCATGCTTCGATCCTGCAAAAGGGACAAGGCCGTGTGACACGCCCGTGTGAGGAAGTCCAGGCCATGTTGATTTTCGTAGGAGCAAGTCAGAAATATTAAGAAATAGAACCATCTGATTTGATTCATTCTCAATAGCCATGAGATGATCATCTTAGGGTGATCCTTTTGTCGACGGATGTAACCTGCTCATGGCTAGATTGATTGGTTTCGGGTCAAATAGGAAGAACTAGAAGATTCCACCTTTGGAAAGTGCCTACACCTAATGGCTTAAGCCACTGTTCCCATTTCCTCACTGACCCATCATGCAAAAGGTATGCCGTTAGAGTAAGTGCGCTTTACTAATATCAAGTAAAGGCTCTAAGTTCCGCTCCTTCGACTGAATTTTCCAAGTTCTTCTCTATTTGACTACCAAGCAGTTGATTATGCAAGAGGTGCTTAGCTTATACTTAAAGTAAGTACTATATTGATCTTTCTTCTTTCTAGCTGTCTTAATAAAGTTGTCCTTTATTAGGCTCTCAGTGTAAACCTAGTCTCATGCTTTGAGATGAAGCTTCCCGATGAGTCAGTTTGAAAGAAAGCCATATGAGTCAAGGGCTAAGGTTAGATGTGGGTCCATTTTTTCCGTTTTTAGCCCATTTCTCGCTCTTTTTACTCTCCTATACTCACCTAAGTATAAAACATGAAATTAAAGAATTAGGAGCATCAAATTCAACAAATCTGAGGAGAAACCATCCATAAATGCGCTAAGCATGGGATAAAAACATGTATAAATTACGGTTTATCAGCGTGTAGCTGGACTCGAACTCCAGTCCCTTGGCAGAGAAACACACCACATACCACTAAACCAATCCTTTCATGACATGATCTCCCCGTAATTATTTAAAAGTCTACTAACAGAAGACAAGGGTTTAACCAAATAAAAGCACAAATTTTGCTCAAGCCCAAGCTTGAACCCACAACTTCCCAGATACCCACAGAGAACTAAACCACTAAGCCAGATATACTTTCACGTCGCAAACATACAAAATAATTTTAATAGGGTTTTCGAGATTTGGGGCGTTACAATTCTACCCTTCTTAAAGAAAATTTCGGCCTCAAAATTTACATGGTTAGAATAGATGAGGATATTATTGCCGTATTGCCTCCTCGGGTTCCCACGTAGCCACCTCAGAACTATGATTCCGCCAAAGAACTTTTACTAGTGGGATTGACTTCCTTCTCAAGACTTTTACCTCTTGATCCAAAATCTGGATTGGTTCTTCCTCAAAAGTTAGGTCAGCTCTAATTTCAATCTCTTCAACCGGCACAACATGCATAGGATTAGAGCAGTAGCGTCTCAGCATAGAGATGTGGAACACATCATGAATTCTCTCTAATTCTGGACGTAACTGTAACTGATATGCAATCGGTCCGACTCGTATCAAAATACGGTCAGGCCTAATAAACCTTGGGCTCAACTTACCTTTACGCCCAAATCTCAATACCTTCTTCCATGATGAGACCTTCAAAAAGACAAAATCTCCCATAGCATACTCAATATCTTTATGCTTCAGATCCGTATATGACTTCTGTTTGTCTAATGCCGCCTTCAGTTGATCCTGAATTACTCTGAACTTATCCTTGATATCAGCTACTAACTCAGAACCCAGAGCATGATGGTCGTCCAACTCAGTCCAACATGATGGAGTACGACAACTATGACCATATAGTGTTTTGTAAGGTACCATATGTATGCTAGACTAGTGACTATTGTTATAAGCAAACTTTGCTAGTGGCAAGTACTACTCCCAGCTACCTCGGAAGTCAATTACACAACTTCTTAACATGTCTTCCAATATTTGGATTACCCTCTCCGACTGACCATCTGTCTGAATATGAAACGCAGTACTGAAGTCCAACCGTGTTCCAGAGCTTCATGTAACTTCTTCCAGAACCAAGAAATGAAGCGAGGATCTCTATCGGATATTATGGAAATTGGTACCCCATGTAGTCTCACTATCTTAGATACATACAACTTAGGTAGTTTCTGCAATAAAAAATCTGTGTGAACCGATATGGAATGGGCAGTTTTGGTCAATTGATCCATGATGACCCACATGGAATCTTTCTTAGAAGGCATTAGGGGTAGCCCACTCACAAAGTCCATAGTTACTCTTTCCCACTTCCACATAGGAATTTTAACCGGATGAAGTAACTTAGAAAGCAATTGATGTTCTACTTTAACATGTTGGCAAGTCGACATTTCCTCACAAAGTCGGTAATCTCACGCTTAAGACCTGGCCACCAATATACCTTACGGAGATCTCTGTACATCTTATTTCCACCTGGGTGCATAGCATAAGGGCTACTATGCGCCTCTCACTGTAAAGTCTACCTTAAATCAATATCCTTAGGGACAGAGTACCCTTCACAATTCAGCCCAAAATCCACTGCATTACCATTCTCAATCTGCCGGAGCAGAAGACCCAATGACTCATCTTTCAACTATTTACTCTTAATTTGTTCAATCCATACTGGTTTAACTTGGAGCTCGGCCAATAAACTACGATCATCAAATAAGCTAAGATGAGCAAACATTGCTTTTAGATCAGTCATAGCCCTATGGCTCAGTGCATCGACCACTACATTGGCCTTACCAGGGTGGTATTGAATCAAACAGTCATAATCCTTAAGCAGCTCAATCCACCTACGCTGCCTAAGGTTTAACTCCTTCTAAGTAAAGAGATACTTGAGACTCTTGTGATTCGTGTAAATGATACACTTTTCACCGTACAAGTAATGCCCCTAGATTTTTAATACAAATACTGCTGCGGCCAACTCCAAATCATGAGTCGGATAATTCACCTCATGTGTCTTAAGCTGACGAGACTCATAAGCAACCACCTTACCCTCTTGCATCAACATACAACCCAAACCAACATGTGATGCTTCGCTGTAAATAGTAAATTCCTTCCCATACTCTGGCTGAATCAAGACAGGGGCCATAGTTAAAAATTTCCTGAGCTTCTCAAAGCTCTCTTGAATCATCAATCCAGTTAAAGGGAACGCCCTTACGTAGCAGTTTAGTTAAGGGCGTGACAATCAGTGAAAATCCCTCTACAAATCTGCAATAGTATCCAGCCAGCCCCAGAAAGCTCCAGATTTTCGATACAGTCTTTGGCTGTTTCCAATAAAAGATAGCCTCAATCTTCTGAGGATCAACCCTTATCCCCTCAGTAGACACCACATGACCAAGAAACCTTACCTCTTTTTACCAGAATTCACACTTGCTGAACTTGGCGTACAGTTGTTTCTCCTTAAAATTTGTAGAACTACTTGAAGATGCTTATCATGTTCATATTCCGTCCTCGAATACACCAGTATGTCATCGATAAATACTACAACAAACCGATCCAGGTAGAGTTGGAATACTCTGTTCATTAGATCCATAAAAGCTGCCAGGGCATTTGTCATTCCAAATGGCATTACTAGGAATTCATAATGACCATAACGAGTCTTAAATGTTGTCTTGTGTACATCGGCCTCTTTAACTTTCAGTTGGTGATACCCTGACCGGAGATCTATTTTAGAGAAAACTTTCGCTCCCCACAACTGATCGAACAAATCATCAATCCTTGGCAAAGGGTATTTGTTCTTAATAGTCAACTTATTCAATTGTCTATAGTCAATGCATACGCATGGATCCATCCTTCTTTTTCACAAACAAGACTGGTGCTCCCCACGGAGACACACTCAGTTGGATAAACCCACGGTCCAGTAGTTCTTGAATTCGGGTCTTCAGCTCTACAAGCTCTTTTGGTGCCATTTTATAAGGGGCGATGGACACCGAAGCTATACCAGGGAAGAGCTCAATCCCGAACTCTACCTTACGTTCTGGAGGTAATCCTAGAACCTCTTCAGGGAAGATGTCCGAAAAATCCTTAACAGTTCTGATATCCTTTAGCAAAGAGTCTCCAACATCTGAAACACTAACATAGGCCAAGTATGCTTCACAACCATTGCGTACCAACCTCTCGGCCCTTAGCGCAGAAATTATATCACTTAGATATTTTCGTCGTTCCCCAATTGCCACTATCTCCTCACCGACTCCAGGTCTCAGTACAACTCACTTAGTGGCACAATCCAAGCTTACCCGATGTTTAACTAACCAGTCCATGCCCAATATTAAATCAAATTCTCCGAAAGGCAGTTCCATTAGATTGGCTAGAAAAACAACTCCTTGTATCTCCAAAGGAACACATCTAAATACCTTATATACCCGAATGGACTACCCCAGTAGACTTAGAATAGTAATCTCTCTTGTAGTGCTTTCAGCCACAATACCCAATATCTTAAACATAGAGCATGCTATATACGAATGAGTAGACCCAACATCAATCAATGCAGTATGAGGTACATTATGGATAAAGAACGTACCCGTTATGACATTTGGAGCATCTCCATTCTCTCGGTGACGTGCTGCATAAACCATGCAGGCTACCTTGCCTCAGTATGACCCGCACCTCTGCCCGGTGCTCCACGACCCTGACCCATACCGTTTCCACCCTTGTCCTGACCACAGCCTCTCGGTGGCTGCTGACTAGCCAACTATACATTACCCAAACCAGTAGCTTGCATCTACTCGTGCCTCTGTGGACAATCCTTAACATGGTGCTCCAAAGTTCTGCATCTCAGACATGTACCCAACTTCCTCCGACATTCGCCCTGATGGCGTTTCCCATATTCAGTACAAAACTGCGGTCCAGTTGTAGCAGTAGTAGGGGTCCTAACTCTGATCGGCCCATCAGTTTTGGGCTTTTTCTTAAATCTCTGAAAAGAATTCAAGGGCTCAGCATCCGTTTTACGTCTGCCTTTCTCTCTGTTCTAGCGCTCGGTACACGTCACATCCTCTGCAATTTTTTCCTTGTCAACAAGTGCTGCAAAATCTCGCTCCCTCTGAAGAGCTATCAGAACTCTTAGACCATCTCTGAGGCCATCCTCAAACCAAACACACCGTTCGTATTCTGTTGCCACCATCCCACGTGCATAAAGGTTCAATCATAAGAATTCAGCCTCATATTCAGCCACTATCTTATCTCCCTGAGTTAAGTTCAGAAATTCCCTCCTACGAGTATCCCACATAGCTGGCACCTACATACTTGGCCTAGAAAGTAGTTTTGAAAAACTCCCAAGTCAATTGATCAGCTTGAGTGCCCTCTTTGACAGTAAGCCACCACTGGTAGGCCTCATTTCTCAACAGTGATACTGCACCTTTTAATTTTTGCTCGGGGGTGCAGTCAAGGTCATCTATGATCCTCTCTATGGCCTCGATCCAATATTCAGTCACATTATGAGCAATTCCAGCAATAACCCTCAAAATCTCTGCCCTATTGACCTGATTCATTCCGTAACTGACCTACGACCCACATTACCAGTACCAGGCCCAGCGACCCTTTCTAGAATCCTCAACATTGCTTGGGAAAGTGTGCCATCCCCAGCTGCTCGATTTTGAGACCCTGTCTCAGCCATAGGTGAACCTGGAACCTCACTAACCTCATTAGGCTAGTGTCCAAAAGACGATGACCCAGCCTGAGCACTTTCATGGCCTCTGTCGCGACCTCTACTATGAATACCTCTAGTGCTCAGTATCCAATCGCGCTTCTGACTGTATTAAAAGTTTTATGCCAGTCAATTTTATTGTTCTAGTTGTTTATTACAGATATTTTATGAGAAATACTATTTCAGAGTCTGTTTTTGCGGTTCGCTATTTTGAAGTTCACTCAAACTAAAGAGATTTTAGTACAGTTTTACTACCTAAGTAGTTTTAATAATAACATTTCTATATCCTTATTTCAGTGTAAACAGTCAGAAGACTTAGAGGATCATCGTAGAGACTCGGTGTACCACTCATTTAGTAAAACATTTCCATGGTTTCGAAAACCCAAACCCACAGAAGAGTTTTGTAACTTGGCTCTGATACAACTAAATGTAACACCCCAAACCTAGCCTAGACGTTATGGCCAAATCTTCGATGTCACATTGGAATGTTTTTCCAAAACACAAATTTGATGAGAAACCGTTCTTCTTAAAATTTCCTTTGAGTTGATTAAAACTTATGATGTCTTTTCATACAAAAAACTTAAATTATTTTAGAAAATCATATTAGGTTGACATTGAATCTTTAAAAAATAGTTATTTCAGAAACTCTCATATTGCGTTGCGTAAACATGGTGTTTATACAAAATCATTAGTTTATAACTTGTTAATTTTAAAACCCGAGACCTACTACTAATAGGTAAAAATTCAAGAAAATAAATCCCCAAATTAAATAAAAATTAAGCGGCCTTATTACATATTAAAAACCCAAAGTAAAACCTTAATTATAGTATAAAAAGAAATAACTACGTTGAGTGGCCACCATTGAGTCCCCCGTCACCTCGTTCGGCTAAGCCCGGGGATATCTTGCACAGATAACAGATGGGTGAGTTTACAAAAACTCAGTGTCTGAAATCCCATAAAAATAAGTAATCAGAGTAAGCGCAATCTAGGCCTAAGCCCTATCGGTTTCAGTTAAGAGTCTTAGCCCCTTCCCAGTAACAGTAGCAGTCTGAGCCTTAGCCCATTTCAATAACAATGACAGTCTGGGCTTTAGCCCATTTCAGTACAGTATGCCAGTAAAGAGTCCTACTCAATCTATCCGCTACACACCAACTCTGTACCAGCTCTACACACCATGTGGGGATCAAATCGACCCACCCAACCTTACGCACCAAATAGTATCAAATTCGGTACTAAAACAGTATTTGCAGCAAGTAATAGGCTTATAGCCTTTCAGTACACTTCCTCCATAATCATATATCCCATGCCATGTAATGCAACATAATAACATACGTGTATGCAGAAAAATCATGCTCAGAAACAAATATACGTAATGCAGGTTATTTCAGTCAATTTACCTCACAGGGGTATAATGGTCATTTTATCAGTATAGGGTCTAAGTATACTTACCGACCCAACACTAGGTCCACAGTCATGTTAGGCGACCCGTGCAACCTTAACAGTCAATCAGTGATAATGGGCTTTCAGCCCATACTCTGGTCCCATGTTGGCCTATACTCTCATATGGCCCACATAGCCCAAAAATGGTCTCAGTCGTGATGTTCACACAACCTGCCCAACAATTTACCACATTTTTTACAATTTCTCCACGTGGGGCTCACGGGCCCATTGGGACCACTTGGCCCAATTTGGCCCAAAATGGCCCAATACAACTTTGGCCCATGAAACACTCATGGCCATTTTGTCGACATCACAGCCTCATTTTGTAATACGGCCTATCACACGGGCGCCCACATGTCTGAGTGGTGTTGACAACCCACTTTCTGACTTTTCAACCTTTCGGCTTTTCGGCTTTTTAGCCTTTGCAGTTTCACAACTAATGATAGTGTTCACACACCTGTAACGTAACTGTAGCCTCAACACTTCCGTAATCAAACTTTACAGAAAACTAAAGCATTACAGAAAACTTTAACCGAATCATCGCTACTTACCAACGAACTATTGTAGAACCCCTCTCGCTCCTAAAATCCATGTATTCTTCCTAAAGTTTCAACCTTCACACGAAACAGTTAACCAATTCATCAAACTCTACAATCCCACATAATTGTATCTAGGATTTAAAGTACTTACCAATAAAGAAGACACCACTTGTAAGGGTAGGGTAATCGGCCTAGCACATTGATTACCGAAATCGAGCCCCTAGCAACAATCACACGAAAAAAGAAATAAAAAGGTATTGATGAATATTATCCCATGGTATGAAAGAGAGAAAGCAATCGTTCAGCCTAAGAGATACCAAAAGCTGAACCTTTGAAAAGAAAACCAAATGAGATTCTGCTAGGGGGAGACAAACCGCAACCACTAACCCAAAAACCATAGAATTTCAATAGCACCTTAGCAAGAAATGGCCAGAAAAGAAAGAAGAGAAGGAGAAGTCCCACACTCAGGGTATTCGGCTAGCAAAGTAGAGAAACTTAGAAGAAAATTGGACTAGAAAAGAGGGAGAAGGAACAAGAACATTCCGGCAAAGGCTTATGAGTGAAACAAGGGAACGTTCGGTCAAAAAAAATGAACGACTGAGACGCAGAAGAGAAAAGAAGGGTATTCGGTTAGGGTTTGAAGGAAAAAAGAGAAGAAAATATGCCAAAGGTCAATTTAGCCACAACTTCAAAATGCAAAGAAAAACAAGAAAAACTGACGAAAGGAGAGTAATACCCTAAAACCAATCTTGGCAGTCCCCTTGCCAATGACCGAATTGGTACCAAGAAGACTCCCACTTACGGCTACTTCTACCTCTCCCCCCTCTTTGATCCACTCCCCCTATCTCTCTACAAATCTCTCCTCTTTTCCCTCACTTGACCGATTCAAATTCCCTCAACAACTCCTCTGCCATCCCACCACTAGAGTCCCAATGCCATCCCACCTCCCACATAGCTATTTGCAAAAAGAAACTCTTTTGCATGCAACTGGACTTGAACTCCAGTCCCTTGGTAGAGAAACACGCCACATACCACTAGACCAACGAACCTTTCATGACATATCTCCCCACAATTATTTAAAAGTCTACTAATAGAAGACAGGGGTTTAATAAAATAAAAGCACAAATTTTGCTCAAGCCCGAGCTTGAACCCACAACTTTTCAGACACCCATAGAGTACTAAACCACTAAGCCAGACATACTTTCATGTCGTAAACATACAAAATAATTTTAACAGGGTTTTTGAGATTTGGGGCGTTACATTTAAACATCAAAATGCCTAAAGCACGCCAATCATCAAGGCATCAGATGTCATAAGTTTCACAAATTCAAAGCAACATTACATGCCGATATCATTAACTAAACATTAGACATATGTCCACCTATACATGCCATTATAACCACTACCAAAGCATCAAAATATATCGATAAAATCAATGGATAATGTGATGGATCTTCGACTAGCTTCCAACCCGATCGAGCTTCCGATAATCTGCAAGGTAAGGGAAAATAACTATGTAAGCAATGCATGCTTAGTAAGCTCGTATAAACTTTAAGCATAAAATTCCATTTCAATAATAAACTTATTAAAATAGACATAACTCAAAGTCAATGCCAAAATTCATAAATCTATATGATCATCAATTCACAAATTAGTAAATTTATTAATATCACATATACATATAATTCATAACTTGAATGGATTTTGTAGGACATAATGTATAACCATCAACCTTTCTATAAGATTATACACCTTTAAATTTAGTTACTTTCCATTATGTTCCCAATGCTTATCATAAGCCTAAATGACATTATCAATTCCCGACTTACTGTATTTGTAACAGCCCGATTTAGACCCTATTCAGAACAGTGGTTTCGAGACCACGAATCCAAGTCAAAAATATATTTTAAAATTATATTCTATGTTTATTATGTGTGAATTTATATCTGTCAAATTTCGTGTTTTAATTTCGTCGTTGGAGTCTGATTTAATAAAAAGGTGCTAATCGCGTAAAATGAAAATTTGATGGTTTAATGTGTAAGGGCCGAATTGAATGTGTCCTTATAGTTTGAAGTATTTATAATGCAATTTATCCATGAGAATATCATATGGACTGTTGTGACCTTATTTTATAATGGTTTTATATTAATTAATAAAGGTCATATATGTAAAATAATTAATAATGTTATATAATATAAAACATAAAATAAATAAAAGCCATACATGTTTATATTTGATAGCCAAAATTAGCTAAAGGAAAAGAAAAAGAAAAGAAAGTCATATTTGGTCATTGTTAAGCTTAATCAAGGTATGTAACTAGCTCGATTTTTGATAATTTTTACGTTTTTGAGATCGTTCAGTGTAATGTACAAAGCCCATGCTTTAATTTCTGATTTTGATGAATATTTTGAGTTATTCCATTGATGAATAATTGAGCTTTGTGATGTTAGATGATGAATTATGAAAGATATGTTTTTGGATTAATTTGTTTTGTATTGAATTTTTGATGATTTTGAGTAATTAGGGCCAAATTGCAAAAATAATAATTTGAGGGACTAAAATGTGAAATAAATGAAATGTATGGACTTGTATGAACATAAGAAATATTTTTTCTAAGCATAATGTAATCAAATTTTGGATAATTTGTGTTTTGTGCAATTTGGACTAAATTGTAAAAAGTGTGAAATGTTAGGGTAAAATGGTAATTTTCCCATTTAGTGTTTTTGGACTAAATTGAATGAAACTATGTTTTAATAATTTTTATATGAATATGTTTAGATCAAGAACTAAAGAAATCGGATTTGGATCAAAGGAAAACCAAAGTTGTCGAACAGTCGTCCTGTATTGATTATCGTTGTCCGAGGTAAGTTTATAGGCACATAGATGTTGGAAATTTCAATATATGTATATTATAAATGCTGAATTGAATTGTTATAATTATTTTAAGAATGTACCGAAGTGATATATGTTTGAGAGCAATGGTTACGAGTTCGATTCGATCGAGTTACGACATCCAAAAGCCCCGTATGAGCCTTAGGAATAGATAGGATATATATTTCATGACATAGGATTCTGATATATGATGTGCGAGTAAGACCATGGGATCGATATATGTGTGCAAGTAAGACCACGTTTAATATGTTGCCATCGATATGTGATTTTGATATTTGTGTACGAGTAAGACCATGTTTAATACGTTGGCATCGATATGTGATTCCGATATATGTGTGTGAGTAAGACCACATCTAGTACATTGGCATCGATATGTGATTACATGTAAGACCATGTCTGGGACGTTGGCATTGAACCATATGTATGATTATCCGAGTATCCTATTCAATTTTGAATGGTTCAACAGGCAATAATAAGTTGTGATCGAATGTGTAATCGAGCTAAAGTGATCAGGTATGTGATAGCTAATTTCATATTTGAGATTAATGTAAGTTGGATATTTGGTTTATGATACAATTTTTTTATGATACAAGTGAATATATATATGTGATCTTAGTAGTGAAAAAAATTAATTATGTTATTATTTATATGTGCATTCGGCCAATTTGAATTTGTGTTATAATTATATGTTTGACAAAGGTAATTGTAAGTTTGAAATTGTATATGATCATAATAGCATATTTCAATTTTGTTGTAATGAATGATATTGTCATTGATTTGTTATTTGCTTATAACTTACTAAGCTATGATAGCTTATTGTGTGTGTATGTTTGCTTCTGTTTTATAGATTTTGGAGTCAAGTTATGAGCTTGGAATTGTCAGAAACGTTTTTCACACTATCGATTGTTTTCGATATTTTATAAGTTGAATTTCGAACCTATGGCATGTATAGGCTAGATTTTATTTGGATATGTTGATTTTGGTATGTGTATATATACAACCCATGCGAAAATGGCTTGTTTATTTTGTTAAGTTTGTTTTCAAGGTTTGATTCAATTATGGTTATGTTTGGATGTGATTTTGATGATTCGGCTATAGTTTATACATAGATAAATATAGCAAACTTTGTTGTTATGTTTTGTATGGTGTTATTATGTGATTTGATATTAAAGTATATTTTGGTTATGGCATATAGGGGAAATTATAGTTGGATATATATAATTGAGTAATATACTTACTACTTGGTTTTAGCTTGATCATGAACAAAGGTAAAGAGTATTTTAATGATATAAGATATGCGTGAGACATGCATGATGTCATGGATGTATTCGGCAATGAAGATTGAATATGGATTATTATGTGAAATGTGGTACATGTTTTGTTAAGTTATAAGATGACTTTGCTATATTGTGAATTTGGTTATTTGGTGTGGTTCATTATTGACATAAAATTTGATATATATATATATATATATACACACACACTTTGTCTTGTAAAATTTGTTTGGAATTGGTAAATGATGTGCAAGCATATTCGGCTAATGGTGGATAAATTGATACATATGCATATGACATGTTTGTTTGTGGTTTGACATTTAAAGTGACAAGTTGACATTTGTATTCAATTATTAAATGGTAAATTTAACTTAAAATTTAATGGTGGAATTGGCATGACTAAAATGGTTAATTTTGATAGTCGAATAGGCGAGCAAATGAATTGGTTGTGTATTTATAATTTTGTCACTATGCTAGCATTTAAATTTTGGTATGTTTTGATTTGGTAATTATGCTTAGAAATTGTTCATAGATTGTTTGAATACATGATGATTAAACATGTTATTTAGCTTGTAAATTAGGTGATATGACTTAATATTTGTGTTTTAAAATGGTTCATATTGATAAGGTAATATATGCATGAAATTTTAATGTAAAAGAAGTATAATGACCATATGAATAGTAATTTATGCTATAAGATAACAAAATGGTTATATGTGAATCTATTAAATTGTTTTGTAAATTGTGTATTATTGATTCAAGAATTGTTTAACTGAAGTTACAAATGTAAGATTTCGAATGTGATCAGAGTGATTGTGTGAATGTATGAAAGTTATATCATTTTGGATAATGCCTTGTAACCCCATTCTGTTGACAGATACGGGTTAGGGATGTTACATTTGATTGGTATTAGAGCTACGGTTTAGTCGATTCTAGGACTAACGTAATGCATGTGAGTCTAGCTATACATGCCATATTTTATATTTTGATAGTGTAATGGCTCTTGACATTTGAAAATGTGTTTTTGTATAGTAAATGGATCCCGATCAAGCCGTAACGGATGACATAGAAGATAATGCACCCGCTCCTGCTCAAAGGGTAGCGCGACTGATTCTAGATCGATTTCAAGTTGTATAGAGAGAGAAGCTAAGCAAGCCTTCTTCCAGTTAATGAATGAGTGGTTTATGGAGTTTGTTCGAACAAATCCGACTGCTCAACAACCTCCACCCCCTCAAGTTCCTGTAACTTCCCAAGTTATATGAAAAGAAAAGCTGATTTTGAAGCCAGAGATTTCCATGAGAGATCATTGGGTAAATCATTTCAGTCTGCATCAAAGAAATTCTGATATGATTATAGCCGTTCAAAGGCTAATATGAGACACTCGAGTAGAGATCGTGCTAGATCACATTCAAGCTTCAGAGCTCCAGCTACTTCGATTGCTAGTGTTAAAAATGTCAGTTCTGATCAACCTGAGTGTAAATGTTGTGGTAAAAGGTATTCGAGTATTTGTAGATTGAATAATTAAGCTTGTTTCAAATGTGGATCCTTAGATCACTTTATCCGAGATTGTCCCAAGTCAGTTGAGCAAGAGATTATGCAAAGTTCAAGATCGAGTAACACTTCAGCCAAGAGTAGATATCTTACAAATACGGGAAATATGAGTAGCAGTCAGAGAGGAACTAAAGACACAACAATTCGATCTGAGGCTCGTGCACTTGTCACAGCTTATGCTATTTACGCTCGTTAGGATGTTTTAACCCCAGATGTTATTACTAGTATATTCACTCTCTATGATACTAATGTAATTGCATTGATTGATCCTAGTTTGATTCATTCTTATGTATGCGAGACCTTAGTATCTAGTAAGACTTTGCCTATAGAGTCTGCTGAGTTTGTGATTAGAATACCAAACCCCTTAGGCCAATGTGTTTTGGTTGACATAATGTGTTAGAATTTTCCGTTGATGGTTCGAGATTCATGTCTTTCAGTTGGTTTGATGTTGTTACCATTCAACAAGTTTGATATGATTCAGAGTATGGATTGGTTGACTTTGCACGATGCTGGTGTAAATTGCAAAATGAAAGACTAGTGAGTTGAGATGCCAAAATGATGAGATTAATCGGATTGAGTCTAATGATCTGAATGGTTTACCAGCAGTGATATCTTCGATGTTAGCTCAGAAATACGTGAGAAAGAGTTATGAAGCTTACTTTACTTATGTGCTTGATTTTAAAGCAACTAAAACAAAAATTGAATCAGTACCAGTTATGTGTGAGTATTTGGATGTGTTACTTGAAGAATTACCGGGTTTGCCACTAACCTGAGAGGTAGAGTTTGGTATTGAGATGATTCCGATATCGATAGTTCCATATAGAATGGCATCAACTGAATTAAAGAATTGAAAGCTCAGTTGCAAGAGTTGACAGATAGAGGTTACGCGCGGCCGAGTTTCTCTCCCTAGGATACACCAGTTTTATTTGTGAAAAAGAAAGACGGAACTATGAGTTTTTGGTTATGCCTTTCGGACTCACTAATGCACCTGCTATTTTTATGGATTTGATGAATCAGATCTTCAGACAGTATCTAAATCGATTTGTGGTTGTGTTCATAGATGACATTTTGATCTATTCCAGTGATGAAATCGAGCATGCCGAATATCTGAGACTTGTGTTACAAACTGCAAGGTAAACAGTTGTATGCAAAGTTCAAACGAGGCTCGATACTCGTCATTCGTCGTTGAATTTTCATTGTTTCTTTACTCGATAAATTGTACAATTAACATATATATATTGATTCATTTTCAAAAAAATCATATAATAACATTCAATTTAATCAACATTATACATAGCACAGTTCATACGAACTTACCTGGCAAAATTGCAGAAATGTCAAAGTAGAGGGGCATTTTGGTAATTTTTTATTCTCCTCGATTTTCCACCAAATCTTGATCTAAATTAATAATTTCATTCAATCTATTAATTTAGATAGTAAAATAGTAAAACAATCTATTTCACGCAATTTAGTCATTTTTTATATTTTTACAAAATTGCCCATAAAGTTTTACTTTTATTCAATTTAGTCCTTAACACTAACACACGCAAATTAACCATTTTTACCCAAAATTGAGACTATCCAAATAATTATGGCATCCAAAACAGCCCATTGTTGCAACAATTTCATATCAAATCCTTGTACTTTTACTATTTCAACAATTTAGTCCCTAATCGGAAAACTCATCAAAATTTACTTACTAAAATACTTTTAAATAACAACTAATATCTCAAATTCATCATTTAACATTTAAAATCACAAGGTTAATCAATGGAAACATTCAAATCATTAGCAGTTTCAAAATCAAAGGTATGGGCTAGCTGGACTTAGTTGAAACGATTTAAAAAACATACAAACTATTAGAAACCGATAGCTTAGGGACTTACATGCATGAAATGAAACATGGCCGAACCTAGCTTCCATAACCATGGCTTTCAGTTGAAAAAAAAAAAGAAAGAGAAAGGAATATGACAATCTTTATTTTTTTTACTTATGTTTTATTTAATTTAATTAATTATAAAATTACCATTTTAACCTTGGTTAATAAATAAATAAAACACCAAATTCATGTCCATATAAGTCCACTAACTCCTTAAATGGTTTAATTACCATTTAAGTCCCTTTTCCTTTATTCAATAAACCATTTAATCACTTAAATCAAATAGTGGTCAAATTTTACATCTTTTACAATTTAGTCCTTTTTAATTAATTAATTATCGAAACATTAAAATTTTTCAACAAAACTTTAATACAACCTTAATGACACTTCGTCAATATTTATAAATTTATTTACAGCTCGGTTTATAGAAACGAGATCCCAATACCTCATTTTCTAAAACCACTTGACTTTAAGGTCTTACCACTTGAACTTAATAAATCGCTTAAATAACATAAAACATCAAATTAAAAACATTTTTTTTAAATAACATTTGACTCATAAATATTAAATAATAATATTTATGAACTCACTCATCGGATTTGGTGGCCCCGAAACCACTGTTTCCAACACCTCTGAAAAATGGGTTGTTACAACTCTCCTCCCTTATGAAAATTTCATCCTTGAAATTTCTCACATGTTACAACCAATCTAGTGAAATCTTTCTATCATCTTCTTAATGGCAATCCACAAATAAATCATTTATAACTCATCTTGATTCAGAACTCGCATCAAAACTCATATTAAAACTTGATACTATATTGAAACTTCACTGAACAACTATGATGTTCTCTTGCCATAACTTATCATTAGTTGTACAACTACTGAGAAATTTCTAGTGATTGTCTGAGTAAAAATCATATGCCCCAGAAACATAACCTCACTCAGCCAAAATTTAGACTTACTTAACTTAGGATAAAGTTCATTCTCATGAAGAATCTAAAGAACCACTCTAGGATGTTTATCATGCTCATCCTTGATCTTAAAGTATACCAAGATATCGTCAATAAACATTATGACGAACTGATATAGATACAGTTGAAAAACCCGATTCATGAGATCCATTAACGCAGCTAGAGCATTAGTCAAATCAAATGGCATGACAAGGATCTCGTAATGCGCATAACAAGTCCTAAAGGCATTCTTATGCACATCAGCCTCTTTTATCCTAGATTGATGATACCCAGAACGAATATCAATCTTCGAAAACACTGATCCTCTATGAAACTGATCAAACAGATATTCAATCCTTGGATATGGGTATTAATTTTTTACCACTCATTTTTTCAACTGTGGTAATTCTTACACATTCTCATAAATTTGTCCTTCTTTTTGACAAAGAAGACTGGTGCTCCCAATGAGGACACACTAGGTTGAACAAAACCCCTATCTAAAAGTTCCTGAAGTTGCAATTTTAACTCATTCAGCTCTTTCGGTGCCATACGATAAGGAGCAATAGGCACCGAAGCTCTCCCAGGCAAAACCTCAATTCCAAAGTCAACCTCCCTATCCAGTGGTAACTCTGGCAATTCTTTAGGAAATACATCCGAAAAATCCCTTATAGTGTGTGTAACACCCCTTACCCGTTACCGTCGCTGGAACAGGATATAAGGTATTACCAGAACATAACACATACCATTAAACATAATCGAGATGTAAATATGTCATCCAATTTGATAGTGCATCGTATAACATATGTCTTGAACAATATTAGCCCACTTTAATGGCTTGTACAAAGTATCTGGTCGAGTACTGTAACTAATATTTTAACCTAGACAAATATGACACGTAACAAAATAATTAAGCCTACTATACATGCCATAATTCAAAACGTTTAGTTCAAATACCCTAAAGTATGATAGTGCGGATAGATCTTCACGATCCTTAACTCCCGAGCAAGTCAAGAACACTATAAGACAAAAGAGAGAAACAAAGTAAGCTTATAGCTTAGTAAGTAAGTATGTAAATACTAATTAAAGAATCTAACATGTTTACACAACAATTCAAGTTTATCTACTTTAACTTCACTATTCATTCCACTTTGATTTAGCTGTCTCTCTGCATCATATTCACTAAATAAATCATAACTCGGGTTACAAAACTCGAAATTCAAATCCATAAAATTTCCTGAATCTAGACTCATAAAGATTTTTTCTAATTTTTTTCTATAATTTTGGTTCAGCCGATTAGTACAGTTTATTAGTTAAAGTTTCCCTGTTACACGCTCGACTGATCTGACCTCTGTTCACTACGAATTGAATATCTCTTAGTACACAATTCAAACAACCCTGAGGTCTGTTTCATTTAAAACTAGTCTCAATAAGGAATTTAGGCATGTAAACTATATTTCTTAATTTTCCTTGTACAATTTTAATGATTTTTCAAAGTTGGAACAGGGGATCACGTATTCATCCTGAGCAAGTCACATACAATTGTAAATATCTCAAAATATAGAACTCCTTTGCTTGCTCTGTTTCTTTTATATGAAAGTAGACTCATTAAAATTTAATTTCACATCTCATTCAACCTCTAATTATATTCCTCCTATTTTTGGTGATTTTTCAAATTCACGTCACTGCTACCATCTAAAAACAGTTTTAATGCTAATTTCACTCTTTCACACATTCTTTATGCTAACCTCATTTTATCTTATATATGTATATACCACAAATCATTTTCACCACATTTCATTCACCATAAGTGTAGGTCCAAACCACAATATCACCACAAAACCATCCCGTTGAACAATTCGGATCAATCCTCGTCTATCTTGATCTATAATAACACATTTAGCTCATTTAATACTCATACTATTTATTTCAATCCAAAATCACATCATGGAAAAATTACATTTTGCCCCTAACTTTTCAAAATTACAATTTTGCCCCTAGGCTCGGAATTTAATTTCAGCCCTTATTCTTATATTTTATGATATGCTGAACATTTTCTCTTCTACAACAACATCAAATTCTCACTCTATCATATAGTTATGAACAATAGGTATTTTTACCGATTATGCTGCTTTTACTCGTTTTCACTTAAAACCGAGTAGCACAAGTTATTTAACATAATTTAAAACCTCATATTCTATCATAAAACATCACAATACACAAATTTCACCTATGGGTATTTTTCCAAATGTGAACCCTAGGTTAAATTATTACTAGCATAAGCTTAATCGAGCTTCCGGATTCCAAAAACGTAAAGAACATTAAAAGCGGGCTTGGAATCACTTTCTGGAGCTTGAAAGTTGAAGAAACCCTAGCTATGGAGAGAGGGAGAATTCGGCAGCAACTAAGGAGGATGATGACCAATTTTGTGTTATTTTTCCCATTTTATTTCATTTAATATCCAAATGACCAAAATGCCCTCCTTACTAAACTTTCAAAATTCCTTCCATGTCCTAATTTTGTCCATGAACTTAAAATTGGTCAAATTGCTATTTAAGACCTCCTAATTAATATTCCAAAACAATTTCATACTAAAACTTCGGGATGCAAATTTTGCAACTTATTCGATTTAGTCCCTACTTTCAATTTAAGCACTTTAGGCATAGAATTTCATCACGAAATTTTCACACAATCATGCAATCATATCATAAACCCCAAAATAATTATAAAACAATTATTTCTATCTCGGATTTGTGGTCACGAAACCACTATTCCGATTAGGCCCTAATTCGGGTTGTCACAATTCTCCCCCTTTTGAGATTTTCGTCCCAGAAAATCTTACCCAGAAAGAGGTTTGGGTCTTGTTTCCTCATAGCTTCCTCGGGTTCCCACGTAGCCTCTTCTATCCCATGTCTCGTGCCACAATACTTTCACTAAAGCTATACTTTTATTTCTTAACTGCTTAACCTCTCGAGCCAAAATCTTTATTGGTTCCTCCTCATAGGTCATATCCGATCGAATCTCAATTTCGTTGGAGAAATCACATGTGAAGGATCGAACGATAACGTCGCAACATTGATACATGAAACACGTTATGAATTCTTTCTAACTCTGCCGGTAAGGCCAACCGATATGCCTGCTTGGTCCAATTCTCAAGAATCTCGACGCCCAATAAAACGCGGACTCAACTTGCCTTTCCGACTAAATCTCGAATCTTTTTCCATGGTGACACCTTCAAGAACACTTTATCACCCACCGAAATTCAATCTCTTTTCTTTTAAATCGCATATGACTTTTGTCGATCTGAAGCGACTTTTAAGCAATCCCGAATTACTTTTATTTTCTCTTGGTTTCTTTAACTAGATCAACTCCATGAATCATTTCTCACTAAGCTCGGTCTAATATAAAGGAGTCCGACACTTACGACCATACAAGGCTTCATGACGGTGCCATTTGTATACTTGATTGATAAGCATTATTGTAGGCAAACTCAATCAAAGATAGATATTTCTCCCAACTACCTCCAAATTCTAAAACACAAGATCTAAGCATATCTTGAGTACCGGATTACTCTTTCGTTTGACCATCTGTTTGTGGATGAAATGCGGTACTAAAGTTCAATTTTGTACCCAAAGCTTCTTGTAACTTTTTCCAAAATCTCGAGGTAAATCTTGGATCTCTATCGATATTATAGACATAGGTACTCGTGCAACTTCACAATTTCAGCAACATATAATTCGCTAATTTATCAAGTGAGTAATCAGTGACGTCTTGGTATAAAGTGGGCTGACTTTGTTAATCTATCAACCACTACCCAAACAAAGATCCTTCTTTTTAGGAGTTAAAGGCAAACCGGTTACAAAATCCATGGTAATCTTGTCCCATTTCCACTCGGCACCATTCTTGGTTGAAGTAATCTCAAGGCACTTGATGTTCAACTTTTACTTGTTGATGATCAAACACTTGGTTACAAATTCAAAATGTCCTTTTCATACCGCCACCAATACGACTTCTTTAAATCATTATACATTTTTGTGCTACGGGATGAACGATAAATGACCATTGTGCGCCTCATGTAATATTTTCGAATCAATTTATCGTTTTTCGGCACACATATCCCGTCTCGAAACATCAAACAATCATCCGGTCCAACTCGAAAATCGAGTCGTAACCTAATTCGCATTGAGTTCTCTTGATCCGCAACTCACTATCATTCTTTTGAGCATCACAAATTAACGGAGAAATAACGGTTTAGCTCTCATTTCGCTAGGATTGACCCATCATCGACAATGCTAACCCCGTGTTCATGGCTCTCAAAGTAAAAAGAAATTTTCGCTCAAGGCGTCAAGAACTACATTTGCTTTTCCGGATGATAATCAATCACTAGATCATAATCCTTTAATAATTCAAGCCATCTTCGCTATCGCAGATTCGGATCCTTTGATTCATCAAGTACTTCAAACTTTTGTGATCGGTAAAATTCGGCATTTTCACCGTACAAATAATGTCGCCAAATCTTCAAGGCAAAACAACAATGCCGGTTCCAAATCATGTGTAGGATAGTTCTTCTCATGCGGTTTTAACTGTCTCAAGCATAAGCTACCACTTTACCCTCTTGCATCAACACACATCCAAGGCACATCAATGATGCATCACTATAAATTACGAACTCCTTTCCGACTCAATTTGTACTAAAATTGGTGCTTCAGTCAATCGTGCTTTCAATTTTTCAAAACTTTGTTGACATTTATCAGTCCATTCAAACTTAACATTCTTTTGCAACAACTTAGTCATAGGAGAGGCAATCATCGAAAATCCTTCAACAAAACGTCTATAATACCCGGCTAAGCCTAAAAGCTTCTAACCTCGGATACATTCTTGGCGGTTTCCAATCAACGATCGCAGAAATCTTGCTTGGATCCACCGAATACCATCACCGAGACTATATGCCCTAAAATCCGATTTCACGAAGCCGAACTCACTTTTACTAAACTTGGCAAACAGTTTCTTTTCTCTCAAGATTTACAATATAGTTCTCAAGTGTTCGGCATGTTCGGACTCATCTCGAGAATAAATTAAAATGTCATCTATAAACACTACTACAAACTTATCCAAATATGGCCGGAAGATCCGATTCATTAAGTCCATAAATATAGTGGAGCATTTGTTGTCGAAAGGCATCACAAGAAACTCATAATGTCCATACCTTGTCCTAAAGGCGGTTTTCGCACATCGACTCCTTAACTCTCAATGGTAGTAACCGGACCTCAAATCAATCTTTGAAAACACTGTGGCCCCTTTAAGCGATCGAATAAATCATCAATCCTCAACAGCGGTACTTGTTCTTTATAGTCACCTTATTGTCGACGGTAATCAATGCAAAGTCTCATTGAACCATCCTTCTTCTGAATAATACAGAGCACCCTGGGAGAGAAACTCGGTCTCACAAATCCCTTGTGCATTAACTCCTGCAATCGAGCCTTCAATTCTTTTAATTCAATGAGCCATTCTATATGGAGCAATCGAGATCGGTGCGGTGCCGACAACAAATCAATGGCAAAATCTATCTCTCTCGTTCGAGGCAACCCGGGCAATTCCTCAGAAATACATCCGAAACTCACAGACTATCGGTACTAATTCAAATTTCAGTTGAGGCAACTCAATATTCATTACATAAGCGGATAAGCTTCACACCCTTTTCTCATGTATTTACGTGCGGACATGTGCGAAATCACCATAGGCAATTTATTTGATTCATCTGTTTCAACCCACGAATTTCTCCATTTTCACATTTCAACTCTAGTGTCTTTTGTTTACAATCTACCTTAGCATCATACAATGTTAACCGGTCCATTCCCAAGATAACGTCAAACTCACCAAATGGTATGACATCAAGTTGGCGAAAAGCAGTGACCTTGAATCATTAATGGGCAATTCTTGCAAACCTTGTCAACTAGCACATATTGGCCTAAGGGGTTCGACACTTTAATCGTAAACTCAGTAAATTCAACAGGCAACTTTTATTGGATACTAAATTCATGCAAATATAGGAATGAGTGGACCCGGGATCAATCAATGCAATAACAATAGTATCATAGAGAGAAAATGTACCAGTAATAACATCGGGAGATGATGCATCTTCTCGGGCACGTATAGCATAAGCTCTAGCGGTGCTCTAGCTTCGATCTTGCCGTTAAATCTTTCATCATAGTTTTACTACTAGTCCCACCTCCAGATTTCTCGGTGGTCTACCTCTACTAGCGGTGGTATTCATCTAGCACTCAAATCTTTCTTCTTTAACTTTCTCCGGACAATCTCTAATAAAATGCTCATGAGAACCTTTTTGAAACAAGCTCGCTTTCGGTCCCCAACACTCACCATAATGTTGCTCGCCACATTCTCGACACTCGGGCTTTCTAGGTCGCACATTACCCACACTTGCCATCAAGTAGCTTGAGCTTTAGACCCGAATATGCTCTACCACGATCTCTGTGAATCCCCAATTGAAACTGTCATTCGAGGGTTTGTCTCTTTGGACCTCTTTGGTTGAGATTGAAATGGCTTGCTTATCTGTCTTTTTTCGACATCTCGGGCCTCAATAGCACTTTTCTTCTTTCTTTGTTCAATTCTTGACTTTAAGAGCTCGATCAACCAATACTACAAATTCTTTCAACTCCAAAATTCCTACAAGCACTTTAATGTCCTCATTCAGCCCATCTTCAAATCTTCTACACATAATGGCCTCGGTGGACACACATTCCGGGCATACTTGTTGAGTCTTACAAATTCACGTTCATACTGCTACATGACATTTTCCCTCGCTTCAATTCAAGGAACTCCTTCCGTTTTGATCAATAAATCGCCGACTTATGTATTTCTTTCTAAATTCTTCTGGAAGAAATCCCAAGTAACTTTTCTTTTGGCACCACTGCAACCAAAGTCTTCCACCGGTGGTAAGCGAATCTCTCAAAAGTGATACAAGACACTTTAAGCATTCCTCGGTGTACATGAGAGCTCATCAAATACGGGTAGAATTTTCAAGCCGAATTCCGCTTTCTCGGGATCATCATCGACCTTTGCTCTAAACTCTTCGCCCTTGTTTTCGAATCTTGTCAACCGGAGGCTTGTTCATTCTTACCAAATCTATACCTTGAGCACTACAGAATCGCCCGAGGTATAGGAGGGGTGGAGGAGGTTGAGCATTTGGATTTGCTCGAATAAATTCAAGATACCAATTGTTCATCATTTGGAGAAAGGCATCCCGAGCCTCATCTCCTTGTCTCAATGTCTCAGTCTACTTTTCACAAAGCGGTCCCTTCAAAGGGAGCCGGCGACATTACAAAGATCATCACCGCAGTTCCTTCAGGATCCATTACTATATTAAAACAAGACACAGTTTAGAATAATCAGGAGTCACCACACTATCACAATATTTTTATGGCATGTATAGCTAGACCTTTACACACACTTTATTAGTCCGAGAACCGACTAAACCATAGCTCTGATACCACTAAATGTAACACCCCTTACCCATTACCGTCGCCGGAATAGGATATAAGGTATTACCAGAACATAACACATACCATTAAACATAATCGAGATGTAAATATGTCATCCAATTTGATAGTGCATCGTATAACATATGTCTTGAACAATATTAGCCCACTTTAATGGCTTGTACAAAGTATCCGGTCGAAATCAGTAACTAATATTTTAACCTAGACAAATATGACACGTAACAAAATAATTAAGCCTACTATACATGCCATAATTCAAAACGTTTAGTTCAAATACCCTAAAGTATGATAGTGCGGATAGATCTTCACGATCCTTAACTCCCGAGCAAGTCAAGAACACTATAAGACAAAAGAGAGAAACAAAGTAAGCTTATAGCTTAGTAAGTAAGTATGTAAATACTAATTAAAGAATCTAACATGTTTACACAACAATTCAAGTTTATCTACTTTAACTTCACTATTCATTCCACTTTGATTTAGCTGTCTCTCTGCATCATATTCACTAAATAAATCATAACTCGGGTTACAAAACTCGAAATTCAAATCCGTAAAATTTCCTGAATCTAGACTCATAAAGATTTTTGCTAATTTTTTTCTATAATTTTGGTTCAGCCGATTAGTACAGTTTATTAGTTAAAGTTTCCCTGTTACACACTCGATCGATCGACCTCTGTTCACTACAAATTGAATATCTCTTAGTACACAATTCAAACAACCCTGAGGTCTTTTCATTTAAAACTAGTCTCAATAAGGAATTTAGGCATGTAAACTATATTTCTTAATTTTCCTTGTACAATTTTTAATGATTTTTCAAAGTTGGAACAGGGGATCACGTATTTATCCTGAGCAAGTCACATACAATTGTAAATATCTCAAAATATAGAACTCCTTTGCTTGCTCTGTTTCTTTTATATGAAAGTAGACTCATTAAACTTTAATTTCACATCTCATTCAACCTCTAATTATATTCCTCCTATTTTTGGTGATTTTTCAAAATCAAATCACTGCTACCATCTAAAAACAGTTTTAATGCTAATTTCACTCTTTCACACATTCTTTATGCTAACCTCATTTTATCTTATATATGTATATACCACAAATCATTTTCACCACATTTCATTCACCATAAGTGTAGGTCCAAACCACAATATCACCACAAAACCATCCCGTTGAACAATTCGGATTAATCCTCGATATTTAATGGTTTCAGCACACAGCTCCACCATCATACTTCGTTTAGTTTAGCTCTCTTGTACACATGGTGAACACTTAGTACCACTCATGCGACCCAACCGATTTGTCTCGTAGCTCTCTTGTCTACATGGTGTCCTTCACTTGGAATCACGCATGCGACCTAGCTACATTTATCTTTCACGTAGCTCTCTTGTCTACATGGTGTCCTTCACTTGGAATCACGCATGCGACCTAGCTACATTTATCTTTCACGTAGCTCTCTTGTCTACATGGGATACATCTCGTATCACACATGTGACCTAGCTACTACAGGTGTCTCGTAGCTTTCTTGTACACATGATGTGCACTCGGCATCATACATGTGACCTAGCTACGCCCTCTATTTCATTCGATCTCTCTGAATGTTCAACCGGATCTCTCTATATTTATTTCCATTCTTCCAATAGTCGATTTATATTTTAACATCAGCTAGTATATTTATATAATAGGCTGAAATATAAGAATGTACATGAAATTATTGTAATATTTACATACAAACTTACCTTGGTGCAAAATGTGGAAATTTTGCAATTTAGTCCAAAACTTTTTCCTTCCCTGCTCGAGATCAACTCTGCGTCTTTCTTGATCTATAATAACACATTTAGCTCATTTAATACTCATACTATTTATTTCAATCCAAAAATCACATCATGGAAAAATTACATTTTGCCCCTAACTTTTCAAAATTACAATTTTGCCCCTAGGCTCGGAATTTAATTTCAGCCCTTATTCTTATATTTTATGATATGCTGAACATTTTCTCTTCTACAACAACATCAAATTCTCACTCTATCATATAGTTATGAACAATAGGTATTTTTACCGATTATCTTGCTTTTACTCGTTTTCACTTAAAACCGAGTAGCACAAGTTATTTAACATAATTTAAAACCTCATATTCTATCATAAAACATCAAAATACACAAATTTCACCTATGGGTATTTTTCCAAATGTGAACCCTAGGTTAAATTATTACTAGCATAAGCTTAATCGAGCTTCCGGATTCCAAAAACGTAAAGAACATTAAAAGCGGGCTTGGAATCACTTACTATGGAGCTTGAAAGTTGAAGAAACCCTAGCTATGGAGAGAGGGAGAATTCGCAGCAACTAAGGAGGATGATGACCAATTTTGTGTTATTTTTCCCATTTTATTTCATTTAATATCCAAATGACCAAAATGCCCTCCTTACTAAACTTTCAAAATTCCTTCCATGTCCTAATTTTGTCCATGAACTTAAAATTGGTCAAATTGCTATTTAAGACCTCCTAATTAATATTCCAAAACAATTTCATACTAAAACTTCGGGATGCAAATTTTGCAACTTATTCGATTTAGTCCCTACTTTCAATTTAAGCACTTTAGGCATAGAATTTCATCACGAAATTTTCACACAATCATGCAATCATATCATAAACCCCAAAATAATTATAAAACAATTATTTCTATCTCAGATTTGTGGTCACGAAACCACTATTCCGATTAGGCCCTAATTCGGGTTGTCACAGTGTGAATCCCTTCCATAACTAATCCCACAACACTCATGTCGTGCACATAAGCAAAATACACATTACACCCTTTTTGGACCAAGTTTTTGGCCACCATATTGGAAATTACATTAGAGAGGTAAACTCGACGCTCGTAGACCATCACCACTTCATCACCATCCCCAACCTTAGGAGTCACCCTCTTAGAATCACAATCCAATCTAACCGATGCTTCACGAACCAATTCATACCCAATATCAAGTCAAAATCGCTGAATGGAAACTCCATCAAATCAGCTGAAAATACATATCCCTGAACCTTAAGTGGATGCCTCCTAAATACTTTATTAACTTGAACTGACTGCCCCAATGGACTAGTCATAAAAACTTCACTACTAGCATCCTCAACCAAAATCCCAAAATTACCTATTACACTACTAGAAATATATGAGTGCGTGGAACCACAGTCAACCAAAGAAAAATAAGGATTTGAATGCATAATAAACATACAAGCTATCATGTTGGTCAAATCTCTATCCTCAGAATGCCTCGTAGCGTAAACTAAAGTTGGTTATCTTGCTACAGTATGAATCACACCTCTGTCCGATGTCCCTTGACCACGACCACTTCTATTACCTCCCCTACACTGACCACAGACCTTAGTGGCCTGCTAAACGAGCCTCTAAGGCTGAGTCTAATCTTGAACTGGAGCTCACACCGATTCAATCATACGAGGACACTTAATAAACCTATGCCTAGTAGATCCATATCTGAAACAAGCTTCAATCATCCCCCAGCACTCGCCAAGATAGTATCTTTTACAATACTAGCACACTGAAACTTGTTCAACCCTCGCAGTTGGCTCAACATGCTATGGTCTTGACCACCTTCGAGCGTACCAATGTCCAAAGTAAAATTCTCGTAGAAGAGATATAAAAGATGGTACCCACAAGTATACGGGTCAGGTTGTAATATAGTTACAACGAAGTAGGTGAGTACTCTGAGGATAGTAACCAAATAAGGCGACACTAAATTAATTCTAACCTAAACATAAATAAATCTAATTAGTACTTTAAATGGATTATATTACGATAAATAAAAAGAAAGATTTTGGTGATTTATACTAATAACAATAATAAAATAAAGCAAAGAAATAAATAAAACACAAGAAATCAAAGAGTAAAATATATCAAATCTTATCATGGGTGATTATCTCGCTTCGATAGTCATAATCAATTGTCACTTCAAGTTTTCTTATTCAATCAACTAGTCAATATCCCAACAGGATCTTCCGATCTTCTACTAAAATAATGTGTTGGCAAGAACTACTTATCTCTCGACCTCACAGTCCAGACCGATTCAAGGTTAAGGTGTTCATGGATAGGCCATACCGAATTTTGATTAATTCCCATCTTAATGACTTCCTAGGGTTGTCATGACTAGGGTTTAGTTTCTTCCTTTCCTGAACAACTGATCCGCTAAGAAGTCCTTACAAAATAGTTAATTAATCATACCTCCACTCACTAATCCCTCATAGGAGGATTAGTTCTTGATGGAGCTAATAAACAATATAAACTTGACAAAAAGAATAAACATGAAGAGGAATCAAGGGAATAGAGTTTTAGAAAAATTCTTATTTGTATTAGAATTTAAGAGTAGAATCCTCATAGAGTTTGATGGTATTTCCCGAATCTAATGTCCCTACAAAAGCAAGTAACAAGAATTTCATATTCACAAATAATCTTGACATGATATTTAGTTGAGTTACGGCTTTTGATATCAAACACTTAAGTTCAGTATATTACAAAGAATTCAAGCATTACGAGTCTTCAAATGTAGGAATCCATCAATAAATTATACAAGTAATTTGATTATCCTAGTAGAATACAAACAGTTATAAATACAATTATTCAGTATTAGTTCAAGTTTTGAATAAGTCTACCTAGATCACATAGGGCTTTTCCACCTGTAACGTTTTGAGGCTTAGGCAGATATGGATTTCAAGAACAGTAAGCATCAAATAGTTTCAAGCACGAAAATAGCTTCACACATCATATTGTCCCCTATTCTCCCCTTTAGTGACTCTTTTCCACTCACAGCCTTATTTCTTCTTCTGTCTTCTTCCTTTTATCTCTTTATTGGAAATCTCAGTATCATACAGAAACTGTGGCTAGTTCATGAGTTTTTATGCAATAATGATCGAGTTTTTCTATAATTGTGATTTTTTCAATTTTGCTTTCTTTTTCTCGATACCTCGCTCACAATTGCTTTTACTTTTCATGTACTTTTTCTACTCGTTAAATTTTCTTTTTGATTTCTTTTCTTTTTTCACTTTTAAGCTAATCTATATCACTATACTCTACTAATCTTTCGTATCGCTCTTGTTTTTACAAAACAACCATAACATATCTAGTTATCCTTCAATATGTATGGCCAAATGTCTATGTTCATGTAATTCAGGACCAAAGAAAAGGGTCAACACAAATATCGTTTTTACCTTAGGTTTTGTATATAGGTTCATCATGAAGGGTTTTCTTTCTCAAAATAGGTACTAAAGATGAAAAAATATGGTTTGCTTTTTGGCTCGGTGTGTACCAAAAAATGTCTTAAGTGATCCCTAGGTATCTCAATATTCAAAAATTTAGTCAACCAAACAATCAAAAATTCAAAATTTATCACCAAACAATCAAAAATTCAAAATTTATCATTCATACTAGCATGCTCATTTCCTTGTATTCTTTATATCACAAATTCAACAAATTCAACATTTTCTTAATTCCTATTTATAGTGTAATATATATAACTTAATACCCTAATAATAAAAAATTTAAAATCACCTATCATCATGCCAAATTTATGTAAATGCAATCAACCTATGTACATGCTCCTAACCAATCACTTGTATTTCCATAAGCTTAAGCATACAATTGACAAGAAAAATAAAAAATAAAAAGCATAAAAATTCAAAATAAAATTTCTATGTTACCCCCAACACTTTAGATAATACACTGTCCTCAATGTGTAACCCTAGAGAAAAGGAAAAAAAGAAATTACTTGACTTATTGTGGTAATCCTATCGACTATGGGTGGGTTCTTCTTCCTTAAGAATTCACATTGTTTTGTGTTTCTGCTAGGAGTTTGTACAAAAATTCATAAACATATGAATTGAATTATTTAATAGTTTATTAAATATTACAAAATCCTAAAAGGTAACTTTATTTCCTAATAGAATTTAATCCTAAAAAAATAGTTTTACTAAATATATATATGCTTTAATCATCTTCCTCCTGGAGTCCTTGTCTTCTTCTCTACTCCTTTTGTTTCATCTATAAAATCAAGTACTGCTTATAGACATCATCTCATAGCAGCTTCTTCAAGGATTCATCTATTTATCCAGCTGCTCCATAGGCAGTCCTACTTTCTTGCATAACCTTGTAATCAGATGTGGAAAGAATGTTCTTTTTTTTTATTATTCCATGCACATTTGATCATATTTTGATATATCCATGTACCGATGCATAATTACTTAAAAATCTCACACTGCTTTAGTGTCATTGGTAGTAATGCTACCGTTTCCACTCATTTAGAGAGACAATCATTAACTAGTACAATATACTGGTTCTCGAAAGAACTTGGAAACTGTCCCATAAAGTCAATTCCCCAAACATCGAATACTTCTACTTCAAGTATCTCGATTCATGGCATATTGTCTCTTTTTTATATGCTTCCAGTTCTTCGGCATTTCTTACATCTTTGAACAAATTCATAAGCATATTTGTTCATTTTTAGCCAATAGAATCTTTAATGTAGTACTTTTTGGGCCATTCTTTTTCTGCCAAAATGTCCCCCACATGAGATGTATGACATCCTTGTAGAATATCAGTTATTTCCTCCTCTACTACACATATTCTTACCTATTGATTTGCACACTGTTGGAAGACCTATGGATCTTCCAAGTTATAAATTTTTGCTTCGTACATGATCCTTTTCTTTTGTTGCCATGATAATTGTGGTGGTAAAATGCCCTTAGCGATATAGTATACATAATCAGTATACCACAAGTGCCATTATTTCTGAACTTTACTTTGTGGATGTCTCTGTTGAACAATTGTTCGTAAACAAAAATCTCTTTTTTTTTCTTCAGAATCCAATTGTTTCGAGTCATTCTCTATTCTAGAGAGATGGTCTTCAATTTGATTTTTTGTTTCTTTCTTGTCCATTGTCCATAAATCGAACTATTGAAGCAGTAATACCCATCTCATTAATCTAGCTTTCATTTCCTTTTTCTTTACAACATATTTTAATGTTGAATGGTCAGTGTAAACGTAAACTTTGTTTGCCATCAAATACGGCCAGAATTTTTCACAAGCAAACACAACAACAATCATTTCCTTTTCACTCGTAGCATAATTGCATTGTGTTGAATCGAGTGTCTTACTTGCATAACGAATGGCTCTAAATAGGTTATTTCTTTTTTGTCTCAGCACTGCCCTTACAGCATAGTCACTAGCATCGCACATTATAATAAAATGCTTTGACCAGTTAGAAGTAATAATTATAGGAGTAGAAATAAGTTTTTTTTTCTTTTATTATCTCAAAATCTTTGATGCATTCCTGGTCAAATACAAACGGTGTCTCTTTTTACAATAGTTGGTTCAACGGCTTAGAGATATGGGCGAAATCTTTTCTAAATTGCTTGTAAAACCCAGTATGTCCTAGAAAATTTCTCACTCCCCAAAATATTGTAGGATTCAGAAGTTTCTTAATAACCTTAATTTTAGTTTTGTCTACTTCTAAGCCTTTTCTTAAAATTTGATGCCTTAAAACCAATTCCCTCTTGACCATGAAATGACATTTTTTTCCAGTTCAATACTACGTTAGTTTCTTTATATCTTTGCAGGACTTTTTCAAGATTGTCCAGAAATCCTTGAAAGGAATCTCCACAGAACGAGAAATCATCCATAAACATTTCCAAGACTTCCTCTAACATGTTAACGAAAATAGTAGTCATACATCTCATAAAGTTGTTGGAGCATTAGAGAGCCCAAATGGTGTTCGTCTGAAAGTAAAGGTACCAAAAGGACATGTGAAGGTAGTTTTTTCTTGGTCATCTGGATGTATTAGGTGTGACAGCCCTAGTGTGACCCTAGTTGGAAAGTGGTTTCGGGACCACAAAACCGAGTCATAAAAATAATTAATTGCTATATTCTATACTTATTATGTGTGTACATGAGTATGTGGAAGTTTCATTCTCTAATTTTGCCAATTGCATGAGAAATTATTAAATAGGGATCAATATGAGACATAGTGAAATATGATAGGCTAATTTTAAATGGCTTATTAGTGCATGTTAACACAAAGGTGGACTTGCATGTCAAGTTGCCCAATTTCTTTATAGTGGCCGGCCAAGATGGAATGTTGATGGGCAATACATATGTTTAATTAGATATTATAATAAGAAATTGGGTTATTGGAGATAAAATAATGTTAGTAAAAGAAGGAAAAAGAAAAAAAAATGCTCATCTCTCTTCTCCATTGCCGTGACTTGAGAAGAAGAAGGAGTGTTCATGTTTTCTTTCTTTTGCAATTGCTGTAACTAGAGGAAGGGGAAGAAGGAAGATTAGGCCAAGGTGGTCCTCTAGATTAAGGTATGTTCAAGGGTATCTTTGGAAGTATATACAACCTTTGGGTGATGAGTCTAAATTCTATCTATCTCATGGTTGGATTTGGGGTTGATGGAGGGTTAGAATTTGGCTAAGGAGCCTAAAAATTTTGGTTGATACCTTGATGCTATTAGCATGCTAGTTATATGGATGTGTTAAGTTGCTTGGGATGTTAGCATGAAAGTTGGAATTGTTAAGCTAATTTGTTGGAAGTGCCGAATTTAGGACTAAGAAGAGAATGAGTATTCGGCTAACATAGTGAAAAGGTAGGTGTTGCCGATTGTTAGATTTAGACCATGGGAGTGGCTATAATGGGCATTAAGATGTAGAACTTAAGAAATGTAGTCATATGTGAATTTACATGATGTTACAAATAGACGTGAAAATATATGCTAGATTAGGAAAATTTGATTAAGTGTTCATGAGATGAAATTAGGTGTTTAAAAGATGTTATAGTTGACATTGTATATATATACATACATTCGGCCATCTAATTGAGTATGAAGGTGGTGTTAAATCTAATTGTGATGCCCATTTGGAAGTGTATATATATATATATAAATATACATAAGTATGCCCGTTCGTGATGTTACCTTTAATTATGTGTATAATCGACTAAATGGGTAATTAGTGAGGATGGTTGCGAATATACAAACATACATATGCATGTGTAATTGAATTATGAATGTTTAGCAAGATGGTTAAACTAGTTGATTTATTGATTAAGCTCAAGGAGTTAAAGGAGGAGAATCAAGCAAGGGAAAGACGAAGGTCATCAAGTAGCCGACTTGGAACTATTTTACCCAACACAAGGTAAGTCACTAAGCATATATTTTGTATTGATTTAAATAGACATAATGTCTATGTAATTATGCCGAAAGGAATGATAAATTTATATACATGTATGTATGTGGTGATGAAAGTATTGAATGAAAAGAAAAGAGGTGAGATGTATTGAGTTGTTGATTTGGCACTAAGTGTGCGGGTATAAACATTTATGATCATGAGATTGACACTAAGTGTGCGGGTTTAAAATTTGTACAGCACTAAGTGTACGAGTTTGATTATATAGCACTAAGTGTGCGAGTTGATTATATAGCACTAAGTGTGCGGACTCACTATATGTTTTTGAATCACTATTGACACTGAGTGTGCGACATTATTGAGTTGATCACGGACAGGGATCGGGTAAGTACCTTGAGTTCATGGCTAATAGGCGCTATGTTTATATTTGGAGTTGAGCTTGGTAAGTTTTGAACCTATGTGACAATTTTAATTGAAGTCACGTACATAAGAATTATCGTGGAATAAGTGAAAGGTCATTTAGTTGTATGATTGTAACGAAAACAAAATGATGTATAAAATGCCTCAAATATCCTATTGATTAGTATATGGAATGTGGATGTGTAACTTGGTATGAGATTGAACTGAAAGGTCTAAGGAACTATGGTATAGTTCGGTTTGGATGGAGTAATTAGCCTCGTTCCATTTTGTTTCCTCTTGTGATAATGTTATTAATGGATGGTAGTGCATTGCTTATGACTTACTGAGTTATATACTCATTCGGTGTTTGCTTGCCACCTATTTTAGGTTCCTTGGACTCGTCTTTTTGCATGCTCGGACCGTCATCTAAGTCATCACACCGGATTGCAACTTTTGGGGTATCTTCTTCTTAGTTGGTCTAGGAGAACATTTCGCATGTATAGGCTATTATGTTTTGTTGAACTTTGGTATGTAAACTTTAGCCATGCGAAAATGGCATAAATATTAAGTTGAATTTTGGTCCTATGATACTTCGTCATAAGTCTTAGTAAAATTGGTTTGATAATGTTGTCATGGCTGATTATTCTCGTGTTAAATTCATGATATGTATGATGAATTATTAGTTAGATTAAGGAAAAATCACAAAATAGGCATAGTTTGCTTTAGTAATGATTTGGTAGTAGTAGTGATGTGAGATTGAAAAATCACTAAAAATAGTAGGAATGGAATTAAATAAGGAATAAATTATTTAATCGAAGCTTGATGAGTCTATTTTCATATGGAAGAAACGAAACGACCATATGAGCTGTATGTTAGGAGATAATTAAACTCTTGTGAAATAGGGCCAGAGCGAATTCTGGATCCCCTGTTCCGACTTTAGAAATTCACCATAAATTAATCAGAGACAATTAGAAGTCATGCCTTATATTTATAGATTCCCTTTTGAGTCTAGTTTCATTAGAAACAATCGGCATAAGCATTGAAGCTCTGTAAAGGGAAATATATAAGTCGTAATGCATGAAGGTCAGAGTAGTCGAACCCTGAAACAGGGGTGACTTTAACTAATAAACTGTACCAATTGGCCCAACCAAAAATTCTAAAAAAATTCTACCATATATATATAGGAGTCTAGTTCCGGGGAAAGTTTACGGAACTAGATTTTGAGTTTCAGAACTCAAGATATGATTTTTGAAGTGACTAGTATGTAGATTGGCAGCTTGTCTGGGAAATTTTTAATAAGTGGTTTGAAGTCTGTTAACACCTCGTGTTCGATTCCGACTACGGTCTCGGGTTCGGGGTGTTACATTAGGAAATGATGGTATCTTGAGTATCCGTCAAGGAAACAATAATAATCCTTCCATGTTAACCTATCAAACATTTGATTAAAAAAAAGAAGTAGGAAATTATCTTTTTTGTTACATCAGTTAATTCTGATAATCGAGACTACTCTCTAACCAATAATTGTTTTTGTTGGAACTAATTCATTTTTATCATTTTCAACCACTTCCAGGCCACCTTTTTTGGGGACACATTGCGTAGGACTAACCCATTCACTGTCGAAAATAACATAGACAATACATGTATCTAACCATTTAAGTAATTCTTTTTTGACCACTTCCTTCATAGCTGGATTAAGTCGTCATTGTGCATATACTACAACTTTTTTTCATCTTCTAATCTAACCTTATGTTGACATAATGTAGGATTGATTCCGTTAATGTCAGCGATTGTCCATCCTATGGCTTTATTGTTGGTTTTTAAAACACTTAATAAAGCCTCTTCTTATTCTAAACTTAGCCCGATTGTTATAATCACAGGTAATATATTTTGTTTCCCCAGTACTCGTATTTTAAATGTTGTGATAGAGGTTTTACTTCTAACTTAGAAGGTTTCATAACGGAGGGTATCATTTTTGTTGTGTTTAAAATAATTTGTTTTGGTTGTCCCTTACTTTGACGCCATCAATCTAACTAAATTGTTGTCTGATCATTTTCTTGTTCAGTATCATCCTATTTTTCTTCTTCTAACTCATATTCATGGTCAACCAAATTTTCTGTAATGGTCTCTAATTTATTGCACTTTTGCTTCTTTGTTTTGCTATTTTCCAATTCCCATACTTTTAATTCTTGATATATTCCCAAAGAAAATTCATTTTCATGGAATCTTTCTAATACTTCCATTACCTCCTTATTAATTTTCGTCCAGATGCTCCCTTTAGTCATGATATCAAATTTTTTACCTGTTCTGACTATTCAATTTGTCGTAAAAATATTGGATTTGAACTATAAAATGTATGCCTCCTCCTAACACTGATATGATGATTGTTTTAAATCTTTCTCAGGCTTGTCCTAACGTTTTAGTAATATACTATTTAAATTGAAATAATTTTTCATAAATGTTGAGTACCTGAGTCATAGGGAGGACCCGGCGAAGGAATAGCTACACAAAATCAATCCATGTAGTAAAAGTATCGGGTGGGAGTGCATCTAACCAAGCTTTCGCTTTTCCATCCAATGCAAACAGATTTAATAATAATTTGATAGAGTCTGGCAGAACTCTAGCATAAGTGATAGTACTGCATATATAATAAAATTGTCATAGAAAAGCTATAGGATCCTCTGTCTTAGGATTATTAAATGTCATATTATTAGAAATCCATATTAGCAAAGAAGGATTTAGCTCAAAATGTGAATTATAAATAATAGGATACGTAATACTAGACAACTACCAATCTGTATAAAAAATTGTCTCTAGTGTTTGCATCATATTTCCTATAATTTGAAGCTAAAAAAAATAAAGGAATGTTTAACTTAGGGTTTAAATTTCATATCTATAATGCGTAAATTTCCTATTTATTCTATTAATATAAAAAATTAAAATCAATATAGTGATGTTGTCTCCCCAAAAACGGTGCCAACAACTTGACCGCCTTCGGACGTACCAACGTCCAGGGTAAAAATCCTGCACAAGAGATATAAAAGACAGTATTCGTAAGTATACAGGTTAGGTTGTAATATAATTACAATGGAGTAGGTGAGTACTCCGCGGATCATACCCAAAGGAGGCGAGCACTAAATTAATTCTAATTTAAATATAAATAGATCTAATTAGTACTTTAAACGGATTATATTATGATAAATAAAAAGAAAGATTTTGGTGATCTATAATAATAAAAATAATAAAGGAAAGAAAAGAAATAAATAAAAGGCAAGAAATCAAAGAGTAAAATATATAAAGTCTGATCATGGGTTATTAGCTCGCTTCGGTAGTCATAATCAACTGTCACTTTGAGCTTTCTTGTTCAATCAACTAGTCAGTATCCCAACAGGATCTTTTGATCTTCTACTAGAATAAAAAGTTAGCAAGAATTACTTATCTCTCGATCTCACAGTCCGGACTAATTCAGGGTTAATGTGTTCACAGATTGGCCATAACAAATTTAGGTTACTTCCCACCTTAATGACTCCCTAGGGTGCCAGTCCTAGGGTTTAGGTTCTTTCTTTCCTGAATAGTTGATCCGTTAAGAAAACCTTACAAAATAGTTAATTAATCATACCTCCACTCATTAATACCCCACAAGAGGATTAGTTCCTGATGGATCTAATAAACAATATAAACTTGACAAAAAGAACAAACATGAAGAGTAGTTCAAAAGAATAGAGCTTAGAAAAAGCCTAATTTATATTAGAATTTAAGCACAGAATCCTCACAAAGTTTGATGGTATTGCCCAAATCGATTTCCCCAAAAAAACAAATAACAAGAACTAGAATAAAACCTAAACCTAAGAGAAAAGAAAAACTAAATACTAAATCAAAAGAGAAAATTAACAATATGAAAAGGTGTTTGTAGCATGTATTAAATGAGCCTATTTATAGACTTTAGGGTGGTCATTGTCCTTAACTCTAGGTCAGTTGTTGTCCTCATTCTTAATGTTTGATTGTGCAGACCAAAATGCCCCTAGCTCATAATTATTTCTTGTACAGAGGTGATGTCGCGACACACCAAGTCCTGTGTCGCGACATAAAGGGAAGTATGCTTATATTTAAGGTGCCTTTAGGGGTATACCGTAACATCCTCAGGCTGTGTCGTGACATCGAAGGTAGTCTTGGAATTCTTTTATTATGCTCCCTATGTTGCGACATCTAATTCTTCGTGTTGTGACATAAGGATCAGTATCGAGTTAGCATGCCTTCTAATGGTCTCCTTCATGCTCACAAAGTATATTGGCTCACCCTTACAAATTATTTGGCCTCTAAGTAAAATACTTATATTACACACTTTATTGAAATTAACTAAACTTACGAAAATGTAATTAAAACTTAACAAAAATGCTCAAGCTCTTAAAGTGCGAAAACTAGTTTAATCAGCTACATCGAATTATAGCAGATCAAGTATCTCAACCCTAGGCCATTTCATAGACCATTGAGAAGAAATAGAAGGACCTGAATCCCTCTTATTCTTATTTTGGTTCTTTTCCTTATTCTTTTCTTGTGCTCCATGAGCTTAATCTCCTTAGTAGTTTCTGCCTTCTTCATCAAAGTTTTGAAGACTCGCTCTCGTTGAGGAGCTACTAATACCTTAATATCATACCTCAACCCTTCTTCAAACTTGATACTCTTATCATAATTGGTCTCAACCAAATTGCAAGCATAGCCACTCAACCTCAGAAATTCAACCTCTTACTCAGCCACATATCTCTCACCTTGGGTTAGCCCCATAAACTAACGTCAACATGCCTCAACATAACTCGTACCTACATATTTATTCTAGAAGGTGCTCTGAGGAGAGGGCCAAGTCACTCGCTTAGGTTGGGTACCCTCCACAATAGTTAGCCACCACTGATCGCTTTCTCACAAAATAAATATACCACACCCTTTAGTTTCTGCTTGGGGTGCAACCTAAATTGTTCATAATTCTTTCTTTGGCCTCTAACTAGTACTCTGCCACAACCAAGGCGATCACAGTGACACCTCTAAATAATTCTGCCCCATTAGACTAGAGTTGTTCAATTATTGTCCCTCGGCTCCTAGATCCAGTATGGGTCCCAACGACCCTTTCTAACACCCTCAACATTGCTTGGGGCAGTGGATCATCCCCAGAAGTTTGAGCCCTAGACTCAATCTCAGTGGTAGGAGTTCCAACAGTCTCACTTGTGTCTAAATTGGGCATATTGCCCATAAAAAATGGCTCAACATGAGCCCCTCAATGACGACAACCACGCCCACAGGTACCACATTCTTGAAATCCACGTGCACTAATTATCTTATCTACAATTTCAGAGTTTTATGAATTCATTTAGGTTTTAAAAACCTTAGATCTAAAGTTTTATCAAAAGTGCATATCAGAGTTTAGAGAATGTTTTAATTTTCTACAATCACTATAGGCAATCAATTGTACAAAAGTAGCAAAAAGTATCTAAAGTATAGCTAAAGTTTCAAAGTTTCTTACTTGGATCGGTGTCAGAGTCTCAGTTTCAATTTTCAAAAATCAAAAAAGTCAAGTTTAACAAAGAATTTCCAAATAATGCAAAAAAATATACTTTTAAAATGTTTTGAAACAAAAATGCACAACCTGAGTTCTACAACTTGACTCTGATACCACCAAATGTAACAACCCAAACCCGGCCTAGACCTTACAGTCAGATTATACAGTTACATCGTCGCATAAAATATTGTTTGTTTCTTTTCGTGAAAACTCAGGTTCAATCGAAAGTAAATAAATTTAATTTTTTTATGAAAAACATATATGTCCAGAAATCTGTGAGAAAGTGTATTTTGAAGAAATCTTGTCTTATTAATTATTTTTTAATAAACCCTTTCACTTTAACTACTTGATGTTGCAAAACGGCCTTTTATTGATTTTGAAGCCTTTTGCAATTGAAAAATAACTTGGAATTCTTTATTTTGAAAATCATAGTTTTTATTGGCTATATCGTCTTGTTAGAATTACAAATTAAAGACATATGTTTACAAAGTAAAAACAATTATCAAATAAATATCTAGAACACCGAAAATGTGCAAGTGTACACAATCGCAACAAGTAATAAAATGATAAGTAAATATCAAGTTATCGTACCCACAGGGACTGTGAAAAGGATTATTTATGAATGCAATTTGAAACACTTTGGTGAAGAAAAATATTTTGTATTAAAAAGGGTGATTTAAGAAAAATAAGATTTTAAACTAAATAACTAAAGAAATAATCTCAAAGGCATGATTTCAAAATATGATTTAATCAACATGACATAATTGTGTTGATTTATTTACATTTCTGTAACTTAAAATTATTAAACTCATGCTTATGTTGTTACGAATAAATTCACGGCAACTCGGTAATTTGCTAACTTATGGACATATTCACCTACACAAATCCATTTATCTCTTAACATATCTATAAGTTAATTCAAATGATTAAACAGATTTTAATAACCAAACATATTATGGCACATACATACTCATTAAATTGAACTAATCTCTTGCATATCCCTATGTCAATTCAACTGATTAATTAAATATAATAAGCACATAAAAGACTATGTGAGGTAACAAGGTATCCCTACCTTGAAACAGTTTAATCACAATAATCTTACAAGTTATGAAAGGCAAGTGTATCGCCAGATACATTGCTAATTTAACCTTCAGCTACCTTAGAAGAATAAACATGTACTGATTAAGTAATGCATCCATTAATTATAATTTAAATCCATTTAAATAATTAATTCATTAGCTACCTCATAATTGTAATGCAAGAATAAGTTAGGAATGATTTTACTTAATCAAGCATTTTACCGAGGCCTATAATAGTATAAACAGAATTTTAATAATCTAAGTAGACGAAATACAATCAAACAACACAAATTAAATTCAAGCTAAACTGATTAAATTAACCATTCCAACAACATAAATATTCATAGACATGTTCATCATAACAACAACAAAAGTTAAAGAGATAGGGAACAAGAATCAAATCCGGTGTTTTTCCGTGGCTTGACTAGGTTGCTCCGTCTTCGTTCTTTGTTGTCTTTATTGATCAAGGTTGCTATGAACACTTCAATATTGCTCCAAAATGGCTGAATAATAACCCTTTACCAAGGGGAGAAATTGGCACAAGAGCAAGGGGCTTGAAATGGAAAAATGAGAGGAGAAAGTGAGAGAGGAGAGAAGAGATGTGAATGAATTGAGGTGTGCTTTGAATGATCAGCCAAGGGGGTTTTTTATACCTGAATGTGGCAGCTAAAATTTTCTAAAAATAGTAGCCAAAGAGCTTCCCCTTGGCTGGCCATCAATGTGGCAAAGTTGATGGCTTCAACTTTGCTAAATATGGCTTGGGGCAAATCCATAAAGCCACCAATTGTGGAGGGGCTTGAATGAAACTTTGACTAGTATTCAAGAGCTTCTTTGAAAGCTTAATTAATCAGCTAATAAGCTGATTTGGGTCAACATATGGACGGTTTTGGGCTGCCCAATCCTTGGCCAGTTCAGTTCAATTGGTTCAGTTCAACTAGACCACTTTTTCCATAATTAATTAAATAATTTATTTAGCCTAAATTAAATTGGGTATAAATTAAAATTTATTATATTATGAATAAATATGCATAATTTGACCACCTTAGCTAGAAACTAATTCACCTCGATACTTCAAATTGCTTCTGGTTTTGTGCTTCTGGTAGTGTCTGCTAAGCCATTTTTCGTCTTTTGCACAAATCTGTCGAAAATAACCAACATTCATCAAAAATAATTATAAAATCAAATAAATTTCAACATGTTCATATTTTAAGTGCACTTTAATTATTTTATAAAAATTAATTATTTTTCGACAAGAATTTAACCGAATTCACATGAATTTAAGTGAAAAAGGGTATGAAAAAGTGTGTAAATTTTTGTGTTTCCACACTTCCAAACTTAATTGATTGCTCGCTCTGAGTAATGCAAATATTTTGAAAAGAATTTCTCAAAAACAGCTTTGAAAAATTCCTTCAGAACAACATTTTTTCAAAAATTATGAATTTAATATACTTGTGCATAAAGACAAGAAATTTGATAGTTATGCTACTTAAGTATACATATCGTTCAAATTAATCTCAACAACTATTATGATAGCAAAAATTAGACTAAACGCTTCCTAATAAAGTCATGTTAAACCTTACTAATGTGATTTTATTCCCTTTATTCAAGATTAAGCTACAATCATTAAGTTTAACTTATGTCCTTAACAATGTTGTAACGTGGCTGGGCTCAAGGGTAGGTAAAAAAGATAGAAAAATTTAGGCTTTTAAACCCTAGACTCAGCTTGTATCAGACCTTTGAAATAATTACCTTCAATACATCAACTTTCTTTGCTTTCACATGCTCTTTTGTACATCTTATTTTAAGAACTCATGTTCTTTTTTTTATAAATCGAGCATTTTGCTGAATGTATTACAATTTTAGAGCATTCGATACTTCTTTTCTTCTTTTCAACTCCCCCAAACTTATTTTTAAAGAATACTTTGAATAGTACTGAGTCTAGTGTTTGGGACAATTTTAAGATAGTTAAGAGAGTAGTGATGGCTAAATTTGCAAGGGTTCAAATAAAATTAGGCCATATAGTCTCAAAGTTGGGTTTCAAAGGATAAAAATTTCATTATGGTTGGCTTGAAAGGCTCAAACGGTCCAAAAAAAGTTGCCTAAATCATTTTCAATGTTCCATGCTTCCTAGGATTTCCCCTCGAGAAACTACTAAGTCAATTCTAAAAACTTAAACTTTCATGCACGCCTAACTTTTGTAAGGAACTAAAAATTTATGGTATGATTTGCATGCTTTATTAGAAATACATTCACATCATTATTAAGCTAACATAATAATTTATTGAAATAATAGAACTTTATTTATACTGAAGTTTAGCATACTTAACAAAATTTCAAATTATTGAACAAAATATACCCTAATCATAATTAAAAGAAAAATTTTATTCTGAGTGGAAATAATTCAAATTCAAATTTTTGATCCCCCTACTTAAGATGAACAATGTTCTCATTGTGTAAAGTGAATAGATACTATACACCAGGTAGGATTTTAGAAAAGAGGAGGTGAGTCAAATTGACTACTTAAGTACCAAGCTCTCTCTAGATCCAATCCTAGACATGTATATACCTATTGCCACACTTTATACATTGCGACTTGTTCAAATTTTATTTATGATTTTCCTCTCTTATTCTGTGAAAATAAAAATCCCTAATTAAACCTAATCCTAAAATGACCTAAGAACAAAAATAAAATAAGGTCAAAATCCCCCCTTTTATTTATTTGCAGACCCTTTCGAAATTGACTCACCTTTTGCTCCATCATTATTGTCTTTGCATGAATCGCTTCGCTCCTTCTTCGATAATGGACTCCATGGTTCAAATATAAAATTTGGAAATTCAGGCACAAAAATAAATGGGTCATTGTAAATTTTCTTAAGAGCACTTCTCATCGAGTCATCCCTTATTTTTTAGTATCTTCAGTAAGCTTGTTGCTGCCATTGCATATGCTGCATTATGTCCATCAACTTTGACAACTCATCTCGAAGATCTAGGCTAGGCGGTTGAGCTCTGAGCATTGAGGTTTCATCATCAGGTTCAACTTCTAGTTCTAGTGGTTCCACCTTATCAGGGACTTCACCCGATTGCATTAGTTCAATCTCTGTGGGATCTTCTTCCTCTTCTTCAAAATCCTCACTTTCTTCAATTCGCTGCTGTAGAACAGAATCTCCATTTATCCGGTAAAGGTTCCAATCTGTGATTGTGCCCTGGCTATAACCTGTCTTTTTTACGTTTGCAAGAATTTTAGCTTTCAAGTACAGAATTGTTATCGTAAAGGGAAAATAGGCTAGGCCACTACGTCTAACGGCATAATTTCGCATCCCTCTCAGGATGATTTTTCCCACATCAATGGTCTTTCCAGTTAAGATCGAGTATAATAAGACTATTTAGTCTAATGAAATTGTAGTCCCATGTGAGCCAGGCATAAGGCTGAAACAGATGAAATAGAACCATACTATTTCGAGTGGTGTCGATACTCTCTTCAACAAGTGTGGATTCCTTGCTTTGACAAAATCCACTTAGAACCTAGAATAGTAAGTTTCTCAAGAATTTCTTACAAATTTTCAGGCTTTATATTGCTCATCAAGGAAGAATAATCATTGTTTTCAAAATCAGGCAATTCAAAGATCTCATTAATAGCATTTGAAGTTATTAGTACCTTGTTTCCGCGAACTGGAACTTCCATCAACTCGCTTGAAGTTAGATTCGAATAGAACTCACGAACTAGTTCCTCATCCACACTAGGTCTCTTCTCACAAAATAATTCCCAATTGAGGGTTTCAACAACTCGACGAATAAGTGCCATAAAATCTTTGTAGTTGCTCTCTTTCAATGTAAAGCCTTTCTCTGGATGCATCTGTTGATTTTTGAAGATACTCTCGTATCTTGCTTTGGCTTCTTCACAATGGAATTTATTTTGTGTTTCATCAATTTGGGCTCAGACACGAGTTCTCTTGCGAGGCATGATTAACCTGAACAAAAGATGGAAAAAATTATTTTCTCAAAAATTTAATTAAATAAAAATTATTAATGATTCAATAAATTGAAAAATTAAATAATTAAATAAAATTAAAAATTGAAGAGAAAATTCGATCTTACCACCTTTTTTTAAGAACTCCTAAAAAATAAATAGTTAGAAAGCAAAAAAGGTTGAATGGAATTAGGTTGGAGGATTTGGCTAAGGATGGGTGAGAGGGTGGTGTCGTTCTGGTCTGTGAGTGCGCAGCAGGCGTTGGGAGTAAGTAGCAACGCGTGCAGGCTAGGCTGGATGTGTGAGTAGCGTGCAGATCCTCGTCGAGCAGACCTGGCATGAGGGTGCGTAGGACCTGGACGCAGGTAGCAATGCGCGGGATGGGGGCCTGGTATGGGCAGCAACACGAAATGTGCAATACAGTGCACGTTGAGGGCAGGTGTACAAGAGGTGGGCCTGTGGCGTGCGGTGGAGCTGGGGCTACTGGCCAAATGTCTGCTTTTCAGCTAGGAGGTTTTGGCACTTAAAGGTTTTTGGTGCTTTAGGATTTTGTGTGATGAATGATGAAGAAGGTGGTATTTATAATGAAGGAAATTGGACTTAAAGTAGAATTCTTAGTGAAATTTAATAGCTAAAAACTCTAAGTTCTAATTCTAATCTAGGTTAACAACAATTAATAATTAAATATATGCATATTAAATTATTAATGCTATTAAAAAATAAGATAAACTAATCCTAATTCTATGCTAAATTGATTAAAATTAATATATAAATTATAATAGATATCATTATTTATTAAAGATTATCATCTTAAAAAAACTTATCAAATAAAACATGATTAAATTAACACTAATATTAACTTTATAAAGTTGATAATAATTAGTATATATTATAATGGATATAATTATATATTAACAATTATCATCTTTTTTGTTAAAACATTTATTCTAGAAGCCTTTTAAAAATATTTACAAAAAGAGACATCTAATTTTTATTATTTACAAAAAGAGAACCAAATTTTAAAAATACTTCAATTAAGTCCCTAGACTTAATGAAAATTTGAAATTCAGTTGCAATTTAAAACTTGGATCAAAATTGAACCTTTTATTTAAAAAAAACCAAAAATTTAATTTCTATTTAGGGAATAATTTCTCGAAAATTTATGTTAAAATCAATTCCCAGGAAAGATTGGAGGGGTCACAAGCGGTCCTGCTTAAGTTCTAATCTCCTAGACAAAATTTATTTAAACATACTAATCCTGAAAATAAACCCTAAATCATTTATTAAAAAGGAAAATAAAAAAATTCAAACATCTAATAAAATGAACAAAATTTGATTCCATTCAGTTTTATCTCCCCAGTAATGTTTCAGATACTAAGCATTAACTTGAAAATTACCTCCCTTACCTCGGAGTTCAACAACTCAGTATGGATGGACGTGATGAATTGTAAATGGACCGGACCAACGTGATTTTAATTTACCTGGAAAGAACCTTAATCTGGAATTAAATAATGAGACTTGTTGACCTGCTTCAAATTCTCGAACTCGAATGTGCTTGTCATGCCATTTCTTAAGTCTCTTCTTGAGTAATTTGGCATTTTCATACGAGAAAATTCAAATTCCTCTAGCTCATTGAGTTGGACCATCCATTTCTCTCTAGCAAGCTTAGGATCCAAGTTAAGTTGTCGAAAGGCCCAGTAAGCTTTGTGGTCTAACTCTAGGGGTAGATGACAGGCTTTCCCAAAGACCAACCTGTAGGGTGACATCCCTAAAGGTGTCTTGTATGCTATTCTGTAAGCCCATAAAGCATTATCCAATCTTTTGGACCAATCTCCTCGGTTCGGACAAACTACGTTTTCAAGTATGGCTTTGAACTCTTTGTTCACCAGTTCAGCTCGCCCATTCATCTGCGGATGGTAAGCTGTAGTGACCTTGTGTTTCACTCCATGTTTATCTAGTAACCATTTCAACCACTTGTTCACAAAATGGGACCTTTCATCACTGATAATAGCTCTTGGGTTTCCAAACCTTGTGAACACATGTTTGTCAATGATATTTGTTCGAGGCATCTCATTTTTATTGGTGACATTTCCAACCCTTTGACATCGATCACAACTCTTTATGTAAGTATATGTGCCATTGAACAGTGTTGGCCAAAAGAATTCGGTTTGCAGTACCTTGGCCGCAGTACGAGTACCTTCGAAGTGTCCCCCACTTGGAGTTGAGTAACAATGGTATAGAATCTTTTGTACTTCATCTTCTGCCACGCACCTCTTGAGCATTTGATCGTGCACTTTTTAAACAAGTATGGTTCTTCCCAGAAATAGCACTTCACATCGTGAAGAAACTTTTACCTTTGATGATATGTCTTATCAATCGGCATCAAACCACAAGCTAAATAGTTAGCAATATCAGCAAACCAAGGGGTATTATGGACATGATTTACCTTTAGTATGTGTTCATCCAGAAACGTCTCTCAAATTAGTATAAAGAGGAGAGTTCCCTTCTTACGGCTTCAATCTGGACAAGTGATCTGTTACTTGGTTTTTCCACTCCCTTTCGATCTTGAAATTCTAGATCGAACTCTTGAAGTAGAAGTACCCATTGAATCAACCTCGGCTTAGCATATTTTTTAGAAAGTAAGTATTTAATTGCCGAGTGGTTCGTATAGACAGTCACTTTGGTGCCTATAAGATAAGATCGAAACTTGTCAAAAGCAAACACAATAGAAAGTAACTATTTTTCTGTTACCGTATAATTCAGTTGAGCTCCTGTCAGAGTTCGACTTGCGTAGTAGATGGGATGAAAAACTTTGTTCCTTCGCTGGCCCATGACAGCTCCTATCGCAAAGTCACTTGCATTACACATCAATTCAAATGGCAAATCCCAGTCTAGTGTGATAATTATGGGTGGCATAACTAACCGAATCTTCAAATCTTTGAAAGCCTTTAAGCATTCCTCATCACACTTAAATGTCGAGTCCTTCTCCAATAATTTGCATAAGGGTTTAGCAATTTTGGAGAAGTCCTTGATAAATATTCAATAGAAATTGGCGTGGCCCAAAAAGCTCCTAACACGCTTTACAAATGTTGCAGGTGGGAGTTTCTCAATAACATCTATCTTTACTTTATCAACCTCTATTCCATGTCTTGTTACCCGATGCCCTACAACAATCCCTTCTCGTACCATAAAGTGGCACTTTTCCTAGTTGAGTACTAGGTTTTTTCTTCGCATCACCCTAGTACCTTTGCTAGATTGGCTAAGCAATCATCATAAGTATCTCCAAATACTGAAAAATCATGCATAGAAACTTCCAAATACTTCTCAACCATATCCGTAAAAATAGACATTTTGTAATGTAGCAGGTGCATTACATAAACCAAATGGCATGCGTCTAAGTGCAAATGTACCGTACGGGTAGGTGAATGTTGTCTTGTGTTAATCTTCTGGTGTTACTATAATCTGATTATACCCCAAGTATCCATCGAGAAAACAGTAGTAGTCTCGCCCTGCGAGTCTATCCAACATCTGGTCCAAAAATGACAAAGGTAAGTGATCTTTCCTAGTCGCTTTGTTTAGCTTCTGGTAGTCGATGCAAATTCTCCATCCCGTAACTGTTCTAGTCAGTATCAACTTGTTATTCTCATTTTCAATGACTGTGATACCTCCTTTCTTTGGCATGCACTGGACCGGACTTACCCATGAACTATCTAAGATGGGGTAAATTATACCCGCATCTAACCACTTGATGATTTCATTCTTTACTACGTCCTTCATGATGGGGTTCAATTTTTGTTGTCCATCAATCGTCCCTTTTTTTCCATCTTCAAGGATAATCTTGTGTATGCATACAGATGACTAATTCCACAAATATCGACTATGGTTCATCCAATAGCCTTCTTGAATTATTTCAATACAAGGATGAGTTTCTCTTCTTGCTTAGTAGTTAATTCTACTAAAACAATCACAGGCAAAGTAAAAGAGTTACCTAAATAAACATATTTCAGATGTAAAGGTAGTACCTTGAGTTCTAATTTAGGTGGCTCCTCGATTGACGCTTTAATTCTGCTGAAACAATCACAGGCAAAGTAGAATTGTTACCTAAATAAACATATTTCAGATGTGACCTTGAGTTCTAATTTAGGTGGCTCCTCGATTGACGCTTTTGGTTGGGCATAATCCCTTTTCTCTAATTCCAAAGATTCAAAACAGGATTGTGGATTAAGTCCCTTTTGATTAGCTTCTAACAACACTAAGTATTCATCCTGCTCTTCATCATTCGGAGGATCTGATGTCAAAATTTGTTCCAATGGATCCTCAACATAGTTGAGCTCCTTCCCTACTAATAAATCCTTTAAATTGGACACTACAGAACAATCATAAATTGTGTCAGGAAATCACATAAACATAAAAATGTTAAATGTTACCTGGTCATCCTGAACACGCATAGTAAGCTTGCCCTTCTGTACATCAATAAAGGTCCTTTCGATTGCTAAGAACGGTCTTCCTAAGATAATTGACACTTCTTTGTCTGCTTCAAAGTCTAGGATAAAAAAATTAGAAGGGAAGATAAAATTATCTACACGTACCAATACATCCTCGATTTTTCCTTCTAGATGTGCTAGAGATTTATCTGCTAATTAAAGTGTAACCGTAGTTGGTCTAGCTTCACCTATCCCCAACTTCCTAAATATTGACATAGGCATTAAGTTAATACTCGTACCTAAGTCACATAATGCCTACCAAAATACGTTGCTCCAATGTTGCAAGCTATGGTAAAAAATCCAGGATCCTTCAACTTTGGAGGTAATTTGTCTAAAAGATATGCACTGTATTCCTTCGTCAGAGCTACCATCTTAAATTCTCCAAGACTTCATTTTCTGGACAGGATATCCTTCATGAATTTGATGTAGTTCGACATTTGCTCAAGTGCTTCAACCAATGGATGTTGATATGAAGTTGCTTAAGTACGTCTAGGAACTTTTGAATTGAATCTTCTACTTTTGCTTTTGAAGTCTTTGAGGGTAGGATGGTGGTGGTTTCTTTCCTGGAACTGGTTGATTGGTCTTCTGTAGCAATTTTGCATCTAACAGAGTTGTTAGTTGATCAGAATTAGCTAGTTCTGAAATTACCTTGTCAAGTTTTGTAGATTCTAGTTCTTATGAAACTGGAATTTCGACACTCGGTTGAAATTCCTTTGAATCTTTAGCATCAGCTTGCTCCTTTTCAGCTTCGATGGTGTTGGGCTCTACTGTCTTTCCACTCCTCAATGTCAATGCTTTGCAATGCTCCTTCCCCAAATTCCTTGGATTTTTCGTATCACTAGGTAAGGCACCTAGTGGTCGGTTCTTGAGTTCAGTTGCAAGCTGGCCGATTTGGTTTCCCAAGTTTTTCAATGTAGATGCTTGGCTTTGGATTAAGGCATCATTCTTGGCCATGTATGCCTTCAACAGATTTTCTAAGCTATTGGATGGTTCAGCATGGGTTGGTTTCTGAAATTGTTAGGGAAAACTAGGTTGCTGGGTTGGTCTAGGTTGGGCGTAAGTGTTACTGGTTCTAGCCCCTGGTTACTCCAGGAAAAATTGGGGTGAGTTCTCCACGATCGGTTATAAAAATTGGATTGAAGTCCTTACTTTCCTCGATTTTGGTTTTGTTTACCTATGTAGTACACGGATTCTGGGTTTGATGGACATTATTCGAACAAATGTCTTTCCTCATAGTAAACACAAGCTATATTTTTAAATTGGGTTGGTGGCTGTGCTATAAAACTGTTAGACCCATTAGTGGTAAGGTTTTTTAACATTGAGGATATTGATGATACTTGAGATGCGAGTGAAGTAAGAGCGTCTACTTCATGTATGCCAGCAACTCGTCTTCCTAATGTTGCTCGATTGGTTGGCCATTGGTAATTGTTACTGGAAATCCTCTCAATGATTTCATAAGCATCGTTATAAGTCTTAGAAAGGAGAGCACCATTAGCAGAAGCGTCCACTACGATCCTTGTGTGAGCATTGAGACCATTATAAAATGTCTCAAGTTGGATGCAATGTGGGATTCCATGATGAGGGCACTTTCGTAATAACTCTTCCATGCCTCATACAAGGACTCATCATCCATTTGTTGGAAGGCAGTGACCTCGTTCCTTAACTTAGCATTCTTTGAAATAGCCGACTTTCAATTATGTCAGGAATAGTGGTTCAAGACCACTAAATTCAACAAATAAGCTCATAAATTTATTTATTTAATAATTATGAGCCAAATGTGATTTTTGAGAGATTTTCAAATTAGTAATTTGTGTTTTATAAAGATTTATTAAGTCAAAAAATTGAGAAAAACAGGAATCGAGATCTCAATTTTATAAATCGAGTCGTAAATATTTTTATCAATATTTATGGAGTATCAATAAGGTAGTATTAAAATTTCGTCAGAAAATTTTAACGTTTAGGTGCTTAATTAAATAAAAAGGATTAAATTGAAAAAGGTGTAAAAGTTGCTAAAAGGATTAAATAGCTCAATTGTCAAATGAGGAAGGACTTAAAGTGCAAATAAGCCCATAGAAGATATTTTGGGCTAGAATAGTTGAGAAAAGTCAGGAAATGGGTGAAATAAGGGCAAAATTAGAAAATTGCCAAAATTAACTAAATTAAAATTTGACCAAATGGGAATATCTAGAATTCTCTTCAATTCTCTTCATTTTCATCAGCTGAAAAACAGCCATGGAAGAGGGTTCAAGCTGGTTTTCATACTCTAGGTTCATGTAAGTTTAATTCTTGCTTTCTCCTTAAACTTTCAATGTTTTTGGATTTTTACAATTGGGTCCAACTTACTATTTCATTAGTTTTTGATTTCATGGTTAATTTTTAAAGTTGTTATGGATGAGTGCTAGAATCATATGATGAATAAACATAGAATTGAAGCTTTAAATTTTGATATATGATAATTTTATCAAGTAAAATTGATGGAAATTGATTTTAGGACCTAATTGTGAAAATGTTTGGAATTAAAGTTTAGTGTTGAAATTATGATTTTCAAAGGTTTTAAAGTAGTTTAAAGTGATAGAATAAAGTTTTAATTGAGAAAAATCAGCTCAATTGAGAGGCTAATTGAGTAGGGACGAAATTGTGATTTATTAAAAGCTTAGGGGAAAAATGACAATGAACAGCTTGCACTAAAACAATTTTGGACAGTAGCAGTAGACTAACTTTGAAAAATCACCATAAATTTTAGAAATCGAATTAGAAGATGCAAAAAAATATGAAATTAAATCTTACTGAGTATAGTTTCCCATAGAAAAAACGGTGTAAGCAATGAATTTGTAAATCATGAGATATAATGAATTTTGTGAGAAAAGGTCAGAATGAATTTGGGTTCCCCTGTTCTGACTTTGAAAAATCATAAAACATTGAATAAAAATAATTAGAGGCTTAAATATATATATATATGTATAGAATCTTGAATGAGTCTATTTTCATGAGAAATAAACAAAAACATCATTTGAATCTTATATGAAGAGATAATAAATTTTTAGTGAAGAAGGGTAAGAACTGTCAAACAGCAGAAAAAGGGTGATTTTAAATAGTAAACTGTACTTATTGGCTAAACCAAAAATTCTGAAAATTTTATGGTAAAAAGATATGTGGGTCTAGTTTTAAGGAAAATTAGCGGATCTTAATTTGGAGTTCCGTAGCTCCAGATATAAATAATTTAGTTACTATGACACGGGTGGATAGCTTGAATATTCACATAAGTAATTAGTGAAAATTATGGATAAGGTTACTAACAAGTGTGTTATTTATACCAAGGATGTGGATGGAGAGGAGGAGGAGGAAAAATATATGAACGATTTGTGTATAAATTGATTACATGCCCGATTATAAACAATAAACGTTGAATTAGTAATGATGTAAATTTTTATTTCATATGTTCATTATTAAATTGTAAATATTGAAAAAGTATGAAAATTGAACTAAATGTTCAAATTGAGTGGAACACAGGGTTGAGTACTTTCGTTCTGTGGCTAAAACGAATTGACGGAAAAGACCATGGTTGGACCATGGCAACATGTGATATGTGAATTCCGTATAAGACCATAGCTAGGCTATGGCATCGAAGAGATGTGATTACGTATGCCATCGGTATGATATATGCTACTGTATAAGACCATATCTAGGATATGACATCAGTGAGATATGTGATTCGGGTAAGACCATAGCTGGGCTATGGCATTGATATATGATATGTGATCCGTGTAAGACCATAGTTGGGCTATGGCATCGATATGTGATATGTGATTATGTGTAAGACCATAGCTGGGCTATGGCATCGATATGTGAATATGTGTAAGACCATAGCTGGGCTATGGCATCATTATGTGAAGATGTATAAGACCAGAGTTGAACTATGGCATTGAGAAAACAAAGTACTCAATTCCGTAAGACGTTCACTAATTTGACAAAGTTTGGTAAGTGTTACATGGAACTATGTGATATAAAGAAGTACGAGTTGATATAACATGAGTATAGAATTTGGTTGACGAATGATTTCATTTGTGATTATATAATTGTTCATCTTGAGTGTACTGTCCATATGTATTTATATTTCAAATGATTTAATGAATAAAGTTCCGACATGGAATAAATTGAACACAAGACAAATAATTATGAAATTGAACTCAAAATTCATGAAAATGACAGTTATTGATATATGGAGACATGAGACATTGATATATGAATATGGAATATGTTTGATAAATGTGTTCATTCATAATTATGGAATTATGTATCTCATGTGTACTATTTGAATAAAGATGATATTTCAAATACTTTGGTTATTTAAGCTCAAATATGAAATAGTATGAAATCAAGATAAGTTGTTATGAAAATATATTTAAATTACAGAGATATGGCTGATATATATTAATTGATTAGTCCATGTTGGCTTATGAATGATATAACTGTAACTAGCCATTGGTATGACTTGTATTTAGTAAGTTTGAGATTTAAATTATTATGATTTTATCATGATTGATATGGCTACTAAATGAACAAATGATGATAATTATAAGGCTTGGTTGAATACCTTAAATTGATTCATAAATTTATTAAAATGTTGGTGAAGATAAATGATTAAATGGGTGAGAAATATGGCTTGGAAAATAGCCTAAGTGTTAGCCACACGGGTTGAGACACGGCTAGGAGACATGGGCGTCTGACCCTGTTTCTTGGGAAAATTCCCTCAGTTTTTTCGAATCTTCTCAGAGCTCTCAGTGTAGTCCCAAATTAATCCTCATGTATGTTTTGGGCTTTGTAGACCCAATTAAGCGACAACATACATGTGTTTGAAAAGTTTGAATTAAAAGAAATTTTATGGCCCGGTTTATTGCATGTATGTGTATGTTTAGGTTCAGTAATGTCTCGGACCTTGTCCCGGCATTGGATACGGGTAAGGGGTGTTACATTCTTGCTAGGCGAGAAATACTTCATAAGGAATGTTTCTGCTAACTCTTGCCATGTGGAAATTGAGTTCGGTAGCAATGAGTTGAACCGGGCTCGAGCTCTATCCCTCAATGAATATGGGAACAGCTTCAATTGTAATGCATCTTTGGGTACTCTGTCTAATTTGAAAGAATCACTCACCTCCATAAACAGTCTGAAGTGTAGGCCAGGATTTTCAGTAGGCATTCCACTGAATTGGCCCACTGTCTGAAGCATCTGGAACATGTCTGGCTTCAGCTCAAACTATTGTCCTCAATTTCGGGTCTCCTAATACCCAGATTAATATCATTAAATACTGGCACGACATACTATCGTAAAGTCTATCCATATCATCAGCAATAAGGATAGGATTTTGAGCAGCGTTTGCTACATTTCCTTGGATCAAATTTTTGAAGTTCATATCTTTGATCCTTCTTTGATTTGTTTGTCTTCTTCACCGTTGGAAAGTTCATTCAATCTCAGGGTCTACAAGAAATATGTCAATAATTCGGTCAATACTCATAAACACCTGAAATAATCACAAAAAAATAATTAAATTAAAAATTAAATAGGAAAAATAAACCAAAATGTAAAACTAACAAATTCACAAATAATTACTTTTTAAAATAGTCCCTGGCAACGGTGCCAAAACTTGGAACGACGGAAATGTACAAGTGTACACAATCGCAACAAGTAAATGTCCAGCTATCGTACCCATAGGGACTGTGAAAAGGATTATTTATGAATGCAATTTAAAAGACTTTGGTGAAGAAAAATATTTTGTTTTAAAAAGGGTGATTAAGAAAAATAAGATTTTAAACTAAATAACTAAAGAAATAAATCTCAAATGCATGATTTCAAAATATGATTTAATCAAGATGACATCATCGTGTTGATTTAATTACATTTCTTTAACTTAGAATTATTAAACTCATGCTTATATTGTTACGAATAAATTCACGGCAACTTGGTAATTTTCTAACTTAAGAACATATTCACCTACACAAATCCATTCATCTCTTAACATATTCCTATGTTAATTCAAATGATTAAATGGATTTTAATAAGCAAACATGTTATGGCACATACATACTCATTAAATTGAACTAATCTCTTGCATATCCCTATGTCAATTCAACTGATTAATTAAATCTAATAAGCACATAAAAGACTATGTGAGGTAACAAGGTATCCCTACCTTGAAATAGTTTAACCACAATTATCTTGCAAGTTATGCAAGGCACGTGTATCGCCAGATACATTGCTAATTTAATCTTTAGCTACCTTAGAAGAATAAACATGCATTAATTAAGTAATGCGTCCATTAATTACAACTTCAATTTGTTATTTAATTCATTAGCTACCTCACAATTGTAATGCAAGAATAACTTAAGCATGATTTTACTTAATCAAGCATTTTACTGCGGCCTATAACAACATAAACACAATTTTAATAATTTAAGTACATGAAATGCAGTCAAACCAACACAAATTAAATTCAAGCTAAACCGATTAAATTAACCATTCCAACAACATAAATATTCATAGATATTTTCATCATAATAACAACAAAAATTAAAGAGATAGGGAATAAGAATCAAATTCAGTGTTTTTCTGTGGCTTGACTAGGTTGCTCCGTCTTCATTATTTGTTGTCCTTGCTGGTCAAGGCTACTATGAACACTTCAATGTTTCTACAAAATGGCTGAAGAATAACCCTTTCCCAAGGGGAGATTTCGGCACAAGAGCAAGGGACTTGAAATGGAAAAATGAGAGGAGAAAGTGAGAGAGGAGAGAAGAGATGTGAATGAATTGAGGTTGAATGATCAGACAAGGGGGTTTTTATAGCTGAATGTGACAGCTAAAATTTTCTAAAAATAGCAGCCAAAGAGCCACCCCTTGGCCGGCCATCTATGTGGCAAAGTTGATGGCTTCAACTTTGCTAAATATGGCTTGGGGCAAATTCATAAAGCCACCAATTGTGGAGGGGCTTGAATGCAACATTGACAAGTATTCAAGGGCTTCTTTGCAAGCTTAATTAATCAGCTAATAAGCTGAATTGGGTTAGCATATGGACGGTTTTGGGCTGCCCAATCCTTGGCCAGTTCAGTTCAATCCGTTCGGTTCAACTGGACCACTTTTTCCATAATTAATTAATAATAATTTATTTAGCCCAAATTAAATTGGGTATAAATTAAAATTAATTATATTATGAATAAATATACATAATTGGACCGTCCTAGGGTGGAAATAAATTCGCTTCGATACTTCAAATTGCTTCTCGGTTATGTGCTTCTGGCAGTGTCTGTGGAGCCATTTTTCGCCCTTTGTGCAAATCTATTGAAAATAACCAAAATTCATCCAAAATAATTATAAAATCAAATAAATTTATGACAAAAGAGGGGGAGAAACCCTGGTGGCAGAGCAAAAGTTGAAGTGTAATTCCCCAAATTTGGGCCTAGAAATATTACGTCTTGAGCGTGGGAGTATTTGGGAAGCTGCCCATAAATATTTAATTGCGCAAGGAAGTGACACAATTGAGTGTTTGGCTTAGTGGTTGTGTTCTTTGGAAGTGTCTGGGAAGTCATGGGTTCAAGCCTTGACTTCCATAAAATTTTTGTTTTTGAGGATAAAACCCCTATCTTTGGCCAGTAGGGTTATAAGTTTATTTTGGTAAAGTATGACATAAAAAGCCTGTTGGTCTAGTGGATAGTGACGTCTGAAGTTTGCTGGTGGTCTGAGGTTCGAATCCTTGCTTGTGCAAATAGAGATTATTTTTACTATTGGCTATGGGAGGTAGTAGAGTTTGACTGAAATACTACAGAGTGGAGCAGAGTTTGAATTGGTCATGAGGAGAGAGTTGAGGAGAGATATGAAAAGTGAATTAAGGGAAGGAAAAAGTGAGATTTGAAGAGAAGTGGTATTGTGCCAAAATTGGTTAGGAGGTGCACAAAATTTCGACTAAGTTAACTTCTCCCTCAAAAATTTTCTGTTTTGGGAAATTCTGTTTCCTTTTTACGGTTTGGGATTTTATTCTGGGGGTGTCAATTTTGTGCTAGAAACTTTGCTGTTTCTCTTTTTCTCTTTTGTTGTTGAGACCGAACGTTGTTGACCACTCAGGTATTTTGCATTTCATGAATGTTTTGGGTTGCTCTTCCTTATAGAGCCTAGGTTTGATCGACTTCTCTTCTTCCCTATACTGGTAGCATATCGTTTCCTCTCGTGTTCATCTTTTTACCCTTAACTGAATGCCATTCTTTTTCCCCCCTCATTCGATTTTCTTCAATCACCATTTCTTGCGTTGATGCTTTTGGCTGAATACTCCCATCTCTGTTTCTTAGACCCCCCGACTATTGCTAACTGACTGTTTTCTTCCCTTTTGTTCACTTGTCGAATACCTCATTCTTCTCCTCTCCTTTGGTCATTCTTCCATCTTAATACTTTAACCATTACTGCATATACCTCTCCCCACTCTTGATTCTGCTTTTGCAAGTGTTCTTTGATATTGGGGGCACCTCTATCATTCAATCTGTACTCTCGACTTGTGTGGGTAAGAGTCGATTGTTCTTCCCTCCTAAGACTGGACTCTGCGTTCTCGGTAAGCGACTGCTCGTCTTGTTCAATTGTTATTTGATTGATGATTGATAATTGTTGGTATGTAATCACACTACCTCTAATCGTAAAACAATAAAAGACGAAATAACAAATTGTTGACTCTACACGAACATGCACTCGCTCGTGTGGTATCCCGAACACTAAATCGTGGGAATTAGAATGTAGAGGATGCCATGAGTGATTTCATGATCTTAGGCCGTTTTAGGCTACGCTAGGCCGAAATGGGCCTTGTGGGCCTCACAGGCTCGTGGGCCCCACACAGGTAAACCACACACACGTGTGGCTAATATTGCTCCAGGCGATGTAGTTTACACGACCAAGCCATAATTGGGCTTCGTGGACCACACGGGTGTGTGGGCCTTGGGCCTAATTTCACTGTCTTACTGTTAAGGTTGCATGGGTCACCCGAGACAACTGTGACCTTCTGTTGGGTCGGTAAGTGTACCTAAACCCTTATGTGATAAAATGACGATATTTCCCTTATGTGATAAAATGACGATATTGCCCTTATGTGATAAAATGATGATATTGCCCTTATGTGATAAAATGACGATATTGCCCTTATGTGATAAAATGACGATATTGCCCTTATGTGATAAAATGACGATATTGCCCTTATGTGATAAAATGACAATATTATCCTTATGTGATAAAATAACGATTTTACCCTTATAGGGTAAAATGACTGAAGTACCCCTATAAGGTAAAATGACTGTAATACCCCTATAAGGTAAAATGAATGATTTGCTCTACAATGTGTATGATTGTATTTGAGCATGCCATGTTATATGTATGTTGCATCCATCTAAGATATTATGACACGATGCATGATGCATTGCATGGGGATGGGATATATATTTTGGAGGAAGTGTACTATACTAATATGGTCGCATGGGTCGCACAAGACGACTATGGACCTAAGGTTGCACGAGTCGCACAAGATGACCGTGGACCTGCTGATGGCTTTAAGCCGTTCATATTACTGGCAGCTCTACTGTAAATGCTGTTTCAGTATCGAATTCAGTACGATTTGGTGTGTAGAGTTGGGTGGGTCGATTTAATACCCACATGGTGTGTGGGGCTAGTATGGAGTTGGTGTGTAGCAGATGGATTGGGTAGGACTCTTTGCTTGCTTACTGTTATTGAAATGGGATAAGGCCCAGTCTACAACTGCTACTAAAATGGGCCAAGGCCCTAACTGATATTGAACTTTTACTGTATGGGCTTAGGCCCAGACTGTGTTGTTCACTCTTTGCTTATTATTGGGATTACACACTGAGTTTTCGTAAACTCACCTAACTGTTTTAATTGTATAGGTAATCCTTAGGTGGATCGGTTCTGCGAGGGACTCGGAGGTGGACACACAACAACTTACGCTTCCAAATTTATCTTTTAATTTATAAGTAGTTTTATTTGGGTATTTTTATGTAAAAGGCTTCTTTAAGTTTTATTCTTTAATTTGGGATTTTATTATTTTTATTATGATATATAACTGCCAGTGGTAGGATGCGGGTTTTCAAAAGATATGCATGATTTACTAAAATACCTCGAAAACGCAAGACCATTTCAGAAGCTTCTGTGATAAACGAGATTTTAAAATAAATAATGTTTTAAAGTAAATACTTTTGATAATGACGCAAGTTTTAAAATTATTTTCTATATCACACAAAGAGCCTAAATAAACATTGGGCTTTTCAAATGATGTCATGTTTTATGAGAAATAATTCAATGTGACACCGCCAGATTCGGCCATAACGTCTAGGTCGAGTTTGAGGTGTTACATTTAGTGATATCAGAGCTAGGTTGCAAAACTTGGTTGTGGATTTGGGTTTATTTTTAAACTTGGAAATTCAAAGACAACTGTTTCGAATGATTTTGGAAATGTTTTACTGAATGTGTGGTACACCGAGTCTCCGCGCTGATCCTGTAAGTTCTCTCTAAAAATTGTATTTTGATTTTTGACTAAAACTGCCATAGGTAGGATTACTAAGACTACTGTAGGTAGTACTACAAACTCTTAGGTAGTGTATACTGAAATTGTAGTAAAACTAATAGACAAAACATACTGCTGAAACAAACTCTTAAATACTGATACTGTTATTCCATAAGATACCTGTTAATAAACAACTGGAACTGTAAACTGATCTGCATAAAATTTTTAACAAAGATAAGACACAATTCGATTATGAACACTTGAGGTACTCGCAGAAGAGGTACAAAAAGCTGCAGTGGAGCCATGGAGGTGCTTGAGCTGGGTCGCATGATCACGCGACTGAGTATTGGATTAACGCGATACCCCAGTCTATTTATAGACTGTACTGGAAACATTCAAGTTAAGTGTGGTAATGTTTTGGAACTAGAGTGCACAGTGAGAGCACAATGGTGTAGTCTGTGTTAAGTGACCATTCTGATAGTGGGAAATTTCGGGGATGAAATTTCTTTAAGGAGGGGTGAATTGTAACGCCTTAAATTTAGGCCCAAAAGTATTAGGTCTTGAGCGTGGGAGCAGTTGGGAAGCTGCTTATAAATATTTAATTGTGCATGAAAGTGACACAATTGAGTGCTTGGCTAGTGGTTGTGTGCTCTGGAAGTGTCTGGGAAGCCATGGGTTTAAGCCTTGGCTTCCATAAAATTTTGGTTTTCGAGGATAAAACCCCTATCTTTGGCCAATAGGGTTATAAGTTTATTTTGGTAAATTATGACATAAAAAGCCTACTGGTCTAGTGGATAGTGGCGTGTGGAGTGTGCTAGTGGTCTGATGTTCGAATCCTTGCTTATGCAAATGGAGATTATTTTTACTGTTGGTTGTGGGAGGTAGTAGAGTTTGACTGAAACACTGCAAAGTGGAGTGGAGTTTGAATTGGTCATGAAGGGATTGTAGGAGGGAGTTGAGGAGTGAATTAAGGGAGGAAAAAGTGCGATTTGAAGAGAAGTGGTGTTGTGCCGAAATTGGTTACGAGGTACACAAAATTTCAGCTAAGTTAGCTTTTACGTCAAAAATTATCAGTTTTGGGAAATTCTGTTTACTTTTTACATTTTGGGATTTTATTCTGAGGGTGTCGATTTTGTGCTAGAAACTTTGTTGTTTCTCTTTTTATCTTTTTTTGTTGAGACCAAACATTGTTGACCCTACAGGTATTTTGCATTTTGGGTATGTTTTGGGTTGCTTTTCTTTTCTTCCCTACTCTGGTAGCAAATCGTTTCCTCTCGTGTTCTTCTTCTTGCCTTTAACTGAATGCCATTTGTTTTCCACCCTCATTTAGTTTTCTTCAATCGCCATTTCTTGATTTGATGCTTTTGGTCAAATACTCCCATCTCTGTCTCTTAGACCCCTCGACTGTTGCTAATCAACTTTTTTCTTCCCTTTTGTTCACTTGTCAAATACCTCATTCTTCTCCTCTCCTCTGATCATTCTTCCATATTAATACTTTAACTGTTACTGCATATACCTCTCCCCACTTTGTTTTCGGCTTTTGCAAGTGTTCTATGATATTGGGGGCACCTCTATCATTCTGTCTGTACTCTCGACTTGTGTAGGTAAGAGCTGATTATTCTTCCCTCCTAAGACTGGACTCTGCGTTCTTGGTAAGCGACTGTTCATCCTGTTCAACTGTTATTTGATTGATTATTGATAATCGTTGGTTGGATTGCAGAGAACCCTAAGGCCAGTTTATCAATCTCTTGTAAACGGCTTCAGTAAGCAAGTCATAAACGATTAATTTAATCAGGTAAGAGGTAAACTGTTAGACAAGTTTTTGGTGGGGGCCTTTGATAGGTCATTTGGGAAACGACTAACCGAAGCTTTTGACTGATTGTAGGGTGAAGTACTCGTGGTCATTTTCGCTAATTTTGTAATCAGGTGTGTAATCACACTACCTCTAATCGTAAAACGAAAAAAGTCGAAATAATGGATTGTTGACTCTACACGAAGGTGCGCTCGCTCGTGAGGTATCCCGAATGCGTAAATTGTGGACGTTAGAACGTAGAGGCTGCCATGAGCGATTTCATGAGCCTAGGCCATTTTGGGCCACACTAGGCTGAATGGGCTGTGTGGGCACGGGCTTGTGGGCCCCACACAGGTAAATCACACGGACGTGTAAGAATATTAGGTCAGGCGATGTAGTTCACATGGCCAAGGCCATCATTAGGCTTCATGGGACACACGAGTGTGTGGGCCCACATGGGCCACATTATGGGCCTTAGGCCCAATTTCACTATATTACTGTTAAGGTTGCAAGGGTCGCCCGAGACGACTGTGACCTTCTGTTGGGTCGGTAAGCATACCTGAACCCTTATGTGATAAAATGACGATATTGCCCTTATGTGATAAAATGACAATATTGCCCTTATGTGATAAAATGACGATATTGCCCTTATATGATAAAATGACGATACTACCCTTATGTGATAAAATGACGATATTGCCCTTATGTGATAAAATGATGATATTGTCCTTATGTGATAAAATGACGATTTTACCCTCATAAGGTAAAATGATAGAAATACCCCCATAAGGTAAATGACTGTAATACCCCTACAAGGTAAAATGACTGATTTGCTCTACGATGTGTATCGCTGTATTTGAGCATGCCATGTTATATGTATTTGCATCTATCTAAGATATTATGACATGATGCATGATGCATTGCATGGGGATGGGATATATATTTTGGTGGAAGTGTACTGTACTGATATGGTCGCACGGGTTGCACAAGACGATTGTGGACCTACTGATGGCTTTAAGCCATTCATATTATTGGAAGCTCTGCTGCAGTTGGGTGGGTCGATTTAATCCCCAAATGGTGTGTAGGGCTGGTACGGAGTTGGTGTGTAGCGAATGGATTAGGTAGGACTCTTTGCTTGTATGCTGTTATTGAAATTAGCTAAGGCCCAGCCTGCTACTGCTACTGGAATGGGCCAAGGCCGTAACTAATATTGAACTGTTACTGATATGGGCTTAAGCCCAGACTGTGTTGTTCACTGTTTGTTTATTTTTGGGATTACACACTGAGTTTTCATAAACTCACCCAACTGTTTTAATAGTACAGGTAATCCTTAGGCAGATCGGTGCTACGAGGGACTCGGAGGTGGACACACAACAGCTTACGCTTCTGAATTTATCTTTTAATTTATAAGTAGTTTTATTTGGGTATTTTTATGTAAAAGGCCTCTTTAAGTATTTTTATTATTTTTATTATGATTTATACCTGCTAGTGGTAGGATGCGGGTTTTCAAAAGACATGCAGGATTTACCAAAATACCATAAAAACACAATACCATTTTAGAAGCTTCCGTTATAAATGAGATTTTAAAATAAATAACGTTTTAAAGTAAATAATTTTGATAGTGACACAAGTTTTAAAATTATTTTCTAGATCACACAAAGAAGCTAAATAAACATTGGGCTTTTCAAACGATATCATGTTTTACGAGAAACACTTCAATGTGACATCGCCAAATTCGGCCATAACGTCCTGGCCGAGTTTGGGGTGTTACATGAAGGGTGCAATATCTTTGCTTAGAGATGAGGTTTACCACTGGTGATAGTCTGTGGTGTAAGGCACACAAGCTAAGCGTGTGACTTGGGACTTTTTCTAGCATGCCTTCCAAAAGAAATATGTGGCGGCAAGGTATATTATGTCTTGTAAATTGGAGTTCATTAGACTTAATCAGGGTGAGTTAATGACCAAGTATGAGGCCAAGTTCTAGAGGCTACTTCGATATGCTTAGAGTTTGATGTTTACTAACTATGATAAGAGTGTTTATTTTGAGAATGGACTTCGATATGATTTGAAAATTTTGGTTATTCCATAGCAGATTCGGGTCTTCGAAGCTATGGTAAAGAAGACTAAGGTAGTTGAAGAGATTAAATGCGTGGAGCATAAAAAAAGGGAACTAAATAAAAGTTAGAGTAAGAGAGAGTTGGGTTCTTCTAGTATAGCTCTACAGCTTAAGAAGCGGACTAGAAAAGTCATGCCACAGACAAATATTGCGACAGTGGATATTGGGGTTGGTAGCATTTTAGTAGGTAGGATTTGTGGTAGGTGCCATCCAGGCGAATGTTGGAGGAAGACGAGTGCCTGTTTAAATTGTGGGTCAACTTAGCATTGTGTCAGGGATTGTCCTTGTTGGGATTGTGATCCAGTACAGAATCGAGTCTAGAATCAGAGGGTTGCTTAATTACCTCCAATGGGCTGTGGTTAGAATAGAAATAAGAACAACAGCTGTAACGTCCCAAATACGATCCGATGAACCGGATCCAAATCTAGGGTGTTACTACTTAGGTACATATGTAACTCACTCAATTATACAAATTTACATTTGATTACAACTGTTTAATTATAAATTTCTCTAAGAAATACATAAGTGTGAATAATACGAGAATTCAATTGGTATATATAGGGAATTTATTTACAATTGTGATTGAATTGATGTCTTGGTCTATTATAATTATTTTGTGTAAAAGACTTATATAAAACATCTTAGACTTGAACATGCCAACAAACTTGCTCTATATGCATAATAGCCCGCATTGCCACTCCTTTACCATAGCCTTGGTTTCATCTCTCTAGGTGCAGACCCTTAAGAGCTCACCTAAAACATAACACACAAAAATAAGTTTGATATAACTTAGTGAGATAAACATTCATTTACCTGAATCATACTTGCACATCGCGTTTAATTTTTCATGAACCATATTGTTTCTCTTTTCCTTCATCGAGTCTCTAACAAAAGTTGTCTCCATTTTCATTTTTTATTCGCATTTGTTACCATACCTTACTTTGATATCATTTCCTTCTCTTCAGTGCCTTTGATACCTTACCTACATTTACTGTTCATTAAGCCATAACTTCCTCAAACTTTAGGAAGAGATCCACACATAAGTGATCTATACATTTATTCGAGCATATCATGTTTACATTCATTTTCAGAATACATTCTCATTACCTCACTATATCTCTTAAAATTTCCATCTCTGCATAAATTTGAATTATATTAAGTACCTTATTGCAATACCAATAGATACGTTTTGTACTTATTGATCTCACTGAAATGCGTCTATTATTTAGTATAGAGTCCACCACAAAGAGCGTCCTTCATGGTTTATTCTTGGGACCCTTTCCAGAACACGCCACAGGAGTAGTCGATTCTGTGTGTGCTGTAAAAACTTTCTCTATAGGATTCACCATAGAGGATGCTCCTTCATAATCCACCTCAAGGGCGTATCCTTTATTTTTTTCCATGAAGGCTCGAAGTCCATAATTCTCCTTTTATATCGTTCATTCCTTATTCTTTAAGGATTTTATTCCTTCAAAATACATCATGGAAATTATATATTTCTTTCAAGGTCTGCCAAAAAGGCATTTCCTTCAGAATTTTGCCAGAAAGGCCATTCTTTAGAGTGCCCCACAAAGGCATCCATTCATAAATCGCCACAAAGGCTTCATTTTCATAGATAGCCAGAAAGGCTTCCATCTCTTAGATTGCCACAAAGGCTTTCATCTCTTAAGTCGCCAACTAGGCTTTCATCTCTTAGATCACCATAAAGGCTTCCATATCTTAGATCGCCATAAAGGCTTCCATCTCTTATATCGCCAAAAAAGCTTCCATCTTTTTGGTGTGTTTACTATAGGGATTGCCTAGTCTCACATTGCGTGAGATTTTCACCTCATTGTTCTAGGTAGCACAGAGAACCCCATTAGGTAATAAAATTCATTTGGTTCTTTCCATATGATGCCATATCCCACCAACTATGGTCTTACATGATATGGTGCCATGGCCATAGGCTTTCCTTTTAGAGGTCGTGTTTAATGTCCTGACAGACCCCTTTAGACTCCATCGCAGTGAACAGACACAGACTCACTTAATAGACCTTTCGTTCTTGGCACCATTTAAAGCTTAACGCACACTTCATCGCATACATTCAAGAAATACCCATACAGTTGTGATGCAACTTCAGATTACTTATCACATACTCTATACTTATCAGATTTATACCACTACACATGTAACCTTCACAAAACATTCATATATCAGTATATTCATCATACCATCCTTTTCTGGTTTCAGATCATAGTTCATACAATGTTTTACAGAAGTATCTAGAATGAACAACATACAACATACAGGAGTCAACTTAGGGACTCACCTGACAAATTCATATAGTAACATGGACTCTAGATCCAACACTAAATTAGGGACAACAACAACCATTACCTTATAAAATAGAATATCACCATTAAAATCCATACAAAGAAACTTTACAATCATTTCAAACCTAAATAACCCCCGTATAAGGCTTTACTTTTCCGTCCACTCATACAAATCTACTTAGAGCCATAAAACTTACCTTGGCATAGAAATATTACTAATAAATCCAGGTTTTCCAATCCAACTTGAAGGGATATTTTCGATTCCTCTAGACTTAGGTTTCAATGTTTTAAGAGAGAAAAAGATAACACTCTTTATTCAAACTATTAATATAATCTATGTTTTTATTGGAACTTGAAAAATGTCACATCACTATTTAAGTGCCTTATCAAAGTCTACAACTGAGGCATTACAACAGTTGTCAAGGATAGAGAATATTGAGTCAGGTTCTAGAGCAAACAAAATTGAAGATAGGTAGCCTGTTTTGGTTTACCCAGCTAAGCATCACGAGGACTGAGATGCATCTGATGTCAATGTAGGTACATTTTCTAAAATGTACTTTCATTTATTAATTTTAATTACAAGTAATGTATCAGTTAAATTAAGAATTAGGGTAGAGGAATCTATTATTAATGTTTCTATAATTAAATCGTAAAGAGGTATTTGTTGGGAATTTAAGGAGATGTATTGTTTGGAATTTTGTTGGAATTAGAGGTGCAAAATGGTGGCCCGATTTGAAAAAAGAAGGGGTATCAAATTTTGTCATTAAGAAAATTTCGACAAAATTTCTTTTAAGGAGGGGATAGTTGTAACATCCCAAGTCTTTTAAGTTTTGAATTGCTAAATTGTGTCAAGTAATGAATTTATTTTAGTGGTTAAGTGTTCTAGATTTGTACTTGAGGTCCTATGTTAAATTTATTTCCTTATAATTTTGATTATGTTGAACCCCTATATCTAGCTAGTTACATCTAACTTATCTTTAATTTTTGTATGTTTTCTAACAAGAATGAGCTTATTGGTTTAGTGGTAAGGCATTAAATTTCCCTTATGTCCCAAGTTTGAATCTTATTGTGTGAAAAATGGAAATTATGTTTGCTTCCCCTTTGTTGTACCACCCATACTATTAGAGGGTTGGTCAAACTCAAATTCAAAACAACCTAATTATGATAATATCATAATAGGACTTAGTGGGATTCATTAGTTTTTTTTTTAAAATAAAGATTATCCCTTAAAATTACTCCTAGTGTTGTTCCCTTCTTTCCCCACGTTTTGTTTTCTATTTCTTTTTCTGTTCTTTCTTAATTTCCCCCTTTTTTTATGTCAATTTCTTGCACTCTTGCTTCCATTTTTTAACACTGTAATGGCTCCAATTTTGTTGTCATTTACCCTTCCTTTTATCTTAAAAACAGTCACTGTTGCTACCCTTGTTGTGGTGTTCCTGCCTCTTTAACCACTAGTGGCTGCTATTTTGTTCACCTTTGTTACCCACTCTTTCTTTCATTTTCCCTCACTTTTATCTTATTGAAATAGCCCCTTATCTCACAGTTTAAGAGTGTGTTGGATTTCGTTCGAATCATAAACTTAGATCCAGGAATCGTAGTGCTTAAGTGTTTCTTTTTCTAGCATGTTTTAGTTTGATTAATTCTTTTAATTTGGTCGAATGCTTTGAGTGTCACTTTGAGCGTCACTTTTATGTTAGGAATCAATTTAAATGCTTCGAATCAACATTGACTTCCGAGGTTGGTTTAATTTCTATTCCAAGCAAAATTAAAAGTAAGTAGTGAGTTTAAAAATTAGATTTGATGCTTCAATTTAATTCCTCTATTTAATCGAACCTATGGGGAATTAGGGACCAATTTCTATCTTGTGTTTTGGACATCTCGTGTACTAATTAAATCGACCCACTCTATGTAATAGGTCATTTTCAGTGGAATCAAAACAATGGTTTCGGGACTATAAATCTAAGTCCGAAAGAAAAATTATTTTAATATTATTTTATGGTCTGCATTATGATAGGAATATTCTATAAAAAAATTCGTCAAGAAAATTTTACCGATTACATGATTAATTGATAAAAGAACCAAATTGCATAAAATGAAAAGGTTGAATTCTAGTATCTAAAAGGATCAAATAGCTATGGAATTCAAAATTAGAGGTCCTTATATGGAAAATAGATCATTAGGAGGAGTTAGTAGATACGTATGATGGTTCATCCATGGAAACTTTGATAAAGAAAAGGACTAAATTGGAAAGTTGAAATAATAAAAGATGATAAGTTAATTAAATAATAAGATATCATCATTTTCATCATCTTTCCCAAATTTTTTTTATGGAAACCCTAGCTAAGAGAAGAGAACTCAAGCAAGCTTATTTGACTTAATTGGGTAAGCATTCTTGTTCCGTTTTTAATGATTTTTATGATTTCAAGATCGTAATAGCTTAATTTAGCTATCTCGGGGATTAATTTGTAAAGTTATCAAAGTACTAAGGTTCTGCCATGGATAAATATGTATGAATTATGAAATTTATGGTAGAAAATGAAAGACTGTAGATAGATAAAAAAACACTTTTGTAAAGTAAATTTTGATGAAATTGTGATTTAAGGACTAAATTGTAAATATGTGAAATTTATGGAAAAATTTTGAATTTTATGAATTACTTGGGTTGTAAATGTTACATGTAAAAAACGGTTTGGCTTGGAATAAGTATTAAATTGCATGAATTTTTTTCGAGCCTAAGGACAAAATCGTTTATAATTAAAAGTATAGGGGCAAAATGGTAATTTTTCTTAGGATTTGAATTGAATTGAATTGGATGTGAATTGTATTAAATTGAGCTAAATTTACTTGTATAGATCCGAATAGATCAAATATGGAGCTAGATCGAGGTAAAGAAAAGGTAACGAATTAGTAGCATACAAGTTCACGAATATTCTTGAAGTAAGTTCATGTAACTAAATTGTAAAATTATATGTTTGAATTGAATGTTATGTATGTGTATTGTTTAATTGAAATGTATGAAAATTGGTCACATATCTGATAATGCCCGACAAGTATTAATTCTCGTTTGAATAAATAAAATTCGATGGATACAAGGCTCCAAGATTGGTTGTGGTCCTGCATATGTTGTTGACACACCATAGCTCGAAAGAGCATCCCGTTATTAGCTCTCATGAGCATCTTGATATTTGGCCCTCTCGAGCTTCCCGTTATATGGTTCTTGTGAGCTTCTTGTTAATAGCTCTTTGAAGAATCCCGATCGGTCGTGATTGTTCATGTGTTGTGGGCACACTGTAGCTCTTATGAGCGTCCCATTATATGGTTCTTTGTGAGCATCCTGATCAATGGCTCTCTGAAGCTTCTCGATATGGCTCACTTGAACTTCCCAATATATGGCTATCCAAAGGTTCCTTTTAATGGCTTTTTGGAGCATTTCGTTATTGGCCTGCATGAGCTTCTCGATTATGGCTCTTATGAGCTTCTAGTTATACAACTCAGATAAGCTTCCCGTTACACGGCTCATATGAGCTTCCAGTTATATGGCTGGAGAGAGGGCTTCCTGATTATATGCTCTAATGAGCACTCCTAAATATGAATTGACGGATTACAGTTTGTACACTTCAAGTGTACTACCTGTGTATCCATCAATATTTCAAATAAATTCAACGGGCAAAGTTTCGACATGGAATAATCTAAACTTGAGATGAATTACTATGGAAATGTACATGTTATATGGATATATAATGTGGAAAGCATATGTATATGGAAATTGTTAAATGATGAGCTCATCCTTGTTTCTTGATGTTCATATGAAATACATGACTAACATGTTTCTTGAGGTTATATGTGTTTTGGCAAATTGCCAAATTTCTTTGGATGAATTTTGCATGCTTACTTTAAATGTAAATGATTGGTAAGTTAATTTCCTGTTATACAAATTTACTAAGCATAATATGCTTACTTTGTTTTATTTCCCTCTGTTCTATAGTAATTCGGAAGCTTGTTGGGTTGGAAGCTTCTGAAAGATATCATCACACTATCCATCGGCTCATCTCGGTATATTTAGTAAATTAAATTTGGTTATAATGGCATGTATAGGTTAACTTCGCCAATGTTAGCATATAAATGCTTTGGTTTTAATTAGCCATTGGAATGTCTTGTAATGGTCATGTTTTGGTATATATAGTATTATCATGTTTGAAGTATGAAATTTATTAAGCATATATGCATTTGGTATCTAGATAAGTATAATTTTTGCAATGACATATTAATAAATTGTCTATTAGGGTGACTAAAAGCACATTGGTTGTATGTGTAAAATGTCAAGTTTAAGACATGATTTTGGGTTTGGTTTAAGTAATTTGATATGGTTTGTGAATGTATTTAAGTGTGATTGTAGGTGGAAGACAAGTTTGTGTAAGAAATATGGCTAGGAAATGGCCTTATTTTGTCCACACGGGTAGAGACACAGAGGTGTGTCTTAGCCGTGTGTGACACACGGCCTAGCACATGAGCGTGTGTTTTAGTTGTGCGTTCCTTGCATCATTAAAATTCAAAATAGAATGCTTAGAATTTTTCACACGGCTATGAACAAGAGTGTGTGGCTTGGCCATGTGACCCCTGCATTTGCACACAGCCTAGCACACGGGCGTGTGACTTGGCCATGTGACCTAAGTTAGAGAGTTGCACGGGTATGGACATGCACTGAGACACGACCGTGTGCCCTATTTTGATTACCCACACAGCCTGAGACACGGGCGTGTGTACCCTGCAATATGAAAAAATTTTAAAATTTTGCGAATAATTCTCTAAGTACCTAGTTTAGTCACGACTTGTTTCTAATGCATAATTTGAGCCTTGATGGCATATATGATTGTATATGATTAATTTGTAATATGATTGATAAATGATATTAAATGTCTGTACTTGATCCGTAAATTTTGGTAATGCTCTGTAACCCTGTTCTGATGACGGATAAGGGCTAGGAGTGTTACATTTATTGGTATCAGAGCTATAGTTTAGCTGATTCTCAGAGTAACATAGTATATACGAGTCCAGCTATACATGCCATTATATAATCTATGATAGTGTGATATCTCTTGCCATTTTCAATATGTTTTTCATATAGTAATGTCATCCAACCGAGTTGAATCTGAAGAAGTTGAGAGAAATGCTTGAGCTTCAGTATAAAGAACAACATCTAGTGGTAGAAGGTATGTAACTAAAGGCCGAGGAGGAGAGGCAAAGCAAATGAAGCCTTCTTCCAAATAATGAATAATTGGTTTATAGAGTTTTTAAGAATAAACCCGGTTGTCCAACAACCTCTACCCCCTTATGTTTCTCAACTGGTTCCTAGTATGCCACAAGGTACAGAACTTTTTAGAACTGGTAAGCCTCTTGTAGACAAAATTCATAAATATGGGGCATAAGAATTTAGAGCTACCGCTGAAGATGATTCAAAAAGGGCTGAATTTTGGCTAGAAAACACTATCAGGGTTCTAGATGAATTGTTTTGTACACCAGCTGAATGTCTAAGTGCTGTGTCACTGCTAAAAGACTCAGCTTACCAGTGGTGGAACACTTTAATTTTTGTTGTACTAAATGAGATGGTCTCTTGGGAATTTTTCTAGAATGAAGTAAAAAAAAAATATTAGTCAGAGATACATTGATCATAAAGGGAAAGAATTTCTGGAGCTTAAATAAGGCTGAATGACAGTATCTGAATATGAAAGAGAATTTGTTCGACTAAGTATGCTAAAGAATGTATCCCGACTGAAATCGCCATGTGCAAGCAGTTTGAAAAAGGTTTAAATGAAGACGTAAAGTTGTTAGTTGGGATTCTGAAATTAAAAGAATTTGTGGTACTGGTTGACCGAGCACATAAAGCCAAAATGTTGAGTAAAGAAAAGAAACAGGCTGAGATGGAAGCCAGAACTTCGAGTAAAAGATTTATGGGAAAGTCACAACAGTCAGCTTCAAAGAAATCAAAGAAATATCATGACAGTTTTACCACTTCTACATGGTATTCTGGGAAAGATAGAAGTATTCAACGTTCTAATCCGAGATATCAAGCTACATCTGTAGCGAGTACAGGCAGTTTCAGAAACACCAAACCCAGGTGCAAAAACTGTAATAAATTCTATTTTGGTGAGTTCCGCATCAAAATCAGAGCATGTTTTAGATATGGTTCTTTTGACCACTATCTCAAAGACTGCTCGAAAAAGTGTGAGAAAGATACTGCACAGACTTCAAAGCCTAACAACTCTACTACAAGAGGTAGATCACTTCGTAACCCTGGCAATGTTATTGGTAGTCGAGGTACAATAAAAGATTCAACTATTAAATCTGAAGCACGGGCACTGGTAATGACATATGCTATTCGTGCACGTAAGGATGCCTCTGCACCTAATGTTTTTACTAGTACTTTTTCTCTTCTTGATACTGATATAACTACTTTAATTGATCCCGGTTCAACTCATTCATATATCTGCATGAACTTATTGTCTATTAAAAATTTACCTGTCGAGTCCACTAAATTCATGGTTAAAGTATCAAACCCCTTAGGCCAGTATTAGATGGTGGATAAAATTTGTAAGAACTGTCTGTTAATGATATGAGGGTTTCTATTTTTCGGCCAATTTGATGTTATTATCGTTTGATGAGTTTGATGTAATTTTGGGTATGGACTGTTAACTCAACATGATGCTGTAGTAAATTGCAAACAAAAATATATTGTGTTGAAATTCCAGAACGGTGAAATGATTTGTATTGAATATGATAATTTGAATGGGTTGTCTAATGTGATATCAGCTATGTGAACATAGAAATATGTCATAAAGGGTTATGATGCTTATCTTGCCTATGTATTAGATACTAAAGTGTTTGAATCCAAGATTAAATTAGTGCTAGTAGTCTGTGAGTATCCTGTTGTGTTTCTGGAAGAATTACCCAGATTACCACCGGTCAGAGTAGTGGAGTTTTCTATAGATCTTATTCCAGGGATGACATCGATATCTATAGCATCATACCGAATGGCCCTTACAAAATTAAAAGAATTGAAAGCACAGTTGCAAGAACTGACTGATAGAGGTTTTGCTTAACCTAGTTCTTCACCTTGGGGTGATGGATCTTTGTGATTGTGTATTGATTATCTGTAGCTCAATAAAGTTACAATCAAGAACAAGTATCCACTGCCTCGCATTGACGACTTGTTTGACTAGTTAAAAGGTGCTACAATGTTTTCAAATATTGATCTCCATTTTGGTTACTATTAGTTATTAGTGAAAGACTCGGATATACCAAAAACAACCTTCAAAACCAGGTACGGGCATTTTGAATTTATTGTAATGTCATTTGGTTTAACTAATTTACCTGTAATATTTATGGATTTAATGAATAGAATTTTCAGACCGTATCTAGATAGTTTTGTGGTGGTATTTATTGATAATATTCTTGTATATTCTCGAGAAGAAATCGAGCATGCTGACCATTTGAGAATTGTTATGTAAACACTGCGTGAGAAACAGTTGTCTGCTAAATTCAATAAATGTGAATTTTGGCTTCAGGAAATTGGTTTTCTTAGACATATAGTATCCGGTGAAGGCATCAGAGTTGATCTGAATAAAATTTTAGCAATTGTTAACTCGAAACCACCAAAATATGTGTCTAAAGTTACAATTTTTCTGGGATTAGTCAGTTATTATTAGAGATTTGTACAAGGGCTTTCGATGATAGCTTCGCCAATGGCACGGCTATTATAGAAACATGTGAAATTTGAATGGACCGATAAATGATAGCAAAGCTTTAATCGGTTGAAAGCCTTGTTAATCGAAGCACCAGTTCTAGTTCAACCTGAATCGGATAAGGAATTTATGATTTACAGTGATACACCATTGAATGGTTTAGGCTGTGTATTGATGCAAGAAGGTAAAGTAATAGCTTATGCATCTAGACAGCTAAAACCACATAAATAAAATTACCCGATACATGACCTAGAATTAGCAACTATTGTATTTGCTTTGAAAGTTTGGCGACACTACTTGTTTGGTGAAAAATGTCACATATTCTCTTATCCCAAAAGCTTAAATTATTTGATGTCGTAGAAAGATTTGAATTTGAGACAATAGAGACGACTTGAATTGTTAAAAGATTATGACTTGATAATTGATTATCATCCGGGAAAAGCAAATGTGGTGCAGATGCTCTAAGTAGAAAGTATTTATTTGCTTTAACAGCAATGAATACCCAATTGTCAATATTTGATGATGGTTCAGTCTTAGCTGACTTAAAAGCTGCGACATTTCTCTGATGAGATTTCAAGCTCGTAAAAGTGATAATAATTTACAAGTTAAATGGGTACAGTGTAAATCGACTTCTGATTCAGAATTTCAGATTGGACCTGATGATTGTTTGTTGTTCAAAGGCAGAATATGTGTACCAAAGAATTCAGAGCTCATAATGGTACTATGTCTGTTCATCCGGGAAGTAATAAAATGTACAATGATTTGAGAAAGATGTACTGGAGGCTGAGAATGAAACGTGACATTTCTAAATTTGTATCCAGATGTTTGACATGTCAGTAAGTTAAAGCTGAACATCAGGTACCTTCAAGATTATTACAACCAGTGGCAATACCAAAATGGAAATGGGAAAGAGTTATTATGGACTTTGTATCGAGTTTACCCCTATCTCCAAAAAAAAAGATTCCATTTGGGTAATTATAGATTGCTTGACAAAGTCTGCACATTTTATTCTGATACGTACGGATTTCTCCCTGGATAGATTGGCTGAGTTATATGTTTCTGAGATTGTCACATTACACAGTGTACCAATTTCTATTATTTCTGATAGAGATCCGCGATTCACATCTTGATTCTTGAACAAGTTAAAAGAGGCCCTGGGTACGCAATTACATTTTATAACGGGTAATACAAATTCTAGAAGATATGCTTCGGTGTTGTGTTTTTGAGATCAAAGGCAATTGGGAAAAGTATATGACGTTAGTCAATTCGTATATAATAATTATCAGTCAAGCATTAACATGGCACCGTATGAAGCTTTGTATGGTCGTAAATGTAGAACTCTATTTATTGGACTGAGCTTAGTGAGAAAAAGATACATGGAGTTGATTTGATCCGTGAAACTGAAGAGAAAGTGAAAGTGATCGAAGACAGTTTAAAAGCAACTTCTGATTGTAAGAAATCCTATGCGAATCTTAAACAGAAAGAAATAGAATTTCAAGTTGGCGAGAAGGTATTCTTGAAATTATCGCCTTGGAAGAAAGTTCTTCGGTTTGGCCATAAAGGGAAATTGAGTCCATAATTTATTGGGCCGTATGAGGTTATTGAAAGAATCGGACCTGTTGCATACCGATTGGCACTACCACAAAAACTTGACAAGATTCACAATGTCTTTCACCTGTCTATGTTACGACGACATAGGTTGGATCCTTCACATATTATCTCCCCGATAGAGGTTGAGATTCAGCCTGACATAACTTATAGTAAGGAACCGATAAGAATTTTGGCACGTGAGACAAAAGAATTGAGCAATAAAAATGCAGCTCCAGTAAAAGTTCTTTGGTAATGACACAAATTAGAGGAAGCTACTTGGGAACCGGAGGAAACCATGAAGAAGCAATATCCAAACCTCTTTACTGGTAAGATTTTTTAGGACAAAAGTTCTTTAAGGGTGAGAGTTGTAATAGCCTGCTTTCAATGAAATCAGAACAGTGGTTTTGGGACCACAAATCCGAGTCCAAAAGAAAATTTATTTTAATATTATTTTATGGTATGCATTATGATAGGAATATCATATAAAAAAATTCGTTGAGAAAATTTTACCGATTACATAATTAATTGATAAAAGGACCAAATTCATAAAACGCAAAAGTTAAATTCTAGTAGCTAAAAGGATCAAATAGCTATGGAATTCAAAATTGGAGGTCCTTATATGGTAAATAGTTCATTAAGAGGAGTTAGTAAAGAAGAATGATGATTCATCCATGGAAAATTTGATAAAGAAAAGGACTAAATTGGAAAGTTGAAATTATAAAAGATGATAAGTTAATTAAATAATAAAATATCATCATTTTAATCATCGTTCCCAATTTTTTTTCTAAAAATCCTAGTTAGGAGCAGAGAACTCAAGCAAGCTTATTTGGCTTAATTGGGTAAGCATTCTTGTTCCGTTTTTAATGATTTTTATGTTTTTGAGATCGTAATAGCTTAATCTAGCTATCTCGAGGATTAATTTGTAAAGTTATGTAACATCCCGATTTAAACCCTAGTTCAAACAGTGGTTTCAAGACCACAAATTCGAATCAAAAAAATATTTTAATATTATTTTTGGTGTTTACGGTATGTGAATTAATATGTATGAATGTTTCGTGTGAAAATTTTATCGTTTGTATGCTCAATTTTATAAAATTACTTAATTCCGTAAAATGCAAAAGTAGCTAGCTATTTGTTAAAGTGCTACATTGTTATGGCTTTTATTATGTGGAGCACTTATGTTGTAAATTAACCATTAAATATTTGAGTGGACAAATATGGACAACTATTATATAGTTTCTAATTAAATACTTAAGGTTAAAATAGTAAAAAGTAAAATAACATGAACTAAAATAAAATAAAAAAACTAAAATGGCCATGCATTCATCTTTCTTGGATGAAACATAAGAAGAAAATAAAGCTTTGAAAGCTTTGAATATTCGACACCTTTGGAAGCTTGATTCAGGTATGTGTTTTGCTCAGTTTTTCATAATTTTTACTTTTTCAAGATCGTTGCTTCGAATACTAGCTAGCCCATGTTTGAATTTTTAAATTTGTTAATGTATTCATGAATTGCCATTGATGATAGCTTGTAGTTTTTGTTGTTTGATGATGAAAAATAAATATATGTTATTAGATTATCATGTTTAATCAAGTGATTTGGTAAAAATGTTTATTAAGGATTAAATTATGAAATTTGAAAATTTAGGGGTTAAAATCTGAAATAAATGAAAGAATTGGGCTACTAGGGACCTTAGTAAAATTCGGCTATGCTTGAGTGTGGTGAAATTTTGAATATTTTGTGTTTTGTGAAATAGGGACTAAATTGTGAAAAATGTGAAATGTTAAGGTTAAAAGTGTAATTTGCCCATTTTTGTGTTTATGGATGAATTTGAATGGATATATAACTAAACAAGTCAAATTTTTATTAATTTAGGTCAAGAAAAGAGGAAATTAGATTTGGATCGGGAAAATCAAAAGTTTTCGATTAGTTGTTCCAGTTCGTTTGTCTTCTCACGAGGTAAGTTCATAAGTGAATAAATAATTTTAAATTGAATGTATTATTTATGTACATAGATGAATTGAATTGTATGTATGTATAACTACATTACCGAATTGAATTTAGCATGAAATGCTTTATTACGAGAATGAATCGATCAAATTACGTCATCCGAAACCCCGTACGAACCTTAGGAATAGTTAGGATACATATGTCATGACATAGGACTCTGATATGTGATTTCATGTAAGACCATATCTGGGACGTTGGCATCGATTTGAGATTTACATGTAAAACCTTGTTTAGGACATTGGTATCGTATATGATTTCGTGGAAGACCCTATCTGGGACAGTGGCATCGATAGTTGATTACCTGTATGACAACGTCTGGGACGTTGGCATTGTACGAGCTTTTTGAGCTATTCGAGTATCCTTATTGATTCCAAATGGTTCAATAGGAAATGTTGAGTTAAGATCGAATGTGAAATCAAGCTAAATGGTTTAGGTATGTGCAAAGTTAAATGTTCATGAAAATAAGGTAAGTATAGTACTTGAGATGATGATATAAACTATGCATGTTGAAAGAGTGATTTATATGTATATGAGATTGTTCATATTCGGCCTAGTTGAAATTATAATGCTAATGTTCATTTAATAATTTTATTTACTTATGACTTACTTAGCTATTTAAGCTTACTATGTGTGTGCTCGTTAGTTGTTTTATAGATTTTGGAAGCTAGTTACGAGCTCGGGGATCGTCAAGGAACTCCATCACACTATCGATCGCTTTTTTGGTATTTTATAAGTTTGAACTTTGAAGCTATGGCATGTATAGGCTAAGATAATATGTTTGATCTTGAAGTATGTATATATTTAGCCATGCGAAAATGGCTTGATTATAATGGTAATGGTTGTGTAAATTCTGTCATGGTTTAAGCTTATATGGAAACTAATCTCATGGTATATATGTTGTGGTGCTTGGTCATGTGTTTCAGCAATAAGGTAAATGATGGATGCTTGTTGAGTTATAGTATATAATATATTAGTTAAGTAATATGCATGTCATATATGTGTGGTGTGCTTGGTATATGCTTACAGTTTAAAGTAATGATATGTATGGCTTATGATTGTTCATTATGGTAAGCTTGACATATTGGTATGTTTTGCATTTGTTGATTTTTATGATTCGGCTCAAACGAAGTAAACATGGTTGATGGATATATATATTTCGGTTGTGGCTTAATATTGGCTTATTTGTAATATATGATTTGTACATGAATTAGTTCAAGTTAGTAAGCTTAATATAGAGTATATATATTTGTGATGTTTGTTATATGATTCGGTAAAGGGGTAATGATAAGCATAATGTATATTTGGCCATGATACTAATTTATTTTAGAAGTGTGTTTATGGCATATTTTATGTGATGGAATGGTATGGTTTTTGTGTATATATTTGATGATTGAAATTATGACCATTTGGATAGTTAAAAATGTTAAGTTAATGTTTATAATCGGCTAGTCATAAGTAAAATAAGTGTACATGCCAACGATATGATCATGTGTAGTTGGTTATTTAGATTCGGCTTGTGATGGTTAATAATGATCATGATTTGTAACAACAAAGTTAGCTTAATATTGGATGGTAATTTTTTTGTGCTACTTTTGAACCTAAATTTGATAGTCAAAATAGGTGAGAAGGGAATTGGTTATGTAAGTGCTATAACACCCTACACCCGTGCCCTACCTCGGGAAGGCATAGAGGCGTTACTAAACTTTAACACATGCACACGATTATTTCTGAGTCATAAAAGCTTGATCAAATTTAAAACTTTTTCAAACTTTGTTTAATATTCTTAGTATGGGCCTATGAGGCCTCAAACAATCAATGGAAACCACTCGGAACCAACTTAGGTCTTTAGACCGTGTGGTCATTATAACATGGCCATGTTGTTGGCTCGTATGACATACACGGCCTAATTATCTACGGACATGCCCGTTTCCCATGCCCGTGTGAATTAAGTTCTAAATTTGAACCTACTGGGGTTTTCACACGGCTTGACACATGCCCGTGTCTATGGCCCGTGTCCATCACACGACCATCACACGTCCGTGTCCTAGCCCGTGTCCAAAGACCTTGACATTCTGATTCTAACGTCAGCATCTAATAAGGGGCACACGACCAAGGCGTATGCCTGTGGTCAGAGGCTGTGTCCTCCACATAGCTAAGACACTCGGCCGTGACTCTACACGTGTGTTTACTACCATGCATTCTGACTTGCAAATTTTACATGAAATAGACATACGGCTGATTGACACGCCCATTGGGCTGACCGTGTGTCACACACGGCTTAGACACACGCCTGTGTGTCTGTCCATGTGGACAATATAAGGCTATCTACCAAAACTTTGCCACCCTGAAATAAGTTCTAACATCAACCAACGCATCAAGGATTAACTTAATATGATTTCTCAACCAAACAACCATAGTTAAGACCCATATACATTACATGTATTCAACCATACCAACAATTCCTCATTCACGAAAGACTACATTGCATTCATATAATAACTTTCAATATTAGCCATTTTTTATGGCCTTGTACAAAATGAGTCAAATATTAAAGCAAGCCAACACATTTGGCCCCAAAACAATGTAACACTAAAACAAAATCAAAGAGTCCTATACATGCCATAATAAAAATTTAAGAACTAATTATACCGAATGCTTAGGTTGATAGTGTGATCGATGCCTCATACGTCTGTTGATCCACGAGCTAAAGAGGCAGCACTATAAGAAGATGGAAAGAAACGGGGTAAGCATAAAGCTTAGTAAGTTGCATGAAAATAGATGTAGCAACAACTTTACCATTCATCATCATACTCTTAATACAAAAGTAGGCATTAGCACAACTTACTCGTCACTATCCAATACAATTCACATAGCATATACTAAGCTCACATCTCATACATTTCAAATAGGTACCTGTACCACTCACAACATGGTTATACTTTTCTCGTTTAACTTAAACTGTAACTCTAGCCATTGAAACATTTGAAATGCTATTGGATATTCACTAAGCCCCAAACTTAGGGTATAACGCCGATGCCATGTCCCAGACATGGTCTTACACTGGCTCATCCATCAAGTCGATGCCATGTTCCAGACATGGTCTTACAGTGACTATCGAAATCGAGGCCGATGCCATGTTCTGGACATGGTCTTACACTAGCTCTCACATATCTGTGCCGATGCCATGTCCAAGACAGTCTAAGGTGGTGCGGCAAACACAGTCTGATCATGATGCGATCATATGGGACATGTGGGGCAGTAAGCCTAAGGAGTACCCTAGAGACCAAAGATTATGCTTTAGATTTGAAGAATGTTGGGCTACAGATAGTAAGGCAAAAAGTGTTAATAGCAGTGAGTGGAATCAGAAAGCTACAAATTATGTTAACAAGTTAGAGAAGATTCGGGGAGTCCTGGGCCCGTGGCAGAGGGATAGATATGGGAAAATGAAGAATGATATGCGGAATTTGGAAAATAAAATTGATCGGGCCATCAATTCTGAAAGAAGGGACGATAGTGCGATCATTTTAAGGGAGATGAGGAGTAGGCTTAGCCAACTTTATGCAGGGAAGAAAAATACTGGGCTCAAAGGTCAAGGTCTCAATGGTTAAGAGATGGGGATAGGAATACGAGAATTTTCATGCTAGAGCTACGGGTCGATTAAAGAAAAATACCATTGAGAAGCTTAAGAATGAGGATGGGACGTGGGTAACTGATAGTATAGATATCAGCAATGTGGCTAAAAATTACTTTTGGAGGCTCTTTCGGTCAAATGGTCAGAACGTTGAAAAACATGATATGGAGTACATTCAGGAATGTGTTACTACAGAGATAAATGAGTGGCTTACGATGGACTACACCGAAAATGAAGTTCTCCAAGCTATTAAACAAATGAACCCTCACAAAGCTCCGGGGGTTGATGGTCTATCGGGAAGTTTTTTCAAAAATCATTGGGAGATTGTTGGAAATGAAACTGTTTAATTCTGTCTGGAATTTCTTAAAAGAAAAAATGACATCGCTGATATTAATGAGACAATGATTATATTAATTCCAAAAATTCGTGATCCATGTGAAATTACTAACTATCGTCCCATTAGTTTATGTAGATTTATTTACAAGATTGTTTCAAAGGTCTTGGCTAATCGGCTTAAAGTTGCCCTCCCGGGATGTATCAGCCAGAATCAAAGCGCTTTCGTACCAGGAAAGATGGTACATGATAATATCTTAATCGCACATGAACTCCTACATTACCTTCAGAGCTCAAAAAATGGTCCAAATAAAGGGATAGCAATCAAGATTGATATGAGTAAAGCATATGACCTAGTGGAGTGGGATTTTATCGAGAAGGTAATGAATAAAATGGGGTTTGCTGAGCAGTGGATAGAAAAAATTATGTGTTGCGTTCGATCGGTAAGATATTTTGTTAAGTGTAATAATTTTTTATCGGACATTATTATTCCCGAGAGGGGTCTCCGTCAAGGGGATCCTTTGTCCCCTTATCTGTTTCTTTTCTGTATGGAAGCCTTGTCAAGGATGATGATTCAGGCTCAGGATAAAAAATCATTACAAGGAATTAGGGCTAGTATTAAAGGACCTAGAGTTAACCACTTATTTTTTGCTGATGATGCTCTACTGTTTGTTAAAGATAAGCAAAGTGATATTACCTGTCTTAGCCATATACTGAAGGTTTTTGCTAATGTTTCAGGACAAGAAATTAATTATGAAAAATCTATGGTTCTTTCTAGTCCTAATACTCCCAGGGAACAGAGACACAATTTCGGTGAACTTCTTGGCATGAAAGTGGTTGAGAAGCTGGATAACTATCTCGGCCTTCCACTTCCTATAGGAAAAAAGAAAAGAGTGGCTTTCCAGGAGATAATTAACAAGCTGTCATGCAGATTAAACAGCTGGACAAAGAGGCTCCTTTCATTTGGCGGTAAGGAAGTCTTCATAAAAGCAGTTCTTCAGTCAATACCAACATATGCTTTGTCGATCTTTAAGGCTTCTAGAGGTGTGCTGGATGACATACAATCAAAGTTGAGCAGAGCATGGTGGACGGGCAAAGATAAAGGTAGATTTTGGACGATGCTTCCGTGGAAAACATTGTGTCACCCGAAAGGAATGGGTGGAATTGGCATAAGGGACATCAGACTGTTTAACTTGGCTCTACTAGGGAGGCAAGTCTGGAGGCTTATTAATAACAAAGACACACTGTGCTATAAAGTGTTGTCGTCTAAGTATTTCCCCGATGGCAATATATTCAACTCCAAGAAGGTTGATAAAGCGTCTTTTACGTGGACTAGCATTGCAGCTGCAGCAAATACCCTCAGAAATGGATTTAGGTGTAACACCCCTATCCCGTAACCGTCGCCGGAATAGGACTAGGCGTTACTAGAAAATTTGGAAGCAGATCAAAACAGTAAAATTTTGAACATTTTTTTTTCTTTTTCATGCCATAAGCTAAATCCAAATCACAAGGTTTCCATAATAGTAGATAGTGTGATGAAGTGCTGATGATCCCCGAGCTGGTAATCAGAGTCCACAATCTATAAAACAAAGACAAAAGACAAATGGAGTAAGCTTACATAAGCTTAGTAAGTCTTAAGTAAAACGATAATTTTGCAGAATCAAATTCAATTATCATTTATTGCTCGATTTTTTTCTAATCAATGAGGTCAATCTAGAGCTCCATAACGAACTATAATTTCAATAACCACATCATTTAGTTACCACAAATTATTTCATGATAATGACCAAAATGGTCAAATATTCGTATGCTCACAAGGTACACTTAGCTCATAAATACACTCCAATCTAAATGCCTCTATTATAGTTTAATCGAATACATTCTTATGGCATAACACATTGGCCAAATGTATCATAGTCACATGGACTGTGGTCACATTTGCATTCATACACTTATTTACATATGCATCGCTTTGTATACTTTTGATCTAATCCGAATTGAAAATCACATACAGTACGATACATACCGCCAACTTAATGTATTGAACATCTTTAACTGTCGTTTCATTACTAAGCCTCATCGTCTTAGACCTTGCAGAAACCCCATTTAACAATATCAAGAGATCTCACCATTCCGTCAAATAGTTCAAACCTCATGCACGCATATATAGTTTATCTATTTCTTCCAAATTTGATTCACATAGTCTTTCGCATCTAGAAACCTCATATCTACTTCTAGTTCAATCAATCAAACTAAAACATAATACTTTTACCACGTTTAGTTTCCATATTTAGAAGCACATAGTAATATCATAATCTATCATGAATAGATTCATAGAGTCACTACTCATTTAGCATAACATATTCTCTTTCAATAATCATAATCACTTGCTCAAACGTACTCGTTTCATGCACATACATGAATATATATATATATATATATAAAAACTTAATTCCTTATTTCATAATCGCATCAAAACTTTCGAGTATTTCAACGTGGCATGTATTGAATTACAGTATGGGTACGCAAAGAACCAAACATAAACCTTATCACATATCGTGAGGTTGACAAAATACAATCCTTCCCTTGCATTTGTACATCTAGCCAAATACAATTTATTCTCAATTTATAAGGCCTTTTTGGCCGAATATGCACAATTACATATATAAATCTCAGCACATACTTTTCTTTACTTAAAGCTCATACGATAAATTTAAATCGAATACTTTGTCATACTAACAACCATTGACCGAATAGATTATTCCTTATTCAAAGATATAATAATCATTCCCACATATGTATCGTTCTTTAATACTAATAATTCACCGAATCGTTGGCCTAATGTACACGAGTACATACATGAAAGCTTAGTATATACTACATTATACAAGCATACCAAGACTGATTAGGTCATCCTCATTTTCGCAATATAATAATCAATCACATATCGTTTTTCTTGAATGCTAGTGATTCACTTTGAGGTAAACTTACAAATGAGGAGGTAATATGTATCTGAACATCTTAAATGTATAGTACTTACATGATGGTAGCTCATTGCGAACATTCAAGATCATAATCTTACTTAATTCACCAGCATTAAGCCTGCGGGACTTTAAACCCGAATACAATCCCAGCATGAAGCCAGCAGGTCTCTAACCCGGATGCAATCTCAACACAATTCATTTAATATATATTTATATTTTTACTAACTTTGGCCTCATTAAATATCTAATATTTCACACTTTTCACAATTGGTCATTCGGCCTTATCACATATTCACTTACACATATATCACATTGGCCATTCAGCCTTATCACATATACACACTTTCACATTCATCACATTGGCCATTCAATCTTAAGCTAGATATTACGCCTTGTCATTTTATTTCGTCTTAGGTACAAAATCACATTAGTAAATTGATTCAAATACGTAAAATTTTCCATTCGGCCTTAGAACATATCATGGCCACGTCATATTTTTCAATTTAGCCATTTCTATAATAGTATCCATTAATCAAAACTCAAAATAAGTTTAATTACTTAGAGACTTACCTCGAATGTCGTCGAACGACTACGGATCGGCTATTTGGTTAGTTTAGCTTTTCCCTTATCCGAATTAGGCTCCTTAAGCTCTTGAGCTTAATCTGAAACAAATTTAACTTATTAAAATCCCATTGTGCTTGCTTATGGCCGAATACCACAAGAAATTTAATAGGCCATATAACTACTTTTAGCTCAATATAAAATAATCATACACATCTTTAATCACCTTAAACAAATTACTAAGTATTATAGAAAATCAAAGCATACTCATCGTTAGCCTTATTCGGCCATCTCAATACGTTCTAAGTGACCATATGTACAGACGTCTATACTAAAGTGCTTTACATTAATAGCACCATATCAACAATGTATAATGCCGACCCCTTTAAACCAATTATCCATACAAATATTATTTGTACACATTTCCTTACCTAAATTTCACATTCGGCAACCACTTAATCAACTTAACAAATTTTCTATACTTCAAAACCACAAGTAAATATCATAATTTGTATCATTACATCGATTAAACTAAATCATGCATTAGCTTTTAGCACATTCGGCCATTAAAGAGACAACCCAATTAACATTCAAACCTTTTTAAGCTTAGATTTCCCAAGGCCGAATATCACATAAAAACCTTTAATACACATGCAAAGCTTACACTTTAACTAATTATACATATACTAATAAACCGAATATTATTTAAATAACCATTTGAATTGTAACGCCCCGCACCCGAGACTGTTGCCGGAGTAGAACACGAGGTGTTAACGAACTTAATTCATTTATTTTCACAGTTCATTTTAAAATTTCCAGACAAGTTGGCTAACTGCGTCACTGTCACCTTAAAAATCATATCTCGAGTTCCAAAACTCGAAAACTGATTCCGTGAATTTTCCCTGAAACTAGACTCATATATCCATCTAAAAATTTTTTTTCTAGAATTTTTGGTCGGTCCAATTAGTACAGTTTATTAGTTAAAGTCTCCCCTGTTTCAGGGTTCAACTACTCTGACCTTCATGCATTACGACTTAGATATCTCCCTGTACAGGGCTTCAATACTTATGCCGTTTGTCTCTAATGAAACTAGACTCAAAATGGAATTTGTGCATATAAAGAATGACTTCTAATTATTTCTGGTTAATTTATGGTAAATTTCCAAAGTCAGAACAGGGGATCCAGTAACCGTTCTGGCCCTGTTTCACGAAAACTTAAACATCTCATAAAATACGGCTCATATGGTCGTTTCTCTTCTTCCATATGAAAATAGACTCATCAAGGTTCGATTACATGATTTATTCATTATTTAATTACATTCCTACTATTTTTAGTGATTTTTCCAACTTACGTCACTGCTGCTGTCAGCATCTATTTTAAGGTAGATTTTACCTATTTCATAATTTTCCATGAATCAACTAGCAAATTGACATACATTATTTTCAAGGGAAATCTCGATTAGCCATGACGTACGTAGCACCAATAGGAGCATGATTGGCCATTCCAATGGCTAGTCATTACCAAACATTTCCATACCACTTAGCAACCATATCACAAGACCATCTTAACTCATTTCTCATCTTGTTAACAAAAACATAGTAAAACAAATCTTTACACACAATTATTATCAATTCATCCATCCACTAGGGACTTAGCCTAACGTTCAATAACAAACTCCTCCTTTATCAATTACATATTCGGCAAGAACATGGTAACTTATACTACATCAATTTTAAGTACATAAATTACTCAAACATAATCAAATTCACATTCGGTCTTGGTACATAATAAGGTAGCCGATTCTTTTCCTTAGCACCCAATGCTCACATATGCTCATTTGTATAGTTCAAACACTCATCTACCATTGTTCATCTAAATTTATCATGAAACAACAACCATCACCCTTATTAATTACCATAGCCAAAAGCCCTACTCATTCCCACAATAAAAAATTCAACATGGGTTACTAAAATAACTTGATACCTCATTCAAGATTAACCAAAATTTCAAGAATTAACATAACTTCTTACCTTAATGCTCACTTAAGATGACCGAATGCCTTTCTCCCATCTTCCTCTTTACATTCGCCAAGAAGAAAGAAACTCAAGCTTTGTTTTCATCACCCTTCATTTCCTTATTTCAATTACTTTTCCTTTTATTTATTTATTTATGTTATATAATATAAAGCTACTAACTAATAATTAATACATATTGCATGTATATAACCCATCATGGCCGCCACTACTTGTCATAGGTGGAAATTTGACATGCAAACCCATTATTTTCATAACATGCACTAATAGATCCTTATAGATTAACCTATCACATTTCAAAAGTGTCACACATAAGTCCTATTAACTAAATTCACATGCAATTGACTAAATTCAAACATGAAATTTTCACACATGCATATATACACATAATAAGCATCAAATATGACGGTTAATTATTTTTGTGACTTGGTTTTGTGGTCCCGAAACCACTTTTCGACTAGGGTCAATTTAGGGCTATCACATCAGGTGGTAGGTAGGAAATGGAAATAAGATAAACATAAGGGCAGATAATTGGGGGATGGAAGGATTAAACAGTGTAGCTCTTAATATGGATTTGCTTGACCTGAATGATAGAAGAGTGTCAGACCTATGGAATAAGGATCAGAGAAGATAGAATAGGGATAAAATCTTTAAGTTGTATGGGCAGGATTGGCGGGATAAAATTTGCAACCTCCCCATTGGGAGAATAGACCATAACGATAGAATAATATGGTTCCATAATCCGCATGGATGCTATACCTCAAAGTCTACTTACTCTTGGCTGCTGTTAAAAAAGATGGGATATGGCCCACATAGGTTTTTTTGGAAAGCACTATGGAAGCTTGATACTTTACCGAAGATACGGGTATTTACTTGGCGGGTGGGACACGATATTCTCCCAACTAACAGTAAAATAGCTTCCATCAAACAGGGCTTTGACAAGGGATGTCCGAGATGTGGAGCCGAGATAGAAATAGTGTTATATGCTTTAAAAGACTGCCTAATGTCGAGTGCAGTTCCCTCGATAGGGGGATGGTCCAGGAGCTTTATCACAAAGAAATATGACCATTTCATTTATTGGTTGGAAGACATGATGCATGTCCTTGACAAGAGGGCTATGGCTAACTTAATGACAACATTATGGAACTGCTGGAATAATAGAAATAATTACGTTTTTAGGGTAAAAGAAGAGAGGCTCAAGTAATATGGGAAAGAGCAAGCAATCTGAATAAGGAATTTCAAATTTGTAACATGGTGAATGCTCCTTTAATTTCACACACTGGCCTGGAGAAACAGTGGGTTAAACCTTCAAAGGGATTCATTAAAATAAATTTTGATGCTACAGTGGGCGAAAATAGAATCGGGTATGGGACGATCATAAGAGATGAAGAGGGCTTTGTTTTAGGAGGCGGTGGGGGTTTAAAGAGGGAAGGTTGTCGGTGGAAGAGGCTGAATGTGTGGCCTTTGAAGAAAGTATTAAAGTGGTGCGTAAATTAAAAATAAATGGCCATGTTCTTTTTGAGATGGACCATGTTGGACTAGTCAATAGGCTAAGTAATATAGGCAATGACGTCACAAATATAGGCACCCGTATTAAGGATTGTATAGCATGTTTTAATTTCTTTCATTCAGCCGAGGTAATTTGGACCGTTCGGTCTTGCAATAATGTTGCCCATTTACTTTGTAAAAAAATGTATAGTGAAGGTAACAACTGTTTTTTTTTATATGGATTATCCGTCGGATATCCATGAAGCTGTAATTGGTGATGTTATGTAATAATATGAGTTGACCCTTGTGGTCTTTTTTGTTCAAAAAAAAAAGAATATCTGATTTATTTCCTAAGGTTCAAATGGGAGTTCTACTATCTCAATATTCATCATACGTAATCATTTCCACAATCAAGTAATCTATGCTATATCAATTCAAACACATATAATAACAATATAGTTGTATTATTTACATCCAACTTACCTCGGATTACAAAATGTGGATGACTAGCTCGGCTTAGTCTACTTGCTTTGCTTTTCCCTAGTCTAGGCCCGTATTTTATAATTCTTGATCTAAAATGATAGGAATTCATTCATCTCATTAGCATTTAACTCTAGACACTCGAAATTCATAATTGGGCAAAATGACCGTTTTGCCCCTAAATTTTCACAAAATGACCATTTTACCCCTAAGTCTGAAAATTGATTTTTATCATATTTTCTCACTAACCAAGCCTAGAAAATTAATTTTTACTAGAAGCAGTCCAAAATTCTCAATATTTCACACATTTATCACCTATTTTACAACTTATTCAAACTAGTCATTTTTAGGGTTTTCATGAGAAATCCCTTCATAAAAGTTGTTTATTTCACAACCATGATTTATTTTCTTCCATAAATTTTAGAAAACATCATGAACACTCTCATGGTAAAACCCTAGAATTTCAACCATTTTGCAAAATAGTCCTCTTATTAGAAAGTTCATGCTACAAGGGGTCCAAAAATACAAAAATCATCAAGATTAACCTTCTAAATGACCTACTTGAAAGAGATACAAATGGCTGATATTTTGAGCTCTATAAATCCTCTTTTTGATGCTAAAAATCGGTGAAGAAGAAGAAGATGATAAAGTAATATCATATTTTCTTTTTTTTTTTTTCTATTTTGTCAAGTAAGCCACCAACACCTACTTAACCCTTGACTATTTGAATTCCTTGTCCTTTGGCAGGCCATCACTTATATAATGGAAAAATTTCACTTTAATGACCCCTAATTTATGATACATGACAATTTAATACCCTTAACTATCAAATTAAAACTTTTGCACTTTATGCAATTTAGTCTTTTTTCGCAATTAAGCTCACAAACACTAGAATTTCTTCACCAAATTTTTTATGCACTAACATAAACATGCTATAACTCTAAAATAATAATAAAATACTTTCTCCAACTTCAGATTGGTGGTCTTGAAACCACTATTCTGACTAAGCCCAAAATCAGCTGTTACAATTCTCCCCCTTAGGGATTTTCGTCCCCGAAAATCTTCCTGGTGAATAAGTTCGAGTATTGATCTTTCATAGTCTTTTCGGGTTCCTACGTGGCTTCTTCAACTCCATGTCTATGCCACAAAACCTTTACGAGTGCTACACTTTTATTCCTCAACTTCTTGACTTCTCGATCCAAAATCTTAATCCGTTTTCCCCATAGGTCATATCTGGGCTTATTTCAATTTCTTCCGGTGAAATCACTTGTAAGGGGTCAGATTGGTAGCGGCGCAACATCGATACATGGAATACATCATGAATTTTCTCTAGCTCATGAGGCAAGGCTAATAGATATGCTACTGGCCCAATTCTCTCGGTCACCTCATAAGGTTCAATAAACCATGGACTCAGCTTGCCTTTTCTATAGAATCTAAGGACTTTCCTCCATGGGGATACTTTCAAAAGCACTTTATCCCTGACTTGAAACTCAATCTCTTTCCGTTTCAAATCTGCGTAGGATTTTTCTCTATTCGATGCGGCCTTTATGCAATCATGAATCACTTTAATCTTTTCTTCAGTCTCTCTGACTAAGTTGACCTCGTGAATCTGATTCTCTCTCAACTCGGTCCAATATAAAGGTGTTAGGCACTTACGCCCATACAAAGCCTCATAAGGTGCCATTTTCAGACTTGATTGATAACTATTGTTGTAGGCGAATTCGACCAATGGTAAATACCTTTCCCAACTACCTTGAAACTCGAGAACTCAACACCGTAACATGTCTTCTACTATATGAATTACTCTCTCTGACTGACCACCAGTTTGCGGGTGAAAAGCCATGCTAAAATTTAGCTTCGTTCCTAGTGCCTCTTGCAACTTCCTCTAAAACCGCGAGGTAAACCTCGGATCTCTATCCGAAATAATCTACAAGGGAACTCCATGAAGTCTCACGATCTCAGAAACATAAAGATCGGCCAATTTCTCAAGGGAATAGTCTGTACGCACTAGTATAAAATGTGCCAACTTAGTAAGTCTATCAACAGTGACCCAAATTGAATCCTTTTTCCTTGGTGTCAAAGGTAATCCCGACACAAAATCCATGGTTACTCGGTCCCATTTCCACTCAAGAATCATCACAGGCTAAAGTAAACCCGAAGATACTTGGTGTTTGGCATTCACTTGTCGACAAACTGGACACTTAGAGACAAACTCAAAAATGTCTCTTTTCATTCTTGACCACCAGTACATTTTCTTCAAGTTATTGTACATTTTCACACTACCCGGGTGGATAGACAAACAACCACAATGTGCCTCTCATAAAATCTTCTGAATGAGCTCATTACCTTGGGTACACAAATTCTATCTTGGAACATAAAGCAGCCTTCGGTATTAATCTAAAAATCTGGTTCATCACCCGACTCACACTGAGCCATCTTAGTTTGTAAATCCTTGTCACCCTTCTGAGCTTTGCAGATCTTTTGCAGAAACATTGGTCTAGCTCTCAACTCTGCCAGAACCAAACCATCATCAGTCACTGAAAACCGAGCATTCATAGCCCTCAAGGCAAACAATGATTTCCTACTCAATGCATTGGCAACTACATTCGCTTTTCCTTGGTGGTAGTCAATCACCAACTCATAATCCTTTATCAACTCTAGCCACCTTCGTTGCTGTAGGTTCAACTCCTTCTAAGTCATAAAATACTTGAGACTTTCATGATCGGTGACAATTTGGCATCTCTCGCCATACAAATGGTGTCTCCAAATTTTCAACGCAAACACAATGGCGGCCAAATCTAAATCGTGCATCAGGTAATTCTTCTTGTGTGGCTGTAGCTATCTCGACGCATAAGCTGTCACTTTCCTTCTTGCATGAGCACGTATCCCAATCCATTTAAAGAGGCATCGCTATATACCACAAATTCTTTTCCTGGTTCTAGTTGCACCAGAACTAGAGCTTCCATCAATCTGGGTACTCGCATTCCACAGGCACTGTCTCAATCTTCACTTCAGACTCCTTGGGTTCAACACAAATGCTAGGTAGGACTCATACCCTTTTCTCAAATATTTCTCGGCAGTCAAATACGAGATCAGTACTGGTGGGTTATCTAGTTCACCAGATTCAACTCGAATAATATCCCCATTCTCACATTTCATTTCAATGAACTTGCTACCACAATTCACTATCACATCATGAGCAGACAACCAATCCATGCCAAGAATCAGATCAAATTCATCAAACGGTAGTAGCATGAGGTTAGCTGGAAAACAATGACCTCTAATCATCAAAGGACAACCTCTACACACTTTATCAACTATCACATGCCTACCTAATGGGTTTGACACTTTTATCACAAATTCGATAGACTCAACAAACATATTCATACTGGATACTAATTTCATACATACATAGGAATGAGTAGACCCCAGATCAATTAAAGCAATAACAGTAATATCGTGAAGGGAAAAAGTACCTGTAATCACATCTGGTGAATATGCCTCTTTGTAAGTGCAAATGGCATAAGTCCTTGCAGGCGCACGACCCTCGGACCTTACAACTGAATCTCTAGGGGCACCTCTACTGCTAGCCCCACTACCTGGGTTCTTTTGTGGTCTATCTCTCGTAGGAGCACTACTCACCCTCATATCTAGCTTTTTCTCTTTTTCATTTAATTCAGGGCAGTCTCGGATGAAGTGGTCTAAGGATCCATATTTGAAGCAACCTCTTCCATTCCCTCGGCACTCCTCGAAATGACGCCAACCACACTATGAACACTCCGTCCTATTTGGCCGAGCACTACCAACACTTGCGATGGAAATGGTTTGGGCTTTAGATGTTGTATACTGCTTGTTCTTGTTTTTACTTGAGAATCCCCCTGAAGTATTCGATTGGGTAGTGAATTCTTTTGATCTCTTAGATGAAGACTGATGCGACTTCCCCATTTGTCTCTTCTTCGAATCACGTGACTCAATAGTCGCCTTTCTCTTCTCTTTAACCAACTCTTCTGCTCTACAAGCTCTCTCAACCAGTACTACAAATTCCCTTAGTTCTAGAATGCCGAAAAATACTCGGATATCTTCATTCAGGCCATCCTCGACCCTCTTACACATTATAGCCTTGGTGGATACGCACTCTCAGGCGTACTTTCTGAGTTTTACAAAACTCACATTCATACTCCGTCACTGTCATACGACCTTGCTTCAGCTCCAAAAATCCCTTCCTCTTCTGGTCTATAAATCTCTGGCTAATGTACTTCATCAGAAACTCTTCCTGGAAGAACTCCCAAGTCATCCTGTCTCTCAGTACAATGGACACGAGAGTATTCCACCATTGGTAGGTCGAGTCTCATAGGAGTGACACTACACACTTCACGAACTGTTTAGATGTATACGATACCTCATCAAATACCCTAATGGTATTTTCCAACCAGAACTCTACTCTTTTTGGTTCATCATCAATTATAGCTCGAAATTCCTCGGCCCCTTGCTTTCGTATCTTATCTACTTGGGGTTTCTCTCTCCTAACCAAATCCATTCATTGTGGAGTTACAGGGGCATACTGAAGAATCGAAGGAGGTGGGGGAGGTAGAGTATTCAGATTCACACGAATGAACTCTGAATACCATACATCCATCATATGGAGGTAAGCTTGTCTAGCTCCTCTGCCTTGACTCATCGTCACGGGCCCACTATCAACTGGCGCAGCCCCTACAGTGGGAGCCAGTGCATTATATTCCATGTCATCTGCCTTAGCTACGTCAGGATCCATTTACTATATGAAAAACATAATTTATAATCATTAGGAGTCATCACACTATCAATATACAACTATGCAATGTATAGCTAGACCTGTACTCATGCTAGGTTAGTACTAGAATAGACTAAACATAACTCTGATACCACTAAATGTAACACTCCACACCCGTGCCCTACCCTGGGACGACATACGAGGCGGTATTAAACTTTCACACATGCACATGATTATTTTCGGGTCATCAAGGATTGATCAAATTTAAAACTTTTTCAAACTTTATTTAATCTTCTTAATATGGGCCTAAGAGGCCTCAAACAATCATTGGAAACCACTCGAATCCAACTTCGGTCCTTAGACTGACTTAATAGAAATGATTCTTGAAACAGGGCACATGCCCGTGTGGAAGGGCAACACGCCAGTGTGGCCATTATAACATGGCCGTGTTGTTGGCTTGTGTGACACACCTGGCCTAAGTATCTAGGGACATGCCCGTGTCCCATACCCGTGTGAATTAAATTCTAAATTTGAACCTACAGCGGTTTTCACACGACCTGACACACGCCCATGTCTATGGCCCGTGTCCCTCACACGGCCATGACACGCCCGTGTCCAAAAACCTTGACATTCTATTTTTGACGTCAGCATCTAATAAGTGGCACACGGCCAAGGCACACTTTCATGGCCAGAGGCCATGTCCTCCACATAGCTAAGACATACGACCGTGTCTCTACCCATGTGTTTACTACCATGCATTCTGACTTGCAAATTTTACGTCCAAGCGACATACGGCCGAACGACACGCCCATGGGGCTGACCGTGTGTCACACATGGCCTAGACACATGCCCGTGTGTCTGCCCATGTGGACAATATAAGGTTATCTACCAAGCCTTTTCCACCCTAAAACAAGTTCTAACATCAACCAACGCATCAAGGATTAACTTAATATAATTTCTTAACCAAACAACCATAGTTAAGACCCATATACATTACATGTATTCAGCCATGCCAACAATTCCTCATTCAAGAAAGACTACATTGCATTTATATAACAACTTTCAATATTAGCCATTTTTCATGGCCTTGTACAAAATGAGTCAAATATTAAAGCAAGCCAACACATTTGGCCCCAAAACAATGTAACACTAAAACAAAATCAAAGAGTCCTATACATTCCATAATCAAAATTTAAGAACTAATTATACCAAATGCTTCGGTTGATAGTGTGATCGATGCTCCGACGTCTGTTGATCTACGAGCTAAATAGGCGACACTATAATAAGATGGAATGAAACGGGATAAGCATAAAGCTTAGTAAGTTGCATGAAAATAGATGTAGCAACCACTTTACCATTCATCATCGTGCTCTTAATACAAAAGTAGGCATAAGCACAACTTACTCATCACTATCCAATACAATTCACATAGCATATACTAAGATTTTTACCCCTAGGTCCGAAAATCGATTTTTATCATATTTTCTCATTAACCAAGCCTATCCGATTACTTTTTATACTAGAATTTGTCCAAAATTCTCAATATTTTACACATTTATCACCTATTTTACAACTTATGCAAAATGGTCCTTTCTAGGGTTTTCATGAGAAATCCCTTCACAAAAGTTGTTTATTTCACAACCATGATTTATTTTCTTCCATAAAATTTTAGGAAACATCATGAAAACTCTCATGGTAAAACCTTAGACTTTCAACCATTTTGCAAAATAGTCCTCTTATTAGAAAGTTCACGCTACAAGGGGTCCAAAAATACAAAAATCATCAAGAATAGCCTTTTAAATGACTTACTTGCAAGAGATACAAATGGCTGATATTTTGAGCTCCCTAAACCCCCTTTTTGATGCTAAAAATTGGTGAAGAATAAGAAGATGATAAAGTGATATCATCTTTTCTTTATTTTATTTCTATTTTGTCAAGTAAGCCACCAACACCTACCTAACCCTTGACTATTTGAATTCCTTGTCCCTTGTCCAGCCATCACTTATATAATGGCCAAATTTCACTTTAAATACCCCCAATTTATGATACATGGCAATTTAATATCCTTAACTATCAAATTAAAACTTTTTCACTTTATGCGATTTAGTCCTTTTTCGCAATTAAACTCACTAATGCTAAAATTACTTCACCAAAATTTTTTATGCACTAATATAAACATGCTATAACTATATAATAATAAAAAAAATACTTTCTCTGACTTTGGATTGGTGGTCTTGAAACCACTATTCCGACTAAGCCCAAAATCTAGCTGTTACTAGTGCAATTTATGTATGATGTTTAGTATGCGAATGGGGTGTACTATGGTTTGTATTTTGTGCTCATATAATGGTTCATAGTGATAGGCTAAAATGCGCATTATATATGTTGCATTAAAGTTATGTTCGGCCATATGATAATGATACTAAGGTTGCATATGTGTTTCGACAATAATTTTTGTGTAATAGTTTGTTTGGTTTTTAACATGCGCACATGCAGAGTTAAGGAAATGATATGTTTGATATTTCTCAAATTAAATAGATATATTGCCATGTATTCGATATATGTTTGAATGTCTTAACGTGTGCACAGGGAATTTTTCATGTATTAAGCTATGTTGTAATTTGATTATTTGAATGCTATAAAGGAGATGTACATATGATTTGTATAATTGAGTTTATATTACCTTAAACATGAATACTAATGAATGACTCTCCTAAGCTGTGTATTGTTCCGTAATGCCTTGTAACCCTAATTCGGTGACAGATACAGGTTAGGGATGTTACAAATTATCAAAGTACTAGGGTTTTGCCATGGATGAATATGTATGAATTATGAAATTTATGGTAGAAAATAAAAGGTTGTTGATAGATAAACAACTTTTGGAAAGTGAATTTTGATGAAATTATGATTTAGGGACTAAATTGTAAAGATGTAAAATTTATGAAAAATTTTTGAATTTTATGAACTACTTAGGTTGTAACTCTTACATGCAAAAATTGGTTATGTAACACCCCTAACCCATATTTGTCACCGGACTAGGGATAAAGGCATTACTAGACGAATCGGAACATTTAACTTTCATTTCAAAATCATCAAAGCATCAGAGATCAACATCAATATAGAGTCCCTTATATAGGTCTTCATGACCTAAAACATGCTTTAGAAAGGGGTCTGGACTAAACCAAACACATACAGAATTTTTCCAAAATTTAAACATTTTTCAAAGAAGTACAGGTCACACGCCCGTGTTAATAGGCCGTGTGCCTTACATGGCATTAGACATGCCCATATATCTAGGCCATGTCAAAACAGAGCATACATACTGACTTGCTCACATGGCCACAAGACAAGCCCGTGTGCCTTGGCCGTGGTTGAGCCTGACTTGGGCCATACGGCTAGCCACACGTACGTGTGCCTTGGCGGTGCTTGAGCCTGACTTACAATTGTAGGGTACCCCAGGGGACACACGGCTACCGTGTGTCGTACACGGCAGAGACACACGCCCGAGTCTCTGCCCATGTGGACAAAAATAGGCCATTTGAATAGCCAACTTGCCACCCAAATTGGGTCAAACCTACAAGCGCCAAACCAAGCATATTTACACAGCATTTTATGACCAATTTACAACCAAAACATAAGCATTCATGATTTATCAATGCCAACAAGATTTCCATCTCAATTCATCAACCAAATCATAACAAATCTAAAATAAAATCATATCAAACATATGATTCAATTTCATGATCAAAACTTATCAATTACCATAGCTACCACATGCCAAAAGCTTACCAATCCTACCATTTCTTGTATTTATACATAAACACACCAAATATATCATATTGCCTCATAATTCATACACCAAAACCATATCATAAACACATCTATACCAAGAAATATCACATGGCTAAATATATACATCACAAAAGTACTTGGATATCATAATTTAAACACTTCTAGCCTATACATGCCATACTTAAATATATACATTTTCAAAAGTACCAAAATAAGGTTTGATAGTATGGTGACGATCCTCGACGATCCCCGAGCTCACAGTAGCTTCGATATCTGTAAAACAATGCAAACACACACACAAGTAAGCTTTCAAAAGCTTAGCAAGCCATACACAAATAAACGTATCATTTAAAGCATATAAACATCATCAAATTACTTATAGTTTGGTGCCAATTACCAACACAAACCTCATATTCATATACTTGGATCATAGATCATCATTTGCACATATACTTACCCTTGATTTTAAAATATAGTACACAACTCGAACGTATCTAAATCGGATATATATATATATATTCACTTATTCATTCATTTTCTCAGAATGCCCGTTGAACCATTCGGAAACGTAAGGATACACGGATAGTTCAGATGACATATACAATGCCAAAGTCCCAGACGTGGTCTTACATGTAATCAAACATCGATGCCATTGTCCCAGACAGGGTGTTACAGGAAATTAGATACGATGTCGATGTCCCAGACATGGTCTTACACGTAAAACAGAAGTTGATGCCAACATCCCAGACGTGGTCTTACATGAAATCCTATGTCATGACATATGTATCCTAACTATTCCTAGGGTTCGTACAGGGCTTTTCAGATGTAGATACTTTGTCAATACTTTCTCGAATATCACATATTAAGCTTGAATATTCATTCATCACAATTCGATATCATATGAACAATAATAAATTAATTCAAACACGTTTATTGTATATTGACTTACCTCATTCGAATTTGGATGAATGAAATCGATTACTCGACAACTTTCGACTTTCCCCGATCTAACTTCATTTTCTTCTTGATCTAAATAAATTCAAATTTAACTTATTCAACCATAAATTCATTCAAAACAATCCGTAAACACATATTTAGGGCAATTTGCAAACTAGCCCTCACATTTTCACATTTTGACACTTTAGTCTCTAATTATAAAAATCACAAAATACACATAATTTGCATATACTCATGCTTGGCCGAATATTTATAGCACTCATACAGGTCAACACATTTCATTTATTTCACATTTTAGTCCCTCAATTTACAAATTTCACAATTCAGCCCATTTTACTCAAAATCATCAAAAATCCGAAGACAACATATAAACCCAACATCAAACTTTCATATTTCATCATTTAACAACATAAAGCTCATGAATTTATCCATGGCACATTTCAAAATCATCATCAAAATAAAAAATTGAGGCATGAGCTTGATAGTATACGAAGCAACGATTACAAAAGCATAAAAATTATCAAAAATTGAAGCAAAAACATACCTAAATCAAGGCTTGCAAGTGCTGAACCCTAGCTATTCTTTTCTCTTTTCTTTTTCTTGAGTTTTCGACTAAGGATGATAGAAATATGATGATTTTTTTTTAACTTTGGTTTTATCTAATATAACATTAATATGCTTTTTACCCATTTAACCTTATTATAATTCATTAAAATTCCACCAACTAATGCCCTTTTATGTCATTAATTCATTCAATGGTCAAATAACATTATAAGGATCTCACAATCATAAAGCCAAATTAAATAGGCACTTTTAATGTATAGTAGACAACTATTACATTTTAAGCGATTAGGTCCTTTTTCAAAATTAAGCACATAAACATTTAAATTTCCGTACGAGATTTTCACACATGCTCATTCACATATCATAAACACGAAAAATAATATTTAAATATTTTTTTGACTCAGATATGTGGTCCCGAAACCACTATTCCGACTAGGGTCTAAACCAGACTGTAACAATTCTCTCTATTTAGCGATTTTTGTCCCCGAAAAATCTTACTATTGAACAGATTTGAATAGTGCTGTCTCATAGAATATTCAGGCTCCCACGTGGCCTCTTCAATACCTTGTCGATGCCACATCACTTTTACTATCGAAATTTTCTTATTATGTAGCTCTTTAACCTCTCGAGCTATGATATGGATCGACTTTTCTTTGTAAGTCATATTAGACTGAATTTCAATCTCAAACGGAGGAATCACATGCGAAGGATCGGATCTGTATCGTCGAAGCATCGATACGTGAAACACATCATGAATATTTTCTTAGTTTGGTGGCAACAACAATCTCTATGCTACTACCCAATACGCTCGGTAATCTTATACGGCCCGATGAATCTCAGACTTAATTTGCCTTTTCTACCGAACCGAAGTACTTTCTTCCACAGAGATACTTTCAAAAAATACTTTGTCGCCATCTTCAAACTCAATGTCTTTTCTTTTCAAATCTGCATAAGATTTCTGATGATCAGAAGCTGCTTTCAAACTATCTCGAATCACTTTTACTTTATGTTCGGTTTCTTTTATCAAATCAATTCCGTGAATCTTATTTTCACTAAGCTCAGTCCAATACAAAGGTGTACGACATTTTCAACCATATAAAGCTTCGTATGGTGCCATTTTGATACTCGATTGAAAATATTATTTTAAGCGAATTCAATCAAAGGCAAATACTGTTTTCACGTACCTTCAAACTCGAGAATGCAACATCTCAACATATCCTCAAGTATCTGAATGATTCGCTCAGACTGACCATCTGTTTGGGGATGGAAAGCAGTGCTAAAATGTAATTTAGTACCTAGTCATCTTGCAGTTTCTTCCAAAACTATGATATAAACCTCAGATCTCTATCCGAAACAATAGAAATTGGCACACCGTGTAATCTCACAATCTGAGAAACATATAACTTAGTAAGCTTGTCAAGCGCATAATCTGTACTAACTGGAACAAAGTGAGCCGATTTAGTCAATCTATCCACAATAACTCAGATTGCATCTTTCTTGCTCGATGTCAACGGTAGACCAGATACAAAATCCATTGTGACTCTGTCCCACTTCCATTCAGGTACCATGATCGGTTGAAGCAACCCAGAAGGTACCTGATGCTTGGCTTTTATTTGCTGATAGACTAAACATTTCGAAACAAAGTAAAAAAATGTCTCGTTTCATACCTTGCCACCAATAAAGTTGTTTCAGATCATTATACATTCTTGTACTACCTGGGTGAATAGATAACCGAATGTTGTGACATTCATTCAAAATCATCTGAATTAACTTTAGATTTCTTGGAACACAAATTCTATCTCAGAATCTTAGACAATTATCTTTATCAACTATGAATTCTGAATTAGACTCTAAATCACACTGAGTTCGTTTTGCTAAAATTTAATTATCAATCTTCTGAGCTTCGATAATCTGTTGTAAGAACAAAGGTCTTGCTTTCAATTCAGCTAAAACTGAACAATCATCGGGCAGAACCAATTGAGCATTCATTACACATAAAGCAAATAATGATTTTCGGCTCAAAGCATCAGCAATAACATTTTCTTTACCCAGATGATAATCAATAATCACAAGGTCATAGTCTTTTAGCAATTCAAACCATCTTCTTTGTCGTAGATTCAAATCTTTCTGAGTCATCAGATATTTCAAACTCTTATGATCAGAATATAAGTGACATTTCTCACCAAACAGATAGTGGCTTATAAACGCCAATATACATATTTATACCCCAAATACTTAGCATATTTATGGATGTTTATTACTAGATTTGTAGATTTTGGTGCTTTTAATCCGGTTATTTCATGTTTTGTACTCAGGAGAGCACCAATAGTCAAAAGGAGCCAGAAACAAGCAAAAAAGGGACAAAACGGAGCAAATCGAGAAGATGACACTGCCTAAGCCTTGCCACACGGGCATCTCACACGCCTGTGGCCTTTGGGGGTGTCAACCAAGGTTTACACGATTCACACGGCTTGGCCATTCACCCACATGGTCGTGTACAATTTAACGGATTGAACACGGCCTGGCAAACACGTCACACGGCCGTGGCACACGGGTGTGTCCCTTTTTCAAAGAGTTGTATTTTACACGGAAAAGGATACTTAGGGAGGAAGAAAGCTAATCCAAAGCCTATATAAACACCCTAAGCGTGACCTAATAAGGGGGCCTCTTCTAGAACTTTTCTGGAATACAGAACCACGCGCTAGGAATTACTTGAAGGAAGCCAGACGATCCATCCCAAAAGCTGGAGCTACTTCAAGACTGAAGATCTCCCTCAGAATTCCTTTAGGGATTTCTAGAGTTTTCTTCATGTTTTGTTATTTTTATACTTTTGAGATGTACTCTTATTTTATTATGAACTAAACCCCTTAGATACCTAAGGGGGATAAAACCTATGATGGATCTTGTTATTATTATCTGAACTGTATGATGCATACTTGATTTGTTCTTAATTATGTGTTCTTAATGCTTAAGTTAATATTTTGGGTATTAATTCATGATTTGATGTGCTTATGCAGAGGAGGAATAGACCCTGCCTAAGAGTAGATTCTGCATAATTAAGCGAAGTTGATCGAACGCCTAGAAATAGGGTTACGAGATATTGCCGAATTAGGGTGAAACCTAATATGAGAGTCCATAGAGTGATTTACTGCTTCCCAAGGAGTTTTAATTAAGAAAGAAATTTTGAATAATTCAACTGAGGGTTAGACGTTATTAGTCTCGAAAGGGATAACAACATAGGTTAGGGAATCTCATGGATGAAGTCAAGTGGATAAATCGTCTGGTTCAGAGTCAGATAACAAGTGAAATCTAGGTGGATTCCTCCTTGGGTTTCGTCTTTATCAATTGCTTTTCTTCAAGTCTTTTTCCAAATTTTCTCTTTGCTTCAATTAAATTAGTTAATTAGTTTAGATAATTAGTTTAATAAACAAACCCTTTTGTTCTTAGGGTAGATAATAAAAAGATAGTTATTACTAGTACTTTTGGTTCCCTTAGGTATGATATCCCAGTCTTGCCATTACTATACTATTGTTCGATAGGTGTGCTTGCCTTTTCGTCGTGATAATAGCTAGTCTAGGTTTGATCTTCATTATAAATGTTTATTACTTGTTACGAATCACGCAATCAGTGGCGCCAAATCTTTAGAGCAAATACAATCGCAGCTAACTCAAGGTCATGTGTTGGATAGTTATTTTCATGCAGCTTTAGTTGTCTCGAAGCATAACCAATGGCTTTACCTTCGTTCATCAAAACACATCCCAGACTGATCAACGATGCATCACTATAGATCACAAATTCTTTACCTGATTCGGGTTCTACCAATACGAAAGCTTCAGTCAACAAAATTTTCAACTAATCAAAGCTATTTTGACACTTTTCAGACCATTCAAACTTCATATCTTTCTGAAGTAGCTTCATTAACGGAGTTGCAATCATAGAAAAGCCTTTTACGAACCTTCTATAATAATCGGCAAGAACTAAAAAACTGCGGACTTCAGAGATGTTCCTCGGAGGTTTCCAATCCAGAATAGCTGAAATCTTATTGGGATCAACTCGAATACCATGTGATGATACAATATGACCCAGAAAATTGACTTTATGGAACCAAAATTCACATTTACTAAACTTCGAATATAAACAGAGTCTGTAGCAATATTTTTAGCTACTCGGCATGTTCAGTTTCATCTCGTGAATAAATTAGGATGTCATCAATGAATACAACAACAAATCGATCTAAATACGGTCTAAAAATTTTGTTCATCAAATCCATAAAGATAGCAGGTGCGTTAGTCAATCCGAAAGGCATAACTAAGAATTCATAGTGGTTGTACCTCGTTCTGAAAGCAATTTTCAAAATGTCTGAGTCTTTCACCCGCAACTGATAATAGCCTAATCTCAAATCTGTCTTTGAAAACACAACTGCTCCGTTCAATTGATCAAACAAATCATCAATACGAGGCAAAGGGTACTTATTTTTGATAGTCACATTGTTAAACTAACAATAATCGATACACATTCTCATCATACCATCTTTCTTTTTCAAAAACAAAACCGGAGCATCCCAAGGTGAGAAACTCGATTTAGAAAACCCTCTATTGGTCATTTCTTGCAACTGAGACTTTAATTCTTTCAATTCGATAGGAGCCATTCTATATGGAGCTATCAAAATCGGAGTAGTACCAGGTACCAATTCAATGCCAAATTTAACTTCTCTAACAGGAGGTAAACCCGAAAGTTCTTTAGGAAACACATCGGGAAACTCACATACAACAGACACTGATTCAACTTTCTTTTCTGACACTTTCGAAACAATTACATAGGCAAAGTAGGCTTCGCAACCCTTTCCCACAATACTCAAAATTTTCATTGAAGTTATTACAGTAGGCAATCCATTCAAATCACTAGATTCAATTCTGACTATTTCATCATTCTTGCATCTCAAATCAATAGTTTTTTGTTTTGTAGTTCACAATAGCGTCATCCAAAGTTAACCAAATCCATGTCCAAAATTATATCAAATTCATCAAAAGGTAACAGCATCAGATCAGCCGGAAAACAAGTGTCTCAAAACATTAGCAGACAATTTTTGTAGACTTTATCAACCAAAACACATCTGCCTAGGGGTTCGAAACTCTAATTACAAATTCAGTAGACTCTATAGGTAAAGTCTTACTGTTCACTAAGATCATGAATATATACGAATGTGTCCATCCACGATCTATCAAAGCAATCACAGAAGTATCATAAAGAATAAATGTACCCGTAATCACATCTGGCGACGAAGCTTCCTCACGAACTCGGATAGCATAGGCTCTGTTAGGTGTAAGAGCCTCAGATTTAACAGCAGGTTCTTTTGTTCCCCTTTGACTGCTGCTCACATTTCCCGTATTTTTAGAAGGTTTACCACGAGATGCATTACCACTTGCCCTTAGATTTTGTACAATTTCTTGCTCGACAGATTCGAGGCAATCACGAATAAAATGTTCTAAGGATCCACATCTGAAACAAGCCTGATCATACAGTCTACAATTATCGATATGTCTTTTACCACAATACTTGAACTCAAGGTGATCGAATTTAGCATTTCCAACACTGGCAACAGATGTAGCTGGAGCTTTGAAGTTCGAATGCGATCTTATACGATCTCTATTCAAATGTCCCACATTAGCCTTTAAACGGCTATTATCTTCTTGAAATTTCTTTGATGCAGATTGAAATGACTTGCTCGGTGATCTCTTTCGCACTTCTCTAGCTTCATAATCGGCTTTTCTTTTCTCTTTCTCGAGATCTTCAACTTTACATGCTCGTTCAACAAGCATAACAAATTTTTTAATATCTAGAGTCTCGACTAACAAACAAAAATCCTCGTTCAAACCATCTTCAAATCTTTTGCACAATATTGCTTTTGTAGATACACATTCATGAGCATACTGACTCAGTCTTACAAATTCCTGCTCGTATTCTGTGACAGACATACGACCTTGTTTAAGCTCGAGAAACTCTTTACGTTTTTTATCAATAAATCTCTTAGTGATGCATTTCTTTCAAAATTCGGCTTGGAAGAAATCCCAGGTGACTCGCTCACTTAGAACTACCGATATCAAAGTTTTCTACCAGTGGCACACCATATCTCTCAGAAGTGAAACGACACATTTTACACATTCATCGGGATTCAAAGACAATTCATCAAACACTCTTATCGTGTTCTCTAACCAGAACTCGACCTTTTCAGCGCCATCATTTGTTGTAGCTCAAAACTCTGAGGCCCTATACTTTCTAATCTTATCTATTGGAGGCATATTTAACTAAACCTGATTCACTGATGGTATAGCAAGAGCTTGCGGAGAATTGGCCGGGGGTGGGGGTTGTTGAACAGCTAGATTGGTTCTAATATATTGGCTAAATCAATTGTTTATCATATGATAGAAAGCTTGTCTAGCCTCACCATCACGGCTACTCGTAGTCGGTCTAGAATCGGATGGCACCATCCTTTAAGTAAGAGTAGCATTGCTTTCGATATCATCCGCTACGGCTCGTTTGGGATCCACTTGCTATGTTAAAGCACATTTCAATGTCAGGATTTATCACAGAATCGCAGTTCATAAATATGGCATGTATAGCTAGACTCACATACGCTATGGTAATCCTAGAACCGACTAAACCATAGCTCTGATACCAATAAAAAGTAAACCCCTAACTCATATTAGTCGCAAGACTAGGGTTAAAGGCATTACCAGATGAATTGAAACATTTAACTTTGATTTCATAATCATCAAAGCATAAGAGATCAACATCAATATAGAGTCCCTTATATAGGTTTTAATGACCTAAAACATGCTTTAGAAAGGGGTCAGGACAAAACTGAACACATATAGAATTTTTTCCAAAATTTAAACATTTTTCAAAGAAGTACAGGTCACACGCCAATGTTAATAGGCCGTGTGCCTTACACGGCATTAGACACCCTTGTGTCTTTAGGCCATGTCAAAATAGGGCATACATACTGACTTGCTCACACAGCTACAAGACACACCCATGCACCTTGGCTGTGGTCGAGCCTGACTTGGGCCACACGGCTAGCCACATGCCGGTGTGCCTTGGTCGTGCTCGAGCCTGACTTATAATTGTAGGGTACCCCAGGGGACACATGGCCGTGCAACATAGCTGTGTGTCGTACATGGCTAAGACACACACCCGTGTGGACAAAAATAGGCCAATTGAATAGCCAATTTGCCACCCCTATTGGGTCAAACCTACAAGCACCAAACCAAGCATATTTTCACAGCATTTTATAACCAATTCACAACCAAAACATAAGCATTCATGATTTATCAATGTTAACCAGATTTCCAGCTCAATTCATCAAGCAAATCATAACAAATCTAAAATAAAATCATATCAAACATATGTTTCAATTTCATGATCAAAACTTATCAACTACTATAGCTAACACATGCAAAAAGCTTACCAATCCTACTATTTCTTGTATTCATACATAAACACACCAAATATATCATATTGCCTCATAATTTATATACCAAAACCATATCATAAACACATCCATACCAAGCCATATCACATGGCTAAATATATATACATCACAAAACATAATTTAAACATTTCTAGCCTATACATGCCATACTTCAATATAGACATTTTCAAAAGTACCAAAATAAGGTTCGATAGTATGGTGATGATCCTCGATGATCCCCGAGCTCACAGTAGCTTCGATATCTATAAAACAATGCAAACACACACACAAGTAAGCTTTCAAAAGCTTAGTAAGTCATACACAAATAAACTTATCATTTCAAGCATATAAACATCATCAAATTACTTATACTTTGGAGCCAATTACCAACACAAACCTCATATTCATATACTTGGATCATTGATCATCATTTGCACATATACTTACCCTTTATTTTCAAATATAGTACACAATTCGAACGTACCTAAATCAGATATATATTCACTTATTCATTCATTTTCTCAGAATGCCTGTTCAACCATTTGAAAATGTAAGGATACACGGAAAGCTCAGAGAACATATATAATGCCAGCGTCCCAGACGTGGTCTTACACGTAATCCAACATCGATGCCACTGTCCCAGACAGGGTCTTACAAGAAATCAGATACGATGCCGATGTTTCATACATGGTCTTACACATAAAATAAAAGTCGATGCCAACATCCCAGACGTGGTCTTATAGAAATCCTATGTCATGACATCTGTATCTTAACTATTCTTAGGGTTTGTACATGGCTTTTCAGACGTCGAAATTTGTCGATACTTTCTCGAATAGCACATATTAAGCTTGAATATTCATTAATCACAATTTGATATCATATGTACAATAATAAATCAACTCAAACACGTTTATTGTATATTGACTCACCTCGTACAAATTCAGATGAATGAAATCGGTTACTCGACAACTTTTGACTTTTCCCGATCTAACTTCATTTTCTTCTTAATCTAAATAAATTCAAATTTAACTTATTCAATCATAAATTCATTCAAAACAATCCATAAACACATATTTAGGACAATTTTCAAACTAGCCCTTACATTTTTACATTTTGACACTTTAGTCCCTAATTCACAAAATCACAAAAATACACATAATTTGCATATACTCATGATTGGCTAAATATTTATAGCACTCATAAAAGTCCACACATTTCATTTATTTCACATTTTAGTCCCTCAATTTACAAATTTCACAATTTAGCCCATTTTACTCAAAATCATCAAAAATCCAAAGACAAAACATATAAACCCAACATCAAACTTTCATATTTCATCATATAACAACATAAAGCTCATGAATTTATCCATGGAAAATTTCAAAATCATCATCAAAATTAGAAATTGAGGCATGGGCTTGATAGTATACGAAGCAACGATTACAAAAATGTAGAAATTATCAAAAACTGAAGCAAAAACATACCTAAATCAAGGCTTGCAAGTGCTGAACCCTAGCTATTCTTTTCTCTTTTGTTTTTCTTGAATTTTTGGCCAAGGATGATAGAAATATGATGATTTTTTTATCTTTGGTTTTAACTAATATAACATTAGTATGCTTTTTACCAATTTAACCTTAGTATAATTCATTAAAATTCCACCAACTAATGCCCTTTTATGTCATTTAATTCATTCAATGGTAAAATAACATTATAAGGACCTCACAATCATAAAGCCAAATCAAATAGGCACTTTTAACATATAGCAGACAACTTTTACATTTTACGCGATTAGGTTCTTTTTAAAAATTAAGCACACAAACATTCAAATTTTCATACGAGATTTTCACACATGCTCATTCACATATCTTAAACACGAAAAATAATATTTAAATATTTTTTACTCAGATATGTGGTCCCGAAACCACTGTTCTGACTAGGGTCTAAACCAGACTGTTATAGGTTAGGCTTGGAATAAGGATTAAATTGCATGAATTTCATTTTCTGAGCCTAAGGACGAAATCATATTAATTAAAAGTATAGGGGAAAAATAGTAATTTTGCATAGTATGTGAATTGAATTTAATTGAAAGCGAATTGTATTAAATTAATCTAAATTTACTCATATAGATTCGGATAGATCAAATATGGAGCTAGATCGAGGAAAAGAAAAAGTAACGGATTAGTAGCATACAAGTTTACGAACATTGTCGAGGTAAGTTCGTGTAACTAAATTGTAAAATTATATGTTCGAATTGAATGTTATGTAGGTGTATTGTATAATTGTCATGTATGAAAATCAAAAATATGTCCAATAATGCCTGACAAGTATTAAGTCCCGTTTGAATAAATGAAATTTGATGGTTACAGGGTTTTTGAATTGGTTGTGGTCTTGCATATGTTACGGACACACCATAGCTTGAAAGAGCGTCTCGTTATTAGCTATCATGAGCATCGTGATATTTGGCCCTCTCGAGCTTCCCATTATATGGTTCTTGTGAGCTTCCCGTTAATAGCTCCTTTGAGCTTCCAGATCGATCGTGATCCTGCATGTGTTGTGGGCACACCGCAGCTCTTATGAAAGTCCTATTATATGGCTCTTTGTGAGCTTCCTGATTAATGGCTCTTTAGAGCTACCTGTTATTGGCTCGCATAAGCTTCTCGTTATATAGCTCGAATAAGCTTCCCGTTACATAGCTCACATGAGCTTCCTATTATGTGGCTCGAAAGAGGGCTTCCCGATTATGTGCTGTAATGATCACTCTTGAATATGAATTGACGGATTACAGTTTGTATACTTCAAGTGTACTACTTGTGTATCCATCGATATTTCAAATAAGTTTAAGGGCAAAGTTCTGACATAGAATAAACTGAACTTGAGATGAATTCTTATGAAAATGTACATGTTAAATGGAATATGATGTGGAAGCTTATGTATATGAAAATTTGTTACATGATGAGCTCATCCTTGTTTTATTATGTTCATATGAAATACATGACTAACATGTTTCTTGAGGTGATATGTGTTTAAGAAAATTGCCAAATTTCTTTGGATGAATTTTGCATGCTTACCTTAAATGTAAATGACTTGTAAGTTAATTTCCCAATATGCGAACTTACTAAACATAATATGCTTATTCTATTTTATTTCACTCTGTTCTATAGTAATTTGGAGGCTTGTAGGGTTGGAAGGTTGGCGAAGATATCAAAACACTATCCATCAACTCATCTTAATATATCTAGTAAATTAACTTTGGTTATAATGGCATGTGTAACAACCCATTTTTTTAGTGAAATCGGAACAGTGGTTTCGGGACCAAAAATTTGATCCGAAAATAAGGTTTATTTTTATTTCATTATATGGTTCATATTATAATAGGCATGTTGTGTGAAAATGTTGATACGAAAATTTTATCGATTAAATGTTTAATTACGAGAAGGACTAAATCGCATAAAAAGTGAAAGGTGAATTCTAGTAGCTATAAGGATCAAATAGCTATGGAATTCAAAACTAGAGGTCCTTATGTGGTAATTAGACCATGAAAGAAAAGTATGTAGATTCTTGGTGACTCATCCATAGAAATATAAAAAAAGGGCAACTGCTAAATTGGAAATTGTAAAATACCTAATTAATTAAAAGATGAAAAGAAAATATCATATTATTTTCTCGTCATCTTCAACCTAAAAACACATGGAAACCCTAGGAGAGAGAGAAGAGACTTTCAAGGCCGAATTAGGTAAGTTTTCTTGTCCCGTTTTTAGTAATTTTGATATTTTTGAAATCAGGATAGCTTAATCTGTAACGCCCCAATTTTTGGGAATCCTATGAATGTTGACATAGGTTTAATTATGTTAGTGGGCCTCTAGAAAGCCCAAGCTTAAGATAGAACCCGGTAATTTTAGTTAATTTTTGTTCCATAAGAAAAAGGGGGTGAAATTATGAAATAGGACCTATGTGAAAATGTTTGAAAATGCTATAGGCTAAATTGAAGTGGCCAAATAAATAGGAGTGCAAAATAGGAGGATTTGCATGATAAACCTCCCATTTTACATGAAGTGGCCAACCATCATGTTGTTGTAGACAAAATGTACACTTGATATCCATAATTTATGGTACAAATTGATACAAATTGATAATAGGTTAGGTAAATGTTTCATGATAATGGGTTAGGTAAATGTTTCATGATAAGAATATCATGTCTTTTGTATTAAAGAATTAAATGGATGGAATATGAAGTTTTATTAAAAGAAAAAGGTGAAAAGAACAAAGTTTTGTCCATCTTTGTTCATCATAGCTGAAAGTTAGAGAAGAGAAAGGAGAGGAGAAAGCTCTTGAGTATTCGGTCATTAGGAGGAGGAAAATTGAAGGTAAGTTCTTGGTACCTTGCTTCTATTTTGAGGTTCATGAGTTCTTCTTGATTCTACCTTAACTCTTGAAGTATATTTTGATTTTTAGTTGTGTTGTGAGCATTTAGTCATGAATTAAAATGAAGGAAATGGTTGTTGTTTCATGTTCTTTTGATGAAAAATGGAAGATAGGTGAAGTTGAGCCAAACAAATGAACATGCATGTGCCTTAGATGCTAAAGGAAAAATCGGCTAACATGTTGTGCTTTAAAATGATGAAATGGAGATTATACTTAAGTAAAAATCATAGATATGTGATGATTGATTGGTGATATACATGTTTAAATAACATGCATGCAAGATAGGTGTATGAAAGAGTGATTTGGTAATAAATCTGCTTGGGACAGCAGCAGTAATGTGACTTTGGAAAATCACCATAAATTGTGGGAGATGAATTAGAAGCTGAATAAATTATGTAATTAAAGCTTATTGAGTCTAGTTTCTAATGAAATAAACAAGAACATATTTTGAATTCTGTACAATGAGAAATTTGATTTGTATTGAAGAGTGGTCAGATTAGTCAAACAGTGAAACATGGGAAACTTTAAGAAAAATCTGGTATTGATTGGATAAACCAAAAATTCTGAAAATTTTATGGATAGAAGATATATGAGTCTATTTTCAGGGAAAATTAACAGAACTTGATTTGGAGTTTCGTAGCTCCAGTTATAAATGATTTAGTGACTGTTGCTTAGGAAGACAGCTTGCAGTGAAATTATGATTATGTGGTAAACATTGACAAAAATTTGTTAATGAGTTGCTTATTGATTTCTTATAAGCTTACTATGATCTGTAGGTGTGGTTGGCCGAATATTGTAAGGGGTTAATATGTAGTTTGTATTTGAATAGTTAGATTAACGTGTTAGTAATCCAATTGTAGGCGGTTCGTGTGTGGATCTCGTCAACATATCGTCGCAAACAGGTGTGTAACTAACACCTCTTTCTTAGTCTAGATCGGCAAAAGCGAAAAGCGAAATGCCGAAAACCGGTATTTTGTAGATTTGTGAGTGCCGAATGCTCGTGAGGTAAATCGATTAATGTTTTTGGTAAGTGCAATGTTTGGACCGCAAAGTGCATGATTTCTATGCCTCGATATTTTTGGGCTTAATGGGCCAAAATTGGAATGATGGGCCAACGGCCCAATTCGGTAAGAACCCTCGACGTGATTCTGTTAGTACGTGAAAAGTAGGAATATGCATGAAAACCCTAAAATAGATAAATTCTGAAATACCTTTAAAAGTGGAAAATTTACGCTTTTACCCCTAGTAGATAAATTATCGAAATACCCCTGTGGTTAAATTGACCTAAATGCATGTTTGATCGTTGTTATTTATCGCATGCCATGTTGTTATTATCGATGCATGGTGGGATATTAACGGAGGAAGTAATGAAAGTGGCTTGTCCACGATCGGAGGCTTTGCCTCAATTTATCGTTAATCGAAAGCAAGGCTACAACTGTGGAGTGTTAATGGGTGGGTTGAGCTATTCCCACATGGAGTGTATGGCTGGTACGGGTGGAGTGTAGTGGTTGGTGGGTTGAGTAGTCTCCCAAATGGGCTTGCATATGTTTCTTGATGTTGCATGTATTTTGAAATGGGCCTATGGGCCATCATTATCTGAATAAGGGCTAAGGCCCGTTTATTATAATGAAAAGGGTTCTAGCCCAGACCACCATGTTACCCAAATGGGCTTGCATATGTTTACCGATGTTGCATGTATTTTGAAATGGGCCTATGGGCCATATCATTATCTGAATAAGGGCTAAGGCCCGTTTATTGTAATTTGAAAGGGCTCGCCCAAGACCATTTGTTGTTCTGAATGGGCTTAGGCCCAATAGGCTTGAGTGACTTGGGCTTTGAAGGGTTTTCCTTACACACGAGTTTCCCAAACTCACCCTTTTATTTTCATCCACGCAGAAATCCCCAACCATAGTGGGCTTGGAGTTGTGAGGGAATTGGAGTGGCCACCCGCTCTGAAAGTTTGATTTTCTTCGGTGAATGGACATCCTTTTATTTACATTTGAAGTTTTGGGCTTTTAAATGTAATAAGGCCGCTTAATTATTTTTATGGTTTTAATATGTATTACTAAGATAGGTAATACTTATATTTAACTATTGAAACTGGATAGCTTTTAGGCGCGTTTTCAAAAACAACAGTTGATTTCAAAATAACACGACAACAAGCAAAGCTTCCCAATGAAAGTATTTTTCCAAAATTAATCACTTTTCCTAAAATGACTTAATCAAATCGGTTTTCCTAGAAATATCCATGACATTAAGGTGTGGCAATGGCGGTATGCATGTCTAGGATTGGATCCGAAGGAGCTTGGTACTTAGCAATCCGATGGACTCACCACCTCTTTTCCGGTTTCCTACCGGTGCATGACTTCCATTCACTTTAACCTTTAATGAATTAATCTTTTGAACATCAAGTACGATTTTCTGGACTTAGAATGAAATTTTTTTTTAACGTTTTTGATGTGACATACCGGATCTGACCATAACTTCTGGGCCGGGTTTGGGGTGCTACATTTAGTGGTATCAGAGCCCAGTTACAACAACTCGGCTGTGGAATGGGTTTACAAAATTTAGATCTTCGAAAACAAAAATTTTATAAAGAATGCGAAAAACTCGATTTTCAAAATTTAGATCTTTAGAAGGTGGCATTCCGAATCTCCGGCTCAAGTCTGTAAGTATTACTCTGAACTTTTCTGAATATTTTCCTGAATTATCTATCTGTACTGAAACCCTACTAGGACACTCTAGATAGGATGATACTGAAAGCATAGGAAAATCTGATAAGAGATTGAAACTGTAGCTAGACTTCGATTCTGCGAAAACAAACTCGAACTATCATCGATTCATAAAACATCTGTAATAAACACTGGAATATTAATTGATGCATAAAAATTCGTAATCAAGATAATACGATATGAGTACAAGAGGCCGTGGATGGAGCCGAGGAAGTGCTCAAGCGAGATCTTCGTCTTCGAGACATATACCAGCAGTGGATGCACCGGTACCACCGGCAACAGAGGTAGAGTCTCATGACCGCTTTGCCGAGGATGATGCCCTGTCACAGGTAATGCTTCGTGTTCTGGAAAGGGTTACCGGGACAAGTTCGGGCAACGAAATTCGAGGATCGATTTCTAAACGACTCTAGGCCAACGGAGCGGAGATCTTTAGGGGCGTGTCTGGTATAGCCCCGAATGTGGCGGAATATTGGTTGGAGGCCACAGAATAGATTATGGACAACTTTGACTGCTCTGAGGAGATTGTAAGTGGGGTATCTGTACTAAGTCCTTTGGGTCACTCGGTTAGGGTAGACAAACTGTATAGGGATGTACCCTTAGAAACTCAAGGTAAGATTTTTCCTGGAGAACTGATGGAGTTACCGTTCAGAGAGTTTGATCTCATTTTGGGAATGGATTGGCTTGTTAAGCATAAGGCGACTCTGGATTGTGCTTCTAAATGAATGGTGTTAAGAACTACAAAGGATGAGGAGGTTATGGTGGTAGGTGAGAGAAGGGATTATTTGTCCAATGTGGTGTCGGCATTAAGAGCCGAAAAGTGGATTCGAAAAGGTTGTGAGGCCTAATTGGTATTTGTAAGTCAGTCGGAAGAAGAGGGACTGACAGTGGATAAGGTTAGGACCGTAAAGGAGTTCCAAGATGTTTTTTCGGAGGAGCTTCTAGGATTACCTCTAAATCGAGAAGTTGAGTTTGGAATAGACTTGTTGCCTGGAATGGCGCCTGTGTCCATCGCACCGTATAGGATGGCACCGAAGGAGTTAGTGGAGTTAAAGGCTCAAATTCAAGAGTTGTTGGACAGGGACTTCATTAGGCCAAGCGTGTCTCCATGGGGAGCACCAGTGCTATTCGTGAAAAAGAAAGATGGTACGATGCTAATGTGCATTGATTATCACCAGTTGAACAAACTGGCGATTAAGAATAAGTATCCACTGCCAAGAATTGGCGATCTATTCGTCCAGCTTAGAGGATCTTCTGTATTCTCCAAGATCGACCTTCGATCTGGATATCATCAGTTAAGGGTCAAGGAGGTAGATATCCATAAGACGACATTACGAGTTTCTGGTTATGCCATTTGGATGATTTAACGCTCTGCGGTGTTTATGGATCGATGAATCGTGTGTTCCAACCATTTTTAGATCGGTTCAGAGTCGTCTTTATTGACGATATCTGGTATATTCTCAAACCGAATCGAAACATGATGAGCATCTCCATATAGTGTTGTAAGTATTAAGGGAGAAGGAACTCTTTGCGAAGTTCAAGAAGTGTGAATTTTGGTTGAAGGAGGTAACCTTCTTAGGACATGTGGTCTCTGCTGAGGGATTAAGGTGGACTCTCGGAAAATTGAAGCGATTTTGGAGTGGAAGCCGCCTAGGTGGAGTGTCGAAATACGGAGTTTCCTAGGGTGACAGGATACTCTGAAGGTTTGTGGAAGGTTTTTACGTAATGACAGCACCTTTGACAAAACTCATAAGGAAATGAGTACCGTTTGTATGGACTAAGAAGCGGCAGGAAGCTTTTGAGAAGTTGAAGAAAGTTACATTGAAGCACTTGTGTTAATTTAGCCGAGTCAGGAATGATTTTCTTGTGTGCAAGTGACGCATCACACGTGGGTTTGGGCTGCGTGTTAATGCAAGAGGGTAAGGTGGTTGCATATGCATCATGATAGCTTAAGCCTCATGAGGAAAACTATTTGACTCATGATTTAGAGTTGGCGCGATGATATTTGCACTTAAGATTTGGAGACATTACTTATGCGGAGAAAGGTGTATTATATACACGACCATAAGAGTCTTAAGTATTTATTGACTCGAAGGAGCTGAACCTTAGGCAAAGGAAATGGATTGAGTTGCTTAAGGATTATGGCTGTTCAATCGAGTATCACCCAAGCAAGGCTAATGTGGTAGCCGATGCTCTAAGTCGTAGAGTCAGATTCGATCCGAGAGCAATGTTTGCTCGTCTGAGTCAGATGATGATGGAAGTCTGCTGGTGAGTTGTAAGTGAGGCCAACTGGGTGGATCAGATTAAGGAAAAATATTTGAACGATGAGTCTTTGGTCGCTCGTTTTCAACAAGTTAAGGAAGGAAACTTCGAGTTTGAGAGCGGAAGAGGCGTTGCAACAAAGAATACCCTCATCTGTTTGGATTAGGTAAATTTCGAGGACGAAATTTCTTTAAGGAGGTAGAGTTGTAACGCCCCAATTTTGGGAATCCTATGAATGTTGACATAGGTTTAATTATGTTAGTGGGCCTCTAGAAAGCCCAAGCTTAAGATAGAACCGGTAATTTTAGTTAATTTTGTTCCATAAGAAAAAGGGGTGAAATTATGAAATAGGACCTATGTGAAAATGTTTGAAAATGCTATAGGCTAAATTGAAGTGGCCAAATAAATAGGAGTGCAAAATAGGAGGATTTGCATGATAAACCTCCCATTTTACATGAAGTGGCCAACCATCATGTTGTTGTAGACAAAATGTACACTTGATATCCATAATTTATGGTACAAATTGATACAAATTGATAATAGGTTAGGTAAATGTTTCATGATAATGGGTTAGGTAAATGTTTCATGATAATAGGTTAGGTAAATGTTTCATGATAATGGGTTAGGTAAATGTTTCATGATAAGAATATCATGTCTTTTGTATTAAAGAATTAAATGGATGGAATATGAAGTTTTATTAAAAGAAAAAGGGGTGAAAAGAACAAAGTTTTGTCCATCTTTGTTCATCATAGCTGAAAGTTAGAGAAGAGAAAGGAGAGGAGAAAGCTCTTGAGTATTCGGTCATTAGGAGGAGGAAAATTGAAGGTAAGTTCTTGGTACCTTGCTTCTATTTTGAGGTTCATGAGTTCTTCTTGATTCTACCTTAACTCTTGAAGTATATTTTGATTTTTAGTTGTGTTGTGAGCATTTAGTCATGAATTAAAATGAAGGAAATGGTTGTTGTTTCATGTTCTTTTGATGAAAAATGGAAGATAGGTGAAGTTGAGCCAAACAAATGAACATGCATGTGCCTTAGATGCTAAAGGGAAAAATCGGCTAACATGTTGTGCTTTAAAATGATGAAATGGAGATTATACTTAAGTAAAAATCATAGATATGTGATGATTGATTGGTGATATACATGTTTAAATAACATGCATGCAAGATAGGTGTATGAAAGAGTGATTTGGTAATAAATCTGCTTGGGACAGCAGCAGTAATGTGACTTTGGAAAATCACCATAAATTGTGGGAGATGAATTAGAAGCTGAATAAATTATGTAATTAAAGCTTATTGAGTCTAGTTTCTAATGAAATAAACAAGAACATATTTTGAATTCTGTACAATGAGAAATTTGATTTGTATTGAAGAGTGGTCAGATTAGTCAAACAGTGAAACATGGGAAACTTTAAGAAAAATCTGGTATTGATTGGATAAACCAAAAATTCTGAAAATTTTATGGATAGAAGATATATGAGTCTATTTTCAGGAAAATTAACGGAACTTGATTTGGAGTTTCGTAGCTCCAGTTATAAATGATTTAGTGACTGTTGCTCGGAAGACAGCTTGCAGTGAAATTATGATTATGTGGTAAACATTGACAAAATTTGTTAATGAGTTGCTTATTGATTTCTTATAAGCTTACTATGATCTGTAGGTGTGGTTGGCCGAATATTGTAAGGGGTTAATATGTAGTTTGTATTTGAATAGTTAGATTAACGTGTTAGTAATCCAATTGTAGGCGGTTCGTGTGTGGATCTCGTCAACATATCGTCGCAAACAGGTGTGTAACTAACACCCTCTTTCTTAGTCTAGATCGGCAAAAGCGAAAAGCGAAATGCCAAAACCGGTATTTTGTAGATTTGTGAGTCTTGAATGCTCGTGAGGTAAATCGATTAATGTTTTTGGTAAGCGCAATGTTTGGACCGCAAAGTGCATGATTTCTATGCCCTCGATATTTTTGGGCTTAATGGGCCAAAATTGGAATGATGGGCCAACGGCCCAATTCGTAAGAACCCTCGATGCGTGATTACGTTAGTACGTGAAAAGTAGGAATATGCATGAAAAACCCTAAAATAGATAAATTCTTGAAATACCTTTAAAAGTGGAAAATTTACGTTTACCCCTAGTAGATAAATTATCGAAATACCCCTAGGGTTAAATTGACCTAAATGCATGTTTGATGTTGTTATTTATTGCATGCCATGTTGTTATTATCGATGCATGGGACTGGGATATTAACGGAGGAATCTTGAAAGTGGCTTGTCCACGTCTTGGAGGCTTTGCCTCAATTTATTGTTAATCGAGCAAAAAGGTGCAACTGTGGAGTGTTAAATGGGTGGGTTGAGCTATTCCCACATGGAGTGTATGGTGGTACGGTGGAGTGTAGTGGTTGGTGGGTTGAGTAGTCTCCCAAATGGGCTTGCATATGTTCTTGATGTTGCATGTATTTTGAAATGGGCCTATGGGCCATCTTGTTATCTGAATAAGGGCTAAGGCCCGTTTATTATAATCTGAAAAGGGTTCTAGCCAGTACCACTATTACCCAAATGGGCTTGCATATGTTTCTTGATGTTGCATGTATTTTGAAATGGGCCTATGGGCCATATCATTATCTGAATAAGGGCTAAGGCCCGTTTATTGTAATTTGAAAGGGCTCGCCCAATACCCTTGTTGCTGAATGGGCTTAGGCCCAATAGGCTTGAGTGACTTGGGCTTTGAAGGGTTTTCCTTACACACCGAGTTTCCCAAACTCACCCTTTTATTTTCATCCACGCAGAAATCCCCAACCATAGTGGGCTTGGAGTTGTGAGGGAATTGGAGTGGCCACCCGCTGAAAGTTTGATTTTCTTCGGTGAACTGGACATCCTTTTATTTACATTTGAAGTTTTGGGCTTTTAAATGTAATAAGGCCGCTTAATTATTTTTATGGTTTTAATATGTATTACTAAGATAGGTAATACTTATATTTAATCGTTGAAACTGGATAGCTTTAGGGGCGTTTTCAAAAACAACAGTTGATTTCAAAATAACACGACAACAAGCAAAGCTTCCGCAATGAAAGTATTTTTCCAAAATTAATCACTTTTCCTAAAAATGACTTAATCAAATCGGTTTTCCTAGAAATATCCATGACATTAAGGTGTGGCAATGGCGGTATGCATGTCTAGGATTGGATCGAAGGAGCTTGGTATAGCGATCCGATGGACTCACCACCTCTTTTCCGGTTTCCTACGGTGCATGACTTCCATTCACTTTAACCTTTAATGAATTAATCTTTTGAACATCAAGTACGATTTTCTGGACTTAGAATGAAATTTTTTTTTAACGTTTTTGATGTGACATGCCGGATCTGGCCATAACTTCTGGGCCGGGTTTGGGGTGCTACATAATCTCTCTATTTGAGGGATTAATTTGAAAAGTTATCAAAGTATAGAAAATGGGTCAAGGACGTATATGCTGAAAATTAGAAATTTATGATAGAAAATGAAAGGTTATTGATAGATAAACAGCTTTTACAAAGTGATTTTTTATGAAAACATGATTTAGGGACTAAAATGTAAACTTGTGAAATTTGATGAAAAATTTTGAAATTTTTATGAATACATGTGCTGTAAAATCTGTAATGGGATTTTGGTTAGGCTTGGAATAGGGAGCAAATTGAACAAGTTTCATTTTCCTAGCCTAGGGATGAAATAAGAATTTATGGAAAAGTTAGGGGCAAAAAGTCAAAATAGTGGTTTCGGGACCACAAATTCGATGATGAAATATTTATTTTATGATTATTATGAGGTCTGAGTATATGCATGTGTTAAAGTTTCATGAAGAAATTCTATGAGTAAGGTGTCCAATTGGAAATTAAGGACCAAATTGAATAAAGTGCAAAACTTGGGTTCTAGAAGCATTTTATATGAAATTTCTTTAGATTATTAATTAGAAGTCCTTAAAGAGCAATTTTTCTAATTTCTAAGTTTTTCGACAAAAATGGGCATGTATGGATAAAATTTGAAAGAAAGGGCTTAAAGGCATTTTGGTCATTTGGCTAATTAATGAAATAAAATGGGGAAATAGGCCAAAACTTAGCTCATCTTCTCCACCTTGCTGCCGAAATTTGAAATCCACCATAGCCAGGGTTTTTTCACTTTTCAAGCTCAATACTAAGTGCTCCCAAGCCCCGTTTTTGATGTTCTTCTATTTTTGAAATCCTGATAACTTACTCTCTCCATTTCTACCCATATTTTGAGTTAAGGTTCATGAATGTAAAGTGACCTATGTGTGACATGTTTATTCTTTGATTATTTATGGAGGAATATGAAAGTTGGATGTGTGTTAAAGATCTTTTTCTTGGTGATTTTCATGAAAAAAAACCCCTAAAAGGACCTTTTCGATAAAGGTGTAAAATATGTGGTAGAAATGTAAAATAATGGAAAAATGTGGGCTTCCATGAGAGGAAAGAACATTCGGCTAGGCTTGGGTAATGTAGAAAATTCATGCATTTCATCATACGAGCCTAGGGACTAAATCGTAAATAATATGAAAGGTTAGGGGCAAAACGGTCATTTTGGTCTAGGGTGAAATTTAGACTCGAAATAAATAATTTGAGGTATTAATGATTCGTTGTTATTGTTATAGACCCCGAGGAACAAATTTCGGAGGTCGATCGAAGAAAATGAAAGGTTTCGGAATAACCGAGACGCAAAACCGAAACGGATACCTGGTAAGTTCGAATAACTTTAAGTAAACAATTAATATGCCTAGTTACATGTGTTATGAATGTATGATAATTGGTTATAATGATGGCATGAAAATCTATGAAGTATGTTGATAATAATGGAATGATAATAAATGTCCCGATTGAAGTCAAAAGGGAAATTCGAGGGATAAACCATGGCTTACATGACTTGAGATCCTACATGTGTTGTAGAAAAGGATTTAGCCTGAACGGGTAATCCGTTGATCTCAAATATAAGAAGGATCTAGCCCGGACGGGTGTTCCTTGAGTGATCGAGCCTCCCGAAGAATATGTGTGCATTGTGGAATTAGCCCAGACAGGTAATCCGACTAGGGCCTGAATTTAGCCTGGACTGGTAATTCAAATTCGAGCTCACTATGGGTGTTTGTCACTACAAGGTATTTAGCCTGGACTAGTAATCCCGACATCACCCTATGAGTTTACATTGCGGGGGATTTAGCCTGGATTGGTAATCCCAAAGTATGATGTGAGGTTCGCGGGAGTGCATACTTGTGATGATCGCTCTTATGACTTGACGGTAAATGAATAATCCATTGAGACTTCCGAGAAACTCAACGGGATTACCATGAGATATAAAAATGAAAATGTTGAATGATGAGCTCATCTAAGACAAATTACATAGTGCATTGTTATGAGACTAACATGTTGATTGAGTGCATGTGATAGGGAAATTATTTCATGCTTGTTGTTTTTATTGCCTAATATGGATGCATGCTAATTAATCGGTAAGTTTACTTTTTAGTTATTCGGGCTTACTAAGCATGCATATGCTTACCCCTCTCTTTTCCCTGTCTTACAGAGCTCGTGGACTCACAAAGATTGGGAGACGGTTGGAGAGTCAACACACTATCATCTTGTCTAGCTTTGGTATATAGATACTCTTATTTTGTTCAATGGCATGTCTAGGCCTTTTGTTATTTTTTTATATGTCTCATTTAAGTAGCCAATATGAAGGCTTATAAAAGTATAAATATTCACTTATATATGGCCATGGAAATTGGCTCATGTTGGTGTAGGTTATAACCTACCAAATTGTACATGTTATGTTCCAATGTTCTTGTGAGGAATAAATATGGTATATTACAATTAGTCATATGTAGCATGACCAAATTACATGGGGTGGTTAGGCCTCAATTTTGGCAATGCGTTAAGATAACGAGCCAATCTTAATTGAGTCACAAGTCATGGAAATCCTTAAGATAAAGGAGACAACCTAGCATGTATAAAAACCGATGAGATGAGGTTTACATGTAATGAGGTATATTAAGGTCGTTTAAGAGTATAATTAGACCATGTTAAGTGTTATTGAAAACTATAAGTGGATATGGTTATTAGGGTGACCTAATTCTTGGAAAATAGCCCAACAAGGTCCACACGGGTGGACACACGGGCGTGTGTCTAGGCTGTGTATGACACACGGACTGCCCCATGGGGGTGTGAAATGGCTGTGTGTCCCCTGCACCTAAAAATATTAGTTCAGAATGCATGGTAATAAACACATGGGTAGAGACACGACTATGTGGAGGGCACAGCCTAGCACATGGGCATGTGTCTTGGCCGTGTTGCCCCTAAATGCATACAGACGTCATAAACAGAATGCTCAAGTTTTTGGACACGGGCGTGTCTAGGCCATGTGAGGACACGGGCGTGTGCTTGGTAGTGTGAAAACCCCTATAGGTTCGAAATAGAAAATAAATTCAATTAATTCCACATGGGTAGGGGACACGGGCATGTCCCAAAGCACACGGGCGTGTGCATTGCCTCTACACTGGCATGTGAGGCTTAACATAGAAAATTTTTCAAGAACTTTCTCAGGTCCTCGGTTTAGTCTTGGATCTTTCTCAATGTATGTTTTGGGCCCCATAGGGCCATAATAGGGACATTAAGATTTTGTTTCATTGGGTTCAAATTGGAACGAAATTTTATAACCTGTATTTCCCAAAAATGTTTGAGTACATTTCTAGTAACGCTTCGTACTTGATCCCGGTCTCGGGTACGGGTAAGGGGTGTTACATTTTTCCTAGGACATAAATTGAGTCCATTTAAATATGAAATGTGTGAAATTGATGGTTAAATTCATTTATATAGATCTGGACAACACTAATTCAAGGTTAGATCGAGGAAAAGAAAAGGTTTCAAATTAGTAGATTTCTAACGTGAACAAGTGTCGAGGTAACTTTGTGTACCTTAATCCGGCATGTAAATATGTTTAATTGAATGCTGTGTTGTATGGAATGTGACTTATAGTTATGTACATTACTTGAATGTTATAATGAGAAAATTAATACATGCTTGATATGGTGAACAAGGGGTAAGTCCCGATTGAATATTGAATTCCGATGATTATATGCACTTTCCCAAAACTAATAAGGTCCTACATTTGTTGCGGATGGAATTTAGATCGAACAAATAATCCCATCAACCATGTTATAGAAAGGATTTGGCACTGATAGGTAATCCTGATAAAATACGTCTCGAGTATACATTACGATTAAGGTTTAGCCTGGACTCGTAATCCTGTTATACCATATGTGACCCGAGAGTGTGTTCCTAGGTTAAGTGCCCTAAGAGGTACCCTTGAATAAGAATTGACGGATTATTGAACTGTACACCTCGGGTGTACTATGTGAGCATCCATTAGAATTTCAATGATTCAACAGACATAGAACTCGTAACATGGCATGAGGATTTTGGGATGAGATGATAATGTCTTGAAAGAGTATTGCATGATGAGCTCATCTATTATTACTTGATGTATATGTAAAATTTGTGAATAACATGTTTGATTGGATGCATGAGTTTAAGCAATTTAGCCAAATGGATGGAAAACTTGTTATTGTATGCTTAGATTTAATAAACGGGATTGGTAAGTTTAGTTTTTGTTATACGAACTTACTAAGCATGTAATGCTTACTCCATTTTATTTTTCCCCTGTTTTATAATGCTCGGAAGCTTGCGATGGTTGGAGATCACTTGAGCATCATCACACTATCAACTAGTCATTTTGGGTATACTTAGTAAAATCATTTTGGTATAATGGCATGTATAGGACAACTTGGCCATTAATGGCTTAAAAATGATATTTTGTAACCTAGCCATTGGAATGGCTAGTAATGGCTTATTTTGGTATGATTAAGTAGGTTATTTTGATATATATATACACATGTGTTAAGTTGAGTATATGTTATCAAAGGTTGTTATTGCCTAAGTTAATCTAAGGTAAGTTTATAACCATCTATGCACGCAATGATATGTCTTGTTAAATGGTGAAGTTTGCTTAGAATGGCTGGTATTGGTTGAATTTTTCAAGTTCCGGTCTTGGGTGAAATTTTGAGTGAGAAATGAAGCTAGAAATAGCTTCATTTTCTAGCTTCATTTTGTCCACACAGGCAGACACACGGGCGTGTGTCTAGATCGTGTGTAACACATGGCCTAGTAACATGGGCATGTAGTTAGGCCGTGTGTCCCCTGAACCTTAATTTTGAGAAACAAAATGCTTAAAATTGGGCACACGGGCATGTGTCTCAGCCATGTGGTTGACACAGCCTTGGACACGGGCGTGTTAAACAGCCGTGAGAAAACTGCACCTAAATTTTAAAAATTAAATTCGCCATATGGCCTAGCACACGGACGTGTGACTTGGCCGTGTGATTTCAATTTCTTAATGAATTAAAAGCCATAGTGTTGCACGGGTTAGGGACACAAGTGTGTGTAGTAGAGGGCCTGACCACACGGGCGTGTCCCTAGACCATCGGGTGTGTGAGCCCTGCAACTTTAGAAAATTTTTGAAATGTCGCCAAAAAATTTTTAAAGGTTCCAATTAAGTCCCGACTCATTTGTAATGCTCGTATTGGACTTCGAGGGTCCATTTAAGGGACGTTACGAATGTTCTTGGCTAATGAATAGTGATTGACACGATTTATCTGTAAATGTTTCTGATAGTTTCGATAATGTTCCAAAACCCTGTTCCGACGATAGATACGGGTTAGGGGTGTTACAGCATGTATAGGTTAAGCCAATGTTGGCATATAAATGTTTTGGTTGTAATTAGCCATTGGAATGGCTTATAATGGTCATGTTTTGGTATATATAGTATTATCATGTTTGAAGTGTGAAATTGATTAAGCATTTATGCATTTGGTATCTACGTAAGTATAAGGTTTGGAATGACATGTTAATAAATTGTCTATTGGAGGTGCCTAAAAGCACATTGGTTGTATGTGTAAAATGTCAAGTTTATGACATGGTTTTGGGTTTGTTTTAAGTGATTTGATATGGTTTACGAATGTATGTAAGTGTTACTATAGGTGGAAGAAAAGTTTGGGTGAAAAATATGGCTAGAAAATGGCTTCATTTTGTCCACATAGACAGAGACACAGGCATGTGTTTTAGCCGTGTGTGACACACGACCTATCACATGAGCATGTGTTTTGACCATGTGGCCCCTGCATCATTAAAATTGAAGACATAATGCTCAGAAATTTTCACACGGCCTGGCACATAGGAGTGTAGCTTGGCCGTGTGACCCCTGCACTTACACACGGCCTAGCACACGGGTGCGTGACTTGGCCATGTGACCTAAGTTAGAGAGTTACATGGGTATGGACATGGGCTGAGACATAGCGATGTGAGCCATACGACCTGACCACACAGGCGTATGTACCCTTCAATATGAAAAAAATTAGAGATTTTTTGAAAATTTCTCTGAGTACCTGGCTTAGTCCCGTATTGTTTCTAATGCATAATTTGAGCCTTGAGGGCTTAATAAGGGACAATATGATTGAATATGATTAATTTCTAATATTATTGATAAATGATATTAAATGTCTGTATCTGATCTGTAAATTTCAGTAATGCTTCGTAACCTTATTCTGACAACAGATAAGGGCTAGGGGTGTTACAGTCTAGACTTAAGATCTAGGAGTTACGGATTAAGTAGTAGTACACTGGTTTAATATTAATTAAGTGTGGGTTCTAAACATTGTGTGTGATTTTATTGTGTGATTGTATAATGATCTACAATTGTATTTGGTTGCTGAAATTTTGTGCATGGCCAAATGGTAAGTGAAATTGGTAGATTGAATGATTGAGATAGGTAAATTAATCAAACGATATGTTTATTAAATATGTTTCATTAATTGAATTTTTGCATGGCTTGAAATATGGCGGTTGTGATATTGATTATTGTTGCTTTATAAGCATGCCATTAGTTGACATTGAACTGAACGAAGCATGAAAGTATGTCATTTTTTTATATATGGAAAGTATATTAAGTATGAATTGTTTCATTGAAAAGCATGTCATATTGCATTGCATAGGTTTTTGTGGATGACAGATGAGTTTCAGGGAGTATTGGCAGTAAACCCGCAATCATTTGTTAATCATATGCTGCATCGGTGCATTAGGGAGATTGGAAGCTTATCTGCAATTGATATTGGTGATTTATTTGCAACCTTAATTGTCAATTTTAATTGCAAGATTGATATTGTTAGTTCAACCACACTAAGCTTCAGCTCCAATTGTTTGGTGCTCAGACGATGAGTTCCTGGGAGACTCATGGTGTGTAGCGGGTGGTATGGGTAGGACATGCATTGTTGCATAAGCGTGCCATGAACATGACATTTGAGAAATTTTTGGTAAAATTGCTACCTAATTATTGATTGTCTTATTAGTTAAAACTGAGAATACTCTTTGGTTGTCTTCTTTAGACTTACACTGTGTAGCACCCTTCACCCGTATTCAACTCTAGAATAGGGTTACGTAGCATTACCAGACTTACTATCATTAAACACACACTTCACATACATTTTTAATTTTCATATAATCATCAATCAACAATATACATATCGTCCCTAATATAAGCCTATGAGGCCTAGAACATGCATTTGGGGTGATTCAAGACTAAACCGAGAAATAAGGAATTTTTTACGAAACTAAGAAAAATTTTTCAAACTACTGGGGAAACATGCCCGAGTAGCCACGTTCGTGTTATAAGTCGTGCGGACATTCAAAATGGGATCACATAACCGTGTCCCAGCCCGTGTTCGACCCCGTGTAACTCTTTGACTTGGGTTACACGGCCAACACACATGCCTGTGTGGAACATATTGACTTGGTTTCTAATTCAACATTAGGAGGCACATGGTCATGTAATCTCACCGTGTGTCACACACGGATGAGACACGCGCCCGTGTCTCTGCCTGTGTGGACAAAAATAGGCTATTTACCAAGCCATTTTCCACCCAATTTGTATACACCTACACCAAAACAAATGGCACCAAAACATAGCATAAATAGGCATCCAATTCAAGCACAACTAGGACTAAAACATGCCAATACCAACAATTAACATGCTCATACTATCATGTTCTTCCAATTCAAAGCATACAAGTTTCACAATTTCAAAACACTTAATTGGTCAGTTTCAATTGTGCACTAATTTACCTAAAACCACATATCTATCATAACTTTTTGATAAACGCCAAATACTACATATTTATACCCCAAATACTTAGCATATTTATGGATGTTTATTACTAGATTTGTGGATTTTGCTGCTCTTAATCCGGTTGTTTCATGTTTTGTACTCAGGACAGCACCAAGAGTCAAAAGGAGCCAGAAACGGACCAAATCGAGAAGATGACACTGCCTAAGCCTTGCCACACGGGCATCTCACACGCCCGTGGCCTTTGGGGTGTCAACCAAGGTTTACATGATCCACACGGCTTGACCATTGACCCACACGGCCGTGTGCAATTTAACGGATCGAACACGGCCTGGCAAACACATCACACGGCCATGGCACACGGGCGTGTCCCTTTTTCAAAGAGTTGTATTTTACATGGAAAAGGATACTTAGGGAGGAAGAAAGCTAATCCAAAGCCTATATAAACACCCTAAGTGTGACCTAATAAGAGGGCCTCTTCCAGAACTTTTCTGGAATATAGAACCACACGCCAGGAATTACTTGAAGGAAGCCAGACGATCCATCCCAAAAGCCGGAGCTACTCCAAGACTAAAGATCTCCCTCAGAATTCCTTTAGGGGTTTTTAGAGTTTTCTTCATGATTTGTTATTTTTATACTTTTGAGATGTACTCTTATTTTATTATGAACAAAACCCCTTAGATACCTAAGGGGGATAATGTAAGAGTATGCCCAAAGATCAATCACGAGATGGTTGTAATAACATACTTGGTTTATCATGTTTATTAATATAAGACGTTGCCATTATTATTTCAGTTTCTTTTCTGTGTGCATAAATAAACTGTTTTATAATAATGTCCTGAGAATAATATGATTATTCCTAAAAGATCCTTAGTCAAGTATTATTGTTGGCTAGGACAATAATAATGCATTAAGACTAACATGTAGTTGATTGATGATAAAGAGTTGTCACTGATATGGAGTGTCAGAATTAATGTATGAATATGTGTGTTAGAGAACAACATATTGGACTGACCCACTATGAGTATGTTTCTTGGATTATTATGTAATTGTCACAACATTACTCATAGTGATTAATATGTATATGATCCTCACACTTGAGATCATCTTTATCCCAACATCATGAGTTGTATATTTTGATACAGTCAAACAAACATCGTAACTGGTTGTTCTATAAAGACTGATGTTGGATATACCACAATCTATGTTGAGGGATATAGTTGATCAATATAGGATAAGTCCCTCCTACGTAATGGGAGTAATATCTCAGGCCACTTGATTGAGTGAGGCTAGAAATGCATGGCCATGCTCAAATAAGTTGATATGAGATGTCATACTTATTTGTGTATCATAGTCTACTCAAGGTATCAAGAAACATGGGATGGACTATGCAAGTGTGACTATTCCATGACTTGTGTCCATTCCAAAGATATAGGACTTAAGGATTAATGCATGAAACGTTAATCACAAAAGGTTATGTCGAATCATGACTTCTTGTAACTTAGGTAGCACTGATGCATTGCTAGATGTCACTCATTGTTTGTAACATTAGATTCGTTCTAATATTACGCTAACGTTACAAGAACCTATAGGGTCACACCTATGGTTGAAATGAACGAGGTAAAACATAGTTAGTATATTGCTTGGTTGTCACATGAATTAAATTAATTATAGAATTAATTTAATTGGGCAATCAAATTGTTGAACATACTATATGTACAAGGATGTTGTACACATAATCGAACATAATTTTATTGATATATGAATTTAGTTAGTATATAAGTTCAAATAAATATAGTTTATCGAAATCTTTATTATAATTAATGTAATTATAATTTTTCGGTTCAACATTATTATATTTATTTGAATGATAATTATTATGTTCAGATTATTTTAATGAATTAAAATTAGTTATAAATATATACCAATTAAGAGGAGTTATATATAGAAAGGGTAAAAACCCTAAAAGCATATATAAAACTAGCCGAAAATATGCAATGTGGTCTAGCGTACCGTTTAGCAAAATACTCTCTGAAAATAGTTTTCTGGGATTTCTATCATTCATTGTCAATCGGGTGGACTACATAGAGGCCGACATCAGAAAAGGTTGCGGCTTGGTTCGATAGTGGTTCAACATTCCTATTGCCTAGGCGTCGCTGTCTACTCAGATTGAAGTTTCGGTAATTTCGAAACCCTTTTTATCACCCCGATTCATTCCTTACACATGGATCCTTGGTTTGGATCGCTGAAATGTTTTAATTATTTTATTTTTTCGCTGCGCCTTGGAGGTGTCGGCGTTCCAACAAATAAAACCTATAATGGATCTTGTTATTATTATCTGAATTGTATGATGCATACTTGATTTGTTCTTAATTATGTGTTCTTAATGCTTGAGTTAGTATTTCGGGTATTATTTCATGATTGGATGTGCTTGTACAGAGGAGGAATAGACTCTACCTAAGAGTAGATTTGGCATAATTAAGCGGAGTTGATCGAACGCCTAGAAATAGGGTTACGAGATTTTTCCAGATTAGGGTGAAACCTAATATGGGAGTCCATAAAGTGATTTACTGCTTCCCTAAGAGTTTTAATTAAGAAAGAAATTTTGATTAATTCAACTGAGGGTTAGACATTATTAGTCTCGAAAGGGATAATAACATAGGTTAGGGAATCTCACGGATCAAGTCAAGTGAATAAATCGTTTGGTTCAGAGTCAGATAACAAGTGAAATCTAGGTGGATTCCTCTTTGGGTGTCGTCTTTATCAATTGCTTTTCTTCAAGTCTTTTTCCAAATTTTCTCTTTGCTTTAATCAAATTAGTTAATTAGTTTAGATAATTAGTTTAATAAACAAACCCTTTTATTCTTAGGCTAGATAATAAAAAGATAGTTATTACTAGTACTTTTGGTCCCCTTGGGTACGATATCCCGGTCTTGCCATTACTATACTATTGTTCGATAGGTGCACTTGCCTTTTCGCCGTGATAATAGTTAGTCTAGGTTTGATCTTTATTATAAATATTTATTACTTGTTACGAATCACGCGATCAAGTTTTTGGCGCCGTTGCCGGGGAATTCAAAATGTTAGGAACGCTAAATTTGTATTACTTTAGCCATTTATTTTTCTTGCAATTTAATTTTAGTTTATTATTATTATTTATTAATTTACTTTTTTTTCTCTTGGCAGGTTTTTATATTTTATGACTAGAAGAAACCCGTCAAGACCATTACTTTTTGACGAAGAAATCGATCACACAGTTCGTAGAAATCAAAGAGAAATAAGGCGTAGCTTACGATACACGAAGAACAAGCGAGAAAATGATACTCAACCCCCAACCGACGAGATGGCTGAAAACCAAGGCAATCAGCTACCTCCTGCAATTGCGGCTAATCAAAATCCTGCTCCACGTACTATGTATGATTATGCTAAACCTTCTTTAACAGGAACTGAATCTAGCATAGTTAGACCTGCTGTAGCTGCAAATACTTTTGAATTAAAACCTAACACCATTCAAATGATACAGCAGTTTGTTTAGTTTGGTGGTTTGCAGGATAAAGATCCCAACGCTCACTTAGCGAACTTTCTGGAATTTTGCGATACATTTAAAATCAATGGCATTTCTGATGATGCCATACGTCTTCGATTGTTTCCCCTTTCACTTAGAAACAAAGCTAAATAGTGGTTGAACTTGTTATCGCGAGGGTCTATCACTACTTAGGAACAAATGACCGAGAAATTTTTACTAAAATATTTTCCACTGGCTAAAACGACTAAATTACGTAATGATATCTCTTCTTTTGTGCAGATGGATTTAGAAACACTTTATGATGCATGGGAGAGATACAAGGACTTACTAAGAAGGTTCCCTCACCATGGGTTACTGCTTTAGTTTCAAGTACAAGCATTCCACAATGGCCTGAATCCCTCGACACGGAAAATGATTGACTCAACTACTGGTGGAACCATCAACAATAAAACACCGGGGAAGATGCCTATGAATTTATAGAGGAGATGTCACTAAATAACTATCAGTGGCAAGTTATGAGGACAAAACCAACAAAAATAGCTCGTGTTTATAACATCGATTCAGTCACCATGCTCTCTAATCAGGTAGAACTTCTCAATAAAAAGATTGACGGTTTACTTGGTTCTAAGCAGGTACCTCCAGTAATGAGGTGTGACTCAAGCGGCGGAGGTCTGCATACAGAATACCAATCATTCAATCCTACAACTGAAGAAGCACAAGTCAACTATATGGGTAACAATAACTTTCGATCTCAAAATAACCCATATAGTAATACTTATAATGCAGGTTGGAGGAACCACCCAAATTTCTCCTGGGGTGGTCAAGGGAATCAAAGGCCACAAAATCCTCAGGGTTTTCAACATCCACATTATCAACAAAAGAAGAAACCAAACCTTGAAGAGATGCTTTCTAAATTCATCTTGGTGTCAGAAACCCATTTCCAAAATACTGAGACAACACTTAAGAATCAACAAGCATCGATCCAAGGACTCGAAACTCAGATAGGCCAGCTATCCAAATTAGTCCCCGAACAACCACAAGGTAGCTTACCAAGTAATACTGAACCTAATCCAAGGGAACACCTCAATGCAATTAGTATTCAAAATAAGGAAGGATTCATTGCACCTGAGCCAGAATTACAGCAAGACAACGCGAAGAACAAAAGTCAAGAAGAGGTAAACGATAATGATTCTAAACAGGTAAGTACAAATCATGAACCTCGTGTGCCATATCCTACAGGGTTGACGAAAGACATAATAGAAGAACAATTTGGTAAGTTTGTCAAACTCTTAAAGAAATTACATATTAACTTACCCTTTATAGAAGTTCTGTCGCAGATGCCCAACTCAGCAAAATTCTTAAAGGAACTTCTGAGCAATAAAAGAAAATTAGATGCTACATCATATGTGGCACTCAATGCAGTCTGCTCAGCTATTCTAAAGAATAAGCTACCTATCAAATTGAAAGATCTAGGGAGTTTTACAGTTCCTTGCTTAATTGGTAGTTTATCTTTGAATAATGCTTTAGCTGACCTAGGGGCAAGTATAAATGTTATGCCGTATAAAATGTTTAAACGACTAGGTCTCAGTAAACCCAAACAGACTAGGATGAGCATACAATTGGCTAACAAAACAGTTAGATTTCCTAAAGGTATTATTGAAGATGTTCTCATTAAAATTGATAAATTTATCTACTCAGTAGACTTTGTCATCTTAGATATGGATAAGGATAATGAGGTACCTTTAATTTTATGACGAACCTTTTTAGCAATTGCCAGAACCATTATTAATGTAGGTACAGAAGAGCTAACACTTCGTGCAGGAGACGACGCAGTAACACTCCAAGTACGCGATTCAGTCAAAACTTCTAAGACTCAAGATAACGCTACGAAACTTGTCGATGATAAAACTAATATTCAATCGTCCTTACAGGAACCTCCTCGAACCAAGACAACGGAGACAGTGCACTATTATCAAGTAGCGAACAAAGACACCCATGAGGAACGAAGGCTTCAAATAGAGGAGATAGATGAATGGCGAGCACACAAATTGAGAACACATGATAAACCGAAACTACGCCAAAACAAGCCCGATACCTCTCCTAATCAAATAAAGGTTGGCGATAAAGTCTTACTAGATGCCGCAGATCCCCACATTGTCACAACCACACCAAATGAGGAAATCCCTCTTACGGTACTCAGTATTTTTCCATTCGGTACGGTAGAGGTGAGTCATCGTAAGTTCAGCACTTTTAAGGTAAACAACACCCGATTAAAACCTTATTTTAAGATTGACAGCAGGAATGAGGAGTATGAACTCCTCAAACCACCATGATCATTCAACGGAAAGGTAAGTCGAGCTTAGACTATAAATAAGCTCTTCTCGGGAAGCAACCCGAGCACTAACATATTTTAATTTCTTTATTTTTAATTTCTAACACTTTGGATCATTAACTTAATCTTTAAATTGCAAGTTTTTCAGCACACACGGCCAGGCATATGGACGTGCCTAAAGCAGTGGCCAAATAGGGGAAGAGATACGATCGTGTTGAAGTAGGACATGATTTCCCCAAAACGCGGGGTGCGATAAATCCCCACGGTCGTGCGGCATGGCCGTGGGTGAACTTGATAGGAGACCACAGGCGTGGGAATGGAAAACCACGGGCATGCCAGGGACAAGGCTCGATTCTGTTTCTTCAACACGGGCGTGAGACAAGCCCATGCCGTTTAGTCGTGTACAACAATACATGGGCGTGCTACCATAACACACGGGCATGGGAGAAGCAAACAAAGCTAGGTACGACCGTGCGACATGGCCGTGTTCGACACACGAGCGTGGGATAGTAGCCGAGCACAGCTTAAATTGCAAAATTTGAAAAACACGGGCTCACCCTCAAAGTACACGGGCGTGGCCCTAGGCCGTATGAACCTCCCCTATATAAGCAAACCGCTATTCATCTTCTTTCCCTTTTCAAAACCCTAACTGAAATCTACCCTTCACCATTACCTAATCCCTATTCCGGCCACCATTCCCCAGATTCTCACTTTCCCAACCCCTGAACCACCCTAAACTCCACTGCCTTTACATTAATCCCCACTTTCCCCTCTCTATACCCTCTATTTTTCCTCCACATGGCTATATCCCCGCGTCACACGCCCGTGCTCACTACCAACACGCTCGTGCACCACCCTACAGCCTTTGGTTCACTTTCTCAACCTTATTTTTCCAATTTGTGTTGCTACATTAGTATTCTACATGCTTTACATAGATATTGGTACTATTACAGATATGTTTTAGACAAGTTAGGAATTTGCTTTAGAATTTTCTATATTTGAATTATTTAAGCTGCTAAATAGCATATACAAGTTTTAGGCCTCTTGCTTAACTACTGATGTATCTTGGATTCTATCAATGCTCATGTATTTTCAAGAACATTATGTTGTCATCGAGAGGTAAGAAGGCCGCAGTCCCATCCTCAAAGAGACGTAGGGGACCGGGTTCTTCCTCCGTACGTTCTACTGCCAAAGTTCGGTACCCGTTCCTTGAATTTTCGTAAGCTTTGCAGGAGGAGCTACTTCAGATACTACGCGCACGACCCCTCACTACAGGTCGCTGCATTGACTGGGCTTCCGTAAAGCAAGTTCAGCTATCTGATGCCATTCGTGCCCTCCTGTCCACAGACCCATGGGAACGGTTCTTCGCTATTACCGAGCCCACTTGTTTAGAGCTAACTTTAGAATTATGCTCTACTTTTCATTTACAGGTGGTGATGACGAACAATGATGACCCAGGCACCATTCACTTTCGATTATGCGGTTTAGTTCGTACGATGAGTGTCCCAGAGTTTGGAGTCGCTCTGGGACTTTACACTGATGAGTTTATGGAGGAGGAAGACATGAATGCACTACCACAAAATATCCACATTTCTCCCTCCTTGTGCTGGAAAGCTTTGGCACCACTCTCTTCCACCTACGACCCTAGCTGCTCGAAAGCCTCAACTCTCGCTCCTTCCTTACGCTATCTCCATGCCATATTGGCACACACCTTGACCGGGAGGAGAGAAAGCATCGGCTTTGTCAACACCCACGATGCCTACTATTTATGGTGCATGGCGAATGCACACGTGACTGACTTGGCATACTTCATTGCTTTCGCCATTCGCCATCAGACCGAGCGGCATAGGAAGGGAGTGATCTCCATTGGCCCCTACGTGATGCACCTTGCCAGACACTTCGGCCTTCTCAACACCGTGGCCCAGTCATCAGCGCTTACACTGATAGGTCAGATGTCCCCACAGGGCATCACGACTATGCTACACATGAGGATGATCGAGTGCCGACGTGGGACTGATCCTCCTCAGTACCGTCTGTCTCATGCCATTGATGAGGAGGATCTTGAGGACATTCTTGATGATGTTCCCCCACAACATGATGAGCTTTCCACCGTGCCACCTAGGGAATGACCAGTTCATGCGGCTGCTTCATTGGCACACCTTTCCTATCGACTCGCCCACTTCGAGCAGTATTGCACTACACAGTTCGAGATGATTCACGAGCGAGATCGGCGACGGGACTGACAAATGGACAATATGCAGGCCATGATGCAGCAGTTGTGCCAGCACTTTCACATCGCCACCCGAGCGCCACCACCTGAGGGCCTCACTAACGAGGATCACTGAATCCTCCTATCTTTTTATTCTTATTTATTTTTATTTTTATTTTATTTTATTTATTTTTATTTATTTTTATTTATTTTTAATTTTTTAATTTTTAATTTTTAATTTTTTATTTTTATTTTTCATTTCAATTTTATTATTTTAGTTTGAAAGACATATATATATTAGTAACTTTTCCTTTTTCTTCATTGTCTGGTATTTCTAACAAGTAATCCCACTACGCTCTCTTCCACACCAACTCTTAATAAGCTCTTCATGATTCTATAGACTTCCAAGCAAAGCTGCTAGGAATATTTTACGGAATGAGGAAACAAATGGGAAACAATACCTCACGAGTGCCATGTTCAACGACCCAATTTCTTCATCTAGCTAAGAACAATGGCAGCTACTACTTTCTCCAAACACTCCAGCCTCAGAATCAAGCTCCGCATCCATATAACAGGGAGTTTTACCTCCTTTCCTCTTATGATTTTCTTTATTTTGAATAATCTATCTTTGTCATTGAGGGCAATGTACATCTTAAGTGTGAGGGGTGAACATGAAACATAACTTTTTGCATTATTCTCAAATCCATGAATTTGGTCTTGTGCTTAAGTGATTTTCTCATAATATTGATAGAATGAATTCTGATTGATCTATCATTATTGTTGATATGTCGTGAATTAGACCAAGGGAATTATGCATGATTATTTGATTATAGGACCTTAAAGAATCGAGCATGATAAGTTGATATTTTGAGAAATAAAATTTTTTAGGCTATTTTTCCTAAATTGAGGTATTATCTTGAAATCTTAAGTATACAAGAATGACATCAAAAACCAAAATTTTTGGTGAGATTTTTGAGCCTTTTGAGCATATAACTTTCTTTCTTGCTCACTTCTTTTATGGTTTGAGTGTGTCAACATTGAACTGTTATTCTAGAACTTGCTTCGATTATACATGTCGAGATCACACTTATGATTTGATACACTGAGATGATAAAGGCACTAAGGATTTAACCCATTTACTCCATAAAAAGCCATCCCACATAATTAAACCCTTAGTGAACCCCCTTTGAGCCTACTAATTTTTTTTATTGATTAACCTTCATCATTAACCCATTAACCTATTATTTTTGAAATCCTCTTACTTAATTTACTTTTTTATCGAGATTAAATTTAATATTGTTACCTCACTATGTTTACCATTTTTTTACTGAATCATGAAGTATGATTTCTATATTGTATTGACTTGATTTGAGTTAAAAAGAAAAACTCAGTATTATTATTGTAATTCTCAGCAAGCTAAAGTTATCATGAACTCATGTAAAATTGTTCTAGATATTTGTTTGTGGTTCAGTAATTAAGTTTTTGATAGTGGGGTAATATATTGAAATTATCTCGATTCTAACCCTTGTCTCTTCAGCTTGTATCCATACATATAACCTAAACCCAATTACAACGATGAAAAGACCTTTAGATTAGTGTATCATATAATTTACAAGTGGTGAAGATTTGATTTTCATACAAGCCTATGGTAATAACGTTTCATGTTAGACAATCGAGTGCTTAATCTTGAACCTTAAACACTTTGAGTGATTTGAGTGAATCTTTAGTAAGGATGTCATCTCTTGTATATTTAGGACTAAAGTTAATTACTTGAAGGAAGGAGATTACCTATAATTTTGTTATCAAAGTATTCGATTTAGATTCTTTGAGGTTTTTAAAGCCCCTATTGTTGAATTCTCGCTGTATGATTTTCCGTGGAATAATTTGTAACATTATCAGTAATGCTTATGCGATTCAAAGGAATGAATTCTAGTAGTAAATGAGAATTTTGCTTGAGGACAAGCAAATGCTTAAGTGTAGGGCTATTTGATAAACGTCAAATTATACATATTTATACCCCAAATACTTAGCATATTTATGGATGTTTATTACTAGATTTGTGGATTTTGCTGCTCTTAATCCAGTTATTTCATGTTTTGTACTCAGGAGAGCACCAAGAGTCAAAAAGAGCAAGAAACAAGCAAAAATTGGACAAAACGGACCAAATCGAGAAGATGACACGGCCTAAGCCTTGCCACACGGGCATCTCATACGACCGTGGCCTTTGGGGGTGTCGACCTAGGTTTACACGATTCACACAGCCTAACCATTGACCCACATAGCCGTGTGCAATTTAACGGACTGAACACGGCCTGGCAAACACGTCACACGGCCATGGCACACGGGTATGTCCCTTTTTCAAAGAGTTGTATTTTACACGGAAAAGGATACTTACGGAGGAAGAAAGCTAATCCAAAGTCTATATAAACACCCCAAGTGTGACCTAATAAGGGGGCCTCTTCCAGAACTTTTCTAGAATACAAAACCACATGCCAGGAATTACTTGAAGGAAGCCAAACGATCTGTCCCAAAAGTCAGAGCTACTCCAAGACTGAAGATCTCCCTCAGAATTACTTCAGGGGTTTTTAGAGTTTTCTTCATATTTTGTTATTTTTATAATTTTGAGATGTACTCTTATTTTATTATGAACTAAAATCCTTAGATACCTAAGGGGGATAAAACCTATGATGGATCATGTTATTATTATCTGAACTGTATGATGCATACTTAACTTGTTCTTAATTATGTGTTCTTAATGCTTAAGTTAATATTCCGGGTATTAATTCATGATTTGATATGCTTATTCAGAGGAGGAATAGACCTTGCCTAAGAGTAGATTTAGCATAATTAAGCAGAGTTGATCGAACGCCTAAAAATAGGGTTACGAGATTTTGTCAGATTAGGGTGAAACCTAATATGGGAGTCCATAGAGTGATTTACTACTTCCCTAGGAGTTTTAATTAAGAAAGAAATTTTGATTAATTCAATTGAGGGTTAGACGTTATTAGTTTCGAAAGGGATAATAACATAGGTTAGGGAATCTCACGGATCAAGTCAAGTGAATAAATCGTCCGGTTCAGAGTCAGATAACAAGTGAAATCTAGGTGGATTCCTCCTTGGGTGTCGTCTTTATCAATTGCTTTTCTTCAAGTCTTTTTCCAAATATTCTCTTTGCTTCAATTAAATTAGTTAATTAGTTCAGATAATTAGTTTAATAAACAAACCCTTTTATTCTTAGGCTAGATTATAAAAAAGATAGTTATTACTAGTACTTTTGGTTCCCTTGGGTACGATATCCCGGTCTTGCCATTACTATACTATTGTTCGGTAGGTGCGCTTGCCTTTTCGGCATGATAATAGTTAGTCTAGGTTTGATCTTTATTATAAATATTTATTACTTGTTACGAATCACGCGATCACTTTTAATGCATTCATATGGTATTCAATGTACCAATCCATAATAAGGCATACCTTAAGCAATTTGCTACCTTTTATGCTATGTCTCAATAAAACCATTCAACAAGCAAGTATAAACCACATCACCAAAGAGCATTGGTACATATATATATATATACATCTCCATATTTGCCAAAATAAGCCAACTCACATGGCTATACACAAACAAAATACTTAACTTTTACATGCCAACACAAATGGCCAAATTCATAATAACATATACCAGAATGACCCAAAGGCCCTATACATGCCATATGACCAAAGCTTCATTTCAAAAGTACCAAGTGATAGTTGGATAGTGTGATGAAGTCTCCAATGATCCCCGAATCTGAGCTAGCTTTAAAATCACTATAAGACACTAAAAAACAAACGATGTAAGCTATAAAGCTTAGTAAGCTCGTATGAATTAATAAGCAAACTCCTGTTTATTCATAATCAAATAATATAAACATAACAGGCTACAAAATGTTCAAATGAAAATGTTAACTTGTATTCAATCAGAATTATAACCATGAACTTATAACTACTACAAATTTGATGCTTACATAGTTTTCATACATACCTGTATTGTTACGTATGTATTCTCACCATTTCATATCTTCTATATACTCATTGAACCATTTGGAATATAAGTCAGATACTCAGGATTCTCACACCCTAAGTGCCAATATCATGGCCCATAGCCAACTCAATGAATCTTGCACCCGAAGTGCCAATATCATGGCCCGAAGCCAACTCAATGTAACCCCTAATGACATGTCATTTGTATCTTACTCTATTCCTAAGGTTCAACCGAGATTTCCAATACTTAATCTTCATCAAATGTGTCCGCAAGGTCGTAATTCACAATTTAGGCAATAATAAGGTATTTAAAAAACAATTAAAACAAAGCTTATTACATACAAACTTATGTTGGATGCAAAAAATGGAAAAACGAGTCGATTAATCCAACACTTTGTCCTTTCCCCAATCTAAGTTTGTATTTCACTTTTCTTGATCTATATAGTATCAAATTTAGCTTATTTAATAATCTCTCTATTCAATTTAATTCAAAATACACTTTAAAGCCACTTTACACATTTTCCCCTAATATTTCACATTTTTAAAAATTAATCCCTAATTGGACATTTTACTAAAAATCACTTAACAAATGTTTTTTATCTAACGACAAGCATGCATTTTCTACCATTAAACATCAAAACACAGCAACATTCATCAATGGAAAAACCCTAAACCTTTAACAGTTTTGTAAAATAGTCCCTAGGCTCGCTAGATTAAGCTAAAACGATCTCAAAAACGTAGAAATCATTAAAAACGGGACAAAAATTGCTCAACAATTTAAAATGAATTTACCTAATAACTGGTAATTGCATGATATTGGGCCTAAGCAAAAATTATGATTTTTCGCTACGTAATAAAGAAATTGATTTTGAAAATATAAATTGTTTTACGACTTGACAACGATTTGTTTTCTAAAATGGCATTACTAAGTAAATGAACTATAATAATAAAGATGACCCTAAAACTTGATGTTTTAGCAAAGATGACGAGTTATGTAAACCTTGACGAAAATGATGATTTTCAAAGAATGGTTTTATTTGGCCATTTTGATGGTGCATGTAGTAAATGTAACCTTCACGATCTAGTCATAACATTCAGGTCAGTTTTGGGGTGTTACACATTATTTGGTAAAAAAATAATCTGAAGTAGTGTTTGGAAAGCCTGTAACGACCAGACTTTCGATGGTATAAAACAATATGGTGTAATATTTCAATTTTTAATAGTAATGGAATAATGGTTTTGAGACCCCAAATCCGATATGTGAAGTTGAATTTTTTTAATTCCATTAATGTTTATAGGGTGCATTGGATTCGTGTTAAATTTTGGTGATGAAATTTTAACGCTTAGTTAGTTAATTAAGTAAAAAGGATTAAATTGTGAAAGATGCAAAACTTAGTAATTATTGAATTGTAATGATTTGATCATTTAATTATCAAAGGAGAAGGGACTTAAGTAGTAATTAGATCATAGAGAACTTAGGACGGTGAAGGACAATTATATTGTCATTTGGTATGTTTATTAATAGGAATAAAATTGTACTTAAGTAATAAAATGATAAAGATTAACAAAAGTAAAAATTATATCATCTTCTCTAGGTTCTACCACCAAAAGTCAAAAGGGAAAAACACCATTGAAATGCTTAGGGAGGTTCAGCCATAGTTCCTCTTGCATATCAATAATTGAACCAAAGAGACAATAACCGAGGAAAAGGGAAAATATCGGGTCTCTACGTGTTGATCGAAATTAAATCGTAGGTAAGTTCATAGTATTTCTATACGTAAATGAAACTCTACTTGTAATCTTATATTATTGTTCATTAGTTTATATGTTTATAGATAATTATTGTATGAATGCACATACATGCACCTGTTTGTACTTCGGTACCTTTGAATGCATATACGTGCCACTATTTGTACTTTGGTACCCCTGAATGCATAGACGTCCTCCAGTTTGTACTTTGGTACCCCTGAATGCACATATGTGCCCCTGTTTGTACTTTGGTACCCCTGAATGCGCATATGTGTCCCTATTTATAATTCGGTATCCCTGAATGCACATACGTGCCACTGTTTGTAATTTAATACTTCTAAAGGCAATATACTTGCTCTTGATGTAACACCCCAAACCCGGCCTAGACGTTATGACCGGATCTAATGCGCCACATCGAAGCGTTCAAAACATTCCGTATTACTTAGTTGGAAAACTTAGTTGGTGTTGTAAAAGACATTTTTAAAAGTAGGTTAAAGTGAATGGAAGCTGTGCACCAGGTAGGAACCCAGGAAGGAGAGGAGGTGAGTCCGTCGGACTGCTTAAGTACCAAGCTCCCTTCGGATCCAATCCTAGACATTGCACACCGCCATTGCCACACTCTAACATCTCGTATAATTTTGAGAAAACCGTTTGATTATGACCATCTTAAGAAAATGATTAAGGTTGCAAAACGTTTGCATTTATTTTTCTTGGGAAAACATTTACTTTGCGGAAACTTTGCGCGTCATCGTGATCTTTTTAAAAACAAGTAGATTTTATAAAACGAACCCTAGTGCTAACCAGTTTAATAATCCCCAAAATAAAATCAATTAAAAAGAGCGGCCTTATTACAACTTCAAGCACAATAAAAATAATCCAAATTAAATGCTAAACTTATTTAAGATCGCAATCAAGCTTCATGGCCACTCGAATCCCTTGACTCCAAGTCCACCAACTAGGGCTCACGCAAGGATGGAAGAGGAAGGGGTGAGTTTGGGAAAACTCGGTGTATCTGAAACCCATCCAAAGCCCAAATCAGCTCGAGCCCATTGGGCCTAAGCCCTATTCAGATAACAAGACACGATGAGGTCAAGCCCTTTTCGAATCTGATAGCAAGGCCTTAGCCCTTTTTAACAAAACAAGATGGCCCATAGGCCCGTTCAAGAACATATGTAACAATATCAAGAATGAATGCAAGCCCAACTGGGAGACTACTCAACCCACCAACCGCTACACCGCCTGCACCAGCCCTACACTCCATGTGGGGAATATCTCAACTCACCCAAATTTCTACACTCCACAGTGGCAGCAACGCTGCTCAAATATCAGTAAGTTGAGGCAAAGCCTCCAGTACGTGGATGAACCACTTTCAGTACTTCCTCCATCAATACCCCAATCCCATGCAACAGATATCAATAAAAGCATAATATGCAAAATACAGTATCAATTATTCATGCATTTCAGTCATTTTAAACCCTAGGGGTATTTCGGTAATTATGCTCTTGAGGGTAATTTCAGAACTTACGTAACTACATAAGCTATTCCATAATTCTTAACAATTTTATGCAATTTAATTCTACCTCTAACCGACAAAGCTACTTTTCCCATCTCTTACCCATATTGGTCCAGTAAGCCCATTGGGCCCGCTTTTGGCCCATCGAGGCCCTTTTTCCAAATACGCTAAAATGTCACACGAACTTACTTACCACTTTGCGGTGCTAGATCTAACAATTACTCTATGTCTTGAGAGCATTCGCATACTCACAAGCCTATGAAATGCCGGAATTTCGGCATTTCGACTTTTTTAATTGAACTAAGAAAAGGTGTTCAGACACACACGATTCATGACGCTACTCATCGAGATCTCTTCGATATCCTACAATTGATTAGCACAGTTCTTATTTACAAACCATAATCACTAAACCCACAACCTACTTATCCATGATCGAACTATGTCCCTAAAAGCCTTTGAAACCTTACCTTTTTGTCAAAATCGATAGCTAGCTCCGAATCCGATTGCTCCAATGATTCACGCTTTTGATCCAACGCTTAAGAAGACTCTAATCACCGAGAGAAAACATTAGTTACAAACCCTTAAATCCTTATGCTCAAATCGACAGCCTCCCTAATTTTAGGGACTTCGGCTTTTCTTAACATCGCAAAATAAGAATAGATCTGAGATGATAAGTACTTACCCCTTACTCCTACTTGATTTCCTTGCAATCCGGTGCAGATTTATCTATCAAACGACGGAGAACTCGATTCCCAAAGTCTTGAAGTTTCGGCTATAAGCCCCCAAATCTATGGTTCTTTCGGCTTTTGGGTGGTGAAGGAGATGATAATGTGAGGCTATGACCTTGAAGAAGAATTGCCGTCAGGTATCTAGGATTAAGATAAGATAATCGTAAATTAATAAAAACAAAAGACATAGGAGAACACGGCTTTGAGGAAAACGGCACAAGCAATGACCACGATTTCGGCTTTTGTGATTTGGCAAAGGTGCTTGATGATAAGCGTGTTTGATGGACGGCTTTGGAGAAGAAAGCTGAAGAAAGAAGAACAAGATAGGTGATAGTTTCGGCTAGGGAGGGAATAGAGAGGAAAAACAACCCTAAGGTGTTAAAGCAGAAGAAAAATGGCACCACTCAATACCCTAAGTGCTGAAATACTAACATCATAACCCTCTGCCGATTTTTCCCTCTTCATGTCCCATAATTCGGCCAACTCCTAGCCTCATCCAAGTCCCTTAAATCTCTCCCCTTATCCCTCCTTAATCCAAGCATTTAAACTGATCCAACTCTCCTCCAGCAGAATCCACCTGAACTCCAACACTTACCCTCCTGCACTTAAAAAAAATAAATGCATCTATTTGCCAACACAGGTAATCGATCCCTTGCCTTCCCAAAGCTCCACACGCCACTTTTCTAGGAGCCTAGTGGCGTCACCCTTGCCACTTTACCAAGGCTCTTTTTGTGATGCAATTTACCCACAACTCTACTTAAGGCCTCCTAGCCGTAACCCCTAACTCCAAAGTCCAAAATTTCAAAAATTCAACCGAAGTTTGGCCAACACATGGGCCTTCTATAAGCCCATTTACCTACTCAAAATATTAATTTCACATCCAAATGCAAAAATTTAAAGTCTGTATAAAATATTGAAAACCACGAATAAATCCGAAAATCAGGATGTTACAACTCTACCCTCCTTAAAGAAATTTCGGCCTCAAAATTTTACCTTATTAGAACAGTTGAGGGTACTGTTGACGCATAGCCTCCTCAGTCTCCCAAGTAGCTTCTTCTTTGCCATGGTTTCTCCAAAGTTCTTTCACTAGTGGAACCGATTTCCTTCTCAACACCTTGACGTCACGATCAAGTATTTGCTGAGTTCCTCTTCAAGGTTAAATCGATCGTACCTCGATCTTTGTGGCGGTATGATATGAGTTGGGTCGATCGATACCGCCTCAAAGATGGATACATGAAAACGTCGTGAATACAATGCGATTCGGTGGTAACTCTAGCGATAAGCCATTGGTCCAACCCGCTTTACAATTGGTAAGGCCCAATAAACCGTGGGCTCAACTTACCCTTCTTTCCAAATCTCAAAATTTTCTTCCAAGGGAAACCTTCAAGAAAACCATATCCCCAACAAATAACTCAATCTCTTTGCGCTTCAGATCCGCATACGACTTACATCTATCGGATGCCTCTTTAACCGATCCCTTATCACCTAACCTTGCTTTGAGTTCCGCCACCAATTCCGGTCCAAGCACTCATCGTTCACCCAACTCGTCCAACACGTCGGCGCACGACATCTTCGCCCATAAAGCGCTTCATATGGTGCCATCCGAATACTTGCTTGATTCTTTGTTATTGTACATAAACTCCGCCAAGGGTAACTAGTCCTCCCAACTTCCACGAAATCAATGATACATCCTCTCAACATATCCTCCGAACACGAATAACCCTTTACGATTGTCCATCATGCGTGGGTGAAAAGCGATCTTGAAATCAATCGTGTACCCAACGCATCCCGCAACTTCCGCCAAAACCGAGATGTAAACCTAGGGTCTCGATCGAAATTATCGACACGAGCACCCATGCAACAAGACTACCTCCGCCACATATAACTTGGCCAACTTTTGCGGTGAGTAGTCAAGACGAACGTGTATGAAATGAGCGATTTTGTTAACCTATCCACAACTACCCACATCAAATCTTTCTTGGTGGGTGTCAAAGGTAACCCACTCACAAAGTCCATTGTTACTCTTTCCCACTTCCATAATGGAATTTTCACAGTTGCAATAATCCGAAGGCAATTGGTGCTCACCTTAGCTTTCTTCGGGCACGCCGACATTTCCCAACAAATTCAGTCACCTCTCGTTTTAATCCGCCACCAAGACATCTCTCACAAGTCTCGATATAACTTATTCCTCCAGGATGCATGGCATGAGTCCACCATGAGCCTCTTTCGTAATTAATCGCCTCAATTCAGGTCCTTTGGAATACAAACCCTTCCACGAAAGCACAGAACTCCTTCAGTGTTCAACCCAAAATCCTCATTCTCACCATTCTTAACTTGCTGGAACCGATGAGCTAATGAATCGTCCTTTAACTATTTTTCCTTAACCTGCTCAGTCTAAGTAGGCCTTACTTGCAGTTCTGCCAACAAGCTTCCATCGTCGTACAGACTTAATCGTGCGAACAAGGCTCTCAAATTAGTAACAACCCTTCAACTCAACGCATCTGCCACCACATTAGCCTTTCCTGGGTGGTACTCTATCGAACAGTCGTAGTCTTTAAGCAACTCCATCCATCTTCATTGCCTAAGATTCAACTCCTTCTGAGTCAACAAATACTTTAAGCTCTTATGATCTGTGTATATAATGCACTTCTCCCCATATAAGTAATGTCTCCAAATTTTTAATAAAAATCACCATTGCTAGCTCCAAATCATGCGTAGGGTAATTCACCTCGTGAGCCTTAAGCTGTCGCGATGCATAAGCGACCACCTTGCCCTCTTGCATCAGTACACAACCTAACCCCACATGCGACGCATCGCTATATACTGTAAAGTCCTTCCCAGACACCGGTTGAATCAACACTGGCGCTTCAGTCAATACCTTTTTCAACCGATCAAAAGCTTTTTGCTGTTTCTCGGTCCAGACAAATGGTACTTCTTTCCTTATGAGTTTTGTCAAGGGTGCCGCCATCACCGAGAAACCCTCTACAAACCTTCTGTAGTAACCTGCCAACCCTAGGAAACTCCGAATTTCCGATACTGACCTAGGTGGCTTCCATTCCAGAATCGCTTCAATTTTACGAGGATCCACCTTAATCCCCTCGGCAGAGACCACATGCCCTAGGAAGGTTACCTCCCTTAACTAGAATTCACACTTGCTAAATTTCGCATAGAGCTCCTTTTCCTTTAACACTTGCAGCACAATACGGAGATGCTCATCATGCTTCGCCTCCGTTTCAGAGTATACCAGGATATCGTCGATAAAGACGACTACGAACCGATCCAAGTAAGGTTGGAATACTCGATTCATCAGATCCATAAAAGCTGCAGGTGCGTTCGTCAGCCCAAACGGTATGACCACAAACTCATAATGTCCATATCGAGTTCAAAATTTGTTTTATGAATATCCCTTCTTTACCCTTAGCGATGGTATCGAGCGAAGATCGATTTGGAGAATACCAAGCTCCCTCGATTGATCGAGCAGATCGTCAATCCTTGGTAGTGGATACTTATTCTTAATCGCCGTTTGTTCAATGGCGATAATCGATGCACATGCGCATCGTTCCGTCCTTTTCTTCACAAACAGACCGGTGCTCCCCAAGGAGACACACTAGGCCTAATGAAGTCTCTATCTAACAATTCTTGAATTTGAGCCTTCAGTTCCACCAACTCCTTCGGTGCCATCCTATAGGGTGCAATAGATACTAGAGTTGTTCCAGGCAACAAATCGATTCCAAACTCAACTTCCCGATTCGGAGGTAATCCAGGAAGCTCTTCTCGAAAAACATCCCAAAATTCCCTAACGATTCGATGGTCTCCACAATCGGATCCTCGCCACTTGGCTTACCAAAGCCGATATGCCTCGCACCCCTTATGCATCGGTTTCAAACCCTCAACGCCGATACTACATTGGATAAGTAATCCTCCATTCTCCAACAATCATTACCTCTTCATCATTGACGATCCTTAACACCATCCTCTTAGTCAAGACACGGTCAAAGTTGCCTTATGCTTGGTCAACCAATCCATCCCTAGTATCAAATAGAATTCTTCAAGCGGTAACTCCATCAAATCCCCACAGAAAACCCCGCCTTGAATCTCCAAAGGCACCTCCTTGAAGAGTTTCTCTACCTTAATCGAATGACCTAAAGGACTTATCACAGACACCCCAAAAACATTCTCCTCGAAGTGCACACCCAGTGCCCCAGAAATGTTATATGCCACATATGAATGGGTTGATCCCACATCAATCAGAGTAGTATAAGGTACACCATAGATAAAAAACGTACTAGTTATGACATCAAAAGGCACCCTCCTCGCATGACGAGCAAAGATACACCAAAGCTGGCCGACGAGCATCCGCGTTACCAATACCCTATTTGGGTGCCCACGTCCATGGCCATTACCACCGCGACCTTGTCCACGACCTCTTGGGCGGCGGTCCATCCTCATGAGTTGAGCTTGGTCGCCTGACCCCTTGTTCGGCCACACGAGCTCGAGTGGCCCTCCTAGGACAATCCTTAATCCTATGCTCCTTAGACCCACAATGAAGACAAGCCCGAACGCTTCCAGACTCTCCTTGATGCATTCGCCGCAATCCCCACAAGCTTGCGGTCTACCGTGTTCACCGGAATCGCTCGAACCGGTTCCTCCATCCTAGCTCTCTTAACATTTCGATTTGTCTGCACCACTGGTCCAAAGATCCCTCCGAACCAATTCCGATCCCTATCACGATTCTTCCGTTCAGTTTGTTTCACCTCCTCGGCTATCTTAGCCTCTACCAGTGCAGCGAAATCTCGCTCTCTCTGTGGAGCTATGAGCACCCTTAACTCATCTCTGAGACCATCCTCAAAACGAACGCCACTTCCAGATTCGGTGGAAATGATGCCATTAGCATACCGACTCAATCGTAGAAACTCCGCCTCATATTCAAAGAATGGTCTTATTTCCGTGAGTCGATTCAAGAACTCCTTTCGTGTGCGTCCACATAGCTAGCTCCAACATATTTTGCCTTAAAGGTGCATTTAAACAGCTCCCATGTTACCCTCTCGGTGGGGTACCCTCTCTCAAGAATCCACCATCGACACGCTTCATCCCGTAGCAACGACACCGCCTTTCAACCACATTCTCTTGGCAGTCCAGGTCATCCATGATCTGCTCTGTGGCTTCCAACCAGTACTCAGCCACATTTGGGGCCACTCCAGATACGCTCCTAAAAATCTCAGCTCTGTTGGTCCGAAGGCGTTCAGAAATGGACCCCCTATTCATGGGCCCGATGTTAGCTCCGGCCACCCTTTCCAAAACCCTCAACATGGCCTGAGACAGAGCGTCATCCCCTGCGGCCCGGTCATACGGCCCATTTTCATTAACCAGTGGTGGACGTACCTCGTCAGCTGGCATGTGTTCAGATGACGCAGATCCAGCTTGAGTGCTACCTCGGCCTCGACCACAGCCTCTTCCTCGAGTAGCCCTTGTACTCATAACGATTTATCGACACGAATTTTATGACATTAGTTTCTTTGGTTCCTTTGTTTATTACAGAATGTCTTATGAACAGATAGAGTTTCAGAGTTATTTTCGCGCAATCACAATTTAGCTACGGTCCCAGTTTTGTAGCCCTAATACTACCTTATCAATAGCACTATCTCTAAGGCTCAGTACTATCTATAGTATTATTTCCAGTCCAGTTCCATATAAATATTTAAAGCAGAAAAAGAACACTTACAGACTTGGTACCGGGGATTCAGTGTGCCACTTCTTTATCAGTCCATAAAAAACCCATGTTTTTGTTTACCGAAAATAAAAAGATTTCATTTGAAAACACTTTTATTTTAAAACTTTTGATTTAACCTCGTTCAATAGAAAAACTTTGAACATCTTTGAAAAACTTATAGAAAAACTTTTTTTAAAGATTTTCGGACCAGATCCACAGCCGAGTTGTTGTAACCAGGCTCTGATACCACTAAATGTAACACCCCAAACTTGGCCTAGACGTTATGACCGGATCTGATGTGCCACATCGAAGCGTTCAAAACATTCCATATTACTTAGTTGGAAAATTTAGTTGGTGTTGTAAAAGACACTTTTAAAAGTAGGTTAAAGTGAATGGAAGCTGTGCACCAGGTAAGAAACCAGGAAGAAGAGGAGGTGAGTCCGTCGGACTGCTTAAGTACCAAGCTCCCTTCGGATCCAATCCTAGACATGCACACCGCCATTGCCACACTCTAACATCTCGTATAATTTTGAGAAAACCGTTTGGTTAGGTCCATCTTAAGAAAATGATTAAGGTTGAAAACGTTTGCTTAGCGGAAGTCTTACTCGTATTCGTGTTATTTTGAAATCACTTAATATTTTTGAAAATGCGTCCTAGAGCTAATCTATTTCGTTAGTTATCATAGATCAGTTTTATCATAATAGAATTAAATAATAAAGAAACAACCCAAACCATAAAAATAATTAGCGGCCTTATTAAAAAAAAACCCAAAACCATAAACGAAAATATGGAAAATCTAGTTCACCAGAAGAAAACGAATTTGCAGAAAACGTGTGGCCACTCCGAATCCCGCCCAGCTCCAAGTCCACCAACTAGGGCTCACCTGCAAGGATGGAAGAAAAAGGGGTGAGTTTGGGAAAACTCAATGTATACAGAAACCCATCCAAAGCCCAAATTAGCTCGAGCCCATTGGGCCTAAGCCCCATTCAGATAACAATACACAGTGGACCGAAGCCCTTTTCAAAATACAGTAGCAAGGCCTTAGCCCCTTTTTACATAACAGTGTGGCCCATAGGCCCAGTTCAGTAACATAGGTAACAATAGTAGTAATGCATGCAAACCCATCTGGGGAGACTACTCAACCCACCAACCGCTACACCGCCTGCACCACCCTACACTCCATGTGGGAATATCTCAACCCACCCAAACCCTACACTCCACAGATTTAAAAGAACGCGCTCAAATATTAGTAAGTTGAGGCAAAGCCTCCAAGACGTGGATGAACCACTTTCAATACTTCCTCCATCAATACCCCAATCCCATGCAACAGATATTAATAAAGCATATCATGTACAATACAGTATTAATCAGTCATGCAGTTTAGCTAATTTAAACCCTAGGGGTATTTCGGTAATTATGCTCTTTAGGGGTAATTTCGTACTTACGCAACTACCCAAGTTATTTCAGTAATTTTTAGCCATTTTATGCAATTTGGTTCCACCATCTAACTAACATGCTACTTTGCCCATCTCTTACCCATATTGGTCCGTAAGCCCATTGGGCCCAGTTTTGGCCCATCGACCTTTAATAGCACTTTACTATGTGACCATTCGGCTAGCTCATTTTAGCCTTATAAATTCTTGTAACCAAGCCTTTTGGGGACACTACTTTTTGGAATATTTTTGTTAATGATATTCTGCCAAATTTGTGAGGCAAACTTTTCTCTGTTTTCGTTCAAAGATTTGTTGGCTACCTAGTGTTCTAGTTGTGTCATCCATTTTCTTTGTTGAAAACCGAACTTATCACTACTCGTAGTGTGGCATTCAAACATACCAAGGTTCCTACTTTGCTAAGTAGCGGGTCGAGGTTCTTATATTCTCCATCCGACCACCTTGAAAACTTATAAACATTTGGGTCAATATTTTCTAATATTGGTTCGTGTTTGTTTTTGAGATCATTTTCATTTCCATTCCATTCCATCTTTTCGTTTCATTATAACCAAACCTACAAAAACTTTATATCCATAAACCCATCTACATAAACTTCATATCCATAAACCCATCTTTGAATCCTTTTACATAGCTTCCGCCATTATTTACGTTAAAACATCCTTTTGAACAAATCGAACGCTATTCCTTCGTAGACGATCGGGCAAACTCACATACGACTCGACTCACCCCGAGGCGGATCGTATCACTAGCCGTACGTGCACTTGCATTGATTACCCCCCATTCATGCATGTGTGCCGTCCAAGGGAGATGAACCTTTCAATATGCATTAACCTACCATGTACATGAATGTATGTCCTCCAAACATTGAACCGGTCCATGCATGTATCCTCCCGTTCAATGAACTTTCCCGTTCATACACCTTGCATTAAATGCCATGAATGTATCTTCCAAATTCGACTAACTTAATTTATTGAAATGAAAAAGGAATGAGCTGAAACGAGCTAAATTCGAGCTCAAACGAGCTAAAACGAGCTCAAGTGAGCTGATAGGAACTGAATGGCGCATGGGGGAGCTGAAGAGGAGCTGAGGTCGGATTGCAAAATGGTGCATGGAGTCTTCAAGGAGTTATTCTTAGCTCCTCCAAAGTTATAGAGCTGGTTATCATCCCAAATGCGCATCATAAAGGCTGATATAGAATCTTGAAGTTGCTTGGTTCGAGCTCAGGTCATGGGACCTTTTGGCAGCTTAATAGATCCTTGGCGTGCATTCGAGGATGCCCCGGGTGTGCTCACATCAAAGAGTGGCTGAGGCCTACGTCCATCAGCCAAGTTCGAAGCTTCCACAGTTTGGCGAGCTTTTATCAGTGTTTTGTGCCCAACTTTAGCACATTGGCCGCACCCTTAACAAGCGTGATAAAAAAGAACTCCGCATTCCAATGGGGAGATGAGCAAGAGAGGTCTTTTATTGAGATTAAATATTGTCTTACTAACGCACCTTTACTTGCTTTGCCAGATTTTTCGAAGACCTTTGAGCTTGAGTGTGATGCATCCGGTGTGGGAATTGGAGCTATTTTAACCCAAGACGGATGACCCATTACCTATTTTAGTAAGAAGTTTAGTGGAGCCCCACTCAATTTATCTGGTCTACGATAAAGAAATGTACACACTAGTACGGGCTCTTGAAACGTGGCAGCACTATTTGTCACCAAAAGGGTTTGTGATCCATTCTGACCATGAAGCCCTGAAACATATAAAAGGCCAAAACAAGTTGAACAAGAGGCAGGCTAAGTGGGTCGAGTACCTTGAATCATTTCCCTATGTAATTAAGTACAAGAAAGGTAAAGACAACGTGGTAGCTAATGCTTTATCGCAGAGGTACACATTACTTTCTAATCTTGAATCAAAGTTGCTTGGGTTTTCTTTCTTAAAAGAATTGTATACTAACGATGCTGATTTTGGAGAGATCTATTCTGCTTGTGAGCATGTTGCATTTGAGAAATTTTATAGGTTTGATGGGTTTCTGTTCAAGGAAGGCAAGCTCTATGTTCCACAAAGTTCTGTTCGAGACTTGCTTGTGCAAGAAGCACATAGTGGAGGACTTATGGGACACTTTGGAGTTAACAAGACATTAGCCACACTTAACGAACATTTTTATTGGCCCAGGATGAGGCGGGGACGTGGAGCGAGTTTGCGAGCGATGTGTGGTGTGCAAACGAGAGAAATCCAAGATTCAACCTCATGGACTTTACATGCTATTGCCTATACCTGAAACTCCTTGGATGGACATATCCATGGATTTCATCCTTGGTTTGCCTCGAACAAAAATGGGAAAGGATTCCATCTTTGTAGTTGTAGATCGGTTTTCTAAAATGTCACATTTTATTGCTTGTGTGAAAACTGGTGATGTCGTACACATTTCTAACCTTTTCTTTAGGGACATTATTCGTTTACATGGAGTGTCGCAAACTATCATGTCAGATCGAGACGCAAAATTCCTTAGCCATTTTAGGAGGTCTCTATGGGGTAAACTCGAAACCAAATTATTGTTTTCAACTACTTGTCATCCTCAAATGGATGGACAAACCTAAGTGGTCAACTGAGTACTTTCTACCCTTCTGCGGGCTATCATTCGTAAGAATTTGAAATCATGGGAAGATTTTTTGCTCCATATTGAGTTTGCCTATAATAGATCAGTCCATACAGCAACCAAACATTCACCTTTTGAAGTGGTCAATGGGTTTAATCTGATAACTCCTTTAGATTTAGTTCCTCTACCTAATAATCAATTGATTCATTCTGATTATTGAAAAAAGGTTGATTATGTGAAAAGGCTACATCAACAAGTGCAAGCTAAATATAGAGGCGAGGACTAAGTCTTATGTGTAGCAAGCAAACAAGGGGCGAAAGAGAGTCATATTTGAACCCGGTGATTGGGTTTGGGTCCATATGCGCAACGAGCAATTTCCAGCCCAGCGACGTTCCAAGCTACTTCCCCGAGGAGATGGACCCTTCCAAGTGCTTGAATGTATTAATGAGAACTCATATAAACTTGACTTACAGGGTGAATACAATATAAGTGCTAGTTTTAATGTTTCAGATTTATCCCCTTTTGATGTAGATTCTAACTTGAGGACGAGTCGCTTTGAAGATGGGGGGAATGATGTATGCACGTTTGAGGCATCCTCAAGTGCATATCAAGATCCTATCAAGCTTCCAAAGGGTCCCATGACTCGAGCTCGAACCAAGCGACTTCAAGAAGCTTTATTAGCTTTAGTGATGTGCATTTGGCAAGAAAACAAGGCCCTAGACATTGGAGAAGCTGTGGACACCCTTTTGAGGACTCAATGCACTCTTTTGCAAACCGACTTCAACTCCTCTCCAGCTCCCCTAGCTCAATTCAGCTCCAACAAGCTCACTTGAGCTTGTTTTAGCTCGTTTGAGCTTGATTTTTGCTCGTTTTAGCTCATTTCATTTCCATTTCAATAAACTAAGTTTAAACTTTTTTAATCTAATTTGCTACAGCTTATACCGATTTCCCTAGCTCAAATTAGTTCATTAAGTGTTTTTGATTATTTGAGCTAGCCGAATTTAATATGCTAGTTGAATTTTAATTAATGTGTCCGAATTTAGTTAGTGTCATTTAAGTTGTCTAGTTGCTGTTTAAAATTATGATTATATGAATATTTATATTTTATTTAATTATGTGTTTATTTCTTTGTAGGTTCAGCTGAATGTGGTGGTACATTAATGGCTAGGTGCATGTACGGGTTTGTTCAATGAATGAGAAGGTTCATGCATGGTTCGGTTCAATGTTTGGAGGAATTAAGTTCAAGTACATGGAAGACTAATTACATGCATTGGATTATGAAGAATACATCTCCTTTGGACGGCACACATGCATGTATGCATGGTATTTAATGCAAGTTCATGTATGGCCAGATTCAAGCTCCCTTCCAAGTTCCATGCATAGCCGAATGTATGTGGGAGGACTTTTGGAGTTTCTATGCACCTATTCAGCGAAGAGACACCTCTTGAAAGCTACATGCATCCCATGGCCAAACCTAGACAATCCATTTAGCTTCCAAGGTTTCACATTCATTCAAGGAGTTTTGCTTATACATGAAGCTATCCAATACATTCCCATCAGCTGAATCAAGACTTAGCTAATTAATGTTTTTATTCTAGAACATTCTAGTTAGTTCATAGCTGAATTTACTTAGTCTTTAAGCTAGCTAATTTGTCCATTCGGCTACACATATTAAACTATAAATAGTTTACCCATTTCTTTGTAAAAGGACTTTTTCCAAATTATTGAATGAACGTTGTTCTTGTGAGGTTGCTTCCTCTCATATCTCATACAAGTTTAGAAAGACTTATCTAGTTTTTGCTAGTGGCGTCAATCGACCTTGTTTAAACTTATCACTAATCTTGGTGTGGCGTTCACCTATCTGTTATTCCATCCTTCCACCTTAACAATATAAGAACCGGGGTGACACTTTTTAGTGTTGAATCATTCCTAATGTTAAGTTCGTTAATCCATCCCCACTTTCCCAAATTCTTTCTTTCATCACCAAAACGGAACCACCTTTCCAACAACCATCTTTGTTGCCCTTAGCTGAACCTAACACTAATCTTACATTTATTTGAAACCTTCCTCTTATTCAAACCTATACACTCACTTCTACTTCCAAAATCGAGGCACGAACGACTCTTCTTGTCTACAATCGAGCAACTACGTGAATTCGACTCAACCACCCGGGCTGGATCACATCAGTATTACTCCTCTTGATTTGATTTCTATGCCTGCTAATGAGCTAGTGCATGTAGATGGCAAAAAGAAAGTCAAATGTATTAAGAAGTTGCATAAGAATGTCAAAGACAACATTGAGAGGAGAACCGAACAACATGTTCAAGGAGTAAATAAGGGGCGCAAGCGAGTTGTATTTGAACCCGGTGATTGGGTTTGGATCCACATGCGCAAAGAAAGATTTCCCGAGCAAAGGAAATCAAAACTTCTACCAAGGGGTGATAGGCCATTCCAAGTAGTGGAGCGAATCAATGATAATGCTTATAAACTCAATTTACTGGGTGAGTATGGTGTGAGTGCAAGCTTTAACATTGTTGACCTTTCTCCCTTTGATGTAGGCGATGATTCAAGGACGAATCGCCTTGAAGAGGGGGAGGATGATGCGAGCTCGCCCATGAAGTCTATGGAATTGCCATCGGGGCCAATTACTCGAGCCCATGCCAAGAGGTTCCAAGAAGCCGTAATAAGTTACATTGCTCGAGTTTGGATGGAGGGAATGGCTGAACATCAAGAATCTAGCTTGAGTAGCTCGTTTTGCAATGTGTTACAAGCTGACTTAGCTCGTGTTAGCTCAAGGGAGCTCAATTCGACACTTAACTAGTTCATTGAGCTGAATGCCTATTTATTTATTTCATGCATTTTTTTTGAATAAGCTTAAATAGTTGTGTTAGCTAAATTCAGCTCAAGTAATTAAATTAAATAAACGTGTTTAAAAATCTGGACATAATCAATTAAATATGTCTTAGTATACATACTTATTAAGATAATTTTAATGTGTCTAGTCTTAGAACAAATATAATTAGCTGCTGCCAATTTGACTTAGCCGAATTTAATGCATGTTGCAACATTAGGTACAGCCAAATTTAATAGGATTAATGTTGTTGCCTAATTCAAGTCTAAGTTGATTAATGAGTTAAAATTAATATGCAGCAAAACATGCAATAAAGGAGCAGCATGCGCGGGACAGCATTTAAGGGGCTGCCGAATTCTCTTCCCAAGCAATGGGCAGCATAATGAATGATGAACTCGTGATCAGCAAAAGCATTTAAGGAGTTGCTGGACTCTTTCATGTATGGACCACCTTAAGGAAGCTACTGGAGCAATAAAGAAGGTTTGCTGCCTGAATTAAATTTGCAGGAATTTCGGCATTAAAAGAAAAAGTTGATGCTTGCTCTTTTCAATGCTAACCGATTATGTTCCCCAAAGAGCATATTGGAGCTTTCACACCTAAGACTTTCGGTTGCAAATGTGCCTTGGCCAAACATGGACATCCTCAATAAAGGGTCAGCAGAATCATCTCTTCTAGAGGCTAGCCATTGGGATTTTCATAACAAGAATATTCTAGAAAAAAATCAAGAAGCTTCATTGGAGTTTCCTAATCAAGAAGCTTCGTGGGAGTTTCCTCCTTGCTTAGCCCTTAAGTTTCCGTCCCCTTGAATGCCCAAATGACTATTCGGCTAACTATGACTTAGGCTATAAATATGTAATGCATTTTACTTTTTAGAGGCTAATGAACAAATATTAATCAACACGTTATATTGTGAGGTTGTTTTCAAATCTCCTTGTTCTCCAAAGACTTTATTGACTTATCAAAGTTCCTTTGTGGCGTCAATTCCGTCTTTGATATCCTGAACTTATCACTTTGATCCAAATGTGGCATTCAAATTAAATCGAGGTTCCTATCATCTTTGATAGCGGGTCGAGGTCTCATGATGTGATCCGGCCCGGGTAGATGAGTCGAATTCATGTAGTTGCCCGATCGTAGTTCGAGAGAGTCGTTCGTGCCTCGAATTTTGGTAATAAAAGTAAAATAATGGATTAGAATAAGCGGAAGGTTTCAAGAAGGGTAAGTTTAGTAATAGGTTCGATTATGTTTAGCAAAGATGGGTGATGGATAAATGGGTCGGTTTGGTTACAAGACGGAAAGTTGAAAGATGGGGGATGGAAAAACAAACTCAATGTCAGGAATGATTCAACACTAAGAAGTGATACAAACTGTCTCGGGAAGAGTCGAGTCGTATGTAGATTGCCCGATCGTCTACGAGAAGTTACGTTAGGTTTAGTTGAGTTAAAGGTATGGTCGAAGTAGAAAGAGGGGTACGAATGGAATGGTAGGAACGAAAGGGTAGGAACAAAAGGATATGAACAAATTGGTCGGTTTAGGTTCGACTAAGTAAAGAAGAGAACGGGTTTGGAACTACTAAAAGTACTTTCAAGAACCAATACCGAAATGGTATCGACCCGTTGATTAAGCTTTTTGAGTTCAGTTATAGGTTTGGTAAAGGAAACCTCGACCCACTATCTAACAAGATAGGAACCTCGATATGTTGAACGCCACACTATGAATAGTGATAAGTTGGGGTACGACAAAGAACACGGTTGACACAACTAGAACACTAGGAACGCCAAACGAATCTTTGAACGAAATATAACAAAAGAATGCCTCACAAGTTCGGCAGCATAACATTAACAAAAGTTTCAAAAGTCCTTTACATGGAAATTAAACATGTATTTATAGGCCTAAGTCTAGGTAGCCGATTGGCCTTTCATGCTTACATATTAATTAAAGAAAATTCTAGAAAAATGACCCTTAATGTGCATGTCTAGATTCGGCTATGGTAATAGGAAATGAATGAATCTTCATGCTTAAGAAAACTCAAAGTGAATGCATGATGTCCAATGGTCACTTGTAGGTTCGGCCAACCTTGTTAAATGAAGCAATGTTTGGCCAAAAAGTATGAATTAATTGTGGACACTCCAAGGGCCATCATGTGTGTGAAACCGAATGTTGAAGAGTCTTCTAGTGTGAACAAGGTGAACCGAATAGTCTTGCCATGTGAACATAGGTGTGAACGAATTAAGGAGAGTCATGGGGAAGCTAATTGGCCAAGCTATCTTCATGCATGTGTGAGTGTCCTTTGGCTGAATGGTCACTTTGGAGAATGAAGAAATAGCACACCATACATGAATGGAAACATTCATGAACCTTAAAGACATTGAATATGGTCATACATGCACTTGGCCGAACATCAAGTCCCCCAACCGTCCATGCACCTTCAAAATTCATGCTTGCTTTTTAATCTCCATATGTCCATTGCGTTTCTACAAGAAATGTGAACAGAATTAATTCAAACTAATGTGAACACAAATATCAACATTAAATTCAGTTATGACAAATTTAATTATCATCAATAAACACTTTTAAGACATACTTAATATAACTAATGTGAACTAAATTTAATATGTAGGATATTAATTAACTCATTATTGAACTTATTAATTAAAAAGTCAATAGTAGTCAAATTAATTCAAAGTGAACTCCACGAGCTGATGGTTAATTCATGAGCTAAACTCGAGCTGGGCCTAAACTCGTGAGCTGATAGTGAGCTGGTCCCGAGCTAATGAGCTAGTATGGAGCTACATGGGAGCTAACTTGAACTGAAGGTGAGCTCGGTGAGTGAATCGAACTTGTAGAAAAGTTCGCATGGATTTCCAAAATGGCCACTAACTGGTTCGATAGGTCTAGCATTGACATCATCCCACACATGCTGAACTAAAGCTATAACGGCTTCTTTAAATTGTTTTGCACGAGCCCTTGTGATCGGCCCTTGAGGTAGCACCATCAGATCTCGGCTTGGACTTGACTTATGGGAAGCCGTGATCGTATCATCCTCCCCCTCTTGAAAATGACTTGTCCTCAAATCAGTATCTACATCGAAAGGAGTCAAGTCAGAGACATTAAAACTAGCACTAACATTGTACTCACCGGTAAGTCAAGCTTATACGAATTTTCATTGATTCGCCGATGACTTGGAAGGGCGCTCTCTCGCGGCAACAACTTAGATCTTCGTTGAGCTGGAAACCTTTCTTTTCTCATGTGCACCCAGACCTAGTCTCCGGGTTCAAATACAACTCGTTTTCGTCCTTTGTTAGCTCGTTGGACGTATTGCTCGGTTCGAGATTCAATATTCTCTCGAACTTTCCTATGTAATTCCTTGACAAATTCAGCCTTTTTCCTTGCATCTGTATGGACAAATTGATCAACAGGAAAAGGTAATAAATCAAGAGGAGTAAGAGGATTAAATCCATAGACAGTCTCAAAAGGAGAGAATTTGGTTGCCGAGTGAACAAAGCGATTATAAGCGAACTCGATGTGGGGTAAGCATTCTTCCCACATCTTGAGGTTCTTCGCATCAACGCTTCAGAACAAAGTTGACAAAACTCGGTTTACCACCTCGGTTTGGCCATCCGTTTGGGGATGACAAGTGGTTGAAAACAATAACTTCGTTCCAAGTTTTCCCCATAATGTCTACCAAAAGTGACTCAAGAACTTTGTATCTCGATCGGAAACAATCGTTCTTGGTAATCCATGCAGTCGTACAATTTCCTAAAAACAAATTAGCAATATGCAGCGTCATCGCTTTTAGCACAAGAAATAAAATGTGACATTTTAGAGAATCTATCGACTACAACAAAGATTGAGTCCTTCCCTGTCTTAGTTTTCGGTAATCCAAGAATAAAATCCATAGAGACATCGGTCCACGGGGTGTTGGGAATGGGAAGTGGTGTGTAAAGTCCATGAGGTTGGACTTTCGACTTAGCCCGTTTACAAATTAGGCAGCGTTCACAGATCTGCTCCACGTCTCTCAGCATTCGTGGCCAGTAACATGGAGGGTCGACAATGTCTTGCTTATTCCAAAGTGTCCCATCAGGCCACCACTATGCGTCTCCAACACAAGTAACTCTCGAATGGAGCCTTGTGGTATACACAACCTATTTTCTTTAAAAAGAAACCCTTCGTGCCTGAAAATTTTCTCAAAAGACCCATTTTCACAAGCAGCATATATATTTCCAAAATCCTTATCATTAGCATACAACTCTTTCATATGATAAAAACCAAGTAACTTCAAGAGTGGTTAATAAGGTATATCTCCGTGACAAGGAATCAGCCACTACATTTTCTTTACCTTTCTTGTATTTGATGACGTAGGGAAATGATTCTAAATACTCGACCCATTTTGCATGTCGTTTGTTGAGTTTATGCTGACCTTTAATAAACTTAAGTGCTTCGTGATCGGAATGAATCACGAACTCCTTCGGTCTTAGATAGTGCTGCCAAGTTTCAAGTGATCAAATCAAGGCATACATCTCTTTGTCGTACACCGGATAATTGAGGGGAAGCGCCACTTAATTTCTCACTGAAGAACACACTTTCCCTTGCACTTGACATCTCAAATGAAAAATGTTCTCACATTGTTGTTTGTCTTTCACACTTTGAAGACTTAGGCTTCGCTTGACGACGAGTAACTCACCTTCAACGGGTTGTTCTAAGTCCTCCTCAACTTCGGAATTCGATTCAGGATCGTTCTCTTCCTCGTCCTCTGTTTCAATCTCACCGTCGGCCCTTATCACCATGGTACGTCTATTCGGGCAATGACTCACTATATGTCCACGACCAAGACACTTGAAGCACTTTATGTCCCTTGAACGAGTGGTGGAACTTTCAGGAGCCTTACCTTTACTTGACTCGACAATAGGCTTATTCGCCTTAGATATTGTTGAAGAATCCTTCGTTCGATTTGTTGGAAAACCCTTGCTTGTTCTTTGGCCCCATTTAGAAGGATTGGTGTTAGGATAGGCTCGGGTGGTACCTTTTCACTTCAATTGCTTCTCCACTTTGATAGCCATGTGGACCATGTCCACAACCTCAATGTAATGTTGCAGTTCTACGACATTTGCAATCTCTCGATTAAGTCCTGCTAGAAAGCGAGCCATTGTGGCTTCTCGATCTTCTTGTATATCGGCACAGATCATAGCCACTTCCATTTCTTTATAATAATCTTCCACACTCTTCATCCCTTGGATGAGATTTTGGATTTTTTGATGCAACTCCCAATGATAGTAGGATGGAATGAATCGTCGTTGCATAACCGCCTTCATTTCGGTCCAAGTTGAAATGGGATGCTCCCCGTTACGCCTCCAACTAGTGGTCAACTGATCCCACCATATCATTGCGTAATCTAAAAACTCAATTGCGGCGAGTTTGACTTTCTTATTTTCAGAGTAGTTATGACATTCGAACACTAGTTCGATTTTCTTCTCCCACTCAAGGTACGCCTCAGGATCAGATTTACCTTGGAAAGGAGGAATGGAGAGTTTGATATTCTTCAAGTCATCATCTTCCCGCCTTCGATCTACTTGTCCACAGTTTCGAGGACGTCTCCTTTCTAGGCTTATGTTAGGACCCGTGATCGCTTTCACCTTCACTATTTTCATTAACATCATCATCTTGAACCTTTGGTTGTCTTCGTCGTTGATTGGGCCCTTCACGTCTTTGCCTAGCAACTTTAGGATATTCATCGCATTGTCTTTGGGCCTCGACTTGGTAGAGTCGATCTTCAAGAGGATTAAGCCTTCGATCAAGTAATCGTTCCATCTCACGCAAAAGGGCTTGCATTTGCAAATCTGAACGCTTTCGACGGGTTGTCGCCCTGTTGTTCTTCCATGTTTTGTCCACTATCTTGGGACATCTATTCGTTTAAGATAGCCTCACAAACAAATCCTCTCAATCCGCTCAGAAAGAAAGAAGTTTGATGACACTCACACTCGTGTTTACACTCTTAGTTCGGCTTTTACCTCCCCTCGAATGCGCTCACGCTCTCTTGCCTTTTACCTCTCTTAACTTTTCTTGTAATTTCGTAAGCAGATTTGTTAAGGCTCGGTCCTTGGTCTAGGTGGTCGGTTCAAAAGGGATAACAAGTGATTGATGTATTCGATTTAGGGTAGGCTGAAAGAATAGGGAATTGGGTAAAAAATGTGGCGAATTAGGGAGAGTAGAATAGAAGAAGGGTGATACGATCACGGCTTCCCATAAGCCAAGTCCAAGCCAAGATCCGATGGTGCTACCTCAAGGGTCGATCACAAGGGCTCGTGCAAAACAATTTAAAGAAGCCGTTATAGCTTTAGTTCAGCATGTGTGGGATGATGTCAATGCTAGACCTATCGAACCAGTTAGTGGCCATTTTGGAAATCCATGCCGAACTTTTCTACAAGTTCGATTCACTCACCGAGCTCACCTTGATTCAAGTTAGCTCCCATGTAGCTCCACACCGGTCATTAGCTCGGGACCACTCATTATCACTCACGAGTTTAGGCCCACTCGAGTTTAGCTCATGAATTAACCATCAGCTCGTGGAGTTCACTTTGAATTCATTTGACTACTATTGACTTTTTAATTAATAAGTTCAATAATTAGTTAATTAATATCCTACATATTAAATTTAGTTCACATTAGTTATATTAAGTATGTCTTAAAAGTGTTTATTGATGATAATTAAATTTTTCATAACCGAATTTAATGTTGATATTTGTGTTCACATTAGTTTGAATTAATTATGTTCACATTTCTTGTAGGAACGCAATGGACATATGGAGATTAAAAAGCAAGCATGAATTTTGAAGGTGCATGGACGGTTGGGGGGGGCTTGAATCTCTTAGGTGCATGTTCGGCCAAGTGCATGTATGACCATATTCAATGTCTTTAAGGTTCATGAATGTGTCCATTCATGTATGGTGTGCTATCTCTTCATTCTCCAAGGTGACCATTCGGCCAAAGGGCACTTACACATGCATGAAGATAGCTTGGCCAATTACCTTCCCCATGACTCTCCTTAATTCGTTCACACCTATGTTCACATGGGAAGACCATTCGGTTCACCTTGTTCACACTAGAAGACTCTTCAACATTCGATTTCACACACATGATGGCCCTTGGAGTGTCCACAATTAATTCATACTTTTTGGCCAAACATTGCTTCATTTAACAAGGTTGGCCGAACCTACAAGTGACCATTGGACATCATGCATTCACTTTGAGTTTTCTTAAGCATGAAGATTCATTCATTTCCTATTACCATAGCCGAATCTAGACATGCACATTAAGGGTCATTTTTCTAGACCATTCGGACCACTAGCACAAGCCAGATAAGTCTTTCGAAACTTGTACGAGATATGAGAGGAAGCAACCTCACAAGAACAAATGTTCATTAACAAATTTGGCAAAAGTCCCTTTACAATGAAATGTGCAAACTATTTATAGGCTAATAAGTAGTAGCCGAATGGACAAACTAATAACTTAAAGACTAAATAAATTCAGCTATGAATGCACTAGAATAATCTAGAACAAGTCTTTAATGTGCTAGGACTAAATTCGGCTGATGGGAACTCCATTGGACAGCTTCATGTGTAAGCAAAGCATCTTGGATGAATGTGTAGTCTTGGGAACTCAATAGCTTGTCTAGATTCGGCCATGGAAGGAATGAATCAATCAAAAAGTGTCTCTTGGCCAAATAGGTGCTTAGGGAAGTCATTTGGACAGCAAACAATTCATGTATTTCACCCACATACATTCGACCATGCATGAACTAGAAGGGAGCTTGAATCTAGCCGTACATGAACATGCAATAAATGCCTTCATTCATGCATGTGTACCATCCAAAGTGAATGTATCTTCTTAATCCACATGCATGTAATTAACCTCCCATATACATGAACTTAATTCCCTCCGAGCATTGAACCAGGCCGTGCATGAATCTTCTTATTCGTTGAACTTTCCCGTTCATGCATCTCTTCATGAATGTACCTTCCACATTTGGCTAACCTACATGAATTAACACATAATTAATTAAAAGATAACTATTCATAAAAAATCATAATTTAAATCAATAACTAAACAATTTAAAAGCAATAATTAAATTTAGACATAATAATTATAAGTCAACTTATGAAGTAAATTCGGCTAGCTCAAAATTAGTCAAAACACTTAATGAGCTGAAATTGAGCTAGGGGTTTCGGCATGAGCTGTAGCAAACTTAATTATAAACTGAATTAAAACTTAATTTATTAGAATGAAAAAGAAATGAGCTGAATCAAGCTGAATTCTAGCTCAAACGAGCTGAATCAAGCTCAAATGAACTGATGGGACCTGAATGGCACATGGGGAGCTGAAAAGGAGCTGAGATCGGATTGCACTATGGTGCATGGAGTCTTCAAGGAGTTATCCTTAGCTCCTCCAACGTTATAGAGCTAGTTATCATCCCAAATACGCATCACAAAGGCTGATATAGCATCTTGAAGTTGCTTGGTTCGAGCTCGGGTCATGGGACCTTTTGGCAGCTCAATAGATCCTTGGTGTGCATTCGAGGATGCCCCGGGTGTGCTCACATAATTCCCCCCGTCTTCAAAGAGACTTGTCCTCAAGTCGAGCCATTTGTCCTCTGGAAAATACTTTCTCTCAGGCGGCTTTCCTCGGTCAAATGGGACAAAGGCTATCACGCAAAATTTTCTGCATTTACTCACCAAATTTGACAATAAAAAGTGCAACGAACTCAAATTCAAATAACACACATAAAATCCACTCCAAAGATCATATGGCAAAAATTTTATTCGTTCATAACATGGATGCTTGATATTATCGCACAATTTCAATATGCCATCAATATGAACAATTGAACAGAATGAAAACAGGGAATAATTAATCATGCAATTTAGCAAACAAGAATGCATTCCTCGTCTCAACCACAACATTCCAAATGGATCAAAACAAAGGACATATTCACTTGGCTTTTTGATTTGAACAATCTCACCTTGCCGTATTTGATTAAATGGACTTACAGTAGTAGGATGAACAATATGACCACCTTCCACAAAGCCATCATCAAAAACACCGTTTCCTCGTTTGCACAAAACAAACCTTCGCTCCTTAGCAAGGTAATGTAATCGATACTTTGAACTCAAATAAACCTGAAAAGGTGAAAAATCAAATAAGTAACTCGCGCTCTTCAAAATGAAATTACCACAAAGATGGAAGATGTCAAGGTCACCATGGATAATGTACTTAAAAGGACAAATTGATATGCTATTCACAAGTTGATCGCATGAATCAATTATGGGTTTAAAAACAAAATTTCCAGAATCAAAGGCTTGATTTTGACTTTGTAAACTAACCATAAGATTTATTTTCAAAAATGAAGATAAAATTCGCAATGGGTGAAAAGGTACAACAAATTTATCTACATGGAAATTATGATGCTTACCTTCTCTTGGTAACAACTTAAAGTGGCTAGCTCCAGGCTTAAACACTTGATTTTGATCACTTATCCCAAAATACAGCAAGAATTTCAATTTTTCAAACAAATCACAAAAGTAGATCAAAGAAGGTTTAGGCAGACGAACATGCAAACATTCATACTTCACAAAACTCAATCGAATAGGCAGATCAATACATGGAAACTTCGTACAAAAATTTAAAGATTTCTCTTGAATGACAAAATCAAACGGATTATTCATTGTATGCGAAAACCTTTGAACACATATGTTGAACAAAGAAGTTGTGTACATGTCTCCTTTCAAAAGTTCAAAATCATCACAGACCAATTGAATAGGCATGTTTAAGAAAAAAGGTTTAGCACATATATTCAAAGAGTTTAAGAATTCAAACACATCAAAATTTTTATGTGCATGTAATATCCTGAATTAGGGCTTAATCGGAATAGTGGTTTCGTGACCACAAATTCGAGATAGAAATAATTATTTTATAATTATTTTGATGATTATGATATGATTGCATGATTGTGTGAAAATTTCGTGATGAAATTCTATGCCTAAAGTGCTTAAATTGAAAGTAGGGACTAAATCGAATAAGTTGCAAAACTTGCATTCTAGAAGTTTTTAGTATGAAATTATTTTGGAATATTAATGAGGAGGTCTTAAATAGCAATTTGACCAATTTTAAGTTCATGGACAAAATTAGGACATGGAAGGAATTTTGGAAAGTTTAGTAGTAAGGGTATTTTGGTCATTTAGTTATTAAAATGAATTAAAAACAAAATTAAAAGCCAATTTTTGTCCATCTTCTTCATTAGGCCGAAAATTCAAGGGTTCTCCATAGCTAGGGTTTGTTTCAAGCTTCCAAGCTCCATAATAAGTGATTCCAAGCCCCGTTTTTAATGTTCTTTACGTTTTTGGAATCCCGGTAGCTCGATTAAGCTTATGTTAGCAATAATTCAACCTAGGGTTTATATTTGGAAAAATACCCATAGGTGAAATTTGTGTATTTTGATGTTTTATAATAGAATATGAGGTTTTAAATTATGTTAGACAACTTGTGCTACTTGGTTTTGAGTGAAAATGAGTAAAAGGGCTTAATCGGCAAAAATACCTAATAGTCACAAGTATATGTTAGAGAGAGAATTTGATGTTGCCATAGAAGGGAAAAGTGATCAGCATGTTATAAAACATAAGAATAAGGAATAAAGTTTAATTCCCGAGCCTAGGGGCAAAAGTGTAATTATGCAAAAGTTTAGGGGCAAAAGTGTAATTTTTCCAAAGTTCGTATTAAATGCTGTTTTGATGAATGTATGTATTAAATAAGATTAATTTGGCATTATAGATCAAGAGAAACGAGATTCAAGTCGCGATCGAGGAAAAGAAAAAATTGTGGACTAAATTGCAAAATGTTTATATTTTGGTACTGAGGTAAGTTCATGTGTAAATAATGTAGCATAATTGTTATTTTTAAGTTATTGATGTTAATTATCTGATACGCTGATTTTTAATCGTGAAATATTATGCTTTGTGGTTAATATTGAGTAATATGCAAATTATGTTTACTACTTGATAAATATGAATTGCTACCGAGTATCGGTTCCGATATTCCATGGAAGACGGCAAATGTGAGATCGAGGGAAAAATCCCGTTTGAACCTTAGGAATAGATTAGGATACAAGTCAATGTCACTAGGATGGTTGAGCATCCGAACTCGTTGAGTTGAGTCCGAGTTCACCTATGGATGCGAATGTCCGAACTCGTTGAGTTGAGTCTGAGTTCGTGAGATGTAACTAGGCATCCGAACTCGTTGAGTTGAGTCCGAGTTCACTTATGGATGCGAATGCCCGAGCTCGTTGAGTTGAGTCCGAGTTCACTTAGGGGCGGGTTACATGATTTCTTGATTACATATGAGGCACTTATGTGCAAATTATCCGTGTATCCGAGTTTTATTCCGATGTGTTCAACGGGTGAAATTTCTAGTGAAATGGAAGAACACTTAAGATGCAAGCGACGTTTTGGGTAAGTGTTGTGAAATGGACACTTTGGACAGGTATGTTCTTAACCCTTGGGTTGAAAATAGATACAACAATGATAAGGTGGTAAGATGATGAATGATGTTTAGAAATGTGATATATGTTTTGGTGATACCATGCTAAAGTTGTTTGGTATATTTGTATTGTTATGTTACTTGTTATTTACATATGAACTTACTAAGCATTTATGCTTACTTCTTCCTTTTCATTCACTGTAGTTTTGAACAAGCCGGCTCAGGAATCGGGACAGGTCAAAAGTTCGATCACACTATCCAAAGGACTTTTATCTTGGTAAATGGCTTGTACAACTACTTAAGTATGGCATGTATAGCAATATACCTATTTTGTGTAAATAATTTTATGATATGGCCATGTTTGGTTGAGAAAATATTTGATATTGATAAGTCATGGTGATGGCTAATTTAGATCATGTTTGATATTATGGAAGTTTAATAGGTTATCTAGTTCATAAAAATTCATGGAAAGATGAAACTTGCCTTAAAATGAATATTGTCTGCAGCAATGACATGAATTTGAAAAATCACTAAAAATAGTATAAATGGAACTAAATAATGAGTAAGTTATGAAATTGAGTCTTAATGAGTCTATTTTCATGTGGATTGAACAAAACAGGCATATAAATTATATTTTATGAGATATTTAAACTTTTGTGAAACAGGGCGAGTGATTTTGGATCCCTATTCTGGCTTTAAAAATTCATAATAAATTTTAAAAAAATAATTAGAAGTTTTTATTTATATGTACAGATTTCTTATTGAGTATAGGTTTAAGAAAAACAAACCTTGTAGTCATTGAAATTCTTTATAGAGAGATATTTGATTCGTAATACACATATGTCAGAGCAGTCGAACCCTGAAATAGGGGAGACTTTAACTAATAAATTGTACTAATTAGCCCAACCAAAAATTCTAGAAAAAAAATTAGTAAATAGATATATGAGTCTATATTTAGGGAAAATTTACGGATCTTGATTTCGAGCTTCATAACTCGAGATATGATTTTTCTTGTAACTATGACGCGAGTAGCTAGAAAGCTGTGAATGTAGAAACAAATGATTTGAAGTTCTTAAATTGATAAATTATGTTCGGTAACCCCTCAAGCTCGACTCCGGTGATGGTCTCAGGTGTGGGGGCATTACAGTGCAAAACTTTTATCACACACCGCCACGATTTGCATAGGCAAAACCAACTCAATAGAAAGGTTACACATTCCATAAGACAAATTTTTCGTGGTTCTTCTTGTGACAAGGTCATTAACATCAAATTTTGAACAGTAACTAACCAAATCAAAATTTTGAGACCTTTTAGAAATTGAACCATCAAAACCTTTATTAGCAGTTTTTAATTCAAATGGTCGTGACTCAATAATCATAGAGTCCTTACCTCTCTTACCTTCGGACAAAAGTGGGCGGTTGTCTTTCTCATTCTTACCTTTCTTATAGAACAAAAATCGCCCCTCGTTGGGAAGGTATTGAAGCTGGAAGTGGTCACACGAATATTCAAAAACCTGGGAAGAGAAATCGCAAGAAAAACTAATAAGTGGGTTAGTGGAAACAATCCTCACTTGCTCACTAACATCTTTTCCACTCGAATCTTTTTCTTTGGAAACTCTCGTTTCTTTTGTTTCAATTTCTTTCTCTTTAATCTCTTTTTCAATTTCTTTTTCACTCTCAAATTTCTTTTCGTTCTCTTTTTTAATCTCAATCTCATTTTCTTTTCTTTGTTTTTCTCTCTGTTCTTTGTTTCTTCTCTCGATTTCATTCAAAATCCTCTCATTTTCTCTCATAATCTTTTCTTGCCTCTCTTTTCTTTTGATCTCTTTTTGATTTTCGTCTTCTTCTTTTCTCGCTTGCTTTTTACAAGAGGTTACAAAAGATTTAGGAGAAAAATCATTTTGTTCAAAAGAAGAAAAATCATTTACATATGATTCACGAACAATCCTTCGTGAAGATCTCTCCGTGGCTATTTTCTTTGGAGCTCTTGAAGAGGTGTATCTTTCATCTCGCATGTCTTCTCAGAAGGATTCAAAATCAAAATTGGCTTCTTTTCGTCTTGAATTCCTTGATGAAAAAGAATCTCGATCGTAATCTCTTCTTGAGTAGTCGTTGGATGTGTATCTCCGTGATGCTCTCGAATCCACTTTTTGACTTGATGACATTCGTGCCCGTTGGTCTCTTTTCTCCACACAATCTAATCTCTCGTGCAATTTGTCAAACTTAATTGTCACCATTCTTCGCATTTCTTGCACCAAATATTGATATTCTGATTCGGCAAATTCTTCGCGAGACATGATGTTATCGTTGAAAGGAAAATTGTTAAGTAAAATAGACACAAAGTCTTCACTACAAGATCCTCACGAGTTCATCAGAAAGAAAGAATGATGGCACTCACACTCGTGTTTTCGCTCGTTTTTGGCTTTTCAACTCTCGAATGCTCTCACACACTCTAGCCTTTTACCACTCAAGCTTACTCTCGTAACCTCGTATTTTGTTTCTTTCGACTTGTCTTGGTGCCTTGGGGTCGGTTTCAAGATGGTTACAAAGGTTAGAATGTCACGGTGTATGGGTAGGCTAAAAGAAAAATAGTCTTTGGTGTAGTGTGGCGTTTTGGGAGATGGGGGTAGAAAGTTGATGAAAAGAAAGATTGAAGGTCGTAACAAAAATGTAAACAAAAGAATAGATCTTGATCACACACTTTCCTTCTTTTTTTTTTTAATTTCGTATTTTTTTGTCTTTTTTTTAATACTTCACAATATCACTATTACAAGAGAGAGAACAAAAATTACAACTTGAATTTTTTTAACTAAGAACCTATTTCGATCTTGTTACGAACGTTGGGGCCTCTCGATTTACAAGCTCTGATACCAAATGATGTGATCTGGCCCGAGTAGATGAGTTGAATTCACGTAGTTGCCCGTTCATAGTTCGAGAGAGTCGTTCGTGCCTCGGATTTTAGTAATAAAAGTAAAATAATGGATTAGAATAAGCGGAAGGTTTCAAGAAGGGTAAGTTTAGTAATAGGTTCGGTTATGTGTAGCAAAGATGGGTGATGGATAAATGGGTCGGTTTGGTTACAAGAAGGAAAGTTGAAAGATGGGGGATGGAAAAACGAACTCAACGTCAGGAATGATTCAACACTAAGAAGTGTCACCCCGGTTCCTATATTGTTAAGGTGAAGTATGGATAGATGGATAGGTGAACGCCACACCAAGATTGGTGATAAGTTCAAACAAGATGATTGACGCCACTAGCACAAGCCAAGATAAGTCTTTCAAACTTGTACGAGATATGAGAGGAAGCAACCTCACAAGAACAAATGTTCATTAACAAATTTGGCAAAAGTCCCTTTACAATGAAATGTGCAAACTATTTATAGGCTAATAAGTAGTAGCCGAATGGACAAACTAATAACTTAAAGACTAATTAAATTCAGCTATGAATGCACTAGAATAATCTAGAATAAGTCTTTAATGTGCTAGGACTAAATTCGGCTGATGGGAACTCCATTGGACAGCTCCATGTGTAAGCAAAGCATCTTGGATGAATGTGTAGTCTTGGGAACTCAATAGCTTGTCTAGATTCGGCCATGGAAGGAATGAATCAATCAAAAAGTGTCTCTTGGCCGAATAGGTGCTTAGGGAAGTCATTTGGACAGCAAACAATTCATGTATTTCACCCACATACATTCGGCCATGCATGAACTAGAAGGGAGCTTGAATCTGGCCACACATGAACATGCAATAAATGCCTTCATTCATGCATGTGTACCATCCAAAGTGAATGTATCTTCTTAATCCACATGCATGTAATTAACCTCCCATGTACATGAACTTAATTCCCTCCAAGCATTGAACCAGGCCGTGCATGAATCTTCTCATTCGTTGAACTTTCCCGTTCATGCATCTCTTCATGAATGTACCTTCCACATTTGGCTAACCTACATGAATTAACACACAATTAATTAAAAGATAACTATTCATAAAAAATCATAATTTAAATTAATAACTAAACAATTTAAAAGCAATATTTAAATTTAGACATAATAATTATAAGTCAACTTATGAAGTAAATTAGGCTAGCTCAAAATTAGTCAAAACACTTAATGAGCTGAAATTGAGCTAGGGGTTTCGGCATGAGCTACAGCAAACTTAATTATAAACTGAATTAAAACTTAATTTATTAGAATGAAAAAGAAATGAGCTGAATCAAGCTGAATTCTAGCTCAAACGAGCTGAATCGAGCTCAAATGAACTGATGGGAGCTGAATGGCGCATGGGGAGCTGAAAAGGAGCTGAGATCGGATTGCACTATGGTGCATGGAGTCTTCAAGGAGTTATCCTTAGCTCCTCCAACGTTATAGAGCTGGTTATCATCCCAAATGCGCATCACAAAGGCTGATATAGCATCTTGAAGTTGCTTGGTTCGAGCTCAGGTCATGGGACCTTTTGGCAGCTCAATAGATCCTTAGTGTGCATTCGAGGATGCCCCGGGTGTGCTCACATCATCTCATTACGTCTATTCCACCATCTTTCCAATACTTTAGACCGACCTAAGTGTTCTTATAAGATTTGAGTTAACACATCAACATTGTGTTAGTTCACTCTTGAACCCTTAGCCGAATTCCCTTAACCTTTCCAAACTACTTGATAATTCCTTTGAACCTTTTTGAGCTCGTTTCCTCCATCCTTCTTTAACCTTATTTTCAAAGGACAAAGTTTACTCAATTTATGATCGGGAAAATATTACGACACCCGTCTTAACCGAGACGAGTGCCTATCACAAAGAGCCTTGTAGTGTAGTGGCAAGGTGGCGTCACAAAGGTGGGAAGGAGGTCCAGGGTTCGAGCGTTGGCATGGGATATTGATGAGTATTTATTTTGCACTTGTGTACAGCAAGTGGTTGAATTGGAGTAGAATTCTATATGGTGGAAGGTTGATTTGGTCATAAGAATTTGAATTGAATTTGAATTGGAAGTTGGAGTGATTTTTGGAGGAAATCAAGGAGAGGATTATGGAGGGATTTTAGGAGAGAAAAGGGGAGTCTGAGAGTGGGTAAGTGTGTGCTGAATTTTCTTCGAGGAAAGCTGATAATTTTGGCTTTGGGGGATGGGAGTGTTGATTTCGACAATTGAGAGCCTTTAGGGGGATCTTTTGGGTTTTGTTTTGTTCTCCTTTTCTTCCCATTTTCTCGGCAAATACTCTTCTTGTGTGCTGTGTGTTTTGGGTTAAAACTGAGACGATCTTTTGGTAGGTACTTTTCATTTTTTTCTCTCTTCTTTGTCCCCTCTTCTCTAAAGCCGAATACTCCTTTCCCGATTTCATTCTTCCTACTCCTCTGTTCGTTGGCAATCACTTCTTCTTCTCTTCTCTCATCTCCTTCTCTCAACATAGCCGAATACATACTTCTTTACTCCTTCTCTATTTGTAATCGATTTCTAGATTCTTCTCCCCTCTTTGTTCTATTTACAGTTTGGTAGTGGTGAGTTGCTTGATTACTACTTGTTTCTACTATTCTTGCAATATGTTGCAGTCTATTCCTTCTTATACTTTTCTAAAACCGACTGCCCTTTTCTTATTGTGTTATTTTATAGCTGAACCTCTCTCTCCATTTCTATTCTCAATTTGGAAAGTAATCTCTGTTAATCGAACTCGCGATGAGCAAAGGGGATTCTAGCAATAAAGCAATGACAATGGTGCCGACTGGGAGTGGACGCGTAGCCTCTGCCCCCAAGTTTAAGCCACGTAGGGTGTCTGGAGTTCGGGACTTTTCGCCAGGTTGCGGAAGGGTGTCTGCACCAAACTTTGGATTTAGTAAGCAAATCACAGTTGACTAAGGCAAGTGGTAGTCAATCCTTTGGCTAGGGGTTTTTGTTAAGATTCTTATAACTATATTGTTAAGTGGTTAACCGATGTTATGTTGAATATAGGTTCTAGCTATCGTGAATTCTTAGTACTCTACGTGATCAGGTGTGTAACTGTACATCGTAAACCATTACTATCAAAAGCCAGAAAAGGTGTTTAACCACACCCTTCCTTACTGTAGATCGGCAAAAGTTGAAAAGCCAAAATGCCAAAACGCCAGCATTCGAGGCCTCATGAGTGTGCGAATGCACGTGGGGCAATCTAAACCCACAAAGCATGGGCGATAGGTTGTAGACGCCGCCACGAGCGCTCTCATGGACTTGGGCCTCGACGAGCCTTGATGGGCCGAATGGGGCCGATGGGCTCGTGGGCCCGCTTATGAAAAATTAATTGTAGGTGAGAAGTATTTGGGCTTGTCATGTCGTGTACATGGCATAGGCTGTTCTGGGCTACGTTGGGATAAAATCTACAGTAAGTGGCAAATTATGAACTGGGCTATGGTGTTCATATAGCTGTGACTGAAATTGGGCTAAATGGGTTACACGAGTGTGTGGGCCCACTTGGGCTGAGTAATGGGCCTTGGCCCCATTTACATCGTTTTGACCATCTAGGTTACCTGAGTCACTCGAGGCGACGGTAGACCTTCTATGAGGTCGTAATCTATACTAGGACCCCAAAATTAGTAAAATTACCGAAATACCCCTGTAGGGTAAATTATCGAAATACCCTTATAGGGTAAATTATCGAAATACCCTTATAGTGTAAATTATCAAAATACCCCTATAGGGTAAAATGACTGTTTTTCCCTCAAGGGTAAATGACTGATTTGTTTGTGATTTGTATGACTGATTTTGTGCATGACACTCTGCATACATGACATATTGCTTGGGATTGGGATATTGTTATGGAGGAAGAAACCGTATTGGTGGTTGTGCTACATATTCTGATATTAACAGCTCTACTGCAATTCTAGTTAGTGCTGCAACCAGTGCTAACACTGTAAGTGTAGGGATGGCATGGGTGATTTATTGCCCAGAGGTAATGCAGGGTTGGACGGAGGCAAGTGTAGGGTTGGATGGGTTATCATGCATTATTCATATGGGTTTGATATTGAAATGGGCTAGGCCCAACTGATATTGATTCTGAGATGGGCTAGGCCCAATTGAGACTGTGATGGGTTGAGACCCAAATGTTAATGAATTGGGCTTTGACCCACATATATTCTGAATCGAACTATTTTATTTCTGAATAGGGCTCTCAAGCCCAGATTGGTTCTAAATTCTATTTTTGACTGACTGTTTGGATGCTAGGGGAATTGTAAGACCTCTAACCCGTATCCATCGCCGGACTAAGGTTAAGAGGCATTACCAAACATATCAAAACACTTCGTATTCATTTCACAAACATCATAGCATCATATTCAAACATCAACATAAGTCCCTTTCTTAGGTCAGTGAGACCTTAAACATGCATTAGGAAGAGGTTGGGACTAAACCGAACACGTTCACAACTTTCAACACTTAAAAATTTTTTCTATTCTGTTAAGGTTACACGCCCGTGTGTCCAGGCTGTGTGCCTTACACGAGCATCAGACACACCCATGTGAACCAGCCATGCCAAAACAGGGTGACCATACTGACTTTCACCCAAGGCCAATAGGCACGCCCTTGTTCTATGGCCGTGTGATACTAAGTTAGCTACTGACTTTAGCCTACAGCCATATGACATGCCCGTGTGTCAAGGCCGTGTAATTTTTAAGAGTATACTGCTTTTCTTACACTGCCACAAGGCACGCCCGTGTCCCCTGACCATGTGGCATAATGCAGGCTTGGTTTAAGCCAACTTGCCACCCATTATGGGTCAACCTACAACAAGGAAACAAACATACATGTACAACCCAATCAACCATTCTTTATGCTAAAACATACATCATTCATGCCACAGTTGCAAATTAACATCACATATCAAAACCTTTCTCAACCATAAGTTCAAACACAATTTAGCCAAATCACATGGCTAAATATATATACGTCACAAAACATACTTCACAACTACTAGCCTATACATGCCATACTTCAAATATTTACATTTTCAAAAGTACCAAAATGAGATCGATAGTGTGGTGACGATCCTCACTATCCCCAAGCCTTCAGTAGCTACGATAACTGTAAAACAATTAGTAATCACACAGAGTAAGCTTTCAAAAGCTTAGTAAGCTCGTACTCAAAACATTCATAGTATATAAACATAAAACGATAACTTATGAGTATTTGCACAATTTCAATCCATATAACTATATCAACTTAATGAGATTCATATACATAACATCATCTACCACTTAGGCATTATACATACTTGAAGCTTCCCGTACTTATTCACTTTTGTACTTACCTCATGTTGAATGTTATAAGACTTTCCATAAGTTATTTGTGTTTTATGCATCAGCACACTCAGTGCTATAAGGTTAGCCGAAGCTAAATATTTCCACACACTTAGTGCCATCTCGAATAACTGAGACTAAGTAGGTATCGCACACTTAGTGCCTCAAGTAGCTGAAGCTAGTTAAATCGCACACTTAGTGCCAAAGCTAGTTTAGATCGCACACTTAGTGCCAAAGCTAGTTTAAATCGCACACTTAGTGCCAAAGCTTCCGATTCATCGCCATATTGTCCAATTCAATTATATACAACCTATGTAGAATAAAGGCATCAAAACTTACTTAACATCACATTTTAAGTACGAACTTACCTCTGATACAACCACACCTCTCGAGTTGTCGGCTGCCAATGAAGATCCTCTCGAATTGCCTGTAGGACCGATCACCCGAGCTCGAGCAAAGAGATTCAAAGACGCAACAACAACCTTAGTTGATAGAGTTTGGGGTGAAACCGTTGCTGGACTTCTTGAAAGCTCTTGGACTAGCAAGCCAAGCAAACCATGCATACTCCTTCAAGCTCAAATCAGCTCAACTTCAACTTAACTTAGCTCAACGAGCTCGTTTCACTCATTTCATTATTGCGCTTATTATGCTGGAATAAATCATTTAAGTTGCTGTTAGTTTTATTAGTTATTTGTTTTAATAATTAATTTGTCATAATCTGGACATGTTTTAATTATGTTCTAAATTAAATACTTAATTAATTAGGACCAATTAAATATGTCTTAACTATTACAAAGATTAATTATGTCCAGCCTAATTTATGGTGCAAGATTTATTTATGTTGTCAATTTAATGTGTCTAAAAGGGATTTAATTTGCTGAATTAAATGTTGTAGGTACATTACCCCTTGACGGCATAGGTGCATGGATGATTTAAAATTGGTGTGCTGATCTTTGGTGTTCCCTAAGTGACCATTCAGCCAAACCTTACAACTCTTCAAGAAGACCGATTGGCTGCCCAAGACAAATTAAGGCTGTTCACACCCACCGATTATTCCTTTCACACCAAGGGCTGTTCGGTTTTGTTTGTTCACACATGTGTGGCTGTTCAAATCGGTTTGTTCACATTCTAAGACTATTGAAGTGCTCTAGAAAGCTCCTTAATCACATGAACATTCGCTGAATCAAGCAGAAAGATTAATTCCAAATTCAAGCATTTGGCGAACATATTGATGGCATTTCAGCTCCCAAACAATTCATTCAATTTTTCTATTGAATCAAGGCATCTAGAAGCTGCCCTTACCATTCTCCATGCACAAGAAACTTCAAGGAAGCTTCATCAAAATTCTGGAATTTTCGAAACCATTTAGCTACCTCAAGAGCCTATTCGGCTATCCCTTGCATTCACTATAAATTGTGGCTTGTGTTACTTTGTAAAGAACTTTTGGACTTTTTTAATGTTATGCTGCCAAATTTGTTAGGCAAAAACTTTTCTCAAATTTTGTTCAAAGATTCGATTGGCTTCCTAGCGTTCTAGTGTGTCACCGTTGCTCTTTGTCTAAATCGAACTTATCACTACTCGTAGTGTGTATGCTCAAACATATCGAGGTTCCTATCTTGTTAGATAGTGGGTCGAGGTTTTTCCTTTACCAATTCCAAACCGAACTAAAAGAGCTTATAAACAACGGTCGATACCAAATCGGTATTGGTTCTTGTTTGCACTTTTGTTCAACCCCATTTCTCCATTTACCTAATTGAACCAATTCCTTCATCCATACCTATTCGGACTCCAAACCCGAATTTTCAAACTCTTCTTACCTATTCTAATCCAAACCCAAAACCAATACCCTTCTTTCCTTCATCTGACATTTTCAATTAAACCTAACGTAACTTCTTGTTGACGATCGGGCACACTAATACGACTCGACTCATCCGAGGCGGATCGTATCATCTGGTATCAGAGCTACTTAAAACGAGAAGCTTAGACGTTTGAAGCGGAGCATTCCCGAGGTAGGGTCAGAAAAAAAAAGTATAGAAAAAAAAATTTTCGTATACCGAAGTTTTCTCATTTTGATTGGTTTGTTGCTGTTATTATAAAAACAAAAATTCACGCAGCCGGAGAAAAAAAAATCGTGTACAAAAGTGCTTCTATTGTATTTAGTTTGCTGATATAGTACAAAAAAAAAGTTATACAAGTTTGAAAAAAAAATCCAAAAAAAATCGAAAAAAAAAAGTGATTTATGCAATTCAATTGTTAGTTGATCGTCAAGCTTTGATTTGATATAGTTTCCAATCCATCTTCTATCCTACTCTTCCTAATACGCCACACTTTTAACCCAATTCCCTATTCTTTCAGCCTACCCGAAACCGAATACATCAATCACTTGTTACCCCTTTTGAACCGACCACCTAGACCAAGGACTAAGCCTTAACGAATCTGCTTATGAAATCACGAGAAAAGGTTAAGAGAGGTAAAAGGCACGAGAGTTGTAAGTGCAATAGAGTGGAGGTAAAAGCCTAATTTCGAGTGTAAACACGAGTGTGAGAGAAACAACTTCTTTTCCTTTTCGAGAGATTGTGAGCTTTTGTGGTGAGGTTTACTTTAACAACGTTTTAATGTCACAAGAGTCAGATCGCAACGTGGAAGATCGTCCGGCAAGACAACCCATTCGCAATGTCCCCGACTTAAACATGAAAGCCTTATTATGAGAAATGGAGCGACTCCTAGATCGAAGGCTCAATCCCATCGAAGACCGTTTGTTCCAAGTTGAAGTGAATGGCCAACGTGAAAGAGCACCGAGGGGTTAGACCAAGACGGAGAGACCAAATCAGAACCGGGGAAGACGAAGGGCCCAAGACGATGAAGCAAATGACCTTAGTGATCTTAAAAGTGAACAAGAGTCTAATGCTAGTGATCGACGTAGGCAACACCGACAACAAGATCGAAGACGCGAAGATGATGATCTCAAGAACATTAAACTGACTATTCCACCGTTTCAAGGTAGATCGGATCCGGAGGCCTATCTTGAGTGGGAAAAAAGATAGAGTTGGTGTTCGATTGTCACAATTACTCCGAGAATAAAAAGGTGAAACTAGCAGCAATAGAGTTTTCGGAGTACGCCATGATTTGGTGGGAACAACTAACCACTAGTCGGAGGCGTAACGGTGAACGTCCTATCTCTATATGGACCGAAATGAAGGCGGTGATGAGGCGACGATTTATCCCTACGTACTACCACCGGGAGTTGCACCAAAAATTCCAAAATCTCACACAAGGGTCCAAAAGTGTTGAGGATTACTACAAAGAGATGGAAATCGCGATGATTCGAGCGGATGTCCAAGAAGATCCCGAAGCAACGATGGCAAGATTCCTGGCTGGTCTAAATCGAGATATAGCAAACGTAGTGGAATTACAACACTACATTGAAGTGGTTGATATGGTCCATATGGCCATCAAGGTGGAAAGACAACTCAAGAGAAAAGGCCCAAGTCGAGGGTTTCCCATTTCCAACCCTTCAAGGTGGAGCCAAGGATCAAGCAAAGGACCTGCCAATCCTCGAGGGAAGGAGACCACGGTACCTCCAAAAACCAACAAGCCTATCACCGAAATGAACAAAGGCAAGGCACCCGAATCGTCATACAATCGAAATCGGGATATTAAGTGTTTTAAGTGTCTCAGAAGAGGCCACATAGCAAGCCAATGCCCAAATCGAAGGACCATGGTATTGCGAGCCGATGGCGAGATCGAAACGGAGGATGAGGAGGAGAAAGAATCTGAATCAGCTTCTGAAGTCGAGGAGGACGTGGAACAACCCATGGAAGGAGAACTACTTGTTGTAAAATGAAGTCTAAGTCTCCAAGGCGCGGAGAATGATCTCCAATGAGAGAATATCTTCCACACTCGGTGCCAAGTCGGAGGCAAAGTCTGTAGCGTCATTATCGACGGAGGCAGCTGTACCAATGTAGCAAGTACCATGATGGTTGAAAGACTTGGTTTACCTACTACCAAGCATCCGAGCCCCTACAAACTACAATGGCTCAATGACGGAGGAGAGCTTAAGGTAACAAAGCAAGTACTTGTCTCTTTCAACATCGGCAAGTATTCGGATGAAGTTCTTTGTGACGTCATACCGATGCATGCGGGGCATTTGCTACTTGGCCGACCGTGGCAGTTTGATAGACGAGTTCAACACGACGGTATGCCAACCGTATACATTCAAATTCATGGGAAAGAATGTGACGTTACGCCATTGACTCCCAAACAAGTGTATGAAGACCAAATCAAGCTAAAAGCTTCTATTGAGCAAATGAGAGAAAAAGAAAAAGAAAGTTGTAAAAAAATAAAAGAAGAGAAAAATAAGAAAAAGAAAACAAAAGAGAGTGACAAGAAAAATATCCAAGAAAAAGAAGAAAAAGAAAAGAAAATTGAGAAAATGAGTGTTTTTGCAAGAGTTAGTGATGTGAGGAAGGCTTTGGTGATGAATCGAATTGTTCTTGTACTTTTGTACAAGGAAGCATTAATTTCTACTAACGATTTACCCGATACCCTACCCCCTCCTATTTTGTCTTTGTTGCAGGATTTCCAAGACGTTTTTTTGGAAGAAACCCCGAGTGGTCTTCCACCACTTCGTGGAATCGAGCATCAAATTGATTTCATGCCGGGAGCGGTTATTCCAAATCGACGCCATCGAGCCAATCCGGAGGAGACCAAGGAGTTGCAAAGACAAGTCAATGAGCTAATGGAAAAAGGCTACATTCGTGAGAGCCTAAGTCCTGTGGTTGTTCCCGTATTATTGGTACCGAAAAAAGACGGAACATGGCGCATGTGCGTGGATTGCCGAGCCGTTAACAAGATAACAATCAAATACCGTCATCCCATTCCTCGCTTAGATGACATGTTAGATGAGCTTAGTGGGGCCAAAGTGTTCTCAAAATCGATTTGAAGAGTGGCTACCACCAAATTCGGATGCGAGAAGGAGACGAATGGAAAACAAAGATTCAAGACCAAGCACGGACTATACTGAATGGCTGGTTATGCCTTTTGGCCTTACCAATGCTCCAAGTACGCTCATGAGACTAATGAACCATGTCTTAAGGCCTTTCATCGGTAAGTTTTGTGTGGTATATTTGACGATATATTGATTTACAGCAAATCTATGGAAGAACATGTAAGTCATCTCAAATCTGTTTTAGAAGTTTTGTAAAAGAGACCTTATATGCTAATTTAAAGAAATGTTCTTTTTGTTCTAACAAAACTGTTTTTCTAGGATTTGTAGTTAGTGCGGATGGTCTTGAGGTAGACCAAGAGAAGATTAAGGCCATACGAGATTGGCCAAGGCCTACGAGCGTTACGCAAGTTCGAAGTTTCCATGGCCTAGCAAGTTTCTACCGACGATTCGTTTCGAATTTTAGCACAATTGCTGCTCCACTTACAAGTGTTATTAAGAAAAATTCTTCTTTTATTTGGAACGATGAACAAGAGAAATCATTTATAAAAATCAAAGATTGTCTCACTAACGCTCCTTTGCTTGCCCTTCCAGATTTCTCAAGACTTTTGAGATCGAGTGCGATGCTTGGGCATTGGAATCGGGCCATGTTGACACAAGACGGACGTCCCGTGGCTTACTTTAGTGAAAAACTCAATGGAGCCGTACTCAACTATCCGTGTATGATAAAGAGATGTACGCGCTCATACGAGTCCTTGAGACATGGCAACATTACTTGTGGCCTAAGGAATTCGTTATTCATTCCGATCATGAAGCCTTGAAGCACATCAAAGGCCAAAGATAAGTTGAACCGACGCCACGCCAAGTGGGTTGAATACCTTGAGTCGCTTCCGTATGTCATCAAATATAAGAAAGGTAAAGATAATATTGTGGCTGATGCGCTTTCAAGAAGGTATACTCTGTTATCATATTTGGATTCTAAGATTCTTGGTTTTACATTATTAAAAGATTCCTATGTAAACGATTCCGATTTTGGAGAGATATTTGTTTTTAAGTAGAAAGGTCCTTTTGAAAATTTTTATAGATACGAGGGCTATCTTTTCCGAGAAGGTAAACTATGCATTCCTTGTGGATCTGTTCGAGACCTATTAGTGCATGAGGCGCATAGTGGCGGGCTTATAGGACACTTCGGAGTCAATAAGACACTAGCCACTCTCCATGAACATTTTTATTGGCGCGGATGCGAAAAGATGTGGAGCGAGTTTATAAAGGTGTATAGCCCGCAAAAGGCTAAATCAAAGGTTCAACCCCATGGCTTGTACACACCATTGCCCATTCCTCAAGCAATCGTGGATTGACATCTCCATGGATTTTGTTCTCGGACTTCGCGCACAAAAATGGGGAAGGATTCTATTTTTTGTTGTTGATAGATTTTCAAAATGTCTCATTTTATTGCTCGTACTAAGACCGACGATGCCGCTCATGTTGCGAACTTGTTTTTTAGGGATATTGTTAGACTACATGGCATTCCTCGACGATCGTGTCGGACCGAGATGCAAAATTTTAAGTCACTTTTGGAGGTCTTTGTGGGTAAATTAGGGACCAAACTTCTGTTTTCGACCACCGCCACCCCCAAACCGATGGCCAAACGGAAGTTGTCAATAGAGTTCTATCTACTTTACTTGGCCATCGTTCTAAGAATTTGAAGACGGGGAGGACTGTCTACCCCATATTGAGTTTGCGATAATCGTTCGTCCATTCTGCGACTAAATTCTCCCCATTTGAAATTGTTTACGGTTTTAATCCCTTGACTCCTTTAGATCTATTGCCTTTACCTCTCGATCGGTTTGTCCATGTAGATGCGAAGAAAAAGGCGATTTTGTCAAGGATTTACACAGCAAGGTGCGGGCCAATATCGAGGCTAGGACCGAGTCCTATGTGCGTAATGCTGAACAAAGGCCAAAACGAGTAGTTTTTGAACCCGAGATTGGGTGTGGGTTCATATGCGAAAAGAAAGGTTTCCGGCTCGTGAAAGTCGAAGTTATTGCCGAGAGGAGATGGGCCGTTTCAAGTTTTGGAACTAATAAACGATAATTTTATAAACTTGATCTCCTGTGAGTACAATGTAAGTGCTACCTTTAATGTAGCTGATCTCTTTCTATGATATAGGTGACGATTTGGGGCAAATCGCTCAAGAGAGGGGAATGATACAACCACACCTCCCGAGTTGTCGGCTGCCAATGAAGATCCTCTCGAATTGCCCGTAGGACCGATCACCCGAGCTCGAGCAAAGAGATTCAAAGATGCAACAACAACCTTAGTTGATAGAGTTTGGGGTGAAACCGTTGTTGGACTTCTTGAAAGCTCTTGGACCAGCAAGCCAAGCAAACCATGCATACTCCTTCAAGCTCAAATCAGCTCAACTTCAACTTAACTTAGCTCAACGAGCTCGTTTCAACTCATTTCATTATTGCGCTTATTATGCTGGAATAAATCATTTAAGTTGCTGTTAGTTTTATTAGTTATTTGTTTTAATAATTAATTTTTCATAATCTGGACAAGTTTTAATTATGTTCTAAATTAAGTACTTAATTAATTAGGACCAATTAAATATGTCTTAACTATTACAAAGATTAATTATGTCCAGCCTAATTTATGGTGCAAGTTTTTTTATGTTGCCGAATTTAATGTGTCTAAAAGGGATTTAATTTGCTGAATTAAATGTTGTAGGTACATTACCCTTGGACGACATAGGTGCATGGATGATTTAAAATTGGTGTGCTGATCTTTGGTGTTCCCTAAGTGACCATTCAGCCAAACCTTACAACTCTTCAAGAAGACCGATTGGCTGCCCAAGACAAATTAAGGCTGTTCACACCCACCGATTATTCCTTTCACACCAAGGGCTGTTCGGTTTTGTTTGTTCACACATGTGTGGCTGTTCAAATCGGTTTGTTCACATTCTAAGACTATTGAAGTGCTCTAGACAGCTCCTTAATCACATGAACATTCGGCTGAATCAAGCAGAGATTAATTCCAAATTCAAGCATTTGGTGAACCTATTGATGGCATTTCAGCTCCCAAACAATTCATTCAATTTTTCTATTGAATCAAGGCATCTAGAAGCTGCCCTTACTGTTCTCCATGCACAAGAAACTTCAAGGAAGCTTCATCAAAATTCTGGAATTTTCGAAACCATTTAGCTACCTCAAGAGCCTATTCGGCTATCCCTTGCATTCACTATAAATTGTGGCTTGTGTTACTTTGTAAAGAACTTTTGGACTTTTGTTAATGTTATGCTGCCAAATTTGTTAGGCAAAACTTTTCTCAAATTTCGCTCAAAGATTCGATTGGCTTCCTAGCGTTCTAGTGTGTTAGCCGTTGCTCTTTGTCGAAACCGAACTTATCACTACTCGTAGTGTGGCGTTCAAACATACCGAGGTTCCTATCTTGTTAGATAGTGGGTCGAGGTTTTTCCTTTACCAATTCCAAACCGAACTAAAAGAGCTTATAAACAACGGGTCGATACCAAATCGGTATTGGTTCTTGTTTGCACTTTTTGTTCAACCCCATTTCTCCATTTACCTAATTGAACCAATTCCTTCATCCATACCCATTCGGACTCCAAACCCGAATTTTCAAACTCTTCTTACCTATTCTAATCCGAACCCAAAACCAATACCCTTCTTTCCTTCATTTGACCTTTTCAATTAAACCTAACGTAACTTCTTGTTGACGATCGGGCACACTAATACGACTCGACTCTTCCGAGGCGGTTCGTATCACCATGCATACTCCTTCAAGCTCAAATCAGCTCAACTTCAACTTAACTTAGCTCAACGAGCTCGTTTCAGCTCATTTCATTATTGCGTTTATTATGCTGGAATAAATCATTTAAGTTGCTGTTAGTTTTATTAGTTATTTGTTTTAATAATTAATTTGTCAAAATCTGGACATGTTTTAATTATGTTCTAAATTAAGTACTTAATTAATTAGGACCAATTAAATATGTCTTAACTATTACAAAGATTAATTATGTCCAGCCTAATTTATGGTGCAAGATTTATTTGTCTATGTTGCCGAATTTAATGTGTCTAAAAGGGATTTAATTTGCTGAATTAAATGTTGTAGGTACATTACCCCTTGGACGGCATAGGTGCATGGATGATTTAAAATTGGTGTGCTGATCTTTGGTGTTCCCTAAGTGACCATTCAGCCAAACCTTACAACTCTTCAAGAAGACCGATTGGCTTCCCAAGACAAATTAAGGTTGTTCACACCCACCCAATTATTCCTTTCACACCAAGGGATGTTCGGTTTTGTTTGTTCACACATGTGTGGCTGTTCAAATCGGTTTGTTCACATTCTAAGACTATTGAAGTGCTCTAGACAGCTCTTTAATCACATGAACATTCGGCTGAATCAAGCAAAGAGATTAATTCCAAATTCAAGCATTTGGCCGAACATATTGATGGCATTTCAGCTCCCAAACAATTCATTCAATTTTTCTATTGAATCAAGGCATCTAGAAGCTGCCCTTACTGTTCTCCATGCACAAGAAACTTCAAGGAAGCTTCATCAAAATTCTGGAATTTTCGAAACCATTTAGCTACCTCAAGAGCCTATTCGGCTATCCCTTGCATTCACTATAAATTGTGGCTTGTGTTACTTTGTAAAGAACTTTTGGACTTTTGTTAATGTTATGCTGCCAAATTTGTTAGGCAAAAACTTTTCTCAAATTTCGCTCAAAGATTCGATTGGCTTCCTAGCGTTCTAGTGTGTCACCGTTGCTCTTTGTCGAAACCGAACTTATCACTACTCGTAGTGTGGCGCTCAAACATACCAAGGTTCCTATCTTGTTAGATAGTGGGTCGAGGTTTTTCCTTTACCAATTCCAAACCGAACTAAAAGAGCTTATAAACAACGGGTTGATACCAAATCGGTATTGGTTCTTGTTTGCACTTTTTGTTCAACCCCATTTCTCCATTTACCTAATTGAACCAATTCCTTCATCCATACCCATTCGGACTCCAAACCCGAATTTTCAAACTCTTTTTACCTATTCTAATCCGAACCCAAAACCAATACCCTTCTTTCCTTCATCTGACCTTTTCAATTAAACCTAACATAACTTCTTGTTGACGATCGGGCACACTAATATGACTCGACTCTTCCGAGGCGGTTCGTATCACCATGCATACTCCTTCAAGCTCAAATCAGCTCAAATCAGCTCAACTTCAACTTAACTTAGCTCAACGAGCTCGTTTCAGCTCATTTCATTATTGCGTTTATTATGCTGGAATAAATCATTTAAGTTGCTGTTAGTTTTATTAGTTATTTATTTTAATAATTAATTTGTCAAAATCTGGACATGTTTTAATTATGTTCTAAATTAAGTACTTAATTAATTAGGACCAATGAAATATGTCTTAACTATTACAAAGATTAATTATGTCCAGCCTAATTTATGGTGCAAGATTTATTTGTCTATGTTGTCAATTTAATGTGTCTAAAAGGGATTTAATTTGCTGAATTAAATGTTGTAGGTACATTACCCTTGGACGGCATAGGTGCATGGATGATTTAAAATTGGTGTGCTGATCTTTGGTGTTCCCTAAGTGACCATTCAGCCAAACCTTACAACTCTTCAAGAAGACCGATTGGCTGCCCAAGACAAATTAAGGCTGTTCACACCCACCCGATTATTCCTTTCACACCAAGGGCTGTTCGGTTTTGTTTGTTCACACATGTGTGGCTGTTCAAATTGGTTTGTTCACATTCTAAGACTATTGAAGTGCTCTAGACAGCTCCTTAATCACATGAACATTCGGCTGAATCAAGCAGCAGTATTAATTCCAAATTCAAGCATTTGGCCGAACCTATTGATGGCATTTCAGCTCCCAAACAATTCATTCAATTTTTCTATTGAATCAAGGCATCTAGAAGCTGCCCCTTACCATTCTCCATGCACAAGAAACTTCAAGGAAGCTTCATCAAAAATTCTGGAATTTTCAGAAACCATTTAGCTACCTCAAGAGCCTATTCGGCTATCCCTTGCATTCACTATAAATTGTGGCTTGTGTTACTTTGTAAAGAACTTTTTGGACTTTTGTTAATGTTATGCTGCCAAATTTGTTAGGCAAAAACTTTTCTCAAATTTCGTTCAAAGATTCGATTGGCTTCCTAGCGTTCTAGTGTGTCAGCCGTTGCTCTTTGTCGAAACCGAACTTATCACTACTCGTAGTGTGGCGTTCAAACATACCGAGGTTTCTATCTTGTTAGATAGTGGGTCGAGGTTTTTCTTTTACCAATTCCAAACCGAATTAAAAGAGCTTATAAACAACGGATCGATACCAAATCAGTATTGGTTCTTGTTTGCACTTTTTGTTCAACCCCATTTCTCCATTTACCTAATTGAACCAATTCCTTCATCCATACCTATTCGGACTCCAAACTCGAATTTTCAAACTCTTCTTACCTATTCTAATCCGAGCCCAAAACCAATACCTTCTTTCCTTCATCTGACCTTTTCAATTAAACCTAACGTAACTTCTTGTTGACGATCGGGCATACTAATACGACTCGACTCTTCCGAGGTGGATCGTATCAACAAACGTGGCAAGCACCCTCATGGTAGAAAAGTTAGGGCTGTCAACCACCAAGCACCCGAATCCATACAAGCTTCAGTGGCTTAACGATGGCGGTGAACTCAAAGTGACAAAACAAGTCCTAGTGTCCTTTAGCATCGAAAAGTATTCTGATGAAGTATTATGCGATGTAGTACCGATGCACGCGGGCCATTTACTTCTAGGACGACCATGGCAGTTCGACCGACGGGTGATGCATGATGGTTACACTAATAGATACTCCTTCAAACATCTTGGCAAGAACGTGACACTTGCACCCTCACTCAAGCAAGTGTACGAGGATCAACAAAACTTAAACTTTCAATTGGAACAAGCGAGAGAAAAAGAAAAAAGTGCAAAAGAGAAAATTAAGGAAAAGAGAGAGAAAAGACTAAAATGCGAGAGAAAATGAAAAGAAACAAAAACAAGTAAAAAGTGGAGAGGAAAAGAAAGTGGAAAATGAGTGTGTTTGCGAGGGTTAGTGATATCCCAAGCGATGTTTTTGAGATGACCTATGTATGTATTTATGTACAAGGAGGCATTGTTTAATACTAACGAGTTACCTAAAAACTTGCCTGCTTCTGTATTGTCTTTGATTCAGGAATTTGAAGACATATTTCCGAATGAAATACCAAGTGGGCTGCCCCTTATCCGAGGCATCGAACATCAAATAGACTTAGTACCCGGAGCTGCACTACCCAACCGTCCTGCTTATCGGAGTAATCCTGAAGAAACGAAAGAATTGCAAAAGCAAATTACTGAACTCCTAGACAAAGGATACATCCGAGAGAGCTTAAGTCCCTGTGCGGTGCCGGTGCTGCTTGTACCCAAGAAAGATGGGTCGTGGTGAATGTGCGTGGATTGTCGCGCCATCAAGAAAATCACTATCAAGTATCGACACCCGATACCCCATCTTGACGACATGCTTGACAAATTAAGTGGAGCCCAGATTTTCACGAAAATCGATCTTAAAAGTGGCTATCATCAAATACGAATGCGGGAAGGCGATGAATGGAAGACGGCCTTCAAAATGAATTTGGGTTTGTACGAATGGTTGGTAATGCCATTCGGCCTTACAAATGCTCCCAACACTTTTATGAGATTGATGAACCATGTATTATGTGCGTTTATTGGTAAATTTTGTGTTGTATACTTTGACGATATCTTGGTCTACAGCAAAACTTTAGAGGAGCACGTACCACATTTACGAGCGGTGTTGGAAACTTTACGAAAAGAGGTATTGTATGCTAATCTCAAAAAGTGTTCATTTTGCACTGATAAAGTTGTGTTTTTAGGTTATGTCGTGAGTGCCAACGGTTTGGAGGTGGATCAAGAAAAAGTTCAAGCGATTCAAGAATGGCCGCGTCCGATGAACATTAGCCAAGTTCGAAGCTTCCATGGATTGGCTAGCTTCTACCGTCGATTTGTGCCCAACTTTAGTACCATTGCAGCACCCTTAACAAGCATGATTAAGAAAAACTCCGCATTTCACTGGTTTGAAGATCAAGAACATTCATTTAATTTGATTAAAGAATGTCTTGTGAAAGCTCCTCTATTGTCCCTTCCAGATTTTACTAAAACATTTGAAATTGAGTGTGACACTTCAGGTGTAGGGATCGGGTCATGTTGACCCAAGACTAAGACTGGTGGCATACTTCAGTGAGAAATTAAGTGGCGCTTCCCTCAATTATCCGGTGTACGACAAAGAGATGTATGCCTTGATTCGATAACTTGAAACTTGGCAGCACTATCTAAGACCGAAGGAGTTCGTGATTCATTCTGATCACAAAGCACTTAAGTTTATTAAAGGTCAGCATAAACTCAACAAACGACATGCAAAATGGGTCGAGTATTTAGAATCATTTCCTATGTCATCAAATACAAGAAAGGTAAAGAAAATGTAGTGGTGATGCCTTGTCACGAGATATACCTTATTGACCACTCTTGATTCTAAGTTACTTGGTTTTTATCATATGAAAGAGTTGTATGCTAATGATGAGGATTTTGGAAATATATATGCTGCTTGTGAAAATGGGTCTTTTGAGAAAATTTTCAGGTACGAAGGGTTTCTTTTTAAAGAAAATAGGTTGTGTATACCACAAGGTTCCATTCGAGAGTTACTTGTGTTGGAGGCGCATAGTGGTGGCCTGATGGGACACTTTGGAATAAGCAAGACATTTTCGACCCTCCATGAACATTTTTACTGGCCGCGAATGCGGAGAGACGTGGAGCAGATCTGTGAATGCTGCCTAATTTGTAAACGGGCTAAGTCGAAGGTCCAACCTCATGGACTTTACACACCACTTCCCATTCCCGACACCCCGTGGACCGATGTCTCTATGGATTTTATTCTTAGATTACCGAAAACTAAGACAGGGAATGACTCAATCTTTGTTGTAGTCGATAGATTCTCTAAAATGTCACATTTTATTTCTTGTGCTAAAACTGATAATGCTGTGCATATTGCTAATTTGTTTTTTAGGGAAATTGTACGACTGCATGTATTACCAAGAATGATTGTTTCCGATCGAGATACAAAGTTCTTGAGTCACTTTTGGCGGACATTATGGGGAAAACTTGGGACGAAGTTATTATTTTCAACCACTTGTCATCCCCAAACGGATGGCCAAACCGAGGTGGTAAATCGAGTTTTGTCAACTTTGTTACGAGTGTTGGTACGAAAGAACCTCAAGACGTGGGAAGAATGCTTACCCCACATCGAGTTCGCTTATAATCGCTCTGTTCACTCAGCAACCAAATTCTCTCCTTTTGAGACTGTCTATGGATTTAATCCTCTTACTCCTCTTGATTTATTACCTTTTCCTGTTGATCAATTTGTCCATACAGATGCAAGGAAAAAGGCTGAATTTGTCAAGGAATTGCATAGGAAAGTTCGAGAGAATATTGAATCTCGAACCGAGCAATACGTCCAACGAGCCAACAAAGGATGAAAACGAGTTGTATTTGAACTCAGAGACTGGGTCTGGGTGCACATGAGAAAAGAAAGGTTTCCAGCTCAACGAAGATCTAAGTTGTTGCCGCGAGGAGACGGCCCCTTCCAAGTCATCGAGCGAATCAATGAAAATTTGTATAAGTTTGACTTACCAGGTGAGTACAATGTTAGTGCTAGTTTTAATGTCTCTGACTTGACTCCTTTCAATGTAGATACTGACTTGAGGACAAGTCATTTTCAAGAGGGGGAGGATGATACGATCACGGCTTCCCATAAGTCAAGTCCAAGCCAAGATCCGATAGTGCTACCTCAAGGGCCGATCACAAGGGCTCGTGCAAAACAATTTAAAGAAGCCGTTATAGCTTTAGTTCAGCACGTGTGGGATGATGTCAATGCTAGACCTATCGAACCAATTAGTGGCCATTTTGGAAATCCATGCCGAACTTTTCTACAAGTTCAGTTCAGCTCACCGAGCTCACCTTCAGTTCAAGTTAGCTCCCATGTAGCTCCATACCAGCTCATTAGCTCGGGACCAGCTCATTATCAGCTCACGAGTTTAAGCCCAGCTCATGTTTAGCTCATGAATTAACCATCAGCTCGTGGAGTTCACTTTAAATTAATTTGACTACTATTGACTTTTTTAATTAATAAGTTCAATAATTAGCTAATTAATATCCTACATATTAAATTTAGTTCACATTAGTTATATTAAGTATGTCTTAAAAGTGTTTATTGATGATAATTAAATTTGTCATAACCGAATTTAATGTTGATATTTGTGTTCACATTAGTTTGAATTAATTTTGTTCACATTTCTTGTAGAAACGCAATGGACATATGGAGATTAAAAGAAAGCATGAATTGTGAAGGTGCATGGACGGTTGGGGGACTTGAATCTCTTAGGTGCATGTTCGGCCAAGTGCATGTATGATCATATTCAATGTCTTTAAGGTTCATGAATGTTTCCATTCATGTATGGTGTGCTATCTCTTCATTCTCCAAGGTGACCATTCGGCCAAAGGACACTCACACATGCATGAAGATAGCTTGGCCAATTAGCTTCCCCATGACTCTCCTTAATTCGTTCACACCTATGTTCACATGGCAAGACTATTCAGTTCACCTTGTTCACACTAGAAGACTCTTCAACATTCGGTTTCACACATGGCCCTTGGAGTGTCCACAATTAATTCATACTTTTTGGCCAAACATTGTTTCATTTAATAAGGTTGGCCGAACCTACAAGTGACCATTGGACATCATGCATTCACTTTGAGTTTTCTTAAGCATGAAGATTCATTCATTTCCTATTACCATAGCCGAATCTAGACATGCACATTAAGGGTCATTTTTTCTAGAATTTTCTTTAATTAATGTGTAAGCATGAAAGGCCAATCGGCTACCTAGACTTAGGCCTATAAATACTTGTTCAATTTCCATGTAAAGGACTTTTGAAACTTATGTTAATGTTATGCTGCCGAAATTGTGAGGCAAACTTTTCTTATATTTCGTTCAAAGATTCGTTTGACGTTCCTAGCATTCTAGTTGTGTCAACCGTGTTCTTTGACGTACCCGAACTTATCACTATTCATAGTGTGGCATTCAACATACCGAGGTTCCTATCTTGTTAGATAGTGGGTCGAGGTTTCCCTTACCAAACCTATAACCGAACTCAAAAGGCTTAACCAACGGGTCGATACCATTTCGGTATTGGTTCTTGAAAGTACCTTTAGTAGTTCAAACCTGTTCTCTTCTTTACCTAATCGAACCTAAACCGACCAATTTGTTCATATCCTTTTGTTCCTACCCTTTTGTTCCTACCATTCCATTCGTACCCCTCTTTCTACTTTGACTATACCTTCAACGCAACTAAACCTAACGTAACTTCTCGTAGAAGATCGGGCAATCTACATACGACTCGACTCTTCCTGAGACGGTTCGTATGAACCTAGATGCCAAATTTGAATGGTCATCTATGTGCCTATAAATATTTGTTTTCTTTCATTTGTATAGAGTTTTTTTAACTTTGTTTTATTGTTTCTTTGTTAATGAAACTATTTGGAGAGGATCTTTCTCCTGTATTTCGTTGAAGACTTGTTGGCCTATCTAGTTCTTAGTTGGTGTCAACCTTGTTCTTCTTTTGAACTTATCGCTCAATCGAGTGTGGCGTTCGCCCTTATACCGAGATTCCTACTTTGCTAAGTAGCGGGTCAAGGTTTATCACTTTCATCCTCCACCTTGAAAGCCTATAAGCATTTGGGTTGATATTTTCCAAAAATGGTTTGTGCTTGCTTTTAAGAACCCTTTCTTCCATATCCATCATTAAACCATTATACATAGCTTCCATCCTATTTTCCTATCAACTTCATTCCAAAAGTGAATTGAACGATACTTTCTCGTAGACGATCGAGCAACTCAGCATACGACTCGACTCTCCCCAAGGCGGTTTGTATCAGTGGGAAAAGAAAGTCGAGCTCATCTTTAAGTGTCATAATTACTCAGAGATTAAAAAGGTGAAACTCGCAGCCATAGAGTTTTCTGAGTACGCAATCGTATGGTGGGGTCAGTTCGTGACTAGCCGAAGGAGGAACGGCGAGAGGCCTATCTCTACGTGGGCCGAAATGAAGGCTGTCATGAGGAAACGATTCGTTCCCTCATACTACCATAGGGACTTGTATCAACGACTGCAAAATCTCACTCGAGGCAACCGTAGCATCGAAGATTGCTACAAAGAAATTGAGGTTTCCATGATACGAGCTGACATGGATGAAGATCGTGAAGCGACGATGGCGAGGTTCCTAGCTAGCTTAAACCGTGATATTGCCAATATTGTGGAACTTCAACACTATGTTGAGATGATGGACATGGTCCATATGGCAATAAAAGTCGAGAAATAATTGAAGCAGAAAGGAGCCAACTGTTCCTATCCATCATCTTCTGACAACAAATGGAGTCAAGGGACAAACAAAGTTCTTAATCGTCCGAAGGAGCCTTTCATTGCTACCAAACCCAATCAATCAAGTGGCGAAACTAACAAGAACAAGAATGAGCCTGCTTCCAACTGTTCTCGAGATATCAAGTGTTTTAAGTGCCAAGAGACGGGACACATTGCTAGTTAATGTCCTAATCGTCGAGTGATGGTGGTTCGACCAAATGGTGAAATTGAGTCCAAAGATGAAAAGGAGGAAGAACCTGAAATTCCCTCCAATGAAGAAGAGAGATGCCCACTGAAGAAGAGATCCTTGTTGTGAAAAAAAGTCTAAACGTCCAAGGAGTTGAAGATGAACAACAACGAGAAAACATTTTTCATACTCGCTGCCACATTCAAGGCAAAGTGTGCAGCCTTATAATCGACGAAGGGAGTTGCACCAATGTCGCGAGTACCATGCTCATTGAAAGACTTGGTTTGACCATTACGAAGCATCCAAATCCTTACAAATTCCAATGGCTAAATGACGGTGGTGAACTCAAAGTAACCAAACAAGCGAAGGTGGTATTTTTAATAGGCAAATACCAAGACGGGGTGATTTGCGACGTTGTGTCGATGCATGCGAGACACCTTCTATTGGGGTGTCCTTGGCAATTTGACCGAAGAGTAGTTCATGACTGATACACGAATAGGTATTCCTTCAAGCATCTTGGAAGAAACGTCACATTAGCCCATCTCACACCAAAGCAAGTTTATGAAGATCAGCTCAAAATGAAGCAATCTATGGAGAGATCAAAAGAAAAAGAGAAAAATAAAAAGAATGAAAAGAAAAAGAGTAGAAAAAGTGAGAAAAGTGAGTTAAAAACACGAGTGACAAAAGAAAAAGAAAATGAGAGCGAAAATGAAAAAACCAGTTTTTTTGCAAGAAAGTAAGAGATTCGAAAGTTATTGCTGACAAAGCAACCCATTCTTGTACTTATGGACAAAGAATGCTTGTTGGAAACTAACGAGATACAAAAATCTTTGCCTTCTCCTATTGTTTCTTTGTTGCAGGAATTTGGAGACTTATTTCCTAATGAAGTACCGAACAGGTTGCCTCCCATTAGAGGCATCGAACACCAAATCGACTTTGTGCCAGGAGCATCTATTCTGAATAGAACGACTTATCGAAGTAATCCCGAGTAAACGAAGGAGTTGCAAAAGCAAGTAGCCAAGTTGATTAAAAAAGGCTACATCTTCAAAAGCTTAAGTCCGTGTGCGGTTCCTGTCTTGTTGGTGCCCAAAAAGGATGGTTCATGGCGAATGTACGTTGACTGTCGTGCCATCAACAAAATCACTGTCAAATATAAACATCCTATTCCTTGTCTTGATGACATGCTCGACGAACTTAGCGGAGCCCAACTCTTCTCAAAGATTGACCTAAAGAGTGGCTATCATCAAATCCATATGCGGGAGGGAGACGAGTGGAAGACCACATTCAAGACTAAGTACGGTTTGTACGAATGGTTGGTAATGCCATTCGGTCTTACAAATGCACTTAGCAGTTTTATGCGTTTAATGAATCATGTTTTGCATGCTTTTATTGGAAAATTTTGCGTTGTATATTTTGATGATATTTTGATCTATATAGCAAGTCATTGGAGGATCATGTTCAGCATCTACACGCGGTGTTAGGAGTTTTGCAAAAAGAGGTACTTTATGCTAACTTAAAAGAAATGTTCTTTTTGCACTGATGAGGTTGTGTTCTTAGGTTTTGTAGTGAGTGCCCGTGGCGTACAAGTTGACCAAGAGAAGGTCAAAGTGATCAATGAATGGCCGCGCCCAACAAACATCAACCAAGTATGGAGTTTTCACGGGTTGGCAAGCTTTTACCAAAGGTTTGTGCCTAATTTTAGTACCTTAGTCGCCCCTTTGACAAGTATTATCAAGAAAAACTCACTCTTTCATTGGACTGATGATCAAGATAATGCCTTCAATAAAATTAAGGAATGTCTAACTAATGCTCCGTTATTATCTTTACTTGATTTTAGCAAGACATTCGAAGTTGAGTGTGATGCCTTGGAATTGGCATTGGAGCCGTTTTGAAGCAAGATGGAAGGCCTATAGCCTACTTTAGCGACAAACTAATGTAAGCATGCTCGAGAGCTCATCAAGCACGAGCCAGGATTCCCTTAAGCTACCTAAAGGACAAATGACTCGAGCACGAGCTAAACACCTTCAAGAAGCTGTTTCATCTTTGTTTGCTCAACTTTGGAACAACAATGAGCTCCAAGCCCAAGGGATAGATCGGGCCAGCATAGTACAAGTTCCATGCACTTTTGTTCAAGCTAATTTTAGCTCAATTCCAGCTCCATGAATTTAGGCCATCTCGTTCCAGCTCAATGGAGCTCCTTTTTATTTTTCCAGCTTTGCATTTAATTAATTAAAATAAATTGCATATTATTTTTAGCTCAAATAAATATTAAAGTATTTAATTTTTCCAAAAGAAGAACATGAATTTAATGTGTCATGCTACAGCAAATTAATGAGTCTAATTAGCTATTTAAGTTGTTAATTTGGGACAACTTTATTTCTTGTTAATTAATGCAGCCGAATTTAATATGTCTTAGTTCCAGCATGTTTTTAATTTGCCTTAGTTTATTACATGATTTAAATGTGTCATGAGCTGCCAATTTTTAATATGTCTTAAGCTATTTAATTTGCTATTTAATGTGCAGCTCATATGCATGCATTATGCTAGCAAGGAAGCTGAAGATCACCTCTTTTCAGTTGGTTTTTGGTGCAGCTCAACAGCCTTGAAGAATTAATTTCCAGCTACAACAAATTAAAGCTCCTTTAAAGTGACGCCTTGGGTATTCCACCAGCCATGCTTCTTCACTAAGATATCAGCTGAATATTGCTACCCATTGAAGTCTCCTAAGATAAAATCAATGACCTTCTTGACCATCCAGCTCTCCAAGGAAACATTTTAAAGTGTTCACATTGTTGGAAAATGCCTTTCACATGGAGTGACCATTCGGCTATGCATGTTCACACCCATGGGACTTGATACGCACTCGCCTCGGTTGAGATTTGAGTTGTAATGTTTTCTCGATCGTAAATCGAGTAAGTTAGGGTGTTTCAAAGGGTGATGGAAAAGAAAGAGATTTTGGCTCAAATGGGTTAACAATGATTTGGAAAAGTTTAAGGAATGGAAATTGGGAATTCGGTTAAGGTTCAACCAAGAACTAACACAATATGAGTGTGTTAACCCGTTACTTATACGAACACTTAATAAAAAACAATGGTATGGAAATAAGGTTGGATATTGTTGTAGGACCTCGACCCACTATCAAAGTTGATAGGAACCTCGGTATATCTTAGACTCCACACTTTGGAACAAAGTGATGATGCGAGCGCGCCCAGCGAGCCCCGTCAGTCAAGTTTCCTTAGTCCAACCATGCATTACTTGTGATACGATCCGCCTCGGATGAGTCGAGTCGTATTAGTGTGCCCGATCGTCAACAAGAAGTTACGTTAGGTTTAATTGAAAAGGTCAGATGAAGGAAAGAAGGGTATTGGTTTTGGGTTCGGATTAGAATAGGTAAGAAGAGTTTGAAAATTCGGGTTTGGAGTCCGAATAGGTATGGATGAAGGAATTGGTTCAATTAGGTAAATGGAGAAATGGGGTTGAACAAAAAGTGCAAACAAGAACCAATACCGATTTAGTATCGACCCGTTGTTTATAAGCTCTTTTAGTTCAGTTTGGAATTGGTAAAAGAAAAACCTCGACCCACTATCTAACAAGATAGGAACCTCGGTATGTTTGAATGCCACACTACGAGTAGTGATAAGTTCGGTTTCGACAAAGAGCAACGGCTGACACACTAGAACGCTAGGAAGCCAATCGAATCTTTGAACGAAATTTGAGAAAAGTTTTGCCTAACAAATTTGGCAGCATAACATTAAAAAAGTCCAAAAGTTCTTTACAAAGCAATGAAGCCACAATTTATAGTGAATGCAAGGGATAGCCGAATAGGCTCTTGAGGTAGCTAAATGGTTTCGAAAATTCCAGAATTTTGATGAAGCTTCCTTGAAGTTTCTTGTGCATGGAGAACGGTAAGGGGCAGCTTCTAGATGCCTTGATTCAATAGAAAAATTGAATGAATTGTTTAGGAGCTGAAATGCCATCAATAGGTTCGGCCAAATGCTTGAATTTGGAATTAATACTGCTGCTTGATTCAGCCGAATGTTCATGTGATTAAGGAGCTGTCTAGAGCACTTCAATAGTCTTAGAATGTGAACAAACTGATTTGAACAGCCACACATGTGTGAACAAACAAAACCGAACAGCCCTTGGTGTGAAAGGAATAATCGGGTGGGTGTGAACAGCCTTAATTTGTCTTGGGCAGCCAATCGGTCTTCTTGAAGAGTTGTAAGGTTTGGCTGAATGGTCACTTAGGGAACACCAAAGATCAGCACACCAATTTTAAATCATCCATGCACCTATGCCGTCCAAGGGGTAATGTACCTACAACATTTAATTCAGCAAATTAAATCCCTTTTAGACACATTAAATTCGGCAACATAAATAAATCTTGCACCATAAATTAGGCTGGACATAATTAATCTTTGTAATAGTTAAGACATATTTAATTGGTCCTAATTAATTAAGTACTTAATTTAGAACATAATTAAAACATGTCCAGATTATGACAAATTAATTATTAAAACAAATAACTAATAAAACTAACAGCAACTTAAATGATTTATTCCAGCATAATAAACGCAATAATGAAATGAGTGAAACGAGCTCGTTGAGCTAAGTTAAGTTGAAGTTGAGCTGATTTGAGCTGATTTGAGCTTGAAGGAGTATGCATGGTTTGCTTGGCTTGCTGGTCCAAGAGCTTTCAAGAAGTCCAGCAACGGTTTCACCCCAAACTCTATCAACTAAGGTTGTTGTTGCGTCTTTGAATCTCTTTGCTCGAGCTCGGGTGATCGGTCCTACGGGCAATTCGAGAGGATCTTCATTGGCAGCCGACAACTCGGGAGGTGTGGTTGTATCAAAGGTGGAGGATGAAAGTGATAAACCTTGACCCGCTACTTGGAAAAGTAGGAACCTCAGTATAAGGGTGAACGCCACACTCGGTTGAGCGATAAGTTCAAAAGAAGAACAAGGTTGACACCAACTAAGAACTAGATAGGCCAACAAGTGTTCAACAAAATATGGGAGAAAGATCCTCTCCAAATAGTTTCATTAACAAAGAAAACAATAAAACAAAGTTCAAAAAAACCTGTATACAAATGAAAGAAAACAAATATTTATAGGCACATAGATGACCATTCAAATTCGGCATCTAGGTGTTCACACAATAATAAAAACGTTCACACTAATGTATTAAAATAGTTCATAAATTCGGCAGATTCATGCACTAGTTGAATGGACGCTTTCTTCCCCCTAGGTGTGTGCATTAATGCTTAGTCATAAAGAAAGGCTTCAAGTGACTTGTATGTGCACCAAAGGTTGCATTCATCTCCTTGGGACGTTCATGCACTTGTATGGAACATGTATCTTCATAATTAAACACTTTAATGGCATGTAGGTTCATAAATGGCAGCATGAACCTAGTAAATTCGTTCTCCCCTTTGTGCATGCACTTAATTCAATTAATGTGTTTTATTATTGAGTTAATTCCTTCCTTTGGACGTTCTTGAACCCATCCATGCATGTGTAGTAGCTTATAGGTCAATTCAAAGTGTGAACATGTTCAAGGAGCTCTATGGTCAACATAGAATTAGTTAGTAGCTACTTCTTGGCCGAATAAGTGCCTTGGAAAGTTAGGAGACGCCCACCATACATGCACTTAAGCCATTCATGCATTCTATCATCCCATGCATTTGATCCATTAATGGACTAGCCTTTAATTTCCATACATGCATTCGACACATGCGTGAATTTGTAGAAACCTTGCATCTAGCCGTACATGCACCAGCATTTAATACTTCTTCATTCATGAGTGTGGAATGCCCAAAAGAGATGTTTCTTCATCCATACATTGTGCCGTCCTTGATCATTATCTACAATAAAATAAAATCAAATCAAATTATGAGACATCATGTGAACACATTAATGTCATGCATTAAATCGGCTACAATGTGAACATAATTAAAATATGTAATAACTATGACATATTAAAACAAATATTAATATAAGTCAAATTTGAGGCTTAAATAATTATGTTTAGATTTTATTTAATGCATTAAAGTCTAAAACCAGGTTTGAGCTAAAATGAGCTAAAGCTTTAGCTTAAGCTAAAGTTGAGCTGAGATTAAACTCTTAAGCTGAAGTTGAGCTAAGGTTTAGCTCGTGAGCTAAAAATAAGCTAGGAGTGAGCTCGTTTTAGCTCAGACAAGTTGGATTGAGCTCGAATAAGCTGGATTTGAGCTGGACGGAGCTCGTGGAGCTGGAAACAAGCTGGGATCAGCTTGCCAACATGTCAATGCTCGGCTTGACAGACTTGTTCGATAAAGTTCGCGGGGCATGCTCGTATCACTATTTCTTTCAATAAATACTGAAATTTAGATTTCTAAAAATCTTCCCCAAACATGATTTTATCGCTGAAAAGAAAAATGTTAAAAAAAAAACGGAAAATGAACACCTCACCACAAAAACCTTACTAATCACTCGAAAGAAAAATTGTATGTTCACTCCACTCGTGTTTCACTCGTTTTAAGGCTTTTTGAACACTCGAATGTTCTCACACTCTCTAGCCTTTTACCACTCACACTTACTCTCGTAACCTCGTATTTTGTTTCTTTTGACTCGTCTTGGTGCTTTGGGGTCGACTTCAAAATCAGTTACAAGGGATAGAATGTTATGGTGTACGGGAAGGCTAAAAGAAAGTTTTTGGTATTGTGTGGCATTTTGGGGGGGTTAAAATTTATGAAAAGATTATAAAACGATCGGAACAAGATGTAAACAGTAGAAAAGAACTAACTCACTTCAATTTTTTTTTATAATTTTGTATTTCTTTTTTTCTTTTTTTTTCACAACTTCAGTATAGCACTTTTACAATGATAAAACAAAAATACAACTTGAAGAATTTTTTTTTTAAATTTGAATATTTTTTCACAACGAACCTATTTCGATCTTGATACGAACATCGGCACCTCTCATTTTACAAGCTCTGATACCAAATGATGTGATTCAGCTCGGGTGATTGAGTCAAATTCACTTAGTTGCCCGATCGTAGACAAGAGAGTCATTCGTGCCTCGAATCTTAGAAATAGAAGTGAAAGATAGGTTTGGATAAGCAGAAGGTTTCAAAGAAGGGTAAGTTTAGTATTAGGTTCGGCTATGGTTAGCAAAGATGGATGTTGGATGGTTGGCTCGGTTTGGTGATAACAAAAAAAGAAACTCAAAAGATGGGGATGGAAAGCGAGCTTAACGTCAGGAATGATTCAACACTAAAAAGTGTTACCCCAGTTCCTACATTGTTAAGGTGGAAAGATGGATAGAAGGATAGGTGAACGCCACACCAAGATTGGTGATAAGTCTTTCAAAACTTGTACGAGATATGAGAGGAAGCAACCTTACAAGAACAATGTTCATTAAACAAATTGGCAAAAGTCCCTCTTACATGAAATGAGAAAACTATTTATAAGCCTAAGATGCCTATTGATATTCGGCATCTATGATGTTCACACTAACTTAAATTCTGTTCACATTTGTATTTAACATGTTCACACAAAAGCATTAAAATTTGGTTCATGCTTGAAGATGGTGCATGAATTGGCCGAACCATCATGTTACTTCACTTGATGCATTCATGCATACTTAGCCTAGAAGAAAAGCCATAGTTCATGAATGTGCAGCCCTTTAATACTCCTACATCTCCCTTGGCCGAATGAGGCTTTAATGTACCTTGAATACTTGAATGGATATCTTGGATATGCATGATACATGCATGAAACGTCTCAATGCATGTTCTTTCCTTAATTACGGTCCATGAATCTTCAAATACATGTACATAAAATAGCCCCCACTTGCATGAACGTCCCCAATACATGAATTCCTTCAAATGCCATCCATTGAGCACTAGTTGTGCATGCATCCTTGATACGATCCGCCTCGGGTAAGTCGAGTCGTATTAATGATTGCCGGATCGTCTACTAGAAGGTGTTGATGAATATGGAATGGAAAAATGATTTCAGGTTTGAAAAAGACTTGAATGTCAAAGTTTAGGTTTAAGAAAGAAGGAAGTTAGGATAGTTGGTAGGTTGTTGATGGTTCGAGAAAAAGAAACGAAAATTTAGTTGAATTGGAATATTTGGGAAATGGATGAAATATGGTAAGGTTGGTCCTAAGAACAAGTTGAACCGATATTAGCAAATATCGACCCGAGACTTATGAGTTCTTAAGAAGGGATGGTTGAAAAGAAATGGACCTTGACCCACTATCTAGGCAAATAGGAACCTCGATATAAAGGGGTTTTGAACGCCACACTAGACTAGTGATAAGTTCAGTTTCATAAAAGAAATAGATTGACGCCACTACTAGGTAGATAAGCTAACAAAAATCTTAAACAAGACTTAGAGAAGAAAATTCTCACAAGAACAAAAGTTCGGCTATATAAAATTTGGCAAAAGTCCCTTTACAAAGAAATAAACAAACTATTTATAGCCTTAGTTTGTGCTAGCCGAATGGACAAAAGACTAACTTAAGAGTTAAGCAAATTCGGCTATGAATAGACTAGAATGTTCTAGAATGTTCTAGAATGAGCTGAAAGTAAGCTCGATTGAGCTCAAATGAGCTGAATTGAGCTGGTTGTGGAGCTGGAAACAAGCTAGGATCAGCTTGCCAACAATGCAATGCTCGGCTCAGTAAGCATTCGTGGGGCGGGTTCGTATCAATCCTTCCATATGATGTATTAAGCCATGCATGTACTTGCATTAATGGCTCCTTCATGTATTCGGTCACTTTGTGGAACTTAACTCTTGGCCAAAAGGCTGCTTAGGGATCACCAATAGCCAGCCCACCATGCATAAATTCGTTCATGCATGAACTCTTATATTCATGTACCTAGCCGTGCATGAATCTCATTAAATGTACTTAATACATTCGGTGAGCCTACAAGAAACATGAGCACATTAAATCCCAATGTATATTCAGCTGAACATGTTAAGAGCATGAACTAAGCATCATAAACATCATGTTAAGCTAAACTAAATACATTAATTAAAGACTAGCTAGTAGCATTAAGTTTGGCTAGCTCAAACTAAGAGAAAACATTTAACGAACTTATTTGAGCTAGGATTTTCGTTAATGAGCTGTAGCAAACTAATTAGTATAAAACTAAAACTTAGTTTAATTTATTGAAATAAAGAACGAGCTGAAAGTAAGCTCGGTTGAGCTCAAACGAGCTGAAACAAGCTGAAACGAGCTCAAATGAGCTGAGTTGAGCTGGACAAAGCTCGAGGAGCTAGAAATGAGCTAGGATCAGCTTGCCAACAATGCACGGGTTCTTTGGATAGTTGCTTCGAGCTGATTTTGTGAGCATTGGCCCTTGTTTCAAACCAAAGTTTTGCATTAGAAGCTAAAACAGCTTCTAGGAAATGCTTAGCACAAGCTCGAGTTATGGATGCTTTTGGAAACTCGATTAGTTTTTTATTTGCATTCGAGGATGCCCCGGGCGTGCTTACATCACCATGTGTACAAGAGAGCCAAAATTATGTGTACAATCGAGCTAGGTCACATGAGTGGTGCTAAGTGAAGGCCACTATGTGTACAAGAGAGCTTCAATTTTAAAGGTGGACTGTGTCCGATACCATCACGTATCTGTTATTATTCCGAAGTGTTCAACTGGGAAATTGATTAAATGAAATTGTGTATGACTTTGTGAAGATAAGTGTAAGTATATACGTGTGCAACTTATGAGTAATATGCTTGATATGTGATTGGAAATTGGAAAGATTATTATGGATAAGTGATGAATACAATTGAAGTGTGAAAGATCAGAATTGGCAATAAAACTGTTCTGGATAGTTGCAGTGATGAGAATCTAAAAATTTACCAAAAATAGTAGAAATTGAATCAAAGACTGAATGAGATATAAAATTAAAGCTTAATGAGTCTATTTTCATATAACAGAAACATAGCAAGCAAAAGAGTTCTATATTCTGAGATATTTAAGTTTCTATGAGACTGGTTCAGAATGACTACATGATCCCCTATTCTGAATTTGAAAAATCATTAAAAATTGTAAAAAATAATTATGGGATATAATTTATATGTTTTAAATCCTTAATGAGTCTAGTTTCAAATAAAATAAACGATAACATCATATGAGTTCTTTATGAAGAGAAAATTTAATTGTAGTGAAGAGTGGTCAGGGCAGTTGAGCAGTGAAATAGGGGTAAATTCAATGAATAAACTGTACTAATTGGCTAGACCAAAAATTCTTAAAATTTTATGGTAAGAATATACATGAATCTAGTTTCAAGGAAAATTAATGGTTTGTAATTTTGAGTTTTTTAGCTCCAGAAATAAATAATTTAGCTGCTGGTACTCTGCTAGACAACTTATTTTGAACCTGTTTATAATTGTAATAGTGAAAGTATGTGTGCTTGTGATGGTAATGTTCCGGGAACATATTGTGACTTTTTTTAATGTATGATAATGTATTGTTTATTAATATTTACATTTTACTTACTAAGCTATAATGCTTACTCCGTTCCTTTTCTTTTTCCTATAGTGTCGCAGATGTTAGCTCAAGTTGGAGGTCGCCGGAGGTTAAATCACACTATCAAACTATTGATCGATATATAAAGGTTTTAAAGTATTTTTAAGTCTTTGGCATGTATGGGGACTCGTTTAATTATTATTAAGTTACTAAGAGTTGGCCTAAAATACTGACCTATGTTATTTGAAGGTCTCTATTGTACAAAGTCATTTAATGTAGATAGTCTTGAATATGTTTGAAAAGTTTAAAATTGATGAAATTTTATGTCTCGGTTTTAAATGATTACAAGTACTCAAGTCCAGTAATACCTCGTACCCTGTTCCGACTTTGGATACGAGTAAGGGGTGTTACACCTACCCTAACCATTACATCTTTGATGTGATTCGGCTCAGGGAGTTGGATTCAAATTCACGTAGTGCCTGATCATCTTTGAGAAGAGTTGTTTGCAAGAATGGTGTAATTTTTGGAATTGGCTTAGTAGGCTTGATGATAGCAAGATGGGGTTCAAGGCTAATAGGATGATAGGTTCGGCTAGGGAGAGCAAGGATAGATGATATGTGGATGGTTCAGTTTGGGATAACAAGAGAAATAAAAAGGAGTATGGAGATGGAAAAAATGAACTTAAACGTCAGAAGCGATTCAACACTAAGGAGTGTCACCCCAGTTCCTATATTGTTTAAGGTGAAGGATGAAATAGCTGGATAGGAGAACGCCACACCAATATGGTGATAAGTTCTAAAACAAGCTCGATAGATGCCACTAGCACAACTAGATAAGTCTTCGAAATCTATACGAGATATGAGAGGAAGTAACCTCACAGAAACAAAGTTTCATTAATCAAATTGTCAAAAGTCCTTTTACAAAGAAATTAACAGACTATTTATATAGCCTAATATGTGATAGCCGAATGGACAAAGATGTCTAGCTTAAGAACTAAGTAATTTGGTCATGAATGTGCTAGAATAATCTAAAAAATATTCATTAATAGGCTAGGTCTAAATTCGGCTGAATGTAATTCCAATAGCCAGCTTCATGTATTTGGAAATTGACTTGGATGATGATGAATGTATGGCAGCTCAATGGCTTGTCTAAATTCAGCCATGGAATGAATGGGGCATTTAAGAAGTTTCTTTTGGCTGAATAAACACCTAGGGAAGGCAATTGGGCAGCAAACAATTCATGTAACAAGTTATGGATGCATTCTCCCATACGTTGTAACTTGTTGTCCATGCATCTAAATCATTCTTGAATTAATCTTGGAAATTAATTATGTAGCTACTCCTTGGCTGAATAGGTGTTTAGGGAAACCAACAATCAGCACAAAATGCATGTAACAAGTCATGCATAAACCCTTCTAAGCCTTGAACCTGGTCGTACATGAATCCTCCCAAGCATTGAACCAAGCCGTTCATGCATCTAGCTTTAAATGCTCTTCCACATTCGGCTGCACCTACAAAATTCATGAACACAATAATTCAAATGTATATTCAGCTGAACATATTTAAAATAGCAACTAGACAACTTAAATAACAAACTAACTAATTTGGACACAATTAATTAAAGACTAGCTAACATATTAAATTCGGCAAGCTCAAATGAGTGAAAACAATTTAATGAGCTGACTTGAGCTAGGATATTCGGTCATGAGCTGTAATAAACTAAATAAAAATAAACAAACATTAAATTTATTTAAATGATTTAAAATATAAGCTGAAAGAAACCGAATTTAGCTCAAACGAGCTGAAATAAGCTCAAGTGAGCTGATTGGAGCTAAGTTGAGCTCGGGTAGCTAGAGAGGAGCTGAATTCAGCTTGCATAAGGGTACATGGATTCTTTTGGGAGCTGGTCTGAGCTTCCTCATTGACATGGATATTAAGTTCACCCCAAATTCGAGCCAATAAAGCTGAAACAGCTTCTTGAATTCGTGTAGCTCGCGCTCGGGTCATTGGGTCATTTGAAATCGATAGGTTCTTGGTTCGAAGCTGTTGAATCCCCGGGCATGCTTACATCATTCCCCCTTCTTCAAAGTGACTTATCCTCAAGTCGAAATCTACACCAAAAGGGGACAAATTTTAAACGTTAAACCTAGCACTTATGTTGTATTCACCCAATAAATCAAGTTTATACGAATTCTCATTGATGTGTTCAAGGACTTGGAAAGGTCCATCGCCTCGAGATAGTAACTTGGACCTCCGTTGGGCTGGGAATTGCTTCTTGCACATATGGACCCAAACCTAATCACCTGGTTTGAACAAAACTCTCTTTCGTCCCTTATTTGCTCGTTGCACATAGGACTCGATCCTCACCTCTATATTAGCTTGCACCCTTTGATGTAGTCTCTTCACGTAATCTGCCTTTTTCCAAGCATCAGAGTGAATCAATTCGCTATTAGGTAAAGGAATTAAATCTAAAGGAGTTATTGGATTAAACCCATAGACCACTTCAAAGGGTGAATGTTTGGTTGCTGTATGGACAAATCTATTATAGGCAAATTCGATATAGGGCACACAATCTTCCCATGATTTTAGATTCTTTCGAATGATAGCTCATAATGGTGTGGAAAGAACTCAGTTGACCACTTCGGTTTGTCTATCCGGTTGAGGATGACAGGTTGTTGAGAACAATAATTTAGTTTCGAGTTTACCCCATAGAGACCTCCAAAAGTGGCTAAGAAATTTTGCATCTCGATCTGACACGATGGTCCGTGAAATTCCATGTAAACGAATGATGTCCCTAAAGAAAAGGTTAGAAACATGAACGACATTGTCAGTTTTAGTACAAGCAATAAAATGTGACATTTTAGAAAACTGATCTACAACTACAAAAATGGAATCCTTTCCCATCTTTGTTCTAGGCAATCCATGGATATATCTGTCCAAGGAGTTTCAGGTATAGGTAGAGGCGTGTAGAGGCCATTAGAGGTGATACGATCCGCCTCGGGGTGAGTCGAGTCGTATGTGAGTTTGCCCGATCGTCTACGAAGGAGTAGCGTTCGATTTGTTCAAAAGGATGTTTTAACGTAAATAATGGCAAAAGCTATGTAAAAGGATTCAAAGATGGGTTTATGGATATGAAGTTTATGTAGATGGATTTATGGATATAAAGTTTTTGTAGGTTTGGTTATAATGAAACGAAAAAATGGAATGGAATGGAAATGAAAATGATCTCAAAAACAAACACGAACCAATATTAGAAAATATTGACCCAAATGTTTATAAGTTTTCAAGGTGGTCGGATGGAGAATATGAGAACCTCAACCCACTACTTAGCAAAGTAGGAACCTTGGCATGTTTGAATGCCACACTACGAGTAGTGATAAGTTCGGTTTTCAACAAAGAAAATGGATGACACAACTAGTACACTAGGTAGCCAACAAATCTTTGAACGAAAACAGAGAAAAGTTTGCCTCACAAATTTGGCAGAATATCATTAACAAAAATATTCCAAAAAGTAGTCCCCTTCAAAAGGCTGGTTACATGAATTTATAGTGTCAAAAGGAAAGCTAGCTGAAAGGTCACTTTTAATGAAGCTAATAATGAGGCCTAATGAAAAGTCACAACTATAGAAATTCTATTCCAAGTAACTCCAGCCTTCAATGTAATTTACTTCTTCAATTAAGTTGCTTTCAAAGTCTTTTGAAGTCTCCATGAGCAACCGAAAAGACACCAGCTTCTTTGATGGAGAATTGAATGCATGTAGATTACTCATGAAGCAAACGGTTATGGAAGATGAAACAAAGTTGCTGCCTAATTTAAAGAAGAATAATGCTCTCCTTTAATTGATAGAAACAACTTCTTAATGATATTTAAAGCCTCTTTGTAACAACCCTCTCTTTGTAACTGAAATCTCTTGAAAAGTCACCTTATTGAATGCATAACACCTTTAATAATAATAGATGGGAGCTAAAAGTCACCTGCAATTAACACATGTAACCGTCACATTTATTCATTTATTAAGCTTAAAACAAATTAACAACTAACTTAAATAAATGAACGAACACTTATGCATCATTTATTCCAACAACTAGTTTAATTAAGAGAAGCATTATTAAATGAACTTAAATTCATGCATCAATAAATTATCCTAGGAACTAGATTATTTAAAGAAGCAACTATTAAATAAAGTTCAACAAAAACACTTATTAATTAAACTAAGATGAGTTGAATAAATGTCCAGCAACTCATTTATTAAACTAAGATGCTTAAATGCATGGTTTAAAATGCAAACTAAATGAACAAATGAGTTACTTAATGCAAGACTTAATTTAATGAAGCTGACTTAAACTAACATCGGAGTCACATAATGTACGACTTTATTAAATGCAGAACACATAATGCATGTCATAATTAAAATATGTATTTAATAAATAAGACATAATTAAAGACTAAAGTAACTAAGATAAATCAAGTCTTTATTCCAACAACATAAATGAATTTAAAGGTCTCATTTTGCATTTGGGCCCCTCGAGTTTAGGCCAATCTCGATGTCGTCGAGATGTACCGAAACATGATGCGACCGGGATCACATCAAGAGGCGATGTGGTTGAATCTTGGATTTTGCTTGTTTACACGCCAAGCATCGCTCGCAAACTCGTTCCACATCACACCTCATTTTAGGCCAATAAAAGTGTTTGTTAAGTGTTGCTAGTGTTTTACTAACTCCGAAATGTCCCATGAGACCTCTACTATGTGCTTCATGCACAAGTAATTCTCAGACAGAACTTTGGAACACATAGCTTGCCCTCCTTGAATAAGAACCCATCAAATCTATAAAATTTCTCAAAGGCAACATTCTCACAAGCAGAATAGAGCTCACCAAAATCAGCATTGTCAGCATACAAGTCTTTTAAGAAAGAAAAACCAAGCAATTTTGATTCAAGGGTAGATAAGGCATCAGCTACCACATTATCTTTACCTTTCTTATACTTAATTACGTAGGGAAATGATTCAAGCTACTCGACCCATTTAGCATGCCGCTTGTTCAACTTGTGTTGGCCTTTGATATGTTTCAGGGCTTCATGGTCAGAATGGATCACAAATTCTTTTGGCCACAAATAGTGTTGCCACATCTTAAGAGCCCGAACTAGTGTGTACATCTCCTTATCATAGACCGGATAGTTGAGTGGGGCTCCGTTAAGCTTCTTACTAAAAAGTAGGCAATGGGTCATCCGTCTTGGGTTAAAATAGCACCTATTCCCACACTTGATGCATCACACTCGACTTCAAAGATTTTTGAAAAATCTGGCAAAGCAAGTAAAGGTGCGTTAGTAAGATAGTTTTTAATCTCAATAAAAGATCTTTCTTACTCATCTTCCTAACAAAATGCAGAGTTTTTTTTAATCAAACTTGTTAATGGCGCGGCTAAAGTGCTAAAATTGGGCACAAAACGTCGATAGAAGCTTGCCAACCCATGGAAGCTTCGAACTTGGCTAATGATTGTAGGTCTCGGCCACTCTTGAATAGCTTTTATTTTCTCTTGGTCAACTTCCAATCCTTGCAAGCTAACCACAAGGCCAAGGAAAATAACTTTATTAGAACAGAAAGTACATTTCTTAAGATTAGCAAATAGAGTTTCCTTACACAATGTTTTAAGGACAGTCTTGAGATGTAACGCATGATCTTCCAACGTCTTGCTATAAATAAGAATATCATCAAAATAAACAACACAGAACTTACTAATGAAAGGTCTCAAAACATGGTTGAGCCTCATAAAAGTACTAGGAGCATTGGTTAAGCCAAACGGCATGACCAACCACTCATACAAACCGTGGTTCATTTTGAAGGCAGTTTTCCACTCGTCATCCTCTCGCATATGAACTTTTAAGTTGATTTTCAAGAACAATTTGGCTCCACTTAGTTCATCTAACATGTCGTCTAACCGAGGGATCGGATGTTGATATTTGATGGTGGTTTTATTTACGGCCCGACAATCGACACACATTCGCCATGTACCATCTTTTTTTGGTACCAATAGAACTGGAATGGCACAGGGGCTAAGGCTTTCTCGAATATAGCCCTTTTCGATCAATTCATTGACTTGCCTTTGTAGCTCTTTGGTTTCTTTCAGATTTGTTCTATAGGCAGGACGATTTTGGATTGCAGTGACACGATCCGCCTCGGGGTGAGTCGAGTCGTATGTGAGTTTGCCCGATCGTCTACGAAGAAGTATCATTCGATTTGTTCAAAAGGATGTTTTTAAGTAAATAATGGTGGAAGCTATGTAAAAAGGGTTCAAAGATGGGTTTATGGATATGAAGTTTATGTAGATGGGTTTATGGATATGAAGTTTTTGTAGGTTCGGTTATAGAAAAAAATAAAAATAAAAGATGGAGATAAATATAGTAATTGGATGACAAAAAACGGATGTGAAGTGGAATGATGGTTCGATTATAATGAAACGAAAAATGGAACGGAATGGAATGAAAATGATCTCAAAAACAAACACGAACCAATATTAGAAAATATTGACCCAAATGTTTATAAGTTTTCAAGGTGGTCGGATGAAGAATATGAGAACCTCAACCCGCTACTTAGCGAAGTAGGAACCTTAGTATGTTTGAACACCACACTACGAGTAGTGATAAGTTCGGTTTTCGACAAAGAAAGTGGATGACACAACCAGATCACTAGGTAGCCAATGCCTTGAACAAAAATAGAGAAAGTTTGCCTCACAAATTTGGCAGCATAAAATTAACTAAATGTCCAAAAAGTTCTGATGCGAGTGCGTCTAGCGAACCTCTTCGAACAAGTCTCCCTAGTCGAGCCGTGACATGTTGGCAAGCTGATCCCAGCTCGTTTCCAGCTCCACGAGCTCCATCCAACTCAAATCCAGCTCATTCGAGCGCAATCTAGTTGCCTGAGCTAAACCAAACTTACTCCTAGCTCATTTTCAACTCACGAGCTAAACCTTAGCTCAACTTCAGCTTAGGAGTTTAACCTCAGCTCAACTTTAGCTCAAGGGCTAAAGCTTAGCTCATTTTAGCTTAAACCCAATTTTTGACTTTAATGGATTAAATAAAATTCGAATATATTTATTTAAGCATTAAATTTGTTTTATATTAATATTTTTTATTAATATGTCATAGATATCACATATCTTAAATGTGTTCACATTGTGCTGAATTTATGTGTGTTCACATGATGTCTTATGAATTGTTTTATTTCTTGTAGGTGCAATGCTCATGGACGGCGCAGTAAATGCTTGAAGAAACATCTCTTTTGGACATCCCACATGCATGAACGAACAACATTTAATTAGGCGCATGCATGACCAGATTCAAGGTGTTTACAAGTTCATGTATTTGTCAAATACATGAATACACAAAATACATGAATGTTTGGGTTCAAATGCACATTCGGTTACATGAATGATGAAGATTCATGCATCAATGTAACTAGAAGATCCAATCCCTTTGGACGGCACACATTCATGCATGGAAGGAAATTAATGCAAGTTCATGTAGGGCTTGGTGCAATGTATGAAGAGGTGCATGTAGAATTGAGGTTCAATGGACGGCATTTAAGGGAGTACATGTATTGGAGACGTTCATGCAAGTAGGGGCTATTTAATGTTCATGTTTTTGAAGGTTCATGGATCGAATTTATGGAGGAACATACATTGGGACGTTTCATGCATGATCCATGCATTTTCAAGCTAACCATTCAAGTATTCAAGGTGCATTAAAGCTTCATTCCGCCAAGGGGGATGATGGAACATTAAAGGGCTGCACATTCATGGATATTCATGATTTTTCTTCTAGAATTATCTAGGTGTTTATGGCCGAATTTCTTAGCTTCTAAGCTTGTCCATTCGGCTACTTTTATTTAGGCTATAAATATATGTTATTTCATTTGTAAGAGGTTAGACTTTTCACTTAATGAAACTTTGTTAAACTTTCATGGAATTTGTGAGATTTCTTTCTCTCATATTTCGTTGAGGACTTCGTTGGCTTATCTAGGAAGCCTAGTGGCGTCTACCCTGTTTTCACTATCCCGAACTTATCACTATCAAATAGTGTGGCATTCACCCATATACCGAGGTTCCTACTTTGTTAAGTAGTGGGTCGAGGTTCTATCATTTTCATTTTCACCTTGAAAGCGTATAAGTACTTGGGTAATATTTCCTAATATTGGTTCTTACTTGCTTTTAAGTTCACCATCTTCCATAACCATCATTTATTAAACTACCTTCAATCTATTTTCATTCTTTTGTTTCTTTTAAAATCGAACCTTTAATATTCATATTTCAAACCCATCTTCAAACCTTTTTTAAAAAAGCTTCCGCATTTTTAACCTAAAAACATCTTCTTTAAAAGAGTCGAACGATACTTTCTCGTAGACGATCGGGCAAACTCGCATACGACTCGACTCACCCCGAGGCAGATCGTAACATTTGGTATCAGAGCTACTAAAACAAGAAGTACATACGACAAAATCATCCTGGGAATAGTACAAGTGAACAAAAGTAAGTAGGATTATAGAAAAAAATTTCCCGTACACTGAAGTTTTCTCATTTGATTAGTTTGTTGCTGTTACTAAAAAACAAAAATCTACGCAGCCGAAGAAAAAAAATCACGTACAAAAGTGTTCCTATTGTATTTAGTTTGCCGATATAGTACAAAAAAAAGTTATACAAGTTAAAAATATCTGAAAAAAATCTGAAAAAAAATTGAAGTGAAAACTTGTTCTATTGTAATTTAGCCCCGATCTTGAAGTCATTCTTCCATCTTTTCTTTCACTTCCTATCCCATCGCCACACTTAAACCCGAGAAATTTTTTTTTCTTTCAGCCAACCCGTAACCCCTCATATTTTATCCTTTGTTACCCAATTTTGAAAACGACCCCTAAGCCTACGATAAGGCCTTGGCAAGTCCAAAAACGAAGTTGCGAGAGAAAGTTTGATAGGTAAAAGGCACGAGCGTGTGAGACTATTCAAGCGGAGGTAACAGCCAATCGAGTGTAAAACACGAGCGAGAGTGTCATTTTTTCCTTCTTTCCGAGCGAAATTGTGAGGTACTTAAATTTTTGTTTTGATCTAACATATTTTTCTTTCAGTAATCAAGATGTCTTGTGAAGAATTTCCCGAGTCGGAGTTCCAATACTTGGTTCAAGAAATGCAAAGAATGGCGAATTCTGAGTTTGGCCAACTACAAGTGAGGCTAGATCGATTGGAAAAATGAGACCAAAGTGATCAAGTTTCTTCAAGTCGAAAAACGGAACCAAAAACACCACGGAGATATACCGCCGAATACTACTTGAACAAAAGTTCCTATCGTGATTCTTTCTCGCCATTGACTTCGAGGTAAAGAGATTCATACTATGACTCCTATTCGAGAATAGACTTCGAACGAGAGTATTTTTCATCAAGGAGTTTGAGACGACAAGAAGGTGACTATGATTTTGAATCCTTCCAAGAAAATGTGCGAAGAGATGATATACCTCTTCCCGAACTTCAAAGAAATCATTCAAGGAGTGTTCTACACGAAGTTTTGATTGTGAATCACATGCAAATAGTTCTTGGCCTTTCGAATATGATCTCTATTCTCATAATTCTTTTGTACATTCTTGTAATGAGAAAACAAAGAAAAAGAAAACGAAATAAAAAGAAAAGAAAGGCAAAAGGCAAGTAAGAGAGAAAATGAGCGAATCTTGAGAGAACTTGAAAAAGCATTTGAAAAAGCCTTTGAAAAACAAAAAGAAAATGAAAAAGAGTTTGAGAGAGAAAAAGAACGTGAACAAGAAAAAAGAGTGGAAAAAGAAATTGAGATAAAAGAAACGAGTGATTCAGAAAAAATAGAATCGAGTGAAAACGATGTTAGTGAGCAAGCGAGGATTCTTTCTACTAACACTTCTGCTCGATCTTTTTGTGATCTTTCTTTTCAGGTTCCTAAAAGTCCGTGCAACCAAATCCAACTTCGATACCTTCAAAACAAGAGGCGTTTTCATTTGTTTGAAAAAGGTAAGTCCGTGGACGACCGCCACCCATTGGAAATCAAAGGTAAGGAAGGTAAGGAATCTTTATTTATCGAATCAAGGCCGCCTGATTTAAAAATTACTCATAAATGTTTTGATGGCATAACTTCTGAAAAACTTCCATCTTTTGATTTGGCTAATTATTGTTCACATATTAATGTTAACGATGTTGATTCAAAAGATGCCATGAAGATTCCATCTTATGACATGTTTTATAATGGCAATTATGTTGATTCTGTTGGATTGGTTCATCCTGTGCAAATTGTGAATATATGTGATAAAAGGTTTTCACATTTTGATAAGTATGGCTATGTAAATTCTTTGAATTCATCTTTCTGTTTAAACGTGCCTATTCAAATGATTTGTGATGGATTTGAATTTCTGAAAGGTCGCATGAACACAACTTCTTTGATCTGTTTGATTTTGCTCTTCAAGAGAAATCTTTGAATTTCTATGCGAAATTTCCATGTTTTGGACTGTTTGTTCAGCTAGGATTTGTGAAGCATGAATGCTTGTGTATTTGTCAGTTTAAAGTCTCTTTGATTCACTTTTGCGACTTATCTGTGAAAATGAAATTTTTGTTGCAATTTGGGATAAGTGATCAAAACCGAGTCTTTAAGCCGGGAGTAAGCCATTTCGAGTTGTTTCCAAGAAAAGGTAAGCATTGTGATCTTATTGTAAGTAACTTTGTTTTACCTTCTCATCTTCTTCGAGTCTTATCTTTATTTTTGGAAATAAAGCATGTGGCTGGATTACAAAATCAAAACCAAGTTTTTTATTCTGAAAATTTTATTTTTATTCCCGGAATTGAATCAGAAGTTCCATCTGTGAATAACATTTTATCCTGTCCTTTTAAGTACATTTTTCGTGGTGACCTTAACATTTTCCATTCATGTGGAACTTATATTTTGAAAAGCAAGAATTGTCTTTTTGACTTTTCACCTTTACAGGTTTGTTCGAGTTCAAATTATCGATTGCATTACCTTGCTAAGGAGCGAAGGTTTGATCTGTGAAAACGAGGTAAATTTGAACGTTCGTCATGTAACTTACAAAGTAAGTCACAAATGCCTTTTACTTTGTTTAAAAAGAGAAGAACTCGGTGTTGTTAGTAATGATTTTATGGATAGTGGCCATATTATTCCATTTAATCGAATACGGCAAAATGAGGTTTGTTTTGATCCATTTGGAATGTTGTGGTTGAACAAAGAATTCATTCTTGTTTGTTAAGATGAGTGATTGATTGATACGAACAGCCTCGGGGAGAGTCGAGTCGTATGCTGAGTTGCCCGACCGTCTACGAGAAAGTATCGTTCAATTCACTTTTGAAATGAAGTGGATGGAAAAATAGGACGGAAGCTATATATAATGGTTCTATGATGGTTTATGGATAAGAATAATATGTATATTTGGCTAAATTGGAAGGGAAAGTGAAAGAAGTAAAATAGATGATGGATATGGAAGAAAAGGATTCTTAAAAGCAAGCACGAACCAATATTAGAAAATATCGACCCAAATGCTTATAGGCTTTCAAGGTGGAGGATGAAAGTGATAAACCTCGACCCGCTACTTAGCAAAGTAGGAACCTCAGTATATGGGTGAACGCCACACTATTTGATAGTGATAAGTTCGGGATAGTGAAGAACAGGGTTGATCCCACTAGGCTTCCTAGATAAGCCAACGAAGTCCTCAACGAAATATGAGAGAAAGAAATCTCACAAATTCCATGAAAGTTTAACAATGTTTCATTAAGTGAAAAGTCTAACCTCTTACAAATGAAATAACATATATTTATAGCCTAAATAAAAGTAGCTGAATGGACAAGCTTAGAAGCTAAGAAATTCGGCCATAAACACCTAGATAATTCTAGAAGAAAAATCATGAATATCCATGAATGTGCAGCCCTTTAATGTTCCATCATCCCCCTTGGCGGAATGAAGCTTTAATGCACCTTGAATACTTGAATGGTTAGCTTGAAAATGCATGGATCATGCATGAAACGTCCCAATGAATGTTCCTCCATAAATTCGGTCCATGAACCTTCAAAAACATGAACATTAAATAGCCCCTACTTGCACGAACGTCTCCAATACATGTACTCCCTTAAATGCCATCCATTGAACCTCAATTCTACATGCACCTCTTCATACATTGCACCAAGCCCTACATGAACTTGCATTAATTTCCTTTCATGCATGCATGTGTGCCGTCCAAAGGGATTGGATCTTCTAGATACATTGATGCATGGATCTTCATCATTCATGTAACCGAATGTGCATTTGAACCCAAACATTCATGTATTTTGTGCATTCATGTATTTGACAAATACATGAACTTGTAAACACCTTGAATCTGGTCATGCATGCACCTAATTAAATGTTGTTCATTCATGCATGTGGGATGTCCAAAAGAGATGTTTCTTCAAGCATTCATTGCGCCGTCCATGAGCATTGTACCTACATGAAATAAACAAGTCATTAAGATATCTCATGAACACTCATAAATTCGGCATGATGTGAACACATTAATGTCATGCATTAATTCAGCTATGTGAACATAATCAATTTATGTAATGACTATGACATATTAATAACAAATATTAATATAAGACAAGTTTAATGCTTAAATAAATATGTGCAAATTTTTATTTAATGCATTAAAGACAAAACCGAGTTTAAACTAAAATGAACTAAGCTTTAGCTCGTGAGTTGAAAGTGAGCTAGGAGTGAGCTCGGTTTAGCTCAGGCAAGATGGATTGAGCTCGAATAAGCTGGATTTGAGCTGGATAGAGCTCGTGGAGCTGGAAACGAGCTGGGATCAGCTTGCCAACATGTCATTGCTCGGCTTGACAGACTTGCTCGATAAAGTTCGCGGGGCGTGCTCGTATCATTCCCCCCTCTTTTAGGCGACTTGTCCTCAAGTCGAGCTGTTTATCCATGGGAGAACTTTGACTCGTGCATGATTTTCCACGATCAAATGGGATGGAAGACGTCACACAAACCTGAAAAATTCTTACCACAGCCGGTAAAAAGAAACTCAAAGGAGTCAAATTCAAATGTGTTTGATAGTTCATAAAATATTCATTCAATCGAACATATGCCAAAAATCTCAATTGGACAAAGCAAGCATACGTAAATTTATCAAAGAGTTTCGTTAGACCATCATTAAAAACATGAAAACTAAGTTGGATCAAGGGATAATTGGTTGAAAATGATGGTAGGCACTTTAACACATTATTCCTCATCCAAAACATTTTAATTTCTTTAATCGAATATAGCAACTCATTTGGTCCCTTGTCTTGTTCATGCAAGGTATGCCATGGCGAAAGGTATGCTAACTCTTCCTTTCGTTTTTGAACAACATGAGGGGTGTCTCCAAATTCCAACATAATAATCACATCATTACAATGCCAAAAGGAAAAATCCATCACATCACAGTATAAATAATTTCCAAACAACAAATCAAGGGAATTTTCAACTTCAATTGAATTGAGCAAAGATATTTGAAAATTTTCAGATGACTTACCTTGACGAATATGAAGAGAAGACAATTGAGGATTGGGTTTACCTTTCTCGGTCAAAATGAATCTTCTCTCTTTGGATAGATAACGTAAGACAAACCTATTACTCCGATAAATTTGAATAGGTGGTGACGCACCATGACATGTCTTGCTCCTCGTGGGGTGGAATTCACAAAAATAAGAATGGTTAGTATCATCAAAAACTATGGACTTAAATGGAAAAGGAAAGTTACCATAGAAATTTGATTCAATTCCAAAAACATAGGTTGGTCTTACCTTCTAGAAATGAAACGAAAATTCCAGATGTGATCAAGCAAGGTGATTAGCAAACGAATCAAAATTGAAAGCCAAATTATTGAATTTCACCTTCTTATCAAAAGTTCGAACATCAAGCAAACATAATTTGAATGTAAATGATGCAAAGCGCTTAATGTTTCCATAAAATGAATTCATGTAGCAAATACCAGGCTTGAACGCACGAACTTGATCATTTGATTTAGCAGGCAACATGTTAAATAAGGAAAATATAATCAACTCATTGCATGATTCAAATTTCACTCGTTCAATCAGACTTGAAAAATTGGCACAACCAAGCATATTCATTTTATCACCAAAGAAACGATGCAACATGTTATCATGCAAGTAAATCAAAGGAAACTTAAACATGCAAATACTCAAACAATTTTGCATCGTAATTTCTACTCGAACAGATAGATCAAAGCATGGAAATCTTGCACAAAATTTCAGAGATTTATCTTGAAGAACAAAGTCAAACAGATCAATTACTTCATGCAAAAATCTTTTAACGCATATATCGAGCAATGAAGTTGTGATCATGCAAATTTTCAGAAATTCAAATCCATCACAAATCATTTGAATAGGCACGTTTAAACAAAAAGATGAATTCAAAGAATTTTTATAATCAAACAAATCAAAACGTGAAAAACTGCTATCACACACATTCACAACTTGCACAGGATGAACCAATCCAACAGAATCAATAGAATTGTCGTTATAAAACATGTCATAAGATGAAATCTTCATGACATCTTTTGAAACAACATCGTTAACATTAATATGTGAACAGTAATTAACCAAATCAAAATATGGAAGGTTTTCAAAAATAAGGCCATAAAAATCTATATGAGCAACTTTGTATTCAAACGGCCTCGAATCAATAAATAAGGAATCCTTACCTTTCTTACCTTCAATTGCAAGTGGGTGGCTGTAATTCGTGAACTTATGATGTGAGCACACCCGAGGCATCCTCGAATGCACACCAAGGATCTATTGAGCTGCCAAAAGGTCCCATGACCCGAGCTCAAACCAAGCAACTTCAAGATGCTATACCAGCCTTTGTGATGCGCATTTGGGATGATAACCAGCTCTATAACATTGGAGGAGCTAAGAATAACTCCTTGAAGACTCCATGCACCATTTTGCAATCCGACCTCAGCTCCTCTTCAGCTCCCCTATGCGCCATTCAGTTCCCATCAGCTCACTTGAGCTCGTTTGAGCTCGAATTTATCTCGTTTCAGCTCATTCCTTTTTCATTTCAATAAATTAAGTATTAATCTAGCTTATAACTAAGTTTGTTACAGCTCATGCCAAATTCCCTAGCTCAATTTAGCTCACTAAATGTTTTTGACTATTTGAGCTAGCTGAATTTATTATAAGTTGACATAATTATTGTGTTCAAATTTAGTTAGTGATATTAAGTTATTTAGTTATTATTTTAAATTATAATTATATGAATAGTTGTGTGTTATATAATTATGTTATTTAATTTTGTAGGTTAGCCGAATTTGGAAGATACATTCATGGCATTTAATGCAAGGTGCATGAACGGGAAAGTTCATTGAACGGGAGGATACATGCATGGACCGGTTCAATGTTTGGAGGACATACATTCATGTACATGGAAGGTTAATGCATATTGAAAGGTGCATCTCCCTTGGACGGCACACATGCATGAATGGTGATACGATCTGCCTCGAAAGAGTCGAGTCGTATTAGTGTGCCCGATCGTCAACAAGAAGTTACGTTGGGTTTAATTGAAAAGGTCAGATGAAGGAAGGAAGGATATTGGTTTTGGGTTCGGATTAGAATAGGTAAGAAGAATTTGAAAGTTCAGGTTTGGAGTCCGAAAAGGTATGGATGAAGGAATTGGTTCAATTAGGTAAGGGGGAATTGAATAAATGGAATAGTCGGTTTAGGTACAATTGGTAAATGGAGAAATGGGGTTGAACAAAAAGTGCAAACAAGAACCAATACCGATTTGGTATCGACCCGTTGTTTATAAGCTCTTTTAGTTCGGTTTGGAATTAGTAAATGAAAACCTCGACCCACTATCTAACAAGATAGGAACCTCGGTATGTTTGAACTCCACACTACGAGTAGTGATAAGTTCGGTTTCGACAAAGAACAACGGTTGACAAACTAGACGCTAGAAGCCAATCGAATCTTTGAACGAAATTTGAGAAAAAGTTGTGCCTAACAAATTCGGCAGCATAACATTAACAAAAGTCTCAAAAATTCTTTTTCATGAAAAAAATAACAAGTATTTATAGGCCTAAAGTCTAGGTAGCCGAATGGCTTTTCATGCTTACAAATTAAGTAAAAGAAAATTCTAGAAAATTAATCCTTAATGTGCATGACTAGATTCTGCTATGGAACATGAATTGTGAATGCTTCATGTTTAAGAAATGACAAATGAATGAATGAAGCTCCAAGGGACACTTGCTAGGTTCGGCCTCCCTTGTTTAATGAAGCAATTAAGTGGCAACCTTTAGCCAAAAATCATGAATTAAATGGTGTAACTCCAAGGGCCAAAATAGGTGTGAATGTCGTAACCTGAAGAGTCCATAGGTGTGAACATGGTGAACCAAAAGGACTTGTTGTGTGAACACAATGTGAACGAAATGTAGAGGTTCATGGAGGAAGTCATTCGGCCAACCATCTCATGCATGTATTATGTCCCTTTGACCGAATAGTCACTTGTGTAGATGAAGAGGTAACACAACATTCATGGCTCTTGGTCATTCATGAACCTTTGGAATTAATGTACCTTGCCATTCATGCATTTCACCGATTCATGCATCTTGAGTGTCCATGCACCTTAGCCGTCCATGCACCCTCCAAAAGACATGTTGCTTCAAGCTCCATACATCCATTGAGTTTCTACAAGAAAATGTGAACAGAATTAATTCAAGCTAATGTGAACACAAATGTAAACATTAAATTCGGTTATGACAATTTAATTAATATCAATAAACACTTTTAAGACATATTTAATAAAACTAATGTGAACTAAATTTAATATGTGGTTTATTAATTAACAAATTAATGAACTTATTAAATAAAAATTTAATAGCAGTCAAATGAAGTCAAAGTAGTCTTCATGAGCTAGAATTCAACTCATGAGCTAAAACCGAGCTGGACTTGGACCCATGAGTGGTAGTGAGCTGGACCCAGCTGGGAGGCTGAAGTGAGCTAGTGGCGAGCTCGATGAGTTGAGCTGGACTTGCAGGTAGTTGCATGGTGAGTTCAAGGAACTGGAATCAGCTTTCTTAGAGCGTCCTAATGGCGTTTCAATCCAAAGTTGAGCTACAAAAGCTGTGATGGACTCCTTAAACTTCTTGGCTCGAGCTCGAGTAACAGGACTTGTGGTAGCACCATAGAATCCTCGCTCGAACTAGCTGAACCATGGGGCGCGATCACATCAAATGGGGGGTAATCAATGCAAGTGCATGTACGGCTAGGTTCAAGGCCCCTTCCAAGTTCCATGTACAACCGATGCATGTGGGAGGACCCTTGAGTTTCTAAGCACCTATTCGCCAAGAGACACCCTTTGGGAGTTTCATGCATCCCATGGCCGAACCTAGACAATCCCATTGGCTTCCAAAGCTTGCTCATACATGAAGTTGCCCATTCATCTCCCATTCGGCCGAACATGGACAAGGACACCATTGGTCATTTTTCTAGAAGGTTCATGTCTTAATTAGGTTCATTACTTAATCGTTAAGTTCATGAATAGACTATTCGGTTAGTATAAGAAACTAGTATAAATAGTTTGTTGATTTCATTTGTAAAGGACTTTTGTAGCACCCCCAACCCGGCCCAGTCGTTAAGGCCGAATCCGACATGCCACTTTGAAGTCAAAAACCCGTGTTCCCTTTTTAGTGTTTTAAAAAAAACTGACTTTTGTCAAACTAACTAAGTGAATGGAAGCTGGGCACCAGGTAGGTATCCATAACATAGGAGGTGAGCCATGAAGGCTGCTTAAGTACCAAGCTCTCCGATTGGATCCAATCCTAGACATGCCCACATCCATTGCCACACTTGGTTATAACAAGTTGAAATTTCTTTGAGTGATTATCTTTGGTAAACCGAATATTCGTGACGTCGTGTTATTTTAAAAAAAAACAAGTATCGTTTTGAAATCACACCCTAAGTATAGCCCATTTGAATTAGTATCCATCAATTTAAAGTTGTTTTAATAATATAATCCCAGAAAAATCAAAGAAGAAAATAAAGTTAAAATGGCCTTATTACAACCCAAAATTAAATAGAAATTAAAAATAACTTAAGAAAACCAGTCTTTTTCAAACCCAAAAGTATTCACCATGGCCACTCTGAATCCCCTCCGGCTCCAAGTCACCCACATCAAGGCTCACCTGCAAGGTTAAAGAAGGGGTGAGTTTGGGGAAACTCAGTGTGTAAGGAAAACCCATTCAAAGCCCAAGTCAGCTTAAGCCCATTGGGCCTAAGCCCATTCAGGTAACAGTGGTATTGGGCCAGAGCCCTTTTCAGATTACAATAAACTGGGCCTTAGCCCCTTATTCAGATAACAGTATGGCCCATAGGCCCATTTCAAAATACATGCAACATCAAGAAACATATGCAAGCCCATTTGGGAGACTACTCAACCCACCAACCACTACACTCCACCCGTACCACCATACACTCCATGTGGGGAATAGCTCAACCCACCCATTTAACACTCCACAGCTTGCGACCTTGTCGCTTAGTTAACAAGAATTGAGGCAAAGCCTCCAGAAGACGTGGACAAGCCACTTTCAGTACTTCCTCCATCAATATCCCAATCCCATGCATCGATAATAACAACATGGCATGCAATAAATAACAACATCAAACATGCATTTAGGTCAATTTAACCCTAGGGGTATTTCGGTAATTTATCTACTAGGGGTAAAACTGTAAATTTTCCACTTTTAATGGTATTTTGGTACTTTATCTATTTTAGGGTTTTTCATGCATATTCCTACTTTTCACGTACTAACAGAATCATCGAGGGCACAGAAATCATGCACTTTGCAGTCCAAATTTTGCAGCTTACCAAAAACATTAATCGATTTACCTCACGAGCATTCGCACACTCGCAAATCTACAAAATACCGATTTTTGGCATTTCGAATTTTTGACTTTTGCCGATCCAGACTAAGAAAGAGGGTGTTAGTTACACACATTTATGACGATTTATATCGATTTGAGATCCACACACGAATCGCCTACAATTGGATTACTAACACATTAATCTAACTATTCAAATACGAACTATGTATTAACCCCTTACAATATTCGGCCAACCACACCTACAGATCATAGTAAGCTTATAAGAAAACAATAAGCAACTCATTAACAAATTTTTGTCAATGTTTACCCCATAATCATAATTTCACTGCAAGCTGTCTTCCTGAGCAACAGTCACTAAATTATTTATAACTAGAGCTAAGAAACTCCAAATCAAGTGCCATTAATTTTTTCCCTGAAAATAGACTCATATATCTTCTATCCATAAAATTTTCAGAATTTTTTGGTATGGCCAATCAATACCAGATTTTTCTTAAAGTTTCTCATGTTTCACTGTTTGACTAATCTGACCACTCTTCATTACGAATCAAATTTCTCATTATACAGAATTCAAAATATGTTCTCCTTTATTCCATTTGAAACTAGACTCATTAAGATTTAATTACATAATTTATGCAGCTTCTAACTCATCTCCCACAATTTATGGTGATTTTCCAAAGTCACGTTATATTCTTTGTCCCAAGCGATTTATTACCAAATCACTCTTTCACACCTAACTTGCATGCTTGTTATTTAAACATGTATATCACCAATCAATCATCACATATCTATGATTTTACTTAAGTATAATCTCCATTTCATCATTTTAAAGCACAACATGTTAGCCGATTTTTCCCTTAGCATCTAAGGCACATGCATGCTCATTTGTTTGGCTCAACTTCACCTATCTTCCATTTTTCATCAAAAGAACATGAAACAACAACCATTTCCTTCATTTTAATTCATGACTAAATGCTCACAACACAACTAAAACCAAAATATGCTTCAAGAGTTAAGGTAGAATCAAGAAGAACTCATGAACATCAAGATAGAAGCAAACTACCATGAACTTACCTTCAATTTTCTTCCCCAAGTGACCAACATTCAAGAGCTTTCTCCTCTCCTTTCTCTTCTCTAACTTTAGGCTATGATGAACAAATATGGACAAAACTTTGTTCTTTTCACCCCTTTTTCTTTTAATAAAATTTCATATTTTATCCATTTAATTCTTTAATACAAAAGACATGAAATTCCCATCATGGAACATTTACCTAAACCATTATCATGGAACATTTACCTAACCCATTATCATGAAACATTTACCTAACCCATTATCATGGAACATTTACCTAACCCATTATCAATTTGTATCAATTTGTACCATAAATTATGGATATCAAGTGCACATTTTGTCTACAACAACATGATGGCTGGCCACTTCATGTAAAATGGGAGGTTTGTCATGCAAATCCTCCTATTTTGCACTCCTATTTATTTGGCCACTTCAATTTAGCCTATAGCATTTTCAAACATTTTCACATAGGTCCTATTTCATAATTTCACTCACAAATGACAAAATTAAAGCATGAAATTTTGCCAACATTCACAAAATTCTCGAAAATTGGGGCGTTACAACTTTTGCCAAAATTGTTAATGAACATTTGTTCTTGTGAAGTTGCTTCCTCTCATATCTCGTACAAGTTTCGAAAGACTTATCTGGCTTGTGCTAGTGGCGTCAATCGTCTTGTTTGAACTTATCACCAATCTTTTATTTTACTTTTATTACTAAAATCTGAGGCACGAACGACTCTCTCAAACTACGATCGGGTAACTACGTGAATTTGACTCATCTACCCAGGCCGGATCACATCATTTGGTATCAGAGCTTGTAAATCGAAAGGCGTCGACGTTAGTAACAAGATCGAAATAGGTTCGTAGTTAAAAAAATTCAAATTAAAAAAAAAATTCAAGTTGTAATTTTTGTTCTCTCTCTTGTAATAGTGATATTGTGAAGTATTAAAAAAAGAGACAAAAAAATACGAAATTAAAAAAAAAAAGAATGAAAGTGTGTGATCAAGATCTATTCTTTTGTTTACATTTTTGTTCCGACCTTCAATCTTTCTTTCCAGCAACTTTTACCCCCCCCAAAATGCCACACTACACCAAAGACTATTTTTCTTTTAGCCTACCCGTACACCATGACATTCTAACCTTTGTAACCATCTTAAAACCGACCCCAAGGCACCAAGACAAGTCGAAAGAAACAAAATGTGAGGTTACGAGAGTAAGCTTGAGTGGTAAAAGGCTAAAGTGTGTGAGAACATTCGAGAGTTGAAAAGCCAAAAATGAGCGAAAACACGAGTGTGAGTGCCATCATTCTTTCTTTCTGAGTGAACTTGTGAGGATTTTGTAGTGAGGACTTTGTGTCTATTTTACTTAACAATTTTCCTTTCAGCGATAACATCATGTCTCCCGAAGAATTTTCTGAATCAGAATATCAATATTTGGTGCAAGAAATGCGAAGAATGGTGACAACTAAGTTTGACAAATTGCACGAGAGATTAGATCGCGTAGAGAAAAGAGACCAACGGGCACGAATGTCATCAAGTCAAAAACTGGATTCGAGAGCTTCACGGAGATACACATCCAACGACTACTCAAGAAGAGATTACGATCGAGATTCTTTTTCATCAAGGAATTCAAGACGAAGAGAAGTCGATTTTGATTTTGAATCCTTCCGAGAAGACGTGCGAGATGAAAGATACACCTCTTCAAGAGCTCCAAAGAAAATAGCCACGGAGAGATCTTCACGAAGGATTGTTCGTGAATCATATGTAAATGATTTTTCTCCTAAATCTTTTGTAACCTCTTGTAAAAAGCAAGCGAGAAAAGAAGAAGACGAAAAGCAAAAAGAGATCAAAAGAAAAGAGAGGCAAGAAAAGATTATGAGAGAAAATGAGAGGATTTTGAATAAAATCGAGAGAAGAAACAAAGAAATGAAAGAAAAAGAAAAAGAGATTGAGAGTGAAAAAGAAATTGAAAAAGAGATTAAAGAGAAAGAAATTGAAACAAAAGAAACGAGAGTTTCCAAAGAAAAAGATTCGAGTGGAAAAGATGTTAGTGAGCAAGCGAGGATTGTTTCCACTAACCCACTTATTAGTTTTTCTTGCGATTTCTCTTCCCAAGTTTTTGAAAATTTGTGTGACCACTTCCAGCTTCAATACCTTCCCAACGAGGGGCGATTTTTGTTCTATAAGAAAGGTAAGAATGAGAAAGACAACCGCCCACTTTTGTCCGAAGGTAAGAGAGGTAAGGACTCTATGATTATTGAGTCACGACCATTTGACTTAAAAACTGCTAATAAAGGTTTTAATGGTTCAATTTCTGAAAGGTCTCAAAATTTTGATTTGGTTAGTTACTATTCAAATTTTGATGTTAATGACCTTGTCACAAGAAGAACCACAAAAAATTTGTCTTATGGAATGTTTAACCTTTCTGTTGAGTTGGTTTTGCCTATGCAAATCGTGGCGGTGTGTGATAAAAGTTTTGCACATAAAAATTTTGATGTGTTTGAATTCTTAAACACTTTGAATATATGTGCTAAACCTTTTTTCTTAAACATGCCTATTCAATTGGTCTGTGATGATTTTGAACTTTTGAAAGGAGACATGTACACAACTTCTTTGTTCAACATATGTGTTCAAAGGTTTTCGCATACAATGAATAATCCGTTTGATTTTGTCATTCAAGAGAAATCTTTAAATTTTTGTACGAAGTTTCCATGTATTGATCTGCCTATTCGATTGAGTTTTGTGAAGTATGAATGTTTGCATGTTCGTCTGCCTAAACCTTCTTTGATCTACTTTTGTGATTTATTTGAGAAATTGAAATTCTTGCTGTATTTTGGGATAAGTGATCAAAATCGAGTGTTTAAGCCTGGAGCTAGCCACTTTAAGTTGTTACCAAGAGAAGGTAAGCATCATAATTTCCATGTAGATAAATTTGTTGTACCTTTTCATCCATTGCGAATTTTATCTTCATTTCTGAAAATAAATCTTGTGGTTAGTTTACAAAGTCAAAATCAAGCCTTTGATTCTGGAAATTTTGTTTTTAAACCCAGAATTGATTCATGCGATCAACTTGTGAATAGCATATCAATTTTTCCTTTTAAGTACATTATCCATGGTGACCTTGACATCTTCCATCTTTGTGGTAATTTCATTTTGAAGAGCGCGAGTTACTTATTTAATTTTTCACCTTTTTAGGTTTATTCGAGTTCAAAGTATCGATTACATTACCTTGCTAAGGAGCAAAGGTTTGTTTTGCGCAAACGAGAAAACGGTGTTTTTGATGATGGCTTTGTGGAAGGTGGTCATATTGTTCATCCTACTACTGTAAGTCCATTTAATCGAATACGGCAAGGTGAGATTGTTCAAATCAAAAAGCCAAGTGAATATGTCCTTTGTTTTGATCCATTTGGAATGTTGTGGTTGAGACGAGGAATGCATTCTTGTTTGCTAAATTGCATGATTAATTATTCCCTGTTTTCATTCTGTTCAATTGTTCATATTGATGGCATATTAAAATTGTGCGATAATATGAAGCATCCATGTTATGAACGAATAAAATTTTTGCCATATGATCTTTGGACTGGATTTTATGTGTGTTATTTGAATTTGAGTTCGTTGCACTTTTTATTGTAAATTTGGTGAGTAAATGCAGAAAAGTTTACGTGATAGCCTTTGTCCCATTTGACCGAGGAAAGCCGCGTGAGAGAAAGTATTTTCCAGTGGACAAATGGCTCGACTTGAGGACAAGTCGCTTTGAAGACGGGGGGAATGATGTGAGCACACCCGGGGCATCCTCGAATGCACACCAAGGATCTATTGAGCTGCCAAAAGGTCCCATGACCCGAGCTCGAACCAAGCAACTTCAAGATGCTATATCAGCCTTTGTGATGCGTATTTGGGATGATAACCAGCTCTATAACATTGGAGGAGCTAAGAATAACTCCTTGAAGACTCCATGCACCATTTTGCAATCCGACCTCAGCTCCTCTTCAGCTCCCCCATGCGCCATTCAGTTCCCATCAGCTCACTTGAGCTCGTTTGAGCTCGAATTTATCTCGTTTCAGCTCATTCCTTTTTCATTCCAATAAATTAAGTATTAATCTAGCTTATAACTAAGTTTGTTACAGCTCATGCCGAATTCCCTAGCTCAATTTAGCTCACTAAGTGTTTTTGACTATTTGAGCTAGCTGAATTTATTATAAGTTGACTTATAATTATTGTGTTCAAATTTAGTTAGTGATATTAAGTTATTTAGTTATTATTTTAAATTATAATTATATGAATAGTTGTGTGTTATTTAATTATGTTATTTAATTTTGTAGGTTAGCCGAATTTGGAAGATACATTCATGGCATTTAATGCAAGGTGCATGAACGGGAAAGTTCATTGAACGGGAGGATACATGCATGGACCGGTTCAATGTTTGGAGGACATACATTCATATGTACATGGAAGGTTAATGCATATTGAAAGGTGCATCTCCCTTGGATGGCACACATGCATGAATGGGGGGTAATCAATGCAAGTGCATGTACGGCTAGGTTCAAGGCCCCTTCAAAGTTCCATGTACAACCGATGCATGTAGGAGGACCCTTGGAGTTTCTTAAGCACCTATTCGGCCAAGAGACACCCTTTGGGAGTTTCATGCATCCCATGGTCGAACCTAGACAATCCCATTGGCTTTGATGCGATCCCGGTCGCATCATGTTTCGGTACATCTCGACGACATCGAGATTGGCCTAAACTCGAGGGGCCCAAATGCAAAATGAGACCTTTAAATTCATTTATGTTGTTGGAATAAAGACTTGATTTATCTTAGTTACTTTAGTCTTTGATTATGTCTTATTTATTAAATACATATTTTAATTATGACATGCATTATGTGTTTCGCATTTAATAAAGTCATACATTATGTGACTCGATGTTAGTTTAAGTCACTTCATTAAATTAAGTCTTGCATTAAGTAACTCATTTGTTCCTTTAGTTTGCATTTTAAACCATGCATTTAAGCATCTTAGTTTAATAAATGAGTTGCTGGACATTTATTCAACTCATCTTAGTTTAATTAATAAGTGTTTTTGTTGAACTTTATTTAATAGTTGCTTCTTTAAATAATCTAGTTCCTAGGATAATTTATTGATGCATGAATTTAAGTTCATTTAATAATGCTTCTCTTAATTAAACTAGTTGTTGGAATAAATGATGCATAAGTGTTAGTTCATTTATTTAAGTTAGTTGTTAATTTGTTTTAAGCTTAATAAATGAATAAATGTGACGGTTACATGTGTTAATTGCAGGTGACTTTTTAGCTCCCATCTATTATTATTAAAGGCTGTTATGCATTCAATAAGGTAACTTTTCAAGAGATTTCAGTTACAAAAGAGAGGGTTGTTACAAAGAGGCTTTAAATATCATTAAGAAGTTGTTTCTATCAATTAAAGGAGAGCATTATTCTTCTTTAAATTAGGCAGCAACTTTGTTTCATCTTCCATAACCGTTTGCTTCATGAGTAATCACTACATGCATTCAATTCTCCATCAAAGAAGCTGGTGTCTTTTCGGTTGCTCATGGAGACTTCAAAAGACTTTGAAAGCAACTTAATTGAAGAAGTAAATCACATTGAAGGCTGGAGTTACTTGGAATAGAATTTCTATAGTTGTGACTTTTCATTAGGCCTCATTATTAGCTTCATTAAAAGTGACCTTTCAGCTAGCTTTCCTTTTGACACTATAAATTCATGTAACCAGCCTTTTGAAGGGGACTACTTTTTGGAATATTTTTGTGAATGATATTCTGCCAAATTTGTGAGGCAAACTTTTCTCTGTTTTCATTCAAAGATTTGTTGGCTACCTAGTGTTCTAGTTGTGTCATCCATTTTCTTTGTTGAAAATTGAACTTATCACTACTCGTAGTGTGGCGTTCAAACATGTCAAGGCTCCTACATTGCTAAGTAGTGGGTCGAGGTTCTCATATTCTCTATCCGACCATCTTGAAAACTTATCAACATTTGGGTCAATATTTTCTAATATTGGTTCGTGTTTGTTTTTGAGATCATTTTCATTTCCATTCCATTCCATCTTTTCGTTTCATTATAACCAAACCTACAAAAACTTTATATCCATAAACCCAACTACATAAACTTCATATCCATAAACCCATCTTTGAATCCTTTTACATAGTTTCGGCCATTATTTACGTTAAAACATCCTTTTGAACAAATCGAACGCTACCTCTTCGTAGACGATCGGGCAAACTCACATATGACTCGACTCACCCCGAGGCGGATCGTATCATTTGGTATCAGAGCTACAAAAATGAGGAGTACGAGCATTCAAAATTACTCCAGGAATAGTCTGTGACTCATCAAGTAAGTTTAAAAAAAACGAAAAAAACGAAAAAAAACGAACAAAATTTCAAACAAAAATTCTAAAAAAAAACAAAATCTGAAAATTTGAACATAGTTTTACTTCTTCTCCGTTTTTCAATCCTGAAACCTTTACCCTCTCATCCACTTCCATCCTTGACCTTTTCGCCACACTATACCCGAATTATTCTCTTTCTTGTAAGCCTACCCAGTTGTAAATCACATCATCCCTTGTTACCCATTTGAAACCGACCACCTAGACTAAGGTTAAGCCTTGGCGAATCTGCTTACAAAATCACGAGAAAGGTAAAGAGAGGTAAAAGGCACGAGTGTTGTGAGAGCATTAGAGTGTTGAAAAAGCCGATCTTGAGTGCAAACACGAGTGTGAGTGCCATTCAAATTTTATTGTGAGTGACTAGTGAGGTTTGTGGTAAGGTATTCATTTTCTGTTTTGTTTTATTCATTTTTCTTTTCATCTATTAATCATGTCTCGAGAAGAGTTTTCAGCCTTTGAATTTCAATATTTGTTGAAAGAGATGGAGTGCATGCTCGATCGAAAAATCAAGCCTGTCCAAGAAAAGCTATACCATCGAGCAAGAGTTCAACGAAAGCAAATTGTTCAAAGTCAGAAAAAGGAGTCAAGAACATCACGGAGACACACATCTGATGACTACTCGAGAAGAGATTTCTATCGTGATACCTATTCGACAAGAAATTCGAGTAGAAAGAAAGAAAGCTTGAGTCTAAGGTCTTTCGAGATAACGACGAGGGAGCCCAAGTAACTCTTCGTATGCATCCACGAAGACTCATTCTCAAGAATTGATCGTGAACTCTATCTAAATGATTTCACATCTTTCGAACAAAATACTTATCATGCTGATTCACTTGTATTATCTTCAAGTTGTAAAGAAAAAATGAGAGAAAAAGAAATGAAAGAGAGGCAAGAGGCGAGTAAGAGAGAAAATGAGAGATTCTTGAAAGAGATTGAGAAAGTCATTGAAAAAGCCGTTGAAAAAGAAAAAGAACAAAAAGAGAGTGAAAGAAAAGAGAGGCAAAAGATGATCATGAGAGAAAACGAGTGGATTCTAAAAGAAATCAAGAGAAGCATATAGGTTTATCATAGGCTTGTCACAACTTCGTAGTCGGACTTGCCATGGCTTTATCATAGGCTTAGGGGTCGGTTTCAATAGGGTAACAAAGGAGACGCATATAGGTTTAAGGTTGGCTGAAAGAACAAGGAATTGGGTAAGAAAGTGTGGCGTGCATATGATTAGGGGGTTTAGAACAGAAGATGGATCAGAAACTACATTAAATTTTCATAATTAAAGCTTTTTCAATACCCTAGTAAAATCTCTTGAAAAGTACTACTGTAATGACATATAACCTTAAGTAGTTGTTGAACTGGCATCACAATGTCATCACATCAATCTTAGAACATCATGATTACTTAAATACATTCACTACTAAGAAGAAACGTTGAATTAATTTAATCCGAGCACTTTAAATAGATCTAAGCTAAATTAAAATGATCAAATAATAACTAATTCACGTTCATTGCAACTTACAGATAAATTTAATCTAATCTAAACATTATTCACTAAATGATTTAATTTAAAGCACACATATGTACCTAAATAAATAGGTTTACTATTATTTATTATTCAAAAACATAATCACACACTTTAATTTATTTATTTCTACAATGAACATAGTCATACTTTACTTACATGTACAGTCATTGGGTGTCAAATTTAAATCTGATTACTAACTTTTCATCATATTAATGTAACACATATTATCAAGTATCTGCCTTAAATTTTCAATCTGTTTTATTGAATCCCTCAAATATCCTCGAATGTTGAGTGTAAGAATATTTAGTGCTAATTAACCTCAAAAAGTTTGCTCAAATGCAATTGATACCAAATTCTTAGATGGACATAATATTACAAGATATAGTTCATTAAAAAAATTATAAAATTTATAATTGCTGAATTTAACATAAACATTTTAGATTTCAAAGATAATTGATACTGCTAAATTTGCTCATCTCATATGCTCAAATTAAGTAATTCGAGAATTGATTCAACATAAAATCTGAATTACAATATGGATTTAAGTTGAAAAAATTGAATTCTTTCATCTATTAATATCCGTAATGTACTGTAGAAATCTGCTTCAATTTTTTGCTCACTAACAGTTTTCAATTAACTCTATGACACATTCTACTTTTTTGATGTAAATCACTTTTCGTTCAATAATGATTCTTACTCATGTTTAAACTTTGAAACTCTATTTTGGATTCAAGATTCTTAATGATAGATTTGTTCTTTATCTAACTTTTCATCAAAACATTTTCTCAAGTTAAGTAATGCATTTAATGTAGAAAGTACAATATTATGCATATAACCTTTTCAATGTTTGAAAATACCTAATTCGTTTTAAGAAGATAAGTTGCTATTGCTAATTTTAAATCGAGTTACTTCTTAACATTGAAATTATATTATTCTTCTTTAAGTGCTACATAGATATTGAATTCAATATCTCGAATTATTTGTTTTAACGTCTATTTAATGGCTATGAAATATTGTGATCATTTGTAATGTTTAGGTTACTTTCATTTTTTTACAAATAAGTTTCGATTGTAGTAAAAATTCATTTGATTAAAGTCTATAAGTGTCTGAAATTATGATAGTAGAAAATAATCACAGTAATATGAATTAATGCAGTCAAATTGATCACTAAATCATTCAATGAAATCTTTAAACTCTTGTGATACAATGTTAAGTGATTTTTTCTTATTTCGATTTCGAAAGATTGCACACAACTTTTAAGTCTAGTAAGTGTTGATATTGATAATTATATAAAATTGATTAAAGCTAAATTACATTAAATGATTTTATAATTAATATATAATTAACTTGATGATTTTAAGTATCTAATTGAATGTTGATGTATTACTTATATTTTGACAGATGTAAAGAACTAATAAGTATAATGCATTCAATTCTTTGTTATAGAACTGTAAGTCAATAATATTTGATTGGATGTATAAATTCATTTATATTGAATGCTTTCTAAATAATTATAAAATTAATTAAACATCTTTTGATCATGCTTGAAATCTTAATTGTAATTGAATACCTTCGAATTTGTGAATGGATTAATTATTCTGAATAGCATATAGTATGTCTTAATTGCTTATGTCAATTAAATTTTAATAAGATATAAGAAGTGATAGTATTCTTTATATATTCTAGATTCAAATTTTGTACTATTTATTTATAGGATCAAATAGCTATTTGTTGAAGGAATACTTAAGAAAGATATGATTGACAAACTAAGATATTTGATTTGTTAAGATGAAGTAGTTATATCTACTTAATGTTCAAATTATTTTGTTATTTGTAATGATTTTAAAAGTAAATATGATATTTATGTTGTTGTATGTAAATGACTAAATGAAATTTTAATATATCTGATTGTGTTAGATGCTTGGAGTTAAAATTGATGTTAGTTAAAATTGCTTGATGTTATTGTATCTTATGTAATGACTATTTGTTGAAAGAATATATTTTATTATAATTATTTTGAAATTGAAGTGAAAATTTAATGACAGTTAAATGTAATTAAGATGTAAAATGAAATGAAAGATAAGGTTGGAATTTTGTTGACTAGAATAGTAGTTTGATCACTAATATGTGGTATGGTTAAAATGTTATGTATTAGTTAATGATGTCTATTTTAGATACATCTAAATTATGATTAATTAGAAATATATGAGTGCAATAGTTAGTTTAGCTTAAATGGAGTATAACATAATTTTAAAAAAATTGTAATGCTTGAATAAGTTTAAAATGTTAAATTATTTATGATAAATATTATGTTAGTTTGGAGAATTAGTAATTTGAAAGGTTGTATAATTTAAAGCTAATGTTGCAATGGAAAATATTTGAATTTGTTAAGTGTATATATTTGATGCATTAAGTTATTTATATGAAGATTTGCATTAATTGAATATGAAAACTGATGTAATGTCAAAGGAAAAGTTATGAATTATATTGTAGTTAGAGCCTTGAAGAATCGAATTTATATGAATTAAAAGATATTAGTAATTTTCGAATTATAGCAAAGTAAGTGATTTAAGAATAGATGTGGAAATTGTTGTAATTCTAGCTTAGATAGATAATGCTATAAGTTTTATATGTATTGTAGAAAATTGATTGAATTCTTTGATTTGTCATATTGTATGACAATATAGGTTAGAAATGAAATATTTAGGTTATGTTAATGAATTCAGAATTAGAATTTAAGTGAAATGCTATAAAATGTGAAATTATAGTATTTAAAAGTGTTGATAGACAGTATTGATTTAAGTTGTAAGTAATAAGTAATAGATAGATTATTGTATGAATATCTTCGAATATGTATGATAATTTGCATAATATTAGTAAGAATATGCACATTGAATGTATAGTTGAATAATGAAGTATTATTAGATTGAAATATATGGTCGTAGTTATTCATATAATCCGATTTGTAATTTTATGAATAATTTTTGGAAAGTATGTGTAATTGATTCGTAATGATGATTGATTTAATTGTACTGACTAGTTGTATATGTGAATTAGTCGATTAGGATTTATGGAATGTGTGAGTATGATTACATTTGGAATGTATGTAAATCGATGTATATGCTATTGTTAAATATCGAATTTAATTAAGTCTATGTTAAATGGATTTATAATTTGAAAGTTTAATATGTGGAATGTTAATTATAGATTCGAAAGTTAATTATTGACATTGAATTAAATTTTGTTTGATAACATTGTAAGTATATTTTGAATATGTCATAAGATATATTAGTGGATGATTGTGAAGATTATTCAGTAATAATTATTGGTAAATTATTATTGATATCAGTAATTTGATTTGGAATTTTAATAGATGTATAGTGTAATGAAATAATCTTTATATCAATAAATTTTGATATGTTAGATAAAATTAGTATTGATATGTTAAATTAATGTAATTTGAAATTATATTAATTTTATGATTAATATGAGAATTTTTGGAAATTATTTATTAGTTCGTATTTCATAAATTTATTAGTGTGTTAAATACACTTAATTTGGTATTTTATTATATTGTATTTAGTTATCTAAGTTACTCTATATCATCTTGGTTAGTGTAATTTGGAATTGGATAAGTATTATATTATTAGAACTTAATATGCGATATGACTTACTTAAATAGTTGATGTAATTGTAATTAATTATTGAACTGGAATGGATATTAAATGAGTTAGTCCACTTCAATTTAGCCTATAGGTCCTAGTTCATAATTTCACCCCTTTTTCTTATGGAACAAAAATTAACTAAAATTGTCGGGTTCTATCTTAAGTTTGGGCTTTCTAGAGGCCCACTAACATAATTAAACCTATGCCAACATTCACAGAATTCCCGAAAATTGGGGTGTTACAAAAAGTCACCTTATTGAATGCATAACAGCCTTTAATAATAATAGATGGGAGCTAAAAAGTCACCTGCAATTAACACATGTAACCGTCACATTTATTCATTTATTAAGCTTAAAAGAAATTAACAACTAACTTAAATAAATGAACTAACACTTATGCATCATTTATTCCAACAACTAGTTTAATTAAGAGAAGCATTATTAAATGAACTTAAATTCATGCATCAATAAATTATCCTAGGAACTAGATTATTTAAAGAAGCAACTATTAAATAAAGTTCAACAAAAATACTTATTAATTAAACTAAGATGAGTTGAATAAATGTCTAGCAACTCATTTATTAAACTAAGATGCTTAAATGCATGGTTTAAAATGCAAACTAAATGAACAAATGAGTTACTTAATGCAAGACTTAATTTAATGAAGTCGACTTAAACTAACATCGAGTCACATAATGTATGACTTTATTAAATGCGAACACATAATGCATGTCATAATTAAAATATGTATTTAATAAATAAGACATAATTAAAGACTAAAGTAACTAAGATAAATCAAGTCTTTATTCCAACAACATAAATGAATTTAAAGGTCTCATTTTGCATTTGGGCCCCTCGAGTTTAGGCCAATCTCAATGTCGTCGAGATGTACCGAAACATGATGCGACCGGGATCGCATCGTACCCCCCTTCTTGAAGATGATTTGTCCTCAAATCGAGCCATTTTCTCAAAAAAAAATTCTCAGGATCAAAAATCAGCCCTCCCTCTTTAAGAGGGTACCACCTCACATTGTCACTTACTAAAGAATAAAACAAGTTAGTGATACAACGAAGGTTAAACCAGGAGGAACTTTCTGAAATTTTATTCACAGCTTTGACACAAGAAAATATTATCATCATCATAAAGACAAGGAGTAATAAAATGATGAATCAAGAATGAATAATTCCTTTTCGAAGTCTTGGTGCATACTTGAGCACTTGATCGATTGCCGAATTCAAAATAATTGACAAGTTTTACCTTTGCAAGCTGGATATCCAAATTTGGTAATAGAGCATGCATATAAATAAAACACTCATACATCACAAGTTTTATGTGCACAGCCTTGTTTAAACATGTGGTTTTTCTATAGATCAAAGAATGCACATCAACGACACAACCATTGTTAGTAATGTTCTCATCATTTTCAAACCATCCATTACTAATAATAATAAAAAACAATAAACCTCATCAAGTATGCGAATGCATTTTGAAACCAAAACATCAACAATGTTTCCATCAACATTCAAAGGGGGTGGTTGAATCTTAAAAGATTTAGAAAACTCACCTTGTTTTTCCATATGAATGAATGAATGTGGATCGGTTTGAGTAGTACCTTTTTCAATCAACGTAAACCTCCTCTCTTCGGAAAGATAGTAAAGTCGTAGCTCTTTACTTGAACTAACCTGAAATGTAGGAGAAATACAAGAACAACTCGCGTTTCTCAAAGTATCACCTTCACGAAAAGTAAAGGGGTTAGTGACTTCGTAGATGTTCAACTTTAAGGGACATCTTGAATCAATGCCGGATCAAAAATATGAGTTGGCCTTACCTTTTAAAATGATACAAGAAATTTATGGATAGCCAAATAAAATGATCAAGGAACGATTTTATATTGTATTCATAATTTTAAATTTTGCTCCCTTAGTCAAAAGCCAAGCATCAATCAAACAAAATTGGTCGCACAAAATTTGGAATGCTTGAATTTTTCACATATCGAACCAAAATAGCAAATTCTAGGTTTAAACACATAAGTTTGTTCACTTGCTAGAAAATGCAACAAAGGTTTCATGTGTGTCATGATTTCAAACTTGCTGATCCAAAAGAATTTGTGCATATACAAAAACAAATAATCCAAACTCCTTACATTCATCGGGATGAGATGGGCATAAATTTAAAGATTTTGCACAAGGCAGTAGTTGATTCACATAATCACCACAATCAAACAACTTAAATGTCTTTCGTGAAGAATAGTTACCATGTAAGATGATATTATGTGCTTGCCGATTTAATCGGACGTCATCAACAAGTTTTACACCACAAAACAACTCAAGAGAACACTGCCTCATACTTCCTCTTAGAATGGACTTATCAACCACAAACAAAGAATAAGGGTTAATTAAATCAAAATAAGGGGATCTTTTATAAATTAAGCCATCGAAAATTTTACCGACAACTTTCAAACCTGTTTGCCATGGCTCGATTTCTAAAGATTCCTTATCTTTGAATACTTGCGGTTGGATTTTATCTTCAACCTTTCCTTTTCTGATCATACAAAAGCATCTCTCATCAGGAAAGTATTGAAGTTGAAGTTCGTCACACGGATTGTTAGGAACCTTAAAATAAGAGGTAAGACGAGAAGAATTCACAGATTGGTTAGTGGAAACAACACTCCCTTTTTCTTGCCCTCTATCAACTTTTTCTTTCATTTCTTTTTCTTCAAGAACAATTGTTTCTTCCACGCTTTCTTTTTGCTCACTCTCTTTTTCAACTTTACTTTCTTGCACACACTCTTTTTCTTTTTCGCTTCTCTCGATTTCTTTTAGAATCCACTCGTTTTCTCTCATGATCATCTTTTGCCTCTCTTTTCTTTCACTCTATTTTTGTTCTTTTTCTTTTTCAATGGCTTTTTCAATGACTTTCTCAATCTCTTTCAAGAATCTCTCATTTTCTCTCTTACTCGCCTCTTGCCTCTCTTTCATTTCTTTTTCTCTCATTTTTTCTTTACAACTTGAAGATAATACAAGTGAATCAGCATGATAAGTATTTTGTTCGAAAGATGTGAAATCATTTAGATAGAGTTCACGATCAATTCTTCGAGAATGAGTCTTCGTGGATGCATACGAAGAGTTACTTGGGCTCCCTCGTTCGTTATCTCGAAAGACCTTAAACTCGAAGCTTTCTTTCTTTCTACTCGAATTTCTTGTTGAATAGGTATCACGATAGAAATCTCTTCTCGAGTAGTCATCAGATGTGTGTCTCCGTGATGTTCTTGACTCCTTTTTCTGACTTGGAACATTTTGCTTTCGTTGAACTCTTGCTCGATGGTCTAGCTTTTCTTGGACAGGCTTGATTTTTTGATCGAGCATACACTCCATCTCTTTCAACAAATATTAAAATTCAAAGGCTGAAAACTCTTCTCGAGACATGATTAATAGATGAAAAGAAAAATGAATAAAACAAAACAGAAAATGAATACCTTACCACAAACCTCACTAGTCACTCACAATAAAATTTGAATGGCACTCACACTCGTGTTTGCATTCAAGATCAGCTTTTTCAACACTCTAATGCTCTCACAACACTCGTGCCTTTTACCTCTCTTTACCTTTCTCGTGATTTCGTAAGCAGATTCGCCAAGGCTTAACCTTAGTCTAGGTGGTCGGTTTCAAATGGGTAACAAGGGATGATGTGATTTACAACTGGGTAGACTTACAAGAAAGAGAATAATTCGGGTATAGTGTGGCGAAAAGGTCAAGGATGGAAGTGGATGAGAGGGTAAAGGTTTCAGGATTGAAAAATGGAGAAGAAGTAAAACTATGTTCAAATTTTCGATTTTGTTTTTTTCGAATTTTTGTTTGAAATTTTTTCTTTTTTTCGTTTTTTAAACTTACTTGATGAGTCACAGACTATTCCTGGAGTAATTTTGAATGCTCGTACTCCTCGTTTTTGTAGCTCTGATACCAAATGATACGATTCGCCTCGGGGTGAGTCGAGTCGTATGTGAATTTCCCCGATCGTCTATGAAGAAGTAGCGTTCGATTTGTTCAAAAGGATGTTTTAACGTAAATAATGGCAGGAGCTATGTAAAAGGATTCAAACATGGGTTTATGGATATGAAGTTTATGTAGTTGGGTTTATGGATATAAAGTTTTTGTAGGTTTGGTTATAATGAAACGAAAAGATGGAATGGAATGGAAATGAAAATGATCTCAAAAACAAACACGAACCAATATTAGAAACTATTGACCAAATGTTTATAAGTATTCAAGGTGGTCGAATGGAGAATATGAGAACCTCGACCCACTACTTAGCAAAGTAGGAACCTTGGCATGTTTGAACGCCACACTACGAGTAGTGATAAGTTCGGTTTTCAATAAAGAAAATGGATGACACAACTAGAACACTAGGTAGCCAACAAATCTTTGAACGAAAACAGAGAAAAGTTTGCCTTACAAATTTGGCAGAATATCATTAACAAAAATATTCCAAAAAGTAGTCCCCTTCAAAAGGCTGGTTACATGAATTTATAGTGTCAAAAGGAAAGCTAGCTGAAAGGTCACTTTTAATGAAGCTAATAATGAGGCCTAATGAAAAGTCACAATTATAGAAATTCTATTCCAAGTAACTCCAGCCTTCAATGTGATTTACTTCTTCAATTAAGTTGCTTTCAAAGTCTTTTGAAGTCTCCATGAGCAACCGAAAAGACACCAGCTTCTTTGATGGAGAATTGAATGCATGTAGTGATTACTCATGACGCAAACGGTTATGGAAGATGAAACAAAGTTGCTGCCTAATTTAAAGAAGAATAATGCTCTCCTTTAATTGATAGAAACAACTTCTTAATGATATTTAAAGCCTCTTTGTAACAACCTCTCTTTTGTAACTGAAATCTCTTGAAAAGTCACCTTATTGAATGCATAACAGCCTTTAATAATAATAGATGGGAGCTAAAAAGTCACCTGCAATTAACACATGTAACCGTCACATTTATTCATTTATTAAGCTTAAAACAAATTAACAACTAACTTAAATAAATGAACTAACACTTATGCATCATTTATTCCAACAACTAGTTTAATTAAGAGAAGCATTATTAAATGAACTTAAATTCATGCATCAATAAATTATCCTAGGAACTAGATTATTTAAAGAAACAACTATTAAATAAAGTTCAACAAAAACACTTATTAATTAAACTAAGATGAGTTGAATAAATGTCCAGCAACTCATTTATTAAACTAAGATGCTTAAATGCATGGTTTAAAATGCAAACTAAATGAACAAATGAGTTACTTAATGCAAGACTTAATTTAATGAAGTGACTTAAACTAACATCGGAGTCACATAATGTATGACTTTATTAAATGCAGAACACATAATGCATGTCATAATTAAAATATGTATTTAATAAATAAGACATAATTAAAGACTAAAGTAACTAAGATAAATCAAGTCTTTATTCCAACAACATAAATGAATTTAAAGGTCTCATTTTGCATTTGGGCCCCTCGAGTTTAGGCCAATCTCGATGTCGTCGAGATGTACTGAAACATGATACGACCGGGATCGCATCATTTATGTGTGTTCACATGATGTCTTATGAATTATTTTATTTCTTGTAGGTGCAACGCTCATGGACGACGCAATGAATGCTTGAAGAAACATCTCTTTTGGACATCCCACATGCATGAATGAACAACATTTAATTAGGCGCATGCATGACCAGATTCAAGGTGTTTACAAGTTCATGTATTTGTCAAATACATGAATACAAAAAATACATGAATGTTTGGGTTCAAATGCACATTCGGTTACATGAATGATGAAGATTCATGCATCAATGTATCTAGAAGATCCAATCCCTTTGGACGGCACACATTCATGCATGGAAGGAAATTAATGCAAGTTCATGTAGGGCTTGGTGCAATGTATGAAGAGGTGCATGTAGAATTGAGGTTCAATGGACGGCATTTAAGGGAGTACATGTATTGGAGACGTTCATGCAAGTAGGGGCTATTTAATGTTCATGTTTTTGAAGATTCATGGACTGAATTTATGGAGGAACATACATTGGGACGTTTTATGCATGATCCATGCATTTTCAAGCTAACCATTCAAGTACAAGGTGCATTAAAGCTTCATTCCGCCAAGGGGGATGATGGAACATTAAAGGGCTGCACATTCATGGATATTCATGATTTTTCTTCTAGAATTATCTAGGTGTTTATGGCCGAATTTCTTAGCTTCTAAGCTTGTCCATTTGGCTACTTTTATTTTGGCTATAAATATATGTTATTTCATTTGTAAGAGGTTAGACTTTTCACTTAATGAAACTTTGTTAAACTTTCATGGAATTTGTGAGATTTCTTTCTCTCATATTTCGTTGAGGACTTCGTTGGCTTATCTAGGAAGTGATACGAGCACGCCCCGCGAACTTCATCGAACAAGCCTGTCAAGCCGAGCATTGACATGTTGGCAAGCTGATCCAAGCTCGTTTCTAGCTCCACTAGCTCCGTCCAGCTCAAATCCAGCTTATTCGAGCTCAATCCAACTTGCCTAAGCTAAACCGAGCTCACTCCTAGCTCATATTCAGCTCATGAGCTAAACCTTAGCTCAGCTTCAGCTTAGGAGTTTAATCTCAGCTCAACTTTAGCTCACGAGCTAAAGCTTAGCTCATTTTAGTTTAACTCGGTTTTGTTTTTAATGCATTAAATAAAATTTGCACATATTTATTTAAGCATTAAACTTGTCTTATATTAATATTTGTTATTAATATGTCATAGATATCACATAACTTAAATATGTTCACATTGTGCTGAATTTATGTGTGTTCACATGATGTCTTATGAATTGTTTTATTTCTTGTAGGTACAATGCTCATGGACTATATAATGAATGCTTGAAGAAACATCTCTTTTGGACATCCCACATGCATGAATGAACAACATTTAATTAGGTGCATGTATGACCAGATTCAAGGTGTTTACAAGTTCATGTATTTGCCAAATACATGAATGCACAAAATACATGAATGCTTGGGTTCAAATGCACATTCGGTTACATGAATGATGAAGATTCATGCATGAATGTATCTAGAAGATCTAATCCCTTTGACGGTACACATGCATGCATGGAAGGAAATTAATGCAAGTTCATGTAGGGCTTGGTGCAATGTATGAAGAGGTGCATGTAGAATTGAGGTTCAATGGTTTAAGGAGTACATGTCTGGAGACGTTCATGCAAGTAGGGGCTATTTAATGTTCATGTTTTGAAGGTTCATGGACCGAATTTATGGAGGAACATATTGGGACGTTTCATGCATGATCCATGCATTTTCAAGCTAACCATTCAAGTATTCAAGGTGCATTAAAGCTTCATTCGCCAAGGGGATGATGGAACATTAAAGGGCTGCACATTCATGGATATTCATGATTTTTCTTCTAGAATTATCTAGGTGTTTATGGTCAATTTCTTAGCTTCTAAGCTTGTCCATTCAGCTACTTTTATTTAGGCTATAAATATATGTTATTTCATTTGTAAGAGGTTAGACTTTTCACTTAATGAAACTTTGTTAAACTTTTATGGAATTTGTGAGATTTCTTTCTCTCATATTTCGTTTAGGACTTCGTTGGCTTATCTAGGAAGCCTAGTGGCGTCAACCTGTTCTTCACTATCCCGAACTTATCACTATCAAATAGTGTGGCGTTCACCCATATACCGAGGTTCCTACTTTGCTAAGTAGCGGGTCAAGGTTTATCACTTTCATCCTCCACCTTGAAAGCCTATAAGCATTTTGGTAGATATTTTTCTAATATTGGTTCGTGCTTGCTTTTAAGAACCCTTTTCTTCCATATCCATCCTCTATTTACTTCTTTCACTTTCCTTCCAATTTAGCCGAACTCAGTATTTATCCATAAACCATCATAGAACCATTATACATAGCTTCCGTCCTATTTTTCCATCAACTTCATTTCAAAAGTGAATTGAACGATAGTTTCTCGTAGACGATCGGGCAACTCAGCATACGACTCGACTCTCCCCGAGGCGGTTCGTATCAGGAAGCCTAGTGGCGTCAACCCTATTCTTCACTATCCCGAACTTATCACTATCAAATAGTGTGGTGTTCACCCATATACCGAGGTCCCTACTTTGTTAAGTAGTGGGTCGAGGTTCTATCATTTTCATTTTCACCTTGAAAGCGTATAAGGACTTGGGTCAATATTTCCTAATATTGGTTCTTACTTGCTTTTAAGTTCACCATCTTCCATAACCATCACTTATTAAACTACCTTCAATCTATTTTCATTCTTTTGTTTCTTTTAAAACTAAACCTTTAATATTCATATTTTCAAACCCATCTTCAAACCCTTTTTAAAAAAGCTTCCGCATTATTTAACATAAAAACATCTTCTTTAAAAGAGCCGAAGATACTTTCTCGTAGACGATCGGGCAAACTCACATACGACTCGACTCACCCCATGGCGGATCGTATCAAGTTCTCTCCCAAAAGGCTGATTACACACATATTTATAAGGCTAGGAAAAGGCTAGCTAAATGGTCACATCTTAAAAGCTGAAATAAAGCTCAAGTATCTTGGAATTCTTAAACTAAATAACTCCACCATTTAATACACTTCAATTTAGCTACATAATTGACCTTGAATGCTTGAAAAGTGACTCTTGAAGTGTCCTTTGGTTAGCTGAATAGTCACTAGCTTCTTTGATGGAGAATTGAATGCATGTAGTGGTTACTCATGAAGCAAAGATGCTGCCCAATTTAAAGAAGAATAATGCTCTCCTTTAATTGATAAAACAACTTCTTAATGATGTATAAAGCCTCTTTGTAATAGCCTTCTCTTTTGTAACCAAAATCTCTTGAAAAGTCACCTTATTGAATGCATAATAGCCTTTAAATGTAATGGATGTGAGCTGGAAAGTCACCTGCAATTAACACATGCAACCTACACATTTATTCAATTATTAAGCTTAAAACAAATTAACAACTAACTTAAATAAATGAACTAACACTTATGCATCATTTATTTCAGCAACTAGTTTAATTAAGAGAAGCATTATTAAATGAACTTTAACTCATGCATCAATAAATATTCCTAGATACTAGATTAATTAAGAGCAACACTTATTAAATAAAGTTCAACAAAAACACTTATTAATTAAACTAAGATGAGTTGAATAAATGTCCAGCAACTCATTTATTAAACTAAGATGCTTAAATGCATGGTTTAAAATTCAAACTAAATGAACAAATAAGTTACTTAATGCAAGACTTAATTTAATGAAGCTGACTTAAACTAACATGGGAGTCACATAATGCATGACTTTATTAAATGTAGAACACATATTGCATGTCATAATTAAAATATGTATTTAATAAACAAGACATAATTAAAGACTAAAGTAAATAAAATAAATCAAGTCCTTATTCCAACATCATAAATAAATTTAAAGGTCTCATTTTGCATTTGGGCCCCTCGAGTTTAGGCCAATCTCGATGTTGTTGAGATGTATCGAAACATGATGCGATCGGGATCACATCATAACCCCCTCTTGAAGACGATTTGTCCTCAAATAGGGCCATTTGCTCGAAAAAAATTTCTCAGGATCACAAATCAGCCCTCCCTCTTTAAGAGGGTACCACCTCATGTTGTCACCTACAAAAGAATAAAACAAGTTAGTGATACAACGAAGGTTAAACCAGGAGGAACTTTTTGAGATTTTATTCACAGCTTGACACAAGAAAATTTGGTCATCGTCATAAAGACAAGGAGTAATAAAATGATGAATCAAGAATGAATAATTCCTTTTCGCAGTCTTGGTGCATACTTGAGCACTTGATCGATTGCCGAATTCAAAATAATTGACAAGTTTTACCTTTGCAAGTTGGATATCCAAATTCGGTAATAGGGCATGCATATAAATAGAACACTCATGCATCACAATTTTTATGTGCACAGCCTTGTTTAAACATGTGGTTTTTTCCATAGATTAAAGAATGCACATCAACGACACAACCTTTGTTAGTAATGTTCTCATCATTTTCAAACCATCCATTACTAATCAAAAAAGAATAATAAACCTCATCAAGGTAAGAATGCGTTTCAGAAACGAAAACATCAACAATGTTTCCATCAAAGATCAAATGGGGTGGTTGAATCTTAAAAGATTCAGAAAACTCACCTTGTTTTCCCATATGAATGGATGAATGTGGATCGGTTTCAGCAGTACCTTCTTCAATCAACGTAAACCTCCTCTCTTAAGAGAGATAGTAAAGTCGTAGCTCTTTACTTGAACTAACCTGAAATGTAGGAGAAATACAAGGACAACTCGCGCTTCTCAAAGTATCACCATCACGAAAAGTAAAGGGGTTAGTGACACTGTAAATTTTAAGAGACATGCTGAATCGATGCCAGGATCAAAAATATGAGTTGGCCTTACCTTTTTAAAATGACACAAGAAATTTATGGATAGCCAAATAAAATGATCAAGGAACGATTTTATATTGTATTCAGAATTTTTAAATTTCGCTCCCTTAGTCAAAAGCCAAGCATCAATCAAACAAAATTGGTGGCACCAAATTTGGAATGCTTGAATTTTCCACATATCGAACCAAAATAGTAGATTTCAGGTTTAAACACATAAGTTTGTTCACTTGCTAGAAAATGCAACAAAGGTTTCATGCGTGTCATGATTTCAAACATGTTGATCGAAAAGAATTTGTGCATATACGAAAACAAACAATCAAAATTCCTTACATTCATCAGGATAGATGGGCACAAATTTAAAGATTTTGCACAAGGCAGTAGTTGATTCACTTAATCACCACAATCAAACTTAAATATCTTTCGTGAAGAACCGTTACCGTGTAAGATGATATTTTGTGCTTGCCAATTTAATCGGACTTCACCAACAAGTTTTACACCACAAAACAAATTAGGAGAACACCGCCTCATACTTCCACTTAGAATGGACTTATCAACAACAAACAAAGAATAAGGGTTAATTAAATTAAAATGAGGGGATCTTTTATAAATTAAGCCATCAAAAATTTTACCAACAACTTTCAAACCTATTTGTCGTGGCTCGATTTCTAAAGATTCCTTATCTTTGAATACTTGCGGTTGTATTTTATCTTCAACCTTTCCTTTTCTGATCATACAAAAGCATCTCTCATCAGGAAAGTATTGAAGTTGAAGTTTGTCACACGGATTGTTAGGAACCTAAAAAGAAGAGGTAAAACAAGAAGAACTCACAGATTGGTTAGTGGAAACAACACTCTCTTTTTCTTGCTCTCTATCAACTTTTTCTTTCATTTCTTTTTCTTCAAGAACAATCGTTTCTTCCACACTTTCTTTTTGCTCACTCTCTTTTTCAAACTTTACTTTCTTGCACACACTCTTTTTCTTTTTCGACTTCTTTTTCTCTTCTCTCGATTTCTTTTAGAATCCACTCATTTTCTCTCATGATCATCTTTTGCCTCTCTTTTCTTTCACTCTCTTTTTGTTCTTTTTCTTTTTCAACGGCTTTTTCAATGACTTTCTCGATCTCTTTCAAGAATATCTCATTTTCTCTCTTACTTGCCTCTTGCCTCTCTTTTATTTCTTTTGCTTTTCTCATTTTCTTTTTACTAGAAGATACAAAAGAATCATGAAAACAATGATTTTGTTCAAAAGAAGGAAAATTATTTGCATTAGAATCTTGATCAATGCTTCTTGAAAAATACTCCGAGTAGGATTTCTTTGAAGGTCAGAAAGAGGTAAGTCTATCTCTTCGGATCTCATCTTGGATGGGTTCAAAATCGAGGTCAAACTCTCGTCGTCTTGAATTCCTTGACGAAAAGAAATCTCGATTTAAATCTCTTGGTCTTGAAGTCGATGACAAATAGGAATCACAATGGAAATCTTTTCTCGTATAATCATCGGAAGTGTATCTCCGTGATGATCTAGACTCCGTCTTTTGGCTTGGAACAATTTGCTTTTGTTGAACTCTTGCTCGATGGTCTAGCTTTTCTTAGACAGGCTTGATTTTTCGATCGAGCATACACTCCATCTCTTTCAACAAACATTGAAATTCAAAGGCTGAAAACTCTTCTCGAGACATGATTAATGATGAAAAGAAAAATGAATAAAACAAAACAGAAAATGAATACCTTACCACAAACCTCACTAGTCACTCACAAGAAAATTTGAATGGCACTCACACTCAGGTTTGCACTCAAGATCGGCTTTTTCAACACTCTAATGCTCTCACAATACTCGTGCGTTTTACCTCTCTTTACCTTTCTCGTGATTTCGTAAGCAGATTCACCAAGGCTTAACCTTAGTCTAGGTGGTCGGTTTTGTGACAGCCCTAATTTGACCCTAGTCGGGAAGTGGTTTCGGGACCACAAAATCGAGTCATAAAAATAATTAATTGTTATATTCTATGCTTATTATATGTGTACATGCATATGTGAAAGTTTCATGCTCTAATTTTGTCAGTTGTATGTGAAATTATTAAATAGGACTTATGTGAAATAATTGTGGAAGGTGATAGGTAATTTTAAAAAGGGGTCTATTAATGCATGTCACAAAAAGTTTGGACTTGCATGTCAAATATCAAATTTTTGATTAAGGTGGCCAGCCATAATGATTGTTGATGGGCAATGTATACGTTTAATTAAATATTATAATAGGAATTTGCATTATTTTGAAATAAAAAAATATTAATTGAAATAAGAAAAGAAGAACAAAAGGTTTGGTTCATCTTCTTCCTTGCTTAGCCGAACCTTAAAGAAGAAAGGGGAGATAGCCATTCGATCACTTTTGAGCTAGAATTAAGGTATGAAATTTATGTTCATTTTTGAAATTATAGCATATATTAAGTTAGTTACTAAGTCCCTAACTTAGCCATGTCAAAATTTTGATTTTTTTTAGTAGAGATATGAGTAATCGGCTATGGAAGATTTTTGAAGAGAAAAAGATTAAGGATGTCACCTGATTCTGGTTGCTGTTAAATTTTGCATATCTTGTACTGTGGGTAAAATGCACAACATAAATATGGTTAGAACTAACATGCATTGCTGTTCGGTTTATGCTTGAGGAGTTTAAAATTTTGGGAGCTTAAAACTGTTTAAATTGCTATTTATATTGCTATCCAAAAGTTTCAATTTTAGTAATGTCCCATTATTAATAGTTGAAACTAAGAAACAAGTATTTGATGAAAGGATGTAGGTGGCTAAATTGTCTGAAAATTTAATTGTTGTTAGCTCGAAAAGTATTCGAATGCATGCTGGAAATTAATATCTAAAGGCATGCTAGAGTTTAATATGCCGAATATGAACAATTATAAGTTAAATTAAGGATGAATTTGAGTTGGCTATTAGTGATTTGTGTGAATCATTTAGCTAAGTGAGGTATTCGGCTAGGTCCATTTGAACAAATGTTTTGGTATTGGCTGTTTAAATTATATTATTTTTGTATTAAGTTGAATTGGAAGATTGATAAATGTGTTAAAGATGACTCAAGACTTATATAAGCATACGGCAATAGCTAAGGAGTGGGAATTTTTTAGTTGATGTATATGTGTAATGAGTAGTGTTATATATATGTGATTTATTTGGTAATAGAAAATTTGTTAAAATGCTTAGTAAATGGATATTTGGCTAATGTTGTGTATATAAATTACTTAAAATATTAACTTTAAATGAGTACTAAAGATTGTATATGAATTCGGCCTTGGGAGATATGTTAGTATAAAAATGCTTGAAAGTTAAATAGGTGATTGCTTTAATGACCAAATGTGCCAAAGAATAATGCATGATCTAGTTGACCAATATGTGTTAAGGGAACATGAATAAATATATTTTGATGAGCTATACATTCAGTTATAGTATGAATGCAAAGAGTTGTGAAAGAGTAAATTGTAGTAAATCTGCTTGGGACAGCAGCTGTAACGTGAATTTGGAAAATCACCATAAATTGTGGGAGTGGAGTTAGAAGCTGAATAAATTATGTAATTAAAGCTTAATGAGTCTAGTTTCTAATGAAATCAACGAGAACGTATTTTGACTTCTGTACAATTAGAAATTTGATTCGTAGTAAAGGGTGGTCAGACTAGTCAAATAGTGAAACAGGGGAAACTTTAAGAAAAATCTGGTATTGATTGACCAAACTAAAAATTCTGAAAATTTTATGAATAAAAGATATATGAGTCTATTTTCAGGGAAATTTTACGGTAATTGATTTGGAGTTTCGTAGCTCCAATTATAAATAATTTAGTGACTGTTGCTTAGGAAGACAGCTTATTGTGAATTTGTGATTATGTGGTAATCATTGATAAAAATTTGTTAAGGAGTTGCTTAATGTTTTCTTATAAACTTACTATGATCTATGTGTGTGAAAGTCGAATATATATATTATATTTCTGAAGAAATGCTTGAATAGTCGAATAATGACTAGTTTAAAATGTTTGAATTTCAGCTCAAGAGCAAAGAGGGTCGAAGTTGGATAGGGGAAAAGAGAAAGTAATTGAGTAGCCTTTCCGCAACCGTTCAAGTATATCCGAGGTAAGTTTTGAGTAGTCACATTTAGTACGTAATTGATAATGTCTTGATATGTGTATGATAACTGTACTGCGATCTATTGATTCTATTTGAATATAGTTGAGTGACAAATAATTTAGGTTTAAGGCTTAAAGCCGAATAGACATTAGAAGTTAAGCTTGGAAAGTAAAATGGACATATATTCTTATGTATGTTATTGAGCCAAAAGTTATATGAATGGTGCCCATGTTATGCTATTATTCGAATGGAATAAATGAACTATGATTGTGAGATGTTATGTGAATTGAATTTTCTTGCGAATAAGTATGCATGACATTCAGTGATGTATATCCGGACTGAGGGTCTGCAGGCTATGTGCTGGAATTATATCCGGACTTAGGGTTCGCAGGCTATGTGCTGGAATTATATCCGGACATAGGGTCCGCAGGCTATGTGCTGGAATTATATCCGGACTTAAGGTCCGCAGGCTATGTGCTGGAAATATGTTCGGGCTAAAGTCCTGCAGGCTTCGAGCTGGTATTATACCGAGTTTAAATTCTCGCAGGCTTGTGCTGGTAATTGGTTTCAAGTCCTAAGACCTGACAGGCTTAATGCCAGTAAGTTGAGTAAGATTACGATATTGAATGTTTGCAGTAAACCATCGTCGAGTAAGTACTATACATTTAAAATGTTCAGGTACGTATTACTTACTCATCGGTAAATTGATTTCGAAGTGAATCATTATCATCAAAGAAGAATATATATATAAATATGATTGATGGTTATATTTGCGAATATGAGAATGATTTAACCGGACATGGTATATTTGTATATGAATTATATGTTAAAATTTCTTTATGTACTCATGTACATTCAGTCAATGATTTTGTGAATTATTAGTATTAAAGAATGATACTTAAGTGTGAATGATTGTTATATCTACAAGTAAAACAATGACCTATTCGGTCAAATGTTGTTAATATATGAGATTATTTGATTTAAATGCATCTTATGAATTTTAAGTAGAAGAAAATATGTGCTGAGAAATCTATGTATATGTTTATGTGTATTTGGCCATGAAGCAATTTGAATTGAGAATAAGTCTGTTTAAATGAATGTTTCGATTTTCGATAAGTTTTTAATTGTTTGTGATGCTTAAAACTTACTAAGCTTTGAAAGCTTACTCTATTCTTTATTTCTCTGTTTTATAGATTGTTGATTTTGGCCACCGACTCGGGGATCGTCAGTAGTTCATCACACTATCGATCTTTTTGGTACAGTTATATTTTGTACTCGATATGGCATGTATAGGTTAGGCTGATGATAACTATGTTTTGAAATTGTAAATATTTTGGCCATACGAAAATGGCGTATAACTTAAATATCAGTATGTATTTCAGCTCGATCTCTGTTTATGTTTATTGACACTGTGAATGAGATAATTAAATGTTTAGTTCGGTAATACCTCTTAGCCTTAATCTGGCGATCGGATTTGGGTTAGGGGTGTTACATTTGATTGGTATTAGAGCTATGGTTTAGTCGATTCTAGGACTAACGTAGCGTATATGAGTCTAGCTATACATGCCATATAGCGTTAATACGATAGTGTGATGATTTTTGACAGTTAAAAATGTGTTTTCGTATAGTAATGGATCCCAATCCCGATCGAGCGGTAGCTGATGATGTAGAGAGTGTAGCGCCTACTCCCGCACACGGGACAACACCGATGGACTCTCAACCTATTGCGAGCAATCAAAATGACGAGGCTAGACAAGCCTTTTATAATGTGATGAATGATTGGTTTAACCAATACATTCGAACTAATGCGGCTGCTGCACAACCCCCACTTCTGACAAATACACCCCCTACACCCACGATACCTCCGATAATTGATCAGATGAGGTTGAATAAGCCCCCGGTTGACAGAATTCGAAAGCACAGGGCTACTAAATTTAAAGCTACAGACAGTGATGATGCCGAGCAAGCTGAATTTTGGTTGGACAACACTATTCGAGTACTTGATGAATTATCGTGCACACCCGATGAGTGCTTAAAATGTACTATATCACTGTTACGTGATTCTGCCTACTATTGGTGGAATACTTTAGTTTCAGTGGTGCCGAGAGAACAGGTTACTTGGGATTTCTTTCAAACCAAATTTCGTAAGAAATATATCAGTCAAAGATTCATCGATCAGAAACGAAAGGAATTTATTGAGCTCAAACAGGGTTCTATGACAGTTACCGATTATGAGTGAAAGTTTGTCAAACTTAGTAGATATGCTCGGGAATGTGTTTCGTCTGAGGCTATTATGTTTGAACGCTTCGAGGACGGGCTAAATAAAGATATTAAAATGTTTGTTGGCATTCTTAAAATCAGAGAGTTCGTAGTACTTGTCGAGAAAGCTGATGTTGGAGCTGGAGAGTTTCGTAAAAGATCTTCGAGAAAGCCTTTTCAGCAATCATCGAAGAAATTTTGAGATGATTCGGGCCGATCTAAGAACACTTCGGGCTTTTTCAGACGAGACCGTGATCGACCTCCTATGAGTACGCGAGCCACATCAGTTGCCAGTGTTGGAAATGATCGTCGGGATAGTACCGAGTGCAAGTTTTGTGGAAAATGGCATTCGGGGAGTTGTAGATTTCATGATCACTCCTGTTATAGATGCGAATCACTTCATCAAAGACTGCCTGAGGTTGTTAGAACGAAATGTGAATCAGAGTGGAAAATCGAGTACTGCTATAGCTCGAGGTAGACCACCTAAGAATACGGGAAATGCTAGTGGCGGTCAGAGAGGATCTAGAGATGCTACGACCAAATCCGAGGCTTATACTCCTGCTAGAGCTTATGCTATACGCGAATGCGAGGATGCTTCTTCGCCTGATGTTGTTACTGGTACTTTCACTCTCTTTAATACTGATGTTATTGCATTGTTTGACCCTGGTTCTACTCATTCATATGTATGTTAGATTTTAGCATCTAGTAAGACTCTACCTATTGAGTCTACTGAGTTCATGATTCGAGTGTCGAATCCCTTGGGTCGATATGTGCTAGTTGACAAAGTGTGCAGGAAATGTCCCCTGATAATCTGAAGTTCCTGTTTTCCGGCCGATTTGATGTTTTACCGTTTGATGAATTTGATGTTATTCTCGGTATGGATTGGTTGACTGTACATGATGCAGTTGTGAATTGCAAACGAAAAACTATTGATTTGAGATGTGCAAATGATGAGATAATCCGAGTTGAGTCTACTGATTTGAACGGATTGCCAGCAATGATATCCTCAATGTTGGCTTGAAAATATGTGAGAAAGGGGTGCACTAGTATTGTTTGTAGAAAAAAAAAGAGATGGAACTATGAGAATGTGCATCGACTACCGTCAATTAAATAAAGTGACAATAAAGAACAAATATCTGTTACCGCGTATTGATGATTGTTTTGATCAGCTGAAGGTGTTTCGAATGTGGATTCAGAGTTTCAAATTGACAACAATGATTTTTTGAGGTTCAGAAGTCGATTGTGTGTTCCAAGAAATTCAGAACTTATTTCGATGATTTTGAGCAAGGCTCATAGCAGCCGAATGTCAGTTCACCCGGGTAGTACGAAAGTGTATAACGATCTGAAATGTCAGTATTGGTGGCACGGTATGAAACGAGACATTTCTGAATTTGTCTCGAAGTGTTTGATATGTCAACAAGTGAAAGCGGAACATCAAGTGCCTTCGGGATTACTTCAGTCGATTATGATACCCGAATGGAAATGGGATCGAGTCACGATGGATTTTGTATCTGGGTTGCCATTGTCACCAAGCAAGAAAGATGTGATCTGGGTTGTTATTGATAGATTGATAAAGTCGGCTCATTTTATTCCCGTACGTACGGACTATACACTTGACAAGTTAGCCGAACTGTATGTTTCTCAGATTGTAAGGTTACATGGGGTACCTACTTCTATTGTATCAGATAGAGATCCGAGATTCACATCACGATTTTGGAAGAAATTGCAAGAAGCACTGGGTACCAAGTTGCATTTTAGCACCGCTTTTTGTCCCCAGACCGATGGTCAATCCGAGCGGATAATTTAGATACTCAAGGATATGTTGAGGTGTTGCATCCTTGAGTTTAGTGGTTCATGGGAACGGTATTTGCCTTTGATTGAATTCGCTTACAATAATAGTTTTCAATCAAGCATTAAGATGGCACCTTACAAGGCTTTGTATGATCGTAAATGCCGTACACCATTGTTTTGGAGCGAGCTCAGTGAAAGTAAAATTTTCGAGGTTGATTTAATTAAAGATGCTGAACAGAAAGTAAAAGTGATTCGTGAAAGTCTGAAAACAGCTTCAGATCGTCAAAAGTCGTATATGGATTTAAAACGAAAAGACATTGAGTATCAGGTCGGAGACAAAGTATTTCTTAAAGTTTCACCTTGGAAAAAGGTGCTCAGATTTAACCATAAGGGCAAATTGAGTCCGAGGTTCATTGGGTAGTATGAAATATTCGAACGAATTTGGCCAGTTGCATACAGATTAATTTTGCCCCCCTGAACTTGAAAAGATTCACAACGTTTGTCATGTCTCGATGCTTCGACGTTATAGATCTGATCCATCGAACATAATTAATCCATCCGAGGTTGAAATACAATCTGATTTGAGTTATGAAGAAGAACCGATTCGTATCCTAGCTCGCGAGGTGAAAGAGTTGCGAAACAAAAAGGTTCCGTTAGTAAAGGTGTTACGGCTCAAGCACGGGATCGAAGAAGCTACTTGGGAACCCGAGAACTCTACGAAAGAACGATACCCAAATCTATTTACTGGTAAGATTTTCGGGGACGAAAATTCCTTAAGTGGGGGAGAGTTGTGACAGCCCTAATTTGGCCCTAGTCGGGAAGTGGTTTCGGGACCACAAAACCGAGTCATAAAAATAATTAACTGTTATATTCTATGCTTATTATATGTGTACATGCATATGTGAAAGTTTCATGCTCTAATTTTGTCATTTGTATATGAAATTATTAAATAGGACTTATGTGAAATAATTGTGGAAGGTGATAGGTAATTTTAAAAAGGAGTCTATTAATGCATGTCACAAAAAGTTTGGACTTGCGTGTCAAATATCCAATTTCTGATTATGGTGGCCGGCCATAATGATTGTTGATGGGCAATATATATGTTTAATTAAATATTATAATAGGAATTTGCATTATTTTGAAATAAAAAAAATATTAATTGAAATAAGAAAAGAAGAACAAAAGGTTTGGTTCATCTTCTTCCTTGCTTAGTCGAACCTTAAAGAAGAAAGGGGAGATAGCCATTCGGTCACTTTTGAGCTAGAATTAAGGTATGAAATTTATGTTCAATTTTGAAATTATAGCATATATTAAGTTATTTACTAAGTCCCTAACTTAGCCATGTCAAAATTTTGATTTTTTTTTAGTAGTGATATGAGTAATCGGCTATGGAAGATTTTTGAAGAGAAAAAGATTAAGGATGTCACCTGATTCTGGTTGCTGTTAAATTTTGCATATCTTGTACTATGGGTAAAATGCACAAAATAAATATGGTTAGAACTAACATGCATTGCTGTTTGGCTTATGCTTGAGGAGTTTAAAAATTTGGGAGCTTAAAACTGTTTAAATTGCTATTTATATTGCTATCCAAAAGTTTCAATTTTAGTAATGTCCTATTATTAATAGTTGAAACTAAGAAACAAGTATTTGATGAAAGGATGTGGTGGCTAAATTGTCTGAAAATTTAATTGTTGTTAGCTCGAAAAGTATTCGAATGCGTGCTGGAAATTAATATCTAAAGGCATGCTAGAGTTTAATATGCTGAATATGAACAATTATAAGTTAAATTAAGGATGAATTTGAGTTGGCTATTAGTGATTTGTGTGAATCATTTAGCTAAGTGAGGTATTCGGCTAGGTCCATTTGAACAAATGTTTTGGTGTTGCCTATTTAAATTATATTATTTTTGTATTAAGTTGAATTGGAAGATTGATAAATGTGTTAAAGATGACTCAAGACTTATATAAGCATACGGCAATAGCTAAGGAGTGGGAATTTTTTTTAGTTGATGTATATGTGTAATGAGTAGTGTTATATATATGTGATTTATTTGGTAATAGAAAATTTGTTAAAATGCTTAGTAAATGGATATTTGGCTAATGTTGTGTATATAAATTACTTAAAATATTAACTTTAAATGAGTACTAAAGATTGTATATGAATTCGGCCTTGGGAGATATGTTAGTATAAAAATGCTTGAAAGTTAAATAGGTGATTGCTTTAATGACCAAATGTGCCAAAGAATAATGCATGATCTAGTTGACCAATATGTGTTAAGGGAACATGAATAAATATATTTTGATAAGCTATACATTTGGTTATAGTATGAATGCAAAGAGTTGTGAAAGAGTAAATTGTAGTAAATCTGCTTGGGACAGCAGCTGTAACGTGAATTTGGAAAATCACCATAAATTGTGGGAGTGGATTTAGAAGCGGAATAAATTATGTAATTAAAGCTTAATGAGTCTAGTTTCTAATGAAATCAACGAGAACATATTTTGACTTCTGTACAATTAGAAAGTTGATTCGTAGTAAAGGGTGGTCAGACTAGTCAAACAGTGAAACAGGGAAACTTTAAGAAAAATCTGGTATTGATTGACCAAACTAAAAATTATGAAAATTTTATGGATAAAATATATATGAGTCTATTTTCAGGGAAATTTTACGGTAATTGATTTGGAGTTTCGTAGCTCCAATTATAAATAATTTAGTGACTGTTGCTCAGGAAGACAGCTTATTGTGAATTTGTGATTATGTGGTAATCATTGATAAAAATTTGTTAAGGAGTTGCTTAATATTTTCTTATAAACTTACTATGATCTATGTGTGTGAAAGTCGAATATATATATTATATTTCTGAAGAAATGCTTGAATAGTCGAATAATGACTAGTTTAAAATTTTTGAATTTAAGCTCAAGAGCAAAGAGGGTCGAAGTTGGATAGGGGAAAAGAGAAAGTAATTGAGTAGTCTTTCCGCAACTGTTCAAGTATATTCGAGGTAAGTTTTGAGTAGTCACATTTAGTACGTAATTGATAATGTCTTGATATGTGTATGATAACTGTACTGCGATCTATTGATTCTATTTGAATATAGTTGAGTGACAAATAATTTAGGTTTAAGGCTTAAAGCCGAATAGACATTAGAAGTTAAGCTTGGAAAGTAAAATGGACATATATTCTTATGTATGTTATTGAGCCAAAAGTTATATGAATGGTGCCCATGTTATGCTATTATTCGAATGGAATAAATGAACTATGATTGTGAGATGTTATGTGAATTGAATTTTCTTGCGAATAAGTATGCATGACATTCAGTGGTGTATATCTGGACTTAGGGTCCGCAGGCTATGTGCTGGAATTATATCCGGACTTAGGGTCCGCAGGCTACGTGTTGGAAATATGTCCGGGCTAAAGTCCCGCAGGCTTCGAGTTGGTATTATACCGAGTTTAAATTCCCGCAGGCTTGTGCTGGTAATTGGTTTCAAGTCCTAAGACCTGACAGGCTTAATGCCAGTAAGTTGAGTAAGATTACAATATTGAATGTTCGCAGTAAACCATCATCAAGTAAGTACTATACATTTAAAATGTTCAGGTACGTATTACTTACTCATCGGTGAATTGATTTCGAAGTGAATCATTAGCATCAAAGAAGAATATATATATATATATATAAATATGATTGATGGTTATATTTGCGAATATGAGAATGATTTAATCGGACATGGTATATTTGTATATGAATTATATGTTAAAATTTCTTTATGTACTCAGGTACATTCAGTCAATGATTTTGTGAATTATTAGTATTAAAGAATGATACTTAAGTGTGAATGATTGTTATATCTACGAGTAAAACAATGACCTATTCGGTCAAATATTGTTAATATATGAGATTATTTGATTTAAATGCATCTTATGAATTTTAAGTAGAAGAAAAATATGTGCTAAGAAATCTATGTATATGTTTATGTGTATTCGGCCATGAAGCAATTTGAATTGAGAGTAAGTCTGTTTAAATGAATGTTTCGATTTTCGATAAGTTTTTAATTGTTTGTGATGCTTAAAACTTACTAAGCTTTGAAAGCTTACTCTATTCTTTATTTCTCTGTTTTATAGATTGTTGATTTTGGCCACCGACTCGGGGATCGTCAGTAGTTCATCACACTATCGATCTTTTTGGTACAGTTATATTTTAGACTCGATATGGCATGTATAGGTTAGGCTGATGATAACTATGTTTTGAAATTGGAAATATTTTGGCCATACGAAAATGGCGTATAACTTAAATATCAGTATGTATTTCAGCTCGATCTCTGTTTATGTTTATTGACACTGTGAATGAGATAATTAAATGTTTAGTTCGGTAATACCTCTTAGCCTTAATCTGGCGATCGGATTTGGGTTAGGGGTGTTACAGGTTTCAAATGGGCAAGAAGGGATGAGGTGATTTAAGACAGGGTAGGCTTACAAAAAAGAAAAATAATTCGGGTATAGTGTGGCAAAAAGGTCAAAGATGGAAGTAGATAAGAGAGTAAGAGTTTCAGGATCGAAAAATGGAAAAGAAGTAAAAACAATGTTCTAGTTTAAAAAAAAATTCAAATTTTGAACTTTTTTTCTGAAATTTTTTTCAGATTTTTTTTCGAATTTTGAACTTTTTTTTATTTTTTTGAATTTTTTTGAAACCTTTTTTTTCACTTACTTGATGAGTCACGGACTATCCTGGGAGTAATTTTGAAGGCTTGTACTCTTCGTTTAACCAGCTCTGATACCAAATGATACGATCTGCCTCGGGGTGAGTCGGCTCGTATGTGAGTTTGCCCGATCGTCTACGAAGAAGTATCGTTCAATTTGTTCAAAAGGATGTTTTTAAGTAAATAATGGCGGAAGCTATGTAAAAAGGGTTCAAAGATGGGTTTATGGATATGAAGTTTATGTAGATGGGTTTATGGATATGAAGTTTTTGTAAGTTCGGTTATAGAAAAAAAATAAAAGTAAAAGATGGATATAGATATAGTAATTGGATGACAAACAACGAATGTGAAGTGGAATGATGGTTCGACTATAATGAAATGAAAAAATGGAACGAAATGGAATGAAAATGATCTAAAAAAAAACACGAACCAACATTAGAAAATATTGACCCAAATGTTTATAAGTTTTCAAGGTAGTCGGATGAAGAATATGAGAACCTCGACCCACTACTTAGCGAAGTAGGAACCTTGGTATGTTTGAACGCCACACTGCAAGTAGTGATAAGTTCGATTTTCGACAAAGAAAGCGGATGACACAACTAGAACACTAGGTAGCTAACGAATCCTTAAATGAAAATAGAGAAAGTTTGCCTCACAAATTTGGCAGCATAACATTAACAAAATGTCCAAAAAGTTCTCTCCCAAAAGGCTAATTACACACATAAATATAAGGCTAGGAAAAGGCTAGCTGAATGGTCACATCTTCAAAGCTGAAATAAAGCTCAAGTCTCTTGGAATTCTTGAACTAAATAACTCCACCATTTAAAACACTTCAATTCAGCTACATAATTGACCTTGAATGCTTGAAAAGTGACTCTTGAAGTGTCCTTTGGTTAGCTGAATAGTCACCAACTTCTTTGATGGAGAATTGAATGCATGTAGTGATTACTCATGAAGCAAACGGTTATGAAAGAGAAACAAAGATGCTGCCCAATTTAAAGAAGAATAATGCTCTCCTTTAATTGATAAAACAACTTCTTAATGATGTATAAAGCCTCTTTGTAATAGCCCCCTCTTTTGTAATTGAAATCTCTTGAAAAGTCACCTTATTGAATGCATAACAGCCTTTAAATGTAATGGATGTGAGCTGGAAAGTCACCTGCAATTAACACATGCAACCTACACATTTATTCAATCATTAATCTTAAAACAAATTAACAACTAACTTAAATAAATGAACTAACACTTATGCATCATTTATTTCAGCAACTAGTTTAATTAAGAGAAGCATTATTAAATGAACGTTAACTCATGCATCAATAAATATTCCTAGGAACTAGATTAATTAAGAGCAACACTTATTAAATAAAGTTCAACAAAAACACTTACTAATTAAACTAAGATGAGTTGAATAAATGTCCAACAACACATTTATTAAACTAAGATGCTTAAATGCATGGTTTAAAATGCAAACTAAATGAACAAATGAGTTACTTAATGCAATACTTAATTTAATGAAGCTGACTTAAACTAACATGGGAGTCACATAATGCATGACTTTATTAAATGCAGAACACATAATGCATGTCATAATTAAAATATGTATTTAATAAACAAGACATAATTAAAGACTAAAGTAACTAAAATAAATCAAGTCCTTATTCCAACAGTATAAATGAATTTAAAGGTCTCTTTTTGCATTTGGGCCCCTTGAGTTTAGGCCAATCTCGATGTCGTTGAGATGTTCCGAAACATGATGCGACCGGGATCGCATCATACAGCTCCAGGCACGAAATCGATTTGGTGCTGGATTCCGCGAAGGGGTGGTAACCCACTCGGGGTCTCTTCCAGGAAAATGTCTTGGAAATCCTGCTAAAGGTTCAAAATAGTAGGAGGAAAATCCTCGGACAATTTGTTAGAGTTAAGAAGATTTTCCTTGTACAGGAGTACAAGAACGGTTTGTCTTAATAAAAATGCTTTCCGGACTTCTCTTTTTTTGCAATCAAACTTTTTTTTCCATTTTCTTTTTCTTCTTCTTCTTTTTCTTTTATCATTTCCTTTTCTCTCTCTTTTGCTATTTTTATGTTCTTTTTCTCATTTCTTTTTCATTTTCTTTTCTTTCTTCTTCAAATTCATTCTTTTTCTTTTTCTTTCAATTGATTTATAGCAGACTTCATTCTCATTTGATCCTTAAAGACTTGCTTTGGAGTCAACGGAGCCAAAGTGATATTCTTTCCTTGATACTTAAACGTATACCTGTTGGTATACCCGTCATGGGTGACCCTTCGATATATTGCCACGGCCTTCCAAGCAACAAGTGTCCAGCATACATGGGAACCATGTCACAAAGTATTTGGTCCTCGTATTTGCCCATTGAAAAAGTAACGAACACTTATTTAGTTACCTTGATTGCACCACCATCATTGAGCCACTGAAGTTTGTAGGGGCTCGGATGTTTGGTGGTTGTTAAGCCTAGTCTCTCTACCATAAAGGTACTTGCCATGTTGGTACAGCTACCACCATCGATAATCAAGCTACAAACTTCTCCTTGTACTTGACACTGGGAATGGAAGATGTTCTCCCATTGTTGCTCATTTTCAAGACTTTGAATACTTAGGCTTCTTTTGACAATAAGAAGCTTTCTTGCACATAGGGGCTTTGAATCCTCCCTTTCATGATATGTTGTTTCGGCATCATTTCCCTTTGTGCCTCGTTCCATATTTGATACAAGCACGCCCCACGAACTTCATCGAACAAGCTTGTCAAGCCGAGCATTGACATGTTGGCAAGCTGATCCAAGCTCGTTTCCAGCTCCACGAGCTCCGTCCAGCTCAAATCCAGCTTATTCGAGCTCAAAACCTTAGCTCAGCTTCAGCTTAGGAGTTTAATCTTAGCTCAACTTTAGCTCACGAGCTAAAGCTTAGCTCATTTTAGTTTAACTCGATTTTGTCTTTAATGCATTAAATAAAATTTGCACATATTTATTTATTTAAGCATTAAACTTGTCTTATATTAATATTTGTTATTAATATGTCATAGATATCACATAACCTAAATGTGTTCACATTGTGCTGAATTTATGTGTGTTCACATGATGTCTTATGAATTGTTTTATTTCTTGTAGGTACAATGCTCATGGACGGCGCAATGAATGCTTGAAGAAACATCTCTTTTGGACATCCCACGTGCATGAATGAACAACATTTAATTAGGGCTTGGTGCAATGTATGAAGAGGTGCATGTAGAATTGAGGTTCAATGGACGGCATTTAAGGGAGTACATGTATTGGAGACGTTCATGCAAGTAGGAGCTATTTAATGTTCATGTTTTTGAAGGTTCATAGACCGAATTTATGGAGGAACATACATTGGGACGTTTCATGCATGATCCATGCATTTTCAAGCTAACCATTCAAGTATTCAAGGTGCATTAAAGCTTCATTCGCCAAGGGATGATGGAACATTAAAGGGCTGCACATTCATGGATATTCATGATTTTTCTTCTAGAATTATCTAGGTGTTTATGGCCGAATTTCTTAGCTTCTAAGCTTGTCCATTCAGCTACTTTTATTTAGGCTATAAATATATGTTATTTCATTTTGTAAGAGGTTAGAATTTTCACTTAATGAAACTTTGTTAAACTTTCATGGAATTTGTGAGATTTCTTTCTCTCATATTTCGTTGAGGACTTCGTTGGCTTATCTAGGAAGCCTAGTGGCGTCAACCCTATTCTTCACTATCCCAAACTTATCACTATCAAATAGTGTGGCGTTCACCCATATACCGAGGTTCCTACTTTGCTAAGTAGCAGGTCGAGGTTTATCACTTTCATCCTCCACCTTGAAAGCCTATAAGCATTTGGGTCGAAATTTTCTAATATTGGTTCGTGCTTGCTTTTAAGAACCCTTTTCTTCCATATCCATCATCTATTTACTTCTTTCACTTTTCCTTCCAATTTAGCCAAACCTATACTGATGTGAGCATGCCCGGGGCATCTTTGAGTGCAAACCAAGATCTAAACGAGCTGCCTAAAGGACCTATAACTCAAGCTCATGCTAAACATTTCCTAGAAGCTATTTTAGCTTCTAATGCAAAACCTTGGTTCGAAACAAGGGCCAATGCTCACAAAATCAGCTTGAAGCAACTATCCAAAGGACCCGTGCATTGTTGGCAAGCTGATCCTAGCTCATTTCTAGCTCCTCGAGCTCCATCCAGTTCAACTCAGCTCATTTGAGCTCGTTTCAGCTCGTTTGAGCTCAACCGACCTTACTTTCAGCTCCTTCTTTCTTTCTTTCAATAAACTAAGTCTTAATTTAGTTTATAATTAAGTTTGCTACAGCTCATGCCAAAACCCCTAGCTCAATTTCAACTCATTAAGTGTTTTGACTATTTTTGAGCTAGCCGAATTTACTTCATAAGTTGACTTATAATTATTATGTCTAAATTTAATTATTGCTTTTAAATTGTTTAGTTATTAATTTAAATTATGATTTTTTATGAATAGTTATCTTTTAATTAATTGTGTGTTAATTCATGTAGGTTAGCCGAATGTGGAAGGTACATTCATGAAAAGATGCATGAACGAGAAAGTTCAACGAATGAGAAGATTCATGCATGGCCTGGTTCAATGCTTGGAGGGAATTAAGTTCATGTACATGGGAGGTTAATTACATGCATGTGGATTAAGAAGATACATTCACTTTGGATGGTACACATGCATGAATGAAGGCATTTATTGCATGTTCATGTACGTCCAGATTCAAGCTCTAGTTCATGCGTGGCCGAATGTATGTGGGTGAAATACATGAATTGTTTGCTGTCCAATTGACTTCCCTAGGTGTCTTTTCGGCCAAGAGACACTTTTTGAATGATTCATTCATCCCATGGCCGAATTTAGGCAAGCTATTGAGTTCCCAAGACATCACATTCATCCAAGATGCTTTGCTTACACATGAAGCTGTCCAATGGAGTTCCCATCAGCCAAATTTAGTCCTAGCTAATTAAAGACTTGTTCTAGATTATTCTAGTGCATTCATAGCTGAATTTATTTAGTCTTTAAAGCTATTAGTTTGTCCATTTGGCTACTACTTGTTAGCCTATAAATAGTTTGCACATTTCATTGTAAAGGGACTTTTGCCAAAATTGTTAATGAACATTTGTTCTTGTGAGGTTGCTTCCTCTCATATCTCATACAAGTTTCGAAAGACTTATCTGGCTTGTGCTAGTGGCGCCAATCGTCTTGTTTGAACTTATCACCAATCTTGGTGTGGCGTTCACCTATCCATCTATCCATACTTCACCTTAACAATATAGGAACCGGGGTGACACTTCTTAGTGTTGAATCATTCCTGACGTTGAGTTCGTTTTCCATTCCCATCCTTCGAATTATTTTCTTGTTATACCAAACCGACCCATTTATCCATCACCTATATTTGCTACACATAACCGAACCTATTACTAAACTTACCCTTCTTGAAACCTTCCGCTTATTCTAATCCATTATTTTACTTTTATTACTAAAATCCGAGACACGAACGACTCTCTCGAACTACGATTGGGCAACTACGTGAATTTGACTCATCTACCCGGGCCGGATCACATCATATACATATTATTCTTATCCATAAACCATCATTGAACCATTATACATAGCTTCCATCCTATTTTTCCATCAACTTCATTTCAAAAGAGAATTGAACAATACTTTCTCGTAGACGATCGGGCAACTCAGCATACGACTCGACTCTCCCTGAGGTGGTTCGTATCAATATTAAATGACAAGAATAATTTAAAATCCTCACCACAAACCTCATTATTTCACTCGAAAAGAAATAATTGAATGTTCACTCCACTCGTGTTTCACTCATTTTTAGGCTTTTTCAACACTCAAATGCACTCACACTCTCTATGCCTTTTACCACTCGTACTTGCTCTTGAAACCTCGTATTTCGTTTCTTCAGACTCGTCTTGGTGCTTGGGGTCGGCTTCAAAGTGGTTATAAGGGATGAGATGTATTGATGTAAGAGTAGGCTAAAAGAAAATTTTTCAGTGTAGTGTGGCGTTGGGAGGGCAAAGATGGTGGAACAACACTTAGAGATCAGGAATAGAGGAAATGAACAGCAAAAGAAAAGACTTCAACACTTCACACTTTTTTTTTCTTTTTTTTTTATATTCAAAAATTTTTTTAATTTCATTTTTTTCACTAATACTTGCTGATTACAATATGAAAAACTTGAATACAAACTCTTTTTTTTTTAATTTCGACTTTTTTTCATGAATCTATTTTGGACTTGTTACGAACATCGACGCTTCTCGATTAACAAGCTCTGATACCAAATGATGTGATTCGGCTTGGGAAGTTAGATTCGAATTCACGTAGTGCCCGATCGTCTTCGAGAAGAGTTGTTCGCAAGAATGGTGTAATTGTTGGAATTGGCTTAGTAGGCTTGATGATAGCAAGATAGGGTTCAAGAGGGCTAATAGGATGATAGGTTCGACTAGGGAGAGCAAGGATAGATGATATGCGGATGGTTCAGTTTGGGATAACAAGAGAAATAAGGAGTGGAAAAAAACAAATTTAAACGTCAGGAGCAATTCAACACTAAGGAGTGTCACCCCGGTTCCTATATTGTTTAAGGTGAAGGATGAAATAGCTGGATAGGAGAACGCCACACCAATATGGTGATAAGTTCTAAAACAAGCTCGATAGACGCCACTAACACAAGTAGATAAGTCTTTGAAACTTGTACGAGATATGAGAGAAAGTAACCTCACAGAAACAAAGTTTCATTAATCAAATTGTCAAAAGTCCTTTTACAAAGAAATAAACAGACTATTTATAGCCTAATATGTGATAGCTGAATGGACAAAGATGTCTAGCTTAAGAACTAAGTAATTCGGTCATGAATGTGCTAGAATAATATAAAAATATTCATTAATAGGCTAGGTCTAAATTCGGCTGAATGTAATTCCAATGGGCAGCTTCATGTATTTAGAAATTGACTTGGATGATGATGAATGTATGGCAGCTCAATGGCTTGTCTAAATTTGGGCATGGAATGAATGGGGCATCAAGAAGTGTCTTTTGGCCTAATAAACACCTAAGGAAGTCAATTGGGCAGCACACAATTCATGTAGCAAGTTATGGATGCATTCTCCCATACGTTGTAACTTGCTGTCCATGCATCTAAATCATTCTTGAATTAATCTTGGAAATTAATTATGCAGCTACTCCTTGGCTGAATAGGTGTTTAGGGAAACCAACAATCAACACAAAATGCATGTAACAAGTCATGCATGAATCCTTCTAAGCCTTGAACCTGGTCATACATGAATCCTCCCAAGCATTGAACCAAGCCGTGCATGCATCTAGCTTTAAATACTCTTCCACATTCGGCTGCACCTACAAAATTCATGAACACAATAATTCAAATGTATATTCAGCTAGACATATTTAAAACAGCAACTAGACAACTTAAGTAACACCCCTATCCCGTATTTGACGCCGGAATAGGTAAGGGGCATTACTAGACAAACAGAACATTTCAGACCAATTTGGTATCAAAGATATCATATAACATCATTTCATAAGCAATCATCTCTTAAGATGGTCTACGAGACCTAAAATATACTTCTAGGGACAGTCAGAACTAAACCAAACCCCTTCATAAATTTCAAAACTCAGAAAATCTTTCAATTTTGTTAAGGTCACACATCCATGTGACCAGGCCGTGTGCCTTACACGGGCATCAAACACACCCATGTGAACTAGCCGTCCAAAAAAAAGGCACCCATACTGACTTTCACCCACGGCCAATAGGCACGCCCGTGTCCTCCTGAACGTGTGGCACAATGCAGGCTTGGTTTAAGCCAACTTGCCACCTCTATATGGGTCTTTCCTACTAGCAAGGTTAAACAACATTCATACAACAATTTTCAACCAATTCTATGCTCAAAACATGCTTTATTACAACTAAATCATCATCATTCAACAACCCATTCAAAATCATGCCAAAACTTATACCATTTGCTAGCCAACTCTCATGGCATAACATATATTTACAAATCAAAACTTAATACATAGACCTTCTAGCCTATACATGCCATATTTTAAAATATTTACACTTTTAAAAGTACCAAAATGAGTTCAATAGTGTGGTGACGATCCTCGACTATCCCGAGCCTTCAGTAGCTATGATAACTGTAAAACAAATAGAAATCACACAGAGTAAGCGACAAAGAGCTTAGTAAGCCAAATACAATTCAACCATAAAGATTCATAGCCATTTCATAGAATAATTCATAAGCTTAACCATGTTCCTTTGTTTGCTTATATGTCATGCTTCATTTTCCAAATTCCATACATATTTCACAGAGACAGAGTCTTTCATATTTAGAAATTTGGTACGATACAAACGTACCTGTGTAGGTTATACATTTCATATACTCATTCTCATATTTCACACTCTATCCTCAGACAGTTCAGAAACGATACCGATACTCACAAACAAGTACAATGCCGACGTCCCGGACGTGGTTTTACATGTAATTCAATATCAATGCCTCTATCCCAAACAGGGGGTCTTACACGAAATCAGATACGATGCCGATGTCCCAGACATGGTCTTATACGTAAATCTCAATCAAGGCCTGTGTCCCAAACATGGTCTTACATGATATCTTAGATAGATGTCAATGTACCTTTAGAAGTATATAGAGCTTTTCGGATACTAACATATTATCAAACTTTACTCAAAAGATATTCATCAGGCTCTCAAGGCCATCCAATACAGATTACAGTTTATATATGTGGAAATTAGTCAATTTAACACATAATTGTAATTTGACTTACCTTGGACGGATTTTGGATGAAACGAGTTGACTATTCAACTATTTTGGACTTCCCTCGATCTAAGTCTGATTTTCTTTGTTCTTGATCTAATACAATTCAAATTCAACCATTCAATCATTCATTTCATTCAAAATAATCCATGAACACATATTTAAGGCACTTTGCATTTTAGCCCTTACATTTTAACACTTTGACAGTTTAGTCTATTTTTCACAAAATCACAAATATGCAAAATTCACCAAGACTATAGCTTGGCCGAATATACATGACTTCCATACAAGCCCAAACAACATATTTAATTAACAATTTAGTCCTTCAAAACCTCATTTTCACAAATTAGCCCAAATAGCTCTATTTCATCAAAATTCAAAGACAAAACTTATAAATCATCTACCAAGCCTTTATAATTCATCCAAAAACATCATAAAACTCATGATATCAACAATGGCATTTCATGAAATCTTTAATAGAAATAGAAATTCAGACATGGGTTTTGAAGAACACAAAGCAACAATTACAGAAACGTAGAAATCACCAAAAACGGACCAAAGTACATAACTTAATCAACCAAAACAAGTGTCAAACTTAAAGCTCTATTCTTTCTTTTTTTTCTTTAATTTTCGGCAAGAACAATATGATAATGGCCATTTTTTTTTATGATATGTTTTATTATATTAAACATTACATGCCATTACCAACTTTGCCCTTATAAATACATGTGAAATTTCAACTACTAATGTCCATAATTGTCCACCATTTAAACAAATGGTACATTTGACATGTAAGGACCTTTATTTTAAAAGTCAAGCCAAATAAGTGCTTTAACATCTAGCATATAGCTGATACGATCACGGCTTCCCATAAGTCAAGTCCAAGACGAGATCCGATGGTGCTACCTCAAGGGCTGATCACAAGGGCTCGTGCAAAACAATTTAAAGAAGCTGTTATAGCTTTAGTTCAGCAAATGTGGGATGATGTCAATGCTAGACCTACCGAACTAGCTTGTAGCATTTTTGGGAATCCATGCCAAACTCTTCTACAAGTTCAGTTCAGCTCACCGAGTTCACTTTCAGCTCAAGCTAGCTCCCATGTAGCTCCACATCAGCTCATTAGCTCGGATTCAGCTCATTCTCAGTTCCACAGCTAGGGACTAGCTCATTATCAGCTCACAAGTTTAAGCCCAGCTCGGGTTTAGCTCAAGAATTAAACATCAGCTCGTGGAGATCATTTTGAATTCATTTGACAAATATTGACTTTTTAATTAATAAGTTCAATAATTAGTTAATTAATATCCTACATATTAAATTTAGTTCACATTAGTTATATTAAGTATGTCTTAAAAGTGTTTATTGATTGTAATTAAATTTTTCATAACCGAATTTAATGTTGATATTTGTGTTCACATTAGTTTGAATTAATTCTGTTCACATTTCTTGTAGGAACGTAATGGACATATGGAGATTAAAAGCAAGCATGAATGTTGAAAGGTGCATGGACGGTTGGGGGACTTGAATCTCTTAGGTGACCATTCGGCCAAAGGACACTCACACATACATGAAGATAGCTTAGCCGATTAGCTTCCCCATGACTCTCCTTAATTCGTTTCACACCTATGTTCACATGGAAAGACTATTCGTGTAATATCCTGAATTAGGGCTTAATCAGAATAGTGGTTTCGTGACCACAAATTCGAGATAGAAATAATTATTCATTGTGAGTTGCAAAAGATATTAGTTCAGTGTTCATTGTCCGATGAATCAGGTTGGAATATATGTGAGGGTTGCATAATATGTGTACTAATTGTTGAAAAAATGGAACGTCATTATAGTTAAAAAAGGAAATATGACTTGAGATTGCATTCACGTAATTAGTTAGTATTGAGTATTGAAGATTATTTACTCAAGATTGTTGGAGATTGATTGAGTTTCAATTACAGATTTTAGTAGAATAAAGGTCATGGATATGAATGGCACGATAGTCGAATTGATAGTGAATGAAAGGAACATCATCTGATTCGATTTACATGTGATGCAGGAATTGATCAGTGAATGGATGTATTGATATTGTAAGTGGATGGTCAAAGTGCTGGATTGGATTTGTACGATGAACGATTGTCGGTTCATTGAAATTGTATCGGATTTTTCATGAAAGGATATAGCGGTATTATTACGTTGAATAACTCGGTTACATTGAGTATATCATTGAAGATGGGTCTATTCTATGAAGGAAGCGACGATATTTCATCGAAGTTGTAGTATGCATGAGTTCCATCGATGTTATGGAATTTAGTATGATTTATGTTACCATGAATGATTTGCGATTTTAATCCAATCAAGATGGCATTACAAGCTTTGATGACTAAACCATGTAGACAATTTTTGAGCTGTTAGTAAATTAATGAGTTAGGATTGGTAATGAGATCTAACAGGAATGATTTAAAACGATATGAAAGAGCATTACGAAGTACTGAGTTCGATTGAAAGATTCAAATTTTTGGAAGTCTGATTTACATAGGAATTTGGCGTTATGATTAGATTGGACATGAAATAATTGCCATTGAAATTGCAGCGTGTAAATCGTTTGATTTAAGCGATAAATCCGAATAATAATCATGGGTTGAAATCAATGTATTATTAAAAGGAAATATCGTCAGGGTTGAGTTGAAAGTTTGGTCAAGGATCGTAAAAGTTTGCACCGACTTGAAGAACTTCTGAAGTTCGCAATTCTAATGTTGCTATATTCATCGAAGCTAAGTTGAACACCATTAATTTAATGTAGATTTGCCAGTATAGAATGATTTGATCTAGCTCGATAAAGTATTAATATTTATTCATTTTTAATTGTAAGTGATTTGATGCTTAAAGCAATATGGATGTGAAATAATTTGGACGTAATCGTCAAAATTGTGAGTGAGTAATAGTTATGGAGCATAGTTTGATTGATTAAATTCTAATTGAATTACATAAATTTGCATATGAAAAAAGTTATTTTGAACTAAAAAAGTAGAAAAGAAATTACTGTTATTTAGTTATTATTGAATGCATTGCATATAATAAGATGCATTTTTTTTATTGAATATGAAATTTATTAAGATTATAAGCTATTAAGTCAATTGTAATTTTGATATTGATAGGTTAAAGATTTTGAAAAGTAAGATCATTAGTTGTTGATTAAATTTGATTCTGTACAGGTTAAAATGCAAAATGACAATGATTGTTAGAATCATGATTGTGTTGGATATTAAGAGATTTGTTAAATTTGAGCTAAATTGTAAATTTCAATTGATTATAAAAGTAATAAATGCTATAATCTAAGACTTAGAGTATTGATGAAATGCAAATTATGTTTTGGTAAAATTATTGATTAAATTAAGTTAAGTTTGAAGTTGATATATGCATATAAATTATAAGTCAATTAGTTGGATTATTGTTTGATGTGTATATTTAGTAAGTGATGGTATAAGATTTGAAAATGTTGTTGATATAAATTATATATTGTTGATTAAGTTTGAATTAATTTGATATGTGTAAGATGTAAGACTATATAATGGTTTATTGAATGAATTTGTTAGTTAATGTATATTGTAATGGATTTTATTAAATGATTATTGTAAGTTTGATATGTATAAAAATGCTAATTAATGTGTTTATAAAATTTAAACTAATGAAAGTTGAAATTGATAGTAATTGCTAATATGTTTGAAATAATGTTGTTTAAAAAGATTTGAAGATAAATGTAATATTGCAAAATTTGTGAAGAAATAATAAATGATATTTATAAGCAATAATATGTTATAGTAATGAGATTTGAAAGAGATTGTATATTGTCATATTGCTTGTTGAGGTAGCTAGTAATGGAAAAAATGATTAGACTAATTAAATATATTATGTTTTAAGTGTAATTAGATTGATTAATTAATTCAAAAATTAATTTGTAGATTGAAAGTGATGATGTAAATTTGTGATAGGTAAACGTAAGAATTTAGTAATTGATTGAATATTTTTATAGATAAATATTATGAGTAACTATTTAAAATTTTAGGAATGTTTGGATAAGTCAATATAATAATTTAGTAGAATGTCAGGATAGTAAATTGAAATTTTAGTGATATTTTAATTGGTAATTTGTAGAATCATTATAATTATATGCTTGAATTAATGTGTATCTATTAATTATTAATATTTGAGATTAATGCTTGGCAATAATGAAGTGTTAAGGAAATAATTATATTTATAGCTAGTATTGCAAGTTATAGAAGTGAATTTGTATAATGATAAATGAATCTTGATTGTAGTAAGGATTTTGTAGATAATTAGAGATATTTGAAATGCTTAATTGATGTGATATTAACTATATATAGTTTACTTGAAGGTAAGCAGAATATTTACTGAAGTTAAGTTATTCGTGGAGTAAATGGACATTGCTTTATGTAAGTTGACAATTAAGAATTGCAATTTATATTGATTAGGTATACTATTTGGAATTATTGAATAATTTAGAATTATGAATTGATGGTCATTTTAGAATATGAGTTGAGTTTTGAATTATATTATTTGCATGAATAATTTAATTGTAATGGTTTGTATTAATATGTATTAAAAAGCTTGTTGGTAAATTATTATTTGAAACTTAGCTAATGAAATTATGTTTGAGTAATTAATATTGAATAGTTAGTGATATTGAAAAATAGTATTATATTTAAAATATGATGATAGTTATTTAATGAATTTATTGAAGTAATTGTATGAAAATATATAAATTACTTAAAATATATTTATGTTATTGATTTGACTTTAAAGTTTATTGTAATATCAGTAAACATCTTTCGGTAATTAAATGCTTGATAGATTATGTATAAATGATGACTATGTTTATAATATGAGTAAAAAATTAGTACTAACGATAACTATTAGTTATTGGAGAATAATAATAATGTTTAATGATGTTATTGGATAGTTTAATTAGTTTGTGAAATGCTAAACTATGTTTATGTTATAAATGATTGGTAGAGATATGTAAGTAATATGTGATGAGATAGATTCTTGATATGGATAATGTTTGAGTTAAATAACTTTGAAATTTTGATTTATTTCTAGATTTATTAATGATGATTCATAAGATCTCTTGAGTTATTTATGAGTATTATGTGATCGTAATTGATTCTGCAATTGTGTTTAATGTATAAGGGTAGTAAATGGTGGCTAAAGAAGTTATGATATATGATTCTATGTTAAAAGTTATGAAAATTAAGTAGATATAATTATAGAGTTACATCGAATTGAAGTAATGGGTGATTTAGAATGAAAAATTAAGAAATAATTATATAGATTTAAAAGAATATTGAATTTGTGAATTTTGGAAATGCATATTGAGAAGAATGTAAATGTCTTAATTAATTTTAAACAATCTTGATGTTGAATTATGTGTGTGAAGTTGAATTTATATACTTAAAATGTTGATGAGTCGAAATGGAGTTAATTCTATGAAGTTTGAAAGCTATGTTACAATAGTAATTAGTTGAAAGTGTATGTATTTAAGTGAATAAAAAGTATGAAGTTGTTGTACAATATCAAATTAAGAATAATGCAAATATTGAATATTGAAAATGATTTAAGTGAATGTTTGGATATGGAATAAAGTCTTTGAAAAATAGAGTGGATTCTATTAATAAGATTGAAGATAACAAATTGATTTGATAAGAATATCAAAAAATAATGATATAAGCTTAAAGACAATTGAACTATGTAAATCTTAATTAATGTATATAGACTGAAAGACATGAATGTAGCTAGGAAATGTATTAAATGAATTCATTGAATAATAAAATTATGATTATTAACACTTATGTAATGACACTTGATGCATAATTTTTCGAAATAGTTATGTCTGAATGAATTATTTGAGTAAATGTCAGAAATATTCACTATTAAGAGTAATAAAGAAAATTAAATCTGATAATGTCCATTAAAGTAATAGTAAATCAGATTTGGCTAAATAACCGAAGTAACATGTTTATCATAAATAATAAATTATGAATCTTAATTCTAATTATTGTTTACAATTAACACTTTTATTAATTAGAATTATTGACTATAATGATCATATTAATGAAACTATAAAGCTATAAGACTCTAATTAAAATAGTAGATCCTATTAAATGATCATAATCTCGTTAGCTTGTTGATGCCAACACATTTTAGTGTTAATTGTAAAGACTTATTAAGTATAAGCACAATATGGATTGCAAATCCATGGGTAAACTGGAACTGATTTTAATCTAATTAATATTAATTAAATTATTAACTTGTATTAGTAAAAAATTTAATAGTAGAATTAAGAGTAGATATAAATTTAATTCTGAATAGATTGTTATTTGGCAACTATTATAATGTTCAAAAACTATTCAATAATGAGATATGATTTAATATGTCATCATTAATTTTAAACTATCTTAATTCAATGGATATCTAAACTCAATACTAGAGTCTTGCAGTATTGTTAGAAGGTAATTGATTTAAAAGATGAATTTAAAAAGTTTACTAAATTCTTTATAATTTTTTAACAAATTTCCTTAAAACTTACAATTCAAATTCCTTTCCCTATTGCATTTATTTCTTTTTATTGGCTTGATTTCCATCTGGTTTATCTTCAAAATTCACCTCGTCCTTTGAAATCATTTTTTTGATCCAAGATTGTATGTTCCAAAACTAATTTATCAAATTAAGAACTTCAAATCATTTGTTTCTACATTCATGCCTTTCTAGCTACCCGCATCACAGATTACAAGAAAATCATATCTCGAGTTAGGAAACTCAAATCAAGATCCATAAATTTTCCTAAATCTAGACTCATATATATATTTACTAATTTTTTCTAGAATTTTGGTTGGGCCAATTAGTACAGTTTATTAAGTTAAAGTCTCCCTGCTTTGAGGTTCGATTGCTCGACCTCTGTGTATTACGAATCGATATCTCTCTATAGAATTTCAATGACTACGAGGTTTCTTTCTCTTAAAACAAGACTCAAGTACATATAAATAATGACTTCTAATTATTTTTTACAATTTATTATGAATTTTAAAGTCGAATAGAGGATCCAAATCACTCCGCCCTGTTTCACAAGGTTTCAAATATCTCATAAAGTATAATTTATATGCCTTTTTTAATCCATATGAAAATAGACTCATTAAGCTTCAATTTCATAACTTTCTCATCATTTAATTCCATTTATAATATTTTTAGTGATTTTTCAAATTCATATCATTTCTGCAGCAATATTCTGTTTTAAGGCAAATTTCATCTTTTCATGAGTTGTTATGAACTAGATAACCTATTAAACTTCCATGATATCAAACATGATCTAAAGTTAACCATCACCATGACTTATCAATATCAAACATTTTCTCAACCAATCATGGCCATATCATAAAATTATTTACACAAAATAAGTATATTGCTATACATGCCATACTTAAGTTTTACAAGCCATTTACCCAGATGAAAGTCCTTTGGATAGTGTGATCGAACCTTCGACCCGTCCCGATTCCCGAGCTAGCTTGTTCAAAACTACAGTAAATAAAGAGGAGGGAGTAAGCATAAATGCTTAGTAAGTTCATATGTAAATAACAAGTAACATAACAATACAAATATACCAAACAACTTTAGCATGGTATCACCAAAACATATATCATATTTCTAAACATCATTCGTCATCTTACCACCTTATCGTTGTTCTATCTATTTTCAACCCGAGGGTTAAGAACATACCTGTCCAAAGTGTCCATTTCACAACACTTACCAAAACATCGCTTGCATCTTAAGTGTTCTTCCATTTCACTAGAAATTTCACCTGTTGAACACATCAGAATACAACTCGGATACACGGATAATTTGCACATAATGTAATCAAGAAATCATGTAACCCGCCCCTAAGTGAACTCGAACTCAACTCAATGAGCTCGGGCGTTTGCATCCATAAGTGAACTCGGACTCAACTCAACGAGTTTGGATGCCTAGTTAATTTCACGAACTCGGACTCAACTCAACGAGTTCGGACATTCGCATCCATAAGTGAACTCGGACTCAACTCAACGAGTTCAGATGCTCAACCATCCTAGTGACATGTCACTTGTATCCTAATCTATTCCTAAGGTTCAAACGGGCTTTTTCCCTCGATCTCACATTTGTCGTCTTCTATGGAATATCGTAACCGATACTCGGTAGCAATTCATATTTATCAAGTAGTAAACATAATTTGCATATTACTCAATATTAACCACAAAGCATAACATTTCACGATTAAAATCAGCATATCATATAATTAACATTAATAACTTAAAATAACATTTATGCTACATTATTTACACATGAACTTACCTTGGTACCAAAATATAAAGATTTTGCAATTTAGTCCACAATCTTTTCTTTTCCTCGATCGCGACTTGAATCTCATTTCTCTTGATCTATAATGCCAAATTAATCTTATTCAATACATACATTCATCAAAACAGCATTTGATACGAACTTTGGAAAAATTACACTTTTGCCCTAAACTTTTCATAATTACACTTTTGCCCCTAGGCTCTGAATTAAACTTTATTCCTTATTCTTATGTTTTATAACATGCTGATCATTTTCCTTCTATGGCAACATCAAATTCTTACTCTAGCATATACTTGTGACTATTAGGTATTTTTGCCGATTAAGCCCTTTTACTCGCTTTTCACTCAAAACCAAGTAGCACAAGTTGTCTAACATAATTTAAAACCCCATATTCTATCATAAAACATCAAAATACACAAATTTCACCTATGGGTATTTTTCCAAATATAAACCCTAGGTTGAATTATTGCTAACATAAGCTTAATCGAGCTAACGGATTCCAAAACGTAAAGAACATTAAAACGGGCTTGGAATCACTTACTATGGAGCTTGGAAGCTTGAAACAAACCCTAACTATGGAGAACCCTTGAAATTTCGGCCTAATGAAGAAGATGGACAAAATTGGCTTTTAATTTTGTTTTAATTCATTTTAATAACTAAATGACCAAAATGCCCTTACTACTAAACTTTCCAAAAATTCCATCCATGTCCAATTTTTTTCCATAGACTTAGAAATTGGTCAAATTGTTATTTAAGACCTCCTAATTAATATTTCAATGCAATTTCATACTAAAAACTTCTAGAATGCAAATTTTGCAACTTATTCGATTTAGTCCCTACTTTCAATTTAAGCACTTTAGGCATAGAATTTCATCACGAAATTTTCACACAATCATGCAATCTTATCATATTCATCAAAATAATTATAAAATAATTATTTCTATCTCGGATTTGTGGTCACGAAACCACTATTCTGATTGATATGAGCACGCCCCGCGAACTTTATCGAGCAAGTCTGTCAAGCCGAGCAATGACATGTTGGCAAGCTGATCCAAGCTCGTTTCCAGCTCCACGAGCTCCATCCAGCTCAAATCCAGCTTATTTGAGCTCAATCCATCTTGCCTGAGCTAAACCGAGCTCACTCCTAGCTCACTTTCAACTCACGAGCTAAACCTTAGCTTAACTTCAGCTTAGGAGTTTAGCCTCAGCTCAACTTTAGCTCACGAGCTAAAGCTTAGCTCATTTTAGTTTAAACTCGGTTTTGTCTTTAATGCATTAAATAAAAATTTGCACATATTTATTTAAGCATTAAACTTGTCTTATATTAATATTTGTTATTAATATGCCATAGTCATTACATAAATTGATTATGTTCACATAGCTGAATTAATGCATGACATTAATGTGTTCACATCATGCCGAATTTGTAACACCCTGCACTCTGAGCCCGTTCATCGAGTCGAACACAAGGTGCACACAAACTCACTAAATTGTTTTCACAATCCATAAAAATTTTCCAGACTAGCTAGTTACTGCATCACTGTCGCTTCAAAAATCATATCTTGAGTTTTAAAGCTCGAAAATCAGTTTCGTAATTTTTCCCCAAAACTAGACTCATAATTCCATCAACATATTTTTTTCTAGAATTTTTCGTAGGGCCAATTAGTACAGTTTATTAGTTAAAGTCTCCCCTGTTGCAGGGATCAACTACACTGACCTTCATGCGTTACGAATTGGATATCTCCCTGTACAGGCCTTCAATGCTGATGCTATTTATTTCTATAGAAACTAGACTCAGAGAGGAATCTATACATATATGGAATGACTCATAATTATCTCTGGTTAATTTAAAATGAATTTCTAAAGTCGGAACAGGGGATCCAAAAACCGTTCTGGCCCTGTTTCACGAGAACTTTAATATCTCTTAACATATAATTCATATGACCGTTTCGTTTCTTCCATATGAAAGTAGATTCATCAAGGTTCATTTACATAATTTATTCACTATTTAATTCCATTCCTACAATTTTTAGTGATTTTTCAAATCCACACCACTGCTGCTGTCAGCATCTGTTTTTCAGTAAACCTTACCTATTTCGTGGTTTCTATAGACCAACTAAAGTTTTGTCATACATAGGTCCACATATAATCATTTTAGCCATTCCAATGGCTGATCATTTGCTCACACTTCCATTCAGTCCGTAGTCACATCATAAAACCATACATATATACATAAGCACAAATGGTCTAATGCCATACTCCACTTTTACGAGCCATTTTCGCATGGTCGTACACACATACATCACAAAAGTACTTAAAACGCAACAAAAGGGTAGTCCTATACATGCCATTTCAAAATCCAACCAAAATATATACCGAAAGGGACTTTGATAGTGTGGGAGACTTGACTTCCGAAATCCCGAGTCCAGATGGTGACGAGCCAAAATCTATAAACAGAGAAACAGAGAAACGGAGTAAGCAATTTATGCTTAGTAAGTTAAAGCAAGGGATTCCAGCACAACAAAAGCATAACATTCATATAGCTAACGGATAATTTCATATGCACAAATTCTCAATATCATACTTATTTCACATTCCAACCCCTATATTCATACATAAGGGTTCATCTTAGCCAAATCTGAAAGCTCATTTCTCGATTGAGCGAATATTATTCAAGGAATCAACTATTCCAAAGCACATACGAACATACCTCGTTCTGGAATTTTCAAGCGTATTAGCTGAAATTTTACAGCAGGTTCATTCATTCTTGAATCACGTATCTTGAGTTTAACCGGATATGGCTACACATTCAAATGCCTTGGGACATAGCCCGATTCTGAGAACTTCGCACGAATGCCTTGGGACTCAACCCGGATTTAGTAGCTTGCTCGAAAGCCTTCGGATCTTAGTCCGGATTTAGTAACTCGCACGTATGCCGTCGGATCTTAGTCGGATTTAGTCACTTAGCACAAAGCCTTGGGACTTAGCCGGATATCATTGAATAACCATGTACATTTATCAATAAACCATAACACATTCACATTTCATTTTCATTAGCAAAATTCGACACAAGTCACTTATCACATTTGTAATTTCGGCTCAATAGCCACACACAAAGAGCATGATTTTAATTTGCTTTAAACATGATCTAATCAATTCGAATTTAAGCTCTATTGCTCAAGAACTTACCTCGGACGTGGTCGAACGATTTCGACGGCTATTCCACGACTTTTTCCTTCCCTTATCGGATTTAGCTCCCTTTGCTCTTAAGCTTAATTTAACAAATAAATTGGTTTTATCATGTGAGCATCGAAGAGGAATTCAAGATACTTAGCCAATATATATACTCATTAGGCATCAAAGTCGCATATGTACGAAATCATGAATCGAACTCAACACATTAGTTAATATTCCTCTTAGCCGAATTTTCTAAGCCAAGAATAGGCATCAATATGCTTGCCTCTAACCGAATGCATGCACACCAATTTCCCTCATGTGGCGAATATACATGTCCAATTTGAGGCCAATTATACACTTAATACCACACAAAACAGCATACATTTTACTACTAACGCATTACATATCGTAACTCATTGCACATCTCTCATTTACTTCATAATCAAGCATCATCACAAGCAAATATACACCTTGAAATAGCATATATGTCATACCAATACATCGTAATGCGAACATATATACATATATATATGCTAGAGCCAATTCTCAAGTGGCTTATATCCAAATATATACACATATCCAAAGCTTAAATCTTACTTACCATGCAACATGCATGAATCATACTTATGGATATAACATGGCGAATACCACAACACCATACCATTTCAATTTGGTCATGGTAAAACAAAGAACTTAGTATCTCATTCAAAAAAATGCTAAAAGAAAATCTAAGAATCCTCAATCCTCCATCACATGTATCATTATCAAGCTTGATATTTAGCATGCAATGGCATTAACACCATATTCACTTTGGCCGAATTTCATTCCCATGGCATAACAAAGATTTGAACCATGGGCTAACAAGAACATCAAGCTAGCAACTAAAACCATGCATGAATCTCATGGCACAACCTCAAACATACCTTAATCTTGATGCAAGTATAGCCAACCTCTTCCTAATCCTCTTCCAAACCAAGTATGAAGCAAAACTCCCTCCTTATCCTTAGTATTTTTGGCCAAAAAGAGAATGAAAATGGATGAACAAAATTTTTTGTTTTCTTTCCTACCTACACGGCAATGGGGAGGGAGAAGCCTTAACACACACACATTTTTTTTTTTATTCCATACTCCTTATTTTATTTATTCCAACATAACCCACTTACCAAACATGTTTCATGACATGATTTTTGCCCATAATTCCTTGTCATGGCCGGCCACTAGCTATTGGGGGGGAATTTGACATGCAAATCCATTGTTTTGCATGCATGCTTTAATTAGTCATCACACATTTCCCCATCATACTTTCAAAGTTTACTACTAGGTCCTTTCTAGTGAAATTCACATTTATAACTCTAAATCAAAGCATAAAAATGTCACACATGGGTTAACACACATTATAGGCAATAAAATAAATATTAAATTATTTTTATGCCTCGGTTTTGTGGTCCCGAAACCACATTTTGACTAGGGTCATTTTAAGGTGTCACAACTCTCCCCACTTTAGAAATTTTCGTCCCCTAAAATCTTACCGATAAATAGGTTTGGATATCGCTCTTTCATAGAGTTCTCGGGTTCCCAAGTAGCTTCTTCTATCCCGTGTTTGAGCCATAACACTTTCACTAGCGTAACCCTTTTGTTTGAACTCTTTCACTTCACGAGCTAGGATACGAATCGGTTCTTCTTCATAACTCATATCGGCTTGAATTTCAACCTCGATGGACTAATTACGTGCGACGGATCAGATCTATAGCGTCAAGCATTGAAACATGGAAGACGTTGTGAATCTTTTCGAGTTCGGGGCAAAATCAAACGATACGCGAATCGGGCCAACTCGTTCGGAGATTTCAGATGGCCCAATGAATCTCGGCTCAACTTGCCCTTATGGCGAATCGAGTATCTTTTCCACGGTGAAACTTTAAGAAACACTTTATCTCCCACCGATACTCAATGTCCTTTCGTTTCAAATCCGCAGACGATTTTCGACGATCTGTGGCGCTTTTAGACTTTCACGGATTACCTTTACCTTCATTCAAAGCATCTTTAATCAAATCCACTCGAAAATTTTGTTTTCACCGAGCTCGGTCCAAAACAATGGTGTACGGCATTTACGCCCGTACAAAACCTCGTAAGGCGCCATCTTAATACTTGATTGAAAACTATTGTTGTGCGAATTCAATCAAAGGTAGGTACCGTTCCATGAACCATCGAACTCGAGGATGCAACATCTCAACATATCCTCAAGTATCCGAATTATCCGCCGGATTGACCATTGGTTTGGGGGTGAAAGGCGGTTTGAAATGCAACTTGGTACCCAAAGCTTCTTGCAATTTCTTCCAAAATCGCGAGGTGAACCTCGGATCTCTATCCGACACAATGTAAATCGGTACCGTGTAATCTCACAATCTGAGAAACGTACAATTCAACTAGTTTATCCAATGAAAAATCCGTACGCACAGGGATAAAGTGAGCCGACTTAGTCAATCTATCAATGACAACCTAAATCGCATCCTTCTTACTTGCTGACAATGGCAGTCCGGACACAAAGTCCATTGTGATTCGATCCCATTTCCACTCGGGTATCATGATCGGTGAAGTAACCTCAAGGCACTTGATGTTCCGCTTTCACTTGTTGACATATTAAACATCTCAAACAAAGTCGGAGATGTCTCGTTTCATACCATGCCACCAAAACCGACGTTTCAAATCGTTGTACATCTTCGTACTCCCGGTGGATTGCCATTCGGCTATAATGGGCTTCGTTCGAATTATCGAAATAAGTTCAATTCTTTGGAACACACAAACGACTTCGAACCTCAAACAATCGTCATCATCAATTTGAAACTCCGATTCCTTGTTCGTAACACACTCAAACCCGTTTTGCAAGCAACTCCTCATCAACTTTCTGAGCTTCACGAATTTGATGAGTCAACAATGGTTTGGCCTTTAATTCGGCTACTAACACATTGTCGGGCAGAATGGACAAGTATACATTCATAGCTCATAAAGCAAACAGTGTTTTTCGGCTTAAGGCGTCCGCAACCACATTAGCCTTTCCCGGGTGATAATCAATGACAAGCTCATAATCTTTTAACAACTCGAGCCAACGTCTTTGTCGCAGATTTAAGTCTCTTTGGGTCATCAAATATTTGAGACTTTTGTGATCCGAATAGACATGGCACTTCTCACCAAATAAGTAATGTCGCCATATCTTTAAGGCGAATACGATGGCAGCCAATTCGAGATCATGGGTCGGATAATTTTTCTCATGTGGCTTTAATTGTCTCGACGATAGGCCACAACTCGACCTTCTTGCATCAATACGCAACCTAACCCAAGTAGGAGGCGTCACTATAGATGACAAACTCTTTGCCGATTCGGGCATGTACTAATCTTGGAGCTTCAGTCAAATGAGTTTTCAATTGGTCAAAACTTTTCGACACTTTTCCGTCCATTCAAACTTGACATCTTTTCAAGCGGTTTTCGTCATGGGTGTGGCTATCATCGAGAATCCTTTTACAAACCGTCAAGAGTAACCTAAGCAAGTCCCAAAAAGCTCGAACCTCAGTAATATTTCTTGGAGGTTTCAGTTAAGTATGGCTAAAATTTTGCTCGGGTTAACTCGAATACCGATGCAGATACCACATGACCCAAGAAGCTAACCTCTCTTAACCGTAACTCACACTTTTGAACTTAGCATATAACCGCTTATCCCGTAAAATTTGCAACACTAATCTCGGTGCTCGCATGTTCGGTCTCATCTCTTGAATAGACCAAGATGTCATCAATGAACACAACTACGAACCGATCCAAATATGATCTGAAGATCCGATTCATCAAATCCATAAATACCGCAGGGGCATTAGTGAGCCCAAACAGCATCACTAAGAACTCGTAGTGACCATATCTCGTTCTGAAGGCAGTTTTAGGTATGTCCGAATCTCGGATTCGCAACTGATAATAGCCCGATCTCAAATCTATTTTTGAAAACATTGAGGCTCCCTTCAGTTGATCGAACAAATCATCGATACACGATAACGGATATTTGTTCTTTATTGTCACTTTATTAAGCTGACGATAGTCGATGCACAACCTCATGGTTCCGTCCTTCTTTTCACAAACAACACTTTGGTGCACCCCAAGGTGAAAAACTCAGCGAGCAAAACCTCTATCCACCAACTCTTGCAACCGAGCTTTCAACTCCTTTAATTAGTTGGTGACATACGATACGGAGCTATCGAAATTGGTGTGGTCCTGTACAAGCTCAATACCAAACTCTATCTCCGAACAGTGGCAAACCCGGCAATTCTTGAGAAAACATCCGGTATTCACAAACCACCGCACAGATTCGGGTTTTATTTCTAACTCCTTATCATCAAGTACATACGCAAGGTATGCTTCGCACCCTTTTCTTACATATTTCTGGGCCAACATTGATGATATTACAGCTGGCAACCCCTTCAAGTCCGTAGACTCAACTCGGATCATCTCGTTATTTGTGCATCTCAAATCAATAGTCTTGCTTTTGCAATTCACAACCGCATCATGCACGGTCAACCAATCCAACCCAAGAATAACATCAAATTCATCGAACGGCAAAAGCATCAAGTCCACGAAAAGCAGAACCTCGAATTACTAGGGGCATTTCTTACACACTTTGTCGACCAAAGACGTAACGACCCAAAGGATTTGACACCGAATTACGAACTCATGAGACTCAATAGGTAAAGTCTTCTTTGGATGCTAAGGTTTCGCATATATAAGAATGAGTGGAACCAGGTCAATCAAAGCAATCACATTAGTATCAAAGAGAGTGAAAGTACCCGTAATAACATCCGGCGATGAAGCATCCTCGCGGCACGTATAGCATAAGCTCTAGCAGAGCGCGAGCCTCGATCTGGTCGTAGCATCTCTAGATCCTCTCGACCACCACTAGCATTGCCCATATTTCTAGATGGTCTACCTCGAGCAGTGGTAGCGCCCGGTTTCCCACTCTGATCTACATTCTGTTCAGACAACCTCGGGCAATCTTTAATGAAGTGGTCAACTGATCCGCACTTGTAACAGGAGCGGTCACGGAATCTACAACTTCCAGAATGCCATTTGCCACAATGCTGACACTCCGTTCTATCTCGACGTTCATTCCCAACACTGGCAACCGAAGTGCCTCGTGTACCCATAGGGGGTCGATCACGATCTCGTCTAAAAAGGCCCGAAGTGCCTCTAGACCGGCCCACATCATCTCGAAATTTCTTCGATGCCTGTTGAAGAGACTTTCCCGAGGATCTTTTACGAAACTCTCCAGTTCCCACATCAACTTTTTGTTTTTCTTTTCTAAGCTCCTCGGCTTTACAAGCTCGCTCGACAAGTACTACGAACTCTCGTATTTCAAGAATGCCCACGAACATTTTTATATCTTTATTCAGCCCATCCTCGAAGCGTTTACACATGATAGCCTCGGACGAAACACATTCCCGAGCGTATCTACTAAGTCTAACAAATTTTCGCTCGTAGTCAGTAACTGACATAGAACCTTGCTTAAGCTCAAGAAATTCCTTCCGTTTTTGATCAACAAATCTCTGACTGATATACTTCTTCCGAAACTCAATTTGGAAAAACTCCCAAGTTACTTGCTCTCGGGACACAACAGAAGTCAGAGTACTCCACCAATAGTAGGCAGAATCGCGTAGCAAGGAGATAGTACACTTTAGGCATTCATCAGGTGTACAAGATAGCTCATCGAGTACCCAGAGAGTGTTGTCCAACCAAAATTCAGCTTGCTCGGCGTCGTCGCTATCCGTAGCCTTAAATTCAGTAGCCCCGTGTTTCCGGATTCTATCAACTGGGGGCTTACTTGACCTTATTTGGTCAGTTACCGGAGGCATTGTAGGTGCGGGGGTTGTATTTGTTGGGAATGGAGGTTGTGGAACAGCCGTATTTGTTCGAATGTATTGGTTAAACCAATCATTCATCACGCTATAGAAAGCTTGTCTAGCTTCATCATTAGGATTACTAGCATTAGGTTGAGAGTCCATGGAGCTGTCCCTTGTGCGGGAGCAGGCGCTACACTCTCAAGATCATCAGCTACCGCTCGGTCGGGATCGGGATCCATTACTATAAATAAACACATTTCAATTGTCAGAAATCACCACACTATCAAATAATCACATAAAATGGCATGTATAGCTAGACCCAACACATTACGGTAGTCCTAGAACAGACTAAACCGTAGCTCGATACCAATAAAATTGTAACACCCGTGCACCGAGCCCGTTCGAGTCGAACACAAGGTGCACACAAACTCACTAAATTGTTTTCACAGTCCATAAAAATTTTCCAGACTAGCTGGTTACTGCGTCACTGTCGCTTCAAAAATCATATCTTGAGTTTTAAAGCTTGAAAATCAGTTTCATAATTTTTCCCCAAAACTAGACTCATAATTCCATCAACATATTTTTTTCTAGAATTTTTGGTCAGGCCAATTAGTACAGTTTATTAGTTAAAGTCTCCCCTATTGCAGGGATCAACTACACTGACCTTCGTGTGTTACGAATTGGATATCTCCCTGTACAGGGCTTCAATGCTGATGCCGTTTATTTCTATAGAAACTAGACTCAGAGAGGAATCTATAAATATATGGCATGACTCATAATTATCTCTGGTTAATTTAAAATGAATTTCTAAAGTCAGAATAGGGGATCCAGAAACCGTTCTGGCCCTGTTTCACAAGAACTTTAATATCTCTTAACATATAATTCATATGACCGTTTCGTTTCTTCCATATGAAATTAGATTCATCAAGGTTCATTTACATAATTTATTCACTATTTAATTCCATTCCTACAATTTTTCGTGATTTTTCAAATCCACACCACTGCTGCTTGTCAAGATCTATTTTCAGTAAACCTTACCTATTTCGTGGTTTCTATGGACCAACTAAAGTTTTGTCATACATAGGTCCACATATAATCATTTTAGCCATTCCAATGGCTGATCATTTGCTCACACTTCCATTCAGTCCGTAGTCACATCATAAAACCATACATATATACATAAGCACAAATGGTCTAATGCCATACTCCACTTTTACAAGCCATTTTCGCATGGTCGTACACACATACATCACAAAAGTACTTAAACGCAACAAAAGGGTAGTCCTATACATGCCATTTCAAAATCCAACCAAAATATATACCGAAAGGGACTTTGATAGTGTGGGAGACTTGACTTCAGAAATCCCGAGTTCGATAGGTGACGAGCCAAAATCTATAAACAGAGAAACAGAGAAACGAGTAAGCAATTTATGCTTAGTAAGTTAGAGCAAGGATTCCAGCACAACAAAAGCATAAAATTCATATAGCTAACGGATAATTTCATATGCACAAATTCTCAATATCATACTTATTTCACATTCCAACCCCTATATTCATACATAAGGGTTCATCTTAGCCAAATGCCGAAAGCTCATTTCTCGATTGAGCGAATATTATTCGAAGGGAATCAACTATTCCAAAGCACATACGAACATACCTCGTTGCTGAAATTTTACAGCAGGTTCATTCATTCTTGAATCACGTATCTTCGGAGTTTAACCGGATATGGCTACACATTCAAATGCCTTCGGGACATAGCCCGATTCTGAAACTTCGCACGAATGCCTTGGGACTCAACCCGGATTTAGTAGCTTGCTCGAAAGCCTTCGGATCTTAGTCCGGATTTAGTAACTCGCACATATGCCGTCGGATCTTAGTCCGGATTTAGTCACTTAGCACAAAGCCTTCGGGACTTAGCCCGGATATCATTCGAATAACCATGTACATTTATCAATAAACCATAACACATTCACATTTCATTTTCATTAGCAAAATTCGACACAAGTCACTTATCACATTTGTAATTTCGCTCAATAGCCACACACAAAGAGCATGATTTTAATTTGCTTTAAACATGATCTAATCAATTTAGAATTTAAGCTCTGTTGCTCAAGAACTTACCTCGGACGTGGTCGAACGATTTCGACAACTATTCCACGACTTTTCCTTCCCTTATCGGATTTAGCTCCCTTTGCTCTTGAGCTTAATTTAACAAATAAATTGGTTTTATCATGTGAGCATCGAAGAGGAATTCAAGATACTTAGCCAATATATATACTCATTAGGCATCAAAGTCGCATATGTACGAAATCATGAATCGAACTCAACACATTAGTTAATATTCCTCTTAGCGAATTTTCTAAGCCAAGAATAGGCATCAATATGCTTGCCTCTAACCGAATGCATGCACACCAATTTCCCTCATGTGGCGAATATACATGTCCAATTTGAGGCCAATTATACACTTAATACCACACAAAAACAGCATACATTTTACTACTAACGCATTACATATCGTAACTCATTGCACATCTCTCATTTACTTCATAATCAAGCATCATCACAAGCAAATATACACCTTGAAATAGCATATATGTCATACCAATACATCGTAATGTAACATATATACATATATATATGCTAGAGCCAATTCTCAAGTGGCTTATATCCAAATATATACACATATCCAAAGCTTAAATCTTACTTACCATGCAACATGCATGAATCATACTTATGGATATAACATGGCGAATACCACAACACCATACCATTTCAATTTGGTCATGGTAAAACAAAGAACTTAGTATCTCATTCAAAAAAATGCTAAAAGAAAATCTAAGAATCCTCAATCCTCCATCACATGTATCATTATCAAGCTTGATATTTAGCATGCAATGGCATTAACACCATATTCACTTTGGCGAATTTCATTCCCATGGCATAACAAAGATTTGAACCATGGGCTAACAAGAACATCAAGCTAGCAACTAAAAACATGCATGAATCTCATGGCACAACCTCAAACATACCTTAATCTTGATGCAAGTATAGCCAACCTCTTCCTAATCCTCTTCCAAACCAAGTATGAAGCAAAACTCCTCCTTATCCTTAGTATTTTGGCCAAAAGAGAGTGAAAATGGATGAACAAAATTTTTGTTTTCTTTCCTACCTACACGGCAATGGTGAGGGAGAAGCCTTCACACACACACATTTTTTTTTTTATTCCATACTCCTTATTTTATTTATTCCAACATAACCCACTTACCAAACATGTTTCATGACATGATTTTTGCCCATAATTCCTTGTCATGGCCGGCCACTAGCTATTGGGGGGGGGAATTTGACATGCAAGTCCATTGTTTTGCATGCATGCTTTAATTAGTCATCACACATTTCCCCATCATACTTTCAAAGTTTACTACTAGGTCCTTTCTAGTGAAATTCACATTTATAACTCTAAATCAAAGCATAAAAAATGTCACACATGGGTTAACACACATTATAGGCAATAAAATAAATATTAAATTATTTTTATGCCTCGGTTTTGTGGTCCCGAAACCACATTTCGACTAGGGTTTTTTTAAGGCTGTCATAGAATTTATGAGTGTCCATGAGATATCTTAATGACTTGTTTATCTCATGTAGGTACATCCCTTTGGACGGTACAATGTATGGATGAAGAAACATCTCTTTTGGACATTTCACACTCATGAATGAAGAAGTATTAAATGCTGGTGCATGTACGGCTAGATGCAAGGTTTCTACAAATTCATGCATGTGTCGAATGCATGTATGGACATTGAAGGCTGGTGGTCGATGAATGGATCAAATGCATGGGATGATAGAATGCATGAATGGCTTAAGTGCATGTATGGTGGCTGTCTCCTAACTTTCCAAGGCACTTATTCGGCCAAGAAGTAGCTGTTCAAACTTTGAATTGACCTATAAGCTACTACACATGCATGGATGGGTTCAAGAACGTCCAAAGGAAGGAATTAACTCAATAATTCAACACATTGATTGAATTAAGTGTATGCACAAAGGGGAGAACGAATTTACTAGGTTCATGCTACCATTTATGAACCTACATGCTATTAAAGAGTTTAATTATGAGGATACATGTTCCATACAAGTGCATGAACGTCCCAAGGAGATGAATGCAACCTTTGGTGCACATACAAGTCACTTGAAGCCTTTCTTTATGATTAAGCATTCATGCACACACTTAGGTGGAAGAAAGTGTCCATTCAACTAGTTCATGAATCTGCCGAATTTATGAACTATTTTAATACATTAGTGTGAACATTTTTATTATTGTGTGAACACCTAGATGCCGAATTTGAATGGTCATCTATGTGCCTATAAGTATTTGTTTTCTTTCAATTGTAAGGGACTTTTGCCAAAATTATTAATGAACATTTGTTCTTGTGAGGTTGCTTCCTCTCATATCTCGTACAAGTTTCGAAAGACTTATCTGGCTTGTGCTAGTGGCGTCAATCGTCTTGTTTGAACTTATCACCAATCTTGGTGTGGCGTTCACCTATCCATCTATCCATACTTTCACCTTAACAATATAGGAACCGGGGTGACACTTCTTAGTGTTGAATCATTCCTGACGTTGAGTTCGTTTTCCATTCCCATCCTTCGAATTAATTTCTTGTTATACCAAACCGACCCATTTATCGATCACCCATCTTTGCTACACATAACCGAACCTATTACTAAACTTACCCTTCTTGAAACCTTCTGCTTATTCTAATCCATTATTTTACTTTTATTACTAAAATCCGAGACACGAACGACTCTCTTGAACTACGATTGGGCAACTACGTGAATTCGACTCATCTACCCGGGCTAGATCACATCACCGATTAAGCCCTAATTCAGGATATTACACACAAATCTGAGATAGAAATAATTATTTTATAATTATTTTGATGATTACGATATGATTGCATGATTGTGTGAAACTTTCGTGATGAAATTCTATGCCTAAAGTGCTTAAATTGAAAATAGTGACTAAATCAAATAAGTTGCAAAATTTGCATTCTAGAAGTTTTTAGTATGAAATTGCATTGAAATATTAATTAGGAGATCTTAAATAGCAATTTGACCAATTTTAAGTTCATGGACAAAATTAGGACATGGAAGGAATTTTGAAAGTTTAGTAAGGAGGGGCATTTTGGTCATTTGGATATTAAATGAAATAAAATGGGAAAAATAACACAAAATTGGTCATCATCCTCCTTAGTTGCTGCCGAATTCTCCCTCTCTCCATAGCTAGGGTTTCTTCAACTTTCAAGCTCCATAGTAAGTGATTCCAAGCCCCGTTTTTAATGTTCTTTACGTTTTTGGAATCCTGGAAGCTCGATTAAGCTTATGCTAGCAATAATTCAACCTAGGGTTTATATTTGGAAAAATACCCATAGGTGAAATTTGTGTATTTTGATGTTTTATGATAGAATATAGGGTTTTAAATTATGTTAGACAACTTATGCTACTCGGTTTTGAGTAAAAACGAGTAAAAGGGCTTAATCGGCAAAAATACCTAATAGTCACAAGTATATGTTAGAGTGAGAATTTGATGTTTCCATAGAAGGGAAAAGTGATCAGCATGTTATAAAACATAAGAATAAGGAATAAAGTTTAATTCCCGAGCCTAGGGGCAAAAGTGTAATTATACAAAAGTTTAGGGGCAAAAGTGTAATTATGCAAAATTTTAGGGACAAAAGTGTAATTTTTTTAAAGTTCATATTAAATGCTGTTTTGATGAATGTATGTATTAAATAAGATTAATTTGGTATTATAGATCAAGAGAAACGAGATTCAAGTCGCGATCGAGGAAAAGAAAAGATTGTGGACTAAATTGCAAAATCTTTATATTTTGGTACCAAGGTAAGTTCATGTGTAAATAATGTAGCATAATTATTATTTTTAAGTTATTGATGTTAATTATATGATACGCTGATTTTTAATCGTGAAATATTATGCTTTGTGGTTAATGTTGAGTAATATGCAAATTATGTTTTGTAACACCCCGAACCCGAGACCGTCGCCGGAGTCGAACACGAGGTGTTAACAGACTTCAACCCACTTATTGAGAGTTTCCAGACAAGCTGCCAATCTGTGTCTTAGTCGGTCCAAAATTCATAACTTGAGTTTTACAACTCGAAAATCAGTTTCGCAAATTTTCCATGAAACTAGACTCATATTTCCATCTACATATATTTTTCTAGAATTTTTGGTCGAGCAAATTGGTACAGTTTATTAGTTAAAGTCTCCCCTGTTGCAGGGATCGACTACACTGACCTTTGAGCATTACGAATTGGATATCTCCCTGTACAGGGCTTCAATACTGATTCCGTTTGTTTCTATAGAAACTAGACTCAGAGAGGAATCTACACATATATGGCATGACTCCTAATTATCTCTGGTTAATTTACAATGATTTTCCAAAGTCGGGACAGGGGATCCAGAAACCGTTCTGGCCCTGTTTCACAAGAACTTTAATATCTGTTAACTTATTACTCATATGACCATTTCGTTTCTTCTATATAAAAGTAGATTCATCAAGGTACATTTACATAATTTATTTACTATTTAATACCATTCCTACTATTTTTAGTGATTTTTCAATCTCACGTTACTGCTGCTGCCAGCACCTGTCACTAAAGCAACTATGCCTATTTCATGATTTCCTTTGATCTAACTAGTGATTCATCATACATGTCACAAATCATGATCATGACTAGCCATACCAGAGGCTAATCATTATCCAACATCTCCCTACTACACTATTGCCATAACATGCATTTTAATACCAAAATAATCAACCATGGCATAAGACATGGAAATCGAATTACCAAGACTTGTGACTTAACATTGGAGAACTAAATCCAACCGAGCATTTATGCCATTTTCGCATGGCTAAAAGTTTACATACCAAAGTTCAACAAAGCATATTAGCCTATACATGCCAAAATGTTCTCCTAAACCGACTACACAAAAAGATACCAAAAGTTGATAGCGGTGTGATGACTCCAATGACGATCACGAGCACGCAAAAAGGACGAGTCCGAGAAACCTAAAATGGCGACAAGCAAACACCGGTGAGTATATAACTCAGTAAGCCATAAGCATTATATTGCCGTTCAGTAATAATATACCATAAAAGAAAATAATTAAGGCGGATTAAAATCCTCCATCCACACCCCAAACGGTACTATAATTCTTTAGGCATTTCGGTTTGGTCACATACCAAGCCCTACTTGATATTTCATACATTACGCCATATGACATTGCATGCATTTATTTTCGAGTAATATCACCACATAGATCAAGACTTACCAAACCAAAATTCCAAATATAAATAAAATGTCCATTCCTCATAAGCTCAAGGTGTTTACTCGTACCGCTGTCCATGATTGACTCGGTAAGGCCGCAAGCACGAGAACGTGTACGCTTATTAGAGGATGTGCCATAAGCCCGCACACTTAGTGCTTAATAGTCGAACTCGCACACTTAGTGCTATATAATCAAACTTGCACACTTAGTGCTGTATAATTTGAACCCGCACACTTAGTGCCAATTTGTGATTATAAATGTTTACACCGCACACTTAGTGCCGAACCGATCATTCAATACATCTCACCTCTTTTCTTTCAATTCAATATTTTTATCACCACATACATACATGTTTATATATATATTCTACCATTCCATTCAGCAACATTACTTAGACATTACGACCCCTTTAAATTAGTACAAATAAGTGCTTAATGACTTACCTTATATCGGATGAAATGATTCCCAATCTACTACTCGATTATCTTCGCTTTGCCTTTGCTTGGTTCTCCTCTTTGATGTCTTGATCTAAAATGAATACATTTAGTAGTTTAATCTTCTTGCTGGATTTTTATGTGTATAACTTAATGGTTTTCACCCCATTTCACAACTATCTTTGTTCAAAATATCAAAATCTCAACCAACCTTTGTTTAATGCTTCAAGGCCGAATGCATGGTCACCATTAAGCTAATCTAGTCTCAAGTATTTTAATCCTAACATACAACATCATGAATCAACTCAACCTTATAAGCCAATATTACTCCTACAACCCGATTGTAAGGAGTTAACAAAGAAAATATATTTTTACAAACATATACACCCATGTGGCGATTTTACCAAATCAAATTTAACCTTACTTATCTCAAATTTTCATTTCATACTATCATCCCCATGACATAGCAAGGTTTTGAATCATGGACTAATTAGAACTAAAACTAGCAACTAAGAACATGCATGAATCTCATGGCACCATATTAAACATACCTTAATCTAGCTACAAGGATGGCCAACCTATTCCAAACCAACCATGAGCAAGGACCCCTTTCTTCTCCCTTGAGATTTTCGGCCAAAAGGATGGAAAAAAAAGATGAACAAAGCTTTTTTTTTTGTTTTTCTTTCTCACTTGCACGGCAATGGGGAGGGGAGGGGAAAGCCTTCACACACACACTTTTTTTTTTACTCATGCACCTTATTTTATTTATTTCAACATAAACCACTCACCCAACATGTTTCATGACATGTCTTGCCCATGCTTCCTTGTCATGGCGGCCACTAGCACTTGGGGGAATTTTGACATGCAAGTCCTCCCTCTTGACTACATGTACTATTAGGTCCTTATAGATTAGCCTATCATTTTTCAAAAGTGACATACAAGTCCTACTAACTGAATTCACATGCAATCGACTAAACCGAAGCTTGAAATTTTTACACATTCGTAAATACATATTCTAGACAATAAATATTACGTTCAAACATTTCGGTGACTCGGTTTAGTGGTCCCGAAACCACTTCCCGACTAGGGTCAATTTTGGGCTGTCACATGTTTACTACTTGATAAATATGAATTGCTACCGAGTATCAGTTCCGATATTCCATGGAAGACGACAAATGTGAGATCGAGGGAAAAAGCCCGTTTGAACCTTAGGAATAGATTAGGATACAAGTGACATGTCACTAGGATGGTTGAGCTTCCGAACTCGTTGAGTTGAGCCCGAGTTCACTTATGGATGCGAATGTCCGAACTCGTTGAGTTGAGTCCGAGTTCGTGAGATGTAACTAGGCATCCGAACTCGTTGAGTTGAGTCTGAGTTCACTTATGGATGCGAACACCCAAGCTCGTTGAGTTGAGTCCGAGTTCACTTAGGGGCGGGTTAAATGATTTCTTGATTACATATGAGGCACTTATGTGCAAATTATCCCTGTATCCGAGTTGTATTCCGATGTGTTCAACGGGTGAAATTTCTAGTGAAATGAAAGAACACTTAAGATGCAAGCGACGTTTTGATAAGTGTTGTGAAATGGACACTTTGGACAGGTATGTTCTTAACCCTCGGGTTGATAATAGATACAACAACGATAAGGTAGTAAGATGATGAATGATGTTTAGAAATATGATATATGTTTTGGTGATACCGTGCTAAATTTGTTTGGCATATTTGTATTGTTATGTTACTTGTTATTTACATATGAACTTACTAAGCATTTATGCTTACTCCCTCCTCTTTATTTACTGTAGTTTTGAACAAGCCAGCTTGGGAATCGGGACGGGTCGAAGGTTCGATCACACTATCCAAAGGACTTTCATCTGGGTAAATGGCTTGTAAAACTTAAGTATGGCATGTATAGCAATATACTTATTTTGTGTAAATGATATAGCCATGATTGGTTGAGAAAATGTTTGATATTGATAAGTCATGGTGATGGTTAAATTTAGATCATGTTTGATATCATGGAAGTTTAATAGGTTATCTAGTTCATAACAACTCATGAAAAGATGAAACTTGCCTTAAAACTGAATATTGCTGCAGCAATGACATGAATTTGAAAAATCACTAAAAATAGTATAAATGGAACTAAATGATGAGTAAGTTATGAAATTGAAGATTAATGAGTCTATTGTCATATGGATTGAACAAAACAGGCATAAAAATTATATTTTATGAGATATTTAAACTTTTGTGAAACGGGCCAGAGTGATTTTTGGATCCCCTATTCTGACTTTAAAAATTCATAATAAATTTTAAAAAAAATAATTAGAAGTTTTTATTTATATGTACAGATTCCTTATTGAGTCTAGTTTTAAGAGAAACAAACCTCATAGTCATTGAAATTATTTATAGAGAGATATCTGATTCGTAATACACAAAGGTCAGAGTAGTCAAACCCCGAAACAGGGGAGAGACTTTAACTAATAAACTGTACTAATTGGACCAACCAAAAATTCTATAAAAAAATTAGTAAATATATATATGAGTCTAGATTTAGGGAAAATTTAAGGATCTTGATTTTGAGTTTCGTAACTCGAGATATGATTTTTCTTGTAACTATGACGCGGATAGCTAGAAAGCTGTGAATGTAGAAACAAATGATTTGAAGTTCTTAATTTGATAAATTATGTTCGGTAACTCCTCAAGCTCGACTCCGGCGACAGTTTCGGGCGTGAGGGCATTACAATTCGGTTCACCTTGTTCACATTGGAAGACTCTTCAACATTCGGTTTTCACACATATGATGGCCCTTAGAGTGTCCACAATTAATTCATAATTTTTGGCCAAACATTGCTTCATTTAACAAGGTTGGCCGAACCTACAAGTGACCATTGGACATCATGCATTCACTTTGTGTTTTCTTAAGCATGACGATTCATTCATTTCCCATTCCCATAGCCGAATCTAGTCATACACATTAAGGGTTATTTTTCTAAAATTTTCTTTTAATTAATGTGTAAGTATGAAAGGCCAATTGGCTACCTAGACTTAGGCCTATAAATACTTGTTCAATTACCATGTAAAGGAATTTTTGAAACTTTTGTTAATGTTATGCTGCCAAAATTGTGAGGCAAACTTTTCTTATATTTTGTTCAAAGATTCATTTGGCGTTCCTGATGTGATCCGGCTCGGGATGATGAGTCGAATTCACTTAGTTGCCCGATCGTCGTTTGAGAGAGTCGTTCGTGCTTCGGGTTTTAGAACTAGAAGTGAATGAAAAGATACGGGTAAGTGGAAGGTTTCAAAGTAGGGTGAATTTAGTAATAGGTTCGATTTAGTAGCAAAGATGGATGATGGTTAAATGGCTCGGTTTGGAATAACAAGAAAATAATTCGAAGGATGGGAATGGAAAACGAACTTAACGTCAAAAATGATTCAACACTAAGAAGTGTCACCCCGGTTCCTATATTGTTAAGGTGAAAAGATGGATAGATGGATAGGTGAACGCCACACCAAGATTGGTGATAAGTTCAAACAAGACGATTGACGCCACTAGCACAAGCCAGATAAGTCTTTCGAAACTTGTACGAGATATGAGAGGAAGCAACCTCACAAGAACAAATGTTCATTAACAAATTTGGCAAAAGTTCTTTACAAATGAAAGAAAACAAATATTTATAGGCACATAGATGACCATTCAAATTCAGCATCTAGGTGTTCACACAATAATAAAAACGTTCACACTAATGTATTAAAATAGTTCATAAATTCGCAGATTCATGCACCAAATTGAATGGACACTTTCTTCCCCTTGGTTTGTGCATGAATGCTTAGTCATAAAGAAAGGCTTCAAGTGACTTGTATGTGCACCAAAAGGTTGCATTCATCTCCTTGGGACGTTCATGCACTTGTATGGAACATGTATCTTCATAATTAAACACTTTAATGGCATGTAAGTTCATAAATGGCAGCATGAACCTAGTAAATTCGTTCTGCCCTTTGTGCATGCACTTAATTCAATCAATGTGTTGAATTATTGAGTTAATTCCTTCCCTTGGACGTTCTTGAACCCATCCATGCATGTGTAGTAGTAGCCTATAGGTCAATTCAAAGTGTGAACATGTTCAAGGAGCTCTATGGTCAACATAGAATTAGTTAGTAGCTACTTCTTGGCCGAATAAGTGCCTTGGAAAGTTAGGAGACAGCCACCATACATGCACTTAAGCCATTCATGCATTCTATCATCCCATGCATTTGATCCATTCATGGACTAGCCTTTAATGTCCATACATGCATTCGACACATGCATGAATTTGTAGAAACATTGCATCTAGCCGTACATGCACCAGCATTTAATACTTCTTCATTCATGAGTGTGGAATGCCCAAAAGAGATGTTTCTTCATCCATACATTGTACCGTCCAAAGGGATGTACCTACATGAAATAAACAAGTCATTATGATATCTCATGAACACTCATAAATTCGGCATGATGTGAACACATTAATGTCATGCATTAATTCACTATGTGAACATAATCAATTTATGTAATGACTATGACATATTAATAAAAATATTAATATAAGACAAGTTTAATACTTAAATAAATATGTGCAAATTTTTATTTAATGCATTAAAGACAAAGCGAGTTTAAACTAAAATGAGCTAAGCTTTAGCTTGTGAGCTAAAGTTGAGTGAGGCTAAACTCCTAAGTGAAGTTGAGCTAAGGTTTAGCTCGTGAGTTGAAAGTGAGCTAGGAGTGAGCTCGGTTTAGCTCGAGCAAGATGGATTGAGCTCGAATAAGTTGGATTTGAGCTGGGACGGAGCTCATGGAGCTGAAACGAGTGGGATCAGCTTGCCAACATGTCATTGCTCGGCTTGACAAACTTGCTCGATAAAGGTTCGTGAGGCGTGCCTTGTATCATTCCCCCCCTCTTTTAGGCGACTTGTCCTCAAGTCGAGTTGTTTATCCATGGAAGAACTTTAACTCGTGCATGGTTTTCCTCGATCAAATGGGATGGAAGATGTCACACAAACCTGAAAAATTCTTACCACAGACAGTAAAAAGAAACTCAAAGGAGTCAGATTCAAATGTGTTCGTTAGTTCATAAAAAATTCATTCAATCAAACATATGCCAAAAATCTCAATTGGTCAAAGCAAGCATACGTAAATTTATCGAAGAGTTTCGTTAGACCATCGTTGCAAACATGAAAACTAAGTTGGTTCAAGGGATAATTGGTTGAAAATGATGGCAGGCACTTAAACACATTATTCCTCATCCAAAACCTTTTAATTTCTTTAATCGAATATAGCAACTCATTTGGTCCTTTGTCTTGCTCATGCAAGGTATGCCATGGCCAAAGGTATGCTAACTCTTCCTTTCGTTTTTGAACAACATGAGGGGAGTCTCCAAATTCCAACGTAATAATCACATCATCACAATGCCAAAAGGAAAAATCCATCACATCAAAGTATAAATAATTTCCAAACAACAAATCAAGGGAATTTTCAACTTCAATCGAATTGAGCAAAGTTATTTGAAAATTTTTAGATGACTTACCTTGACGAATATGAAGAGAAGACAATTGAGGATTGGATTTACCTTTCTCGGTCAAAATGAATCTTCTCTCTTTGGATAGATAACGTAAGACAAACCTATTACTCCGATAAATTTGAATAGGTGGTGACGCACCATGACATGTCTTGCTCCTCGAGGGGTAGAATTCACAAAAATAAGACTGGTTAGTATTATCGAAAACTATGGACTTAGATGGAAAAGGAAAGTTACCATGGAAATTTGATTCAATTCCAAAAACATAGGTTGGCCTTACCTTCTCGAAATGAAACGAAAATTTCAGATGTGGCCAAATAAGGTGATTAATAAATGAATCAAAATTGAAACCCAAATCATTGAATTTCACCTTCTTATCAAAAGTTTGAACATCAAGTAAACATAATTTGAATGTAAATGATGCAAAGCGCTTAATGTTTCCATAAAATGAATTCATGTAGCAAATACCAGGCTTGAACGCACGAACTTGATCATTTGATTTAGCAGGCAACATGTTAAATAAGGAAAATATAATCAACTCATCGCATGATTCAAATTTCACTCGTTCAATCAGACTTGAAAAATTGGCACAACCAAGCATATTCATTTTATCACCAAAGAAACGATGCAACATGTTATCATGCAAGTAAATCAAAGGAAACTTAAACATGCAAATACTCGAACAATTTTGCATCGTAATTTCTACTCGAACAGATAGATCAAAGCATGGAAATCTTGCACAAAATTTCAGAGATTTATCTTGAAGAACAAAGTCAAACAGATCAATTACTTCATGCAAAAATCTTTTAACGCATATATCGAGCAAAGAAGTTATGATCATGCGACCTTTCAGAAATTCAAATCCATCACAAATCATTTGAATAGGCACGTTTAAACAGAAAGATGAATTCAAAGAATTTTTATAATCAAACAAATCAAAACGTGAAAAGCTGCTTTCACACACATTCACAATTTGCACAGGATGAACCAATCCAACAGAATCAACAAAATTGTCGTTATAAAACATGTCATAATACGGAATCTTCATGTCATTTTTTGAAACAACATCATTACCATTAATATGTGAATAGTAATTAACCAAATCAAAAGATGGAAGATTTTCAAAAATAAGGCCATAAAAATCTATATGAGTAACTTTGTATTCAAACGGCCTCGAATCAATAAATAAGGAATCCTTACCTTTCTTACCTTCGATCGCAAGTAGGTAGTAGTCATTCGTGAACTTACCTTTTTCGAACAATCTAAAACACCTCTCGTTTGGAAGGTAATGTAGATGGAATTGGTCGCACAAACTTCTAGGAACCTGAAAAGTTAATTCACAAGAAGATCGAACAGGTGGGTTAGTAGAAATAATCCTCACTTGCTCACTTGTTTTCTCGCTCGATTCTTTTTCTTCTGAATCACTCGTTTCTTTTGTTTCAATTTCTTTTTCATCTTCTTTTTCACTCTCAAATTTCTTTTCGTTCTCTTTTTCAATCTCATTTTCTTTTTCATTTTCTTTTTGCTTTTCAAAGGTTTTTCAAAGGCTTTTTCAAGTTCTCTCAAGATTCGCTCATTTTCTCTCTTACTTGCCTCTTGCCTCTCTTTTCTTTTTATTCCATTTTCTTTTTCTTCTTTTGCTTTTTCTTTTCTTTTCTTTATTTTCTCTTTACTACAATGTACAAAAGAATGATGAGAATACAAATCTTGTTCAAAAGATGAAGAACTATTTGCGTATGATTCACAATCAAAACTTCGTGAAGAATACTCCGAGTAAGATTTCTTTGAAGATCTAGTAGGAGTATGTCTTTCTCTTCGAACGCCATCTTGGAACGAATCAAAATCGTAATCGGCTTCTCGTCTTCTCAAATTTCTTGATGAAAAGGACTTTCGATCGAAGTCACTTCTCGAATTCGCTGATGAATATGAGTCATAGTATGAATCTCTTTGTCTCGAAGTAGATGACAAAAAGGAATCACGATTGGAACTTTTTTTCAGGTAGTAGTCGGGGGTATATCTCCGTGGGGTTCTTGGTTCCGTTTTACGACTTGAAGAAACTCAATCACTTTGGTCTCGTTTAGTCGCCATTCTTCGCATTTCTTGAACCAAGTATTGGTATTCTGATTCGGTGAACTCTTCGCGTGACATGATTTTTGTTGATAAAAAGAAAACGTTAGATCACAAAACAAATTAAAAAAAATTAAGTACCTCACCACAAACCTCACAATGTCGCTTGGAAAGAAGAAGAAAAAAAGGTGTCACTCCCGCTCGTGTTTACACTCGTTTGGCTTTTACCTCCACTCGAATGATCTCACACACTCTAGCCTTCTACCACTCAAGCTTACTCTCGTAACCTCGTATTTTATTTCTTTAGACTCGTCTAGGTGCCTTGGGGTCGGCTTCAAAATCGGTTACAAGGGATAAGATGTATAGGTTATGGGTAGGCTAAAAGAAAATTTTTCTTTGGTGTAGTGTGGCGTTTTGGAAATGGGGTGCAAAGTTGAGGAAAAGAACACTTTGTCGATCGGGTCAAAATATAAACAAAAGAAGAACTTGATCACTTCACTTTTTTTTTATAATTTCGTTTTTTTTGTCTCTTTTTTTTAATACTTCACAATATCACTATTACAAGAGAGAGAACGAAAATTACAACTTGATTTTTTTTTTTACAACAAACCTAGTTCGATCTTGATACGAACATCGGAGCCTCTCGATTTACAAGCTCTGATACCAAATGATGTGATCCGGCTCGAGATGATGAGTGGAATTCACTTAGTTGCCCGATCGTCGTTCGAGAGAGTCGTTCGTGCTTCGGGTTTTAGAACTAGAAGTGAATGAAAAGATACGGGTAAGCAGAAGGTTTCAAAGTAGGGTGAATTTAGTAATTGGTTCGATTTAGTAGCAAAGATAGATGATGGTTAAATGGCTCGGTTTGGAATAACAAGAAAATAATTCGAAGGATGGGAATGGAAAACGAACTTAACGTCAGAAATGATTCAACACTAAGAAGTGTCACCCCGGTTCCTATATTGTTAAGGTGAAAAGATGGATAGATGGATAGGTGAACGCCACACCAAGATTGGTGATAAGTTCAAACAAGACGATTGACGCCACTAGTACAAGCCAGATAAGTCTTTCGAAACTTGTACGAGATATGAGAGGAAACAACCTCACAAGAACAAATGTTCATTAACAAATTTGGCAAAAGTTCTTTACAAATGAAAGAAAACAAATATTTATAGGCACATAGATGACCATTCAAATTCAGCATCTAGGTGTTCACACAATAATAAAAACGTTCACACTAATGTATTAAAATAGTTCATAAATTCGGCAGATTCATGCACTAGCTGAATGGACACTTTCTTCCCCCTTGGTTTGTGCATGAATGCTTAGTCATAAAGAAAGGCTTCAAGTGACTTGTATGTGCACCAAAAGGTTACATTCATCTCCTTGGGACGTTCATGCACTTGTATGGAACATGTATCTTCATAATTAAACACTTTAATGGCATGTAAGTTCATAAATGGCAGCATGAACCTAGTAAATTCGTTCTCCCCTTTGTGCATGCACTTAATTCAATCAATGTGTTGAATTATTGAGTTAATTCCTTCCCTTGGACGTTCTTGAACCCATCCATGCATGTGTAGTAGCCTATAGGTCAATTCAAAGTGTGAACATGTTCAAGGAGCTCTATGGTCAACATAGAATTAGTTAGCAGCTACTTCTTGGCCGAATAAGTGCCTTGGAAAGTTAGGAGACAGCCACCATACATGCACTTAAGCCATTCATGCATTCTATCATCCCATGCATTTGATCCATTCATGGACCAGCCTTTAATGTCTATACATGCATTCGACACATGCATGAATTTGTAGAAACATTGCATCTAGCCGTACATGCACCAAAGATTTAATACTTCTTCATTCATGAGTGTGGAATGCCCAAAAGAGATGTTTCTTCATCCATACATTGTACCGTCAAAGGGATGTACCTACATGAAATAAACAAGTCATTAAGATATCTCATGAGCACTCATAAATTGGCATGATGTGAACACATTAATGTCATGCATTAATTCAGCTATGTGAACATAATCAATTTATGTAATAACTATGACATATTAATAACAAATATTAATATAAGACAAGTTTAATACTTAAATAAATATGTGCAAATTTTATTCACATTGTCACTTACAAAAGAATAAAACAAGTTAGTGATACAATGAAGGTTAAACCAGGAGGAACTTTCTGAAATTTTATTCACAGCTTGACACAAGAAAATATTATCATCATCATAAAGACAAGGAGTAATAAAATGATGAATCAAGAATGAACAATTCCTTTTCGAAGTCTTGGTGCATACTTGAGCACTTGATCGATTGCCGAATTCAAAATAATTGACAAGTTTTACCTTTGCAAGTTGGATTTCCAAATTTGGTAATAGAGCATGCATATAAATAAAACACTCATACATCACAAGTTTTATGTGCACAGCCTTGTTTAAACATGTGGTTTTTCTATAGATCAAAGAATGCACATCAACGGCACAACCATTGTTAGTAATGTTCTCATCATTTTCAAACCATCCATTACTAATAATAATAAAAAAACAATAAACCTCATCAAGGTACGAATGCGTTTCAGAAACCAAAACATCAACAATGTTTCCATCAACATTCAAAGGGGGTGGTTGAATCTTAAAAGATTCAGAAAACTCACCTTGTTTTCCCATATGAATGAATGAATGTGGATCAGTTTGAGCAGTACCTTTTTCAATCAACGTAAACCTCCTCTCTTCGGAAAGATAGTAAAGTCGTAGCTCTTTACTTGAGCTAACCTGAAATGCAGGAGAAATACAAGAACAACTCGCGTTTCTCAAAGTATCACCTTCACGAAAAGTAAAGGGGTTAGTGACACTGTAGATGTTCAACTTTAAGGGACATGCTGAATCAATGCCAGGATCAAAAATATGAGTTGGCCTTACCTTTTTAAAATGATACAAGAAATTTATGGATAGCCAAATAAAATGATCAAGGAACGATTTTATATTGTATTCATAATTTTAAATTTTGCTCCCTTAGTCAAAAGCCAAGCATCAATCAAACAAAATTGGTCGCACAAAATTTGGAATGCTTGAATTTTTCACATATCGAACCAAAATAGCAAATTCTAGGTTTAAACACATAAGTTTGTTCACTTGCTAGAAAATGCAACAAAGGTTTCATGCGTGTCATGATTTCAAACATGCTGATCCAAAAGAATTTGTGCATATACAAAAACAAATAATCCAAACTCCTTACATTCATCGTGACAGATGGGCATAAATTTAAAGATTTTGCACAAGGCGTAGTTGATTCACATAATCACCACAATCAAACAACTTAAATGTCTTTCGTGAAGAATCGTTACCATGTAAGATGATATTATGTGCTTGCCGATTTAATCGGACGTCATCAACAAGTTTTACACCACAAAACAACTCAAGAGAACACTGCCTCATACTTCCTCTTAGAATGGACTTATCAACCACAAACAAAGAATAAGGGTTAATTAAATCAAAATAAGGGATCTTTTATAAATTAAGCCATCAAAATTTTATCGACAACTTTCAAACCTGTTTGCCTGGCTCGATTTCTAAAGATTCCTTATCTTTGAATACTTGCGGTTGGATTTTATCTTCAACCTTTCCTTTTCTGATCATACAAAAGCATCTCTCATCAGGAAAGTATTGAAGTTAAAGTTCGTCACACGGATTGTTAGGAACCTGAAAAGAAGAGGTAAGACGAGAAGAATTCACAGATTGGTATTGGAAACAACACTCTCTTTTTCTTGCCCTCTATCAACTTTTTCTTTCATTTCTTTTTCTTCAAGAACAATTGTTTCTTCCACGCTTTCTTTTTGTTCACTCTCTTTTTCAACTTTACTTTCTTGCACACACTCTTTTTCTTTTTTGTTTCTCTCGATTTCTTTTAGAATCCACTCGTTTTCTCTCATGATCATCTTTTGCCTCTCTTTTCTTTCACTCTCTTTTTGTTCTTTTTCTTTTCAACGGCTTTTCAATGACTTTCTCAATCTCTTTCAAGAATCTCTCATTTCTCTCTTACTCGCCTCTTGCCTCTCTTTCATTTCTTTTCTCTCATTTTTTCTTTACAACTTGAAGATAATACAAGTGAATTAGCATGATAAGTATTTTGTTCGAAAGATGTGAAATCATTTAGATAGAGTTCACGATCAATTCTTCGAGAATGAGTCTTCGTGGATGCATACAAAGAGTTACTTGGGCTCCCTCGTTCGTTATCTTGAAAGACCTTAAACTCGAAGCTTTCTTTCTTTCTACTCGAATTTCTTGTCGAATAGGTATCACGATAGAAATCTCTTCTCGAGTAGTCATCAGATGTGTGTCTCCGTGATGTTCTTGACTCCTTTTTCTGACTTGGAACAATTTGCTTTCGTTGAACTCTTGCTCGATGGTCTAAGCTTTTCTTGGACAGGCTTGATTTTTCGATCGAGCATGCACTCCATCTCTTTCAACAAATATTGAAATTCAAAGGCTGAAAACTCTTCTCGAGACATGATTAATAGATGAAAAGAAAAATGAATAAAACAAACAGAAAATGAATACCTTACACAAACCTCACTAGTCACTCACAATAAAATTTGAATGGCACTCACACTCGTGTTTGCACTCAAGATCAGCTTTTTCAACACTCTAATGCTCTCACAACACTCGTGCCTTTTACCTCTCTTTACCTTTCTCGTGATTTCGTAAGCAGATTCGCCAAGGCTTAACCTTAGTCTAGGTGGTCGGTTTCAAATGGGTAACAAGGGATGATGTGATTTACAACTGGGTAGGCTTACAAGAAAGAGAATAATTCGGGTATAGTGTGGCGAAAAGGTCAAGGATGGAAGTGGATGAGAGGGTAAAGGTTTCAGGATTGAAAAATGGAGAAGAAGTAAAACTATGTTCAAATTTTCAGATTTTTTTTCAGAATTTTTGTTTGAAATTTTTTTTCATTTTTTTTTGTTTTTTTCATTTTTTTAAACTTACTTGATGAGTCACAGACTATTCCTGGAGTAATTTCGAATGCTCGTACTCCTTGTTTTTGTAGCTCTGATACCAAATGATACGATCTGCCTCGGGGTGAGTTGAGTCGTATGTGAATTTGCCCGATCGTCTATGAAGAAGTAGCATTCAATTTGTTCAAAAAGATGTTTTAACGTAAATAATGGCAGAAGCTATGTAAAAGGATTCAAAGATGGGTTTATGGATATAAAGTTTTTGTAGGTTTGGTTATAATGAAACGAAAAGATGGAATGGAATGGAAATGAAAATGAAAATGAAAATGATCTCAAAAACAAACACGAACCAATATTAGAAAATATTGACCCAAATGTTTATAAGTTTTCAAGGTGGTCAGATGGAGAATATGAGAACCTCGACCCACTACTTAGCAAAGTAGGAACCTTGGCATGTTTGAACGCCACACTACGAGTAGTGATAAGTTCAGTTTTCAACAAAGAAAATGGATGACACAACTAGAACACTAGGTAGCCAACAAATCTTTGAACGAAAACAGAGAAAAGTTTGCCTCACAAATTTGGCAGAATATCATTCACAAAAATATTCCAAAAAGTAGTGTCCCTTCAAAAGGCTGGTTACATGAATTTATAGTGTCAAAAGGAAAGCTAGCTGAAAGGTCACTTTTAATGAAGCTAATAATGAGGCCTAATGAAAAGTCACAACTATAGAAATTCTATTCCAAGTAACTCCAGCCTTCAATGTGATTTACGTTGCTTTCAAAGTCTTTTGAAGTCTCCATGAGCAACTGAAAAGACATCAGCTTCTTTGATGGAGAATTGAATGCATGTAGTGATTACTCATGAAGCAAACGGTTATGGAAGATGAAACAAAGTTGCTGCCTAATTTAAAGAAGAATAATGCTCTCCTTTAATTGATAGAAACAACTTCTTAATGATATTTAAAGCCTCTTTGTAACAACCCTCTCTTTTGTAACTGAAATCTCTTGAAAAGTCACCTTATTGAATGCATAACAGCCTTTAATAATAATAGATGGGAGCTAAAAAGTCACCTGCAATTAACACATGTAACCGTCACATTTATTCATTTATTAAGCTTAAAACAAATTAACAACTAACTTAAATAAATGAACTAACACTTATGCATCATTTATTCCAACAACTAGTTTAATTAAGAGAAGCATTATTAAATGAACTTAAATTCATGCATCAATAAATTATCCTAGGAACTAGATTATTTAAAGAAGCAACTATTAAATAAAGTTCAACAAAAACACTTATTAATTAAACTAAGATGAGTTGAATAAATGTCCAGCAACTCATTTATTAAACTAAGATGCTTAAATGCATGGTTTAAAATGCAAACTAAATGAACAAATGAGTTACTTAATGCAAGACTTAATTTAATAAAGTGACTTAAACTAACATCGAGTCACATAATGTATGACTTTATTAAATGCAGAACACATAATGCATGTCATAATTAAAATATGTATTTAATAAATAAGACATAATTAAAGACTAAAGTAACTAAGATAAATCAAGTCTTTATTCCAACAACATAAATGAATTTAAAGGTCTCATTTTGCATTTGGGCCCCTCGAGTTTAGGCCAATCTCGATGTCGTCGAGATGTACCGAAACATGATGCGACCGAGATCGCATCACAAATGACTTCCCTAAGCACCTATTCGGCCAAGAGACACTTTTGATTGATTCATTCCTTCCATGGCCGAATCTAGACAAGCTATTGAGTTCCCAAGACTACACATTCATCCAAGATGCTTTGCTTACACATGAAGCTGTCCAATGGAGTTCCCATAAGCCGAATTTAGTCCTAGCACATTAAAGACTTGTTCTAGATTATTCTGGTGCATTCATAGCTGAATTTAATTAGTCTTTAAGCTATTAGTTTGACCATTCGGCTACTACTTATTAGCCTATAAATAGTTTGCACATTTCATTGTAAAGGGACTTTTGCCAAATTTGTTAATGAACATTTGTTCTTGTGAGGTTGCTTCCTCTCATATCTCGTACAAGTTTCGAAAGACTTATTTGGCTTGTGCTAGTGGCGTCAATCGTCTTGTTTGAACTTATCACCAATCTTGGTGTGGCGTTCACCTATCCATCTATCCATACTTCACCTTAACAATATAGGAACCGAGGTGACACTTCTTAGTGTTGAATCATTCCTGACGTTGAGTTCGTTTTTCCATCCCCCATCTTTCAACTTTCCTTCTTGTAACCAAACCAACCCATTTATCCATCACCCATCTTTGCTACACATAACCGAACCTATTACTAAACTTACTCTTCTTGAAACCTTTCGCTTATTCTAATCCATTATTTTACTTTTATTACTAAAATTCGAGGCACGAACGACTCTCTCGAACTACGATCGAGCAACTACGTGAATTCGACTCATCTACCCGGGCCGGATCACATCATTTGGTATCAGATCTTGTAAATCGAGAGGCGCCAACGTTCGTATCAAGATCGAACTAGGTTTGTTGTGAAAAAAAATAAAAATTTCAAGTTGTAATTTTCGTTCTCTCTCTTGTAATAGTGATATTGTGAAGTATTAAAAAAAGACAAAAAAACAAAATTATAAAAAAAAAAGTGAAGTGATCTAGTTCTTCTTTTGTTTATATTTTGACCCGATCGACAAAGTGTTCTTTTCATCAACTTTGCACCCCATTTCCAAAACGCCACACTACACCAAAGAAAAATTTTCTTTTAGCCTACCCATAACCTATACATTCTAACCTTTGTAACCATCTTGAAACCGACCCTAAGGCACCAAGACAAGTCGAAAGAAACAAAATACGAGGTTACGAGAGTAAGCTTGAGTGGTAAAAGGCTAGAGTGTGTGAGAACATTCGAGAGTTAAAAAGCCAAAACGAGCGAAAACACGAGTGTGAGTGCCATCATTCTTTCTTTCCGAGTGAACTCGTGAGGATGTTGTAGTGAGGACTTTGTGTCTATTTTACTTAACAATTTTCCTTTCAGCGATAACATCATGTCTCGCGAAGAATTTGCCGAATCAGAATATCAATATTTGGTGCAAGAAATGAGAAGAATGGTGACAACTAAGTTTGACAAATTGCACAAGAGATTAGATCGCGTGGAAAAAAGAGACCAACGGGCACGAATGTCATCAAGTCAAAAAGTGGATTCAAGAGTATCACGGAGATACACATCCAACGACTACTCAAGAAGAGATTACTATCGAGATTCTTTTTCATCAAGGAATTCAAGACGAAGAGAAGCCGATTTTGATTTTGAATCCTTCCGAGAAGAAGTGCTAGATGAAAGATACACCTCTTCAAGAGCTCCAAAGAAAATAGCCACGGAGAGATCTTCACGAAGGATTGTTCGTGAATCATATGTAAATGATTTTTCTTCTTTTGAACAAAATGATTTTTCTCCTAAATCTTTTGTAACCTATTGTAAAAAGCAAGAGAGAAAAGAAGAAGACGAAAAGCAAAAAGAGATCAAAAGAAAAGAGAGGCAAGAAAAGATTATGAGAGAAAATGAGAGGATTTTGAATGAAATCGAGAGAAGAAACAAAGAAAATGAGAGAATCTTGAATGAAATTGAGAAAAGAAACAAAGAAATGAAAGAAAAAGAAAAAGAGATTGAGAGTGAAAAAGAAAATGAGATTGAAAAAGAGAATGAAAAAGAGTTTGAGAGAGAAAAAGCATGTGAACAAGAAAAAAGAGTGGAAAAAGAAATTGAGATAAAAGAAACGAGTGGTTCAGAAGAAAAAGAATCGAGTGAAAATGATGTTAGTGAGCAAGCGAGAATTCTTTCTACTAACACTTATGCTCGATCTTTTAGTGATCTTTCTTTTCAGGTTCCTAAAAGTCCGTACGACCAAATCCAACTTCGATACCTTCAAAATGAGAGGCTTTTTCAGTTGTTTGAAAAAGGTAAGTCCGTGGATGACCGCCACCCATTGGAAATCGAAGGTAAGGAAGGTAAGGAATCTTTGTTTATCGAATCAAGGCCGCTTAATTTAAAAATTATTCATAAAGATTTTGATGGCATAACTTCTGAAAAACTTCCATCTTTTGATCTGGCTAATTATTGTTCACATATTAATGTTAACGATGTTGATTCAATAGATGCCACGAAGATTTCGTTTTATGACATGTTTTATAACCGCAATTCTGTTGATTCTGTTGGACTAGTTCATCCTGTGCAAATTGTGAATGTATGTGATAAAAGGTTTTCACATTTTGATAAGCATGGCTATGTAAATTCTTTGAATTCATCATTCTGTTTAGACGTGCCTATTCAAATGATTTGTGATGGATTTGAATTTCTGAAAGGTCGCATGAACACAACTTCTTTTTGCTCGATATATGTGGTAAAAGATTTTTGCATGAAATATTTAATCTGTTTGATTATGCTCTTCAAGAGCAATCTTTGAATTTCTATGCAAAATATCCATGTTTCAGGCTGTTTGTTCGGCTAGGATTTGTGAAACATGAATGCTTGTGTATTTGTCAGTTTAAAGTCTCTTTGATTCACTTTTGCGACCTATCTGTGAAAATGAAATTTTTGTTGCAATTTGGGATAAGTGATCAAAACCGAGTCGTTAAGCTGGGAGTAAGCCAATTCGAGTTGTTTCCAAGAAAAGGTAAGCATTATGATCTTATTGTAAGTAACTTTGTTTTACCTTCTCATCTTCTTCGAGTCTTATCTTTATTTTTGGAAATTAAGCATGTGGTGGATTACAAAATCAAAACCTAGTTTTGATTCTAAAATTTTAATTTTGATCCGGCATTAGTTTATTTGCCCAACTTTGGATTAAGAAGTGGAGCGAGATTGTATGTTCTTATTTCGGTGTTTCCTTAAACTTCTTCATTATTTTGTTGTTGAAACTTTGAAATGGCCTATCCAAAAAGAGGAAGGACATATGACTAATATTTTGTCTTTTCGAGTCTTGTATGACTTTCAGGTTATTGTGAGCCATTCTACCCCATTCGACGACCAAGGGTCTAGTGACGACGAAAGCTTTTTCGCAAGCAAATGGCCCGACTTGAGGACAAGTCGCTTTGAAGATAGGGGGAATGATGTGAGCACGCTCGGGGCATCTTCGAGTGCAAACCAAGATCTAAACGAGCTGCCTAAAGGACCTATAACTCAAGCTCATGCTGAACATTTCCTAGAAGCTATTTTAGCTTCTAATGCAAAACCTTGGTTCGAAACAAGGGCCAATGCTCACAAAATCAGCTTGAAGCAACTATCCAAAGGACCCGTCCATTGTTGGCAAGCTGATCCTAGCTCATTTCCAGCTCCTCGAGCTCCGTCCAGCTCAACTCAGCTCATTTGAGCTCTTTCAACTCGTTTGAGCTCAACCGAGCTTACTTTCAGCTCCTTCTTTCTTCCCTTCAATAAACTAAGTCTTAATTTAGTTTATAATTAAGTTTGCTACAGCTCATGCCGAAACCCCTAGCTCAATTTCAGCTCATTAAGTGTTTTGACTATTTTTGAGCTAGCCGAATTTACTTCATAAGTTGTGATACGAACCGTCTCGGGAAGAGTCGAGTCTTATGTGGATGGCCCGATCGTCTACGAGAAGTTACGTTAGGATTAGTTGAGTTGAAGGTATAGTCAGAGTAGAAAGAGGGGTACGAATGGAATGGTAGGAACGAAAGGGTAGGAACAAAATGGTATGAACAAATTGGTCGGTTTAGGTTCGATTAGGTAAAGAAGAAAGAACGGGTTTGAACTACTAAAGGTACTTTCAAGAACCAAATACCGAAATGGTATCGACCTGTTGATTTAGCCTTTTGAGTTTGGTTATAGGTTTGGTAAGAGAAACCTCGACCCACTATCTAACAAGATAGGAACCTCGGTATGTTGAATGCCACATTACGAATAGTGATAAGTTCGGGTACGACAAAGAACACGGTTGACACAACTAGAATGCTAGGAACGCCAAACGAATCTTTGAACAAAATATAAGAAAAGTTTGCCTCACGATTTGGCAGCATAACATTAACAAAAGTTTCAAAAGTCCTTTACATGGAAATTGAACAAGTATTTATAAGCCTAAGTCTAGGTAGCCGAATGGCCTTTCATACTTACACATTAATTAAAAGAAAATTCTAGAAAAATAACTCTTAATATGCATGACCAGATTTGGTTTTGGGAATGGTGGATGAATGCATCTTCATGCTTAAGAAAACTCAAAGTGAATGCATGATATCCAATGGTCACTTGTAGATTCAGCCAACCTTGTTAAATGAAGCAATGTTTGGCCAAAAAGTATGAATTAATTGTGGACACTCCAAGGGCCATCATGTGTGTGAAACAGAATGTTGAAGAGTCTTCTAGTGTGAACAAGGTGAACCGAATGGTCTTGCCATGTGAACATAGGTGTGAACGAATTAAGGAGAGTCATGGGGAAGCTAATTGGCCAAGCTATCTTCATGCATGTGTGAGTGCCCTTTGGCCGAATGGTCACCTTGGGGAATGAAGAGATAGCACACCATACATGAATGGAAACATTCATGAACCTTAAAGACATTGAATATGGTCATACATGCACTTGGCCAAACATGCACCTAAGAGATTCAAGCCCCCCCCCCAACTGTCCATGCACCTTCAAAATTCATGCTTGCTTTTAATCTCCATATGTCCATTGCGTTCCTACAAGAAATGTGAACATAATTAATTCAAACTAATGTGAACACAAATATCAACATTAAATTCGGTTATGACAAATTTAATTATCATCAATAAACACTTTTAAGACATACTTAATATAACTAATGTGAACTAAATTTAATATGTAGGATATTAATTAACTAATTATTGAACTTATTAATTAAAAAGTCAATAGTAGTCAAATGAATTCAAAGTGAACTCCATGAGCTGATGGTTAATTCATGAGTTAAACCCGATCTGGGCCTAAACTCGTGAGCTAATAATGAGCTGGTCCCGAGCTAATGAGCTGGTGTGGAGCTACATGGGAGCTAACTTGAACTGAAGGTGAACTTGGTGAGCTGAAATGAACTTGTAGAAAAGTTTGGCATGGATTTCCAAAATGGCCACTAACTGGTTCGATAGGTCTAGCATTGACATCATCCCACACATGCTGAACTAAAGCTATAACAGCTTCTTTAAATTGTTTTGCACAAGCCCTTGTGATCGGCCCTTGAGGTAGCACCATCGGATCTCGGCTTGGACTTGGCTTATGGGAAGCCGTGATCGTATCAAGTTGACTTATAATTATTATGTTTGAATTTAATTAATTTCATTAAATTGTTTAATTATTAATTATTATGATTTTTTATGAATAGTTATATTGTAATTAATTGTGTGTTAATTCATGTAGGTTAGTCGAATGTGGAAGGTACGTTCATGAAGAGATGCATGAATAGGAAAGTTCAACGAATGAGAAGATTCATGCACGGCCTGGTTCAATGCTTGGAGGGAATTAAGTTCATGTACATGGGAGGTTAATTACATGCATGTGGATTAAGAAGATACCTTCACTTTGGCCGGTACACATGCATGAATGAAGGCATTTATTGCATGTTCATGTACGGCTAGATTCAAGCTCCCTTCTAGTTCATGCATGGCCGAATGTATGTGGGTGAAATACATGAATTGTTTGCTGTCCAAATGACTTCCCTAAGCACCTATTGGGCCAAGGGACACTTTTTGATTGATTCATTCCTTCCATGGCCGAATCTAGACAAGCTATTGAGTTCCCAAGACTACACATTCATCCAAGATGCTTTGCTTACACATGAAGCTGTCCAATGGAGTTCCCATCAGCCGAATTTAGTCCTAGCACATTAAAGACTTGTTCTAGATTATTCTGGTGCATTCATAGCTGAATTTAATTAGTCTTTAAGTTATTAGTTTGACCATTCGGCTACTACTTATTAGCCTATAAATAGTTTTCACATTTCATTGTAAAGGGACTTTTGCCAAATTTGTTAATGAACATTTGTTCTTGTGAGGTTGCTTCCTCTCATATCTCGTACAAGTTTCGAAAGACTTATCTGGCTTGTGCTAGTGGCGTCAATCGTCTTGTTTGAACTTATCACCAATCTTGGTGTGGCGTTCACCTATCCATCTATCCATACTTCACCTTAACAATATAGGAACCGGGGTGACACTTCTTAGTGTTGAATCATTCCTGACGTTGAGTCATTTTTCCATCCCCCATCTTTCAACTTTCCTTCTTGTAACCAAACCGACCCATTTATCCATCACCCATCTTTGCTACACATAACCGAACCTATTACTAAACTTACTCTTCTTGAAACCTTCCGCTTATTCTAATCCATTATTTTACTTTTATTACTAAAATCCGAGGCAGGAACGACTCTCTCAAACTACGATTGGGCAACTACGTGAATTCGACTCATCTACCCGGGCCGGATCACATCAAAGGACTCCTATAAGTCCACTTAGAGATTGCGGCCGAAGGCTAGTCCAAGACGATGAACTTTTCAAACCAAGCAATGTCAAAAGTGATCAAGGCTCAAACATAAGTGATCGAAGGAGAGGCCAACATCGACATGGACAACAAGAGCGAGAAAGGTTCAATGATGACTTAAAGATTATTAAATTATCAATTCTAATGTAAGCACGCCCGAGGGTTCCACAATGACGAACCAAGATCCATTTGAGCTTCCGAAAGGCCCCATGACTCGAGCGCATACTAAGCGACTCCAAGAAGCTTTAACAGCTTTATTGACTCGAATTTGGGATGAAAAAAAGCCCTTTTTCATTAAAGAAGCTGGGGAAAACTCTTTAAAGACTCATTGCACCCTTGTGCAAACTGACTTTAGCTCCTGTCCAGCTACCCGAGCTCAACTCAGCTCCAATCAGCTCACTTGAGCTCGTTTCAGCCTATTTGAGCTCAATTTAGCTTCTTTCCAGCTCATTTGATGTGATCCGGCCCGGGTAGATGAGTCGACTTCACGTAGTTGCCCGATCGTAGTTTGAGAGAGTCGTTCGTGCCTCAGATTTTAGTAATAAAAGTAAAATAATGGATTAGAATAAGCGGAAGGTTTCAAGAAGGGTAAGTTTAGTAATAGGTTCGGTTATGTGTAGCAAAGATGGGTGATGGATAAATGGGTCGGTTTGGTTACAAGAAGGAAAGTTGAAAGATGGGGGATGGAAAAACGAACTCAACGTCAGGAATGATTCAACACTAAGAAGTGTCACCCCGGTTCCTATATTATTAAGGTGAAAAGATGGATAGATGGATAGGTGAACGCCACACCAAGATTGGTGATAAGTTCAAACAAGACGATTGACGCCACTAGCACAAGCCAGATAAGTCTTTCGAAACTTGTACGAGATATGACAGGAAGCAACCTCACAAGAACAAATGTTCATTAACAATTTTGTCAAAAGTCCTTTACAAATGAAATCAACAAACTATTTATACTAGTTTCTTATACTAACCGAATAGTCCATTCATGAACTTAACGATTAAGTAATGAACCTAATTAAGACATGAACCTTCTAGAAAAATGACCAATGGTGTCCTTGTCCATGTTCGGCTGAATGGGAGATGAATGGGTAGCTTCATATATGAGCAAGCTTTGGAAGCCAATGGGATTGTCTAGGTTCGGCCATGGGATGTATGAAACTCCCAAAGGGTGTCTCTTGGCCGAATAGGTGCTCAGGAAACTCCAAGGGTCCTCCCACATGCATCGGTTGTACATAGAACTTGGAAGGGGCCTTGAACCTAGCCGTACATGCGCTTGCATTGATTACCCCCCATTCATGCATGTGTGCTGTCCAAGGGAGATGCACATTTCAATATGCATTAACCTTCCATGTACATGAATGTATGTCCTCCAAACATTGAACCGGTCCATGCATGTATCCTCCCGTTCAATGAACTTTCCCGTTCATGCACCTTGCATTAAATGCCATGAATGTATCTTCCAAATTCGACTAACCTACAAAATTAAATAACATAATTAAATAACACACAACTATTCATATAATTATAATTTAAAATAATAACTAAATAACTTAATATCACTAACTAAATTTGAGCACAATAATTATAAGTCAACTTATAATAAATTCAGCTAGCTCAAATAGTCAAAAACACTTAGTGAGCTAAATTGAGCTAGGGAATTCGGCATGAGCTGTAACAAACTTAGTTATAAGCTAGATTAATACTTAATTTATTGAAATGAAAAAGGAATGAGCTGAAACGAGCTAAATTCGAGCTCAAACGAGCTAAAACAAGCTCAAGTGAGCTGATGGGAACTGAATGGCTCATGGGGGAGCTGAAGAGGAGCTGAGGTCGGATTGCAAAATGGTGCATGGAGTCTTCAATGAGTTATTCTTAGCTCCTCCAACGTTATAGAGCTAGTTATCATCCCAAATGCGCATCACAAAGGCTGATATAGCATCTTGAAGTTGCTTGGTTCGAGCTCGGGTCATGGGACCTTTTGGTAGCTCAATAGATCCTTGGTGTGCATTCAGGATGCCCCGGGTGTGCTCACATCATTCCCCCCGTCTTCAAAGTGACTTGTCCTCAAGTCGAGCCATTTGTCCGCTGGAAAATACTTTCTCTCACGCGGCTTTCCTCGGTCAAATGGGACAAAGGCTATCACGCAAACTTTTCTGCATTTACTCATCAAATTTGATAATAAAAAGTGCAACGAACTCAAATTCAAATATCACACATAAAATCTAGTCCAAAGATCATATGGCAAAAATTTTATTCGTTCATAACATGGATGCTTCATATTATCGCACAATTTCAATATGCCATCAATATGAACAATTGAACAGAATGAAAACAGGGAATAATTAATCATGCAATTTAGCAAACAAGAATGCATTCCTCGTCTCAACCACAACATTCCAAATGGATCAAAACAAAGGACATATTCACTTGGCTTTTTGATTAGAACAATCTCACCTTGCCGTATTCGATTAAATGGACTTACAGTAGTAGGATGAACAATATAACCACCTTCCACAAAGCCATCATCAAAAACACCTTTTTCTCGTTTGCGCAAAACAAACCTTCGCTCCTTAGCAAGGTAATGTAATCGATACTTTGAACTCGAATAAACCTGAAAAGGAGAAAAATCAAATAAGTAACTTACGCTCTTCAAAATGAAATTACCACAAAGATGGAAGATGTCAAGGTCACCATGGATAATGTACTTAAAAGGACAAATTGATATGCTATTCACAAGTTGATCGCATGAATCAATTCTGGGTTTGAAAACAAAATTTCCAGAATCAAAGGCTTGATTTTGACTTTGTAAACTAACCACAAGATTTATTTTCAAAAATGAAGATAAAATTCGCAATGGATGAAAAGGTACAACAAATTTATCTACATGAAAATTATGATGCTTACCTTCTCTTGGTAACAACTTAAAGTGGCTAGCTCCAGGCTTAAACACTCGATTTTGATCACTTATCACAAAATACAGCAAGAATTTCAATTTCTCAAATAAATTACAAAAGTAGATCAAAGAAAGTTTAGGCAGACGAACATGCAAACATTCATACTTCACAAAACTCAATTGAATAGGCAGATCAATAAATGGAAACTTCGTACAAAAATTTAAAGATTTCTCTTGAATGACAAAATCAAACGGATTATTCATTGTATGAGGAAACCTTTGAACACATATGTTGAACAAAGAAGTTGTGTACATGTCTCCTTTCAAAAGTTCAAAATCATCACAGACCAATTGAATAGGCATGTTTAAGAAAAAAGGTTTAGCACATATATTCAAAGAGTTTAAGAATTCAAACACATCAAAATTTTTATGTGCAAAACTTTTATCACACACCGCCACGATTTGCATAGGCAAAACCAACTCAACAGAAAGGTTAAACATTCCATAAGACAAATTTTTCGTGGTTCTTCTTGTGACAAGGTCATTAACATCAAAATTTGAACAGTAACTAACCAAATCAAAATTTTGAGACCTTTCAGAAATTGAACCATCAAAACCTTTATTAGCAGTTTTTAAGTCAAATGGTCGTGACTCAATAATCATAGAGTCCTTACCTCTCTTACCTTCGGACAAAAGTGGGCGGTTGTCTTTCTCATTCTTACCTTTCTTATAGAACAAAAATCGCCCCTCGTTGGGAAGGTATTGAAGCTGGAAGTGGTCACACGAATTTTCAAAAACCTGGGAAGAGAAATCGCAAGAAAAACTAATAAGTGGGTTAGTGGAAACAATCCTCGCTTGCTCACTAACATCTTTTCCACTCGAATCTTTTTCTTTGGAAACTCTCGTTTCTTTTGTTTCAATTTCTTTCTCTTTAATCTCTTTTTCAATTTCTTTTTCACTCTCAATCTCTTTTTCTTTTTCTTTCATTTCTTTGTTTCTTCTCTCGATTTCATTCAAAATCCTCTCATTTTCTCTCATAATCTTTTCTTGCCTCTCTTTTCTTTTGATCTCTTTTTGCTTTTCGTCTTTTTCTTTTCTCGCTTGCTTTTTACAAGAGGTTACAAAAGATTTAGGAGAAAAATCATTTTGTTCAAAAGAAGAAAAATCATTTACATATGATTCATGAACAATCCTTTGTGAAGATCTCTCCGTGGCTATTTTCTTTGGAGCTCTTGAAGAGGTGTATCTTTCATCTCGCACATCTTCTCGGAAGGATTCAAAATCAAAATCGGCTTCTCTTCGTCTTGAATTCCTTGATGAAAAAGAATCTCGATCGTAATCTCTTCTTGAGTAGTCGTTGGATGTGTATCTCCGTGAAGCTCTCGAATCCACTTTTTGACTTGATAACATTCGTGCCCGTTGGTCTCTTTTCTCCACGCAATCTAATCTCTCGTGCAATTTGTCAAACTTAGTTGTCACCATTCTTCGCATTTCCTGCACCAAATATTGATATTCTGATTCAGCAAATTCTTCGCGAGACATGATGTTATCGCTGAAAGGAAAATTGTTAAGTAAAATAGACACAAAGTCCTCACTATAAAATCCTCACGAGTTCACTCGGAAAGAAAGAATGATGGCACTCACACTTGTGTTTTCGCTCGTTTTTGGCTTTTCAACTCTCGAATGTTCTCACGCACTCTAGCCTTTTACCACTCAAGCTTACTCTTGTAACCTCGTAGTTTGTTTCTTTCGACTTGTCTTGGTGCTTTGGGGTCGGTTTCAAGATGGTTACAAAGGTTAGAATGTCACAGTGTACAGGTAGGCTAAAAGAAAAAAAAAATAGTCTTTGATGTAGTGTGGCATTTTGGAAATGGAGTGCAAAGTTGATAAAAAGAACACTTTGTCGATTAGGTCAAAATATAAACAACAAAAGAACTTGATCACTTCACTTTTTTTTTTATAATTTTGTTTTTTGTCTTTTTTTAATACTTCAAAATATCACTATTACAAGAGAGAGAACGAAAATTACAACTTGAAATTTTTTTTCACAACGAACCAGTTCGATCTTGACATGAACGTCGGCACCTCTCGATTTACAAGCTCTGATACCAAATGATGTGATCCAGCCCAGGTAGATGAGTCGAATTCACGTAGTTGCTCGATCATAGTTCGAGAGAGTCATTCGTGCCTCGGATTTTAGTAATAAAAGTAAAATAATGGATTAGAATAAGCGGAAGGTTTCAAGAAGGGTAAGTTTAGTAATAGGTTCGGTTATGTGTAGCAAAGATGGGTGATGGATAAATGGGTCGGTTTGGTTACAAGAAGGAAAGTTGAAAGATGGTGGATGGAAAAACGAACTCAACATCAGGAATGATTCAACACTAAGAAGTGTCACCCCGGTTCCTATATTGTTAAGGTGAAAAGATGGATAGATGGATAGGTGAACGCCACACCAAGATTGGTGATAAGTTCAAACAAGATGATTGACGCCACTAGCACAAGCCAGATAAGTCTTTCGAAACTTGTACGAGATATGACAGGAAGCAACCTCACAAGAACAAATGTTCATTAACAATTTTAGCAAAAGGCCTTTACAAATGAAATCAACAAACTATTTATACTAGTTTCTTATACTAACCGAATAGTCCATTCATGAACTTAACGATTAAGTAATGAACCTAATTAAGACATGAACCTTCTAGAAAAATGACCAATGGTGTCCTTGTCCATGTTCGGCCGAATGGGAGATGAATGGGCAGCTTCATGTATGAGCAAGCTTTGGAAGCCAATGGGATTGTCTAGGTTCGCCATGGGATGCATGAAACTCTCAAAGGGTGTCTCTTGGCGAATAGGTGCTTAGGAAACTCAAGGGTCCTCCCACATGCATCGGTTGTACATGGAACTTGGAAGGGGCCTTGAACCTAGCCGTACATGCACTTGCATTGATTACCCCCCATTCATGCATGTGTGCCGTCCAAGAGAGATGCACCTTTCAATATGCATTAACCTTCCATGTACATGAATGTATGTCCTCCAAACATTGAACCGGTCCATGCATGTATCCTCCCGTTCAATGAACTTTCTCGTTCATGCACCGTACATTAAATGCCATGAATGTATCTTCCAAATTCGGCTAACCTACAAAATTAAATAACATAATTAAATAACACACAACTATTCATATAATTATAATTTAAAATAATAACAAATAACTTAATATCACTAACTAAATTTGAACACAATAATTATAAGTCAACTTATAATAAATTCAGCTAGCTCAAATAGTCAAAAACACTTAGTGAGCTAAATTGAGCTAGGGAATTCAGCATGAGCTGTAACAATCTTAGTTATAAGCTAGATTAATACTTAATTTATTGAAATGAAAAAGGAATGAGCTGAAACGAGCTAAATTCAAGCTCAAACGAGCTAAAACGAGCTCAAGTGAGCTGATGGGAACTGAATGGCGCATGGGGGAGCTGAAGAGGAGTTGAGGTCAGATTGCAAAATGGTGCATGGAGTCTTCAAGGAGTTATTCTTAGCTCCTCCAACGTTATAGAGCTGGTTATCATCCCAAATGCGCATCACAAAGGCTGATATAGCATCTTGAAGTTGCTTGGTTCGAGCTCGGGTCATGGGACCTTTTGGCAGCTCAATAGATCCTTGGTGTGCATTCGAGGATGCCCCGGGTGTGCTCACATCATCATTTCTTTTCCCATTTCAATAAACTAAGTTTTAAATTTATTTTAACTCAATTTGATACAACTCAAGACGAATTTCCCTAGCTCAAATCAGTTCATTGATAGTTTATGTTTATTTGAGCTAGCCGAATTTAATATGCTAGTTAGTTTTAATTTAATGTGTCCAAATTGGTTAGTTGTTATTTAAGTTGTTTAGTTGCTGTTTAATTATGTCTAAATGAATATATATATTTTAATTAATTGTGTTCATTTCCCTTGTAGGTTCAGCCGAATATGGAAGTGCATTTAAGGCTAGATGCATGCACGATTTTATTCAATGAATGGGAAGATTCATGCACGACCAGGTTCAAGGCTAAGGAGGGTTCATGAACGGTTTGCTACATGCATTTCAAGCTGATGGTTGGCTTCCCAAAATGCCTATTTAGCCAAGGAGTAGCTACCTAATTAATTCTCAAGTTACATTCATAGATGAAGTTTAATGAAGATGCATGGACAGCAAGTTACAACAAATGGGAGAATGCAACCATATATTGATACATGAATTGTTTGCTGACCAATTGACTCCCCTAGGTTTCTATTCAGCCAAGAGGCACTTCTTGAATGCTCCATTCATTCCATGGCCGAATTTAGACAAGCCATTAAGCTGCCATTCATTCATCATCCTTCAAATGGTTTTTCCTTAATCATGAAGCTGCCCATTGGAGTTATATTCAGCCGAATGTGGACTTGGCCTTTTTAATGATTTGTTCTAGAATTTTCTAGTGCATTCTTAGCTGAATTACTTAGCCTTTAAGCTAGTTAATTTTGTCCATTCGGCTATCATATGCTAGGCTATAAATAGTTTGTTTATTTCTTTGTAAAAGGGACTTTTTGAAAATTTGTTTAATGAAACTCTGTTTCTATGAGGTTGCTTCCTCTCATATCTCGTACAAGTTTTGAAGACTTATCTAGTTGTGTTAGTGGCATCTACCGAGCTTGTTTGAACTTATCACCATCTCTGGTATGGTGTTCACCTATCCTATGACTTCATCTTTCACCTTAACAATATAGGAACCGGGGTGACACTTTTTAGTGTTGAATCGCTCCTGACGTTAAGTTCAATATTCCATCTCCACCTTTTATTATTTCTTTCTTGTTATTTCCAAAACCAAACCAACTACTCAACACCCATCTTTGCTTCCCTTAGCCGAACCTATCACCATACACTTACCCCTTTTTTAACCCCATTTGCTTCTAACAAGCCTATCAAGCCTATATCTCCAATCAAGGCCCTCTTAGAAATGACTCTTCTCGAAGACGATCAGGCACATTGTGAATTTGACTCTATCACCCGAGATGGATTACATCAAATTCCCTCATTCCAAGGCCGTTCAAATCTCGAAGCCTATTTATTGTGGTAGAAAAAGATTGACCTTATATTCGAATGTCATAATTATTTAGAAGCCAAGAAAGTTAAGTTGGCCGCTATAAAGTTCACTGACTACGCAATGATTTGGTGGGACCAACTTACCTCAAGCCAAAGATGAAATGGCGAGCGTCCCATTAAAACTTGGGCTGAAATGAAGGCTGTCATGCGTCGAAGGTTCATTCCAACACACTACCATTGGGAGCTTCATCAAAAGCTTCAAAACTTAACCCAAGGAATGAAGAGTGTGGAGGATTACTATAAAGAGATGGAAATTGTCATGATTCGTGCCGGTGTGCACGAAGATCGCAAGGCGACCATGGCTCAATTTTTGGCTGGTCTTAACCTTGAGATAGCCAATGTTGTCGAGTTACAACATTATGTTGAAATCATCGATATGGTCCACATGGCAATGAAGGTCGAGAAGAAACTTAAAAATAAAGGCCCTATACGTGGCTATTCGACCTCAAATGTGCCTAAGTGAAGCCAAGGCACGAGTAAGGTCCCTTTGGCAAGTTCACCCAAGGAACCAGTGGTACCGGCAAAATCTACCAAGTAAATGGCCAAATCAAGTAAAGGCATGATACGAACAGCTTCGGGGAGAGTCAAGTCGTATGCTGAGTTGCCCGATCGTCTATGAGAAAGTATCGTTCAATTCACTTTTGAAATGAAGTTGATGGAAAAATAGGACGGAAGCTATGTATAATGGTTCTATGATGGTTTATGGATAAGAATAATATGTATAGGTTCGGCTAAATTGGAAGGGAAAGTGAAAGAAGTAAATAGATGATGGTTATAGAAGAAAAGGGTTCTTAAAAGCAAGCACGAACTAATATTAGAAAATATCGACCCCAATGCTTATAAGCTTTCAAGGTGGAAGATGAAAGTGATAAACCTCGACCCGCTACTTAGCAAAGTAGGAACCTCAGTATATGGGTGAACGCCACACTATTTGATAGTGATAAGTTCGGGATAGTGAAGAACAGGGTTGACGCCACTAGGCTTCCTAGATAAGCCAACAAAGTCCTCAATGAAATATGAGAGAAAGAAATCTCACAAATTCCATAAAAGTTTAACAAAGTAGCTGAATGGTCACTTAATTAAACCTTTAAATGAGCTAAAATTTCCAGAAAAATTTAGGAAATTCTAGGATGCTTCCTCCAGCCTTAAGAACGTATTTGGACAGCTTCCAAGGTGTCTTCATGCAGCTGGTTTCATTTAAAATAAAGGTGAGCTAATCAGCCACCTAGAAAGCCGAATGGTCACTTTGTAATTCAACTAGAAGAGTTGAGAATTTTCTTAGAAGTTTCCTCATCAGCTGGAGAATTAAATGAGCTGAAAAATCTTGTAATATTCGGCCAAAGAGAGTGCATGATATTAAATATATTGCTTTGACCAGCTGGATAGGCTTGGGCAGCTTAAATGCTCCTTGAGGACGCCAATGGACAATAGATATAGAAGCTGAATGTGAGCAGCTGAATGGGATTAATTATAATCAGCCATGGCCCTTGTTATTCCCGAAAAAGCACCTAGAGAAACTTAAACAGCAGCTGGCCTTTTAATTCAGCTTGGAACATTGAATATTCAGCCATATTTTGACTGAATGGCCATTTGGGAACACCAACCAGCAACCTTCAAGCATTAATCACGTTTCATGCTCCTAGGCTATTCATGCACCAGTAGCTTTTTAATGCATTAATCACGTTTCATGCCCCTATACACCAGCAGCTCTTTAATGTGCCGTCCATGCCTTCTTCACTAATTAATTCGGCTGTAGCAATAAGCACATTGAATTCGGCATGCTTGCTCCTTTAATGTTGAAAATAGCTGCACATTTAAACCTAAATTAATCAGCTTTGAACATATTAAATTGACAGCAAATTTAAACCACATTCGGCTGGACAAGAAATAAATGTGTCCTAAACTAAGACAAGTTAAATGGCTGTACTAGAACAAATTAAAACATGTTCCAATTCAGACATATTAATTTCGGCTGGAACATATTAAAACCCAATTATTAAGCTAAACATAATTATGAGCTAAGCAAATTAACTAATTTAACTAACACATTTAAACATAATTAAAAATGTCCAGATTTTAATTTATTAAAAATAACACAACCAAATTATTGAGCTGATTTAATTAAGTTTAACTAGACTCAATTAATTTATTCCAGCAACCAATAAAATGCTTAAATTAAAATAAACTAGAAAAATGAGCAAACGAGCTCATTGAGCTAAAATCAGGCTGAATTGAGCTTGTTGAAATTTAAGATCAGGCTTCATTTTGAACTTGGGCCCCTCGAACTTAGGCCATGCTTGATATTGTCGAATTGTGTCGAACCATGATACGTCGGGATTCGTATCAAGGCAAGGCCGTAGAGAATCCTCAAAACCATTCACGTGACATCAAATGTTTCAAATGTCTTGGAAGAGGACATATTGCAAGCCAGTGCCTGAATCAGAATGTGATGTTACTTCGACCTAACGGAGACATCGAGTCGGAAGAAGAAGATGAAGAGATCGTTAATGAGGTTGAAAATCGTAATGAAGATGACGAAGAGTTAGAATACACTGTCGAGGGTGAGATGTTAGTCGTTAAAAGGAGTCTAAGTACACAAAGCACCCTAAGTGAACTACAACGAGAAAATCTCTTCCATATGCACTGCCTTGTACAAGGGAAGGTTTGTAGCCTAGTTGTCGGTGGAGGCAGTTGTACTAATGTCGCTAGTACACTCATGGTGGGCAAATTAACCTTACCGACAGCTAGACATCCAAGGCCCTACGAGCTCCAATGGCTAACTGAGGCAGTTGAACTCAAGGTAGCAAAGCAAGTCCTAGTGCCTTTTTCCATCAAAAAATACCACGATGAAGTCCTTTGTGACGTGGTGCCTATGCACACGGGACATCTATTGCTTGGACAGCCATGACAATTCGACCAAAGAGTCAAACACGATGGATTTGAAAATCAGTATACCTTCAAACATCAAGGCCGAAACATCACCTTGGCACCCCTTGCGCCGCAGCAAGTCATGGAAGATCAGCAATGATTAAAGCAATCCATGGAGGAAATGAGAGAAAAAGAAGAAATCAAAAGTGAAAAAAAATGAAGAAAAGAATGAGAGTTGTAAAAAAATTAAGAGCAATGAACAAGAAAAAGAAAAAGATAGAAAAATGAGTTGGAAAAAGAAAGGTCTTTTTGATTAACCGCTGTCTTCTTGTTTCTTCCTCATTTTAGGTCAATCAAGGTAAAGAATTTGAACTTCATTACCTTTCCAAGGAGAGAAGGTTTGTGTTGATAGAGAAAGGTAAAACCGATCTTAACCTTCTTAATCCCAACGGTAAGCAAGGTAATTTTTCATTGGTTCTTAGCCCTCTCTATTTGACTCAAATTGATGACTTTGCTCATGACTTGCGTTCGAAAAAGGATCTGTCCATTGATGCATTCAATTGCTATTCTTTGATTGATGAAACATCACCTTGTAAGATGTTCTGTCCATTCGCTTGTGAAAATGGTGTTTTGAATATGCTCACTTATTTGAATCATATTTGTTTTGATACAATTATGCTTGGAGTATTTGTTTGTTCAAAAAATTTATTGACACCTTATGGATATCCCTTTCAAATGATTCATACACCACTTCTAATACCGAAGATGGATAGTCAAATTGAAAAGGTAAGACCCAACCTTAACCTTATCATCAGCAATCCCTCATCTGCTCGTGAAACAAAAAGGATTGGCCTATTTCTAGTTTTTCTTGTATTTAAGTTTTCACTCTTTCATGATGATAAAATTAGTAGTTCTCAAATTCTTATTCCTAATCAAATTTCTGGCAGGTCTTTTATCTCCTGCCCTAAAGTGAACAAACGACTCGACTTGAGGACAAGTCATTTTGAAGAAGGGGGAATAATGCAAGCACGCCCGAGAGCTCATCAAGCACGAGCCAAGATTCCCTCGAGCTGCCTAAAGGACCAATGACTCGAGCACAAGTTAACCGCCTTCAAGAAGCTGTTTCAACTTTGTTTGCTCAACTTTGGAACAACAATGAGCTCCAAGCCAAAGGAATAGATCGGGCCAGCTTAGCACAAGCTCCATGCACTTTTGTTCAAGCTAATTTTAGCTCAATTCCAACTCCAAAAATTTAGACCAGCTCGTTCCAGCTCAATGGAGCTCCCTTTAATTTTCCCAGCTTTGCATTTAATTAATTAAAATAAATTTCATATTATTTTTAGCTCAAATAAATATTAAAGTATTTAATTTGTCCAAAATCAGAACATGAATTTAATGTGTCATGCTACAGCAAATTAATGAGTCTAATTAGCTATTTAAGTTGTTAATTTGGGACAACTTTATATTTCTTCTTAATTAGTGCAGCTGAATTTAATATGTCTTAGTTCCAACATGTTTTTAATTTGCCTTAGTTTATTACATGATTTAAATGTGTCATGAGCTGCCAATTTTTAATATGTCTTAAGCTATTTAATTTGCTGTTTAATGTGCAGCTCATATGCATGCATTCGGCCAGCAAGGGAACTGAAGATCACCTCTTTTCAGCTGGTTTTTCGTGCAGCTCAACAGCCTTGAAGAATTAATTTTCAGCTGCAGCAAATTAAAGATCCTTTAAAGTGACGCCTCGGGCATTCCACCAACCATGCTTCTTCACTAAGATATCAGCTGAATACTACTACCCATTGAAGTCTCCTAAGCTAAAATCAATGATGTTCTTAACCGTCCAACTCTCCAAGGCAACATTTTAAAGTGTTCACATTTCTAGAAAATGCCTTTCACATGGAGTGACCATTCGGCTCTGCATGTTCACACCCATGGGACTTCTCCAGTGCTCCATGGTGCTCATTAAGGCTTCAAACCATTCAGCTGAATAGGACACTTGCATTTAAGCCTATTAACACACTATGGTCGAACACAGACATGGCTAATGATGCGAGCGCGCCTAGCGAACCTCTTCGAACAAGTCTCCCTAGTTGATACGAACCGTGATACGAACCGCCTCGGAAGAGTCGAGTCGTATTAGTGTGCCCGATCGTCAACAAGAAGTTACGTTAGGTTTAATTGAAAAGGTCAGATGAAGGAAAGAAGGGTATTGGTTTTGGGTTCGGATTAGAATAGGTAAGAAGAGTTTGAAAATTCGGGTTTGGAGTCCGAATGGGTATGGATGAAGGAATTGGTTCAATTAGGTAAATGGAGAAATGGGGTTGAACAAAAAGTGCAAACAAGAACCAATACCAATTTGGTATCGACCCGTTGTTTATAAGCTCTTTTAGTTCGGTTTGGAATTGGTAAAGGAAAAACCTCGACCCACTATCTAACAAGATAGGAACCTCGGTATGTTTGAACGCCACACTACGAGTAGTGATAAGTTCGGTTTCGACAAAGAGCAACGGCTGACACACTAGAACGCTAGGAAGCCAATCGAATCTTTGAATGAAATTTGAGAAAAGTTTTTGCCTAACAAATTTGGCAGCATAACATTAACAAAAGTCCAAAAAGTTCTTTACAAAGTAACACAAGCCACAATTTATAGTGAATGCAAGGGATAGCCGAATAGGCTCTTGAGGTAGCTAAATGGTTTCGAAAATTCCAGAATTTTGATGAAGCTTCCTTGAAGTTTCTTGTGCATGGAGAACGGTAAGGGCAGCTTCTAGATGCCTTGATTCAATAGAAAAATTGAATGAATTGTTTGGGAGCTGAAATGCCATCAATAGGTTCGCCAAATGCTTGAATTTGGAATTAATCTGCTGCTTGATTCAGCCGAATGTTCATGTGATTAAGGAGCTGTCTAGAGCACTTCAATAGTCTTAGAATGTGAACAAACCGATTTGAACAGCCACACATGTGTGAACAAACAAAACCGAACAGCCTTTGGTGTGAAAGGAATAATCAGGTGGGTGTGAACAGCCTTAATTTTGTCTTGGGCAGCCAATCGGTCTTCTTGAAGAGTTGTGAGGTTTGGCTGAATGGTCACTTAGGGAACACCAAAGATCAGCACACCAATTTTAAATCATCCATGCACCTATGTCAGTCAAGGGTAATGTACCTACAACATTTAATTCAGCAAATTAAATCCCTTTTAGACACATTAAATTAAGCAACATAAATAAAACTTGCACCATAAATTAGGCTGGACATAATTAATCTTTGTAATAGTTAAGACATATTTAATTGGTCCTAATTAATTAAGTACTTAATTTAGAACATAATTAAAACATGTCCAGATTATGACAAATTAATTATTAAAACAAATAACTAATAAAACTAACAGCAACTTAAATGATTTATTCCAGCATAATAAACGCAATAATGAAATGAGCTGAAACGAGCTCGTTGAGCTAAGTTAAGTTGAAGTTGAGCTGATTTGAGCTTGAAGGAGTATGCATGGTTTGCTTGGCTTGCTGGTCCAAGAGCTTTCAAGAAGTCCAGCAACGGTTTCACCCCAAACTCTATCAACTAAGGTTGTTGTTGCATCTTTGAATCTCTTTGCTCGAGCTCGGGTGATCGGTCCTACGGGCAATTCGAGAGGATCTTCATTGGCAGCCGACAACTCGGGAGGTGTGGTTGTATCAAACCGCCTCGGGGAGGGTCGAGTCGTATGCTGAGTTGTCCGATCGTCTACGAGAAAGTATCGTTCAATTCACTTTTGAAATGAATTTGATGGAAAAAAAATAGGACGGAAGCTATGTATAATGGTTCTATGATAGTTTATGGATAAGAATAATATGTATATTCAGCTAAATTGGAAGGAAAAGTGAAAGAAGTAAATAGATGATGGATATGGAAGAAAAGGGTTCTTAAAAGCAAGCACGAACCAATATTAGAAAATATCGACCCAAAATGCTTATAGGCTTTCAAGGTGGAAGATGAAAGTGATAAACCTCGACCCGCTACTTAGCAAAGTAGAAACCTCGGTATATGGGTGAACGCCACACTATTTGATAGTGATAAGTTCGGGATAGTGAAAAACAGGGTTGACGCCACTAGGCTTCCTAGATAAAGCCAACAAAGTCCTCAACGAAATATGAGAGAAAGAAATCTCACAAATTCCATAAAAGTTTAACAAAGTTTCATTAAGTGAAAAGTCTAACCTCTTACAAATGAAATAACATATATTTATAGCCTAAATAAAAGTAGCTGAATGGACAAGCTTAGAAGCTAAGAAATTCGGCCATAAACACCTAGATAATTCTAGAAGAAAAATCATGAATATCAATAAATGTGCAGCCCTTTAATGTTCCATCATCCCCCTTGGCCGAATGAAGCTTTAATGCACCTTGAATACTTGAATGGTTACTTGAAAATGCATGGATCATGCATGAAACTTCCCAATGTATGTTCCTCCATAAATTCGATCCATGAACCTTCAGGAACATGAACATTAAATAGCCCCTACTTGCATGAGCGTCTCAGTACATGTACTCCTTAAATCTTAGTCCATTGAACCTCAATTCTACATGCACCTCTTCATACATTGCACCAAAGCGCTACATGAACTTGCATTAATTTCCTTCCATGCATGCATGTGTACCGTCCAAAGGATTGGATCTTCTAGATACATTCATGCATGAATCTTCATCATTCATGTAACCGAATGTGCATTTGAACCCAAACATTCATGTATTTTGTGCATTCATGTATTTGACAAATACATGAACTTATAAACCTGTGAATCTGGTCATACATGCACCTAATTAAATGTTGTTCATTCATGCATGTGGGCTGTCCAAAGAGATGTTTCTTCAAGCATTCATTGCACGTCCATGAGCATTGTACCTACAAGAAATAAAACAATTCATAAGACATCATGTGAACACACATAAATTCAGCACAATGTGAACACATTTAAGTTATGTGATATTTATGACATATTAATAACAAATATTAATATAAGACAAGTTTAATGCTTAAATAAATATGTGCAAATTTTATTTAATGCATTAAAGACAAAAAGCAAGTTAAACTAAAATGAGCTAAGCTTTAGCTCGTGAGCTAAAGTTGAGCTGAGATTAAACTCCTAAGCTGAAGTTGAGCTAAGGTTTAGCTCGTGAGCTGAATATGAGCTAGGAGTGAGCTCGGTTTAACTCAGGCAAGTTGGATTGAGCTCGAATAAGCTGGATTTGAGCTGGACGGAGCTCGTGGAGCTGGAAACGAGCTAGGATCAGCTTCCCAACATGTCAATGCTCGGCTTGACAGACTTGTTCGATGAAGTTCGCGGGGCGTGCTCGTATCACTAGTCGAGCCGTAACATGTTGGCAAGCTGATCCCAGCTCGTTTCCAGCTCCACAAGCTCCATCCAGCTAAAATCCAGCTCATTGAGTGCAATCTAGTTGCCTGAGCTAAACCGAGCTTACTCCTAGCTCATTTTCAACTCACGAGCTAAACCTTAGCTCAACTTCAGCTTAGGAGTTTAACCTCAGCTCAACTTTAGCTCAAGGGCTAAAGCTTAGCTCATTTTAGCTTAAACCCGATTTTTGACTTTAATGGATTAAATAAAATTTGAATATATTTATTTAAGCATTAAATCTATTTTATATTAATATTTGTTATTAATATGTCATAGATATCACATGTCTTAAATGTGTTCACATTGTGCTGAATTTATGTGTGTTCACATGATGTCTTATGAATTGTTTTATTTCTTGTAGGTGCAATGCTCATGGACTGGCAAGAATGAATGCTTGAAGAAACATCTCTTTGGACATCCCACATGCATGAATGAACAACATTTAATTAGGTGCATGCATGACCAGATTCAAGGTGTTTACAAGTTCATGTATTTGTCAAATACATGAATGCACAAAATACATGAATGTTTGGGTTCAAATGCACATCCGGTTACATGAATGATGAAGATTCATGCATGAAGTATCTAGAAGATCCAATCCCTTTGGACGGCACACATTCATGCATGGAAGGAAATTAATGCAAGTTCATGTAGGGCTTGGTGCAATGTATGAAGAGGTGCATGTAGAATTGAGGTTCAATGGACGGCATTTAAGGGAGTACATGTATTGGAGACGTTCATGCAAGTAGGGGCTATTTAATGTTCATGTTTTTGAAGGTTGATGGACCGAATTTATGGAGGAACATACATTGGGACGTTTCATCATGATCCATGCATTTTCAAGCTAACCATTCAAGTATTCAAGGTGCATTAAAGCTTCATTCGGCCAAGGGGGATGATGGAACATTAAAGGGCTGCACATTCATGGATATTCATGATTTTTCTTCTAGAATTATCTAGGTGTTTATGGCTGAATTTCTTAGCTTCTAAGCTTGTCCATTCGGCTACTTTTATTTAGGCTATAAATATATGTTATTTCATTTGTAAGAGGTTAGACTTTTCACTTAATGAAACTTTGTTAAACTTTTATGGAATTTGTGAGATTTCCTTTTTTTCACAAAATTTTTTTCAATTTTTTTTAATTTTTTTTTTTAAAGATAGATACCGAAACTCCCAAAAATGTTGTTACTCTCATATTTTGTTGAGGACTTCGTTGGCTTATCTAGGAAGCCTAGTGGCATCAACCCTGTTCTTCACTATCCCGAACTTATCACTATCAAATAGTGTGGCGTTCACCCATATACCGAGGTTCCTACTTTGTTAAGTAGTGGGTTGAGGTTCTATCATTTTCATTTTCACCTTGAAAGCGTGTAAGTACTTGGGTCAATATTTCCTAATATTGGTTCTTACTTGCTTTTAAGTTCACCATCTTCCATAACCATCATTTATTAAATTACCTTCAATCTATTTTCATTCTTTTATTTCTTTTAAAACCGAACCTTTAATATTCATATTTCAAACCCATCTTCAAACCCTTTTTAAAAAGCTTCCGCATTATTTAACCCAAAAACATCTTCTTTAAAAGAGCTGAATGATACTTTCTCGTAGACGATCAGGCAAACTCGCATACGACTCCACTCACCTCGAGGTGGATCGTATCAGCTAATTAGCTCCCATTCATTCCAATTGCTTCAAATACATTTCAGCTGAACCAACTTCATCTAGAAGTTGTCCAATGGCGTTCCAAATAGGTGGGGAAGCTTCCTGGAATTTCTTGAAGTTTTCTGGAATTTTCTAGCTCCTTAAATGCTGAAACTAAGTGACCATTCAGCTCATTCAAAGTCCATTTGGCTAGCCCTTGTTTTAGCAATAAATTTCAGCTCATTTCATGTTGTAAAAAAACTTTTGACATTTTGATTAATGAAACATTGTTTCTGTGAGGTTTACTTCCTCTCATATCTTGTACAAGTTTTGAAGACTTATCTAGTTGTGCTAGTGGCATCTACTGAGCTTGTTTTAGAACTTATCACCATTTTGGTGTGGCGTTCTCCTATCCATCTATTCCATCCATCACCTTAAATAATATAGGAATTGGGGTGACACTCTTTAGTGTTAAATCACTCCTGAAGTTTAAGTTCGCATTCCATTCCCATCTCCTTTTGTTATTTAACCTCATATTCTAAATCGAGCCATCCACACATTTTCTACCTTTGTTCCTTCATCACCGAACCTACCATCATTTACCTAGCCCCTTTGGACCCTTTTTTCATTAGCAATCATTCTTCTAAGCCAATTCAAACTAATTGAAAATTTGGTGAACGACTCTTCTTGTCGACGATTGGGAAACAATGTGAATTTGACTCCATCACCCGAGTCGGATCACATCAAAAACTAAACGATGCCACGTTGAACTATCCAATGTATGACAAGGAGATGTATGCCTTGATCTGAGCCTTAGAGACTTGGCAACATTATCTATGGCCGAAGGAATTTGTAATCCATACGGATCATGAGGCCTTAAAGCACCTCAAAGGACAAACGAAGCTCAATAAATGTCATGCCAAGTGGGTGGAATATTTGGAGTCCTTTCCCTACATGATAAAGTATAAGAAAGGTAAGGAAAACATTGTTGCCAATGCATTATCACGAAGGTATGCACTTGTCAACTTATTAGATTCTAAACTCTTGGTTTTGAATTTATAAAAGATCTTTATCAAAACGATGTTGATTTTGGTGCAATATATAAGTGTTGTTTTCATGGTGCATATGAAAAGTATTTTCAGCATGAAGATTATCTTTTTCATGAAGGCAAGCTGTGTATATCCCAAGGATCCGTTAGGGAAGTGCTTGTCAATGAAGCCCATAGTGGTGGACTTTATGGGTCACTTTGGAGTTGCCAAGACCTTAGTCGCATTGCATGAACACTTCTATTGGCCCAAGATGAAGCGTGATGTAATAAGGAAGTGTGATTGATGCATTACTTGTAAGAAAGCGAAGTCACAGATTAAACCACATGGTTTGTACACCCATTACCTATACCGGATGCACCGTGGGTTGACATTTCAATGGACTTCATTCTAGGTCTTCCCAGAACCAAACAAGGAAAAGATTCGATATTTGTTGTTGTGGATCGTTTCTCGAAAATGGCTCATTTTATACCTTGTAGTAAAACTGATGATGCTACTAATGTTGCTAATTTATTTTTCAAGGAAGTTGTTAGGTTGCACAGGATCCCTCGTACAATCATCTCCGACCATGACACAAAATTTCTAAATCATTTTTGGAGGATGTTGTAGGGAAATTTAGGCACCAAATTATTGTTTTCAACGACGTGCCACTCCTAAACAGATGGCCAAACGGGGGTAGTTAACCGAATTCTATCAACCTTACTTCGAGCCATCCTTCAAAACAATTTAAAGTTGTGGGAAGGGTGTTTACCTCATGTGGAGTTCGCTTACAATAGCACGATCCATTTGGCCACAAAATATTCTCCTTTCGAGGTAGTCTACGGCTTTAACCCTATAACCCCTCTCGATTTGGTTCCTATGCCTTCTAATCAGTTAGCGCATGTAGATGGCAAAAAGAAGGCCGATTTTGTTAAACAGCTTCATAAGAATGTCAAAGACAATATCGAAAGAAGAACCGAACAATATGTCCGAGGAGCAAACAAGGGGCAAAAATGAGTCGTATTCGAACCTGGAGACTAGGTTTGGCCCTACATGCGCAAGGAGAGGTTTCTTGATACAACCACACCTCCCGAGTTGTCGACTGCCAATGAAGATCCTCTCGAATTGGCCGTAGGACCGATCACCCGAGCTCGAGCAAAGAGATTCAAAGACGCAACAACAGCCTTAGTTGATAGAGTTTGGGGTGAAACCATTGCTGGACTTCTTGAAAGCTCTTGGACCAGCAAGCTAAGCAAACCATGCATACTCCTTCAAGCTCAAATCAGCTCAACTTCAACTTAACTTAGCTCAACGAGCTCATTTCAGCTCATTTCATTATTGCGTTTATTATGCTAGAATAAATCATTTAAGTTGCTGTTAGTTTTATTAGTTATTTGTTTTAATAATTAATTTGTCATAATCTGGACATGTTTTAATTATGTTCTAAATTAAGTACTTAATTAATTAGGACCAATTAAAAATATGTCTTAACTATTACAAAGATTAATTATGTCCAGCCTAATTTATGGTGCAAGTTTTATTTATGTTGCCGAATTTAATGTGTCTAAAAGGGATTTAATTTGCTGAATTAAATGTTGTAGGTACATGATACGAGCACGCCCCACAAACTTTATCGAACAAGTCTGTCAAGCCGAGCAATGACATGTTGGCAAGCTGATCCAAGCTCGTTTCCAGCTCCACGAGCTCCGTCCAGCTCAAGTCCAGCTTATTCGAGCTCAATCCATCTTGCCTGAGCTAAACCGAGCTCACTCCTAGCTCACTTTCAACTCACGAGCTAAACCTTAGCTCAACTTCAGCTTAGGAGTTTAGCCTCAGCTCAACTTTAGCTCACAAGCTAAAGCTTAGCTCATTTTAGTTTAAACTCGGTTTTGTCTTTAATACATTAAATAAAAATTTGCACATATTCATTTAAGCATTAAACTTGTCTTATATTAATATTTGTTATTAATATGTCATTGTCATTATATAAATTGATTATGTTCACATAGCCGAATTAATGCATGACATTAATGTGTTCACATCATGTCGAATTTATGAGTGTTCATGAGATGTCTTAATGACTTGTTTATTTCATGTAGGTACATTCCTTTGGACGGTACAATGTATGGATGAAGAAACATCTCTTTTGGGCATTCCACACTCATGAATGAAGAAGTATTAAATCTTTGGTGCATGTACGGCTAGATGCAATGTTTCTACAAATTCATGCATGTGTCGAATGCATGTATGGACATTAAAGGCTAGTCCATGAATGGATCAAATGCATGGGATGATAGAATGCATGAATGGCTTAAGTGCATGTATGGTGGCTATCTCCTAACTTTCCAAGGCACTTATTCGCCCAAGAAGTAGCTGCTAACTAATTCTATGTTGACCATAGAGCTCCTTGAACATGTTCACACTTTGAATTGACCTATATAGGCTACTACACATGCATGGATGGGTTCAAGAACGTCCAAGGGAAGGAATTAACTCAATAATTCAACACATTTATTGAATTAAGTGCATGGACAAAGGGGAGAACGAATTTACTAGGTTCATGCTGCCATTTATAAACTTACATGCCATTAAAGTGTTTAATTATGAAGATACATGTTCCATACAAGTGCATGAACGTCCCAAGGAGATGAATGCAACCTTTTGGTGCACATACAAGTCACTTGAAGCCTTTCTTTATGACTAAGCATTCATGCACAAACCAAGGGGGAAGAAAGTGTCCATTCAGCTAGTGCATGAATCTGCCGAATTTATGAACTATTTTAATACATTAGCGTGAACGTTTTTATTATTGTGTGAACACCTAGATGCCGAATTTGAATGGTCATCTATGTGCCTATAAATATTTGTTTTCTTTCATTTGTAAAGGACTTTTGCTAAAATTGTTAATGAACATTTGTTCTTGTGAGGTTGCTTCCTCTCATATCTCGTACAAGTTTGAAAGACTTATAAAGCTTGTGCTAGTGGCGTCAATCGTCTTGTTTGAACTTATCACCAATCTTGGTGTGGCGTTCACCTATCCATCTATCCATCTTTTCACCTTAACAATATAGGAACCGGGGTGACACTTCTTAGTGTTGAATCATTCCGACGTTAAGTTCGTTTTCCATTCCCATCCTTCGAATTATTTTCTTGTTATTCCAAACCGAGCCATTTAACCATCATCCATCTTTGCTACTAAATCGAACCTATTACTAAATTCACCCTACTTTAAAACCTTCCACTTACCCGTATCTTTTCATTCACTTCTAGTTCTAAAACCCAAAGCACGAACGACTCTCTCGAACGACGATCGGGCAACTAAGTGAATTCGACTCATCATCCCGAGCTGGATCACATTAGTACATTACCCCTTGGACGGCATAGGTGCATGGATGATTTAAAATTGGTGTGCTGATCTTTGGTGTCCCTTAAGTGACCATTTAGCCAAACCTCACAACTCTTCAAGAAGACCGATTGGCTGCCCAAGACAAAATTAAGGCTGTTCACACCCACCTGATTATTCCTTTCACACCAAGGGCTGTTCGGTTTTGTTTGTTCACACATGTGTGGCTGTTCAAATCGGTTTGTTCACATTCTAAGACTATTGAAGTGCTCTAGACAGCTCCTTAATCACATGAACATTCGGCTGAATCAAAGAGACATTAATTCCAAATTCAAGCATTTGGCCGAACCTATTGATGACATTTCAGCTCCCAAACAATTCATTCAATTTTTCTATTGAATCAAGGCATCTAGAAGCTGCCCCTTACCATTCTCCATGCACAAGAAACTTCAAGGAAGCTTCATCAAAAATTTTGGAATTTTCAGCAACCATTTAGCTACCTCAAGAGCCTATTCGGCTATCCCTGGCATTCACTATAAATTGTGGCTTGTGTTACTTTGAAAATAACTTTTGAGACTTTTGTTAATGTTATGCTGCCGAATTTGTTACGCAAAACTTTTTCTCAAATTTCGTTCAAAAATTCAATTGGCTTCCTAGCGTCTAGTGTGTCAACCGTTGTTCTTTGTCGAAACAGAACTTATCACTACTCGTAGTGTGGCGTTCAAACATACTGAGGTTCCTATCTTGTTAGATAGTGGGTCGAGGTTTTCATTTACCAATTCCAAACCAAACTAAAAGAGCTTATAAACAACGGGTCGATACCAAATCGGTATTGGTTCTTGTTTGCACTTTTTGTTCAACCCCATTTCTCCATTTACCAATTGTACCTAAACTGACTATTCCATTCGAACCATTTCATAATACCATTTCGTTCTTACCCTTCATACTATTACGTCCATTTCTTCAATTCCCCCTTACCTAATTGAACCAATTCCTTCATCCATACCTATTCGGAATCCAAACCCGAACTTTCAAATTCTTCTTACCTATTCTAATTCGAACCCAAAACCAATATCCTTCCTTCCTTGATCCGACCTTTTCAATTAAACCTAACGTAGCTTCTTGTTGACGATCGGGCACACTAATACGACTCGACTCTTTCGAGGCGGATCGTATCAACTGGTATCAGAACTACCTAAAACGAGAAGCTTAGACGTTCGAAGTGGAGCATTCTCGAGGTAGGTTCAGAAAAAAAAATTCGTATACTGAAGTTTTCTCATTTTGATTGGTTTGTTGCTGTTATTATAAAAGCAAAAATCTACCAGTTTTCTCATGTACAAAAGTGCTTCTATTGTATTTAGTTTGCTGATATAGTACAAAAAAAAAAGTTATACCAGTTTGAAAAAAAAAATTCCGAAAAAAAAATTCTGAAAAAAAAGTGATTTATGCAATTCAATTGTTAGTTGATCGTCAAGCTTTGATTTGATATAGTTTCCGATCCATCTTCTATCCTACTCTTCCTAATACCCCACACTTTTAACCCAATTCCCTATTCTTTCAGCCTACCCGAAACCGAATACATCAATCACTTGTTACCCCTTTTGAACCGACCACCTAGACCAAGGATTAAGCCTTAACAAATCTGCTTACGAAATCACGAGAAAAGGTTAAGAGAGGTAAAAGCCTAATTTCGAGTGTAAACACAAGTGTGAGAGAAACAACTTCTTTTCCTTTTCGAGAGATTGTGAGGTTTTGTGGTGAGGTTTACTTTAACAACGTTTTAATGTCACAAGAGTCAGATCACAACGTGGAAGATCGTCCAGCAAGACAACCCATTCGCAACGTCCCCGACTTAAACATGCAAGCCTTATTACGAGAAATGGAGCGACTCTTAGATCGAAGGCTCAATCCCATCGAAGACCGTTTGTTCTAAGTTGAAGTGAATGGCCAACGTGAAAGAGCACTCGAGGGGGTTAGACCAAGACGGGAGAGACCAAATCAGAACCGGGGAAGACGAAGGGTCCAAGACGATGAAGCAAATGACCTTAGTGATCTTGAAAGTGAACAAGAGTCTAATGCTAGTGATCGACGTAGGCAACACCGACAATGAGATCGAAGACGCGAAGATGATGATCTCAAGAACATTAAACTGTCTATTCCACTATTTCAAGGTAGATCGGATCCGGAGGCCTATCTTGAGTGGGAAAAAAAGATAGAGTTGGTGTTCGATTGTCACAATTACTCCGAGAATAAAAAGGTGAAACTAGCAGCAATAGAGTTTTCGGACTACGCCATGATTTGGTGGGAACAACTAACCACTAGTCGGAGGCGTAACGGTGAACGTCCTATCTCTACATGGATCGAAATGAAGGCGGTGATGAGGCGATGATTTATTCCTGCGTACTATCACCGGGAGTTGCACCAAAAACTCCAAAATCTCATGCAAGGGTCCAAAAGTGTCGAGGATTACTACAAAGAGATGGAAATCGTGATGATTCGAGCGGATGTCCAAGAAGATCCCGAAGCAACGATGGCGCGATTCCTGGCTGGTCTAAATCGAGATATAGCAAACGTAGTGGAATTACAACACTACATTGAAGTGGTTGATATGGTCCATATGGCCATCAAGGTGGAAAGATAACTCAAGAGAAAAGGCCCAAGTCCAGGGTTTCCCACTTCCAACCCTTCAAAGTGGAGCCAAGGATCATGTAAAGGACCTACCAATCCTCGAGGGAAGGAGACCACGGTACCTCCAAAAACCAACAAGCCCATCGCCGAAGTAAACAAAGGCAAGGCACCTGAATTGTCATACAATCGAAATCGGGATATCAAGTGTTTTAAGTGTCTCGGAAGAGGCCACATAGCAAGCCAATGCCCAAATCGAAGGACCATGGTATTGCGAGCAGATGGCGAGATCGAAACGGAGGATGAGGAGGAGAAAGAATCTGAATCGGCTTCCGAAGTCGAGGAGGACGTGGAACAACCCATGGAAGGAGAACTACTTATTGTAAAACGAAGTCTAAGTCTCCAAGGCATGGAGAATAATCTTCAACGAAAGAATATCTTCCACACTCGGTGCCAAGTCAGAGGCAAAGTCTGTAGCGTCATTATCGACGGAGGCAGCTGTACCAATGTAGCAAGTACCATGATGGTTGAAAGACTTGGTTTGCCTACTACCAAGCATCCGAGCCCCTACAAACTTCAATGGCTCAATGACGGAGGAGAGCTTAAGGTAATGAAACAAGTACTTGTCTCTTTTAATATCGGCAAGTATTTGGATGAAGTTCTTTGTGACGTTGTACCGATGCATGCGGGGCATTTGTTACTTGGCCGACCGTGGCAATTTGATAGACGAGTTCAACACGACGGGTATACCAACCGGTATACATTCAAATTCATGGGAAAGAATGTGACGTTGGCACCGTTGACTCCCAAACAAGTGTAAGAAGACCAAATCAAGTTAAAAGCTTCTGTTGAGCAAATGAGAGAAAAAGAAAAAGAAAGTTGTAAAAAAAATTGAAGAGAAAAATAAGAAAAAAAAACAAAAGAGAGTGACAAGAAAAATACCCAAGGAAAAGAAGAAAAAGAAAAGAAAATCGAGAAAATGAGTGTTTTTGCAAGAGTTAGTGATGTGAGGAAGGCTTTGGCAATGAATCGAACTGTTCTTGTACTTTTGTACAAGGAAGCATTAATTTCTACTAACGATTTACCCGATACCCTGCCCCCTTCTATTTTGTCTTTGTTGCAGGATTTCCAAGACGTTTTTCCGGAAGAAACCCCGAGTGGTCTTCCACCACTTCGTGGAATTGAGCATCAAATTGATTTCGTGCCGGGAGCGGTTATTCCAAATCGACCTGCTTACCGAGCCAATCCAGAGGAGACCAAGGAGTTGCAAAGACAAATCAATGAACTGATGGAAAAAGGCTACATTCGCGATAGCCTAAGTCCCTGTGCTGTTCCCGTATTATTGGTACCGAAAAAGGACGGAACATGGCGCATGTACGTGGATTGCCAAGCCGTTAACAAGATAACAATCAAATACCGTCATCCCATTCCTTGCTTAGATGACATGTTAGATAAGCTTAGTGGGGCCAAAGTGTTCTCAAAAATCGATTTGAAGAGTGGCTACCACCAAATTCAGATGCGAGAAGGAGACGAATGGAAAACAGCAATCAAGACCAAGCACGGACTATACGAATGGTTGGTTATGCCTTTTGGCCTTACCAACGCTCCAAGTACATTCATGAGACTAATGAACCATGTCTTAAAGCCTTTCATCGGTAAGTTTTGTGTGGTGTATTTCGACGATATATTGATTTACAGCAAATCTATGGAAGAACATGTAAGTCATCTCAAATCTGTTTTAGAAGTTTTGCGAAAAGAGACCTTATATGCTAATTTAAAGAAATGTTCTTTTTGTTCTAACAAAACTATTTTTCTAGGATTTGTAGTTAGTGTGGATGGTCTCGAGGTGGACCAAGAGAAGATTAAGGCCATACGAGATTGGCCAAGGCCTATGAGCTTTACGAAAGTTCAATGTTTCCATGGCCTAGCAAGTTTTTACAGACGATTCGTTTCGAATTTTAGCACTATTGCTGCTCCACTTACGAGTGTTATTAAGAAAAATTCTTCTTTTATTTGGAATGTTGAACAAGAGAAATCATTTATAAAAATCAAAGATTGTCTCACTAACGCTCCTTTGCTTGCCCTTCCAGATTTCTCAAAGACTTTTGAGATCGAGTGCGATGCTTCGAGCATTGGAATCGGGGCCGTGTTGACACAAGACGAATGTCCTGTGGCTTACTTTAGTGAAAAACTCAATGGAGCCGTACTCAACTATCCGGTGTATGATAAAAAGATGTACGCGCTCATACGAGCTCTTGAAACATGGCAACATTACTTGTGGCCTAAGGAATTCGTTATTCACTCCGATCACTAAGCCTTGAAGCACATCAAAGGCCAACATAAGTTGAACCGACGCCACACGAAGTGGGTTGAATACCTTGAGTCATTTTCGTATGTCATCAAATATAAGAAAGGTAAAGATAATATTGTGGTGATGCGCTCTCAAGAAGGTATACTCTGTTATCATATTTGGATTCTAAGATTCTTGGTTTTACATTATTAAAAGATTCCTATGTAAACGATTCCGATTTTGGAGAGATATTTGTTTCTTGTGAGAAAGGTCCTTTTGAAAATTTTTATAGGTACGAGGGCTATCTTTTCCGAGAAGGTAAATTATGCATTCCTTGTGGATCTGTTCGAGACCTATTAGTGCATGAGGCGCATAGTGGCGGGCTTATGGGACACTTCGGAGTCAATAAGACACTAGCCACTCTCCATGAACATTTTTATTGGCCGCGGATGCGAAAAGATGTGGAGCGAGTTTGCGAAAGGTGTATAGCCTGCAAAAAGGCTAAATCAAAGGTTCAACCCCATGGCTTGTACACACCATTGCCCATTCCTGAAGCACCATGGATTGACATCTCCATGGATTTTGTTCTCGGACTTCCGCACACAAAAACGGGGAAGGATTCTATTTTTGTTGTTGTTGATAGATTTTCAAAAATGTCTCATTTTATTACCTGTACTAAGACTGACGATGCCGTTCATGTTGCAAACTTATTTTTTAGGGATATCGTTAGACTACATGGCATTCCTCATACGATCATGTCGGACCGAGATGCAAAATTTTTAAGTCACTTTTGGAGGTCTTTGTGGGGTAAATTAAGGACCAAACTTCTGTTTTCAAACCACCTGCCACCCCCAAACCGATGGCCAAATGGAAGTTGTCAATAGAGTTCTATCTACTTTGCTTCGGGCCATCGTTCGGAAGAATTTGAAGACGTGGGAGGATTGTCTACCCCATATTGAGTTTACGTATAATCATTCTGTCCATTCTGCGACTAAATTTTCCCCATTTGAAATTGTTTACGATTTTAATCCCTTGACTCCTTTAGATCTATTGCCTTTACCTACTGATCAGTTTGTCCATGTAGATGCGAAGAAAAAGGCGGATTTTGTCAAAGATTTACATAGCAAGGTGCGGGCCAATATCGAGGCTAGGGTGAGTCCTATGTGCGTAATCTGAACAAAGGCAAAGCAGTAGTTTTGAACCCGGAGATTGGGTGTGGGTTCTTATGCGAAAAGAAAGGTTTCCGGCTCAGCGAAAGTCAAAGTTATTGCCGAGAGGAGATGGGCTGTTTCAAGTTTTGGAACGAATAAATGATAATTCTTATAAACTTGATCTCCTAGGTGAGTACAATGTAAGTGCTACCTTTAATGTAGCTGATCTCTCTTTCTATGATATAGGTGACGATTTGGGGGCAAATCGCTTCGAAGAGAGGGGGAATGATACAACCACACCTCCCAAGTTGTCGGCTGCCAATGAAGATCCTCTCGAATTGGCCGTAGGACCGATCACCCGAGCTCGAGCAAAGAGATTCAAAGACGCAACAACAGCCTTAGTTGATAGAGTTTGGGGTGAAACCGTTGCTGGACTTCTTGAAAGCTCTTGGACCAGCAAGCTAAGCAAACCATGCATACTCCTTCAAGCTCAAATCAGCTCAACTTCAACTTAACTTAGCTCAACGAGCTCGTTTCAGCTCATTTCATTATTGCGTTTATTATGCTAGAATAAATCATTTAAGTTGCTGTTAGTTTTATTAGTTATTTGTTTTAATAATTAATTTGTCATAATCTGGACATGTTTTAATTATGTTCTAAATTAAGTACTTAATTAATTAGGACCAATTAAATATGTCTTAACTATTACAAAGATTAATTATGTCCAGCCTAATTTATGGTGCAAGATTTATTTGTCTATGTTGCTGAATTTAATGTGTCTAAAAGGGATTTAATTTGCTGAATTAAATGTTGTAGGTACATTACCCCTTGGACGGTATAGGTGCATGGATGATTTAAAATTGGTGTGCTGATCTTTGGTGTCCCCTAAGTGACCATTCAGCCAAACCTCACAACTCTTCAAGAAGACCGATTGGCTGCCCAAGACAAAATTAAGGCTGTTCACACCCACCCGATTACTCCTTTCACACCAAGTGCTATTCGATTTTGTTTGTTCACACATGTGTGGCTGTTCAAATCGGTTTGTTCACATTCTAAGACTATTGAAGTGCTCTAGACAGCTCCTTAATCACATGAACATTCGGCTGAATCAAGCAGCAGCATTAATTCCAAATTCAAGCATTTGGCCTAACCTATTGATGGCATTCCCGCTCCCAAACAATTCATTCAATTTTTCTATTGAATCAAGGCATCTAGAAGCTGCCCCTTACCATTCTCCATGCACAAGAAACTTCAAGGAAGCTTCATCAAAAATTTTGGAATTTTCAGCAACCATTTAGCTACCTCAAGAGCCTATTCCGGCTATCCCTGGCATTCACTATAAATTGTGGCTTGTGTTACTTTGAAAAGAACTTTTGAGACTTTTGTTAATGTTATGTTGCCGAATTTGTTAGGCAAAACTTTTTCTCAAATTTCATTCAAAGATTCGATTGGCTTCCTAGCGTCTAGTGTGTCAACCGTTGTTCTTTGTCGAAACCGAACTTATCACTACTCGTAGTGTGGCGTTCAAACATACCGAGGTTCCTATCTTGTTAGATAGTGGGTCGAGGTTTTCATTTACCAATTCCAAACCGAACTAAAAGAGCTTATAAACAACGGGTCGATACCAAATTGGTATTGGTTCTTGTTTGCACTTTTTGTTCAACCCCATTTCTCCATTTACAAATTGTACCTAAATCGACTATTCCATTCGAACCATTTCATAATACCATTTCATTCTTACCCTTCATACCATTACGTCCATTTCTTCAATTCCCCCTTACCTAATTGAACCAATTCCTTCATCCATACCTATTCGGACTCCAAACCCGAACTTTCAAAGTCTTCTTACCTATTCTAATCCAAACCCAAAACCAATATCCTTTCTTCCTTTATCCGACCTTTTCAATTAAACCTAACGTAACTTATTGTTGACGATCGGACACACTAATACGACTCGACTCTTCCGAGGTAGATCGTATCATTTCTCGAGCAAAGAAAATGAAAACTTTTACCAAGAGGTGATGGTTCATTCCAAGTTTTGGAGCGGATCAACGATAATGTTTACAAGCTCGATTTACCCGGTGAGTATAGAGTAAGTGCAAACTTTAACGTTGCTGATCTTTCCCCTTTTGGTATAGGTGACGATTTGGGGACAAATTGCCTCGAAGAAGGGGAAATGATGTGAGCTATGCCAAGGAGTTTGATGCTGAACCTATGGAGCTGCCATTGGGACCAATCACTTGAGCTCGTGCCAACAGGTTTCAAGAAGCTTTGTCAAGTTTCATTGCTCGATTTGGAATTGAAGGAATGGCCGAACATCAAGTGACCAGCTCAATTAGCTCATTTTGCAACGTTTTACAAGCTAACTTAGTTTATTTCAGCTCAAGGGAGCTCAATTCGACACAAAGCTAGCTCATTGAGCTGATTTCAATTTATTTTACTTAATGCATTTATGTGGCTAGAATAAATTTAATTAGTTACGTTAGTTAATTAGTTAAATTTTAGCTTAAATAATTAATTAATTTAATGTGTCTTAAATCTGGACATTTTAATTTAAATTATTAAATATGTCTTATATTAATACATAGTTTTAATGTGTCTAGTTTAGGACATCAATTTAATGTGTCTAGCTTAGGGACAAATTTAATAGTTGCTGCTAATTAAATTTGCCTTAGCCGAATTAATGGTGTCTTAACTCATTTAATTTGCTTCCATTTAATTTGTTTAGGAGCATGCATGGGACGACATAGAATGTGCAGCCAACAAATGCACCTCTTCGTGACACCAAAGGCCAAAGGTGGTGGTGATTTATCTCCTCAAGGATGGGCGGCCAACTTCCCCAAGCAGCATCTTTGTGTTCACATTTTGCTAAAGGTTCTTTTCACACCAAGGATAATCGGTTCCATGTTTTCACACCTAAGGACTATACATATTCGGCCTTTGACACTTTATGATGTGAGCACATCTATGCCAATCAAGGAAACTGATCAGGAGGTCTTACCATTGGGACCTATTACCAGTTCTAAGGCAAAGAAATTCAGGGAAGTTGTTTTCCTTGCTTATACTACAATTCCAGATTCATTCGATCATGTTTACGCCTTAGAACCTAGACTTTATAATGTGTTGCATGCTGATATGTGTCATATTTAGGTTATACTATTCATTTTGTGTGTTTAAGTTTGTATATATTATGCTACATATGCTTTGGGATTGGTTCGATAGTGTTTGTATTGCTTCTAAGTTGTTTGGGTGTTAATAAATAAGTTTGCACTTGTTTACAACTTATTAGACTATGTTACATTAAGTCTACATAAACTTTGATAAGTGTTTATGCCTTTTGGATTAGGTACTCGAAGGGACACTAGCTCAAGAGTGTATATGCAGCTCATCTTCAGCTCAAGTTAGCTCAGAGTACTCTTGATACGAACCGCCTCGGGGAGAGTCGAGTCGTATGCTGAGTTGCCCGATCGTCTACGAGAAAGTATCGTTCAATTCGCTTTTTGAATGAAGTTGATAGGAAAATAGGACGGAAACTATGTATAATGGTTTAATGATGGATATGGAAGAAAGGGTTCTTAAAAGCAAGCACGAACCAGTATTAGAGAATATCGACCCAAATGCTTATAGGCTTTCAAGGTGGAGGATGAAAGTGATAAACCTCGACCCGCTACTTAGCAAAGTAGGAACCTCGGTATAAGGGTGAACGCCACACTCGGTTGAGCGATAAGTTCAAAAGAAGAACAAGGTTGACACCAACTAAGAACTAGATAGGCCAACAAGTCTTCAATGAAATATGGGAGAAAGATCCTCTCCAAATAGTTTCATTAACAAAGAAACAATAAAACAAAGTTCAAAAAAACCTTTATACAAATGAAAGAAAACAAATATTTATAGGCACATAGATGACCATTCAAATTCAGCATCTAGGTGTTCAAAAATAAAAATGTTCACACTAATGTATTAAAATAATTCATAAATTCGACAGATTCATGCACTAGTTGAATGGACACTTTCTTCCCCCTAAGTGTGTGCATGAATGCTTAGTCATAAAGAAAGGCTTCAAGTGACTTGTATGTGCACCAAAGGTTGCATTCATCTCCTTGGGACGTTCATGCACTTGTATGGAACATGTAACTTCATAATTAAACACTTTAATGGCATGTAGGTTCATAAATGGAAGCATGAACCTAGTAAATTTGTTCTGCCCTTTGTGCATGCACTTAATTCAATCAATGTGTTGAATTATTGAGTTAATTCCTTCCTTTGGACGTTCTTGAACCCATCCATGCATGTGTAGTAGCTTATAGGTCAATTCAAAGTGTGAACATGTTCAAGGAGCTCTATGGTCAACATAGAATTAGTTAACAGTTACTTCTTGGCCGAATAAGTGCCTTGGAAAGTTAAGAGACAGCCACCATACATGCACTTAAGCCATTCATGCATTCTATCATCCCATGCATTTGATCCATTCATGGACTAGCCTTTAATGTCCATACATGCATTCGACACATGCATGAATTTGTAGAAACCTTGCATCTAGCCGTACATGCACCAGCATTTAATACTTCTTCATTCATGAGTGTGGAATTCCCAAAAGAGATGTTTCTTCATCCATACATTGTGCCGTCCTTGATCATTGTATCTAAAAAAAAATCAAATTATGAGACATCATGTGAACACATTAATGTCATGCATTAAATCGGCTAAAATGTGAACATAATTAAAATATGTAAAACTATGAAATATTAAAACAAATATTAATATAAGTCAAATTTGATGCTTAAATAATTATGTTCAGATTTTATTTAATGCATTAAAGTCTAAAATCGGGTTTGAGCTAAAATGAGCTAAGTTTTAGCCCTTAAGCTAAAGTTGAGCTGAGATTATACTCCTAAGCTAAAGTTGAGCTAAGGTTTAGCTCGTGAGCTGAATATAAGCTAGGAGGGAGCTCGGTTTAGCTCAGACAAGTTGGATTGAGCTCGAATAAGCTGGATTTGAGCTGGACGGAGCTCGTGGAGCTGGATACGAGCTGGGATCAGCTTGCCAACATGTCAATGCTCGGCTTGACAGACTTGTTCGATAAAGTTTGTGGGTCGTGCTCGTATCAACTCTACACCAGCTCATGTCAGCTCACTCCACTTGTAGCTAGCTCGTTCTAGCTCAGTTCAGTTTTCGTTAGCTCAATTTCAGCTCCACTAGCTCAACTTCAGCTGGCAAGTCCAGAAGTAGCTGAATAATGATTTACAAGTCAGGGAGTGTACCAGTGCACATGTGGCAGCCCAAGTGGCATCCAGTCATTCACACATCCGCATAGCAGCTAGGATGAGTGAGTACATTATTGGCCAAATTGGAGCAACCCTTCCTTTTTCTTACTTGACGTCAACTTCAAGGATAAGATCAAGTAGTTTGTGTTTGAATTTCAAATTTCAAATACAAGGCTTCAAGGATAAGATCAAGTAGTTTGTGTTTGAATTTCAAATTTTAAATACAAGGCTGCCATACAATGCCGCCCATTTTAGGAGTTATTAGGAGTTTAAAATTTTAATTTTAAATCCACTATTTTTAGCCACACAAGGAAATTGGACCATACACCTCTTGTTATCCATATATATGTGTAAAAACAATGTAATAAGGTAGACACTTTGAATGAAATATGATCTTTGTGAGATTTTCACTTGCCAGCTGAAGTTGAGCTAGTGGAGCTGAAATTGAGCTGACGAAAACTAAACTGAGCTAGAATGAGCTAGCTACAAGTGGAGTGAGTTGACATGAGCTGGTGTAGAGTACTCTGAGCTAACTTGAGCTAAAGATGAGCTGCATATACAGTTTTAAGCTAGTGTCCCTTCAAGTACCTAATCCAAAAGGCATAAACACTTATCAAAGTTTATGTAGACTTAATGTAACATAGTCTAATAAGTTGTAAACAAGTGCTCACTTATTTATTAACACCCAAACAACTTAGAAGCAATACAAACACTATCAAACCAATCCCAAAGCATACATAGCATAATATATACAAACTTAAACACATAGAATGAATAGTATAACCTAAATATGTCACATATCAGCATGCAACACATTATAAAGCCTAGGTTCTAAGGCATAAACATGATCGAATGAATCTGGAATTGTAGCACAAGTAAGGAAAAGAACTTCCCTGAATTTATTTGCCTTAGAACGGGTAATAGGTCCCAATGGTAAGACCTCTGGATCAGTTTCCTTGATTGGCATGGATGTGCTCACATCATCCCCCCCTTCTTGAAAAGGATTTGTCCTCAAATCTGTAGAATCTTCATAAGGGGTTAAATCAGTGATACGACCACGCCCGAGCGCCCTCCTTGAACAGTTCCTTGCAATCCATTGCGAGCTGAATTTGTTTGAATTTCAGCTCGTTTCAGCTTGCTTGAGCTTCTTTTTAATTTTCCAGCTTTTGCGTTTAATTAATTAAATAATTTGCATGATATTTTTAGCTCAATGAGCTCGTTTCAGCTCATTTTATTTTGCATTTATTTTGCTGAAATAAATCATTTGATTTGTTGATTAGTTAAATTAGTTAAATTAGTTTTAACAATTAATTTGTCTTGTTCCAGCAATTTAATGTGTCTTAGTTTTTATTGGCTAATTAAGTTGTCTAGCTTACAAGGTTTAAATGTGACTTAATTTGCTGGAACTTATTGAGTCTTACTTAAGACAAATTTATTAGTTGCTAATTAATTTGTCTTAGCCGACTTTTTGACTTAATTAATTGCAGCCAAATTTAATATGTCTTAGTTCCAGCATGTTTTTAGTTTTTCTTGTTCCTTGCATAATTTTTAAATGTGTCTAAATTAATTAATGTGCTGAATTAATTTGTGTGTACAGGTGCAAGCATGGGACGGCATTAATAAAGAGCTGAAGCATTAAAGGACAGCATGCCTGGACAGATTTAATGAGCTGCTGGTTGACAAATTTAATGAGCTGCTGGTGGACGAATTTAATATGTCCTAACTCATTTAAGTGTGGTTTAAATTTGTAGCAGCATACATGCATGGACGGCATTAAATGGAGAATGTATCTAGCTGCAGCATTAAGCTAAAATTAAATCCAGCAGCCTTTATTTTTCTCCAAAAGTCTGTTCGTGTATTTCAACAGCCAATATGCTGTTCACACTATATTTTCACACAAGGAAGCTGATCATTTTCGTTCTTTCACATTGGGATGCTGTTGGAGTTTAAGTATTCACACTATTTGGGCTGTTTGTGTTCCAAAACTTCCATTAAAATGCTGTTGGACGTTCAGTTTCTCAAGGCAGGATTAAAGGAGCTCATTTAAGCACTTGGCTGAACATAGACATGGCCAATCAGCTCCCAACCCTTCCAAATACATTCAGCTGACTTTCCTTCATCTAGAAGCTGTCCTATGGCGTTCCAAATTGGTGGAGAAGCATCCTGGAAGTTTCTTGAAAAATTCTAGAATTTCTAGCTCATTTAAAGGCTGAACCAAGTGACCATTCAGCTGGGTTTATGTCCATTCAGCTAGCTAGTTTTTATGCTATAAATTTGTGATCATTTTTACTTTGGAGGGGAACGAACACTTTTATAAAACTCAGTTTAATTTGTGAGAATTTCTTCTCTCATATCTCGTTTTAAGACTTGATTGGCTTATCTGTTAGTCAGTGGTGTCAGTCCTTGTCTTCCGAACTTATCACTCTCCTGAGTGTGGCGTTCTATGTGATCCAGCATAGGTAGATGAGTCGAATTCACGCAATTGCCCGATCGTAGTTCGAGAGAGTTGTTCGTGCCTCAGATTTTAGTAATAAAAGTAAAATAATGGATTAGAATAAGCGGAAGGTTTCAAGAAGGGTAAGTTTAGTAATAGGTTCGGTTATGTGTAGCAAAGATGGGTGATGGATAAATGGGTCAGTTTGGTTACAAGAAGGAAAGTTGAAAGATTGGGGATGGAAAAACGAACTCAATGTCAGGAATGATTCAACACTAAGAAGTGTCACGCCGATTCCTATATTGTTACGGTGAAGTATGGATAGATGGATAGGTGAACGCCACACCAAGATTGGTGATAAAGTTCAAACAAGATGATTGACGCCACTAGCACAAGCCAGATAAGTCTTTCGAAACTTGTACGAGATATGAGAGGAAGCAACCTCACAAGAACAAATGTTCATTAACAAATTTGGCAAAAGTCCTTTACAAATGAAATCAACAAACTATTTATACTAGTTTCTTATGCTAACCGAATAGTCCATTCATGAACTTAATGATTAAGTAATGAACCTAAATTAAGACATGAACCTTCTAGAAAAATGACCAATGGTGTCCTTGTCCATGTTCGGCCGAATGGGAGGTGAATGGGCAGCTTCATGTATGAGCAAGCTTTGGAAGCCAATGGAACTGTCTATGATACGAACCGTCTTGAGCAGAGTCGAGTCGTATGTAGATTGCCCGATCGTCTACGAGAAGTTACGTTAGGATTAGTTGAGTTGAAGGTATAGTCAGAGTAGAAAGAGGGGTACGAATGGAATGGTAGGAACGAAAGGGTAGGAACAAAATGGTATGAACAAATTGGTCGGTTTAGGTTCGATTAGGTAAAGAAGAAAGAACGGGTTTGAACTACTAAAGGTACTTTCAAGAACCAAATACCGAAATGGTATCGACCCGTTGATTTAGCCTTTTGAGTTCGGTTATAGGTTTGGTAAGGGAAACCTCGACCCACTATCTAACAAGATAGGAACCTCGGTATGTTGAATGCCACACTACGAATAGTGATAAGTTCGGGTATGACAAAGAACACGGTTGACACAACTAGAACGCTAGGAACGCCAAACGAATCTTTGAACGAAATATAAGAAAAGTATGCCTCACAATTTCGGCAGCATAACATTAACAAAACTTTCAAAAGTCCTTTACATGGAAATTGAACAAGTATTTATAAGCCTAAGTCTAGGTAGCCGAATGGCCTTTCATACTTACACATTAATTAAAAGAAAATTCTAGAAAAATAACTCTTAATATGCATGACCAGATTCGGTTTTGGGAATGGTGGATGAATGCATCTTCATGCTTACGAAAACTCAAAGTGAATGCATGATATCCAATGGTCACTGGTAGATTAGGCCAACCTTGTTAAATGAAGCAATGTTTGGCCAAAAAGTATGAATTAATTGTGGACACTCCAAGGGCCATCATGTGTGTGAAACCGAATGTTGAAGAGTCTTCTAGTGTGAACAAGGTGAACCGAATGGTCTTGCCATGTGAACATAGGTGTGAACGAATTAAAGAGAGTCATGGGGAAGCTAATTGGCCAAGCTATCTTCATGCATGTGTGAGTGCCCTTTGGCCGAATGGTCACCTTGGAGAATGAAGAGATAGCACACCATACATGAATGGAAACATTCATGAACCTTAAAGACATTGAATATGGTCATACATGCACTTGGCGAACATGCACCTAAGAGATTCAAGCCCCCAACCGTCCATGCACCTTCAAAATTCATGCTTGCTTTTAATCTCCATATGTCCATTGCGTTCCTACAAGAAATGTGAACATAATTAATTCAAACTAATGTGAACACAAATATCAACATTAAATTCGGTTATGACAAATTTAATTATCATCAATAAAACACTTTTAAGACATACTTAATATAACTAATGTGAACTAAATTTAATATGTAGGATATTAATTAACTAATTATTGAACTTATTAATTAAAAAGTCAATAGTAGTCAAATCAATTCAAAGTGAACTCCATGAGTGATGGTTAATTCATGAGTTAAACCCAGTGGGCCTAAACTCGTGAGTGATAATGAGCTGGTCTCGAGCTAAGGAGCTGGTGTGGAGCTACATGGGAGCTAACTTGAACTAAAGGTGAGCTTGGTGAGCTGAAATGAACTTGTAGAAAAGTTCGGCATGGATTTCCAAAATGGCCACTAAGCGGTTCGATAGGTCTAGCATTGACATCATCCACACATGCTTGAACTAAAGCTATAACACTTCTTTAAATTGTTTTGCACGAGCCCTTGTGATCGGCCCTTGAGGTAGCACCATCGGATCTCGGCTTGGACTTGGCTTATGGGAAGCCGTGATCGTATCATCCTCCCCTCTTGAAAATGACTTGTCCTCAAGTCAAGATATCTATATCGAAAGGAGTCAAGTCGAGACATTAAAACTAGCACTAACATTGTACTCACCAGTAAGTCAAGCTTATACGAATTTTCATTGATTCGCCGATGACTTGGAATGGGCCATCTCCTCGTGGCAACAACTTAGATCTTCGTTGAGTGAAACCTTTCTTTTCTCATGTGCACCAGACCAGTCTCGGGTTCAAATACAACTCGTTTTAGTCCTTTGTTGGCTCGTTGGACGTATTGCTCGGTTCGAGATTCAATATTCTCTCGAACTTTCCTATGTAATTCCTTGACAAATTCAGCCTTTTTCCTTGCATCTGTATGGACAAATTGATCAACAGGAAAAGGTAATAAATCAAGAGGAGTAAGAGGATTAAATCCATAGACAGTCTCAAAAGGAGAGAATTTGGTTGCTGAGTGAACAGAGCGATTATAAGTGAACTCGATGTGGGGTAAGCATTCTTCCCACGTCTTGAGGTTCTTTCTTACCAACGCTCGCAACAAAGTTGAGAAAACTCGGTTTACCACCTCAGTTTGGCCATCCATTTGGGGATGACAAGTGGTTGAAAACAATAACCTCGTCCCAAGTTTTCCCCATAATGTCCGCCAAAAGTTACTCAAGAACTTTGTATCTCGATCGGAAACAATCGTTCTTGGTAATCCATACAGTCGTACAATTTCCCTAAAAAACAAATTAGCAATATGCACAGCGTCATCAGTTTTAGCACAAGAAATAAAATGTGACATTTTAGAGAATCTATCGACTACAACAAAGATTGAGTCCTTCCCTGTAATATCCCGAATTAGGGCCTAATCGGAATAGTGGTTTCGTGACCATAAATCCGAGATAGAAATAATTATTTTATAATTATTTTGAGGTTTATGATATAATTGCATGATTGTGTGAAAATTTCGTGATGAAATTCTATGCCTAAAGTGCTTAAATTGAAAGTAGGGACTAAATCGAATAAGTTGTAAAACTTGCATTCTAGAAGTTTTTAGTATGAAATTGTTTTGGAATATTAATGAGGAGGTCTTAAATAGCAATTTGACCAATTTTAAGTTCATGGACAAAATTAGGACATGGAAGGAATTTTTGGAAAGTTTAGTAGTAAGGGTATTTTGGTCATTTAGTTATTAAAATGAATTTAAAACAAAATTAAAAGCCAATTTTTGTCCATCTTCTTCATTAGGCCGAAATTTCAAGGGTTCTCCATAGCTAGGGTTTGTTTCAAGCTTCCAAGCTCCATAGTAAGTGATTCCAAGCCCGCTTTTAATGTTCTTTACGTTTTGGAATCCGGTAGCTCGATTAAGCTTATGTTAGCAATAATTCAACCTAGGGTTTATATTTGGAAAAATACCCATAGGTGAAATTTGTGTATTTTGATGTTTTATGATAGAATATGAGGTTTTAAATTATGTTAGACAACTTGTGCTACTCGGTTTTGAGTGAAAACGAGTAAAAGGGCTTAATCGGCAAAAATACCTAATAGTCACAAGTATATGTTAGAGAGAGAATTTGATGTTGCCATAGAAGGGAAAAGTGATCGGCATGTTATAAAACATAAGAATAAGGAATAAAGTTTAATTCCCGAGCCTAGGGGAAAAAGTGTAATTATGCAAAAGTTTAGGGGCAAAAGTGTAATTTTTCTAAAGTTCGTATTAAATGCTGTTTTGATGAATGTATGTATTAAATAAGATTAATTTGGCATCATAGATCAAGAGAAACGAGATTCAAGTCGCGATCGAGGAAAAGAAAAGATTGTGGACTAAATTGCAAAATCTTTATATTTTGGTACCAATGTAAGTTCATGTGTAAATAATGTAGCATAATTGTTATTTTTAAGTTATTGATGTTAATTATATGATACGCTGATTTTTAATCGTGAAATATTATGCTTTGTGTTTAATGTTGAGTAATATGCAAATCATGTTTACTACTTGATAAATATGAATTGCTACCGAGTATTGGTTCCGATATTCCATGGAAGACGACAAATGTGAGATCGAGGGAAAAAGCCCGTTTGAACCTTAGGAATAGATTAGGATACAAGTGACATGTCACTAGGATGGTTGAGCATCTGAACTCGTTGAGTTGAGTCCGAGTTCACCTATGGATGCGAATGTCTGAACTCGTTGAGTTGAGTCCGAGTTCACTTATGGATGCGAATGCCCGAGCTCGTTGAGTTGAGTCCGAGTTCACTTAGGGGCGGGTTACATGATTTCTTGATTACATATGAGGCACTTATGTGCAAATTATCCCGTATCCGAGTTGTATTCGATGTGTTCAACGGGTGAAATTTCTAGTGAAATGGAAGAACACTTAAGATGCAAGTGACGTTTTGGTAAGTGTTGTGAAATGGACACTTTGGACAGGTATGTTCTTAACCCTCGGGTTGAAAATAGATACAACAACGATAAGGTGGTAAGATGATGAATGATGTTTAGAAATATGACATATGTTTTGGTGATACCATGCTAAAGTTGTTTGGTATATTTGTATTGTTATGTTACTTGTTATTTACATATGAACTTACTAAGCATTTATGCTTACTCCTCCTCTTTATTTCTTGTAGTTTTGAACAAGCCAGCTCGAGAATCGGGATGGGTCGAAGGTTCGATCACACTATCCAAAGGACTTTCATCCGGGTAAATGGCTTGTAAAACTTAAGTATGGCATGTATAGCAATATACTTATTTTGTGTAAATAATTTTATGATATGGCCATGTTTGGTTGAGAAAATGTTTGATATTGATAAGTCATGGTGATGGCTAATTTAGATCATGTTTGATATTATGGAAGTTTAATAGGTTATCTAGTTCATAAAAATTCATGGAAAGATGAAACTTGCCTTAAAAGCAGAATATTGCTGCAGCAATGACATGAATTTGAAAAATCACTAAAAATAGTATAAATGGAACTAAATAATGACTAAGTTATGAAATTGAATCTTAATGAGTCTATTTTCATGTGGATTGAACAAAATAGGCATATAAATTATATTTTATGAGATATTTAAACTTTTGTGAAACAGGGCCAGAGTGATTTCTGGATCCCCTGTTCTGAATTTAAAAATTCATAATAAATTTTAAAAAATAATTAGAAGTTTTTATTTATATGTACAGATTCCTTATTGAGTCTAGTTTTAATAAAAATAAACCTTGTAGTCATTGAAATTCTGTATAGAGAGATATCTGATTCGTAATACACAGATGTCAGAGCAGTCAGACCCTGAAATAGGGGAGACTTTAACTAATAAACTGTACTAATTGGCCCAACCAAAAATTCTAGAAAAAAATTAGTAAATAGATATATGAGTCTAGATTTAGGGAAAATTTACGGATATTGATTTCGAGTTTTGTAACTCGAGATATGATTTTTCTTGTAACTATGACGCGGGTAGCTAGAAAGCTGTGAATGTAGAAACAAATGATTTGAAGTTCTTAATTTGATAAATTATGTTCGGTAACCCCTCAAGCTCGACTCCGGTGACGGTTTTGGGCGTGTGGGCGTTACATTTAGTGGTATCAGAGCAAGTTTAGTCAGTTCTCGGACTACGTGTTGTATGTACGAATTTTGCTATACATGCCATATGTATGAATTGTGATAGTGTGACGACTTCTGACCTTTTTAAATGAATTTTATTATAGTAAATGGATCCCGATCCAGCTGTGGAAGATGAAGTAGAGAGTATGCGCCACTCTGGTGAAGAGGCGTGGCGTGAAAACCCACCTCCTACTATTGATCGGGGAGGAGGAGAAAGGGATCGAAGCCTTTCTCCAAATGATGAGTGCATGGTACATCGAGTTCGTTCAGATGCGAACCCAAATGTACGACCTCCCCACCTCCCCAATTCCTCAACCTGTACCCCGATGCCTCAAGGTATGGATATGATAAAATTTCACAGAACCCGTTGTGATGAATTTGTAAACAAGGGGCTGAAGAATTTAGAGCAAATATTGATGATGATGCAGAGAAAGCGAGTTCTGGCTTGAAAATTCTATCCGGGTATTTGATGAATTATCTTGTACACCTAAAGAATGTTTGAAATGTGCTACGTCTTTGTTGAGAGATTCAGCCTATAATTGGTGGAAGACTTTGATTTCGGTGGTACCGAAAGAGAGGGTAACTGGGAATTCTTTCAAGAAGAGTTTGGAAGAAATATATTAGTGAAAGGTTTATTGATCGAAATGTAAAGAGTTTCTTGAGTGAAGCAAGGTAATATGACAGTCTCGAATATGAAAGAGAGTTTGTTCGATTGAGTAAGTATGCGGGGAATATGTTCCTCTGAAGCCAAGATGTGCCGACGATTTGAAGACGGGCTCAACAAAGACATTAAAGTATTTGTCGGGATCCTTGAACTAAAAGAAATTGTAGTACTGGTTGATCGAGCTTGCAAGGCTGAAGAACTACTTAAAGAAAAGAAAAAGGTAGAGGCTGAGACTAGAAATTGGAAGAAAAGACCGATGAGTAGTTCATTTTCACAGCAACCTAGAAAGTCAAGGAATATGAATCCTCGTTCCCAAGCTTCATTTGGACAATCATATGGGAATTATAAGAAGCAAAATGTGGGTCCTAAATCTCGAATACTTGCGCAGCCGGTGTAGGGAACTCGAGATTTGTTAAACCCGAAAGTGCCCGGTGTGGTAGAAATCATTTTGGTCCATGTAGAGCAAATGAATGTTTTCGATGTGGTTCTCCGGATCATTTTATTAGAGACCGCCTTGAGAGAGTCGAGAAAGAAAAATTTGATTGTAAAAGCTAGTGGTGCAGACTCGAGGGAAGGTATCCGAGAAAAGTGGAAGTGAAACAAGCGATAAGAATGTAGCGAGGATGCACCGGTTAGACTGAAGGAAGGGCTCGGCTAGAACTTATGCTATTAAAGCGCGTGAAGATGCTTCCTCACCGATGTGATTACTGGTACATTTTCTCTCTATAATGTTAATGTTATTGCTTTGATTGATCCCGGTTCTACTCATTCATATGTGTGCATGAAATTGGTGTCTAGTATGAATATACCTGTTGAGAACATAGAATTTATGATTAGAGTGTCGAATCCGTTAGGCAAATGTGTGATTGTTGATAAAGTATGTAAGAAATGTCCTTTAATGATTCGGGATCATTACTTTCTGGCCGACTTGATGTTGTTGCCGTTTGATGAGTTTGATGTTATTTTGGGTATGGATTGGTTGACATTGCATGATGCTAAAATAAATTGCAAAGAAAAGGTTATAGAATTAAAGTGTGAAAATAGTGAAACTCTGCGGGTTGAATCAGATAAATCAGAGGCATTGCCTAGTGTGATTTCTTCAATGTCGGCTCAAAGATATCTAAGAAAGGGTTATGAAGCTTATTTGGCGTATGTAATTAATACAAAAGAAGTTGAAAAGAAAGTTGAATCAGTGCCGGTTGTGTGTGAATTTGCGGACGTATTTCCAGAAGAATTGCCGGGTTTGCCTCCAGTCAGGGAAGTAGAATTTGGTATTGATTTGATACCGGGAACAGCTTCGATTTTGATTGCTCTGTATAGAATGGCACCAGCAGAGTTGAAGGAATTAAAGTCGCAGTTGCAAGAGTTGACTGATAAAGGCTTTGTGAGACCAAGTTTTTCACCTTGGGGTGCTCCCGTGTTATTTGTGAAAAAGAAGGATGGTTCTATGAGATTATGTGTTGATTATCGGTAGTTAAACAAGGTGACAATCAAAAACAAGTATCCGTTGCCAAGAATTGATGATTTGTTTGATCAGCTAAAAGGAGCGACATGGTTTTCAAAGATTGACTTGAGATCTGGGTATTACCAACTGCGGGTAAAGGAGTCGGATGTGCCTAAAACTGCTTTTAGAACAAGGTACGGTCATTATGAATTTTTAGTTATGCCATTCGGGTTGACAAATGCTCCTGCTGTGTTTATGGACTTAATGAATCCCATATTTCGGCCATACCTGGACAGATTTGTTGTGGTGTTTATAGATGATATTTTAATTTATTCAAAAGATGAGACAGAGCATGCTGAGCATTTGAGGATAGTTTTGCAAACTTTGAGAGATAAGCAGCTGTATGCTAAGTTTAGTAAAAGTGAATTTTGGCTCCGGGAAGTTAGATTTTTGGGTCATATTGTTTCAGGTGATGGTATACGGGTTGATCCTAGTAAAATTTCAGCCATTGTTGATTGGAAACCACCGAAAAATGTAACTGAAGTTAGGAGTTTCTTGGGGCTAGCTGGGTATTATCGGCGGTTCGTAAATGAATTTTCTATAATTGCTGCTCCTATGACTAGACTACTCCGAAAGGATGTTAAATTTGAATGGACGGAAGAATGTCAACAGAGTTTGAAGAATTGAAAAGTTATTAAGCTGAAGCACCGGTGTTGATACAACCCGAATCGGTAAAGAATTTGTGGTGTATAGTGATGCTTCTCTAAATGGTTTGGGGTGTGTCCTCATGCAAGAAGGAAAAGTGGTGACTTATGCTTCGAGGCAGTTAAAACCTCATGAGAGGAATTATCCTACTCATGATTTGGAATTTGGCTGCAGTAGTGTTTGCTTTGAGGATTTGGCGACATTATTTGTATGGTGAAAAGTGCCGAGTATACCGATCACAAAAGTCTTAAATACTTGATGTCACAAAAAGACTTGAATTTGAGACAGCGAAGATGGTTAGAGTTATTGAAAGATTACGAGCTTGTTATTGATTATCATCCGGGAAAAGCGAATGTGGTTGCCGATGCTTTAAGCAGAAAGTTGTTGTTTGCTTTGAGAGTTATGAACGCTCAGTTGAAAATTTCAGATGACGGTTCGATTCTAGTAGAGTTAAGAGCAAGACCGATGTTTTTACAAGAGATTTCTGAAGCTCAAAAAAATGATCAAGATTTGCTAGCCAAAAGAAAAAAAGGTGAAGTCGTCACGGGATCGATTTGAGAATCGGTTCGATGGTTGTTTGATGTTTAAAATCGGATTTGTGTCGAAAAATGATGAGTTGATTCAAAAGATTTTGCATGAAGCACATAATAGTTGTTTGGCGGTTCATCCGGCGATCGAAGATGTATAATGACTTAAAGAAAATGTCTTGGTGGAGTGGAATGAAAAGAGATATTTCGAGTTTGTATCAAAGTGCTTAGTTTTTCAACAAGTGAAAGCTAAACACCGGTACCTTGGGATTACTTCACCTATTATGGTTCTGAATGGAAATGGGATAGGATTACTATGGATTTTATATCAGGGTTGCCGTTAACTCCAGGGAAGAAAAATGCCATCTGGGCAATAGTTGATGATCGACTAAATCGGCTCATTTTATTTCGCACGTATAGATTATTCTCTTAATAAGTTGGCGAATTGTATATCCGAGAGATTGTTAGACTTCATGGGATACCTTTGTCAATCATTTCAGATAGAGATCCGAGGTTTACCTCACGGTTTTGGCAAAAGTTGCAAGAGGCATTAGGTACAAAGTGATGGACAATCAGAGAGAGTAATTCAGATTCTTGAAGACATGCTCAGATGTTGCGTATTGGAATTTCAAGATAGTTGGGAAAGGTACTTACCATTGGTAGAATTTGCTTATAATAATAGTTATCAGACGAGTTTGAAGATGGCACCTTATGAAGCATTATATGGTCGTAAGTGTCGAACGTCGTTGTATTGGACTGAACTCAAGGAAAATCAGATTTATGGAGTTGATCTAATAAAAGAAACTGAAGAAAAAGTAAAGATAATTCGAGATTGTTTGAAAGCTGCTTCAGATAGACAGAAAGCTTATGCAGACCTAAAGCGAAAGGACATTGAATTTCAAGTTGGTGATAAAGTATTTTTAAAGGTGACTCCGTGGAAGAAAGTCCTTAGATTTGGACGGAAGGGCAAATTAAGTCCGCGTTTTGTTGGGCCGTATGAAGTAATTGAAAAAGTTGGACCGGTAGCATATTGGCTAGCATTACCACCTGAATTAGAGAAGATTCATGATGTGTTCCACGTATCTATGTTACGTTGGTATCGTTCGGATCTTTCACATGTAGTTTCACCGACAGAAATTGAACTACAACCAGATATGACCTACGAAGAAGAACGGATTAAGATTTTAGCTCGAGAGGTCAAACAACTAAAGAATAAAAATGTTGCACTTGTGAAGGTGTTGTGGCAAAGGCATGGAGTAGAAGAAGCTACATGGGAATCCGAAGAAACTATGAGAAATCAATACCCACATCTGTTTACCGGTAAGATTTTCGAGGACGAAAATCCTTAAAGGGGGGGAGAGTTGTAATATCCCGAATTAGGGCCTAATCGGAATAGTGGTTTCGTGACCATAAATCGAGATAGAAATAATTATTTTATAATTATTTTGAGGTTTATGATATGATTGCATGATTGTGTGAAAATTTCGTGATGAAATTCTATGCCTAAAGTGCTTAAATTGAAAGTAGGGACTAAATCGAATAAGTTGTAAAACTTGCATTCTAGAAGTTTTTAGTATGAAATTGTTTTGGAATATTAATGAGGAGGTCTTAAATAGCAATTTGACCAATTTTAAGTTCATGGACAAAATTAGGACATGGAAGGAATTTTTGGAAAGTTTAGTAGTAAGGGTATTTTGGTCATTTAGTTATTAAAATGAATTTAAAACAAAATTAAAAGCCAATTTTTGTCCATCTTCTTCATTAGGCCGAAATTTCAAGGGTTCTCCATAGCTAGGGTTTGTTTCAATCTTCCAAGCTCCATAGTAAGTGATTCCAAGCCCCGTTTTTAATGTTCTTTACGTTTTTGGAATCCCGGTAGCTCGATTAAGCTTATGTTAGCAATAATTCAACCTAGGGTTTATATTTGGAAAAATACCCATAGGTGAAATTTGTGTATTTTGATGTTTTATGATAGAATATGAGGTTTTAAATTATGTTAGACAACTTGTGCTACTCAGTTTTGAGTGAAAACGAGTAAAAGGGCTTAATCGGCAAAAATGCCTAATAGTCACAAGTATATTTAGAGAGAGAATTTGATGTTGCCATAGAAGGGAAAAGTGATCGGCATGTTATAAAACATAAGAATAAGGAATAAAGTTTAATTCCCAAGCCTAGGGGCAAAAGTGTAATTATGCAAAAGTTTAGGGGCAAAAGTGTAATTTTTCTAAAGTTCGTATTAAATGCTGTTTTGATGAATGTATGTATTAAATAAGATTAATTTGGCATCATAGATCAAGAGAAACGAGATTCAAGTCGCGATCGAGGAAAAGAAAAGATTGTGGACTAAATTGCAAAATCTTTATATTTTGGTACCAAGGTAAGTTCATGTGTAAATAATGTAGCATAATTGTTATTTTTAAGTTATTGATGTTAATTATATGATACGCTGATTTTTAATCGTGAAATATTATGCTTTGTGTTTAATGTTGAGTAATATGCAAATCATGTTTACTACTTGATAAATATGAATTGCTACCGAGTATCGGATTCGATATTCCATGGAAGACGACAAATGTGAGATCGAGGAAAAAGCCCGTTTGAACCTTAGGAATAGATTAGGATACAAGTGACATGTCACTAGGATGGTTGAGCATCTGAACTCGTTGAGTTGAGTCCGAGTTCACCTATGGATGCGAATGTCCGAACTCGTTGAGTTGAGTCCGAGTTTGTGAGATGTAACTAGGCATCCAAACTCGTTGAGTTGAGTCCGAGTTCACTTATGGATGCGAACGCCCGAGCTCATTGAGTTGAGTCCGAGTTCACTTAGGGGCGGGTTACATGATTTCTTGATTACATATGAGGCACTTATGTGCAAATTATCCGTATCCGAGTTGTATTCGATGTGTTCAACGGTTGAAATTTCTAGTGAAATGGAAGAACACTTAAGATGCAAGTGACGTTTTGGTAAGTGTTGTGAAATGGACACTTTGGACAGGTATGTTCTTAACCCTCGGGTTGAAAATAGATACAACAACGATAAGGTGGTAAGATGATGAATGATGTTTAGAAATATGACATATGTTTTGGTGATACCATGCTAAAGTTGTTTGGTATATTTGTATTGTTATGTTACTTGTTATTTACATATGAACTTACTAAGCATTTATGCTTACTCCTCCTCTTTATTTCTTGTAGTTTTGAACAAGCCAGCTCGGGAATCGGGACGGGTCAAGGTTCGATCACACTATCCAAAGGACTTTCATCCGGGTAAATGGCTTGTAAAACTTAAGTATGGCATGTATAGCAATATACTTATTTTGTGTAAATCATTTTATGATATGGCCATGTTTGGTTGAGAAAATGTTTGATATTGATAAGTCATGGTGATGGCTAATTTAGATCATGTTTGATATTATGGAAGTTTAATAGGTTATCTAGTTCATAAAAATTCATGGAAAGATGAAGCTTGCCTTAAAAGCAGAATATTCTTTGCAGCAATGACATGAATTTGAAAAATCACTAAAAATAGTATAAATGGAACTAAATAATGACTAAGTTATGAAATTGAAGCTTAATGAGTCTATTTTCATGTGGATTGAACAAAACAGGCATATAAATTATATTTTATGAGATATTTAAACTTTTGTGAAATAGGGACAGAGTGATTTTGGATCCCTATTCTGAATTTAAAATTCATAATAAATTTTAAAAATAATTAGAAGTTTTTATTTATATTTACAGATTCCTTATTGAGTCTAGTTTTAATAAAAACAAACGTCGTAGTCATTGAAATTCTGTATAGAGAGATATCTGATTCATAATACACAGATGTCGAGAGGTCAAACCCCGAAATAGGGAGACTTTAACTAATAAACTGTACTAATTGGCCCAACCAAAATTCTAGAAAAAAATTAGAAAATAGATATATGAGTCTAGATTTAGGAAAATTTACGGATCTTGATTTGAGTTTCAGTAACTCGAGATATGATTTTTCTTGTAAGCGTGTGACGGGTAGTTAGAAAGCTGTGAATGTAGAAACAAATGATTTGAAGTTCTTAATTTGATAAATTATGTTCGGTAACCCCTCAAGCTCGACTCCGGTGATGGTTTCGGGCGTGGGGGCGTTACATTCCCTGTCTTAGTTTTTGGTAATCCAAGAATAAAATCCATAGAGACATCGGTCCACGGGGTGTCGGGAATGGGAAGTGGTGTGTAAAGTCCATGAGGTTGGACCTTCGACTTAGCCCGTTTACAAATTAGGCAGCGTTCAAAGATCCGTTCCACGTCTCTCCGCATTCACGGCCAGTAAAAATGTTCATGGAGGGTCGACAATGTCTTGCTTATTCCAAAGTGTCCCATCAGGCCACCACTATGCGCCTCCAACACAAGTAACTCTCGAATGGAGCCTTGTGGTATACACAACCTATTTTCTTTAAAAAGGAACCCTTCGTACCTGAAAAATTTCTCAAAAGACCCATTTTCACAAGCAGCATATATATTTCCAAAATCCTCATCATTGCCATACAACTCTTTCATATGATAAAAAACCAAGTAACTTAGAATCAAGAGTGGTCAATAAGGTATATCTCCGTGACAAGGCATCAGCCACTACATTTTCTTTACCTTTCTTGTATTTGATGACGTAGGGAAATGATTCTAAATACTCGACCCATTTTGCATGTCGTTTGTTGAGTTTATGCTGACCTTTAATAAACTTAAGTGCTTCATGATCGGAATGAATCACGAACTCCTTCGGTCTTAGATAGTGCTGCCAAGTTTCAAGTGATCGAATCAAGGCATACATCTCTTTGTCGTACCTTTGGATAATTGAGGAAGCGCCACTTAATTTTCTCCAAGCACGCCACCGTCTTTCGTCTTGGGTCAACATGACCCGATCCCTACACCAAGCGTCACACTCAATTTCAAATGTTTTAGTAAAATCTGGAAGGGACAATAGAGGAGCTTTCACAAGACATTCTTTAATCAAATTAAATGAACGTTCTTGATCTTCAGACCAATGAAATGCAGAGTTTTTCTTAATCACGCTTGTTAAGGGTGCTGCAATGGTACTAAAGTTGGGCACAAATCTACGGTAGAAGCTAGCCAATCCATGGAAGCTTCGAACTTGGCTAATGTTCATCGGACGCGGCCATTCCTGAATCGCTTGAACTTTTTCTTGATCCACCTCCAAACCGTTGGCACTCACGACATAACCTAAAAACATAACTTTATCAGTGCAAAATGAACACTTTTTGAGATTAGCATACAATACCTCTTTTCGTAAAGTTTCCAACACCGCTCGTAAATTGGTACGTGCTCCTCTAAAGTTTTGCTGTAGACCAAGATATCGTCAAAGTATACAACACAAAATTTACCAATAAATGCACGTAATACATGGTTCATCAATCTCATAAAAGTTTGGGAGCATTTGTAAGGCGAATGGCATTACCAACCATTAAATACAAACCCAATTTCGTTTTGAAGGCCGTCTTCCATTCATCGCCTTCTCGCATTCGTATTTGATGATAGCCACTTTTAAGATAGATTTTCGTGAAAATCTGGGCTCCACTTAATTCGTCAAGCATGTCGTCAAGACGGGGTATCGGGTGTCGATACTTGATAGTGATTTTGTTGATGGCACGACAATCCACGCACATCCTCCACGACCCATTTTTCTTGGGTACAAAGACCGCAAGACCAGACGAGGACTTAAGCTTTCTCGAATGTATCCTTTGTCTAGGAGTTCAGTAATTTGCTTTTGCAATTCCTTCATTTCTTCAGGATTACTCCGATAAGCAGGATGGTTGGGTAGTGCAGCTCCGGGTACTAAGTCTATTTGATGTTCGATGCCTCGGATAGGGGGCAGTCCACTTGGTATTTCATCTGAAAATATGTCTTCAAATTCCTGAATCAAAGACAATATAGAAGCAGGCAAGTTTTCAGGTAACTCGTTAGTATTCAACAATGCCTCTTTGTACACAAATACATACATAGGCTGTCTTAAAAACATCACTCGCCGGATATCACTAACCCTCGCAAACACACTCATTTTTCCACTTTCTTTTTCCTCTCCACTTTTTACTTGTTTTTGTTTCTTTTCATTTTCTCTCGCATTTTTAGTCTTTTCTCTCTCTTTTTCCTTAATTTTCTCTTTTGCACTCTTTTCTTTTCTCTCGCTTGTTCCAATGAAAGTTTAAGTTTTTTGATCCTCGTACACTTGCTTGGAGTGAGGGTGCAAGTGTCACGTTCTTGCCAAGATGTTTGAAGGAGTATCTATTAGTGTAACCATCATGCATCACCCGTCGATTCGAACGCCATGGTCATCCTAGAAGTAAATGGCCCGCGTGCATCGGCACTACATCGCATAATACTTCATCGAATACTTCCGATGCTAAAGGACACTAGGACTTGTTTTGTCACTTTGAGTTCACCGCCATCGTTAAGCCACTGAAGCTTGTATGGATTCGGGTGCTTGGTGGTTGACAGCCCCAACTTTTCTACCATGAGGGTGCTTGCCACGTTTGTACAACTCCCTCCATCGATTATGATGCTACACACTTTCCCTTGCACTTGACATCTCGAATGAAAAATGTTCTCACGTTGTTGTTCATCTTTCACACTTTGAAGACTTAGGCTTCGCTTGACGACGAGTAACTCACCTTCAACGGGTTGTTCTAAGTCCTCCTCAACTTCAGAATTCGATTTAGGATCGTTCTCTTCCTCGTCCTCCGTTTCAATCTCACCGTTGGCCCTTATCACCATGGTACGTCTATTCGGGCACTGACTCGCTATATGTCCACGACCAAGACACTTGAAGCACTTTATGTCCCTTGAACGGGCGGTGGAACTTTCAGGAGCCTTACCTTTACTTGACTCCGCAATAGGCTTATTCGCCTTAGATATTGTTGAAGAATCCTTCGTTCGATTTGTTAGAAAACCCTTGCTTGTGCTTTGGCCCCATTTAGAAGGATTGGTGTTAGGATAGGCTCGGGTGGTACCTCTTCGCTTCAACTGCTTCTCCACTTTGATAGCCATGTGGACATGTGGACCATGTCCACAACCTCAATGTAATGTTGCAGTTCTACGACATTTGCAATCTCTCGATTAAGTCCGGCTAGAAAGCGAGCCATTGTGGCTTCTCAATCTTCTTGTAAATCGGCACGGATCATAGCCACTTCCATTTCTTTATAATAATCTTCCACACTCTTCGTCCCTTGGATGAGATTTTGGAGTTTTTGATGCAACTCCCGATGATAGTAGGATGGACTGAATCGTCGTCGCATAACCGCCTTCATTTCGGTCCAAGTGGAAATGGGATGCTCCCCGTTACGCCTCCGACTAGTGGTCAACTGATCCCACCATATCATTGCGTAATCTGAAAACTCAATTACGGCGAGTTTGACTTTCTTATTTTCAGAGTAGTTATGACATTCGAACACTAGTTTGATTTTCTTCTCCCACTCAAGGTGCGCCTCGGGATCAGATTTACCTTGGAAAGGAGGGATGGAGAGTTTGATATTCTTCAAGTCATCATCTTCCCGCCTTCGATCTACTTGTCCACGGTTTCGAGGACGTCTCCTTTCTAGGCTTATGTTAGACCCGTGATCGCTTTCATCTTCATTATTTTCATTAACAACATCATCTTGAACCCTTGGTTGTCTTCGTCGTTGATCGGGCCCTTCACGTCTTTGCCTAGCAACTTCAGGATATTCATCGCGTTATCTTTGGGCCTCGACTTGGTAGAGTCGATCTTCAAGAGGATTAAGCCTTCGATCAAGTAATCGTTCCATCTCACGTAAAAGGGCTTGCATTTGCAAATCTGGAACGTTTCTGACGGGTTGTCACCCTTGTTGTTCTTCCATGTTTTGTCCACTATTTTGGGATATCTATTCGTTTAAGATAGCCTCACAAACAAATCCTCTCAATCCGCTCAGAAAGAAAGAAGCTTGATGACACTCACACTCGTGTTTACACTCTTAGTTCGGCTTTTACCTCCCCTCGAATGCGCTCATGCTCTCTTGCCTTTTACCTCTCTTGACTTTTCTCGTAATTTCGTAAGCAGATTCGTTAAGGCTCGGTCCTTGGTCTAGGTGGTCGGTTCAAAAGGGATAAGAAGTGATTGATGTATTCGATATAGGGTAGGCTGAAAGAATAGGGAATTGGGTAAAAAATGTGGCGAATTAGGGAGAGTAGAATAGAAGAAGGGTCAGGAACTATATCAGATCAAAGCTTGACGATCAAATAACAATTGACTTGCATAAATCACTCTTTTTTTTTCGATTTTTTTTATTTTTTTCGAATTTTTTTTTGTTTTTTTTAACTTGTATAACTTTTTTTTGTTGTACTATATCGACAAGCTAAATACAATAAAAACACTTTTGTACACGATTTTTTTTCTTCGGCTGTGTAGATTTTTGTTTTTATAGCAACAATAACAAACTAATCGAAATGAGAAAACTTCGGTATACAAAATTTTTTTTCTATACTCTTTTTTTTCCTGAACCTACCTCGGGAATGCTCTGCTTCGAACGTCTAAGCTTCTCGTTTTAGGTAGCTTTGATACCAGATGATACGAACTGTCTCGAGCAGAGTCAAGTCGTATGTAGATTGCCCGATCGTCTACGAGAAGTTACGTTAGGATTAGTTGAGTTGAAGGTATAGTTAGAGTAGAAAGAGGGGTACGAATGGAATGGTAGGAACGAAAGGTAGGAACAAAATGGTATGAACAAATTGGTCGGTTTAGGTTCGATTAGGTAAAGAAGAAAGAACGGGTTTGAACTACTAAAGGTACTTTCAAGAACCAAATACCGAAATGGTATCGACCCGTTGATTTAGCCTTTCGAGTTCGGTTATAGGTTTGGTAAGGGAAACCTCGACCCACTATCTAACAAGATAGGAACCTCGGTATGTTGAACGCCAGACTACGAATAGTGATAAGTTCGGGTACGACAAAGAACACGGTTGACACAACTAGAACGCTAGGAACGCCAAACGAATCTTTGAACGAAATATAAGAAAAGTATGCCTCACAATTTCGGCAGCATAACATTAACAAAAGTTTCAAAAGTCCTTTACATGGAAATTGAACAAGTATTTATAAGCCTAAGTCTAGGTAGCCGAATGACCTTTCATACTTACACATTAATTAAAAGAAAATTCTAGAAAAATAACTCTTAATATGCATGACCAGATTCGGTTTTGGGAATGGTGGATGAATGCATCTTCATGCTTAAGAAAACTCAAAGTGAATGCATGATATCCAATGGTCACTTGTAGATTCGGCTAACCTTGTTAAATGAAGCAATGTTTGGCCAAAAAGTATGAATTAATTGTGGACACTCCAAGGGCCATCATGTGTGTGAAACCGAATGTTGAAGAGTCTTCTAGTGTGAACAAGGTGAACTGAATGGTCTTGCCATGTGAACATAGGTGTGAACGAATTAAGGAGAGTCATGGGGAAGCTAATTGGCCAAGCTATCTTCATGCATGTGTGAGTGCCCTTTGGCCGAATGGTCACCTTGGAGAATGAAGAGATAGCACACCATACATGAATGGAAACATCCATGAACCTTAAAGACATTGAATATGGTCATACATGCACTTGGCCGAACATGCACCTAAGAGATTCAAGCCCCCCAACCGTCCATGCACCTTCAAAATTCATGCTTGCTTTTAATCGCCATATGTCCATTGCGTTCCTACAAGAAATGTGAACATAATTAATTCAAACTAATGTGAACACAAATATCAACATTAAATTCGGTTATGACAAATTTAATTATCATCAATAAAACACTTTTAAGACATACTTAATATAACTAATGTGAAACTAAATTTAATATGTAGGATATTAATTAACTAATTATTGAACTTATTAATTAAAAAGTCAATAGTAGTCAAATGAATTCAAAGTGAACTCCATGAGCTGATGGTTAATTCATGAGTTAAACCCGAGCTGGGCCTAAACTCGTGAGCTGATAATGAGCTGGTCTCGAGCTAATGAGCTGGTGTGGAGCTACATGGGAGCTAACTTGAACTGAAGGTGAGCTTGGTGAGCTGAAATGAACTTGTAGAAAAGTTCGGCATGGATTTCAAAATGGCCACTAAGCGGTTCGATAGGTCTAGCATTGACATCATCCAACACATGTGAACTAAAGCTATAATGACTTCTTTAAATTGTTTTGCACGAGCCCTTGTGATCGGCCCTTGAGGTAGCACCATCGGATCTCGGCTTGGACTTGGCTTATGGGAAGCGGTGATCGTATCAGTCTAGGTTTGGCCATGGGATGCATGAACTCCCAAAGGGTGTCTCTTGGCCGAATAGGTGCTTAGGAAACTCTAAGGGTCCTCCCACATGCATCGGTTGTACATGGAACTTGGAAGGGGCCTTGAACCTAGCCGTACATGCACTTGTATTGATTATCCCCATTCATGCATGTGTGCCGTCCAAGGGAGATGCACCTTTCAATATGCATTAACCTTCCATGTATATGAATGTATGTCCTCCAAACATTGAACCGGTCCATGCATGTATCCTCCCGTTCAATGAACATTCCCATTCATGCACCTTGCATTAAATGCCATGAATGTATCTTCCAAATTCGGCTAACCTACATAATTAAATAGCATAATTAAATAACACACAACTATTCATATAATTATAATTTAAAATAATAACTAAATAACTTAATATCACTAACTAAATTTGAACACAATAATTATAAGTCAACTTATAATAAATTCAGCTAGCTCAAATAGTCAAAACACTTAGTGAGCTAAATTAAGCTAGGAAATTCGGCATGAGCTGTAACAAACTTAGTTATAAGCTAGATTAATACTTAATTTATTGAAATGAAAAAAGAATGAGCTGAAACGAGCTAAATTCGAGCTCAAACGAGCTAAAACCAGCTCAAGTGAGCTGATGGGAACTGAATGGCGCATGGAGGAGCTGAAGAGGAGCTGAGGTCAGATTGCAACATGGTGCATGGAGTCTTCAAGGAGTTATTCTTAGCTCGTCCAATGTTATAGAGCTGGTTATCTTCCCAAATGCGCATCACAAAGGCTGATATAGCATCTTGAAGTTGCTTGGTTCAAGCTCGGGTCATGGGACCTTTTGGCAGCTCAATAGATCCTTGGTGTGCATTCGAGGATGCACCGGGTGTGCTCACATCATCCCCCCCGTCTCCAAAGTGACTTGTCCTCAAGTCAGGCCATTTGCTTGCGAAAAAGCTTTCGTCGTCACTAGACCCTTGGTCGTCGAATGGGGTAGAATGGCTCACAATAACCTAAAAGTCACACAAGACTCGAAAAGACAAAATATTAGTCATATGTCCTTCCTCTTTTTGGATAGGCCATTTCAAAGTTTCAACAACAAAATAATGAAGAAGTTTAAGGAAACACCGAAAGAAGAACATACAATCTCGCTCCAGCTTCTTAATCCAAAGTTGGGCAAATAAACTAATGCCGGGATCAAAATTAAAATTTTCAGAATCAAAAACTAGGTTTTGATTTTGTAATCCAGCCACATGCTTAATTTTCAAAAATAAAGATAAGATGAGAAGGTAAAACAAAGTTACTTACAATAAGATCACAATGCTTACCTTTTCTTGGAAACAACTCGAATTGGCTTACTCCCAGCTTAACAACTCGATTTTGATCACTTATCCCAAATTGCAACAAAAATTTCATTTTTGCAGATAGGTCGCAAAAGTGAATCAAAGAGACTTTAAACTGACAAATACACAAGCATTCATGTTTCACAAATCCTAGCAGTCCGAAACATGGATATTTTGCATAGAAATTCAAAGATTTCTCTTGAAGAGCATAATCAAACAGATTAAATATTTCATGCAAAAATCTTTTACCACATATATTGAGCAAAGAAGTTGTGTTCATGCGACCTTTCAGAAATTCAAATCCATCACAAATCATTTGAATAGGCACGTCTAAACAGAAAGATGAATTCAAAGAATTTACATAGCCATGCTTATCAAAATGTGAAAACCTTTTATCACATACATTCACAATTTGCGCAGGATGAACCAGTCCAACATAATCAACAGAATTGCCGTTATAAAACATGTCATAAAACGAAATCTTCGTGGCATCTATTGAATCAACATTGTTAACATTAATATGTGAACAATAATTAGCCAGATCAAAAGATGGAAGTTTTTCAGAAGTTATGCCATCAAAATTGATACGATCACGGCTTCCCAAGTCCAAGCCGAGATCCGATGGTGCTACCTCAAGGGCTCATGCAAAATAATTTAAAGAAGCTGTTATAGCTTTAGTTCAGCATGTGTGGGATGATGTCAATGCTAGACCTATCGAACCAGTTAGTGGCCATTTTGGAAATCCATGCCGAACTTTTCTACAAGTTCATTTCAGCTCACCAAGCTCACCTTCAGTTCAAGTTAGCTCCCATGTAGCTCCACACCAGCTCATTAGCTCGGGACCAGCTCATTATCAGCTCACGAGTTTAGGCCCAGCTGGGTTTAACTCATGAATTAACCATCACTCATGGAGTTCACTTTGAATTCATTTTACTACTATTGACTTTTTAATTAATAAGTTCAATAATTAGTTAATTAATATCCTACATATTAAATTTAGTTCACATTAGTTATATTAAGTATGTCTTAAAAGTGTTTATTGATGATAATTAAATTTGTCATAACCGAATTTAATGTTGATATTTGTGTTCACATTAGTTTGAATTAATTATGTTCACATTTCTTGTAGGAACGCAATGGACATATGGAGATTAAAAACAAGCATGAATTTTGAAGGTGCATGGACTGTTGGGGGGCTTGAATCTCTTAGGTGCATGTTCGGCCAAGTGCATGTATGACCATATTCAATGTCTTTAAGGTTCATGAATGTTTCCATTCATGTATGGTGTGCTATCTCTTCATTCTCCAAGGTGACCATTCGGCCAAAGGGCACTCACACATGCATGAAGTAGCTTGGCCAATTAGCTTCCCCATGACTCTCCTTAATTCTTTCACACCTATGTTCACATGGCAAGACCATTCGGTTCACCTTGTTCACACTAGAAGACTCTTCAACATTCGGTTTCACACACATGATGGCCCTTGGAGTGTCCACAATTAATTCATACTTTTTGGCCAAACATTGCTTCATTTAACAAGGTTGGCCGAATCTACAAGTGACCATTGGATATCATGCATTCACTTTGAGTTTTCTTAAGCATGAAGATGCATTCATCCACCATTCCCAAAACCGAATCTGGTCATGCATATTAAGAGTTATTTTTCTAGAATTTTCTTTTAATTAATGTGTAAGTATGAAAGGCCATTCGGCTACCTAGACTTAGGCTTATAAATACTTGTTCAATTTCCATGTAAAGGACTTTTGAAACTTTTGTTAATGTTATGCTGCTGAAATTGTGAGGCATACTTTTCTTATATTTCGTTCAAAGATTCGTTTGGCATTCCTAGTGTTCTAGTTGTGTCAACCGTGTTCTTTGTCGTACCCGAACTTATCACTATTCATAGTGTGGTGTTCAACATACCGAGGTTCCTATCTTGTTAGATAGTGGGTCGAGGTTTTCCCTTACCAAACCTATAACCGAACTCAAAAGGCTTAATCAACGGGTTGATACCATTTCGGTATTGGTTCTTGAAAGTACCCTTTAGTAGTTCAAACCTGTTCTCTTCTTTACCTAATCGAACCTAAACCGACCAATTTGTTCATATCCTTTTGTTCCTACCCTTTCATTCCTACCATTCCATTTGTACCCCTCTTTTTACTTTGACCATACCTTCAACTCAACTAAACCTAACGTAACTTCTTGTAGACGATCGGGCAATTTACATACGACTCGACTCTTTCTGAGACGGTTCGTATCAAAAATCTTTATGAATAACTTTTAAATCAGGTGGCTTTGATTCGATAAACAAAGATTCCTTACCTTCCTTACCTTCGATTTCCAATGGGTGGCGGTCGTCCACGGACTTACCTTTTTCAAACAACTGAAAAAGCCTCTCATTTTGAAGGTATCGGAGTTGGATTTGGTCGCACGGACTTTTAGGAACCTGAAAAGAAAGATCACTAAAAGATCGAGCAAAGTGTTAGTAGAAAGAATTCTCGCTTGCTCACTAACATCGTTTTCACTCGATTCTATTTCTTCTGAACCACTCATTTCTTTTATCTCAATTTCTTTTTCCACTCTTTTTTCTTGTTCACATGCTTTTTCTCTCTCAAACTCTTTTTCATTCTCTTTTTCAATCTCATTTTCTTTTTCACTCTCAATCTCTTTTTCTTTTTCTTTCATTTCTTTGTTTCTTTTCTCGATTCATTCAAAATCCTCTCATTTTCTCTCATAATCTTTTCTTGCCTCTCTTTTCTTTTGATCTCTTTTTGCTTTTCGTCTTCTTCTTTTCTCGCTTGCTTTTTACAAGAGGTTACAAAAGATTTAGGAGAAAAATCATTTTGTTCAAAAGAAGAAAAATCATTTACATATGATTCACGAACAATCCTTCGTGAAGATCTCTCTGTGGCTATTTTCTTTGGAGCTCTTGAAGAGGTGTATCTTTCATCTCGCACGTCTTCTCGGAAGGATTCAAAATCAAAATCAGCTTCTCTTCGTCTTGAATTCCTTGATGAAAAAGAATCTAGATCGTAATCTCTTCTTGAGTAGTCATTGGATGTGTATCTCCGTGATGCTCTCGAATCCACTTTTTGACTTGATGACATTCGTGCCCGTTGGTCTCTTTTCTCCATACGATCTAATCTCTCGTGCAATTTTTCAAACTTAGTTGTCACATTCTTCGCATTTCTTGCACCAAATATTGATATTCTGATTCGGCAAATTCTTCGCGAGACATGATGTTATCGTTGAAAGGAAAATTGTTAAGTAAAATAGACACAAAGTCCTCACTACAAAATCCTCACGAGTTCATTCAGAAAGAAAGAATGATGGCACTCACACTCGTGTTTTCGCTCGTTTTTTCGCTCGTTTTTGGCTTTTCAACTCTCGAATGTTCTCACACACTCTAGCCTTTTACCACTCAAGCTTACTTTCGTAACCTCGTATTTTGTTTCTTTCGACTTATCTTGGTGCCTTGGGGTCGGTTTCAAGATGGTTACAAAGGTTAGAATGTCACAGTGTACAGGTAGGCTAAAAGAAAAATAGTCTTTGGTGTAGTGTGGCGTTTTGGAAATGAGGTGCAAAGTTGATGAAAAGAACACTTTGTCGATCGGGTCAAAATATAAACAACAGAAGAACTTGATCACTTCACTTTTTTTTTATAATTTTCATTTTTTTTTGTCTTTTTTTTAATACTTCACAATATCACTATTACAAGAGAGAGAACGAAAATTACAACTTGAAATTTTTTTTCACAACGAACCTAGTTTGATCTTGATACGAACGTCGGCGCCTCTCAATTTACAAGCTCTGATACCAAATGATGTGATCCGGCCCGGGTAGATGAGTCGAATTCACGCAGTTGCCCGATCGTAGTTCGAGAGAGTCGTTCGTGCCTCGAATTTTAGTAATAAAAGTAAAATAATAGATTAGAATAAGTGGAAGGTTTCAAGAAGGGTAAGTTTAATAATAGGTTCGGTTATGTGTAGCAAAGATGGGTGATGGATAAATGGGTCGGTTTGGTTACAAGAAGGAAAGTTGAAAGATGGGGGCTGGAAAAACGAACTCAACGTCAGGAATGATTCAACACTAAGAAGTGTCACCCCGGTTCCTATATTGTTAAGGTGAAGTATGGATAGATGGATAGGTAAACGCCACACCAAGATTGGTGATAAGTTCAAACAAGATGATTGACGCCACTAGCACAAGCCAGGTAAGTCTTTCGAAACTTGTACGAGATATGAGAGGAAGCAACCTCACAAGAACAAATGTTCATTAACAAATTTGGCAAAAGTCCTTTACAAATGAAATCAACAAACTATTTATACTAATTTCTTATGCTAACCGAATAGTCCATTCATGAACTTAATGATTAAGTAATGAACCTAAATTAAGACATGAACCTTCTAGAAAAATGACCAATGGTGTCCTTGTCCATGTTCGGCCGAATGGGAGGTGAATGGGCAGCTTCATGTATGAGCAAGCTTTGGAAGCCAATGGGATTGTCTAGGTTCGGCCATGGGATGCATGAAACTCCCAAAGGGTGTCTCTTGGCGAATAGGTGCTTAGGAAACTCAAGGGTCCTCCCACATGCATCGGTTGTACATGGAACTTGGAAGGGCCTTGAACCTAGCCGTACATGCACTTGCATTGATTACCCCATTCATGCATGTGTGCCGTCCAAGGGAGATGCACCTTTCAATATGCATTAACCTTCCATGTACATGAATGTATGTCCTCCAAACATTGAACCGGTCCATGCATGTATCCTCCCGTTCAATGAACATTCCCGTTCATGCACCTTGCATTAATGCCATGAATGTATCTTCCAAATTCGGCTAACCTACATAATTAAATAACATAATTAAATAACACACAACTATTCATATAATTATAATTTAAAATAATAACTAAATAACTTAATATCACTAACTAAATTTGAACACAATAATTATAAGTCAACTTATAATAAAAATTCAGCTAGCTCAAATAGTCAAAACACTTAGTGAGCTAAATTAAGCTAGGAAATTCGGCATGAGCTGTAACAAACTTAGTTATAAGCTAGATTAATACTTAATTTATTGAAATGAAAAAGGAATGAGCTGAAACGAGCTAAATTCAAGCTCAAATGAGCTAAAACCAGCTCAAGTGAGCTGATGGGAACTGAATGGCGCATGGGGGAGCTGAAGAGGAGCTGAGGTCGGATTGCAACATGGTGCATGGAGTCTTCAAGGAGTTATTCTTAGCTCCTCCAACGTTATAGAGCTGGTTATCTTCCCAAATGCGCATCACAAAGGCTGATATAACATCTTGAAGTTGCTTGGTTCGAGCTCGGGTCATGGGACCTTTTGGCAGCTCAATAGATCCTTGGTGTACATTCGAGGATGCCCCGGGCGTGCTCACATCACGTTCGTCCAACTTCTTATACCTTTGGTTCTTACTTTTCTAAGTAACGGGTCAAGGTCCGCTTGCTATCCTTCGTTAATCCACCTTAAACAACATAAGTTCCGGGGCAACACTGTCTATGGTGTTGAATCAATCTTGAAGTTTAAGTTCAATCTCTATTTCACCATCTATCTTTATTTTACTTATTATCCTAAATCGAGCCATTCATATAACTTCTATTTTGTTCCTTTCCAACCAAACCTATCTTCATCATTTTAGCTTTATTTTGAGCTCTTTTGATAACTTTCGCTCCAAATAGCCAAATACATCCTTTCTCCAAACCGAACGATACTTTCTCGAAAACGATCAGGCAACTTAAGACGACTCGACTAGCATCGACGGGCCGATTCATATCAATCAGAAACATTAAATGTGGCACTCACATTATATTCTCTCGGCAAGTCTAACTTGTAGGCATTGTCATTCACTTTCTCCAACACTTGAAAAGGACCATCTCCCTGCGGTAATAGCTTGGACCGCCTTTAGGCTGGAAATTGTTCCTTTCGGAAATGAACCCAAACCCAATCTCCAACATCGAAGGTGATTCACTTTCTGCCCTTGTTTGCTTGCTTTTCGTATTGCTGAGTCCTTCTTTCTAGGTTCTCCTTATCCTGTTGATGCAAATTTTTCACATATTCTGCTTTCGCTTTACCGTCTCTATTCATCACCTATTTTTGTGGCAAAGGCAACATATTAGAGGAGTAGTAGGATTAAAACCATAAACAACCTCAAAAGGTGACATCTTAGTGGCAGAATGTACAACATGGTTATAAGCAAATTCAACATGTGGCAAACAATCTTCCCAAGTTTTTATGTTCTTTTTAATGATGGAACGAAGTAAAGTAGATAAAACTCTGTTAACAACCTCAGTTTGTCCATCAGTCTAGGGATGACAAGTAGTAGAAAACATAAGTTTCGTACCTAGTTTGCTCCAAAGAGTCCTCCAGAAATGACTCAAAAACTTTACATCCTTGTTAGAAACAATTGACCTAGGTATACCATGCAAACACACAATATCTCTAAAGAACAAGTTAGCAAAATTAACGGCATCGTCAGTCTTATGGCAGGCAATAAAATGTGCCATCTTTGAGAACCTGTCAACCACAAGAAATATACTATCTCTACCTATCCTAGTTCAAGGCAATCCCAATACGAAGTTCATCGAAATATCAGTCCAAGGGGAATCGGGAATAGGTAAAGGTAAATACATACCATGTGGTGAAACCTTCGATTTGGTTTTCTTACATGTCACACAATGTTCACAGTACCGTTCAACATCCCTGCGTATCTTTGGCTAGAATAGATGCTCCTTCAATGTCTGTAACATTTTGGTGACTCCAAAATGACCCATCAATCCACCTTCATGTGCTTCACAGATCAGTATATCACGCATTGAACCCTGTGGAATGAATAACCTGCTTTTTTTGAAAAGATAACCATTATGCCTATAGAACTTTCCATCTGCACCTTTGTCACAAGCATTATACTTATCTTTAAAATTAGGATCATCAGAGAATAACTCACGAATATATGTAAATCCAATCAAATGTGAATCAAGATAACTCAAAATGCATATCTGCGTGATAATCCATCAGCAACAACATTATCTTTTCCCTTTTTGTATCGAATGACATAAGGAAAAGATTCTAATAATTCAACCCATTTAGCATGTCGTTTGTTCAATTTATGCTGACCTGTGATATATCGTAAAGCCTCGTGGTCAGTGTGGATCGGAAACTCCTTAGGCAACAAATAATGTTGCCAAGTCTCCAAAGCCCGAATCAGTGCATACATTTCTTTGTCATAGACAGGATAATTTAACATTGCTCCACTAAGTTTCTCACTGAAATATGCAACGGGCCTCTTTTCCTGTGACAAAACAGCACCTATACCAACCCCAAAAGCATCACATTCAATTTCAAACAATTTATCAAAATCAGGTAATGCTAAAACAGATGCTTTTGTTAAACAGTCCTTAATTTTCAGAAAGGCATCCTCTTGTTCTTTACCCTATGAGAAGACTGAATTCTTCTTTATAATCCCAGTTAAGGGGGCGGTAATAGAACTAAAATGGGGAACAAACCAACGGTAGAAACTAGCTAAACCATGAAACGATCTAACCTGACTAATCGATGTCGGTCGTGGCCATTCTTGGATCACCTTAACCTTCTCAGGGTTGACTTCAACACCCTGTGAACTAATAATATAACCAAGAAATGTAAGTTTGTTAGTACAAAACACACATTTCTACATATTTCCAAACAAATTTTCTTCTTGCAAAGTGATACGATCCGCCTCGGAAGAGTCGAGTCGTATTAGTGTGCCCAATCATCAACAAGAAGTTACGTTAGGTTTAATTAAAAAAAAAGGTCGGATGAAGGAAAGAAGGATATTGGTTCTGGGTTCGAATTAGAATAGGTAAGAAGAATTTAAAAGTTCGGGTTTAAAGTCTGAATAGGTGTGGATGAATGAATTGGTTTAATTAGGTAAGGGGGAATTGAAGAAATGGATGTAATGGTATGAAGGGTAAGAACAAAATGGTATTATGAAATGGTACGAATGGAATGGTCGGTTTAGGTACAATTGGTAAATGGAGAAATGGAGTTGAACAAAAAGTGCAAACAAGAACCAAAACCGATTTGGTATTGACCCGTTGTTTATAAGCTCTTTTAGTTCTGTTTGGAATTGGTAAAGGAAAACCTCGACCCACTATCTAACAAGATAGGAACCTTGGTATGTTTGAACGCCACACTATGAGTAGTGATAAGTTCGGTTTCGACAAAGAACAACGGTTGACACACTAGAACGCTAGGAAGCCAATCGAATCTTTGAATGAAATTTGAGAAAAGTTTTGCCTAAAAAATTCGGCAGCATAACATTAACAAAAGTCCAAAAAGTTCTTTTCAAAGTAACACAAGCCACAATTTATAGTGAATGCAAGGGATAGCCGAATAGGCTCTTGAGGTAGCTAAATGGTTGCTGAAAATTCCAGAATTTTTGATGAAGCTTCCTTGAAGTTTCTTGTGCATGGAGAATGGTAAGGGGCAGCTTCTAGATGCCTTGATTCAATAGAAAAATTGAATGAATTATTTGGGAGCTGAAATGCCATCAATAGGTTCGGCCAAATGCTTGAATTTGGAATTAATGCTGCTGCTTAATTCAGCCGAATGTTCATGTGATTAAGGAGCTGTCTAGAGCACTTCAATAGTCTTAGAATGTGAACAAACCGATTTGAACAGCCACACATGTGTGAACAAACAAAACCGAACAGCCCTTGGTGTGAAAGGAATAATCGGGTGGGTATGAACAGCCTTAATTTGTCTTGGGTAGCCAATCGGTCTTCTTGAAGAGTTGTAAGGTTTGGCTGAATGGTCACTTAGGGGACACCAAAGATCAGCACACCAATTTAAATCATCCATGCACCTATGCCATCCAAGGGGTAATGTACCTACAACATTTAATTCAGCAAATTAAATCCCTTTTAGACACATTAAATTCAGCAACATAGACAAATAAATCTTGCACCATAAATTAGGCTGGACATAATTAATCTTTGTAATAGTTAAGACATATTTAATTGGTCCTAATTAATTAAGTACTTAATTTAGAACATAATTAAAACATGTTCAGATTATGACCAATTAATTATTAAAACAAATAACTAATAAAACTAACAGCAACTTAAATGATTTATTCTAGCATAATAAACGCAATAATGAAATGAGCTGAAACGAGCTCGTTGAGCTAAGTTAAGTTGAAGTTGAGCTGATTTGAGCTTGAAGGAGTATGCATGGTTTGCTTGGCTTGCTGTCCCAAGAGCTTTCAAGAAGTCCAGCAATGGTTTCACCCCAAACTCTATCAACTAAGGCTATTGTTGCGTCTTTGAATCTCTTTGCTCGAGCTCGGGTGATCGGTCCTACGGGCAATTCGAGGGGATCTTCATTGGCAGCCGACAACTCGGGAGGTGTGGTTGTATCACAAAGTATGCAGAACAACTCTCAAATGTTCTACATGATCCTGCAAAGTCTTGCTATAAATTAAAATGTCATCAAAGTATACAACACAAAGCTTTCCAATAAAAGATCGCAGAACATGATTCATCAAATGCATAAAAGTACTAGGTGCATTAGTTAAACCAAAAGGTATCACCAACCATTCGTACAAACCTAGCTTTGTCTTGAAGGCTGTCTTCCACTCGTCACATTCTTTCATGTGAATCTGATGATATCCACTCTTCAGATCAATTTTGGAGAAGATAGTCGCTCTACATAACTCATCAGCATGTCATCGAGTTGAGGGATGGGGTGTCAATACTTGATTGTAATCTGATTCACGGCTCGACAATCAACACACATCCTCCACGTTCCATCTTTTTCTAGTACCAACAAAACTAGCACAGCACATGGACTCAGACTCTCTCAAATGTAACCCTTGTCCAACAACTCAAAAATTTTTCATTGAAGTTCCTTCATCTCTTCGGGGTTACTTTTATATGCTGGTCTATTCGGAATAGTGGCACATGGAATAAAGTCTATATAGTGCTCAATGCCACAAAGAAGGGGTAAGCCTTTAGGTGTTTCATCCGGAAACACATCTTCAAATTCCTACAAAAGAGATGAAATAGAAGCAGGTAAATCACTAGGAATCTCAGACAATAGACAATGATCTTTAAACAACAAAATAACCATAGATTGCTGAGAGGAAAGACATTTCCTGATTTCCTTACTGCTTACGTAACATTCATCTTCTTTTTCCCACGAACTTCCTCGATATTCTTTCACAACCTTACTTGGTCTTCTTGCACTTGAGTCGGGGTCAAAGGTGCTAAGGTGATTTGCTTTCCTGCATGCATAAAAGAATATCTGTTCGTAAAGCCATCATGCGTCGTCTTCTTGTCAAATTTCCATGGACGACCCAATTACAAATAACCTGCAACCATCAAAACGACATCACAGAGTACTTCATCCTTATATTTTCCAATGGAAAGCGACACTAAAACTTGCTTAGTCACTTTAATTTCTCCACCGTCATTCAGCCACTATAATTTGTAAGGATTGGGATGTTTTGTCATATTCAAACCTAACTTTTCAACCATCACAAAACTAGCAACATTAGTGCAACTACCATCATCGATAATTACAACACATACCTTATCATTGACAAGGCATCTCATGTGAAAGATGTTTTCTCGTTGCTGTTCTTCCTGAATTGGTTGAGTATTTAAACTCCTTTTGACAACAAGTGCTTCACAGGTGGCAAACGTCTGCACATTGTCATCATCTTCTTCAACATCCACTGAAGGGGTGTCATGCTCGTCTTCCTCAGACTCAGACTCAGACTCAATCTCACCACTCTCTAACATTATCATGGTCCTTCGATTAGGACATTAGCTAGCAACATGTCCTCGACCAAGGCACTTAAAGCACAGAATTTCTCTCAATCGTTCTTGTGCCACCACTGGTAGTTTGTCACGCCCATTATCAGCAACGGGAGGCTTTGGTTTCTGGATTCGCTTGGATCTCAAATCCGTAGTGGCGATTGTGGTGCTTGTTTCCTGGCATTGTTAGGAGAATACAATGGATTTGAAAAAGATTTAAATGGAGTATTACCTCGAGTAGAAGCTTTTCTATGTTGTTGTCACTCAATTTTGATTGCCATATGCACCATGTCATCCAATTCGACATAATGCTACAATTTAACAACATTAGCAATCTCAGAATTCAACCCAGCAAGAAAACGTGCCATAGTAGCCTCTCGATCCTCAACAATGTTGGCTCACATCATGGACATTTCCATTTCCTTGTAGTAGTCTTCAACACTCCTACTCCTCTGTTTCAACGTCTGCAACTTCTGGAATAAGTCACGGTGATAATGAGAAGGAACAAATCTCTTTTGCATGATTTTCTTCATTCCATTCCACGTTCTCAATGGACCTTCACCGGTGCGTCTCTGACTGATTAACAATTGATCCCACCAGATCAAAGCATAATCAGTGAATTCCATCGCAGCCAAATGAACCTTTTTCTGTTCTGAGTAATTGTAACTGATATGAACCGCCTCGGGGTGAGTCGAGTCGTATGCGAGTTTGCCCGGTCGCCTACGAGAAAGTATCGTTCGATTTGTTCAAAACAAATGTTTCTAAATAATTATGCGGAAGCTATTCAAGGGGTTCAAATGAAGGGTTTAAAATATGAATACTAAGGTTCAGTTTAAAGTAAATGAAAGAATGGAAAAAAGGAACTCAAACACAAGCACGAACCAATACTAGAGAGTATTGACCCAATTGCTTATAGGCTTTCAAGGTGGAGAATGAAAGTGATAAAACCTCGACCCGCTACTTAGCAAAGTAGGAACCTTGGTATATGGGTGAACGCCACACTATTTGATAGTGATAAGTTCGGGATAGTGAAGAACAGGGTTGACGCCACTAGGCTTCCTAGATAAGCCAACGAAGTCCTCAACGAAATATGAGAGAAAGAAATCTCACAAATTCCATAAAAGTTTAACAAAGTTTCATTAAGTGAAAAGTCTAACCTCTTACAAATGAAATAACATATATTTATAGCCTAAATAAAAGAAGCTGAATGGACAAGCTTAGAAGCTAAGAAATTCGGCCATAAACACCTAGATAATTCTAGAAGAAAAATCATGAATATCCATGAATGTGCAGCCCTTTGGTGTTCCATCATCCCCCTTGGCTGAATGAAGCTTTAATGCACCTTGAATACTTGAATGGTTAGCTTGAAAATGCATGGATCATGCATGAAACGTCCCAATGTATGTTCCTCCATAAATTCGGTCCATGAACCTTCAAAAACATGAACATTAAATAGACCCTACTTGCATGAACGTCTCCAGTACATGTACTCCCTTAAATGCCGTCTATTGAACCTCAATTCTACATGCACCTCTTCATACATTGCACCAAGCCCTACATGAACTTGCATTAATTTCCTTCCATGCATGCATGTGTGCCGTCCAAAGGGATTGGATCTTTTAGATACATTCATGCATGAATCTTCATCATTCATGTAACCGAATGTGCATTTGAACCCAAACATTCATGTATTTTGTGCATTCATGTATTTGACAAATACATGAACTTGTAAACACCTTGAATCTGGTCATACATGCACCTAATTAAATGTTGATCATTCATGCATGTGGGCTGTCCAAAAGAGATGTTTCTTCAAGCATTCATTGCGCCGTCCATGAGTATTGTACCTACAGGAAATAAAACAATTCATAAGACATCATGTAAACACACATAAATTCAGCACAATGTGAACACATTTAAGTTATGTGATATCTATGACATATTAATAACAAATATTAATATAAGACAAGTTTAATGCTTAAATAAATATGTGCAAATTTTATTTAATGCATTAAAGACAAAATCGAGTTAAACTAAAATGAGCTAAGCTTTAGCTCGAGAGCTAAAGTTGAGCTGAGATTAAACTCCTAAGCTGAAGCTGAGCTAAGGTTTAGCTCGTGAGCTGAATATGAGCTAGGAGTGAGCTCGGTTTAGCTCAGGCAAGTTGGATTGAGCTCGAATAAGCTGGATTTGAGCTGGACAGAGCTCGTGGAGCTGGAAACGAGCTTGGATTAGCTTGCCAACATGTCAATGCTCAGCTTGACAGGCTTGTTCAAAAAAGTTCGCTGGGCGTGCTCGTATCAGTAACACTCGAAAACATGCTCGAATTTGCTTTCCCAAGTAAGATAAGCATCAGGATCTGTTCGTCCCTGAAAAGATGGAATGGCAACTTTAATGTTAAACAAATTATCATCAAGTTGAGCACGACCCCTCAGATTTTGTCTCGGAGGCTGATCAACTTCATTTTCGTCATGGTCCTCTTCATGGATAGATTGGTAACCACCCTCATCTAATCTATCCATTCGAGACTGTAAAGGCTCCAATTCTTGTCTTAAAAGATGCTGAAGTTCACGTGTAATGGCTTGCATTTGTAAGTTTGGTGGCTGGTCATTCGGATTGCTTTCATTTGAACCTTCCATTATAAACACTAGAAACAAACAGAAAGTAATAATATATGTTAGTAAAATAACGGAAAGGACCTCACAACAACTGATATGAGCACGCCCCGTGAACTTTATCGAGCAAGTCTGTCAAGCCGAGCAATGACATGTTGGCAAGCTGATCCAAGCTCGTTTCCAGCTCCACGAGCTCCGTCCAGCTCAAATCCAGCTTATTCGAGCTCAATCCATCTTGCCTGAGCTAAACCGAGCTCACTCCTAGCTCACTTTCAATTCACGAGCTAAACCTTAGCTCAACTTCAGCTTAGGAGTTTAGCCTCAGCTCAACTTTAGCTCACGAGCTAAAGCTTAGCTCATTTTAGTTTAAACTCGGTTTTATCTTTAATGCATTAAATAAAATTTGCACATATTTATTTAAGCATTAAACTTGTCTTATATTAATATTTGTTATTAATATGTCATAGTCATTACATAAATTGATTATGTTCACATAGCTGAATTAATGCATGACATTAATGTGTTCACATCATGCCGAATTTATGAGTGTTCATGAGATATCTTAATGACTTGTTTATTTCATGTAGGTACATCCCTTTGGACGGTATAATGTATGGATGAAGAAACATCTCTTTTGGGCATTCCACACTCATGAATGAAGAAGTATTAAATGCTGGTGCATGTACGGCTAGATGCAAGGTTTCTACAAATTCATGCATGTGTCGAATGCATGTATGGACATTAAAGGCTAGTCCATGAATGGATCAAATGCATGGGATGATAGAATGCATGAATGGCTTAAGTGCATGTATGGTGGCTGTCTCTTAACTTTCCAAGGCACTTATTCGGCCAAGAAGTAGCTGTTCACACTTTGAATTGACCTATAAGCTACTACACATGCATGGATGGGTTCAAGAACGTCCAAAGGAAGGAATTAACTCAATAATTCAACACATTGATTGAATTAAGTGTATGCACAAAGGGGAGAACGAATTTACTAGGTTCATGCTGCCATTTATGAACCTACATGCTATTAAAGAGTTTAATTATGAGGATACATGCTCCATACAAGTGCATGAACGTCCCAAGGAGATGAATGCAACCTTTGGTGCACATACAAGTCACTTGAAGCCTTTCTTTATGATTAAGTATTCATGCACACACTTAGGGGGAAGAAAGTGTCCATTCAACTAGTTCATGAATCTGCCGAATTTATGAACTATTTTAATACATTAGTCTGAACGTTTTTATTATTGTGTGAACACCTAGATGCCGAATTTGAATGGTCATCTATGTGCCTATAAATATTTGTTTTCTTTCAATTGTGAGGAACTTTTTGCCAAAATTGTTAATGAACATTTGTTCTTGTGAGGTTGCTTCCTCTCATATCTCGTACAAGTTTCGAAAGACTTATCTGGCTTGTGCTAGTGGCGTCAATCGTCTTGTTTGAACTTATCACCAATCTTGGTGTAGCGTTCACCTATCCATCTATCCATCTTTTCACCTTAACAATATAGGAACTGGGGTGACACTTCTTAGTGTTGAATCATTCCTGACGTTAAGTTCGTTTTCCATTCCCATCCTTCGAATTATTTTCTTGTTATTCCAAACCGAGCCATTTAACCATCATCCATCTTTGCTACTAAATCGAACCTATTACTAAATTCACCCTACTTTGAAACTTCCGCTTATCCGTATCTTTTCATTCACTTCTAGTTCTAAAACCCGAAGCACGAATGACTCTCTCGAACTACGATCGGGCAACTACGTGAATTCCACTCATCTACCTGGGCCGGATCACATCAACAACACACTCAACAAAATTCCTTGCAAATCACTCCAAGGAAAGATCGCTCATTAATTGCACTCAACACTCGTGTTTAGTTCGTTCAACATATTGTACGAGTTCTTTTGAGTTCCTAGTTTTTCTAAATTTCCAGCAATATTTTACATCAATTCTGCCATCTCTGAATTTTCAAGGCTGCCATGAATGAAGCTTCAAGAATTCATCTTCAACCTTGATTCAAATCTGCCGAAAATTTTAGCCCTTTCTTTTTCTTCATTTTTGTTTTTCATTTGTTTCTTTTCTTGTTCCTAAGTCTATTCTAAGCCTAGAACGTCCATTTTTCTTATTTCTAATTGTAGGGAAGTGTTTGCTTCAATCCTAGATCCGCAACTTACAAGGAACATTGTTTTCACTGAGCAATGCCCTTATCACTTTAGGGGCTGTTGGAGTGCCCAAAAATGCTCATTAAAGTTGAGTCCTTTTAGCTCAACCAAGCAGCACATTTAAGGAGCAATCAATGTAGTTTTAAACACCTTGGCTGAACATGGACAACACCATTCAGCTACCTCATTAACTCCATCAATGCTCAGCTGAATAACAAGCATCTAGAAGGTGTCCATTGAAGTTTTTCAAGCTAGGAAGGTTCTAGGGACATCCAAGAAGCTACCAAGAAACTTCTAGCCCCTTTCTAGCTTAATTGAACCGTCCATTTAGCATCTCATATGGCCATTTGGCTACTCTTTGTTTAGTCTATAAATATGAGTAGTTTGTCACTTGTAAAAGGCTATTGAACAATTTATGAATTTTGCTTACTTTGTGAGTTTGTTTTCAACTCTCATTGTTCTCCAAAGACTTGTCTGAATTATCAAGTAACCTTGTGGTGTCAACCCGTCTTTGTTTGAACTTATCACTTTGTTCCCAAAGTGTGGCATTCAAATTATACCGAGGTTCCTATCATCTTTGATAGTGGGTCAAGGTCTTCATCAACTATCCAATATCCATCCATCGCCTTCCCAACTTAAGAGTTCCCATAAGTTACGGGTTAACACGCCGATATTGTGTTAGTTCATTCTTGAGCCCTTAGCCGAATCCCATCCACCATTTCTTAAACTATCTAATAACCATATCGAACCATTTTGAGCGTAGCTCTTTCTTTCTAAATAAACATTCTAGAAAGAACCTGAACTTACTCGATTTATAATCGGGCAAACATTACGACTCAAATCTCAACTGAGGCGAGTGCGTATCACAAGTTAGGCACCAAATTTCTATTTTTGATGACGTGCCACCCCTAAACGGATGTCCAAACGGAGGTAGTTAACTAATTTCTGTCAACCTTACTTTGAGCCATCCTTCAAAAGAATTTGAAGTTGTGGGAAGAGTGTTTACCTCATGTGGAGTTCGCTTAAAATTTCACGATCCATTCGGCCACAAAACATTCTCCTTTTGAGGTAGTATACAGCTTTAACCCTATAACCCCTCTTGACTTGGTTCCTATGCCTTCTAATCACTTAGTGCATGTAGATGGAAAGAAGAAGGCCGATTTTATTAAACAACTTCATAAGAACGTCAAAGACAATATCGAAAGAAGAACCAAATAATATGTTCAAGGAGTGAACAAGGGGGCAAACGAGTCGTATTCGAACCCGGTGACTAGGTTTGGCTCCACATGCACAAAGAGAGGTTTTCCGAGCAAAGAAAATTGAAATTGTTACCAATGGGTGATGGTCTATTCCAAGTTTTGGAGCAGATCAATGATAATGTTTACAAGCTCGATTTACTTGGTGAGTATGGAATAAGTGCAAGCTTTAAAGTTGCTGATCTTTCCCCTTTTGATGTAGGTGACGATTTGGGGACAAATCGCCTCAAAGAGGGGGGAATGATGCAAGCTCGGCCAAGGAGTTAGATGCCGAACCTATGGAGCTACCATTGGGACCAATCATTCGAGCTAGTGCCAAGAGGTTTCAAGAAGCTTTGTTAAGTTACATTGCTCGATTTGGAATAGAATGAATGGTTGAACATCAAGTGACCAATTCAAGTAGCTCATTTTGCAACGTTGTACAAGCTGACTTAGTTTATTTCAGCTCAAGGGAGCTCAATTTGACACAAAGCTAGCTCATTGAGCTAATTTCAATTTATTTTATTTAATGCACTTATGTTGCTGGAATAAATTTAATTAGTTGTGTTAGTTAATTAGTTAAATTTCAGTTCAAATAATTCATTAATTTAATGTGTCTTAAATCTAGACATTTTAATTTAATGTATTAAATATGTCCTATATTAATACATAGTTTTAATGTGTCTAGTTTAGGACATCACTTTAATGTGTCTAGTTTAGGGACAAATTTATTAGCTGTTGCTAATTAAATTTGCCTTAGCCGAATTAATGGTGTCCTAACTCAATTAATTTGATGCCATTTGATTTATTTAGGAGCATGAATAGGACAACATGGAATGTGAGCCAACGAATGCACCTCTTCGTGGAAACCAAGGGCTAATGGTGGTGATTTATCTCCTCAAGGATGGCTGGCCAACTCCCCCAAGCAGCATCTTTGTGTTCACATTTTGCTGAAGGTTCTTTTCACACCAAGGGCTGATTGGTTCCATGTTTTCACACCTAAGAACTATACATATTCAGCCTTTCACACTTTAAGGGCTGTTGGAGTGGCCAAAAATGCTCATTTAAGCTGAGTCCTTTTAGCTCAACCAAGCAGCACATTTAAGGAGAAATCATGCTGATTTTACACACCTTGGCTGAACATGGACAACCCCATTCAGCTACCCCAACAACTCCATCAATGCTCAGCTGAATAATCAGCATCTAAAAGGTGTCCATTGATGTTTTTCAAGCTAGGAAGGTCAAGAAGCAACAGGAAACTTCCAGCCCCTTTCTAGCTTAATTGAGCCATCCATTCAGCATCCTATATGGCCATTCAGCTACTCTTTGTTTATGTTATAAATATGAGCAGTTTGTCTCTTGTAAAAGGCTAATGAACATTTTATGAACTTTGTTTACTTTGTGAGTTTGTTTTCAACTCTCATTGTTCTCCAAAGACTTGTCTAACTTATCAAGTAACCCTTGTTGTGTCAACCCGTCTTTGTTCGAACTTATCAGTTTGTCCCCAAAATGGGGCATTCAAATTATACCGAGGTTCCTATCATCTTTGATTGCGGGTCGAGGTCTTTATCAACTATCCAATATCCTTCCATTGCTTTCCCAACTTAGGTGTTCTCATAAGTTTTGGGTTAACACACCAATATTGTGTTAGTTCATTCTTGAACCCTTAGCAGAATTTTATCCACCATTTCCTAATTATCCAATAACCACTTTGAACCATTTTGAGCCTAATTCTTTCTTTCCATACCACCTTTTCTCGAAAGAACCTTAACTTACTTGATTTATGATTAGGAAAATGTTACGACTCAAATCTCAATCGAGGCGAGTGCGTATCACTAGCTGTTCCATTAACGGGTATCATCAAAAAGAATTCTCCTTTTATTTGGTCTGATGAACAAGAAGCTGCCTTTAATAAAATTAAAGATTGCTTGACTAACGGCCCACTTTTTTGTTTACTTAATTTTAACAAAATATTCGAAGTGGAATGTGATACTTCAGGCATAGGTATAGGTGTGGTTTTGACACAAGATGGGTGTCCGGTGGCCTACTTCAGCAAAAGGCTCAATAGGGCTATGCTTAACTACCCCACCTATGACAAGGAAATGTACACTTTGATACGTGCATTGGAGACATGGCAGCACTACCTTTAGCCAAAAGAGTTCATTATACACACGGATCATGAGGCCTTGAAGCACTTGAAAGGGCAAACCAAGCTAAACAAACGTCACACCAAATGGGTCGAGTTCTTAGAATCCTTTCCATATGTGATTAAGTATAAGCAAGGTAAGGAAAACATTGTTGCGGATGCACCATCGCGTAGGTATGCTCTTATTAACTATTTGGATGTTAAGTTGCTTGGATTTGCTTATTTGAAGGAATTATATGCTAATGACTCTAATTTTAGAGAAATTTACAAGTTATGTGTGCAAAATGCTTATGATAGGTATTTTTGGCAAGACGAATTCCTTTTCCAAGAGAACAAGTTGTGTATACCCCAAAGGTCAACTCAAGATGTCTTAGTTCATGAAGCACATAGCGAAATTTTAATGGGACATTTCAGCATAGCCAAAACTTTGGCTGCACTTCAAGAACATTTCTATTGGCTGAAGATGAAATGAGACGTGGCTAAAGTGTGCGAGCATTGTATTGCCTACAAGAAGGCTAAATCAAGAATCAAGCCACATGGATTGTACACTCCGTTGTCAATTTCAGAATCACCATGTGTGGATATTTCCATGGATTTCATTCTAGGGCTTCCTAGAACAAAGAATGGCAAAGGCTTTGTGTTTGTTATCGTAGATAGGTTTTCAAAGATGACTTATTACGTGCAATAAAACTGATGACACGTTAAATGTTGCTAACTTGTTTTTAGGGAGATTGTGTGGCTGTACAGCGTTCCTAGGACCATCGTTTCGAATCATGACACTAAGTTCCTCAGCCATTTTTGGAGGACCTTGTAGGGTAAGCTTGGCACCAAGCTTTTATTCTCAACAACGTGCTATCCCCAAGCTGAAGGCCAAACGGAGGTCGTTAATCGAGTTTTGTCAACACCATTACGGGCAATTATTCAAAAGAATTTAATGACTTGGGAGAGTGTCTACCACACATCGAATTTGCATACAACTTATTGGTGCAGTTGGCTACCAAGCATTAGCCATTTGCAGTAGAATATGGTTTTATGATACGAACTCGCTTCGATGATGATTCGAGTCATTTGTTGCCCGATCGTTAAAATGGAGAAGTATCATTCTTGAGCAGAGCATTGGTCAAATTTGACTAAGTAAGGCTTTAAACAAAAGGGCTATGTGATATTTTAAGATAATTAAGGGATATGGTTTGGTGTAACAAAGGAACTCGGGTGGTTTGAAAAATGGTAATATGGATGGTTGGAATGACTTTAAGGTCAAGAAAGAACTAGTACTAAAATAGAGTACTAACCCAAATCTTATAGAACACTTAAAGATGGATAGAAGGATAGCTAAACCGTGACTCACTATCTATATAGAGATAGGAACCAATCGGTATAAGGGTGAACGCCACACTCTATTTAAGAGTGATAAGTTTGGAAAGAACAGGATGACGCCACTAGCAAACTAGATAAGTCATGCTGAGTCTAAAACGAAATAGGAGAGTTGAAAAACTCACAAAATGTTAAAAATATTAATCAAAGGATCAAAAGTTTTTCTAACCAAAATAATGTCTTCTTACAATGTAACGCCCTCACGCCCGAGACCGTCGCCAGGGTCGAGCTTGAGGTATTACTAAACTTAATTCATTAATTAAACAGCTCAAACAATTTATTTTTAAAATTTCCAAACAAGCTGGCTAACTGCATCACAGTCACTTAAAAATTCATATCTCGAGTTCCATAACTCGAAATTAAGATCCGTAAATTTTTCCTGAAACTAGATTCATATATCTATCTACTAATTGTTTTCTAGAATTTTTGGTTGGGCAAATTTGTACAGTTTATTATTTAAATTCTCCCCTGTTTCAGGGTTCGGCTACTCTGACCCCTGTGTATTACGAATCAGATATCTCCCTGTACAGAGTTTCAATGATTATCCTGTTTGTTTCTCATAAAACTAGAATAAATAAGGATTTCATACATGTAAGTTAAATCTCCTAATTATTTTTGTACAATTTATGGTAGATTTTTAAATTTAGAACAGGGGATTCAAAGACCACTCTGACCTTGTTCCACCAAAACTTAAATATCTCATAAAATATAACTCATTTACCTATTTTGTTTCATCCATATGAAAATAGACTCATCAAGATTTGATTTCATGACTTATTCATCATTTAATTCCATTTATTACTATTTTTAGTGATTTTTCAAATTCACGTCATTGCTGCGGAAAAATTCTGTTTTATAGTAAATTTTACTTTACTATAGACTTTCATGGACTAAATAGCATTTTAAACATACATGTCATCAATTATGATTTAGATTGGCCATTCCAATGGCTAATCATTTATAAACCCTTTTCTTACCAAACCATAACCATATCATAAGATCATTTACACAAAGTGAGTATAGTGCTATACATGCCACATTCAAAATATACAAGCCATTTTACCAATTTAGGTCTTCGGATAATGTGAACGAGCCTTCGACCTATCTCGATTCTCAAGCTGGCTTGTCAAAACTACAATGAGTGAAAAGGAGGGAGTAAGCATAAATGCTTAGTAAGTTCACATGTAAATAATAACATGATCATGCAGTCCAACACAAACATCATTAAGACACACATAACATAAGAATACTTACTATCTTACCACAATTTTGTCTCACCAAGTTCTCAACCAAGAATTAAACTCATACCTATCCATTTTCACTTCCTCAACACATTCATCTTCGAATCACTTTCGTTTTAAGCATTCTCCATATTATTTTAGGATTCTCCCGTTGAACACATAGGAATATAATTTTGGATACGCGGATAATGTGCACGTAAGTGCTATACTCACAACTGAACAAGCTCAATAGCTTTTGAATCTATGTAGCCAAGCTACCATGTAACCCGCCCATAAACAAACTCGGACTCAACTCAACGAGTTCGGAACTCAACCATCCTAGTGACATGTCACTTGTACCCTAATCTATTCCCAAGGTTCAAACGGGATTCTTCTCAATTACACATTTTTAATCGTCTTCTTCGAAATATAGAATCCGATATTTGCTAGCATCTCATACTTATCAAGTTATTCATATAATTTGCATATTACCAAACAATAATTCACAAAGCATAATATTTCATGGTAATAAATATAATATCATATAAATAACATTAAATCACTTAAAATAAAAATTATGTTACCTTATTTACACATGAACTTACCTCGATACAAAATATTACCAATCGAGCCTATTCCTCATAAACTTTGTTTTTCCCTCAATCACGACTTGAATCTTGTTTCTCTTGATCTATAATACCAAATTAATTTTATTTAATACATACATTCATCAAAACAGCCCCTAATACGAACTTTGGCAAAATTACCATTTTTCTCCTAAACTTTTACATATTTACACTTTTGTCTCAAGGCTCATTATCTTCTTATGTTTTATGACATGCTGATCATTTTTCCCTTCTATGGCAACATCAAATTCTGACTCTAACATGTACTTATGAATATTAGGTATTTTTACCGATTAAGCCCTTTTACTCGTTTTCACTTAAAAACGAGCAGCACAAGTTGTCTAACATAATTTAAAACCTCATATTCTATCATAAAACACCAAAATACACAAATTTCACCTATGGGTATTTTTCCAAATATGAATCCTAGGTTGAATTATGACTAGCATAAGCTAAATCGAGCTACTGGGATTTCAAAAACATAAAAATCATTAAAAACGGGGCTTGAAATCACTTACTATGAAGCTTGGAAGTTGACGAAACCCTAGCTATGGAGAGAGGTAAGGTTCAGCCAAGGCTTGATGAAGATGAACACATTTTGGCATTAATTTCCCTTTTAATTAATTTTAATTACAAAATGACTAAAATACCCTTAATACCTTTCTTTGAAAATTTTCATGTACAAGTCCATTTTTGTCCAAAATTTTAGAAATTGGTCAAATTGCTATTTAATACCTCCTCATTAATATTCCAAAGCAATTTCATACTAAAAACTTCTAGAATACAAGTTTTGTAAATTATTCGATTTAGTCCCTAATTTCAACTTAAGCACTTTATGCATAGAATTTCATCACGAAATTTTCACACAATCATGCAATCATATCAAAAACCTCAAAAAATTATAAAATAATTATTTCTATCTCAGATTTGTGGTCACGAAACCACTATCCGATTAGGCCCTAATTCGGGATATTACATACAATCTAATTATAGGCACTATTATGACTATTCAAATGCCTATTTGTGACCTTTCACCTTCAACAATTATTTAAGGTTTTTACAAGCTTTAATTTTGTTTTTAAGTCATGTAAGGAAGCCAATGGTCATGTCTCTTCACTTGATTCTGGTGTAGATGAAAAGGCTTGTCTCTTCACTTTATTGATGACTTAATGAACCCATAATGTGTTGTTTGGTGTCCCTTCACCTCCCTTAAATTGAATGTCAAAAGGCTTGTGCATTCATCTCTTTAATTAGCTCCTTAACTAGCTTTGAATGCTTTAAAATTGAAAGATTTGAAGAGACACTCTTGGACTATTTGAACAGCCACCATGATGATCTTTGAAGACTTGAAAAACGTCCAAAACTTGAAGAGCCAATTAGCCATATGAATAGTCACCTACAAGGTAGATAATAAAGCATTAAAGACACTCATAAGAATCAGCATACTATAAACACTCATACACAAATTTATTAATGAACATGTAGCTCAAATCACCTTATTTTTTAAAATGAAAATAAACAGACTTTAATTTATGTAGTAAAAAGTAATAGCCAAATTAAATAACGTACTTATATAAACAAACTCAAACATATTTAACAACTAAGATGCTTAAATGCATGGTTTAAGATGTAAACCAATGAACAAATGAGTTACTTAATGCATAACTTAATTTAATGATGCAAACTTTAACTAACATGGGAGTTACATAATGCATGTCATCATTTATGATGCAAACTTAACTTACATGAGAGTTACATAATGCATGACTTTATTAAATGCAAAACACATATTAAAGACTCAAACTAAAATAACTAAAGTAACTAAAATAAATGAATCAAAGTCCTTATTTTCCAGAAGCCAAATTAAACAAACTGAAATTAAAAACTTCGTTTTGCACTTGGGCCCCTCGGGTTAGCCCAATCTGGGTGTTGACAAGTTGGGTCGTAACATGATGCGACCAGGTTTGCATCATTTTAATCCCTTAACTCCTTTAGATTTGTTGCCTTTACCTTCTGATCAGTTGGTACATGTAGATGGAAAGAAAAAGGCATATTTTGTGAAACAATTACATCAACGAGTTAGGGAAAATATTGAAAGAAGAACCGAGCAATTTGCTTGTAAGGTCAACAAGGGATGAAAACAAGTGACATTCGAACCCGGTGATTGGGTTTGGATTCATATACGCAAGGAAAGATTCTGATGTGATCCGGCCAGGGTAGATGAGTCGAATTCACGTAGTTGCCCGATCGTAGTTCGAGAGAGTCGTGCGTGCCTCGGATTTTAGTAATAAAAGTAAAATAATGGATTAGAATAAGCGGAAGGTTTCAAGAAGGGTAAGTTTAGTAATAGGTTCGGTTATGTGTAGCAAAGATGGGTGATGGATAAATGGGTCGGTTTGGTTACAAGAAGGAAAGTTGAAAGATGGGGGATGGAAAAACGAACTCAACATCAGGAATGATTCAACACTAAGAAGTGTCACCCCGGTTCCTATATTGTTAAGGTGAAGTATGGATAGATGGATAGGTGAACGCCACACAAAGATTGGTGATAAGTTCAAACAAGACGATTGACGCCACTAGCACAAGCCAGATAAGTCTTTCGAAACTTGTACGAGATATGAGAGGAAGCAACCTCACAAGAACAAATGTTCATTAACAAATTTGGCAAAAGTCCCTTTACAATGAAATGTGCAAACTATTTATAGGCTAATAAGTAGTAGCCGAATGGACAAACTAATAGCTTTAAAGACTAAATAAATTCAGCTATGAATGCACTAGAATAATCTAGAGCAAGTCTTTAATTAGCTAGGACTAAATTCGGCTGATGGGAACTCCATTGGACAGCTTCATGTGTAAGCAAAGCATCTTGGATGAATGTGATGTCTTGGGAACTCAATAGCTTGCCTAAATTCGGCCATGGGATGAATGAATCATTCAAAAAGTGTCTCTTGGCCGAATAGACACCTAGGGAATTCAATTGGACAGCAAACAATTCATGTATTTCACCCACATACATTCGGCCATGCATGAACTAGAAGGGAGCTTGAATCTGGCCATACATGAACATGCAATAAATGGCTTCATTCATGCATGTGTGCCGTCCAAAGTGAATGTATCTTCTTAATCCACATGCATGTAATTAACCTCCCATGTATATGAACTTAATTCCCTCGAAGCATTGAACCAGGCCGTGCATGAATCTTCCCGTTCATTGAACTTTCCCGTTCATGCATCTCTTCATGAATGTACCTTCCACATTCGGCTAACCTACATGAATTAACACACAATTAATTAAAATATAACTATTCATAAAAATCATAATTAATAATTAAACAATTTAATGAAATTAACTAAATTCAAACATAATAATTATAAGTCAACTTATGAAGTAAATTCGGCTAGCTCAAAAATAGTCAAAACACTTAATGAGCTGAAATTGAGCTAGGGGTTTCGGCATGAGCTGTAGCAAACTTAATTATAAACTAAATTAAGACTTAGTTTATTGAAAGGAAGAAAGAAGGAGCTGAAAGTAAGCTTGGTTGAGCTCAAACGAGCTGGAACGAGCTCAAATGAGCTGAGTTGAGCTGGACGGAGCTCGAGGAGCTGGAAATGAGCTAGGATCAGCTTGCCAACAATGCACGGGTCCTTTGGATAGTTGCTTCAAGCTGATTTTGTGAGCATTGGCCCTTGTTTCGAACCAAGGTTTTGCATTAGAAGCTAAAATAGCTTCTAGGAAATGTTTAGCATGAGCTTGAGTTATAGGTCCTTTAGGCAGCTCGTTTAGATCTTGGTTTGCATTTGAAGATGCCCCGGGCATGCTCACATCAGATTCCCAACTCAAAGACGGTCTAAACTCTTACCGAAGGGAGATGATCCTTTTCAAGTTTTGGAAAGGATTAACGACAATGCTTATAAGTTGGATTTACAAGGTGAGTATGGAGTTAGTGCTACTTTTAATGTTTCTAATTTATCCTTCTTTGATGTAGGTGACAATTTGGGTACAAATCGCCTCGAAAAGGGGGGATGATGCGAACTTAGCTCGGGAAGCTACCATCGAACCCATTAAGCTACCTCAAAGACCTACAACTTGGTCTCGTGCCAAGAAGTTCCAAGATGCTTTAACAAGTTACGTCGAAATAGCTTGGGAAGAAGGAGTAGCTAGACTCAATGCCCATACTGATGTGAACCTGCTTGGTGATGTGAGTCGAGTCGTTCTTAGTTGCCCGATAGTCGACGAGAAAGTATCATTTGGTTTTAAGAAAGAGTTGTATTTGGCTAAGTAGAGGCTAAAGTTATCAAAATAGGTTCAAATTTAGGCTAAGTATGAAATAAGGTAGGTTCTATTACAAAGAAACAAAGAGAGGTAATTTTGGATAGTGGGTGGAATGGAAATCGAACTCAAGCGTCAAGAATGATCCAACACTATAGAGAGTGTCATCCCGAGACTTATATTGCTTAAGGTGGAAGGGTGATGAAGGAAATGGGACCTTGACCCGTTACCTCAAGAGGTAGGAATGATGCAAATTCGGTTGCCTCATGTTTTGACCCAACTCGACACTATCGAGAGTGGCCTAAGCTCGAGGGGTCCAAGTGCAAAATGAAGCTAGATTTCAACTCAATGAGCTCAAATCAACTCATTTCCAGCTCAATGAGCTCATTTGTTCTTTCCATGAGATTAATTGGCCCAAACTTAGATCAATGAGCTCAAGCCTAGCTCAATGTGTCTATGAACATGCATGGAACGGCATGGATTTGGCAGCCAACAAATGTACCCCTTCATGGACACCAAGGGCCAAAGATGGTGTTGTTTTCTCTCCTCAAGGATGTCCAGCCAACTCTCCCAAGCAGCATCTATTGTGTTTACATTTGCTGAAAGGTTCTATTCACACTTGTGGCTAATCGGTTCCATGTTTTCACACCTAAGGAATATATATATTCGATTTTCACACTTAAAAGGGCTACTGGAGTGTCCAAAAATACTCATTAAAGGCAAGTCCTTTTAGCTCAACCAAGCAGCACATTTAAGGAGCATTCAAGCTTATTTTAATCACCTTGGCCTAACATGGACAACACTATTCAGCTTTCCCAACAACTCCATCAATGTTCAGCTGAACAATCATCATCTAAAAGGAGTCCATTCATGTTTTTCAAGTTGGGAAGATTCTAGAGACGTTCAAGAAGCTACAAGGAAACTTCCAGCCCCTTTCTAGCTTAATTTAGCCATCCATTCAGCATCCCATATAAATATGAGATGTTTTTCTCTTGTAAAAGGTTAATAAACATTTTATTAACTTTGAGCTATATTGTGAGTGTGTTCAACTCTCATCGTTCTCCAAAGACTGACCTGACTTATTAAGCAACCTTTGTGGCGTCAATCCGTCTTTGTTTCCGAACTTATCACTTTGCCCCAAAGTGTGGCATTCGATATACCGTAGGTTCCTATCTCACATAGATAGAGGGTCTTAGTTATTAACCTATCCACCTACCTTTCCATTACCATTCCTTTTTTCTAAGTGTTCTTATAAGTTTTGGGTTAACACATGATTATTGTGTTAGTTCATTCTTGAACCTTAGCCGAATCATATTCCTATTTTCCCTAGTCAACTTTGCCCCATTCCCATTTGAACCTTTCTTCTTCAATTTCAAGCCTATTTGCAAACTATTTTAAGCTTACTTAATTTAACGATCGGGCAAACTTTACGACTCAATTCTTAACCGAGGTGAGTGCGTATCATTTGGTATCAGAGCTGTTAAATTGAGGTAAGAATCGACATTTTTGATATTTTCGAGATTGCATTTTAGCAAAAAATTTGAAAAATAGGGAAAATAATATATATTTGAAGTGTAAAATTTAGAAATAGTAATAAAAAAAAGAATTACAAAATATATAAAAACAGTGAAGTTCAGTTACATCAATTTCTTTCTGCCTGAAATCTTTTCAATTCTTCCTCATACCAAACGGCCACACTTAAAACCTTTCATTTTTGTTTGTTAGCCTACCCATTGTCCCAACATCACTTTTGCAAATCGATTCACAATGGGATTCTGATTTGTCTAAGTAGTCCTTGGAGAATTTTGAGAGGCAAACTTGAGCGGAAAAAAGCAAGAGTGTGGTGAGACTATTCAAGAGAACAAAAGCCAAATTGTGTGAATTTTTCTTTTTGAGAGAAAGTGTAAGGTTTGCATGAGTAAACACCGTGTTTCGAAATACCAAAAGTATTGTTGATGATGGTAATAATTTACTGAACCAACATATCAAGAATTTATTCACGAGGTGGGTCAAATGATCCAAAGACAATTAAAACCAATACGAGAACGTATCGAAGAAAGAGCCCAAATGAATCAAAGTTTTGCAAATCAAAAGACGGAGACAAGATCATCATGGAGATGCGTATCTAAAGATTATTCGAGGATAGACTCATACAGAGGTTATTATTCATCAAGGAAGTTGAGTCGGTATGAAACAAACCATGAATTTGAAACCTTTCGAGGCTACCAACCAGAAGGTAGAAATTCTTCTTCAAACACTTTAAAGTATTCATCTGCGGAGAAGTCCAAAAGAAGAAGTGAACGTGGTTCATATGCATCAAAGTCTTTTCTCACGAAAAGTCATCCCCGAAGAGATCCATAACATGATTCCTATTCAGCGAGGAATTTAAAGATGAAGCAAAGCAAACTTCGAGTTTGAACCCTATTACGGTGATGAACGAGGAGGTCCAAGTAATTCTTCGTATGTGCAAAGGTATTCACCTACAAAGACAATCTCGAAAAGATGATCATATCTCATACGTGGATCCTCCGTATCTTCCCCAACAAAAGGTTTCTCATTTTGATTCTTTTATGTTATCTCCCTCTTGTAATAAAATTGAAAAAGCATGTGAGAAAGAATTTGAAAGAAGAAAAGAAATGAAAGAAAAAGAGTGTGAAAGAGAGAAAAAAGAGGATGAGAAAAAGAAAAATGAAATTGAAAAAGAAAAAGAATTTGATCAAGAAAAGAAGATTGAAAAAGAGAGAGAGACTAAAGAAATAAAAGATGATGAGCCAGAATCAAGAGAAGTAAAAAAGGAAAATGAAAGTGAGTTCTTGATAAAAAAAGAGATGAGTGAAAAAGATGCGAGTGATCGAGAGAAAGTGAGGAATGTTTCTACTAACTTATATTTGAGCTGTCCTCGTATTGTATTTCCTTCTTTTCAGGTCTCTAAAGAATCATTCGACAAGTTCCAACTTTAATACTTTCCCGATGTGAGAAGATTCCGAATGATCAAGAAAGGTAAGATCGAAAATGACGTTAGTCCACAAGTGTTTAAAGGTAAGTGAGGTAAGAAGTCTTTGGCAATTGAGTCACGCCAACTTGATTTTAATGATGTTGAAAAAGGTACCGATGACTTGGTTTTCGAAAGATCTCTACACGTGTAACACCCCTAACCCGTATCCATCACCAAATGGGGTTGCGAAGCATTACCGATCAAAGGCAAAATTTCAAACACTAATATATATATTCACTCAAGTCAATCTCATTTATTATTAAAATACAATCAATTCTCGTTTCAGAATATATATCCATATACACCTTGCATATAAGTCACAACCAATTTCAATTTTACAACTAACAGTACCTATAATGTATTTATAGCACGGCTTAAACTATCATCAACATGGCTGAACATATTTTTAATATCACTTATGTATCAATACATGTAGCTAGCGAATCATGATCACGTCCTCAAAACTTAACAAACCATAATACTCGTCTTAAAGTACTTACGTATACGGTTTAGGTCATGTGCAATTTAAACATGCATGCCTTTCGCTTTGATACATATTAAAGCATTCGTATGGTAATAAACATGCTTTTCTAAATACGCTATTTAAAGTGAGTCATCATTAAAGATTACACATACTATTTAGTCATTAAATTATAAACAATTGGTCTTAGTAAATTTAACTATTTTATGCTCACACTATTTAATATACACTTGTTACATATACTAGTTAATACATCTAAAATTACTTGTTCAATAACAAAATATTAGTCAATATTCAGACTTTTAGAAATTATTTATTTCTTATTAACATTCTTGACCTAACTCATACAACAATTCCATTGTAACCAAATTAACACATACAATCATTTTATATAATCTAATAAACAATCATATATGTTTTCCATACATTATACCATAACCGAACTCTGTTAATGTTGCACATATATAATATATACAGACTTACCTAAAATATAATGATCACATTTAACATAAAATACATACCAAACAATTGGCCAAATTTTATCCATGAAGCATATACAATATTTGTACACTATTAAGCTCCATGAACATTTAACCAAAAGCATATAAAATTGAATTTAGACATAACAAGCAAACTATTCTCAAAGCACGTGGTTCTTAACACATACATTACACATACATGGCACATAACTATAAAACCAAAGTGAGCATAAACTGAACTTAACATAACCAAATTTAACAATAAAAGTTTAGCCATTTTTGCATGGCCTTTTGATACGAGCACGCCTCGCGAACCTTATCGAACAAGTTTGTCAAGTCGAGCAATGACATGTTGGCAAGCTGATCCAAGCTCGTTTCCATCTCCACAAGCTCCGTCCAGCTCAAATCCAGCTTATTCGAGCTCAATCCATCTTGCCTGAGCTAAATCGAGCTCACTCCTAGCTCACTTTCAACTCACGAGCTATACCTTAGCTCAACTTCAGCTTAGGAGTTTAGCCTCAGCTCAACTTTAGCTCACGAGCTAAAGCTTAGCTCATTTTAGTTTAAACTCGATTTTGTCTTTAATGCATTAAATAAAAATTTGCACATATTTATTTAAGCATTAAACTTGTCTTATATTAATATTTGTTATTAATATGCCATAGTCATTACATAAATTGATTATGTTCACATAGCTGAATTAATGCATGACATTAATGTGTTCACATCATGCCGAATTTATGATTGTCTATGAGATATCTTAATGACTTGTTTATTTCATGTAGGTACATCCCTTTGGACGGTACAATGTATGGATGAAGAAACATCTCTTTTGGGCATTCCACACTCATGAATGAAGAAGTATTAAATGCTGGTGCATGTACGGCTAGATGCAAGGTTTCTACAAATTCATGCATGTGTCGAATGCATGTATGAACATTAAAGGCTAGTCCATGAATGGATCAAATGCATGGGATGATAGAATGCATGAATGGCTTAAGTGAATGTATGGTGGCTGTCTCCTAACTTTCCAAGGCACTTATTCGGCCAAGAAGTAGCTGTTCACACTTTGAATTGACCTATAAGCTACTACACATGCATGGATGGGTTCAAGAACGTCCAAAGGAAGGAATTAACTCAATAATTCAACACATTGATTGAATTAAGTATATGCACAAAGGGGAGAACGAATTTACTAGGTTCATGATGCCATTTATGAACCTACATGCTATTAAAGAGTTTAATTATGAGGATACATGCTCCATACAAGTGCATGAACGTCCCAAGAAGATGAATGCAACCTTTGGTGCACATACAAGTCACTTGAAGCCTTTCTTTATGATTAAGCATTCATGCACACACTTAGGGGGAAGAAAGTGTCCATTCAACTAGTTCATGAATCTGCCGAATTTATGAACTATTTTAATACATTAGTGTGAACGTTTTTATTATTGTGTGAACACCTAGATGCCGAATTTGAATGGTCATCTATGTGCCTATAAGTATTTGTTTTCTTTCAATTGTAAGGGACTTTTTGCCAAATTTTTTATTGAATTTAATCTTGTGAGAATTTTCTTCTCTAAACTTTGTTTGAGACTTTGTTGACTTATATACCTAGTAGTGGCGTCAACCCTGTTTCGTTCACCCATATACCTAGGTTCCTACTTTGTTAAGTAGTGGGTCGAGGTTCTATCATTTTCATTTTCGCCTTGAAAGCCTATAAGCATTTGGGTCGATATTTTCTAATATTAGTTCGTGCTTGCTTTTGAGTTCCTTCTTTCCATTCTTTCATTTACTTTAAACCGAACCTTAATATTCATATTTTAACCCCTTCATTTGAACCCTTTGAATAGCTTCCGCATAATTTATTTAGAAACATATTTTTTGAACAAACCGAATGATACTTTCTCGTAGATGATCGGGCAAACTCGTATACGACTCGACTCTCCCCGAGGAGGTTCGTATCACCTTTATACAAAACTAAATGATACGAGCACGCCCCGCGAACTTCATCGAACAAGTCTGTCAAGCCGAGCATTGACATGTTGGCAAGCTGATCCCAGCTTGTTTCCAGCTCCACGAGCTCCGTCCAGCTCAAATCCAGCTTATTCGAGCTCAATCCAACTTGCCTGAGCTAAACCGAGCTCACTCCTAGCTCATATTCAGCTCACGAGCTAAACCTTAGCTCAACTTCAGCTTAGGAGTTTAATCTCAGCTCAACTTTAGCTCACGAGCTAAACTTAGCTCATTTTAGTTTAACTCGGTTTTGTCTTTAATGCATTAAATAAAATTTGCACATATTTAATTAAGCATTAAACTTGTCTTATATTAATATTTGTTTTTAATATGTCATAGTCATAACATATTTTAATTATGTTCACATTTTAGCCGAATTAATGCATGACATTAATGTGTTCATGATACGATCCGCCTCGGAAGAGTCGAGTCGTATTAGTGTGCCTGATCGTCAATCGTCAACAAGAAGTTACGTTAGGTTTAATTGAAAAGGTCGGATGAAGGAAGGAAGGATATTGGTTTTGGGTTCGGATTAGAATAGGTAAGAAGAATTTGAAAGTTCCGGTTTGGAGTCCGAATAGGTATGGATGAAGGAATTGATTCAATTAGGTAAGGGGGAATAGAAGAAGTGGACATAATGGTATGAAGGGTAAGAATGAAATGGTATTATGAAATGGTTCGAATGGAATAGTCGGTTTAGGTACAATTGGTAAATGGAGAAATGGGGTTGAACAAAAAGTGCAAACAAGAACCAATACCGATTTGGTATCGACCCGTTGTTTATAAGCTCTTTTAGTTCAGTTTGGAATTGGTAAATGAAAACCTCGACCCACTATCTAACAAGATAGGAACCTCGGTATGTTTGAACGCCACACTACGAGTAGTGATAAGTTCAGTTTCGATAAAGAACAACGGTTGACACACTAGACGCTAGGAAGCAATCGAATCTTTGAACGAAATTTGAGAAAAAGTTTTGCCTAACAAATTCGGCAGCATAACATTAACAAAAGTCTCCAAAGTTCTTTTCAAAGTAACACAAGCCACAATTTATAGTGAATGCCAGGGATAGCCGAATAGGCTCTTGAGGTAGCTAAATGGTTGCTGAAAATTCCAGAATTTTTGATGAAGCTTCCTTGAAGTTTCTTGTGCATGGAGAATGGTAAGGGGCAGCTTCTAGATGCCTTGATTCAATAGAAAAATTGAATGAATTGTTTGGGAGCTGAAATGCCATCAATAGGTTCGGCCAAATGCTTGAATTTGGAATTAATGCTGCTGCTTGATTCAGCCGAATGTTCATGTGATTAAGGAGCTATCTAGAGCACTTCAATAGTCTTAGAATGTGAACAAACCGATTTGAACAGCCACACATGTGTGAACAAACAAAATCGAACAGCCCTTGGTGTGAAAGGAATAATCGGGTGGGTGTGAACAGCCTTAATTTTGTCTTGGGCAGCCAATCGGTCTTCTTGAAGAGTTGTGAGGTTTGGCTGAATGGTCACTTAGGGGAAACCAAAGATCAGCACACCAATTTTAAATCATCCATGCACCTATGCCATCCAAGGGATAATGTACCTACAACATTTAATTCAGCAAATTAAATCCCTTTTAGACACATTAAATTCGGCAACATAGACAAATAAATCTTGCACCATAAATTAGGCTGGACATAATTAATCTTTGTAATATTGTTAAGACATATTTAATTGGTCCTAATTAATTAAGTACTTAATTTAGAACATAATTAAAACATGTCCAGATTATGACAAATTAATTATTAAAACAAATAACTAATAAAACTAATAGCAACTTAAATGATTTATTCTAGCATAATAAACGCAATAATGAAATGAGCTGAAACGAGCTCGTTGAGCTAAGTTAAGTTGAAGTTGAGCTGATTTCAGCTTGAAGGAGTATGCATGGTTTGCTTGGCTTGCTGGTCCAAGAGCTTTCAAGAAGTCCAGCAACGGTTTCACCACAAACTCTATCAACTAAGGCTGTTGTTGCGTCTTTGAATCTCTTTGCTCGAGCTCGGGTGATCGGTCCTAAGGCCAATTCGAGAGGATCTTCATTGGCAGCCGAAAACTCGGGAGGTGTGGTTGTATCAGTTCACATCATGCCAAATTTAAGAGTGTTCATGAGATGTCTTAATGATTTGTTTATTTCATGTAGGTACATCCTTTTGGACGGCACATGCATGTAAGGTGATTAAAAGCAAGCATGAATTTTGAAAGGTGCATGGACGGTTGGGGGACTTGAATCTCTTAGGTGCATGTTTGGTTAAGTGCATGTATGACCATATTCAATGTCTTCAAGGTTCATGAATGTTTCCATTCATGTATGGTGTGCTATCTCTTCATTCTTCAAGGTGACCATTCAGTTGGACATTCACACACAAGAGTCTACTCAAGCTCCTTGTTCACACCAAGTTTGACCCTTCATGAAGCCTCATTTAATTAAGCCACTCATGGTGAAACAACATGAATTAAAGGAGTTAGTCGAATATAGCCATGCATGCATGAAGATAGCTTGGCCGATTAGCTTCCCCATGACTCTCCTTAATTCGTTCACACCTATGTTCACATGGCAAGACTATTCGGTTCACCTTGTTCACACTAGAAGACTCTTCAACATTCAGTTTTCACACCCATGATGGCCCTTGGAGTGTCCACAATTAATTCATATTTTTTGGCCAAACATTGCTTCATTTAACAAGGTTGGCCTAACCTACAAGTGACCATTGGACATCATGCATTCACTTTGAGTTTTCTTAAGCATGAATATGCATTCATCCACCATTCCCAAAGCCGAATTTGGTCATGCACATTAAGAGTTATTTTTCTAGAATTTTCTTTTAATTAATGTGTAAGTATGAAAGGCCATTCGACTACCTAGACTTTAGGCCCATAAATACTTGTGCAATTTCCATGTAAAAAAAACTTTTTGCCAATTTTTTATTGAATTTAATCTTGTGAGAATTTTCTTCTCTAAACTTTGTTTGAGACTTTGTTGACTTATCTACCTAGTAGTGGTGTCAACCCTGTTTCGTTCACCATTATATCGAGGTTCCTACTTTGCTAAGTAGCTGGTCGAGGTTTATCACTTTCATCCTCCACCTTGAAAGCCTATAAGCATTTGGGTCGATATTTTCTATTATTGGTTCGTGCTTACTTTTAAGAACCCTTTCTTCCATATCCATCATTAAAGCATTATACGTAGCTTCCGTCCTATTTTCCTATCAACTTCATTCCAAAAGCGAATTGAACGATACTTTCTCGTAGACGATCAGGCAACTCAGCATACGACTCAACTCTCCCCGAGGCAGTTCGTATCATTTGGTATCAGAGCTACTAAAAAGAGGAGTTCGTGCGACGAAATCATTCCCGAGCTGTCTTAGTGTATGCAAGTAAGTAGGATCCGAAAAAAAAAGTGTAGAAATTTTTTTTTCGTATACCGAAGTTTTCCCATTTTGATTATTTGTTGCTGTTACTAGAAAAACAAAAATCTACGCAGCCGAAGAAAAAAAAATCGTGTACAAAAGTGTTTCTATTGTATTTAGTTTGTTGATATAGTATAAAAAAAAAGTTATACAGTTAAAAAAAAATCGAAAAAAATCTGAAAAAAAGGTGTTTAATGCAATTCGATTGTTGTTCGAATGTCAAAGCCCTTGGTTTGATATCGTTCCTGATTCATCTTCTATTCTAATCTCATCCACACCATACTTTTTTACCCAATTCCCTTTTCTTTCAGCCAACCCGTAACCCCTCATTTGCTATCCTTTGTAAAACCATTTGAAACCGATCCACAATACTAGAGATCAAATCATACTAAGTCTGTTACAAGGTTATAAGAGGAGAAAGGAGCGGAAAAAGGCATGAGCGAGTGAGATCATTCGAGTGGAGGTAAAAGCCAAACGAGTGTAAACACGAGCGAGAGTGACACCTTTTTTTCTTCTTCTTTCCAAGCGAAATTGTGAGGTTTGTGGTGAGGTACTTAATTTTTTTTCCTTTGTTTTGTGATCTAACGTTTTCTTTTTAGCAACAAAAATCATGTCACGCGAAGAGTTCACCGAATCGGAATACCAATACTTGGTTCAAGAAATGCGAAGAATGGCGACTAAACGAGACCAAAGTGATTGAATTTCTTCAAGTCATAAAACAGAACCAAGAACCCCACGGAGATACACCCCTGACTACTACCTGAAAAAAAGTTCCAATCATGATTCCTTTTCGCGATCTACTTCGAGACAAAGAGATTCATACTATGACTCATATTCAGCAGCGAATTCGAGAAGTGACTTCGATCGAAATTCCTTTTTCATCAAGAAATTCGAGAAGACGAGAAGCCGATTATGATTTTGATTCGTTCCAAGATGCGTTCGGAGAGAAAGACATACTCCTAGTATATCTTCAAAGAAATCATTCAAGGAGTATTCTTCACGAAGTTTTGATTGTGAATCATATGCAAATAGTTCTTCATCTTTTGAACAAGATTTGTATTCTCATGATTCTTTTGTACATTCTTGTAAGGAGAAAACAAAGAAAAGAAAAGAAAAAGTAAAAGAAGAAAAAGAAAACGAAATAAAAAGAAAAGAGAGGAAGAGGCAAGTAAGAGAGAAAATGAGCGAATCTTAAGAGAACTTGAAAAAGCCTTTGAAAAAGCCATTGAAAAACAAAAAGAAAATGAAAAAGAAAATGAGATTGAAAAAGAGAACGAAAAGAAATTTGAGAGTGAAAAAGAAGATGAAAAAAAATTGAAACAAAAGAAACAAGTGATTCAGAAGAAAAATAATCGAGTGAGAAAACAAGTGAGCAAGTGAGGATTATTTCTACTAACCCACCTGTTTGATCTTCTTGTGAATTAACTTTTCAGGTTCCTAGATGTTTGTGCGACCAATTCCATCTACATTACCTTCCAAACGAGAGGTGTTTTAGGTTGTTCGAAAAAGGTAAGTTCGCGAATGACAACCACCCACTTGCGATCGAAGGTAAGGAAGGTAAGGATTCTTTGTTTATCGAATCAAAGTCACTTGATTTGGCTAATTTTTGTTCACTTACTGTTGTTAACGATTTTTATTTAAAAGGTGCCATATACAGCTTTTCTTATGACGATTACTACATTGGCAAATTTGTTGACAACATTGGATTAGTTTTCTCTAAGCGAATTTTGAATGTGTTTGACCATGCAAACTTTTTGAATTCATGTGTTAAATCTTTATGTTTAAATATGCCTGCTCAATTGATTTGTGATATTGGAAAGTTGCATGTTCTCTAAAAATTCTTTGTTTGGCATCCATGTTAAAAGATCTTCACATGATATGTGCAATTGTGTTCTTCATGAACAATCTTTGAGTTTTGTGCGAAATTTCCATGTAGTGATTTGCATTCCCGATTGATACTCTTGAAGCATGAACCTTTGCATATTGGTATGATCTGTTTTGTCAATTCAACATGTGTGTTTAAACTAGTGAAATATAATTCGTGTGGTGAGCTGATTATATCTTCTTCTAATATGTTGCTTGTTGGGATTCCTAATCAAGTTCGTGTGTTCAAGCCTGGTATTTGCTACATCAATTCATTTTATGGAAACATTAAGCGCTTTACATCATTTGCATTCAAATTATGTTTGCTTGATGTTCGAACTTTTGATAAGAAGGTGAAATTCAATGATTTGGGTTTCAATTTTGATTCGTTTACTAATCACCATGCTTGGCCACATCTGGAATTTTCGTTTCATTTCGAGAAGTTAAGGCCAACCTATGTTTTTGGAATTGAATCAAATTTCCATGGTAACTTTCCTTTTCCATTTAAGTCCATGGTTTTTGATAAAACTAACCATTCTTATTTTTGTGAATTCCACCCCTCGAGGAGCAAGGCATGTTATGGTGCGTCACCACCTATTCAAATTTATCAGAGTAATAGGTTTGTCCTACGTTATCTATCCAAAGAGAGAAGATTCATTTTGACCGAGAAAGGTAAACCCAATCCTCAATTGTCTTCTCTTCATATTCGTCAGGGTAAGTCATCTGAAAATTTTCAAATATCTTTGCTCAATTCGATTGAAGTTGAAAATTCCCTTGATTTGTTGTTTGGAAATTATTTATACTGTGATGTGATGGATTTTTCCTTTTGGCACTGTAATGATGTGATTATTATGTTGTAATTTGGAGACAACCCTCATGTTGTTCAAAAACGAAAGGAAGAGTTAGCATACCTTTGGCCATGGCATACCTTGCATGAACAAGACAAGGGACCAAATGAGTTGCTATATTCGATTAAAGAAATTAGAAGGTTTTGGACGAGGAATAATGTGTTTAAGTGCCTACCATCATTTTCAACCAATTATCCCTTGATCCAACTTAGTTTTCATGTTTACGACGATGGACTAACGAAACTCTTCGATAAATTTACGTATGCTTGCTTTGTCCAATTGAAATTTTTGGCATATGTTTGATTGAATGAATTTTTTATGAACTATCAAATACATTTGAATCTGACTCCTTTGAGTTTCTTTTTACTGGCTATGGTAAGAATTTTTCAGGTTTGTGTGACATCTTCCATTCCATTTGATCGAGGAAAACCATGCACGAGTCAAAGTTCTCCCATGGACAAACGGCTCGACTTGAGGACAAGTTGCCTAAAAGAGGGGGGGATGATACGAGCACGCCCCGCGAACTTCATCGAACAAGTCTGTTAAGCCAAGCATTGACATGTTGGCAAGCTGATCCCAGCTTGTTTCCAGCTCCACGAGCTCCGTCCAGCTCAAATCCAACTTATTCGAGCTCAATCCAACTTACCTGAGCTAAACCGAGCTCACTCCTAGCTCATATTCAGCTCAAGAGCTAAACCTTAGCTCAACTTCAGCTTAGGAGTTTAATCTCAGCTCAACTTTAGCTCACGAGCTAAAGCTTAGCTCATTTTAGTTTAACTCGGTTTTGTCTTTAATGCATTAAATAAAATTTGCACATATTTATTTAAGCATTAAACTTGTCTTATATTAATATTTGTTTTTAATATGTCATAGTCATAACATATTTTAATTATGTTCACATTTTAGCCGAATTAATGCATGACATTATTGTGTTCACATCATGCCAAATTTAAGAGTGTTCATGAGATGTCTTAATGATTTGTTTATTTCATGTAGGTATATCCCTTTGGACGGCACATGCATGTAAGGAGATTAAAAGCAAGCATGAATTTTGAAAGGTGTATGGACGGTTGGGGGACTTGAATCTCTTAGGTGCATGTTCGGTTAAGTGCATGTATGACCATATTCAATGTCTTCAAGGTTCATGAATGTTTCCATTCATGTATGGTGTGCTATCTCTTCATTCTTCAAGGTGACCATTCAGTTGGACGTTCACACACAAGAGTCTACTCAAGCTCCTTGTTCACACCAAGTTTGACCCTTCATGAAGCCTCATTTAATTAAGCCACTCATGGTGAAACAACATGAATTAAAGGAGTTAGCCGAATATAGCCATGCATGCATGAAGATAGCTTGGCCAATTAGCTTCCCCATGACTCTCCTTAATTCGTTCACACCTATGTTCACATGGCAAGACTATTCGGTTCACCTTGTTCACACTAGAAGACTCTTCAACATTTAGTTTTCACACCCATGATGACCCTTGGAGTGTCCACAATTAATTCATACTTTTTGGCCAAACATTGCTTCATTTAACAAGGTTGGCCAAACCTACAAGTGACCATTGGACATCATGCATTCACTTTGAGTTTTCTTAAGCATGAAGATGCATTCATCCACCATTCCCAAAGCCGAATCTGGTCATGCACATTAAGAGTTATTTTTCTAGAATTTTCTTTTAATTAATGTGTAAGTATGAAAGGCCATTCGGCTACCTAGACTTTAGGCCTATAAATACTTGTGCAATTTCCATGTAAAAAAAACTTTTTTCCAAATTTTTATTGAATTTAATCTTGTGAGAATTTCTTCTCTAAACTTTGTTTGAGACTTTGTTGACTTATCTACCTAGTAGTGGTGTCAACCCTGTTTCGTTCACCATTATACCGAGGTTCCTACTTTGCTAAGTAGCGGGTCGAGGTTTATCACTTTCATCCTCCACCTTGAAAGCCTATAAGCATTTGGGTCGATATTTTCTAATACTGGTTCGTGCTTGCTTTTAAGAACCGTTTCTTCCATATCCATCATTAAACCATTATACATAGCTTCCGTCCTATTTTCCTATCAACTTCATTCCAAAAGCGAATTGAACGATACTTTCTCGTAGACGATCGAGCAACTCAGCATACGACTCGACTCTTCCCAAGGCAGTTCGTATCACTAAAGTACAGTATTCCAAAACATATTCCAGCCTACACATGCCATAGTTCCAAAATGTAACTTATAAAACACCAAAGACAGTCAATAGTGTGATAGGCTTTGCTGACGATCCCTGAGCTTGTAACTTGAATCCAAAATCTATAAAACAGAGACAAACATACACACACAGTAACCTATTTAAGCTTAGTAAGTCATAGGCAAACAAACAAATCGATGATGTAATCAACTCATTTTATCTAACCAAACTATATTATCAATATCAAGCTTATTCTCAACTTACAAGTTTCATGAATAATATACCTGCACACATAACCATTACCTTGGCCGAATATTCACAAGGTTAAGTCATCAAATCATTGTTCAATTTTCAAAAGCCAAATTGTCATTATAAAAACTAATGCACATATATTTGTATAAGTAAGCTCTTAAATCAAGATAAAATTTTATATACATACATTAACTAAATGGCCGAATATGCAAGATCATATATATGCATAATAAAAATCATTTCAACAAGAATCATACTTCTTGTTCACAAGGCCGAATACACATGTCATATTCACATTTACTTTTCATTCATGTTACACATATTTGTAACTAATATCATAATACTCACTTACCTTATTTCAATTAAGTACCAAGCTAATACATACCTAATCACTTAGCTAATTTTACATATTTGTTCACCACTTATCAATGCCCGATGAACCATTCAGAACTGGATAGGACACTCGGATAATCACACACATCGCACAATGCCAACGTCCCAAACGTGGTCTTACATGTAATCACATATCGATGCCACTATCCCTGACAGGGTCTTACACGCACACATATATCAGAATCACATATCGATGCCATGGTCTTACTCGCACACATAAATCGTAATCCTATGTCATGACATATGTATCCTAACTATTCCTAAGGTTCATACGGGGCCTTCGAACGTAGTAACTCGATCGAAACGAATTCGAAAATGTAGTAGTCAGCCCTTTTCATGTTCGGCCATAATAAATATAAATTCATACATTTCATAATATATCTAGCATTTAACTACAATTAAATACGTCTATTTGCTTATAAACTTACCTCAAACGATATAAAACGGAACGGAGTGACTAGTCGACAACTTTCGTTTTTCCCGATCCAAATCCGATTTCTTTGGTTCTTAATCTAGACATATTCAAATTAAGCTCATTCAAACATATTTTCATTCAATTGAGTCCAAAAACACATAAATGGCTAAATTACCATTTTACCCCTAACATTTACACTTTTTTATAATTTAGTCCCTATTGCATAAAACACAAAATACACAAAATTTCCCTATACCCAAGCAAGGCCGAATACTACCCATATCCATAAAAGCCCATATAATTCATTTATTTCACATTTTAGTCCCTCAAATTATTATTTTTGCAATTTAGTCCTAATTACTCAAAATCATCAAAAACTCCAATACAAAACATGTTAATCTAAAACATATCTTTCATATTTCATCATCAAATAACAAAAATCACAAGCTCTCAACAATGGCACAACTCAAAATATTCATCAAAATCAAAAATTCAAACATGGGTTTTGTAGTACTCGAAGCAACGATCTCAGAAACGTAAAAATTATCAAAAACCGAGCTAGAACTTACCTTGAATCAAGCTTGAAAGTGTCGAACCTAAGTTTTCTTTTCTTTTTCTCTCTTTTTTTAGTTTCGACAATGATATAATAATATGAACACCTATTTTAATTATCATATATTATATCATATATATTAACTTATTATTGTTTTACCTTATTAACCTTTACTATGTAATAACAAAATAAGGACACAACCGACCATTACCAACTTAAATGGGTTACTTACAACATAAAAGCTCCAAACTAGAAAGCCACTAACAATTTGGCCCTTATGCTTTTAACTATCAAGTGTTTAATTTACGCGATTAAGTCCTTTTATTAAATCGGACACTCTAACGATAAAATTAAATCACGAAAGTTTCACAAACATAAATTCACACATAATAAACACGAAAAATAATTTTTAAATATTTTTTTGACTCGGATTCGTGGTCCTAAAACCATTGTTTCGATTAGGGTCTAAATCGGGCTATTACAACACCCTATTGCGATTAATTGTCATTCTTTGATTGTTGTTGGTGAATTTGTCTCAAGTTGCATCACAAAGAGTTTGTCTCAAAACATGTATTGTTTTGGTATGTCTATTGATGTCGATAGAATAAACTGCCATATACAAAATTTGGTCACATGTGATAGAGAGTTTTTCTGTAAGACCTTTAATCTGTTTGATTGCAAAGATAATGTGAAATCTCTAAATTCTTGTGTGAATTACTCTTGCATTTATATGCCAGTTCGAAAGAGATTTGAAAGACTTGATTTTTTGCATATGTGTCTGCTTAAATCCTTTTCAATTGGCGTGTGTGATTTATTGATGAAAACAAAGTTGTTGCAGCATTTTGGAATGAGTGACCAAAACTATGTTTTTAAGCCCGGAGTATGCGATCCTAAGTTGTTGCTAAGTAAGGTGAGCACTATAATTTTGTTTGGAATAAAAGTGTTGAACGTACTCATCTTCTCTGAATTTTATCATTATGTGTGAAGACAAAGCATGTGAATATTGTTGGCTTGCAAGGTCAAAATTCAATTTATGATTCTGAAAATTGCTCAATATTGTGGTTTAAAGGGTTCGAAATTGTTTTGTGTGATAATGACTTAAAATTGTATCGTATCCTTTCTATGTTGCCGGTCTTGAAATTGTCAAGTCAAATTGCAAAGGCAAGAGAATATTTTGTCTTCGATCCCAGTTTACATCATTCTGTATCATTGTCTAAGGGATTTGAAACATGGCATGTTGATGTCCAAAACTATGGCTCTCGAACGCCTTGTGATTCAGGTTTATTTCCATCCATGAACTTTTTGATTCATTGTGAAAAGGTAAGACCAATTTCTGTTTTTTATCCCGGCATTGATTCCTATGTTCAATAATTGAATAAGATTCTCAAAGGCTTTTATAGGCTTATAATTTCTAGTGTCACTAATCTTTTCCTCTTTTATGTAGGTGACACTTGGAGATGGTATCCTCCTGAAGAAGGAGGACATGGAGATGACCTACTTCATGTCTGAACCATTTCTGGTTCTCGGATTTTTGCAAACAAATCTATTAGGTTCATGAGCAAAAGGGTTTGTGATCCTGAAATTTTTTTTTAAAGCAAATGGCCCGATTTGAGGACAAATCGTCTTCAAGAGGGAAGGAATGATGCAAATCCGGTCACCTCATGTTTTGACCCAACTCGACGCTATCGAGAGTGGCCTAAGCTCAAGGGGCCCAAGTGCAAAATAAAGCTAGATTTCAGTTCAACGAGCTCAAATCAGCTCATTTCCAGCTCAATGAGCTCGTCTGTTCTTTCCATGAGATTAATTCAGCCCAAACTTAGATCATTGAGCTCAAGCTTAGCTCGGGATAATTTAATGCATTTATGTTGCTAAAATAAATTTAATTAATTGTGTTAGCTAATTAGTTAAATTTCAGCTCAAAATAATTAATTAATTTAATGTGGCTTAAATCTGGACATTTTAATTTAATGTATTAAATATGTCTTATATTATGATGCAATCGTGCCCCATGGTTCAGCTAGTTCGAGCAAGGATTCTATGGTGCTACTACAAGGTCCTGTTACTCGAGCTCGAGCCAAGAAGTTTAAGGAGTCTATCACAGCTTTTGTAGCTCAACTTTGGATTGAAATGCCATTAGGACACTCCGAGAAAGCTGATTCCAGTTCCTTGAACTCACCATGCAACTACACTGCAAGTCCAGCTCAACTCATCGAGCTCGCCACCAGCTCACTTCAGCCCCCACTGGGTCCAGCTCACTACCAGCTCATGAGTCCAAGTCCAGCTCGGTTTTAGCTGATGAGTTGAATTCTAGCTCATGAAGACTACTTTGACTTCATTTGACTGCTATTAAATTTTTATTTAATAAGTTCATTAATTAGTTAATTAATAATCCACATATTAAATTTAGTTCACATTAGTTTTATTAAATATGTCTTAAAAGTGTTTCTTGATATTAATTAAATTGTCATAACCGAATTTAATGTTTACATTTGTGTTCACATTAGCTTGAATTAATTTTGTTCACATTTTCTTTTAGAAACTCAATGGATGTATGGAGCTTGAAGCAACATGTCTTTTTGGAGGTGTATGGATGGTTAAGGGCTTTGAATCTCCTAGGTGCATGATCGGTTAAGTACATGTATGGCCACATTCAATGTGTTCAAGGTTCATGAATGTTCCCATTCATTTATGGTGTGCTACTCCTTCAATTTTTCCAAGTGACTATTCGGCTAAAGGAGGCTTCCCATTACTTCATACATGTGGCCGAACATCTCCCTCCATGAACCTTAAAATTCCGTTCACATTATGTTCACATGGCATGGCCTTTCAATTCAAAGTGTTCACACCTATGGACTTTTCAAGAATCGGCATTCACACTTAATTTGGCTCATGAAGTCTCCTCAATTAATTCCCAACTTTTCACAAAACAATATGAATTAATTGCCTCAATTACTCAAGTTGGCCGAACCTAGCTAATGTCCAAGGGAGTCTCTCATTCATGATTCATTTCCTTAAGCATGAAGAACTTTCAAGACATCTCCACCATAGCTGAATCTGGTCATGAACATCAAAGGACTTCCTTCTAGAATCTTCAAGATGCATTCATGAGACTTTTACTTAATTATTAAGTATGTAAAGTGTCCATTCGGTTAGCTAGTCTTTAGGCTATAAATACTTGTTATTTTTCTTTAAAGAACTTTTTGGACTTTTGTTAGTGTTATGCTGCCGAATTTGTTAGGCAAAACTTTTCTCAAATTTCGTTCAAAGATTCGATTGGCTTCCTAGCGTTCTAGTGTGTCAACCATTGTTCTTTGTCGAAACTGAACTTATCACTACTCGTAGTGTGGCGTTCAAACATACCGAGGTTCCTATCTTGTTAGATAGTGGGTCGAGGTTTTCCTTTACCAATTCCAAATAGAACTAAAAGAGCTTATAAACAACGGGTCGATACCAAATCGGTATTGGTTCTTATTTGCACTTTTTGTTCAATCCCATTTCTCCATTTACCAATTGTACCTAAACCGACCATTCCATTCGTACCATGTCATAATACCATTTCGTTCTTACCCTTCATATCATTACGTCCATTTCTTCAATTCCCTCTTACCTAATTGAACCAATTCATTCATCCATACCTATTCGGACTCTAAACCCGAACTTTCAAATTCTTGTTACCTATTCTAATTCGAACCCAAAACCAATATCCTTCTTTCCTTCATCCGACCTTTTCAATTAAACCTAACATAACTTCTTGTTGACGATCAGGCACACTAATACGACTCAACTCTTCCGAGGCGGATCGTATCATCTGGTATCAGAGCTACTAAAACGAGAAGTTCATGCGACGAAATCATTCACGAGCTAGTCCAAGTGTACGCAAGTAAGTAGGATCCGGAAAAAAAATGAGTATAGAAAAAAAATTTCGTATACCGAAGTTTTCTCATTTTGATTAGTTTGTTGCTGTTATTATAAAACAAAAACTACGCAGCCGAAGAAAAAAATCGTGTACAAAAGTGCTTCTATTGTATTTAGTTTGTTGATATAGTACAAAAAAAAGTTATACAAGTTTGAAAAAAAAACCCGAAAAAAATTCGAAAAAAAAGTGATTTATGCAATTCAATTGTTATTTGATCGTCAAGCTTTGAATTGATATAGTTCCCGATCCATCTTCTATTCTACTCTTCCTAATACGCCACACTTTTAACCCAATTCCCTATTCTTTCAGCCTACCCGAAACCGAATACATCAATCACTTGTTACCCCTTTTGAACCGACCACCTAGACCAAGGACTAAGCCTTAACGAATCTTCTTACGAAATCACGAGAAAAGGTTAAGAGAGGTAAAAGGCATGAGAGTTGTAAGTGCAATAGAGTGGAGGTAAAAGCCTAATCTCGAGTGTAAACACGAGTGTGAGAGAAACATCTTCTTTTCCTTTTCGAGAGATTGTGAGGTTTTGTGGTAAGGTTTACTTTAACAAAGTTTTAATGTCACAAGAGATGGATCACAACATGGATGATCGTCCGGCAAGACAACCCGTTCGTAACGTCCCTGACTTAAACATGCAAGCCTTATTACGAGAAATGGAGTGACTCCTAGATCAAAGGCTCAATCCCATCGAAGACCGTTTGTTCCAAGTTGAAACGAATGGCCAACGTGAAAGAACACCTGATACGAACCGTCTCGAGAAGAGTCGAGTCGTATGTAGATTGCCCGATCGTCTACGAGAAGTTACGTTAGGATTAGTTGAGTTGAAGGTATAATCAGAGTAGAAAGAGGGGTATGAATGGAATGGTAGGAACGAAAGGGTAGGAACAAAATGGTATGAACAAATTGGTCGGTTTAGGTTCGATTAGGTAAGAAGAAAGAATGGGTTTGAACTACTAAAGGTACTTTCAAGAACCAAATACCGAAATGGTATCGACCCGTTAATTTAGCCTTTTGAGTTCGGTTATAGGTTTGGTAAGGGAAACCTCGACCCACTATCTAACAAGATAGGAACCTCGGTATGTTGAACGCCACACTACATATAGTGATAAGTTCGGGTTCGACAAAGAACACGGTTGACACAACTAGAATGCTAGGAATGCCAAAAGAATCTTTGAACGAAATATAAGAAAAGTTTGCCTCACGATTTTGGCAGCATAACATTAACAAAAGTTTCAAAAGTCCTTTACATGGAAATTGAACATGTATTTATAAGCCTAAGTCTAGGTAGCCGAATGGCCTTTCATACTTACATATTAATTAAAAGAAAATTCTAGAAAAATAACTCTTAATATGCATGACCAGATTCGATTTTGGGAATGGTGGATGAATGCATCTTCATGCTTAAGAAAACTCAAAGTGAATGCATGATATCCAATGGTCACTTGTAGATTCGGCCAACCTTGTTAAATGAAGCAATGTTTGGCCAAAAAGTATGAATTAATTGTGGACACTCCAAAGGCCATCATGTGTGTGAAACCGAATGTTGAAGAGTCTTCTAGTGTGAACAAAGGTGAACCGAATGGTCTTGCCATGTGAACATAGGTGTGAACGAATTAAGGAGAGTCATGGGGAAGCTAATTGGCCAAGCTTTCATCATGCATGTGTGAGTGCCCTTTGGCCGAATGGTCACCTTGGAGAATGAAGAGATAGCACACCACACATGAATGGAAACATTCATGAACCTTAAAAACATTGAATATGGTCATACATGCACTTGGCCGAACATGCACCTAAGAGATTCAAGCCCCCCAACCATCCATGCACCTTCAAGATTCATGCTTGCTTTTAATCTCCTTATGTCCTTTGCGTTCCTACAAGAAATGTGAACATAATTAATTCAAACTAATGTGAACACAAATATCAACATTAAATTCGGTTATGACAAATTTAATTATCATCAATAAACACTTTTAAGACATACTTAATATAACTAATGTGAACTAAATTTAATATGTAGGATATTAATTAACTAATTATTAAACTTATTAATTAAAAAGTCAATAGTAGTCAAATGAATTCAAAGTGAACTCCATGAGCTGATGGTTAATTCATGAGCTAAACCCGAGCTGGGCCTAAACTCGCGAGCTGATAATGAGCTGGTTTCGAGCTAATGAGCTGGTGTGGTGCTACATGGGAGCTAACTTGAACTGAAGGTGAGCTTGGTGAGCTGAAATGAACTTGTAGAAAAGTTCGGCATGGATTTCCAAAATGGCCACTAATTGGTTCGATAGGTCTAGCATTGACATCATCCCACACATGCTGAACTAAAGCTATAACAACTTCTTTAAATTGTTTTGCACGAGCCCTTATGATCGGCCCTTGAGGTAGCACCATCGGATCTCGGCTTGGACTTGGCTTATGGGAAGCCATGATCGTATCATCCTCCCCCTCTTGAAAATGACTTGTCCTCAAGTCAGTATCTACATCAAAAGGAGTCAAGTTAGAGACATTAAAACTAGCACTAACATTGTACTCACCTGGTAAGTCAAGCTTATACGAATTTTCATTGATTTGCTCGATGACTTGGAAGGGGCCGTCTCCTCGCGGCAACAACTTAGATCTTCGTTGAGCTGGAAACCTTTCTTTTCTCATGTGCACCCAGACCCAGTCTCCGGGTTCAAATACAGCTCGTTTTCGTCCTTTGTTGGCTCGTTGGACGTATTGCTCGGTTCGAGATTCAATATTCTCTCGAACTTTCCTATGTAAATCCTTGACAAATTCAGCCTTTTTCCTTGCATCTGTATGGACAAATTGATCAACAAGAAAAGGTAATAAATCAAGAGGAGTAAGAGGATTAAATCCATAGACAGTCTCAAAAGGAGAGAATTTGGTTGCTGAGTGAACAGAGCGAATATAAGCAAACTCGATGTGGGGTAAGCATTCTTCCCATGTCTTGAGGTTCTTTCGTACCAACGCTCGCAACAAAGTTGACAAAACTCGGTTTACCACCTCAGTTTGGCCATCCGTTTGGGGATGACAAGTGGTTGAAAACAATAACTTCGTCCCAAGTTTTCCCCATAATGTCTGCCAAAAGTGACTCAAGAACTTTGTATCTCGATCGAAAACAATCGTTCTTGGTAATCCATGCAGTCGTACAATTTCCGTAAAAAACAAATTAGCAATATGCACAGCGTCATCAGTTTTAGCACAAGAAATAAAATGTGACATTTTAGAGAATCTATCGACTACAACAAAGATTGAGTCCTTCCCTGTCTTAGTTTTTGGTAATCCAAGAATAAAATCCATAGAAACATCGGTCCACGGGGTGTCGGGAATGGGAAGTGGTGTGTAAAGTCCATGAGGTTGGACCTTCGACTTAGCCCGTTTACAAATTAGGCAACGTTCACAGATCCGCTCCACGTCTCTCCGCATTCGCGGCCAGTAAAAATGTTCATGGAGGGTCGACAATGTCTTGCTTATTCCAAAGTGTCCCATTAGGCCACCACTATGTGCCTCCAACACAAGTAACTCTCGAATGGAGCCTTGTGGTATACACAACCTACTTTCTTTAAAAAGAAACCCTTCGTACCTGAAAACTTTCTCAAAAGACCCATTTTCACAAGCAGCATATATATTTCCAAAATCCTCATCATTAGCATACAACTCTTTCATATGATAAAAACCAAGTAACTTAGAATCAAGAGTGGTCAATAAGGTATATCTCCGTGACAAGGCATCAGCCACTACATTTTCTTTACCTTTCTTGTATTTGATGACATAGGAAATGACTCTAAATACTCGACCCATTTTGCATGTCGTTTGTTGAGTTTATGCTGACCTTTAATAAACTTAAGTGCTTCGTGATCGGAATGAATCACGAACTCCTTGATCTTAGATAGTCTGCCAAGTTTCAAGTGATCGAATCAAGGCATACATCTCTTTGTCATACACGGATAATTGAGGGAAGCGCCACTTAATTTCTCACTCGAAGTATGCCACGGTCTTCCATCTTGGGTCAACACACCCCAATCCCTACACAAGCGCCACACTCAATTTCAAATGTTTTAGTAAAATTTGGAAGGGACAATAGAGGAGCTTTCACAAGACATTCTTTAAGCAAATTAAATGAACGTTCTTGATCTTGGACCGATGAAATGTGGAGTTTTTCTTAATCACGCTTGTTAAGGGTGCTGCAATGGTACTAAAGTTGGGCACAAATCGACGGTAGAAGCTAGCCAATCCATGGAAGCTTGAACTTGGCTAATGTTCGCTCGGACGCGCCATTCTTGAATCGCTTGAACTTTTCTTGATCCACCTCCAAACCGTTGGCACTCACGACATAACCTAAAAACACAACTTTATCGATTGCAAAATGAACACTTTTTGAGGTTAGCATACAATACCTCTTTTCGTAAAGTTTCCAACACCGCTCGTAAATGTGGTACGTGCTCCTCTAAAGTTTTGTTGTAGACCAAGATATCGTCAAAGTATACAACACAAAATTTGCCAATAAACGCACGTAATACATGGTTCATCAATCTCATAAAAGTCTTTGGGAGCATTTGTAAGGGCGAATGGCATTACCAACCATTAAATACAAACCCAATTTCGTTTTGAAGGCCGTCTTCCATTCATCACCTTCTCGCATTCGTATTTGATGATAGCCACTTTTAAGATCGATTTTCGTGAAAATCTGGGCTCCACTTAATTCGTCAAGCATGTCGTCAAGACGGGGTATCGGGTGTCGATACTTGATAGTGATTTTATTGATGGCGCGACAGTCCACGCACATCCGCCACGACCCATCTTTCTTGGGTACAAGCAGCACCGGCACCGCACAGGGACTTAAGCTCTCTCGGATGTATCCTTTGTCTAGGAGTTCAGTAATTTGCTTTTGCAATTCCTTCGTTTCTTCGGGATTACTCCGATAAGCAGGAGGTTGGGTAGTGCAGCTCCGAGTACTAAGTCTATTTGATGTTCGATGCCTCGGATAGGGGGCAGCCCACTTGGTATTTCGTCCGGAAATATGTCTTCAAATTCCTGAATCAAAGACAATACAGAAGCAGGCAAGTTTTTAGGTAATTTGTTAGTATTCAACAATGCCTCCTTGTACATAAATACATACATAGGCTGTCTCAAAAACATCGCTCGCCGGATATCACTAACCCTCGTAAACACACTCATTTTTCCACTTTCTTTTTCCTCTCCCCTTTTTACTTGTTTTTGTTTCTTTTCATTTTCTCTCGCATTTTTAGTCTTTTCTCTCTCTTTTTCCTTAATTTTCTCTTTTGCACTCTTTTCTTTTTCTCTCGCTTGTTCCATTGAAAGTTTAAGTTTTTGTTGATCCTCGTACACTTGCTTGGAGTGAGGGTGCAAGTGTCACGTTCTTGCCAAGATGTTTGAAGGAGTATCTATTAGTGTAACCATCATGCATCACCCGTCAGTCGAACTGCCATGGTCGTCCTAGAAGCAAATGGCCCGCGTGCATCGGCACTACATCACATAATACTTCATCAGAATACTTCCCGATACTAAAGGACACTAGGACTTGTTTTGTCACTTTGAGTTCACCACCATCGTTAAGCCACTGGAGCTTGTATGGATTGGGTGCTTGGTGGTTGTGACTAACTTTTCCACCATGAGGGTGCTTGCCACGTTTGTGCAACTCCCGCCATCGATTATGATGCTACACACTTTCCCTTGCACTTGACATCTCGAATGAAAAATGTTCTCACGTTGTTGTTCGTCTTCCACACTTTGAAGACTTAGGCTTCGCTTGACGACGAGTAACTCACCTTCAACGGGTTGTTCTAAGTCCTCCTCAACTTCGGAATTCGATTCAGCATTGTTCTCTTCCTCGTCCTCCGTTTCAATCTCACCGTCGGCCCTTATCACCATGGTACGTCTATTCGGGCACTGACTCGCTATATGTCCATGACCAAGACACTTGAAGCACTTTATGTCCCTTGAACGGGCGGTGGAACTTTCAGGAGCCTTACCTTTACTTGACTCGGCAATAGGCTTATTCGCCTTAGATATTGTTGAAGAATCCTTCGTTCGATTTGTTGGAAAACCCTTGCTTGTGCTTTGGCCCCATTTAGAAAGATTGGTGTTAGGATAGGCTCGAGTGGTACCTTTTCGCTTCAGCTGCTTCTCCACTTTGATAGCCATGTGGACCATGTCCACAACCTCAATGTAATGTTGCAGTTCTACGACATTTGCAATCTCTCGATTAAGTCCAGCTAGAAAGCGAGCCATTGTGGCTTCTCGATCTTCTTGTATATCGGCACGGATCATAGCCACTTCCATTTCTTTATAATAATCTTCCACACTCTTCGTCCCTTGGATGAGATTTTAGAGTTTTTGATGCAACTCCCAATGATAGTAGGATGGAATGAATCGTCGTCGTATAATCGCCTTCATTTCGGTTCAAGTGGAAATGGGATGCTCCCCGTTACGCCTCCGACTAGTGGTCAACTGATCCCACCATATCATTGCGTAATCTGAAAACTCAATTGCGGTGAGTTTGACTTTCTTATTTTCAGAGTAGTTATGACATTCGAACACTAGTTCAATTTTCTTCTCCCACTCAAGGTACGCCTCGGGATCAGATTTACCTTGGAAAGGAGGAATGGAGAGTTTGATATTCTTCAAGTCATCATCTTCCCGCCTTCGATCTACTTGTCCACGGTTTCGGGAACGTCTCCTTTCTAGGCTTATGTTAGACCCGTGATCGCTTTCATCTTCACTATTTTCATTAACAACATCATCTTGAACCCTTGGTTGTCTTCGTCGTTGATCGGGCCCTTCACGTCTTTGCCTAGCAACTTCAGGATATTCATCGCGTTGTCTTTGGGCCTCGACTTGGTAGAGTCGATCTTCAAGAGGATTAAGCCTTCGATCAAGTAATCGTTCCATCTCACACAAAAGGGCTTGCATTTGCAAATCTGGTACGTTTCTGATGGGTTGTCGCCCTTGTTGTTCTTCCATGTTTTGTCCACTATTTTGGGACATCTATTCGTTTAAGATAGCCTCACAAACAAATCCTCTCAATCCGCTCAGAAAGAAAGAAGCTTGATGACACTCGCACTCGTGTTTATACTCTTAGTTCGGCTTTTACCTCCCCTCGAATGCGCTCACGCTCTCTTGCCTTTTACCTCTCTTGACTTTTCTCATAATTTCGTAAGCAGATTCGTTAAGGCTCGGTCCTTGGTCTAGGTGGTCGGTTCAAAAGGGATAGCAAGTGATTGATGTGTTCGATATAGGGTAGGCTGAAAGAATAGGGAATTGGGTAAAAAAAAATGTGGCGAATTAAGGAGAGTAGAATAGAAGAAGGGTCGGGAACTATATCAGATCAAAGCTTGACGATCAAGTATCAATTGATTTGCATAAATCACTCTTTTTCTTTTTTTTCGATTTTTTTTTGATTTTTTTAACTTGTATAACTTTTTTTTGTTGTACTATATCGACAAGCTAACTCCAATAAAATCACTTTTGTACACGATTTTTTTTTCTTCGGCTGCGTAGATTTTTGTTTTTATAGCCACAATAACAACTAATCGAAATAAGAAAACTTCGGTATACAAAAATATTTTTTTTCTATATTTTTTTTTCTGAACCTACCTCGAGAATGCTTTGTTTCGAACGTCTAAGCTTCTCATTTTAGGTAGCTCTGATACCAGATGATACGAACCGTCTCGAGAAGAGTCGAGTCGTATGTAGATTGCCCGATCGTCTACGAGAAGTTACGTTAGGATTAGTTGAGTTGAAGGTATAGTCAGAGTAGAAAGAGGGGTACGAATGGAATGGTAGGAACGAAAGGGTAGGAACAAAATGGTATGAACAAATTGGTCGGTTTAGATTTGATTAGGTAAGAAGAAAGAATGGGTTTGAACTACTAAAGGTACTTTCAAGAACCAAATACCGAAATGGTATCGACCCGTTGATTTAGCCTTTTGAGTTCGGTTATAGGTTTGGTAAGGGAAACCTCGACCCACTATCTAACAAGATAGGAACCTCGGTATGTTGATCGCCACACTACGTATAGTGATAAGTTCGGGTTCGACAAAGAACATGGTTGACACAACTAGAACGCTAGGAACGCCAAACGAATCTTTGAACGAAATATAAGAAAAGTTTGCCTCACGATTTTGGCAGCATAACATTAACAAAAGTTTCAAAAGTCCTTTACATGGAATTTGAACATGTATTTATAAGCCTAAGTCTAGGTAGCCGAATGGCCTTTCATACTTACATATTAATTAAAAGAAAATTCTAGAAAAATAACTCTTAATATGCATGACCAGATTCGATTTTGGGAATGGTGGATGAATGCATCTTCATGCTTAAGAAAACTCAAAGTGAATGCATGATATCCAATGGTCACTTGTAGATTCGGCCAACCTTGTTAAATGAAGCAATGTTTGGCCAAAAAGTATGAATTAATTGTGGACACTCCAAAGGCCATCATGTGTGTGAAACCAAATGTTGAAGAGTCTTCTAGTGTGAACAAGGTGAACCGAATGGTCTTGCCATGTGAACATAGGTGTGAACGAATTAAGAAGAGTCATGGGGAAGCTAATTGGCCAAGCTTTCTTCATGCATGTGTGAGTGCCCTTTGGCCGAATGGTCACCTTGGAGAATGAAGAGATAGCACACCATACATGAATGGAAACATTCATGAACCTTAAAAACATTGAATATGGTCATACATGCACTTGGCCGAACATGCACCTAAGAGATTCAAGCCCCCCAACCGTCCATGCACCTTCAAGATTCATGCTTGCTTTTAATCTCTTTATGTCCTTTGCGTTCCTACAAGAAATGTGAACATAATTAATTCAAACTAATGTGAACACAAATATCAACATTAAATTCGGTTATGACAAATTTAATTATCATCAATAAACACTTTTAAGACATACTTAATATAACTAATGTGAACTAAATTTAATATGTAGGATATTAATTAACTAATTATTGAACTTATTAATTAAAAAGTCAATAGTAGTCAAATGAATTCAAAGTGAACTCCATGAGCTGATGGTTAATTCATGAGCTAAACCCGAGCTGGGCCTAAACTCGCGAGCTGATAATGAGCTAGTTTCGAGCTAATGAGCTGGTGTGGAGCTACATGGGAGCTAACTTGAAATAAAGGTGAGCTTGGTGAGCTGAAATGAACTTGTAGAAAAGTTCGGCATGGATTTCCAAAATGGCCACTAACTGGTTCGATAGGTCTAGCATTGACATCATCCCACACATGCTGAACTAAAGCTATAACAGCTTCTTTAAATTGTTTTGCACGAGCCCTTGTGATCGGCCCTTGAGGTAGCACCATTGGATCTCGGCTTGGACTTGGCTTATGGGAAGCCGTGATCGTATCAACACCCGAGGGGGTTAAACCAAGACGGGTGATGTGATCCGGCCAGGGTAGATGAGTTGAATTCACGTAGTTGCCTGATAGTAGTTCGAGAGAGTCGTTCGTGCCTCGGATTTTAGTAATAAAAGTAAAATAATGGATTAGAATAAGCGAAAGGTTTCAAGAAGGGTAAGTTTAGTAATATGTTCGGTTATGTGTACCAAAGATGGGTGATGGATAAATGAGTCGATTTGGTTATAAGAAGGAAAAGTTGAAAGATGGGGAATGGAAAAATGAACTCAACGTCAGGAATGACTCAACGCTAAGAAGTGTCACCCCTGTTCCTATATTGTTAAGGTGAAAAGATGGATAGATGGATAAGTGAACGCCACACCAAGATTGGTGATAAGTTCAAACAAGACGATTGACGCCACTAGCACAAGCCAGATAAGTCTTTCGAAATTGTACGAGATATGAGAGGAAGCAACCTCACAAGAACAAATGTTCATTAACAATTTTGGAAAAAGTCCTTTACAAATGAAATCAACAAACTATTTATACTAGTTTCTTATGCTAACCGAATAGTCCATTCATGAACTTAACGATTAAGTAATGAACCTAATTAAGACATGAATCTTCTAGAAAAATGACCAATGGTGTCCTTGTCCATGTTCGGCCGAATGGGAGATGAATGGGCAGCTTCATGTATGAGCAAGCTTTGGAAGCCAATGGGATTGTCTAGGTTCGCCATGGGATGCATGAAACTCCCAAAGGGTGTCTCTTGGCGAATAGGTGCTTAGGAAACTCAAGGGTCCTCCCACATGCATCGGTTGTACATGGAACTTGGAAGGGGCCTTGAACCTAGCCGTACATGCACTTGCATTGATTACCCCCCATTCATGCATGTGTGCCATCCAAGGGAGATGCACCTTTCAATATGCATTAGCCTTCCATGTACATGAATGTATGTCCTCCAAACATTGAACCGGTCCATGCATGTATCCTCCCGTTCAATGAACTTTTCCGTTCATGCACCTTGCATTAAATGCCATGAATGTTTCTTCCAAATTCGGCTAACCTACAAAATTAAATAACATAATTAAATAACACACAACTATTCATATAATTATAATTTAAAATAATAACTAAATAACTTAATATCACTAACTAAATTTGAACACAATTGATACAACCACACCTCCCGAGTTGTCGGCTGCCAATGAAGATCCTCTCGAATTGCCCGTAGGACCGATCACCCGAGCTCGAGCAAAGAGATTCAAAGACGCAACAACCTTAGTTGATAGAGTTTGGGGTGAAACCGTTGCTGGACTTCTTGAAAGCTCTTGGACCAGCAAGCCAAGCAAACCATGCATACTCCTTCAAGCTCAAATCAGCTCAACTTCAACTTAACTTAGCTCAACAAGCTCGTTTCAGCTCATTTCATTATTGCGTTTATTATGCTGGAATAAATCATTTAAGTTGCTGTTAGTTTTATTAGTTATTTGTTTTAATAATTAATTTGTCATAATCTGGACATGTTTTAATTATGTTCTAAATTAAGTACTTAATTAATTAGGACCAATTAAATATGTCTTAACTATTACAAAGATTAATTATGTCCAGCCTAATTTATGGTGCAAGATTTATTTATGTTGCCGAATTTAATGTGTCTAAAAGGGATTTAATTTGCTGAATTAAATGTTGTAGGTACATTACCCCTTGGACGGCATAGGTGCATGGATGATTTAAAATTGGTGTGCTGATCTTTGGTGTTCCCTAAGTGACCATTCAGCCAAACCTTACAACTCTTCAAGAAGACCGATTGGCTGCCCAAGACAAATTAAGGCTGTTCACACCCACCCGATTATTCCTTTCACACCAAGGGCTGTTCGGTTTTGTTTGTTCACACATGTGTGGCTGTTCAAATCGATTTGTTCACATTCTAAGACTATTGAAGTGCTCTAGACAGCTCCTTAATCACATGAACATTCGGCTGAATCAAGCAGCAGTATTAATTCCAAATTCAAGCATTTGCCCGAACCTATTGATGGCATTTCAGCTCCCAAACAATTCATTCAATTTTTCTATTGAATCAAGGCATCTAGAAGCTGCCCCTTACCATTCTCCATGCACAAGAAACATCAAGGAAGCTTCATCAAAAATTCTGGAATTTTCAGAAACCATTTAGCTACCTCAAGAGCCTATTCGGCTATCCCTTGCATTCACTATAAATTGTGGCTTGTGTTACTTTAGCGGATGTCCAAGAAGATCCCGAAGCAACGATGGCGCGATTCTTGGCTGGTCTAAATCGAGATATAGCAAACGTAGTGGAATTACAACACTACATTGAAGTGGTTGATATGGTCCATATAGCCATTAAGGTGGAAAGACAACTCAAGAGAAAAGGTCCAAGTCGAGGGTTTCCCACTTCCAACCCTTCAAGGTGGAGCCAAGGATCAAGTAAAGGACCTGCCAATCCGTGAGGGAAGGAGACCACGGTACCTCCAAAAACCAACAAGCCCATCGCCGAAATGAACAAAGGCAAGGCACCCGAATCGTCATACAATCGAAATCGGGATATTAAGTGTTTTAAGTGTCTCGGAAGAGGCCACATAGCAAGCCAATGCCCAAATTGAAGGACCATGGTATTGCAAGCCGATGGCGAGATCGAAACGGAGGATGAGGAGGAGAAAGAATCTGAATCAGCTTCTGAAGTCGAGGAGGACGTGGAACAACCCATGGAAGGAGAACTACTTGTTGTAAAAAGAAGTCTAAGTCTCCAAGGCGCGGAGAATGATCTCCAACGAGAGAATATCTTCCACACTCGGTGCCAAGTCAGAGGCAAAGTCTGTAGCGTCATTATCGACGGAGACAATTTGTACCAATGTAGCAAGTACCATGATGGTTGAAAGACTTGGTTTACCTACTACCAAGCATCCGAGCCCTACAAACTACAATGGCTCAACGACGAAGGAGAGCTTAAGGTAACAAGCAAGTACTTGTCTCTTTCAACATCGGCAAGTATTCGGATGAAGTTCTTTGTGACGTCGCATCGATGCATGCGGGCATTTGCTACTTGGCCGACCGTGGCGTTTGATAGACGAGTTCAACACGACGGGTATACCAACCGGTATACATTCAAATTCATGGGAAAGAATGTGACGTTGGCACCATTGACTCCCAAACAAGTGTATGATGACCAAATCAAGCTAAAAGCTTCTATTGAGCAAATGAGAGAAAAGAAAAGAAAAGAAAGTTGTAAAAAATAAAAGAAGAGAAAAAAGAAAAGAAAACAAAAGAGAGTGACAAGAAAATATCCAAGCAAAAGAAGAAAAAGAAAAGAAAATCGAGAAAATGAGTGTTTTTGCAAGAGTTAGTGATGTGAGGAAGGCTTTGGTGATGAATCGAACTATTCTTGTACTTTTTACAAGGAAGCATTAATTTCTACTAACGATTTACCGATACCCTACCCTCCTATTTTGTCTTTGTTGCAGGATTTCCAAGACGTTTTTTGGAAGAAACCCGAGTGGTCTTCCACCACTTCGTGGAATCGAGCATCAAATTGATTTCATGCCGGAGCGATTATTCCAAATCGACCGCCATCGAGCCAATCCGGAGGAGACCAAGGAGTTGCAAAGACAAGTCAGTGAGCTGATGGAAAAAGGCTACATTCGCGAGAGCCTAAGTCCCTGTGCTGTTCCCGTATTATTGGTACCGAAAAAAGATGGAACATGGCTCATGTGCGTGGATTGCCGAGCCGTTAACAAGATAACAATCAAATACCGTCATCCCATTCCTCGCTTAGATGACATGTTAAATGAGCTTAGTGGGGCCAAAGTGTTCTCAAAAATTGATTTGAAGAGTGGCTACCACCAAATTCGGATGCGAGAAGGAGACGAATGGAAAACAGCATTCAAGACCAAGCACGGACTATACGAATGGCTGGTTATGCCTTTTGGCCTTACCAACGCTCTAAGTACGTTCATGAGACTAATGAACCATGTCTTAAGGCCTTTCATCGGTAAGTTTTGTGTGGTATATTTCGACGATATATTGATTTACAGCAAATCTATGGAAGAACATGTAAGTCATCTCAAATCTGTTTTAGAAGTTTTGCGGAAAGAGGCCTTATATGCTAATTTAAAGAAATGTTCTTTTTGTTCTAACAAAACTATTTTTCTAGGATTTGTAGTTAGTGCGGATGGTCTTGAGGTAGACCAAGAGAAGATTAAGGCCATACGAGATTGGCCAAGGCCTACGAGCGTTACGCAAGTTTGAAGTTTCCATGGCCTAGCAAGTTTCTACAGACGATTCGTTACAAATTTTAGCACAATTGCTGCTCCACTTACGAGTGTTATTAAGAAAAATTCTTCTTTTATTTGGAACGATGAACAAGAGAAATCATTTATAAAAATCAAAGATTGTCTCACTAACGCTCCTTTGCTTGCCCTTCCAGATTTCTCGAAGACTTTTGAGATCGAGTGCGATGCTTCGGGCATTGGAATCGGGGTCGTGTTGACACAAGACGGACGTCCTGTGGCTTACTTTAGTGAAAAACTCAATGGAGCCGTACTCAACTATCCGGTGTATGATAAAGAGATGTACGCTCATACGAGCCCTTGAGACATGGCAACATTACTTGTGGCCTAAGGAATTCGTTATTCATTCCGATCATGAAGCCTTGAAGCACATCAAAGGCCAACATAAGTTGAACCAACGCCACGCGAAGTGGGTTGAATACCTTGAGTCGTTTTCGTATGTCATCAAATATAAGAAAGGTAAAGATAATATTGTGGCTGATGCGCTTTCAAGAAGGTATACTCTGTTATCATATTTGGATTCTAAGATTCTTGGTTTTACATTATTAAAAGATTCCTATGTAAACGATTCCGATTTTGGAGAGATATTTGTTTCTTGCGAGAAAGGTCCTTTTGAAAATTTTTATAGGTACGAGGGCTATCTTTTCCGAGAAGGTAAACTATGCATTCCTTGTGGATCTGTTCGAGACCTATTAGTGCATGAGGCGCATAGTGGCGGGCTTATGGGACACTTCGGAGTCAATAAGACACTAGCCACTCTCCATGAACATTTTTATTGGCCGCGGATGCGAAAAGATGTGGAGCGAGTTTGCGAAAGGTGTATAGCCTGCAAAAAGGCTAAATCAAAGGTTCAACCCCATGGCTTGTACACACCATTGCCCATTCCTGAAGCACCGTGGATTGACATCTCCATGGATTTTGTTCTCGGGCTTCCGCGCACAAAAATGGGGAAGGATTCTATTTTTGTTGTTGTTGATAGATTTTCAAAAATGTCTCATTTTATTGCCTGTACTAAGACTGACGATGCCGTTCATGTTGCGAACTTGTTTTTTAGGGATATCGTTAGACTACATGGCATTCCTCGTACGATCGTGTCGGACCGAGATGCAAAATTTTTAAGTCACTTTTGGAGGTCTTTGTGGGGTAAATAAGGGACCAAACTTCTGTTTTCGACCACCTACCACCCCCAAACCGATGGCCAAACGGAAGTTGTCAATAGAGTTCTATCTACTTTGCTTCGGGCCATCGTTCGGAAGAATTTGAAGACGTGGGAGGACTGTCTACCCCATATTGAGTTTGCGTATAATCGTTCTGTCCATTCTACGACTAAATTCACCCCATTTGAAATTGTTTACGGTTTTAATCCCTTGAATCCTTTAGATCTATTGCCTTTACCTACTGATCAGTTTGTCCATGTAGATGCAAAGAAAAAGGCAGATTTTGTCAAGGATTTACATAGCAAGGTGAGGGCCAATATCGAGGCTAGGACTGAGTCCTATGTGCGTAATGCTAACAAAGGCCGAAAATGAGTAGTTTTTGAACCCGGAGATTGGGTGTGGGTTCATATGCGAAAAGAAAGGTTTCCGGCTCAGCGAAAGTCGAAGTTATTGCCGAGAGGAGATGGGCCGTTTCAAGTTTTGGAATGAATAAACGATAATTCTTATAAACTTGATCTCCCAGGTGAGTACAATGTAAGTGCTACCTTTAATGTAGCTGATCTCTCTTTCTATGATATAGGTGACGATTTGGGGGCAAATCGCTTCGAAGAGAGGGGGAATGATACAACCACACCTCCCGAGTTGTCGGCTGCCAATGAAGATCCTCTCGAATTGCCGTGGGACCGATCACTGAGCTCGAGCAAAGAGATTCAAAGACGCAACAACAACCTTAGTTGATAGAGTTTGGGGTGAAACTGTTGCTGGACTTCTTGAAAGCTCTTGGACCAGCAAGCCAAGCAAACCATGCATACTCCTTCAAGCTCAAATCAGCTCAACTTCATCTTAACTTAGCTCAACGAGCTCGTTTCAACTCATTTCATTATTGCGTTTATTATCTTGGAATAAATCATTTAAGTTGCTGTTAGTTTTATTAGTTATTTGTTTTAATAATTAATTTGTCATAATCTGGACATGTTTTAATTATGTTCTAAATTAAGTACTTAATTAATTAGGACCAATTAAATATGTCTTAACTATTACAAAGATTAATTATGTCCAGCCTAATTTATGGTGCAAGATTTATTTATGTTGCCGAATTTAATGTGTCTAAAAGGGATTTAATTTGCTGAATTAAATGTTGTAGGTACATTACCCCTTGGACGGCATAGGTGCATGGATGATTTAAAATTGGTGTGCTGATCTTTGGTGTTCCCTAAGTGACCATTCAGCCAAACCTTACAACTCTTCAAGAAGACCGATTGGCTGCCCAAGACAAATTAAGGCTGTTCACACCCACCCGATTATTCCTTTCACACCAAGGGCTGTTCGGTTTTGTTTGTTCACACATGTGTGGCTGTTCAAATCGGTTTGTTCACATTCTAAGACTATTGGAGTGCTCTAGACAGCTCCTTAATCACATGAACATTCGGCTGAATCAAGCAGCAGTATTAATTCCAAATTCAAGCATTTGCCCGAACCTATTGATGGCATTTCAGCTCCCAAACAATTCATTCAATTTTTTTATTGAATCAAGGCATCTAGAAGCTGCCCCTTACCGTTCTCCATGCACAAGAAACTTCAAGGAAGCTTCATCAAAAATTCTAGAATTTTCAGAAACCATTTAGCTACCTCAAGAGCCTATTCGGCTATCCCTTGCATTCACTATAAATTGTGGCTTGTGTTACTTTAGCGGATGTCCAAGAAGATCCTGAAGCAACGATGGCGCGATTCCTGGCTGGTCTAAATCGAGATATAGCAAACGTAGTGGAATTACAACACTACATTGAAGTGGTTGATATGGTCCATATGGCCATCAAGGTGGAAAGACAACTCAAGAGAAAAGGTCCAAGTCGAGGGTTTCCCACTTCCAACCCTTCAAGGTGGATCCAAGGATCAAGTAAAGGACCCGCTAATCCATGAGGAAGGAGACCACGGTACCTCCAAAACCAACAAGCCCATCATTGAAATGAACAAAGGCAAGGCACCCGAATCGTCATACAATCGAAATCGGGATATTAAGTGTTTTAAGTGTCTCGGAAGAGGCCACATAGCAAGCCAATGCCCAAATCGAAGGACCATGGTATTGCGAGCCGATGGCGAGATCGAAACGGAGGATGAGGAGGAGAAAGAATCTGAATCAGCTTCTGAAGTCGAGGAGGAAGCGGAACAACCCATGGAAGGAGAACTACTTGTTGTAAAACGAAGTCTAAGTCTCCAAGGCGCGGAGAATGATCTCTAACGAGAGAATATCTTCCACACTCGGTGCCAAGTCGGAGGTAAAGTCTGTAGCGTCATTATCGACGGAGGCAGCTGTACCAATGTAGCAAGTACCATGATGGTTGAAAGACTTGGTTTACCTACTACCAAGCATCCGATCCCCTACAAACTACAATGGCTCAACGACGGAGGAGAGCTTAAGGTAACGAAGCAAGTACTTGTCTCTTTCAACATCGGCAAGTATTCGGATGAAGTTCTTTGTGACGTCGTACCGATGCATGCGGGGCATTTGCTACTTGGCCGACCGTGGCAGTTTGATAGACGAGTTCAACACGACGGGTATACCAACCGGTATACATTCAAATTCATGGGAAAGAATGTGATGTTGGCACCATTGACTCCCAAACAAGTGTATGAAGACCAAATCAAGCTAAAAGCTTCTATTGAGCAAATGAGAGAAAAAGAAAATGAAAAAGAAAGTTGTAAAAAAATAAAAGAAGAGAAAATAAGAAAAAGAAAACAAAAGAGAGTGACAAGAAAAATATCCAAGCAAAAGAAGAAAAAGAAAAGAAAATCGAGAAAATGAGTGTTTTTGCAAGAGTTAGTGATGTGAGGAAGGCTTTGGTGATGAATCGAACTATTCTTGTACTTTTGTACAAGGAAGCATTAATTTCTACTAACGATTTACCCGATACCCTACCCCCTCCTATTTTGTCTTTGTTGCAGGATTTCCAAGACGTTTTTTCGGAAGAAACCCCTAGTGGTCTTCCACCACTTCGTGGAATCGAGCATCAAATTGATTTCATGCCGGGAGCGATTATTCCAAATCGACCTGCTTATCGAGCCAATCCGAAGGAGACCAAGGAGTTGCAAAGACAAGTCAATGAGCTGATGGAAAAAGGCTACATTCGAGAGCCTAAGTCCTGTCTTTGTTCCGTATTATTGGTACCGAAAAAAGACGGAACATGGCGCATGTGCGTGGATTGCCGAGCCGTTAACAAGATAACAATCAAATATTGTCATCCCATTCCTCGCTTAGATGACATGTTAGATGAGCTTAGTGGGGCCAAAGTGTTCTCAAAAATCGATTTGAAGAGTGGCTACCACCAAATTCGGATGCGAGAAGGAGACGATTGGAAAACAGCATTCAAGACCAAGCACGAACTATCCGAATGGCTGGTTATGCCTTTTGGCCTTACCAACGCTCCAAGTACGTTCATGAGACTAATGAACCATGTCTTAAGGCCTTTCATCGGTAAGTTTTGTGTGGTATATTTCGACGATATATTGATTTACACAAATCTATGGAAGAACATGTAAGTCATCTCAAATCTGTTTTAGAAGTTTTATGGAAAGAGACCTTATATGCTAATTTAAAGAAATGTTCTTTTTGTTCTAACAAAACTATTTTTCTAGGATTTGTAGTTAGTGCGGATGGTCTTGAGGTAGACCAAGAGAAGATTAAGGCCATACGAGATTGGCCAAGGCCTACGAGTGTTACGCAAGTTCGAAGTTTCCATGGCCTAGCAAGTTTCTACCGACGATTCATTTCGAATTTTAGCGCAATTGCTGCTCCACTTACGAGTGTTATTAAGAAAAATTCTTCTTTTATTTGGAACGATGAACAAGAGAAATCATTTATAAAAATCAAAGATTGTCTTACTAACGCTCCTTTGCTTGCCCTTCCAGATTTCTCGAAGACTTTTGAGATCGAGTGCGATGCTTCGGGCATTGGAATCGGGGCCGTGTTGACACAAGACGGATGTCCTGTGGCTTACTTTAGTGAAAAACTCAATGGAGCCGTACTCAAATATCCGGTGTATGATAAAGAGATGTACGCGCTCATACGAGCCCTTGAGACATGGCAACATTACTTGTGGCCTAAGGAATTCGTTATTCATTCCGATCATGAAGCCTTGAAGCACATCAAAGGCCAACATAAGTTGAACCGACGCCACGCGAAGTGGGTTGAATACCTTGAGTCGTTTCCGTATGTCATCAAATATAAGAAAGGTAAAGATAATATTGTGGCTGATGCGCTTTCAAGAAGGTATACTCTGTTATCATATTTGGATTCTAAGATTCTTGGTTTTACATTATTAAAAGATTCCTATGTAAACGATTCCGATTTTGGAGAGATATTTGTTTCTTGCGAGAAAGGTCTTTTGAAAATTTTTATAGTTCTGAGGCTATCTTTTCCGAGAAGGTAAACTATGCATTCCTTGTGGATCTGTTCGAGACCTATTAGTGCATGAGGCGCATAGTGGCGGGCTTATGGGACACTTGAGTCAATAAGACACTAGCCACTCTCCATGAACATTTTATTGGCGGACGCGAAAAGATGTGGAGCGAGTTTGCGAAAGGTGTATAGCCCGCAAAAGGCTAAATCAAAGGTTCAACCCCATGGCTTGTACACACCATTGCCCATTCTGAAGCATCGTGGATTGACATCTCCATGGATTTTGTTCTCGGACTTCCACGCACAAAAGCGGGAAGGATTCTATTTTGTTGTTGTTGATAGATTTTCAAAATGTCTCATTTTATTGCACTGTACTAAGACCGACGATGCCGTTCATGTTGCGAACTTGTTTTTTAGGGATATCGTTAGACTACATGGCATTTCTCGTATGATCGTGTCGGACAGAGATGCAAAATTTTTAAGTCACTTTTGGAGGTCTTTGTGGGGTAAATTAGGGACCAAACTTCTGTTTTCGACCACCTGCCACCCCCAAACCGATGGCCAAACGGAAGTTGTCAATAGAGTTCTATCTACTTTGCTTCGGGCCATCGTTCGGAAGAATTTGAAGACGTGGGAGGACTGTCTACCCCATATTGAGTTTGCGTATAATCGTTCTGTCCATTCTGCGACTAAATTCTCCCCATTTGAAATTGTTTACGGTTTTAATCCCTTGACTCCTTTAGATCTATTGCCTTTACCTACTGATCAGTTTGTCCATGTAGATGCAAAGAAAAAGGCAGATTTTGTCAAGGATTTACATAGCAAGGTGAGGGCCAATATCGAGGCTAGGACTGAGTCCTATGTGCGTAATCTGAACAAAGGCCAAAGCAGTAGTTTTGAACCCGGAGATTGGGTGTGGGTTCATATGCGAAAAGAAAGGTTTCCGGCTCGTGAAAGTCGAAGTTATTGCCGAGAGGAGATGGGCGTTTCAAGTTTTGGAACGAATAAATGATAATTCTTATAAACTTGATCTCCCAGGTGAGTACAATGTAAGTGCTACCTTTAATGTAGCTGATCTCTCTTTCTATGATATAGGTGACGATTTGGGGGCAAATCGCTTCGAAGAGAGGGGGAATGATACAACCACACCTCTCGAGTTGTCGGCTGCCAATGAAGATCCTCTCGAATTGCCCGTAGGACCGATCACCCGAGCTCAAGCAAAGAGATTCAAAGACGCAACAACAACCTTAGTTGATAGAGTTTGGGGTGAAACCGTTGCTGGACTTCTTGAAAGCTCTTGGACCAGCAAGCCAAGCAAACCATGCATACTCTTTCAAGCTAAAATCAGCTCAACTTCAACTTAACTTAGCTCAACGAGCTCGTTTCAGCTCATTTCATTATTGCGTTTATTATGCTGGAATAAATCATTTAAGTTGCTGTTAGTTTTATTAGTTATTTGTTTTAATAATTAATTTGTCATAATCTGGACATGTTTTAATTATGTTCTAAATTAAGTACTTAATTAATTAGGACCAATTAAATATGTCTTAACTATTACAAAGATTAATTATGTCCAGCCTAATTTATGGTGCAAGATTTATTTATGTTGCCGAATTTAATGTGTCTAAAAGGGATTTAATTTGCTGAATTAAATGTTGTAGGTACATTACCCCTTGGACGGCATAGGTGCATGGATGATTTAAAATTGGTGTGCTGATCTTTGGTGTTCCCTAAGTGACCATTCAGCCAAACCTTACAACTATTCAAGAAGACCGATTGGCTGCCCAAGACAAATTAAGGCTGTTCACACCCACCCGATTATTCCTTTCACACCAAGGGCTGTTCGGTTTTGTTTGTTCACACGTGTGGCTGTTCAAATCGGTTTGTTCACATTCTAAGACTATTGATGGCATTTCAGCTCCCAAACAATTCATTCAATTTTTCTATTGAATCAAGGCATCTAGAAGCTGCCCCTTACCGTTCTCCATGCACAAGAAACTTCAAGGAAGCTTCATCAAAAATTCTGGAATTTTCAGAAACCATTTAGCTACCTCAAGAGCCTATTCGGCTATCCCTTGCATTCACTATAAATTGTGGCTTGTGTTACTTTGTAAAGAACTTTTTGGACTTTTGTTAATGTTATGCTGCCAAATTTGTTAGGCAAAAACTTTTCTCAAATTTCGTTCAAAGATTCGATTGGCTTCCTAGTGTTCTAGTGTGTCAGCCATTGCTCTTTGTCGAAACCGAACTTATCACTACTCGTAGTGTGGCGTTCAAACATACCAAGGTTCCTATCTTGTTATGTAACACCCCAAACCCGGCCTGGATGTTATGACCGGATCTGATGCGCCACATTGATGCGTTCAAAACACTTAGTTTGGAAAAGCTGAGTTGGTGTTGTAAAAGACACTTTTAAAAGTAAGTTAAAGTGAATGGAAGCTGCGCACCAGGTAGGAAACCAGGAAGAAGAGGAGGTGAGTCCGTCGGACTGCTTAAGTACCAAGCTCTCTCTTCGGATCCAATCCTAGACATGCACACCGCCATTGCCACACTCTAACATCTCGTATAATTTTGAGAAAACCGTTTGATTATGACCAGCTTAAGAAAATGATTAAGGTTGCAAATCGTTTGCTTAAAATATTTATTTTTCTTGGGAAAACATTTACTTTGCGGAAACTTTGCGCGTCATCGTGATCTTTTTAAAAACAAGTAGATTTTATAAAACGAACCCTAGTGCTAGCCAGTTTAATAATCCCCACAATAAAAGTAATTAAAAATAGCGGCCTTATTACAACTTTAAGCATAATAAAAAAAATAAAAAATAAAATAACCCAAATTAAAGGCTAAACTTCTTTAAAATCGGTAATTAATCTTCATGGCCACTCTGAATCCTTGACTCAAGTCCACCAATTCTATGGCTCACTGCAAGGATGGAAGAGGAAGGGGTGAGTTTGGGAAAACTCGGTGTATCTGAAACCCATCCAAAGCCCAATTCAGCTCGAGCCCATTGGGCCTAAGCCCTATTCAGATAACAGATTACGATGGTCAAGCCCTTTTGAATCTGATAGCAAGGCCTTAGCCCTTTTTACATAACAGTGTGGCCCATAGGCCCGATTCGATAACATGAGTATCAACAGTAATAATGAATGTAAGCCCATCGGGAGACTACTCAACCCACCAACCGCTACACCTGCCTGCACCAGCCCTACACACCATGTGGGAATATCTCAACCCACCCACCCTACACACCACAGCTTAAAACAACAGCACTCAAATTTCATCGATTGAGGCAAAGCCTCCGAGACGTGGATGAACCACTTTCGATACTTCCTCCATTAATACCCCAATCCCATGCAACAGATATTAATAAATGCATATCATGCAAAATACAGTAGTAATAAATCAAGCGGTTCATCCAACTTAAAACCCTAGGGGTATATCGGTAATTTTGCTCTTTAGGGGTAATTTCGTGATCTACGCTACTGCACAAGCTAATTCAGTAATTTTATCGGTTTTATGCAATTTGATTCCACCATCTACCTAACAGCTAATTTGCCCATCTCTTACCCATATTGGTCCGTAAGCCCATTGGGCCCGCTTTTGGCCCATCGAGCCCTTTTTTCGAAATACGCTAAAACGTCACATAAGCGTGCTTACCACCTTGCGGTGCCAGATCTAACAATTACTCTATGATTTGAGAGCATTCGCATACCCACATGACCATGAAATGCCGAATTTGGCATTTCGCTTTTGCCGAATTGAACTAAAGAAGGGTGTTGGTACATTTTTGTTTCATGACGACGCTCTTGAGATCCCTTACGATGTCCTACAATTATTCATCACCATTTTAGCATACAAGTTATGCTTAACAAACTCAAAATCCACCCTACCTTATTCTACCAAAGAACCCTTATTGACCATAAGTTGCTTACCTTCACAGGGTCCAATAATACGATTCAAGCTTATCCAAGTCGATACTCCAAGCCTCATTGCTCCTCCAAAGTTGTCTATATCACACAGTCCAAGTCAGGTCACTTGCCCACAAGGGCAAAATAGTCATTTAACACCCTAGGGGCAAAATGGTAATTTTACCCCACAAGGGTATTTCGATAATTTTACCCTACAGGGTATTTTAGTAATTTTCAAACCATGGGTATTTTGGTAATTTTATAAACAAAGGGTATTTTAGTAATTTTACAAACTAGGGGTATTTTGGTGATTTTATAAACTAAGGGTATTTTGGTAATTCTGTAAATTGAGGGTAAAACGGTAATTCTGTAAATCAGGAGTACTTTGGTAATTTTACAAGTCGAGGGCATTTCAGTAATTGGTAAACTAAAGTATTCTAAACATGGATAACAATACGAATGGGCCTAAAGCCTATTCTTGGCCCAAATGGGCCCACACGCTCGTGTGGCCCTTTTAGCCCAAACCTAGCCACAGATATTCGATTCACCTAGCCTAGTCCAATATTTACTACACAATCAAACAACTTATCCAATTGGGCCAGAGGCCCATTGGGCCCATATGGCCCCTTTACCATCATGACCAAGTAGCAATCCAACAACAAGAGTAGTGATAAATACACACCTGATAGGAGACTGGAGTTAATCCACACTCCGAGCACTCTTAGCCGACGCCCAACCCAAACGAGCACGCCATACAAGCGAAAGGGATCAGCCAAGAAAGGTACCTCTACTCTCCTCATGGTTCTCTCTATTTAAAGCCGACCGCATCCACTCTTATGTTAGCTTCCGATGTGGGATCCCTTCAACATTAGAGTTTAAATTCAACACCAACTCTTGCCGCCCCCTGTTAGCAAAATAAATGCTCTTTGCTTGCCATGGGATTGAACCTATGCCTCCCTTAAATGCTCCACACGCTACTTACCACTAAGCCACAAGGCTTTTTGTGTCATATTTTATCCCCAATTAATTATAAGGTCTAAAGGCCAAAGTCCAGTTCCTTTAAAAAAAAACAAAATAAATTGCAAGAGCCAAGGCTTGAACCCAGGCTCCCATACAACTTTAATGACGCCACAACCACTAGACTACAAGCTTCATTGTGTCATTTATTTACCACAATAATTTAAAAACCTTCATCCAAGCATCCAGGTTTTTTTTCACTTAATACCAACATTTTTGCTAAAGCCCAAGTTTGAACCCAAGATTTCTCCAACACTTCTCAAAGCCATTAACCACTAATAGCAAACATTTAATTGTTTCATTTCATTGCACAATTAAATACCTATATACAACCTCCTTACGGACCCCCACTCAAGGCCCAATACTTCTAGGCCCAAATTCGGGGTGTTACATGTTAGATAGTGGGTCGAGGTCTTTCCTTTACCAATTCCAAATCGAACTAAAAGAGCTTATAAACAACGGGTCGATACCAAATCGGTATTGGTTCTTGTTTGCACTTTTTGTTCAACCCCATTTCTCCATTTACCTAATTGAACCAATTCCTTCATCCATACCTATTCGGACTCCAAACCCGAATTTTCAAACTCTTCTTACCTATTCTAATCCGAACCCAAAACCAATACCCTTCTTTCCTTCATCTGACCTTTTTAATCAAACCTAACGTAACTTCTTGTTGACGATCGGGCACACTAATACGACTCAACTCTTTCGAGGCGGATCGTATCAACAATAATTATAAGTCAACTTATAATAAATTCAGCTAGCTCAAATAGTCAAAAACACTTAGTGAGCTAAATTGAGCTAGGGAATTCGGCATGAGCTGTAACAAACTTAGTTATAAGCTAGATTAATACTTAATTTATTGAAATGAAAAAGGAATGAGCTGAAACGAGCTAAATTCGAGCTCAAACGAGCTAAAATGAGCTCAAGTGAGCTGATGGGAACTGAATGGCGCATGGGGGAGCTGAAGAGGAGCTGAGGTCGGATTGCAAAATGGTGCATGGAGTCTTCAAGGAGTTATTCTTAGCTCCTCCAACGTTATAGAGCTGGTTATCATCCCAAATGCGCATCACAAAGGTGGATATAATAACATCTTGAAATTGCTTGGTTCGAGCTCGGGTTATGGGACCTTTTGGCAGCTCAATAGATCCTTGGTGTGCATTCGAGGATGCCTCGGGTGTGCTCACATCATTCCCCCCGTCTTCAAAGCGACTTGTCCTCAAGTCGAGCCATTTGTCCGCTGGAAAATACTTTCTCTCACGTGACTTTCCTCGGTCAAATGGGACAAAGGCTATCACGCAAACTTTTCTGCATTTACTCACCAAATTTGACAATAAAAAGTGCAACGAACTCAAATTCAAATAACACACATAAAATCCAGTCCAAAGATCATATGGCAAAAATTTTATTCGTTCATAACATGGATGCTTCATATTATCGGACAATTTCAATATGCCATCAATATGAACAATTGAACAGAATGAAAACAGGGAATAATTAATCATGCAATTTAGCAAACAAGAATGCATTCCTCATCTCAACCACAACATTCCAAATGGATCAAAACAAAGGACATATTCACTTGGCTTTTTGATTTGAACAATCTCACCTTGCCGTATTCGATTAAATGGACTTACAGTTGTAGGATGAACAATATGACCACCTTCCACAAAGATATTGTTGACTTACCTTGATTAACTTGGAAGTTACATGATGTTAGTTCGATGTTACCTCGTTTGCGCAAAACAAACCTTCGCTCCTTAGCAAGGTAATGTAATCGATACTTTGAACTCGAATAAACTTGAAAAGGTGAAAAATCAAATAAGTAACTCGCGCTCTTGAAAATGAAATTACCACAAAGATGGAAGATGTCAAGGTCACCATGGATAATGTACTTAAAAGGACAAATTGATATGCTATTCACAAGTTGATCGCATGAATCAATTCTGGGTTTAAAAACAAAATTTCCAGAATCAAAGGCTTGATTTTGACTTTGTAAACTAACCACAAGATTTATTTTCAGAAATGAAGATAAAATTCGCAATGGATGAAAAGGTACAACAAATTTATCTACATGGAAATTATGATGGTTACCTTCTCTTGGTAACAACTTAAAGTGGCTAGCTCCAGGCTTAAATACTCGATTTTGATCACTTATCCCAAAATACAGCAAGAATTTCAATTTCTCAAATAAATCACAAAAGTAGATCAAAGAAGGTTTAGGTAGACGAACATGCAAACATTCATACTTCACAAAACTCAATCGAATAGGCAGATCAATACATGGAAACTTCGTACAAAAATTTAAAGATTTCTCTTGAATGACAAAATCAAACGGATTATTCATTGTATGCGAAAACCTTTGAACACATATGTTGAACAAAGAAGTTGTGTACATGTCTCCTTTCAAAAGTTCAAAATCATCACAGACCAATTGAATAGGCATGTTTAAGAAAAAAGGTTTAGCACATATATTTAAAGAGTTTAAGAATTCAAACACATCAAAATTTTTATGTGCAAAACTGTTATCACACACCGCCACGATTTGCATAGGCAAAACCAACTCAACAGAAAGGTTAAACATTCCATAAGATAAATTTTTCGTGGTTCTTCTTGTGACAAGGTCATTAACATCAAAATTTGAACAGTAACTAACCAAATCAAAATTTTGAGACCTTTCAGAAATTGAACCATCAAAACCTTTATTAGCAGTTTTTAAGTCAAATGGTCGTGACTCAATAATAATAGAGTCCTTACCTCTCTTACCTTCGGACAAAAGTCGGCGGTTGTCTTTCTCATTCTTACCTTTCTTATAGAACAAAAATCGCCCCTCGTTGGGAAGGTATTGAGGCTGTAAGTGGTCACACGAATTTTCAAAAACCTGGGAAGAGAAATCGCAAGAAAAACTAATAAGTGGGTTAGTGGAAACAATCCTCGCTTGCTCACTAACATCTTTTCCACTCGAATATTTTTCTTTGGAAACTCTCGTTTCTTTTGTTTCAATTTCTTTCTCTTTAATCTCTTTTTCAATTTCTTTTTCACTCTCAAATTTCTTTTCGTTCTCTTTTTCAATCTCAATCTCATTTTCTTTTCTTTGTTTTTCTCTCTTTTCTTTGTTTCTTCTCTCGATTTCATTCAAAATCCTCTCATTTTCTCTCATAATCTTTTCTTGCCTCTCTTTTCTTTTGATCTCTTTTTGCTTTTCGTCTTCTTCTTTTCTCACTTACTTTTTACAAGAGGTTACAAAAGATTTAGGAGAAAAATCATTTTGTTCAAAAGAAGAAAAATCATTTACATATGATTCACGAACAATCCTTCGTGAAGATCTCTCCGTGGCTATTTTCTTTGGAGCTCTTGAAGAGGTGTATCTTTCATCTCACACGTCTTCTCGGAAGGATTCAAAATCAAAATCGGCTTCTCTTCGTCTTGAATTCCTCGATGAAAAAGAATCTGGATCGTAATCTCTTCTTGAGTAGTCATTGGATGTGTATCTCTGTGATGCTCTCGAATACACTTTTTGACTTGATGACATTCGTGCCCGTTGGTCTCTTTTCTCCACATGATCTAATCTCTCGTGCAATTTGTCAAACTTAGTTGTCACCATTCTTTGCATTTCTTGCACCAAATATTGATATTCTGATTCGGCAAATTCTTCGCGAGACATGATGTTATCGCTGAAAGGAAAATTGTTAAGTAAAATAGACACAAAGTCCTCACTACAACATCCTCACGAGTTCACTCGGAAAGAAAGAATGATGGCACTCACACTCATGTTTTCGCTCGTTTTTGGCTTTTCAACTCTCGAATGTTCTCACACACTCTAGCCTTTTACCACTCAAGCTTACTCTCGTAACCTTGTATTTTGTTTCTTTTGACTTGTCTTGATGCCTTGGGGTCGGTTTCAAGATGGTTACAAAGGTTAGAATGTCACGGTGTACGGGTAGGCTAAAAGAAAAATAGTCTTTGGTGTAGTGTGGTGTTTTGAGGGGTAAAAGTTGCTGGAAAGAAAGATTGAAGGTCGGAACAAAAATGTAAACAAAAGAATAGATCTTGATCACACACTTTCCTTCTTTTTTTTTTTTAATTTCATTTTTTTTGTCTCTTTTTTTAATACTTCACAATATCACTATTACAAGAGACAGAATGAAAATTACAACTTGAATTTTTTTTTTTAATTCAAATTTTTTTTTCACAACGAACCTAGCTCGATCTTGATACGAATGTCGGCGCCTCTCGATTTACAAGCTCTGATACCAAATGATGTGATCCAGCCCGGGTAGATGAGTCAAATTCACGTAGTTGCCCGATCGTAGTTCGAGAGAGTCATTCGTGCCTCGGATTTTAGTAATAAAAGTAAAATAATGGATTAGAATAAGCGGAAGGTTTCAAGAAGGGTAAGTTTAGTAATAGGTTCGGTTATGTGTACCAAAGATGGGTGATGGATAAATGAGTCGGTTTGGTTACAAGAAGGAAAAGTTGAAAGATGGGGAATGGAAAAACGAACTCAACGTCAAGAATGATTCAACACTAAGAAGTGTCACCCCGATTCCTATATTGTTAAGGTGAAAAGATGGATAGATGGATAGGTGAACGCCACACCAAGATTGGTGATAAGTTCAAACAAGACGATTGACGCCACTAGCACAAGCCAGATAAGTCTTTCGAAATTGTATGAGATATGAGAGGAAGCAACCTCACAAGAACAAATGTTCATTAACAATTTTGGCAAAAGTCCTTTACAAATAAATCAACAAACTATTTATACTAGTTTCTTATGCTAACCGAATAGTCCATTCATGAACTTAACGATTAAGTAATGAACCTAATTAAGACATGAACCTTCTAGAAAAATGACCAATGGTGTCCTTGTCCATGTTCGGCCGAATGGGAGATGAATGGGCAGCTTCATGTATGAGCAAGCTTTGGAAGCCAATGGGATTGTCTAGGTTCAGCCATGGGATGCATGAAACTCCCAAAGGGTGTCTCTTGGCCGAATAGGTGCTTAGGAAACTCCAAGGGTCCTTCCACATTGATACGATTCGCCTCAGAAGAGTCGAGTCGTATTAATGTGCCCGATCGTCAACAAGAAGTTACGTTAGGTTTAATTAAAAAAAAAGGTCGGATGAAGGAAAGAAGGATATTGGTTCTGGGTTTGAATTAGAATAGGTAAGAGGAATTTGAAAGTTCGGGTTTAAAGTCCGAATAGGTGTGGATGAATGAATTGGTTCAATTAGGTAAGGGGGAACTGAAGAAATGGACGTAATGGTATGAAGGGTAAGAACGAAATGGTATTATGAAATGGTACTAATGGAATGGTCGGTTTAGGTACAATTGGTAAATGGAGAAATGGGGTTGAACAAAAAGTGCAAACAAGAACCAATACCGATTTAATATCGACCCATTGTTTATAAGCTCTTTTAGTTCGGTTTGGAATTGGTAAAGGAAAACCTCGACCCACTATCTAACAAGATAGGAACCTCGGTATGTTTGTGATACAATCCGCCTCAGGGTGAGTCGAGTCGTATATGAATTTGCCCGATCGTCTATGAAGAAGTAGCGTTCGATTTGTTCAAAAGGATGTTTTAACGTAAATAATGGTAGAAGCTATGTAAAAGGATTCAAAGATGGGTTTATGGATATGAAGTTTATGTAGTTGGGTTTATGGATATAAAGTTTTTGTAGGTTTGGTTATAATGAAACGAAAAGATGGAATGGAATGGAAATGAAAATGATCTCGAAAACAAACACGAACCAATATTAGAAAATATTGACCCAAATGTTTATAAGTTTTCAAGGTGGTCGGATGGAGAATATGAGAACCTCGACCCACTACTTAGCAAAGTAGGAACCTTGGCATGTTTGAGCGCCACACTACGAGTAGTGATAAGTTCATTTTCAACAAAGAAAATGGATGACACAACTAGAACACTAGGTAGCCAACAAATCTTTGAGCAAAACAGAGAAAAGTTTGCCTCACAAATTTGGCAGAATATCATTCACAAAAATATTCCAAAAAGTAGTCCCCTTCAAAAGGCTGGTTACATGAATTTATAGTGTCAAAAGGAAAGCTAGCTGAAAGGTCACTTTTAATGAAGCTAATAATGAGGCCTAATGAAAAGTCACAACTATAGAAATTCTATTCCAAGTAACTCCAGCCTTCAATGTGATTTACTTCTTCAATTAAGTTGCTTTCAAAGTCTTTTGAAGTCTCCATGAGCAACCGAAAAGACACCAGCTTCTTTGATGGAGAATTGAATGCATGTAGTGATTACTCATGAAGCAAACGGTTATGGAAGATGAAACAAAGTTGCTGCCTAATTTAAAGAAGAATAATGCTCTCCTTTAATTGAAATCTCTTGAAAAGTCACCTTATTGAATGCATAACAGCCTTTAATAATAATAGATGGGAGCTAAAAAGTCACCTGCAATTAACACATGTAACCGTCACATTTATTCATTTATTAAGCTTAAAACAAATTAACAACTAACTTAAATAAATGAACAAACACTTATGCATCATTTATTCCAACAACTAGTTTAATTAAGAGAAGCATTATTAAATGAACTTAAATTCATGCATCAATAAATTATCCTAGGAACTAGATTATTTAAAGAAGCAACTATTAAATAAAGTTCAACAAAAACACTTATTAATTAAACTAAGATGAGTTGAATAAATGTCCAGCAACTCATTTATTAAACTAAGATACTTAAATGCATGGTTTAAAATGCAAACTAAATGAACAGATGAGTTACTTAATGCAAGACTTAATTTAATGAAGCTGACTTAAACTAACATCGGAGTCACATAATGTATGACTTTATTAAATGCAGAACACATAATGCATGTCATAATTAAAATATGTATTTAATAAATAAGACATAATTAAAGACTAAAGTAACTAAGATAAATCAAGTCTTTATTCCAACAACATAAATGAATTTAAAGGTCTCATTTTGCATTTGGGCCCCTCGAGTTTAGGCCAATCTTGATGTCGTCGAGATGTAATGAAACATGATGCGACCGGGATCGCATCATACCCCCCTTCTTGAAGATGATTTGTCCTCAAATCGGGCCATTTTCTCAAAAAAAATTTCTCAGGATCACAAATCAGCCCTCCCTCTTTAAGTGGGTACCACCTCACATTGTCACGTACAAAAGAATAAAACAAGTTAGTGATACAATGAAGGTTAAACCAGGAGGAACTTTCTGAAATTTTATTCACAGCTTGACACAAGAAAATATTATCATCATCATAAAGACAAGGAGTAATAAAATGATGAATCAAGAATGAACAATTCCTTTTCGAAGTCTTGGTGCATACTTGAGCACTTGATCGATTGCCGAATTCAAAATAATTGACAAGTTTTACCTTTGCAAGTTGGATATCCAAATTTGGTAATAGAGCATGCATATAAATAAAACACTCATACATCACAAGTTTTATGTGCACAACCTTGTTTAAACATGTGGTTTTTCTATAGATCAAAGAATGCACATCAACGACACAACCATTGTTAGTAATGTTCTCATCATTTTCAAACCATCCATTACTAATAAAAAAAAAACAATAAACCTCATCAAGGTACGAATGCATTTCAGAAACCAAAACATCAACAATGTTTCCATCAACATTCAAAGGGGGTGGTTGAATCTTAAAAGATTCAGAAAACTCACCTTGTTTTCCCATATGAATGAATGAATGTGGATCGGTTTGAGCAGTACCTTTTTCAATCAACGTAAACCTCCTCTCTTCGGAAAGATAGTAAAGTCGTAGCTCTTTACTTGAACTAACCTAAAATGTAGGAGAAATACAAGAATAACTCGCGTTTCTCAAAGTATCACCTTCACGAAAAGTAAAGGGGTTAGTGACACTGTAGATGTTCAACTTTAAGGGACACGCTGAATCAATGCCAGGATCAAAAATATGAGTTGGCCTTACCTTTTTAAAATGATACAAGAAATTTATGGATAGCCAAATAAAATGATCAAGGAACGATTTTATATTGTATTCATAATTTTTAAATTTTGCTCCCTTAGTCAAAAGCCAAGCATCAATCAAACAAAAATTGGTCGCACAAAATTTGGAATACTTGAATTTTTCACATATCGAACCAAAATAGCAAATTCTAGGTTCAAAAACATAAGTTTGTTCACTTGCTAGAAAATGCAACAAAGGTTTCATGCGTGTCATGATTTCAAACATGCTGATCCAAAAGAATTTGTGCATATACAAAAACAAATAATCCAAACTCCTTACATTCATCAGGACAGATGGGCATAAATTTAAATATTTTGCACAAGGCAGTAGTTGATTCACATAATCACCACAATCAAACAACTTAAATGTCTTTCGTGAAGAAGAGTTACCATGTAAGATGATATTATGTGCTTGCCGATTTAATCGGACGTCATCAACAAGTTTTACACCACAAAACAACTCAAGAGAACACTGCCTCATACTTCCTCTTAGAATGGACTTATCAACCACAAACAGAGAATAAGGGTTAATTAAATCAAAATAAGGGGATCTTTTATAAATTAAGCCATCAAAAATTTTACCGACAACTTTCAAACCTGTTTGCCGTGGCTCGATTTCTAAAGATTCCTTATCTTTGAATACTTGCGGTTGGATTTTATCTTCAACCTTTCCTTTTCTGATCATACAAAAGCATCTCTCATCAGGAAAGTATTGAAGTTGAAGTTCGTCACACGGATTGTTAGGAACCTGAAAAGAAGAGGTAAGACGAGAAGAATTCACAGATTGGTTAGTGGAAACAACACTCTCTTTTTCTTGCCCTCTATCAACTTTTTCTTTCATTTCTTTTTCTTCAAGAACAATTGTTTCTTCCACGCTTTCTTTTTGCTCACTCTCTTTTTCAACTTTACTTTCTTGCACACTCTTTTTCTTTTTCGCTTCTCTCGATTTCTTTTAGAATCCACTCGTTTTCTCTCATGATCATCTTTTGCCTCTCTTTTCTTTTACTCTCTTTTTGTTCTTTTTCTTTTTCAACGCCTTTTCAATGACTTTCTCAATCTCTTTCAAGAATCTCTCATTTTCTCTCTTACTCACCTCTTGCCTCTCTTTCATTTCTTTTTCTCTCATTTTTTCTTTACAACTTGAAGATAATACAAGTAAATCAGCATGATAAGTATTTTTTCGAAAGATGTGAAATCATTTAGATAGAGTTCACGATCAATTCTTTGAGAATGAGTCTTCGTGGATGCATACGAAGAGTTACTTGGGCTCCCTCGTTCGTTATCTCGAAAGACCTTAGACTCGAAGCTTTCTTTCTTTCTACTCGAATTTCTTGTCGAATAGGTATCACAATAGAAATCTCTTCTCGAGTAGTCATCAGATGTGTGTCTCCGTGATGTTCTTGACTCCTTTTTCTGACTTGGAACAATTTGCTTTCGTTGAACTCTTGCTCGATGGTCTAGCTTTTCTTGGACAGGCTTGATTTTTCGATCGAGCATGCACTCCATCTCTTTCAACAAATATTGAAATTCAAAGGCTGAAAACTCTTCTCGAGACATGATTAATAGATGAAAAGAAAAATGAATAAAACAAAACAGAAAATGAATACCTTACCACAAACCTCACTAGTCACTCACAATAAAATTTGAATGGCACTCACACTCATGTTTGCACTCAAGATCGGATTTTTCAACACTCTAATGCTCTCACAACACTCGTGCCTTTTACCTCTCTTTACCTTTCTCGTGATTTTGTAAGCAGATTTGCCAAGGCTTAACCTTAGTGTCGGTTTCAAATGGGTAACAAAGGATGATGTGATTTAAAACTGGGTAGGCTTACAAGAAAGAAATTAATTCGGGTATAGTGTGGCGAAAAGGTCAAGGATGGAAGTGGATGAGAGGGTAAAAGTTTCAGGATTGAAAAATGGAGAAGGAGTAAAACTATGTTCAAATTTTTAGATTTTGTTTTTTTTTGAATTTTTTTTGAATTTTTTTTTGAAACTTACTTGATGAGTCACAGACTATTCTTGGAGTAATTTTGAATGCTCGTACTCCTTGTTTTTGTAGCTCTGATACCAAATGATACGATCCGCCTCGGGGTGAGTCGAGTCGTATGTGAATTTGCCCGATCGTCTATGAAGAAGTAGCGTTCGATTTGTTCAAAAGGATGTTTTAACGTAAATAATGGCAGAAGCTATGTAAAAGGATTCAAAGATGGGTTTATGGATATGAAGTTTATGTAGTTGGGTTTATGGATATAAAGTTTTTGTAGGTTTGGTTATAATGAAACGAAAAGATGGAATGGAATGGAAATGAAAATGATCTCAAAAACAAACACGAACCAATATTAGAAAATATTGACCCAAATGTTTATAAGTTTTCAAGGTGGTCGGATGGAGAATATGAGAACCTCGACCCACTACTTAGCAAAGTAGGAGCCTTGACATGTTTGAACACCACACTACGAGTAGTGATAAGTTCAATTTTCAACAAAGAAAATGGATGACACAACTAGAACACTAGGTAGCCAACAAATCTTTGAACGAAAACAGAGAAAAGTTTGCCTCACAAATTTGGCAGAATATCATTCACAAAAATATTCCAAAAAGTAGTCCCCTTCAAAAGGCTGGTTACATGAATTTATAGTGTCAAAAGGAAAGCTAGCTGAAAGGTCACTTTTAATGAAGCTAATAATGAGGCCTAATGAAAAGTCACAACTATAGAAATTCTATTCCAAGTAACTCCAGCCTTCAATGTGATTTACTTCTTCAATTAAGTTGCTTTCAAAGTCTTTTGAAGTCTCCATGAGCAACCGAAAAGACACCAGCTTCTTTGATGGAGAATTGAATGCATGTAGTGATTACTCATGAAGCAAACGGTTATGGAAGATGAAACAAAGTTGCTGCCTAATTTAAAGAAGAATAATGCTCTCCTTTAATTGATAGAAACAACTTCTTAATGATTTTTAAAGCCTCTTTGTAACAACCCTCTCTTTTGTAACTGAAATCTCTTGAAAAGTCACCTTATTGAATGCATAACAGCCTTTAATAATAATAGATGGGAGCTAAAAGTCACCTGCAATTAACACATGTAACCGTCACATTTATTCATTTATTAAGCTTAAAACAAATTAACAACTAACTTAAATAAATGAACTAACACTTATGCATCATTTATTCCAACAACTAGTTTAATTAAGAGAAGCATTATTAAATGAACTTAAATTCATGCATCAATAAATTATCCTAGGAACTAGATTATTTAAAAAGCAACTATTAAATAAAGTTCAACAAAAACACTTATTAATTAAACTAAGATGAGTTGAATAAATGTCCGAAACTCATTTATTAAACTAAGATGCTTAAATGCATGGTTTAAAATGCAAACTAAATGAACAAATGAGTTACTTAATGCAAGACTTAATTTAATGAAGCTGACTTAAACTAACATCGGAGTCACATAATGTATGACTTTATTAAATGCAGAACACATAATGCATGTCATAATTAAAATATGTATTTAATAAGTAAGACATAATTAAAGACTAAAGTAACTAAGATAAATCAAGTCTTTATTCCAACAACATAAATGAATTTAAAGGTCTCATTTTGCATTTGGGCCCCTCGAGTTTAGGCCAATCTCGATGTCGTCTAGATGTACCGAAACATGATGCGACCGGGATCGCATCAGTTTGAACGCCACACTACTAGTAGTGATAAGTTAGGTTTCGACAAAGAACAACGATTGACACACTAGAACGCTAGGAAGCCAATCGAATCTTTGAACGAAATTTGAGAAAAGTTTTGCCTAACAAATTCGGCAGCATAACATTAACAAAAGTCAAAAAAGTTCTTTTCAAAGTAACACAAGCAACAATTTATAGTGAATGCAAGGGATAGCCGAATAGGCTCTTGAGGTAGCTAAATGGTTGCTGAAAATTCCAGAATTTTTGATGAAGCTTCCTTGAAGTTTCTTGTGCATGGAGAATGGTAAGGGGAAGCTTTTAGATGCCTTGATTCAATAGAAAAATTGAATGAATTGTTTGGGAGCTGAAATGCCATCAATAGGTTCGCCAAATGCTTGAATTTGGAATTAATCTGCTTTGCTTGATTCAGTAGAATGTTCATGTGATTAAGGAGCTGTCTAGAGCACTTCAATAGTCTTAGAATGTGAAAAACCGATTTGAACAGCCACACATGTGTGAAAAAACAAAACCGAATAGCCCTTGGTGTGAAAGGAATAATCGGTGGGTGTGAACAGCCTTAATTTGTCTTGGGCAGCCAATCGGTCTTCTTGAAGAGTTGTAAGGTTTGGCTGAATGGTCACTTAGGGACACCAAAGATCAGCACACCAATTTTAAATCATCCATGCACCTATGCCGTCAAGGGTAATGTACCTACAACATTTAATTCAGCAAATTAAATCCCTTTTAGACACATTAAATTCGCAACATAGATAAATAAATCTTGCACCATAAATTAGGCTGGACATAATTAATCTTTGTAATAGATAAGACATATTTAATTGGTCCTAATTAATTAAGTACTTAATTTAGAACATAATTAAAACATGTCTAGATTATGACAAATTAATTATTAAAACAAATAACTAATAAAACTAACAGCAACTTAAATGATTTATTCCAGCATAATAAACGCAATAATGAAATGAGCTGAAACGAGCTCGTTGAGCTAAGTTAAGTTGAAGTTGAGCTGATTTTAGCTTGAAGGAGTATGCATGGTTAGCTTGGCTTGCTGGTCCAAGAGCTTTCAAGAAGTCCAGCAATGGTTTCACCCCAAACTCTATCAACTAAGGCTGTTGTTGTGTCTTTGAATCTCTTTGCTCGAGCTCGGGCGATCGGTCCTACGGGCAATTCGAGAGGATCTTCATTGGCAGCCGACAACTCGGGAGGTGTGGTCGTATCACACATGCATCAGTTGTACATGGAACTTGGAAGGGGCCTTGAACCTAGCCGTACATGCACTTGCATTGATTACCCCCCATTCATGCATGTGTGCCATCCAAGGGAGATGCACCTTTCAATATGCTTAACCTTCCATGTACATGAATGTATGTCCTCCAAACATTGAACCGGTCCATGCATGTATCCTCCCGTTCAATGAACTTTCCCGTTCATGCACCTTGCATTAAATGCCATGAATGTATCTTCCAAATTCGGCTAACCTACAAAATTAAATAACATAATTAAATAACACACAACTATTCATATAATTATAATTTAAAATAATAACTAAATAACTTAATATCACTAACTAAATTTGAACACAATAATTATAAGTCAACTTATAATAAATTCAGCTAGCTCAAATAGTCAAAAACACTTAGTGAGCTAAATTGAGCTAGGGAATTCGGCATGAGCTGTAACAAACTTAGTTATAAGCTAGATTAATACTTAATTTATTGAAATGAAAAAGGAATGAGCTGAAACAAGCTAAATTTGAGCTCGAACGAGCTAAAACGAGCTCAAGTGAGCTAATGGGAACTGAATGGCGCATGGGGGAGCTGAAGAGGAGCTGAGGTCAGATTGCAAAATGGTGCATGGAGTCTTCAAGGAGTTATTCTTAGCTCCTCCAACGTTATAGAGCTGGTTATCATCCCAAATGCGCATCACAAAGGCGGATATAGCATCTTGAAGTTGCTTGGTTCGAGCTCGGGTCATGGGACCTTTTGGCAGCTCAATAGATCCTTGGTTTGCATTCAAGGATGCCCCGGGTGTGCTCACATCAACGGGAGAGGCCAAATCAGAATCAGGGAAGACGAAGGGTCCAAGACGATGAAGCAAACGACCTTAGTGAACTTGAAAGCGAACAAGAGGCTAATGCTAGTGATCGACGTAGGCAACACCGACAATGAGATCGAAGACGCAAAGATCAGATCTAGAGGCCTATCTTGAGTGGGAAAAAAAGATAGAGTTGGTGTTCGATTGTCACAATTACTCCGAGAATAAAAAGGTGAAACTAGCAGCAATAGAGTTTTCGGACTATGCCATGATTTGGTGGGAACAACTAACCACTAGTCGGAGGCGTAACGGTGAACGTCCTATCTCTACATGGACCGAAATGAAGGCGGTGATGAGGCGACAATTTATCCCTGCGTACTACCACTGGGAGTTGCACCAAAAACTCCAAAATCTCACGCAAGGGTCCAAAAGTGTCGAGGATTACTACAAAGAGATGGAAATCGCGATGATTCGAGCGGATGTCCAAGAAGATCCTGAAACAACGATGGCGCGATTCCTGGTTGGTCTAAATCGAGATATAGCAAACGTAGTGGAATTACAACACTACATTGAAGTGGTTGATATGGTCCATATGGCCATCAAGGTGGAAAGACAACTCAAGAGAAAAGGCCCAAGTCGAGGGTTTCCCACTTCTAGCCCTTCAAAGTGGAGCCAAGGATCAAGTAAAGGACCTGCCAATCCTCAAGGGAAGGACACCACGGTACCTCCAAAAACCAACAAGCCCATCGCCGAAGTGAACAAAGGCAAGGCACCCGAATCGTCATACAATCGAAATCGAGATATTAAGTGTTTTAAGTGTCTCGGAAGAGGCCACATAGCAAGCCAATGCCCAAATCGAAGGGCCATGGTATTGCGAGCCGGTGGTGAGATCAAAACGGAGGATGAGGAGGAGAAAGAATCCGAATCGGCTTCCGAAGTCGAGGAGGACGTGGAACAACCCATGGAAGGAGAACTACTTGTTGTAAAACGAAGTCTAAGTCTCCAAGGCGTGGAGAATAATCTCCAACGAGAGAATATCTTCCACACTTGATGCCAAGTCAGAGGCAAAGTCTGTAGCGTCGTTATCTACGGAGGCAGCTGTACCAATGTAGCAAGTACCATGATGGTTGAAAGACTTGGTTTGCCTACTACCAAGCATCCGAGCCCCTACAAACTTCAATGGCTCAATGATGGAGGAGAGCTTAAGGTAACGAAGCAAGTACTTGTCTCTTTCAACATCGGTAAGTATTCGGATGAAGTTCTTTGTGACGTCGTACCGATGCATGCGGGGCATTTGTTACTTGGCCGACCGTGGCAATTTGATAGACGAGTTCAACACGATGGGTATACCAACCGGTATACATTCAAATTCATGGGAAAGAATGTGACGTTGGCGCCGTTGACTCCCAAACAAGTGTATGAAGACCAAATCAAGCTAAAAGCTTCTGTTGAGCAAAAGAGAGAAAAAGAAAAAGAAAGTTGTAAAAAAATAAAAGAAGAGAAAAATAAGAAAAAGAAAACAAAAGAGAGTGATAAGAAAAATATCCAAGAAAAAGAAGAAAAAAAAAAGAAAATCAAGAAAATGAGTGTTTTTGCAAGAGTTAGTGATGTGAGGAAGGCTTTGGTGATGAATCGAACTGTTCTTGTACTTTTGTACAAGGAAGCATTAATTTCTACTAACGATTTACCGATACCCTACCCTCCTATTTTGTCTTTGTTGCGAGGATTTCCAAGACGTTTTTCGGAAGAAGCCACGAGTGGTCTTCCACCACTTCGTGGAATCGAGCATCAAATTAATTTCGTCGGAGCGGTTATTCCAAATCGACACGCCATCGAGCCAATCCGGAGGAGACCAAAGAGTTGCAAAGACAAGTCAATGAACTGATGGAAAAAGGCTACATTCGCGAGAGCCTAAGTCCCTGTGCTGTTCCCGTATTATTGGTACCGAAAACGGATGAAACATGGCGCATGTGCGTGGATTGCCGAGCCGTTAACAAGATAATGATCAAATACCGTCATCCCATTCCTCGCTTAGATGACATGTTAGATGAGCTTAGTGGGGCCAAAGTGTTCTCAAAAATCAATTTGAAGAGTGGCTACCACCAAATTCGGATGCGAGAAGGAGACGAATGGAAAATGACATTCAAGAACAAGCACGGACTATACGAATGGTTGGTTATGCCTTTTGGCCTTACCAACGCTCCAAGTACGTTCATGAGACTAATGAACCATGTCTTAAGGCCTTTCATCGGTAAGTTTTGTGTGGTATATTTCGACGATATATTGATTTACAGCAAATCTATGGAAGAACATGTAAGTCATCTCAAATCTATTTTAGAAGTTTTGCGAAAAGAGACCTTATACGCTAATTTAAAGAAATGTTCTTTTTGTTCTAACAAAACTATTTTTCTAGGATTTGTAGTTAGTGCGGATGGTGTCAAGGTAGACTAAGAGAAGATTAAGGCCATACGAGATTGGCCAAGGCCTACGAGCGTTACGCAAGTTCGAAGTTTCCATGGCCTAGCAAGTTTCTACCGACGATTTGTTTCAAATTTTAGCACTATTGCTGCTCCACTTACGAGTGTTATTAAGAAAAATTCTTCTTTTATTTGGAACGATGAACAAGAGAAATCATTTATTAAAATCAAAGATTGTCTCACTAACGCTCCTTTGCTTGCCCTTCCAGATTTCTCGAAGACTTTTGAGATCGAGTGCGATGCTTCGGGCATTGGAATCAGGGCCGTGTTGACACAAGACAGACGTCCTGTGGCTTACTTTAGTGAAAAACTCAATGGAGCCGTACTCAACTATCCGGTGTATGATAAAGAGATGTACGCGCTCATACGAGAGCTTGAGACATGGCAACATTACTTGTGGCCTAAGGAATTCGTTATTCACTCCGATCACGAAGCCTTGAAGCACATCAAAGGCCAACATAAGTTGAACCGATGCCACGCTAAGTGGGTTGAATACCTTGAGTTGTTTCCGTATGTCCTCAAATATAAGAAAGGTAAAGATAATATCGTGGCTGATGTGCTCTCAAGAAGGTATACTCTGTTATCATATTTGGATTCTAAGATTCTTGGTTTTGCATTATTAAAAGATTCCTATGTAAACGATTCCGATTTTGGAGAGATATTTGTTTCTTGTGAGAAAGGTCCTTTTGAAAATTTTTATAGGTACGAGGGCTATCTTTTTCGAGAAGGTAAATTATGCATTCCTTGTGGATCTGTTCGAGACCTATTAGTGCATGAGGCGCATAGTGGCAGGCTTATGGGACACTTCGAAGTCAATAAGACGCTAGCCACTCTCCATGAACATTTTTGTTGGCCGCGGATGCGAAAAGACGTGGAGCGAGTTTTCGAAAGGTGTATAGCCTGCAAAAAGGCTAAATCAAAGGTTCAACCCCATGGCTTGTACACACCATTGCCCATTCCTGAAGCACAGTGGATTGACATCTCCATGGACTTTGTTCTCAGACTTCCGCGCACAAAAACGGGGAAGGATTCTATTTTCGTTGTTGTTGATAGATTTTCAAAAATGTCTCATTTTATTGCCTGTACTAAGACTAACGATGCTGTTCATGTTGCAAACTTATTTTTCAGGGATATCGTTAGACTACATGGCATTCCTCGTACGATCATGTCGGACAGAGATGCAAAATTTTTAAGTCACTTTTGGAGGTCTTTGTGGGGTAAATTAGGGACCAAACTTCTATTTTCGACCACCTGCCACCCCCAAACCGATGGCCAAATGGGAGTTGTCAGTAGAGTTCTATCTACTTTGCTTCAGCCCATCGTTCAGAAGAATTTGAAGACATGGGAGGATTGTCTACCCCATATTGAGTTTACGTATAATCGTTCTGTCCATTCTGCGACTAAATTCTCCCCATTTGAAATTGTTTACGGTTTTAATCCCTTGACTCCTTTAGATCTATTGTCTTTACCTACTGATCAGTTTGTCCATGTAGATGCGAAGAAAAAGGCAGATTTTGTCAAGGATTTACATAGCAAGGTGCGGGCCAATATCGAGGCTAGGACTGAGTCCTATGTGGGTAATGCGAACAAAGGCCGAAAAAGAGTAGTTTTTGAACCCGGAGAATGGGTTTGGATTCATATCGCAAGGAGCGTTTTCTGACCCAACAGAAATCTAAGCTACTGCCTCGCGGAGACGGTCCTTTTCAAGTTTTAAAGCGAATAAATGAAAACTCTTATAAAATTGACTTGCCAGGAGATTATAATGTCAGCGCTACTTTTAATGTGTTAGATTTAACCCCTTTTAATGCAGATTTCGACTTGAGGACAAGTCATTTTGAAGAGGGGGGAATGATGCGATCGCGCCCCATGGTTCAGCTAGTTCGAGCAAGGATTCTATGGTGCTACCACAAAGTCCTGTTACTCGAGCTCGATCCAAGAAGTTTAAGGAGTCTATCACAGCTTTTGTAGCTCAACTTTGGATTGAAACGCCATTAGGACACTCTGAGAAAGCTGATTCCAGTTCCTTAAACTCACCATGCAACTACCTGCAAGTCAAGCTCAACCCATCGAGCTCGCCACCAGCTCACTTCCAGTTCCCCAGCTCGGGTCCAGCTCACTACCAGCTCATGAGTCTAAGTCCAGCTCGGTTTTAGCTGATGAGTTGAATTCTAGCTCATGAAGACTACTTTGACATCATTTGACTGCTATTAAATTTTTATTTAATAAGTTCATTAATTAGTTAATTAATAATCCACATATTAAATTTAGTTCACATTAGTTTTATTAAATATGTCTTAAAAGTGTTTACTGATATTAATTAAATTGTCATAACCGAATTTAATGTTTACATTTGTGTTCACATTAGCTTGAATTAATTTTTTTCACATTTTCTTGTAGAAACTCAATGGATGTATGGAGCTTGAAGCAACATGTCTTTTTGGAGGTGCATGGACTGTTAAGGGCTTTGAATCTCCTAGGTGCATGATCGGTTAAGTATATGTATGGCCACATTCAATGTGTTCAAGGTTCATGAATGTTCCCATTCATGTATGGTGTGCTACTCCTTCAATTTTTCCAAGTGACTATTCGGCTAAAGGAGGCTTCCCATTACTTCATACATGTGGCCGAACATCTCCCTCCTTGAACCTTAAAATTCCGTTCACATTATGTTCACATGGCATGGGCTTTCAATTCAAAGTGTTCACACCTATGGACTCTTCAAGAATCGGCATTCACACTTAATTTGGCTCATGAAGTCTCCTCAATTAATTCCCAACTTTTCACCAAACAATATGAATTAATTGCCTCAATTACTCAAGTTGGCCGAACCTAGCTAATGTCCAAGGGAGTCTCTTATTCATGATTCATTTCCTTAAGCATGAAGAACTTTCAAGACATCTCCACCATAGCTGAATCTGGTCATGAACATCAAAGGACTTCCTTCTAGAATCTTCAAGATGCATTCATGAGACTTTTACTTAATTATTAAGTATGTAAAGTGTCTATTCAGTTAGCTAGTCTTTAGGCTATAAATACTTGTTATTTTTCTTTGTAAAAGAACTTTTTGGACTTTTATTAGTGTTATGCTGCCGGATTTGTTAGGCAAAACTTTTCTCAAATTTCGTTCAAAGATTCGATTGGCTTTCTAGCGTTCTAGTGTGTCAACCGTTGTTATTTGTCGAAACCGAACTTATCACTACTCGTAGTGTGGCGTTCAAACATACCGAGGTTCCTATCTTATTAGATAGTGGGTCGAGGTTTTCCTTTACCAATTCCAAACTGAACTAAAAGAGCTTATAAACAATGGGTCGATACCAATCAGTATTGGTTCTTGTTTGAACTTTTTGTTCAATCCCATTTCTCCATTTACCAATTGTACCTAAACCGACCATTCCATTCGTACCATGTCATAATACCATTTGGTTCTTACCCTTCATACCTGATGTGATCCGGCCCGGGTAGATGAGTCGAATTCACGTAGTTGCCCGATCGTAGTTCGAGAGAGTCGTTCGTGCCTCAGATTTTAGTAATAAAAGTAAAATAATGGATTAGAATAAGCGGAAGGTTTCAAGAAGGGTAAGTTTAGTAATAGGTTCGGTTATGTGTAGCAAAGATGGGTGATGGATAAATGGGTCGGTTTGGTTACAAGAAGGAAAGTTGAAAGATGGGGGATGGAGAAACGAACTCAACGTCAGGAATGATTCAACACTAAGAAGTGTCACCCCGGTTCCTATATTGTTAAGGTGAAAAGATGGATAGATGGATAAGTGAACACCATACCAAGATTGGTGATAAGTTCAAACAAGACGATTGACGCCACTAGCACAAGCCAGATAAGTCTTTCGAAACTTGTACGAGATATGAGAGGAAGCAACCTCACAAGAACAAATGTTCATTAACAAATTTGGCCAAAAGTCCCTTACAATTGAAAGAAAAAAAATACTTATAGGAACATAGATGACCATTCAAATTCGGCATCTAGGTGTTCACACAATAATAAAAACGTTCACACTAATGTATTAAAATAGTTTCATAAATTCGGCAGATTCATGAACTAGTTGAATGGACACTTTCTTCCCCCTAAGTGTGTGCATGAATGCTTAATCATAAAAAAAGGCTTCAAGTGACTTGTATGTGCACCAAAGGTTGCATTCATCTCCTTGGGACGTTCATGCACTTGTTGGAACATGTATCCTCATAATTAAACTCTTTAATAGCATGTAGGTTCATAAATGGTAGCATGAACCTAGTAAATTCGTTCTCCCCTTTGTGCATACACTTAATTCAATCAATGTGTTGAATTATTGAGTTAATTCCTTCCTTTGGACGTTCTTGAACCCATCCATGCATGTGTAGTAGCTTATAGGTCAATTCAAAGTGTGAACAGCTACTTCTTGGCGAATAAGTGCCTTGGAAAGTTAGGAGACAGCCACCATACATGCACTTAAGCCATTCATGCATTCTATCATCCCATGCATTTGATCCATTCATGGACTAGCCTTTAATGTCCATACATGCATTCGACACATGCATGAATTTGTAGAAACCTTGCATCTAGCCGTACATGCACCAGCATTTAATACTTCTTCATTCATGAGTGTGGAATGCCCAAAGAGATGTTTCTTCATCCATACATTGTACCGTCCAAAGGGATGTACCTACATGAAATAAACAAGTCATTAAGATAACTCATGAACACTCATAAATTGCATGATGTGAACACATTAATGTCATGCATTAATTCACTATGTGAACATAATCAATTTATGTAATGACTATGACATATTAATAACAAATATTAATATAAGACAAGTTTAATGCTTAAATAAATATGTGCAAATTCTTATTTAATGCATTAAAGACAAAACCGAATTTAAACTAAAATGAGCTAAGCTTTAGCTTGTGAGCTAAAGTTGAGCTGAGATTAAACTCCTAAGCTGAAGTTGAGCTAAGGTTTAGCTCTGAGTTGAAAGTGAGCTAGGAGTGAGCTCGGTTTAGCTCGAGACAAGATGGATTGAGCTCGAATAAGCTAGATTTGAGCTGGGCCGGAGCTCGTGGAGCTGGAAATGAGCTGGGATCAGCTTGCCAACATGTCATTGCTCGGCTTAACAGACTTGCTATATAAAGTTCGCGGGGCGTGCTCATATCATTCCCCCCCTCTTTTGGGCGACTTGTCCTCAAGTCGAGCTGTTTATCCATGGGAGAACTTTGACTCGTGCATGGTTTTCCTCGATCAAATGGGATGGAAGATGTCACACAAACCTAAAAAATTCTTACCACAGCCGGTAAAAAGAAACTCAAAGGAGTCAAATTCAAATGTGTTCGATAGTTCATAAAAAATTCATTCAGTCAAACATATGCCAAAAATCTCAATTGGTCAAAGCAAGCATACATAAATTTATCAAAGAGTTTCGTTAGACCATCGTTACAAACATGAAAACTAAGTTGGATCAAGGGATAATTGGTTGAAACTGATGGTAGCCACTTAAACACATTATTCCTCATCCAAAACATTTTAATTTCTTTAATCGAATATAGTAACTCATTTGGTCCCTTGTCTTGCTCATGCAAGGTATGCCATGGCCAAAGGTATGCTAACTCTTCCTTTCGTTTTTGAACAACATGAGGGGAGTCTCCAAATTCCAACGTAATAATCACATCATCACAATGCCAAAAGGAAAAATCCATCACATCAAAGTATAAATAATTTCCAAACAACCAATCAGTGGAATTTTCAACTTCAATCGAATTGAGCAAAGATATTTGAAAATTTTCAGATGACTTACCTTGACGTATATGAAGAGAAGACAATTGAGGATTGGGTTTACCTTTCTCGGTCAAAATGAATCTTCTCTCTTTGGATAGATAACGTAAGACAAACCTATTACTCCGATAAATTTGAATAGGTGGTGACGCACCATGACAGGTCTTGCTCCTCGAGGGGTGGAATTCACAAAAATAAGACTGGTTAGTATTATCGAAAACTATGGACTTAAATGGAAAAGGAAAGTTACCATGGAAATTTGATTCAATTCCAAAAACATAGGTTGGCCTTACCTTCTCGAAATGAAACGAAAATTTCAGATGTGGCCAAACAAGGTGATTAATAAATAAATCAAAATTGAAACCCAAATCATTGAATTTCACCTTCTTATCAAAAGTTTGAACATCAAGCAAACATATTTTGATTGCAAATGATGCAAAGTGCTTAAAGTTTCCATAAAATGAATTCATGTAGCAAATACCAGGCTTGAACACACGAACTTGTTTAGGAATTCCAACAAGCAACATATTAGAAAAAGATATAATCAACTCACCACACGAATTATATTTCACTAGTTTAAACACACATGTTGATTTGACAAAACCGAGCATACCAAAATGCAAAGGTTCATACTTCAAGAGTATTAATCGGAATGCAAATCACTACATGGAAATTTAGCACAAAACTCAAAGATTGTTCATGAAGAACACAATTGCACATATCATGTGAAGATCTTTTAACATGGATGCCAAACAAAGAATTTTTAACGAACATGCAACTTTTCAAACAGTGATTTATCACAAATCAATTGAGCAGGCATATTTAAACATAAAGATTTAACACATGAGTTCAAAAAGTTTGCGTGGTCAAACACATCGAATTTTTACGTGATGACTTTGATCAAACATGTTCAAAATTCGCTTAGAGCAAACTAATCCAATGTTGTCAACAAATTTGCCAATGTAGTAATTGTCATAAGAAAAGCTGTATATGGCACCTTTTAAAACAAATTCGTTAACAACGATGAAGTGAACAAGAATTATCCAAATCAAGTGACTTTGATTCGATAAACAAAGAATCCTTACCTTCCTTACCTTCGATCGCAAGTGGGTGGTAGTCATTCGCGAACTTACCTTTTTCGAACAACCTAAAACACCTCTCGTTTGGAAGGTAATGTAGATGGAATTGGTCGCACAAACTTCTAGGAACCTGAAAAGTTAACTCACAAGAAAATCGAACAGGTGTGTTAGTAGAAATAATCCTCACTTGCTCACTTGTTTTCTCACTCGATTCTTTTTCTTTTGAATCACTCATTTCTTTTGTTTCAATTTCTTTTTCATCTTCTTCTTCATTCTCAAATTTCTTTTCGTTCTCTTTTTCAATCTCTTTTTCAATCTCATTTTCTTTTTCATTTTTTTTTTGCTTTTCAAAGGCTTTTTCAAAGGCTTTTTCAAGTTCTCTCAAGATTCGTTCATTTTCTCTCTTACTTGCCTCTTGCCTCTCTTTTCTTTTTATTTCATTTTCTTTTTCTTCTTTTGCTTTTTCTTTTCTTTTCTTTATTTTCCCTTTACAGGAATGTACAAAAGAACGATGAGAATACAAATCTTGTTCAAAAGATGAAGAACTATTTGCGTATGATTCACAATCAAAACTTCGTGAAGAATACTCCGAGTAAGATTTCTTTGAACATCTAGTAGGTGATGTGAGCACGCCCGGGGCATCTTTGAATGCAAACCAAGATCTAAACGAGCTGCCTAAAGGACCTATAACTCAAGCTCATGCTAAACATTTCCTAGAAGCTATTTTAGCTTCTAATGCAAAACCTTGGTTCGAAACAAGGGCCAATGCTCACAAAATCAGCTTGAAGCAACTATCCAAAGGACCCGTGCATTGTTGGCAAGCTGATCCTAGCTCATTTCCAGCTCCTCGAGCTCCGTCCAGCTCAACTCAGCTCATTTAAGCTCGTTTCAGCTTGTTTGAGCTCAACCGAGCTTACTTTCAGCTCCTTCTTTCTTCCTTTCAATAAACTAAGTCTTAATTTAGTTTATAATTAAGTTTGCTACAGCTCATGCCGAAACCCCTAGCTCAATTTCAGCTCATTAAGTGTTTTGACTAATTTTGAGCTAGCCGAATTTACTTCATAAGTTGACTTATAATTATTATGTCTAAATTTAATTATTGCTTTTAAATTGTTTAGTTATTAATTTAAATTATGATTTTTTATGAATAGTAATCTTTTAATTAATTGTGTGTTAATTCATGTAGGTTAGCCGAATGTGGAAGGTACATTCATGAAGAGATGCATGAACGGGAAAGTTCAACGAATGAGAAGATTCATGCATGGCCTGGTTCAATGCTTGGAGGGAATTAAGTTCATGTACATGGGAGGTTAATTACATGCATATGGATTAAGAAGATACATTCACTTAGGATGGCACACATGCATGAATGAAGGCATTTATTGCATGTTCATGTACGGCCAGATTCAAGCTCCCTTTTAGTTCATGCATGGCCGAATGTATGTGGGTGAAATACATGAATTGTTTGCTGTCCAAATGACTTCCCTAAGCACCTATTCGGCCAAGAGACACTTTTTGATTGATTCATTCCTTCCATGGCCGAATCTAGACAAGCTATTGAGTTCCTAAGACTACACATTCATCCAAGATGCTTTGCTTACACATGAAGCTGTCCAATGGAGTTCCCATCAGCCGAATTTAGTCCTAGCACATTAAAGACTTGTTCTAGATTATTCTAGTGCATTCATAGCTGAATTTAATTAGTCTTTAAGTTATTAGTTTGTCCATTTGGCTACTATTTATTAGCCTATAAATAGTTTGCACATTTCATTGTAAAGGGACTTTTTGCCAAAATTGTTAATGAACATTTGTTCTTGTGAGGTTGCTTCCTCTTATATCTCGTACAAGTTTTGAAAGACTTATCTGGCTTGTGCTAGTGGCGTCAATCGTCTTGTTTGAACTTATCACCAATCTTGGTGTGGCGTTCACCTATCCATCTTTTCACCTTAACAATATAGGAACTGGGGTGACACTTCTTAGTGTTGAATCATTCCTGACGTTAAGTTCGTTTTCTATTCCCATCCTTCGAATTATTTTCTTGTTATTCCAAACCGAGCCATTTAACCATCATCCATCTTTGCTACTAAATCGAACCTATTACTAAATTCACCCTACTTTGAAACCTTCCGCTTACCCGTATATTTTCATTCACTTCTAGTTCTAAAACCCAAAGCACGAACGACTCTCTCGAACTACGATCGGGCAATTACGTGAATTCGACTCATCTACCCGGGCCGGATCACATCAGTAGGAGTATGTCTTTCTCTTCGAACGGCATCTTGGAACGAATCAAAATCGTAATCGGCTTCTCGTCTTTTCAAATTTCTTGATGAAAAGGACTTTTGATCGAAGTCACTTCTCGAATTTGCTGAAGAATATGAGTCATAGTATGAATCTCTTTGTCTCGAAGTAGATGATGAAAAGGAATCACGATTGGAACTTTTTTTAGGTAGTAGTCGGGGGTATATCTCCGTGGGGTTCTTGGCTCTGTTTTACGACTTGAAGAAACTCGATCACTTTGGTCTCGTTTAGTCGCCATTCTTCGCATTTCTTGAACCATGTATTGGTATTCCGATTCGGTGAACTCTTCGCGTGACATGATTTTTGTTGCTAAAAAGAAAATGTTAGATCACAAAACAAAATAAAAAAAATTAAGTACCTCACCACAAACCTCATAATTTCGCTCGGAAAGAAAGAATGATGGCACTCACACTCGTGTTTTCGCTCGTTTTTGGCTTTTCAACTCTCGAATGTTCTCACACACTCTAGCCTTTTACCACTCAAGCTTACTCTCGTAACCTCGTATTTTGTTTCTTTCGACTTGTCTTGGTACCTTGGGGTCGGTTTTAAGATGGTTACAAAGGTTAGAATGTCACGGTGTACGGGTAGGCTAACAGAAAAATAGTCTTTGGTGTAGTGTGGCGGTTTGGAAATGGGGTGCAAAGTTGATGAAAAGAACACTTAGTCCATCGGGTCAAAATATAAACAAAAGAAGAACTTGATCACTTCACTTTTTTTCTTTTTTTTTATAATTTCGTATATTTTTTTGTCTTTTTTTTAATACTTCACAATATCACTATTATAAGAGAGAGAACGAAAATTACAACTTGAATTTTTTTTAATTCAATTTTTTTTAACTACGAACCTATTTCGATCTTGTTACGAACATCGACGCCTCTCGATTTACAAGCTCTGATACCAAATGATGTGATCCGGCCCGGGTAGATGAGTCGAATTCACGTAGTCGCCCTATCGTAGTTCGAGAGAGTCGTTCGTGCCTCAGATTTTAGTAATAAAATAAAATAATAGATTAGAATAAGTGGAAGGTTTCAAGAAGGGTAAGTTTAGTAATAGGTTCGGTTATGTGTAGCAAAGATGGGTGATGGATAAATGGGTCAGTTTGGTTACAAGAAGGAAAGTTGAAAGATGGGGGATGGAAAAATGAACTCAACGCCAGGAATGATTCAACACTAAGAAGTGTCACCCCGGTTCCTATATTGTTAAGGTGAAAAGATGGATAGATGGATAGGTGAACACCACACCAAGATTGGTGATAAGTTCAAACAAGACGATTGACGCCACTAGCACAAGCCAGATAAGTCTTTCGAAACTTGTACGAGATATGAGAGGAAGCAACCTCACAAGAACAAATGTTCATTAACAAATTTGGCCAAAAGTCCCTTACAATTGAAGAAAACAAATACTTATAGGCACATAGATGACCATTCAAATTCGGCATCTAGGTGTTCACACAATAATAAAACATTCACACTAATGTATTAAAATAGTTCATAAATTGGATGATTCATGAACTAGTTGAATGGACACTTTCTTCCCCCTAAGTGTGTGCATGAATGCTTAATCATAAAGAAAGGCTTCAAGTGACTTGTATGTGCACCAAAGGTTGCATTCATCTCCTTGGGACGTTCATGCACTTGTATGGAACATGTATCCTCATAATTAAACTCTTTAATAGCATGTAGGTTCATAAATGGCAGCATGAACCTAGTAAATTCGTTCTCCCCTTTGTGCATACACTTAATTCAATCAATGTGTTGAATTATTGAGTTAATTCCTTCCTTTGGACGTTCTTGAACCCATCCATGCATGTGTAGTAGCTTATAGGTCAATTCAAAGTGTGAACAGCTACTTCTTGGCCGAATAAGTGCCTTGGAAAGTTAGGAGACAGCCACCATACATGCACTTAAGCCATTCATGCATTCTATCATCCCATGCATTTGATCCATTCATGGACTAGCCTTTAATGTCCATACATGCATTCGACACATGCAGGAATTTGTAGAAACCTTGCATCTAGCCGTACATGCACCAGCATTTAATACTTCTTCATTCATGAGTGTGGAATGCCCAAAAGATATGTTTCTTCATCCATACATTGTACCGTCCAAAGGGATGTACCTACATGAAATAAACAAGTCATCAAGATATCTCATGAACATTCATAAATCCGGCATGATGTGAACACATTAATGTCATGCATTAATTCAGCTATGTGAACATAATCAATTTATGTAATGACTATGACATATTAATAACAAACATTAATATAAGACAAGTTTAATGCTTAAATAAATATGAGCAAATTTTTATTTAATGCATTAAAGACAAAACTGAATTTAAACTAAAATGAGCTAAGCTTTAGCTTGTGAGCTAAAGTTGAGCTGAGATTAAACTCCTAAGCTGAAGTTGAGCTAAGGTTTAGCTCATGAGTTGGAAGTGAGCTAGGAGTGAGCTCGGTTTAGCTCAGACAAGATGGATTGAGCTCGAATAAGCTAGATTTGAGCTGGACGGAGCTTGTGGAGCTGGAAATGAGCTGGGATCAGCTTGCCAACATGTCATTGCTCGGCTTGACAGACTTGCTATATAAAGTTCGCGGGGCGTGCTCATATCATTTCCCCCCTCTTTTAGGCGACTTGTCCTCAAGTCGAGCTGTTTATCCATGGGAGAACTTTGACTCGTGCATGGTTTTCCTAGATCAAATGGGATGGAAGATGTCACGCAAACCTAAAAAATTCTTACCACAGTCGGTAAAAAGAAACTCAAAGGAGTCAAATTCAAATGTGTTCGATAGTTCATAAAAAATTCATTCAATTGAACATATGCCAAAAATCTCAATTGGTCAAAGCAAGCATACATAAATTTATCAAAGAGTTTCGTTAGACCATCGTTACAAACATGAAAACTAAGTTGGATCAAGGGGTAATTGGTTGAAACTGATGGTAGCCACTTAAACACATTATTCCTCATCCAAAACATTTTAATTTCTTTAATCGAATATAGTAACTCATTTGGTCCCTTGTCTTGCTCATGCAAGGTATGCCATGGCCAAAGGTATGCTAACTCTTCCTTTCGTTTTTGAACAACATGAGGGAGTCTCCAAATTCCAACGTAATAATCACATCATCACAATGCCAAAAGGAAAAATCCATCACATCAAAGTATAAATAATTTCCAAACAACCAATCGGTGGAATTTTCAACTTCAATCGAATTGAGCAAAGATATTTGAAAATTTTGGATGACTTACCTTGACGTATATGAAGAGAAGACAATTGAGGATTGGGTTTACCTTTCTCGGTCAAAATGAATCTTCTCTCTTTGGATAGATAACGTAAGACAAACCTATTACTCCGATAAATTTGAATAGGTGGTGACGCACCATGATGGTCTTGCTCCTCGAGGGGTGGAATTCACAAAAATAAGACTGGTTAGTATTATCGAAAACTATGGACTTAAATGGAAAAGGAAAGTTACCATGGAAATTTGATTCAATTCCAAAAACATAGGTTGGCCTTACCTTCTCGAAATGAAACGAAAATTTCAGATGTGGCCAAATAAGGTGATTAATAAATAAATCAAAATTGAAACCCAAATCATTGAATTTCACCTTCTTATCAAAAGTTTGAACATCAAGCAAACATATTTTGATTGCAAATGATGCAAAGTGCTTAAAGTTTCCATAAAATGAATTCATGTAGCAAATACCAGGCTTGAACACACGAACTTGTTTAGGAATTCCAACAAGCAACATATTAGAAAAAGATATTATCAACTCACCACAGGAATTATATTTCACTAGTTTAAACACACATGTTGATTTGACAAAACCGAGCATACCAAAATGCAAAGGTTCATACTTCAAGAGTATTAATCGGGAATGCAAATCACTACATAGAAATTTAGCACAAAAACTCAAAGATTGTTCATGAAGAACACAATTGCACATATCATGTGAAGATCTTTTAACATGGATGCCAAACAAAGAATTTTTAACGAACATGCAACTTTTCATACAGGCAGATTTACCACAAATCAATTAAGCAGGCATATTTAAACATAAAGATTTAACACATGAGTTCAAAAGTTTGTAGGGTCAAACACATCAGAATTTTTACGTGACAGACTTTGATCAAACATGTTCAAAATTCACTTAGAGCAAACTAATCCAATGTTGTCAACAAATTTGCCAATGTAGTAATTGATGCGATCCCGGTCGCATCATGTTTCGGTACATCTCGACGACATCGAGATTGGCCTAAACTTGAGGGGCCCAAATGCAAAATGAGACCTTTAAATTCATTTATGCTGTTGGAATAAAGACTTGATTTATCTTAGTTACTTTAGTCTTTAATTATGTCTTATTTATTAAATACATATTTTAATTATGACATGCATTATGTGTTCTGCATTTAATAAAGTCATACATTATGTGACTCCGATGTTAGTTTAAGTCAACTTCATTAAATTAAGTCTTGCATTAAGTAACTCATTTGTTCATTTAGTTTGCATTTTAAACCATGCATTTAAGCATCTTAGTTTAATAAATGAGTTGCTGGACATTTATTCAACTCATCTTAGTTTAATTAATAAGTGTTTTGTTGAACTTTATTTAATAGTTGCTTCTTTAAATAATCTAGTTCCTAGGATAATTTTTGATGCATGAATTTAAGTTCATTTAATAATGCTTCTCTTAATTAAACTTGTTGCTGGAATAAATGATGCATAAGTGTTAGTTCATTTATTTAAGTTAGTTGTTAATTTGTTTTAAGCTTAATAAATGAATAAATGTGACGGTTACATGTGTTAATTGCAGGTGACTTTTTAGCTCCCATCTATTACTGTTAAAGGCTGTTATGCATTCAATAAGGTGACTTTTCAAGAGATTTCAGTTACAAAAGAGAGGGTTGTTACAAAGAGGCTTTAAATATCATTAAGAAGTTGTTTCTATCAATTAAAGGAGAGCATTATTCTTCTTTAAATTAGGCAGCAACTTTGTTTCATCTTCCATAACCGTTTGCTTCATGAGTAATCACTACATGCATTCAATTCTCCATCAAAGAAGCTGGTGTCTTTTCGGTTGCTCATGGAGACTTCAAAAGACTTTGAAAGCAACTTAATTGAAGAAGTAAATCAAATTGAAGGCTGGAGTTACTTGGAATAGAATTTCTATAGTTGTGACTTTTCATTAGGCCTCATTATTAGCTTCATTAAAAGTGACCTTTCAGCTAGCTTTCCTTTTGACACTATAAATTCATGTAACCAGCCTTTTGAAGGAACACTTTTTTTTGGAATATTTTTGTTAATGATATTCGCCAAATTTGTGAGGCAAACTTTTCTCTCTTTTCGTTCAAAGATTTGTTGGCTACCTAGTGTTCTAGTTGTGTCATCCATTTTCTTCGTTGAAAACCAAACTTATCACTACTCGTAGTGTGGCGTTCAAACATACCAAGGTTCCTACTTTTCTAAGTAGCGAATTCGAGGTTCTCATATTCTCCATCGACCACCTTGAAAACTTATAAACATTTGGGTCAATATTTTCTAATATTGGTTTGTGTTTGTTTTTAGATCATTTTCATTTCCATTCCATTCCATCTTTTCGTTTCATTATAACCAAACCTACAAAAACTTTATATCCATAAATCCATCTACATAAACTTCATATCCATAAACCCATCTTTGAATCCTTTTACATAGCTTCTGCCATTATTTACGTTGAAACATCCTTTTGAACAAATCGAACGCTACTTCTTCGTAGACGATCGGGCAAACTCACATACGACTCGACTCACCCCGAGGCGGATCGTATCATTTGGTATCAGAGCTACAAAAACGAGGAGTACGAGCATTCAAAATTACTCCAGGAATAGTCTGTGACTCATCAAGTAAGTTTAAAAAAACGACAAAAAAACGAAAAAAATTTCAAACAAAAATTTTGAAAAAAAAAACAAAGTCTGAAAATTTGAACATAGTTTTACTTCTTCTCCATTTTTCAATCTTTAAACCTTTACCCTCTCATCCACTTCCATCCTTGACCTTTTCGCCACACTATACCCGAATTATTCTCTTTCTTGTAAGCCTACCCAGTTGTAAATCACATCATCCCTTGTTACCCATTTGAAACCGACCACCTAGACTAAGGTTAAGCCTTGGCGAATCTGCTTACGAAATCACGAGAAAGGTAAAGAGAGGTAAAAGGCACGAGTGTTGTGAGAGCATTAGAGTGTTGAAAAAGCCGATCTTGAGTGCAAACACGAGTGTGAGTGCCATTCAAATTTTATTGTGAGTGACTAGTGAGGTTTGTGGTAAGGTAATCATTTTTTGTTTTGTTTTATTCATTTTTCTTTTCATCTATTAATCATGTCTCGAGAAGAGTTTTCAGCCTTTGAATTTCAAAATTTGTTGAAAGAGATGGAGTGCATGCTCGATCGAAAAATCAAGCCTGTCCAAGAAAAGCTAGACCATCGAGCAAGAGTTCAACGAAAGCAAATTATTCCAAGTCAGAAAAAGGAGTCAAGAACATCACGGAGACACACATCTGATGACTACTTGAGAAGAGATTTCTATCGTGATACCTATTCGACAAGAAATTCGAGTAGAAAGAAAGAAAGCTTCGAGTCTAAGGTCTTTCGAGATAACGAACGAGGGAGCCCAAGTAACTCTTCGTATGCATCCACGAAGACTCATTCTCGAAGAATTGATCGTGAACTCTATCTAAATGATTTCACATCTTTCGAACAAAATACTTATCATGCTGATTCACTTGTATTATCTTCAAGTTGTAATGAAAAAATGAGAGAAAAAGAAATGAAAGAGAGGCAAGAGGCGAGTAAGAGAAAATGAGAGATTCTTGAAAGAGATTGAGAAAGTCATTGAAAAGCCGTTGAAAAGAAAAAGAACAAAAGAGAGTGAAAGAAAGAGAGGCAAAAGATGATCATGAGAGAAAGCGAGTGGATTCTAAAAGAAATCGAGAGAAGCGAAAAAGAAAAGAGTGTGTGCAAGAAAGTAAAGTTGAAAAAGAGAGTGAGCAAAAAGAAAGCGTGGAAGAAACAATTGTTCTTGAAGAAAAAGAAATGAAAGAAAAAGTTGATAGAGGGCAAGAAAAAGAGTGTTGTTTCCACTAACCAATCTATGAATTCTTCTCGTCTTACCTCTTCTTTTCAGGTTCCTAACAATCCTGTGACGAACTTCAACTTCAATACTTTCCTGATGAGAGATGCTTTTGTATGATCAGAAAAGGAAAGGTTGAAGATAAAATCCAACCGCAAGTATTCAAAGATAAGGAATCTTTAGAAATCGAGCCACGGCAAACAGGTTTGAAAGTTGTCGGTAAAATCTTCGATGGCTTAATTTATAAAAGATCCCTTTATTTTGATTTAATTAACCCTTATTCTTTGTTTGTGGTTGATAAGTCCATTCTAAGAGGAAGTATGAGGCAGTGTTCTCTTGAGTTGTTTTGTGGTGTAAAACTTGTTGATGACGTCCGATTAAATCGCAATCACATAATATCATCTTACATGGTAACGATTCTTCACGAAAGACATTTAAGTTGTTTGATTGTGGTGATTATGTGAATCAACTACTGCCTTGTGCAAAATCTTTAAATTTATGCCCATCTGTCCTGATGAATGTAAGGAGTTTGGATTATTTGTTTTTGTATATGCACAAATTCTTTTGGATCAGCATGTTTGAAATCATGACATGCATGAAACCTTTGTCGCATTTTCTAGCAAGTGAACAAACTTATGTGTTTAAACCTAGAATTTGCTATTTTGGTTCGATATGTGAAAAATTCAAGCATTCCAAATTTTGTGCGACCAATTTTGTTTGATTGATGCTTGGCTTTTGACTAAGGGAGCGAAATTTAAAATTATGAATACAATATAAAATCGTTCCTTGATCATTTTATTTGGCTATCCATAAATTTCTTGTGTCATTTTAAAAGGTAAGGCCAACTCATATTTTTGATCCGGCAGCGATTTAGCATGTCCCTTAAAGTTGAACATCTATAGTGTCACTAACCCCTTTACTTTTCGTGAAGGTGATACTTTGAGAAACGCGAGTTGTTCTTGTATTTGTCCTACATTTCAGGTTAGTTCAAGTAAAGAGCAACGACTTTACTATCTTTCCGAAGAGAGGAGGTTTACGTTGATTGAAAAAGGTACTGCTCAAACCGATCCACATTCATTCATTCATATGGGAAAACAAGGTGAGTTTTCTGAATCTTTTAAGATTCAACCACCCCCTTTGAATGTTGATGGAAACATTGTTGATGTTTTGGTTTCTGAAACGCATTCGTACCTTGATGAGATTTCTTGTTTTTTTTTTATTAGTAATGGATGGTTTGAAAATTGATACGAGCACGCCCCGCGAACTTCATCGAACAAGCCTGTCAAGCCGAGCATTGACATGTTGGCAAGCTGATCCAAGCTCGTTTCCAGCTCCACTAGCTCCGTCCAGCTCAAATCCAGCTTATTCGAGCTCAATCCAACTTGCCTGAGCTAAACCGAGCTCACTCCTAGCTCATATTCAGCTCATGAGCTAAACCTTAGCTCAGCTTCTGATACAACCACACCTCCCGAGTTGTCGGCTGCCAATGAAGATCCTCTCGAATTGCCCGTAGGACCGATCACCCGAGCTCGAGCAAAGAGATTCAAAGATGCAACAACAACCTTAGTTGATAGAGTTTGGGGTGAAACCGTTGCTGGACTTCTTGAAAGCTCTTGGACCAGCAAGCCAAGCAAACCATGCATACTCCTTCAAGCTCAAATCAGCTCAACTTCAACTTAACTTAGCTCAACGAGCTCGTTTCAGCTCATTTCATTATTGCGTTTATTATGCTGGAATAAATCATTTAAGTTGCTGTTAGTTTTATTAGTTATTTGTTTTAATAATTAATTTGTCATAATCTGGACATGTTTTAATTATGTTCTAAATTAAAGTACTTAATTAATTAGGACCAATTAAATATGTCTTAACTATTACAAAGATTAATTATGTCCAGCCTAATTTATGGTGCAAGTTTTATTTATGCTGCCGAATTTAATGTGTCTAAAAGGGATTTAATTTGCTGAATTAAATGTTGTAGGTACATTACCCTTGGACGACATAGGTGCATGGATGATTTAAAATTGGTGTGCTGATCTTTGGTGTTCCCTAAGTGACCATTCAGCCAAACCTTACAACTCTTCAAGAAGACCGATTGGCTGCCCAAGACAAATTAAGGCTGTTCACACCCACCTGATTATTCCTTTCACACCAAGGGCTGTTCGGTTTTGTTTGTTCACACATGTGTGGCTGTTCAAATCGGTTTGTTCACATTCTAAGACTATTGAAGTGCTCTAGACAGCTCCTTAATCACATGAACATTCGGCTGAATCAAGCAGCAGCATTAATTCCAAATTCAAGCATTTGGCCGAACCTATTGATGGCATTTCAGCTCCCAAACAATGCATTCAATTTTTCTATTGAATCAAGGCATCTAGAAGCTGCCCCTTACCATTCTCTATGCACAAGAAACTTCAAGGAAGCTTCATCAAAAATTCTGGAATTTTCAGAAACCATTTAGCTACCTCAAGAGCCTATTCGGCTATCCCTTGCATTCACTATAAATTGTGGCTTGTGTTACTTTGTAAAGAACTTTTTGGACTTTTGTTAATGTTATGCTGCCAAATTTGTTAGGCAAAAACTTTTCTCAAATTTCGTTCAAAGATTCGATTGGCTTCCTAGCGTTCTAGTGTGTCAGCCGTTGCTCTTTGTCGAAACCGAACTTATCACTACTCGTAGTGTGGCGTTCAAACATACCGAGGTTCCTATCTTGTTAGATAGTGGGTCGAGGTTTTCCTTTACCAATTCAAACTGAACTAAAAGAGCTTATAAACAACGGTCGATACCAAATCGGTATTGGTTCTTGTTTGCACTTTTGTTCAACCCCATTCCCCATTTACCTAATTGAACCAATTCCTTCATCCATACCTATTCGGACTCCAAACCCGAATTTTCAAACTCTTCTTACCTATTCTAATCCGAACCCAAAACCAATACCCTTCTGTCCTTCATCTGACCTTTTCAATTAAACCTAACGTAACTTCTTGTTGACGATCGGGCACACTAATACGACTCGACTCTTCCGAGGAGGTTCGTATCAGCTTCAGCTTAGGAGTTTAATCTCAGCTCAACTTTAGCTCACGAGCTAAAGCTTAGCTCATTTTAGTTTAACTCGGTTTTGTTTTTAATGCATTAAATAAAATTTGCACATATTTATTTAAGCATTAAACTTGCACATCTCAGCTTAGGAGTTTAATCTTAGCTCACGAGCATTAAACTCGTAGTGTGGCGTTCAAACATACCAAGGTTCCTACTTTTCTAAGTAGCGGGTCGAGGTTCTCATATTTTCCATCTGACCACCTTGAAAACTTATAAACATTTGGGTCAATATTTTCTAATATTGGTTCGTGTTTGTTTTTTAGATCATTTTCATTTCCATTCCATTCCATCTTTTCGTTTCATTATAACCAAACCTACAAAAACTTTATATCCATAAATCCATCTACATAAACTTCATATCCATAAACCCATCTTTGAATCCTTTTACATAGCTTCCGCCATTATTTACGTTAAACATCCTTTTGACCAAATCGAACGCTACTTCTTCGTAGACGATCGGGCAAACTCACATACGGCTCGACTCACCCCGAGGCGGATCGTATCAGTAATTGTCATAAGAAAAGCTGTATATGGCACCTTTTAAAACAAATTCGTTAACAACAGTAAGTGAACAAGAATTATCCAAATCAAGTGACTTTGATTCAATAAACAAAGAATCCTTACCTTCCTTACCTTCGATCGCAAGTGGGTGGTAGTCATTCGCAAACTTACCTTTTTCGAACAACCTAAAACACCTCTCGTTTGGAAGGTAATGTAGATGGAATTGGTCGCACAAACTTCTAGGAACCTGAAAAGTTAACTCACAAGAAGATCGAACAGGTGGGTTAGTAGAAATAATCCTCACTTGCTCACTTGTTTTCTCAATCGATTCTTTTTCTTCTGAATCACTCATTTCTTTTGTTTCAATTTCTTTTTCATCTTTTTTTTCACTCTCAAATTTCTTTTTGTTCTCTTTTTCAATCTCTTTTTAATCTCATTTTCATTTTCATTTTCTTTTTGCTTTTCAAAGGCTTTTTCAAGTTCTCTCAAGATTCGCTCATTTTCTCTCTTACTTGCCTCTTGCCTCTCTTTTCTTTTTATTTCATTTTCTTTTTCTTCTTTTGCTTTTTCTTTTCTTTTCTTTATTTTCTCTTTACAAGAATGTACAAAAGAACGATGAGAATACAAATCTTGTTCAAAAGATGAAGAACTATTTGCGTATGATTCACAATCAAAACTTTGTGAAGAATACTCCGAGTAAGATTTCTTTGAAGATCTAGTAGGAGTATGTCTTTCTCTTCGAACGGCATCTTGGAACGAATCAAAATCGTAATTGACTTCTCGTCTTCTCGAATTTCTTGATGAAAAGGACTTTCGATCGAAGTCACTTCTCGAATTCGCTGATGAATATGAGTCATAGTATGAATCTCTTTGTCTCGAAGTAGATGACGAAAAGGAATCACGATTGGAACTTTTTTTCAGGTAGTAGTCGGGGGTATATCTCCGTGGGGTTCTTGGTTCTGTTTTACGACTTGAAGAAACTCGATCACTTTGGTCTCGTTTAGTCGCCATTCTTCGCATTTCTTGAACCAAGTATGGGTATTCCGATTCGGTGAACTCTTCGCGTGACATGATTTTTGTTGCTAAAAAGAAAATGTTAGATCACAAAACAAAATAAAAAAAATTAATTACCTCACCACAAACCTCACAATTTCGCTCGAAAAGAAAGAATGATAGCACTCACACTCGTGTTTTCGCTCGTTTTTGGCTTTTCAACTCTCGAATGTTCTCACACACTCTAGCCTTTTACCACTCAAGCTTACTCTCGTAACCTTGTATTTTGTTTCTTTCGACTTGTCTTGGTGCCTTGGGGTCAGTTTCAAGATGGTTACAAAGGTTAGAATGTCACGGTGTACGGGTAGGCTAATAGAAAAATAGTCTTTGGTGTAGTGTGGCATTTTGGAAATGGGGTGCAAAGTTGATGAAAAGAACACTTTGTCGATCAGGTCAAAATATAAACAAAAGAAGAACTTGATCACTTCACTTTTTTTCTTTTTTTTATAATTTCGTATATTTTTTTTGTCTTTTTTTTAATACTTCACAATATCACTATTACAAGAGAGAGAATGAAAATTACAACTTGAATTTTTTTAATTCAAATTTTTTTTAACTAAGAACCTATTTCGATCTTGTTACGAACATCGGCGCCTCTCGATTTACAATCTCTGATACCAAATGATGTGATCCGGCCCGGGTAGATGAGTCGAATTCACGTAGTTGCCCTATCTTAGTTCGAGAGAGTCGTTCGTGCCTCGGATTTTAGTAATAAAAGTAAAATAATGGATTAGAATAAGCGGAAGGTTTCAAGAAGGGTAAGTTTTGTAATAGGTTCGGTTATGTGTAGCAAAGATAGGTGATGGATAAATGGGTCGGTTTGGTTACAAGAAGGAAAGTTGAAAGATGGGGGATGGAAAAATGAACTCAACGCCAGGAATGATTCAACACTAAGAAGTGTCACCCCGGTTCCTATATTGTTAAGGTGAAAAGATGGATAGATGGATAGGTGAACACCACACCAAGATTGGTGATAAGTTCAAACAAGACGATTGACGCCACTAGCACAAGCCAGATAAGTCTTTCGAAACTTGTACGAGATATGAGAGGAAGCAACCTCACAAGAACAAATGTTCATTAACAAATTTGGCCAAAAGTCCCTTACAATTGAAAGAAAACAAATACTTATAGGCACATAGATGACCATTCAAATTCGGCATCTAGGTGTTCACACAATAATAAAAACGTTCACACTAATGTATTAAAATAGTTCATAAATTCGGCAGATTCATGAACTAGTTAAATGGACACTTTCTTCCCCTAAGTGTGTGCATGAATGCTTAATCATAAAGAAAGGCTTCAAGTGACTTGTATGTGCACCAAAGGTTGCATTCATCTCCTTGGGACGTTCATGCACTTGTATGGAACATGTATCCTCATAATTAAACTCTTTAATAGCATGTAGGTTCATAAATGGCATCATGAACCTAGTAAATTCGTTCTCCCTTTGTGCATACACTTAATTCAATCAATATGTTGAATTATTGAGTTAATTCCTTCCTTTGGACGTTCTTGAACCCATCCATGCATGTGTAGTAGCTTATAGGTCAATTCAAAGTGTGAACAGCTACTTCTTGGCTGAATAAGTGCCTTGGAAAGTTAGGAGACAGCCACCATACATGCACTTAAGCCATTCATGCATTCTATCATCCCATGCATTTGATCCATTCATGGACTAGCCTTTAATGTCCATACATGCATTCGACACATGCATGAATTTGTAGAAACCTTGCATCTAGCCGTACATGCACCAGCATTTAATACTTCTTCATTCATGAGTGTGGAATGCCCAAAAGAGATGTTTCTTCATCCATACATTGTACCGTCCAAAGGGATGTACCTACTTGAAATAAACAACTCATTAAGATATCTCATGAACACTCATAAATTCGGCATGATGTGAACACATTAATGTCATGCATTAATTCAGCTATGTGAACATAATCAATTTATGTAATGACTATGACATATTAATAACAAATATTAATATAAGACAAGTTTAATGCTTAAATAAATATGTGCAAATTTTTATTTAATGCATTAAAGACAAAACCGAATTTAAACTAAAATAAGCTAAGCTTTAGCTTGTGACCTAAAGTTGAGCTGAGATTAAACTCCTAAGCTGAAGTTGAGCTAAGGTTTAGCTCGTGAGTTGAAAGTGAGCTAGGAGTGAGCTCGGTTTAGCTCAGATAAGATGGATTGAGCTCGAATAAGCTAGATTTGAGCTGGACGGAGCTCGTGGAGCTGGAAATGAGCTGGGATCAGCTTGCCAACATGTCATTGCTCAGCTTGATAGACTTGCTATATAAAATTCGCGGGACGTGCTCATATCAATACCATTACGTCCATTTCTTGAATTCCCCCTTACCTAATTGAACCAATTCATTCATCCATACCTATTCGGACTCTAAACCCGAACTTTCAAATTCTTGTTACCTATTCTAATTTGAACCCAAAACCAATATCCTTCTTTCCTTCATCTGACCTTTTCAATTAAACCTAACGTAACTTCTTGTTGACGATCGGGCACACTAATACGACTCGACTCTTCCGAGGCGAATCATATCATATTAGTATGTTTTTTAATGTATCTAGTGAGGATATAATTTTAATGTGTCTAGTTTAGGACAAATTTATTAGCTGCTGCTAATTAATTTGTCTTAGCCGAATTAATGGTGTTTTAATTCAATTAATTTGCTGCCATTTAATGTGTCTAGGAACAAGCACGGGACGACATGGATTTGGTAGCCAAAAAATGCACCCGTTTGTGGACACCAAGGGCCGAAGATGGTGTTGTTTTATCTCCTCAAGGATGGCCGGCCAACTCTCCCAGGCAACATCTATTGTGTTCACATTTGCTGAAAGGTTCTATTCACACTTGTGGCTGATCGGTTCCATGTTTTCACACCTAAGGAATATATATATTCGGTTTTCACACTTAAAAGGGCTGCTGGAATTCCCAAAGAACTCATTAAAGCCAAGTCCTTTTAGCTCAACCAAGCAGCACATTTAAGGGGCATTCAAGCTGATTTTAATCACCTTGGCCGAACATGGACAACACTATTCAGCTTCCCCAACAACTCCATCAATGTTTAGCTGAAAAATCATCATCTAGAAGGAGTTCATTCATGTTTTCCAAGCTAGGAAGATTCTAGGGACGTCCAAGAAGCTACAAGGAAACTTTCAGCCCCTTTCTAGCTTAATTTAGTCGTCCATTTAGCATCCCATATAGCCATTCGGCTACCCATTGTTTAGGCTATAAATATGAGATGTTTTTCTCTTGTAAAAGGTTAATGAACATTTGATCAACTTTGAGTTATATTGTGAGTGTGTTCAACTCTCATCGTTCTCCAAAGACTAACCTAACTTATCAAGCAAGCCTTATGGCGTTAATCTATCTTTGTTTCTGAACTTATCACTTTGTCACAAAGTGTGGCATTCACTATACCGAAGGTTCCTATCTCGCATAGATAGAGGGTCTCAGTCATTAACCTATCCACCTACCTTTCCATTGCCATTCCTTTTTCCTAAGTGTTCTTATAAGTTTTGGGTTAACACACGATTATTGTGTTAGTTCATTCTTGAACCTTAGCCAAACCATATTCCTATTTTCCCTAGTCAACTTTGTCCCATTCCCATTTGAACCTTTCTTCTTCAATTTCAAGCTTATTTGCAAACCGTTTTAAGCTTACTCAATTTAACGATAGGGCAAACTTTACAACTCAATTCTTAATGGAGGTGAGTGATGTGATCGCGCCCCATGGTTTAGCTAGTTCGAGCGAGGATTCTATGGTGCTACCACAAGGTCCTGTTACTTGAGCTCGAGCCAAGAAGTTTAAGGAGTCCATCACAGCTTTTGTAGCTCAACTTTGGATTGAAACGCCATTAGGACGCCTCGAGAAAAGCGACTCAGTTCCTTGAACTCACCATGCAACTACCGCAAGTCCGGCTCAACTCATCGAGCTCGCCACCAGCTCACTTCCAGTTTACCAGCTCGGGTCCAGCTCACTACCAGCTCATGGGTCCAAGTCCAGCTCGGTTTTAGCTCATGAGTTGAGTTCTAGCTCATGAAGACTACTTTGACTTCATTTGACTGCTATTAAATTTTTATTTAATAAGTTCATTAATTAGTTAATTAATAAACCACATATTAAATTTAGTTCACATTAGTTTTATTAAATATGTCTTAAAAGTGTTTATTGATATTAATTAAATTGTCATAACCGAATTTAATGTTTACATTTGTGTTCACATTAGCTTGAATTAATTCTGTTCACATTTTCTTGTAGAAACTCAATGGATGTATGGAGCTTGAAGCAACATGTCTTTTAGAGGGTGCATGGACAGCTAAGGTGCATGGACACTCAAGATGCATGAATCGGTGGAATGCATGAATGGCAAGGTACATTAATTCCAAAGGTTCATGAATGACCAAGAGCCATGAATGTTGTGCTACCTCTTCATCTACACAAGTGACTATTCGGTCAAAGGGACATAATACATGCATGAGATGGTTGGCCGAATGACTTCCTCCATGAACCTCTACATTCCGTTCACACTGTGTTCACACAACAAGTCCTTTTGGTTCACCATGTTCACACCTATGGACTCTTTAGGTTACAGCATTCACACCTATTTTGGCCCTTGGAGTTACACCATTTAATTCATGATTTTTGGCTAAAGGTTGCCACTTAATTGCTTCATTAAACAAGGGAGGCCGAACCTAGCAAGTGTCCCTTAGAGCTTCATTCATTCACTTGTCATTTCTTAAACATGAAGCATTCACAATTCATGTTCCATAGCAGAGTCTAGTCATGCACATTAAGGATTAATTTTCTAGAATTTTCTTTTACTTAATTTGTAAGCATGAAAAGCCATTCGGCTACCTAGACTTTAGGCCTATAAATACTTGTTATTTTTTTTATGTAAAGAACTTTTGAGACTTTTGTTAATGTTATGCTGTCGAATTTGTTAGGCAAAACTTTTTTTCAAATTTCGTTCAAAGATTCGATTGGCTTCCTAGCGTCTAGTGTGTCAACCGTTGTTCTTTGTCGAAACCGAACTTATCACTACTCGTAGTGTGGCGTTCAAACATACTGAGGTTCCTATCTTGTTAGATAGTGGGTTAAGGTTTTCATTTACCAATTCCAAATCGAACTAAAAGAGCTTATAAACAACGGGTCGATACCAAATCGGTATTGGTTCTTGTTTGCACTTTTTGTTCAACCCCATTTCTCCATTTACCAATTGTACCTAAACCGACTATTCCATTTCTTCAATTCCCCCTTACCTAATTGAACCAATTCCTTCATCCATACCTATTCGGACTCCAAACCTGAACTTTCAAATTCTTCTTACCTATTCTAATCCGAACCCAAAATCAATATCCTTCCTTCCTTCATCTGACCTTTTCAATTAAACCCAACGTAACTTCTTGTTGACGATCGGGCACACTAATACGACTCGACTCTTCCGAGGCGGATCATATCAGTGAGTGCGTATCAAGGAACCAAAGGTATCAAGATAGGGATGAACGCCACACCAAATCAGTGATAAGTTCAAAAGGGAATTAGGTTGATGCCATTGACGAGCAGATAAGTCAAGATGAGACTCAAACAAAATTAGAGAGGAAGAAACCTCACAAAGAATACTATGTTCATTCAAAATGGAAAAAAAGTCTATCCAACAAGAAATAAGCTAAGTGTTTATAGCTATTACAGGCTAGCTGAATAGACAAAGTTATATTGCTTCAAGAAGGATATTCTAGAATAAGACTATTGAAGTGCTATGTCTATCTTCAACTACTTGAGACGTCGATGGACATGCTTCATGATGAAGGAAATTTGGCTGGATGAACTTGGATGCAAAGGAGCTAAATGGCCTTGTCTAGATTCGAAAATGAGCTTAAATGAGTAATTCAATTTGAAATGCTTGGCCGAATAGGTGTGAACAATAAAGGGGCAACTTGAATGGTCACTTGGAGTGTGAATAACAACCTTGAAGAGTCTCTTGAAATGTGAAAACAAATAGCCGAATGGACACCAAGTGTGAACGGGAAGCTTGGCTATTGTGAACATCTTGATGGTTGTCTTGGGAAGATGTTCGGCCAGCTTGAGGATTTAATTTGCAACTAATTCTTGGCCAAATAAGAACTTGGGAAAGCCAACAATCAACACTCCATTTGTTGTAGCTAGCCATGCATGAATCCTTCCATGCATTGCACCCAACCATGCATGCACCTTGCATTAATTTCCATTCATGCATTTGGCTGTACCACAAAACACATTGAACATATTAAACACAATCTAAATTCGGCTGAACCAAAGCAAATACATAATCTAGACACATTAATAAACATATAATTAAATTATAACACATTTAATATAAACTTAGCTAATCACAATAATTTCAGCTAGCTCAAAATGACTTGAAAACACGTATTAAGCTGGAGTGAGCTAATAAATGAACTAATGAGCTATAGAAAAATAAACTAAATAAAATAATAACTTAGTTTATTTTAGAAATTAAGTAATTGAGCTGAAATGAAGCTAAAATGAGCTCAATCGAGCTGAAATAAGCTCAAGTGAGCTGATTTGAGCTGAATGGAGCTCAGGGAGCTAGAAAAGAGCTAAAGTCAACTTTGATACAAACCCCGTCGTATCATGGTTCAACACAATTCGACAACATCGAGCATGGCCTAAGCTCGAGGGGCCCAAGTGATACGATCTGCCTCGGGGTGAGTCGAGTCGTATGTGAGTTTGCCCGATCGTCTATGAAGAAGTAGCGTTTGATTTGTTCAAAAGGATGTTTTAACGTAAATAATGGCCGAAACTATGTAAAAGGATTCAAAGATGGGTTTATGGATATGAAGTTTATGTAGTTGGGTTTATGGATATAAAGTTTTTGTAGGTTTGGTTATAATGAAACGAAAAGATGGAATGGAATGGAAATGAAAATGATCTCAAAAACAAACACGAACCAATATTAGAAAATATTGACCCAAATGTTTATAAGTTTTCAAGGTGGTCGGATGGAGAATATGAGAACCTCGACCCACTACTTAGCAAAGTAGGAACCTTGGCATGTTTGAACGCCACACTACGAGTAGTGATAAGTTTGGTTTTCAACAAAGAAAATGGATGACACAACTAGAACACTAGGTAGCCAACAAATCTTTGAACGAAAACAGAGAAAAGTTTGCCTCACAAATTTGGCAGAATATCATTAACAAAAATATTCCAAAAAGTAGTCTCCTTCAAAAGGCTGGTTACATGAATTTATAGTGTCAAAAGGAAAGCTAGCTGAAAGGTCACTTTTAATGAAGCTAATAATGAGGCCTAATGAAAAGTCACAACTATAGAAATTCTATTCCAAGTAACTCCAGCCTTCAATGTGATTTACTTCTTCAATTAAGTTGCTTTCAAAGTCTTTTGAAGTCTCCATGAGCAACCGAAAAGACACCAGCTTCTTTGATGGAGAATTGAATGCATGTAGTGATTACTCATGAAGTAAACGGTTATGGAAGATGAAACAAAGTTGCTGCCTAATTTAAAGAAGAATAATGCTCTCCTTTAATTGAAAGAAACAACTTCTTAATGATATTTAAAGCCTCTTTGTAACAACCCTCTCTTTTGTAACTGAAATCTCTTGAAAAGTCACCTTATTGAATGCATAACAGCCTTTAATAATAATAGATGGGAGCTTAAAAGTCACCTGCAATTAACACATGTAACCGTCACATTTATTCATTTATTAAGCTTAAAACAAATTAACAACTAACTTAAATAAATGAACTAACACTTATGCATCATTTATTCCAACAACTAGTTTAATTAAGAGAAGCATTATTAAATGAACTTAAATTCATGCATCAATAAATTATCCTAGGAACTAGATTATTTAAAGAAGCAACTATTAAATAAAGTTCAACAAAAACACTTATTAATTAAACTAAGATGAGTTGAATAAATGTCTAGCAACTCATTTATTAAACTAAGATGCTTAAATGCATGGTTTAAAATGCAAACTAAATGAACAAATGAGTTACTTAATGCAAGACTTAATTTAAATGAAGCTGACTTAAACTAACATCGGAGTCACATAATGTATGACTTTATTAAATGCAGAACACATAATGCATGTCATAATTAAAATATGTATTTAATAAATAAGACATAATTAAAGACTAAAGTAACTAAGATAAATCAAGTCTTTATTCCAACAACATAAATGAATTTAAAGGTCTCATTTTGCATTTGGGCCCCTCGAGTTTAGGCCAATCTCGATGTCGTCGAGATGTACCGAAACATGATGCGACCGGGATCGCATCATACCCCCCTTCTTGAAGATGATTTGTCCTCAAATCGGGCCATTTTCTCAAAAAATTTCTCAGGATCACAAATCAGCCCTCCCTCTTTAAGAGGGTACCACCTCACATTGTCACTTACAAAAGAATAAAACAAGTTAGTGATACAATGAAGGTGAAACCAGGAGGAACTTTCTGAAATTTTATTCACAGCTTGACACAAGAAAATATTATCATCATCATAAAGACAAGGAGTAATAAAATGATGAATCAAGAATGAACAATTCCTTTTCGAAGTCTTGGTGCATACTTGAGCACTTGATCGATTGTTGAATTCAAAATAATTGACAAGTTTTACCTTTGCAAATTGGATATCCAAATTTGGTAATAGAGCATGCATATAAATAAAACACTCATACATCACAAGTTTTATGTGCACAGCCTTGTTTAAACTTGTGGTTTTTCTATAGATCAAAGAATGCACATCAACGACACAACCATTGTTAGTAATGTTCACATCATTTTCAAACCATCCATTACTAATAAAAAAAAAATAAACCTCATCAAGGTACGAATGCGTTTCAGAAACCAAAACATCAACAATGTTTCCATCAACATTCAAAGGGGGTGGTTGAATCTTAAAAGATTCAGAAAACTCACCTTGTTTTCCCATATGAATGAATGAATGTGGATCGGTTTGAGCAATACCTTTTTCAATCAACGTAAACCTCCTCTCTTCGGAAAGATAGTAAAGTCGTAGCTCTTTACTTGAACTAACCTGAAATGTAGGAGAAATACAAGAACAACTCGCGTTTCTCAAAGTATCACCTTTTTAAAATGACACAAGAAATTTATGGATAGCCAAATAAAATGATCAAGGAACGATTTTATATTGTATTCATAATTTTTAAATTTCGCTCCCTTAGTCAAAAGCCAAGCATCAATCAAACAAAAATTGGTCACACAAAATTTGGAATGCTTGAATTTTTCACATATCGAACCAAAATAGCAAATTCTAGGTTTAAACACATAAGTTTGTTCACTTGCTAGAAAATGCAACAAAGGTTTCATGCGTGTCATGATTTCAAACATGCTGATCCAAAAGAATTTGTGCATATACAAAAACAAATAATCCAAACTCCTTACATTCATCAGGACAGATGGGCATAAATTTAAAGATTTTGCACAAGGCAGTAGTTGATTCACATAATCACCACAATCAAACAACTTAAATGTCTTTCGTGAAGAATAGTTACCATGTAAGATGATATTATGTGCTTGCCAATTTAATCGGACGTCATCAACAAGTTTTACACCACAAAACAACTCAAGAAAACACTGCCTCATACTTCCTCTTAGAATGGACTTATCAACCACAAACAAAGAATAAGGGTTAATTAAATCAAAATAAGGGGATCTTTTATAAATTAAGCCATCGAAAATTTTACCGACAACTTTCAAACCTGTTTGCCGTGGCTCGATTTCTAAAGATTCCTTATCTTTGAATACTTGCGGTTGGATTTTATCTTCAACCTTTCCTTTTCTGATCATACAAAAGCATCTCTCATCAGGAAAGTATTGAAGTTGAAGTTCGTCACACGGATTGTTAGGAACCCGAAAAGAAGAGGTAAGGCGAGAAGAATTCACAGATTGGTTAGTGGAAACAACACTCTCTTTTCTTGCCCTCTATCAACTTTTTCTTTCATTTCTTTTCTTCAAGAACAATTGTTTCTTCCACGCTTTCTTTTGCTCACTCTCTTTTCAACTTTACTTTCTTGCACACACTCTTTTCTTTTTCGCTTCTCTCGATTTCTTTTAGAATCCACTCGTTTTCTCTCATGATCATCTTTTGCCTCTCTTTTCTTTCACTCTCTTTTGTTCTTTTTCTTTTCAACGCCTTTTCAATGACTTTCTCAATCTCTTTCAAGAATCTCTCATTTCTCTCTTACTCGCCTCTTGCCTCTCTTTCATTTCTTTTCTCTCATTTTTCTTTACAACTTGAAGATAATACAAGTAAATCAGCATGATAAGTATTTTTTCGAAAGATGTGAAATCATTTAGATAGAGTTCACGATCAATTCTTTGAGAATGAGTCTTCGTGGATGCATACGAAGAGTTACTTGGGCTCCCTCGTTCGTTATCTCGAAAGACCTTAGACTCGAAGCTTTCTTTCTTTCTACTCGAATTTCTTGTCGAATAGGTATCACGATAGAAATCTCTTCTCGAGTAGTCATCAGATGTGTGTCTCCGTGATGTTCTTGACTCCTTTTTCTGACTTGGAACAATTTGCTTTCATTGAACTCTTGCTCGATGGTCTAGCTTTTCTTGGACAGGCTTGATTTTTCGATCGAGCATGCACTCCATCTCTTTCAACAAATATTGAAATTCAAAGGCTGAAAACTCTTCTCGAGACATGATTAATAGATGAATAAAACAAAACAGAAAATGAATACCTTACCACAAACCTCACTAGTCACTCACAATAAAATTTGAATGGCACTCACACTCGTGTTTGCACTCAAGATCGGCTTTTTCAACACTCTAATGCTCTCACAACACTCGTGCCTTTTACCTCTCTTTACCTTTCTCGTGATTTCGTAAGCAGATTCGCCAAGGCTTAACCTTAGTCTAGGTGGTCGGTTTCAAATGGGTAACAAGGGATAATGTGATTTACAACTGGGTAGGCTTACAAGAAGAGAATAATTCGGGTATAGTGTGGCGAAAAGGTCAAGGATGGAAGTGGATGAGAGGGTAAAGGTTTGAGGATTGAAAAATGGAGAAGAAGTAAAACTATGTTCAAATTTTGATTTTGTTTTTTTTTCGAATTTTGTTTGAAATTTTTTCTTTTTTTCATTTTTTAAACTTACTTGATGAGTCACAGACTATTCCTGGAGTAATTTTGAATGCTCGTACTCCTCGTTTTTGTAGCTCTGATACCAAATGATACGATCCGCCTCGGGGTGAGTCAAGTCGTATGTGAATTTACCCGATCGTCTATGAAGAAGTAGCGTTCGATTTGTTCAAAAGGATGTTTTAATGTAAATAATGGCCGAAACTATGTAAAAGGATTCAAAGATGGGTTTATGGATATGAAGTTTATGTAGTTGGGTTTATGGATATAAAGTTTTTGTAGGTTTGGTTATAATGAAACGAAAAGATGGAATAGAATGGAATGGAAATGAAAATGATCTCAAAAACAAACACGAACCAATATTAGAAAATATTGACCCAAATGTTTATAAGTTTTCAAGGTGGTCGGATGGAGAATATGAGAACCTCGACCCACTACTTAGCAAAGTAGGAACCTTGGCATGTTTGAACGCCACACTACGAGTAGTGATAAGTTCGGTTTTCAACAAAGAAAATGGATGACACAACTAGAACACCAGGTAGCCAGCAAATCTTTGAACGAAAACAGAGAAAAGTTTGCCTCACAAATTTGGCAGAATATCATTAACAAAAATATTCCAAAAAGTAGTCTCCTTCAAAAGGCTGGTTACATGAATTTATAGTGTCAAAAGGAAAGCTAGCTGAAAGGTCACTTTTAATGAAGCTAATAATGAGGCCTAATGAAAAGTCACAACTATAGAAATTCTATTCCAAGTAACTCCAGCCTTCAATGTGATTTACTTCTTCAATTAAGTTGCTTTCAAAGTCTTTTGAAGTCTGCATGAGCAACCGAAAAGACACCAGCTTCTTTGATGGAGAATTGAATGCATGTAGTGATTACTCATGAAGTAAACGGTTATGGAAGATGAAACAAAGTTGCTGCCTAATTTAAAGAAGAATAATGCTCTCCTTTAATTGAAAGAAACAACTTCTTAATGATATTTAAAGCCTCTTTGTAACAACCCTCTCTTTTGTAACTGAAATCTCTTGAAAAATCACCTTATTGAATGCATAATAGCCTTTAATAATAATAGATGGGAGCTAAAAAGTCACCTGCAATTAACACATGTAACCGTCACATTTATTCATTTATTAAGCTTAAAACAAATTAACAACTAACTTAAATAAATGAACTAACACTTATGCATCATTTATTCCAAAAACTAGTTTAATTAAGAGAAGCATTATTAAATGAACTTAAATTCATGCATCAATAAATTATCCTAGGAACTAGATTATTTAAAGAAGCAACTATTAAATAAAGTTCAACAAAAACACTTATTAATTAAACTAAGATGAGTTGAATAAATGTCCAGCAACTCATTTATTAAACTAAGATGCTTAAATGCATGGTTTAAAATGCAAACTAAATGAACAAATGAGTTACTTAATGCAAGACTTAATTTAATGAAGCTGACTTAAACTAACATCGGAGTCACATAATGTATGACTTTATTAAATGCAGAACACATAATGCATGCCATAATTAAAATATGTATTTAATAAATAAGACATAATTAAAGACTAAAGTAACTAAGATAAATCAAGTCTTTATTCCAACAACATAAATGAATTTAAAGGTATCATTTTGCATTTGGGCCCCTCGAGTTTAGGCCAATCTCGATGTCATTAAGATGTACCGAAACATGATGCGACCTGGATCGCATCGCCTAGTGCAAAATGAAGCCTTCTTTCTTCAAGGCTGAACATTCCACTCTCCAAGAAGCTTTTCAAAGCATTCACACTTAGTTGTCTACTCATACTCGGGTTTCACATTGTATGCCCATTGTAGTTTCTTCATTCATCCGCCCATTGGTGTTCATTCATTCACATCATTTTCCTTAACTATGAAGCTGCCTTTTGAAGAACCATTCAGCCAAATTTGGACTTATCCAATTAATGGTTTTTGTTCTAGATTATTCTAAGATATTCATGACTAAATTTTATTTAGTTTTTAAGCATTGTTCTATGTCCATTCGGCTACCTACCTTTAGCTTATAAATAGTTGTTATTTTCATTTGTAAAAGGTTGTTGAACTTTTGATTATTGTTTCTTTGTTAATGAAACTATTTGATGAGATTCTTTTCTCCCTAATTTCGTTTAAGACTTGTTGGCTTATCTAGGAAGCCTAGTGGCGTCAACCTATTTTTCTTCTATCCCGAAGTTATCACTATTCATAGTGTGGTGTTCAAAACTATACCAAGGTTCCTACTTTGGTAAGTAGTGGGTTGAGGTCTACCTTCTTTCATCCGATAACCTTAAAGGCCTATAAGCAATTGGGTCAATACTCTCTAGTATTGGTTCGTGCTTGCTTTTGAGTTCCTTTCTTTCCATACTTACATTTCATATTTTAATCCCTATCTTTGAACCCATTGAATAGCTTCCGTCTTATTTACTTAAAAACATCTTTTTAAACAAATGAACGATACTTCTTTGTACACGATCGGGCATTTCACATACGACTCGACTCATCTCGAGGCGGATCGTATCAAACTTGCATAAGGGTGCAAGGAATCTTCATGGAGTTGGACCGAGCTTCATCAATAGGGTTGAGCTTTGTTTCACTCCAAATTTTGGTGACCAAAGCTGAAACAACTTCTTTAAAGAGCTTAGCTTAAGCTCAGGTGATAGGACCTTCGGGCAGCTTACATCATCCCTCCTGTTCATAGTGACTTGTCCTCAAGTCGAGCCATTTGTTCACTTCAAAGCATGTGTTCTTATTCGGCCCTTTATAGTCGACTGGGATGAATGGGCTCATGAAAATCTGAAAAGAATTTACAACTTGACAAGAAAAGATGTTATCATTGTCATAAAGAAAAGGGTTAAAGATACAATGATTTAGAAATGTGCAAATCCCTTTCAAATTTTTGATACATACTCGAGCAAATGATTGATTACCGATTGCAAAATAATAGATGAGTTTACCTTTTTAAAATGGATCTCCATATTTGACAATAGAGAATGCATAAGAATCAATTTAAAATTATAATCAAAATGCATCAAGAAATCAACCAAACGATCATGTAATCCAGGTTTCACTCGATCAATCTTACTCAAACATGCAGAATTTGTACAACAAGGTAGACTTGATACACCATCATCAAAATCAAATGCACTAACCATTTTACATGTCATCGCTTGATTACACAATCGGATCTAAAGAAAATTGGACAAGCATGTTTTCAAACATCCATATGTCTCAAATCTCATCCACGCATCCTTGTTTAGACAAATGGGTTTCGTAAAATAGATCAATGAGTGCCTATTTTCATCATAATTAAACAAATGGAAAGGGTTATATGGATCATTATCTAGCATATCCAAGCCTTGCAAATTGCCTATTAAACATTATCTCACCAATATGCTTGTCAAAAACACAATCTTCATTAGTAATGCTCTCCTTAACATCATTTAAAATAGAAAATTCATTACTATTCAAAGAAGAACATTTAACCACATGGTACGAACTCGTTTCGATTATGATTCGAGTCATAATATTGCCCGATCGTGAGTTTTAGTAAATCTGAATGGTTGGCCAAAAGTGGTTTGAAATTATGAAAGATAGGCTCAAATGGAATGGTTTCAAATAGGTTATGGAATTTGAGAATTGGATTTCGGCTAAGGCTTAAGAGTGAACCAAAAATATGGAGTTGTTGACCCGAAACTTAGACAAACACTTAGGATGAAATCAGTGGAAATGATAAGGGATAGTTTGATGAAAACCTTAACCCACTATCAATGGATGATAGGAACCAGAGGTAAGGTTGAACGCCACACTTAGAAAAGTGATAAGTTCGGTTTAACAAGGAAAGGATAGACGCCACAAGCAATGCTTGTAAGTCAGATCAGTTCCGAAAGAATGAAGAGAATTGGATAACTCACAATACTCAATTTTAACATAAATTCAGCAAAAGGTTTTTTTACAAAGGCTGATTAGACATATTTATAGTACCAAAGAGGTCTAGCCGAATAGTCACATATGATCATCTTAATGAGCTAATAATGAGCTGAAACAAAGCTCAAAAACTCTTGGAATGCCGAACTAAATAACTCCAACCTTCAATACTCTTCTATTCAGCTGAATCAATGATCTTGAATGCTTAGGAAAAACCTTTGAAGTCTCCTTGGTCAGGTGAATGGTCACCAGAAACTTTAATGAAGAATTAACTCATGAAGTGATCACTTTAATCATCAATCGGTTATGGAAGATGAAAGAGGCTGCTATCGAATTTAAGAAGGTGTAATGCTTCCTTTAATGAATGATAAAAGCTCCTTTTAATGAAGAATAATGCTTCCCTTTGAATGTAACCGAAATTCACTTGAAAAGTCTCTTTAATCAATTTGTAATAGCTTTTTGATGTAACGGTTTCTAGCCGAAAAGACACCTGCAATTAACACATTAAAAACAGGCATATTAAACACATTTAAACACATAAAACACTTAATTTAAATAAATGAACTTAAAACTTAAAAAACATATGCATCATTAAATTATTCCAGCAACTAAATTAACTAAGATGAACTTAATTAACTAACATGAATAATTTATTCCAGCATCTTAATTAACTAAGATGAACTCAATTAAGTAAGATAAGTAATTTATTCCAGCAATTTAATTAATTAAACTAAGTATTTTAGCAATTAAAACAACTGAATTAATTAACTAAACATATTAAAAGTTCAATCCAGCAATTATTTAGCTCAAAACACATAAACTAAATAAAACTAAAATTGAGCTGAAACCAAATTAAATATTCCAGCAAATTGATCACAAGCTAAAATCGAATAATGTTGGGCTCAATAAACTTGAATGAGCTATGAACGAGCTAAATGAGCTTGTAGCAAATTGCATGGAACACTTGAATCGAACATCCTTGATCGTTCGATTAGTCCAGCAATGGTTTCCAACCTAAGTTCACTTAATTAAGACCTGCACACAAATTAACAAACTGAAATTAGATTTTATTTTGCACTTGGGCCCTTCTCGTTTAGGCCAATCTCGATGTTGTCGAAGTGTGTCGAAACATGATTCGGTCGGGATTGCATCACCACATCAAAATACGATTGCTTTTCAAAGACCAAACCATCAACAATGTTTCCATCAACAATCGAATGATGTTCATGTGACTTAAAAACTTCAAAACCCATACCTTGCTTACCTTTTGGCATATCGTTCAGAATGTTACCTTTTCCAACCAACATAAACCTCCTCTCCCTCGGGAGATATTGAAGATGAAGCTCATTACTTGGATTAACCTGAAATGAAGGGAGAACACAAAGACAACGAGCACGTTGATTAGTCAAGACACCTTTCTTTTTCTCACTCGATTCTCCTTTGTTTTCTTTTTCTTTATCTCCACTCATGATTTTCTCACAGTTTTTACTCTTTTCTCTCAATTTTTCTTCTTTCTTTTCATTCTCATTTTCACTCTTTTCTTTTCTCTCGATTGTTCCATGGAAAGTTTCAATCTTTGCTGGTCCTCCAACACTTGTTTTGGCAATAAAGGCACCAGAGTTACATTTCTTCCATGGTGCATGAAGGTATATTGGTTGGAAAATCGCCATGTTTGACCCTCCGATCAAACTGCCATGGTCTTCCCAGAAGTAAATGTCCCGCATGTATGGGTACCACGTCGCGTAAAACTTCATCATGGTATTTTCCAATTGAAAATGCAACAAGGGCTTGCTTAGTCACCTTCAACTAGACACTTTCATTAAGCCATTGCAGCTTGTATCGGTAAAGCAAGTTTTTCCACCATGAGCGTGCTTGCAACGTTGGTGCAACTTCCTCCATCAATGACCAAGTTACAAACCTTACCTTGTACACAACATCGGGTATGGAACAAGTTTTCCCATTGCTGCTCACTTCCAGTGCTTTGCACACTCAAACTCCTTCTAACAACAAGCATCTCTCCTTTGACTACATATTCCAACTCTTCTTCTTTGTAGGTAGGTGTGTCAAGTTCATTTTCAACCTTTTCATTCTCCTCCTTCGATTCAATGTCGCCATTGGCTCGAACCACCATTGCACTCTGATTTGGGCATTGGCTAATGATATGGCCCCTTCTGAGACACTTAAAACATTTAATGTCTCACGAACAATTTGGGAAACTTTCAGCAACCTTGCCTTTGCTGGATTCGGCCACGGTTTTAGTTGACTTTACTGGCACTGTTGGCTCTTTGGTTTGGGTTGCTGAAGCATTCTTACTTGCACCTTGACTCCATTTAGAAACGTTGGAAGTGGAGAAGCCTCGAACAGCACCCTTTCTCTTGATTTGCTTCTCGACCTTAATGGCCATATGCACCATTCAACAATTTTGACATAGTGCTAAAGGTCCACAATGTTGGCTATGTCGCGGTTAAGTCTAGCTGGAAAAAATACCATAGTCGCCTCGCGATCTTCTTGCACATTCTCATGTATCATAGCAACATCATCTCCTTATAGTAATCTTCTACACTTCTCATCCCTTGGGTAAGATTTTGGAGCTTTTGGTAGAGCTTGCTGTGATAGTATGATGGAATGAATCTACTACGCATCACCGATTTCATTTCGGCCCACGTACTGATTGGTCGCTCTCCATTTCACCTTTGGCTCATGGTAAGTTGGTCCCACCATATCATGGCATAGTCGAAAAACTCGATTGCTGCCAACTTGACCTTTTTGGCTTTGGAATAGTTGTGGCACTCAAACACGAGTTCTATCTTCTTCTCCCACTCAAGATATGCCTTCGGGTCCGATTGGCCTTGGAAAAGTGTAATTGTCAGTTTGATTCTTTTAAGGTTATCATCGTATCTCTCACGTTCTCTTTGGCCACGATTTCTTTGGCCCCTCCATCGGTCACTTATATTAGAACCTTGATCACTCTCGGCATCGCTAGGTTCAGACAACTCATCTTCTTGGAATCGTCATTGGCCTCAATTTCTTAGTAGGCTTAAGGGCGTCCTCTCTTGTTGGGCTCTTCCTTCCATATGGTTAAGCCTTTCTTGTATAGGCTCAAGCTTCCGATCGAATAATTGCTCCACTTCACGCAAGAGAGCTTGAAGATTGAGATTCGATAGGTTGTGAACTGGTTGTCTTTCAGGTCTTTCTGCCATATGTTGCTTCGGCTTGACATAGAAATTTATAATCCTTACCACAAGAACCTCACTAGTCACTCGAAAAGAAAAGAAATAATTTAGCTCTCCACTCGTGCTTGCTCTCAATATAAGGCTTTTTCTTCACTCTATTGTGTTCGCACGTGCCTTTTACCACTCTATTCTTTCTCTCGTGATTTCATAAAAGTCTCTTTATAACTATATTGCCATCTAGGGTCGGCTTCAAATGTTTACAAGGGATTGATGTGTGGGTGTAAGGTAGGCTAAAAGAAAATAAAATTCATTTTTAGGGTGTGGCATGTATGGTGGTAAATGGAGTTGAAGAAAGAATGTACTTGCTGATCGGGAGAACAAGAACAATGAACAGAAAACTTTCAACACAATTTCTTTTTTTTTAACTTCAAATATATATTATTTTTTTATACTTCAACTATTTTTTTCAAGAACCTACTTCGAGGTTGCTATGAACGTCGGTACTTCTCAATTTAGTAGCTCTGATACCAAATGATGTGAACTGGCTCGGTGATGTGAGTTGAATCATTCTTAGTTGTCTGATCGATGAGAAAGTATCGTTCAATTTTAAGCAAGAGTTGTATTTGGCTAAGTAGAGGCTCAAGTTATCAAAATAGGTTCAAAGTTAAGCTAAGTATGAATAAGGTAGGTTCGGTTACAAAGATATTGATACAACCACACCTCCCGAGTTGTCGGCTGCCAATGACGATCCTCTCGAATTGCCCGTAGGACCGATCACCCGAGCTCGAGCAAAGAGATTCAAAGACGCAACAACAATCTTAGTTGATAGAGTTTGGGGTGAAACCGTTGCTGGACTTCTTGAAAGCTCTTGGACCAGCAAGCCAAGCAAACCATGCATACTCCTTCAAGCTCAAATCAGCTCAACTTCAACTTAACTTAGCTCAACGAGCTCGTTTCAGCTCATTTCATTATTGCGTTTATTATGCTGGAATAAATCATTTAAGTTGCTGTTAGTTTTATTAGTTATTTGTTTTAATAATTAATTTTTCATAATCTGGACATGTTTTAATTATGTTCTAAATTAAGTACTTAATTAATTAGGACCAATTAAATATGTCTTAACTATTACAAAGATTAATTATGTCCAGCCTAATTTATGGTGCAAGATTTATTTGTCTATGTTGCCGAATTTAATGTGTCTAAAAGGGATTTAATTTGCTGAATTAAATGTTGTAGGTACATTACCCTTGACTGCATAGGTGCATGGATGATTTAAAATTGGTGTGCTGATCTTTGGTGTTCCCTAAGTGACCATTCAGCCAAACCTTACAACTCTTCAAGAAGACCGATTGGCTGCCCAAGACAAATTAAAGCTGTTCACACCCACCCGATTATTCCTTTCACACCAAGGGCTGTTCGGTTTTGTTTGTTCACAAATGTGTGGCTGTTCAAATCGGTTTGTTCACATTCTAAGAATATTGAAGTGCTCTAGACAGCTCCTTAATCACATGAACATTCGGCTGAATCAAGCAGCAGTATTAATTCCAAATTCAAGCATTTGGCCGATCTTATTGATGGCATTTCAGCTCCCAAACAATTCATTCAATTTTTCTATTGAATCAAGGCATCTAGAAGCTGCCCCTTACCGTTCTCCATGCACAAGAAACTTCAAGGAAGCTTCATCAAAAATTCTGGAATTTTCAGAAACCATTTAGCTACCTCAAGAGCCTATTCGGCTATCCCTTGCATTCACTATAAATTGTGGCTTGTGTTACTTTGTAAAGGACTTTTTGGACTTTTGTAAATGTTATGCTACCAAATTTGTTAGGCAAAAACTTTTCTCAAATTTCATTCAAAGATTCGATTGACTTCCTAGCGTTCTAGTGTGTCAGCTGTTGCTCTTTGTCGAAACCGAACTTATCACTACTCGTAGTGTGGCGTTCAAACATACCGAGGTTCCTATCTTGTTAGATAGTGGGTCGACGTTTTTCCTTTACCAATTCCAAACTGAACTAAAAGAGCTTATAAACAACGGGTCGATACCAAATCGGTATTGGTTCTTGTTTGCACTTTTTGTTCAACCCCATTTCTCCATTTACCTAATTGAACCAATTCTTTCATCCATACCTATTCGGACTCCAAACCCAAATTTTCAAACTCTTCTTACCTATTCTAATCCGAGCCCAAAACCAATACCTTATTTCCTTCATCTGACCTTTTCAATTAAACCTAACGTAACTTCTTGTTGACGATCGGGCACACTAATACGACTCGACTCTTCCGAGGCGGATCGTATCATCTGGTATTAGAGCTACTTAAAACGAGAAGCTTAGACATTCGAAGCGGAGCATTCCCGAGGTAGGGTCAGAAAAAAAAAGTATAGAAAAAAATTTTTCGTATACCGAAGTTTTCTCATTTTGATTGGTTTGTTGCTGTTATTATAAAAACAAAAATTCACGCAATGGGAGAAAAAAAATCGTGTACAAAAGTGCTTCTATTGTATTTAGTTTGCTGATATAGTACAAAAAAAGTTATACAAGTTTGAAAAAATTTGAAAAAAAATTGAAAAAAAAAGTGATTTATGCAATTCAATTGTTAGTTGATCGTCAAGCTTTGATTTGATATAGTTTTCGATCCATCTTCTATCCTACTCTTCCTAATACGCCACACTTTTAACCCAATTCCCTATTCTTTCACCTACCAAACCGAATACATCAATCACTTGTTACCCTTTTGAACCGACCACCTAGACCAAGGACTAAGCCTTAACGAATCTGCTTACGAAATCACGAGAAAAGGTTAAGAGAGGTAAAAGGCACAAGAGTTGTAAGTGCAATAGAGTGGAGGTAAAAGCCTAATTTCGAGTGTAAACACGAGTGTAAGAGAAACAACTTCTTTTCCTTTCCGAGAGATTGTGAGCTTTTGTGGTGAGGTTTACTTTAACAACGTTTTAATGTCACAAGAGTCGATCATAACGTGGAAGATCGTCCAAGAAGACAACCCATTCATAACGCCCCGACTTAAACATGCAAGCCTTATTACGAGAAATGGAGCGACTCCTAGATCGAAGGCTCAATCCCATCGAAGACCGTTTGTTCCAAGTTGAAGTGAATGGCCAACGTGAAAGAGCACCCGAGGGGGTTAGACCAAGATGGGAGAGACCAAATCAGAACCGGGGAAGACGAAGGGCCCAAGACGATGAAGCAAATGACCTTAGTGATCTTGAAAGTGAACAAGAGTCTAATGCTAGTGATCGACATAGGCAACACCGATAATGAGATCGAAGACACGAAGATGATGATCTCAAGAACATTAAACTGACTATTCCACCGTTTCAAGGTAGATCGGATCCGGAGGCCTATCTTGAGTGGGAAAAAAAGATAGAGTTGGTGTTCAATTGTCACAATTACTCCGAGAATAAAAAGGTGAAACTAGCAGCAATAGAGTTTTCGGACTACGCCGTGATTTGGTGGGAACAACTAACCACTAGTCGGAGGCGTAACGGTGAACGTCCTATCTTTACATGGACCAAAATGAAGGCGGTGATGAGGCGACGATTTATCCCTGCGTACTACCACCGGGAGTTGCACCAAAAACTCCAAAATCTCACACAAGGGTCCAAAAGTGTCGAGGATTACTACAAAGAGATGGAAATCGCGATGATTCGAGCGGATGTCCAAGAAGATCCCGAAGCAACAATGGCGCGATTCCTGGCTGGTCTAAATCGAGATATAGCAAATGTAGTGGAATTACAACACTACATTGAAGTGGTTGATATGGTCCATATGGCCATCAAGGTGGAAAGACAACTCAAGAGAAAAGGCCCAAGTCGAGGGTTTCCCACTTCCAACCCTTCAAGGTGGATCCAAGGATCAAGTAAAGGACCTGCCAATCCGCGAGGGAAGGAGACCACGGTACCTCCAAAAACCAACAAGCCCATCGCCGAAATGAACAAAGGCAAGGCACCCAAATCGTCATACAATCGAACTCGGGATATTAAGTGTTTTAAGTGTCTCGGAAGAGTCCACATAGCAAGCCAATGCCCAAATTGAAGGACCATGGTATTGCGAGCCGATGGCGAGATCGAAACGGAAGATGAGGAGGAGAAAGAATCTGAATCAGCTTCTGAAGTCGAGGAGGACGTGGAACAACCCATGGAAGGAGAACTACTTGTTGTAAAACGAAGTCTAAGTCTCCAAGGCGCGGAGAATGATCTCCAACGAGAGAATATCTTCCACACTCGGTGCCAAGTCGGAGGCAAAGTCTGTAGCGTCATTATTGACGGAGGCAGCTGTACCAATGTAGCAAGTACCATGATGGTTGAAAGACTTGGTTTACCTACTACCAACATCCGAGCCCCTACAAACTACAATGGCTCAACGACGGAGGAGAGCTTAAGGTAACGAAGCAAGTACTTGTCTCTTTCAACATCGGCAAGTATTCGGATGAAGTTCTTTGTGACGTCGTACCGATGCATGCGGGGCATTTGCTACTTGGCCGACCGTGGCAGTTTGATAGACGAGTTCAACACGACGGGTATGCCAACCGGTATACATTCAAATTCATGGGAAAGAATGTGACGTTGGCGCCATTGACTCCCAAACAAGTGTATGAAGACCAAATCAAGCAAAAAGCTTCTATTGAGCAAATGAGAGAAAAAGAAAAAGAAAGTTGTAAAAAAATAAAAGAAGAGAAAAATAAGAAAAAGAAAACAAAAGAGAGTGACAAGAAAAATATCCAAGCAAAAGAAGAAAAAGAAAAGAAAATCGAGAAAGTGAGTGTTTTTGCAAGAGTTAGTGATGTGAGGAAGGCTTTGGTGATGAATCAAACTGTTCTTGTACTTTTGTACAAGGAAGCATTAATTTCTACTAACGATTTACCCGATACCCTACCCCCTCCATTTTGTCTTTGTTGCAGGATTTCCAAGACGTTTTTTCGGAAGAAACCCCGAGTGGTCTTCCACCACTTCATGGAATCGAGCATCAAATTGATTTCATGTCGGGAGCGATTATTCCAAATCGACCTGCTTACCGAGCCAATCCGGAGGAGACCAAGGAGTTGTAAAGACAAGTCAATGAGCTGATGGAAAAAGGCTACATTCGCGAGAGCCTAAGTCCTGTGTTGTTCCGTATTATTGGTACGAAAAAGGGCGGAACATGGCGCATGCGTGGATTGCCGAGCCGTTAACAAGATAACAATCAAATACCGTCATCCCATTCCTCGCTTAGATGACATGTTAGATGAGCTTAGTGGGGCCAAAGTGTTCTCAAAAATTGATTTGAAGAGTGGCTACCACCAAATTCGGATGCGAGAAGGAGACGAATGGAAAACAGCATTCAAGTCCAAGCACGGACTATACGAATGGCTGGTTATGCCTTTTGGCCTTACCAACGCTCCAAGTACGTTCATGAGACTAATTGATACGATCACGGCTTCCCATAAGCCAAGTCCAAGCCGAGATCCGATGGTGCTACCTTAAGGGCCAATCACAAGGGCTCGTGCAAAACAATTTAAAGAAGCTATTATAGCTTTAGTTCAGCATGTGTGGGATGATGTCAATGCTAGACCTATCAAACCAGTTAGTGGCCATTTTGGAAATCCATGCCGAACTTTTCTACAAGTTCATTTCAGCTCACCAAACTCACCTTCAGTTCAAGTTAGCTCCCATGTAGCTCCACACCAGCTCATTAGCTCGGAACCAGCTCATTATCAGCTCACGAGTTTAGGCCCAGCTCGGGTTTAGCTCATGAATTAACCATCAGCTCATGGAGTTCACTTTGAATTCATTTGACTACTATTGACTTTTTAATTAATAAGTTCAATAATTAGTTAATTAATATCCTACATATTAAATTTAGTTCACATTAGTTATATTAAGTATGTCTTAAAAGTGTTTATTGATGATAATTAAATTTGTCATAACCGAATTTAGTGTTGATATTTGTGTTCACATTAGTTTGAATTAATTATGTTCACATTTCTTGTAGGAACATAATGGACATAAAGAGATTAAAAGCAAGCATGAATCTTGAAGGTGCATGGACGGTTGGGGGCTTGAATCTCTTAGGTGCATGTTCGCCAAGTGCATGTATGACCATATTCAATGTCTTTAAGGTTCATGAATGTTTCCATTCATGTATGGTGTGCTATCTCTTCATTCTCCAAGGTGACCATTCGCCAAAGGGCACTCACACATGCATGAAGATAGCTTGGCCAATTAGCTTCCCCATGACTCTCCTTAATTGTTCACACCTATGTTCACATGGCAAGACCATTCGGTTCACCTTGTTCACACTAGAAGACTCTTCAACATTCGGTTTCACACACATGATGGCCTTTGGAGTGTCCACAATTAATTCATACTTTTTGGCCAAACATTGCTTCATTTAACAAGGTTGGCCGAATCTACAAGTGACCATTGGATATCATGCATTCACTTTGAGTTTTCTTAAGCATGAAGATGCATTCATCCACCATTCCCAAAACCGAATCTGGTCATGCATATTAAGAGTTATTTTTCTAAAATTTTCTTTTAATTAATGTGTAAGTATGAAAGGCCATTCGGCTACCTAGACTTAGGCTTATAAATACTTGTTCAATTTTCATGTAAAGGACTTTTGAAACTTTTGTTAATGTTATGCTGCCAAAATCGTGAGGCAAACTTTTCTTATATTTCGTTCAAAGATTCGTTTGGCATTCCTAGCGTTCTAGTTGTGTCAACCGTGTTCTTTGTCGAACCCGAACTTATCACTATACGTAGTGTGGCGTTCAACATACCGAGGTTCCTATCTTGTTAGATAGTGGGTCGAGGTTTCCCTTACCAAACCTATAACCGAACTCAAAAGGCTAAATCAACGGGTCGATACCATTTCGGTATTTGGTTCTTGAAAGTACCTTTAGTAGTTCAATCCCATTCTTTCTTCTTACCTAATCGAACCTAAACCGACCAATTTGTTCTTACCATTTTGTTCCTCCCCTTTCGTTCCTACCATTCCATTCGTACCCCTCTTTCTACTCTGACTATACCTTCAACTCAACTAATCCTAACGTAACTTCTCGTAGACGATCGGGCAATCTACATACGACTCGACTCTTCTCGAGATGGTTCGTATCACTAATGAACCATGTCTTAAGGCCTTTCATCGGTAAGTTTTGTGTGGTATATTTCGACGATATATTGATTTACAGCAAATCTATGGAAGAACATGTAAGTCATCTCAAATCTGTTTTAGAAGTTTTGCGGAAAGAGACCTTATATGCTAATTTAAAGAAATGTTCTTTTTGTTCTAACAAAACTATTTTTCTAGGATTTGTAGTTAGTGCGGATGGTCTTGAGGTAGACCAAGAGAAGATTAAGGCCATACGAGATTGGCCAAGGCCTACGAGCGTTACGCAAGTTCGAAGTTTCCATGGCCTAGCAAGTTTCTACCGACGATTCGTTTCGAATTTTAGCACAATTGCTGCTCCACTTACGAGTGTTATTAAGAAAAATTCTTCTTTTATTTGGAACGATGAACAAGAGAAATCATTTATAAAAATCAAAGATTGTCTCACTAACGCTCCTTTGCTTGCCCTTCCAAATTTCTCAAAGACTTTTGAGATCGAGTGCGATGCTTCGGGCATTGGAATCGGGGCCGTGTTGACACAAGACGGACGTCCTGTGGCTTACTTTAGTGAAAAACTCAATGGAGCCGTACTCAACTATCCGGTGTATGATAAAGAGATGTACGTGCTCATACGAGCCCTTGAGACATGGCAACATTACTTGTGGCCTAAGGAATTCGTTATTCATTCCGATCATGAAGCCTTGAAGCACATCAAAGGCCAACATAAGTTGAACCGATGCCACGCGAAGTGGGTTGAATACCTTGAGTCGTTTCCGTATGTCATCAAATATAAGAAAGGTAAAGATAATATTGTGGCTGATGCGCTTTCAAGAAGGTATACTCTGTTATGATATTTGGATTCTAAGATTCTTGGTTTTACATTATTAAAAGATTCCTATGTAAACGATTCCGATTTTGGAGAGATATTTGTTTCTTGCGAGAAAGGTCCTTTTGAAAATTTTTATAGGTACGAGGACTATCTTTTTCGAGAAGGTAAACTATGCATTCCTTGTGGATATGTTCGAGACCTATTAGTGCATGAGGCGCATAGTGGCGGGCTTATGGGACACTTCGGAGTCAATAAGACACTAGCCACTCTCCATGAACATTTTTATTGGCTGCGGATGCGAAAAGATGTGGAGCGAGTTTGCGAAAGGTGTATAGCCTGCAAAAAGGCTAAATCAAAGGTTCAACCCCATGGCTTGTACACACCATTGCCCATTCCTGAAGCACCGTGGATTGACATCTCCATGGATTTTGTTCTCGGACTTCCGCGCACAAAAACGGGGAAGGATTCTATTTTTGTTGTTGTTGATAGATTTTCAAAAATGTCTCATTTTATTGCCTGTACTAAGACTGACGATGCCGTTCATGTTGCGAACTTGTTTTTTAGGGATATCGTTAGACTACATGGCATTCCTCGTACGATCGTGTCGGACCGAGATGCAAAATTTTTAAGTCACTTTTGGAGGTCTTTGTGGGGTAAATTAGGGACCAAACTTCTGTTTTCGACCACCTGCCACCCCCAAACCGATGGCCAAATGGAAGTTGTCAATAGAGTTCTATCTACTTTGCTTCGGGCCATCGTTCGGAAGAATTTGAAGACGTGGGAGGACTGTCTACCCCATATTGAGTTTGCGTATAATCGTTCTGTCCATTCTGCGACTAAATTCTCCCCAGGTAAAACTTGTCAATTATTTTGAATTCGGCAATCGATCAAGTGCTTAAGTATGCACCAAGACTTCGAAAAGGAATTGTTCATTCTTGATTCATCAGTCTATTACTCCTTGTCTTTATGACAATAACAATATTTTCTTGTGTCAAGCTGTGAATAAACTCTCGAAAAGTTCCTCCTGGTTTAACCTTCATTGTATCACTAACTTGTTTTATTCTTTTGTAGGTGACAATGTGAGGTGGTACCCTCTTAAAGAGGGAGGGCTAATTTGTGATCCTGAGAAATTTTTTTCGAGCAAATGGCTCGATTTGAGGACAAATCGTCTTCAAGAGGGGGGTATGATGTGATCCCGGTCGCATCATGTTTTGGTACATCTTAACAACATCGAGATTGGCCTAAACTCGAGGGGCCTAAATGTAAAATGAGACCTTTAAATTCATTTATGCTGTTGGAATAAGGACTTGATTTATTTTAGTTACTTTAGTCTTTAATTATGTCTTATTTATTAAATACATATTTTAATTATGACATGCATTATGTGTTCTGCATTTAATAAAGTCATGCATTATGTGACTCCCATGTTAGTTTAAGTCAGGTTCATTAAATTAAGTCTTGCATTAAGTAACTCATTTGTTCATTTAGTTTGCATTTTAAACCTTGCATTTAAGCATCTTAGTTTAATAATGAGTTGATGGTCATTAATTCAATTCATCTTAGTTTAATTAATTCAGTTTTTTATGAACTTGATTTAATAATGCTTCTATTAATTAAACTAGTTGCTGGATTAAATGATGCATAAGTGTTAGTTCATTTATTTAAGTTAGTTGTTAATTTGTTTTAAGCTTAATAAATGAATAAATGTGACGGTTACATGTGTTAATTGCAGGTGACTTTTCAGCTCCCATCTATTATTATTAAAGGCTGGTATGCATTCAATAAGGTGACTTTTAAAGAGATTTCGGTTACAAAAGAGAGGGCTGTTACAAAGAGGCTTTAAATATCATTAAGAAGTTGTTTTATAAATTAAAGGAGAGCATAATTCTTCTTTAAATTGGGCAGCAACTTTGTTTCATCTTCCATAACCGTTTGCTTCATGAGTAATCACTACATGCATTCAATTCTCCATCAAAGAAGCTGGTGTCTTTTCGGTTGCTCATGGAGACTTCAAAAGACTTTGAAAGAAACTTAATTGAAGAAGTAAATCACATTGAAGGCTAGAGCTACTTGGAATAGAATTTCTACTTGGAAGAGATTCCGTCCTATGACATGTTTTATAATGACAATTTTGTTGATTCTGTTGGATTGGTTCATCTTGTGCAAATTGTGAATGTGTGTGATAGCAGTTTTTCACGTTTTGATTTGTTTGATTATAAAAATTCTTTGAATTCATCTTTCTGTTTAAACGTGCCTATTCAAATGATTTGTGATGGATTTGAATTTCAGAAAGGTTGCATGAACACAACTTCTTTGCTCGATATATGCATTAAAAGATTTTTGCATGAAGTAATTGATCTATTTGACTTTGTTCTTCAAGATAAATCTCTGAAATTTTGTGCAAGATTTCCATGCTTTGATCTATCTGTTCGAGTAGAAATTACGATGCAAAATTGTTCGAGTTTTTGCATGTTTAAGTTTCCTTTGATTTACTTGTATGATAACATGTTGCATTGTTTCTTTGGTGATAAAATGAATATGCTTGGTTGTGCCAATTTTTCAAGTCTGATTGAACGAGTGAAATTTGAATCATGCGATGAGTTGATTATATTTTCCTTATTTAACATGTTGCCTGCTAATCAAATGATCAAGTTCGTGTGTTCAAGCCTGGTATTTGCTACATGAATTCATTTTATGGAAACATTAAGCACTTTGCATCATTTGCAATCAAAATATGTTTGCTTGATGTTCAAACTTTTGATAAGAAGGTGAAATTCAATGATTTGGGTTTCAGTTTTGATTCATTTATTAATCACCTTGTTTGGCCACATCTGAAATTTTCGTTTCATTTCGAGAAGGTAAGGCCAACCTATGTTTTTGGAATTGAATCAAATTTCCATGGTAACTTTCCTTTTCCATTTAAGTCCATAGTTTTCGATAATACTAACCAGTCTTATTTTTGTGAATTCCACCCCTCGAGGAGCAAGACCTGTCATGGTGTGTCACCACCTATTCAAATTTATCAGAGTAATAGGTTTGTCTTACGTTATCTATCCAAAGAGAGAAGATTCATTTTGACCAAGAAAGGTAAACCCAATCCTCAATTGTCTTCTCTTCATATTCGTCAAGGTAAGTCATTTGAAAATTTTCAAATATCTTTGCTCAATTCGATTGAAGTTAAAAATTCCATTGATTGGTTGTTTGGAAGTTATTTATACTTTGATGTGATGGATTTTTCCTTTTGGCATTGTGATGATGTGATTATTACGTTGGAATTTGGAGACTCCCCTCATGTTGTTCAAAAACAAAAGGAAGAGTTAGCATACCTTTGGCCATGGCATACCTTGCATGAGCAAGACAAGGGACCAAATGAGTTACTATATTCGATTAAAGAAATTAAAATGTTTTGGATGAGGAATAATGTGTTTAAGTGCCTACCATCATTTTCAACCAATTATCCCTTGATCCAACTTAGTTTTCATGTTTGTAACGATGGTCTAACGAAACTCTTTGATAAATTTATGTATGCTTGCTTTGACCAATTGATATTTTTGGCATATGTTCGATTGAATGAATTTTTTATGAACTATTGAACGCATTTGAATCTGACTCCTTTGAGTTTCTTGTTACTGGCTGTGGTAAGAATTTTTCAGGTTTGTGTGACATCTTCCATCCCATTTGATCGAGGAAAATCATGCACGAGTCAAAACTTGTGATGTATGAGTGTTTTATTTATATACATGCCCTATTACCGAATTTGGATATCCAACTTACAAAGGTAAAACTTGTCAATTATTTTGAATTTGGCAATCGATCAAGTGCTCAAGTATGCACCAAGACTTCGAAAAGGAATTGTTCATTCTTGATTCATCAGTTTATTACTCCTTGTCTTTATGACGATAACAATATTTTCTTATGTCAAGCTGTGAATAAAATCTCGAAAAGTTCCTCCTGGTTTAACCTTTATTGTATCACTAACTTGTTTTATTCTTTTGTAGGTGACAATGTGATGTGGTACCCTCTTAAAGAGGGAGGGCTGATTTGTGATCCTGAGAAATTTTTTCGAGCAAATGGCTCGATTTGAGGACAAATCTTCTTCAAGAGGGGGGGTATGATGTGATCCCGGTCGCATCATGTTTTGGTACATCTCGACAATATCGAGATTAGCCTAAACTCGAGGGGCCCAAATGCAAAATGAGACCTTTAAATTCATTTATGCTGTTGGAATAAGGACTTGATTTATTTTAGTTACTTTAGTCTTTAATTATGTCTTATTTATTAAATACATATTTTAATTATGACATGCATTATGTGTTCTGCATTTAATAAAGTCATGTATTATGTGACTCCCATGTTAGTTTAAGTCAGGTTCATTAAATTAAGTCTTGCATTAAGTAACTCATTTGTTCATTTAGTTTGCATTTTAAACCATGCATTTAAGCATCTTAGTTTAATAATGAGTTGATGGTCATTAATTCAATTCATCTTAGTTTAATTAATTCAGTTTTTTATGAACTTGATTTAATAATGCTTCTATTAATTAAACTAGTTGCTGGATTAAATGATGCATAAGTGTTAGTTCATTTATTTAAGTTAGTTGTTAATTTGTTTTAAGCTTAATAAATGAATAAATGTAACGGTTACATGTGTTAATTGCAGGTGACTTTTCAGCTCCCATCTATTATTATTAAAGGCTATTATGCATTCAATAAGGTGACTTTTCAAGAGATTTCGGTTACAAAAGAGAGGGCTGTTACAAAGAGGCTTTAAATATCATTAAGAAGTTGTTTTATAAATTAAAGGAGAGCATAATTCTTCTTTAAATTGGGCAGCAACTTTGTTTCATCTTCCATAACCGTTTGCTTCATGAGTAATCACTACATGCATTCAATTCTCCATCAAAGAAGCTGGTGTCTTTTCGGTTGCTCATGGAGACTTCAAAAGACTTTGAAAGCAACTTAATTGAAGAAGTAAATCACATTGAAGGCTAGAGTTACTTGGAATAGAATTTCTATAGTTGTGACTTTTCATTAGGCCTCATTATTAGCTTCATTAAAAGTGACCATTCAGGTAGCTTTCCTTTTGACACTATAAATTCATGTAACCAGCCTTTTGAGAGGAACACTTTAAGAACTTTTTGGACATTTTGTTAATGTTATGCTGCCAAATTTGTGAGGCAAACTTTTTCTCTGTTTTCGTTCAAAGATTTGTTGGCTATCTAGTGTTCTAGTTGTGTCATCCATTTTCTTTGTAGAAAATTGAACTTATCACTACTCGTAGTGTGGCGTTCAAACATATCGAGGTTCCTATCTTGCTAGATAGTGGGTCGAGGTCACCTTAACCACTCTTAAACTGAACTAAAGGGCTTATAAGCAACGAGTCATTACCAAATCGGTATTGGTTCTTGTTTGCACTTTTGGGTCAATCCATTTTTTTTTCTTACCATCTCAAACTAAAATAAATTCCTTCTTTCACATCTTACCCTTTTTCATACATATTCTTAAACCAACTACTAATTTGTCAAACAACTTCATTCCTTACCAACTTCACTAAACTAAATTGTCAATTACTTCTCGTAGACGATCGGGCATTCTTCATACGACTCGACTCACCCTGAGGCGGTTCGTGTCACAAAGTGATTAAGTTGATAGTTGTGGATCGAATGAAATAGAGTTTAAGGGTCAAGAATGAACCAATACTATAAGTGATACGAACTTGCCTCGGTGTGATGAGATGAGTCGTTTAGTTTCCCGATCGTTAAATCTAAAGAGTATCATTCTTACCGAATGTTGAATATATTCAGCTAAGTAAAGAATAAACAATGGGTTAGAAGGGGTTTAGGGTGAAGATAGGCTAGGGTGCAGTCAAATATGGATTTGGCTAAGTATAGATAAACAAAGGTTTGCAAAGGATTTAGAGATAGGATGGTTATTGGTTCGGCTAGTGTTGGAACAAAATAAAACAAAGAGGTTGGTTAAATGGGCGAAGTGAATGGTGGGGTTGATTCTGCTAACAAGGAAATAGGTTAACTTTGAGAAGGGATAAGTCAATTAGATGGAGTAGGTTGATGTATTGAGTCAGCTTAAGGCCAAGGAAGAACCAATACTATAGGGAGTATTGACTCGAACATTATATGACACTTAAGATGGTGAAAAAGGACCTTGACCCGCTAACAATAGGGAGTTAGGAACCGAAGGTACCAAATGGTTGAACGCCACACTCGGTGAGTGGTATGTGATAACCCGAATTAGGGCCTAATCAGAATAGTGGTTTTGGGACCACAAAATCTGAGATAGAAATAATTATTTTATGATTATTTTGAGGCTTATGATATGATTTCATGATTATGTGAAAATTTGGTGAAGAAATTCTATGCATAAAGTGCTTAATTTGAAGTTAGGGACTAAATTGAATAAGTTGCAAAACTTGCATTCTAGAAGTTTCTTGATGTGAGCACACCCGGGGCATCCTCAAATGCAAATCTTGAATCTATCGAGCTTCCAAAAGGCCCCATGACTCGAGCTCGAACCAAGCAAATTCAAGATGCTTTATCAGCCTTGGTGTTGCGCATTTGGGATGATAACAAGGTCCATGACATTGGAGGAGCTAAGGACAATGCCTTGAAGACTCCGTGCACCCTTTCGCAATCTGATTTCAGCTCCTCTCTAGCTCCCCATGCACCATTCAGCTCCCATCAGCTCACTTAAGCTCAATTCAGCTCGTTTGAGTTTGAATTTAGCTTGTTTCAGCTCATTCCTTCTTCATTTCAATAAACTAAGTTTTAATTTAGTTTTTAATTAAATTTCCTACAGCTCATGCCGATTTCCCTAGCTCAAATTAGTTCATTAAATGTTTCCATTCAGTTTGAGCTAGCTGAATTAATAAGCTAATTAATTTTAATTTAATTTATCCTAATTAGTTAAGTTGTTAGTTGCTGTTTAATTATGTCTAAATATTATAATTAAATGTGTTCATTTCTCTTGTAGGTTCAGCTGAATATTGGAAGAGCATTTAAGGCTAGGTGCATGCGTGGGTTTAATTCAATGGATGAGAAGATACATGCACGGCTTGGTTCAATGCTTGGGAAGAATTATGTACATGTACATGGACGGCTTAGGTACATGCATAAGGATTAATGTCATACATTCCCCATTTGGACGATACAATGAATCCATAAAGATCCATTCCTTTTGGACGGTACACATGCATGTATGGAGAGTAATTAATGGTTGTTCATGAATGGCTAGATTCAAGACCCCTTTTAGTTCCATGCATGACCGAATGTATGTGGGAGAACTATTGGGTTTCCTAAGTACTTATTCGGCCAAGGGGTAGCTGCATAATTAATTTCCAAATTCAATTCATGAATAAAGATTAAGAGAATATGCATGGACAGTAAGCTACAACGAATGGGAGAACGCATCTAGTTCTTGATACATGAATCGTTTGCTGCCCAAATGACTTCCCTAGGTGACTATTCAGCCAAAAGACACTTCTTTAATGCACCAATCAATCCATAATCCATGGAAGAATTTAGACAAGCTAATGGGCTGCCATCCATGCACATTCATTCAAGTCAATCTTTCTTAACCATGAAGCTGCCCATTGAAGTTCCAATCAGCCGAATGTGGACTTAACCCTTTAATGATTTATTCTAGAATATTCTAGTGTATTCTTAGCTGAATTTACTTAGTCTTTAAGCTACTAGTTTGTCCATTCGGTTACTACTTGATAGGTTATAAATAGTTTGTTCATTTCATTATAAAAGGACTTTTGCCAAATTTGTTAATGAACATTGTTCTTGTGAGGTTGCTTCCTCTCATATCTCGTACAAGTTTTGAAAGACTTATCTAGCTTGTGCTAGTGGCGTCAATCATCTTCTTTTGAACTTATCACCAATCTTGGTGTGGCGTTCACCTATCCATCTATCCATATTTTTCACCTTAACAATATAGGAATCGGGGTGACACTTTTTAGTGTTGAATCATTCCTGACGTCGAGTTCGTTTTCCATTCCCATTTCAAATTTCTTTCTTGTTAACCAAACCGAGCCTTCTATCCTTCATCCATCTTTGCTATCCTTAACCGAACCTATTACTACTAAACTTACCCTTCTTGAAACCTTCCGCTTATCCTATTCTAATATTTTACTTTTATTATTAGAATTCGAGGCATGAAAAATTCTCTCGATTACGATCGGGCAATTAAGTGAATTCGACTCAACTACCCAGGCCGGTCACATCATTTGGTATCAGAGCTTGTAAAACAAGAGGCGCCGATGTTCGTATCAAGATCGATATAGGTTCGTTGTAAAAAAAATTCTGTATATCGAAGTTTTCTCATTTTGATTAGTTTGTTGCTGTTATTATAAAAAACAAAAATCTACGTAGTCGAAGAAAAAAAATCGCATACAGAAGTGTTCCTATTGTATTTAGTTTGCTGATATAATACAAAAAAAAAGTTATACAAGTTAAAAAAAATTCGAAAAAAAATTGAAAAAAATTTGAAAAAAATTGAAGTGAAAACTTGTTCTATTGTAATTCAGCCCCGATCATCTTGTTTTCTCTTCCATCAAACTTCATACTCCTAAAAAAAATGCCACACTATACCCAAAGAAAATCTTCTTTTAGCCTACCCTAAACCGAATACGTCAATCTCCCTTGTTACTGTAACACTCCTTACCCGTACTCGAGGCTGGGATAAGGTACGAGGCGTTACCAGACAAACATACAAACATTAAACTAAAATACGGGCCATAAAATTTCATTCATATTTCAAAGCGTTCATTCACTTACACATAGTCCCTTATTTGAGTTTACGAAGCCCAAAACATACTTTAGAAAGGGTTCGGGACTAAACCGAGAACTTACGAAAATCTTGGAAATTTCATGCTTTAAGGCTCCACACGCCTGTGTCCCAAAGTCAGTGTTCCATACAGGTGAGACACATGGTCGTGTCTCTGCTCTGTGGAATATACCTAGGCTATTTTCCAAGCTTTGGTCAACCTTGATCTCTTACACACTTATACAAAATCAAAAGCATATAACATGGTATTCATTTAATGATTAAACATCCTCAATTAAACCACAAACATAGCATTTGTATGTCATCATACATGTGTCTCTCATACTCATTTTACCTTGTTTAATATAGTACCACTTATACATTTATACCAAGATTATCATCTTATCAAATATCTTCAGCTTAATCATCAAGCGTTCATATTTAAAGCTAGATCATATCTTTATAAAATACCACAATTCAGATGCATAGAATAACATGTTTGCCTAAAACATTTCAATTCAATTCCATACCCAACAAGCATTACATTAAGAGTAGTCATATATATATATACATGACATGATACATAACATTCTCTTTCTGTTTTCTTATAAACACATATCATTTATTTCATTATATCAATATTTCATATACCATAGTTTCCATGTATACCACATATATTTATTTTTCCTCCTCCTCCTCTCCATTCCACATCCTTAATGTATATAGCATTCTTGTAAGTACGATTTCACAATTTACTAATAAATGCTCACATCAAACGGTCCACACGAGTCATAGTCACTTAATTATTTATAATTCGAGCTACAGAGCTCCAAATTAAGATCCGTAAATTTTTGCTAAAACTAGACTCACATATCTTTCCACCATAAAATTTTCATAATTTTTGGTTTAGCAAATTAGTACAGTTTATTCATTAAAATTTCCCCTGTTTCACTTTCTGACAGTTCTGACCTCTCTTCACTAAAAATTAATTATATCACAGTACAGAACTCGGATAATGTTCTTGTTGATTTATCTTGAAAATAGACTCATTAGGGATTTTAAAAATATAATTTTGAGCCTCTAATTATTTTTATCCAAATTTTTGTGATTTTCCAAAGTCAAAACAGGGGATCATGTAATCATTCTGAACTAGTCTCACAAAAACATAAATATCTCAAAATATAGAACTCATTTACTTGCTCTGTTTATTTTATATGAAAATAGACTCATTAAGCTTTAATTTTATATCTCATTCAGTCTTTTATTCAATTTCTAATATTTTTGGTGATTTTTCAAAATCACATCACTACTACTGTCCAAAACAGTTTTATTGCTAATTCACTCTTTCACACTTTCTTTGTATTAACCTCATTTTAACATACATATCACAAATCATTTTCACCACATTTCATACATCACAAGTATAGGCCCATGATCACAAGGTCACCATAAAATCATTCTCATGTATAACTTACTTGTTTATAACCTTACCACATCTTGGTCACTTAATGAACACATCATTCACATAACCAAGTTCCTGCACTTATTCATCACAAAACTCACAAAGCAATACATAGAGAGTCTCCCGTTGAACACTTCGGATCAATCCTCGATACTTGGTGGTTTCAGCACATAGCTCCACCCATCATATAGTTCGGCTCTCTTGTACACATGGTGAACACTTAGTTCCATCCATGTGACCTAGCCAGTTTATCTCGTAGCTCTCTTGTCTACATGGTGTCCTTCACCTGGAACCACGCATGCGACCTAGCTACATATATCCCGTAGCTCTCTTGTCTACATGGTGTACACATAGCATCACCCATGCGACCTAGCTACATCATAATGTCTAGTAGCTCTCTTTACACATGATGTGCATTCAGCACCATACATGTGACCTAGCTACATACCATCTGTATCATCCAATCTTTCCGAAGGTTCAACCGGGATTTCTCTCTCTTTTCCAACAATTTCACCAATCAAGTAATTATCCACAAACTTATTTCCAATATTATTATAAAATATCATAATACAAGTAATAGTGATGTATTACTTACATATAAACTTACATCTCATTTAATATCAAGGCAATAACATTAAATTACACATTGCCTTATTAAAATCATATGAACTTACAATTTCTCATAATATCCGTAATCATAGAAATCACATTTATGTATGATAATTCAATGCACTTCATGTACCATAGACATATTTTTAAATCAATTCATAAACTGGGCACCATAAACATTTAATTTAACATAATTCAATTAATTCACTAGATTTAACTTTCAAATATAAATTACAACATTATTGTCAGTATTATTATCATACTAACTTACATACTTTCAACACCTCGAAATCATAGTAAATATATCAATTTTACATTGAAAACTACATAAATTAATGCTTATTATACAGATGAACTTACCTCGATACTAAAACGGTCATTTTACCAACTTTTCCAATTTTCGATTTTTCTCTCATTCTAGGTTCAAATCTCATTTTCTGGGATCAAAAAATCATATTTTACTTATTTAATTAATGTACTATTCAAAACAGTCCTTAACTCAAACTTTGGAAAAATTACAATTTTGCCCCTAAACTTTTGCATATTTACACTTTTGCCCCTAGGCTCAGGAATTAAACTTCATCCTTTATTCTTATGTTTTATGACATGCTGATCACTTTTCCCTTCTATGGCAACATCAAATTCTCACTCTAACATATACTTATGACTATTAGGTATTTTTACTGATTATAAGCCCTTTTGCTCGTTTTCACCTAAAACCGAGTAGCACAAGTTGTCTAACATAATTTAAAACCTCATATTGTATCATAAAACACCATAATACACAAATTTCACCCATGGGTATTTTTCCAAATATGAACCCTAGGTTGAATTATTGCTAGCATAAGCTAAATCAAGTTACCGGGACTCTAAAAACGTAAAGAACTTGAAAAACGGGGTTAGAACAGACTTACTATTGAGCTTGGAAAGCTTGAAAACCCTAGCCATGGAGTCTCCCTTGGTGTACACGTCCATGGTGAAGAAGACGAGCAAAATTGGCTTTTAATTTTGTATTTTAATTCATTTTACCCCTAAATGACCAAAATGCCCTTACTACTAAACTTTCCAAAAATTTCATCCATGTCCAATTTTTGTCCAAAACTTAGAAATTGGTCAAATTTCTATTTAAGACCTCCTAATTAATATTTCAAAGCAATTTCATACTAAAAACTTCTAGAATGCAAGTTTTGCAACTTTTTCAATGTAGTCCCTAACTTCAAATTAAGCACTTTATGCATAGAATTTCTTCACGAAAATTTCACATAATCATGCAATCATATCATAGACCTCAAAATAATCATAAAATAATTATTTATATCTCGAATTTTGTGGTCCCGAAACCTCTGTTCCAACTAGACCCAATTTTGGGCTATTACAGTTACCCTATTGAAACCAACCCCTAAGCCTACGATAAGGCCTTGGAAAGTCTGACTACGAAGTTGCAAGAGAAAAGATTGAGAGGTAAAAGGCATGAGCAAGTGAGATCATTTGAGTGGAGATAAAAGCCAAACGAGTGTAAACACGAGTGGGAGTGACACCTTTTCCTTATTCTTTTCGAGCAAAATTGTGAAGTTTGTGGTGAGGTACTTAATTTTTTTCTTTATTATTTTGTTTTGTGATCTAACATTTTCTTTTCAGAAACAAAAATCATGTCACATGAAGAGTTCACCGAATCGGAATACCAATACTTGGTACAAGAAATGCAAAGAATGGTGAAGTCCAAATTCGATAAGTTGCATAAGAGATTAGATCGATTGGAACAAAGAGATCCACGAGAACGAGTTTCATCAAGGCGAAACATAGAGTCGAGAACCCCACGAAGATATACACCCAATTATTACTTGAGAAAAGAGTCCCATTGTGATTCCTATTCGACATCGACTTCAAGACCAAGAGATTACTATCAAGATTCTTTTTTGTCAAAGAATTCGAGAAGTCAAGAAGCCGACTATGATTTTTACTCCGTTCAAGAAGATGTCCAAAATGAAATCCAAAGAGATAGATATACCTCTTCTCGAACTTCAAAAAAATCATTCAAGGAGTGTTCTACACGAAGTTTTTCACATGCAAATAGTTCTTGGCCTTTCGAACATGATCTCTATTCTCATGACTCTTTTGTACATTCTTGTAAAAGAGAAAACAAAGAAAAGAAAAGAAAAAGCAAAAGAAGAAAAAGAAAACGAAATAAAAAGAAAAGAGAGGCAAGAGGCAAGTAAGAGAGAAAATGAGTGAATCTTGAGAGAACTTGAAAAAGCCTTTGAAAAAGAAAAAGAAAAAGAAAAAGAAAATGAGATTGAAAAAGAGAATGAAAAAGAGTTTGAAAGAGAAAAAGAATGTGAACAAGAAAAAAGAGTGGAAAAAGAAATTGAGTTAAAAGAAACAAGTGATTCAGAAGAAATAGAATCAAGTGAAAACAATGTTAGTGAGCAAGCAAGGATTCTTTCTACTAACACTTCTGTTCGATCTTTTTGTGATCTTTCTTTTCAGGTTCCTAAAAGTCCGTGCGACCAAATCCAACTCCGATACCTTTAAAACAAGAGGCGTTTTCAGTTGTTTGAAAAAGGTAAGTCCGTGGACGACTGCCACCCATTGGAAATCGAAGGTAAGGAAGGTAAGGAATCTTTGTTTATTGAATCAAGGCTTTAAAAATTACTCATAAAGGTTTTGATGGCATAAATTCTGAAAAACTTCCATCTTTTGATTTGACTAATTATTGTTCACATATTAATGCTAACGATGTTGATTCAAAAGATGCCATGAAGATTCCATTTTATGACATGTTATATAACGGCAATTCTGTTGATTCTGTTGGATTGGTTCATCCTGTGCAAATTGTGAATGTATGTGATAAAAAGTTTTCACATTTTGATAAGTATGGCTATGTAAATTCTTTGAATTCATCTTTCTGTTTAAACGTGCCTATTGAAATGATTTGTGATGGATTTGAATTTCTGAAAGGTCGCATGAACACAACTTCTTTGCTCGATATATGCGTTAAAAGATTTTTGCATGAAATATTTGATCTGTTTGATTTTGCTTTTTAAGAGAAATCTTTGAATTTCTTTGCAAAATTTCCATGTTTCGAACTGTTTGTTCAACTAGGATTTATGAAGCATGAATGTTTTGTATTTGTCAGTTTAAAGTCTCTTTGATTCACTTTTGCGACTTATCTGCGAAAATGAAATTTTTGTTGCAATTTGAGATAAGTGATCAAAACCGAGTCTTTAAGCCGGGAGTAAGCCATTTCGAGTTGTTTCTAAGAAAAGGTAAGCATTGTGATCTTATTGTAAGTAACTTTGTTTCACCTTCTCATCTTCTTCAAGTCTTATCTTTATTTTTGGAAATTAAGCATGTGGCTGGATTACAAAATCAAAACCAAAATTTTATTTTTGATCCCTGCATTGGTTTACTTGCCCAAGTTTGGATTAAAAGGCTGGAGCGAAATTGTCTATTCTTAATTCGGTGTTTCCCTAAACTTCTTCTTTATTTTGTTGTTGAAACTTTGAAATGGCCTATCCAAAAAGAGGAAGGACATGTGACTAATATTTTGTCTTTTCGAGTCTTGTGTGACTTTCAGGTTATTGTGAGCCATTCTACCCCATTCGACAACCAAGGGCCTAGTGACGACGAACGCTTTGTCGCAAGCAAATGGCCCGACTTGAGGACAAGTCGCTTTGAAGACGGGGGGAATGATGTGAGCACACCCGGGGCATCCTCGAATGCAAATCTTGAATCAATCGAGCTTCCAAAAGGCCCCATGACTCGAGCTCGAACCAAGCAAATTCAAGATGCTTTATTAGCCTTGGTGTTGCGCATTTGGGGTGATAACAAGGTCCATGACGTTGGAGGAGCTAAGGACAATGCCTTGAAGACTCCGTGCACCCTTTTGCAATCCGATCTCAGCTCCTCTCCAGCTCCCCATGTGCCATTCAGCTCCCATCAGCTCACTTGAGCTCAATTCAGCTCGTTTGAGTTTGAATTTAGCTCGTTTCAGCTCATTCCTTCTTCATTTCAATAAACTAAGTTTTAATTTAGTTTTTAATTAAATTTCCTACAGCTCATGCCGATTTCCCTAGCTCAAATTGGTTCATTAAATGTTTCCATTCAGTTTGAGCTAGCTGAATTAATAAGCTAATTAATTTTAATTTAATTTGTCCTAATTAGTTAAGCTGTTAGTTGCTATTTAATTATGTCTAAATATTATAATTAAATGTGTTCATTTCTCTTGTAGGTTTAGCTGAATATTGGAAGAGCATTTAAGGCTAGATGCATGCACGGGTTTAATTCAATGGATGAGAAGATACATGTACGGCTTGGTTCAATACTTGGGAAGAATTATGTACATGTACATGGACGGCTTAGGTACATGCATGATACAACCACACCTCCCGAGTTGTCGACTGCCAATGAAGATCCTCTCGAATTGCCCGTAGGACCGATCACCGAGCTCGAGCAAAGAGATTCAAAGACGCAACAACAACCTTAGTTGATAGAGTTTGGGGTGAAACCGTTCTTGGACTTCTTGAAAGCTCTTGGACCAGCAAGCCAAGCAAACCATGCATACTCCTTCAAGCTCAAATCAGCTCAACTTCAACTTAACTTAGCTCAACGAGCTCGTTTCACTCATTTCATTATTGCGTTTATTATGCTGGAATAAATCATTTAAGTTGCTGTTAGTTTTATTAGTTATTTGTTTTAATAATTAATTTGTCATAATCTGGACATGTTTTAATTATGTTCTAAATTAAGTACTTAATTAATTAGGACCAATTAAATATGTCTTAACTATTACAAAGATTAATTATGTCCAGCCTAATTTATGGTGCAAGATTTATTTGTCTATGTTGCCGAATTTAATGTGTCTAAAAGGGATTTAATTTGCTGAATTAAATGTTGTAGGTACATTACCCTTGGACGTCATAGGTGCATGGATGATTTAAAATTGGTGTGCTGATCTTTGGTGTTCCCTAAGTGACCATTCAGCCAAACCTTACAACTCTTCAAGAAGACCGATTGGCTGCCCAAGACAAATTAAGGCTGTTCACACCCACCCGATTATTCCTTTCACACCAAGGGCTGTTCGGTTTTGTTTGTTCACACATGTGTGGCTGTTCAAATCGGTTTGTTCACATTCTAAGACTATTGAAGTGCTCTAGACAGCTCCTTAATCACATGAACATTCGGCTGAATCAAGCAGCAACATTAATTCCAAATTCAAGCATTTGGCGAACCTATTGATGGCATTTCAGCTCCCAAACAATTCATTCAATTTTTCTATTGAACCAAGGCATCTAGAAGCTGCCCCTTACCTTTCTCCATGCACAAGAAACTTCAAGGAAGCTTCATCAAAATTCAGGAATTTTCAGAAACCATTTAGCTACCTCAAGAGCCTATTCGGCTACCCTTGCATTCACTATAAATTGTGGCTTGTGTTACTTTGTAAAGAACTTTTGGGACTTTTGTTAATGTTATGCTGCCGAATTTGTTAGGCAAAACTTTTTCTCCAATTTCGTTCAAAGATTCGATTGGCTTCCTAGCGTTCTAGTGTGTCAGCCGTTGCTCTTTGTCGAAACCGAACTTATCACTACTCGTAGTGTGGCGTTCAAACATACCGAGGTTCCTATCTTGTTAGATAGTGGGTCGAGGTTTTTCCTTTACCAATTCCAAACCGAACTAAAAGAGCTTATAAACAACGGGTCGATACCAAATCGGTATTGGTTCTTGTTTGCACTTTTTGTTCAACCCCATTTCTCCATTTACCTAATTGAACCAATTCCTTCATCCATACCTATTCGGACTCCAAACCTGAATTTTCAAACTCTTCTTACCTATTCTATTCCGAACCCAAAACCAATACCCTTCTTTCCTTCATCTGACCTTTTCAATTAAAACCTAACGTAACTTCTTGTTGACGATCGGGCACACTAATACGACTCGACTCTTCCGAGGCGGATCGTATCATCTGGTATCAGAGCTACTTAAAACGAGAAGCTTAGACGTTTGAAGCGGAGCATTCCCGAGGTAGGGTCAGAAAAAAAAAAGTATAGAAAATTTTTTTTCGTATACCGAAGTTTTCTCATTTTGATTGGTTTGTTGCTGTTATTATAAAAACAAAAATTCACGCAGCCGGAGAAAAAAAAATTGTGTACAAAAGTGCTTCTATTGTATTTAGTTTGCTGATATAGTACAAAAAAAAAGTTATACAAGTTTGAAAAAAAAAATTCCGAAAAAAAAATCGAAAAAAAAGTGATTTATGCAATTCAATTGTTAGTTGATCGTCAAGCTTTGAGTTGATATAGTTTCCGATCCATCTTCTATCCTACTCTTCCTAATACGCCACACTTTTAACCCAATTCCTATTCTTTCAAACCTACCAAACCGAATACATCAATCACTTGTTACCCTTTTGAACCGACCACCTAGACCAAGGACTAAGCCTTAATGAATCTGCTTACGAAATCACGAGAAAAGGTTAAGAGAGGTAAAAGGCACGAGAGTTGTAAGTGCAATAGAGTGGAGGTAAAAGCCTAATTTGAGTGTAAACACGAGTGTGAGAGAAACAACTTCTTTTCCTTTCCGAGAGATTGTGAGCTTTTGTGGTGAGGTTTACTTTAACAACGTTTTAATGTCACAAGAGTCGATCACAACGTGGAAGATCGTCGGCAAGACAACCCATTCATAACGCCCCGACTTAAACATGCAAGCCTTATTACGAGAAATGGAGCGACTCTTAGATCGAAGGCTCAATCCCATCGAAGACCGTTTGTTCCAAGTTGAAGTGAATGGCCAACGTGAAAGAGCACCCGAGGGGGTTAGACCAAGACGGGAGAGACCAAATCAGAACCGGGGAAGACGAAGGGTCCAAGACGATGAAGCAAATGACCTTAGTGATCTTGAAAGTGAATAGGAGTCTAATGCTAGTGATCGACGTAGGCAACACCGACAACGAGATCGAAGACGCGAAGATGATGATCTCAAGAACATTAAACTAACTATTCCACCATTTCAAGGTAGATCGGATCCGGAGGCCTATCTTGAGTGGGAAAAAAAGATAGAGTTGGTGTTCGATTGTCACAATTACTCCGAGAATAAAAAGGTGAAACTAGCCGCAATAGAGTTTTCGGACTACGCCATGATTTGGTGGGAACAACTAACCACTAGTCGGAGGCGTAACGGTGAACGTCCTATCTCTACATGGACCGAAATGAAGGCGGTGATGAGGCGACGATTTATCCCTGCGTACTACCACCGGGAGTTGCACCAAAAACTCCAAAATCTCACACAAGGGTCCAAAAGTGTCGAGGATTACTACAAAGAGATGGAAATCGCGATGATTCGAGTGGATGTCCAAGAAGATCCCGAAGCAACGGTGGCGAGATTCCTGGCTAGTCTAAATCGAGATATAGCAAACGTAGTGGAATTACAACACTACATTGAAGTGGTTGATATGGTCCATATGGCCATCAAGGTGGAAAGACAACTCAAGAGAAAAGGCCCAAGTCGAGGGTTTCCCACTTCCAACCCTTCAAGGTGGAGCCAAGGATCAAGCAAAGGACCTGCCAATCCTCGAGGGAAGGAGACCACGGTACCTCCAAAAACCAACAAGCCCATCACCGAAATGAACAAAGGCAAGGCACCCGAATCGTCATACAATCGAAATCGGGATATTAAATGTTTTAAGTGTCTCGGAAGAGGCCACATAGCAAGCCAATGCCCAAATCGAAGGACCATGGTATTGCGAGCCGATGGCGAGATCGAAACGGAGGATGAGGAGGAGAAAGAATCTGAATCAGCTTCTGAAGTCGAGGAGGACGTGGAACAACCCATGGAAGGAGAACTACTTGTTGTAAAATGAAGTCTAAGTCTCCAAGGCACGGAGAATGATCTCCAACGAGAGAATATCTTCCACACTCGGTGCCAAGTCGGAGGCAAAGTCTGTAGCGTCATTATCGACGGAGGCAGCTGTACCAATATAGTAAGTACCATGATGGTTGAAAGACTTGGTTTACCTACTACCAAGCATCCGAGCCCCTACAAACTACAATGGCTCAATGACGGAGGAGAGCTTAAGGTAACGAAGCAAGTACTTGTCTCTTTCAACATCGGTAAGTATTCGGATGAAGTTCTTTGTGACGTCGTACCGATGCATGCGGGGCATTTGCTACTTGGCCGACCGTGGCAGTTTGATAGACGAGTTCAACACGACGGGTATGCCAACCGGTATACATTCAAATTCATGGGAAAGAATGTGACGTTGGCGCCATTGACTCCCAAACAAGTGTATGAAGACCAACTCAAGCTAAAAGCTTCTATTGAGCAAATGAGAGAAAAAGAAAAAGAAAGTTGTAAAAAAATAAAAGAAGAGAAAAATAAGAAAAAGAAAACAAAAGAGAGTGACAAGAAAAATATCCAAGAAAAAGAAGAGAAAGAAAAGAAAATCGAGAAAATGAATGTTTTTGCAAGAGTTAGTGATGTGAGGAAGGCTTTGGTGATGAATCGAACTGTTCTTGTACTTTTGTACAAGGAAGCATTAATTTCTACTAACGATTTACCCGATACCCTACCCCCTCCTATTTTGTCTTTGTTGCAGGATTTCCAAGACGTTTTTTCAGAAGAAACCCCGAGTGGTCTTCTACCACTTCGTGGAATCGAGCATCAAATTGATTTCATGACGGGAGCGGTTATTCCAAATCGATCTGCTTACCGAGCCAATCCGGAGGAGACCAAGGAGTTGCAAAGACAAGTCAATGAGCTGATGGAAAAAGGCTACATTCGCGAGAGCCTAAGTCCCTGTGCTGTTCCCGTATTATTGGTACCGAAAAAGGACGGAACATGGCGCATGTGCGTGGATTGCCGAGCCGTTAACAAGATAACAATCAAATACCGTCATCCCATTCCTCGCTTAGATGACATGTTAGATGAGTTTAGTGGGGCCAAAGTGTTCTCAAAAATCGATTTGAAGAGTGGCTACCACCAAATTCAGATGCGAGAAGGAGACGAATGGAAAACAGCATTCAAGACCAAGCACGGACTATACGAATGGCTGGTTATGCCTTTTGGCCTTACCAATGCTCCAAGTACGTTCATGAGACTAATGAACCATGTCTTAAGGCCTTTCATCGGTAAGTTTTGTGTGGTATATTTCGACGATATATTGATTTACAGCAAATCTATGGAAGAACATGTAAGTCATCTCAAATCTGTTTTAGAAGTTTTGCGAAAAGAGACCTTATATGCTAATTTAAAGAAATGTTCTTTTTGTTCTAACAAAACTGTTTTTCTAGGATTTGTAGTTAGTGCGGATGGTCTTGAGGTAGACCAAGAGAAGATTAAGGCCATACGAGATTGGCCAAGGCCTACGGCGTTACGCAAGTTCAAGTTTCCATGGCCTAGCAAGTTTCTACCGATGATTCGTTTCGAATTTTAGCACAATTGCTGCTCCACTTACGAGTGTTATTAAGAAAAATTCTTCTTTTATTTGGAACGATGAACAAGAGAAATCATTTATAAAAATCAAAGATTGTCTCACTAACGCTCCTTTGCTTGCCCTTCCAGATTTCTCGAAGACTTTTGAGATCGAGTGCGATGCTCGGGCATTGGAATCGGGGCCGTGTTGACACAAGACGGACGTCCTGTGGCTTACTTTAGTGAAAAACTCAATGGAGCTGTACTCAACTATCCGGTGTATGATAAAGAGATGTACGTGCTCATACGAGCCCTTGAGACATGGCAACATTACTTGTGGCCTAAGGAATTCGTTATTCATTCCGATCATGAAGCCTTGAAGCACATCAAAGGCCAACATAAGTTGAACCGACGCCACGCAAAGTGGGTTGAATACCTTGAGTCGTTTCCATATGTCATCAAATATAAGAAAGGTAAAGATAATATTGTGGCTGATGCGCTTTCAAGAAGGTATACTCTGTTATCATATTTGGATTCTAAGATTCTTGGTTTTACATTATTAAAAGATTCCTATGTAAACGATTCCGATTTTGGAGAGATATTTGTTTCTTGCGAGAAAGTTCCTTTTGAAAATTTTTATAGGTACGAGGGCTATCTTTTCCGAGAAGGTAAACTATGCATTCCTTGTGGATCTGTTCGAGACCTATTAGTGTATGAGGCGATAGTGGCGGGCTTATGGGACACTTGAGTCAATAAGACACTAGCCACTCTCCATGAACATTTTATTGGCGCGGATGCGAAAAGATGTGGAGCGAGTTTGCGAAAGGTGTATAGCTTGCAAAAGGCTAAATCAAAGGTTCAACCCCATGGCTTGTACACACCATTGCCCATTCACGAAACACCGTGGATTGACATCTCCATGGATTTTGTTCTCGGACTTCCGTGCACAAAAGCGGGAAGGATTCTATTTTGTTGTTGTTGATAGATTTTCAAAATGTCTCATTTTATTGCTCGTACTAAGACCGACGATGCCGTTCATGTTGCGAACTTGTTTTTAGGGATATCGTTAGACTACATGGCATTCCTCGTACGATCGTGTCGGACCGAGATGCAAAATTTTAAGTCACTTTTGGAGGTCTTTGTGGGGTAAATTAGGGACCAAACTTCTTTTCGACCACCGCCACCCCCAAACCGATGGCCAAACGGAAGTTGTCAATAGAGTTCTATCTACTTTGCTTGGGCCATCGTTGGAAGAATTTGAAGACGTGGGAGGACCTGTCTACCCCATATTGAGTTTGCGATAATCGTTCATCCATTCTGCGACTAAATTCTCCCCATTTGAAATTGTTTACGGTTTTAATCCTTGACTCCTTTAGATCTATTGCCTTTACCTCTGATCAGTTTGTCCATGTAGATGCGAAGAAAAGGCAGATTTTGTCAAGGATTTAAACAGCAAGGTGCGGCCAATATCGAGGCTAGGATCGAGTCCTATGTGCGTAATGCGAACAAAGGCCAAAGCAGTAGTTTTGAACCCGGAGATTGGGTGTGGGTTCATATGCGAAAAGAAAGGTTTCTGGCTCAGCGAAAGTCGAAGTTATTGCTGAGAGGAGATGGGCCGTTTCAAGTTTTGGAATGACTAAATGATAATTCTTATAAACTTTATCTGCCAGGTGAGTACAATGTAAGTGCTACCTTTAATGTAGCTGATCTCTCTTTCTATGATATAGGTGACGATTTGGGGGGCAAATCGCTTCGAAGAGAGGGGGAATGATACAACCACACCTCCCGAGTTGTCGACTGCCAATGAAGATCCTCTCGAATTGCCCGTAGGACCGATCACCCGAGCTTGAGCAAAGAGATTCAAAGACGCAACAACAACCTTAGTTGATAGAGTTTGGGGTGAAACCGTTGCTGGACTTCTTGAAAGCTCTTGGACCAGCAAGCCAAGCAAACCATGCATACTCCTTCAAGCTCAAATCAGCTCAACTTCAACTTAACTTAGCTCAACGAGCTCGTTTCAGCTCATTTCATTATTGCGTTTATTATGCTGGAATAAATCATTTAAGTTGCTGTTAGTTTTATTAGTTATTTGTTTTAATAATTAATTTGTCATAATCTGGACATGTTTTAATTATGTTCTAAATTAAGTACTTAATTAATTAGGACCAATTAAATATGTCTTAACTATTACAAAGATTAATTATGTCCAGCCTAATTTATGGTGCAAGATTTATTTGTCTATGTTGCGAATTTAATGTGTCTAAAAGGGATTTAATTTGCTGAATTAAATGTTGTAGGTACATTACCCTTGGACGTCATAGGTGCATGGATGATTTAAAATTGGTGTGCTGATCTTTGGTGTTCCCTAAGTGACCATTCAGCCAAACCTTACAACTCTTCAAGAAGACCGATTGGCTGCCCAAGACAAATTAAGGCTGTTCACACCCACCGATTATTCCTTTCACACCAAGGGCTGTTCGGTTTTGTTTGTTCACACATGTGTGGCTGTTCAAATCGGTTTGTTCACATTCTAAGACTATTGAAGTGCTCTAGACAGCTCCTTAATCACATGAACATTCGGCTGAATCAAGCAGACATTAATTCCAAATTCAAGCATTTGGCGAACCTATTGATGGCATTTTAGCTCCCAAACAATTCAGTCAATTTTTCTATTGAACCAAGGCATCTAGAAGCTGCCCCTTACCTTTCTCCATGCACAAGAAACTTCAAGGAAGCTTCATCAAAATTCTGGAATTTTCAGAAACCATTTAGCTACCTCAAGAGCCTATTCGGCTACCCCTTGCATTCACTATAAATTGTGGCTTGTGTTACTTTGTAAAGAACTTTTTGGGACTTTTGTTAATGTTATGCTGCCAAATTTGTTAGGCAAAAAACTTTTCTCAAATTTTGTTCAAAGATTCGATTGGCTTCCTAGCGTTCTAGTGTGTCAGCCGTTGCTCTTTGTCGAAACCGAACTTATCACTACTCGTAGTGTGGCGTTCAAACATACCGAGGTTCCTATCTTGTTAGATAGTGGGTCGAGGTTTTTCCTTTACCAATTCCAAACCGAACTAAAAGAGCTTATAAACAACGGGTCGATACCAAATCGGTATTGGTTCTTGTTTGCACTTTTTGTTCAACCCCATTTCTCCATTTACCTAATTGAACCAATTCCTTCATCCATACCTATTCGGACTCCAAACCCGAATTTTCAAACTCTTCTTACCTATTCTATTCCAAACCCAAAACCAATACCCTTCTTTCCTTCATCTGACCTTTTCAATTAAAACCTAACGTAACTTCTTGTTGACGATCGGGCACACTAATACGACTCGACTCTTCCGAGGCGGATCGTATCAATGCATAAGGATTAATGTCATACATTCCCCATTTGGACGGTACAATGAATCCATAAAGATCCGTTCCCTTTGGATGGCACACATGCATCTATGGAGAGTAATTAATGGTTGTTCATGAATGGCTAGATTCAAGACCCCTTTTAGTTCCATGCATGACTAAATGTATGTGGGAGATCTATTGGGTTTCCTAAGTACTTATTCGGCCAAGGGGTAGCTGCATAATTTATTTCCAAATTCAATTCATGAATAAAGATTAAGAGAAGATGCATGGACAGCAAGCTACAACGAATGGGAGAATGCATCTAGTTCTTGATACATGAATCGTTTGCTACCCAAATGACTTCCCTAGGTGACTATTCGGCCAAAAGACACTTCTTTAATGCACCAATCAATCCATGGATGAATTTAGACAAGCTAATGGGCTGCCATCCATGCACATTCATCCAAGTCAATTTTGCTTAACCATAAAGCTGCCTATTGAAGTTCCAATCAGCCGAATGTGAACTTAACCCTTTAATGATTTATTCTAGAATATTCTAGTGCATTCTTAGCTTAATTTACTTAGTCTTTAAGCTACTAGTTTGTCCATTCGGTTACTACTTGATAGGTTATAAATAGTTTGTTCATTTCATTGTAAAAGGACTTTTCCGAATTTGTTAATGAACATTGTTCTTGTGAGGTTGCTTCCTCCATATCTCATACAAGTTTCGAAAGACTTATCTAGCTTGTGCTAGTGGCGTCAATCATCTTGTTTTGAACTTATCACCAATCTTGGTGTGGCGTTCACCTATCCATATATCCATATTTTTCACCTTAACAATATAGGAATCGGGGTGACACTTTTTAGTGTTGAATCATTCCTGACGTTGAGTTTGTTTTCCATTCCCATTTCAAATTTCTTTCTTGTTAACCAAACCGAGCCTTCTATCCTTCATCCATCTTTGCTATCCTTAACCGAACCTATTACTAAACTTACCCTTCTTGAAACCTTCCACTTATCCTATTCTAATATTTTACTTTTATTATTAAAATTCGAGGCACGAACAATTCTCTCGACTACGATCAGGCAACTACGTGAATTCGACTCAACTACCTAGGCCAGATCACATCATTTCTAGTATGAAATTGCTTTGAAATATTGATTAGGAGATCTTAAATAGCAATTTGACTAATTTCTAAGTTTATGGACAAAAATTGGACATGGATGGAATTTTTGAAAGTTTAGTAAGGAAGGGCATTTTGGTCATTTGGATATTAAATGAAATAAAATGGGAAAAATAACACAAAAATGATCTTCTCCATAAGTTGCTGCCAAACTTTGCTCTCCACCATAGCTAGGGTTTCAACACTTTTAAGCCTTGATTGTAAGTGATTTCTATACCCGTTTTTAATGTTATTTACATTTTTGAAATCCTCGTAGCTCAGTTTACCTATTTCTACCAATATTTTGAGCTAGGGTTTATATTTAAAATTTTACCCATGGATGATATGTATAATTTTGATGTTTTATGGTAGAATATGAAGTTTGAGATTGTGTTAAACAACTTTTGCTAAGTGATTTTTCGTAAAAACGAGTAAAATGACGTAATCGGTAAAAATACCTAATATTCATAAGTACATGTTAGAGTATGAATTTGATGTTGCTATAGAAGGGAAAAATGATTAGCATGTCATAAAACATAAGAAAATAGGATGAGGTTTAATTTAGGAGCCTTGAGGAAAAAGTGTAAATATGTAAAAGTTTAGGTGCAAAATGGTAATTTTGCCAAAGTTCATACTAGGGGCTGTTTTGATGAATGTGTGTATTAAATAAATTAATTTGGTATTATAGATCAAGAGAAAAGAGATTCGAGTCGAGATCTGGGAAAAAATAAAGTTTACGAGGAATAGGCTCGACTATTCTCATTTTGTAGCGAGGTAAGTTCATATGTAAATATTGTAATATAACCATTATTTTAAATCATTTAATGCTATTTATAAGATATTATGATTGTTATCATGCAATTCTATGCTTTGTGGTCATTGTTGAACAACATGCAAAAATTTTATGAATTATGTGAAAAATGTGAAAGACTACTGAAGTATCGTCATTGGTATTCCAAGGAGAATGGTAAAGGAGTACGAACGAGGAAAGTCCCATTGAACCTTAGGAATAGATTAGGATATTTGGGCATCCGAGCTTGTTGAGTCGAGTCCGAGTTCACTTATGGATGCGAATGTCCGAGCTCGTTGAGTTGAGTCCGAGTTCACTTATGGATGCGAACATCTGAGCTAGTTGAGTTGAGTCCTAGTTCACTTACGGGCAGGTTACATGGTAGCTTGGCTACATATGTGGCACTTATTTGTAAACTTTCCATGTATCCGAGTTATATTCTGATTGTTCAACGGGTAAAATTCTAGTGAAATGGAAGAATACTCAAGATGCAAGTGACGTATTGGTAAGTGTTGTGGAATGGGCACTTTGGACAGGTATGTACTTAACCCTCGGGTTGAGACTTGATACGACAACAAAAATATGGTAAGATGATGAATGATGAATAGAAATGTGATATATGTTTTGATGATATTATGCTAATGTTGGTTGGTATAATTGCTTTGTTAAGTTATTTGTTATTTGCATGTGGACTTACTAAGCATTTATGCTTACTCCCTCATTTTCATTCTTTTTAGTTTTGACAAGTCAATTTGGAGATCGGGACGGTTGGAGGCATGCTCACACTATCACTGGACAATCGTCGTATAATGACTTGTAATTTTTGGAAATATGGCATGTATAGCATTCCAATCATTTTGTGTGTATAATCTTATGATATGGCCCATGGATGGAATGGAAATGTTTGAGAATGATTAGCTATTGGAATGGCTAATCAAGTTTATATATGATAACATGTATGCTTTATGTCTTAACTAAACCATGAAAATCCTTGGAAAGGTAAAATTGTCCACCAAACAGAATCAGACAGCAGCAGTGACGTGAATTTGAAAAATCACTAAAAATAGTAGAAATGAAATTAAATGATGAATAAGTTATGGAATCAAATATTGATGAGTCTATTTTCATATGGAAGAAATGAAACAGGTAAATGAGTTATATTTTATGAGATATTTAAGTTTTAGTGGAACAGGGTCAGAGCAATCTCTGAATCCCCTGCTCTGAATTTAAAAATTCACCATAAATTGTACAAAAACAATTAGGAGTTTTACCTTATGTATTTAGTCTAGTTTTATGAGAAATAAACAAAATAGTCATTGAAACTCAGACAGGAGATATATCGATTAAGTAATACGAGGGTCGAGTAGCCGAACCACGAAATAGGGAGACTTTAACTAATAAATTGTACTAATTGGCCCAGTCAAAAATTCTAGAAAAAAATTAGTAAGTATATATATGAGTCTAGTTTCAGGTAAAATTTATGGAATCGGATTTCGAGTTTCGTAACTCGAGATATGGATTTTTTTAGCGACTGTGATGCAGTTAGCCAGATTGTCTGGAAATTCTAAAATAAATTGTTTGAGCTGTTTAATTAATGAATTAAGTCCGTTAACACCTCGTGCTCGACTCCGGCGACGGTCTTGGGTATGGGGGTGTTACATGATAAGTTCACAAGAAATAGGGTAACGCCACTAGCTATTCTAGATAAGTCAAGCTGAGTCTTAAAAGAAACAAAGAGAGTTGAATTAAACTCCAATGTCATCAGCATCCATAAAAGGATAAAAAAGTATATTATCTCAATTGTCTAACCCCAAAATGTTCACAAAATAAGCTATTTATAGATAAATAAGATGTCTAGCCGAATAGACACTTAGGGTAGCCTAACAGACAGCTTGCAGTGGCTTAATAGAGCTAGAAGCTTCCTTGAACTTTTCAAGTAATTTCCTTGAAGTTTCTTCAGCCTTGGGGATGCCATTAGACAGTCTCTTGGGAGTTTTAATTAAGCTAAATTGTTTTCATTAATTAAATAGTTGAAATAAGTTGAATTTGCTGGACAAATTCAGCCTAGGTGATTTAAGAAGTGTTAATTAAGTTGCCTTGATTGATTGAACAGCCTTGAATATAGCTTAACAGCCTCTTGAGCATTCCAATAGCCAAAAAGGTGTGACAGGCCGAATATGACCTGTCCTTTGTGTGTGAAAACACATAACCGAATGGGCACAAATGTGACTGGAGTTTTTCCAGCAAGTGTGAAAGCTTTCATGGCTAGCTGGAGAGTTAGACGGTCAGCTTGGGGAAAGGAAAGCATCAGCTCCTTTGGCCATTAGTGTCCACAAAGGGTGCTTGGAGAGCTAAACCATCAGCACACCACGTTTAATGCCGTCCCATGCATGTTCCTAAAAACACATTAATTCAGCAAATTAAATCAACTTAGGACAACATAAATCCGACAGCAGCTATGATAATTTAAAACATGTTTCAGCTTAAGACACTTTAATTCCAACATATTTAATTCAGCTGAAGCTAAAACATGATAAAAACATGTAATGGACTACGACACATTAAAAACAAATAATAACTAAGACACAAATTAATTTCAACAGCAGCTAATTAATTTGTCTATACACTAGACGCATTTAAACCATGCATTAAACTAAGACACATTATAATCAGATTAAAACATATTTATTGACAGATATGTATGAGCTGAAGCTAAATTAATTAATTTAGTTAAAACAACTATTTATTCCAGCAAACAAAAAATGCAAACATTAAAAGATGGAGATGAGCTCAATTTGAGCTTAGTTGAGCTGAATTAATCCCATGGAATGAACAAATGATGTAAGCACGCCTGGGAGCTCATCAAGCACGAGCCAAGAATTCCTCGAGCTGCCTAAAGGATCAATGACTCGAGCTCGGGCTAAGCGCTTCCAAGAAGCAGTTTCAGCTTTGTTTGCTCAACTTTGGAATGACAATGAGCTCCAAGCCAAAGGGATAGATCGGACCAGCTTATTACAAGCTCCATGCACTTTAGTTCAAACTGATTTCAACTCAACTCCATCTTCCCGAGCTCTATCTTGCTCAATTCAGCTCATTTGAGCTTAATTCAGCTCGTTGAGCTAGATTTAGCTTTCCTCCAGCTTATTTCTTTATATTTTAAATAAACTAAGTATTAGTTTTATTTTCATATAATTTGTCACAGCTCATGTCTGAATTCTCTAACTCAAATCAGCTCAATAAAATTGTTTTCACATATTTGAGATAGCCGAATTTAATGTGTGTCTTATTTAGTGCATAATTTTAATGTGTTAGGTTTTGAACAAATTTAATAGCTGCTGCTATTAATTTCTCCAGCCGATTACATGTTTTTAATTTGTTTAAGCTACAGCCGAATTTATTTTGTGTCTTAATTTGTGTTTAATATGTCTTAGTTATTACTTGTTTAATGTGTCCTAGTTGAAAGCATGATTTTAATGTGTCCTGGGCTGCCAAAATTAATGTGTCTTAAGCTTGATTTAATGTTGAACTTATTTGGTGCAGGTGCATGCTTGGGACAGGATAAATAAGAGCTGATGGTTCAGCTCCTCCAAGCACCTCTTCGTGTATTGTAAAAGCCAAAGTGAGCTGCTGGTTGCTATCTCCTAAGCAACCCATCATGCATTGCAAGGGTCACCAAAGCTTTCACAGTTGTCTAATTCAGCTGAAGGTTCTTTCCACACCTTGAGACTATTCGGTTTTGAGCATTCACACTTAAACGGTTGTTCAATATTGGCTGTTCACATTGGTGACTTTCCAATGCCACAAGCTATCATTATGGGCTCCCAACTATTCGGTTCTCCAAGGCAACCTACTAAAGCTTGTTCACACTGCTTGGCCAATCATATTCAACTTGATTCAGCTGGTCACTTAACTCCAAATAAACCAAGCTGCTTGGGAAACTCTAAGGGACGTGTGGAAGAGCTCAAAGAGAATTTAGCTCAATTAAGCTGAATTAAGGCAACTAGAAGCTATCGATTGTCGTTCTCCATGCACAAGAAACTACAAGGAAACTTCCTAAGGAATTCTAGAATTTTCAGCACATTAAAGCTAGACTCAAATGACTATTCGGATAGCTCATGTATTGGCTATAAATTTCAGCTCTTTTCATTTTGTAAAACACTTTTGACATTTTGACTAATGAAACTTTGTTTCTGTGAGGTTTACTTCCTCTCAACTTTCGTACAAGTCTCGAGCAACTTATCTAGCTTGCTAGTGGCGTCAACCGGACTTGGTTTTAGAACTTATCACCATCACTTGGTGTGGCATTCTCCTATCCAACTACCTATCACCTTTTCACCTTAAACGATATAGGAATCGGGGTGACACTTATTGTAGTGTTGAATCGCTCCTGAAGTTTAAGTTCAATTTTCCATTTTCATCTTCTATCCTTCTTTCACTTATTACCCTACATCAAACCCATCCAACATATCTTCTACCTTTGTTTCTTTCTAGCTGAACCTACCATTATCTACCTAACCAACTTTGTACCTCATCTCATTAACATTCAGCCTTCTAAGCCAATTCCAACAAATTGATAATTTTGTGAACAACCCTTCTCGTCGACGATCGGGCAACTTATGAGAACTCAACTCAATCACCCGAGTCGAATCACATCAACAAACTAGCTTATTGAGTTACAAACAAGCTAAATTGAGCTTAACAAGTTGGAATCGAGCTAATTCAACTCGCAAGGGAGTGTAAGCAACACTTGGGGAGCTGGTCGAAGAGTGTGCTCGGGGCGTGATCGTATCATCCCCTCTGATACGCACTTACCTCGGATGAGATTCGTGACGTAAGAATTTGCCCAATCGTAAATCGAGTAAGCTAGGGTATTTCAAAAGGGTTGATAGAAGAGAAAAGGGTTTTGGCTCAAAATGGATTGACAACGGATTGGTAAAAAGTTTAATGGATGTAAATGGGAAATTTGGTTAAGGTCCAAGCAAGAACTAACACAATATAAGTGTGTTAACTCGTTACTTATATGAACACTTAATTCAATAAAAGATGGTATGGAAGTAAAGTTGAAAATTGGTGTAGAACCTCAACCCACTATCAAAGTTGATAGGAACCTCGGTATATCTTAGAGCCACACTTTGGAATCAAAGTGATAAGTTCAAAACAAAGATAGAATGACGCCACAAGGATTCTTGATAAGTCAAACTAGTCTTTGGAGAAGATTGAGAGTTGAAAACAAACTCACAAGGTTGATAAAATTCATAAAATGTTCATTAGCCATTACAAGAGGAAAACAAATCCTATTTATAGCTAAAAGTCTACCTAGCCAAATGGTCTTTCTTAGCCTTGAAGATTTCGGCTGGAAGGTGCTAGAATCACTCAAGAAAGTTTCCTTGAAGCTTTCCTGATACAACCACACCTCCCGAGTTGTCGGCTGCCAATGAAGATCCTCTCGAATTGCCCGTAGGACCGATCACCCGAGCTCGAGCAAAGAGATTCAAAGATGCAACAACAACCTTAGTTGATAGAGTTTGGGGTGAAACCGTTGCTGGACTTCTTGAAAGCTCTTGGACCAGCAAGCCAAGCAAACCATGCATACTCCTTCAAGCTCAAATCAGCTCAACTTCAACTTAACTTAGCTCAACGAGCTCGTTTCAGCTCATTTCATTATTGCGTTTATTATGCTGGAATAAATCATTTAAGTTGCTGTTAGTTTTATTAGTTATTTGTTTTAATAATTAATTTGTCATAATCTGGACATGTTTTAATTATGTTCTAAATTAAGTACTTAATTAATTAGGACCAATTAAATATGTCTTAACTATTACAAAGATTAATTATGTCCAGCCTAATTTATGGTGCAAGTTTTATTTATGTTGCCGAATTTAATGTGTCTAAAAGGGATTTAATTTGCTGAATTAAATATTGTAGGTACATTACCCCTTGGACGGCATAGGTGCATGGATGATTTAAAATTGGTGTGCTGATCTTTGTGTTCCCTAAGTGACCATTCAGCCAAACCTTACAACTCTTCAAGAAGACCGATTGGCTGCCCAAGACAAATTAAGGCTGTTCACACCCACCTGATTATTCCTTTCACACCAAGGGCTGTTCGGTTTTGTTTGTTCACACATGTGTGGCTGTTCAAATCGGTTTGTTCACATTCTAAGACTATTGAAGTGCTCTAGACAGCTCCTTAATCACATGAACATTCGGTTGAATCAAGCAGCAGCATTAATTCCAAATTCAAGCATTTGGCCGAACCTATTGATGGCATTTCAGCTCCCAAACAATTCATTCAATTTTTCTATTGAATCAAGGCATCTAGAAGCTGCCCCTTACCGTTCTCCATGCACAAGAAACTTCAAGGAAGCTTCATCAAAAATTCTGGAATTTTCAGAAACCATTTAGCTACCTCAAGAGACTATTCGGCTATCCCTTGCATTCACTATAAATTGTGGCTTGTGTTACTTTGTAAAGAACTTTTTTTGGACTTTTGTTAATGTTATGCTGCCAAATTTGTTAGGCAAAAAACTTTTCTCAAATTTTGTTCAAAGATTCGATTGGCTTCCTAGCGTTCTAGTGTGTCAGCCGTTGCTCTTTGTCGAAACCGAACTTATCACTACTCGTAGTGTGGCGTTCAAACATACCGAGGTTCCTATCTTGTTAGATAGTGGGTCGAGGTTTTCCTTTACCAATTCCAAACCGAACTAAAAGAGCTTATAAACAACGGGTCGATACCAAATCGGTATTGGTTCTTGTTTGCACTTTTTGTTCAACCCCATTTCCCCATTTACCTAATTGAACCAATTCCTTCATCCATACCTATTCGGACTCCAAACCCGAATTTTCAAACTCTTCTTACCTATTCTAATCCGAACCCAAAACCAATACCCTTCTGTCCTTCATCTGACCTTTTCAATTAAACCTAACGTAACTTCTTGTTGACGATCGGGCACACTAATACGACTCGACTCTTCCGAGGCGGTTCATATCATTTCCCTTGGCTGGTACATGAATGAACTTGTCCATCTCCCTTAACAAAGTTCGGCCGAATGCTTGAAAAGAGAGGGGAGAGTGCTTCGTGAGCTGAACAGTCATGTGGCAATTTAAATAATGCTAGTAAAAAATCAATGGACAGCTCCCTTGGTTCAGCCGAATGCTTAATGAAGAAGCATGCCCATTTAGATTCACTAGGCGCCACTCTTAATAGTGGCTACAGAACATTAAATCCTCATGGCTTTTGCTTTCCATGAAAAAAGGTAGCTTCTTTACTACTCCAGTAGCTTCATTAAGGCGTTCATGCATGAAACAGTCCAGCAACTCCTTAAATGCTTTGCTGATCACGAGTCTCATTCATTGTGCCGCCCATTGCTTGGGAAAAGAATTCGGTAGCCCCCTTAAATGCTGTCCCACGCATGCTGCTCCTTTAATGCATATATGCTGCACATTAATTTTAACTCATTAGTCAACATAAACTTGAATTCGGTTGCAGCATTAATCCTATTAAATTCGGCTGTAACTAATATTGCAACATGCAATAAATTTGGCTAAGTCAAATTGGCAACAACTAATTAAATTTGTCCTAAGACTAGACACATTAAATTTATTAAGTATGTATGAACTAAGACATATTTGATATTTAATTGATTATGTCCAGATTTTAACACATTTATTTAATACTTGAGTTGAATTTAACTAACAGAACTAATTTAAGCTTATTCAAAAATAAATGCATGAAATAAATAAATAGGCATTCAGCTCAATGATTTAGCTAAGTGTTGAATTGAGCTCCCCTGAGCTAGCATGTGCTAAGTTAGCTTCAACACATTGCACAACAAGCTACTCGAGCTAGACTCTTGATGTACGGCCATTCCCTCGATCCAAACTCGAGCAATGTAATTTGCTAAGGCTTCTTGGAACCTCTTGGCACAGGCTCGAGTAATTAGCCCCGATGGCAATTCCATGGACTTCATCAGAGAGCTTGCATCACCCTCCCTCTTTAAGGCAATTTGTCCTCATATCGGGCCACTTTCTTGCAAAAAATCCTTCTTCTTCATGAACCCCTTGGTTAGTAAACTTGACAAAATCGGTCCCACAAATCTGAAATTTAAACATGACTCAAAAAGAAAAGGAATTATTTGTATGCCCTCCCTCTTTACAATGCCACCATTTCATACCTACACAAAAGAGAAATAAATTAGTGACACTGGAAGTTATAAGCCTAAAAGAACCTTCGAAAAACTTATTCAAAAGTTGAACATATGAACCAATGCCAGGATCAAAAACATGAGTTGGCCTTACCTTGTTGCAATGAGTAAAAAATTTCTTCGTCAGCAATATACCAAAGTAAAGAAGCATTCGTAACTTGGCATAGTTCAACAACTTCATTTTCAAATTTAAAGTTATAACATCAAGCAAGCACAAATGGTTCACACATCTATTCACACAAAATTCAGATTGCTTGTTTGCTCTTATTATTGATCCAAAATAACAAAGTTTTGATAATTATAGTCTCAAAAATCAAAATCCATTAGTTCAAATCCTTTAATCAAAAATAGAGAGTAATAATCACCAGGATCAAAAATGAATTTTTTGCTTACCATCTCACATTGACTTGCATAATTCTTGGCTGGCAGCTTAGTAGGAACAAGAAGCAAACTACAATTATAAGTATGCAATTCATGTTCAAACCTTTTTAAACCACAATATGAAAAAATTTCCAGAATCATGAATCTAATTTTGACTTTGTAAGCCAACAGTGTTCACATGCTTTGTTTTCATAGATAGCGATGACATTTGGAGAAAATGAGAAAGTTCAACACATTTATTCCAAGCATAATTACAGTACTCACCTTTAATTAGCAAAATCTTAGGATCGCATACTCTGGGCTTGAACACATGGTCTTGGTCACTTGTTCCAAAATGCCGCAAGAATTTTGTTTTCATCAATAAGTCACACATGCCAAATGGAAAGGATTTAAGCAGACAAATATGAAAACAATCAAGTCTTTCAAATCTCTTTCAAATGGGCATGTAAATGCAAGAGTATTTCGCACAAGAATTTAGAGGTTTCACACTATCATCGCAATAAAACAGATTGAAGGTCTTATGAGAAAACTCTCTATCACATGTGACCAATTTTGATACGAACTCGTTTCGTGATGATTCGAGTCATTTAGATTACCCAATTGTGAATTTGAGTAAGACTTGATTCGTTTCAAAAGAAATGAAAAAAATAGGCAATGGCTACAAACAAAGGTTGACAAGAAAGATAATTAAGCAATAAATAAGGAATTCAGCTAACAAAAGAAATAAAAGGATAATTGGTAGATTGGGTGGAATGGAAAATAGAACTCAAGCTTCAAGAACGATTCAATACTATAAAGAGTATTGCCCTGAGACTTATATTGCTTAAGGTGAAAAATGATGAAGGTAGATGGACCATGACCCAATACCTAAAGAGGTAGGAACCACAGGTATAATGAACGTGATGTGAGCACACCCGAGGCATCCTCGAATGCAAATCTTGAATCAATCAAGCTTCCAAAAGGCCCTATGACTCGAGCTCGAACCAAGCAAATTCAAGATGCTTTATCCGTATTAGTGTTGCGCATTTGGGATGACAACAAGGTTCATGACGTTGGAGGAGCTAAGGACAACGCCTTGAAGACTCCGTGCACCCTTTTGCAATCCGATCTCAGCTCCTCTCTAGCTCCCCATGCACCATCCAGCTCCCATCAGCTCACTTGAGCTCAATTCAGCTCGTTTGAGTTCGAATTTAGCTTGTTTCAGCTCATTCCTACTACATTCCAATAAACTAAGTTTTAATTTAGTTTTTAATTAAGTTTGCTATAGCTCATGCTGAAACCCCTAGCTTAACTTAGCTCACTAAGTGTTTTGACTATTTTGAGCTAGCCGAATTTAATTTGATAGTTGACTTATAATTATTATGTTTGAATTTAGTTAGTGTTATTAAGTTGTTTAGTTATTAATTTAAATTATAATTATATGAATAGTTATATTGTATTTAATTATATTAATTGTTTATTTAGGTTAGCCGAATGTGGAAGATTCATTCATGACAAGGTGCAAGAACAGGAAAGTACATTGAATGGGAAGATACATGCATGGATCGGTTCAATGTTTGGAAGCCATACATTCATGTACATGGAGAGTTAATGAATATTGAGAGATGCATCTCCCATGGATGGCACACATGCATGTATGAGGGACATTTAATGCAAGTGCATGTACGGCTAGGTTCAAGCCTCCTTCCAAGTTCCATATACAGCCAATGCATGTGAGAGGACCCTGGAGTTTCCTAAGCACCTATTCGGCCAAGAGACACCTCTTGGAAGTTTCATGCACACCTTGGCCGAACCTAGACAACCCGTTGAGCTACCAAAGGTGTACATTCATCAAGTGATTAAAGCTCATGCATGAAGCTGTCCAAACACATCCTCATCAGCCGAATCAAGACTAGATAATTAATGTGTTCATTCTAGAACATTCTAGCTAGTGCATGACCGAATTTGCTTAGCTTTTAAGCTAGCTAGTTTGTCCATTCGGTTACTACATGATTGCCTTTAAATAGTTTGTTCATTTCATTGTAAAAGGACTTTTGCCAAATTTGTTAATGAACATTGTTCTTGTGAGGTTGCTTCCTCTCATATCTCGTACAAGTTTCGAAAGACTTATCTAGCTTGTACTAGTGGCGTCAATCGTCTTGTTTTGAACTTATCACGAATCTTGGTGTGGCATTCACCTATCCAACTATTCATCCTTTTCACCTTAACAATATAGGAATCAGGGTGACACTTTTTAGTGTTGAATCATCCCTGACGTTGAGTTCGTTTTCCATTTCCATTTCAAATTTCTTTCTTGTTAACCAAACTGAGCCTTCTATCCTTCATCCATCTTTGCTACCCATAGCCGAACCTATTATTAAACTTACCCTTCTTCGAAACCTTCCACTTATCCTATTCTATTCTTTTACTTCTATTACTAAAATTCGAGGCACGAACTACTCTCTCAACTACGATCGGGCAACTAAGTGAATTTGACTCAACCACTCGGGCCAGATCACATCAGAACGCCACACCAAAAGGTGATAGGTTCAGTTTACAAAGGAAAGATTGATGCCACAAGCTATGCTTGGTAAGTCAAGTCAGACTCGAAAAGAACTATGAGAATTGGAAATCTCACAAAAAAACACTTGTTCATATAATTTGGCAAAATGTCTTTTAAAATAATTACAAAACAAACTATTTATGGGCTGAAGATGTTCCAGCCTAATGGACACAAGCTAATGAGCTTAAATGAGTTATTGATGGACTTAATTAAGCTAATTAAAACTAAAAGACCTTTGATGAACTCTAACTTATGTAACAGCAATGGACAGCTTATTTAATCTTCCAAATCAGCTAATAATGAGCTCTAATGAGCTGAACAGCCCATTAATTCTCCTTTGAGTAGCTGAATGGACAGCAGCAATAATTGGCTTATACTTGGCACACGAACAGCCTCTTTGTATGAATGCTTGAAGAAAACTGATGCAATGTATAAATGAACGAAATTGGACAGCCACCATCACATAAAAAATGTTTGGAAGCTGAATGGCTTGTGTAATCAACTCCTTGTCCATTAAAATCTCCAAACAGTTACTTGAATAAGCTCATAACAGCTGTTGGCCTTTAATTCATCTTCATAACAGCTAAATTCATTTCTTCCTTTAATGCCAATCCATGTAACAGCTGATTCAATGATTAATTAACCTATAAGCATAATTAAACAAGTTAAATGGCTGTAGCAAATTAATTAAGTTGGAACATATTAAATGCCAAAATTATTTAAGCAACTAAAGAATATTCAAAACAACTTAATTAATTAAACTAAGTATTTAAGTAATTAAAACAACTAAATTAATTAAACTAAACATATTAAAAGTTCAATCCAGAAATTATTTATCTCAAAACACATAAACTAAATAAAACTAAAATTGAGCTAAAACCAAATTAAATATTCAAACAAATTGCATGGAACACTTGAATCGAACTTCTTTGATTGTTCAATTATTCCAACAATGGTTTCCACCCCAAATCCAGTCAATTAAAACTTTCACAAAAATTAACAAACTAAAATTAGATTTCATTTTGCACTTGGGCCCCTCGCGTTTAGGCCAATCTCGGTGTTGTGGAGTTAGGTCGTAACATATGCAACCGGAATCGCATCAAATTTTGTATATGGAAATATATTCTATCGGCATCAATGGACTTACCAACACAATACATGTCATGAGACAAACTCTTTGGGATGCAATTTGAGACAAATTCATCAACAATAACAAGAGAATGACAATTAATTACAATAGGGTGAGGAAATCTTTCAAAAACTAAGTCATCGATACCTTTTTCAACAATGTTCAAATCATATTGACATGACTTAATTGTTAAAGATTCCTTACCTTGCTTACCTTTAAGCACTTGGGGATTAACATGAACTTCAATCTTACCTTTCTCTACTAATTGAAACTGTCTCTTATTAGAAAGGTAATGAAGTTGGAACTTGTCCCTCAATTCTTGAGAAACCTGAAAAGAAGAAACAATACGAGGACAACTCGTAAGTTGGTTAGCAAAAACATTCCTCGCTTTTTCTTGTTCATCTTTTTCACTCGCTTCTTTTTCAAACTCATTTTCTTTTCTTTCTTCATTCTCACTCTCTTTTTCAATTTTCTTTTCTTGTTCACATTCTTTTTCAGTCTCAATCTCATTTTGCTGTTTCTCACTCTCTTTTTCTTTTTCAATTTTTTTCTTTCATTTTTCTTTTTCTTCTCTCAATTCCATTCAAGATCTGCTCATTTTCTCTCATTATCATTTCTTGCCTCTTTTTTATTTTTATTTCTTTTTCTCTTGTCTTTTCTTTACAATATGAAGATAACAAGAAAGAATCAAAACGCAAATCTTTTCAATTGAAGGAAGGGAAAGCATCTACATATGAAATACGATCACTTCTTCGTGGATGTCCCTTCGTGGGTGAGTACTTTGATGTATTCGAAACATGTTTGCCTCTTCGCAAGTGATCTTTCATGGATGAATGCATTGATGCACTTGAAGACATATATCTACCTTATCGTTTATCATCTCGAAAGATCTCATTCTCGAAGCTTTCTTTCTTTGTACTCAAATTCCTCGATGAATAAGAACCACGATATAGGTCTCTTCCCAAATAGTCATTTGATGATTTTTTTTTGATAGTCTTGACTCTATCCCTTGACTTGGTGAAATTTGCTTCCGTCGATCTCTTTCCTCCACTCTGTCCAATCGTTTTTGTAATGGTTCTAGTTTTCTATCAAACAATCGGTCCATCTCTTGCATCACATATTGAAATTTTGATTCTAAAAACTCTTCTCGAAACATGATTTTATTGCTCAAAAGAAAAGTGATTAAAACAAAACAGAAAGTAAATACCTCACCACAAAAAAAAAAACTCACTAGTCACTCAAAAAGAAAATTAATGATTTTGTGCTCGCGCTCGTGTTCTCGCTCATCTCACCACTCTCTTGCCTCTTACCACTCGATTTGCCTCTCAAAGTTTCGTAGAAGACTTATTTAGACTTAACTATTAGTCTAGGGGTCAACTTCAAAAGGGTTACAAGGGTAGACGATGTAATGGTGTAAGGTAGGCCAAAAAGAAAATATGTGGTTACGGAGTGTGGCAAAATGGTGTTGATTTCGGTAGGAAGGGCTTTTGATAATAAACAAAACTTGATTGCTCTCAATCACACTTTTTTTTGTAAATTTTTGAATTATTTTTGATACAATTACATTCAACACTTGTACAATCACGTTCTTGTATTCACACGAAATTTTTTAAAATTTTTTTCAAATACTTAGTCTAAAACTTCACGAATGTTAGTACTCCTTAATTTTAGCTAGCTCTGATACTAAATAATACAAAATTACTTTGGTGTGATGAGTTAAGTCGCTTAGTTACACGATCATTAAATCTAAAGAGTATCGTTCTTACTGGATGTTGAATATATTTGGCTAAGTAAAGGATAAACAAGGGGTTACAAGGGGTTTAAGGTGAAGATAGGCTAGGGTACTGTCAAATACGGATTTGGCTAAGTATATATAAACAAAGGTTTGCAAAGGAATTTAGAGATAGGATGGTTATTGGTTCGGCTAGTGTTGGAACGAAATAAAACAAAGAGGTTGGTTGAATGGGCAAAGTGAAAGGTGGGGTTGATTGGGCTGACAAGGAAATAGGTTAACTTTGAAAAGGGATAAGTCAATTAGATGGAGTAGGTTGATCTATTGAGTCGGCTTAAGGTGATACGATCGCGCCCTGAAGTAAACCTAGCTCGAGCAAGGATTCGTTGGAGCTGCCATAAGGACCTATCACACGAGCTCGAGCCAACTAACCAGGCAGGCCATCTCGACCTTAATCAATCAAGTGTGGGGCGAAGCATTGGCTGGACAAATTGAAAGAGCTTGGACCAGCTCAAAAAGGATTGCTTGCAACCTTTTACAAGTCGATCTCAGCTCATATTTAGCTCCAAGAGTTGCGTTTAGCTCAACTTAGCTCAATGAGCTCATTTGATCATTTAAAAGTTTATTATAATTTATCCATTTTAGTTTCTGGAATAAAAATAAATGCATTTAGTTAATTTCGTTTTTTTAAATTAAGTAATAATTAAGTGTCAATAAATTTGTCTTTAATTTGAACATATTAAATTAGTGTCTTAGCTAATACATGTTTTTAATGCATCCTAGCTTTGTACAAATTAAATTATAGCTAAATTAAATTTATCATAGCTGAATTGAGTTTATTATGGTTGCTGAATTTAATTTGTCTTAACATTGACCTTGGCTGAATTTAAATGCTGTAGATACATGCATGGCCAGCCATAAAAATGGTGTGCTGCTGACTGCCATTCCCTAAGTAGCTGTTCAATGAGTGTAAAAAACCAAGAGTGAGCTGATTTTTCTTCTTCCAAGCAGCTAATTTATCTCCCCAAGCTGGTCGATCAATCTCCAAGGTAGCTTTAAAAGATTTCACATTGCTGGATCATTCCATTCACACTTCAAGACTGTTCAATTTTGTGTTTTCACACACACAAAGGCTATTTGAATTCAGTTCACACTTTCCAGCCTTTTGCAATCTCCAAGCTTCTCACTAAATTACCAAGTCCATCCAGCTGATCAAGGCAACTTAATTCCAGCCCATTAAAGCTTATGGCCTAACCTAGACAAACCATTCAGTTCCCCAATGTTCCAAGCTCATTTCAGCTGAACAAACTTCATCTAGAAGCTTCCTGGAAATTTCTTGAAGAATTCTGGAGTTTTCAACTCATTTAAAAGCTGAAATTAAGTGACCATTCAGCTAGCTTTGTGACTATTCGGCTAGACTAAGTCCAGCATTATAAATATGTAACTCTTTTCTTTGTTTTAGAACTTTTGTCAACTTGAGTGAAATATATTATATTTGTGAGATTTTCTTCTCTCAAATTTCATTCTTAGACTTTGTTGGCTTATCTGTTGTCAGTGGCGTCAATCTTAGTCTTTCTTTTTCGAAATTATCACTCCAAACGAGTGTGGCGTTCAACTCCAACCTATACCTTTGGTTCTTACCTTTTTAGGTAACGGGTCAAGGTCGTTTATCACCATCAACTTTCCCTCTTAAGATCCTATAAGTTTCGGGTCAACACTCATTCTTAGTGTTGGTTCTTACTTGCATCTTAAGCCTGTTATCCATCCCATTATCAATTACCTTTCTTCACCATGAAAGCTATTATCTATCTTTTATTTCTTGTTAGCCAAACCTATAACCATCCATACTTATCTATTTTGAACCCATCTTTGATAACCAATTCCAGCCTTAGCCTATTTTCAACGAAACTTCACAAATCGAACTATACTTCTTCACTAGACAATCAGCCATCTTATCGACTCAACTCACTATACCGAGGTGAGATCGTATCATTTGGTATCAGAGCTTACAAAAACGAAAAGTATAGACATTCTAGCCATCCCGAAATAGGTTTGTAAAAAAATAAAAAAATTTATTTAGTATTATTTCGTGTATTACAAGAGCCTTTTAGCTCTATATATTGAAAAAAATAAAAGAATTCAAAAATAAAAAAAATAAAAAAAAAAAGAAAAAGAAGTGATTAAAAGTTTGTGTTTATTGTTTGTAATCCCGAACAATAAATTTCTCTTCTATTCCCCATTACTACCCTAACGCCACACTTCTACCAACTTATATTTCTTTTCAGCCTACCGTACACCTGATGTGAGCACGCCCGGGGCATCCTCGAATGCACACCAAGGATCTATTGAGCTGCCAAAAGGTCCCATGACCCGAGCTCGAACCAAGCAACTTCAAGATGCTATATCAGCCTTTGTGATGCGCATTTGGGAAGATAACCAGCTCTATAACGTTGGAGGAGCTAAGAATAACTCGTTGAAGACTCCATGCACCATGTTGCAATCTGACCTCAGCTCCTCTTCAGCTCCCCCATGCACCATTCAGTTCCCATCAGCTCACTTGAGCTCGTTTTAGCTTGTTTGAGCTCGAATTTAGCTCGTTTTAGCTCATTCCTTTTTCATTTCAATAAATTAAGTTAGCCGAATTTGGAAGATACATTCATGGCATTTAATGCAAGGTGGATGAACGGGAATGTTCATTGAACGGGAGGATACATGCATGGACCGGTTCAATGTTTGGAGGACATGCATTCATGTACATGGAAGGTTAATGCATATTGAAAGGTGCATCTCCCTTGGACGGCACACATGCATGAATGGGGGTAATCAATGCAAGTGCATGTACGGCTAGGTTCAAGGCCCCTTCCAAGTTCCATGTACAATCGATGCATGTGGGAGGACCCTTGGAGTTTCCTAAGCACCTATTCGGCCAAGAAACACCCTTTGGGAGTTTCATGCATCCCATGGCAGAACCTAGACAATCCCATTGGCTTCCAAAGCTTGCTCATACATGAAGCTGCCCATTCACCTCCCATTCGGCCAAACATGGACAAGGACACCATTGGTCATTTTTCTAGAAGGTTCATGTCTTAATTAGGTTCATTACTTAATCGTTAAGTTCATGAATGGACTATTCGGTTAGCATAAGAAACTAGTATAAATAGTTTGTTGATTTCATTTGTAAAGGACTTTTGCCAAAATTGTTAATGAATATTTGTTCTTGTGAGGTTGCTTCCTCTAATATCTCGTACAAGTTTCGAAAGACTTATCTAGCTTGTGCTAGTGGCGTCAGTCGTCTTGTTTGAACTTATCACCAATCTTGGTGTGGCGTTCACCTATCCATCTATCCATACTTCACCATAACAATATAGGAACCGGGGTGACACTTCTTAGTGTTGAATCATTCTTGACGTTGAGTTCGTTTTCCATTCCCATCCTTCGAATTATTTTCTTGTAACCAAACCGACCCATTTATCCATCACCCATCTTTGCTACACATAACCGAACCTATTACTAAACTTACCCTTCTTGAAGCCTTCCACTTATTCTAATCCATTATTTTACTTTTATTACTAAAATTCGAGGTACGAACGACTCTCTCGAACTACGATCGGGCAACTACGTGAATTCGACTCATCTACCCGGGTCGGATCACATCATTTGGTATCAGAGCTTGTAAATCGAGAGGCGCCGACTTTCGTAACAAGATCGAAATAGGTTAGTTGTTAAAAAATTTGAATTAAAAAAAAATTCAAGTTGTAATTTTCATTTTCTCTCTTGTAATAGTGATATTGTGAAGTATTAAAAAAAAGAGACAAAAAAATACGAAATTTAAAAAAAAAGAAGGAAAGTGTGTGATCAAGATCTATTCTTTTGTTTACATTTTTGTTCTGACCTTCAAACTTTCTTTCCAGCAACTTTTACCCCCCCAAAACGCCACACTACACCAAAGAAAAATTTTCTTTTAGCCTACCCATAACCTATACATCTTATCCCTTGTAACCAATTTTGAAGCCGACCCCAAGGCACCAAGACAAGTCGAAAGAAACAAAATACGAGGTTACGAGAGTAAGCTTGAGTGGTTAAAGGCTCTGTGTGAGAACATTCGAGAGTTGAAAAGCCAAAAACGAGCGAAAACACGAGTGTGAGTGCCATCATTCTTTCTTTCCGAGTGAACTCGTGAGGATTTTGTAGTGAGGACTTTGTGTCTATTTTACTTAACAATTTTCCTTTCAGCAATAACATCATGTCTCGCGAAGAATTTGCCGAATCAGAATATCAATATTGGTGCAAGAAATGCGAAGAATGGTGACAACTAAGTTTGACAAATTGCACGAGAGATTAGATCGTGTGGAGAAAAGAGACCAACGGGCACGAATGTCATCAAGTCAAAAAGTGGATTCGAGAGCATCATGGAGATACACATCCAACGACTACTCAAGAAGAGATTACGATCGAGATTCTTTTTCATCAAGGAATTCAAGACGAAGAGAAGTCGATTTTGATTTTGAATCCTTCCGAGAAAACGTGCGAGATGAAAGATACACCTCTTCAAGAGCTCCAAAGAAAATAGCCACGGAGAGATCTTCACGAAGGATTGTTCGTGAATCATATGTAAATGATTTTTCTTCTTTTGAACAAAATGATTTTTCTCCTAAATCTTTTGTAACCTCTTGTAAAAAGCAAGCGAGAAAAGAAGAAGACGAAAAGAAAAAAGAGATCAAAAGAAAAGAGAGGCAAGAAAAGATTATGAGAGAAAATGAGTGGATTTTGAATGAAATCGAGAAAAGAAACAAAGAAATGAAAGAAAAAGAAAAAGAGATTGAGAGTGAAAAAGAAAATGAGATTGAAAAAAAGAATGAAAAAGAGTTTGAGAGAGAAAAAGCATGTGAACAAGAACAAAGAGTGGAAAAAGAAATTGAGATAAAAGAAACGAGTGGTTCAGAAGAAATAGAATCGAGTGAAAACGATGTTAGTGAGCAAGCGAGAATTCTTTCTACTAACACTTATGCTCGATCTTTTAGTGATCTTTCTTTTCAGGTTCCTAAAAGTTCGTGCGACCAAATCCAACTCCGATACCTTCAAAATGAGAGGCTTTTTCAGTTGTTTGAAAAAGGTAAGTCCGTGGATGACCGCCACCCATTGGAAATCGAAGGTAAGGAAGGTAAGGAATCTTTGTTTATCGAATCAAGGTCGCCTGATTTAAAAATTATTCATAAAGATTTTGATGACATAACTTCTGAAAAACTTCCATCTTTTGATCTGGCTAATTATTGTTCACATATTAATGTTAACGATGTTGATTCAATAGATGCCATGAAGATTTCGTTTTATGACATGTTTTATAACGGCAATTATGTTGATTCTGTTGGACTGGTTCATCCTGCGCAAATTATGAATGTATGTGATAAAAGGTTTTCACATTTTGATAAGCATGGCTATGTAAATTCTTTGAATTCATCTTTCTGTTTAGACGTGCCTATTCAAATGATTTGTGATGGATTTGAATTTCTGAAAGGTTGCATGAACACAACTTCTTTGCTCAATATATGTGGTAAAAGATTTTTGCATGAAATATTTAATCTGTTTGATTATGCTCTTCAAGAGAAATCTTTGAATTTCTATGCACAATATCCATGTTTCGGACTGTTTGTTAGACTAGGATTTGTGAAACATGAATGCTTGTGTATTTGTTAGTTTAAAGTCTCTTTGATTCACTTTTGCGACCTATCTGCGAAAATGAAATTTTTGTTGCAATTTGGGATAAGTGATCAAAACCGAGTCGTTAAGCTGGGAGTAAGCCAATTCGAGTTGTTTCCAAGAAAAGGTAAGGATTGTGATCTTATTCTAAGTAACTTTGTTTTACCTTCTCATCTTCTTCGAGGCTTATCTTTATTTTTGGAAATTAAGCATGTGGCATTACAAAATCAAAACCTAGTTTTTGATTCTGAAAATTTTAATTTTGATCCCGGCATTAGTTTATTTGCCCAACTTTGGATTAAGAAGCTGGAGCGAGATTGTATGTTCTTCTTTCGGTGTTTCCTAAAACTTCTTCATTATTTTGTTGTTGAAACTCTGAAATGGCCTATCCAAAAAGAGGAAGGACATATGACTAATATTTTGTCTTTTCGAGTCTTGTGTGACTTTAAGGTTATTGTGAGCCATTCTACCCCATTCGACGACCAAGGGTCTAGTGACGACAAAAGCTTTTTCGCAAGCAAATGGCCCGACTTGAGGACAAGTCACTTTGAAGACCAGGGGGATGATGTGAGCACGCCCGGGGCATCCTCGAATGCACACCAAGGATCTATTGAACTGCCAAAAGGTCCCATGACCCGAGCTCGAACCAAGCAACTTCAAGATGCTATATCAGCCTTTGTGATGCGCATTTGGGAAGATAACTAGCTCTATAACGTTGGAGGAGCTAAGAATAACTCCTTGAAGACTCCATTCACCATGTTGCAATCCGACCTCAGCTCCTCTTCAGCTCCCCCATGCGCCATTCAGTTCCCATCAGCTCACTTGAGCTCGTTTTAGCTCGTTTGAGCTCTAATTTAGCTCGTTTCAGCTCATTCCTTTTTCATTTCAATAAATTAAGTTAGCTGAATTTGGAAGATACATTCATGGCATTTAATGCAAGGTGCATGAATGGGAATGTTCATTGAACGGGAGGATACATGCATGAACCGGTTTAATGTTTGGAGGACATACATTCATGTACATGGAAGGTTAATGCATATTGAAAGGTGCATCTCCCTTGGACGGCACACATGCATGAATGAGGGTAATCAATGCAAGTGCATGTACGGCTAGGTTCAAGGCCCCTTCCAAGTTCCATGTACAACCGATGCATGTAGGAGGACCCTTGGAGTTTCCTAAGCACCTATTCGGCCAAGAAACACCCTTTGGGAGTTTCATGCATCCCATGGCCGAACCTAGACAATCCCATTGGCTTCCAAAGCTTGCTCATACATGAAGCTGCCCATTCACCTCCCATTCAGCCGAACATGGACAAGGACACCATTGGTCATTTTTGTAGAAGGTTCATGTCTTAATTTAGGTTCATTACTTAATCATTAAGTTCATGAATATTCGGTTAGCATAAGAAACTAGTATAAATAGTTTGTTGATTTCATTTGTAAAGGACTTTTGCCAAAATTGCTAATGAACATTTGTTCTTGTGAGGTTGCTTCCTCTCATATCTCGTACAAGTTTCGAAAGACTTATCTGGCTTGTGCTAGTGGCGTCAATCGTCTTGTTTGAACTTATCACCAATCTTGGTGTGGCGTTCACCTATCCATCTATCCATACTTCACCTTAACAATATAGGAACCGGGGTGACACTTCTTAGTGTTGAATCATTCCTGACGTTGAGTTCGTTTACCATTCCCATCCTTTGAATTATTTTCTTGTAACCAAACCGACCCATTTATCCATCACCCATCTTTGCTACACATAACCGAACCTATTACTAAACTTACCCTTCTTGAAACCTTCCGCTTATTCTAATCCATTATTTTACTTTTATTACTAAAATCCGAGGCACGAACGACTCTCTCGAACTACGATCGGGCAACTACGTGAATTTGACTCATCTACCCAGGCCGGATCACATCAACACCTTTCTCATCAATCCCTTGCAAACTGCTTGAAGCCAACCCTAAGCCTTCAATAAAGCCTCAACAAGACTTTTTACAAAATCACGAGAGAAAAATGAGTGGAAACAGGCACGAGTGTGTAAGCACATTAGAGCGAAGGTAAAAGCCGAAAAGAGTGCAAATACGAGTGTGAGTGACATCTGTTCTTTCTTTTCAAGTGAAGTGTGAGGTTTGTGGTGAGGTTTAATAATTTTCAATGTCAAGGAGCCCGGAATGAAAGGCGGATCAAGCTGAAAGGCAACCAGTTCAAAACGTACCAGACTTAAATCTTAAAGCCTTGTTGCATGAAGTGGAGCGTTTATTTGATCGAAAGCTTGAACCCATTCAAGAGTGATTAGATCAAGTTGAGGAGTGAGGCTGATAAGAGAGGATGCCCTAAGGTCTACAAAGAAATCGAGGCCAGCAAAGAATCCAAGAAGATGAGTTATACGACCCTAGTGAAGCTGAAAGTGATCAATGGTCTAACTCAAGTGACCAGAGAATAGGGCAATGAGACCGAGGTCAAAGAGAACGAGGCCGCATAGATGATGATCTTAAAAACATTAAGCTTTCAATTCCATCATTCCAAGGCTGATCTGATCCAAAAGCCTATCTCAAGTGGGAGAAAAAGATTGAACTAATGTTCGAGTGCCATAACTACTCCGAGACTAAAAAGGTGAAGTTGGCAACGATTGAATTCTCTGACTATGCGATGATATGGTGGGATCAATTAACTACAAGCTGATGAAGGAACGGAGAACCCCCAATACGTACATGGGCCAAAATGAAATCGGTGATATGCCGGAGGTTCATACCTTCTGATGTGATCCGGCCCGGGAAGATGAGTCGAATTCACGTAGTTGCCCGATTGTAGTTCGAGAGAGTCATTCGTGCCTCGGATTTTAGTAATAAAAGTAAAATAATGGATTAGAATAAGCGGAAGGTTTCAAGAAGGGTAAGTTTAGTAATAGGTTCGGTTATGTGTAGCAAAGATGGGTGATGGATAAATGGATCGGTTTGGTTACAAGAAGAAAAGTTGAAAGATGGGGGATGGAAAAACGAACTCAACGTCAGGAATGATTCAACACTAAGAAGTGTCACCCCGGTTCCTATATTGTTAAGGTGAAGTATGGATAGATGGATAGGTGAACGCCACACCAAGATTGGTGATAAGTTCAAACAAGACGATTGATGCCACTAGCACAAGCCAGATAAGTCTTTCGAAACTTGTACGAGATATGAGAGGAAGCAACCTCACAAGAACAAATGTTCATTAACAAATTTGGCAAAAGTCCTTTACAAATGAAATCAACAAACTATTTATACTAGTTTCTTATGCTAACCAAATAGTCCATTCATGAACTTAACGATTGAGTAATGAACCTAATTAAGACATGAACCTTCTAGAAAAATGACCAATGGTGTCCTTGTCCATGTTCGGCCGATTGGGAGATGAATGGGCAGCTTCATGTATGAGCAAGCTTTGGAAGCCAATGGGACTGTCTAGGTTCAGCCATGGGATGCATGAAACTCCCAAAGGGTGTCGTCTCTTGGCTGAATAGGTGCTTAGGAAACTCCAAGGGTCCTCCCAAATGCATCGGTTGTACATGGAACTTGGAAGGGGCCTTGAACCTAGCCGTACATGCACTTGCATTGATTACCCCCCATTCATGCATGTGTACCGTCCAAGGGAGATGCACCTTTCAATATGCATTAACCTTCCATGTACATGAATGTATGTCCTCCAAACATTGAACCGGTCCATGCATGTATCCTCCTGTTCAATGAACTTTCCCGTTCATGCACCTTGCATTAAATGCCATGAATGTATCTTCCAAATTCGCTAACCTACAAAATTAAATAACATAATTAAATAACACACAACTATTCATATAATTATAATTTAAAATAATAACTAAATAACTTAATATCACTAACTAAATTTGAACACAATAATTATAAGTCAACTTATAATAAATTCACTAATGAAATAGTCAAAACACTTAGTGAGCTAAATTGAGCTAGGGAATTCGGCATGAGCTGTAACAAACTTAGTTATAAGCTAGATTAATACTTAATTTATTGAAATGAAAAAGGAATGAGCTGAAACGAGCTAAATTCGAGCTCAAACGAGCTAAAACGAGCTCAAGTGAGCTGATGGGAACTGAATGGCGCATGGGGGAGCTGAAGAGAAGCTGAGGTCGGATTGCAAAATGGTGCATGGAGTCTTCAAGGAGTTATTCTTAGCTCCTCCAACGTTATAGAGCTGGTTATCATCCCAAATGCGCATCACAAAGGATGATATAACATCTTGAAGTTGCTTGGTTCGAGCTCGGGTCATGGGACCTTTTGGCAGCTCAATAGATCCTTGGTGTGCATTCGAGGATGCCCCGGGTGTGCTCACATCACCTTCATATTACCATCACGAGCTTTATCAAAATCTCCAAAACCTTACTTAAGGCTCGAGGAGCATGGAGGATTACTATAAAGAAATGGAGATTGCGATGATAAGAGCAGATGTACAAGAAGACGAGGAAGCAACCATGGTGCATTTCTTGGCTAGTCTCAACTGAGACATTGTTAATATTATGGAGTTGCATCATTATGTCGAGGTGGTGGACATGGTGCACATGGCCATCAAAGTAGAAAAGCAATTAAAGCGAAAAGGCATTGTTCGAGGTTACTTCATCATGAATACTTCAAAGTGGAGTCAAGGCATTGGCAAAAGCACTCCCATGAACCGTGCTAAAGAGACGATGATGCCACCAAAATCAACCAAGCTTTTGGCTGAATCTAGCAAGGGCAAGGTGGTCGAGAGTTCTTCCAACCGTTCGAGGGACATCAAGTGCTTCAAATGCCTCAAGAGGGGCCATATCGCGAGTCCGTGCCCAAATCGTAGCACTATGGTAGTGTGCACGAATGGCGAGATTGAATCAGAAGACGAGGTTGAAAATGAGTCTGAACCGACATCTGATGAGGAGGAAGAAGTAGAACATGCTGTAGGTGGAGAGCTTTTCATGGTTAAACGGAGTTTTAGTCTCCAAAGTTGGAAGACGAGCAACAAAGAAAAAACATCTTCCATACCCGGTGCCAAGTCCAAGGGAAGATTTGTAGCGTCATCATCGATGGTGGGAGTTGCACGAACATGGCGAGCACTCTCATGGTGGAGAAACTTGGCTTGCCGACCACCAAGCACCTGAGCCCCTATAAACTACAATGGCTCAATGATGGTGGTGAATTAAAGGTGACAAAGCAAGTACTCATATCCTTTACCATTGGAAAATATGCGGATGAAGTACTTTGTGATGTTGTCCCCATGCACGTGGGTCATTTGTTGCTTGGATGCCCGTGGCAGTTTGATAGGCGAGTTCTTCATGACGGGTATACCAATAGGTATACGTCTAAGCATATGGGAAAGAATGTGACGCTAGCACCATTGACACCGAAGCAAGTCTACAAGGATCAAAAGAAGTTGAAAAGTTCTGTAGATCAAATGAGAGAAAAAGAAAAGAGTGAAAATGTAAAAGAAAAGAAAAAACGAGAAAAAAAAGAGGAAAAATAATAAAAGAGTGTGAAAAGAAAAAGATGAAAAAGAAAAAGAGAGTAAGAAAATAAGTGTGTTTGCAAAAGCAAGTGATGTACGGAAGGCTTTGACGTTTAGACATTCCCTCCTTGTGCTCATGTACAAGGAAAACTTGTTTTCTACTAACGAACTTCCTAAAAACCTACCTGGTGCGAGCTTGGCTACGGAGCTAATTGTCAAACCCTTGGAGCTGCCATTGGGACCAATCACTCGAGCTCAAGCAAAGAGGTTCCAAGAGTCTATTTCAAGCTACATAAATCAGACTTGGAAAGAAGGAGTGTTCGAATAGAAAATGAGCAACTCAACAAGCTCATGTTGCAATGTCCTACAATCTGACTTAGCTCGTTTCAGCTCAAAAGAGTTCAATTCAATTCAAAGCTAGCTCATTGAGCTGATTTCAATTTATTTATTTTATGCAAATTTTGTGCTGAAATAAATTTATTAAGTTGTGCTAGTTAATTAGTTAATTTTCAGTTCAAATAATTAATTATTTTAATGGTGTCTTAAATTTGGACATTTTTAATTTAATGTATTGAATATGTCTCACATTAATATATGTTTTTTAATATGTCTGGTTTAGGACATAATTTAATGTGTCTAGATTAGAACAAATTAATTAGCTGCTGCTAATTTAATTTGTCCAACTGCATGACATAAATTGGTTTTGATTTAATTGCTGCCGATTTTAATATGTCCTAACTCTTTTAATTGTTGTTTTATTTTGCATCAAATAAATGCATGAATCAGCTTGGAAGGAGCTGAATAATCATCATTTTCCAGCAGACTTTTCATGCAGCACAATAGCCATGAAGAATTAATTTCCAGCTGCAGCCTTTAATTTCCTCTAGGTGACGCCTTAGGCATTACAATGGACACCCTTCTTCACCAAGTACTCAGCTGAATGGAGCTAGCCTTTGAAGTCTTCCAAGCTGACTTAAAAGCCCCTTGACCGTCCAGCTAACCAAAGCATCATCCAACTGCATGCATGCATTTAGCCGAACATACCAAGGGCCAGTTTGAGCTCATTCATTTCTTATGATGATTACTACATTGGCAAATTTGTTGACAACATTGGATTAGTTTTCTCTCAGCGAATTTTGAACATGTTTGATCAAAGTCTGTCACGTAAAAATTCTCATGTGTTTGACCCTGCAAACTTTTTGAACTCATGTGTTAAATCTTTATGTTTAAATATGCCTACTCAATTGATTTGTGATAAATCTGCCTGTTTGAAAAGTTACATGTTCGTTAAAAATTCTTTGTTTGGCGTCCATGTTAAAAGATCTTCACATGATATGTACAATTGTGTTCTTCATGAACAATCTTTGAGTTTTTGTGCGAAATTTCCATGTAGTGATTTGCATTCCCGATTAATACTCGTGAAGTATAAACCTTTGCATTTTGGTATGCTCGGTTTTGTCAAATCAACATGTGTCTTTAAACTAGTGAAATATAATTCGTGTGGTGAGTTGATTATATCTTTTTCTAATATGTTGCTTGTTAGAATTCCTAAACAAGTTCGTGTGTTCAAGCCTGGTATTTGCTACATGAATTCATTTTATGGAAACATTAAGCACTTTGCATCATTTGCAATCAAAATATGTTTGCTTGATGTTCAAACTTTTGATAAGAAGGTGAAATTCAATGATTTGGGTTTCAATTTTGATTCATTTATTAATCACCTTGTTTGGCCACATCTGAAATTTTCGTTTCATTTCGAGAAGGTAAGGCCAACCTATGTTTTTGGAATTGAATCAAATCTCCATGGTAACTTTCCTTTTCCATTTAAGTCCATAGTTTTCAATAATACTAACCAGTCTTATTTTTGTGAATTCCACCCCTCGAGGAGTAAGACATGTCATGGTGCGTCACCATCTATTCAAATTTATTGGAGTAATAGGTTTGTCTTACGTTATCTATCCAAAGAGAGAAGATTCATTTTGACTGAGAAAGGTAAACCCAATCCTCAATTGTCTTCTCTTCATATTCGTCAAGGTAAGTCATTTGAAAATTTTCAAATATCTTTGCTCAATTCGATTGAAGTTGAAAATTCCATTGATTGGTTGTTTGGAAATTATTTATACTTTGATGTGATGGATTTTTCCTTTTGGCATTGTGATGATGTGATTATTACGTTAGAATTTGGAGACTCCCCTCATGTTGTTCAAAAACGAAAGGAAGAGTTAGCATACCTTTGGCCATGGCATACCTTGCATGAGCAAGACAAAGGACCAAATGAGTTACTATATTCGATTAAAGAAATGAAAATGTTTTGGATGAGGAATAATGTGTTTAAGTGCCTACCATCATTTTCAACCAATTATCCCTTGATCCAATTTAGTTTTCATGTTTGTAACGATGGTCTAACGAAACTCTTTGATAAATTTATGTATGCTTGCTTTGTCCAATTGAGATTTTTGGCATATGTTCGATTGAATGAATATTTTATGAACTATCGAACACATTTGAATTTGACTTCTTTGAGTTTCTTTTTATTGGCTGTGGTAAGAATTTTTCAGGTTTGTGTGACATCTTCTATCCCATTTGACCGAGGAAAACCATGCATGAGTCAAAGTTCTCCCATGGACAAACGGCTCGACTTGAGGACAAGTCACCTAAAAGAGGGGGGAATGATACGAGCACGCCCCACGAACTTCATCGAACAAGTCTGTCAAGCCGAGCATTGACATGTTGGCAAGCTGATCCCAGCTCGTTTCCAGCTCCACGAGCTCCGTCCAGCTCAAATCCAGCTTATTCAAGCTCGATCCAACTTGCCTGAGCTAAACCGAGCTCACTCCTAGCTCATATTTAGCTCACGAGCTAAACCTTAGCTCAACTTCAGCTTAGGAGTTTAACCTCAGCTCAACTTTAGCTCACGAGCTAAAGCTTAGCTCATTTTAGTTTAAACTCGATTTTGTCTTTAATACATTAAATAAAAATTTGCACATATTCATTTAAGCATTAAACTTGTCTTATATTAATATTTGTTATTAATATGTCATTGTCATTATATAAATTGATTATGTTCACATAGCCGAATTAATGCATGACATTAATGTGTTCACATCATGCCAAATTTATGAGTGTTCATGAGATGTCTTAATAACTTGTTTATTTCATGTAGGTACATTCCTTTGGGCATTCCACACTCATGAATGAAGAAGTATTAAATGCTGGTGCATGTACGGCTAGATGCAATGTTTCTACAAATTCATGCATGTGTCGAATGCATGTATGGACATTAAAGGCTAGTCCATGAATGGATCAAATGCATGGGATGATAGAATGCATGAATGGCTTAAGTGCATGTATGGTGGCTGTCTCTTAACTTTCCAAGGCACTTATTCAGCCAAGAAGTAGCTGCTAACTAATTCTATGTTGACCATAAAGCTCCTTGAACATGTTCACACTTTGAATTGACCTATAGGCTACTACACATGCATGGATGGGTTCAAGAACGTCCAAGGAAGGAATTAACTCAATAATTCAACACATTGATTGAATTAAGTGCATGCACAAAGGGGAGAACGAATTTACTAGGTTCATGCTGCCATTTATGAACTTACATGCCATTAAAGTGTTTAATTATGAAGATACATGTTCCATACAAGTGCATGAACGTCCCAAGGAGATGAATGCAACCTTTTGGTGCACATACAAGTCACTTGAAGCCTTTCTTTATGACTAAGCATTCATGCACAAACCAAGGGGGAAGAAAGTGTCCATTCAGCTAGTGCATGAATCTGCCGAATTTATGAACTATTTTAATACATTAGTGTGAACGTTTTTATTATTGTGTGAACACCTAGATGCCAAATTTGAATGGTCATCTATGTGCCTATAAATATTTGTTTTCTTTCATTTGTAAAGGACTTTTGCCAAAATTGTTAATGAACATTTGTTCTTGTGAGGTTGCTTCCTTTCATATCTCGTACAAGTTTCGAAAGACTTATCTGGCTTATGCTAGTGGCGTCAATCGTCTTGTTTGAACTTATCACCAATCTTGGTGTGGCGTTCACCTATCCATCTATCCATCTTCTCACCTTAACAATATAGGAACCGGGGTGACACTTCTTAGTGTTGAATCATTCCTGATGTTAAGTTCGTTTTCCATTCCCATCCTTCGAATTATTTTCTTGTTATTCCAAACCGAGCCATTTAACCATCATCCATCTTTGCTACTAAATCGAACCTATTACTAAACTTACCCTTCTTGAAACCTTCCGCTTATTCTAATCCATTATTTTACTTTTATTACTAAAATCCGAGGCACGAACGACTCTCTCGAACTACAATCGGGCAACTATGTGAATTCGACTCAAAAAAATTTGTACAAAAAAATTGTAAAAAAAAGAATATATATATAAAAAAAGGTTGAAATATACATAAAAATAAATATATAAAATACGAAATTAAAAAAAAAAGAGGAAGTGAAAATTTGTGTTTTAAAAATTTTCTACCCGAGATTTCATCATTCCTTTTCAAAACCAAAAACGCCACATTTCTACCCTCTCTTTTCTTTTTCAAGCCTACCTATTCGTCCCACATCATTTCCCCACCTAACCAGCATTATTTTTGCAAGCTGACTCCCAAACGAACGTTGATTTGTCTAAGTAGTCTGCGGAGAACCTCGAGAGACGAACTTAAGCGAAAAAGGCACTAAGCGATAAGACTATCCGAGAGTATAAAAGCCAAAATTGTACATTTTCCTTGCGAGTGAAATTGTGAGGTTTTGTTGTGTGCTTCAAAATTCTATGTTGAGAAGTCCCGAAAGAAATCCAATGGCCAGAGAAGGATTGCGACCCATTTACAATGTTGCGGGTGGAGGAGTGCCGAATTTGAATATACAAGCCTTAATGCATGAGATGGAAAGGCTTTTTGATCGTAAGCTCAAGCCCATTGAGGATTGACTCTACCAAGTGGAGGCACGAGGACAACGAGAAAGAACCTCTGAGGAAGTAAGACGTGGGCGTGGTGGGCGTGGGCATCCTAATCAGAATCAGGAGGAGCCTTATGAGTCAAGTGATCAAGAGAGCGACCACTCATCTGTTCGGAGTGTGCGAAATCAAGGCCAACATAATTGGAGTCATCAAGAAAGAGATCATCCCGACGACAACCTCAAAAACAATAAAATGTCCATTCTGCCATTCTGATACGATCACGGCTTCCCATAAGCCAAGTCCAAGCCGAGATCCGATGCTGCTACCTCAAGGGCCGATCACAAGGGCTTGTGCAAAACAATTTAAAGAAGCTGTTATAGCTTTGGTTCAGCATGTGTGGGATGATGTCAATGCTAGACCTATCGAACCAGTTAGTGGCCATTTTGGAAATCCATGCCGAACTTTTCTACAAGTTCATTTCAGCTCACCAAGCTCACCTTCAGTTCAAGTTAGCTCCCATGTAGCTCCACACCAGCTCATTAGCTCGGGACCAGCTTATTATCAGCTCACGAGTTTAGGCCCAACTCGGGTTTAACTCATGAATTAACCATCAGCTCATGGAGTTCACTTTGAATTCATTTGACTACTATTGACTTTTTAATTAATAAGTTCAATAATTAGTTAATTAATATCCTACATATTAAATTTAGTTCACATTAGTTATATTATGTCTTAAAAGTGTTTAATGATGATAATTAAATTTGTCATAACCGAATTTAATGTTGATATTTATGTTCACATTAGTTTGAATTAATTATGTTCACATTTCTTGTAGGAACGCAATGGACATATGGAGATTAAAAGCAAGCATGGATTTTGAAGGTGCATGGACGGTTGGGGGGCTTGAATCTCTTAGGTGCATGTTCAGCCAAGTGCATGTATGACCATATTCAATGTCTTTACGGTTCATGAATGTTTCCATTCATGTATAGTGTGCTATCTCTTCATTCTCCAAGGTGACCATTCGACCAAAGGGCACTCACACATGCATGAAGATAGCTTGGCCAATTAGCTTCCCCATGACTCTCCTTAATTTGTTCACACCTATGTTCACATGGCAAGACTGTTCGGTTCACCTTGTTCACACTAGAAGACTCTTCAACATTCGATTTCACACACATGATGGCCCTTAGAGTGTCCACAATTAATTCATACTTTTTGGCCAAACATTGCTTCATTTAACAAGGTTGGCCGAACCTACAAGTGACCATTGGACATCATGCATTCACTTTGAGTTTTCTTAAGCATGAAGATTCATTCATTTCCTATTACCATAGCCGAATCTAGACATGCACATTAAGGGTCATTTTTCTAGAATTTTCTTTAATTAATGTGTTAGAATGAAAGGCCAATTGGCTACCTAGACTTAGGCCTATAAATACTTGTTCAATTTCCATGTAAAGGACTTTTGAAACTTTTGTTAATGTTATGCTGCCGAAATTGTGAGGCATACTTTTCTTATATTTCGTTCAAAGATTCGTTTGGCGTTCCTAGCATTCTAGTTGTGTCAACCGTGTTCTTTGTCATACCCGAACTTATCACTATTTGTAGTGTGGCGTTCAACATACCGAGGTTCCTATCTTGTTAGATAGTGGGTCAAGGTTTCCCTTACCAAACCTATAACCGAACTCAAAAGGCTAAATCAACGGGTCGATACCATTTCGGTATTGGTTCTTGAAAGTACCTTTAGTAGTTCAAACACATTCTATTCTTTACCTAATCGAACCTAAACCGACCAATTTGTTCATATCCTTTTGTTCCTACCCTTTCATTCCTACCATTCCATTCGTACCCCTCTTTCTACTTTGACCGTACCATCAACTCAACTAAACCTAATGTAACTTCTCGTAGACGATCGGGCAATTTACATACAACTCGACTCTTCCCCAGACGGTTCGTATCACATTCCAAGGAAAAAATAACCCGGAAGCATATCTAGAGTGGGAAAAGAAAGTCGAGCTCATCTTTGAGTGTCATAAAAACTCAGAGATCAAAAAGGTGAAACTCACAGCCATAGAGTTTTCTGAGTATGTAATTGTATGGTGGGATCAGCTCGTGACTAGCCGAAGGAGGAACAGCGAGAGGCCTATCTCTACGTGGGCTGAAATGAAGGCTGTCATGAGGAAATGATTCGTTCCCTCATACTACCACAGGGATTTGTATCAACGACTAAAAAATCTCACTCAAGGCAACCGTAGCATCGAAGATTACTACAAAGAAATAGAGGTTGCCATGATACGAGCCGACGTGGATGAAGATCGTGAAGCGATGATAGCCAGGTTCCTAGTTGGCTTGAACTGTGATATTGCCAATATTGTGGAACTTCAACACTACATTGAAGTGATGATGGACATGGTCCATATGGCAATAAAAGTGAGAAACAATTGAAACGGAAGGGAGCCAGCCGATCCTATCCATCATCTACTGCCAATAAATAGAGCCAAGGGACGAACAAAGTTTCTAATCGTCCCAAGGAGCCTTTCATTGCTACCAAGCCCAATCAATCAAGTGGCGAGACTAGCAAGAACAAGAATGAGCTTGCTTCCAACCGTTCTCGAGATATCAAGTATTTTAAGTGCCAAGGGAGGGTACACATTACTAGTCAATGTCCCAATCGTCGGGTGATGGTGGTTTGACCAAATGGTGAAATTGAATCCGAAGATGAAAAGGAGGAAGAACCTGAAATTCCCACTGACAAAGAAGAAGAACTCGAGATGCTTGTCAAAGGAGAGATCCTCATTGTGAAATGAAGTCTAAAAATCCAAGCAGTTAAAGATGAACAACAACGACAAAACATTTTTCACACTTACTGCCACGTTCAAGGCAAAGTGTGTAGCCTTATAATCACCAGAGGGAGTTGCACCAATGTCGCAAGTACCATGCTCGTTGAAAGACTTGGTTTATCCACTATGAAGCATCCAAATCCTTACAAATTGCAATGGCTAAATGATAGTGGTGAACTTAAAGTAACCAAGCAAGCAAAGGAGGCATTTTCGATAGGCAAGTACCAAGATAAAGTGATTTGTGACGTTGTACCAATGCATGCGAGACACCTTCTGTTGGGTCGTCCTTGGAAATTTGACCGTCGAGTTATCCATGACAACTACAAGAATTGATATTCGTTCAAGCATCTTGGAAGGAACATCACTTTGGCCCTTCTTACATCAAAGCAAGTTTATGAAGACCAACTTAAAATAAAGCAATTTGTGGAGAGATCAAAAGAAAAAAGAGTGAAATAAAAAGAATGAAAAGAAAAAGAGTGGAAAAAGTGAGAAAAGTGAGTTAAAAACACAAGTGACAAAAGATAAAGAAAATGAGAGCGAGAATGAAAAACGAGTGTTTTTGCAAGAAAGCGAGAGATTCAAAAGTTATTATTGGCAAAGCAACCCATTTTTGTACTTATGTATGCTTGTTGGAAACTAACGAGATAGAAAAATCTTTGCCTTCTCCTATTATTTCTTTGTTGTAGGAATTTGGAGACGTATTTCCCGATAAAGTGCCGAACGGGTTGCCTCCCATTCGAGCATCAAACACCAAATCGACTTTGTTCCGAGAGCATCTATTTTGAATAGACCGGTTTATCAGAGTAATCCCAAGGAAACGAAGGAGTTGCAAAGGCAAGTAGCCGAGTTAATGGAAAAGGGCTACATCCGTGAAAGCTTAAGTCCGTGTGCGGTTCTTGTCTTGTTGGTGCCCAAAAAGGATGGTTCATGGTGAATGTGTGTTGATTGCCATGCCATCAACAAAATCACTGTCAAATATAGACATCCTATTCCTCATCTCGATGACATGCTCGACGAGCTTAGCGGAGCCCAACTTTATTCAAAGATAGACTTAAAGAGTGGCACTGTCTTCTCGAAATTGAAAGGTAAAGGAAGAGGAAAAAAGAAGCTAGAGTGAATACGATACGAGAGGATCAAGACCAACGTACGAGGGGGGGAGAGCTTTCCACACCAAATATGTTTTTTAACAAAGATAAGGTCACGTTCATTGTTGAAGACGCCTTTTGAATGCCTCCAACAGCCCAAGGAACGAAAGAAGAAGATTGATGCCACTGGATTGAGAATAGGGATTTATTGGATAAGAACACGCTTGCATTACTTCCAGGATCACAGGGACTAAGTTGCTCGCATGAATATGAATATAGAGTCATAAAGCCCGGATAGGGGGGCTACTATAATAGCTTTTCCTGATCTCTCCTAAGGCTTATGGGACTGCCTTTCTCTAGAAACGGGAAGAGGCTTGAGAAAGGTAGGCCAAAGCTCGGTATCGATACTGTAAGAAGGTAGACCATGATATCCGTATGCGGGAGGGAGACAAATGGAAAACCACATTCAAGACTAAGTACAGTTTGTATGAATGGTTGGTAATGTCATCCAGTCATGCAAATGCACTTAGCACTTTTATGCGTTTAATGAATCATGTTTTGCACGCTTTTATTGGAAAATTCTCTATTGTATATTTTGATGATATTTTGATCTATAGCAAGTCATTGGAGGATCACGTTCACATCTGCGTACGGTGTTAGAAGTTTTGCGAAAAGAGGTACTTTATGCTAACTTAAAAAAAATGTTCTTTTTGCACTGATGAGGTTGTGTTCTTAGGTTTTGTGGTGAGTGCCTGTGGCTTACAAGTTGACCAAGAGAAGGTCAAAGCGATCAATGAATGGCCGCGCCCAATGAACATCAACCAAGTATGGAGTTTTCACAGTTTGGCAAGCTTTTATCAAAGGTTTGTATCTAACTTTAGTACAATAGCCGCCCCCTTGACAGGTATTATCAAGAAAAGCTCTCCCTTTAATTGGACTGATGATCAAGAAAATGCATTTAATAGGATTAAAGAATGTCTAACTAATGCTCCGTTATTGTCTTTACCTGATTTTAACATGACATTCGAGGTTGAGTGTGATGCCTCAGGAATTGGCATTGGAGCTGTTCTGACACAAGATGGATGACCTATAGCATATTTTAGTGAAAAACTCAATGGGACCATGTTGAATTACCCAACATACTACAAGGAAATGTATGCCTTGATTCGAGCCTTAGAAACTTGGCAACACTATCTTTGGCCGAAGGAATTTTTCATTCATACGGATCATGGGGCCTTAAAGCACCTTCGAGGACAAAAGAAGCTTAACAAGCGTCATACCAAGTGGGTGGAATATTTGGAGTCATTCCCTTACGTGATAAAATATAAGAAAGGTAAAAAAAACATTGTCGCCGATGCATTATCACGAAGGTATGCACTTGTCAATCAACTGGATTCTAAACTGCTTGGTTTTGAATTTTTGAAAGATCTTTATCAAAATGACATTGATTTTGGTGAAGCATATAAGTGTTGTATGCAAGGAGCTTATGAAAAGTATTATCAGCACGAAGGTTACCTGTTTCGTGAAGGCAAGCTTTGTATTCCTAATGGTTTTGTATGAGACGTGCTAGTTAACTGATGTGAGCACACCCGGGGCATCCTCGAATACACACCAAGGATCTATTGAGCTGCCACAAGGTCCCATTGATACAACCACACCTCCCGAGTTGTCGGCTGCCAATGAAGATCCTCTCGAATTGCCCGTAGGACCGATCACCCGAGCTCGAGCAAAGAGATTCAAAGACGCAACAACAACCTTAGTTGATAGAGTTTGGGGTGAAACCGTTGCTGGACTTCTTGAAAGCTCTTGGACCAGCAAGCCAAGCAAACCATGCATACTCCTTCAAGCTCAAATCAGCTCAACTTCAACTTAACTTAGCTCAACGAGCTCGTTTCACTCATTTCATTATTGCGTTTATTATGCTGGAATAAATCATTTAAGTTGCTGTTAGTTTTATTAGTTATTTGTTTTAATAATTAATTTGTCATAATCTGGACATGTTTTAATTATGTTCTAAATTAAGTACTTAATTAATTAGGACCAATTAAATATGTCTTAACTATTACAAAGATTAATTATGTCCAGCCTAATTTATGGTGCAAGATTTATTTATGTTGCCGAATTTAATGTGTCTAAAAGGGATTTAATTTGCTGAATTAAATGTTGTAGGTACATTACCCCTTGGACGGCATAGGTGCATGGATGATTTAAAATTGGTGTGCTGATCTTTGGTGTTCCCTAAGTGACCATTCAGCCAAACCTTACAACTCTTCAAGAAGACCGATTGGCTGCCCAAGACAAATTAAGGCTGTTCACACCCACCCGATTATTCCTTTCACACCAAGGGCTGTTCGGTTTTGTTTGTTCACACATGTGTGGCTGTTCAAATCGGTTTGTTCACATTCTAAGACTATTGAAGTGCTCTAGACAGCTCCTTAATCACATGAACATTCGGCTGAATCAAGCAGCGATATTAATTCCAAATTCAAGCATTTGGCGAACCTATTGATGGCATTTCAGCTCCCAAACAATTCATTCAATTTTCTATTGAATCAAGGCATCTAAAAGCTGCCCTTACCGTTCTCCATGCACAAGAAACTTCAAGGAAGCTTCATCAAAATTCTGGAATTTTCGAAACCATTTAGCTACCTCAAGAGCCTATTCGGCTATCCCTTGCATTCACTATAAATTGTGGCTTGTGTTACTTTGTAAAGAACTTTTGGACTTTTGTTAATGTTATGCTGCCAAATTTGTTAGGCAAAACCTTTCTCAAATTTCGTTCAAAGATTCGATTGGCTTCCTAGCGTTCTAGTGTGTCAGCTGTTGCTCTTTGTCGAAACCGAACTTATCACTACTCGTAGTGTGGCGTTCAAACATACCGAGGTTCCTATCTTGTTAGATAGTGGGTCGAGGTTTTTCCTTTACCAATTCCAAACCGAACTAAAAGAGCTTATAAACAACGGGTCGATACCAAATCGGTATTGGTTCTTGTTTGCACTTTTTGTTCAACCCTATTTCTCCATTTACCTAATTGAACCAATTCCTTCATCCATACCTATTCGGACTCCAAACCCGAATTTTCAAACTCTTCTTATCTATTCTAATCCGAACCCAAAACCAATACCCTTCTTTCCTTCATCTGACCTTTTCAATTAAACCTAACGTAACTTCTTGTTGACGATCGGGCACACTAATACGACTCGACTCATCTGAAGCAGATCGTATCATCTGGTATCAGAGCTACTTAAAACGAGAAGCTTAGACGTTCGAAGCGGAGCATTCCCGAGGTAGGGTCAGAAAAAAAAATCGTATACCAAAGTTTTCTCATTTTGATTGGTTTGTTACTGTTATTATAAAAACAAAAATTCACGCAGCCGGAGAAAAAAAAAATCGTGTACAAAAGTGCTTCTATTGTATTTAGTTTGCTGATATAGTACAAAAAAAAAGTTATACAAGTTTGAAAAAAAATTCCGAAAAAAATCGAAAAAAAAAAAGAGAGTGATTTATGCAATTCAATTGTTAGTTGATCGTCAAGCTTTGATTTGATATAGTTTCTGATCCATCTTCTATCCTACTCTTCCTAATACGCCACACTTTTAACCCAATTCCTATTCTTTCACCTACCAAACCGAATACATCAATCACTTGTTACCCTTTTGAACCGACCACCTAGACCAAGGACTAAGCCTTAACGAATCTGCTTACGAAATCACGAGAAAAGGTTAAGAGAGGTAAAAGGCACGAGAGTTGTAAGTGCAATAGAGTGGAGGTAAAAGCCTAATTTCGAGTGCAAACATGAGTGTGAGAGAAACAACTTCTTTTCCTTTTCGAGAGATTGTGAGCTTTTGTGGTGAGGTTTACTTTAACAACGTTTTAATGTCACAAGAGTCGATCATAGCGTGGAAGATCGTCCAAGCAAGACAACCCATTCATAACGCCCCGACTTAAACATGCAAGCCTTATTACGAGAAATGGAGCGACTCCTAGATCGAAGGCTCAATCCCATCGAAGACCGTTTGTTCCAAGTTGAAGTGAATGGCCAACGTGAAAGAGCACCCGAGGGGGTTAGACCAAGACGGGAGAGACCAAATCAGAACCGGGGAAGACGAAGGGCCCAAGAAGATGAAGGAAATGACCTTAGTGATCTTAAAAGTGAACAAGAGTCTAATGCTAGTGATCGACGTAGGCAACACCGACAACGAGATCGAAGACGCGAAGATGATGATCTCAAGAACATTAAACTGACTATTCCACCGTTTCAAGGTAGATCGGATCCGGAGGCCTATCTTGAGTGGGAAAAAAAGATAGAGTTGGTGTTCGATTGTCACAATTACTCCGAGAATAAAAAGGTGAAACTAGCAGTAATAGAGTTTTCGGACTAGCCATGATTTGGTGGGAACAACTAACCACTAGTCGGAGGCGTAACGGTGAACGTCCTATCTCTACATGGACCGAAATAAAGGCGGTGATGAGACGACGATTTATCCCTGCGTACTACCACCGGGAGTTGCACCAAAAACTCTAAAATCTCACACAAGGGTCCAAAAGTGTCGAGGATTACTACAAAGAGATGGAAATCGCGATGATTCGAGCGGATGTCCAAGAAGATCCCGAAGCAACGATGGCGCGATTCCTGGCTGGTCTAAATCGAGATATAGCAAACGTAGTGGAATTACAACACTACATTGAAGTTGTTGATATGGTCCATATGGCCATCAAGGTGGAAAGACAACTCAAGAGAAAAGGCCCAAGTTGGGGGTATCCCACTTCCAACCCTTCAAGGTGGAGCCAAAGATCAAGTAAAGGACCTGCCAATCTGCGAGCGAAGGAGACCACGGTACCTCCAAAAACCAACAAGCCCATCGCCGAAATGAACAAAAGCAAGGCACCCGAATCGTCATACAATCGAAATCGGGATATTAAGTGTTTTAAGTGTCTCGAAAGAGGCCACATAGCAAGCCAATGCCCAAATCGAAGGACCATGGTATTGCGAGCCGATGGCGAGATTGAAACGGAGGATGATGAGGAGAAAGAATCTGAATTAGCTTCTGAAGTCGAGGAGGACGTGGAACAACCCATGGAAGGAGAACTACTTATTGTAAAACGAAGTCTAAGTCTCCAAGGCGCGGAGAATGATCTCCAACGAGAGAATATCTTCCACACTCGGTGCCAAGTCGGAGGCAAAGTCTGTAGCGTCATTATCGACGGAGGCAGCTGTACCAATGTAGCAAGTACCATGATGGTTGAAAGACTTGGTTTACCTACTACCAAGAATCCGAGCCCCTACAAACTACAATGGCTCAACGACGGAGGAGAGCTTAAGGTAACGAAGCAAGTACTTGTCTCTTTCAACATCGGCAAGTATTCGGATGAAGTTCTTTGTGACGTCGTACCGATGCATGCGGGGCATTTGCTACTTGGCCGACCGTGGCAGTTTGATAGACGAGTTCAACACGACGGGTATACCAACCGGTATACATTCAAATTCATGGGAAAGAATGTGACGTTGGCACCATTGACTCCCAAACAAGTGTATGAAGACCAAATCAAGCTAAAAGCTTCTATTGAGCAAATGAGAGAAAAAGAAAAAGAAAGTTGTAAAAAAATAAAAGAAGAGAAAAATAAGAAAAAGAAAACAAAAGAGAGTGACAAGAAAAATATCCAAGCAAAAGAAGAAAAAGAAAAGAAAATCGAGAAAATGAGTGTTTTTGTAAGAGTTAGTGATGTGAGGAAGGCTTTGGTGATGAATCGAACTGTTCTTGTACCTTTGTACAAGGAAGCATTAATTTCTACTAACGATTTACCCGATACCCTACCCCCTCCTATTTTGTCTTTGTTGCAGGATTTCCAAGACGTTTTTTCGGAAGAAACCCCGAGTGGTCTTCCACCACTTCGTGGAATCGAGCATCAAATTGATTTCATGCCGGAGCGATTATTCCAAATCGACACGCCATCGAGCCAATCCGGAGGAGACCAAGGAGTTGTAAAGACAAGTCAATGAGCTGATGGAAAAAGGCTACATTCACGAGAGCCTAAGTCCCTGTGCTGTTCCCGTATTATTGGTACCGAAAAAAAGACGGAACATGGTGCATGTGCGTGGATTGCCGAGCCGTTAACAAGATAACAATCAAATACCGTCATCCCATTCCTCGCTTAGATGACATGTTAGATGAGCTTAGTGGGGCCAAAGTGTTTTCAAAAATCGATTTGAAGAGTGGCTACCACCAAATTCGGATGCGAGAAGGAGACGAATGGAAAACGGCATTCAAGACCAAGCATGGACTATACGAATGGTTGGTTATGCCTTTTGGCCTTACCAACGCTCCAAGTACGTTCATGAGACTAATGAACCATGTCTTAAGGCCTTTCATCGGTAAGTTTTGTGTGGTATATTTTGACGATATATTGATTTACAGTAAATCTATGGAAGAACATGTAAGTCATCTCAAATCTGTTTTAGAAGTTTTGCGAAAAGAGACCTTATATGCTAATTTAAAGAAATGTTCTTTTTGTTCTAACAAAACTGTTTTTCTAGGATTTGTAGTTAGTGCGGATGGTCTCGAGGTGGACCAAGAGAAGATTAAGGCCATACGAGATTGGCCAAGGCCTACGAGCGTTACGCAAGTTTGAAGTTTCCATGGCCTAGCAAGTTTCTACCAACGATTCATTTCGAATTTTAGCACTATTGCTGCTCCACTTACGAGTATTATTAAGAAAAATTCTTCTTTTATTTGGAACAATGAACAAGAGAAATCATTTATAAAAATCAAAGATTGTCTCACTAACGCTCCTTTGCTTGCCCTTCCAGATTTCTCGAAGACTTTTGAGATCGAGTGAGATGCTTCGGGCATTGGAATCGGGGCCGTGTTGACACAAGACGGACGTCCTGTGGCTTACTTTAGTGAAAAACTCAATGGAGCCGTACTCAACTATCCGGTGTATGATAAAGAGATGTACGCGCTCATACGAGCTCTTGAGACATGGCAACATTACTTGTGGCCTAAGGAATTCGTTATTCACTTCGATCACGAAGCCTTGAAGCACATCAAAGGCCAACATAAGTTGAACCGACGCCACGCGAAGTGGGTTGAATACCTTAAGTCGTTTCCGTATGTCATCAAATATAAGAAAGGTAAAGATAATATTGTGGCTGATGCGCTTTCAAGAAGGTATACTCTGTTATCATATTTGGATTCTAAGATTCTTGGTTTTGCATTATTAAAAGATTCCCATGTAAACGATTCCGATTTTGGAGAGATATTTGTTTCTTGTGAGAAAGGTCCTTTTGAAAATTTTTATAGGTACGAGGGCTATCTTTTCCGAGAAGGTAAACTATGCGTTCCTTGTGGATCTATTCGAGACCTATTAGTGCATGAGGCGCATAGTGGCGGGCTTATGGGACACTTCGGAGTCAATAAAACACTAGCCACTCTCCATGAACATTTTTATTGGCCGCGGATGCGAAAAGATGTGGAGCGAGTTTGTGAAAGGTGTATATAGCCTGCAAAAAGGCTAAATCAAAGGTTCAACCCCATGGCTTGTACACACCATTGCCCATTCCTGAAGCACCATGGATTGACATCTCCATGGATTTTGTTCTTGGACTTCCGCGCACAAAAACGGGGAAGGATTCTATTTTTGTTGTTGTTGATAGATTTTCAAAAATGTCTCATTTTATTGCCTGTACTAAGACTGACAATGCCGTTCATGTTGCGAACTTGTTTTTCAGGGATATCGTTAGACTACATGGCATTCCTCGTACGATCGTGTCAGACCGGGATGCAAAATTTTTAAGTCACTTTTGGAGGTCTTTATGCGGTAAATTAGGGACCAAACTTCTGTTTTCGACCACCTGCCACCCCCAAACCGATGGCCAAATGGAAGTTGTCATAGAGTTCTATCTACTTTGCTTCGGGCCATCGTTCGGAAAAATTTGAAGACGTGGGAGGATTGTCTACCCCATATTGAGTTTGCGTATAATCGTTCTGTCCATTCTGCGACTAAATTATGCCCATTTGAAATTGTTTACGGTTTTAATCTCTTGAGTCCTTTAGATCTATTGCCTTTACCTACTGATCAGTTTGTCCATGTAGATGCGAAGAAAAAGGCAGATTTTGTCAAGGATTTACATAGCAAGGTGCGGGCCAATATCGAGGCTAGGACTGAGTCCTATGTGTGTAATGCTGAACAAAGGCGAAAGCAGTAGTTTTGAACCCGGAGATTGGGTGTGGGTTCATATCACGAAAAGAAAGGTTTACGGCTCGTGAAAGTCGAAGTTATTGCCGAGAGGAGATGGGCGTTTCAAGTTTTGGAACGAATAAGCGATAATTCTTATAAACTTGATCTCCGGTGAGTACAATGTAAGTGCTACCTTTAATGTAGCTGATCTCTCTTTCTATGATATAGGTGACGATTTGGGGCAAATCGCTCAAGAGAGGGGAATGATACAACCACACCTCCCGAGTTGTCGGCTTCCAATGAAGATCCTCTCGAATTTCCGTGGGATGATCACTGAGCTCGAGCAAAGAGATTCAAAGACGCAACAACAGCCTTAGTTGATAGAGTTTGGGGTGAAACCGTTGTTGGACTTCTTGAAAGCTCTTGGACCAGCAAGCCAAGCAAACCATGCATACTCCTTCAAGCTCAAATCAGCTCAAATCAGCTCAACTTCAACAACTTAGCTCAACGAGCTCGTTTCAGCTCATTTCATTATTGCGTTTATTATGCTAGAATAAATCATTTAAGTTGCTGTTAGTTTTATTAGTTATTTGCTTTAATAATTAATTTGTCATAATCTGGACATGTTTTAATTATGTTCTAAATTAAGTACTTAATTAATTAGGACCAATTAAATATGTCTTAACTATTACAAAGATTAATTATGTCCAGCCTAATTTATGGTGCAAGATTTATTTGTCTATGTTGCCAAATTTAATGTGTCTAAAAGGGATTTAATTTGCTGAATTAAATGTTGTAGGTACATTACCCCTTGGACGGCATAGGTGCATGGATGATTTAAAATTGGTGTGCTGATCTTTGGTGTCCCTAAGTGACCATTCAGCCAAACCTTACAACTCTTCAAGAAGACCGATTGGCTGCCCAAGACAAATTAAGGCTGTTCACACCCACCCGATTATTCCTTTCACACCAAGGGCTGTTCGGTTTTGTTTGTTCACACATGTGTGGCTGTTCAAATCGGTTTGTTCACATTCTAAGACTATTGAAGTGCTCTAGACAGCTCCTTAATCACATGAACATTTGGCTGAATCAAGCAGACATTAATTCCAAATTCAAGCATTTGGCGAACCTATTGATGGCATTTCAGCTCCCAAACAATTCATTCAATTTTTCTATTGAATCAAGGCATCTAAAAGCTGCCCCTTACCGTTCTCCATGCACAAGAAACTTCAAGGAAGCTTCATCAAAAATTCTGAAATTTTCAGCAACCATTTAGCTACCTCAAGAGCCTATTCTGCTATCCCTTGCATTCACTATAAATTGTGGCTTGTGTTACTTTGAAAAGAACTTTTTGGACTTTTGTTAATGTTATGCTACCGAATTTGTTAGGCAAAACTTTTCTCAAATTTCGTTCAAAGATTCGATTGGCTTCCTAGCGTTCTAGTGTGTCAACCATTGTTCTTTGTCGAAACCGAACTTATCACTACTCGTAGTGTGGCGTTCAAACATACTGAGGTTCCTATCTTGTTAGATAGTGGGTCGAGGTTTTCCTTTACCAATTCCAAACCGAACTAAAAGAGCTTATAAATAACGGGTCGATACCAAATCGGTATTGGTTCTTGTTTGCACTTTTTATTCAACCCCATTTCTCCATTTACCAATTGTACCTAAACCGACCATTCCATTCGTACCATTTCATAATACCATTTCGTTCTCACCCTTCATACCATTACGTCCATTTCTTCAATTCCCCCTTACCTAATTGAACCAATTCATTCATCCACACCTATTCGGACTTTAAACCCGAACTTTCAAATTCTTCTTACCTATTCTAATTCGAACCCAGAACCAATATCCTTCTTTCCTTCATCCGACCTTTTTTTTTACTTAAACCTAACGTAACTTCTTGTTGACGATCGGGCATACTAATACGACTCGACTCTTTCGAGGCGGATCGTATCATTGGGCATTACAATGGACACCCTTCATCAAATATTTAGCTGAATGGAGCTGGCCTTTGAAGTCTTCCAAGTTGGCTTAAAAGCCCCTTGACCTTCCAGCTAACCAAAGATGAAAAGAAAATGAGAAAAGAAAAAGATGAAAAAGAAAAAGAGAGTAAGAAAATAAGTGTGTTTGCAAAAGCAAGTGACGTACGGAAGGCTTTGACATTGAGACATTCCCTCCTTGTGCTCATGTACAAGGAAAACTTGTTTTCTACTAATGAACTTCCTAAAAACCTACCTGATGTGAGCTTGGCTATGGAGCTAATTGTCGAACCCTTGGAGCTGCCATTGGGACCAATCACTCGAGCTCGAGCAAAGAGGTTCCAAGAGTCTATTTCAAGCTACATAAATCAGACTTGGAAAGAAGGAGTGTTCGAATAGAAAATGAGCAACTCAACAAGCTCATGTTGCAATGTCCTACAAGCTGACTTAGCTCATTTTAGCTCAAACGAGTTCAATTCAATTCAAAGCTAACTCATTGAGCTGATTTCAATTTATTTATTTTATGCAAATTTTGTGCTGAAATAAATTTATTAAGTTGTGCTAGTTAATTAGTTAATTTTCAGTTCAAATAATTAATTATTTTAATGGTGTCTTAAATCTAGACATTTTTAATTTAATGTGTTGAATATGTCTCACATTAATATATGTTTTTTAATATGTCTAGTTTAGGACATAATTTAATGTGTCTAGATTAGAACAAATTAATTAGCTACTGCTAATTTAATTTGTCCAACTGCATGACATAAATTGGTTTTGATTTAATTGCTGCCGATTTTAATGTGTCCTAAAGCTTTTAATTGTTGTTTTATTTTGCAGCAAATAAATGCATGAATCAGCTTGGAAGGAGCTGAATAATCATCATTTTCCAGCAGACTTTTTGTGCAGTACAACAGCCATGAAGAATTAATTTCCAGCTGCAGCCTTTAATTTCCTCTAGGTGACGCCTTAGGCATTACAATGGACACCCTTCTTCACCAAGTACTCAGCTGAATGGAGCTGGCCTTTGAAGTCTTACAAGCTGACTTAAAGGCCCCTTGATCGTCCAGCTAACCAAAGCATCATCCAACTGCATGCATGCATTCGGCTGAACATACCAAGGGTTATTTTGAGCTCATTCATTTCTCCAGTTGTTGAAGAAGCTTCAAGGAAACTTCCAAGTCATTTCCTATCAATTTCGAACTGAATTTAAGTGTCCAACGAGCTGCCTAAGAGACCATTCGGCTAGTTCTTAATTTGCCTATAAATAGTTGTTCAAATCATTGTAAAAGACACTAATGCTGAATTTATGCTAAATTGCTATTTTGTGAGAGTGTCCACTCTTGTTATTCTCCAAAGACTGACCTGACTTATCAAGTGATCCTTGTGGCATCAATCCGTCTTTATTTTTGAACTTATCACTTTATTACCAAAGTGTGGCATTCACCTATACTGAAGGTTCCTATCAATCTTGATTGAGGGTCTCGGTCTTCAATCTATCCTTCAAACATTCTATTGCCATTCTTTCCTTCACTAAGCGTTCATATACGTTTCAGGTTAACACATCAATATTGTGTTAGTTCATACTTGAACCTTAGCCGAACCATATACCTATTCCATAACTGACTTTGATATTTCTTTTCTGACCTATTCCTTCTTTGAATTTTTTAGCCTATTTGTAAACTGTCTGAAGCTTACCCAATTTAATGATCAGGAAAAACTTTATGACTTAATTCTTAACCACGACGAGTGTATATCACTACCCTCTTTCATTTTGTCTCTTTTTTATGTGAGCACACCCGGGGCATCCTCGAATGCAAATCATGAATCAATCAAGCTTCCAAAAGGCCCCATGACTTGAGCTCGAACCAAGCAAATTCAAGATGCTTTATCCACATTGGTGTTGCGCATTTGGGATGGCAACAAGGTTCATGACGTTGGAGGAGCTAAGGACAATGCCTTGAAGACTCCGTGCACCCTTTTGCAATCCGATCTCAGCTCCTCTCCAGCTCCCCATGCACCATTCAGCTCCCATCAGCTCACTTGAGCTCAATTCAGCTCGTTTGAGTTTGAATTTAGCTCGTTTCAGCTCATCCCTTTTTCATTTAAATAAACTAAGTTTTAATTTAGTTTTTAATTAAGCTTGCTACAGTTCATGCCGAAACCCCTAGCTCAATTTAGCTCACTAAGTGTTTTGACTATTTTGAGCTAGCCGAATTTATTTGATAGTTGACTTATAATTATTATGTTTGAATTTAGTTAGTGTCATTAAGTTGTTTAGTTAATAATTTAAATTATAATTATATGAATAGTTATATTTTATTTAATTGTGTGATTAATTCATGTAGGTTAGCCGAATGTGGAAGATTCATTCATGACAAGATGCATGAACGGGAAAGTACAATGAATGGGAGGATACATGTATGCATCGGTTCAATGTTTGGAAGTTATACATTCATGAACATGGAGGGTTAATGAATATTGAAGATGCATCTCCCATGGACGGCACACATGCATGTATGAGGGACTTTTGCCAAATTTGTTAATGAACATTTGTTCTTGTGAGGTTGCTTCCTCTCATATCTTGTACAAGTTTCGAAAGACTTATCTAGCTTGTGCTAGTGGTGTCAATCGTCTTGTTTTGAACTTATCACCAATCTTGGTATGGCGTTCACCTATCCAGCTATCCATAATTTCACCTTAACCATATAGGAATCGGGTGACACTACTTAGTGTTGAATCATTCCTGACACTGAGTTCGTTCTTCCATTTTCCATTCTTTCAACTTTCATTCTTGTTAACCCAAACTGAACCATTTATCCATCACCCATCTTTGCTACATAAAACCGAACCTATCACTATACTTAACTACTTTGAAACCTTCTGCTTATCCTATTTTAATTCTTATACTACTATCACTAAAATCTGAGGCACGAACGACTCTCTCGAATGACGATCGGGCAACTAAGTGAATTTGACTCAACTACCCAGGCCGGATCATATCATTTAGTATCAGAGCTTGTAAATCGAGAGGCGCCTACGTTCGTATCAAGATCGAACTAGGTTCGTTGTGAAAAAAAATTCGAATAAAAAAAATTTTCAAGTGTAATTTTCGTTTTATCATTGTAAAAGTGCTATATTGAAAGTGGAAAAAAAAAGAAAAAAATATATATATATACGAAATTTCAAAAAAAAAAAGTGAAGTGATCAAGTTCGATTCTATTGTTTATAATTTGTGCCGATCTTCAATTGTTCTTTCCATCAATTTTAACCCCCCCATTCCCAAAACGCCACACTATACCAAAAACTTCCTTTTAGCCTACCCATACACCGTAACATATTATCCCTTGTAACCGATTTTGAAACCGACCCCAAAGCACCAAGACAAGTCAAAAGAAACAAACTATGAGGTTACGAGAGTAAGCTTGAGTGGTAAAAGGCTAGAGTGTGTGAGAACATTCAAGAGTTGAAAAGCCAAAAATGAGCGAAAACACAAGTGTGAGTGCCATCATTCTTTCTTTCTGAGTGAACTCGTGAGGATTTTGTAGTGAGGACTTTGTGTCTATTTTACTTAACAATTTTCCTTTCAGCGATAACATCATGTCTCGCGAAGAATTTGCCGAATCAGAATATCAATATTTGGTGCAAGAAATGCGAAGAATGGTGACAACTAAGTTTGACAAATTGCACGAGAGATTAGATCGTGTGGAGAAAAGAGACCAACGGGCATGAATGTCATCAAGTCAAAAAGTGGATTCGAGAGCATCACGGAGATACACATCCAACGACTACTCAAGAAGAGATTACGATCGAGATTCTTTTTCATCAAGGAATTTAAGACGAAGAGAAGCTGATTTTGATTTTGAATCCTTCCGAGAAGACGTGCGAGATGAAAGATACACCTCTTCAAGAGCTCCAAAGAAAATAGCCGCGGAGAGATCTTCACAAAGGATTGTTCATGAATCATATGTAAATGATTTTTCTTCTTTTGAACAAAATGATTTTTCTCCTAAATCTTTTGTAACCTCTTGTAAAAAGAAAGCGAGAAAAGAAGAAGACGAAAAGCAAAAAAAGATCAAAAGAAAAGAGAGGCAAGAAAAGATTATGAGAGAAAATGAGAGGATTTTGAATGAAATCGAGAGAAGAAACAAAGAAAAGAGAGAAAAACAAAGAAAAGGAAAGTGAACAAGAAAACAAAATCAAAAAAGACATTGAAAAAGAAAACGAGTTTGAACAAAAGAAAAGAGTGGAAAGAGAAATTGAAGTAAAAGAAACGAGAGTTTCCAAAGAAAAAGATCCGAGTGGAAAAGATGTTAGTGAGCAAGCGAGGATTGTTTCCACTAACCCACCTATTAGTTTTTCTTGCGATTTATCTCCCCAGGTTTTTGAAAATTTGTGTGACCACTTCCAGCTTCAATACCTTCCCAACGAGCGGCGATTTTTGTTCTACAAGAAAGGTAAGAATGAGAAAGACAACCACCCACTTTTGTTCGAAGGTAAGAGAGGTAAGGACTCTATGATTATCGAGTCACGACCATTTGACTTAAAAACTGCTAATAAATGTTTTGATGGTTCAATTTCTGAAAGGTCTCAGAATTTTGATTTGGTTAGTTACTGTTCAAATTTTGATGTTAATGACCTTGTCACAAGAAGAACCACGAAAAATTTGTCTTATGACATGTTTAACCCTTCTGTTGAGTTGGTTTTGCCTATGCAAATCATGGCGGTGTGTGATAAAAGTTTTGCACATAAAAATTTTGATGTGTTTGAATTCTTAAACTCTTTGAATATATGTGCTAAACCTTTTTGCTTAAACATGCCTATTCAATTAGTCTGTGATGATTTTGAACTTTTGAAAGGAGACATGTACACAACTTCTTTGTTCAACATATGTGTTCAAAGGTTTTCGCATACAATGAATAATCCGTTTGATTTTTTCATTCAAGAGAAATCTTTAAATTTTTGTACGAAGTTTCCATGTATTGATCTGCCTATTCGATTGAGTTTTGTAAAGTATGAATGTTTGCATGTTCATCTGCCTAAACCTTCTTTGATCTACTTTTGTGATTTATTTGAGAAATTGAAATTCTTGCTGTATTTTGGGATAAGTGATCAAAATCAAGTGTTTAAGCCTGGAGCTAGCCACTTTAAGTTGTTACCAAGAGAAGGTAAGCATCATAATTTCCATGTAGATAAATTTGTTCTACCTTTTCATCCATTGCGAATTTTATCTTCATTTCTGAAAATAAATCTTGTGGTTAGTTTACAAAGTCAAAATCAAGCCTTTGATTTTGGAAATTTTGTTTTTAAACCCGGAATTGATTCATGCGATCAACTTGTGAATAGCATCTCAATTTTTCCTTTTAAGTACATTATCCATAGTGACCTTGACATCTTCCATCTTTGTGGTAATTTCATTTTGAAGAGCGCGAGTTACTTATTTGATTTTTCACCTTTTCAAGTTTATTCGAGTTCAAAGTATTGATTAAATTACCTTGCTAAGGAGCGAAGGTTTTTCTTGCGCAAACGAGGTAACATCGAACTAACATCATGTAACTTCCAAGTTAATCAAGGTAAGTCAACAATATCTTTGTTTTGTTTGAAATATAAAGAAAATGGTGTTGTTGATGATGGCTTTGTGGAAGGTGGTCATATTGTTCATCCTACTACTGTAAGTCCATTTAATCGAATACGGCAAGGTGAGATTGTTCAAATCAAAAAGCCAAGTGAATATGTCCTTTGTTTTGATCCATTTGGAATATTGTGGTTGAAACGAGGAATGCATTCTTGTTTGCTAAATTGCATGATTAATCATTCCCTGTTTTCATTCTGTTCAATTGTTCATATTGATGGCATATTGAAATTGTGCGATAATATGAAGCATCCATGTTATGAACGAATAAAATTTTTGCCATATGATCGTTGGACTGGATTTTATGTGTGTTATTTGAATTTGAGTTCGTTGCACTTTTCATTGTCAAATTTGGTGAGTAAATGCGGAAAAGTTTGCGTGATAGCCTTTGTCCCATTTGACCGAGGAAAGTCGTGTGAGAAAAAGTATTTTCCAGCAGAAAAATGGCTCGACTTGAGGACAAGTCGCTTTGAAGATGGGGGGAATGATGTGAGCATGCCCAGGGCATCCTCGAATGCAAATCATGAATCAATCGAGCTTCCAAAAGGCCCCATGACTCGAGCTCAAACCAAGCAAATTCAAGATGTTTTATCCGTATTGGTGTTGCGCATTTGGGATGACAACAAGGTTCATGACGTTGGAGGAGCTAAGGACAATGCCTTGAAGACTCCGTGCACCCTTTTGCAATCCAATCTCAGCTCCTCTCCAGCTCCCCATACGCCATTCAGCTCCCATTAGCTCACTTGAGCTCAATTCAGCTCATCCCTTTTTCATTTAAATAAACTAAGTTTTAATTTAGTTTTTAATTAAGCTTGCTACAGCTCATGCCGAAACCCCTAGCTCAACTTAGCTCACTAAGTGTTTTGACTATTTTGAGCTAGCCGAATTTATTTGATAGTTGACTTATAATTATTATGTTTGAACTTAGTTAGTGTCATTAAGTTGTTTAGTTAATAATTTAAATTATAATTATATGAATAATTATATTTTATTTAATTGTGTGATTAATTCATGTAGGTTAGCCGAATGTGGAAGATTCATTCATGACAAGATGCATGAACGGGAAAGTACAATGAATGGGAGGATACATGCATGGATCGGTTCAATGTTTGGTAGTTATACATTCATGAACATGGAGGGTTAATGAATATTGAAGATGCATCTCCCATGGACGGCACACATGCATGTATGAGGGACTTTTGCCAAATTTGTTAATGAACATTTGTTCTTGTGAGGTTGCTTCCTCTCATATCTTGTACAAGTTTCAAAAGACTTATCTAGCTTGTGCTAGTGGCGTCAATCGTCTTGTTTTGAACTTATCACCAATCTTGGTATGGCGTTCACCTATCCAGCTATCCATAATTTCACCTTAACCATATAGGAATTGTAATATCCCGAATTAGGGCCTAATCGGAATAGTGGTTTCGTGACCACAAATCTGAGATAGAAATAATTATTTTATGATTATTTTGAGGTCTATGATATGATTGAATGATTGTGTGAAAATTTCGTGAAGAAATTCTATGCATAAAGTGCTTAATTTGAAGTTAGGGACTAAATTGAATAAGTTGCAAAACTTGCATTCTAGAAGTTTCTAGTATGGAATTGCTTTAAAATTTTAATTAGGAGGTCTTAAATAGAAATTTGACCAATTTCAAAGTTTATGGACAAATATTGGACATGAATGGAATTTTTGGAAAGTTTGTAGTAAGGGCATTTTGGTCATTTAGGGGTAAAATGAATTAAAATACAAAATTAAAAGCCAATTTTGCTCATCTTCTTCACCATGGACGTGTATACCAAGGGAGACTCCATGGCTAGGGTTTCCAAGCTTCCAAGCTCGATTGTAAGTCCGTTCTAGCCTCGTTTTTAATGATTTTTACGTTTTTGGAGTCCCGGTAACTTGATTTAGCTTTGCTAGCAATAATTCAACCTAGGGTTCATATTTGGAAAAATACCCATAGGTAAAATTTGTGTATTTTGGTGTTTTATGATATAATGTGAGGTTTTAAATTATGTTAGACAACTTGTGCTACTCAGTTTTAAGTGAAAATGAGCAAAAGGGCTTAATAGGTAAAAATACCTAATAGTCATAAGTACATGTTAGAGTGAGAATTTGATGTTGCCATAGAAGGGAAAAATGATCAGCATGTCATAAAACATAAGAAAATAGGATGAAGTTTAATTTCCAAACCTTGGGGCAAAAGTGCAAATATACAAAAGTTTAGGGGTCAAAATGAAAATTTTTAAAAATATGATTTTTGGACCCGTATGAATAGTGTGACTAATTATTAGACTAAATGTGATATTATAGATGAAGGAAATCGAGATTCGGGCTTAAATCGGGAAAATACAAGGTTATGGATTAAAATGGTAAATTGCTGTTTCTAGATCGAGGTAAGTTCGTATGATAATAATAATGCAATGTTATGTTTGAATTATATTTCTTACCATTATTGCATATATTTTATGATTTAATATATTGGAAAAGTTCATGGAATGGTTGATGTGAGCACGCCCGGGGCATCTTCGAATGCAAATCAAGATCTAATCGAGCTTCCAAAAGGCCCTATGACTCGAGCTCGAACCAAGCGAATTCAAGACGCCTTATCAGATTTGGTGTTGCGCATTTGGGATGACAACAAGGTCTATGACGTTGGAGGAGCTAAGGATAACTCCTTGAAGACTCCATGCACCATTTTGCAATCCGATCTCAGCTCCTCTTCAGCTCCCCATGTGCCATTTAGCTCCCATCAGCTCAATTGAGCTCGATTCAGCTCGTTTGAGCTAGAATTTAGCTCAATCCAGCTCATTTCTTTTTCATTCCAATAAATTAAATTTTAATCTAGTTTATAATTAAGTTTGCTATAGCTCATGCCGAAACCCCTAGCTCAATTTAGCCTCATTAAGTGTTTGACTATTTTTTTGAGCTAGCCGAATTTACTTGATAGTTGACTTATAATTATTATGTTTGAATTTAGTTAATTTCATTAAGTTGTTTAATTATTAATTATGATTTTATGAATAGTTATAATTTATTTAATTGTGTGTTTAATTTATGTAGGTTAGCCAAATGTGGAAAGTTCATTCATGAAGAGATGCATGAACGGGAAAGTTCAATGAATGAGAAGATTCATGCACGACCTGGTTCAATGCTTGGGGGAAATTAAGTTCATGTACATGGGAGGTTAATTACATGCATGTGGGTTGAGAAGATACATTCACTTTGGACGGCACACATGCATGAATGAAGAGCATTTAATGAATGTTCTTGTACGGCCAGATTCAAGCTCCCTGCATAGCCGAATGTATGGGGAAATACATGAATTTTTCGCTGCCCAAATGACTTCCCTAGGTGTCTATTCGGCCAAGAGACACTTCTTGAATGTTTCATTCATCCCATGGCTGAATTTAGACAAGCTATTGAGTTCCCAAGACTTCACATTCATCCAAGATGCTTTGCTTACACATGAAGCTGTCCAATGGAGTTCCCATCAGCCAAATCTAGTCCTAGCAAATTAAAGATTTGTTCTAGATTATTCTAGTGCATTCATAGCTGAATTTATTTAGTCTTTAAGCTATTAGTTTGTCCATTCGGCTACTATTTGTTAGCCTATAAATAGTTTGCACATTTCATTGTAAAAAGGACTTTTGCCAAATTATTGAATGAACATTGTTCTTGTGAGGTTGCTTCCTCTCATATCTCGTACAAGTTTCGAAAGACTTATCTAGCTTGTGCTAGTGGTGTCAATCGTCCTTGTTTGAACTTATCACCAATCTTGGTGTGGCGTTCACCTATCCATCTATCCATTTTTTTTCACCTTAACAATATAGGAATCGGGGTGACACTTCTTAGTGTTGAATCATTCCTAACATTGAGTTTGTTTTCCATTCCCAACTTTTAACTTTCTTTCTTGTTAACCCAAACTGAACCATCTATATCCTTCATCCCTCTTTGCTACCCTTAACCGAACCTATTGCTAAACTTACCCTTTTTGAAACCTTCCTGATACGAGCACGCCCCGCGAACTTCATCGAACAAGTCTGTCAAGCCGAGCATTGACATGTTGGCAAGCTGATCCCAGCTTGTTTTCCAGCTCTACGAGCTCCGTCCAGCTCAAATCCAGCTTATTTGAGCTCAATCCAACTTGCCTGAGCTAAACTGAGCTCACTCCTAGCTCATATTCAGCTCACGAGCTAAACCTTAGCTCAACTTTAGCTTAGGAGTTTAATCTCAGCTCAACTTTAGCTCACAAGCTAAAGCTTAGCTCATTTTAGTTTAACTCGGTTTTGTCTTTTAATGCATTAAAATAAAATTTGCACATATTTATTTAAGCATTAAAATTGTCTTATATTAATATTTGTTATTAATATGTCATAGATATCACATAACTTAAATGTGTTCACATTGTGCTGAATTTATGTGTGTTCACATGATGTCTTATGAATTGTTTTATTTCTTGTAGGTACAATGTTCATGGACGGAGCAATGAATGCTTGAAGAAACATCTCTTTTGGACATCCCACATGCATGAATGAACAACATTTAATTAGGTGCATGTATGACCAGATTCAAGGTGTTTACAAGTTCATGTATTTGTCAAATACATGAATGTTTGGGTTCAAATGCACATTCGGTTACATGAATGATGAAGATTCATGCATGAATGTATCTAGAAGATCCAATCCCTTTGGACGGTACACATGCATGCATGGAAGGAAATTAATGCAAGTTCATGTAGGGCTTGGTGCAATGTATGAAGAGGTGCATGTAGAATTGAGGTTCAATGGATAGCATTTAAGGGAGTCCATGTATTGGAGACGTTCATGCAAGTAGGGGCTATTTAATGTTCATGTTCTTGAAGGTTCATGGACCGAATTTATGGAGGAACATACATTGGGACGTTTCATGCATGATCCATGCATTTTCAAGCTAACCATTCAAGTATTCAAGGTGCATTAAAGCTTCATTCGGCCAAGGGGGATGATGGAACATTAAAGGGCTGCACATTCATTGATATTCATGATTTTTCTTCTAGAATTATCTAAGTGTTTATGGCCGAATTTTTTACCTTCTAAGCTTATCCATTCAGCTACTTTTATTTAGGCTATAACTATATGTTATTTCATTTGTAAGAGGTTAGACTTTTCACTTAATGAAACTCTGTTAAACTTTCATGGAATTTGTGAGATTTCTTTCTCTCATATTTCGTTGAGGACTTCGTTGGCTTATCTAGGAAGCCTAGTGGCGTCAACCCTGTTCTTCACTATCCCAAACTTATCACTATCAAATAGTGTGGCGTTCACCCATATACCAAGGTTCCTACTTTGCTAAGTAGCGGGTCGAGGTTTATCACTTTCATCCTCCACCTTGAAAGCCTATAAGCATTTGTGATACGAGCACGCCCCGCGAGCTTCATCGAACAAGTCTGTCAAGCTGAGCATTGACATGTTGGCAAGCTGATCCCAGCTCGTTTCCAGCTCCACGAGCTCCGTCCAGCTCAAATCCAGCTTATTTGAGCTCGATCCAACTTTCCTGAGCTAAACCGAGCTCACTCCTAGCTCATATTCAGCTCACGAGCTAAACCTTAGCTCAACTTCAGCTTAGGAGTTTAGCCTCAGCTCAACTTTAGCTCACGAGCTAAAGCTTAGCTCATTTTAGTTTAAACTCGGTTTTGTCTTTAATACATTAAATAAAAATTTGCACATATTCATTTAAGCATTAAACTTGTCTTATATTAATATTTGTTATTAATATGTCATTGTCATTATATAAATTGATTATGTTCACATAGCCGAATTAATGCATGACATTAATGTGTTCACATCATGCCGAATTTATGAGTGTTCATGAGATGTCTTAATGACTTGTTTATTTCATGTAGGTACATACGGTACAATGTATGGATGAAGAAACATCTCTTTTGGGCATTCCACACTCATGAATGAAGAAGTATTAAATGCTGGTGCATGTACGGCTAGATGCAATATTTCTACAAATTCATGCATGTGTCGAATGCATGTATGGACATTAAAGGCTAGTCCATGAATGGATCAAATGCATGGGATGATAGAATGCATGAATGGCTTAAGTGCATGTATGGTGGCTGTCTCCTAACTTTCCAAGGCACTTATTCGGCCAAGAAGTAGCTGCTAACTAATTCTATGTTGACCATAGAGCTCCTTGAACATGTTCACACTTTGAATTGACCAATAGGCTACTACACATGCATGGAGGGGTTCAAGAACGTCCAAGTGAAGGAATTAACTCAATAATTCAACACATTGATTGAATTAAGTGCATGCACAAAGGGTAGAACGAATTTACTAGGTTCATGCTGCCATTTATGAACTTACATGCCATTAAAGTGTTTAATTATGAAGATACATGTTCCATACAAGTGCATGAACGTCCCAAGAAGATGAATGCAACCTTTTGGTGCACATACAAGTCACTTGAAGCCTTTCTTTATGACTAAGAATTCATGCACAAACCAAGGGGGAAGAAAGTGTCCATTCAGCTAGTGCATGAATCTGTCGAATTTATAAACTATTTTAATACATTAGTGTGAACGTTTTTATTATTGTGTGAACACCTAGATGCCGAATTTGAATGGTCATCTATCTGCCTATAAATATTTGTTTTCTTTCATTTGTAAAGGACTTTTGCCAAAATTGTTAATGAACATTTGTTCTTGTGAGGTTGCTTCCTCTCATATCTCGTACAAGTTTCGAAAGACTTATCTGGCTTGTGCTAGTGGCGTCAATCGTCTTGTTTGAACTTATCACCAATCTTGGTGTGGCGTTCACCTATCCATCTATCCGTACTTTCACCTTAACAATATAGGAACCGGGGTGACACTTCTTAGTGTTGAATCATTCCTGACGTTGAGTTCGTTTTCCATTCCCATCCTTCGAATTATTTTCTTGTTATACCAAACCGACCCATTTATCCATCACCCATCTTTGCTACACATAACCGAACCTATTACTAAACTTACCCTTCTTGAAACCTTCCGCTTATTCTAATCCATTATTTTACTTTTATTACTAAAATCTGAGACACGAACGACTCTCTCGAACTACGATCGGGCAACTACGTGAATTCGACTCATCTACCCGGGCCGGATCACATCAATTTGGGTCGATATTATTCTTATCCATAAACCATTATAGAACCATTATACATAGCTTCCGTCCTATTTTTCCATCAGCTTCATTTCAAAAGTGAATTGAACGATACTTTCTCGTAGACGATCGGGCAACTCAGCATACGACTCGACTCTTCCCGAGGCGGTTTGTATCACTTCCGCTAACCCATCCCTTTTCATTCACTTCTAATTCTAAAACTCGAAGCATGAATGACTCTCTCGAACAACGATCGGGCAACTAAGTGAATTTGACTCATCAACCTGAGCCGGATCACATCAATGGTGTTTATGATGTGGATATGAAATGAAAGAATGTTACATGAAATGCAAGAAAATAAAGATACATGACAAGTATGTAAATTCTTAAAAGCTGATTTGATATTTGAGTTGTGTCTTATTATACTATGAATGGACAATTGGTACTATGGATAGTGAGATCGACACTTCGAGTAAATTTGTACATAAATAATCCATCGATTCTTTTTATGTTATTATATTTTGATATCATATGAAATGTGGCTACCTATCAAATGGTTATTTGATGTAAATTATGAATTTAAATTGATTACGGACAATTTAGTAAAATGTTGAAAAGTGAGGAATTTCTCGATTGAACCTTCGGAACAAAAATGATACGAATGATCTATTGTGAGGTTGCATGTGTAGTACTAAGTGCAGGCTACTATGTGTACCCGAAAACTGTGATCACATGTGTAGTACTAAGTGCAGGCTACTATGTGTATTAGATGGTGAGGTCACGTGTGTAGTACTAAGTGCGGGCTACTACGTGTACCAGACTGTTGGTCGCATGTGTAGTACTAAGTGCAGGCTACTATGTGTACCAGATAGCTTTGGCTACAAGTGTGGAAATGGGAAAATGTGTAGGCAATTGTGTATCTGTTATTATTTCGATGAGTTCAACGGGAAATCGATTAAATGAAAATACATGTGAAAGTGATTATGTGATGAACAAGTGCAAGTATATGTTTATTTGAATTTATGAGCAATATTCTCAATATTTGAGCGAACCTCGGTAAAATGAAATGGATTAAGTGAATTTGTGTAAAAGTGAACTTTAGTAGTAAAACAGTATTAGACAGCAGCAGTGCATGACTTTGAAAATTCACCAAAAATTGTGTAAGTTGAATTAAATTTAAAAAAAAAATTATGGAAATAAATCCTAATGAGTCTATTTTCACATGAAAGAAACAGGGGAAGCAAAAGAATTCTATATTGTGTGATATTTGAATTCTTGTTAAACAGGGTCTGAATGAATTCGGGATCCCCTGTTTTGAATTTAGAAATTCACCATAAATTGTACAAAAATTATTGAGAGTCATACCTTACATGCATGGATTCCTTATTGAATATAATTTTAAGGGAAACAAATGGCATTGTCGTTGGAATTCTGTACAGGGAGAAATTCGGTTCGTAGTGCACAGGGCTCAGGGTAATCATACCCTAAAACAAGGGAGACTTTAACTAATAAACTGTACTAAATGGCCCTACCAAAAATTCTAGAAAAAAATTAGTAAGTAGACATATGAGTCTAGTTTCATATAAAATTTACAGAATTGGATTTCGAGTTTTGTAACTCGAGATATGATTTTTTTAACACTAGGACTCTAGAAAATAGCCTGTCCTGAATATGTGTAATTGTAAAATTATAGTGTTTTATCTTGAAAAGCATGGTAGTAATTGCTTATTATTTTCATATGAACTTACTAAGCGTAAAGCTTACCCATCCTCTCCATTTCTTTAGTATTGGCAAGTCGGCTCGGGGTTGGAGATCGTCGGAGGCAAAATCACACTATCAAACTATCATTTTTGGGAAAATTAATTCAAATATTAGAAATATCAAGTGAGTGGCATGTATAGGAAGTTGGTTTGTGATATGTATTTTTATTATGATTTTGACCATACGTATCAGTCTGCATTGAGTTATCGTATAAAATCATAAGATGTGGTCCTTATCCATTATGGTTTATAAGTTTAATTAATCGTGCCATGTCCTATGTTTTGATGTGATGATATAGTTATCTTTGTTTGTTATGCATGTGTTCGAAAAGTTTTGAATTAAATGAAATTTTATGGCCTGGTTTTTGTCTATGTGTATTGTTAAGTCTAGTAATGCCTCGTACTCTGTTCCGGCCTTGGATACGGGTAAGGGGTGTTACAGGAATCGGGGTGACACTACTTAGTGTTGAATCATTCCTGACGTTGAGTTCGTTCTACCATTTTCCATTCTTTCAACTTTCATTCTTGTTAACCCAAACCAAACCATTTATCCAACACCCATCTTTGCTACATAAAACCGAACCTATCACTAAACTTAACTGCTTTGAAACCTTCCGCTTATCCTATTTTAATTCTTATACTACTATCACTAAAATTCGAGGCACGAATGACTCTCTCGAACGACGATCGGGCAACTAAGTGAATTCAACTCAACTACCCGGGCTGGATCACATCACTTTTGCAGGATTTTCAAGATGTATTCCCAGAACAAACTCCGAGTGGGCTGTCACCCCTTCGCGAAATTGAGCATCAAATCAATTTCATGCCCAGAGCTATTATTTTAAGCTGGCCAGTGTATAGATCAAATCTCGAAGAGACAAGGAACTCCAACAGCAAATCAATGAGTTCATGGAGAAAGGCTACATTCGCAAGAGCCTTAGCCCTTATGTTGTGCCTATCTTGTTGGTGCCAAAAAAAGATGGAACGTGGTAGATGTGCGTGGACTATCAAGCTATGAATAAGATTACTATCAAGTATCGACATCCGATACCTCACTTAAACGATACGCTCGATGAATTAAATGGTGCCAAGCTATTCTCAAAGATCGACTTGAAAAGTGGATACCACCAGATTCGTATGCAAGAAGGCGACGAATGGAAAACTGCCTTTAAGATGAAACACGGTTTATACAAGTGGTTGGTCATGCCGTTTGGCCTAACCAACGCTCCTAGCACTTTCATGAGACTTATTAATTACGTGTTAAGGTCTTTCATTGGTAAGTTCTATGTCGTATATTTTGATGACATTCTCATATATAGCAAGACGTTGGAAGACAATGTGATTCATCCTAAGTCTATGTTGGAAGTTCTACGAAAAGAAACCCTTTATGCTAACCTTAAGAAATGCACTTTTTGTTTTGACAAAGTTATTTTTCTAGGTTTTGTAGTTAGCTCGAAGGGCTTGGAAGTGGACCAAGAAAAGATCAAGGCTATTCAAGAGTGGCCGAGACCTACGAGCGTTAGCCAAGTTCGAAGCTTCCATGGTTTGGTAAGCTTTTATCGGCATTTCGTGCCCAACTTTAGCACTTTGACAAGTGTGATTAAAAAGAATTCAGCTTTCCATTGGGCCAAAAAACAAGAAAAAGCTTTTACTTTAATTAAAGATTATCTTACAAAAGCCACTTTACTTGCATTACCCGATTTTACTAAAACATTTGACATTGAATGTGATGCTTCAGGTGTTGGAATTGGGACTATGCTAACCCAAGATGGAAGGCTTGTGGCGTATTTCAGCAAGAAGTTAAATGGGGCTACGATCAACTACCCCATTTACGACAAGGAAATGTATGCACTCATCTGAGCTCTTGAGACGTGGCAGCACTACCTATCGCCAAAGGAGTTTGTGATTCACTCCGATCATGAAGCGTTGAAACACATCAAGGGCCACCATAAACTAAATAAATTCCATACGAAGTGGGTCAAGTATCTCGAGTCATTTCCATACGTCATAAAGTATAAGAAAGGTAAAGATAATATTGTTGCCAATGCGCTTTCGAGAAGGTATGCTTTATTATGGTCTCTTGAATCTAAATTACTTGGATTTTCATACTTGAAAGATTTGTATGCCAATGATGAAGATTTTGGTGAAATATATGCTGCTTGCAAGAATTCTTCTGTTGAGAAATTTTATTGGTACGAAGGCTTCCTTTTCAAGGAAGGAAAGTTATGTATTCCACAAGGGTCCATTTGGAACTTACTCGCACATGAGGCACATAGCCGACATCTTATGGGTCATTTTGGAATAGGTAAAACTCTATCAACACTCCAAGAGCACTTTATTGGCCTAAAATGCGGAGGGATGTTGAATGAGTCTGTGAGCAATGTGTGACGTACAAGAAAGGCAACTGTGAGCGATGTGTGACGTGCAAGAAAGCCAAATCCAAGATTCAGCCATATGGACTTTACACTCCATTGCCAATCCCCGAAGGCCCTTGGATGGATATATCCATATAAAACAAAAACGGGGAAGGATTCCATCTTTTTTGTTGTTGACCGATTCTCAAAAATGTCTCATTTTATTGCATGTATGAAAACTGACGATGCTGGTCATGCTGCTAATCTTTTCTTTAGGGACGTTGTTCAGTTGCATGGCATTCTGCGGACCATATTTCCAATCGAGATGGGAAGTTCCTAAGTCATTTTTGGCATTCATTGTGGGCTAAACTCGGAACTAAGTTGCTGTTCTCAACAACTTGCCACCCTCAAACGAATGGTCAAACGGAGGTGGTCAACCGCGTTTTATCTACACTACTTTGAGCCATCATCCGGAATGACTTGAAGTCATGGGAGGATTGCTTACCTCAAGTTGAGTTTGCATATAATCGCTCTGTCCATTTGGCAACTAAATTTTATCCTTTTTAGATTGTTTATGGATTTAACCCATTAACTCCGTTACACTTAGTGCCTTTACCGAACGAGTAATTTATTCATATAGATGCAAAGAAAAAGGTTGATTATGTCAAGGAGTTGCATCAAAAAGTTCGAGCCAATATCGAAGCAAGGACCAAAAGTGATACGAGCACGCCCCGCAAACTTCATCGAACAAGTCTGTCAAGCCGAGCATTGACATGTTGGCAAGCTGATCCCAGCTCGTTTCCAGCTCCACGAGCTCTGTCCAGCTCAAATCCAGCTTATTCGAGCTCAATCCATCTTGCCTGAGCTAAACCAAGCTCACTCCTAGCTCATTTTCAACTTACGAGCTAAACCTTAGCTCAACTTCAGCTTAGGAGTTTAGCCTCAGCTCAACTTTAGCTCATGAGCTAAAGCTTAGCTCATTTTAGTTTAAACTCAGTTTTGTCTTTAATGCATTAAATAAAAATTTGCACATATTTATTTAAGCATTAAACTTGTCCTATATTAATATTTGTTATTAATATGTCATAGTCATTACATAAATTGATTATGTTCACATAGCCGAATTAATGCATGACATTAATGTGTTCACATCATGATGAATTTATGAGTGTTAATGAGATGTCTTAATGACTTGTTTATTTCATGTAGGTACATCCCTTTGGACGGCACATGCATGTAAGGAATTAATGCAAGGTGCATGCATAGAAAGGTTCAATGGACAGCAATCAAGAGGCATATGCATGTTCATGATGGTCATTCATGTATTTGAAGATTCATGGATCAAATTAATGATGGACCATGCATTGGACGGTTCATGTATTGATCAAGTGTTCATAGCTTGTGTTCACACCATGATGACCATTCAGTTGGATGTTCACACACAAGAGTCTACTCAAGCTCCTTGTTCACACCAAGTTTGATCCTTCATGAAAGCCTCATTTAATTAAGCCACTCATGGTGAAACAACATGAATTAACAGCTCCATTAAAGGAGTTAGCTGAATCTAGCCATGCATGCATGAAGAACATTTATCCAAGTACATCAATGCATATTCATGAAGCTAACCACTCACCTCCCATTCGGCCGAACATGGACAAGAACATCATTGGACATTTTTTCTAGAAGTTTCATGTTTTAATTAGGTACATGACTTAATTGTTAAGTTCATGAATGGACTATTCGGCTAGCATAAGATACTAGTATAAATAGTTGGTTATTTTCAATTGTAGGGGACTTTTTGCCAAAATTTTTATTAAATTTAATCTTGTGAGAATTTTCTTCTCTAAACTTTGTTTGAGACTTTGTTGACTTATCTACCTAGTAGTGGCGTCAACCCTCTTTCATTCAAGCCTATACCAAGGTTCCTATCTTCATAGATAATGGGTCGCGGCTTTATCGTTTTAACCATCCACCTTAAGAAACCATAAGTTTCGGGTCTTCACTTTTTAGTGTCGGTTCTACTTATTCTTAAGCTACCCAATTCCATACCCTACGACCACCCTTGTCAAACATTAGCAACCAACACCACTCCATCCTTTATCGCCTAAGCCTTAAAGTTACGAACAGAACTTATCGTTAAGATGATCGGGCAACTCAGCATACGACTTGACTCTTCCCGAGACGGATCGTATCAGAAAGCTATGCCAGAAAGGCAAACAAAGGTCAAAAGAGAGTTGTCTTTTGATACGAACCGCCTCGGGGAGAGTCAGTCGTATGCTGAGTTGCCCGATCGTCTACGAGAAAGTATCATTCGGTTTGTTCAAAAAGGATGTTTCTAAATAAATTATGCGGAAGCTATTCAAGGGGTTCAAATGAAGGGTATAAAATATGAATATTAAGGTTCAGTTTAAAGTAAATGAAAGAATGGAAAGAAGGAACTCAAAAGTAAGCACGAACCAATATTAGAAAATATCGGCCCAAAATGCTTATAGGCTTTCAAGGTGAAGGATGAAAGTGATAAACCTCGACCCGCTACTTAGCAAAGTAGGAACCTCGGTATATGGGTGAACGCCACACTATTTGATAGTGATAAGTTCGGGATAGTGAAGAATAGGGTTGACGCCACTAGGCTTCCTAGATAAGCCAACGAAGTCCTCAACGAAATATGAGAGAAAGAAATCTCACAAATTCCATAAAAGTTTAACAAAGTTTCATTAAGTGAAAAGTCTAACCTCTTACAAATGAAATAACATATATTTATAGCCTAAATAAAAGTAGCTGAATGGACAAGCTTAGAAGCTAAGAAATTCGGCCATAAACACCTAGATAATTCTAGAAGAAAAATAATGAATATCCATGAATGTGCAGCCCTTTAATGCTCCATCATCCCCCTTGGCCGAATGAAGCTTTAATGCACCTTGAATACTTGAATGGTTAGCTTGAAAATGCATGGATCATGCATGAAACGTCCCAATGTATGTTCCTCCATAAATTCGGTCCATGAACCTTCAAAACATGAACATTAAATAGCCCCTACTTGCATGAACGTCTCCAGTACATGTACTCCCTTAAATGCCGTCCATTGAACCTCAATTCTACATGCACCTCTTCATACATTGCACCAAGCCCTACATGAACTTGCATTAATTTCCTTCCATGCATGCATGTGTACCGTCAAAGGATTGGATCTTCTAGATACATTCATGCATGAATCTTCATCATTCATGTAACCGAATGTGCATTTGAACCCAAGCATTCATGTATTTTGTGCATTCATGTATTTGGCAAATACATGAACTTGTAAACACCTTGAATCTGGTCATACATGCACCTAAATAAATGTTGTTCATTCATGCATGTGGGATGTCCAAAAGAGATGTTTCTTCAAGCATTCATTATGCCGTCCATGAGCATTGTACCTACAGAAATAAAACAATTCATAACATCATGTGAACACACATAAATTCAGCACAATGTGAACACATTTAAGTTATGTGATATCTATGACATATTAATATAAGACAAGTTTAATGCTTAAATAAATATGTGCAAATTTTATTTAATGCATTAAAGACAAAACCGAGTTAAACTAAAATGAGCTAAGCTTTAGCTCGTGAGCTAAAGTTGAGCTGAGATTAAACTCCTAAGCTAAAGCTGAGCTAAGGTTTAGCTCGTGAGCTGAATATGAGCTAGGAGTGAGCTCGGTTTAGCTCAGGCAAGTTGGATTGAGCTCGAATAAGCTGGATTTGAGCTGGACGGAGCTCGTGGAGCTGGAAACGAGCTTGGATCAGCTTGCCAACATGTCAATGCTCGGCTTGACAGGCTTGTTCGATGAAGTTCGCGGGGCATGCTCGTATCATCTTTGGACCCAGTGACTGGGTTTGGGTTCATATGCACAAGGAACGATTCCCAGCCCAATGTAGGTCCAAGTTGATGCCTCGAGGAGACGGGCCTTTTCAAGTCCTTGAACGAGTTAGCGAAAATTCCTACCGACTTGACTTACTGGGTGAGTATAACATAAGTGCAAGCTTTAATGTTTCTGATTTATCTCCCTTTGATGCTGATTTGGACTTGAGGACAAGTCACTTCAAAGAGAGGGGATGATACGATCGTGCCCCGAAGTAAACCTAGATCGAGCAATGATTCGTTGGAGCTACCACAAGGACCCGTCACACGAGCTCAAGCCAAGCAATTCAAAGAGGCCATCTCGGCCTTAGTCAATCAAGTGTACGGTGAAGCATTGGCTGGACAAATTGAAAAAGCTTGGACCAGCTCAACAAGGATTCCTTGCAACCTTTTGCAAGTTGATCTCAGCTCATATTCAGCTCCAAGAGCTATGTTCAGCTCAACTTAGCTCAATGAGCTCGTTTGATCATTTAAAAGTTTATTATAATTTATCCATTTTAGTTGTTGGAATAAAATAAATGTATTTAGTTAATATAGTTATTTTAAATTAAGTAATAATTAAGTGTTAATAAATTTGTCTTTAATTTGAACATATTAAATTAGTGTGTTAAATGTGGCTGTTGCTAAATTAAATTAGTGTCTTAGCTAATACATGTTTTTAATGCATCCTAGCTTAGTACAAATTAAATTATAGCTGAATTAAATTTTTCATAGCTGAATTGAGTTTATTATGGCTGCCGAATTTAATTTGTCTTAACATCAACCTTGGCTGAATTTAAATGCTATAGATACATGCATGGCCGGCCATAAAAATGGTGTGCTACTGATTGCCATTCCCCAAGTAGTTGTTCGGTGAGTGCAAGAGCCAAGAGTGAGCTGATTTTTCTTCTTCCAAGCAACTGATTTATCTCCCCAAGTTGGCCAATCAGCTCTACAAGGCAGCTTTAAAAGATTTCACATTGCTGGATCATTGCATTCACACTTCAAGGCTATTTAGTTTTGTGTTTTCACACACAAAAAGGCTGTTTGAATTCAGTTCACACTTTCCAACCTTTTGCAATCTCCAAGCTTTTCATTAATTTACCAAGTCCATCCAGCTGATCAAGGAAACTTAATTTCAGCCCATTAAAGCTTATGGCCAAACCTAGACAAACCATTCAGCTCCCAAATGTTCCAAGCTCATTTCAACTGAACAAACTTCATCTAGACGCAGTCCAATGATGTTCCAAATCGTGGGAGAAGTTTCTTGGAAATTTCTTGAAGAATTTTGGAGTTTTCAGCTCATTTAAAAGCTGAAATTAAGTGACTATTCAGCTAGCTTTGTGACTATTCGTCTAGACTAAGTCTAGCATTATAAATATGTAACTCTTTTCTTTGTTTTAGAACTTTTGTCAACTTGAATGAAATATATTATATTTGTGAGATTTTCTTCTCTCGAATTTCATTCTTAGACTTTGTTGGCTTATCTGTTGTCAGTGGCGTCAACCTTAGTCTTTCTTTTCGAAACTTATCACTCCAAACGAGTGTGGCATTCAACTCCAACCTATACCTTCAGTTCTTACCTTTTTAGGTAATGGGTCAAGGTCATTTATGATGTGATCCAGCTCGGGTAATGGAGTCGAATTCACGATGTGCTCGATCGTCTTCGAGAAGAGTCGTTCGCAAGAGGGCCTTGATTGTCGGCTATGCATGGAACTTGGAAGGGAGCTTGAATCTAGCCATACATGAACTTGCATTAAATACTCTCCATTCATGAATGTGTGACATCCAAAGTAGATGTATCTTTCAATCCAAATGCATACAACTAATCCTCCATGTACATGAACATAATTCCTCCAAGAATTGAACCGAACCATGCATGATCCTTCTCATTCATTGAACAAACCCGTAAATGCACCTAGCCATTAATGTACCTCCACATTCAGCTGAACCTACAAAAGAAATAAACACATAATTAAATAAAATATAAATATTCATATAATCATAATTTTAATCAGCAACTAGACAACTTAAATGGCACTAACTAAATTCAGACACATTGATTAAAATTCAACTAGCATATTAAATCCAGCTAGCTCAAATAATTAAAAACACTTAATGAACTAATTTGAGCTAGGGAATTCGGCATGAGCTGTAGCAAATTAGATTAAAAACAAAGTTTAAACGTAGTTTATTGAAATGGAAATGAAATGAGCTGAAACGAGCTAAAATCAAGCTCAAACAAGCTAAAACAAGCTCAAGTGAGCTGGTTGGAGCTGAATTGAGCTGGGGGAGCTGGAGAGGAGCTGAAGTCGATTTACAAAAGAGTGCATTGAGTCCTCAAACGGGTGTCCACAGCTTCTCCAACGTCTAGGGCCTTGTTCTCTTCCCAAATGCTCATCACTAAAGCTTATAAAGCTTCTTGAAGTCGCTTGATTCGAGCTCGAGTCATGGGACCTTTTGGAAGCTTGATAGGATCTTGATATGCACTTGAGGGAGCCCCAGGCGTGCATACATCATAATGCTTGGACCAAATTTAATTGATGATTAATTCAACTGATCAGCAAGGTGCATTGGACATTATTAATGAGGGAACATGCACTTACATGTTCATGAACGGCAATTAAGTGAGGGCTACTGATTGGAATTTCCCATGTACTTTTTTCGTTCAGCTCAAAAGGTCCTTGAGTAAATTAGTACTTCTTTGAATTTCAGTGTGCCCCAAGCTAAGTTATTAAGGCACCAAAGTTGTTCAGCTAATCGAAGCAACCAATTTCACTTTCATGAACTTTTTTTGGCCGAATTTATTGAGCCATTCAGCTCAATTTAATGTCCAGCTGCTGGAACATTCAAAAAAGCTCTAGGGAAACTTCATGGATTTTTCCAACTTATTTGAGCTTATTAAAAAAGCTGACCATTCAGGTCTCCTACTTCACGCCTTTGGACGAATTTAATCAGCTTGTTTCGGCTCCATAATTGCTCCAATTTATTAAGATGACTTGGGAAACACCATGGGACGTTTTTCAAGCTTCATGGCACTTTCTTGAATTATTATGGAATTTTTCAGCTCATTAAAAGATGAAATTAAGTGCCCATTTGGCTGCCAATTGTCCATTCGGCTAGCCTTAATCTTTAGCCATAAATACTTGTTTTTAGATGGTTGTAAAGGTTACTCAATTTTTAGGCTTTGTCATTTTATGAACTTTATTGTTCTAGTGAGAATTCAATTCTCTTTATTTATTTTAGGACTGATCTAACTTATTAGGATTTCATCCCTTGGTGTCTATCTTTCTTTTGTTTTATCCTGAACTTATCACCTCCAGTGTGGCGTTCAAAATATATCTTTGGTTCCTAACTCTCTATAGTTAGCGGGTCAAGATCCTCTTATCAATCTAAGTGTCTATTTTAAGATTCGGGTCAACCCTCTCTTATAGCGTTGGTTCAATCTTGGCCTTAGCCGATTTTCCCCACCTATCACCAAGTTTCCTTTAACCTTGTTTGATCCCTTTGATAGCCATTTATCCATCCCTCTTTCAGCCTTCTTAAATCAAACCATCAACTTGCTTCCATATCCATTACGAAACTAACCATTCGAACCTATCTTTCTTGTTTTCATTTCCAATTTTGCAAACCTTTCAAACATACCCAATTTATCGATAGGGCAACTATTACGACTCAAATCATCCTAAGGCGAGTTTGTATCATTTGGTATCAGAGCTGGTTAAATTGAGGTAAGTATCAACATTTTCAGAAGTTTCGGTATTGTATTTGTAAAAAAAAATTGAAAAAATTTGAAAAAGAAAAATTCATAAAAAAAAGAAAGAATATATTTATTTGAAGAGTCAAAAAAATTCGAAAATAGTAAAAAAAATCTCAAAATTAAAAACAAAAAAAATCAAAACCAAAAACAAATGTTCAGTTCCCTTGTCATTTGATTTTCAAAAAAAAAGTTATTGTGATAGTGCTGAAAGTTGTATTCATCTTTTGTAAATCTCGATCATCAATTTCTTGCTACTATCACCATCTACCCAAACGGCCACACCTTCACCTTTTATTTTATTTTTTTGCTTCTAGCCCACCCTTGTCCCAACATCATTTCCAACCCAAACCGATTATCATTTTTGTAAGCCGACTCCATACCGACGAGACCGCTAAGCCTAAGTAGTCCATCATGAATCAAGAGAAGTGAATAGAGTGGATAAAGGCACGAGTGTGTGGTGAGACTATTTGAGTGTATAAAAGCCAAGCGTGTGCAATTTTTTTTCTTTTCAAAAGAATTTGTGAGGTTTCTATTGACAAATTTTTTCATTTCTTTTTTTAATCATTTTCCTTTTCCCTCCCTAAATCATGAATCAAGTAGTGTTTTCAGAATCTAATTATCAATATTTGGTGAACGAGATGCGTAGAATAGTGAACTGCAAATTTGACAAGTTGCATGAGCGATTGGATCAAATCAAGGAAAGAGACTAATGAGAATGACTTTCTTCAAGTCAAAATATGGAGTCAAGGTCGTCAAGGAGACATGCATTCGATGATCATTCAAGGAAAGACTCATACCTATATTTTTCTTCACCAAGAAAACCGAGACGGTATGAAGCAAATCATGAATTTTAAACCTTTCGATGATACCAACGAGAAAGTAGAAATCTCTCTTCAAGTTCCTTAGAGTGTTCATCTGCAGAGAAATCTTCCCGAAGAAGTGAACGTGTTTTGTCTAAATATTCACCCATGGAAAGTCATTCTCAAAGAGACGCATATCATGAATACTATTCATCAAGGAATTCAAGGCAGAACCAAGCAAATTTCGAGTGTGATGACGAACAAGAAGATCCAAGTAATTTTTCATATGCGCAAGGTATTCACCTACAAAGATTCCATCTCGAAAAATGACCATATTCTGTATATGGATCCTTCATATCTTTCCCAACGAAGGACTTCTCATTTTGACCCTTTTCTGTTATCTTCTTCTTGTAATAAAATCAACAAAACATGTGAGAAAAAGTGTGAAAGAAAAAAAGAAATAGAGAAAGAGAAGGAAAAAGAAAAAGAGATCGAGAGCGAAAAAGAATGTGAGAAGAAAAAGCAAATTGAAAAAGAAATTGAGTTTGAAGAGAGAAAAGATATTGAGCAAGAAACGAGTGTTGTCAATGAAAAAGAAATGAGAAAAAAAGATGCAAGAGAGCAAGAAAAAGTGAAGAGTGTTCCTACTAACCTAAACGTGAGATTTCCCCGTGTTGTTCCTTTTCAAGTTTCTGAAGATCCGAGCAAAGAATTTCGACTTCAATACCTTTTTGAGGAGAAAAGGTTTACGTTGATTGAAATAGGTAACATTCTCAACGATCCTCGTTCGCCTTTGCCAAAAGGTAAGCAAGGTATGAGTTTTGAAGTTTTTAAAACACATCACCTCATTCGATTGTTGACGGAAACTTTGTTAATGTTTTGGGATATGAAAAGCACTTGTACCATGGCATGGTTGATTATTCTTTCTTGATTAGTAATGATTTGTTTGTTTCAAGTGTTGATAACAAAAATGTTACCATAAAGAATGTGTTGTTGGAGAGTATGTTGGTGAAGTAATCATTAATCAGCAATCACAAGTGATACAACCACACCTCCCGAGTTGTCGACTGCCAATGAAGATCCTCTCGAATTGCCCGTAGGACCGATCACCCGAGCTCGAGCAAAGAGATTCAAAGACGCAACAACAACCTTAGTTGATAGAGTTTGGGGTGAAACCGTTGCTGGACTTCTTGAAAGCTCTTGGACCAGCAAGCCAAGCAAACCATGCATACTCCTTCAAGCTCAAATCAGCTCAAATCAGCTCAACTTCAACTTAACTTAGCTCAACGAGCTCGTTTCAGCTCATTTCATTATTGCGTTTATTATGCTGGAATAAATCATTTAAGTTGCTGTTAGTTTTATTAGTTATTTGTTTTAATAATTAATTTGTCATAATCTGGACATGTTTTAATTATGTTCTAAATTAAGTACTTAATTAATTAGGACCAATTAAATATGTCTTAACTATTACAAAGATTAATTATGTCCAGCCTAATTTATGGTGTAAGATTTATTTGTCTATGTTGCCGAATTTAATGTGTCTAAAAGGGATTTAATTTGCTGAATTAAATGTTGTAGGTACATTACCCCTTGGACGTCATAGGTGCATGGATGATTTAAAATTGGTGTGCTGATCTTTGGTGTTCCCTAAGTGACCATTCAACCAAACCTTACAACTCTTCAAGAAGACCGATTGGCTGCCCAAGACAAATTAAGGCTGTTCACACCCACCCGATTATTCCTTTCACACCAAGGGCTGTTCGGTTTTGTTTGTTCACACATGTGTGGCTGTTCAAATCGGTTTGTTCACATTCTAAGACTATTGAAGTGCTTTAGACAGCTCCTTAATCACATGAACATTCGGCTGAATCAAGCAGTAGCATTAATTCCAAATTCAAGCATTTGGCCGAACCTATTGATGGCATTTCAGCTCCCAAACAATTCATTCAATTTTTCTATTGAACCAAGGCATCTAGAAGCTGCCCCTTACCTTTCTCCATGCACAAGAAACTTCAAGGAAGCTTCATCAAAATTCTGGAATTTTCAGAAACCATTTAGCTACCTCAAGAGCCTATTCGGCTACCCCTTGCATTCACTATAAATTGTGGCTTGTGTTACTTTGTAAAGAACTTTTTTGGACTTTTGTTAATGTTATGCTGCCGAATTTGTTAGGCAAAACTGTCCAATTTCGTTCAAAGATTCGATTGGCTTCCTAGCGTTCTAGTGTGTCAGCCGTTGCTCTTTGTCGAAACCGAACTTATCACTACTCGTAGTGTGGCGTTCAAACATACCGAGGTTCCTATCTTGTTAGATAGTGGGTCGAGGTTTTTCCTTTACCAATTCCAAACCGAACTAAAAGAGCTTATAAACAACGGGTCGATACCAAATCGGTATTGGTTCTTGTTTGCACTTTTTGTTCAACCCCATTTCTCCATTTACCTAATTGAACCAATTCCTTCATCCATACCTATTCGGACTCCAAACCAGAATTTTCAAACTCTTCTTACCTATTCTAATCCGAACCCAAAACCAATACCCTTCTTTCCTTCATCTAACCTTTTCAATTAAACCTAACGTAACTTCTTGTTGACGATCGGGCACACTAATACGACTCAACTCTTCTGAGGTGGATCGTATCATCTGGTATCAGAGCTACTTAAAACGAGAAGCTTAGACGTTTGAAGCGGAGCATTCCCGAGGTAGGGTCAGAAAAAAAATATAGAAAAAAAAATTTTCGTATACTGAAGTTTTCTCATTTTGATTGGTTTGTTGCTGTTATTATAAAAACAAAAATTCACGCAGCCGGAGAAAAAAAAAATTGTGTACAAAAGTGCTTCTATTGTATTTAGTTTGCTGATATATACAAAAAAAAAGTTATACAAGTTTGAAAAAAAAATTCCGAAAAAAAAATAGAAAAAAAAAGTGATTTATGCAATTCAATTGTTAGTTGATCGTCAAGCTTTAAGTTGATATAGTTTCCGATCCATCTTCTATCCTACTCTTCCTAATACGCCACACTTTTAACCCAATTCCTATTCTTTCACCTACCAAACCGAATACATCAATCACTTGTTACCCTTTTGAACCGACCACCTAGACCAAGGACTAAGCCTTAACGAATCGCTTACGAAATCACGAGAAAAGGTTAAGAGAGGTAAAAGGCACGAGAGTTGTAAGTGCAATAGAGTGGAGGTAAAAGCCTAATTTCGAGTGTAAACACGAGTGTGAGAGAAACAACTTCTTTTCCTTTCCGAGAGATTGTGAGCTTTTGTGGTGAGGTTTACTTTAACAACGTTTTAATGTCACAAGAGTCGATCTGGCGTGGAAGATCGTCCGCAAGACAACCCATTCATAACGTCCCGACTTAAACATGCAAGCCTTATTACGAGAAATGGAGCGACTCCTAGATCGAAGGCTTAATCCCATCGAAGACCGTTTGTTCCAAGTTGAAGTGAATGGCCAACGTGAAAGAGCACCCGAGGGGGTTAGACCAAGACGGGAGAGACCAAATCAGAACCGGGGAAGACGAAGGGTCCGAGACGATGAAGCAAATGACCTTAGTGATCTTGAAAGTGAACAGAGTCTAATGCTAGTGATCGACGAGGCAACACCGACAACGAGATCGAAGCGAAGATGATGATCTCAAGAACATTAAACTGACTATTCCACCATTTCAAGGTAGATCGGATCCGGAGGCCTATCTTGAGTGGGAAAAAAAGATAGAGTTGGTGTTCGATTGTCACAATTACTCCGAGAATAAAAAGGTGAAACTAGCCGAAATAGAGTTTTCGAACTACGCCATGATTTGGTGGAAACAACTAACCACTAGTCGGAGGCGTAACGGTGAACGTCCTATCTCTACATGGACCGAAATGAAGGCGGTGATGAGGCGACGATTTATCCCTGCATACTACCACAGGGAGTTGCACCAAAAACTCCAAAATCTCACACAAGGGTCCAAAAGTGTCGAGGATTACTATAAAGAGATGGAAATTGCGATGATTCGAGCGGATGTCCAAGAAGATCCCGAAGCAAAGATGGCGAGATTCCTGGCTGGTCTAAATCGAGATATAGCAAACGTAGTGGAATTACAACACTACATTGAAGTGGTTGATATGGTCCATATGGCCATCAAGGTGGAAAGACAACTCAAGAGAAAAGGCCCAAGTCGAGGGTTTCCCACTTCCAACCCTTCAAGGTGGAGCCAAGGATCAAGCAAAGGACCTGCCAATCCTCGAGGGAAGGAGACCACGGTACCTCTAAAAACCAACAAGCCCATCGCCGAAATGAACAAAGGCAAGGCACCCGAATCGTCATACAATCGAAATCGGGATATTAAATGTTTTAAGTGTCTCGGAAGAGGCCACATAGCAAGCCAATGCCCAAATCGAAGGACCATGGTATTGCGATCCGATGGCGAGATCGAAACGGAGGATGAGGAGGAGAAAGAATCAATCAACACAAGTCGAGGAGGACGTGGAACAACCCATGGAAGGAGAACTACTTGTTGTAAAACGAAGTCTAAGTCTCCAAGGCACGGAGAATGATCTCCAACGAGAGAATATCTTCCACACTCGGTGCCAAGTTGGAGGCAAAGTCTGTAGCGTCATTATCGACGGAGGCAGCTGTACCAATGTAGCAAGTACCATGATGGTTGAAAGACTTGGTTTACCTACTACCAAGCATCCGAGCCCCTACAAACTACAATGGCTCAATGACGGAGGAGAGCTTAAGGTAACGAAGCAAGTACTTGTCTCTTTCAACATCGGCAAGTATTCGAATGAAGTTCTTTGTGACGTCGTACCGATGCATGCGGGGCATTTGCTACTTGGCTGACTGTGGCAGTTTGATAGACGAGTTCAACACGATGGGTATGCCAACCGGTATACATTCAAATTCATGGGAAAGAATGTGGCGTTGCGCCATTGACTCCCAAACAAGTGTATGAAGACCAACTCAAGCTAAAAGCTTCTATTGAGCAAATGAGAGAAAAGAAAAGAAAGTTGTAAAAAATAAAAGAAGAGAAAAATAAAAAAAGAAAACAAAAGAGAGTGACAAGAAAATATCCAAGAAAAGAAAGAAAGAAAAGAAAATCGAGAAAATGAGTGTTTTTGCAAGAGTTAGTGATGTGAGGAAGGCTTTGGTGATGAATCGAACTGTTCTTGTACTTTTGTACAAGGAAGCATTAATTTCTACTAACGATTTACCCGATACCCTACCCCTCCTATTTTGTCTTTGTTGCGAGATTTCCAAGATGTTTTTGGAAGAAACCCGAGTGGTCTTCCACCACTTCGTGGAATCGAGCATCAAATTGATTTCATGCCAGAGCGGTTATTCCAAATCGACACCTTCGAGCCAATCCGGAGGAGACCAAGGAGTTGCAAAGACAAGTCAATGAGCTGATGGAAAAAGGCTACATTCGAGAGCCTAAGTCCTGTCTTTGTTCCGTATTATTGGTACCAAAAAGGACGGAACATGGCGCATGTGCGTGGATTGTTGAGCCGTTAACAAGATAACAATCAAATACCGTCATCCCATTCCTCGCTTAGATGACATGTTAGATGAGCTTAGTGGGGCCAAAGTGTTCTCAAAATCGATTTGAAGAGTGGCTACCACCAAATTCGGATGCGAGAAGGAGACGAATGGAAAACAGCATTCAAGACCAAGCACGGACTATCTGAATGGCTGGTTATGCCTTTTGGCCTTACCAATGCTCCAAGTGCGTTCATGAGACTAATGAACCATGTCTTAAGGCCTTTCATCGGTAAGTTTTGTGTGGTATATTTCGACGATATATTGATTTACTGACAAATCTATGGAAGAACATGTAAGTCATCTCAAATCTGTTTTAGAAGTTTTGCGAAAAGAGACCTTATATGCTAATTTAAAGAAATGTTCTTTTTGTTCTAACAAAACTTTTTTCTAGGATTTGTAGTTAGTGCGGATGGTCTTGAGGTAGACCAAGAGAAGATTAAGGCCATACGAGATTGGCCAAGGCCTACGAGCGTTACGCAAGTTCGAAGTTTCCATGGCCTAGCAAGTTTCTACCGACGATTCGTTTCGAATTTTAGCACAATTGCTGCTCCACTTACGAGTGTTATTAAGAAAAATTCTTCTTTTATTTGGAACGATAACAAGAGAAATCATTTATAAAAATCAAAGATTGTCTCACTAACGCTCCTTTGCTTGCCCTTCCAGATTTCTCGAAGACTTTTGAGATCGAGTGCGATGCTTCGGGCATTGGAATCGGGGCCGTGTTGACACAAGACGGACGTCCTGTGGCTTACTTTAGTGAAAAACTCAATGGAGCTGTACTCAACTATCCGGTGTATGATAAAGAGATGTACGAGCTCATACGAGCCCTTGAGACATGGCAACATTACTTGTGGCCTAAGGAATTCGTTATTCATTCTGATCATGAAGCCTTGAAGCACATCAAAGGCCAACATAAGTTGAACCGACGCCACGCAAAGTGGGTTGAATACCTTGAGTCGTTTCCATATGTCATCAAATATAAGAAAGGTAAAGATAATATTGTGGCTGATGCGCTTTCAAGAAGGTATACTCTGTTATCATATTTGGATTCTAAGATTCTTGGTTTTACATTATTAAAAGATTCCTATGTAAGCGATTCCGATTTTGGAGAGATATTTGTTTCTTGAGAAAGTTCCTTTTGAAAATTTTTATAGGTACGAGGGCTATCTTTCCGAGAAGGTAAACTATGCATTCCTTGTGGATCTGTTCGAGACCTATTAGTGCATGAGGCGCATAGTGGCGGGCTTATGGGACACTTCGGAGTCAATAAGACACTAGCCACTCTCCATGAACATTTTTATTGGCCGCGGATGCGAAAAGATGTGGAGCGAGTTTGCGAAAGGTGTATAGCCTGCAAAAAGGCTAAATCAAAGGTTCAACCCATGGCTTGTACACACCATTGCCCATTCCTGAAACACCGTGGATTGACATCTCCATGGATTTTGTTCTCGGACTTCGCGCACAAAAGCGGGAAGGATTCTATTTTTGTTGTTGTTGATAGATTTTCAAAAATGTCTCATTTTATTGCCTGTACTAAGACTGACGATGCCGTTCATGTTGCGAACTTGTTTTTTAGGGATATTGTTAGACTACATGGCATTCCTCGTACGATCGTGTCGGACCGAGATGCAAAATTTTTAAGTCACTTTTGGAGGTCTTTGTGGGGTAAATTAGGGACCAAACTTCTGTTTTCGACCACCTGCCACCCCCAAACCGATGGCCAAACGGAAGTTGTCAATAGAGTTCTATCTACTTTGCTTCGGGCCATCGTTCGGAAGAATTTGAAGACGTGGGAGGACTGTCTACCCCATATTGAGTTTGCGTATAATCGTTCTGTCCATTCTGCGACTAAATTCTCCCCATTTGAAATTGTTTACAATTTTAATCCCTTGACTCCTTTAGATCTATTGCCTTTACCTACTGATCAGTTTGTCCATGTAGATGCGAAGAAAAAGGCAGATTTTGTCAAGAATTTACACAGCAAGGTGCGGGCCAATATCGAGGCTAGGACTGAGTCCTATGTGCGTAATGCGAACAAAGGCAAAGCAGTAGTTTTGAACCCGGATATTGGGTGTGGGTTCATATGCGAAAAGAAAGGTTCTGGCTCGTGAAAGTCGAAGTTATTGCCGAGAGGAGATGGGCCGTTTCAAGTTTTGGAACGAATAAAAGATAATTCTTATAAACTTGATCTGCCAGGTGAGTACAATGTAAGTGCTACCTTAAATGTAGCTGATCTCTCTTTCTATGATATAGGTGACGATTTGGGGGCAAATCGCTTCGAAGAGAGGGGGAATGATACAACCACACCTCCCGAGTTGTCGATCGCCAATGAAGATCCTCTCGAATTGCCGTAGGACCGATCACCCGAGCTCGAGCAAAGAGATTCAAAGACGCAACAACAACCTTAGTTGATAGAGTTTGGGGTGAAACCGTTGCTGGACTTCTTGAAAGCTCTTGGACCAGCAAGCCAAGCAAACCATGCATACTGCTTCAAGCTCAAATCAGCTCAAATCAGCTCAACTTCAACTTAACTTAGCTCAATGAGCTCGTTTCAGCTCATTTCATTATTGCATTTATTATGCTGGAATAAATCATTTAAGTTGCTGTTAGTTTTATTAGTTATTTGTTTTAATAATTAATTTGTCATAATCTAGAGATGTTTTAATTATGTTCTAAATTAAGTACTTAATTAATTAGGACCAATTAAATATGTCTTAACTATTACAAAGATTAATTATGTCCAGCCTAATTTATGGTGCAAGATTTATTTGTCTATGTTGCGAATTTAATGTGTCTAAAAGGATTTAATTTGCTGAATTAAATGTTGTAGGTGCATTACCCTTGGACGTCATAGGTGCATGGATGATTTAAAATTGGTGTGCTGATCTTTGGTGTTCCCTAAGTGACCATTCAGCCAAACCTTACAACTCTTCAAGAAGACCGATTGGCTGCCCAAGACAAATTAAGGCTGTTCACACCCACCGATTATTCCTTTCACACCAAGGGCTGTTCGGTTTTGTTTGTTCACACATGTGTGGCTGTTCAAATCGGTTTGTTCACATTCTAAGACTATTGAAGTGCTCTAGACAGCTCCTTAATCACATGAACATTCGGCTGAATCAAGCAGACATTAATTCCAAATTCAAGCATTTGGCGAACCTATTGATGGCATTTCAGCTCCCAAACAATTCATTCAATTTTTCTATTGAACCAAGGCATCTAGAAGCTGCCCCTTACCTTTCTCCATGCACAAGAAACTTCAAGGAAGCTTCATCAAAATTCTGGAATTTTCAGAAACCATTTAGCTACCTCAAGAGCCTATTCGGCTACCCCTTGCATTCACTATAAATTGTGGCTTGTGTTACTTTGTAAAGAACTTTTTTCGACTTTTGTTAATGTTATGCTGCCGAATTTGTTAGGCAAAACTTTTTCCCCAATTTCGTTCAAAGATTCGATTGGCTTCCTAGCGTTCTAGTGTGTCAGCCGTTGCTCTTTGTCGAAACCGAACTTATCACTACTCGTAGTGTGGCGTTCAAACATACCGAGGTTCTTATCTTGTTAGATAGTGGGTCTAGGTTTTTCCTTTACCAATTCCAAACCGAACTAAAAGAGCTTATAAACAACGGGTCGATACCAAATCGGTATTGGTTATTGTTTGCACTTTTTGTTCAACCCCATTTCTCCATTTACCTAATTGAACCAATTCCTTCATCCATACCTATTCGGACTCCAAACCCGAATTTTCAAACTCTTCTTACCTATTCTAATCCGAACCCAAAACCAATACCCTTCTTTCCTTCATCTGACCTTTTCAATTAAACCTAACGTAACTTCTTGTTGACGATCGGGCACACTAATACGACTCGACTCTTCCGAGGCGGATTGTATCAACAAGGTTTGGTTATGCAAGATAATAAGTTATATAAACCTTTCTATTTGCTTGATTGTGGTGAAAATGTGCTGATGAGATTTGAAGCATATGAATATTTGAAAACATGAATGTCTAATTTGCAAATGATTTGAATGTTTGATAACTTGTTGATGTGTAAAATGCCTAGTTCACTTGATTTTGATGGTGGTTGTTTTATGCTATGGTCCAAGGGATTTGAACATAATTTGCATACTCATAACTTTAGTTTGCTACATGTTCCTACCATGTTGATAGCCAATAAATATTCAAGCCAACGTGAAATGGTAAGCAAAAACTTTGCTTTCGATCCCGGAGATTATTGTTTTATATCATTTGGTATCAAGTTGTTCAAAGGGGTTGAGTCAAGTACTTGTGTTATCCAAAGTCATAATTCTTGAACTCTTGATGGTTCAATTATGACATCTATGCTTGACCCTTGTATCCATTGTGAAAAGGTAAGGTCGATTTCCATTTTCGATCTCGGTATTGGTTCATTTGTTCAAGTTGTGCATAAAAACTCAAACAGTTCCTTTGTGCTTAACCTTCATCGTTTCACTAGTTTATTTTATTCTTTTGTAGATGACGATGTGAGGTGGTACCCTCCTAAAGAGGGAGGGCATGGAAATACCCCATTTCCTTTTCAAACCATTTGTGGTTCCTTGGGCTTTGGAAATGATTCCGTATAGATCATGAACAAAATGGTTTGTGATCTTGGAAAATTTTTTGAGCAAGTGGCCCTATTTGAGGACAAATCTTCTTCAAGAGAGAGGGAATGATACGAACCGCATCGTATCATGGTTCGACACAATTTGACAACATCGAGCATGGCCTAAGCTTGAGGGGCCCAAGTGCAAAATGAAGCTAGATTTCAGTTCAACGAGCTCAAATCAGCTCATTTCCAGCTCAATGAGCATCATTTGTTCTTTCCATGAGATTAATTCCACCCAAACTTAGCTCAAAGAGCTAAAGCCTAGCTCGGGCTAATTTAAACATTTTATTAGTTGCTGGAATAAATTAATTGAGTCTAGTTATATTAAATTAAATCAGCTCAATAATTTGGTTGTGTTATTTTTTAATAAGTTAAAATCTGGACATTTTAATCATGTTTAAATGTGTTAGTTAAATTAGTTAATTTGCTTAGCTCATATTATGTTTAGCTTAATACATGGTTTTAATATGTTCCAGCCAAAATTAATATGTTTGAATTGGAACATGTTTTAATCTGTTTTGCTACAACCATTTAATTTGTCTTAGTTTGTGTCCTAGGCTGCTGCTAAATTAATGTGTCAAGAATAAGACATATTTAGTTCTACTGTCCAGCTGAACATGGCATTGAATTCAGTCGAATTAAAAGTTGTCTTAAGGCTGCCGAATTTTAATGTGTCTTGAGCTGACTTTGTTTGATTTCCAATGTGCAGGTATTCATAATGCTTGGACCGAATTTAATTGATGATTAATTCAACTAATCAGCAAAGTGTATTGGATGTTATTATTGAGGGAACATGCACTAGCATGTTCATGAACGACAATTAAGAGAGGGCTGCTGATTGGAATTTCCCATGTACTTTTTTCGTTCAGCTCAAAAGGTCTTTGAGCAAATTAATACTTCTTTGACTTTTAGTGTGCCCCAAGCTGAGTTATTAAGGCACCAAAGTTGTTCAGCTAATCGAAGCAACCAATTTCACTTTCATGAACTTTTTTTGGCCAAATTTATTAGAGCCGTTCAGCTCAATTTAATGTCCAGCTGCTGGAACATTCAAAAAAGCTCCAGGGAAACTTCATGGATTTTTCCAACTTATTTGAGCTTATTAAAAAAGCTGACCATTCAGGTCTCCTACTTCACACCTTTGGACGAATTTAATCAGCTTGTTTCAGCTCCATAATTGCTCCAATTTATTAAGATGACTTGGGAAACACCATGGGACGTTTTTGAAGCTTCATGGCACTTTCTTGAATTATTATGGAATTTTTCAGCTCATTAAAAGATGAAATTAAGTGCCCATTTGGCTGCCAATTGTCCATTCGGCTAGCCTTAATCTTTAGCCATAAATACTTGTTTTTAGATGGTTGTAAAGGTTACTCAATTTTTAGGCTTTGTCATTTTATGAACTTTATTGTTCTAGTGAGAATTCAATTCTCTTTATTTATTTTAGGACTGATCTAACTTATTAGGATTTCATCCCTTGGTGTCTATCTTTCTTTTGTTTTATCCTGAACTTATCACCTCCAGTGTGGCATTCAAAATATATCTTTGGTTCCTAACTCTCTATAGTTAGCGGGTCAAGATCCTCTTATCAATCTAAGTGTCTATTTTAAGATTCGGGTCAACCCTCTCTTATAGCGTTGGTTCAATCTTGGCCTTAGCCAATTTTCCCCACCTATCACCAAGTTTCCTTTAACCTTGTTTGATCCCTTTGATAGCCATTTATCCATCCCTCTTTCAGCCTTCTTGAATCAAACCATCAACTTGCTTCCATATCCATTACGAAACTAACCATTCGAACCTATCTTCCTTGTTTTCATTCCCAATTTTGCAAACCATTCAAACTTACCCAATTTATCGATCGGGCATGATACGATCTGTCTCGGGAGAGTCGAGTCGTATTCGTAGTTGCCCGATCATCAACAAGAAGTTACGTAAATTTTAGTTGAAGGAGTTGGAATGTTGAAGAAAGGTTAAGAAAGAAAGGTTAAGAAAGGTTCAAATAGGTAAGATGGATTGAGTAAAAAAAGGTCGGTATGGTAAGAAATGGACGATTTTGTTGATTTGGTACGAACTGGTTTCGAAAGAAATATGGATTGAACAAAAAGTGCAAACAAGAACCAATATCGATATGGTATCGACCTGTTGTTTATAGGCCCTTTGAGTTCGGTTTAGGTTTGGTGAAGTTGACCTCGACCCGCTATCTATCAAGATAGGAACCTCGGTATGGTGAACGCCAGACTACGAGTAGTGATAAGTTCAGTTTCAGCAAAGAAAGCAGTTGACGCAACTAGGACTCTAGGAAAGCCAATTGAATCTTTGTACAAAATGGAGAAAAGTTGCCTTATGATTTTGGCAGCATAACAGTAACAATCGAAAAAAAAAGTCCTTTTACAATGAAAGTGAACAACTATTTATACTAGTAGCCTATGCTAGCCGAATAGTCAAGTTCATAGGCTTAACAACTAAGCAATGTAACTAATAATGGCTATGAAAATTCTAGAAATGATCTTTCAATGTGCATGTCCATGTTCGGCCGAATGGGAGGTGGATGGAAGACTTCATGGCTAAGCATTGATGCACTTGGATAATTGGTCTTCATACATGCTTGGGTAGGTTCGGCCAACACTTTAATTGAAGCATTAAGTTCATGTGGTTTCATCCAAAGGTGATGTCTCAAATGGGCTTCATGAAGAGACAAAAAATAGGTGTGAACATAGGAGCATGAATAGCCTTTAAGGTGTGAACACAAGTAGTCGAATGGTTGCATGTGTGAACTCCTAGTGTGAACTCCAAGACATGAGGCTATCACTAAACTTCCATTGGATCATTACAAGACAATTTCATTAAGGCATACATACATGTATCATATAATATCAAATATTAGATACGTAATATTGGAGTTGTTGAATTACTTACACACAACTTACCTCGATGCAAAATATGGCAAATTTGCGATTTAGTCCACAACCTTGCCTTTTCCTCGGTCAAGGTCTATCCCTCGTCCCTCTTGATCTATAATAGCACATTTAGCTTATCTAATACACGCATTATTCATTTCAGTCCAAAAATCATGATACAAAAAAATTACAATTTTGCCCCTAAAAATTTACAAATTTACAAAATTTCCCCTAGGCTCGTAAAATGAAAAGTACCCATTTTTCTCATTATTCAATCCTAGCCGAATCATTTTCCCTCTTATACCAACCCCTATTTTTCATTTATTCACACATTTACACATAGTTTCTACAACTTTTACAATTAGGTCCTTTTTATCATTTTCACCAAAAACTATCTAGTAAACGTTGTTTATCATACCTCAAACCTCCATATTCTTCAATTAGACATCAAAGCACATGCATGTCATTCGTGGGTATGTTTTTGAACATGAACCCTAGCTCAAATTAAGGGTGGAAATAGCTAAATCGAGCTATGAGAATTTCCAAAATATAAAGAACATTAAAAATGGGGCTAGAATGCACTTACTTTGAGCTTGAAAGATGAAAGAAACCCTAGCTATGGCTTCTTGTGAAATTCGGCCAATGAGGATGAAGATGGACAATTTTGACTATTTTTCCCTTTTAATTATTTTATTAACTAATGGACCAAAATGCCCTTCCATTATAACTTTGATATTTTATCCCTCCTATGTCTATTTTTGTCCATAATGACATATAATGGTCTAATTGCCATATAAGGACTTCAAATTTAAAATCTCATCACAATTAAGCCCTTAAACCAACTAGAACACATGTTTTTCACTTATTGTAATTTAGTTCTAATAACTCAATTGGACACCTTATCGGTAAAATTTCTCATTGATATTTTCACACAGGCATGCATGTATATCATGGACCTCGTAAAATCCATAAAATAATTATTTCTATCTCGAATTTGTGGTCTCAAAACCACTATTCTGACTAGGCCCTAATTTGGGATGTTACAATTCTCCCCCTTAGGGATTTTCGTTCCAAAAAATCTTACCGATAAACAAGTGCAGTTATCATGGCTTCCTCGGGCTCCCATGTAGCCTCCTCTATCCCATGCCTATGCCATAACACTTTTACTAAGGCGATATTCTTGTTTCCCAACTGTTTGACTTCCAGATCCAAAGTCTTGATCGGCTCTTCACCATAAGTCATGTCCGGTCGAATCTTAACTTTTGTCGGTGATATCACATGTGAGGGGTCCGATCTATAATGGCACAACATAGACACATGGAATACATCATGGATCTTTTCCAATTTCGATGGTAAAGCCAACTGATAAGCTATCGGTCCTATCCTTTCGGTGATCTCGTAAGGTCCTATGAAACAAGGACTTAACTTGCCCTTCCTGCCAATCACAAAACCTTTTTCCGTGGGGATACTTTCAAAAATACCTTATCACCCACTTGAAACTCAATTTCTTTTCTTTTCAAATCTGCATAAGACTTGTATCTATCTGATGCCACTCTTAAACAATCTTTAATTATTTTCACTTTGTCCTCGATTTCCTTAACCAAGTCAACCCAGTGCAATTTACTTTCCTTGAGCTCTGTTGTAACAGCCCGATGTTGGGGCTAGTAGGAATAGTGGTCTTGAGACCATAAATCTAGAGTCGAGTAAATTATTTTATTACTATTTTAGAGTCATAGTATGATTATAGGAGTGCATGAAAAATTTGGTGAGTTAATTTTAACATTTGTGAGCATAATTGTGAAAAAGGACTAAATCGCATAAAGTGCAAAAGTCTTGAATTGATAGCTAAGGGTGTTAAATAGCTAGAGAACCAAAATTCAGGGTCTTTAAAGGGCAATTAGCCCCTTAAAAGAAAGCATAGCTGGCCATGGGGGACAAATTGGAGAGAAGGTCAAAATTAGGTGAAGCTTAGGTCACCAATTTTGACTAGTTGTCTTTTTAATAAAACAAAAGGGAAAAGCTATCATTTTTCTCTCTTCTTAGCCAAAAATATCAGCCATTGTAGGGGTTTGAAAGATTCAAAAATTTCAGCAACTTTGAGCCCTCTCAAGTAAGTGATTTTGATAGTTTCTGTTAATGATTTTTACATTTTTGAGACCCTAGAAGCATGACTTTACAAATGAGGGGACTATCTTGCAAAATGGTTGAAAGCCTAGGGTATCTCCATGAGAGAATTTAGGGTGTTCCATGAAATTTTATGGAAGAATATGAGTCTTAGTTGTGTAATAGACAACTTTTGTGAAAGGTGTTACCATGAAAACACCTAAAGGGACCATTTTGCACAAGTTGTAAAATGAATGATAAATGTGTGAAATAGAGAGAATTTGGGGTTTCTATAGGAGTAAAAAGAGTTCAGCTAAGCTTAAGATGCGTAGAAATTTGATAAAAATCAATTTTTGAGCATAGGGGTAAAATGGTCATTTTGCCAAAGTTTAGGGGCAAAATGGTCATTTTATCGAAGATGTGAGTTTTTAATTGCTTAACCTAGTTTAGTGACTAAATGAGTGTATTTTGCTAATATAGATCACGAATTGTCAAATCCAAACCTAAACCGGGGGAAAGCCAAGCAAGTCGACTAAACCGACTAGTCGTATACGTTTTGTAATCTAAGGTAAGTTGTATATAAATAATACAACTACATTACTAATGTATGAGTTGAATTGTATTTGAATTAATATACCATGGATTGCTTGATTGTGGAATTGAGATAGCATGATTGTAATAAAGATAGTAGAGTTCTTTTTTGAACCTAGGAAATTAATCGGATATTCATGTCGTGACATATGGGTTATTGTTGGCTAGTGTAAGACATGTTTGGGACATGCATCGGCCACATTATGAGAGCCAGTGTAAGACCATGTCTGGGACATGGCATCGGTATTGAGACGAGAGCTAGTGTAAGACATGTTTGAGACATGCATAGGCTACAAGATGATAGTTAGTGTAAGACCATGTTTGGGACATGGCATCGACTTGAGATATGAGCTAGTGTAAGACCATGTCTGGGACAAGGCATTGGCACCTTACCCACGTCTGAGGTTTAATGAATATCCGGTAGTGTCCCAAATGGTTCAACGGTGAACGTTATGTTCTACGCTAATGAGGAAAGTATGACCTTGTTGTGAGTGGTACAAGTACCTAATTGGTACATATGAGATATGTCCTCATTGAACAATATGTGACTAGTATGAATGGTAATGAGTAAGTTATGCCTATGCCTACCTTAGTATCATGAGTATGTGGATCATTGATAAAATGTTGTTGTTGAGTACTTACTTATATGCAACTTACTAAGCTTTTATTTTACTTCCTTTCCTTTCCATCTCCTTACAGTGCAGCCTATCTAACTCAAGGATCACTGGAACTCAGAGATATCGATCACACTATCAACCGAAGCATTTAGTATAGTTGGATTTATATTTTTGAATATGGCATGTATAGGACTTAGACTTTATTATTTTGTGTTTTTGAGAATTGGCCAAATGCGTTGGCTTGGGTTGAAAGCCCTTAAATTTGTATTATGCCTTGAATGATGGCTAACCTTCATTTTGGAATTTATAAAAGATGCATTATCACGGTGGAATGAATGTCTATTATGGTTGATTTCATTTTAGAAATTGTGCTTCTTTTAGCATTGGTTGGAATTTGTATGGAAATAGGCAAGTAAGGGTGGCAATGAGGCTTGGTATATAACCTTATATTGTCTACACGGGTAGACACATGGGCGTGTGTCTAGGCTATGTGTGACACACGGTCTGCCCCATGGGCGTGTAGTTCGGCCGTGTGCCCCCTGCATGTAGAAATTTCAAGTCAGTATGCATGGTAATAAACACACGGGCAGAGACACGGCCATGTGTCTCAGCCGTGTAGAGGACACGGCCTAGTACATGGGCGTGTGCCATGGCCATGTGTCAATTTGGGAATGCTGATGTCAAATAGAATACCCAAGTTTTTACACACGGGCTAGGACACAGGCGTGTCGTGGCCGTATGAGGGACACGGGCCAATGACATGGGCGTGTGTTTGGCCGTGTGAAAACCCCTGTAGGTGTGAATTAGAAATTAATTCTACACGGCTGTGGGACATGGGCGTTTCCCAAGGTGCTTAGGCCGTGTGGGCCACACAGGCCATCAACACAACCATGTCGAGTTGGTCACACGGGCGCGTTGCCTTTCCACACGGGCGTGCACCCTATTTTAAGGACAAAATTTTCATAGTTGGTTTAAGGACTTGGTATAGTCCCAAATGGTTTTCAACGGTCAATTTGTGGCTCATAGGCCCATAATAAGAAGTTTAAAGTCAAAATTGAAAAAGTTTAATTTGGATCGAGTCTTGATGACTTGAGATTGTTTGTATGCATGAGATCTAATAAAGGTAATGCCTTGTACTCCGCCTCGGCCTGGGTTACAGGTATGGGGTGCTACATTAAGTGGTATCAGAGCTATACTTTAGTCAGTTCTAAGACTAACCTAGCAAGAGTACGAGTCTAGCTATACATGCCATAACTGTATATTGATAGTGTGATGATCTCTAACGATTATAAATTATGTTTCATATAGTAAATGAATCCAGATAGATCCACGGCAGATGACGTAGAGAGTAACACACCGGTTCTCGTCGAAGGGACCGCGCCAGTAGAGAGTGAGCCTGTAACTATGGGCCAAGGCGAAGAGGCTAGAGAAGCCTATCTCCGAATGATGGATGCTTGGTACACGGAGTTTGTTTGTATGAATCCAAACACTCCACCTCCCCCACCTCCTCCGATTCCTTAGTATGCCCCGGTAGCTCCGCAAGGTGTGGACATGTTTAGAAGAGAGAAGATCCGGAAACAAGGGGCTGAAGAATTGTAGGCTAGCATAGATGAAAAACCAGAGAGAGCAGAGTTTTGGCTAGAAAATACCATTAGGGTATTTGATGAACAATCATGCATTCCTGAAGAGTACGTGAAATGCGCAGTGTCACTCCTACGGGATTCATCTTATCAGTGGTGGAACACTCTCGTGTCCATCGTACCGAGAGAAGATCACGTGGGAATTTTTTTAGGAGGAATTTCAGAAAAAGTATATTAACCAAAGATTCATAGACCAAAAGAGGAAAGAATTTCTAGAGCTAAAGCAAGGTCGAATGTTAGTAATGGAATATGAACGTGAGTTTTTGAGGCTTAGTAAGTATGCACGGGAGTGCATGTCTATAGAAGCCATCATGTGTAAGAGGTTTGAGAACGGCCTCAATGAAGATATCCTAGTGTTTGTGGGCATCTTAGACCTGTGGGAGTTTGTGGCACTTGTTGAAAGAGCCTGTATGGCTAAAGAGTTGATTAGAGAAAAGTGGAAAGCGGCTTTTGAGTCACAAGATTCAAAGAAGAGACAAATGGGGAAATCACATCAGTCCTCATCCAAAAGATTGAGAGAGTTCACTACCCGATCAAATGCTTCGGTGAGGTATTCAAATAGGAACAAGAACCGATAGAACACAACTTCTAGAGCCCAGACCACTTCAGTCACAAGTGTTGGTAGCACTCAACCAAATAGGCCAGAATGCTCGCAATGTGGTAGGCGTCATTTTGGCGAGTGCCAAGGGAATGAAAGGGGCTGTGATGTGAGCACACCCGGGGCATCCTCGAATGCACACCAAGGATCTATTGAGCTACCAAAAGGTCCCATGACCCGAGCTCGAACCAAGCAACTTCAAGATGCTATATCAGCCTTTGTGATGCGCATTTGGGATGATAACCAGCTCTATAACATTGGAGGAGCTAATAATAACTCCTTGAAGACTCCATCCACCATTTTCCAATCCGACCTCAGCTCCTCTTCAGCTCCCCCATGCTCCATTCAGTTCCCATCAGCTCACTTGAGCTCGTTTTAGCTCATTTGAGCTCGAATCTAGCTCGTTTCAGCTCATTCCTTTTTGATTTCAATAAATTAAGTATTAATCTAGCTTATAACTAAGTTTGTTACAGCTCATGCCGAATTCCCTAGCTCAATTTAGCTCACTAAGTGTTTTTGACTATTTGAGCTAGCTGAATTTATTATAAGTTGACTTATAATTATTGTGTTCAAATTTAGTTAGTGATATTAAGTTATTTAGTTATTATTTTAAATTATAATTATATGAATAGTTGTGTGTTATTTAATTATGTTATTTAATTTTGTAGGTTAGCGAATTTGGAAGATACATTCATGGCATTTAATGCAAGGTGAATGAGCAGGAAAGTTCATTGAGCAGGAGGATACATGCATGGACCGGTTCAATGTTTGGAGGACATACATTCATGTACATGGAAGGTTAATGCATATTGAAAGGTGCATCTCCCTTGGACGGCACACATGCATGAATGGGGGTAATCAATGCAAGTGCATGTACGGCTAGGTTCAAGGCCCCTTCCAAGTTCCATGTACAACCGATGCATGTGGGAGGACCCTTGGAGTTTCCTAAGCACCTATTCGGCCAAGAGACACCCTTTGGGAGTTTCATGCATCCCATGGCCGAACCTAGACAATCCCATTGGCTTCCAAAGCTTGCTCATACATGAAGCTGCCCATTCATCTCCCATTCGGCCGAACATGGACAAGGACACCATTGGTCATTTTTCTAGAAGGTTCATGTCTTAATTAGGTTCATTACTTAATCGTTAAGTTCATGAATGGACTATTCGGTTAGCATAAGAAACTAGTATAAATAGTTTGTTGATTTCATTTGTAAAGGACTTTTGCCAAATTTGTTAATGAACATTTGTTCTTGTGAGGTTGCTTCCTCTCATATCTCGTACAAGTTTCGAAAGACTTATCTGGCTAGTGCTAGTGGCGTCAATCGTCTTGTTTGAACTTATCACCAATCTTGGTGTGGCGTTCACCTATCCATCTATCCATACTTCACCTTAACAATATAGGAACCGGGGTGACACTTCTTAGTGTTGAATCATTCCTGACGTTGAGTTCTTTTTTCCATCCCTCATCTTTCAACTTTCCTTCTTGTAACCAAACCGACCCATTTATCCATCACCATCTTTGCTACACATAACCGAACCTATTACTAAACTTACCCTTCTTGAAACCTTCCGCTTATTCTAATCCATTATTTTACTTTTATTACTAAAATCCGAGGCACAAACGACTCTCTCGAACTACGATCGGGCAACTACGTGAATTCGACTCATCTACCCAGGCTGGTTCACATCATTTGGTATCAGAGCTTGTAAATCGAGAGGCGCCAACGTTCGTATCAAGATCGAAATAGGTTTGTAGTTAAAAAAAATTTGAATTAAAAAAAAATTCTAGTTGTATTTTTCGTTCTCTCTCTTGTAATAGGATATTGTGAAGTATTAAAAAAAAGACAAAAAAAAATGAAATTATAAAAAAAAAGTGTGTGATCAAGATCTATTCTTTTGTTTACATTTTTGTTCCGACCTTCAATCTTTCTTTCCAGCAACTTTTACCCCCCCAAAACGCCACACTACACCAAAGACTATTTTTCTTTTAGCCTACCCGTACACTGTGACATTCTAACCTTTATAACCATCTTGAAACTGACCCCAAGGCACCAAGACAAGTAGAAAGAAACAAAATACGAGGTTACGAGAGTAAGCTTGAGTGGTAAAAGGCTAGAGTGTGTGAGAACATTCGAGAGTTGAAAAGCCAAAAATGAGCAAAAACACGAGTGTGAGTGCCATCATTCTTTCTTTCCGAGTGAACTCGTGAGGATGTTGTAGTGAGGACTTTGTGTCTATTTTACTTAACAATTTTCCTTTCAGCGATAACATCATGTCTCGCAAAGAATTTGCCGAATCATAATATCAATATTTGGTGCAAGAAATGCGAAGAATGGTGACAACTAAGTTTGACAAATTGCACAAGAGATTAGATCGTGTGGAGAAAAGAGACCAGCAGACACGAATGTCATCAAGTCAAAAGTGGATTCGAGAGCATCATGGAGATACACATCCAACGACTACTCAAGAAGAGATTACGATCGAGATTCTTTTTCATCAAGGAATTCAAGACGAAGAGAAGCCGATTTTGATTTTGAATCCTTCCGAGAAGACGTGCGAGATGAAAGATACACCTCTTCAAGAGCTCCAAAGAAAATAGCCACGGAGAGATCTTCACGAAGGATTGTTTGTGAATCATATGTAAATGATTTTTCTTCTTTTGAACAAAATGATTTTTCTCCTAAATCTTTTGTAACCTCTTGTAAAAAGCGAGCGAGAAAAGAAAAAGACGAAAAGAAAAAAGAGATCAAAAGAAAAGAGAGGCAAGAAAAGATTATGAGAGAAAATGAGAGGATTTTGAATGAAATCGAGAGAAGAAACAAAGAAAAGAGAGAAAAACAAAGAAAAGAAAATGAGATTGAGATTGAAAAAGAGAACGAAAAGAAATTTAAGAGTGAAAAAGAAATTGAAAAAGAGATTAAAGAGAAAGAAATTGAAACAAAAGACACGAGAGTTTCCAAAGAAAAAGATTCAAGTGGAAAAGATGTTAGTGAGCAAGCGAGGATTGTTTCCACTAACCCACTTATTAGTTTTTCTTGCAATTTCTCTTCCCAAGTTTTTGAAAATTCGTGTGACCACTTCCAGCTTCAATACCTTCCCAACGAGGGGCGATTTTTGTTCTATAAGAAAGGTAAGAATGAGAAAGACAACCGCCCACTTTTTTCCGAAGGTAAGAGAGGTAAGGACTCTATGATTATTGAGTCACGACCATTTGACTTAAAAACTGCTAATAAAGGTTTTGATGGTTCAATTTCTGAAACGTCTCAAAATTTTGATTTGGTTAGTTACTATTCAAATTTTGATGTTAATGACCTTGTCACAAGAAGAACCACAAAAAATTTGTCTTATGGAATGTTTAACCTTTCTGTTGAGTTGGTTTTGCCTATGCAAATCATGGCAGTGTGTGAAAAAAGTTTTGCACATAAAAATTTTGATGTGTTTGAATTCTTAAACTCTTTGAATATATGTGCTAAACCTTTTTTTCTTAAACATGCCTATTCAATTGGTCTGTGATGATTTTGAACTTTTGAAAGGAGACATGTACACAACTTCTTTGTTCAACATATGTGTTCAAAGGTTTTCGCATACAATGAATAATCCGTTTGATTTTGTCATTCAAGAGAAATCTTTAAATTTTTGTACGAAGTTTCCATGTATTGATCTGCCTATTCGATTGAGTTTTGTGAAGTATGAATGTTTGCATGTTAAATCGCCTAAACCTTCTTTGATCTACTTTTGTGATTTATTTGAGAAATTGAAATTCTTGCTGTATTTTGGGATAAGTGATCAAAATCGAGTGTTTAAGCCTGGAGCTAGCCACTTTAAGTTGTTACCAAGAGAAGGTAAGCATCATAATTTCCATGTAGATAAATTTGTTGTACCTTTTCATCCATTGCGAATTTTATCTTCATTTCTGAAAATAAATCTTGTGGTTCGTTTACAAAGTCAAAATCAAGCCTTTGATTCTGGAAATTTTGTTTTTAAACCCAGAATTGATTCATGTGATCAACTTGTGAATAGCATAACAATTTGTCCTTTTAAGTACACTATCCATGGTGACCTTAACATCTTCCATCTTTGTGGTAATTTCATTTTGAAGAGCGCGAGTTACTTATTTGATTTTTCACCTTTTCAGGTTTATTCGAGTTCAAAGTATCAATTACATTACCTTGCTAAGGAGCGAAGGTTTGTTTTGCGCAAACGAGAAAACGGTGTTTTTGATGATGGCTTTGTGGAAGGTGGTCATATTGTTCATCCTACTATTGTAAGTCCATTTAATCGAATACGGCAAGGTGAGATTGTTCAAATCAAAAAGCCAAGTGAATATGTCCTTTGTTTTGATCCATTTGGAATGTTGTGGTTGAGACGAGGAATGCATTCTTGTTTGCTAAATTGCATGATTAATTATTCCCTGTTTTCATTCTGTTCAATTGTTCATATTGATGGCATATTGAAATTGTGCGATAATATGAAGCATCCATGTTATGAACGAATAAAATTTTTACCATATGATCTTTGGACTGGATTTTATGTGTGTTATTTGAATTTGAGTTCGTTGCACTTTTTATTGTCAAATTTGGTGAGTAAATGCAGAAAAGTTTGCGTGATAGCATTTGTCCCATTTGACCGAGGAAAACCGCGTGAGAGAAAGTATTTTCCAGCAGACAAATGGCTCAACTTGAGGACAAGTCGCTTTGAAGATGGGGGGAATGATGTGAGCACACCCAGGGCATCCTCGAATGCACACCAAGGATCTATTGAGCTGCCAAAAGGTCCCATGACCCGAGCTCGAACCAAGCAACTTCAAGATGCTATATCAGCCTTTGTGATGCGCATTTGGGATGATAACCAGCTCTATAACGTTGGAGGAGCTAAGAATAACTCCTTGAAGACTCCATCCACCATTTTCCAATCCGACCTCAGCTCCTCTTCAGCTCCCCCATGTGCTATTCAGTTCCCATCAGCTCACTTGAGCTCGTTTCAGCTCATTCCTTTTTGATTTCAATAAATTAAGTATTAATCTAGCTTATAACTAAGTTTGTTACAGCTCATGCCGAATTCCCTAGCTCAATTTAGCTCACTAAGTGTTTTTGACTATTTGAGCTAGCTGAATTTATTATAAGTTGACTTATAATTATTGTGTTCAAATTTAGTTAGTGATATTAAGTTATTTAGTTATTATTTTAAATTATAATTATATGAATAGTTGTGTGTTATTTAATTATGTTATTTAATTTTGTAGGTTAGCCGAATTTGGAAGATACATTCATGGCATTTAATGCAAGGTGAATGAACGGGAAAGTTCATTGAACGGGAGGATACATGCATGGACCGGTTCAATGTTTGGAGGACATACATTCATGTACATGGAAGGTTAATGCATAATGAAAGGTGCATCTCCCTTGGATGGCACACATGCATGAATGGGGGGTAATCAATGCAAGTGCATGTACGGCTAGGTTCAAGGCCCCTTCCAAGTTCCATGTACAACCGATGCATGTGGGAGGACCCTTGGAGTTTCCTAAGCACCTATTCGGCCAAGAGACACCCTTTGGGAGTTTCATGCATCCCATGGCCGAACCTAGACAAATCCCATTGGATTCCAAAGCTTGCTCATACATGAAGCTGCCCATTCATCTCCCATTCGGCCGAACATGGACAAGGACACCATTGGTCATTTTTCTAGAAGGTTCATGTCTTAATTAGGTTTATTACTTAATCGTTAAGTTCATGAATGGACTATTCGGTTAGCATAAGAAACTAGTATAAATAGTTTGTTGATTTCATTTGTAAAGGACTTTTGCCAAATTTGTTAATGAACATTTGTTCTTGTGAGGTTGCTTCCTCTCATATCTCGTACAAGTTTTGAAAGACTTATCTGGCTTGTGCTAGTGGCGTCAATCATCTTGTTTGAACTTATCACCAATCTTGGTGTGACGTTCACCTATCCATCTATCCATACTTCACCTTAACAATATAGGAACCGGGGTGACACTTCCTAGTGTTGAATCATTCCTGATGTTGAGTTCGTTTTTCCATCCCTCATCTTTCAACTTTCCTTCTTGTAACCAAACTGACCCATTTATCCATCACCATCTTTACTACACATAACCGAAACTATTACTAAACTTACCCTTCTTGAAACCTTCCGCTTATTCTAATCCATTATTTTACTTTTATTACTAAAATCCGAGGCACGAACGACTCTCTCGAACTATGATCGGGCAACTATGTGAATTCGACTCATCTACCCGGGCCAGTTCACATCAGGCTGTTTCAAGTGTGGATCATTGGAACACTTCATCCGTGATTGTCTCGAGTTGGAGGAGAGAGAGAAAACAAGATGTGAAAGTAAGTAGTGCTCCCTTGAGGGGTAGATCACAAAAGAACCCGAAAATGGGGCTAGCATTAGAGGTACACCAAGAGATGCTGCGGTGAGATCTGAGGGTAGAGCACCTGCAAGGACTTATGCTATTCAAGCTCGGGAAGGGGCAGAGTCTCCCAACGTGATCACAGGTACCTTTTCTATTCATGAAATATCTGTTGCTGCTTTAATTGACCCGGGATCTAGTCACTCTTATATTTTTATGGATTTGATACCTCATATGAGTATGCTAGTAGAGGCCATTGAGTTTGTAAGGAAAGTGTCCAATCCTTTAGGCAAACATGTACTAGTGGACCAAGTACGTAGAAATTTCCCTTTGACAATTAAAGGTCATTGTTTTTTGGCTGACTTGATGTTATTGCCGTTTAATGAGTTTGATGTAATCCTTGGGATGGATTGGTTAACTGCTCATAGTGTTGTAGTGGACTGTGGGAAAAAGATAATTGAGTTGAAATGTAAAGACGAGAATGTTCTTCGAGTTGGGCCAAGTGAGTCAGATAATCTACCTATAATAATATCATCATTGACTGTCGAGAAATATTTGAGGAAAGGATATGAGGCTTATCTAGCTTTTTTGTTAAATACTCAAGTGACTGAGTTAAAGATTGAATCGGTACCAGTGGTTTGTGAGTTTACAGACGTGTTTCCGAAAGAATTACCCAGATTGCCTCCGATGAGGGAGATAGAATTTGGAATTAAGTTAGTCCCTGGTACGACACCCATTTCTATTGCTCCATATAGAATGGCCCCGACAAAGTTGAAAGAGTTGAAAGTACAACTGCAAGAGTTAACAGATAAAGGTTTTGCGAGACCTAGTTATTCACCGTGGGGCGCACCAGTGTTGTTTGTGAAAAAGAAAGATGGGTCGATGAGGTTATGTATCGACTATAGACAACTCAATAAGGTAACTGTAAAGAACAAGTATCCTTTGCCAAGAATAGATGATTTATTTGATCAGTTGAAGGGAGCCACGGTGTTCTCCAAGATAGACTTGAGGTCTGGTTATTATCAGTTGAGAGTTAAAGAGCAAAATGTACTGAAGACTGGTTTTCGAACAAGATACGAGCATTATGAGTTCCTCGTCATGCCCTTTGGTTTAACTAATGCCCTAGCAGTGTCTATGGATTTGATGAACCGCATTTTTCGGCCGTATTTGGACAAGTTAGTAGTGGTTTTTATTGATGACATACTGATTTACTCACAAGAGGAGAATGAACATGCGGAGCGTTTGAGAACTGTGTTACAGACCTTGAGAGATAAGCATCTTTACACCTAGTTCAGCAAGAGTGATTTCTGGCTTAAAGATTCAGATTTTTAGGACACATTGTGCACGGTGACGGCATCCGATTTGACCCAAACAAAATCTCGGCTATTGTTGAGCGTAAATCACCGAGGAATGTAACTGAGGTTTGAAGCTTTTTGGATTTAGCCAGATATTACAGACGGTTTGTGAACGGATTCTCTATGATAGCTACTCCGATGACAAGGCTGTTGCAAAAGGATATCAAGTTTGAATGGACAGAAGAGTGCCATCAGAGTTTCGAGAAATTAAAGGCTTTATTGACTGACGCCCCAGTGTTAGTGCAACAGGAGTCGGGCAAGGAGTTTGTGGTATATAGCGAGGCCTCCTTGAATGGTTTGGGGTGCGTCCTTATACAAGAAGGTAAAGTCATAGCTTATGCTTCAAGGCAACTGAAGCCACATGAGAAAAACTACCCAACGCACGATTTTGAGTTGGCTGCCAATGTGTTTGCACTGAAAATTTGGAGACATCGTATGGAGAGAAATGCCGAGTATTCACCAATCATAAGAGTCTTAAGTATTTGATAACCCAAAAGGAATTAAATTTACGATAATGATGATGGTTAAAGCTAATAAAGGATTACGAGTTGATTATCGACTACCACCTGGGAAAAGTGAACGTGGTTGCCGATGCATGGAGTAGAAAATCATTATTTGCGTTGAGAGAAATGAATGTTAGTATACCTTTGTCTGATGATGGTACAGTTCTAACAGAGTTGAGAGCTAGACCGACATTTCTTCAAGAGATCTGAGAAGCTCAAAAGGTGATGAGAAATTGCAAGCCAAGAGAACTCAGTGTGAGTCGGGAATTGAATCAGATTTTTGTATTGGTACCGATGGATGTATAATGTTTAAAGACAGAGTTTGTGTACCCAAGAGCAATGAGCTTACTCAGGAGATTCTGAGAGAGGCATATAGTGGTCGTTTGTCTGTCCACCCAGGAAGTGAAGTGCCTAGTGTGTCAGCAAGTGAAGGCTGAACACCAAGTACCTTTGGGTCTACTTCAGCCTATTACGATTCTGGAGTGGAAGTGGGATCAGATCACTTGGATTTTGTGATGAGTTTGCCAGTAACCCCAAAGAAAAAGAATGTTATTTGGGTTGTTGTAGATAGGCTAACCAAGTCGGCACACTTCATACCTGTACGTACCGACTACTCCCTTGAGAGATTAGCCGACTTGTACGTTTCTGAGATTGTGAGGCTTCATGGAGTGCCGTTGTAGATTATCTCAGATCGAGACCTGAGATTTACCTTGAGGTTTTGGAAAAAAGTTACAAGAGGCATTGGGAAAAAAGTATAGCTTTCCATCCGCAAACCGACGGTTATTCAGAGAGAGTAATATAGATATTAGAGGACATGTTGCGGTGTTGCGTCCTTGAGTTCCAGGGCTGTTAGGAAAATTATCTACCATTGGTTGAATTCGCCTATAATAACAGTTATCAGACAAGTCTGAAAATGGCGCCTTATGAGGCTTTGTATGGACGAAAGTGTCGAACGCCCTTATATTGGATCAAGCTTAAAGAGGGTCAGATTCACGGGGTCGATTTAGTCAAGGAGACTAAAGAAAAAGTTAGAGTGATTCGTGACTGCTTGAAGGCCGCCTCAGATAGATAGAAATCCTATGCGGATTTGAAACGAAAGGAAATTGAATTTCAAGTCGGTGATAAAGTATTTTTGAAAGTGTCCCCGTGGAGGAAAGTTCTCAAATTTGGTAGAAGAGGTAAATTGTGTCCTCGTTTCATAGGGCTTTATAAGGTTATCGAGAGACTGGGAACAGTTGCCTATCAATTGGCTTTACCACCAGAGTTAGAGAAGATTCACGATGTGTTTCATGTGTCCATGCTACGTCGATATTGATCAGACCATTTGCATGTGATTACATCGTCAGAGGTTGCGATTGATCCAGACATGACTTATGGTGAAGAGCCGGTCAAGATTTTAGCTCAGGAAGTCAAACAATTGAGAAATAAAAGTATAGCACTTGTGAAAGTTTTGTGGCATAGACATGGAGTAGAGGAAGCCACATGGGAAATCAAAGAGACTATGAGAGATCAGTACCCGAACTTATTCACCTATAAGATTTTCAAGGACGAAAAACCCTAAGGGGGAGAAATGTAACAGCCTGATGTTGGGCAAGTCAGAATAGTGGTCTTGAGACCACAAATCCAGAGTTGATTAAATTATTTTATTATTATTTTAAAGTCATATTATGATTATAGGAGTGCATGAAAAATTTGGTGAGTTAATTTTAACATTTGTGAGCACAATTGTGAAAAAGGACTAAATCGCATAAAGTGCGTGATACGATCGCGACCTGGAGTGCATCAAGTTCGAGCAAGGACTCAATGGTGCTGCCTCAAGGACCAATTATGCGAGCTCGAGCTAAGCAATTCAAGGAGGCTGTTTCAGCCTTAGTTAATCAAGTGTGGGGCAAGGCTTTGGTTGGAGAAATAGATCGAGTTGGGACCAGCTTAATAAAGTGTCCTTGCACCATTTTGCAAACTAATTTCAGCTCAATTTCCGCTCCTTGAACCCGTTCCAACTAAATTGAACTTTTATTTATTTCTTTTAGCTTTGCATTTAGTTTGCATTTTAATACTTGCATTTAAGCCTCTTAGTTTAATAAATGAGTTGCTGGTCATTAATACAACTCATCTTAGTTTAATTAAATGAGTTTATTTGATGAATTTAATTTAATGAGTTGCTTCTTTAATTAATCTAGTTACTAGGTTAATTTATTGGTGCATGAGTTAAAGTTCATTAAATACTTCTTTTAATTAACTAGTTGTTGGAATAAATGATGCATAAGTGTGTGTTCATTTATTTACGTAGTTGTTAATTTGTTTAAAGCTTAATAATTGAATAAATGTGACGGTTACATATGTTTTAATTGCAGGTGACTTTTCAATTCACAAAGGCTGTTACGCATTCAATAAAGGAGACTTTTCAAGTTATTTTGGTTACAAAAGAGGGGGCTGTTATAAAGGAAGCATTAAGCATCATTAAAAGAGAGTTTAAAGGAGCATTTCATGTCCTTTAAAATCTGGTAGCAACTTGTTCAAATACCCCAACGTTTTTTTTGCTACTTAATGGACAATTTATGCATTGCAAATTTCATTAAAGTGGCTGGAGTCTATTCAACTAGCCAAAGGGAAAATCAAGAGTCATTTTTCAAGCCTTTAAGGACATTAATTCAGCTAGTTGAAGAGAGGAGTTATTGACTCTAGAATTTCAAAAGTCTTTAATTTATAATTAGCCCTTTAATAGCACTTTACTATGTGACCATTTGGCTAGCTCATTTTAGCCTTATAAATTCTTGTAACCAAGCCTTTTGGAAGACTACTTTTTGGACATTTTTGAATGATATTCTGCCAAATTTGTGAGGCAAACTTTTCTCTATTTTCGTTCAAAGATTTGTTGGCTACCTAGTGTTCTAGTTGTGTCATCCATTTTCTTTGTTGAAAACTGAACTTATCACTACTCGTAGTGTGGCGTTCAAACATACCAAGGTTCCTACTTTTCTAAGTAGCGGGTCGAGGTTCTCATATTCTCCATCTGACCACCTTGAAAACTTATAAACATTTGGGTCAATATTTTCTAATATTGGTTCGTGTTTGTTTTTTTAGATCATTTTCATTTTCATTCCATTCCATCTATTCGTTTCATTATAACCAAACCTACAAAAACTTTATATCCATAAACCCATCTACATAAACTTCATATCCATAAACCCATCTTTGAATCCTTTTACATAGCTTCCGCCATTATTTACGTTAAAACATCCTTTTGAACAAATCGAACGCTACTTCTTCATAGACGATCAGGCAAACTCACATACGACTCGACTAACCCTGAGGCGGATCGTATCAACGACCATACAAGGCTTCGTACGGTGCCATTTGTATACTTGACTAATAACTGTTATTGTAGGCAAATTCAATCAAAGATAGATATTTCTCCCAACTACCTCCAAATTCTAAGACACAGCATCTAAGCATATCCTCGAGTACCTGGATTACTCTTTCCGACTGACCATCTGTTTGTGGATGAAATGCGGTACTAAAGTTCAATTTTGTACCCAAAGCTTCTTGTAACTTTTTCCAAAATCTCGAGGTAAATCTCGGATCTCTATCTGATATTATAGACATAGGTACTCCATGTAACCTCACAATTTTAGCAATATATAATTCGGCTAATTTATCAAGTGAGTAATCGGTATGTACTGGTATAAAGTGGGCTGACTTTGTTAATCTATCAACCACTACCCGCACAACATCCTTCTTTTAGGAGTTAAAGGCAAACCGGTTACAAAATCCATGGTAATCTTGTCCCATTTCCACTCGGGCACCATTACCGGTTGAAGTAATCTCAAGGCACTTGATGTTCAACTTTTACTTGTTGATGATCAAACACTTGGTTACAAATTCGAAATGTCCCTTTTCATACCTGGCCACCAATACAACTTCTTTAAATCATTATACATTTTTGTGCTACCAGGGTGAACTGATAAACAGCCACTATGCGCCACATGTAATATTTTCTGAATCAATTCATCATTTTTCGGTACACATATCCTGTCTCGAAACATCAAACAGTCATCTGGTCCAACTCGAAAATCTGAGTCGTAACCTGATTCGCATTGAGTTCTCTTGGTTTGCAACTCACTATCGTTCTTTTAAGCATCACAAATCAACTGGAGAAATAACGGTTTAACCCTCATCTCTGCTAAGATTGACCCATCATCAGACAATGCTAACCCCGTATTCATGGCTCTCAAAGTAAAAAGAAATTTCCTGCTCAAGGCGTCAGCAACCACATTTGCTTTTCCCGGATGATAATCAATCACTAGATCATAATCCTTTAATAATTCAAGCCATCTCCTCTGTCGCAGATTCAAATCCTTTTGATTCATCAAATACTTCAAACTTTTGTGATCAGTAAAAATTCAGCATTTTTCAGCATACAAATAATGTCGCCAAATCTTCAAGGCAAAGACAATAGCGGCCAATTCCAAATCATGTGTAGGATAGTTCTTCTCATGCGGTTTTAACTGTCTCGAAGCATAAGCTACCACTTTACCCTCTTGCATCAACACACATCCAAGGCACATCAATGATGCATCACAGAAATTACTGAACTCCTTTCTGGCTCTAATTTGTACTAAAATTGGTGCTTCATCAATCGTGCTTTCAACTTTTCAAAACTCTACTGACATTTATCAGTCCATTCAAACTTAACATTCTTTTGCAACAACTTAGTCATAGGAGAGGCAATCATCGCAAATCCCTCAACAAAATGTCTATAATACCCGACTAAGCCTAAAAAGCTTCTAACCTTGGATACATTCTTGGGCGGTTTCCAATCAACGATCGCAGAAATCTTGCTTGGATCCACCCGAATACCATCACCTGAGACTATATGTCCCAAAAATCCGACTTCACGAAGCCAGAACTCACTTTTACTGAACTTAGCAAACAGTTTCTTTTCTCTCAAGATCTGCAATATGGTTCTCAAGTGTTCGGTATGTTCAGACTCATCCCGAGAATAAATTAGAATGTCATCTATAAACACTACTACAAACTTATCCAAATATGGCCGAAAGATCCGATTCATTAAGTCCATAAATATAGCTGGAGCATTTGTTAAGCCGAAAGGCATCACAAGAAACTCATAATGTCCATACCTTATCCTAAAGGCGGTTTTCGGCACATCCGACTCCTTAACTCTCAACTGATAGTAACCAGACCTCAAATCGATCTTTGAAAACACTGTGGCCTCCTTTAACTGATTGAATAAATCATCAATCCTTGGCAATGGGTACTTGTTCTTTATAGTCACCTTATTAAGCTGACGGTAATCAATGCAAAGTCTCATTGAACCATCCTTCTTCTTTACTGAACAATACAGAGCACCACAGGAGAGAAACTCATCTCACAAATCCCTTGTCATTAACTCCTGCAATCGAGCCTTCAATTCTTTTAATTCATGAGCCATTCTATATGGAGCAATCGAGATCGATGCGTGCAGCAACAAATAAATGGCAAACTCTATCTCTCTGTTTGGAGGCAACCCAGGCAATTCCTCTGGAAATACATCTGGAAACTCACAAACTATCGGTACTAATTCAAACTTCAGTTGAGGCAACTCAGTATTCATTACATAAGCCAGATAAACTTCACACCCTTTCCTCATGTATTTCTGTGCAGACATGTGCGAAATCACCATAGGCAATTTATTTGATTCATCTGTTTCAACCCACAAAATTTCTCCATTTTCACATTTCAACTCTAGTGTTTTTTGTTTACAATCTACCTTGGCATCATACAATGTCAACCAGTCCATTCCCAAGATAATGTCAAACTCATCAAAATGGTAACAGCATCAAATTAGCCGGAAAACAATGACCTTGAATCATTAATGGGCAATTCTTGCAAACCTTGTCAACTAGCACATATTGGCCTAAGGGGTTCGACACTTTAATCGTAAACTCAGTAAACTCAACAGGCAACTTTTTATTAGATACTAAATTCATGCAAATATAGGAATGAGTGGACCCGGGATCAATCAATGCAATAACAATATTATCATAAAGAGAAAATGTACCAGTAATGACGCCGGGAGATGATGCATCTTCTCGGGCACATATAGCATAAGCTCTAGCAGGTGCTCTAGCTTCTGATCTTGCCGTTGAATCTTTCATCGCAGTTTTACTGCTAGTCCCACCTCCAGTATTTCTCGGTGGTCTACCTCTACTAGCGGTGGTATTCTGTCTAGCACTCTGAAATCTTTCTTCTTTAACTTTCTCCGGACAATCTCTAATAAAATGCTTGCGAGAACCGCACCTGAAACAAGCTCGCTCAGTTCCCCAACACTCACCATAATGTTGCCTGCCACATTGCTGACACTTGGGCTTTCTAGGTCGCACATTACCCACACTTGCCACCGAAGTAGCTTGAGCTTTAGACCCCGAATATGCTCTACCACTATCTCTGTGTGAATCCCCAGTTGAAACTGTCATTCGAGGGTTTATCTCTTTGGACCTCTTTGATTGAGATTGAAATGGCTTGCTTATCAGCCTTTTTCTAGCATCTTGAGCCTCAATAGCAGCTTTTCTTATTTCTTTGTTCAATTCTTCGGCTTTAAGAGCTCGATCGACCAATACTACAAATTCTTTCAACTCCAAAATTCCTACAAGCACTTTAATATCCTCATTTAGCCCATCTTCAAACCTTCTACACATAATGGCCTCGGTGGACACACATTCCTGGGCATACTTGCTGAGTCTCACAAATTCGCGTTCATACTCTGCCACAGACATCTTGCCCTACTTCAATTCAAGGAACTCCTTCCGTTTTTTATCAATAAATCGCTGACTTATGTATTTCTTTCTAAATTCTTCCTGGAAGAAATCCCAAGTAACTCTTTCTTTTGGCACCATGCTACCAAAGTCTTCCACCGTGGTAGGCCAAATCTCTCAAAAGTGATCTGACACACTTTAAGCACTCCTCGGTGTACATGAGAGCTCATCAAATACACGGGTAGAATTTTCAAGCGAATTTCGCTTTCTCGGGATCATCATCGACCTTTGCTCTAAACTCTTGGCCCTTGTTTTTGAATCTTGTCAACCGGAGGCTTGTTCATTCTTACCAAATCTATGCCTTGAGCACTCTGAGAATCGCCCGAGGTATAGGAGGGGTGGAGGAGGTTGAGCATTTGGATTTGCTCGAATAAATTCAGATACCAATTGTTCATCATTTGGAGAAAGGCATCCGAGCCTCATCTCCCTGTCTCAATGTCTCAGTCTACTTTCCACAGTGTGGTCCTTGTGTAAAGGAGGCGCATTACTAGCAAAGACATCTTCATAGCAGTTCCTTCAGGATCCATTACTACATTAAAACAAAACAACATTTAGAATAATCAGAGTCACCACACTATCACAATATTTTTATGGCATGTATAACTAGACTTTTACACACACTTTATTAGTCCGAGAATCGACTAAACCAAAGCTCTAATACCACTAAATGTAACACCCCTTACCCGTATCCGTCGCCGAAACAGGTACGAGGTATTAACAAACTATAGTATTATATACTACTATTAAACAAAACCCAACAAAATATGGTGTGCAATTTGATCATTATAACATATGCCATTAACAATACAAACCAACTTCAAAGGCTTCGTACAAAATGATTAGTTTGATACTATAAGTAGTAATTTGAACCTAGACAATTATGACACGTAACAAAATAACTAAGTCTGCTATACATGCCATATTTCAAAATGTTGAGTTCAGATACCAAGAGTATTGATAGTGCGGGCGGATCTTCTACGATCTCTGACTCCTGTGCTAGCTGGACGACACTATAAGACAAAGGAGAGAAAAGAAAGTAAGCTTATAGCTTAGTAAGTAAGTATATAAATAACAAATAAGAAATCTAATATGTTTACAACATAACTCAATTATATCATATTTTTAATTTTATTGTTTACTCCAATTTGATCAAGCTGTCCCTCCTGCGTCATGATCACTAAATAAATCATAACTCGAGTTACGAAACTCGAAATTCAAATACGTAAAATTTCCCTGAATCTAGACTCATAAAAATTCTTACTAATTTTTTTCTAGAATTTTTGGTTCAGCCAATTAGTACAGTTTATTAGTTAAAGTTTCCTGTTACACAGCTCAACCGATCGACCTCTGTTCATTACAAATTGAATTTCTCTCAGTACACAATTCAAATAACCATGAAACCTATTTCATTTAAAAACAGATTCAATAAGAAATTTATGCATATAAACTATATTTCTTAATTTGTTTTTTACAATTTTTAATGATTTTTAAAAGTTGAAATAGGGGATTTCATAGTCATCCTGAGCAAGTCTCACACAATTGTAAATATCTCAAAATATAGAATTCCTTTGCTTGCTCTGTTTCTTTTATATGAAAATAGACTCATTAAGCTTTAATTTCACATCTCATTCAAACTCTAATTAAATTCCTTATATTTTTGGTGAATTTTCAAAATCACATTACTGCTACTGTCCAAAACAGTTTTAATGCTAATTTCATTCTTTCACACATTCTTTATACTAACCTCATTTTAACTTACATATATATATACTACAAATCATTTTCATCACATTTCATTCATCACAAGTTTAGGTCTATGACTACAATGTCACCACAAAACCATCCCGTTGAACAATTCAGAATAATCCTTGATACTTGATAGTTTCAGCACACAACCCCACCATCATATCTCATTTAATTCGGCTCTCTTGTACACATGGTGAACACTTAGTACCACTCATGCGACCTAGCCGATTTATCTCGTAGCTCTCTTGTCTACATGCTGCCCTTCACTTGGAATCACTCATGCGACCTAGCTACATTTATCTCTCACGTAGCTCTCTTGTCTACATGGGATACATCTCGTATCACACATGTGACCTAGCTACATTTATCTCTCACGTAGCTCTCTTGTCTACATGGGATACATCCCGTATCACACATGTGACTTAGCTACTATATAGTATCTCGTAGCCTTCTTGTACACATGATGTGCACTCGGCACCATACATGTGACCTAGCTATGTTCCCTCTATTTTATTCGATTTTTCTGAATGTTCAACCGGGATCTCTCTCTCTATTATTTATTTCCATTCTTTCAATAGTCGATTTATACTTCAACATCAGCTAATATATATATAATAGGCTGAAATATAAAAATGTAAATGAAATTAATGTATTATTTATATACAAACTTACCTCGGTGCAAAATATGAGAATTTTGCAATTTAGTCCAAAACTTTCTCCTTTCCTCGTTCGAGGTCGATTCCACGTCTTTCTTGATCTATAACAACATATTTAGCTCATTTAACACTCAAACTATTTATTTTAATCCAAAAATCACATTATACAAAAATTACATATTTGCCCCTAACTTTTACAAAATTATGATTTTGCCCCAAGGCTCGGAAATTTAATTTCAGCCCTTATTTTTATGTTTAATGACCTACTGATCATTTTTCTCTTCTATGGCAACATCAAATTCTCACTCTAACACATAGTTATGAACAATAGGTATTTTTATCGATTATGCCGTTTTGCTCGTTTTCATTAAAAATTGCTTAGAAAAGATCATTCCCCTAACTTCAAACATTCATATTCTACCATCAAACAACAAAATACGGCATTATCATTCATGGGTAAATTTTTAAACATAAACCCTAACTCGAACTAATGGTAGAAATAAGTAAACCGAGCTACGAGGATTTTAAAAATGTGAAGAACATTAAAAACGGGGCTTGAATTCACTTACTATGAAGCTTGAAAGTTGAAGAAACCCTAGCTATGGAGGAGAGAAATTTTCAGCAGCAACTAATGAAGATGATAACCAATTTTGTGTTATTTTTCCCATTTTATTTCATTTAATATACAAATGACCAAAATGCCCTTACTACTAAACTTTCAAAAAAAATTCCCTCCATGTCCAACTTTTTTCCATAACTTAAGAATGGGTCGAATTTCTATTTAAGACCTCCTAATTAATATCCCAAAGCAATTTCATACTAAAAACTTCTAAAACACGAGTTTTACAATTTATTCGATTTAGTCCCTATTCTCAACTTAAGCGCAAAATGCACAGAATTTTATCATGAAATTTTCATGAAATCATGAAATCATATCATAAACCCCAAAATAATTATAAAACGATTATTTCTATCTCAGATTTGTGGTCACGAAACCACTATTCCGATTAAGCCCTAATTCGAGTTGTCACACTGCATTTTCGATAAGCGACTTTTCATCTAGTTCAAACTGTTCTTTTGTTTGATGGTTGATAAGGTTTGGTTGAAGTGCAAATAACCCCCTAAGGCCTAGTGATTAGTCTCTTGCAAACGGTTTAAATGGGAAAGCCACAATCGACTGATCTAAGCAAGTGTTAGGTAATCCTTTGATCAAGTATTTTTGTGGGCGTTTGACAATTCGATTAGGATGCAATTAACTGGAACTTGTGATTGAATGTAGGTTGGAGTACTCGGGGATTATTCACACGTTTTCGTGAGCAAGGTGTGTTAAACATACCTTTACTCGTAAATCAAAAAAAGCTAAAATAAGAGATCATTGGTGCCACATGAATGTGTGTTAGCTTGTGTGGTAATCCGTGCTCCTAAAACGTGGACGTTTGATCGTAGTGGCCATCATGAACGAATTCATGGTCTTAGGCCGTTCTGGGCCACGTTGGGCCGAAATGGATTGTGTGGGCTCCACATGGGTAAACCACATGGACGTGTGGAGAATATTGGGCCAGGTTGTGTAGTCCACACGGCCAAGGCCAGATTTGGGCTTGTGGGCCACACGGGGGTGTGGGCCCGCATGGGCCTGCATTATGGACCGCCATTTTCACTGTTTGACTGTTAAGGTTGCACGGGTCGCCCGAGACTACTGTGGACCTACTATTGGGTCAATAAGCATACCTAGACCCCAAAACTAATAAATGACTATTATGCCCTTATGAGGTAAAGTGACTATTATGCCCTTATGAGATGTATGACTGTATTGAGCATGCCATTAAATATATGTTGTATGTTATTATGATATGTCTTATGGGGATGGGTATTATGATTGGAGGAAGTGTATTGTACTGGCAGCTCTGCTGCAATTTCTATGTAGTGCCGCAACTGGTGCTATATTTGATGTGTAGGGATGGGTGGGTTGATTTTATCCCCACATGGTGTGTAGGGCTAGACGAAGTGGTGTGTAGAGGCTGGTTGGGTAGGATTTCAGATTGCAAATCTGCACTGTTTACTGTTACTGCACTGTGTATGTTACTACAATGGGCAAAGGCCCAAACACATGACTGTTTCTGTATTGAGATGGGTTAAAGCCCAAACTAATATTAAACTGTTACTGAAACGGACTTAGGCCCAGACTGTAAATGCCTACTGTATGACTGACTGTCGTTAAGGGATTAGACACTAAGTTTTCATAAACTCACCCTTCTATTTTCTGCGCAGGTAATCATTAGACGGATCAGTGCTATGAGGGACTCGAAGGTGGCCACACAACCTCATTTGCTTCCATTTTTAATATTTAATTTATAAGTAATTTAATTTGGGTATTTGTTTTGTAATAAGGCCTTTTTAAGTGTCTATTTTAATTTGGGATTTATTTACCTTGATTAATATCAGTTAGTAGTGGGCCACAGATTTTCAAAAAGATAAATGATTTTCAAATCACCACAATTACGCAACATGTTGTAAAAAGCTTCTGCAACAAACATTGTTTTAAAGTGTAATAACAACCTAATATAATTAACATTTCACTTAAATGACTTGAGTTTTAACAATGAACAGGATATCCTAAATTTTCACAACGAGGTTTTATATAGAACGGCTTTTTTAACGAAATTATGTTTTTTGAAAAACACTTCAATGTGACATTGTAAATTTTGCCATAACGTCTAGGCCGGGTTTGGGCGTTACATTTTGTGGTATCAGAGTCGAGTTGCAAAACTCAACTATGGATTTGGGTTTTTTTTAAAAAACTTGGAATTCCTAAAAGAACTGTTTCAAGTGATTTGAAGTATTTTGAAATGTTTTACTGAATGTGTGGTACACCAAGTCTCCACGTCGATCCTGTAAGTTTTCTCTAAAAACTGTATTTTGATTTTGATTGAAACTGCCATAGGTAGGATTATTGAGATTACTGTAGGTAGTATACCATACTGCAAATTCTTTAGTAGTGTATACTGAAACTGTATTAAAATCGGTAGACACCGATAGACACTGTGTTGTACGAAAATAAAACTCCATATTTTTTATAATGTCTCCATAAAACATCTGTTAATAAACACTGAAACTTTAGACTGACGCATAAAACTGTTAATAAAGATGAAACACATTTTGATAATGAGCACCTGAGGTACTTGCGGAAGGGATACAAGAGGCCACGGCGGAGGCCGTGGAGGTTCTCATGCTGGGTCTTCGTCATCTGGCCACATGCTTAATGTTGAAGCTAGGGAGGTGCTGGTTTCACCTGAGACTGAGGTTGGGTCTCATGATCGTGCGGTTGGGGTTAACGCACTGTCCTAGTCCATCTACAGACTGTACTAGAAACACTCAAGTTAATGTGATAGTGTTTTGGAATGAGAGTTCGCAGTGGAAGCGTAGTGATGTAGTCTGTGTTATGCGACTATTTTGATAGTTGGAAATTTCAGGGACGAATTTGTTTAAGGAGGGGTGAATTGTAACGCCCCAAATTTTGGGCCTAAAAGTATTAGGTTTGAGCAGGGGTACAGTTAGGAGGATGTACATAAATATTTAGTTGTGCAAGAAGGTGACACAACTGTGTATCTTCTTCTGTGGTTAAGTGTTCTAGGAAGTGTCTAAGAAGTCTTGGGTTCAAGCTTGAGCAAATGCAAAAATTTTTATTTTTAACAGAAATAAGCACTGTCTCTAGGCAGTAGGCTTTTAAGTAAATAAGGGAAAAACATGACAGAAAGGGCCTGCTGGTCCAGGGGCATGTTACTAATGTTTGAGGTCTGAAGTTCGAGTCCTGGTTTACGCAATGGGGCTGCCTAAGCCATTTGGGTAGTAGAGTTTGATCGAAACATTGCTGAGTGGAGTAGAGTGGAGTTTGAACTGGTCATGAAGGGATTGTAGGAGAGAATGTTGGGATGTGGATAGTGTTCGGTTGGAGGGATTTTATGAGAGATTATAGGAGAAAATCGTAGGGATTTGTGGTGGGAGAAGAGTTGGTGCCGAATGGGATTTGTGGCACTCTAGACTTTCGATTTTGGTGAGTTTAGCCACTCTATTTTCAAGTGATGTGAACATATTGGCTCTCTCTGATGTGATTCGGCTCGGGAAGATGGAGTCGAATTCATGTTGTTGCTTGATCGTCGATGAGAAGAGTCGTTCTCAAAATTATCAGTTTGTTTGTAACGCCTTAAGAGGATGGATATTAATGAAATGGGTTCAAAGTGGGCTAGGTATAAGATAGTAGGTTCAGCTAGATAAAAACAAAGTTAGAAGATATGGATTGCTCGTTTTTAAGATAATAGGATAAACAAAGAAGGAAAATGAAAATGTATAAACGAACTTAAACTTCAGGAGCGATTCAACACTAAAGAGTGTCACCCCGGTTCCTATATTGTGTAAGGCGATACAGATGGATGGTAGAGGGTGTAACCCCTCTAACCCGTATCTGTCGCCGGAATGGGGTTGTGAGGCACTACTAAACCAAAGCACAATTATGAATATATTCACAATAATTGAAATTATAATAATATAAATATAAGCATAGAATTAATTAAATATTAAACATTCATTAAAAACAAATCATATTACATAGTTACACATCATGTTCAACACTCCACTGGTAATCGAATATCTAATTAAAATCAAGATTTAACTTTTAATTCTTTGCATGCACATCTTAAACCAGTTAAAAGAATTCACATAGTAATTTGTTTCTTAACTTAAATGTCATAGAAAAATTCATCGAATATTATTATATATAAATATGCATACATTTCATGACCAATAATCACATCATGCATATCGAACTACATCAAATTTGGATTATTGCCGAACCATCATTGCCTAAATTTATCTAATTTAATTCAGATACTAATATAAAAGACCTGAATCATCTACATGCAAACAATTACCATTCGAGACACAAATAATGATTTAAAATACTCTTAAATCTCACATTAATTATCCTGTCTAAAATGCACAAAAGTAACCAAACTAGTTAATTATGATTCAGTCATTATATTAATTTTTCAAACAATTTTTAAATTACAAGTGCATATTTATATTAATTCAAGACATCATATACATAGATATAAAAATGTAAAGGTCAATACATCAATCAACATATATATTAATTAAATTCAAAATCTCACAAAACTACTCACCAACTGAAATAAACTACTACCATCTTTTCAAGTCTTAACCGGGTTATAATAATATGTATTACTCAATTATACACACATTTATACAGCAAATTCACATACACCAACTAGAGCATTATTGACACGAACCGTCTCGGGGAGAGTCGAGTCGTATGCTGAGTTGCCCGATCGTCTACGAGAAAGTATCGTTCAATTCACTTTTGAAATGAAGTTGATGGAAAAATAGGATGAAAGCTATGTATAATGGTTCTATGATGGTTTATGGATAAGAATAATATGTATAGGTTCGGCTAAATTGGAAGGGGAAGTGAAAGAAGTAAATAGATGATGGTTATGGAAGAAAAGGGTTCTTAAAAGCAAGCACGGACCAATATTAGAAAATATCGACCCAAATGCTTATAGGCTTTCAAGGTGGAGGATGAAAGTGATAAACCTCGACCCGCTACTTAGCAAAGTAGGAACCTCGGTATATGGGTGAACGCCACACTATTTGATAGTGATAAGTTCAGGATAGTGAAGAACAGGGTTGACGCCACTAGGCTTCCTAGATAAGCCAACGAAGTCCTCAACGAAATATGAGAGAAAGAAATCTCACAAATTCCATGAAAGTTTAACAGAGTTTCATTAAGTGAAAAGTCTAACCTCTTACAAATGAAATAACATATATTTATAGCCTAAATAAAAGTAGCTGAATGGACAAGCTTAGAAGCTAAGAAATTCGGCCATAAACACCTAGATAATTCTAGAAGAAAAATCATGAATATCCATGAATGTGCAGCCCTTTAAGCCGAATGAAGCTTTAATGCACCTTGAATACTTGAATGGTTAGCTTGAAAATGCATGGATCATGCATGAAACGTCCCAATGTATGTTCCTCCATAAATTCGATCCATGAACCTTCAAAAACATGAACATTAAATAGCCCCTACTTGCATGAACGTCTCCAATACATGTACTCCCTTAAATGCCGTCCATTGAACCTCAATTCTACATGGACCTCTTCATACATTGCATCAAGCCCTACATGAACTTGCATTAATTTCCTTCCATGCATGCATGTGTGCCCTCCAAAGGGATTGGATCTTCTAGATACATTCATGCATGAATATTCATCATTCATGTAACCGAATGTGCATTTGAACCCAAACATTCATGTATTTTGTGCATTCATGTATTTGACAAATACATGAACTTGTAAACACCTTGAATCTGGTCATACATGCACCTAATTAAATGTTGTTCATTCATGCATGTGGGATGTCCAAAAGAGATGTTTCTTCAAGCATTCATTGCACCGTCCATGAGCATTGTACCTACAAGAAATAAAACAATTCATAAGACATCATGTGAACACACATAAATTCATGTGAACACATTTAAGTTATGTGATATCTATGACATATTAATAACAAATATTAATATAAGACAAGTTTAATGCTTAAATAAATATGTGCAAATTTTATTTAATGCATTAAAGACAAAACTGAGTTAAACTAAAATGAGCTAAGCTTTAGCTCGTGAGCTAAAGTTGAGCTAAGGTTTAGCTCGTGAGCTGAATATGAGCTAGGAATGAGCTCGGTTTAGCTCAGGCAAGTTGGATTGAGCTCGAATAAGCTGGTTTTGAGCTGTACGGAGCTCATGGAGCTGGAAACGAGCTGGGATCAGCTTGCCAACATGTCAATACTCGGCTTGACAAACTTGTTCGATGAAGTTCGTGGGGCGTGCTCGTATCAATTATTCAAGCTGATTTATTTAACCAAACTCACCACCCACATTTATATACAAAACAAAATCTCCAAATAGTGCTAATTTCAAAACCGTTTACTCCCTATATCTATCACCACTACTAAACCGATTCAATACATACAGTACCTAACACATATAACTTATAATTCCAAACATATAGAATTTTAATCAAAATAGGTTTAACCATACCTAATATAATTAAATTCAAACTTAAAAATAAAGCCATTTCCAATACATAATATATTTACCACAAATCAAACCACAATCAAACATATCCGCATATTTCAAAATCAAGATCATAAAACATTATAGCTAAGTACACATAAAAACAAATTTAAACATAAATAGCAAGCCATTTTCGCATGGCCTTAGTTACATAACCAAAATCCAACATTTCAAAAATATGTTCCAGCCTATACATGCCATAATACGAGTTTGATTTATTTAAATACCAAAGCTGTAGATAGTGTGACAGACTTTGCTGACTATCCCTGAGCTTGGAACTTGAATTCAAAATCTATAAAACAAGGTAACATGTACACAGAGTAAGCTATTATAGCTTACTAAGTCATAAGAAAATATTCATCACGATAACTATATCAATTGGATTAAACCAAAACCACTTATATAATTATAACACATTTAAATTCATATATGTAAAGTTCATATTTCAATAATATTCATTGCTAGATACCACTTGGCCGAATGCTCATGTAACTAGATTATCATTAATATCATTTAATTTCCACCACTGAATAATCATCACTAACCTAGTTCACAATCCAAAAACACATAACCCCATGTATCACAATATGATTTCATATGTACATGTTAATTATGTAGCCAAATGTATAAAATCACACATGCATATAATTGTAACTCATCCAATAATATTCACAAGATCGAATACACTTACCTCATTTTAATTATTAAAAAGCTAATACATACCTGTATATTTATCTTATTTACACACTCGAACATAACTTATCTTTGCCCGTTGAACCGTTCGGAATTGGATAGGACACTTGGATATCCACATAAATCGTACAATGCCAACATTCCAGACGTGGTCTTACATGTAGCCACAAATTGATGCCATTGTCCCAGACAGGGTCTTATTCGTAAACACATATCGTAATCACATATCGTAATCACATATCGATGCCATGGTCTTACTCCGCATATATATCGAAATCCTATGTCATAACATATGTATCCTAACTATTCCTAAGGTTCATACGGGGCTTTCGGACGTCGTATCTCGGTCGAATCATATTCGTAAACATAGTTCCCAAACATTTTCATATTTGGCTATTACTTATACAAATTCATAAAATTCAAATTCAAAATCAGCATTATACAGCACATATATTTAAAATTTACGACATTTATTTGCTTATAAACTTACCTTGGACGTTATAAAACGGGACGGGGTTGCTAGTCGACAACTTTCGTTTTTCCCCGGTCCAAATCCGATTTCTTTGGTTCTTGATCTAAACATATTCAAATTAAGCTCATTCAAACATATTTTCATTCAATTTAGTCCAAAAACACATAAATGGGCAAATTACTATTTTACCCCTGACAATTACAATTTTTACAATTTAGTCCCTATTACAGAAAACAAAAAATATGCAAAATTTTCCTATACCCATGTTTGGCCGAATCTTACCCATTACCATACAAGTCCATATATTTCATCAATTTCATATTTTAGTCCCTCAAATTATTATTTTTTGCAATTAAGTCCTAATTACTCAAAATCATCAAAAACTCCAATACAAAACATGTTAATCTAAAACATATCTTTCATTTTCCATAATCAAACAACAAAAATCACAAGCTATCAACAATAGCACAGCTCAAAATATTCATCAAAATCGAAAATTCAAGCATGGGTTTTGTAGTACTCGAAGCAACGATTTCAAAAACGTAGAAATTATCAAAAACTGAAAAAAAATGAACCTTGATTGAGCTTGAATATTGACCAAACCCTAGCTTGCTTTCTTTTCTTTTTTATTTTGTATAGTTTCAGCTACCAAGAATATGAACACTCAAATGGCTTTGTTTATTTTTTGTTTTATATTATAATATAATATATAATAATTTAATATTTAATTTAATTGTATACCTTTACTAATACAATAAAAAAACCATGCAACATATATCTTTTGCCGTCCTAATTACTTATTAATGGGATATTTACAACATAAATGTCCGAACTTAGAAAGCCACTAACAATTTGGTCCTCATGTTTTAAACTATCAAGTTTTTAATTTACGTGATTAAGTCCTTTTATTTAATCGGACACCCAAACGATAAAATTAAATCACGAAAATTTCACAGATATAAATTCACATAAAATAAACACGGAAAATAATTTAAAAATATTTTTTTGACTCAGATTCGAGGTCTCAAAACCACTGTTTCGATTAGGGTCTAAATTGGGCTGTTATAACTCTCCCCCTTAGGGATTTTCGTCCTCGAAAATCATACCAGTGAATAGGTGGATAACGTTCTCTCATTGTACCCTCTGGCTCCCATGTTGCTTCCTTAACTCCATGTTTATGCCACAATACTTTAACTAACAGAATCTTCTTATTCCGCAACTCTTTAACCTCACGAGTCAAAATGCAAATTGGTTCTTCTTCGTAGGTCATATCAGGCTGAATTTCAATCTCAGACAGACTAATCACATGTGAAGGATCAGATCAATACCTCTGAAGCATCGAAATGTGGAATACATTGTGTATCTTTTCCAACTCAGGTGGTAATAGCAATCTGTAAGCAACTGGCCCAATACGCTCTATAATTTCATAACGTCTAATGAATCTCGGACTCAATTTGCCTTTACGACCAAATCTGAGTATTTTCTTCCATGGTGGGACTTTCAAAAAAACTTTATCTCCAATCTGAAACTCTATATCTTTACGTTTCAAGTCTGCATAAGATTTCTGACGATCCGATGCTGCTTTTAAATTTTCACGGATCACTTTCACTTTCTGTTCAGTTTCTCTAATCAAATCGACTCTGTGTATCTTATTTTCACTGAGCTCAGTCCAGTACAATGGTGATACGAACCGTCTCGAGTAGAGTTGAGTCGTATGTAGATTGCCCGATTGTCTACGAGAAGTTACGTTAGGATTAGTTGAGTTGAAGGTATAGTCAGAGTAGAAAGAGGGGTACGAATGGAATGGTAGGAATGAAAGGGTAGGAACAAAATGGTATCAACAAATTGGTCGGTTTAGGTTCGATTAGGTAAAGAAGAAAGAACGGGTTTGAACTACTAAAGGTACTTTCAAGAACCAAATACCGAAATGGTATCGACCCTTGATTTAGCCTTTTGAGTTCGGTTATAGGTTTGGTAAGGGAAACCTCGACCCACTATCTAACAAGATAGGAACCTCGGTATGTTGAACGCCACACTACGAATAGTGATAAGTTCGGGTACGAAAAAGAACACGGTTGACACAACTAGAACGCTAGGAACGCCAAACGAATCTTTGAACGAAATATAAGAAAAGTATGCCTCACTTTCGGCAGTATAACATTAACAAAAGTTTCAAAAGTCCTTTACATGGAAATTGAACAAGTATTTATAAGCCTAAGTCTAGGTAGCCGAATGGCCCTTCATACTTACACATTAATTAAAAGAAAATTCTAGAAAATTAACTCTTAATATGCATGACCAGATTCGGTTTTGGGAATGGTGGATGAATGCATCTTCATGCTTAAGAAAACTCAAAGTGAATGCATGAGATCCAATGGTCACTTGTAGATTCGGCCAACCTTGTTAAATGAAGCAATGTTTGGCCAAAAAGTATGAATTAATTGTGGACACTCCAAGGGCCATCATTTGTGTGAAACCGAATGTTGAAGAGTCTTCTAGTGTGAACAAGGTGAACCGAATGGTCTTGCCATGTGAACATAGGTGTGAACGAATTAAGGAGAGTCATGGGGAAGCTAATTGGCCAAGCTATCTTCATACATGTGTGAGTGCCCTTTGGCCGAATGGTCACCTTGGAGAATGAAGAGATAGGACACCATACATGAATGGAAACATTCATGAACCTTAAAGACATTGAATATGGTCATACATGCACTTGGCCGAACATGCACCTAAGAGATTCAAGCCCCCCAACCGTCCATACACCTTCAAAATTCATGCTTGCTTTTAATCTCCATATGTCCATTGCGTTCATACAAGAAATGTGAACATAATTAATTCAAACTAATGTGAACACAAATATCAACATTAAATTCGGTTATGACAAATTTAATTATCATCAATAAACACTTTTAAGACATACTTAATATAACTAATGTGAACTAAATTTAATATGTAGGATATTAATTAACTAATTATTGAACTTATTAATTAAAAAGTCAATAGTAGTCAAATGAATTCAAAGTGACCTCCATGAGTTGATGGTTAATTCATGAGTTAAACCCGAGCTGGGCCTAAACTCGTGAGCTGATAATGAGCTGGTCCCGAGCTAATGAGCTGGTGTGGAGCTTCATGGGAGCTAACTTGAACTGAAGGTGAGCTTGGTGAGCTGAAATGAACTTGTAGAAAAGTTCGGCATGGATTTCCAAAATGGCCACTAACTGGTTCGATAGGTCTAGCATTGACATCATCCCACACATGCTGAACTAAAGCTATAACAGCTTCTTTAAATTGTTTTGCATGAGCCCTTGTGATTGGCCCTTGAGGTAGCACCATCGGATCTCGGCTTGGACTTGGCTTATGGGAAGCCGTGATCGTATCATCCTCCCCCTCTTGAAAATGACTTGTCCTCAAGTCAGTATCTACATTGAAAGGAGTCAAGTCAGAGACATTAAAACTAGCACTAACATTGTACTCACCTAGTAAGTCAAGCTTATACGAATTTTCATTGATTCGCTCGATGACTTGGAAGGGGCCGTCTCCTCGCGGCAACAACTTAGATCTTCGTTGAGCTGGAAGCCTTTCTTTTCTCACGTACACCCAGACCCAGTCTCTGGGTTCAAATACAACTCGTTTTCGTCCTTTGTTGGCTCGTTGGACATATTGCTCGGTTCGAGATTCAATATTCTCTCGAACTTTCCTATGTAATTCCTTGACAAATTCAGCCTTTTTCCTTGCATCTGTATGGACAAATTGATCAACAGGAAAAGGTAATAAATCAAGAGGAGTAAGAGGATTAAATCCATAGATAGTCTCAAAAGGAGAGAATTTGGTTGCCGAGTGAACAGAGCGATTATAAACAAACTCGATGTGGGGTAAGCATTCTTCCCACGTCTTGAGGTTCTTTCGTACCAACGCTCGCAACAAAGTTGACAAAACTCGGTTTACCACCTCGGTTTGGCCATCCGTTTGGGGATGACAAGTGGTTGAAAACAATAACTTCGTTTCAAGTTTTCCCCATAATGTCCGCCAAAAGTGACTCAAGAACTTTGTATCTCGATCGAAAACAATCGTTCTTGGTAATCCATGCAGTCGTACAATTTCCCTAAAAAACAAATTAGCAATATGCACAGCGTCATCAGTTTTAGCACAAGAAATAAAATGTGACATTTTAGAGAATCTATCGACTACAACAAAGATTGAGTCCTTCCCTGTCTTAGTTTTCGGTAATCCAAGAATAAAATCCGCTCCACGTCTCTCTGCATTCGCGGCCAGTAAAAATGTTCATGGAGGGTCGACAATGTCTTGCTTATTCCAAAGTGTCCCATCAGGCCACCATTATGCGCCTCCAACACAAGTAACTCTCAAATGGAGCCTTGTGGTATACACAACCTATTTTCTTTAAAAAGAAACCCTTCGTACCTGAAAATTTCTCAAAAAACCCATTTTCACAAGCAGCATATATATTTCCAAAATCCTCATCATTGGCATACAACTCTTTCATATGATAAAAAACCAAGTAACTTAGAATAAAGAGTGGTCAATAAGGTATATCTCCGTGACAAGGCATCAGCCACTACATTTTCTTTACCTTTCTTGTATTTGATGACGTAGGGAAATGACTCTAAATACTCGACCCATTTTGCATGTCGTTTGTTGAGTTTATGCTGACCTTTAATAAACTTAAGTGCTTCATGATCGGAATGAATCACGAACTCCTTCGGTCTTAGATAGTGCTGCCAAGTTTCAAGTGATCGAATCAAGGCATACATCTCTTTGTCGCATTACCGGATAATTGAGGAAGCGCCACTTAATTTCTCACCAAGTATGCCACCGGTCTTCCGTCTTGGGTCAACACACCCGATCCCTACACAAGCGCCACACTCAATTTCAAATGTTTTAGTAAAATCTGGAAGGGACAATAGAGGAGCTTTCACAAGACATTCTTTAATCAAATTAAATGAACGTTCTTGATCTTCAGACCAGTGAAATGCGGAGTTTTTCTTAATCACGCTTGTTAAGGGTGCTGCAATGGTACTAAAGTTGGGCACAAATCGACGGTAGAAGCTAGCCAATCCATGGAAGCTTGAACTTGGCTAATGTTCGCTTGACGCGCCATTCTTGAATCGCTTGAACTTTTTCTTGATCCACCTCCAAACCGTTGGCACTCACGACATAACCTAAAAACACAACTTTATCAGTGCAAAATGAACACTTTTTGAGATTAGCATACAATACCTCTTTTCGTAAAGTTTCCAACACCGCTCGTAAATGTGGTACGTGCTCCTCTAAAGTTTTGCTGTAGACCAAGATATCGTCAAAGTATACAACACAAAATTTACCAATAAACGCACATAATACATGGTTCATCAATCTCATAAAAGTGCTGGGAGCATTTGTAAGGCCGAATGGCATTGCCAGCCATTCGTACAAACCCAATTTCATTTTGAAGGTCGTCTTTCATTCATCGCCTTCTCGCATTCGTATTTGATGGTAGCCACTTTTAAGATCGATTTTCGTGAAAATCTGGGCTCCACTTAATTCATCAAGCATGTCATCAAGACGGGGTATCGGGTGTCGATACTTGATAGTGATTTTGTTGATGGCACGACAATCCACGCACATCCTCCACGACCCATCTTTCTTGGGTACAAGCAGCACCGGCACCGCACAGGGACTTAAGCTCTCTCGGATGTATCCTTTGTCTAGGAGTTCAGTAATTTGCTTTTGCAATTTCTTCGTTTCTTCGGGATTACTCCGATAAGCAGGACGGTTGGGTAGTGCAGCTCCGGGTACTAAGTCTATTTGATGTTCGATGCCTCGGATAGGGGGCAGCCCACTTGGTATTTCGTCCGAAATATGTCTTCAAATTCTGAATCAAAGACAATCTGAAGCGAGCAAGTTTTGTGTAACTCGTTAGTATTCAACAATGCCTCCTTGTACACAAATACATACATAGGTGTCTCAAAAACATCGTCACGAATATCACTAACCCTCATAAACACACTCATTTTTCCACTTTCTTTTCCTCTCCACTTTTTACTTATTTTTGTTTCTTTTCATTTTCTCTCGCATTTTAGTCTTTTCTCTCTCTTTTCCTTAATTTTCTCTTTTGCACTCTTTTCTTTTCTCTCACTTGTTCCAATTGAAAGTTTAAGTTTTGTTGATCCTCGTACACTTGCTTTGAGTGAGGGTGCAAGTGTCACGTTCTTGCCAAGATGTTTGAAGGAGTATCTATTAGTGTAACCATCATGCATCACCCATCATCGAATCGCCATGGTCGCCCTAGAAGTAAATGGCCGCGTGCATCAAGACTACATCGCATAATACTTCATCGTAATACTTCGCGATGCTAAAGGACACTAGGACTTGTTTTGTCACTTTGAGTTCACCGCCATTGTTAAGCCATTGAAGCTTGTATGGATTCGGTGCTTGGTGGTTGATGCCCCAACTTTTCTACCATGAGGGTGCTTGCCACGTTTGTACAACTCCTCCATCGATTATGATGCTACACACTTTCCCTTGCACTTGACATCTCGAATGAAAAATGTTCTCACGTTGTTGTTCGTCTTCCACACTTTGAAGACTTAGGCTTCGCTTGACGAAGAGTAACTCACCTTCAACGGGTTGTTCTAAGTCTTCCTCAACTTCGGAATTCGATTCAGGATCGTTCTCTTCCTCGTCCTCCGTTTCAATCTCACCGTCGGCCCTTATCACCATGGTACGTCTATTCGGGCACTGACACGCTATATGTCCACGACCAAGACACTTGAAGCACTTTATGTCCCATGAACGGGCGGTGGAACTTTCAGGAGCCTTACCTTTACTTGACTCAGCAATAGGCTTATTCGCCTTAGATATTGTTGAAGAATCCTTCGTTCGATTTGTTGGAAAACCCTTGCTTGTGCTTTGGCCCCATTTAGAAGGATTGGTGTTAGGATAGGCTCGGGTGGTACCTCTTCGCTTCAACTGCTTCTCCACTTTGATAGCCATGTGGACCATGTCCACAACCTCAATGTAATGTTGCAGTTCTATGACATTTGCAATCTCTCGATTAAGTCCGGCTAGAAAGCGAGCCATTGTGGCTTCTCGATCTTCTTGTACATCGGCACGGATCATAGCCATTTCCGTTTCTTTATAATAATCTTCCACACTCTTCGTCCCTTGGATGAGATTTTGGAGTTTTTGATGCAACTCCCGATGATAGTAGGATGGAATGAATCGTTGTCGCATAACCGCCTTCATTTCGGTCCAAGTGGAAATGGGATGCTCCCCGTTACGCGTCCGACTAGTGGTCAACTGATCCCACCATATCATTGCGTAATCTGAAAACTCAATTGCGGCGAGTTTGACTTTCTTATTTTCAGAGTAGTTATGACATCCGAACACTAGTTCGATTTTCTTCTCCCACTCAAGGTACGCCTCGGGATCAGATTTACCTTGGAAAGGAGGGATGGAGAGTTTGATATTCTTCAAGTCATCATCTTCCCGCCTTCGATCTACTTGTCCATCGTTTCGAGGACGTCTCCTTTCTAGGCTTATGTTAGACCTGTGATCGCTTTCATCTTCACTATTTTCATTAACAAATCATCTTGAACCCTTGGTTGTCTTCGTCGTTGATCGGGCCCTTCACGTCTTTGCCTAGCAACTTCAGGATATTCATCGCGTTGTCTTTGGGCCTCGACTTGGTAGAGTCGATCTTCAAGAGGATTAAGCCTTCGATCAAGTAATCGTTCCATCTCACGCAAAAGGGCTTGCATTTGCAAATCTGGAACGTTTCTGATGGGTTGTCGCCCTTGTTGTTCTTCCATGTTTTGTCCACTATTTTGGGACATCTATTCGTTTAAGATAGCCTCACAAACAAATTCTCTCAATCCGCTCAGAAAGAAAGAAGCTTGATGACACTCACACTCGTGTTTACACTCTTAGTTCGGCTTTTACCTCCCATCAAATGCGCTCACGCACTCTTGGCTTTTACCTCTCTTGACCTTTCTCATAATTTCGTAAGCAGATTCGTTAAGGCTCGATCCTTGGTCTAGGTGGTCGGTTCAAAAGGGATAGCAAGTGATTGATGTATTCGATATAGGGTAGGCTGAAAGAATAGGGAATTGGGTAAAAAATGTGGCGAATTAGGGAGAGTAGAATAGAAGAAGGGTCGAGAACTATATCAGATCAAAGCTTGACGATCAAATAACAATTGACTTGCATAAATCACTCTTTTTTTATTTTGATTTTTTTTCGATTTTTTTTTATTTTTTTAACTTTTATAACTTTTTTTTGTTGTACTATATCGACAAGCTAAATACAATAAAAACACTTTTGTACACGATTTTTTTCTTCGGCTGCATAGATTTTTGTTTTTATAGCAATAATAACAAACTAATCGAAATGAGAAAACTTCGGTATACAAAAAAAAAATTTTCTATACTTTTTTTTTTGAACCTACCTCGGGAATGCTCCGCTTCGAAGGTCTAAGCTTCTCGCTTTAGGTAGCTCGATACGGATGATCTGAACCGTCTCGGCGAGTCGAGTCGTATGTAGATTGCCTGATCGCTCACGAGAAGTTACGTTAGGATTAGTTGAGTTGAAGGTATAGTCGAGTAGAAAGAGGGTGCGAATGGAATGGTAGGAACGAAAGGGTAGGAACAAAATGGTATGAACAAATTGGTCGATTTAGGTTCGATTAGGTAAAGAAGAAAGAACGGGTTTGAACTACTAAAGGTACTTTCAAGAACCAAATCTGAAATGGTATCGACCGTTGATTTAGCCTTTTGAGTTCGGTTATAGGTTTGGTAAGGAAACCTCGACCCACTATCTAACAAGATAGGAACCTCGGTATGTTGAATGCCACACTACGAATAGTGATAAGTTAAGATACGACAAAGAACACGGTTGACACAACTAGAACGCTAGGAACGCCAAACGAATCTTTGAACGAAATATAAGAAAAGTATGCCTCACAATTTCGGCAGCATAACATTAACAAAAGTTTCAAAAGTCCTTTACATGGAAATTGAACAAGTATTTATAAGCCTAAGTCTAGGTAGCCGAATGGCCCTTCATACTTACACATTAATTAAAAGAAAATTCTAGAAAAATAACTCTTAATATGCATGACCAGATTCGGTTTGGGGAATGGTGGATGAATGCATCTTCATGCTTAAGAAAACTCAAAGTGAATGCATGAGATCCAATGGTCACTTGTAGATTCGGCCAACCTTGTTAAATGAAGCAATGTTTGGCCAAAAAGTATGAATTAATTGTGGACACTCCAAGGGCCATCATTTGTGTGAAACCGAATGTTGAAGAGTCTTCTAGTGTGAACAAGGTGAACTGAATGGTCTTGCCATATGAACATAGGTGTGAACGAATTAAGGAGAGTCATGGGGAAGTTAATTGGCCAAGCTATCTTCATGCATGTGTGAGTGCCCTTTGGCCGAATGGTCACCTTGGAGAATGAAGAGATAGCACACCATACATGAATGGAAACATTCATGAACCTTAAAGACATTGAATATGGTCATACATGCACTTGGCGAACATGCACCTAAGAGATTCAAGCCCCCAACCGTCCATGCACCTTCAAAATTCATGCTTGCTTTTAATCTCCATATGTCCATTATGTTCCTACAAGAAATGTGAACATAATTAATTCAAACTAATGTGAACACAAATATCAACATTAAATTCGGTTATGACAAATTTAATTATCATCAATAAACACTTTTAAGACATACTTAATATAACTAATGTGAACTAAATTTAATATGTAGGATATTAATTAACTAATTATTGGACTTATTAATTAAAAAGTCAATAGTAGTCAAATGAATTCAAAGTGAACTCCATGAGCTGATGGTTAATTGATGAGTTAAACCCGAGCTGGGCCTAAACTTGTGAGCTGATAATGAGCTGGTCCCGAGCTAATGTGCTGGTGTGGAGCTTCATGGGAGCTAACTTGAACTGAAGTTGAGCTTGGTGAGCTGAAATGAACTTGTAGAAAAGTTCGGCATGGATTTCCAAAATGGCCACTAACTGGTTCGATAGGTCTAGCATTAACATCATCCCACACATGCTGAACTAAAGCTATAACAGCTTCTTTAAATTGTTTTGCACGAGCCCTTGTGATCGGCCCTTGAGGTAGCACCATCGGATCTCGGCTTGGACTTGGCTTATGGGAAGCTGTGATCGTATCAAATGGTGTACGGCATTTACGACCATACAAGGCCTCATAAGGTACCATTTTAATACTCGATTGATAACTGTTATTATATGCAAATTCAATCAGAGGCAGGTATTGTTCCCATGTACCTTCGAACTTAAGAATGCAACATCTCAACATATCCTCAAGTATCTGAATAATTCGCTCAGACTGGCCATCTGTTTGCGGATGGAAAGCAGTACTGAAATGTAATTTTGTACCTAGTGCATCTTGCAGTTTCTTCCAAAACCACGATGTAAACCTCGGATCTCTATCCAAAACAATGGATATAGGCACACCATGTAACCTTACAATCTGAGAAACATACAAGTCAGCCAACTTATCAAGTGAGTAATCTGTACGTATCGAAATAAAAAGAGCCGATTTAGTCAATCTATCAACAATAACCCAGATTGCATCTTTCTTGTTCGGTGTCAATGGTAAACTAGATTCAAAATCCATAGTGACTCTATCCCACTTCCACTCAGGTACCATGATAGGATGAAGTAATCCTGAAGGCACCTGATATTCTGCTTTTACTTGTTGACAAACTAAACATCTTGCAACAAAGTCAAAAATGTCTCGTTTCATACCATGCCACCAGTAAAGCTGTTTCAGATCATTGTACATCTTTGTACTACCTGTGTGAACAGATAACCGACTATTGTGAGCTTCATTCAAAATCATATGAATCAACTCTGAATTTATCGAAACACATATTCGGTCTCTGAATCTCAAACAGTCATCAGCATCAACTCTAAATTCTGAATTTGCATCTATCTCACACTGAGCTTGTTTTGTGATCAACTCATTATCAACCTTCTGGGCATCACAAATTTGTTGAATGAATAACGGTCTTGCTTTTAATTTAGCTACTATCGAACCATCATCAGACATGGTTATATGCGTATTCATTTCTCACAAAGCAAACAGTGACTTTCAGCTTAAAACATCAGCAACAACATTAGCCTTTCTCGGGTGGTAATCAATTACAAGCTCGTAGTCTTTTAGCAATTCTAACCATCTGCGTTGTCTCAAATTCAGATCTTTCTGAGTCATCAAGTATTTTAGGCTTTTATTTTCAGAATAAACATGACATTTCTCACCGAATAGATAGTGACGCCAAATCTTCAATGCGACTACAATGGCTGCCAATTCTAGGTCATGTGTCGGATAGTCTTTCATGTGGTTTCAACTATCTCGAGGCATAAGCTATCACTCTGCCTTCTTGCATCAAAACGCAACCCAAACCATTTAAAGATGCATCACTATAAATAACAAATTCTTTACCCGATTTTGGCTGAACTAGCACTGGAGTTTCTGTCAAAAGGGCTTTCAACTGATCAAAACTTTTCTGACCACTCAAACTTAACATCTTTCTGCAATAGCTTTGTCATCGGGGCTGCAATCATAGAGAACCCTTTTACAAATCGTCTATAATAATCAGCAAGTCCCAAAAAGCTTCAGACTTCAGAAACATTCTTCGGAGGTTTCCAATCAAGTATGGCTGAAACTTTGCTCGGATCAACCCAAATACCTGATGCTGATGCCACATGACCCAAAAAACTGACTTCACTTAACCAGAACTCACATTTACTAAATTTCGCATACAACCACTTATCTTGCAATGTCTGCAAAACAAGTTTCAAATGTTCGGCATGTTCAGTTTCATCACGAGAGTAGATCAAAATGTCATCAATAAACACAACCGTAAACTGGTCCAAATACAATCTAAATATCCGATTCATCAAATCTATGAAAACAACAGGTGCATTAGTGAGTCTGAAAGGCATAACCAGAAACTCATAGTGTCCGTACCTCGTTCTGAAAGCAGTCTTTGGCACATCCGAATCTTTAACTCATAACTGATAGTAGCCTAATCTCAAATCTATCTTTGAAAATACTGTAGCCCCTTTCAGTTGGTCAAACAGATCATTAATCTGTGGCAATGGATACTTATTCTTTATAGTCACCTTATTAAGCTGTCTGTAATCGATGCACATTCTCATAGTTCCATCCTTCTTTTTCACAAACAACACAGGTGCACCCCACGGAGAGAAACTCAGTCACGCAAAACCTCTATCTGTCAATTCTTGCAACTGAGCTTTCAATTCTTTTAATTCTGTAGGTGCCATTCGGTATGGAGCTATGGATATCGAAGTCGTCCCAGGCATTAACTCAATACTGAACTCTACTTCCCAAATAGGTGGCAAACCCGATAATTCTTCTAGAAACATGTCTGGATACTCACATACAATTGGTACTGATTCAATGTTTCTTTCAGCCGCTTTACTATCGAGCACATAGGCAAAATAAGCTTCACACTCTTTTCTCACATATTTCTGAGCTAGCATCGAAGATATCACTGCTGGTAAACCATACAAACCAGTAGATTCAACCCGAATGACTTCATCATTCTAACTTTGTAGATCAATGGTCTTTCTTTTACAGTTCACAACAGCATCATGTAAAGTCAGCAATCCATACCCAGAATTATATCAAACTCATCAAATGTAGCAACATCAAATCAGCCGAAAAGCACAGATTTCGAACCATCAAGGGACAATTCCTGCACACTTTATCAACCATAACACATAGGCCCAAGGGATTTGACACTCTAATCACAAACTCAGTAGACTCAACAGGTAGAGTCTTGCTGAATACTAATGTCTCACATACATAAGAATGAGTAGAACCAGGATCAATCAATGCAATTACATTGGTATCATAAAGAGTGAATGTACCAGTAATGACATCTGGGGATGAAGCCTCCTCTCGTGCACGTATAGCATAGTCCCTAGCAGGTGCACGAGCCTTAGATCTATTTGCTGTATTTTTATTTCCTCTCTGACAGCCACTCACAGTACCCACATTTCTTGGTGTTCTACCTCGAACCATAGTATTACCTGATCTCGAGTTCTGCATTGGATTCTCTTCAGCTAACCTTGGGCAATCTCGAATATAGTGCTCCGTCGACTCAAATTTAAAAAAAGCCCGATCATATAATCTGCAATTGCCAGGATGTCGTTTGCCACAATGCTCAGACTTAGGTTGATTAGATCTGACATTACCCACACTGGCTACTGGGGTAGCTCTTGAACTCACAAGTGGTCTATTCTGGTCTCGTCGAGAATAACCCGAAGTAGCTTTTGAACGACTAAAATCATCTCGAGACTTCTTTGATGCCGACTGTAATGACTTACCGGGTGTTCTTTTGCGTGCATCTCTAGCTTCAAAGTCAGCTTTTCTTTTCTCTTTCCCAAGCTCTTCAGCTTTGCAGGCTCGTTCAACAAGTACCACAAACTCATTTATCTCAAGTATGCCAACTAATAGTTTGATATCTTCATTCAACCCATCTTCAAATCTTTTACACATTATGGCTTTAGTAGAAACACACTCTCAAGCATATTGGCTGAGTCTCACAAATTTTTGCTCATACTCCGTTACTGTCATTCGACCCTATTTCAGCTCTAGAAATTCTTTACACTTCTAATCTATAAATCTCTAACTGATATATTTCTTACGGAACTCAGTCTAAAAGAATTCCCAGGTTACCTGCTCTTTCAGAACTACTGATACTAGGGTATTCCACTAGTGATATACTGTGTCTCGAAGTAAAGATATGGCACATTTCAAACACTCATCTGGGGTACAGGATAACTCATCAAACACACGGATGGTATTATCAAGCCAAAACTCAGCCCGCTCAGCATCATCATCATCAGTGGCTTTAAACTCTTCAGCTCTATGTTTTTTGATTTTATAGATAGGTGGTCTATTCAATCGCAACGGATCACTTACTTGAGGTACAACAGGCATGGAAGATGGATTAGTCGGGGGTGGAGGGTTGTTGTGCAACCGGGTTAGTTCGAATATATTGAGTGAACTAGTTATTCATCATTTGATAGAAGACTTGTTTAGCCTCACTTTCTTGATTACTTGGAGTAGGTCGAGAATCAGCCTGAGCTGTCCCTTGCAAGGGAGCAGGCGCAACACTCTCAACATCATCAGCTACAGCTTTGTAGGGATCCATTTACTATATGAAAACACATTTCAAATGTCAAAAGTCATCACACTATCACAGTATATAATTATGGCATGGGTAGCTAAACTCACATACGCTACGTTAGTCCTAGAACTGACTAAACCATAGCTCTGATACCAATAAAATGTAACCCACTAACCCGTATCCATCGCTGAAATAAGGTTGTGAGGCATTACTGAACCAAAGCACAATTATGAATATATTCATAATAACTCAAATTATAATCATATAAATATAAGCATAGAATTAATTAAATATTAAATGTTCATTAAAAACAAATCATATTACATAGGTACACATCATGTTCAACACTCCACTAGTAATCGAATATCTAATTAAAATCAAGATTTAACTTTTAATTCTTTACATGCACATCTTAAAACAATTAAAAGAATTCACATAGTAATTTGTTCCTTAACATAAATGTCATAGACAAATTCACCGAATATTATTATATATAAATATGCATACATTTCATGACCAATAATCACATCATGCATATCGAACTACATCAAATTTGGATTGTTGTCGAACCATCATTGCCTAAATTTATCTAACTTAATTCACATACTAATATAAAATACCTGAATCATCTACATGCAAACAATTACCATTCAAGACACAAACAATGATTTAAAATACTCTTAAATACCACATTAATTATCCTGTCTAAAATGCACAAAAGCAACCAAACTAATTAATTATGATTTAGTCATTAAATTAATCTTTCAAACAATATTTAAATTACAAGTGCATATTTATATTAATTCAAGACATCATATACATAGATATATAAGTGTAAAGGTCAATACATCAATCAACATATATATTAATTAAATTCAAATCTTATCAAAACTACTCACCAACCGAAATAAACTACTACCATCTTTTCAAGTCTTAACTGGGTCATAATAATATGTATCACTCAATTATACACATATTTATACAACAAATTCACATACACCAACTAGAGCATTATTCAAGCTGATTTATTTAACCAAACTCACCGCCCACATTTATATACAAAAACAAAATCTCCAAATAGTGCTAATTTCAAAATCGTTTACTCCCTATATCCATCACCACCACTAAACCGATTCAATACATACAATACCTAACACATATAACTTATAATTTCAAACATATAGCATTTTAATCAAAATAGGTTTAACCATACCGAATATAATTAAATTCAAACGTAGAAATAAAGCCATTTCCAATACATAATATATTTACCACAAATCAAACCATAATCAAACATATCCGTATATTTCAAAATCAAGATCATAAAACATTATAGCTAAGTACACATAAAAACAAATTTAAACATAAACAGCAAGCCATTTTCGCATGGCCTTAGTTACATAACCAAAATCCAACATTTCAAAAATATGTTCCAGCCTATACATGCCATAATACGAGTTTGATTTATTTAAATACCAAAGCTGTAGATAGTGTGATAGACTTTGCTGACGAACCCCGAGCTTGGAACTTGAATTCAAAATCTATAAAACAAGGTAACATGTATACACAGAGTAAGCTATTATAGCTTAGTAAGTCATAAGAAAATATTCATCACGATAACTATATCAATTGGATTAAACCAAAACCACTTATATAATTATAACACCTTTAAATTCATATATGTAAAGTTCATATTTCAATAATATTCATTGCTAGATACCACTTGGCCGAATGCTCATGTAACTAGATTATCATTAATATCATTTAATTTCCACCACCGAATAATCATCACTAACCTAGTTCACAATCCAAAAACATATAACCCCATGTATCACAATATGATCTCATATGTACAGGTTAATTATGTAGCCGAATGTATAAAATCACACATGCATATAATTGTAACTCATCCAATAATGTTCACAAGATCGAATACACTTACCTCATTTTAATTATTAAAAAGCTAATACATACCTGTATATTTATCTCAGTTACACACTCAAATATAACTTATTTTTGCACGTTGAACCGTTTAGAATTGGATAGTACACTTGGATATCCACATAAATCATACAATGCCAATGTCCAAGACGTGGTCTTACATGTAGCCACAAATCGATGCCATTGTCTGATACGAACAGCCTCGGGGAGAGTCGAGTCGTATGCGAGTTTGCCCGATCGTCTACGAGAAAGTATCGTTCGGTTTGTTCAAAAAAGATGTTTCTAAATAAATTATGCAGAGGCTATTCAAGGGCTTCAAATGAAGGGTTTAAAATATGAATATTATGGTTCAGTTTAAAGTAAATGAAAGAATGGAAAGAAGGAACTCAAAAGCAAGCATGAACCAGTATTAGAAAATATCGACCCAAATGCTTATAGGCTTTCAAGGCGAAAATAAAAATGATAGAACCTCGACCCACTACTTAACAAAGTAGGAACCTCGGTATATGGGTGAACGAAACAGGGTTGACGCCACTACTAGGTAGATAAGTCAACAAAGTCTCAAACAAAGTTTAGAGAAGAAAATTCTCACAAGATTAAATTCAATAAAAATTTTGGCAAAAAGTTTCTTACAATTGAAAGAAAAACAAATATTTATAGGCACATAGATGACCATTCAAATTTGGCATCTAGGTGTTCACACAATAATAAAAACGTTCACACTAATGTATTAAAATAGTTCATAAATTGCAGATTCATGAACTAGTTGAATGGACACTTTCTTCCCCCTAAGTGTGTGCATGAATGCTTAATCATAAAGAAAGGCTTCAAGTGACTTGTATGTGCACCAAAGGTTGCATTCATCTTCTTGGGACGTTCATGCACTTGTATGGAACATGTATCATCATAATTAAACTCTTTAATAGCATGTAGGTTCATAAATGGCAGCATGAACCTAGTAAATTCGTTCTCCCCTTTGTGCATACACTTAATTCAATCAATGTGTTGAATTATTGAGTTAATTCCTTCCTTTGGACGTTCTTGAACCCATCCATGCATGTGTAGTAGCTTATAGGTCAATTCAAAGTGTGAACAGCTACTTCTTGGCCGAATAAGTGCCTTGGAAAGTTAGGAGACAGCCACCATACATGCACTTAAGCCATTCATGCATTCTATCATCCCATGCATTTGATCCATTCACGGACTAGCCTTTAATGTCCATACATGCATTCGACACATGCATGAATTTGTAGAACCCTTGCATCTAGCCTTACATGCACCAGCATTTAATACTTCTTCATTCATGAGTGTGGAATGTCCAAAAGAGATGTTTCTTCATCCATACATTGTACCATCCAAAGGGATGTACCTACATGAAATAAACAAGTCATTAAGATATCTCATGAACACTCATAAATTCGGCATGATGTGAACACATTAATGCCATGCATTAATTCAGCTATGTGAACATAATCAATTTATGTAATGACTATGACATATTAATAACAAATATTAATATAAGACAAGTTTAATGCTTAAATAAATATGTGCAAATTTTTATTTAATGCATTAAAGACAAAACAAAGTTTAAACTAAAATGAGCTAAGCTTTAGCTCGTGAGCTAAAGTTGAGCTGAGGCTAAACTCCTAAGCTGAAGTTGAGCTAAGGTTTAGCTCGTGAGTTGAGAGTGAGCTAGGAGTGAGCTCGGTTAGCTCAGGCAAGATGATTGAGCTCGAATAAGCTGGATTTGAGCTGGACGGAGCTCGTGGAGCTGGAAACGAGCTGGGATCAGCTTGCCAACATGTCATTGCTCGGCTTGATAGGCTTGCTCGATAAAGTTCACGGGGCGTGCTCGTATCATTCCCCCCTCTTTTAGGCGACTTGTCCTTAAGTCGAGCTGTTTATCCATGGGAGAACTTTGACTCGTGCATGGTTTTCCTCGATCAAATGGGATGGAAGATGTCACACAAACCTGAAAAATTCTTACCACAGCCGGTAAAAAGAAACTCAAAGGAGTCAAACTCAAATGTGTTCGATAGTTCATAAAATATTCATTCAATCGAACATATGCCAAAAATCTCAATTGGACAAAGCAAGCATACGTAAATTTATCAAAGAGTTTCGTTAGACCATCGTTACAAACATGAAAACTAAGTTGGATCAAGGGATAATTGGTTGAAAATGATGGTAGGCACTTAAACACATTATTCCTCGTCCAAAACATTTTAATTTCTTTAATCGAATATAGTAACTCATTTGGTCCCTTGTCTTGCTCATGCAAGGTATGCCATGGCCAAAGGTATGCTAACTCTTCCTTTCGTTTTTGAACAACATGAGGGGAGTCTCCAAATTTCAACGTAATAATCACATCATCACAATGCCAAAAGGAAAAATCCATCACATCAAAGTATAAATAATTTCCAAACAACCAATCAATGGAATTTTCAACTTCAATCGAATTGAGCAAAGATATTTGAAAATTTTCAGATGACTTACCTTGATGAATATGAAGAGAAGACAATTGAGGATTGGGTTTACCTTTCTCGGTCAAAATGAATCTTCTCTCTTTGGATAGATAACGCAAGACAAACCTATTACTCTGATAAATTTGAATAGGTGGTGACGCACCATGACATGTCTTGCTCCTCGAGGGGTGGAATTCACAAAAATAAGACTGGTTAGTATTATCAAAAACTATGGACTTAAATGGAAAAGGAAAGTTACCATGGAAATTTGATTCAATTCCAAAAACATAGGTTGGCCTTACCTTCTCGAAATGAAACGAAAATTTCAGATGTGGCCAAACAAGGTGATTAATAAATGAATCAAAATTGAAACCCAAATCATTGAATTTCACCTTCTTATCAAAAGTTTGAACATCAAGCAAACATATTTTGATTGCAAATGATGCAAAGTGCTTAATGTTTCCATAAAATGAATTCATGTAGCAAATACCAGGCTTGAACACACGAACTTGATCATTTGATTTAGCAGGCAACATGTTAAATAAGGAAAATATAATCAAATCATCGCATGATTCAAATTTCACTCGTTCAATTAGACTTGAAAATTTGGGACAACCAAGCATATTCATTTTATCACCAAAGAAACGATGCAACATGTTATCATGCAAGTAAATCAAAGGAGACTTAAACATGCAAATACTCGAACAATCTTGCATCGTAATTTCTACTCGAACAGATAGATCAACGCATGGAAATCTCGCACAAAATTTCAAAGATTTATCTTGAAGAACAAAGTCAAACAGATCAATTACTTCATGCAAAAATCTTTTAATGCATATATCGAGCAAAGAAGTTGTGTTCATGCAACCTTTCAGAAATTCAAATCCATCACAAATCATTTGAATAGGCACGTTTAAATAGAAAGATGAATTCAAAGAATTTTATAATCAAACAAATCAAAACGTGAAAAACTGCTATCACACACATTCACAATTTGCACAAGATAAACCAATCCAACAGAATCAGCAGAATTGTCGTTATAAAACATGTCATAAGACGGAATCTTCATTACATCTTTTGAAATAACATCGTTAACATTAATATGTGAACAGTAATTAACCTAATTAAAAGATGGAAGATTTTCAAAAATAAGGCCATAAAAATCTATATGAGTAACTTTGTATTCAAACGGCCTCGAATCAATAAATAAGGAATCCTTACCTTTCTTACCTTCAATTGCAAGTGGGTGGCTGTCATTCGTGAACTTACCTTTTTCGAACAACCTAAAACACTTCTCGTTTGGAAGGTAATGTAGATGGAATTGGTCGCACAAACTTCTAGGAAGCTGAAAAGTTAACTCACAAGAAGATCGAACAGGTGGGTTAGTAGAAATAATCCTCACTTGCTCACTTGTTTTCTCACTCGATTCTTTTTCTTCTGAATCACTCGTTTCTTTTGTTTCAATTTCTTTTTCATCTTCTTTTTCACTCTCAAATTTCTTTTCGTTCTCTTTTTCAATCTCATTTTCTTTTTCATCTTCTTTTTCACTCTCAAATTTCTTTTCGTTCTCTTTTTCAATCTCATTTTCTTTTTCATTTTCTTTTTGCTTTTCAAAGGCTTTTTCAAGTTCTCTCAAGATTCGCTCATTTTCTCTCTTACTTGCCTCTTGCCTCTCTTTTCTTTTTATTTCATTTTCTTTTTCTTCTTTTGCTTTTTCTTTTCTTTTCTTTATTTTCTCTTTACAAGAATGTACAAAAGAACGATGAGAATACAAATCTTGTTCAAAAGATGAAGAACTATTTGCATATGATTCACAATCAAAACTTCGTGAAGAATACTCCGAGTAAGTTTTCTTTGAAGATCTAGTAGGAGTATGTCTTTCTCTCTGAATGCCATCTTGGAATGAATCAAAATCGTAATCGGCTTCTCGTCTTCTCGAATTTCTTGATGAAAAGGACTTTCGATCGAAGTCACTTCTCAAATTCGCTGATGAATATGAGTCATAGTATGAATCTCTTTGTCTCGAAGTAGATGACGAAAAGGAATCACGATTGGAACTTTTTTTCAAGTAGTAGTCGGGGGTATATCTCCGTGGGGTTCTTGGTTCCGTTTTACAACTTGAAGAAACTCGATCACTTTGGTCTCGTTTAGTCGCCATCCTTCGCATTTCTTGAACCAAGTATTGGTATTCCGATTTGGTGAACTCTTTGCGTGACATGATTTTTGTTGCTAAAAAGAAAATGTTAGATCACAAAACAAAATAAAAAAAAAATTAAGTACCTCACCACAAACCTCACAATTTTGCTCGAAAAGAAGAAGAAAAAAGGTGTCACTCCCGCTCGTGTTTACACTCGTTTGGCTTTTACCTCCACTCGAATGATCTCACTCTCTCATGCCTTTTTCCGCTCCTTCCTCCTCTTATAACCTTGTAACAGAATTAGTATGACTTGATCTCTAGTATTGTGGGTCGGTTTCAAATGGTTTAATAAAGGATAACATATGAGGGGTTACGGGTTGGCTAAAAGAAAAAGGAAATTGGGTAAAACAAAAGTGTGGCATGGATGAGATTAGAATAGAAGATGAATCGGGAACGATATCAAACCAAGGGCTTTGACATTCGAACAACAATCGAATTGCATTAAACACTTTTTTTTCAGATTTTTTTTTCTTTTCGAATTTTTTTTTGACTTGTATAACTCTTTTTGGTACTATATTGACAAACTAAATACAAAAAACACTTTTTGTACACGATTTTTTTTCTTCGGCTGCGTAGATTTTTGTTTTTATAGCAACAGCAGCTAACTAATCAAAATGAGAAAACTTCGGTATAAATTTTTTTTTTCTATACTCTTTTTTTTCGGATCCTACTTACTTGCATTCACTTGGATTGGCCCGGAATTAATTTCGTCGCACGATCTTCTCGTTTTAGTAGCTCTGATACCAAATGTGATACGATCGCGACCTGGAGTGCATCAAGTTCGAGCAAGGACTCAATGGTGCTGCCTCAAGGACCAATTACGCGAGCTCGAGCTAAGCAATTCAAGGAGGCCATTTCGGCCTTAGTTAATCAAGTGTGAGGCGAGGCTTTGGTTGGAGAAATAGATCGAGTTAGGACCAGCTTAATAAAGTGTCCTTGCAACATTTTGCAAACTAATTTCAGCTCAATTTTCGCTCCTTGAACCTGTTCCAACTAAATTGAACTTTTATTTATTTCTTTTAGCTTTGCATTTAGTTTGCATTTTAATACTTGCATTTAAGCCTCTTAGATTAATAAATGAGTTGCTGGTCATTAATACAACTCATCTTAGTTTAATTAAATGAGTTTATTTGATGAATTTAATTTAATGAGTTGCTTCTTTAATTAATCTAGTTACTAGGTTAATTTATTGGTGCATGAGTTAAAGTTCATTAAATACTTCTTTTAATTAACTAGTTGTTGGAATAAATGATGCATAAGTGTGTGTTCATTTATTTACATAGTTGTTAATTTGTTTAAAGCTTAATAATTGAATAAGTGTGACGGTTACATATGTTTTAATTGCAGGTGACTTTTCAATTCACAAAGGCTGTTACGCATTCAATAAAGGAGACTTTTCAAGTTATTTTGGTTACAAAAGAGGGGGCTGTTATAAAGGAAGCATTAAGCATCATTAAAAGAGAGTTTAAAGGAGCATTTCATGTCCTTTAAAATCTGGTAGCAGCTTGTTCAAATACCCCAACGTTTTTTTTGCTACTTAATGGACAATTTATGCATTGCAAATTTCATTAAAGTGGCTGGAGTCTATTCAACTAGCCAAAGAGAAAATCAAGAGTCATTTTTCAAGCCTTTAAGGACATTAATTCAGCTAGTTAAAGAGAGGAGTTATTGACTCTAGAATTTCAAAAGTCTTTGAGTTATAATTAGCCCTTTAATAGCACTTTACTATGTGACCATTCGGCTAGCTCATTTTAGCCTTATAAATTCTTGTAACTAAGCCTTTTGGGGACATTACTTTTTGGAATATTTTTGTTAATGATATTCTGCCAAATTTGTGAGGCAAACTTTTCTCTGTTTTCGTTCAAAGATTTGTTGGCTACCTAGTGTTGTCATCCATTTTCTTTGTTGAAAACCGAACTTATCACTACTCGTAGTGTGGCGTTCAAACATGCCAACGTTCCTACTTTGCTAAGTAGTGGGTCGAGGTTCTCATATTCTCCATCCGACCACCTTGAAAACTTATAAACATTTGGGTCAATATTTTCTAATATTGGTTCGTGTTTGTTTTTGAGATCATTTTCATTTCCATTCCATTCCATCTTTTCGTTTCATTATAACCAAACCTACAAAAACTTTATATCCATAAACCCAACTGCATAAACTTCATATCCATAAACCCATCTTTGAATCCTTTTACATAGCTTCTGCCATTATTTACGTTAAAACATCCTTTTGAACCAATCGAACGCTACTTCTTCATAGACGATCGGGCAAATTCACATACGACTCGACTCACCCCGAGGCAGATCGTATCATTTGGTATCAGAGCTACAAAAACAATGAGTACGAGCATTCAAAATTACTCCAGGAATAGTCTGTGACTCATCAAGTAAGTTTCAAAAAAAATCGAAAAAAAAATTCAAAAAAAAATTTGAAAAAAAAAACAAAATCTGAAAATTTGAACATAGTTTTTACTCCTTCTCCATTTTTCAATCCTAAAACTTTTACCCTCTCATCCACTTCCATCCTTGACCTTTTCGCCACACTATACCCGAATTAATTTCTTTCTTGTAAGCCTACCCAGTTTTAAATCACATCATCCTTTGTTACCCATTTGAAACCGACCACCTAGACTAAGGTTAAGCCTTGGCGAATCTGCTTACGAAATCACGAGAAAGGTAAAGAAAGGTAAAAGGCACGAGAGTTGTGAGCACAATAGAGTGGAGATAAAAGCCTATTCTCTAGCGTAAAACACGAGTGTGAGTGCCAATAAAATTTTCTTGTTAGTGACTAGTGAGGTTTTTGTTGTGAGGTTCTTTACTAAACTCAATGTCACAAGAATCTGATCCTAACATGGAAGATCATCCTGTACGACAACCTGTTCACAACGTCCCCGATTTGAACATGCAAGCATTATTACGAGAGATGGAAAGACTTTTAGATAGAAGATTAAATCCCCTTGAAGATCGTCTATTCCAAGTCGAAGCAAGAGAGCAACGCGAAAGAACTCTTGAAGTTGTCCGACCTAGACGGGAGAGGCCAAATCAACAACGGGAAAGACGAAGAGATCAAGATGATGCCGTAAATGATCATAGTGATCTTGAAAGTGGTCAAGATTCGAATGCAAGTAATTGCCGGAGGGAACCACGACACCGAGATCAGAGACGTGAAGATGATGATCTTAAGAACATCAAACTTTCTATACCACTGTTCCAAGGTAGATCAGATCCGGAGGCCTATCTTGAGTGGGAAAAGAAGATCGAGTTGGTGTTTGATTATCATAACTATTCTAAAAACAAAAAGGTGAAGTTAGCAGCAATTGAATTTTCGGATTATGCCATGATTTGGTGGGATCAACTAACTACTAGCCGGAGACGTGATAGAGAACAACCGATCTCTACATGGATCGAGATGAAGGCAGTCCTGAGGCGACGATTTATCCCTTCTTACTACCACCGGGAGTTGCACCAAAAACTTCAAAATCTTACACAAGGGACCAAAAGTGTCGAAGACTACTACAAGGAGATGGAAATTGCAATGATTCTGGCAGATGTTCAAGAGGATTCTGAAGCAACGATGGCACGATTTTTGGCCGGATTAAATCGAGACATTGCAAATGTCATCGAGCTTCAACACTATCTTGAAGTGGTGGACATGGTTCATATGGCTATCAAGGTAAAAAGCAACTTAAGCGTAAAGGCTCAAATCGAGGTTTTTCCACTTCTAACACATCCAAGTGGGGCCAAAGTTCAAGTAGAGGTTTTTCAACATCTCAAGGAAAGGATTCTATGGTACTTTCGAAACCAAACAAGCCTAATATCGAAACAAACAAAGGTAAGGCACCCGAGGTTTCTATCAATCGTAATCATGACGTTAAATGTTTCAAATGTCTAGGAAGGGGACACATAGCCAGTCAGTGCCCAAATCGAAGAACTATGGTGATTCGTGCCGATGGTGAAATCGAGACGGAGGATGAAGAAGAAAAGGAGTCTGAATCGGTTTCTGAAACTGAGGAGGACTTATAACAACCTGTGGAAGGTAAACTACTCGTTGTCAAAAGGAGTCTTAGTCTCCAAGGCATGGATAATGAGCTACAACGGGAGAACATATTTCATACCCGATGCTTGGTTGGAGGAAAAGTCTGTTGTGTCATCATCGACGGTGGTAGTTGTACAAACGTAGCAAGTACGATGATGGTTGAAAAACTTAGTTTGCCAACTACTAAGCATCCGAGCCCCTACAAACTTTAGTGGCTCAATGACGGTGGAGAACTTAAAGTGACCAAGCAAGTACTAGTTTCTTTCACCATTGGAAAGTACTCGCACGAAGTATTATGTGATGTTGTTCCAATGCATGCGGGCCATCTACTCCTTGGACGTCCGTGGCAGTTTGATCGGCGAGTGCTACACGACGGGTATACCAATCAGTATATTTTCAAGTTTATGGGAAAGAATGTTACATTGGCACCGTTAACTCCCAAATAAGTTTACGATGATCAATTGAAGTTGAAAGCATCCATCGAACAAATGAGAGAGAAAGAAAAAGAAGATTGTAAAAAAATAAAAGAGGAAAAAAATAAGGAAAAGAAAACAAAAGAGAGTGAAAAGAAAATCAGTAAAGAAAAAGAAAAAAAAAGAGAAGGAAATTGAAAAAATGAGTGTCTTTGCAAAAGTTAGTGATATTCAAAAGCGTTAGTAATGAATCATCCGTTCTTGTACTCATGTACAAAGAAACCTTGTTTTCTACTAACGAATTACCCGACACTCTACCTTCTTCATTTTGTCTTTGTTGCAGGATTTTAAAGATGTTTTCCGGAGGAAGTCCCAAATGGTTTACCACCGCGTGGAATTGAACATCAAATAGATTTTATACCGGGAGCTGCTATTCCAAACCGTCCCGCTTATCGGGCCAATCCAGAAGAGACTAAAGAATTACAACGGCAAGTCAATGATCTGTTGCAAAAAGGTTACGTTAGAGAGAGTGATATGATCCGGCCCGGGTAGATGAGTCGAATTCACGTAGTTGCCCGATCGTAATTCGAGAGAGTCGTTCGTGTCTCAGATTTTAGTAATAAAAGTAAAATAATGATTAGAATAAGCGGAAGGTTTCAAGAAGGGTAAGTTTAGTAATAGGTTTGGTTATGTGTAGCAAAGATGGGTGATGGATAAATGGGTTGGTTTGGTATAACAAGAAAATAATTCGAAGGATGGGAATGGAAAACGAACTCAATGTCAGGAATGATTCAACACTAAGAAGTGTCACCCCGGTTCCTATATTGTTAAGGTGAAAGTATGGATAGATGGATAGGTGAACGGCACACCAAGTTTGGTGATAAGTTCAAACAAGACGATTGCGCCACTAGCACAAGCCGGATAAGTCTTTGAAACTTGTACGAGATATGAGAGGAAGCAACCTCACAAGAACAAATGTTCATTAACAATTTTGGCAAAAGTCCTTTACAAATGAAAGAAAATAAATATTTATAGGCACATAGATGACCATTCAAATTCGGCATCTAGGTATTCAAACAATAATAAAAATGTTCACACTAATGTATTAAAATAGTTCATAAATTCGGCAGATTCATGCACTAGTGAATGGACACTTTCTTCCCCTTGGTTTGTGCATGAATGCTTAGTCATAAAGAAAGGCTTCAAGTGACTTGTATGTGCACCAAAGGTTGCATTCATCTCCTTGGGACGTTCATGCACTTGTATGGAACATGTATCTTCATAATTAAACACTTTAATGGCATGTAAGTTCATAAATGGCAGCATGAACCTAGTTGGATCGAGCTTGAATAAGTTGGATTTGAGCTGGACAGAGCTCGTGGAGTCGAAACGAGTGGGATCAGCTTGCCAACATGTCAATGCTCGGCTTGACAGACTTGTTCGATGAAGTTTATGGGCGTGCTCGTATCATTCCCCCCTCTTTTAGGCGACTTGTCCTCAAGTCGAGCCGTTTGTCCATGGGAGAACTTTGACTCATGCATGGTTTTCCTCGGTCAAATGGGATGGAAGATGTCACACAAACCTAAAAAATTCTTACCACAGCCAATAAAAAGAAACTCAAAGGAGTCAAATTCAAATGTGTTCGATAGTTCATAAATTCATTCAATCGAACATATGCCAAAAATCTCAATTGGACAAAGCAAGCATACATAAATTTATCAAAGAGTTTCGTTAGACCATCGTTACAAACATGAAAACTAAGTTGGATCAAGGGATAATTGGTTGAAAATGATGGTAGGCACTTAATCACATTATTCCTCATCCAAAACATTTTAATTTCTTTAATCGAATATAGTAACTCATTTGGTCCTTTGTCTTGCTCATGCAAGGTATGCCATGGCCAAAGGTATGCTAACTCTTCCTTTCGTTTTTGAACAACATGAGGGGAGTCTCCAAATTCCAACGTAATAATCACATCATCACAATGCCAAAAGGAAAAATCCATCACATCAAAGTATAAATAATTTCCAAACAACCAATCAATGGAATTTTCAACTTCAATCGAATTGAGCAAAGATATTTGAAAATTTTCAGATGACTTACCTTGACGAATATGAAGAGAAGACAATTGAGGATTGGGTTTACCTTTCTCAGTCAAAATGAATCTTCTCTCTTTGGATAGATAACGTAAGACAAACCTATTACTCCGATAAATTTGAATAGGTGGTGACGCACCATGACATGTCTTCTTTGCTCGAGGGTGGAATTCACAAAAATAAGACTGGTTAGTATTATCGAAAACTATGGACTTAAATGGAAAAGGAAAGTTACCATGGAAATTTGATTAAATTCCAAAAACATAGGTTGGCCTTACCTTCTCGAAATGAAACGAAAATTTCAGATGTGGCCAAACAAGGTGATTAATAAATGAATCAAAATTGAAACCCAAATCATTGAATTTCACCTTCTTATCAAAAGTTCGAACTTCAAGCAAACATAATTTGAATTTAAATGATGCAAAGCGCTTAATGTTTCCATAAAATGAATTCATGTAGCAAATACCAGGCTTGAACACACGAACTTGATCATTTGATTTAGCAGGCAACATGTTAAATAAGGAAAATATAATCAACTCATCGCATGATTCAAATTTCACTCGTTCAATCAAACTTGAAAAATTGGCACAACCAAGCATATTCATTTTATCACCAAAGAAATGATGCAACATGTTATCATGCAAGTAAATCAAAGGAAACTTAAACATGCAAATACTCGAACAATTTTGCATCGTAATTTCTACTCGAACAGATAGATCAAAGCATGGAAATCTTGCACAAAATTTTAGAGATTTATCTTGAAGAACAAAGTCAAACAGATCAATTACTTCATGCAAAAATCTTTTAACGCATATATCGAGCAAAGAAGTTGTGTTCATGCAACCTTTCAGAAATTCAAATCCATCACAAATCATTTGAATAGGCACGTTTAAATAGAAAGATGAATTCAAAGAATTTTTATAATCAAACAAATCAAAACGTGAAAAACTGCTATCACACACATTCACAATTTGCACAGGATGAACCAATCCAACAGAATCAACAAAATTGTCATTATAAAACATGTCATAGGACAGAATCTTCATGACATCTTTTGAAACAACATCTTTAACATTAGTATGTGAACAGTAATTAAACAAATCAAAAGATGGAAGATTTTCAAAAATAAGGCCATAAAAATCTATTTGAGCAACTTTGTATTCAAACGGCCTCGAATCAATAAATAAGGAATCCTTACCTTTCTTACCTTCAATTGCAAGGGGGTGGCTGTCATTCGTGAACTTACCTTTTTCGAACAACCTAAAACACCTCTCATTTGGAAGGTAATGTAGATGGAATTGGTCGCACAAACTTCTAGGAACCTGAAAAGTTAATTCACAAGAAGATCGAACAGGTGGGTTAGTAGAAATAATCCTCACTTGCTCACTTGTTTTCTCACTCGATTCTTTTGTTTCAATTTCTTTTTCATCTTCTTTTTCACTCTCAGATTTCTTTTCGTTCTCTTTTCAATCTCATTTTCTTTTCATTTTCTTTTGCTTTTCAAAGGCTTTTTCAAGTTCTCTCAAGATTCGCTCATTTTCTCTTTTACTTGCCTCTTGCCTCTCTTTTCTTTTTATTTCATTTTCTTTTTCTTCTTTTGCTTTGGCTTTTTCTTTTCTTTTCTTTGCTTTCTCTTTACAAGAATGTACAAAAGAACGATGAGAATACAAATCTTGTTCGAAAGATGAAGAACTATTTGCATATGATTCACAATCAAAACTTCGTGAAGAATACTCCGAGTAAGATTTCTTTGAAGATCTAGTAGGAGTATGTCTTTCTCTTCGAATGCCATCTTGGAACGAATCAAAATCATAATCGGCTTCTCGTCTTCTCGAATTTCTTGATGAAAAGGACTTTCGATCGAAGTCACTTCTCGAATTCGCTGATGAATAAGAGTCATAGTATGAATCTCTTTGTCTCAAAGTAGATGATGAAAAGGAATCACGATTGGAACTTTTTTTCAGGTAGTAGTCGGGGGTATATCTCCGTGGGGTTCTTGGTTTCGTTTTACGACTTGAAGAAACTCGATCACTTTGGCCTCGTTTAGTCGTCATTCTTCGCATTTCTTGAACCAAGTATTGGTATTCCGATTCAGTGAACTCTTCGCGTGACATGATTTTTGTTGCTAAAAAGAAAATGTTAGATCACAAAAAAAAATGAAAAAAATAAAAAAAAATTAAGTACCTCACCACAAACCTCACAATTTCGCTCGGAAAGAAGAAGAAAAAAGGTGTCACTCCCGCTCGTGTTTGCACTCGTTTGGCTTTTACCTCCACTCGAATGATCTCACTCGCTCTAGCCTTTTACCACTCAAGCTTACTCTCGTAACCTCGTATTTTATTTCTTTCGACTTGTCTTGGTGCCTTGGGGTCGGTTTCAAGATGGTTACAAAGGTTAGAATGTCACGGTGTACGGGTAGGCTAAAAGAAAAATAGTCTTTGGTGTAGTGTGGCGTTTTGGGGGGGGTAAAAGTTGCTGGAAAGAAAGATTGAAGGTTGAAACAAAAATGTAAACAAAAGAATAGATAATGATCACACACTTTCCTTCTTCTTCTTTTTTTAATTTCGTATTTTTTTGTCTCTTTTTTTTAATACTTCACAATATCGCTTTTACAAGAGAGAGAACGAAAATTACAACTTTAATTTTTTTTTAATTCGAATTTTTTTCACAACGAACCTAGTTCGATCTTGATACGAACGTCGGTGCCTCTCGATTTACAAGCTCTGATACCAAATGATATGATCCGGCCCGGGTAGATGAGTCAAATTTACGTAGTTGCCCGATCGTAATTCGAGAGAGTCGTTCGTGTCTCAGATTTTAGTAATAAAAGTAAAATAATGGATTAGAATAAGCGGAAGGTTTCAAGAAGGGTAAGTTTAGTAATAGGTTTGGTTATGTGTAGCAAAGATGGGTGATGGATAAATGGGTTGGTTTGGTATAACAAGAAAATAATTCGAAGGATGGGAATGGAAAACGAACTCAACGTCAGGAATGATTCAACACTAAGAAGTGTCACCCCGGTTCCTATATTGTTAAGGTAAAAGTATGGATAGATGGATAGGTGAACGGCACACCAAGTTTGGTGATAAGTTCAAACAAGACGATTGACGCCACTAGCACAAGCCAGATAAGTCTTTCGAAACTTGTACGAGATATGAGAGGAAGCAACCTCACAAGAACAAATGTTCATTAACAATTTTGGCAAAAGTCCTTTACAAATGAAAGAAAACAAATATTTATAGGCACATAGATGACCATTCAAATTCGGCATCTAGGTATTCACACAATAATAAAAATGTTCACACTAATGTATTAAAATAGTTCATAAATTCGGCAGATTCATGCACTAGCTGAATGGACACTTTCTTCCCCCTTGGTTTGTGCATGAATGCTTAGTCATAAAGAAAGGCTTCAAGTGACTTGTATGTGCACCAAAAGGTTGCATTCATCTCCTTGGGACGTTCATGCACTTGTATGGAACATGTATCTTCATAATTAAACACTTTAATGGCATGTAAGTTCATAAATGGCAGCATGAACCTAGTTGGATGGAGCTTGAATAAGCTGGATTTGAGCTGGACAAAGCTCGTGGAGCTGAAAACGAGCTGGGATCAGCTTGCCAACATGTCAATGCTCGGCTTGACAGACTTGTTCGATGAAGTTTGCGAGGCGTGCTCGTATCAGAGAGTCTTAGTCCTTGTGCTGTACCTGTTTTACTAGTACCGAAAAAAGATGGAACATGGCGAATGTGCGTAGATTGTCGAGCCGTAAATAAGATCACCATCAAATACCGTCATCCAATTCCTCGCCTTGATGATATGCTTGATGAACTCAGTGGAGCTAAGGTATTTTCGAAAATTGACCTAAAAAGTGGCTACCACCAGATTCAGATGCGAGAAGGTGATGAGTGGAAAACGGCATTTAATGTAACACCCTGTACCCGAGGCCGTTGCCGGAGTCGGACACGAGGGGTTCACAGACAAAATTCATTTCTTGCACAGCCCATTTTAACATTTCCGGACAAAGTGGCTAAGCTGCGTCCTTGTTACCTTAAAATCATATCTCAAGTTCCAGAACTCGAAAACTAGTTCCGTAAATTTCTCCTGAAACTAGACTCATAAGTCCATCTACACATTTTTTTCTAGAATTTTTGGTCAAGCCAATTGGTACAGTTTATTAGTTAAAGTCTCCCCGTTTCAGGGTTTGACTGCTCTGACCTTCATGCATTGCGACTTGAATATCTCCCTGTACAGGGCTTCAACACTTATGCCGTTTGTTTCTAAAGAAACTAGACTCATTAAGCTTTGATTACACATTTTATTCAGCCTCTAATTCAACGCCAACAATTTATGGTGATTTTTTAAAATCACGTTACTGCTGCTGTCCTAAGCAGATTATTAAAATTTTTGTTCTTAAAATTTCCAAGTTCAAACAATTGAGAACTTACGATTTGTGTTTAGAACATATCATGGCCACATCATATCTTACTAATTCAGCTCATCATATCCTATTATGATTGAATTCACTCAACGTTTAATCACTTAAAACTTACCTCGGAAGTGGTTGACGATTAGATGTCCACGGCTATTCAATTACTTTTCTTTCCCTTATCCAACTTTGATCCTTTAAGCTCTTGAGCTAAATCAAACAAAATTTACTTCTCAATCAAACACATTAAATACGGCAACCATATGCATTTCAAAACCAATTCATTCAGTATCATTTGTCCCTATATTAGCTTTTAGCATATTTGGTCATTAGAGCGACCTATTTAACTTTCAAGCATTCATTTCAAATTTTAATTAAACAATGCCGAATGCCATTAACTACTAATGCCACACACTCACATACACAAAATTTTCCATTACAAACACATTCGCCAAATACAACTATGTTACAAATCACAACTAAATTATTGATTAGATCACGTTTGCAAAACCTTTTAATCAAACTCATTATTCATGACATAATAATTACCAAGAGTCGAATACGTGATCGCTTAGTAAGCTTAAATTCATGTGAACTTTAATGTTAAAAAAAATGTCTATGAAATATTTACTCACTATTTTCTATCTTCAACTCAACTTCCTAGCTCCCAATCGGCACACTAAGTTCATCTTAATTTATTTCTCATCTTGTTAAACATAAACTGGAAAAGCTAATCCTCATAAACTATTATCATCAATTCACTCATTTCTCTAGGGACAAAGCCGAATGTTCAATAAGCAAATAAGGCACACAAAGCATGACTTCTTCAATTAAACCTACCATTCCCTATTTCAATGATTTTAACAATATCTAACTAATGGCCAAATATAAATACTTTCCCCATACCACGAATTCACCTATTCTAAGCTCAATTTACCAATTAAGTAACAGCACTAATGTTGAGCATTATTTGACAATTTGTCTTAAGTGGCCGACTAAATTCATGTTCCCAATTCATAATTTCAAGTATTTCATTCACAAATTATATAAACTATGCTCAAAACCTCAAATTCCATTTAGGTAGCTCCAACATGTTAGCCAAAATTCCCCAAAGCACCTAAACCACTACTATGCATATCTAACAAGTTTAAACCTCACTTATCCACCTTTACTCATAAAAGCATAAAACAACCGCCATCTCTTACCATCCATATCATGGCCGAATGCCCAATTTACCATAGAATTCAAAATTTCAAAATGGGCTAAGTCAAATACTTAGTTATCAACCACACTTAAAAAAAATTCAAAGGAAATAACATGAGATTTTACCTTAATCTAGCAAAAATCCAAGAGTAACCGAAAGCCTAACTTTTCCCCTCCTATATTCGGCAATTGAAGAACAAAGAAAATGAACTAAGCCTTGTTCTTTTCACCTTTCACTATTCTATTTATTTTATTATAACACTAATAACATATATTATTATAATAATATAATAATACTAATATATGTATAAAATACATACATTTTCATTGATTATCCCACATGGCGGCCACTATATATATAAAATGTTAATTTGACATGCAAGTCCTTGGGTTTTAAAGTCACATAATACAAGGTCCTTTCAAAATTTACCTAACACAATTCTCAAAATTTTCACATAAGTCCATTTTCAATTAATTTCACATCAATTGGTAAAAATTAAAGCATTTAAAAATTCACACAGCATAAACATATATTTTAGATATAAAATATTATATCCAAATATTTGGTAATTCGGTTTAGCGGTCCGAAACCACTTCCCCACTAGGGTCAAAATAGGGCTGTCACAACTCTTCCCCTTTAGGGATTTTCGTCCTCGAAAATTTCTACCGATGCATAGTTTAGGATAACGTCCTCTTATTGAATTATATTCATATAAACATTAGCTCATCGATAGCAATTGTAATTCATTATTGATTTTGCATCGATCTATAAAATCATTTTCTTATCTTAAAACAAATACATAAACATTTCTACAAGTATGCACATATATCTCATTTTCTTGATTTCATAAGCAATAATCACTTAATTTAATTCACAAATGCATTTCAAACACATATTAAGCACATATTAATATGTATAATTCACATCATCAACCCACATATTTGTAACCCACATTTTCATTCATGTATAAGTTGTAACCTAACCGAAAGTACACATATAGTCAAACATCCCAATAAATATCCTTTATAACTCCATCATATCTCACTATTCAACTTAACCTATTTCCAACAGGAAATCAACTTCCACATACCTGAACATTGAATTCATTTCTTAACAACATATCCACCATCTTTTTACGTATTCACTTATTTAGTATACATAACATAATATAATATGAACTCACAAATTTTTACTTTCATTTGATTTTCACATACCTTCCGTACATACCTGTATCACTTATTCTGATCTTACTTTATTTATCATCTTAAATATACCCGTTGAATCATTCGAAATCATTACGGATACTCATTAAGCACATATAGCTCTTACAATGCCATATCCTAGATATGGTCTTACATATTCTCACATATCGAGCCGATGCCATGTCCTAGACATGGTCTTACACACTATCTCAAATCAATGCCTTCGTCCCAGACGAGGTCTTACATGAATTCCATTTCACACACTTAGTGCCCACTGACCGATCTCGCACTCATAGTGCTCGGTTAAAGGAATTCGCACACACACAGTGCCTCTAATCATTCACACACATAGTGCTCTTATTCATTCATTATTACACATTGAAATGACTTAACCAAGTCTATAAACATCATGTATGTACACTTTTAAACATATCATCTCATTTAAGTTTGAATTCGTATAGTAATGTACACTTAAACTTTGCTCAAATTACCGGCACGAAGCCTACTAGGCACGAAGGCCCGAATACACGTCACCAGCATGATTGCTCTTCGGGGTTTAGCACGGATATATCACTAGCACGAATACTCTTCGGAACTTAGCCCGGATACATCACTAGCACGAATGCCCTTCGGGGCTTAGCCCGGATATATCACTAGCACGAATGCTCTTCGGAACTTAGCCCGGATACATCACTAGCACGAATGCCCTTCGGGGCTTAGCCTGGATACATCACTAGCACAAATGCTCTTCGGGGCTTAGCCCGGATACATCACTAGCACGAATGCTCTTCGGACTTAACCCGGATCATCGTCGAGACCTTTAGCTCGGATGAAATCTCCACACAAAGCCAGCGAATTTTAATCCGGACATAATCTCTGTACATAGCCATCGGGTCTTTACCCGGACATAATCTCTTCATATAGTCAGCGGGTCTTTAAACTCGGATTCACATCACTAAGTCTCATACATATTTATTCACATGTTATCATGTTTCACATAGCACAAATCATATTTATAATTTAATCAATTCATTCACATGTAAGCATATAACATGATTCTTGACTTTAAGTCGTAAATATCATTGAAATCTAACACATGTATGCTTCTTTTACTAAACTTTCAGCTCAATAAGCAATCACACACAAGCATATATCCCCAATCTCTTCCTTTGTTCATTTCTCTATTAACCTTATTATGATAAGGACAATGGGACATCATTCATCTATCATACATGTATATCATGGCATTTTAAATTAAATACCAAATTCAATTACTCAAAACTTACTTATATTATACCCTTCTCAATATTGACATATCATAAGCATGTCTCAGTCCTCTCAATACCATCTGCTACAGCTCGATCGGGATCGGAATTCATTACAATAAATAAACACATTTTCAATTGTCAAAAATCACCACACTATCAAATAATCACATAATGGCATGTATAGCTAGACCCAAACGTGTTACGGTAGTCCTAGAATCGACTAAACCGTAGCTCTGATACCAATAAAATTGTAACACCCCGTACCCGAGGCCGTTGCCGGAGTCGGACACGAGGGGTTCACAGACAAAATTCATTTCTTGCATGACCCATTTTAACATTTCGAGACAAGTGGCTAAGCGCATCATTGTTACCTTAAAATCATATCTCGAGTTCCAGAACTCGAAAACCAGTTCCGTAAATTTCTCCTGAAACTAGACTCATAAGTCCATCTACACATTTTTTTCTAGAATTTTTGGTCGAGCCAATTAGTACAGTTTATTAGTTAAAGTCTCCCCCGTTTCAGGGTTTGACTGCTCTGACCTTCATGCATTGCGACTTGAATATCTCCCTGTACAGGGCTTCAACACTTATGCCGTTTGTTTCTAAAGAAACTAGACTCATTAAGCTTTGATTACACATTTTATTCAGCCTCTAATTCAACGCCAACAATTTATGGTGATTTTTTAAAATCACGTTACTGCTGCTGTCCTAAGCAGATTATTAAAATTTTTGTTCTTAAAATTTCCAAGTTCAAACAATTGAGAACTTACGATTTGTGTTTAGAACATATCATGGCCACATCATATCTTACTAATTCAGCTCATCATATCCTATTATGATTGAATTCACTCAACGTTTAATCACTTAAAACTTACCTCGGAAGTGGTTGACGATTAGATGTCCACGGCTATTCAATTACTTTTTCTTTCCCCTTATCCAACTTTGATCCTTTAAGCTCTTGAGCTAAATCAAACAAAATTTACTTCTCAATCAAACACATTCGTACGGCAACCATATGCATTTCAAAAACCAATTCATTCGTATCATTTGTCCATATATTAGCTTTTAGCATATTTGGTCATTAGAGCGACCTATTTAACTTTCAAGCATTCATTTCAAATTTTTAATTAAACAATGCTGAATGCCATTAACTACTAATGCCACACACTCACATACACAAAATTTTCCATTACAAACACATTCGGCCAAATACAACTATGTTACAAATCACAACTAAATTATTGATTAGATCACGTTTGCAAAACCTTTTAATCAAACTCATTATTCATGACATAATAATTACCAAGAGCCGAATACGTGATCGCTTAGTAAGCTTAAATTCATGTGAACTTTAATGTTAAAAAAAATGTCTATGAAATATTTACTCACTATTTTCTATCTTCAACTCAACTTCCTAGCTCCCAATCGGCACACTAAGTTCATCTTAATTTATTTCTCATCTTGTTAAACATAAACTGGAAAAGCTAATCCTCATAAACTATTATCATCAATTCACTCATTTCTCTAGGGACAAAGCCGAATGTTCAATAAGCAAATAAGGCACACAAAGCATGACTTCTTCAATTAAACCTACCATTCCCTATTTCAATGATTTTAACAATATCTAACTAATGGCCAAATATAAATACTTTCCCCATACCACGAATTCACCTATTCTAAGCTCAATTTACCAATTAAGTAACAGCACTAATGTTGAGCATTATTTGACAATTTGTCATAAGTGGCCGACTAAATTCATGTTCCCAATTCATAATTTCAAGTATTTCATTCACAAATTATATAAACTATGCTCAAAACCTCAAATTCCATTTCGGTAGCTCCAACATGTTAGCCAAAATTCCCAAAGCACCTAAACCACTACTATGCATATCTAACAAGTTTAAACCTCACTTATCCACCTTTACTCATAAAAGCATAAAACAACCGCCATCTCTTACCATCCATATCATGGCCGAATGCCCAATTTACCATAGAATTCAAAATTTCAAAATGGGCTAAGTCAAATACTTAGTTATCAACCACACTTAAAAAAAATTCAAAGGAAATAACATGAGATTTTACCTTAATCTAGCAAAAATCCAAGAGTAACCGAAAGCCTAACTTTTCCCTCCTATATTCGGCAATTGAAGAACAAAGAAAATGAACTAAGCCTTGTTCTTTTCACCTTTCACTATTCTATTTATTTTATTATAACACTAATAACATATATTATTATAATAATATAATAATACTAATATATGTATAAAATACATACATTTTCATTGATTATCCCACATGGCGGCCACTATATATATAAAATGTTAATTTGACATGCAAGTCCTTGGGTTTTAAAGTCACATAATACAAGGTCCTTTCAAAATTTACCTAACACAATTCTCAAAATTTTCACATAAGTCCATTTTCAATTAATTTCACATCAATTGGTAAAAATTAAAGCATTTAAAAATTCACACAGCATAAACATATATTTTAGATATAAAATATTATATCCAAATATTTCGGTAATTCGGTTTAGCGGTCCGAAACCACTTCCCCACTAGGGTCAAAATAGGGCTGTCACAACTCTTCCCCCCTTTAGGGATTTTCGTCCTCGAAAATTTCTACCGATGCATAGTTTAGGATAACGTCCTCTTATTGAATTATATTCATATAAACATTAGCTCATCGATAGCAATTGTAATTCATTATTGATTTTGCATCGATCTATAAAATCATTTTCTTATCTTAAAACAAATACATAAACATTTCTACAAGTATGCACATATATCTCATTTTCTTGATTTCATAAGCAATAATCACTTAATTTAATTCACAAATGCATTTCAAACACATATTAAGCACATATTAATATGTATAATTCACATCATCAACCCACATATTTGTAACCCACATTTTCATTCATGTATAAGTTGTAACCTAACCGAAAGTACACATATAGTCAAACATCCCAATAAATATCCTTTATAACTCCATCATATCTCACTATTCAACTTAACCTATTTCCAACAGGAAATCAACTTCCACATACCTGAACATTGAATTCATTTCTTAACAACATATCCACCATCTTTTTACGTATTCACTTATTTAGTATACATAACATAATATATTATGAACTCACAAATTTTTACTTTCATTTGATTTTCACATACCTTCCGTACATACCTGTATCACTTATTCTGATCTTACTTTATTTATCATCTTAAATATACCCGTTGAATCATTCGAAATCATTACGGATACTCATTAAGCACATATAGCTCTTACAATGCCATATCCTAGATATGGTCTTACATATTCTCACATATCGAGCCGATGCCATGTCCTAGACATGGTCTTACACACTATCTCAAATCAATGCCTTCGTCCCAGACGAGGTCTTACATGAATTCCATTTCACACACTTAGTGCCCACTGACCGATCTCGCACTCATAGTGCTCGGTTAAAGGAATTCGCACACACACAGTGCCTCTAATCATTCACACACATAGTGCTCTTATTCATTCGTTATTACACATTGAAATGACTTAACCAAGTCTATAAACATCATGTATGTACACTTTTAAACATATCATCTCATTTAAGTTTGAATTCGTATAGTAATGAACACTTAAACTTTGCTCAAATTACCGGCACGAAGCCTACTAGGCACGAAGGCCCGAATACACGTCACCAGCATGATTGCTCTTCGGGGTTTAGCACGGATATATCACTAGCACGAATACTCTTCGGAACTTAGCCCGGATACATCACTAGCACGAATGCCCTTCGGGCTTAGCCGGATATATCACTAGCACGAATGCTCTTGAACTTAGCCGGATACATCACTAGCACGAATGCCCTTGGGCTTAGCTGGATACATCACTAGCACAAATGCTCTTGGGGCTTAGCCGGATACATCACTAGCACGAATGCTCTTGGACTTAACCGGATCATCGTCGAGACCTTTAGCTCGGATGAAATCTCCACACAAAGCCAGTAATTTTAATCCGGACATAATCTCTCGTACATAGCCATCGGGTCTTTACCGGACATAATCTCTTCATATAGTCGTGGGTCTTTAAACTCGGATTCACATCACTAAGTCTCATACATATTTATTCACATGTTATCATGTTTCACATAGCACAAATCACATTTATAATTTAATCAATTCATTCACATGTAAGCATATAACATGATTCTTGACTTTAAGTCGTAAATATCATTGAAATCTAACACATGTATGCTTCTTTTACTAAACTTTCAGCTCAATAAGCAATCACACACAAGCATATATCCCCAATCTCTTCCTTTGTTCATTTCTCTATTAACCTTATTATGATAAGGACAATGGGACATCATTCATCTATCATACATGTATATCATGGCATTTTAAATTAAATACCAAATTCAATTACTCAAAACTTACTTATATTATACCCTTCTCAATATTGACATATCATAAGCATGTCTCAGTCCTCTCAATACCATCTGCTACATTTCGATCGGGATCGAATTCATTACAATAAATAAACACATTTTCAATTGTCAAAAATCACCACACTATCAAATAATCACATAATGGCATGTATAGTGACCCAAACGTATTACGGTAGTCCTAGAATCGACTAAACCGTAGCTCGATACCAATAAATTGTAACACCCGTGCACCGAGGCGCGTTGCGGAGTCGGACACGAGGGGTTCACAGACAAAATTCATTTCTTGCATGCCCATTTTAACATTTCTAGACAAGTGGCTAAGCGCATCTTTGTTACCTTAAAAATCATATCTCGAGTTCCGAACTCGAAAACCAGTTCCGTAAATTTCTCCTGAAACTAGACTCATAAGTCCATCTACACATTTTTTCTAGAATTTTGGTCGAGCCAATTAGTACAGTTTATTAGTTAAAGTCTCCCCGTTTGAGGTTTGACTGCTCGACCTTCATGCATTGCGACTTGAATATCTCCTGTGCAGGGCTTAACACTTATGCCGTTTGTTTCTAAAGAAACTAGACTCATTAAGCTTTGATTACACATTTTATTCAGCCTCTAATTCAACGCCAACAATTTATGGTGATTTTTAAAATCACGTTCTATCTTCTTGTCCTAAGCAGATTATTAAAATTTTGTTCTTAAAATTTCCAAGTTCAAACAATTGAGAACTTAAGATTTGTGTTTAGAACATATCATGGCCACATCATATCTTACTAATTCAGCTCATCATATCCTATTATGATTGAATTCACTCAACGTTTAATCACTTAAAACTTACCTCGAAAGTGGTTGATGATTAGATGTCCACGGCTATTCAATTACTTTTTCTTTCCCCTTATCCAACTTTGATCCTTTAAGCTCTTGAGCTAAATCAAACAAAATTTACTTCTCAATCAAACACATTAAATACGGCAACCATATGCATTTCAAAAACCAATTCATTCGTATCATTTGTCCATATATTAGCTTTTAGCATATTTGGTCATTAGAGCGACCTATTTAACTTTCAAGCATTCATTTCAAATTTTTAATTAAACAATGCCGAATGCCATTAACTACTAATGCCACACACTCACATACACAAAATTTTCCATTACAAACACATTCGCCAAATACAACTATGTTACAAATCACAACTAAATTATTGATTAGATCACGTTTGCAAAACCTTTTAATCAAACTCATTATTCATGACATAATAATTACCAAGAGCCGAATACGTGATCGCTTAGTAAGTTTAAATTCATGTGAACTTTAATGTTAAAAAAAATGTCTATGAAATATTTACTCACTATTTTCTATCTTCAACTCAACTTCCTAGCTCCCAATCGGCACACTAAGTTCATCTTAATTTATTTCCCATCTTGTTAAACATAAACCGCAAAGCTAATCCTCATAAACTATTATCATCAATTCACTCATTTCTCTAGGGACAAAGCCGAATGTTCAATAAGCAAATAAGGCACACAAAGCATGACTTCTTCAATTAAACCTACCATTCCCTATTTCAATGATTTTAACAATATCTAACTAATGGCCAAATATAAATACTTTCCCATACCACGAATTCACCTATTCTAAGCTCAATTTACCAATTAAGTAACAGCACTAATGTTGAGCATTATTTGACAATTTGTCTTAAGTGGCCGACTAAATTCATGTTCCCAATTCATAATTTCAAGTATTTCATTCACAAATTATATAAACTATGCTCAAAACCTCAAATTCCATTTCGGTAAGCTCCAACATGTTAGCCAAAATTCCCCAAAGCACCTAAACCACTACTATGCATATCTAACAAGTTTAAACCTCACTTATCCACCTTTACTCATAAAAGCATAAAACAACCGCCATCTCTTACCATCCATATCATGGCCGAATGCCCAATTTACCATAGAATTCAAAATTTCAAAATGGGCTAAGTCAAATACTTAGTTATCAACCACACTTAAAAAAAATTCAAAGGAAATAACATGAGATTTTACCTTAATCTAGCAAAAATCCAAGAGTAACCGAAAGCCTAACTTTTACCCTCCTATATTCGGCAATTAAAGAACAAAGAAAATGAACTAAGCCTTGTTCTTTTCACCTTTCACTATTCTATTTATTTTATTATAACACTAATAACATATATTATTATAATAATATAATAATACTAATATATGTATAAAATACATACATTTTCATTGATTATCCCACATGGCCGGCCACTATATATATAAAATGTTAATTTGACATGCAAGTCCTTGGGTTTTAAAGTCACATAATACAAGGTCCTTTCAAAATTTACCTAACACAATTCTCAAAATTTTCACATAAGTCCATTTTCAATTAATTTCACATCAATTGGTAAAAATTAAAGCATTTAAAAATTCACACAGGCATAAACATATATTTTAGATATAAAATATTATATCCAAATATTTCGGTAATTCGGTTTAGCGGTCCCGAAACCACTTCCCGACTAGGGTCAAAATAGTGCTGTCACATTTAGGACCAAGCATGGGCTGTACGAATGGTTGGTCATGCCTTTTGGACTAACCAATGCCCCTAGCACATTTATGAGGCTAATGAATTACGTGTTAAGGTCTTTTATCGGCTTTATGGTTAGCGCGGAAGGTCTCGAAGTAGACCAAGAAAAGATCAAGGCCATTCAAGATTGGCCAAGGCCAACTAGTATTATGCAAGTCCGAAGTTTTCATGGCCTAGCAAGTTTCTACTGACGATTTGTTCCTAATTTCAGCACCATTGCTGCTCCTCTTACGAATGTCATTAAGAAGAACTCTATTTTCTTTTGGAATGATGTGCAAGAAAAGTCGTTTGTCAAAATTAAGAATTTTCTTACTAACGCTCCTTTACTTGCTCTTCCAGATTTTTCGAAGATTTTCGAGATTGAGTGTGACGCCTCAGGCGTTGGAATAGGTGCTGTTTTAACACAAGAAGGACGACCTGTGGCTTATTTTAGCGAAAAGATTAGTGGAGCCGTACTCAACTATCCTGTATATGATAAAGAGATGTACGCGCTCATACGAGCTCTTGAGACATGGCAACATTATTTATGGCCAAAGGAGTTTGTTATACACTCCGATCATGAAGCTTTAAAGCACATCAAAGGCCAGCACAAATTAAACCGACGTCATGCAAAATGGGTGGAGTTTCTTGAATAATTTCCTTATGTTATAAAATACAAAAAAGGTAAAGATAACATAGTGGCTGATACACTTTCGAGAAGGTATACTCTTTTGACATATTTGGACTCCAAAATTCTTGGTTTTGCTTTGATAAAGGACTCTTATGCTAACGATTCTGATTTTGGTGAGATCTTTGTAGCGTGCGAGTATGGTGTGTTTGAAAACTTTTATAGGTATGAAGGCTTTGTTTTCAAAAAAAGTAAACTCTGTGTTCCTTGTGGCTCTGTTCGAGATTTATTAGTGCACGAAGCCCATAGTGGCGGACTTATGGGACACTTTGGAGTCAACAAGACGCTTGCAACACTTCAAGAACACTTCTATTAGCTGCGAATGTGCAAATATGTGGAACAAGTTTGCAAGAGGTGTATAGCTTGTAAAAAGGCTAAATCAAAGGTTTAACCCCATGGTTTATATACGCCATTACCTATTCCTGAAGCCCCGTGGGTTGATATCTCCATGGACTTTGTTCTTGGACTACCGCGCACAAAAACGGGGAAGGATTCTATCTTTGTGGTTGTTGATCGTTTTTCAAAAATGTCTCATTTTATTGCTTGCACTAAAACTGATGACGCTGTTCATGTTGCAAATTTGTTTTTCAGAGACATTGTACGACTTCATGGTATTCCTCGTACTATTGTGTCGGATCGTGATGCAAAATTTTTGAGCCACTTTTGGAGGTCTTTGTGGGGAAAATTAGGAACCAAATTATTATTCTTTACCACCAGCCACCCCCAGACCGATGGTCAAACAGAAGTCATCAATAGAGTATTGTCTACATTACTACGGGCCATCATCTGTAAAAATTTGAAGTCTTGGGAAGATTGCTTACCACATATCGAGTTTGCTTACAACCGCTTCGTCCATTCTGCTACGAAATATTCGCCTTTTAAAATTGTATATGGTTTCAATCCATTGACACCTTTAGATTTATTACCTTTGCCTACTGATCGATTGGTTCATGTAGATGCAAAGAAAAAGGTTGATTTTGTCAAGGAATTACATCAAAAGGTACGAGCTAATATTGAGGCAAGAACCGAGTCTTACGTGCGTAATGCTAACAAGGGACGAAAGCGAGTGGTCTTCGAACCCGGAGAGTGGGTTTGGGTTCACATGCGCAAGGAGCGTTTTCCAGCTCAACGAAAATCAAAATTATTACCTAGAGGAGACGGTCCTTTCCAAATTCTTGAGCACATAAATGAAAACTCTTACAAACTCGATTTTCCTGGTGAATTTAACGTTAGTGCAACTTTTAATGTGTCAGATTTAACCCCTTTTGATACAGATTTTAACTTGAGGACAAGTCATTTCAAAGAGGGGGGAATGATACGATCGTGACCTAGAGTGCATCAAGTTCGAGCAAGGACTCAATGGTGCTGCCTCAAGGACCAATTACGCGAGCTCGAGCTAAGCAATTCAAGGAGGCCATTTCAGCCTTAGTTAATCAAGTGTGGGGCGAGGCTTTGGTTGGAGAAATAGATCGAGTTGGGACCAGCTTAATAAAGTGTCCTTGCAACATTTTGCAAACTAATTTCAGCCAAATTTCCGCTCCTTGAACCCGTTCCAACTAAATTGAACTTTTATTTATTTCTTTTAGCTTTGCATTTTGTTTGCATTTTAATACTTGCATTTAAGCCTCTTAGATTAATAAATGAGTTGTTGGTCATTAATACAACTCATCTTAGTTTAATTAAATGAGTTTATTTGATGAATTTAATTTAATGAGTTGCTTCTTTAATTAATCTAGTTACTAGGTTAATTTATTGGTGCATGAGTTAAAGTTCATTAAATACTTCTTTTAATTAACTAGTTGTTGGAATAAATGATGCATAAGTGTGTGTTCATTTATTTACGTAGTTGTTAATTTGTTTAAAGCTTAATAATTGAATAAATGTGACGGTTACATATGTTTTAATTGCAGGTGACTTTTCAATTCACAAAGGCTGTTACGCATTCAATAAAGGAGACTTTTCAAGTTATTTTGGTTACAAAAGAGGGGCTGTTATAAAGGAAGCATTAAGCATCATTAAAGAGAGTTTAAAGGAGCATTTCATGTCCTTTAAAATCTGGTAGCAGCTTGTTCAAATACCCCAACGTTTTTTTGCTACTTAATGGACAATTTATGCATTGCAAATTTCATTAAAGTGGCTGGAGTCTATTCAACTAGCCAAAGGGAAAATCAAGAGTCATTTTCAACCCTTTAAGGACATTAATTCAGCTAGTTAAAGAGAGGAGTTATTGACTCTAGAATTTCAAAAGTCTTTGATTTATAATTAGCCCTTTAATAGCACTTTACTATGTGACCATTCGGCTAGCTCATTTTAGCCTTATAAATTCTTGTAACCAAGCCTTTTGGGGACACTACTTTTTGGAATATTTTTGTTAATGATATTCTGCCAAATTTGTGAGGCAAACTTTTCTCTGTTTTCGTTCAAAGATTTGTTGGCTACCTAGTGTTCTAGTTGTGTCATCCATTTTCTTTGTTGAAAACCGAACTTATCACTACTTGTAGTGTGGCGTTCAAACATGCCAAGGTTCCTACTTTGCTAAGTAGTGGGTCGAGGTTCTCATATTCTCCATCTGACCACCTTGAAAACTTATAAACATTTGGGTCAATATTTTCTAATATTGGTTCGTATTTGTTTTTGAGATCATTTTCATTTCCATTCCATTCCATCTTTTCGTTTCATTATAACCAAACCTACAAAAACTTTATATCCATAAACCCAACTACATAAACTTCATATCCATAAACCCATCTTTGAATCCTTTTACATAGCTTCTGCCATTATTTACGTTAAAACATCCTTTTGAACAAATCGAACGCTACTTCTTCATAGACGATCGGGCAAATTCACATACGACTCGACTCACCCTGAGGCGGATCGTATCAAAATGATATGAATCGTCTCGAGGAGAGTCGAGTCGTATGCGAGTTTGCCCGATCGTCTACGAGAAAGTATCGTTTGATTTTTTCAAAAAAGATGTTTCTAAATAAATTATGCGGAAGCTATTCAAGGGCTTCAAATGAAGGGTTTAAAATATGAATATTAAGGTTCAGTTTAAAGTAAATGAAAGAATGGAAAGAAGGAACTCAAAAGCAAGCACGAACCAATATTAGAAAATATCGACCCAAATGCTTATAAACTTTCAAGGCGAAAATGAATGATAGAACCTCGACCCACTACTTAACAAAGTAGGAACCTCGATATATGGGTGAACGAAGCAGGTTGACGCCACTACTAGGTAGATAAGTCAACAAAGTCTCAAAAAAAATTTAGAGAAGAAAATTCTCACAAGATTAAATTCAATAAAAATTTTGGCAAAAAGTTTCTTACAATTGAAAGAAAAACAAATATTTATAGGCACATAGATGACCATTCAAATTCGGCATCTAGGTGTTCACACAACAATAAAAACGTTCACACTAATGTATTAAAATAGTTCATAAATTCGGCAGATTCATGAACTAGTTGAATGGACACTTTCTTCCCCCTAAGTGTGTGCATGAATGCTTAATCATAAAGAAAGGCTTCAAGTGACTTGTATGTGCACCAAAGGTTGCATTCATCTCCTTGGGACGTTCATGCACTTGTATGGAACATGTATCCTCATAATTAAACTCTTTAACAGCATGTAGGTTCATAAATGGCAGCATGAACCTAGTAAATTCGTTCTCCCCTTTGTGCATACACTTAATTCAATCAATGTGTTGAATTATTGAGTTAATTCCTTCCTTTGGGCGTTCTTGAACCCATCCATGCATGTGTAGTAGCTTATAGGTCAATTCAAAGTGTGAACAGCTACTTCTTGGCCGAATAAGTGCCTTGGAAAGTTAGGAGACAGCCACCATACATGCACTTAAGCCATTCATGCATTCTATCATCCCATGCATTTGATCCATTCACGGACTAGCCTTTAATGTCCATACATGCATTCGATACATGCATGAATTTGTAGAAACCTTGCATCTAGTCGTACATGCACCAGCATTTAATACTTCTTCATTCATGAGTGTGGAATGTCCAAAAGAGATGTTTCTTCGTCCATACATTGTACCGTCCAAAGGGATGTACCTACATGAAATAAACAAGTCATTAAGATATCTCATGAACACTCATAAATTCGGCATGATGTGAACACATTAATGTCATGCATTAATTCAGCTATGTGAACATAATCAATTTATGTAATGACTATGACATATTAATAACAAATATTAATATAAGACAAGTTTAATGCTTAAATAAATATGTGCAAATTTTTATTTAATGCATTAAAGACAAAACAGAGTTTAATCTAAAATGAGCTAAGCTTTAGCTCGTGAGCTAAAGTTGAGCTGAGGCTAAGCTCCTAAGCTGAAGTTGAGCTAAGGTTTAGCTCATGAGTTGAAAGTGAGCTAGGAGTGAGCTCGGTTTAGCTCGAGCAAGATGGATTGAGCTCGAATAAGTTGGATTTGAGTGGGCCGAGCTCGTGGAGTGGAAACAGTGGGATCATGTAACGCCCAATTTTTGGGAATTCGTGAATGTTGGCATAGGTTTAATTATGTTAGTGGGCCTCTAGAAGGCCCAAGCTTAAGATAGAACCCGGTAATTTTAGTTAATTTTTGTTTCATAAGAAAAAAGGGGTGAAATTATGAAATAGAACCTATGTGAAAATGTTTGAAAATGCTATAGGCTAAATTGAAGTGGCCAAATAAATAGGAGTGCAAAATAGGAGGATTTTCATGACAAACCTCCCATTTTACATGAAGTGGCCAGCCATCATGTTGTTGTAGACAAAATGTGCACTTGATATCCATAATTTATGGTACAAATTGATACAAATTGATAATGGGTTAGGTAAATGTTCCATGATAATGGGTTAGGTAAATGTTCCATGATTGGAATTTCATGTCTTTTGTATTAAAGAATTAAATGGATGAAATATGAAATTTTATTAAAAGAAAAAGGGGTGAAAAGAACAAAGTTTTGTCCATCTTTGTTCATCATAGCCTAAAGTTAGAGAAGAGAAAGGAGAGGAGAAAGCTCTTGAATGTTCGGTCAATTGGGGAAGAAAATTGAAGGTAAGTTCATGGTAGTTTCCTTCTATCTTGATGTTCATGAGTTCTTCTTGATTCTACCTTAACTCTTGAAGCATATTTTGGTTTTTAGTTGTGTTGTGAGCATTTAGTCATGAATTAAAATGAAGGAAATGGTTGTTGTTTCATGTTCTTTTGATGAAAAATGGAAGATAGGTGAAGTTGAGCCAAACAAATGAGCATGCATATACCTTAGATGCTAAGGGGAAAAATCGGCTAACATGTTGTGCTTTAAAATGATGAAATGGAGATTATACTTAAGTAAAATCATAGATATGTGATGATTGATTGGTGATATACATGTTTAAATAACATGCATGCAAGTTATGTGTGAAAGAGTGATTTGGTAATAAATCTGCTTGGGACAGCAGCAGTAACGTGACTTTGGAAAATCACTATAAATTGTGGGAGATGAGTTAGAAGCTGCATAAATTATTTAATTAAAGCTTAATGAGTCTAGTTTCAATTGGAATAAACTAGAACATATTTGAATTCTGTACAATGAGAAATTTGATTCGTAATGAAGAGTGGTCAGACTAGTCAAATAGTGAAACATGGGAAACTTTGAGAAAAATCTGGTATTGATTGGCTAAACGAAAAATTCTAAAAATTTTATGGATAGAAGATATATGAGTCTATTTTCAAGGAAAATTAACGGAACTTGATTTGGGGTTTCGTAACTCCAGTTATAAATGATTTAGTGACTGTTGCTCAGGAAGACAGCTTGCAGTGAAATTTTGATTATGTGGTAAACATTGACAAAAAAATTGTTAATGAGTTGCTTATTGATTTCTTATAAGCTTACTATGATCTGTAGGTGTGGTTGACCGAATATTGTAAGGGGTTAATACGTAGTTCATATTTGAATAGTTAGATTAACGTGTTAGTAATCCAATTGTAGGCAGTTCGTGTGTGGATCTCGTCAGCATATCGTCGCAAAATGTGTGTGTGGCGACACCCTCTCATAGACTAGATTGGCAAAAGCCGAAAAGCCGAGATGCCGAAAAGTCGGTATTTTTGGAATTTGCGAGTGTGCGAATGCTCGTAAGATAGTTGGTTTTGTATATTTGGTAATCTAAAGTAATAAACTACAGTACGCTTGATTCCGTACATTTTGATAATTTGGGCTTAATGGGCCAAAGATCGGGTTCATGGGCCAATAGGCCACAATTCGGTAAGTATGTGCGGTAAGTGTTCTGATAGTACGTAAATAGTTAGGATATGCATGAAAACCCTAAAAGTAGCTAAATTACTATAATACCCCTATGTATGGAAAATTACTGTTATACCCCTAGGTGCAAAATTACCATTATACCCCTAGGGTTACTTTTTGTGAAAAGCATGACGATCGATTACGTATGATGTATGCCATGATTATATATCATTGCATGGGGACATGGGTTATATTATGGAGGAAGCGTCCGGTGGCTATGCCACAATTATTCGATCTGGTGGCTCGCCACATATATCTGATACGGTGGTACGTGCCACGATTATCGATCTGGTGGCTCGCCACATATATCTGATACGGTGGTTTCGCCACAATATCGTATCTGGTGACTTCGTCACATATATGGCGACCTCATTGCGATTTACGTGGTGTGTAGCGGTTGGGTGGGTCGATAGTCTCCCACATGGTGTAAAGGCTGATGCGGGGTGTTATGGATGAATCTGGGTTGGGTTTCGCATAAACATGTAATATCTATTCTGTTACATTATGGGCCTATGGGCTTTATTCTCAATTACGCTCGGGCTAAGGCCAACTTATTCTATTTTCGTGGTTTGAGTGATATAGGCTATGGTTGGGTCAATTTACACATCGAGTTTCCCAAACTCACCCTTTTATTTTCATCCACGCAGGTAATCTCCAACCATAGTGGGCTTGGAGCTGTGAGGGAATTAGGAGTGGCCTCCCGTTCTGAAAGTTTGATTTTCTTCTGGTGAACTGGACATCCTTTTATTTACGTTTGAAGTTTTGGGGTTTTTAAATGTAATAAGGCCACTTAATTATTTTTGATGGTTTTATTATGTATTACTAAGATAGGTATTACTTATTTTAACTGTTGAAATTGGATAGCTTTAGGGTGCGTTTTCAAAAACAACAATTGATTTCAAAATAACACGACAACAAGCAAAGCTTCCGCAATGAAAGTATTTTCCAAAATTAATCACTTTTCCTAAAAATGACTTAATCAAATCGGTTTCCTAGAAATATCCATGACGTTAAGGTGTGGCAATGGCGATATGCATGTCTAGGATTGGATCCGAATGGAGCTTGGTACTTAAGCAATCCGATGGACTCACCACCTCTTTTCCGGTTTCCTACCTGGTGCACAGCTTCCATTCACTTTAACCTATAATGAAATTATCTTTTAAAACACTAAGCAAGTTTTTCTGGATCAACAATATAAAATGTTTTGAACGCTTCGATTTGGCATGTCGGATCCGGTCATAACGTCTGGGCAGGGTTTGGGGTGCTACAGATCAGCTTGTGATACGATCTGCCTCGGAAGAGTCGAGTCGTATTAGTGTGCCCGATCGTCAACAAGAAGTTACGTTAGGTTTTAATTGAAAAGGTCAGATGAAGGAAAGAAGGGTATTGGTTTTGGGTTCGGAATAGAATAGGTAAGAAGAGTTTGAAAATTCGGGTTTGGAGTCCGAATAGGTATGGATGAAGGAATTGGTTCAATTAGGTAAATGGAGAAATGGGGTTGAACAAAAAGTGCAAACAAGAACCAATACCGATTTGGTATCGACCCGTTGTTTATAAGCTCTTTTAGTTCGGTTTGGAATTGGTAAAGGAAAAACCTCGACCCACTATCTAACAAGATAGGAACCTCGGTATGTTTGAACGCCACACTACGAGTAGTGATAAGTTCGGTTTCGACAAAAGCAGCGGTGACACACTAGAACGCTAGGAAGCCAATCGAATCTTTGAACGAAATTGGAGAAAAGTTTTGCCTAACAAATTGGCAGCATAACATTAACAAAAGTCCCAAAAGTTCTTTACAAAGTAACACAAGCCACAATTTATAGTGAATGCAAGGGGTAGCCGAATAGGCTCTTGAGGTAGCTAAATGGTTTCTGAAAATTCCAGAATTTTGATGAAGCTTCCTTGAAGTTTCTTGTGCATGGAGAAAGGTAAGGGGCAGCTTCTAGATGCCTTGGTTCAATAGAAAAATTGAATGAATTGTTTGGGAGCTGAAATGCCATCAATAGGTTCGGCCAAATGCTTGAATTTGGAATTAATGTCTTGCTTGATTCAGCCGAATGTTCATGTGATTAAGGAGCTGTCTAGAGCACTTCAATAGTCTTAGAATGTGAACAAACTGATTTGAACAGCCACACATGTGTGAACAAACAAAACCGAACAGCCCTTGTGTGAAAGGAATAATCGGGTGGGTGTAAACAACCTTAATTTGTCTTGGGCAGCCAATCAGTCTTCTTGAAGAGTTGTAAGGTTTGGCTGAATGGTCACTTAGGGAACACCAAAGATCAGCACACCAATTTTAAATCATCCATGCACCTATGACGTCCAAGGGGTAATGTACCTACAACATTTAATTCAGCAAATTAAATCCCTTTTAGACACATTAAATTGACAACATAGACAAATAAATCTTGCACCATAAATTAGGCTGGACATAATTAATCTTTGTAATAGTTAAGACATATTTAATTGGTCCTAATTAATTAAGTACTTAATTTAGAACATAATTAAAACATGTCCAGATTATGACAAATTAATTATTAAAACAAATAACTAATAAAACTAACATCAACTTAAATGATTTATTCCAGCATAATAAACGCAATAATGAAATGAGCTGAAACGAGCTCGTTGAGCTAAGTTAAGTTGAAGTTGAGCTGATTTGAGCTTGAAGGAGTATGCATGGTTTGCTTGGCTTGCTGGTCCAAGAGCTTTCAAGAAGTCCAGCAACGGTTTCACCCCAAACTCTATGAACTAATGTTGTTGTTGCGTCTTTGAATCTCTTTGCTCGAGCTCGGGTGATCGGTCCTACGGGCAATTCGAGAGGATCTTCATTGGCAGTCGACAACTCGAGAGGTGTGGTTGTATCAGCTTGCCAACATGTCATTGCTCGGCTTGATAGATTTGCTCGATAAAGTTCACGGGGCGTGCTCGTATCATTGTCCCAGACAGGGTCTTACTCGTAAACACATATCATAATCACATATCGATGCCATGGTCTTACTCGCGCATATATATCGAAATCCTATTTCTGGACATATGTATCCTAACTATTCCTAAGGTTCATACAGGGCTTTCGAACGTCGTATCTCGGTCGAATCATATTCGTAAACATAGTTCCCAAACATTTTCACATTCAGCTATTACTTATACAAATTCATAAAATTCAAATTGAAATTCAGCATTATACATTCAAATATATTTAAAATTTACGACATTTATTTTCTTATAAACTTACCTCGGACGTCGTAAAATGGGACGGGGTTGCTAGTCGACAACTTTCGTTTTTCCCCGGTCCAAATGCGATTTCTTTGGTTCTTGATCTAAACATATTCAAATTAAGCTCATTCAAAAAATATTTTCATTCAATTTAGTCCAAAAACACATAAAGGGGTAAATTACCATTTTACCCCTGACATTTACAATTTTTACAATTTAGTCCCTATTACACAAAACAACAAAATATGCAAAATTTTCCTATACCCATGTTCGAATCTTACCCATTGCTATACAAGTCCATATATTTCATCAATTTCATATTTTAGTCCCTCAAATTATTATTTTTTACAATTAAGTCCTAATTACTCAAAATCATCAAAAACTCCAATACAAAACATGTTAATCTAAAACATATCTTTCATTTTCCATCATCAGACAATAAAAATCACAAGCTGTCAACAATGGCACAACTCAAAATATTCATCAAAATCAAAAATTCAAGCATGGGTTTTGTAGTACTTGAAGCAGCGATCTCAAAAACGTAGAAATTATCAAAAACAAAAAAAAAAACGAACCTTAATTGAGCTTGAATATTGACCGAACCCTAGCTTGCTTTTTTTTCTTTTTTATGTTGTTTAGTTTCATCTACCAAGAATATGAACACTCAAATGGCTTTGTTTATTTTATGTTTTATATTATAATATAACATATAATAATTTAATATTTAATTTACTTATATACCTTTACTAATATAATATAAAAACCATGCAACATATATCTTTTGCTGTCCCAATTACTTATTAATGGGATATTTACAACATAAATGTCCCAACTTAGAAAGCCACTAACAATTCGGCCCTCATGTTTTAAACTATCAAGTTTTTAATTCACGCGATTAAGTCCTTTTATTTAATCGGACACTTAAACGACAAAATTAAATCACGAAAATTTCACAGATATAAATTTACACAAAATAAACACGAAAAATAATTTAAAAATATTTTTCTAACTCGGATTCATGGTCCCGAAACCATCGTTCCAATTTGATACGAACCGCCTCAGGGGAGTCGAGTCGTATGTTGAGCTGCCCGATCGTCTACGAGAAAGTATCGTTCAATTCACTTTTGGAATGAAGTTGATAGGAAAATAGGACGGAAGCTATGTATAATGGTTTAATGATGGATATGGAAGAAAGGGTTCTTAAAAGCAAGCACGAACCAATATTAGAAAATATCGACCCAAATGCTTATAGGCTTTCAAGGCGAAAATGAAAATGATAGAACCTCGACCCACTACTTAACAAAGTAGGAACCTCGGTATAAGGGTGAACGAAATAGGGTTGACGCCACTACTAGGTAGATAAGTCAACAAAGTCTCAAATAAAGTTTAGAGAAGAAAATTCTCACAAGATTAAATTCAATAAAAAAATTGGTAAAAAGTCCCTTACAATTGAAAGAAAAACAAATATTTATAGGCACATAGATGACCATTCAAATTCGGCACTAGGTGTTCACACAATAATAAAAACGTTCACACTAATGTATTAGAATAGTTCATAAATTCGGCAGATTCATGAACTAGTTGAATGGACACTTTCTTCCCCCTAAGTGTGTGCATGAATGCTTAATCATAAAGAAAGGCTTCAAGTGACTTGTATGTGCACCAAAGGTTGCATTCATCTCCTTGGGACGTTCATGCACTTGTATGGAACATGTATCCTCATAATTAAACTCTTTAATAGCATGTAGGTTCATAAATGGCAGCATGAACCTAGTAAATTCGTTCTCCCCTTTGTGCATACACTTAATTCAATCAATGTGTTGAATTATTGAGTTAATTCCTTCCTTTGGATGTTCTTGAACCCATCCATGTATGTGTAGTAGCTTATAGGTCAATTCAAAGTGTGAACAGCTACTTCTTGGCCGAATAAGTGCCTTGGAAAGTTAGGAGACAGCCACCATACATGCAGTTAAGCCATTCATGCATTCTATCATCCCATGCATTTAATCCATTCATGGACTAGACTTTAATGTCCATACATGCATTCGACACATGCATGAATTTGTAGAAACCTTGCATCTAGCCGTACATGCACCAGCATTTAATACTTCTTCATTTATGAGTGTGGAATGCCCAAAAGAGATGTTTCTTTATCCATACGTTGTATCGTCCAAAGGGATGTACCTACATGAAATAAACAAGTCATTAAGATATCTCATGAACACTCATAAATTCGGCATGATGTGAACACATTAATGTCATGCATTAATTCAGCTATGGGAACATAATCAATTTATGTAATGACTATGACATATTAATAACAAATATTAATATAAGACAAGTTTAATGCTTAAATAAATATGTGCAAATTTTTATTTAATGCATTAAAGACAAAACCGAGTTTAAACTAAAATGAGCTAAGCTTTAGTTCGCGAGCTAAAGTTGAGCTGAGGTACAGAGGGATAGTTGAATGCCACACCAATGCTTGGTGATAAGTTTAGAAACAAGTTCGGGTTGATGCCACTAGTGAGCTAGATAAGTCTCTCGAGACTCGTACAAAATTGGAGAGGAAATTAACCTCACAAGAACAAATGTTCATTCAATAATTTGGCAAAATTCCTTTACATCATAAATTTGTAAACTATTTATAGCCTAATATGGGATAGCCGAATGGAAAAAATGACTAGCTTAAGAACTAAGAAGTTCGGCTATGAATGTGCTAGAATAATCTAGAAAATATTAATTGATAAACTAAGTCTATATTCGGCTGAATGTAGCTCCAATAGGCAGCTTCATGAACAAGTAAAAGTGCTTAGAAGATGATGAATGAATGGTCGAACCATCATATTGTTTCCTTGATGCATTCATGCATGCTTAGTAATGAAGGAAAGCCATAGTTCATGAATGTGCAACCATTTGATGCTCTTACATCTCCTTTGACCGAATGAAGCTTGAATGTACCTTGAATACTTGAATGGACATCTTGGATATGCATGAAACATGCATAAAACGTCCCAATGTATGTTCTTCCTTAATTACGGTCCATGAATCTTCAAATACATGTACATAAAATAGCCCCCACTTGCATGAACGTCCTCAATACATGAATTCCTTCAAATGCCATCCATTGAACATTAGTTGTGCATGCATCCTTCCATACGATGTATTAAGCCATGCATGTACTTGCATTAATGGCTCCTTCATGCATTCTCAGTCACCTTGAGGAACTTAACTCTTGGCCAAAAGATTGCTTAGGGATCACCAATAGCCAGCCCACCATGCATAAATTCGTTTATGCATGGACTCTTATAATCCATGTACCTAGCCGTGCATGAATCTCATTAAATGTACTCATTACATTCGGCAAAACCTACAAGAAACATGAACACATTAAATCCCAATATATATTTGGCTGAACATGTTAAGAGCATGATACGATCCGCCTCGGGGTGAGTCGAGTCGTATGTGAATTTGCCCGATCGTCTATGAAGAAGTAGCGTTCGATTTGTTCAAAAGGATGTTTTAACGTAAATAATGGCAGAAGCTATGTAAAAGGATTCAAAGATGGGTTTATGGATATGAAGTTTATGTAGTTGGGTTTATGGATATAAAGTTTTTGTAGGTTTGGTTATAATGAAACGAAAATGAAAATGATCTCAAAAACAAACACGAACCAATATTAGAAAATATTGACCCAAATGTTTATAAGTTTTCAAGGTGGTCGGATGGAGAATATGAGAACCTCGACCCACTACTTAGCAAAGTAGGAACCTTGGCATGTTTGAACGCCACACTACGAGTAGTGATAAGTTCGGTTTTCAACAAAGAAAATGGATGACACAATTAGAACACTAGGTAGCCAACAAATCTTTGAACGAAAACAGAGAAAAGTTTGCCTCACAAATTTGGCAGAATATCATTAACAAAAATATTCCAAAAAGTAGTCCCCTTAAAAAGGCTGGTTACATGAATTTATAGTGTCAAAAGGAAAGCTAGCTGAAAGGTCACTTTTAATGAAGCTAATAATGAGGCCTAATGAAAAGTCACAACTATAGAAATTCTATTCCAAGTAACTCCAGCTTTCAATGTGATTTACTTCTTCAATTAAGTTCCTTTCAAAGTCTTTTGAAGTCTCCATGAGCAACCGAAAAGACACCAGCTTCTTTGATGGAGAATTGAATGCATGTAGTGATTACTCATGAAGCAAACGGTTATGGAAGATGAAACAAAGTTGCTGCCTAATTTAAAGAAGAATAATGCTCTCCTTTAATTGATAGAAACAACTTCTTAATGATATTTAAAGCCTCTTTGTAACAACCCTCTCTTTTGTAACTGAAATCTCTTGAAAAGTCACCTTATTGAATGCATAACAGCCTTTAATAATAATAGATGGAAGCTAAAAAGTCACCTGCAATTAACACATGTAACCGTCACATTTATTCATTTATTAAGCTTAAAACAAATTAACAACTAACTTAAATAAATGAACTAACACTTATGCATCATTTATTCCAACAACTAGTTTAATTAAGAGAAGCATTATTAAATGAACTTAAATTCATGCATCAATAAATTATCCTAGGAACTAGATTATTTAAAGAAGCAACTATTAAATAAAGTTCAACAAAAACACTTATTAATTAAACTAAGATGAGTTGAATAAATGTCCAGCAACTCATTTATTAAACTAAGATGCTTAAATGCATGGTTTAAAATGCAAACTAAATGAACAAATGAGTTACTTAATGCAAGACTTAATTTAATGAAGCTGACTTAAACTAACATCGGAGTCACATAATGTATGACTTTATTAAATGCAGAACACATAATGCATGTCATAATTAAAATATGTATTTAATAAATAAGACATAATTAAAGACTAAAGTAACTAAGATAAATCAAGTCTTTATTCCAACAACATAAATGAATTTAAAGGTCTCATTTTGCATTTGGGCCCCTCGAGTTTAGGCCAATCTCGATGTCGTCGAGATGTACCGAAACATGATGCGACCGGGATCGCATCAGAGCATGAACTAGACATCATAAATATCATGCTAAGCTAAACTAAACATATTAATTAAAGACTAGTTAGTAGCATTACGTTCAGCTAGCTCAAACTAAGTGAAAACATTTAATGAACTTATTTGAGCTAGGATTTTCGTTAATGAGCTGTAGAAAACTAATTAATATAAAACTAAAAACTTAGTTTAATTTATTGAAATAAAAAACGAGCTGAAACGATCTCAAATGAGCTGAATTAAGCTAGATGGAGCTTGAGGAGCTAGAAATGAAACCGAATTGAGCTCAAACAAGCTGAAATAAGCTCAAGTGAGCTGATTGGAGATGAGTTGAACTCGAGGAGCTAGAGAGGAGCTGAATTCGGCTTGATAGGGTTCTTTAGAGAGCTGGTCCAAACTTCCTCATTGACATGGAGCATTGATTCATCCCAAAGTCGAGCAAATAAAGCTGAAACAGCTCCTTTAAATTGCCTAGCTCGTGCTCCAGTCATTGGGCCTTTTGGAAGCTCGATGGGGTCTTGGTTCAAAGTTGTTGAACCCCCGGGCGTGCTTGCATCATTCCCCCCTTCTTCAAAATGACTTGTCCTCAAATTGATTTGTTTGTTCATTTGGAAACAAAGATTCCTACTCCGACCTTCTTGGACGAATAGGGTCAATGGTTTCTCATAAGTCTTTTTCAAATGGCCCTTCATATTTCACATCAAACAAGACATAAGACTTACAATCAAATTAAAGTCAGCATGCCATATGAATTTATCCAAACAGTCATGAAGTCCAATTATTTTTCGATCAAGACAAACATGAGTGCTACCAAAAGACATTCAATAATCTATTTTTAGAATCAAGCAAATGAAAAGATTCACAAAATTCATGATTTTTACTACATAAACCAGAGTTGGTTTGTTTGGTTAACACTTCATTAGCAAACTCATCAACATCACATGTACCAAAAATCGTCTTATCATCAACCAAAACAATTATATCTTTATCAACAATGCTTTCGTCATCATTCGAATAGAGTAGAGATGTATTAGAATTTTTAGAATCCATACCTTGTTTAACTTTAGGAACAGGAAAGCGAAGATTAGTTTTACCTTTTTCAATCAACACAAACCTTCTCTCTTTAGGGTTATAATGTACTCAAAATCGAAGCTCACCATACTATCCTTGATAAACCTAAAATCAAGGGTAAACACAAAGATAATTCACACTTTTCAAAGTGTCTCCTTCACAAAAATGATAAAGGGTATCGTCACCATGGATGATGAACTCGAATGAACATGTTGAAATGTTATTCACAAATTGAACATATGAATCGATGCCAGGATCAAAAGCATGAGTCGGCCTTACCTTTTCGAGATGAAATAAGAATTTCATGTACAACCACGTAAAATGAACAATGAACGATTTTAAGTTATAGTCAAAATCTTCAATTTTCATTTCCTTAGTTAAAGGCCAAGCAACAAATAAATTGTTCGCACAAAATTAAGGATACTTGAGTTACCCACATATCGAACCAAAATAACAAATTCTAGCTTTGAACACACGAGTTTGATTACTTATTCCAACATGTAGCAAAGGTTTCATTTTTTTTCATTAATTCAAACTTGCCAAACCAAAAGGATTTGTGCAGACATAGAATCAAATAATCAAATCTCTTGACATTCATCAGAACAGATTTGCACAAATTCAAGGATTTCACACAAGGCAGTAAATGATTCACATAATCATCGCAATCAAACAAATTGGGATGTTTATATGAAAATTCATTGTCATACATAACTGAGTTTTGCATTTATCGATTAAACGCTACTTCACCTTCACACTTGACAACACAATGATTTTCATTAGAAAAGCTCTTCTTACCACCATTTAAAACATCAGCATTAACCAAAGAAGGAAAATTGACCATATCAAGGCACGGAGCTTTTTTAAAGACGAAATCATCAGTAATATTTTTACCAACATTCAAAGAGGATAGTAGAAATTCGAGTGCTATGGAACCCTTACCTTGCTTACCTTTAAGCAATGGAGGACTAAGGTCATTCACAATCTTACCTTTGTTGGTCAACTTGAATCACCGCTCATTGGGAAGGTATCGAAGCTGGAATTAGTCACACAGATTTTCAAAAACCTGGAAAGAGGTATCACAAGAAAAACTAACAGGTGGGTTAGTGGAAATAATCCTCGCTTGCTCACTAACATCTTTTCCACTCGAATCTTTTTCTTTGGAAACACTTGTTTCTTTTGCCTCAATTTCTTTTTCCACTCTTTTTTTTTTATCAAACTCTTTTTCTTTTTCATTTTCTTTTTCAATCTCATTTTGTTTCCTCTCTTCCTCTTTTTCTTTCATTTCTTTGTTTCTTTTCTTGATTTCATTTAAGATCCTCTCATTTTGTTTCATAATCTTTTCTTGCCTCTCTTGCCTTTTGATCCCTTTTTTCTTTTCATCTTTTTCTTTTCTCGTTTTCTTTTTACAAGAGGTTACAAAAGATTCAGGAGAATAATCATTTTGTTCAAAAGAAGAAAAATCATTTACATATGGTTCATGAACAATCCTTCGTGAAGATCTCTCTATGGATGTTTTCTTTGAAGTTCTTGAAAAGGTGTATCTTTCATCTCGCACATCTTCTCAGAAGGATTCAAAATCAAAATTGACTTCTCTTCATCTCGAATTCCTTGATAAAAAGGAGTCTCGATTGAAATCTCTTCTCAAATTCTTCGATGAGTAGGAGTCATAGTATAGGTTCCTTTGTCTCGTTGCCGAAGAGGAATCATAATAGGAATCTTTTCTCGAGTAGTCATCGAATGTATATCTCCATGATGTTCTCGATTCTGCTTTTTGACTTGATGACATTCATTCCCGTTGGTCTCTTTTCTCCACACAGTCTAATCTTTCGTGCAATTTGTCAAACTTAGTATTCACATTCTTTTCATTTCTAGCACCAAATATTGTAACTCTGATTCAATAACTTCTTCACGAGACATAATTTATAACTAAAAGAAAAAATTGTTAAATAAGAACAAAAATAAATTTCTCACAACAAAAACCTCACGATTTCACTTGGAAAGAAAAAATTTAATAATTTTGCACTCGCACTCGTGTTTACACTAGTTTTAAGGCTTTTTCAACACTCGAATGTACTCACACACTTATGCCTTTTACCACTCAAACTCCCTCTCGTAGTTTTGTATTTGGTCCCATGGACTTACTTGCTGCTTTGGGGTCAGTTTCAATTTGGCTACAAGGGATATATTGTAGTAGGGGTATAGGGTAGGCTAAAAACGAAAAAAATATTTGGTTTAGTGTGGCGTCGGGGGGTACAAAGATGATAATATGAACAGTTGAAGATCGGATTGAATTATATAAACAGCAAACGAAAAGAACTTAAGACTTCTCACCTTTTTCTTTTGTAATTTTAAATTTCTTTTTTTTAATAACTTCAAAATAATGCTAATACAATTGAAAATTGAAGTACAACTTGATAGAATTTTTTTTCACGAACCTATTTCGGACTTGATACAAACGTCGACTCTTCTCATTTTACAAGCTCTGATACCAAATGATGTGATTCAGCTCTGGAAGATGGAGTTGAATTCACGTTGTTGCCTGATCATCGACGAGAAGAGTCGTTCTCAAAATTATTGGTTTGTTTGTAACGCCTTAAGAGGATGGATATTAATGAAATGGGTTCAAAGTGGGCTAGGTATAAGATAGTAAGTTTGGATAGATAAAAACAAAGTTAGAAGATAGGTCGATGGCTTGGTTTTAAGATAATAGGATAAACAAAGAAGGAAAATGGAAATGGATAAACGAACTTAAACTTCAAGAGTGATTCAACACTAAAGAGTGTCACCCTGGTTCCTATATTATTTAAGGTGATAAAGATTATGGTAGAGGGATAGTTGAACGCCACACCAATGCTTGGTGATAAGTTCAGAAACAAGTTCGGGTTGATGCCACTAGCCAGCTAGATAAGTCACTCGAGACTCGTACGAAATTGGAGAGGAAAATTAACCTCACAAGAATAAATGTTCATTCAATAATTTGGCAAAAGTCCTTTACATCAGAAATTTGTAAACTACTTATAGCCTAATATGGGATAGCAGAATGGACAAAATGACTAGCTTAAGAACTAAGTAATTCAGCTATAAATGTGCTAGAATAATCTAGAAAATATTAATTGATAAACTAAGTCTATATTCGACTGAATGTAACTCCAATAGGCAGCATCATGAACAAGCAAAAGTGCTTGGAAGATGATGAATGAATGGCCGAACCATCATGTTGTTTCCTTGATGCATTCATGCATGCTTAGTAATGAAGAAAAGCCATAGTTCATGAATGTGCAACCCTTTGATGCTCTTACATCTCCCTTGGCTGAATGAAGCTTGAATGTACCTTAAATACTTGAATGGACATCTTGGATATGCATGAAACATGCATAAAACGTCCCAATGTATGTTCTTCCTTAATTAAGATCCATGAATCTTCAAATACATGTACATAAAATAGCCCCCACTTGCATGAATGTCCTCAATACATGAATTCCTTCAAATGCCATCCATTAAACATTAGTTGTGCATGCATCCTTCCATACGATGTATTAAGCCATGCATGTACTTGCATTAATGGCTCCTTCATGCATTCTCGATCACCTTGAGGAACTTAACTCTTGGCCAAAAGGTTGCTTAGGGATCACCAATAGCCAGCCCACCATGCATAAATTCGTTTATGCATGAACTCTTATAATCCATGTACCTAGCCGTGCATGAATCTCATTAAATGTACTCAATACATTCAGCTGAACCTACAAGAAACATGAACACATTAAATCCCAATGTATATTCGGCTGAACATGTTAAGAGCATGAACTAGACATCATAAATATCATGCTAAGCTAAACTAAACACATTAATTAAAGACTAGTTAGTAGCATTAAGTTCGGCTAGCTCAAACTAAGTGAAAACATTTAATGAACTTATTTGAGCTAGGATTTTTGTTAATGAGCTATATAGCAAACTAATTAATATAAAACTAAAAACTTAGTTTAATTTATTAAAATAAAGAACAAGTTGAAAGTAAGCTCGATTGAGCTCAACGAGTTGAAACGAGCTCAAATGAGCTGAATTGAGCTAGACGGAGCTTGAGGAGTTGGAAATGAAACTGAATTAAGCTCAAACGAGCTGAAATAAGCTCAAGTGAGCTGATTGGAGCTGAGTTGAACTCGAGGAGCTAGAGAGGAGCTGAATTCGGCTTGCACAAGGCTACTAGAGTTCTTTAGAGAGCTGGTCCGAACTTCCTCATTGATATGGAGTGTTGATTCATCCCAAAGTCAAGCAAATAAAGCTGAAACAACTTCTTGAAATTTCCTAGCTCGTGCTTGGGTCATTGGGCCTTTTGGAAGCTTGATGGGGTCTTGGTTCGAAGTTGTTGAACCCCTAGGTGTGCTTACATCACTCTCTTTTTCTATGGAGGCCGAATAATGCTAGGGAGGTTTTGGGTAGTATCATTCATTTATGCTGGCATAAGTTTTTCACTTCTCCTGAGGTCCCTCATTTCATCATTTTTCTCTTCTTTCCCTCCTTCTTCTTAGCCGAATTCTCTCCTTCCTCTCTCTCTCTCTTAGTTCTTTTCACATTATCGATCCTCATTTTCTGCATCTTGTGCTTGGCAGATTATCTGATACGAACTGCCTCGGGGAGAGTCGAGTCGTATGCTGAGTTGCCCGATCGTCTACGAGAAAGTATCGTTCAATTCACTTTTGAAATGAAGTTGATGGAAAAATAGGACGGAAGCTATGTATAATGGTTCTATGATGGTCTATGAATAAGAATAATATGCATAGGTTCGGCTAAATTGGAAGGGAAAGTGAAAGAAGTAAATAGATGATGGATATGGAAGAAAAGGGTTCTTAAAAGCAAGCCCGAACCAATATTAGAAAATATCGACTCAAATGCTTATAGGCTTTCAAGGTGGAGGATGAAAGTGATAAACCTCAACCCACTACTTAGCAAAGTAGGAACCTCGATATATGGGTGAACGTCACACTATTTGATAGTGATAAGTTCGGGATAGTGAAGAACAGGGTTGAATCCACTAGGCTTCCTAGATAAGCCAACGAAGTCCTCAACGAAATATGAGAGAAAGAAATCCCACAAATTCCATAAAAGTTTAACAAAGTTTCATTAAGTGAAAAGTCTAACAAAAAAAATGTCTAACCTTTTACAAATGAAATTTAACAATTATTTATAGCCTAAAACATGGTCAACCGAATGGCCTCAAAAAGTAGCTGAATGGTCACTTAATTAAACCTTTAAATGAGCTGAAATTTCCAGAAAAATTTAGGAAATTCTAGGATGCTTCCTCCAGCCTTAAGAACGTATTTGGACAGCTTCCAAGGTGTCTTCATGCAGCTGGTTTCATTTAAAATAAAGGTGAGCTAATCAGCCACCTAGAAAGCCGAATGGTCACTTTGTAATTCAACTAGAAGAGTTGAGAATTTTCTTAGAAGTTTCCTCATCAGCTGGAGAATTAAATGAGCTGAAAAATCTTGTAATATTCGGCCAAAGAGAGTGCATGATATTAAATATATTGCTTTGACCAGCTGGATAGACTTGGGCAGCTGAATGGGATTAATTATAATCAGCCATGGCCCTTGTTATTCCCGAAAAAGCACCTAGAGAAACTTAAACAGTAGCTGGCCTTTTAATTCAGCTTGGAACATTGAATATTCAGCCATCTTTTGACTGAATGACCATTTGGGAACACCAACTAGCAACCTTCAAGCATTAATCACGTTTCATGCTCCTAGGCTATTCATGCACCAGCAGCTTTTTAATGCATTAATCACGTTTCATGCCTCTATGCATCAGCAGCTCTTTAATGTGCCGTCCATGCCTTGTTCACTAATTAATTCGGCTATAGCAATAAGCACATTGAATTCGGCATGCTTGCTCCTTTAATGTTGAAAATAGCTGCACATTTAAACCAAAATTAATCAGCTTTGAACATATTAAATTGACAGTAATTTAAACCACATTAATTTGGACAAGAAATAAATGTGTCCTAAACTAAGACAAGTTAAATGGCTGTACTAGAACAAATTAAAACATGTTCCAATTCAGACATATTAATTTTGGCTGGAACATATTAAAACCCAATTATTAAGCTAAACATAATTATGAGCTAAGCAAATTAACTAATTTAACTAACACATTTAAACATAATTAAAAATGTCCAGATTTTAATTTATTAAAATAACACAACCAAATTATTGAGCTGATTTAATTAAGTTTAACTAGACTCAATTAATTTATTCCAGCAACTAATAAAATGCTTAAATTAAAATAAACTAGAAAAATGAGCAAACGAGCTCATTGAGCTAAAATCGGGCTGAATTGAGCTCGTTGAAATTTAAGATCAGGCTTCATTTTGAACTTGGGCCCCTCGAACTTAGGCCATGCTTGATATTGTCGAATTGTGTCGAACCATGATATGTCGAGATTCGTATCATTATCCCCTATTTCGTCCTCTCTCAAATTTTCCTTTTCTTCTAGTAATAGCCGAATACCCCTTTCCCCTTTTCTCTCTATTTCTTCAACTCTTTTCGAGTGTCCCTCCTTATATTGCTAAAACCAAATACTCTTCCCCTCATTTCATTCTGTTGATTCTCTACATTTTTTGTTAACCGAACATTCCATCTCAGGGGTGCGATTATTCCGTATTGCCTCTACCAATCTGTGTACTTTCAACTTTTGTGTGGATGTAGGCCGAATGTTCTTCTAATCTGGACTGTGTGTTTTCGGTAAGCGAATTTTTGTCTAGTTCAAACTATTCTTTTGTTTGATGGTTGATAAGGTTTGTTTGAAGTGCAGATAACCCCCTATGGCCTAGTGATTAGTCTCTTGCAAACGGTTTAAATGGGCAAGCCACAATTAATTGATCTAAGCAAGTAATAGGTAATCCTTTGATCAAGTATTTTTGTGGGGGTTTCGATAATTCGATTAAGATGCGATTAACTGAAACTTGTGATTGAATGTAGGTTGGAGTACTCGGGGATGATTCTCACGTTTTTGTAAGCAAGGTGTGTTAAACACTACCTCTACTCGTAAATCGACAAAAGCCAAAATAAAAGACCGTCGGTGCCACACAAACGTGAGCTCCCTCCTGTGGTAATCTGTATGCCTAAAATGTGGGCGTTTAATCGTAGAGGTCATCATGAGCGATTTCACGAGCTTAGGCCATTCTTGGCCACGTTGGGTCAAAATAGACCTTGTGGGCCCCACATAGGTAAACCACACGAACGTGTGGAGAATATTAGGCCAGGCTGTGTAGTCCACAGGCCAAGGCCAGATTTGGGCTTGTAGGCCACACGGGCTTGTGGGCCCACATGGACCTACATCATGGGCCTTAGGCCCATTTTCACTGTTTGACTATTAAGGTTGCACGGGTCACCCGCGGCGACTGTGGAGCTACTGTTGGGTCGGTAAACATACCTAGACCCCAAAATTGGTAAATAACTATTATGCCCCTATAAGGTAAAATGACTATTATGCCCTTTGAGATGTATGACTGTATTGAGCATGCCATTTGCATAATATTATGATATGTTGCATGGGGATGGGTTATTATGATTGGAGGAAGTGTACTGTACCGACAGCTCTGCTGCAATTTCTGTTTCGTGCTACAACCGGTGCTATATTTGGTGTGTAGGGATGGGTGGGTTGATTTTATCCCCACATGGTATGTAGGGTTGGATGAAGTGGTGTGTAGAGGCTGGTTGGGTAGGATTTCTAATTGTATATCTGCACTGTTTACTGTTACTGCAATGGGCCAAGGCTCAAACATGTGATTGTTTCTGTATTAAGATGTGTCAAAGCTAACTGATATTAAACTGTTACTGAAACGGGCTTAGGCCCAGACTGTAAATGCCTATTGTATGATTGACTGTCATTAAGGGATTACACACTGAGTTTTCATAAACTTACCCTTTTGTTTTCTGCTTAGGTAATCATTAGGCGGATCAATGCTGCGAGGGACTCGAAGGTGGCCACATAACCGCATTTGCTTCCATTATTAATATTTAATTTATGATTAATTTAATTTGGGTTTTTGTTTTGTAATAAGGCCTCTTTAATGTCTATTTTAATTTGAGATTTATTTACCTTGATTCACATCTGTTAGTAGTGGGCCGCGAATTTTCAAAAAGATAAATGCTTTTCAAAACACCACGATTACGTTACATGTTTTAAAAGCTTTCGCAACAAACATTGTTTTAAAGTGCAATAACAACCTAATATGATTAACATTTCACTTAAATGACTTGAGTGTTAACAACGAACAAGATATCCTAAATTTTCACAAAAAGGTTTTATATAGAACGGGTTTTTCAATGAAATTATGTTTTTCGAAAAACACTTCAATGTGACATTGTAGATTTGGCCATAACGTCTAGGCCGAATTTGGGGTGTTAAACATCAAAGAAGTTTTGAGATGATTATATCTGTCCAAAGGCTAAAGTGGGATATTCGAGTAGAGATCGTGCTAGATCACATTCGAGTTTCAGAGCTATAGCTGCATCTATTGCCAGTACTTGAAATGTTCAATCTAATCACTCTGAGTGCAAACACTATGGTAAAAGATGTCCCGGCAATTATAGATTGTATGATCAGGCTTGATTCAAATATGGATCATTAGATCATTTTATCCGTGATTGCCCCGAGTCTATCAAGCAAGAGATGTGCAACATTCGAGGCCAAGTGGCAACGGGAAATGTAAGTGGCATTCAGAGGGGAACAAAAGACATTGCTGTTAGATCCGAGGCTCGTGCACATGCCAGAGCCTATGCCATTTGAGCTCATGAGGAAGCTTTGTCTCCAGATGTGATTATGGGTACTTTCACAAATTATGATACTTCTGTCATTGCTTTGATAGATCTGGATCAACGCATTCCAATATATGCATGAATTTAGTGAATAGTAAGACTTTTCCTATAGAGTCTACTGAATTCGTAATTAAAGTATCGAACTCCCTAGGCAGAAGTGTTTGGGTTGATAAAGTCTGCAAGAATTGTCTGTTAACGTTTCGAGACATTTGTTTTTCGGCCCATCTGATGTTATTACCTTTTAATGAGTTAGATATAATTCTGGGTATGGATTGGTTAACTTTACATGATGCTGTTGTGAATTGCAAACAAAAAACTATAGATTTGAGATGCAAGAATGATGAAATAGTTCGAATTGAATCTAGTGACTTAAATGGGTTGCTGGCTGTGATATCTTCAATGAAAGCTCTGAGTATTGTGAGAAGAGGTTGTGAAGCTTATTTTGCTATGTGATTGATTCGAAAGTGTCAGAAAATAAAGTTGAATCAGTGCATGTTGTTTGTGAATTCCCTGATGTGTTTCCTGAGGAACTTCCAGGATTACCTCCAATTCGAGCACTTGAATTTGGCATTGAATTAGTACCTGGGACTACTCCGATTTCGATAGCTTTGTAGAGAATGGCTCCAATCGAACTAAAAGAATTAAAGTCTCAGTTGCAAGAGTTGACTGATAGAGGATTTGCTAGACCGAGTTTCTCACTTTGAGGTGCATATTTCTATTTGGGAAAAATAAAGACGGTAAGATGAGAATGTGCATTGATTATCGTTAGTTGAACAAAGTGACTATCAAGAATAAATACCCTCTACCTTGAATTGATGATTTATTTGATCAATTGAAAGGAGCTACCGTGTTTTCGAAGATAGATTTGAGATCAGGTTATTATCAGTTGCGAGTAAAAGACTCAGACATTCTAAAAACTACATTTAGAACGAGGTATGACCACTATGAATTCTTAGTTATGCCTTTCGAATTATCAAATGCACCTCTTATCTTTATGGATTTGATGAACAGAATTTTCAACCTGTATTTAGATCGATTTGTTGTCATATTCATTGATGACATATTGATTTATTCGCACGATGAATCCGAGCATGTTGAACATTTGAGAATAGTACTACAGACTTTGCGTGCTAAGTAATTATATGCGAAGTTTAGCAAATGTGAATTCTAGTTACGAGAAGTTAGTTTTTTGGGCCATATTACCAGCATGAGGTATTCGAGTTGATCCGAGCAAAATTTTAGCTATTTTGGATTGGAAGTTTCCGAGAAATGTCTCTGATGTTCGCAATTTCCTGGGACTTGCTGGTTATTATAGAAGGTTCGTAAAAGGCTTTTCGATGATTGCAACTCCGTTAACAAAACTTCTTCAAAAAGATGTGAAATTTGAATGGTCTAAAAAGTGTCAGAAAAGATTTGATCAGTTGAAAGCCCTATTGACTGAAGCTCCGATATTAGTACAACCCAAATTAGGTAAAGAATTTTTGATCTATAGTGATGCTTTGTTGAACGGTCTAGGATGTGTTTTGCTACAGGAGGGAAAATTCATTGCTTATGCTTCAAGACAGTTAAAGCCGCACGAAAAGAACTATCCAACGCACGACCTTGAGTTAGCTTCGATTGTTTTTGCTTTGAAAATTTGGCGCCAATATTTGTTTGGTGAGAAATGTCATGTATATTCTGATCATAAGAGTTTGAAATATCTGATGACTCAAAAAGATCTGAATCTGCGACAAAGAAGGTGGTTAGAATTGTTAAAAGACTATGAGCTTGTGATTGATTATCATCCGGGAAAAGCAAATGTTGTTGCTGATGCTTTGAGTCGAAAATCACTGTTTGCTCTGTGTGCGATGAATGCTCATTTGGTTGTGTCCGATGATGGTTCGGTTATAACTGAATTAAAAGTAAGACCGTTATTCATTCAACAGATTATCGAAGCTCAGAAGATTGATAATGAAATTTTAGCAAAACAAGCTCAGTGTAATTTGGATTTTGATTTAGAATTCAGAGTTGATAAAGATAATTTTCTGAGATTCCGAGATCGAATTTGTGTTCTGAAAAATCTAGAATTAATTAAGATGATTTTGAATGAAGCTCAGAATAGTTGTTTATCTGTTCATCCGGGTAGTACAAAAATGTATAATGATCTGAAACAGCATTACTGGTGGTCTGGAATGAAAAGAGATATCTCTGACTTTGTTTCTAAATGTTTAATCTGTCAACAAGTTAAAGCTGAACATCAAGTGCCATTTGGTTTGTTACAACCAATTATGATCCCGGAATGGAAATGAGATAGAGTGACAATGGACTTTGTTTTGAGTATGCCCCTATTTCCGAGAAAGAAAGATGCAATCTGGTGATGCGATCCCGACCGCATCATGTAACGCCCTCACACCTGAAACCGTCGCCAGAGTCGAGTTTGAGGTGTTACTAAACTTAATTCATTAATTAAACAACTCAAACAATTTATTTTTAAAATTTCTAGACAAGCTGGCTAACTGCGTCATAGTCGCTTAAAAATTCATATCTCGAGTTCCAAAACTCAAAATTAAGATCCGTAAATTTTCATTGAAACTAGACTCATATATATATCTACTAAAGTTTTTCTAGAATTTTTGATTGAGCCAATTATTACATTTTATTAGTTAAATTCTCCCCTATTTCAGGGTTTGACTACTCTGACCCTGTGTATTACGAATCAGATATCTCACTATACAGAGCTTCAATGATTATGCCGTTTCTTTATAATAAAACTAGACTCAATAAGGAATCTGTAAATATAAATCATGACTTCTAATTATTTTTTTTTACAATTTATGGTGAATTTTTAAATTCAGAATAGGGGATTCAGAGACCACTCTGACCCTGTTCCACCAAAACTTAAATATCTTATAAAATATAACTAATATGCCTATTTCGTTTCTTTCACATAAAAATAGATTCATTAAGATTCAATTAAATATTTATTCATCACCTAATTCCATTTATACTATTTTTAGTGATTTTTAAAATTCACATCACTGCTGCTATATGACTGTTTTATAACAAATTTCACCATTTTATGGTTTTACATAACATTAAATATAAATTTTGATTAGCCATTCCAATAGCTAATTAACAACAAGCATTTCCACATCACTCATTTACCATGTCATAAGATCATTTACACAGAGTGAGTATAGTGCTATACATGCCACACTCATAACATACAAGCCATTTTACCAATTTAGGTCTTCGGATAGTGTGAGCGAGCCTTCGACCTATCCCGATTCTCAATCCGGCTTGTCAAAACTACAATAAAGGAAAAGGAGGGAGTAAGCATAAATGCTTAGTAAGTTCACATGCAAATAACAAGTAACATAATCATGCCATTCAACATAAACATTATTTGCATAAACAACACCAAGACATTCATGTTACATTTCCATTTAATATCTTACTATAATTTCATCATACTAAGTTCTCAACCCGAGGGTTTAAACACATACCTATCAAATTTTCTTATTCACCACACTTACCAACATGTCACCTTCATATTAGGTATTCTCCTTATTCTATTAGAGATCTCCCGTTGAACACATCGGAATATGATTTCGGATACACGGATAATGTGCACATAAGTGCTATACTCATAGCTAAACAAGCTCAATAGCTTTTGAAATCTATGTAGCCAAGCTACCATGTAACCCGCCCATAAACTAACTCGGACTCAACTCAACGAGCTTGGGCGTTCGCATCCATAAGTGAACTCGGATTCAACTCAACGAGTTCGGACGCCTAGTTACATCTCACAAACTCGGACTCAACTCAACGAGTTCGAAACTCAACCATCCTAGTGACATGTCACTTGTACCGTAATCTATTCCCAAGGTTCAAACGAGATTCTTCTCAATTACTCATTTTGATTGCCTTCTTCGAAATGTAGAAACCGATACTTGCTAACATCTCATACTTATCAAGTTGTTCACATAATTTGCATATCACCAAATAATAATTTACAAAGCATCGTATTTCATGATAATAAGTATCATGTCATATAAATAACATTAAATCAGTTAAAATAAAAATTATGTTACCTTATTTACACATGAACTTACCTCGATACAAAATATTAGCAATCGAGCCTATTCCTCGTAAACTTTGTTTTTCCCTCGGACGCAACTTGAATCTCGTTACTCTTGATCTATAATGCCAAATTAATTTATTTAATACATACATTCATCAAAACATCCCCTAATACGAACTTTGGCAAAATTACCATTTTGCCCCTAAACTTTCACATATTTGCACTTTTTCCCCAAGGCTCGTAAATTAAACCTCATCCTATTATGTTATGTTTTATGACATGCTGATCATTTTTTCCTTCTATGGAAACATCAAATTCACACTCTAACATGTACTTATGAATATTAGGTATTTTTACCGATTAAGCCCTTTTACTCGTTTTCACTTAAAACCGAGTAGCACAAGTTGTCTAACATAATTTGAAACCTCATATTCTATCATAAAACACCAAAATACACAAATTTCACCTATGGGTATTTTTCCAAATATGAACCCTAGGTTGAATTATTGCTAGCATAAGTTAATTCGAGCTACCGAGATTTCAAAAACATAAAAATCATTAAAAACGGGGCTTGAAATCACTTACTATGAAGCTTAGAAGTTGAAAAAACCCTAGCTATGGAGAGAGGTAAGATTCGGCCAAGGCATGGAGAAGATGAACACATTTTGACCTTAATTTCCCTTTTAATTAATTTTAATTACAAAATGACTAAAATACCCTTAATACCTTTCTTTGAAAATTTTTATGTACAAGCCCATTTTTCTCCAAAATTTTAGAAATTAGTAAAATTGCTATTTAAGACCTCCTCATTAATATTCCAAAGCAATTTCATACTAAAAACTTCTAGAATGCAAGTTTTGCAAATTATTCAATTTAGTCCCTAATCTCAACTTAAGCACTTTATGCATAGAATTTCGTCACGAAATTTTCACACAATCATGCAATCATTTCATAAACCTCAAAATAATTATAAAATAATTATTTCTATCTCGGATTTGTGGTCACAAAACCACTATTCCGATTAGGCCCTAATTCGGGATATTACAACTCTCCCCCCTTTATGGATTTTCATCCTCGAAAATCTTACCAGTAAACAGGTGTGGATATTGATTTCTCATGGTTTCCTCAGGTTCCCATGTAGTCTCTTCTACCCCGTGCTTTTGCCACAATACTTTCACGAGAGTGACACTTTTATTTCTTAGTTGCTTGACCTCTCGAGCTAAAATCTTAATCGGTTCTTCTTCGTAAGTCATATCCAGTTGTAACTCAATTTCTGTTGGTGAAATTATATGTGAAGGATCCGAACAATACTGACATAGCATAGATACGTGGAACACATCATGCATCTTCTGAAATTCAGATGGCAATGCTAGCCGATAAGCTACTGGTCCAACTTTTTCAATTATTTCATACGGTCCAATAAAATGGCGACTTAACTTGCCCTTCCGTCTAAATCTAAGAACTTTCTTCCATGGAGACACTTTTAAAAATACCTTATCACCAACTTGAAACTCGATTTCCTTTCGTTTCAAATTCGTATAAGATTTCTATCTATCTGATACAGCTTTCAAACAATCTCGAATCACTTTCACTTTTTCTTCGGTTTCTTTTATTAGATCAACTCCATAAATCTGATTTTCCTTGAGTTTAGTCCAATACAATGGCGTCTGAAATTTACAACCATACAATGCTTCATAAGGTGCCATCTTCAAACTCGTCTGATAACTATTATTATAAGCAAATTCTACCAACTTTAAGTATCTTTCCCAACTACCTTGAAATTCCAATACACAACATCTGAGCATGTCTTCAAGAATCTGAATCACTCTCTCTGACTGTCCATCAGTTTGTGGGTGAAAGGCAGTGCTGAAATTTAACTTCGTACCTAATGCCTCTTGCAACTTTTTCCAAAATCGCGAAGTAAATCTCAGATCTCTATCTGAAATGATTGACAAAGGTATTCCGTGAAGTCTAACAATCTCACTGATATACAATTCAGCCAACTTATAAAGAGAATAATCTGTACGTACCGGAATAAAATGAGCCGATTTAGTCAGTCTGTCAACTATTACCCAGATAGCATTTTTCTTCCCTGCAATTAACGGCAACCCTGACACAAAATCCATAGTAATCTGATCCATTTCCATTCAAGAACCATGATAGGCTGGAGTAATCCCGAAGGTACTTGGTGTTTAGCTTTCACTTGTTGACAAATTAAGAATTTTGATACAAACTCGGAGATGTCTCTTTTCATTCCACTCCACCAATACATTTCTTCAAGTCATTATACATTTTTGTACTGCCCAGATGAACCGCCAAACAACCATTATGTGCTTCATGCAAAATCTTTTGAATCAAGTCATCATTTTTCGATACACAAATCCGGTTTTTAAACATCAAGCAACCATCAGAACCGATTCTGAAATCTGATCCCGTATCAGCCTCACACTGCTTTCTCTTGGCTTACAAATCTTGGTCATTTTTCTGAGCTTCAAAAATCTCTTGTAAAAACATCGGTCTTGTTCATAACTCTACTAGAATCGAACCATCATCTGATACCTTTAACTGAGTATTCATAGCTCTCAAAGAAAATAGCAACTTTCTACTCAAAGCATCGGCAACCACATTCGCTTTTCCCGGATGGTAGTTAATAACAAGCTCGTAATCTTTCAATAACTCCAACCATCTTCGCTGTCTCAAATTCAAGTCTTTTTGTGACATCAAGTACTTAAGACTTTTATGGTCGGTATATACTCGACACTTTTCACCATACAGATAATGTCGCCAAATCTTCAAAGTAAACACTATAGCAGCCAATTCTAAATCATGAGTCGGGTAATTCCTTTCGTGAGATTTTAACTGCCACAAAGCATAAGCCACCACTTTTTCTTCTTGCATAAGTACACATCCTAAGCCATTTCGAGAAGCATCACTATACACCACAAATTCTTTACCTGATTCAGGTTGTACCAACACCGGTGCTTGAGTTAATAACTTTTCAATTCTTCAAAACTCATTGACATTCTTCCGTCCATTCAAATTTAACATTCTTTTGGAGTAGTCTAGTCATAGGAGTAGCAATTATAGAAAATCCATTTACAAATCGTGATAATACCCATTAGCCCCAAGAAACTTCTAACTTCGTTACATTTTTGGTGGTTTCCAATCAACAATGGTAGAAATTTTACTAGGATCAACCCGTATACCATCACGAAACAATGTGACCCAAAATCCAACTTCCAAGCCAAAATTCACTTTTACTAAACTTGGCATATAAGCGCTTATTTCTCAAAGTTTGCAAAACTATCTTCAAGTGCTCGGCATGCGCTGTCTCATCTTTCGAATAAATTAAGATGTCATCTATAAATACCACAACAAATTTGTCCAAGTATGGCCGAAATATGCGATTCATCAAATCCATAAACACAGCAGGAGCATTTGTTAACCCAAATGGCATGACTAAAAATTCATAATGATCGTACCTTGTTCTAAAAGAAGTTTATGTATATCCGGCTCTTTTACTCGCAGCTGGTAGTATCCAAATCTCAATTCAATCTTTGAAAACCATGTTGCTCCTTTTAACTGATCAAACAAATCATCAATTCTTGGCAACGGATACTTGTTCTTGGTTGTCGCCTTGTTTAATTGCCGATAGTCAACACACAACATCATAGAACCATCCTTCTTTTTTACAAATAACACGGAAGCACCCTAAGGTGAAAAGCTCGGTCTCACAAACCCTTTGTCAGTCAACTCTTGCAATTGCGACTTTAATTCTTTCAACTCTGCTGGTGCCATTTTATACGGAGCAATCGAGATCGAAGCTGTTCCCGATATCAATTCAATACCAAATTTTACTTCCTTGACTGGAGGCAAACCCGACAACTCTTCTGGAAATACATCAGCGGATTCACACACAATTGGCACTGATTCAACTTTCTTTTCAATTTCTTTTGTATTAATTACATATGCCAAATAAGCTTCATAACCCTTCCTCAAATATCTCTAAGCTGACATCAAAGAAATCACACTAGATAATGCCTCTAATTTGCCTGATTCAACCCGCAGAATTTTACCACTTTCACACTTTAATTCTATAACTTTTTCTTTGCAATTTACTATAGTATCATGCAATGTCAACCAATCCATACCCAAAATAACATCAAATTCATCAAACGGAAACAACATCAAGTCGGCCGAAAAGTAATGACCCCGAATCATTAAAGGACATTTCTTGCATACTTTATCAACTATCACACATTTGCCTAATGGATTCGACACTCTAATCATAAATTCTGTGTACTCAATAGGTATATTCATATTAGACACCAATTTCATGCACACATATGAATGAGTAGAACCGGGATCAATCAAAGCATTAACATTAACATCATAAAGAGAAAATATACCAGTAATCACGTCAGGTGATGAAGCATCTTCACGTGCCTTTATGGCATAAGTTCTAGCTGGAACCCTTGCTTTAGGTTTAGCTGCTGAATCTTTAACTACATTCTTGTTGCTTGCTTCATTTCCAGCTTTTCTCGAATATCTTCCCCTCAAGTCTGCACCACTAGCTTTTACACTCTGAAAATTTTCTTTCTCAACTCTCTCTGGGCAGTCTTTAATAAAATGATCTAGAAAACCACACTGAAAACATTCATTCGCTCTACATGGGCCAAAATGATTTCTACCAAACCGCTGGCACTCAGGCTTAACAAATCTCGAATTCCCCACACTAGCCATGGAAGTAGTCTGAGATTTAAAATCCACATTTTGCTTATTAGAATTTCCATATGATTGTCCAGCCGAAACTTGAGAACGAGGATTCATATTTCTAGATTTTCTGGATTGCCATGAGAATGAACTGCTCATCAATCTTTTCTTCCAATTTCTAGTCTCAGCCTCTACTTTTTTCTTCTCTTTAAGTAGTTCTTCAGCCTTGCAAGCTCAATCAACAAGTACTACCATTTCTTTTAATTCGAGAATCCCAACAAATACTTTAATGTCTTCATTGAGTCCGTCTTCAAATCGTCTACACATTTTAGCCTCTATAGGAATATATTCTCTAGCATACTTACTCAATCTAACGAACTCCCTTTCGTATTCAGTAACTATCATGTTCCCCAGTTTCAATTCAAGAAACTCTTTACGCTTTTGATCAACAAATCTTTCACTAATGTATTTCTTCTGAAATTCTTCTTGAAAGAACTCCCAAGTTACTTTCTCTTTCGGTACTACTGAAATCAATGTCTTCCACCAATGATAGGCTGAATTCCTCAACAATGATATAGCACATTTCAAGCATTCCTCAGGTGTACAAGACAATTCATCAAATAATCGAATAGAATTCTCAAGCCAAAACTTTTCTTTCTCTGCATCATCATCAACATTTGCCCTGAATTCTTTGACCCCTTGCATACAGATTCTGTCAACTGGAGTTCTGTGAAATTTCATCAGATCTACACCTTGAGGCATCAGGGGTACAGGTTAAAGAATCGGGGGAGGTGGGGGAGGCTGTACATTCGGGTTCGTATGAACGAACTCAATATACCAAGCATTCATCATCTAGAGAAAGGCTTTCTCGAGCCCCTTGTAATGCCCCAATTTTTAAGTTTTCTGTGTTTCTGTGATTTTTAAAATTTGTGTGTGTTCTGGTTGGTTAAAATATATATTTTAGTAGGTTAGTGGGCTTTGGAAGGCCCAAGCTTAAGTTAAATCCGTGGTAGTCTTCAGAATTTTAATTTTATGAACAAGTGATGGAATTGGTGTTTGGGCTTTTAAGAGTAAAGGGGTAAAAGATGACACAAAAAGTAGTGTGGTGTAGTGGCAAGGTGGCGCCACTTAGGGGACAAGGAAGTGACGCCATAAAGGAAGCAAGGGGTCCAAGGTTCAAGTCTTGGCTCTTGCAATATATTTTGGTTTTTCTTTTCAATAAATCTGGAAGCAAGTAGGTGCGTTTTAAAGTTTAATGTGTTGGATTTATGACACAAATGAGTTGATGGCCTAGTGGTGGTGGCGTGAGTTGGCATGTGAGAGGACTTTGGTTCGAATCCCTTGGCACGCAAAGGTTGATTATTTTGCTATGTTGGGACGGCAAGAGTTGGTGTTGGTTTTAAACTATGGTGATGGAGGGATCCCACATCGGGAAGCTAACATAAGAGTAGATGGAGAGCTGGCTTTAAATAGAGCAAACCATGAGGAGAGTAGGCATACCCTTCTTGGCTAATCCCTTTCGCTTTGTGACGTGCTCGTTTGGGTTGGGCGTCAGCTAAGAGTTTTGGAGCACGGATTAACTGCAGTCTCCTAACAGGTGTGTATTTCTCATTACTCTAGCGATGGGGCGGCTATTTCGGTCATGATGGGTTGAAATGGGCCATGTGGTCCCAATGGGTCCGTAGGCCCAAGTGGATAAGTTGTAGAATTACTAAAATACCCCTGTAGGGTAAGACTACCGATTTACCCTTGGAGGGTAAAATGACTATTTTGCCCCTCGTGCGTAAATAACTAACTTGTGTGATGATTGGGTTAGTTGACGTGGATTTATGTTAGTTATCATTAATTCGTAAGTCTAATGTGTTAGTGATCGATTGTAGGATTATCGTGTGGGAGATATCGTCATCAATCGTCATCAACCAGTTGTGTAAAACGACACCCTCCCTTAGACTGAATCGGTAAAAGCTGAAACACCGAAACGTTGGTATTTTGTGAACTCGCGAGCGTACAAGCGCTCGTGAGATAGTTGTTAATGAATATGGTGCATTTGGATGATTAGAGTGCAGAGTGTGCATTTTCGTGCACAACGGTATTTTTGGGCTTAATGGGCCGAAAATGGGCTAATGGGCCAACGGGCCCACTTTGGTAAAAAGACAAGGTAAGTACTTCTGATTACTTGGTAAACGTTAGAATGAGCATGAAACCTTAGCAATAGGTAATAATTACTGAAATACCCTTATGCATGCAAAATTATGATTTTACCCCTAGGGTTATTTTTTACGAAAAGCATGATGTTACATTTACGTATCGTATGCCATGACATATTATTTACATTGCATGGGACATGGGTTTATATTGCTAGAGGAAGCATTCAGCGACCTCATTTGCAATCTGGTGGCCTCGCCACATATATCTGCTACGTGACTTCGTCATAATATTTGGCGACCTCATTTGCAATCTGCTTTAACCGCCACATATATATATATATATATATATATCTGCTCAGTGGCCTAGCCACAATATCTGTATCTGGTGACTTCGTCACAATATCTGGGAGCCTCGTTGCAATTTTTGTGGTGTGTAGCGGTTGGGTTGGTCGAGTAGTCTCCCCACATAGTGTAAGGCTGGTACGGGGGTGTTATGGATGGCTCTAGTTTGGGATTTCTGCATTCATGATATACTTGTTTGGTATCTGCTATGGGCCTATAGGTTTCATTCTGATTTCTGTACTGGGCCAAGGCCCAGATAAGTCTGACTCTGAGGTTTGATCTGTTTTGGGCTATGGTTGGGTTATATTACACACTAAGTTTACCAAACTCACCCTTTATTTTCATCTCTGCAGGAAATCCCCAACCATAGTGGGCTTGGAGCTGTGAGGGATTCGGAGTGGCCACATCATCTGCAAAGTTGGTTTTTATAAGTTAGTTTATTTTTATTATTTTTATATTCTGATTTAATTTTGGGTTTTAAGTTGTAATAAGGCCCCTATTTAAATTTCTTTTTCCGCTATGGTTTTATTTTCTGATTATATTTATACTATGATGAAACTGCTAGTGTTAGACTGCGCGGGTTTTCAAAATTAATGAACGTTTTCAAGACTCAACAAGCACAACAAATGGATAGCCTAAAGATTGATAAACTAGCTTTTCATTCAACCGCTCTTTTTACAAAGACCACCCCAATCACTTAAACCAGTGAATTCATACTAAGTCGTAAGTCCATGTGACACGTCAGATCTAGCCATAACGTCTGGGCTGGGTTTGGGGTGTTACACCCCTTCTCCTCCTCCTTGACCAATAGGTGGATTTTCAGTTGGCACTGCCCCTTCAGCTAGAGCTGGTGCATTACTCTCTACATCATCAGCCACAGCTGGATCAGGATCCATTTACTATAAAAAAATCATTTAAAAGGTCAGAAGTCGCCACACTATCACAATATATATATAGCATGGCATGTATAGCAAAACCCGTACATACAACACGTTAATCCAAGAACCGACTAAACCTACTCTGATACCACTAAATATAACGTCCTCATGCCCGAAACCATCGCCAGAGTCAAGTTTGAGGTGTTACTAAACTTAATTCATTAATTAAACAGCTCAAACAATTTGTTTTTAAAATTTCTAGACAAGCTGGCCAACTGCGTCACAGTCATTTAAAAATTCATATCTCAAGTTATAAAGCTCAAAATTAAGATTCGTAAATTTTTATTGAAACTAGAGTCATATATATATCTAATAAATTTTTTCTAGAATTTTTGGTCAAGCTAATTAGTACATTTTATTAGTTAAAGTCTCCCCTATTTCAGGGTTTGACTACTCTGACCCCTGTGTATTACGAATCAGATATCTCCCTGTAAAGAGTTTCAATGATTATAACGTTTCTTTCTCATAAAACTAGACTCAATAAGGAATCTGTACATATAAAGAATGACTTCTAATTATTTTTTTACAATTTATGGTGAGTTTTTAAATTCAGAACAGGGGATTCAGAGACCACTCTAACCCTGTTCCACCAAAACTTAAATATCTCATAAAATATAACTCATATACCTGTTTCGTTTCTTTCACAAAAAAATAGATTCATTAAATGTTTTATTCATCACCTAATTCCATTTATACTATTTTTAGTGATTTTTTAAATTCACATCACTACTGCTGTATGACTCTATTTTATAACAAATTTTACCATTTTATGGTTTTCCATGGAGTAGGTAATACATTAAGCATACATAACACTAAATATAAATTTTGATTAGCCATTCCAATAGCTAAACAACAACAAGCATTTCCAAATCACTCATTTACCATATCATAAGATCATTTACACAAAGTGAGTATAGTGCTATACATGCCACACTCATAACATACAAGCCATTTTACCAATTTAGGTCTTCGGATAGTGTGAGCGAGCCTTCGACCTATCTCGATTCTCAAGCCGGCTTGTCAAAACTACAATGAAGGAAAAGGAGGGAGTAAGCATAAATGCTTAGTAAGTTCACATGCAAATAACAAGTAACATAATCATGCCATTCAACATAAACATTATTTGCATAAACAACACCAAGACATTCATGTTACATTTGCATTTAATATCTTACTACAATTTCATCATACTAAGTTCTCAACCCGAGGGTTTAAACACATACCTGTCAAATTTTATTATTCACCACACTTATCAACATGTCACCTTTTTATTAGGTATTCTCCTTATTCTATTAGAGATCTCCCATTGAACACATCAGAATATGATTTCGGATACACGGATAATGTGCACATAAGTGCTATACTCATAACTAAACAAGCTCAATAGCTTTTGAAATCTATGTAGCCAACTACCATGTAACCCGCCCATAAACGAACTCGGACTCAACTCAACGAGCTCGGGCGTTCGCATCCATAAGTGAACTCGGATTCAACTTAACAAGTTTGGACGCCTAGTTACATCTCACGAACTCGGACTCAACTCAACGAGTTCAAAACTCAACCATCCTAGTAACATGTCACTTGTACCCTAATCTATTCCCAAGGTTCAAACGGGATTCTTTTCAATTACTCATTTTGATCGCCTTCTTCGAAATGTAGAAACCGATACTTGCTAACATCTCATACTTATCAAGTTGTTCACATAATTTGCGTATCACCAAATACTAATTTACAAAGCATCATATTTCATGATAATAAGTATCATATCATACAAATAACATTAAATCACTTAAAATAAAAATTATGTTACCTTATTTACACATGAACTTACCTCGATACAAAATATTAACAATCGAGTCTATTCCTTGTAAACTTTATTTTTTCCTCGATCGCGACTTGAATCTCATTTCTCTTGATCTATAATGCCAAATTAATTTATTTAATGCATACATTCATCAAAACAGCCCCTAATATGAACTTTGGAAAAATTACCATTTTTCCCCTAAACTTTCACATATTTGCACTTTTTCCCCAAGGCTCGTAAATTAAACCTCATCCTATTTTCTTATGTTTTATGACATGCTGAACATTTTTCCCTTCTATGGCAACATCAAATTCACACTCTAACATGTACTTATGAATATTAGGTATTTTTACCGATTAAGCCCTTTTATTCGTTTTCACTTAAAACTGAGTAGCAAAAGTTATCTAACATAATTTAAAACCTCATATTCTATCATAAAACACCAAAATACACAAATTTCACCTATGGGTATTTTTCCAAATATGAACCTTAGGTTGAATTATTGCTAGCATAAGTTAATTCGAGCTACCAGGACTTCAAAAACATAAAAATCATTAAAAACGGGGCTTGAAATCACTTACTATAAAGCTTAGAAGTTGAAGAAACCCTAGCTATGGAGAGAGGTAAGATTCGGCCAAGGCATGGAGAAGATGAACACATTTTGGCCTTAATTTCCCTTTTAATTAATTTTAATTACAAAATCACTAAAATACCCTTAATACCATTCTTTGAAAATTTTTATGTACAAGCCCATTTTTGTCCAAAATTTTAGAAATTTGTCAAATTTCTATTTAAGACGTCCTCATTAATATTCCAAAGTAATTTCATACTAAAAACTTCTAGAATGCAAGTTTTGAAAATTATTCAATTTAGTCCCTAATCTCAACTTAAGCACTTTCTGCATAGAATTTCATCACGAAATTTTCACACAATCATGTAATCATATCATAAACCTCAAAATAATTATAAAATAACTATTTCTATCTCAGATTTGTGGTCACAAAACCACTATTCCGATTAGGCCCTAATTCGGGATATTACACATCATGTTTCGACACACTTCGGCAACATCGAGATTTGCCTAAATGCGAGGGGGCCCAAGTGCAAAATGAAATCTAATTTCTGTTTGTTAATTTGTGTGCAGGTCTTAATTAAGTGAACTTGGGTTGGAAACCATTGCTAGACTAATCGAACGATGAAGGATGTTCGATTCAAGTGTTGCATGCAATTTGCTACAAGTTCATTTAGCTCGTTCATAGCTCATTCAAGTTTATTGAGCCCAACATTATTCGATTTTAGCTTGTGCATCAATTTGCTGGAATATTTAATTTGGTTTCAGCTCAATTTTAGTTTTATTTAGTTTATGAGTTTTGAGCTAAATAATTGCTGGATTGAACTTTTAATATGTTTAGTTAATTAATTCAGTTGTTTTAATTGCTAAAATACTTAGTTTAATTAATTAAGTTGCTGGAGTAAATTACTCATCTTAGTTAATTGAGTTCATTTTAGTTAATTAGGTTGCTGGAATAAATTATTCATGTTAGTTAATTAAGTTCTTCTTAGTTAATTTAGTTGCTAGAATAATTTAATGATGCATGTGTTTTTTAAGTTTTAAGTTCATTTATTTAAGTTAAGTGTTTAATGTGTTTTATGTGTTTAAATGAAATTAGTATGTTTGTTTTAATGTGTTTTATTTCAGGTGTCTTTTCAACTAGAAACTGTTACATTCAAGGGCTGTTACAAATTGATTAATGTGACTTTTCAAGTGAATTTCGGTTACATACAAGGGGGAACATTATTCTTCATTAAAAGGAGCTGTTATCATCAATTAAAGGGAGCATTACACATCCTTAAATTCGGCAGCAGCCTCTTCCATCTTCCATAACTGATTGTTGATTAAAATGATCATTTCATGAGTTAATTTTTCATTAAAGTTGCTGGTGTCCATTCGGTTGACCAAGGAGACTTCAAAGGTTTTTCCTAAGTATTCAAGTTTAATGATTCAGTTGAATTGAAGAGTATTGGAGGATGGAGTTACTTAGTTTAGCATTTCAAGGGTTTTTGAGCTTTATTTTAGCTCATTGTTAGCTCAATAAGATGATCATATGTGACTATTCGTCTAACACAGCAAACCCGGCCTAGAAGTTAGGCCTAAATCTGACGTGTCACATTGAAGTGTTCTTCAAAAACCATGTTTTCATTGAAAACCCTTCTTATTTGAAAACTTGAGTAAAATCCCAGTTACGTTAGTTTATTTTATAAAGTGGTACATTGAAAAGTTATTAATTCTATTCCCAAAATTTCTTTTAAGTTACAGAAGCTAATTTTAAAAGTAACTGATTTATGAAAACGTGATGTTAAAAGCTAAGTTACGAAACCATTCGAAGAATTTTGCGGAAACGTAGTGTTGTTTAAAAACAGTTATAAATCGAAGTAAATAAAACCCAAAGTTAGAATCCAAAAACTTTAAGAGGCCTTATTACAAAAGTTGAAAACCCAAAACAGAATTTAAAACATAGATAAAGTCCCACGGCAGTCGTGTGGCCATCTCTGAGTCCCTCGCAGCACCGATCCTCCTAATACTGGGGATTAACTGCACAGTTAATAAATGGGGTGAGTTTATGAAAACTCAGTGTGTAATCCCTTACTGGAGTAGCAGTCAGTATACAGAAATAAACTGAAATAGTCTAGGCCAAAGCCCTTTTAACAGTAATAGTACAGTCCAGTTCAGAGCATACGAGGTCCGAAGCCCGCTACAATATCATTTGGGTCACAGCCCATAACAGAACCAATTGGGAGTAGCCCAAACCAATAACAGAACAAGTGGGCCTAAGCCCAATACAGTAACAGATCTCATAAACAGATATGCAACAGTATGAGGATGCATCCCACCCCGATCCAGCCAACACACCATCCATACCAACCCTACACTTACGTGGAAATAAAATCGACCCACCCAGCCAGCACACCAATGTTAGCACCGGTTACGGCACTAACCGAAATTGTAGTAAAGCTACTAGTATATATTTGTGGCTCTAAGGCTTCAATAGCGGTATTATAATTGGCACAAAGCCATTGGTAACTGTATTATGTTTGGCACATAGCCATCAGCGACGGTAATATAATCGACACACAGCCTTGGGTAAATATGATCGACACAGAGTCATCAATAAGTATGTTAGGCACATAGCCACGGGTAAATACATTTGGCACAAAGCCATAGTCAAGATGGCACAGAGCCATTTTTAGGTTGGCATAGAGCCATAATCAGATTACGCGGCTTTAAGCTGTTCGTTGGTCCACAGCCATCTTGTATGACCCGTGTGACCTTAACAGATCACTACTGGGTCCACAGTTGTCTCGTGCGACCCTATCAGATCAGAACTTCCTCCATATCAATGTCCCAACCCCATGCAATATGTCGTGTATGTCATGCTCGATCATCACATGTGTATGCAAAATGGCCACACTCAGTAACAGTCATTTAAACATATATTAAAAGCATATCAGTCATACAACCACAGTCAAGTCAGTCATAGCCCAAGTTAGTCATTTACCCACAAGGGCAAAATAGTCATTTTACTCTTTACGGTCATTTTACCCCACAAGGGTATTTCTATAATCCTACCCTACAGGGGTATCTCGGTAATTTTGAAAACTGGGGGTATTTCAGTAATTTCACAAATCGAGGGTGTTTTAGTAATTTACAAATCAGGGGTATTTTAGTAATTTTACAAATTGAGGGTATTTACGACCCAACCGAGGGTCTATTGTTGCCTCGATAGACCTAAGTAACCTAAACAGACATAACGGTGCAAGTGGGCCCACACGCTCATGTGGCCCATTTAGCCCAACTTTAGATACAACTATGTGTACACCATAACCTAGTTCATTACTAGTCACTTACTGCAGATTTTATCCGTGTGGGCTGATACGATCCGTCTCAGAAGAGTCGAGTCGTATTAGTGTGCCCGATCGTCAACAAGAAGTTACGTTGGGTTTAATTAAAAAAAAGGTCGGATAAAGGAAAGAAGGATATTGGTTCTGGGTTCGAATTAGAATAGGTAAGAAGAATTTGAAAGTTCGGGTTTAAAGTCCGAATAGGTGTGGATTAATGAATTGGTTCAATTAGGTAAGGGGGAATTGAAGAAATGGACGTAATGGTATGAAGGGTAAGAACGAAATGGTATTATGAAATGGTACGAATGGAATAGTCTGTTTAAGTACAATTGGTAAATGGAGAAATGGGGTTGAACAAAAAGTGCAAACAAGAACCAATACCGATTTGGTATCGACCTGTTATTTATAAGCTCTTTTAGTTCAGTTTGGAATTGGTAAATGAAAACCTCGACCCACTATCTAACAAGATAGGAACCTAGGTATGTTTGAACGCCACACTACGAGTAGTGATAAGTTCGATTTCGACAAAGAACAACGGTTGACACACTAGAACGCTAGGAAGCCAATCGAATCTTTGATCGAAATTTGAGAAAAGTTTTGCCTAACAAATTTGGTAGCATAACATTAACAAAAGTCCAAAAAGTTCTTTTCAAAGTAACACAAGCCACAATTTATAGTGAATGCAAGGGATAGCCGAATAGGCTCTTGAGGTAGCTAAATGGTTGCTGAAAATTCCAGAATTTTTGATGAAGCTTCCTTGAAGTTTCTTGTGCATGGAAACCTCGACCCACTATCTAACAAGATAGGAACCTCGGTATGTTTGAACGCCACACTACGAGTAGTGATAAGTTCGGTTTCGACAAAGAACAACGGTTGACACACTAGAACACTAGGAAGCCAATCGAATCTTTGAACGAAATTTGAGAAAAGTTTTGCCTAACAAATTCGGTAGCATAACATTAACAAAAGTCCAAAAAGTTCTTTTCAAAGTAACACAAGCCACAATTTATAGTGAATGCAAGGGATAGCCGAATAGGCTCTTGAGGTAGCTAAATGGTTGCTGAAAATTCCAGAATTTTTGATGAAGCTTCCTTGAAGTTTCTTGTGCATGGAGAATGGTAAGGGCCAGCTTCTAGATGCCTTATTCAATAGAAAAATTGAATAAATTGTTTGGGAGCTGAAATGCCATCAATAGGTTCGGCCAAATGCTTGAATTTGGAATTAATTTCTTGCTTGATTCAAAGAATGTTCATGTGATTAAGGAGCTGTCTAGAGCACTTCAATAGTCTTAGAATGTGAACAAACCGATTTGAACAGCCACACATGTGTGAACAAACAAAATCGAACAGCCCTTGGTGTGAAAGGAATAATCGGGTGGGTGTGAACAGCCTTAATTTTGTCTTGGGCAGCCAATCGGTCTTCTTGAAGAGTTGTAAGGTTTGGCTGAATGGTCACTTAGGGGACACCAAAGATCAGCACACCAATTTTAAATCATCCATGCACCTATGCCGTCCAAGGGGTAATGTACCTACAATATTTAATTCAGCAAATTAAATCCCTTTTAGACACATTAAATTTAAGCAACATAGACAAATAAATCTTGCACCATAAATTAGGCTGGACATAATTAATCTTTGTAATAGTTAAGACATATTTAATTGGTCCTAATTAATTAAGTACTTAATTTAGAACATAATTAAAACATGTCCAGATTATGACAAATTAATTATTAAAACAAATAACTAATAAAACTAACAGCAACTTAAATGATTTATTCTAGCATAATAAACGCAATAATGAAATGAGCTGAAACGAGCTCGTTGAGCTAAGTTAAGTTGAAGTTGAGCTGATTTGAGCTTGAAGGAGTATGCACGGTTTGCTTGGCTTGCTGGTCCAAGAGCTTTCAAGAAGTCCAGCAACGGTTTCACCCCAAACTCTATCAACTAAGGCTGTTGTTGCGTCTTTGAATCTCTTTGCTCGAGCTCGGGTGATCGGTCCTACGGGCAATTCGAGAGGATCTTCATTGGTAGCCAACAACTCGAGAGGTATGGTTGTATCATGGGCCCACGAGCCCATTGGGCTCACACACCCCATTTAGGCCCATCGAGGCCTAAAACAACCTAAGTCATGTGCGCGACATGACAAGTCTATCTACTTCCCACTTAATAGCAAAATTTACCCACGCCCATTGGGCCCATATGGCCCATTTAACCCAGAACTATTCACGATTGTACGAATGACGTAGTCCAGTCCAAAACTTACCACATAACATACATTTTATTCATGTAGGCCCACAACCCTAAAACAGCCTATGCCATATACGTGACATGACAAGCCCAACCATATTCCACCTAGCAGCTGATTTGACACAAGTAGGCCCACGGGCCCATTGGGCCTATTTGGCCCATGATGTGATCCTGGTCGCATCATGTTTCGGTACATCTCGACTACATCGAGATTGGCCTAAACTCGAGGGGCCCAAATGCAAAATGAGACCTTTAAATTCATTTATGCTGTTGGAATAAAGACTTGATTTATCTTAGTTACTTTAGTCTTTAATTATGTCTTATTTATTAAATACATATTTTAATTATGACATGCATTATGTGTTCTGCATTTAATAAAGTCATACATTATGTGACTCCGATGTTAGTTTAAGTCAGCTTCATTAAATTAAGTCTTGCATTAAGTAACTCATTTGTTCATTTAGTTTGCATTTTAAACCATGCATTTAAGCATCTTAGTTTAATAAATGAATTGCTGGACATTTATTCAACTCATCTTAGTTTAATTAATAAGTGTTTTTGTTGAACTTTATTTAATAGTTGCTTCTTTAAATAATCTAGTTCCTAGGATAATTTATTGATGCATGAATTTAAGTTCATTTAATAATGCTTCTCTTAATTAAACTTGTTCTTTGGAATAAATGATGCATAAGTGTTAGTTCATTTATTTAAGTTAGTTGTTAGTTTGTTTTAAGCTTAATAAATGAATAAATGTGATGGTTACATGTGTTAATTGCAGGTGACTTTTTAGCTCCCATCTATTATTATTAAAGGTTGTTATGCATTCAATAAGGTGACTTTTCAAGAGATTTCAGTTACAAAAAGAGGGTTGTTACAAAGAGGCTTTAAATATCATTAAGAAGTTGTTTCTATCAATTAAAGGAGAGCATTATTCTTCTTTAAATTAGGCAGCAACTTTGTTTCATCTTCCATAACCGTTTGCTTCATGAGTAATCACTACATGCATTCAATTCTCCATCAAAGAAGCTGGTGTCTTTTCGGTTGCTCATGGAGACTTCAAAAGACTTTGAAAGCAACTTAATTGAAGAAGTAAATCACATTGAAGGCTAGAGTTACTTGGAATAGAATTTCTATAGTTGTGACTTTTCATTAGGCCTCATTATTAGCTTCATTAAAAGTGACTTTTCATTTGGCTTTCCTTTTGACACTATAAATTCATGTAACCACCTTTTGAAGGACACTACTTTTTGGAATATTTTTGTGAATGATATTCGCCAAATTTGTGAGGCAAACTTTTCTCTGTTTTCGTTCAAAGATTTGTTGGCTACCTAGTGTTCTAGTTGTGTCATCCATTTTCTTTGTTGAAAATTGAACTTATCACTACTCGTAGTGTGGCGTTCAAACATGCCAAGGTTCCTACTTTGCTAAGTAGTGGGTCGAGGTTCTCATATTCTCCATCCGACCACCTTGAAAACTTATAAACATTTGGGTCAATATTTTCTAATATTGGTTCGTGTTTGTTTTTTAGATCATTTTCATTTCCATTCCATTCCATCTTTTCGTTTCATTATAACCAAACCTACAAAAACTTTATATCCATAAACCCAACTACATAAACTTCATATCCATAAACCCATCTTTGAATCCTTTTACATAGTTTCGGCCATTATTTACGTTAAAACATCCTTTTGAACAAATCGAACGCTACTTCTTCATAGACGATCGGGCAATTTCACATACGACTCGACTCACCCCGAGGCGGATCGTATCAGCCCATTTCATGGCCCAAGTGGCCCACTACGGCCTAAGCCCATGAATTCGCTCATGGTGGCCTTCCTAGTCGTACGCCCACATTCCGTGAGCTCGGTTCACAGAGAAGGTTTTGGTGTACAGTTACACACCTTGCTAGTGAAAAGGCCCAGAAACCCTCAAGCACAAAACCTATACCCAAGCAAGGCACTCAATCAGTCCATTAATCAACAACCCCTTCTAATGCTTAAACCGTAATAATCATTGATACCTGCCTTGATTGAACGAGTGTGGTCTAGCCCACTAAAACTGTTGACGAAATCGGATAACACCCCTTTGATAAATATCAAAACGTGGTACTATGAAAGGCTGAAAGAGGTATTCGACCTGTAATGGCATACCCAAAAGTATACTCTTAAATCGAGGTACCAGATGGGAAAATCGTTCCCCTATCAAAATCAACATAGAGAAGAAGTTGTCAAAAGAAGGCAATAACAATCGATATAGAGAGAGACAGAGTAAAGGTACTTCACGGCTACATTAAGGAACACTTACCCAGTCAAAATAACCACGAAGGGGGTATGAAGAATTCAGCTAGTATCATAGATTTAAGAGCAGAGGATATGGAGTATTCAGCCAGTGTTGAAAGAGAGAAAAGAGAATCGGCAATAGAAGAGAGAAAGAAAGATTGCCCAAAAATCGAAAGAAATAGAGAAGGAGAGAAGCAAAGAATCAGCCAAGAGAAGAAGAGGGAAAAGTAGAAAAAGAAGTCAAGGAATGTTTACCAAAATCGAACCCAAAAACACTAAGGTAATTGGCCTAAGCACAAAATGATAAGAGGAGAAAGGAAAAACGTAACAAACCAGAACTGAAAAGGTACCCGAATAGAACAATTGCAGTTATTCGGCTTTAGAAAAAAAGAGTAGAAAGAACCTCAATGCAAAAGGTAAAAATTGAAAATAAGGAGGAAAAAGGCTTGAAACGTTAGAAAAAAAATCGAGGGACCCTCAAATGACCCTTAACGAACACAGCTCCCAGAAGAAATGCCCAAAACCGATTTCCCCTAATGCCTAAAGACCAAATTCGGCACAACACTCTCCTCCCCCTTCAAATTTCCTATTTTTCCTCCATAAATCACTCCATAATCCGCTCCCTAATTTCCTTTTCAACCCCTTCCTTGATTTCCTCCTCCAACAACCCATTCAAATTCCTCAAGACCCATTCAAACTTAGAGTCCCTATCTAACTCAAATACCAGTCATCCAATGTAGCAAAATAAATACTTCTTTTATGCTACGCCAGCACTCGAACCTCAGACCTCAAGGTTACTCTACATGCCACCTTGCCACCACACCACAGGCTCTTTTTGTGATAAAAATCATCCATAAAAATTATAAGACCTATGTGCTAGTGTCCAGATTCACTTAAGAGGAAAAACTAAAATTTTTCTAGAGCCTAGATTTGAACCTAGGCTTCTCAAGCACTCCCAAATATGCCCAAACACTTAGCCACTAAAGCTACACATAATTTGTGATATTTCTCGCACACCTAAACTTTTATGCGATCCCACGCTCAAGGCCCATTCCTTCTAGGCCCAAATTCGGGGTGTTACAATTCGGGTAAACCTCTTTGGTACTATAAATATGTGTAATCAGCCTTTTGTAAAGAAAATTTTACTGAATTTATGTTAAACTTGAGTTTTGGGAGTTATCCAATTCTCTTTGTTCTTTTGGAACTGATCTGACTTATCAAACTTTGCTTGCAGCGTCTATCCTTTCCTTGTTAAACCGAACTTATCACTTTTCTAAGTGTGGCGTTCAACCTTACCTTTGGTTCCTATCTTGCATAGATAGTGGGTCAAGGTTTTTATCAAACTATCCCTTATCATTTCTACTGATTTCAGCCTAAGTGCTTGTCTAAGTTTAGGGTCAACAATCCAATAATTGTTGGTTCACTCTTAAGCCTTAGCCAAATTCTATTCTTTAATTCCATAACCATTTTGAAACCATTCCATTTAAGTCTATCTTTTATGATTTCAAACCACTTTTTTCCAACCATTCAGACTTACTCAAATTCACGATCAGGCAACATTACAACTTGAATCATCATCGAAACGAGTTCTTATCATCTGGGTTATAGTTGATCGATTGACGAAATTAACCCATTTTATTCTTGTATGATCCGATTACTCACTTGATAAGTTAGTTGAATTATACATTTTCGATATTGTGAGATTGCATGGTGTGCCATTATCTATTGTGTCAGATAGAGATCCGAGATTCACATTGCGATTTTGGAAGAAATTGCAAGATGCTCTAGGTACGAAATTACACTTCATTACTACTTTTCACCCGCAAACGGATGGTCAATCTGAGCGGATTATTCAGATACTCGAGCATATGTTGAGATGTTGCATTCTTGAGTTTGAAGGTACGTGGGAACAATATTTACCTTTGATTGAATTCGCTTCTAATAATAATTTTCAATCAAGCATTAAAATGGCACCATATGAAGCCTTATATGGTCGCAAATGCCATACACCTTTGTATTGAATTGAGCTCAGTGAGAATAAGATACACGGGGTTGATTTGATAAAAGAAACTGAATAGAAAGTAAAAGTGATCCGAGATAGTCTGAAAGCAGTTTCCGATCGACAGAAATCTTATGCAGATTTGAAAGGAAAAAACATTGAATTTGAGATCGACGACAAAGTGTTTTTGAAAGTATCACCGTGGAAAAATGTACTTTGATTTGGAAAAAAAGGCAAATTGAGTCCGAGGTTCATCAGGCCGTATGAGATTATCAAGCATATTGGACTGGTTGCATATAGATTGTTATTGCCACAAAGCTAGAAAAGATTCATAATGTGTTTCACATATCGATGCTTCGACAATACAAATCTGATCCTTAGCATGTGATTTCTTCGTCTAAGATTGAGATTCAGTCTGATATGACCTACGAAGAAGAACAGATTCGTATCCTAGCTCGTGAGGTTAAAGAATTGCGAAATAAGAAAATTTCGTTAATAAAAGTATCGTGGCATCAACATGGTGTCGAAGAGGCTACCTGGGAGCCTGAAGATGTTATGAGACAACAATATCTGAATCTGTTCAACAGTAAGATTTTTGGGGACGAAAATCCATAAAGGGGGAGAATTATAACAGTCTGGTTTAGACCCTAGTCAGAATAGTGGTTTCGGGACCACAAATCCAAGTCAAAAAAATATTTAAGATTATTTTCTGTGTTTAAAATATGTGAATTGACATGAGTGAAAACTTCGTATGAAAATTTAATCGTTTGTGTGCCCAATTTGATAAAAGGGCCTAATTGCGTAAATTGTAAAAATGGCTTGCAAATTGTTAAAAGTGCCTATTTGATATGGGTTATTAATTGTGAGGTCCCTATGTTGATATTTGACCATTGAAAGTATGAGTGGACATTTATGGCCTTAATGTTAATGTTTTATTTGTTATTTAATTAAGGGCAAAGATGGTATTTGGTAATTAAAGCCATAATAAATAAAACAAAACATAAAATTTGCCCATTATCATTCTTGTTGGCCGAATATATCAAAGAAAAGGAAGAAGAAAATGATTTTTAGGGTTTCGACACATTGATTACTTGATTAAGGTATGATTTTAATCCATTTTCGATAATTTCTACGTTTTTGTGATCGTTGCACTGTATTCTATCAAGCCCATGTCTCAATATTTTATTTTGTTGATGATTTTGAGTTATGCCATTGATCAAACTATGAGATTTATGAAGTTTGATGTTAGTAAATTAAAGATATGTGTTGGGTTGATTATATTGTCTTTGAATTTTTTATGAATTTGAGTAAAATGGGCTAAATTGTGAAATTTGTAATTTGAGGGACTAGAATGTAAAATAAATGAAATATGTGGGCTTGTATGAGCTATAGGAATATTCGGCCAAGCATATTTCTAAAGAAATTTTGTATATTTTGTGATTTTTGTGATTAGGGACTAAAGTGCAAAAATATGAAAATGTGAGGGCTAATTTGTAAAATGTCCTAAATGTGTGTTTGTATTGATTTGAATGATTTGGTGATAAAAGATTTAAATTTAAATTTATATAGATCAAGAACTAAAGAAAACGAAATTAGATTGGGGAAAGTCGAAAGTTATTGAGTAGCTGAGTCCATCTATCCGAATCCGTACGAGGTAAGTCGATATACAAATATGTAACGCCCCAAATTTTGGGCCTAGAAGTATTAGGTCTTGAGCTTAGGAAGAGTTGGAGGCTGCACATAAATGTTTAGTTGTACAAGAAAGTGACACAACTGTGTATCTGCTTCAGTGGTTAAGTGTTATGGGAAGTGTCTAAGAAGTCTTGGGTTCAAGCCTGGGTAGGTGCAAAAAGTTTTATTTTTAAAGGAATAAGCACTGTCTCTAGGCAGTAGGCTTTTAATTAAATATGGGTAAAACATGACAAAAAGGGCCTGCTAGTCTAGGGGATAAGTTGCGTGTCATCTAAACCTAAGGTCTGAGGTTCGATTCCCTGCATGCGCGAAGGGATTGAAATTTTGCATTGCTGGACAGCTAGAGTTTGTGTTTCATTAAAAGTCTGAGTAGTGGGTGTTGGAGTGGAGTTTGAACTGAGTAGTTGAGATCGGTTGAGGGATTTTAAGAGGAAATCAAGGGAGGTTGAGGAGAGAGGGAGTAGCATGCCGAATGTGGGATTTACATGTTGCCAAATTTGAAATTGGATAGGAGTGGGAGAGGGAGTCGATTTTTGAACTGGTGGCTCTCAGGAATTTTGGTTTTGGGGAAAACTTGTTGGTTCTTTTCTCTTCATCTCATTTTGGCCATTTCTCTTTCTTTGAGGGAGTGCTTTCATTTTTGCTTATTTCGAGTACCATTCAGGTTTATTTTTCCCTACAAACCTTCTGTCAAACTGATTCTCTTTTCTCTCATCTACCTCTCCACTTTGGCCAAATATTGTTAGAGTGCTCCTTTGCCCTTTTGGTTTTGGCCGAATACTTCCCTTTCCCCATTCCCAATTCTGTCGGCTTTTAGCCCTTAGCTTCTATTGATTCTTTCCTTGGTCTCCTTCTCCTCTAACATTGTAAAGCCAAATATCACCTTCTTTTGTAGCCAAGTCTCTCCTTCTAGTGTATTCTTTACTACCACTATTTGTTAGGGGTAGTTTGTGTGAAGCCTCTGCCTCTGTCTCGTAGGGTGTTGTGTGGAGATAGACTGATTACTTCCCTTATCTATAAGCAGTTTTATGTTTCGATAATAATCGAAGAAAGGGGGAAATCATTCTTGATCAACGGTTTAGGTATGTACAGGCTTGGGGGTTTGAAACAAGGGATGTGACAATTGATCTTTGGATAAGTGGTATAGAGAGGAGTAGTATTAATTTGATTTCCTTGTGACTAATTGAATGTTTGTTGATTGGATCAAGGTTTGGAATGCTCAAGGACTACGTACGTGTTTTCTGTAAACACGTGTGTAAATGCTGCCTAAGCTATAAATTGGCAAAAGCTGAAAAATGTGACTATTGATGCTACACGAGCGTGTGCTCACTTGAGTGGTAAACCGAACACGTAAAACATGGGCGTTTGATAGTAGAGGCCACCATGAGCGATTTCATGGGCTTAGGCCGTTTTGGGCCACGTTGGGCCAAAATAGGCCGTATGGGCCCCACATGGGTAAACCACACAGACGTGTGGAGAATATTGGGCTAAGTTATAGTTTACACGGCCAAGGCCATTTCTGGGCTATGTGGACCACATGGGCGTGTGGGCCCACATGGGCCCACATTATGGGCCTTGGGCCCATTTTCACTGTTTGACTGTTAAGGTTGCATGGGTCACCCAAGATGACTATGGACCCTATTGTTGGGTTGGCAAGTATACCTAGACCCCTAAATTGACAAAATGACTATTTTACCCCTATGTGGTAAAATGACTATTTTGCCCTTATATGGTAAAATGACTATTTTGCTCTTATGTGGTAAAATGACTGTTTTGCACTTTTGTGGTAAGATGATTGTTTTGCCCCTATGTGAGGTATTTATATATGAACATGTATGTTTGTATTTCAACATGATTGTTTAAACTGTAATATGATGCATTACATGGGGATGGGTTTGTTATGATTGGAGGAAGTGTACTGTACTTGCAGCAGTATTAGTGCCGCAACCAGTGCTATTTTTGGTGTGTAGGGATGGGTGGGTTGATTTTATCCCCACATGGTGTGTAGGGCTGGACGGAGTGGTGTGTAGAGGATGGTTGGGTAGGATTTTAGATTGCATATCTAAACTGTTACTATTACTGTTACTGCACTGTTTACTATTACTACAATGGGTCAAGGCCCAAACACATGATTTCTGTATTGAGATGGGCTAAAGCCCAAATTGATATTGTCACTGTTACTAAAAAGGGCTTAGGCCCAGACTATATTTGTTTACTGGATGTTTGCTTGTATGGGAGTACACACTGAGTTTTCGTAAACTCACCCATCTATTTAACTGCGCAGGAAATCCCCAGTCTTAGGCGGGTCGGTGCTGCAAGGGACTCAAAGGTGGCGACACAACTGCATGGACTTTTTATTAAATTTTATTTTACAATTTAATTTGGGTATTTGGTTATGTAATAAGGCCTCTTTAATTTTTAACTTTTAATTTGGGATTTGATTATTATGATTCACATCTCTTAGTAGTAGGACACGGGTTTTCAAAAAGATAAATGCTTTTGAAAACACCACAAGTACGCAACATATTTCGAAAAGCTTCCGCAACAAACTATGTTTTAAAAAGGTAACTACGATTTAAATTGATTAAATATTTTTCTAAACAACTTGGGTTTTAACACTAAACAAGACGACCTAAATATTAGCTAAGATTACAAGGAGGTTTAATACAGAATGGGGTTTTTCAAGGAAATTTTATTCTACGAAAAATAATTTATTGTGACACCACCAGATTCGGGCATAACGTCTAGGCTGGGTTTGGGGTATTACAAAATAAATGTGTTAAATTGAATTATTATTGCTTATATGATATTTAAATTGTGGTGAATGAATATGAGAGCTAAATATATGAAATCTAAGAAAGTTCTGACAAAGTTTTGACATCCAAAAAGCTCTGTACGAACCTTAGCAATAGCTAGGATACATATGTCATGACATAGGATCCGATATGTGTTATCGTGTAAGACCACGTCTGGGACATTGGCGTCGACTTATGTTTTACGTGTAAGACCACTCTAGGATGCTGGCATCGTATTTGATTTCGTGTAAGACCCTGTATGGGATAGTAGCATCGATATTTATTACATGTAAGACCACCTCTGGAATGTTGGCATTGTATGAGCTTTTCGATGCTATCCGCATATCCTTATGTTTCGTAACGGTTCAACGGGCATTCCGAGAAAATGAAAGGTTATGTGAACATGTATCTGGTTCAGGTATGTTTGAATTGTACACTATGTTGAGAATGAAAGGTAAGTACATGTACCTTTGTGAAGATATGATATAATTATGAGAAAATATGTTATATGAGCATATGGATTGGAAATATGTAAATTGTATGTGAACTATGTGGTATATGTTAGTATCTTGGCTATGAAGTATATGTATTTTTATGATGTTTATATGCTTAAGTTGATAAGTTTATTTGTATAAGGCTTACTAAGCTTTTGAAAGCTTACTTTGTGTGTGTTTACATGTTTTATAGATATTGTAGCTATTGGGAGCTCGGGGATCATCAAGGATTGTCACCACACTATCGAATCTTATTTTGGTACTTTTTGAAATTGTGAATATTAGAATATCGCATGTATAGGCTAGGAGTATTTGGTATATGATATGGGATGCAAATTATGCTTATGTGATGTGTTTATGAGTGATCAAATAAAATGGTCAATTCTGGTAAGTTTTAGAATGTGCAAATTTGAGATATTGGTAAGTTTATAACATGTGTTTGAATGATGTAAAATGAGGTTATGAAATAAATATTTAGATATGATTTTGTTTTATGTTTTGGCATAATTTGGTATGACTTTTAAGCATGAACTTGGTTGATAATGATATGGCACGAATGTTGTATGTTTTGGTATTGTAATTGGTTGGAATTATAGTGCAAATGTGTTTGATTTGATGCTTGTAGGGTTGACCCAAATAGGGTGGCAAATTGGCTTGTCAAATGGCCTATTTTTGTCAACACTGGCAAAGACACGAGCATGTGCCTCAGCCGTGTGCGACACATGGTCATGTTACACGATTGTGTGTCTCTTAAGGTACCCTACGATTTTAAGTTAGTCTTGAGCACGGCCAAGGCACAAGAGCGTGTGGCTAGCCGTGTGACCCAAGTCAGTTTCGACCACGGCCAAGACACACGGGCATGTTTTGTGGCAGTGTGATTAAGTCAGTATGTATGCCCTGATTTGACACGGTCTAGACACACGGGCGTGTCTAATACCATGTGAGGCACACGGCCTGTTCACACGGGCGTGTGACCTATACAACTTTGAAAAATGTTTAAGTTTTGAAAAATTTTGTATGAGCTTAGTTTAGTCCCGATCCTTTTCTAATGTATGTTTGAGGTCTCAATGACCTATATAAGAGACAATACGATAATATTTGAATATGATTGTTGATGAAGTATAAGAATTGTTCATATAATGTTCTGATTTGTCCGGTAACGCCTTTAACCCTAGTCAGACGATGGCTACGGGTTAGGGGTGTTACATTTGGCTAGCATCAGAGCTACGATTTAGTTAATTTTAGGATTAAGGTAGCGTATATGAACTGCGATAGTGTGATGAATCCGAACAATGAAAATGTGTTTTTTTATATAGCAAATGGATTCCGAACGAGCCGTACCTAACGATGTCGAGAGCAATACGCCTGCTCCCACGCAAGGGACAGTGCCATCCGACTCTAGACCGGTTATGAGAGGCTAGACAAGCCTTTTATCAAATGATGAATGATTGGTTCATTCTGTACATTAGAACTTATCTGGCTGTTCAACAACCCCCACCCCCGATCAATCCTCTGTAAGTCCCTGTTATGCCACAAGTTAATCCATATTAGTTGAATAAGCCTCCAGTCAATAAAATTAGAAAATATGGGGTTGAAGAGTTTCGAGCTACCACTAGTAATGATGTTGAGAGAGCCGAGTTCTGGCTAGAGAATATGATAAAAGTATTTGATGAATTGTCATTGAATTCCGATGAATGCCTAAAGTGTGTCGTTTTACTTTTGAGAGATACGGCCTATCATTAGTGGAAGACTTTGATATTAGTGGTTCTGAGGGAACGAGTTACTTGGGATTTCTTCCAAACTGAATTTCGAAAGAAATACATTAGTCAGAGATTTATCGACCAGAAACGTAAAGAGTTTCTTAAGCTTAAAGAAGGCCGTATGTCTGTTACAAAATACGAGCGAGAATTTGTAAGACTAAGTTAGTATGTTCGAGTATGTGTATCTACTGAGGCAATAATGTGCAAAAAAGATTTAAAGACGATTTGAATGAAGATATTTGTTTGTTAGTTGGGATTCTTAAGATTAAAGAATTCGTTGTGCTTGTTGAACGAGCATGTAAAGCTGAAAAACTCGGAAAAGAAAAAAGAAAAGTTGATTTAGAAGCTAGAGAAGTGCAAAAGAGATCAACGAGCAAGCCATTTCAACTTGCATCAAAGAAGTTTCGAGATGATTATAGCCGTTCAAAGGCTGATATGGCACATTCAAGTAGAGATCGTGCTAGATCGCATTCAAGTTTCAGAGCTCCAGCTACATCTGTTGCCAAAGTTGGAAATGTTTGATCTGATTTCTCTGAGTGCAAACATTATGGTAAAAGGCTTCTTGGTAATTGTAGATTGCATGATTGGGCTTGTTTCAAATGTGGATCATTAGATCATTTTATATGTGATTGCCCCGAGTCTGTCGAGCAAGAGATTGTACAAAATTCAAGGCCAAGTGGCAATGCATCTCGTGGTAGACCTCCCAGAAATACGGGAAATATGAGTGGCAGTCAAATGGAAACAAAAGACACTACTATTAGATCCGAGGCTCGTGCACCTGCCAGAGCCTATGCCATTCGAGCTCGTGAGGAAGCTTCATCTCCAGATGTGATTACGGGTACTTTCACACTTTATGATGCTTCTGTGATTGCTTTAATAGATCCTGGATCAACGCATTCTTATATATGCATGAATTTAGTGAATACTAAGAATTTGCCTGTAGAGTCTACTGAATTCATAATTAATGTATCGAACCCTCTAGGCAGATGTGTTTTGGTTGATAAAGTCTACAAGAATTGTTCGTTAACATTCCGAGACATTTGTTTTCCAGCCCATCTGATGTTATTACCTTTTGATGAGTTTGATATAATTCTGGGTATGGATTGGTTAACTTTGCATGATGCTGTTGTGAATTGCAAATGGAAAACTATTGATTTGAGATGCAAGAATGATGAAATAGTTCGAATTGAATCTAGCGACTTAAATGGGTTGCTGGCTGTGATATCTTCAATGAAAGCTCTGAGTATTGTAAGAAAAGGTTGTGAAGCTTATTTTGCCTATGTGATCGATACGAAAGTGTCAGAAAAGAGAGTTGAATCAGTGCCTATTGTCTGTGAATTCCTTGATGTGTTTCCTGAGGAACTTCCGGGATTACCTCCAATCTAAGAACTTGAATTTGGCATTGAATTAGTACCTGGAACTACTCCAATTTTGATAGCTCCGTATAGAATGGCTCCGACCGAACTAAAAAAATTAAAGTCTTAGTTGCAAGAGTTGACCGATAGAGGATTTGCTAGAATGAGTTTCTCACCTTAGGGTGCACAGTTCTATTTGTGAAAAAGAAAGACGGTATGATGAGGATGTGCATTAATTATCGTCACTTGAACAAAGTGACTATCAAGAATAAATACCCTCTGCCTCGAATTGATGATTTGTTTGATCAATTGAAAGGAGCTACCATGTTTTCAAAGATAGATTTGAGATCAAGTTATTAAGTTGCGAATAAAAGACTTAGACATTCAAAAACTGCATTTAGAATGAGGTACGTCCAATATGAATTCTTAGTTATGCCTTTCGAATTAACAAATGCACCTGCTATCTTTATAGATTTGATGAACAGAATTTTTAGACTGTATTTAGATGATTTGTTGTTGTATTCATTGATAACATATTGATTTATTCGAGTGATGAATCCGAGCATGCCAAACATCTGAGAATAGTACTACAGACTTTACGTGATAAGCAATTATATGCGAAGTTTAGCAAATGTGAATTCTAATTATGAGAAGTCAGTTTTCTGGGCCATATTGTATCAGCATTAGGTATCTGAGTTGGTCTAAGGAAAATTTCAACTATTTTGGATTGGAAGCCTCCGAGAAATGTCTCTGAAGTTCGTAGTTTCCTGGACCTGCTGGTTATTATAGAAGGTTCGTAAAAGGCTTTTTGATGATTGCAACTCCGTTAACGAAACTGCTTCAAAAAGATGTGAAATTTGAATGGTCTGAAAAGTGTCAGAAAAGCTTTGATCAGTTGAAAGCCCTATTGATTGAAGCTCTGATATTAGTACAACCCAAATCGGGTAAAGAATTTGTAATCTATAGTGATGCTTCGTTGAACGGTCTGGGATGTGTTTTGATGCAGGTAAAGATTGATAATGAAATTTTAGCAAAACGAGCTCAGTGTAATTTGGATTTTGATTCAGAATTCAGAGTTGATAAAAATAATTTTTTGAGATTCCGAGATCGAATTTGTGTTCCAAAAAATCCAAAATTATTTCAGATGATTTTGAATGATGCTCACAACAGTAGTTTATCTGTTCATCCGGGTAGTACGAAAATGTATAATGATCTGAAACAACATTACTGGTGGTCTGGAATGAAAAAAGATATCTCTGACTTTGTTTATAAATGTTTAATCTGCTAGCAAGTTAAAGTTGAACATCAAGTGCCATCTAGTTTGTTACAACTAATTATGATACGATCCGCCTCGGAAGAGTCGAGTCGTATTAGTGTGCCCGATCGTCAACAAGAAGTTACATTAGGTTTAATTGAAAAGGTCGGATGAAGGAAAGAAGGATATTGGTTTTGGGTTTGAATTAGAATAGGTAACAAGAATTTGAAAGTTCGGGTTTAGAGTCCGAATAGGTATGGATGAATGAATTGGTTCAATTAGGTAAGGGGGAATTGAAGAAATGGACGTAATGGTATGAAGGGTAAGAATGAAATGGTATTATGACATGGTACGAATGGAATGGTCGGTTTAGGTACAATTGGTAAATGGAGAAATGGGATTGACCAAAAAGTGCAAACAAGAACCAATATCGATTTGGTATCGACCCGTTGTTTATAAGCTCTTTTAGTTCGGTTTGGAATTGGTAAAGGAAAACCTTGACCCACTATCAAACAAGATACGAACCTCGGTATGTTTGAACGCCACACTACGAGTAGTGATAAGTTCAGATTATTGATAGATAAACAACTTTTACAAAGTAATTTTTGATAAAAACTTAATTTAGGGACTAAAATGTAAACTTGTGAAATTGAAAGAAAAATTCTAAAATTCTATGTAAACATGTGTTGGAAAATTTGTAATGGGGTTTTGGTTAGGCTTGGAATAGGGAGTAATTTGTACAAGTTTCATTTTCCGGGCCTAGGGACAAAATTAGAATTTTTGGAAAAGTTAGGGGCAAAATGGTAATTTTTTCTAGGATGTAAATTGAGTCTGTTTAAGTATGAAATGTATGAAACTGATGATTAAAATTATTTATATAGATCCAGAAAACACAAACTCGAGGTTGGATTGATGAAAGGAAAAGATTTCGGATTAGTAGATTATTATACGAACAAGTGTCGAGGTAAGTTCGTGTAACTTAGCCGAATATGTAATTACGTAAATTGAATGTTGTATTGTATGTAATGTGATTTATGTTAATGTCCTTTTTGTATGTTATGATGGAAAATTTATACATGAAACGATGATAAAGGGGTTAAGTCCCAATTGAACATTGAATTCCAATGAATGTACATGCTTTCCTAAAATTAATGAGGTCCAACATTTGTTATGGATGGGATTTAGCTCGGACGAGTAATCCCATTGACTTTGGTATATAAACGATTTAGCCAGGATGGGTAACCCTAACATAATGCCTCTTGAGTATGCGTTAAGATTTGGGTTTAGCTTGGACTGGTAATCATAATCAAGCTTTTTCAGCATATGCTATATAAAGGATTTAGCCAGGACTGGTAATCCTGTCATATGACATGTGGCTCGAGAGTGTGTTCCTTGGTTAAGTACCCTAAGGGGTACCCTCGATAAGAATTTACGGATTAAGGAATCATTTAACGCCCCAAAAGTCCAAGTATTTATTTTTATGTGTTGTGATGCATAAGTGCATGCTTGCTTTGGTGGTTAGGTGTCTTGAGGAGTGTTGGAGAAGTCCTGAGTTCAAGCTGTGGCATGGACAAAATTTTGTTTTTGCTTGAATTAACCTTGTCTCTGGACAATAGGGTTCTTAAATAAATATGGTTAGGTTGTGTCATAAAAATCTTGCTGGTTCAAGGGAGAGTGGCGTGTTACTCTGACTGGAAGACCTAAGTTTGAATCCTTGCATATTCAAAAGGGATTAATATTTTGTTGTGTTGGATGACTAGAGTTTGTGTTCCAATGAAAGTGTGAGTAGTGGGATGGTTGGGGAGATTTTAGAAGGAGATTGGGAGGTGGATAGAGGAGTGTGCAGTTTGAATGAGTGTGGAGAGATTTGGGGAGTGAAATTAGGGGTGTAGTACTGGTTGGCCGAATATGGGATTCTCTAGTATGCAAATTCGGTCATAGGACCTCTTTTCTTTTAGTATCGAAAGTGTGTTCTATTTGCTCTCTTTTCGGTAACTTTTACCCCTTTTTTGGTTTTTTGCTTCTTCTTGAGTGTTGGTTTGTGTTGACCAATTTCTACTCCATTCTTCTCCTTCTCAAGTCCTTTTTCCTCTTCTATTGTTTAGGCCGAACACCTCTTTTCCCTATAGCCGAACTTTACGTTGTTTTCATTAATCTCTTTCTCCTTTCCCCCAACTGTTTACTTTGGCCGAATATTGGTAAGGTCTCTCTGCCTCGTATTTCTCTTCCCCTATTTTGGTTTACCCTATTCTTTCTCTTCTTATATTTGTATCTTTTCCAAATATCATCTAATATCTTTATTTGTTTTCAATTGGTAAGTATGGTGTGATCGGTTGGGTTAGGCGTGGCTCTCTTCTCCTGCTAAGGTGTTCTTAGATTAGCATAACTTTGTTGGGTAAGCCACGGTTCCATTTCTTTTCCTTTTGGATGGTTTCACTTTGTTGACCCATCTTCTAACTTTGTCTCTTCTTGCCGATTATCTCCTTTGCCGTTCAGAATAATTCTTATACGGGCTTCTGTGTATGCTACTTCAATAGTCTGTACGTTGCTTGGTTGTTGTAGTAAGTATGGTTCGGTGGTGATGTTGATATGCTTAAGTGCGAGTCTAATATTGGAAAACGATGCCTTTTGTGTAGGTAGTGGTCAAATTCCCTAGGACCAAGGGGGCGAATTTGGGGACTTTTGGTAAGAAGACCATAATTGTTGGAATTTCGTTAGTTTTCTTTTAATCATAAGTTGTTAACTAAGTGATCGATCTATGGATTATTCTTCAGGTATAGGAGTGTTGGGAGCGTGGATTAATCCAAATCGCAAAAAGGTGTGTAATCACACTATTTTTATTGTGAAATGGCAAAAGGCAGGAAACTGGTATCATCAATACCATACAGGCGTGCGCTCGCTCATGTGGTTACCTAAATGCTAAAGCACGAGTATGTGATCGTGGAGACCACCACGAACGATATCGTGGGCTTGGGTCATTTTGGGCCACGTTGGGCCAAAATGGACCGTGTGGGCCCCACCCGGGTAACCCTCACAAATGTGTGGAGATTATTGGGCCAGCTGTGTTGTTTACACGGCCAAGGTCATTATTTGGGCTTGGGCCCATTTTTGTTGTTTAATTGTTAAGGTTGCACGGGTTGCACGAGATGAATGTGGACCTACTATTGGGTCGATAAGTACATCTAGACCCTAATTTATGTTATGATTGTTATACCCCTATGAGGTAAAAGACAGATATACCCCTATATGTTGTTTGATGGTTGAGCAAGCCATCTTTATTTTATGAACATTTATATTATGTTGCATTGCATGGGGTGGGATATATGATATTGGAGGAAGTGTACTGAAAGGCTATAAGCCTATACTGGCAGCTCTACTGCAAATACTGTTAGTGTCGAGACCAGTACTATATTCTAGAGTGTAGGGATGGGTGGGTCGATTTTATCCCCACATGGAGTGTAGGGCTAGACGGAGTGGAGTGTAGAGGATGGATGGGTAGGATATCAATATGCATTTCTGATACTGTATTGAATTGGGCTAAGGCTCATGCTGATACTGCTACTGTAATGGGCTAAGGCCCACACTGATAATGCGATTGATATGGGCTTAGGCCCAGATTGTTCAACACTGCATGTTTGATTGATTGATTAATATAGATTACACATTGAGTTTCATAACTCACATTTTTTTCTTTACTGTGCAGGTAACCCTTTAGAGGGTCGGTTGGGAGCGACTTGGAGACGGCCACACCATTATTTATAATTTCGCTTGAGTATTAGAATAGTAGCTTTATTTGAGGTATTTAATGTAATAAGGCCTTTTTAAGTTGTTATTTTAATTTGGGGATTTTATTAAATTGACTTATTCCTGTTAGCCGTAGGATTCGGGTTTTCAAAACGTAAATGATTTTCAACTATCATGCTACGCAACTTGATTAAAAAGCTTTCGCAATGACAATGTTTTTTTAAATGCAATGATGACCTATTGCAGAACATGTTTTACTAAATGAACTTGTAATTCAGCAAATGGATTAAACAAGTTAGTTTTTCAAAAGAGCACAATCGGGTTTTTAACACAAACAAGTTTTTTTACTAAATTTACGGTATTCAGAACTCATTTCAATGTGACATCACAAATGCGGCCTTAACGTCTAGGCCGGGTTTGGGGTGTTACATTTATGGTATCAGAGTCAAGTTGCAAAACTCAGCTATGGATTTGGGTTTTTTTTTGTGTTTTTCTAAAAATGTAAACTTCAAGAGAATTGTTTCAAATAATGGAAAATATTTTGAAGTGTTGTTTTTCAATGTGTGGTCTACTGAGTCTCTGATTCCGATCTTTTAAGTTCTCTAAAACTACTATTTGATTTAACTGAAACACCGAGATTATTATAGATGATAGACTGTACTGAAACCTTTATTAAGGTTACCTAAAACTGTAGTAAGACTACGATCTGCGAGAACAAACAACTCTGAATTATTGATGCTATTTTTCATAAGAGATCCGTTAATAAACACTGGAACTATAAAGCTGATACATAAAACTGTTAATACAGATAATACGCAAAATGGTAATGAGCACCAGAGGTACTCGTGGAAGGGGTACTAGAGGCCGTAACGGAAGCCGTGGAGGTGCTCGGGCGAGGTCTTCTGTAACGCCCCAATTTTTGGGTTTTCTGTGTTTCTGTGATTTTTAAAATTTGTGTGTGTTCCGGTTGGTTAAAATATATATTTTAGTAGGTTAGTGGGCCTTTGGAAGGCCCAAACTTAAGTTAAATCCGTGGTAGTCTTCAGAATTTTAATTTTATGAATAGGTGATGCAATTGGTGTTTGGGATTTTAAGAGTAAAGGGGTAAAAGATGACACAAAAAGGAGTGTGGTGTAGTGGCAAGGTGGCGCCACTTAGGGGACAAGGAAGTGACGCCATAGAGGAAGCAAGGGGTCCAAGGTTCAAGTCTTGGCTCTTGCAATATATTTTGGTTTTTCTTTTCAATAAATCTGGAAGCAAGTAGGTGCGCTTTAAAGTTTAATGTGTTGGATTTATGACACAAATGAGTTGATGGCCTAGTGGTGGTGGCGTGAGTTGGCATGTGAGAGGACTTTGGTTTGAATCCTTTGGCACGCAAAGGTTGACTATTTTACTATGTTGGGACGGCAAGAGTTGGTGTTGGTTTTAAATTCTGGTGATGGAGGGATCCCACATCGGGAAGCTAACATAAGAGTAGATGGAGAGCTGGCTTTAAATAGAGCAAACCATGAGGAGAGTAGGCATACCCTTCTTGGCTGATCCCTTTCGCTTTTTGACGTGCTCGTTTGGGTTGGGCGTCAGCTAAGAGTGTTTGGAGCACGGATTAACTGCAGTCTCCTAACAAGTGTGTATTTCTCATTACTCTAGCAGTAGGACGGCTATTTCGGCCCGCGATGGGCTGAAATGGGCCATGTGGTCCCAATGGGTCCGTAGGCCCAAGTGGATAAGTTGTAGAATTATTGAAATACCCTTGTAGGGTAGAATTACCGAAATATTCCTATAGGATAAAATTACTGAAATACCCCTGTAGGGTAGAATTACCGAGATACCCTTGTGGGGTAAAATTACCATTTTGCCCCTAGGGTGTTAAATGACTATTTTACCCCTCGTGCGTAAATGACTAACTTGTGTGATGATTGGGTTAGTTGACGTGGATTTATGTTAGTTATCATTAATTCGTAAGTCTAATATGTTAGTGATCGATTGTAGGATTATCGCGTGGGAGATATCGTCATCAATCGCCATCAACTAGATGTGTAAACGACACCCTCCCTTAGACTGAATCGATAAAAGTCGAAGTATCGAAATGTTGGTATTTTTTGAACTCGCGAGCGTGCGAATGCTCGTGAGATAGTTGTTAATGAATATGGTGCATTTGAATGATTAGAGTGCAGAGTGTGCATTTTCATGCACAACGGTATTTTTGGGCTTAATGGACCGAAAACCAACCAATGGGCCAACAGGCCCACTTTGGTAAAAAGACGAGGTAATTACTTCTGATTACTTGGTAAACGTTAGAAAGAGCATGAAACCTTAGCAATAGGTAATAATTACTGAAATACCCTTATGCATGCAAAATTACGATTTTACCCCTAGGGTTATATTTTTTCTGAAAAGCATGATGTTCTGTTTCTGTATACGTATGCCATGACATATTATTTCTGTTGCATGGGACATGGGTTTATATTGATGGAGGAAGCGTTTTGGTAGCCTCGCTGCAATCTGGTGGCCTCGTCACGTATATCTGTTCTGGTGACTTCGTCACAATATCTGGCAGCCTCGCTACAATCTGGTGTCTTCACCACATATATATATCTGTTCTGGTGGCCTAGCCACAATATCTGTATCTGGTGACTATGTCACAATATCGCGACCTCATTGCAATTTCTATAATTGTGTAGCGGTTGGGTGGGTCGAATAGTCTCCCCACATGGTGTAAGGCTGGTACGGGAGTGTTATGGATGGCTCTAGGTTGGGATTTCTGCATTCATGATATATTTGTTCTGTATCTGCTATGGGCCTATGGGTTTCATTCTAATTTCAGATCGCCCGGATAAGTCGACTCGAGGTTTGATCTATTTTGGGCTATGGTTGGGTTATGTTACACATCGAGTTTACGAACTCACCCTTTATTTTCATCTCTACAGGAAATCCCCAACCATAGTGGGCTTGGAGCTGTGAGGGATTCGAAGTGGCCACATCATCTGCAAAGTTGGTTTTTCTTAGTTAGTTTATTTTTATTATTTTTATATTCTAATTTAATTTTGGGTTTTAAGTTGTAATAAGGCCGCTATTTAAATTTTTTTTTTTCGCTATGGTTTTATTTTTCGATTATATTTATACTATGACTAAGCTCGCTAGTGCTAGGCTGCTGGGTTTTCAAAATTAATGAACGTTTTCAAGACTCAACAAGCACAACAAATGGATAGCCTAAAGATTGATAAACCGGCTTTTCTTTCAACCGCTGTTTTTACAAAGACCACCCCAATCACTTAAACCAGCGAATGCATACTAAGTCGTAAGTCCATGTGACATGTCAGATCTGGCCATAACATCTAGGCCAGGTTTGGGGTGTTACATTTAGTGGTATCAGAGCCAAGTTGTAACAACTCGACTGTGGAACGGGTCTAAAAATAGGAGTTTGTAAAGAAATACTGAATAAAGGTTTTCGGCAATCATTTTTTTTGGAACTTGATTATAAATTGTTTTCGAGAATGTTTCCAATATTTTCTCTTTACAAATAGATGATTTTAAAGATTAAAATCAGTTTTCTAAAACTAGGTTTTTTTAAAAGGTGGCACACCGAACCTCCGGCCCAAGTCTGTAAGTTTTCTGAGCCTTTCTGATTGTTTCTGAAATATCTGTTATATGCTTGTACAAAACCTTATCATGGTACTTTAGTTCGGGTAATACTGGAACCATAGAAACTCTGATAAGTAGATTGAGACTGTAGCTAGGCTACCACAAAAGGAAACAAACTCAAACTTTGAATTACTGTTATTCATAAAACATCTGTAATAAACACTGAAATATTAAACTGATTTATAAAATTCTTAATCAGATAATACGAAATGAGTACATGAGCAGCTCGTGGAAGAGGCCGTGGACGTGGCTGAGGTAATGCTCAGGATGAATCTTTGTCTTCAGGACATGTGCCGGCAGCAGATGCACTGGCACCACCGGCAACGGAGGTAGAGTCTCATGATCGAGGTGTCGGGGACGATGCTCTGTCCCAGGCAATGCTCTGAGTTTTGGAAAGGGTTGCTGGGGCAAGTATGGGAAACAAAATTCAGGGGTTTATTTCTGAGCGGTTCGGGCCAATGGAGCAGAGATATTTAAGGGCGTATCTGGTGTAGCTTCGAATGTGGCTGAGTATTTGGTTAGAAGCCACAGAGCGAATTATGAATGATCTGGACTGCTCTGTGGAGCAAAAGCTGAAGGGAGCCATATCGTTACTCAGGGATGAGGCTTATCAGTGGTGGCTCACGGTGAGAGATGGAACTCCTGCTGACAGTGTGACTTGGGAGTGTTTAAGACAACTTTCAAAGGAAAGTATGTTTAAGACTAGTTACGTGGACTTCATTTGGAAAGAATTTCTGAACCTGGTCCAAGAGAGTAAGTCAGTGGCTGAGTATGAGTCTGAGTTTCTGAGAATGAGCGTAGCGTACGCTTCGAGGATGGTCTGAGAGATGAACTTAGGGTGCTGATTGCTCCGCAGAGGGAGCGTAACTTCACTACTTTAGTGGAGAAAGCTAAGATAGCTGAGGAAGTGAAGCATACAGAAAGATAGAATTGTGAGAAAGATCGAAACCATTTTAGGAGAGATTTAGGACTTTCAGGTGGTATGAACAAGAATGTTAAGAGAGCAAGGGTAATGGAGCCAGTTCGAGCAATACCGATGAATGCTGTTAGACCGCAGGGTTGTAGGAATTGTGGGAAGATGCATATGGGTGAGTGTCTGAAACGTTCTGGTGCTTGTTTCATATGCGAATCTTTGGAGCATAGGGTTAAGGATTGTCCCCAGGAACCAGATCAGGTTCAAGTTTTATAGCAGAGGGTCGCTCAACCAGTGAGGGGTAGACCACAGTTTCCGAAAGGACGTGGGCAAGGCAGTGGTGGTAATGGAAACGGTCGAGGAAGAGGAGTGCCTGGAAAGGGTGCTGGATTTGCTGAGGCTCGTCAGCCGGCGTTGGTGTATGCAGCTCGTCACCGAGAGGAGGGTGATGCACCTGACGTCATAACTGGTACATTTCTAATTTCTAGTATGCCGTACACTGCGTTGATAGATGTTGGATCTACCCATTCATATATTGCATGTGCTATATCTGGGTCGCTGGGTGTACGCTCTGAGGAGACCGTGAGTGGGGTATCTGTACTAAGTCCTTTGGGTCACTCGGTTAGGGTAGATAAACTGTATAGAGATGTGCCTATAGAAACTCAAGGAAAATTTTTCTCTGGAGATCTGATGGAGCTACCTTTCGGAGAATTCGATCTCATTTTAGGAATGGATTGGCTTGTTAAGCATAGGGCTACTCTGGATTGTGTTGCTAAGCGAATAATGTTAAAGACCACAAAGGATGAGGAGGTTTTGGTGATAGGCGAGTGTAGGGATTATCTGTCTAATGTGGTGTCGGCATTAAGAGCCGAGAAGTGGATTCGAAAGGGATGTGAGGCTTATTTGGCATTTGTAAGCCAATTGGAAACTGAGGATCTGATAGTGGATAAAGTTAGAACCGTCAAGGATTTTCAAGATGTTTTTCCAGAAGAGCTTCCGGGTTTGCCCCCGAACCGAGAGGTTGAGTTTGGAATTGACTTGTTGCCTGAAATGGCACCCGTGTCCATTGCACCTTATAGGATGGCACCGAAGGAGTTGGTGGAGCTGAAAGCCCAAATTCAAGAGTTATTGATAGAGGCTTCATCAGACCAAGTGTGTCTCCATGGGGAGCACCAGTGTTGTTCGTAAAGAAGAAAGATGGGTCAATGCGGATGTGCATCGATTATCAGCAGTTGAACAAACTGACGATTAAGAATAAGTACCCACTGTCGAGAATCGATGATTTATTTGACCAACTTAGAGGAGCTTCAGTATTTTCCAAGATTGATCTTCGATCTGGGTATCATCAGTTGAGGATTAAGGAGGTGGATATTCACAAGACGGCATTCAGAACTCGGTATGGTCACTATGAGTTCTTGGTTATGCCATTTGGGTTGACGAACGCACCTGCGGCATTTATGGATCTGATGAATCGAGTGTTCCAGCCATACTTGGATCGATTCGTGGTCGTCTTTATCGATGATATTCTGGTTTATTCTGAAACTGAGGAGAAGCATGATGAGCATCTTCGTATTGTGCTACAAGTGCTAAGAGAGAAGGAGCTTTATGCGAAATTCAGTAAGTGTGAGTTCTGGTTGAGAGAGGTAACTTTCTTGGGGCATGTTGTCTCTGCTGAAGGGATCAAGGTGGACCCTCGAAATATTGAAGCGATTCCGGAATGGAAGCCACCGAGGTCAGTGTCAGAAATTTGAAGTTTTCTGGGTTTAGCTGGGTACTATAGAAGGTTTGTGGAAGGATTTTCTATGATGGCAGCGCCTTTGACAAAGCTTATAAGGAAGGGAGTATTGTTTGTGTTGACTGAGAAACAACAGGAATCTTTTGAGAAGCTGAAGAAAGTTCTGACCGAGGCACCTGTACTGATTCAGCCGGAGTTTGGAAAAGATTTTACCGTATGCAGTGATGCATCACATGTAGGGTTGGGCTGTGTGCTGATGCAAGAGGGTAAAGTGGTTGCTTATGCATCGCGACAACTTAAACCACATGAAGTTAACTATCCTACTCATGATCTGGAGTTGGCAGTGGTAATCTTTATGCTTAAGTTTGGAGACATTACCTGTACGGAGAAAGGTGTATTATATACACAGATCATAAGAGTCTTAAGTACTTGCTGACTCAGAAGGAGCTGAACCTTAGGCAGCGGAGATGGATAGAGTTGCTTAAGGATTATGACTGCGCGATTGAGTATCACCCAGGCAAAGCTAATGTGGTGGCTGATGCCCTAAGTCGTAGAACTTATTTGATCTAAGAGCCATGTTTGCTCGTTTGAGTCTGTATGACGACAGTAGTCTGTTAGCAGAACTGCAAGTTAGGCTGACCTGGGTGGATGAGATTAAGGAAAAACAGTTGAGGGATGAGTCCCTGGTTTCTCGATTTTGGTAGGTTAAGAATGCGGATACTTCTAAGTTCGGACTAAACAGTGAGGGAGTTCTGTGTTACCGAGGTAGAGTTTGTATTCCGAAGGACTTTGACTTGAGGCAAGCAATTCTAAAAGAAGCTCATGGAGGTCTGTGTGCTATGCATCCTGGAGGGAGTAAAATGTATCGCGACTTAAAGGAGTTGTATTGGTGGCCTGGATTGAAGCGAGAGGTAACGAAAGTTGTGGGAAAATGTTTGACTTGTCAGCAAGTGAAAGCTGAACATCAATTACCTTCTGGACTTTTGCAGCCAGTGAAAGTACCACTTTGGAAGTGGGAGAGGGTAACCATGGATTTTGTGAGTGGGTTACCCTTGACATCATCGAAGAAGGACTCGATTTGGGTAATTGTGGATAGGTTGACTAAATCTGCTCATTTCATACCTGTCCGCACTGATTATTCACTTTAGAAGTTAGCCAAATTGTATGTGGCAGAAATAGTGCGACTTCACGGAATGCCAGTGTCGATTATTTCTGATCGAGATCCTAGATTCACATCTCAATTTTGGCTAAAGCTGTATGAGGCGTTGGGTAGGCGGTTGAACTTTAGTACTGCCTTTCATCCCCAGACTGATGGTCAGTCGGAAAGGGTTATTCAGATTCTGGAAGACATGTTGAGGGGATGCGTTATTGACTTTCAAGGCAGTTGGGAGGATTACTTACCGTTGGCAGAGTTTGCATACAACAACAGTTATCAGGTAAGTATTCGAATGGCTCCTTATGAGGCACTGTATGGGCGAAGATGTCGTACACCTAGTTGTTGGACCGAGTTGGGTGAAAGACAGGTTCTTGGACCTGAGTTGGTGGCAGATACTGAGGATAAGGTCAAGTTGATTAGAGATCGGTTGAAGGAAGCATCTGATAGACAGAAGTCATATGCAGATTTGAAGCACAAGGAAATTGAGTACTGTGTGGGTAATATGGTCTTCTTGAAGATTTCACCTTGGAAGAAAATATTAAGGTTTGGGAGGAAAGGCAAGTTAAGTCCGCGGTTCATTGGGCCTTATCGGTTTCTTAAGCGAGTCGGTCCAGTGGCTTATAGTTGGAGCTACCTCCAGAGCTGAATAGGATTCATGATGTCTTTCATGTCTCCATGTTAAGGCGGTATCGTTCTGACCCTACTCATATTGTGCCAGTTGCAAAAATCGAGGTCCAAACAGACTTGACTTTTGAGGAAGAGCTTGTGCAGATTTTGGATCGAGATGTTAAGATTTTAAGGAGGAAATCAGTTCCGCTAGTAAAGGTGCTGTGGCGTAATCATGGCAGAGAGAAAGCTACTTGGGAGCCAGAAATGGCGATACGTTAATAATATCCTCATTTGTTTGATTCAGGTAAAATTTCGAGAACGAAATTTCTTTAAGGAGGGTAGTGTTGTAACGCCCCAATTTTTGGGTTTTTTGTTTTTCTGTGATTTTTAAAATTTGTGTGTGTTCTGGTTAGTTAAAATATATATTTTAGTAGGTTAGTGGGCCTTTAGAAGGCCCAAACTTAAGTTAAATCCGTGGTAGTCTTCGGAATTTTAATTTTATGAACAGGTGATGCAATTGGCGTTTGGGCTTTTAAGAGTAAAGGGGTAAAAGATGACACAAAAAGAAGTGTGGTGTGGTGGCAAGGTGGCGCCACTTAGGGGATAAGGAAGTGATGCCACAGAGGAAGCAAGGGGTCCATGGTTCAAGTCTTGGCTCTTGCAATATATTTTGGTTTTTCTTTTCAATAAATCTGGAAGCAAGTTGGTGCGCTTTAAAGTTTAATGTGTTGGATTTATGACAAAAATGAGTTGATGGCCTAGTGGTGGTGGCGTGAGTTGGCATATGAGAGGACTTTGGTTCGAATCCCTTGGCACGCAAAGGTTGATTATTTTGCTATGTTGGGACGGCAAGAGTTAGTGTTGGTTTTAAACTCTGGTGATGGAGGGATCCCACATCGGGAAGCTAACATAAGAGTAGATAGAGAGCTGGCTTTAAATGGAGCAAACCATGAGGAGAGTAGGGATACCCTTCTTGGCTGATCCATTTCGCTTTGTGACGTGCTTGTTTGGGTTGGGCATCAGCTAAGAGTGTTTGGAGCACGGATTAACTGCAGTCTCCTAACAGGTGTGTATTTCTCATTACTCTAGCAGTAGGATGGCTATTTCTGGCCGCGATGGGCTGAAATGGGCCATGTGGTCCCAATGGGTCCGTAGGCCCAAGTGGATAAGTTGTAGAATTATTGAAATACCCTTATAGGGTAGAATTACCGAAATACCCCTGTAGGATAGAATTACCGAGATACCCTTGTGGGGTAAAATTACCATTTTGCCCTTAGGGTGTTAAATGACTATTTTGCCCCTCGTGCGTAAATGACTAACTTGTGTGATGATTGGGTTAGTTGACATGGATTTATGTTAGTTATCGTTAATTCGTAAGTCTAATGTGTTAGTGATCGATTGTAGGATTATCGCGTGGGAGATATCGTCATCAATCGTCATCAACTAGGTGTGTAAACGACACCCTCCCTTAGACTGAATCGGTAAAAGCTAAAATATCGAAACGTTGGTATTTTTTGAACTCGCGAGCGTGCGAGCGCTCTTGAGATAGTTGTTAATGAATATGGTGCATTTGGATGATTAGAGTGCAGAGTGTGCATTTTCGTGCACAACGGTATTTTTGGGCTTAATGGGCCAAAAACCAACCAATGGGCCAACGGGCCCACTTTGGTAAAAAGACGAGGTAAGTACTTCTGATTACTTGGTAAACGTTAGAATGAGCATGAAACCTTAGCAATAGGTAATAATTACTGAAATACCCTCATGCATGCAAAATTACGATTTTACCCCTAGGGTTATATTTTTTCTGAAAAGCATGATGTTCTGTTTCTGTTTACATATGCCATGACATATTATTTCATTGCATGGGACATGGGTTTATATTGATGGAGGAAGCGTTCGGCGACTTAGTCGCAATCGGTGGCCTCGCCACATATATCTGATACGGTGACTTCGTCACAATATCCGCATCCTCATTTGCAATCTGGTGGCTTCGCTACATATATATATATATATATCTCGTTCTAGTGGCCTAGCCATAATATCTCAGATCCGTGACTTCATCACAATATCCGCGACCTCGCCGCAATTTTTATGGTGTGTAGCGGTTGGGTGGGTCGAGTAGTCTCCCACATGGTGTAAGGTCGAGCAGGGGTGTTATGGATGGCTCGAGTTGGGATTTCGCATTCATGATATATTTGTTCAGTATCTACTATGGGCCTATGGGTTTCATTCGATTTTGTCCGCCCGAGATAAATTTGACTCTGAGGTTTGATCTGTTTTGGGCTATGGTTGGGTTATGTTACACACTGAGTTTACCAAACTCACCCTTTATTTTCATCTCTGCAGGAAATCCCCAACCGTAGTGGGCTTGGAGCTGTGAGGGATTCGAAGTGGCCACATCATCTGCAAAGTTGGTTTTTCTTAGTTAGTTTATTTTTATTATTTTTATATTCTGATTTAATTTTGGGTTTTAAGTTGTAATAAGGCCACTATTTAAATTTCTTTTTTCCGCTATGGTTTTATTTTTTGATTATATTTATACTATGATGAAACTGCTAGTGCTAGACTGCGCGGGTTTTTAAAATTAATAAACGTTTTCAAGACTCAACAAGCACAACAAATGGATAGCCTAAAGATTGATAAACCAACTTTTCATTCAACTACTGTTTTTACAAAGACCACCCCAATCACTTAAACCAGCGAATGCATACTAAGTCGTAAGTCCATGTGACACGTCAGATCTGGCCATAACGTCTGGGCCGGGTTTGGGGTGTTACATCTTCGGCATCAAGTCATAGGCCTAATGTTGAAGCAAGAGAGGCACCGGCTTCACCTATGACTAAGACTGGGTCACACGATTGTGCAGCTGGGGACGACTCACTATCCCAAGCTATGCTGCGAATACTAGAAAGGGTCATTGGGCCCAATACTGGTACTGTGGGTCGTGGGTCAATAACGGAGCGACTCAGGTCTAATGGGGCTGAGATCTTTAGGGGTGTCGTTGGAGTTGCCTCTAATGTGGCTAAATATTGGATAGAGGCCACAGAGAGGATCATGGATGATCTCGACTAGACCTCCGAGCAGAAACTAAAAGGTGCAGTATCGTTGCTACGAGATGAAGCCTATCAGTGGTGGCTTACAGTAAAAGAGGGTACTCAGCCTGATCAATTAACTTGGGAGTTTTTCAAGAATGCATTTCAAGGGAAATATGTGGGTGCTAGCTATGTAGATGCTCACAGAAGGGAATTTTTGAATCTGACCTAGGGGGATGAGTTCATAGCTAAATATGAGGCAGAATTTTGCGATTGAGCTGTTATACGTGAGGTATGGTGGTCACTGAGTATGAGCGCTGTGTTCATTTCGAGAACAGCCTCAGAGATAATTTGCGAGTTTTGATAGCTCTACAAAGGGAGTGAGATTTCACAGTGCTAGTAGAAAATGCAAAGATCCCTGAAAATGTGAAGCGCTGAGCGCCAGAATCGTGAGAAGGATAAGGGGAGGAACAAGAGGGTTTTGGAGCCCTCAGGTTCAGCTATGGGGCCTAAAAAAAAGGCAAGGGTCGATGGGCCAGCTAGAGTTAAGGTTCTTGTTGCTATTTTTGGGTCACAACCTTGTGTTGTTTATGGGAAACGCCATCAATGCGAGTGCTGGGTACATATGGGGGCATGTTTTAGGTGTGGATCTATGGAGCACCGTATCAGCAATTGCCCACAGAGGCCCAATCAGATGCAAGCTACTGGTAGGGGTATTGTTCAGCTACAGAGAGGTTTTTAGCAGCCACCGAGAGGTCATGGTCAGGCCAGAGGTGGAAATGGTATTGGCCGTGGTCGTAGAGCATCGAGTAGAGGTGCAGGTCATACTGAGGTGAGGCACTGGCACTGGTTTATGCTGCACTTCACCGAGAGGACGGAGACACCACAGATGTTATTACGGGTATGTTCTTTACTCACCATGTACCTTACACTGCATTGATTGATGTTGGTTCTACGCATTCTTATATAGCATGCACTGTGTCTGAGATTTTGGGTGTGATGTGTGAAAGCACTGCAAGCGAGGTTATTGTGTTAAGTCCATTGGGGCAGTCGGTGAGAGTGAATAAACTGTTTAAAGAGGTACTTTTGGAGGTTCAAGGAAGGATCTTTTTGGCAGACTTAATGGAACTTCCTTTTGGGGAATTTGACTTGATACTGGGTATGGATTGGCTAGTTAACCATCAGGTGAATTTGGATTGTGCTGCTAAGCGGGTGGTCCTGAAAACTATAGAGGGTGACGAGGTGGTCATGATTGGGGAGCGTTGGGATTATCTCTCAAATGTGATTTCTGCGCTGAGAGCTAAAAAGATGGTTCGTAAGGGTTACGAGGCGTATTTAGCCTATTTTGTGCTTGTAGATTTGAAATTGTGTCGATTAAGGATATCAGAACAGTTAAAGAGTTTCTGAATGTCTTTCCCGATGAGATACAGAGGTTATCTCCTAGTCACGAAATTGAGTTTCAAATAGAGCTCTTGCCTGGTACAGCTCCGGTGTCTATCACCCCTTATAGAATGGCACGGAAAGAGTCGTGGAGCTTAAAGCTCAAATTCAAGAGCTATTGGATCGAGGGTTTATCTGCCCTAGTGTGTCTCTATCGGGAGCATCGATTTTATTCGTGAAGAAAAAGGATGGAACCATGCGCATGTGCATCGACTATCGGCAACTGAACAAATTGACTATCAAGAATAAGTATCCCTTACTGAGGATTGACGATCTATTCGACCAGTTTCGAGGAGCCTCGGTCTTCTCTAAGATTGATCTTCGATCAGGGTACCACCAACTGAGGGTTAAAGAGACTGATGTATACATAACAGCATTTAGGACTCGTTACGGTCATTACGAGTTCCTAATGATGCTGTTTTGACTGACGAATGCACCAATGACTTTTATGGATTTGATGAACCGAGTGTTCTAGCCTTATCTGGATCGGTTTGTAGTAGTGTTTATAGATGATATTCTGGTATATTCGAGGACTAAGGAGAAACATGATGCTCATCTCCGTGTTGTTCTACAGATTTTGAAGAAGAAACAATTGTATGCTAAATTTAATAAGGGTGAATTCTAGCTTCGAGAGGTAACTTTCTTGGGTCACGTGGTATCTGCTGAGGGGACTAGAGTTGATCCTCAAAAAATTGAAGCGATTTTGAATTGGAAGCAACCCAAGTCAGTATCTGAGATTCAAAGTTTTTTGGGATTGGCAGGGTATTATAGACGGTTTGTTGAGGGGTTTTCGTTATTTTTTGCACCTCTGACTAAGTTGTTGCAAAAAGGGGTACAATTTAACTGGATTGACAGGTAGCAGGAAAGTTTTGAAAAACTTAAGAAAGTTCTGACTGAGGCCCCTGTCTTAATATAGCCAGAATCTGGGAAGGTATTTACTGTTTATAGCGATGCACCACATGTTGGCTTGGGGTGTGTACTGATGAAAGAGGGTAAGGTAATGGCGTATGCGTCATGTCAACTTAAAACGCATGAGGTAAACTATCCGACACATGACTTGGAGTTGGTAGCGGTGGTATTCGCACTGAAGATTTGGAGGCATTACTTGTATGGTGAGAAGTGTATCATTTACACGAATCACAAGAGCCTCAAGTATCTCCTCACTCAGAAGAAGCTAAACCTTAGGAAACGTAGATGGGTAGAGTTGCTTAAGGATTATGACTTTTCGATTGAATACTATCCTAGAAAAGTCAATGTGGTAGCCAATGCACTGAGCCGTAGGGCTGTTACTAACTTGAAGGCGATGTTTGCTCATCTCAGCTTATTTGATGATGGCAGTTTACTGACCGAACTTTAAGTTAAACCGAGGTGGATTGAGCAGATTAAAGATAGGCAGTTAGAGGATAAGTCACTGGGTTCTCGTTTCCTGCAGATAGAGAATGGGGAAACTTCAGATTTTGGGCTGAATAGTGAAGGGGTACTTTGTTTCCGTGGGAGAGTTTGTGTACCGAAAGATACTGATTTGAGACAGTCTATTCTGTAGGAGGCGCATAGTAATCCTTACGCTATGCATCCTGGCTAGAATAAGATGTACCGAGATCTTCAGAAGTTATATTGGTGGCCAGGACTTAAGCAAGAAGTTACTAAGTTTGTGATTAAGTGCCTGACTTGTCAACAGGTTATAGTAGAGCATCAGTTGCCTTCAGGGTTGCTTCAACCAGTTAAGATTCCACTTTGGAAATAGGAGAGAGTAACTATGGACTTTGTTAGTGGGTTACCCTTAACGCCTTCTAAGAAAGATTCGGTATGGGTCATCTTGGATCGATTGACCAAGACTACCCACTTCATACCTGTTTGTACTGATTACTCACTACAGAAGCTGACTAAGCTGTATGTGTCTAAAATTATGAGACTACATGGGGTACCAGTTTCCATCATATCCGATATAGATCTTTGTTTTACGTCTCAATTCTAGAAGAAGTTGCACGAGGCATTGGGTACAAGGTTGGGCTTCAGTACTGCATTCCATCCTTAGATAGACGATCAATCAAAGAGGGTGATTCAGATACTGGAGGACATGTTGAGGAGTTGTCTGATTAACTTTTGGGGCAGTTGGGAGGATTACTTACCATTGGCAGAATTTGCATACAATAATAGTTATCAGTCTAGCATACATATGGCACCTTACGAGGCATTATATGGTCGTAGGTGTCGTACTCCTTCATGTTGGACTGAGTTGGGTGAACGGCGTGTTCTGGGTCCGGAGCTAGTATCTGATACCGAGGATAAGGTCAGATTGATTCAAGATCAACTAAAGGTAGCATCAGATAGACAGAAGTCTTATGCGGATCTGAAGTGGAAGGAGAACGAGTTTTCAGTGGGGGACTTGTTTTGTCTCAAGGTCTTGCTATGGAAGAAGGTACTGAGGTTTGGTTGTAACATCCCAAAATAAAGCCTAATAGTGGTTGCGAAACCACAGATCCGAGGTAAAAAGAAAAACAATTAAGTTTTAAGGTTTATTGATTGATTGAATAATTGTGTTAAAATTTCGTGAAGAAATTTTATGTATAACTGCTTAATTTGATAATTAGGACTGAATTGTAAAATTAGCAAAATGTGTGTTCTAGATAGTAAAGGGGATTTAATTGAAATGGGTTCTTAAAGTGGAGGTTCTTATTTAGTAATTAGACCATTGTATTTAAGTTTGGACAAAAATGGGCAAGAATAGGACAAATTTAAAAGAAAAGCCTTTAAGGGCATTTTGGTCATTTAATAATTAAAAGAATTAAAAAGGGAAAATAAAGCCAAAATTGGTCCATATTCTTCATGGAGGCCGAATATAGCAAGGGGGAAGCCATGGTTAGGGTTTCCAAGCTTTTCAAGCTCCATAATAAGTGATTCCAAGCCTTGTTTTTAATGTTCTTTACGTTTTTGGAGTCCTGGTAACTTGATTAAGCTTATTCTAGTAATAATTCATGCTAGGGTTCATATTTGGAAAAATACCCATAGGTGAAATGTGATTATTTTTATGTTTTATGGTAGAATATGAAGCTTGAAACTGTGTTAAACAATTTTTACTAAGCGATTTTATGTGAAAACGAGTAAAACGACATAATCGTTAAAAATACCTAATGTTCATAAGTACATGTTAGAGTGAGAATTTGATGTTTCCATATAAGGGAAAAATGATAAGCATGTCATAAAACATAAGAAAATAGGATGGAGTTTAATTTCCAAGCCTAGGGGCAAAATCATAATTTTGCAAAGGTTTAGGGGCAAAATTGTAATTTTGCAAAAGTTTGAGTTAGGGAATTTTTTGAATAGTACATTAATTAAATAAGTAAAATATGATGTTTTAGATCCCGGAAAGTGATATTTGGACCTAGAACGGGAGAAAAATCGAAAATCAGGAAAGTTGGTAAAATGGTCGTTTTGGTATCGAGGTAAGTTCATATGTTTAATAAACATTTAATTATGCATATTTGATTGATAAATTGATATTTTGGCCATAAATACTTTAGTATTGAGTTTCAGATATAATGATTAATGTTCGATAATAATTCGATATTGGAAAGAGAACTTGTATAATTTATATGTAAGACCATATTTTGTATTATGGCTTTGTATGATAACAAGAAAGTATTGATTAGCATAGTTTGATGAGAATAAGTTAAGTTGATGATATGATGAGATTGATAATGTAAGTATGTAAGTTGAGTAGCAGTTTATTATTATGCAATTAACGTTATTAGTATTGTTATTATTGAGTTATGCGACTAACATTGATAATTTGAGCAAGTATGTTTCAGCTATGACTTGACAAGACATTGGTAAGGCAAGGATCCCGTGTAAGACCATGTCAAGACATGGCATCGGCATTGATTAAGGACTCCATGTAAGACCACATCAAGATGTGGCATTGGCACTATCAAGATGTGGCATTAGCACTAAGACAAGGATACCATGTAAGACCATGTTTGGAACATGGCATTTTGTAAGATAAGGATATCATGTAAGACCATGCCAAGGCATGGCATTGATAAGTTCTATAAGGCAAGGAAATCGTGTAAGACCATGTCAAGACATGGCATTGATAAGTTAATATAAGGCAAAGGTCCCATGTAAGACCATGCCAAGGCATGGCATTGGTGAATTTATAAGGCAAGGATACCACGTAAGACCATGTCAAGACATGGCAATGGTAAGTTCAAAAAGGAAAAGGTTCCCGAGTAATCCAAAGAGTAAGTCAAAGAAACAACAAGGTGAAAACATGAAGAAAGAGTACAGGTATGAATTTAAGGCTTATTTAATATTGAGATTGTAAGTAACTGAGATTATCAAGTATTAAGTAAGTGATGAGTTTTCAGTTATGCTTGTGACACTTTATGACATGATTGGTAATATGCCTATATTATGAAAGAGTACTCATGTGTTAAGCGAGATGTTGCAGGTATGTAAGTAAGCTATTAAGTAAGGTGCCTTCTGTATTCTGAGCCTTTGGTAAGGTTACCGATGAGTAAGATGGGAAAGTAAGAACTAAACATTATTTAAGCAAATTATGACAGCATAGTAGTAAGCTAAATTGATTGCTAATGCTTATTATTTTACATGAGAACTTACTAAGCTTTATAAGCTTACTTCTTTGACTTTCCCATGTTTCAGAGTACTTAAAAGCAAGCTCGGGTTGGAGGTCGTCGGAGATCACTTCACACTATCGACTATCAAGTTACCAAATGGGTATCTTCGTTTACAAACGTTCTAGTTTATGGCATGTATAGGGACTTAGCCATTTTGTGTGTATGTCCTTATGATATGGCTAAAGAATGGTATGTGAATATTTGATAATGATTAGCTATTGAAATGGCTAATAAAGAACATGTTTCGGTGTTATGTATGCCTAAATGGTAGTTAATACAAAGAAATCATGAAAAAGTGAAATTAGCATTAAAACAATATTGATCAGCAGCAGTTATGTTAACTTGAAAAATCACAAAGAATAGTAGAAATGGAATTAGGTGACAAATGAGATATAGAATTAAATCTTATTGAGTTTATTTTCATATGAAAGAAACATAGTAAGCAAAAGAAGTGTATAGTAAGAGATATTTGAATTTTAGTAAGATATGGTCAGAGCAATTTCTGAATCCCGTGTTTTGACTTTATAAATTCACTAAAAATTATATAAAAAGAATTAGGAGTTATAGTTTATATTTATAGATTCCATAGTGAATCTAATTTCATGATAAAGAAATGTCATGGTTATTTGAATTCTGTACAGGGAGAAAATTGATTCGAAGTGAGGAGAGGTCAGAGTAGTCGAACAGTACAATAGAGGAAATTTTAACTAATAAACTGTACTAATTGGCTAGACCAAAAATTTTAGAAAAACATTAGTAAGAAGATATATGAGTCTAGTTTCAGGAAAAATTTACGAATTTAAATTTTGATTTTTACGGCTTGAGTTATGATTTATTTAGTGACTATGACGCAGGTGGGCAATTTTATAAGGAATAATGAAATAAATTGTTTTGATTTGTCTAAGTGTTTGGAAAATTTTTAATCTTCCCGATTTGGTCCCGAACCATTTCAATTGTATGTTTTAGGGTCTCGAGGGCCCTTTTTAGGGACATACTGAATGAATGTAAATAAATTAATTTTGAAAGCAAATTTTATGCCCCGAATTAGTAAGTTAAGTCAGGTAACGCCTCGTGCTCGACTTTGGCAATGGTCTTGGGTAAGGGGTGTTACATTTTTTGGTATCAGAGCCAAGATTTAGTCAGTTCTCAAAATATTCAGTATGAGTAAGAGTCTAGCTATACATGCCATATTGAACTATGATAGTGTGATGACTCCCGACCTAGATATAAAATGTTTTGTCAGACGGACGCGCACTCCAACCGAACTAAGTTTGATAGTACAGACATTGTGTTTATGATGAGTTAAGGCTCATAAAATGTAGGAATAATGGTTCATGATGTTTATGTGATAATGAATAAATTGTGAATAAGAATTGTTCGGAAAATATGAAAGATGAAATAAGATGAAAGGAAAGTTTATATTGAGATAAGTGTTCATGTTAAATTGGCATTTGTGTGATGCTATATGTATAACTAGAGAAGTTAAGTGAATGCTATGAGTAATTTTACTCGATATTTATGAATGCATGTATAAGTGCACTAATTTGCATAAGATGATCATGAAGTCATTGTATTATGAACGTGCATGTTAAGTTGCTTGAAGCAAATTGTAAAATTGTGATAATATTTTAATATGATGAGTGTTAAGCTATATGCATGAGTATATAAGAGGTAAGTCAGAGGTGTTACAACCTCACCCCCCTTATCAGCAAGGTAATTCAGAATGAGATTTCATGAAATTCAGATTGAATAGGCTAAAGTGGAAAACTAAAGAGTTCAGTGATAGATTTATTAACGATGTAATCAGAGTCGAGAATGATTTAGCAAATGAACACAGTTGCAAAAAGGATGCCAGGTTAATAATAAAATCATCTGGATAACTGAAATGTCACAGTAAAAGAAAGGTCAGGCTTAGCTAATGCACTCATTCAAGTATGATGTGTAAGGTATATGATTGCTAGATTTTCTTCCGAATAAATTCGAACTGTGAGTGAGATAATGTGAATTCAGTAATGACAAAATTAGACAGAGGAATAATAATTGAGCCGTATTAATAGTTGAATGTAGAGTTTATAGTTGAGAAATTATAGAAAAATCTTTTTCGACTATTATATGTGTACATTTACTTTCAGAGATATATATAAATATATGCAAGGTCATAGATGCAATTCCTACAATATGAGAATGTTAGTTAAATTTACAGACAGATGAAAGCATTATAGTTTGTTTGAGCTGTGATTGATATTGCTCTATTTATTCCAGTTTTCTACTTCAGCGTGCAGATGGAAGGTTGACAGTAAGATCTGTATGATGTTAGTGATCTGTATTGTTAACTATTGCTTAATGAAAGTAAAGGAAAGTTTTATGGCTTCTGTCATAGTCGTTCCTAGTACTTGTGAGTATTATCCTTTCCTTTTCGAAATTTTCTGAGATGCTATTGAAACCTTAACTGTTCTACATGAGATGTGGTTACCAGGAATTCTATGTAGCTCCATGTTCTGAGATTTTTTTATCTCAGTTTTATTAATAAATTACTGTTCAAAGTATCAGCCATGAGACATTAGCAGAAAATGCTCTATTGATGAAAATGATTTCTTCTTATTATGAGTATGTTTATGATGATTACGAGTTAGGGCCTGATAATGAAAGTAAAAAGGTATAGCTATCAGAGGTATAAAGATTCTGCTTTTGCACTGGTTGTTATTGAAATTTGTGTTTAATTCTCTCAGATGATCAAGATGTTTTATTTTCACCCGGGACATTATTTACTAAAGTAATTGAGAAGTCAGTCTTATTATGACATTATGATTTTTGAGTAGTATGAGTATTGTGGCCTCAGTGTAGTTCAGTTTAAACATGCGTATTGATTTTCATTTTTCGTATAATCTTGATGTATATATCAATGAGTTAAAGACCGAATGCTATGTTCTTTCGAGTAATGCAGTAATAATTATTTGTGATTAGCTCTTTGAAGAAATCACGACAGAATGTATGTTTGAGATATCATGACAACATAGAGAAGAACAGTTTTTGAAAAGTTATTGTCTTTTAGTTGAGACTGATTCAGTTGAGCAGTTGATTGAGTTATATGTATGTTTGAATTATTCATGGCTTCAGAGGTAAAAATGCTGATTTTTCATGTATAAATAGAAAAATGACTCGAGTAAATAGTACATATTCTAGAGGTTATGGTACAAAGTTGTATACGCATATCAGAATGGTTGCATCAGAGGTATATTTTTGCAAATCCAAGTTGTCTGATTGTTAAAGTTCTCATTGTATGAAGTTTACTTTGGCTTGAATTCATGCTAATAAAGTATAAACAGTTGAAGATATTGACAATTGAAGTATCCATTATGATTTAGCTTGGTTTGAATAAAGAGTTTATGGTTTCTAGAAATGTGTTAATGAGAAATCAAGAGATTTTGCAACAATTATGATGCCTAGCACAATGATAATTATTTGATTATTTGAGAAGTATAGAGATGGATGATAACTTGAGCTAGTTATACTAGTAAGAGTGTGAAATGTTATGTACTAGACTTTGAATTTGATACCTGAACATTTAGAGAGTTAAAGTTGATTTTCAAGTATCTTAGAAGCTATTACAGTTAGTATTGATGTTTGTGTGAAAATGTGAGGGTATTTCAAAGAATTGTGCAATAGAATTAGCATTATCACCGAAAGGTTAAATGAGCTATGTTTGATTGCTTTAAGAAGTTTGTGTATTCTTCTCAGTACGAATGAGTTTTTCTACTGAAGGATTATCTGAGTTATTCATTTTGAGGTTGTCAATTCATTCAGAGTGTAAATTTTAGTTGTTATGGTTGGAAATCCAGGGTTGCACCGTGACTTCAGAAGAAAGCTACAGTAAGTTTTGACCATGAGATTGCTAAATGTTACTGCATGTCACCTTTGTACTAATAGTTGAATTGAGGAAGAGAAATTCGTAGAATTAAATTGAGCAGAAAGGATTAAAGGAAAGTGAAAATTAATTACAGAAATCAGAGACAGATTATCAAAAATTGTATACAGAATCGAAAGGTAAGAATATTGACACTCAAAAGAGAAATAATTTTTTTTAAAGTACCTTAGTGGCAATGAATTTCCATTTTGGTAAGAAAAGAAGAGTTAGTTGCGTTTCATCAAAGAGTTTGAGGCTAATGATAAAATAAGGTCAGTTACTTATCAATAGGTATTCCAGTTCAGAGCCTCAGTTTAAGAAGTAAAATGTCGAGTATGCCAAGGCTGAATGAGAATTTGAAAGTGTTGCTGGAAATCAATTTCGAATCCATTTGTAGGTAAGATTTTCAGGGACGAAAATCCCTAAAGGGGGGAAGAAATGTAACATCCCGAAATAGGGCCTAAACGAAAATAGTGGTTGCAAAACCACGGATCGGAGGTCAAAAAAAATTAAATTTTAAGCTTTATTCATTGATTGAATAATTGTGTGAAAATTTCGTGAAGAAATTTTATGTATAACTGCTTAATTTGATAATTAGGACTAAATTGTAAAATTAGCAAAATGTGTGTTCTAGATAATAAAGGGGATTTAATTGAAATGGGTTCTTAGAGTGGAGGTTCTTATTTAGTAATTAGACCATTATATTTAAGTTTGGACAAAAATGGGCAAGAATAGGACAAATTTGAAAGAAAAGCCTTTAAGGGCATTTTGGTCATTTAGTAATTAAAAGAATTAAAAAGGGAAAATAAAGCCAAAATTGGTCCATCTTCTTCATGGAGGCCGAATATAGCATGGGGGAAGCCATGGTTAGGGTTTCCAAGCTTTCCAAGCTCCACAGTAAGTGATTCCAAGCCTCGTTTTTAATGTTCTCTACGTTTTTGGAGTCCCAGTAACTTGATTAAGCTTATTCTAGTAATAATTCATGCTAGGGTTCATATTTGGAAAAATACCCATAGGTGAAATGTGTTTATTTTGAAGTTTTATGGTAGAATATGAAGCTTGAAATTGTGTTAAACAATTTTTGCTAAGCGATTTTACGTGAAAACGAGTAAAACGACATAATTGGTAAAAATACCTAATGTTCATAAGTACATGTTAGAGTGAGAATTTGATGTTTCCATAGAAAGAAAAAATGATCAGCATGTCATAAAGCATAAGAAAATAGGATGGAGTTTAATTTCTGAGCCTAGGGGCAAAATCATAATTTTGCAAAGGTTTAGGGGCAAAATTGTAATTTTGAAAAAGTTTGAGTTAGGGAATTTTTTGAATAGTACATTAATTAAATAAGTGAAATATGATGTTTTAGATCCTGAAAAGTGAGATTTGGACCTAGAACGGGAGAAAAATAAAAAATCGGGAAAGTTGGTAAAATGGTTGTTTTGGTATCGAGGTAAGTTCACATGTTTAACAAACATTTAATTATGCATATTTGATTGATAAATTGATATTTTGGCCATAAATACTTTAGTATTGAGTTTCAGATATAATGATTAATGTTCGATAATAATTCGATATTGGAAAGAGAACTTGTATAATTTATATGTAAGACCATATTTTGTATTATGGCTTTGTATGATAACAAGAAAGTATTGATTAGCATAGTTTGATGAGAATAAGTTAAGTGGATGATATGATGAGATTGAGAATGTAAGTATGTAAGTTGAGTAGTAGTTTATTATTATGCAATTAATGTTATTAGTATTGTTATTATTGAGTTATGCAACTAACATTGATAATTTGAGCAAGTATGTTTCAGCTATGACTTGACAAGACATTGGTAAGGCAAGGATCCCGTGTAAGACCATGTTAAGACATGGCATCGGCATTGACTAAGGACTCCTTGTAAGACCACATCAAGATGTGGCATTGGCACTATCAAGATGTGGAATTGGCACTAAGACAAGGATACCATGTAAGACCATGTTTGGAACATGGCAATTGGTAAGATAAGGATATCATGTAAGACCATGCCAAGGCATGGCATTGATAAGTTTTATAAGGCAAGGAAATCATATAAGACCATGTCAAGACATGGCATTGATAAGTTAATATAAGGCAAAGGTCCCATGTAAGACCATGCCAAGGCATGGCATTGGTGAGTTTATAAGGCAAGGATACCACGTAAGACCATGTCAAGACATGGCAATGGTAAGTTCAAAAAGGAAAAGGTTCCCAAGTAATCCAAAGAGTAAGTCAAAGAAACAACAAGATGAGAACATGAAGAAAGAGTACAAGTATGCATTTAAGGCTTATTTAATATTGAGATTGTAAGTAATTGAGATTATCAAGTATTAAGTAAGTGATGAGTTTTCATTTATGCTTGTGACACTTTATGACATGATTAGTAATATGCCTTTATTATGAAAGAGTACTCATGTGTTAAGTGAGATGTTGCAGGTATGTAAGCAAGCTATTAAGTAAGGTGCCTTTTATATTCTGAGCCTTTGGTAAGGTTACCGATGAGTAAGATGGGAAAGTAAGAACTAATCATTATTTAAACAAATTATGACAGCATAGTAGAAAGCTAAATTGATTGTTAATGCTTATTATTTTACATGTGAACTTACTAAGCTTTATAAGCTTACTTCTTTGACTTTCCCATGTTTCAGAGTACTTAAAAGCAAGCTCGGGTTGGAGGTCGTCGGAGATCACTTCACACTATCGACTATCAAGTTACCAAATGGGTATCTTCGTTTACGAACGTTCTAGTTTATGGCATGTATAGGGACTTAGCCATTTTGTGTGTATGTCCTTATGATATGGCTAAAGAATGGTATGTAAATATTTGATAATGATTAGCTATTGAAATGGCTAATGAAGAACACATTTCGGTGTTATGTATGCCTAAATGGTAGTTAATACAAAGAAATCATGAAAAAGTGAAATTAGCATTAAAACAAGATTGAGCAATGAAGAATGACGTGAACTTGAGAAATCACCAAGAATAGTAGAAATGGAATTAGTTGACGAATGAGATATAGAATTAAAGCTTATTAAGTCTATTTTCATAAGAAACAAACATAGTAAGCAAAACAAGTGTATATTAAGAGATATTTGAATTTTAGTGACACAGAGCAGAGTAATTTCTGAATCCCCTATTTTGACTTTATAAATTCACTAAAAATTGCATAAAAATAATTAGGATTTATATTTTATATTTATAGATTCCATAGTGAATCTAATTTCAAGAGAAAGAAACGTCATGGTTATTTGAATTCTGTACAGGGAGAAAATTGATTCGTAGTGAGGAGAGGTTAGAGTAGTCGAACAGTGCAATAGGGGAAACTTTAACTAATAAACTGTACTAATTGGCTAGACAAAAATTCTAGAAAAAAAATTATTAAGAAGATATATGAGTCTAGTTTCAGGGAAAATTCACGAATTTAAATTTTGATTTTTTTGGCTTGAGTTATGATTTATTTAGTGACTATGACGCAGGTGGGCAGTTTTATAAGAAATATTGAAATAAATTGTTTTGATTTGTCTAAGTGTTCGAAAAATTTTTAATGTTCCCGGTTTGGTCCCGAGCTATTTCAATTGCATGTTTTAGGGTTCGAGGGCCCTTTTATGGACATATTGAATGAATGTAAATAAATTAATTTTAAAAGCAAATTTTATGCCCTGAATTAGTAAGTTAAGTCAGGTAATGCCTCGTGCTCGACTCTGTCAACAATCTCGGGTAAGGGGTGTTACATTGGTCGAAAGGGCAAGCTGAGCCCTAGATTTATTGGACCTTACGGCATACTGAAACGTGCGGGAACGGTTGCCTATCGGCTTGAGTTGTCTCTAGAGGTGGATCGGATTCATGATGTGCTCCACGTTTCTATGCTGATGCGATATCACTCTGATCCTACGCATATCATCTCGATTGAAGAGGTTGAGGTTAGGCCAAATCTAACTTTCGAGGAGGAACCAGTTCAGATTATAGACCGTGATACGAACCGCCTCGGGGAGAGTCGAGTCGTATGCGAGTTTGCCCGATCATCTACGAGAAAGTATCGTTCGGTTTGTTCAAAAAGGATGTTTCTAAATGAATTATGCGGAAGCTATTCAAGGGGTTCAAAGAAAGGGTTTAAAATATGAATATTAAGGTTCGGTTTAAAGTAAATGAAAGAATGGAAAGAAGGAACTCAAAAGCAAGCACAAACCAATACTAGAGAGTATTGACCCAATTGCTTATAGGCTTTCAAGGTGGAGAATGAAAGTGATAAAACCTAGACCCGCTACTTAGCAAAGTAGGAACCTCAGTATAAGGGTGAAAGAAACAGGGTTGACGCCACTACTAGGTAGATAAGTCAACAAAGTCTCAAACAAAGTTTAGAGAAGAAAATTCTCACAAGATTAAATTCAATAAAAAATTTGGCAAAAAGTTTTCTTACAATTGAAAGAAAAACAAATATTTATAGGCACATAGATGACCATTCAAATTCGGCATCTAGGTGTTCACACAATAATAAAAACATTCACACTAATGTATTAAAATAGTTCATAAATTCGGCAGATTCATGAACTAGTTGAATGGACACTTTCTTCCCCCTAAGTGTGTGCATGAATGCTTAATCATAAAAAGAAAGGCTTCAAGTGACTTGTTGATACAACCACACCTCCCGAGTTGTCGGCTGCCAATGAAGATCCTCTCAAATTGCCCGTAGGACCGATCACCCGAGCTCGAGCAAAGAGATTCAAAGATGTAACAACAACCTTAGTTGATAGAGTTTGGGGTGAAACCGTTGCTGGACTTCTTGAAAGCTCTTGGACCAGCAAGCCAAGCAAACCATGCATACTCCTTCAAGCTCAAATCAGCTCAACTTCAACTTAACTTAGCTCAACGAGCTCGTTTCACTCATTTCATTATTATGCTTATTATGCTGGAATAAATCATTTAAGTTGCTGTTAGTTTTATTAGTTATTTGTTTTAATAATTAATTTGTCATAATTTGGACATGTTTTAATTATGTTCTAAATTAAGTACTTAATTAATTAGGACCAATTAAATATGTCTTAACTATTACAAAGATTAATTATGTCCAGCCTAATTTATGGTGCAAGTTTTATTTATGTTGCCGAATTTAATGTGTCTAAAAGGGATTTAATTTGCTGAATTAAATGTTGTAGGTACATTACCCCTTGGACGGCATAGGTGCATGGATGATTTAAAATTGGTGTGCTGATCTTTGGTGTTCCCTAAGTGACCATTCAGCCAAACCTTACAACTCTTCAAGAAGACCGATTGGCTGCCCAAGACAAATTAAGGCTGTTCACACCCACCTGATTATTCCTTTCACACCAAGGGCTGTTCGGTTTTGTTTGTTCACACATGTGTGGCTGTTCAAATCGGTTTGTTCACATTCTAAGACTATTGAAGTGCTCTAGACAGCTCCTTAATCACATGAACATTCGGCTGAATCAAGCAGCAGCATTAATTCCAAATTCAAGCATTTGGCCGAACCTATTGATGGCATTTCAGCTCCCAAACAATTCATTCAATTTTTCTATTGAATAAAGGCATCTAGAAGCTGCCCCTTACCGTTCTCCATGCACAAGAAACTTCAAGGAAGCTTCATCAAAATTCTGGAATTTTCAGAAACCATTTAGCTACCTCAAGAGCCTATTCGGCTATCCCTTGCATTCACTATAAATTGTGGCTTGTGTTACTTTGTAAAGAACTTTTTGGACTTTTGTTAATGTTATGCTGCCAAATTTGTTAGGCAAAAACTTTTCTCAAATTTCGCTCAAAGATTCGATTGGCTTCCTAGCGTTCTAGTGTGTCACCGTTGCTTTTGTCGAAACCGAACTTATCACTACTCGTAGTGTGGCGTTCAAACATACCGAGGTTCCTATCTTGTTAGATAGTGGGTCGAGGTTTTTCCTTTACCAATTCCAAACCGAACTAAAAGAGCTTATAAACAACGGGTCGATACCAAATCGGTATTGGTTCTTGTTTGCACTTTTTGTTCAACCCCATTTCCCCATTTACCTAATTGAACCAATTCCTTCATCCATACCTATTCGGACTCCAAACCCGAATTTTCAAACTCTTCTTACCTATTCTAATCCGAACCCAAAACCAATACCCTTCTGTCCTTCATCTGACCTTTTCAATTAAACCTAACGTAACTTCTTGTTGACGATCGGGCACACTAATACGACTCGACTCTTCCGAGGCAGTTCGTATCACTTGTATGTGCACCAAAGGTCGCATTCATCTCCTTGGGACGTTCATGCACTTGTATGGAACATGTATCCTCATAATTAAACTCTTTAATAGCATGTAGGTTCATAAATGGCAGCATGAACCTAGTAAATTCGTTCTCCCCTTTGTGCATACACTTAATTCAATCAATGTGTTGAATTATTGAGTTAATTCCTTCCTTTGGACGTTCTTGAACCCATCCATGCATGTGTAGTAGCTTATAGGTCAATTCAAAGTGTGAACAGCTACTTCTTGGCCGAATAAGTGCCTTGGAAAGTTAGGAGACAGCCACCATACATGCACTTAAGCCATTCATGCATTCTATCATCCCATGCATTTGATCCATTCATGGACTAGCCTTTAATGTCCATACATGCATTCGACACATGCATGAATTTGTAGAAACCTTGTATCTAGCCGTACATGCACCAGCATTTAATACTTCTTCATTCATGAGTGTGGAATGTCCAAAAGAGATGTTTCTTCATCCATACATTGTACCGTCCAAAGGGATGTACCTACATGAAATAAACAAGTCATTAAGATATCTCATGAACACTCATAAATTCGGCATGATGTGAACACATTAATGTCATGCATTAATTCAGCTATGTGAACATAATCAATTTATGAAATAACTATGACATATTAATAACAAATATTAATATAAGACAAGTTTAATGCTTAAATAAATATGTGCAAATTTTTATTTAATGCATTAAAGACAAAACAGAGTTTAAACTAAAATGAGCTAAGCTTTAGCTCGTGAGCTAAAGTTAAGCTGAGGCTAAACTCCTAAGCTGAAGTTGAGCTAAGGTTTAGCTCGTGAGTTGAAAGTGAGCTAGGAGTGAGCTCGGTTTAACTCAGGCAAGATGGATTGAGCTTGAATAAGCTGGATTTAAGCTGGACGGAGCTCGTGGAGCTGGAAACGAGCTTGGATCAGCTTGCCAACATGTCATTGCTCGACTTGACAGACTTGCTCGATAAAGTTCGCGGGGCGTGCTCGTATCATTCCCCCCCTCTTTTAGGCGACTTGTCCTCAAGTCAAGCTGTTTATCCATGGGAGAACTTTGACTCGTGCATGGTTTTCCTCGATCAAATGGGATGGAAGATGTCACACAAACCTGAAAAATTCTTACCATAGCCAGTAAAAGGAAACTCAAAGGAGTCAGATTCAAATGTGTTCGATAGTTCATAAAAAATTCATTCAATTGAACATATGCCAAAAATCTCAATTGGTCAAAGCAAGCATATGTAAATTTATCAAAGAGTTTCGTTAGACCATCGTTGCAAACATGAAAAATAAGTTGGATCAAGGGATAATTGGTTGAAAATGATGGCAGGCACTTAAACACATTATTCCTCATCCAAAGCCTTTTAATTTCTTTAATCGAATATAGTAACTCATTTGGTTCCTTGTCTTGCTCATGCAAGGTATGCCATGGCCATAGGTATGCTAACTCTTTCTTTCGTTTTTGAACAACATGAGGGTTGTCTCCAAATTCCAACATAATAATCACATCATTACAATGCCAAAAGGAAAAATCCATCACATCACAGTATAAATAATTTCCAAACAACAAATCAATGGAATTTTCAACTTCAATCGAATTGAGCAAAGATATTTGAAAATTTTTAGATGACTTACCTTGACGAATATGAAGAGAAGAAAATTGAGGATTGGGTTTACCTTTCTCAGTCAAAATGAATCTTCTCTCTTTGGATAGATAACGTAAGACAAACCTATTACTTCGATAAATTTGAATAGGTGGTGACGCACCATGACATGTCTTGCTCCTCGAGGGGTGGAATTCACAAAAATAAGACTGGTTAGTATTATCGAAAACTATGGACTTAAATGGAAAAGGAAAGTTACCATGGAAATTTGATTCAATTCCAAAAACATAGGTTGGCCTTACCTTCTCGAAATGAAACGAAAATTTCAAAATGTGGCCAAACAAGGTGATTAATAAATGAATCAAAATTGAAACCCAAATCATTGAATTTCACCTTCTTATCAAAAGTGTGAACATCAAGCAAACATATTTTGATTGCAAATGATGCAAAGTGCTTAATGTTTCCATAAAATGAATTCATGTAGCAAATACCAGGCTTGAACACATGAACTTGTTTAGGAATTCCAACAAGCAACATATTAGAAAAAGATATAATCAACTCACCACACGAATTATATTTCACTAGTTTAAACACACATGTTGATTTGACAAAACCGAGCATACCGAAATGCAAAGGTTCATACTTCAAGAGTATTAATCGGGAATGCAAATCACTACATGGAAATTTCGCACAAAAACTCAAAGATTGTTCATGAAGAATACAATTGCACATATCATGTGAAGATATTTTAACATGGATGCCAAACAAAGAATTTTTAACGAACATGCAACTTTTCAAACAGGTAGTTTTATCACAAATCAATTGAGCATGCATATTTAAACATAAGGATTTAACACATGAGTTCAAAAAGTTTGAGGGTCAAACACATCAGAATTTTTACGTGACAGACTTTGATCAAACATGTTCAAAATTCGCTTAGAGAAAACTAATCCAATGTTGTCAACAAATTTGCCAATGTAGTAATCGTCATAAGAAAAGTCAGATATGGCACCTTTTAAAACAAATTCGTTAACAACAGAGGTGAACAAAATTATCCAAATCAAGTGACTTTGATTCGATAAACAAAGAATCCTTACCTTCCTTACCTTCGATCGCAAGTGGGTGGTAGTCATTCGCGAACTTACCTTTTTGAACAACCTAAAACACCTCTCGCTTGGAAGGTAATGTAGATGGAATTGGTCGCACAAACTTCTAGGAACCTGAAAAGTTAATTCACAAGAAGATCGAGCAGGTGGGTCAAGAGAAATAATCCTCACTTGCTCACTTGTTTTCTCACTCGATCCTTTTATTCGAATCACTCGTTTCTTTTGTTTCAATTTCTTTTCATCTTCTTTTCACTCTCAAATTTCTTTTCGTTCTCTTTTTCAATCTCATTTTCTTTTCATTTTCTTTTGATTTTCAAAGGCTTTTTCAAGTTCTCTCAAGATTCGCTCATTTTCTCTCTTACTTGCCTCTTGCCTCTCTTTTCTTTTTATTTCATTTTCTTTTTCTTCTTTTGCTTTTTCTTTTCTTTTCTTTGTTTTCTCTTTACAAGAATGTACAAAAGAACGATGAGAATACAAATCTTGTTCAAAAGATGAAGAACTATTTGCATATGATTCACAATCAAAACTTTGTGAAGAATACTCCGAGTAAGATTTCTTTGAAGATCTAGTAGGAGTATGTCTTTCTCTTCGAACGCCATCTTGGAACGAATCAAAATCGTAATCAGCTTCTCGTCTTCTCAAATTTCTTGATGAAAAGGACTTTCAATCGAAGTCACTTCTCAAATTCGTCGATGAATATGAGTCATAGTATGTATCTCTTTGTCTCGAAGTAGATGACGAAAAGGAATAACGATTGGAACTTTTTTTTAGGTAGTAGTCGGGGGTATATCTCTGTGGGGTTCTTGGTTCCGTTTTACGACTTGAAGAAACTCGATCACTTTGATCTCGTTTAGTCGCCATTCTTCGTATTTCTTGAACCAAGTATTGGTATTCCGATTCGGTGAACTCTTCGCGTGACATGATTTTTGTTGCTAAAAAGAAAATGTTAGATCACAAAACAAAAAAAAAAATTTAAGTACCTCACCACAAACCTCACGATTTTGCTCGGAAAGAAGAAGGAGAAAGGTGTCACTCCCGCTCGTGTTTACACTCGTTTGGCTTTTACCTCCACTCGAATGATCTCACTCGCTCGTGCCTTTTTCGCTCCTTTCTTCTCTTATAACCTTGTAACAGACTTAGTATGACTTGATCTCTAGTATTGTGGGTCGGTTTCAAATGGTTTTACAAAGGATAACATATGAGGGGTTACGGGTTGGCTGAAAGAAAAGGAAATTGGGTAAAAAAGCATGGCATGGATGAGATTAGAATAGAAGATGAATCGGGAACAATATGAAACCAAGGGCTTTGACATTCGAACAACAATCAAATTCCATAAAACACCCTTTTTTTCAGATTTTTTTTCAAATTTTTTTTTCGAATTTTTTTTAACTTGTATAACTTTTTTTTGTACTATATCAACAAACTAAATACAATAGAAACACTTTTGTACACGATTTTTTTTCTTCGGTTGCGTAAATTTTATTTTTTATAGCAACAGCAGCTAACTAATCAAAATGAGAAAACTTCGGTATACAAATTTTTTTTCTATACTCTTTTTTTTTCGGATCCTACTTACTTGTGTTCACTTGGACTAGTCCGGGATTAATTCCGTCGCACGAACTCCTCGTTTTAGTAGCTCTGATACCTAATGATACGAACCGCCTCGGGGAGAGTCGAGTCGTATGCAAGTTTGCCCGATCGTCTACAAGAAAGTATCATTCAATTTGTTCAAAAAGGATGTTTCTAAATGAATTATGCGGAAGCTATTCAAGGGGTTCAAAGAAAGGGTTTAAAATATGAATATTAAGGTTCGGTTTAAAGTAAATGAAAGAATGGAAAGAAGGAACTCAAAAGCAAGCACGAACCAATAATAGAGAATATTGACCCAATTGCTTATAGGCTTTCAAGGTGGAGAATGAAAGTGATAAAACCTCGACCCGCTACTTAGCAAAGTAGGAACCTCGGTATAAGGGTGAAAGAAACAGGGTTGATGCCACTACTAGGTTGATAAGTCAACAAAGTCTCAAACAAAGTTTAGAGAAGAAAATTCTCACAAGATTAAATTCAATAAAAAATTTGGCAAAAAGTTTTCTTACAATTGAAAGAAAAAACAAATATTTATAGGCACATAGATGACCATTCAAATTCGGAATCTAGGTGTTCACACAATAATAAAAACGTTCACACTAATGTATTAAAATAGTTCATAAATTCGGCAGATTCATGAACTAGTTGAATGGACACTTTCTTCCCCCTAAGTGTGTGCATGAATGCTTAATCATAAAGAAAGGCTTCAAGTGACTTGTATGTGCACCAAAGGTTGCATTCATCTCCTTGGGACGTTCATGCACTTGTATGGAACATGTATCCTCATAATTAAACTCTTTAATAGCATGTAGGTTCATAAATGGTAGCATGAACCTAGTAAATTCGTTCTCCCCTTTGTGCATACACTTAATTCAATCAATGTGTTGAATTATTGAGTTAATTCCTTCCTTTGGATGTTCTTGAACCCATCCATGCATGTGTAGTAGCTTATAGGTCAATTCAAAGTGTGAACAGCTACTTCTTGGCCGAATAAGTGCCTTGGAAAGTTAGGAGACAGCCACCATACATGCACTTAAGCCATTCATGCATTCTATCATCCCATGCATTTGATCCATTCATGGACTAGCCTTTAATGTCCATACATGCATTCGACACATGCATGAATTTGTAAAAACCTTGCATCTAGCCGTACATGCACCAGCATTTAATACTTCTTCATTCATGAGTGTGGAATGTCCAAAAGAGATGTTTTTTCATCCATACATTGTACCGTCCAAAGGGATGTACCTACATGAAATAAACAAGTTGATACGATCCGCCTCGGAAGAGTCGAGTCGTATTAGTGTGCCCGATCGTCAACAAGAAGTTACGTTAGGTTTAATTGAAAAGGTCAGATGAAGGAAAGAAGGGTATTGGTTTTGGGTTCGGATTAGAATAGGTAAGAAGAGTTTGAAAATTCGGGTTTGGAGTCTGAATAGGTATAGATGAAGGAATTGGTTCAATTAGGTAAATGGAGAAATGGGGTTGAACAAAAAGTGCAAACAAGAACCAATACCGATTTGGTATCGACCCATTGTTTATAAGCTCTTTAGTTCAGTTTGGAATTGGTAAAGGAAAAACCTCGACCCACTAACTAACAAGATAGGAACCTCGGTATGTTTGAACGCCACACTACGAGTAGTGATAAGTTCGGTTTCGACAAAGAGCAACGGTTGACACACTAGAACGCTAGGAAGCCAATCGAATCTTTGAACGAAATTGGAGAAAAGTTTTGCCTAACAAATTCGCAGCATAACATTAACAAAAGTCCAAAAGTTCTTTACAAAGTAACACAAGCCACAATTTATAGTGAATGCAAGGGGTAGCCGAATAGGCTCTTGAGGTAGCTAAATGGTTTCTGAAAATTCCAGAATTTTGATGAAGCTTCCTTGAAGTTTCTTGTGCATGGAGAACGGTAAGGGGCAGCTTCTAGATGCCTTAGTTCAATAGAAAAATTGAATGAATTGTTTGGGAGCTGAAATGCCATCAATAGGTTCGGCCAAATGCTTGAATTTGGAATTAATGCTGCTGCTTGATTCAGCCGAATGTTCATGTGATTAAGGAGCTGTCTAGAGCACTTCAATAGTCTTAGAATGTGAACAAATCGATTTGAACAGCCACACATGTGTGAACAAACAAAACCGAACAGCCCTTGGTGTGAAAGGAATAATCGGGTGGGTGTGAACAGCCTTAATTTGTCTTGGGCAGCCAATCGGTCTTCTTGAAGAGTTGTAAGGTTTGGCTGAATGGTCACTTAGGGAACACCAAAGATCAGCACACCAATTTTAAATCATCCATGCACCTATGACGTCCAAGGGTAATGTACCTACAACATTTAATTCAGCAAATTAAATCCCTTTTAGACACATTAAATTCGGCAACATAGACAAATAAATCTTGCACCATAAATTAGGCTGGACATAATTAATCTTTGTAATAGTTAAGACAAATTTAATTGGTCCTAATTAATTAAGTACTTAATTTAGAACATAATTAAAACATGTCCAGATTATGACAAATTAATTATTAAAACAAATAACTAATAAAACTAACAGCAACTTAAATGATTTATTCCAGCATAATAAACGCAATAATGAAATGAGCTGAAACGAGCTCGTTGAGCTAAGTTAAGTTGAAGTTGGGCTGATTTGAGCTGATTTGAGCTTGAAGGAGTATGCATGGTTTGCTTGGCTTGCTGGTCCAAGAGCTTTCAAGAAGTCCAGCAACGGTTTCACCCCAAACTCTATCAACTAAGTTTGTTGTTGCGTCTTTGAATCTCTTTACTCGAGCTCGGGTGATCGGTCCTACGGGCAATTCGAGAGGATCTTCATTAGCAGTCGACAACTCGGGAGGTGTGGTTGTATCACAAGTCATTAAGATATCTCATGAACACTCATAAATTCGGCATGATGTGAACACATTAATGTCATGCATTAATTCAGCTATGTGAACATAATCAATTTATGAAATGACTATGACATATTAATAACAAATATTAATATAAGACAAGTTTAATGCTTAAATAAATATGTGCAAATTTTAATTTAATGCATTAAAGACAAAACAGAGTTTAAACTAAAATGAGCTAAGCTTTAGCTCGTGAGCTAAAGTTGAGCTGAGGCTAAACTCCTAAGCTGAAGTTGAGCTAAGGTTTGGCTCGTGAGTTGAAAGTGAGCTTGGTTTAGCTCAGGCAAGATGGATTCAGCTCGAATAAGCTGGATTTGAGCTGGACGGAGCTCGTGGAGCTGGAAACGAGCTGGGATCAGCTTGCCAACATGTCATTGCTCGGCTTGACAGACTTGCTCGATAAAGTTCGCAGGGCAGGCTCGTATCAGACCGTGATGTAAAAGTTCTAAAGAGAAAGACTATGCCACTGGCTAAGGTTCTATGGCGTAATCAGATTTCTGAGGAAGCCACATGGGAACTCGAGGAGGCGATACGACAACAATACCCTGATCTATTTTGACCAAGTAAATTTCGAGGCCAAAATTTTTTTTAGGGGGTAGAGTTGTAACACCCTAAAAGTCCAAGTATTTAGTTTTATGTGTTGTGATGCATAAGTGCATGCTTGTTTTGGTGGTTAGGTGTCCTGAGGAGTGTTGAAGAAGTCCTGAGTTCAAGCAGTGGCTTGGAAAAAATTTTGTTTTTGCTTGAATTAACCCTGTCTCTAGACAGTAGGGTTTTTAAATAAATATGGTTAAGTTGTGTCATAAAAAGCTTACTGGTTTAATGGAGAGTGGCGTGTTACTCTTGCTGGAAGAACTGAGTTTGAATCCTTGCATACTCAAAAAGGATTAATATTTTGCTGTGTTGGACAGCTAGAGTTTTTGTTTCAATGATAGTGTGAGTAGTGGGATGGTTGGAGAGATTTTAGGAGCAAATTTGGGAGGTGGATAGAGGAGTGTACGGTTTGAATGAGTGTGGAGAGATTTGGGGAGTGAAATTAGGGGTGTTGTAGTGGTTGCCCGAATGTGGGATTCTCTAGGATGCAAATTTGGTCGTAGGATCTTTTTTCTCTTAGTACCAAAAGTGTGTTCTATTTGCTCTCTTTTCGGCAACTTTTACACCCTTTTTGGTTTTTTGCTTCTTCTTAAGTGTTGGTTTGTGTTGACCGATTTCTGCTCCATTCTTCTTCTCCTTCTCAAATCCTTTTTCCTCTTCTATTGTTTAGGTCGAATACCTCTTTCCCTATAGCTGAACTTTATCTTATTTTCATTGATCTCTTTCACCTTTCCCCCAACTGTTTACTTTGGCCGAATATTGGTAGTGTCTCTTTGCCTCGTATTTCTCTTCCCCTATTTTGGTTCACCCTATTCTTTCTCTTTTTATATTTGTATCATTTGATATCTTTGTTTGTTTTTGATTGGTAAGTGTGGTGTGATTGGTTGGGTTAGGCGCGGCTCTCGTCTCTTACTAAGATGTCCTTGGGTTAGCCGACCTTTGTTGGGTAAGCCACAGTTCCATTTCTTTTCCTTTCGGATGGTTTCACATTGTTGACCCATCTTCTAACTTTGTCTCTTCTTGCCGATTATCTCCTTTTCCGTTCAGGAAAATTATTATACGGGCTTCTATGTGCAATACTTTAATAGACTGTACATTGCTCGATTGTTGTGGTAAGTATGGTTCGGTGGTGATGTTGATATGCTTTAAGTGCGAGTCTAATGTTGGATAATGATGCCTTTCGTGTAGGTAGTGGTCAAGTTGATTGGTAACTTCCCTAGGACCAAGGGGGCGAATTTGGGGACTTTTGGTAAGAAGACCATAATCGTTGGAATTTCGTTAGTTTTCTTTTAATCATGAGTTGTTAACTGAGTGATCGATCTATGGATTATTCTTCAAGTATAGAAGCGTTGGGAGCGTGGATTAGTCCAAATCGCAAAAAGGTGAGTAATCACACTATTTCTATTGTGAAACGGAAAAAGTCAGGAAACTGGTATCATCGATGCCACACGGGCGTGCGCTCACTCGTGCGATCACCTAAACGCTAAAGCGCGAGCATGTGATTGTGGAGACCACCACGAATGATATCGTGGGCTTGGGTCATTTTCGGCCATGTTGGGCCCAAATGGGCCATGAGGGCCCCACGGGCTCCTGGGCCCCACACGAGTAACCTGCACAGATGTGTGGAGATTATTGGGCTGGATGTGTTGTTTACACGACCAAGGTCATTATTTGGGCTTATTGGGCCACATGCGAGTGTGGGCCCACGTGGGCCGTATTATGGGCATGGGCCTATTTTTCGTTGTTTATTTGTTAAGGTTGCACGAGCCACACGAGACGACTGTGGACCTACTGTTGGGTTGGTAAGTACATCTAGACCCTAATTTATGTTATGACTGTTATAGCCCTATGAGGTAAAAGATGGATATATTTGATGGTTGAGCATGCCATCTTTATTGTATGAACATTTATATTATGTTGCATTGCATGGGGTGGGATATATGATATTGGAGGAAATGTCTTGAAAGGCTATAAGTTTATCTTGGCACTCTGCTTGCAAATCTTTGTTAGTCTTTGAGACCAAGACTATATTATGAGTGTAGGGATGGGTGGGTCGATTAGCCACACGAGACGACTGTGGACCTACTGTTGGGTTGGTAAGTACATCTAGACCCTAATTTATGTTATGACTGTTATAGCCCTATGAGGTAAAAGATGGATATATTTGATGGTTGAGCATGCCATCTTTATTGTATGAACATTTATATTATGTTGCATTGCATGGGGTGGGATATATGATATTGGAGGAAATGTACTGAAAGGCTATAAGCCTATACTGGCAGCTCTGCTGCAAATACTGTTAGTGCTGAGACCAGTACTATATTATGAGTGTAGGGATGGGTGGGTCGATTTTATCCCCACATGGAGTGTAGGGCCAGACAGAGCGGAGTGTAGAGGAAGGATGGGTAGGATATCTGTATGCATTTTTTATAATATATTGAATTCGGCTAAGGCTCATACTGATACTGCTACTATAATGGGCTAAGGCCCACACTGATAATGCGACTAATATGGGCTTAGGCCCAGACTATTCAACACTACATGTTTGACTGATTGATTAATATGGATTACACACTGAGTTTCATAACTCACCTTTTCTACTTTATTGTGCAGGTAGCCTTTAGGAGGGTCGGTGCTTGATCGTGTGATGTGATACGTGTAATAAGTTTTATAATTTTTGAATGTCCGTTCTCAAAAACTAACTATTATCACGACAAAGGCAAGCGCACCTTATCAAACAGTAGTATAGTTTACGGCAAGACCGAGATGTCGAACCCAAAGGAACTAAATGTACTAGTATTAACTTTCTTTTTATTATCTAGCCTAAAAATAAAGGGGTTTGTTTTATCTAAACTAATTACTAAACTAAGAATGCACAGGAAGTAAACTGGGGAAATAACTTTTGGGAAAATTGATTGATGCAGACAATACCCAAGGAAAAATCCACTTGTTATTTGACTCTGAATCAGACGATTTATTCATTTGACTTGATCCGTAGAAATCCTTAATTTATATTATTATCTCTCTTGAGACTAACAACGTCTAACCCAAGGTTGATAAATTTAAATCTCTTTCTAATTAACTCCCTAGTGTTGCATTAACTCGATCTATGGATTCCCTTATTAGGTTTCACCCTAATTCGACAAAATCTTGTCACCCTATCTCTAGGCATGCAATCAACTCCGCTTAATTATTCTACTCTTAGACAAGGACTTTTGCTCCTCTGAATAAGCGCATCAGTACTTGAATCAATATCTTGGAATATTAAAACAAGAATAATTTATAATTAAGAACAAGTTAAATATTTATCATACAATTTAGATAATAATAACAAGATCCATCTTAGGTTTCATTCCCCTTAGGTATTTAGGGGGTTTAGTTCATATTTATTAAAGAAAACATCTCAAAAGAATAACGATAACAAACATAAAGAAAACCCAAGAACTCTTGAAGGGAATTGAAGAGAGATCTTTAGTCTTGAAGGTGAATCCGGCTTCTGAGATGGATCAATCTGTTTTCTTCGAGTAATTCCTTGCCTCCTACTTCGTGTGTCCCTTCTGAGTGCCTCATCAGGTGTTTAAATAGGCTTTAGAATGCCTAAAAGCCCTCAAGAGTGGCCTTTTCTGAATAGAACTAGACTTGGGCTCGACAGGGACACGCCCGTGTTCGATTTCTTCAATTCGTGTTCAAGGCTATTAAATAGACACGGGCGTGTGGTTTACCCGTGTAAGTCGTGCTCGATTCTATTGAAAGGACACGAACGTGTGGTTTGCCCGTGTACAGAAGTCCATGTCGTGTTGATTTCACATGTTGGTTCATTTTTCTATTTTCGGCCCGTTTCTCGCTCTTTTTACTCTCCTATAATCACCTAAGTATAAAACATAAAATTAAAGGATTAGAAGCATCGAATTCACCAAGCCTAAGGGTAAATCATCCAAAAATATGCTTAGCATTGGATAAAAATATGTATAAATTAAGGTTTACCAAATACCCCTACACTTAAGCGTTTACTTGTCCTCAAGCAAAATTCTCAACTCATAATTAAGAATTCATTTTTCTTAACTTATAATTCCTATCAATAATATCTCAAAATAATCCATAAGTAATCATACATTGAGAATTCAACTAGAAGAATATCAAAGGTTCGAACATTCCAAGTTGAGCATTTTGTCATGAAAACATAGGTGTCTCCCCTCATCTAAGTGATTACCTTTTATTCAAAATATCACGGAGTTTTAACATTTTTACTAAGGATTTCACTCAAATCCCACAAAGTGTTTAAGGATAAAAAAAAAGCACTCATTAGTCAATATGAAAAGTTATTATCATAGGCTTGCGTGAAAATCAAATCTCCACCACTATAAATTGAGATGATACATCAATCAAAAAGGTCTTTAGAGGGTTGTAACGTGGCTTTGGTTAGGGGGTGTGGTCACAAGCTGAAAGAAAAGGTTAGAATCGAGATTGAATTGAAAAATTACCTAACTAGAAAAATAACTTAGTCATCACTTGATGTGATCCGACCCGGGTAGATGAGTCGAATTCACGTAGTTACCCGATCGTAGTTTGAGAGAGTCGTTCGTGCCTCGGATTTTAGTAATAAAAGTAAAATAATGCATTAGAATAAGCGAAAGGTTTCAAGAAGGGTAAGTTTAGTAATAGGTTCGGTTATGTGTAGCAAAGATGGGTGATGGATAAATGGGTCGGTTTGGTTACAAGAAGGAAAGTTGAAAGATGGGGGATGGAAAAATGACCTCAAGGTCAGGAATGATTCAACACTAAGAAGTGTAACCCTGGTTCCTATATTGTTAAGGTGAAAAGATGGATAGATGGATAGATAAACGCCACACCAAGATTGGTGATAAGTTCAAACAAGATGATTGACGCCACTAGCACAAGCCATATAAGTCTTTCGAAACTTGTACGAGATATGAGAGGAAGCAACTCACAAGAACAAATGTTCATTAACAATTTTGGCAAAAGTCCTTTACAAATGAAAGAAAACAAATATTTATAGGCACATAGATGACCATTCAAATTCGGCATCTAGGTGTTCACACAATAATAAAACGTTCACACTAATGTATTAAAATAGTTCATAAATTCGCAGATTCATGCACTAGTGAATGGACACTTTCTTCCCCTTGGTTTGTGCATGAATGCTTAGTCATAAAGAAAGGCTTCAAGTGACTTGTATGTGCACCAAACGGTTGCATTCATCTCCTTGGGACGTTCATGCACTTGTATGGAACATGTATCTTCATAATTAAACACTTTAATGGCATGTAAGTTCATAAATGGCAGCATGAACCTAGTAAATTCGTTCTCCCCTTTGTGCATGCACTTAATTCAATCAATGTGTTGAATTGTTGAGTTAATTCCTTCCCTTGGATGTTCTTGAACCCATCCATGCATGTGTAGTAGCCTATAGGTCAATTCAAAGAGTGAACATGTTCAAGGAGCTCTATGGTCAACATAGAATTAGTTAGCAGCTACTTCTTGGCTGAATAAGTGCCTTGGAAAGTTGGGAGGCAGCCACCATACATGCACTTAAGCCATTCATGCATTCTATCATCCCATGCATTTGATCCATTCATGGACTAGCCTTTAATGTCCATACATGCATTCGACACATGCATGAATTTGTTTAAACATTGCATCTAGCCGTACATGCACCAGCATAAAATACTTCTTCATTCATGAGTGTGGAATGCCCAAAAGAGATGTTTCTTCATCCATACATTGTACCGTCCAAAGGAATGTACCTACATGAAATAAACAAGTCATTAAGACATCTCATAAACACTCATAAATTCGGCATGATGTGAACACATTAATGTCATGCATTAATTCGGCTATGTGAACAAAATCAATTTATATAATGACAATGACATATTAATAACAAATATTAATATAAGACAAGTTTAATGCTTAAATGAATATGTGTAAATTTTTATTTAATGTATTAAAGACAAAACCGAGTTTAAACTAAAATGAGTTAAGCTTTAGCTCGTGAGCTAAAGTTGAGCTAAGGCTAAACTCCTAAGCTGAAGTTGAGCTAAGGTTTAGCTCGTGAGTTGAAAGTGAGCTAGGAGTGAGCTCGGTTTAACTCAGGCAAGATGGATTGAGCTTGAATAAGCTGGATTTAAGCTGGACGGAGCTCGTGGAGCTGGAAACGAGCTTGGATCAGCTTGCCAACATGTCATTGCTCGACTTGACAGACTTGCTCGATAAAGTTCGCGGGGCGTGCTCGTATCATTCCCCCCCTCTTTTAGGCGACTTGTCCTCAAGTCGAGCTGTTTATCCATGGGAGAACTTTGACTCGTGCATGGTTTTCCTCGATCAAATGGGATGGAAGATGTCACACAAACCTGAAAAATTCTTACGACAGCCGGTAAAAAGAAACTCAAAGGAGTCAAATTCAAATGTGTTCGATAGTTCATAAAATATTCATTCAATCGAACATATGCCAAAAATCTCAATTGGACAAAGCAAGCATACGTAAATTTATCAAAGAGTTTCGTTATACCATCGTTACAAACATGAAAACTAAGTTGGATCAAGGGATAATTGGTTGAAAATGATGGTAGGCAATTAAACACATTATTCCTCATCCAAAACATTTTAATTTTTTTAATCGAATACAGTAACTCATTTGGTCCCTTGTCTTGCTCATGCAAGGTATGCCATAGCCAAAGGTATGCTAACTCTTCCTTTCATTTTTGAACAACATGAGGGGAGTCTCCAAATTCCAATGTAATAATCACATCATCACAATGCCAAAAGGAAAAATCCATCACATCAAAGTATAAATAATTTCCAAACAACCAATCAATGGAATTTTCAACTTCAATCGAATTGAGCAAAGATATTTGAAAATTTTTAGATGACTTACCTTGACGAATATGAAGAGAAGACAATTGAGGATTGGGTTTACCTTTCTCGGTCAAAATGAATCTTCTCTCTTTGGATAGATAACGTAAGACAAACCTATTACTCCGATAAATTTGAATAGGTGGTGACGCACCATGACATGTCTTGCTCCTCGAGGGGTAGAATTCACAAAAATAAGACTGGTTAGTATTATTGAAAACTATGGACTTAAATGGAAAAGGAAAGTTACCATGGAAATTTGATTCAATTCTAAAAACATAGGTTGGCCTTACCTTCTCAAAATGAAACGAAAATTTCAGATGTGGCCAAACAAGGTGATTAATAAATGAATCAAAATTGAAACCCAAATCATTGAATTTCACCTTCTTATCAAAAGTTTGAACATCAAGCAAACATAATTTGAATGTAAATGATGTAAAATGCTTAATGTTTCCATAAAATGAATTCATGTAGCAAATACCAGGCTTGAACACACGAACTTGATCATTTGATTTAGCAGGCAACATGTTAAATAAGGAAAATATAATCAACTCATCGCATGATTCAAATTTCACTCGTTCAATTAGGCTTGAAAAATTGGCACAACCAAGCATATTCATTTTATCACAAAATAAATGATGCAACATGTTATCATGCAAGTAAATCAAAGGAAACTTAAACATGCAAATACTCGAACAATCTTGCATCGTAATTTCTACTCGAACAGATAGATCAACGCATGGAAATCTCGCACAAAATTTCAGAGATTTATCTTGAAGAACAAAGTCAAACAGATCAATTACTTCATGCAAAAATCTTTTAACGCATATATCGAGCAAAGAAGTTGTGATCATGCGACCTTTTAGAAATTCAAATCCATCACAAATCATTTGAATAGGAACGTTTAAATAGAAATATGAATTTAAAGAATTTTTATAATCAAACAAATCAAAACGTGAAAAACTGCTATCACACACATTCACAATTTGCACAGGATGAACCAATCCAACAGAATCAACAGAATTGTCGTTATAAAACATGTCATAGGACGGAATCTTCATGACATATTTTGAAACAACATCGTTAACATTAGTATGTGAACAGTAATTAACCAAATTAAAAGATGGAAGATTTTCAAAAATAAGGCCATAAAAATCTATATGAGCAACTTTGTATTCAAACGGCCTCGAATCAATAAATAAGGAATCCTTACCTTTCTTACCTTCAATTGCAGGTGGGTGGCTGTCATTCGTGAACTTACCTTTTTCGAACAACCTAAAACACCTCTCGTCTGGAAGGTAATGTAGATGGAATTGGTCGCACAAACTTCTAGGAACCTGAAAAGTTAACTCACAAGAAGATCAAACAGGTGGGTTAGTAGAAATAGTCCTCACTTGCTCACTTGTTTTCTTACTCGATTCTTTTGTTTCAATTTCTTTTTTCACTCTCAAATTTCTTTTCCTTCTCTTTTTCAATCTCATTTTCTTTTTCATTTTCTTTTTGCTTTTCAAAGGCTTTTTCAAAGGCTTTTTCAAGTTCTCTCAAGATTCGCTCATTTTCTCTCTTACTTGCCTCTTGCCTCTCTTTTCTTTTTATTTCATTTTCTTTTTCTTCTTTTGCTTTTTCTTTTCTTTCTTTATTTTCTCTTTACAGGAATGTACAAAAGAACAATGAGAATACAAATCTTGTTCACAAGATGAAGAACTATTTGCGTTGATTCACAATCAAAACTTCGTGAAGAATACTCCGAGTAAGATTTCTTTGAAGATCTAGTAGGAACGAATCAAAATCGTAATCGGCTTCTCGTCTTCTCGAATTTCTTGATGAAAAGGACTTTCGATCGAAGTCACTTCTCGAATTCGTTGATGAATATGAGTCATAGTATGAATCTCTTTGTCTCGACATAGATGGCGAAAAGGAGTCACGATTGGAACTTTTTTTCAGGTAGTAGTCGGGGGTATATCTCCGTGGGGTTCTTGGTTCCATTTTACGACTTGAAGAAACTCGATCACTTTGGTCTTGTTTAGTCGCCATTCTTCGCATTTCTTGAACCAAGTATTGGTATTCCGATTCGGTGAACTCTTCGCGTGACATGATTTTTGTTGCTAAAAAGAAAATGTTAGATCACAAAATAAAATAAAAAAAAATTAAGTACCTCACCACAAACCTCACAATTTCGCTCGGAAAGAAGAAGAAAAAAAGGTGTCACTCCCGCTCGTGTTTACACTCATTTGGCTTTTACCTCCACTCGAATGATCTCACTCGCTCTAGCCTTTTACCACTCAAGCTTACTCTCGTAACCTTGTATTTTGTTTCTTTCGACTTGTCTTGGTGCCTTGGGGTCGGTTTCAAGATGGTTACAAAGGTTAGAATGTCACGGTGTACGGGTAGGCTAAAAGAAAAATAGTCTTTGGTGTAGTGTGGCGTTTTGGAAATGGGGTGCAAAGTTGATGAAAAGAACACTTTGTCGATCGGGTCAAAATATAAACAACAGAAGAACTTGATCACTTCACTTTTTTTTTTATAATTTTCGTTTTTTTTTGTCTTTTTTTTAATACTTCACAATATCACTATTACAAGAGAGAGAACGAAAATTACAACTTAAATTTTTTTTCACAACGAACCTAGTTCGATCTTGATACGAACGTCGGCGCCTCTCGATTTGCAAGCTCTGATAGCAAATGATGTGATCCGGCCCGGGTAGATGAGTCAAATTCACGTAGTTGCCCGATCGTAGTTTGAGAGAGTCGTTCGTGCCTCGGATTTTAGTAATAAAAGTAAAATAATGGATTAGAATAAGCGGAAGGTTTCAAGAAGGGTAAGTTTAGTAATAGGTTCGGTTATGTGTAGCAAAGATGGGTGATGGATAAATGGGTCGGTTTGGTTACAAGAAGGAAAGTTGAAAGATGGGGGATGGAAAAACAAACTCAATGTCAGGAATGATTCAACACTAAGAAGTGTCACCCCGGTTCCTATATTGTTAAGGTGAAAAGATGGATAGATGGATAGATGAACGCCACACCAAGATTGGTGATAAGTTCAAACAAGACGATTGACGCTACTAGCACAAGCCATATAAGTCTTTCGAAACTTGTACGAGATATGAGAGGAAGCAACTCACAAGAACAAATGTTCATTAACAATTTTGGCAAAAGTCCTTTACAAATGAAAGAAAACAAATATTTATAGGCACATAGATGACCATTCAAATTTAGCATCTAGGTGTTCACACAATAATAAAAACGTTCACACTAATGTATTAAAACAGTTCATAAATTCGGCAGATTCATGCACTAGCTGAATGGACACTTTCTTCCCCCTTGGTTTGTGCATGAATGCTTAGTCATAAAGAAAGGCTTCAAGTGACTTGTATGTGCACCAAAAGGTTGCATTCATCTCCTTGGGACATTCATGCACTTGTATGGAACATGTATCTTCATAATAAACACTTTAATGGCATGTAAGTTCATAAATGGCAGCATGAACCTAGTAAATTCGTTCTCCCCTTTGTGCATGCACTTAATTCAATCAATGTGTTGAATTATTGAGTTAATTCCTTCCCTTGGACGCTCTTGAACCCATCCATGCATGTGTAGTAGCCTATAGGTCAATTCAAAGTGTGAACATGTTCAAGGAGCTCATGGTCAACATAGAATTAGTTAGCAGCAACTTCTTGGCTGAATAAGTGCCTTGGAAAGTTAGAAGACAGCCACCATACATGCACTTAAGCCATTCATGCATTCTATCATCCCATGCATTTGATCCATTCATGGACTAGCCTTTAATGTCCATACATGCATTCGACACATGCATGAATTTGTATAAACATTGCATCTAGCCGTACATGCACCAGCATAAAATACTTCTTCATTCATGAGTGTGGAATGCCCAAAAGAGATGTTTCTTCATCCATACATTATACCGTCCAAAGGAATGTACCTACATGAAATAAACAAGTCATTAAGACATCTCATGAACACTCATAAATTCGGCATGATGTGAACACATTAATGTCATGCATTAATTCGGCTATGTGAACATAATCAATTTATATAATGACAATGACATATTAATAACTTATATTAATATAAGACAAGTTTAATGCTTAAATGAATATGTGCAAATTTTTATTTAATGTATTAAAGACAAAACCGAGTTTAAACTAAAATGAGCTAAGCTTTAGCTCGTGAGCTAAAGTTGAGCTGAGGCTAAACTCCTAAGCTGAAGTTGAGCTAAGGTTTAGCTCGTGAGTTGAAAGTGAGCTAGGAGTGAGCTCGATTTAACTCAGGCAAGATGGATTGAGCTCGAATAAGCTGGATTTGAGCTGGACGGAGCTCGTAGAGCTGGAAACAAGCTTGGATCAGCTTGCCAACATGTCATTGCTCGACTTGACAGACTTGCTCGATAAAGTTCGCGGGGCGTGCTCGTATCATCACTTAAAAATACATGTGAGCTTCTTGTCAAAATATGGAATTGAACACTTAAGCTTAAAAACAATGAATTACTACTAATATATGTATGTATTGTAATTTTTTTTTCTTTAGAAGAAGTCAAATACATAGGCTAGCTAATAAAACATAGCTAAGCAATTTGTTCAAATCAAATCTCGACAAAAATAGGGATCAAATTAATTTAGGGGATTTCAACAATAATGGGTTATGGGTTAATATTGAGGGTAAATCAATTAATGGCTTGTTAGGCTCCAGGGGGTTTACTAAGGGTTAATTGTGGAGGTAGGCTTTTATGGAGTGAGTGGGTTAAACCTAGGTGCCTTTATCATCTCAACATATCAAATCAAAGGTGTGGTCTTGACATGCATAATCAAGCAAGTTCTAGAATAACAAATCAATATTGATGCACTTATAGCAATAATAAAAGTGAGCATGAAAGAAATAATAGATGCTCTAAAGGCTCAAAATCTCACAAAAATTATGGCTTTTTGATGTTAAACTTGTAAATTTCAACTCAAGATAATACCTAAACTTGGGGAAACAACCTAAAAAATTTTAATTCTCAAAAAATCAACTTATCATGCTTGATTCTCTAATTCCTTTAAAGTTTAAACAGCCAATGCATAAATGCCTATGTTTTAATTCAAGACAATCAATAAAAATAATAAGTTAATCAAAATTCATTCTAATAATGATATGAGAAGATTATTTGAGAATAAGACAAAATTCAGGGATTTTTCTAATAATGATATAAATATCCCCCCCACACTTAAGATGTACATTGTCCTCAATGTACAAAGATATATAATAGTGATATAAAGATAATATCAGAAGAGAGAGGGAGAGAAGTGAAACTTCCTGAATGTTGAATGGAATCCTTGAATTGGAGGTATGGAGAATAATCAGCCAAGGCAATGATAAGATTGGAGGAGGATACTCCGGTGGTGGTAGAGGTTGGGTTCCACAACCATAGTGTCCAGTAAAGAGGTTATCGTGGTGGTCGGGCAGGACATGGCAGTCGTGGAGAACCTTTTCCAATGGAGTTTCGAGTTCCTAAGTGATGATGAGCTTTAGAGCTCTTTATAACTGTGAAAAAATCAAGAACTCTTTAGGAAATATAGAGAAGCGTAATTACTCGTAATGAAATAGCCGAAACTATAAATTGTTTAATAAAAATATAAAACCTAAAAATGAAATAGTGTTAAAGGAAGATAAAATAAAAAGTACTTAAGATAAATAAAGATAAAAGTGAAAATAAAAAAAATAAAAAATCTTTAAACATCGTCATCGTCGGATGGTTCGCGAGGTGGTGGTGGCGATGAGATGTGAAGGTGCTGACAAGTCTGATGTAGAGTAGCATCAATGTGATCAAAGCACTGAAAACACTACTGTTCAAATCGAGTAAGGCGCTCAGAGATGTCAGAGTATAAAGCAGACGCATGAACTGGGCGATGAATGGGCGGTGGCTGAGATGGTGGGTCCTCGTGCTATGGAGGGACATCATCAGCAATGTCCTCTGGGCCCTCCTCTTCGGCGGACTGGATGATGCGGTACTGAGGAGGGTAGGTTCCACGTCGTTTCTCGATCATCCTCATATGTAGCATACTCGAGATGCCCTGTGGGGATATCTGACCGATGAGAGTGAGGGAGGATGATTGCGCCATTGTGCTGAGGAGACCGAAGTACTGTGCCAGTCGAGTCACATAAGCGATGGATATGGCTCCCTTCCTATGTCGCTCCGTCTGATGGCGAATGGTGAGGGCAATAAAATAGGCAAGGTCAAAGACGTGTCCATTTGCCATACTCCATAAAAAGTAGGCATCGTGAGTGTTGACGACGCCAGTGCTCTCTCAGTGCCCTGTCAGAGTGTGGGCCAAGATGGCGTGTAAGTACCTCAGGGATGGGGCGAAGGTCGATGCCTTAGAGCAGCTGGGGTCATAGGTGGCCAAGGCAGGGACGAGGGCCTTCCAGCACTTTGAAGGAGAGTAGTAGATGTGGCGATGGAGGGTATTGAGTTTCTTGTCATCCATGAACTCTTCCGTGTATAGCCTTCGTCTTTCATAGATGGGTTCTTTGTTGTTATTTGAACAAGGCTCATGTATGCTTTTCGAACATATTTCCTACAAGGAAGGTTGCACAACATGATCAGCATTAGTAGAATTTCGACCTTGAAGAGTGATTGTTTCCTTACCCACATGAAGTGTGAGTTCACTTGTACCAACATCAATTATAGTTCTAGTAGTTGCTAAAAAGGGCCTTCCTAAAATTAAAGGCACGTCACTATCCTTTTGGACAAAATCAACTGGGAATATGAATTTGTCAATTTTAACGAGTACATCCTCAACAATACCCCTAGGAAATCTGATTGTTTTGTCTATAACTGAATGCTCATCCTAGTTTGTTTGGGTTTCCCAAGACGTAGTTGTTTAAACATTTTATAAGGCATGACATTGATACTAGCCCCTAAATCAGCCAAAGTATTATTAACATCTAAACTGCCAATTACACAAGGAATTGTAAAACTTCCTGGATCTTTTAATTTGTTGGCCAGCTTATTCTGTAGTATGGCTGAGCAAACTGCATTTAACTCCACATGCAACGCCTCATTCAACTTCCACTTATTTGTTAAAAGCTCCTTTAAGAATTTGGCTGCGTTTGGCATCTGCGAAAGTGTAACATCCTGATTTTGGGCCTAGTCAAAACAGTGGTTCCGGGACCACAAATCCGATGAGGAAAATTTCATTTTTATTATATTTTTATGGTCTACGATTTCACGAAATTATTTCATAAAAATTTCGTTCAAAAATTTCGATGTTTGGGCACTCAATTTGGTCAAAAGGGCTAAATTGTAAAAAGTCCCAAAGTTGAGTTCTACATGTTAAATTTAAAAGGTCCTTAAATGGTAATTAGACCATTTTGAAGTTTGTGGAAAAAAATGGACATGGTATGATAGGTTTTTTAAAATTTTTTCAGTAAGGCATTTTAGTAAATTGGTAATTAAATGAATTAAAAAGCCAAAAATAAGCCAAATTTGCTCATCGTCTTCCTCATGGCCCAATGTCTCATGAAAAACACTATGGCTAGGGTTTTCAAACTTTCCAAGCTCATTTGTAAGTGATCCCGAACCTCGTTTTTAATGTTCTTTACATTTTTGAAGTCCCGGTAACATGATCTACTCATTTCTACCATTATTTTGAGCTAAGATTTATGTTTAAAAATTTACCCATGAGTAATATGCATGCATTTTGATGTCTAATGGTAGAAAATGAGTGTTGGGTGTTAGATAAACAACTTTTGCTAAGCGATTTTACGTGAAAACGAGTAAAACATCATAATCAGTAAAAATACCTAATGTTCATAAGTACATGTTAGAATGAGAGTTTGATGTTTCCATAGAAGGGAAAAATGATCAGTATGTCATAAAACATAAGCAAATAGGATGAAGTTTAATTTTCGAGCCTTAGGGGAAAATGCAAATATGCAAAAGTTTAGGGGTCAAAATACAAATTTATAAAAAATGATTTTTAGACCCATATGAATAGTGTGAGTAATTAGTAGGCTAAATGTGATATTATAGATCAAGGAAATCAAGATTCAGGCTTAAATCGGGAAAATACAAGTTTATGGACTAAAATGGTAAATTGTCGTTTCTGGATCCGAGGTAAGTTCGTGTGTTAATAATAATGCCATACCATGCATGAATTGTAATTCTCTATTGATATGACATAAATTGTATGATTTAATATGTTTAAGAGAAGTTGATGGATGGCGTGTACGGTATGGAAAAATGTAATGCTTGTTGTGTCATGTGAAATTGAATGGCAAATTATTGTTACATGAATTGAGTGTTAAATTACTATTACATGGGTTGTATGAATTGCTATACGGTTGTACTTGATGAGATTTCGACAAGTAAGTTCGGATAACTTAAAGTGAACTCATAATATGCCTAATTGCATGATTTATGAATGTATGATAATTGCATTTGATGATGGCATAAAAATACATGAAATGTATCTTTAATAATATCATGTTAATAAATGTCCCGGTTGAGGTTAAAAAGGAAGTTCGATGGATAAACAATGATCTACATGACTTGAGATCCTGCATGTGTTACAGAAAAGAATTTAGCCCGGACGGGTAATCTATTGATCTCAAATATAGAAAGGATCTTGCCTGGACGGGTGTTCCTTGAATGATCGAGCCTCCCAAAGAATATATGCGCATTAAGGATTTAGCCCGGACGGGTAATTCGATTAGGGTCTGAATTTGAATAAATAGAAAGAATATGAAAATAGCATGTTATCGCATCGCTTATTATTTTCATACGAGCTTATTAAGCGTAAAGCTTACTCCCTCCTTTCCATTTCTTTTAGTTTTGTTAGGCCAACTCGGGGTTGGAGATCGTCGGAGGCAGCATCATACTATCGAGCCATTATCCTTGAGTATTGGCATGTGTATGTTAAATGTTTTCATGTGAGTGGCATGTATAGGAACTTAGTTTTTCTATGATGACTATTGTTGTGATTAGCCAAAGGTATTGGCTTATATTAATTGTTGATTATAGCCATGAGATGTGGCTTATAATGATTTTGGCTTGTAAGCCTATTTATCCATGATATGTGTTAATGTCTTACGATGTAGCTAGACTAGTTTATCGTGAGTAGGTGGAACTAATGCATGATAATGAGCTAATGATGAATGCCATTGAAATCGTGTATGTGTATGCATGTAAAGATGACAAAAAGGCTTGGAAATTAGCCTAAGTCTTGACCACACGGGTAGAGACACGGCCGTGTGTCTCCACCGTGTGGAGGACACGGCCTCTGGCCACGGGCATGTGCCTTGGCCGTGTGTCCTTAAACGGTTGTTGACGTTATAAACAGAGAGTCACACAGGCTGAGGACACCGGCGTGTCCCAAACCACATAGGTGAGTTACTCTCCAAAGCTAGAAAATTGTTAAGTTGCCCAAAGATTATCGAATGTTTTCGGTTTTGTCCCGAACCACCCTAATGTATGTTTTAGGCCACAAAGGCTATATAAGGGATGATATGCATGTGATTGAAAATTTTTAATTTTGGGCAAAATTTGGTGACCCGGTTTTGTATGTTTGTGAATGTTTAGGTCTGGTAATGCCTCGAACCCTATCCCGGCATTGGATACGGGTGAGGGGTGTTACATTTAGTTGTATCAGAGTTATGGTTTAGTCGATTCTCGGACTAACCTAGCATATGTATGAGAGTATAGCTATACATGCCACTGATCCGTGATAGTGTGATGTCTCCCGATGTGTATGAGAGCCATTTTGTTTAGACAAAGGTATTCTCCAACTGAGCTACACTAACCATGTTGAATGTGATGATAAAATATTCAAGTAAAGTATAGTCATGATGAACTAAAACTCGGAAAGGTACGAATGAGGATTCATGAAATGTGTACATGGTGAAATGAGCTTATCTATTGTTAATAGATAATTCTATGATGTAAATGGTTGATTTGCTTGAGTGAATGAATGTGTTTAGATAACTTACCAAAGATATAGATGGAATGAATATTCACGTACACTATTATGAAAAATCATGGTTGATAAGCTCGTATAGCTTAAGTAAATATGTTAAATTGCTTGGACTGATTCATATGATTGTAAAGATATGTCTAAATGATAGTGTACAAGGTAAAAGTATAGATTGTGATAAGCTTATCTATGTTTGTTAGCCCATGTATGATATCATGTGCATGACTTATATGATTAAATGAATAGATAGGTAAAGTTATCCAGAAAACATGGAATGCATGCATAATTATACTTGCCTAAATGAGATAACTGGAAAGTGGGCGTTAAATCAATATGAATGTTAGTTACTCGAAATGAATGACATGATTGAGATATAATTGCTATGATGAAAACTGTGTTACATGTATATGTATATGAGAGTTGAGTCAGAGGCCCTACGACCCCTCCCCCTTGCCAAAGTGATGTTTTATAATGGAAATTCCTGAGATTTATGTTGAATGAATTTCCATGTGAGAAACCAAAGAGTTCAATGATGGAATGGTTATAAGCATGATTAGAGATTGAGAATGGGTTGATAAGTACAGACATGAGCTAGAAAGATATCGGATTGACCGAAAGATTGTTTAATTTTCACAACATCGTAGTTAGTGAAAGAGGTTAATTTTGGTAAAATGATCTATCCTGGTATGATGTCGAGAAATATATTGATTGAAATTCCCTCATGAACTGGTTTTCTTAGTAAAGGGAATATTATGGAATTTGGGATGAAAGAAATAGTTAAAGGAATAATGTTCGAAATATGAAATGTCCAAGCATGGTAATTACAGTGAACAGTTTGTGATTGTCTCTATTGAGATTTGGTATAAGATTATCTAACAGCAGAAATATTATTGGGGCTATCTAATCCCTGATGAATTCTTATATTATGAAAATGTTCCCTGATCTTAACATTGGACGAATGTGTTGTCAGTCGAATTGGATTAAAATCTGCATGGTTTTATTTTTCTCTGGTATTTTGTTGTATTCTGCCTGTTGGGAATCGATGAGAAATTGTGTATGGTGCCATGATTCTATTTCTACCGATCATTGCTCTGATTGATTTTATATATGTATGAGAAGTATATAGTTCCGATGTTGTCAGTGGTTTGGAATGATGTTATTCTGATTTCTTTTCTTTGAAAAAACACTGGGGTCTTTCATATTTTTATGAGTCTGGTTCTCGGTCTTCTAATGCAGTGCTGTAAATTTGATTTCCTATTTTTTTTCTTGGATTTCCTTTTTCTAGGCTTCTCCATTTCAGATTTCTCTATCTTGGGTTTTCTGGATATTTTATCTTGTAACTTGTTGATCATAGCTTGCATTTAGAGCATGACCTCCAGCTTGTGATTGATGTATATAAAGAACAAGTATGACTATACCTCTGAATTGATCCTGATAATGTGGTGAAATTTCAAGTCCCAATGTGTATGATGGATTTCATTTCTCAAGTAAGTTAATCAGAGTTAATGTATTCAGTTGAGATATCAGTATTACTTATGCTAATGCATTTGTTATGCTCTTCGATTGGCATGATGAGTGAATTTGGAATGATGCATGTTGAATCATTCTGTTGACTAGAAGAGAGAATTTATTAAAATATCAATTACGGATGAATAAGGTTGACTTGATTGTTCAGTCTGTATGGAATATATGCTTAGAATTTAATGAGATGTTCATGCTTGAGAATAAGATTTTATTTCTTCATGGGTAAAAAGGACGAATAGTCTAATTAATAAGTGTATGCTTCCTAGAAGAATGGAATGCGATAAGAAGATCTGATATTGATAATGTGAAGATAATCTGGGTATTTAAAAATGCTAAAACGATCATTGTTTATCTCTGAGTACAAATTCTTGAAATGTTGAAGGTTTAAATATGTATAGCAAGAATCATCATAATTTTTTTTTGCCGTTTGGGAATTAGAATGGAAATAGAAAAGGTTAATATGGATTTTCTTGTCTGGATCGTTCCTATCCTTGAAAGAGGAAAGTAATATGTAGTGTTGTTAAACGTTATGAGATGTGCAAATTATGCTGGTATACCTAAATGTCTACTCACCAGATTCATAGGATTTCATGTCTTTATGAATGTTGGATATCATGGAATTTTAATATCCACTATTCGGATTGAGATCTGGGATTCATAGCATGATTTCTTGGGAAAGCCAGAAGAGGCTTTGAAATGAAAGGTAACTAAGAGTTGAATTGGACTGTGTGGAATTATAAAGAGTATGAGGCTGAGATGAACTAACTAGTTTCACTATTTGAATCCTAAAAGATTCGGGTGCGAATGTATATGTAACATGATGGTATGGATTGGACTTTTGAGTATATGAACTTTCTGGTACAGATTAAGTTTTGGTGAAAGCATTGTAAAGTGAATACCACTTATGATTTTTGTATGTGGAATTTAAAGAGATAGACAGTAAAAGCTCAGCTTGAGTGAAAGTTCTTTGACATCGATTATAGGATTGAGAAATCCTAGTGAAAAACCAAAACCACTTTCCTGGTAAGATTTTCGGGGACGAAAATCCCTAAAGGGGGGAGAAATGCAACATCCTGATTTTGGGCCTAGTCGAAACAGTGGTTTCGGGACCACAAATCTGATGAGGAAAGTTTTATTTTTATTATATTTTTATGGTCTACGATTCACGGAATGATTTCATGAAAATTTTGTTCGAAAATTTTGACATTTGGGCACTTAATTTAGTCAAAAGGACTAAATTATAAAAAGTCTAGAAGTTAAGTTCTACATGTTAGAAGTGTCTAATTGTTATGAGTTTTTAAATTAAAGGTCCTTAAATGGTTTAGACCATTTTGAAGATTGTGGACAAAAATGGACATGGTATGATAGGTTTTTTAAAAGTTTTTCATTAAGGCATTTTAGTAAATTAGTAATTAAATGAATTAAAAAGCCAAAAATAAGCTAAATTTTCTCATCTTCTTCCTCATGGCCGAATGTTCATGAAAAACACCATGGCTAGGGTTTTCAAACTTTCCAAGCTCATTTGTCAGTGATCCTGAACCCCGTTTTTAATGTTCTTTACATTTTTGAAGTCCCGGTACAAGATCTACTCATTTCTACCATTATTTTGAGCTAAAATTTATGTTTAAAAATTTAACCATGAGTAATATGCATGCATTTTGATGTCTAATGGTAGAAAATGAGTGTTGGGTGTTAGATAAACAACTTTTTCTAAGCGATTTTACGTGAAAACGAGTAAAACGTCATAATCGGTAAAAATACCTAATGTTCATAAGTACATGTTTGAGTGAGAATTTGATGTTGCCATAGAATGGAAAAATGATCAGCATGTCATAAAACATAATAAAATAGGATGCGTTTAATTTCTGAGCCTTGAGGCAAAAGTGAAAATATGCAAAAGTTTAGGGGTCAAAATGCAAATTTATAAAAAATGATTTTTAGACCCATATGAATAGTGTGAGTAATTAGTAGGCTAAATGTGATATTATAGATCAAGTAAATCAGGATTCGGGCTTAAACCGAGAAAATACAAGTTTATGGACTAAAATGGTAAATTGTCATTTCTGGATCCGAGGTAAGTTTGTGTGTTAATAATAATGCCATACCATGCATGAATTGTAATTCTCTATTGATATGACATAAATTGTATGATTTAATATGTTTAAGAGAAGTTGATGGATGGCGTGTACGGTATGGAAAAATATAATGCTTGTTGTGTCATGTGAAATTGAATGGCAAATTATTGTTACATGAATTGAGTGTTAAATTACTATTACATGGGTTGTATGAATTACTGTACGATTGTACTTGACGAGATTTTGACAAGAAAGTTCGGATAACTTGAAGTGAACTCATAACATGCCTAATTGCATGATTTATGAATGTATGATACCTGCATTTGATGATGGCATAAAAATACATGAAATGTATATTTAATAATGTCATGTTAATAAATGTCCCAGTTGAGGTTAAAATTGAGTTTGATGGATAAACCATGATCTACATGACTTGAGATCCTGCATGTGTTGCAGAAAAGGATTTAGCCTGGACGGGTAATCCGTTGATCTCAAATATAGAAAGGATCTAGCCCGGATGGGTGTTCCTTGAATGATCGAGCCTCTCGAAGAATATATGTGCATTAAGGATTTAGCCCGGACAGGTAATCCAATTAGGGTCTGAATTTAGCCTGGACTGGTAATTCAGATCTGAGCTATTAAGGGTGTTTGTCGCTATAAGGGATTTAGCCTAGACTGGTAATCCCGACGTCACTTTATGAGTTTACGATACGGGGGATTTAGCCTGTGTAACATCCCTAACCCGTATCCGTCGCCAGAAGGGTTACGGAGTATTACTAAAACAATTCATGTGCGAACAGTCAAACAAAATATAATAGTGAATAATCATCTTATCGATCTTTGCAATTAAACAAAACCGAATTCACAAGATATTAATTTATCATGTATAAACAATTTCACAACCTATACGTACATATGAATTACAACATGCCTTGTACTCATATATGCATCATAAAAAGAGGATCACTATTCATTTGGTGGTTTGCCATTATAGCCGAATGCATAACTAATTTTACATACACATAGTATTTAGCTCACTCATAAAAATAATGAATACATCCCATAGGCCTAACTTCTAAGTAAATTTTTTAAGTGACCTATTTAATTTAATAATTAGCCACCCATTTAGTATCGTTTCACTTAATCAAAAGAGTTGTATTATAAAAGCAAACATAGCCACTTTTGAAATATTAAAGTTTAAGTCGTATTCGCATGGCCATGATTACAAAAATAAATATTATGGCATGGAAATCCCAAATTTAAAGTCTATACATGCCAAAATGTTATACTTAAGACTAAAAAAAGGGGTACCAAAACGTTGCAGGCAGGTGCGATGACTTCGATGATGGTCCCGAGCACACAACGGATCAAAAGAAAATCTAAATAAGAGGCAAGTAAACACACCAAATGAATTTTCAACTCAGTAAGTCATAAGCAATATAATGCAAACAACTAACTTGATATATCGAAATAGAAACTAGAAAAGTCCACATTACAATTAACGCTTCAAAGTAACATTTAACTCCTTTTTATCTCACTCTGATAGACATCTACTTATTATAATAATATTCTTTTGCAAAATCAACTATCACAGTTGTACCAATCTATACCATATATCACTTAGATTATTAATCTAACTATAAGTCAAGTCATGCCATTCAATCAAAGTATCATACAACCAAATGCCTTAAATCTTTTCCTCAAAGTATTAAATAATGACGAAATAGATGGATTCATGCATATACGTTTCATATGTCCAATTTCTTATTTCACTCAATAGCTTTAATTCTTCATTCAGTTCTTGCACTTATTGTATCAACAACCGATTTCGTACACATAGTGCTCGGTCAAGGAAATTCGCACACATAGTGCCATGCTAACCCGCACACAGAGTGCCTTGCTAATCCGCACACGTAGTGCCATTCAAATTCGCACACATAGTGCCATTCAAATCCGCACACATAGTCCCATTCAAATCCGCACACATAGTGCCATTTAAATCCGCACACATAGTGCCAATGTCATTTCATTATAAACAAATCAATTGACTTAATCCCATATGAATATACGACCACATATCTATCAATCAAGAAAATATATATATACAAGAGTAGTTCTTTCATGATATGTGCGCACCATTTATGTATAAAATAACTAATCTTACAATTGCTTATGGACTTACCTTGTGTTGGATGAAACGGTTCCAATCGGCTACTCGATACCCTTTGTTTTTCTCTTGCTTGATTCCCCTCCTTTGGGTTCTTGAGCTAGAATAAACAAATTGACTAGTTTAATTACCTTGCTAGTTTATTTATATCCCACAATATTAATAGTTTCATATCACAAGAATCACACGGGAAAATTTGATTTTCATCCACCTTATGCTTTCATTAAACTTAAGCCATTCGATTCCCATTGACACATTCAAATATCATATCACGAAAATTGTTATTATGACCTTGCATTTTTCCCTTTACTAATTATTCCATACAAATTTAAACTAACCATTCGGCTATTGACCACCTAAGATCCAAATATTATAAACAACCCAAATCAATACTTCAATAAAACACACACATATAAATATATATACGGCAACCACCCCTTGCTAAATACTCACATATATAAATTTAATAATTTCCACTTCATCTTACAACCATCATTGTTTAAGACATTAAAACCTCAACTAATGTTTATCTAATGTCTCAAGGCTGAATGCATATAAATTTTTAGTATACATATAAATTTTATACTTTAAATAAATTATTCACATACTAACAGGCCGAATATCATCTTCACTAAACATTTAAACCATAATTCCTTAACAATCTTTTCACTTTCGGCATTATCACTACCAAAATAACAATTGCACATCACTTTGTCATTTAACACATAGTTTCACCACATAACCACCTTGACCGAATACTTCTAAAACTAGCAAAAGCTTCACATTTGTTCATACCGTCATTTAAGTTCACATATATCTATTTAGCTAGCCCATTTTCACCTTTCTAATATTTCTATCCAAAACATCAAAACACTATCCTCTTAGCATTTATCCATTATAACCGAATTGTAACACCCCAAACCCGGCCCAGACGTTATGGCCAGATCTGACGTGTCACATTGAAGTTTTTAAGAAAACCAATGCCTCTTTCAATGTCCTTCTTAGTGTTTTAAAAGATAGTCTTTGCTAAGTTAATAAAGTGAATGGAAGCTGTGCACCAGGTAGGTATCCGAAACAGAGGAGGTGAGCCATGAAGGCTGCTTAGGTACCAATGCTCTTAATTGGATCCAATCCTAGACATGCCCACAACCATTGCCACACTTTGGTGCTAGGTTAGGTTTTAAGAAAAACGAGTTGGAATTCATTTAAGTAGATATTTTTGATAAATCGATTAATTGTATCATTGAGTTTATTTTGAAAACAATTATCATTTTGGAAATGCGCCCTAGGTCTAACTCATATTGTTATCAGAAAAATATAGGGTATAAAATAAAATAATCCCAGAAAAATAATTAAAATGGCCTTATTACAACCCAAAACCAAATAATAATATTAATAAGATAAAACTTATAAAGAAATAAATCGGCTACTTATTGCAATTTAAAGAACAAGAAACAGTAGTGTGGCCATCTCCGAGTCCCTCGTAGCTCCAAACCATCTAAGCTTAGGGATTACCTGCACAGTTAGAAACGGGGTGAGTTTACGAAAACTCAGTGTGTAATCCCAATAACAAACAAACAGTGAAAACACAGTGTCAGTACAATTTGGGCCAAAGCCCTATTTAGTCTTGGCATATACTGGGCCGAAGCCTTTTCATAAATCATATCACTGGGCCGAAGCCTTCTCATAAATCATATCACTGGGCCGAAGCCTTCTCATAAATCATATCACTGGGCCAAAGCCTTATCATAAATCATATCACTGGGCCGAAGCCTTACAGTAAACAGTATGGCCCTTAGGCCCATTTAAATATCACATGTAATGTCAATGGATGTATGCAAGCCCATTTGGGAAGACTACTCGACCCACCATCCGCTACTCTCCACCCGTACCAACCAACACACCATGTGGGGAATAACTCAACCCACCCAACCAAACTCTCCACTGGCAGCATAGCTGCTTTATCATATAACTGAAGGCCTAGCCTCTTTTCATAACTGGGGCAAAGCCCTTTCTGATAAACTGGGGCAAAGCCCTTTTCGGTAAACTAGGGCAGAGCCCTTTTAGCACTTCCTCCATCAATATAACTCATATCCCATGCAATATGTTATGTATACAGAATGTCATGCCCATATTTGAATCAAACAATCACAGTTAAGTCATTCATATCACCAACATATATTCACAATCAAATCCGTCAACCACACAGTCCAAGTCAGTCACTTGCCCACAAGGGCAAAATAATCATTTTTCATATTATAAGGGTATTTTCGTAATTTTACCAAAAATCAGGGTTTTCCATGTTCATTACAATTTTCAATATTTCGAGTGTTTAAACAATGATCTTTAACCCACTTATCAAATTCGGGCTTTTGGGCCCAAAACCCCCTAATGGGCCCTACGAATGCTGATTTAGCCCACTAAGCCTACTTAACCCAAATTTTACAACAATACTAACCGTGTTAACATGCAACTTTTCCAAATTCCATTTTCTATCAATTTTACCCAAATGGGCCCAAAAGCCCATTTGGCCCAATTCCTGCCCATTGAGGCCCAACTTACCATCGTGCACAAAATTGAGTTCTTACCCGTTCCATCGATCCAAACACCGATCTTATCGTATTTATCGCATCTATACCCAAACGCAACATTATAAGTTCCTGAAATACCTGTATTTTAGCATTTCGGCTTCTCAGCAAATATTAATCTAAGCTATTACGAGGGTTAGTACACACCTGTTACGGGTTGAAGTTGAAACGTTTCCAAAATCAATCGCCTACGATAACCACCACTTGTCACTCAAACTTAACTAATCCAATATCAATATATGCAAATCCTAAGCACATCAGTCATACGAAACATAAGGGCATATTTGTCATTTTACCATACAAGGGTGTTACGGTCACTTTACCCTATAAGGGCTTTACGGTCTTTTTACCTATTAGGGGTATTTTAGTCATTTATTCAATTTACCAAATTTTTCAAAAATTTCAAAAGGGCCCCCTTTTTTAATTTAAAATAAACCCAAAAATTTAAAAAAATTTAATTTAATTTTTATTTCCATTTTCCCAAAAAAAAGTTTTAAATTAAATTAACCTAACATTTTTTTCCAAAATTTAAAATTAAAAAACCCCTTTAAACCCAAAAATTTAAAATTAAACCCTTTTTCCCAAAATTTTCAAAGGGAAACTCCCAAATTTTTTAAATTTTTCTTAAAAATTTTTTTAAAATTTTTTTAGGTTTTATTCCCTCAAATTTGGTTTTTAAGGACCCAAAGCTTTACTTTGTTTTCATTTTAAACCCTTTAAAAAATTTTTCAAAGTTAAAAAACCAAAAATTTTTATATATTAATTGAAACCCAAAAAAATTTAAAATTTTTTTAAAATTTTAAAAACCAAATTCCAAATTCCTCCCCAAAATTTGCCCTTTTCCAATATTTTAAAATTTAAAAATTTGTTTTTAAAACCCAATTTCTTTTAAAAAATTTCTTACAATTTTTTGCTTTTAAAAAATTTTTTTTAAATAATTGTTTAATCCACAAATCAATTTAAAGGGGAATTTCTGACAAACCTAAAACTTTTTAACTTTGATGAAACAAAATTTTCAAAATTCCAATCAAAATTTTTCCCTTTTTAAAAATTTAAATTAAATTCCCTATTTAAAAACCTTTTGTTTTATATTTAAAGAAATTTCCACCCTTTGCTTTCTTCCAAAATAAATTAACTTTTTTCCAAAAATAATTTTCTTTTTCCCCAAAACTATAAATTTCCTTTCAAAAAAAAACCAAATAAAGTGGTTTTTTCCCAACGGGAATATTTCCCTTAAAATAAAATTACATTTTTTGTTTAATTTTTAAATTTACCAAATGGGGCCTTTTAAAACCAAAATTTTTTTAAAAAATTTAGATAAAAAAATTTTGGGTTTTTGACTATAAAATTCAAAAAATTTTTAAAATTTTTAAAAAAAATTTTTAATTTAAAAATTTCCTTTAATTAATTTAAAGAATTTCAAAATTTTTAAAATTTTAAAAATTCGGTTGAAGTATAATACGGCTCCTTAAATGCAAATAAGTATGATAACAATACTACTATGACACAAATTAAAACATGAACATTTTAAAAAAAAGCTATTTTAACAATCATTCCACTAATTAAATTGTAAATCAAAGGAATTTAAAATTATAAATTAATTCTTTAATCATGGAAAAATTTTCAACGGACCAATCTATAATTTAAGTATTACTTAAAAGTCTTTTTACTTTATACTTTACCTTTTCGGAACGGTAATTACTTAACTATAAACTAACTAAGTTTACTTAGGTATCATATTAATACCCATTGGGTTTAAAAATTTATAATGATGCAAATCCAAATGTAAAAAATGTAATTAATTGGTTAAATTTCTATAATTTTGAAAGTAAATTTAATTAAGGCTTTCAAATTCAAGAGTCAATTATGTTAACAACTTCATTTAATTTAATTGAAATTCTTTAAATTAAATTAGCTTTAAAAATACAATTAAAGTTGGAAAAATTGGAAAGGATAGGGGAATTTTGAAGTTAGAAATTAAGGCAATTTTTTTTGTATTAAAAAATTAAATAAATAAAGTAATTATACAAATTCATAAAGGAATTTAATGTTTAAAAATCAGGTTAATAGATTTCCAACTAAATAAGAAAACAAATTGTTTTGAAATTGTAAATAGCTTTTTCATATTTAATTAAGTCAATATTAAAAAATAACAAAATTTTCATTTTCATGTAAAATGATAATATAAATTTTTAAATTTAAACAAAGTAAGTCTCTTATTAACGTTTCAAATTAATTAAATTTTAGTATTGTATTTAAGCAAATAATTTAAAAAATTAAAAATAAAATAAAAAGGTGAATTTTAATTAGTTATAGGTAAATGAACAATGGCATGTTTTTATAAAATTGTTATATTACTTATATTATAATAATAGTTATGATTTTTAATGGTAAATAAAAGGGAAATAGAATGAATTAAAATTTAAAATGGGTAAAGTTTAATAAGTTTATTGTAATAAATTAAAAAATAATTTTAAATATTTTGTGTACAATTAAAATTAAATATATTTTTAAATCAGAAAAGTTTGAACTTGGAAAATGGAACTGAAATTCCCATGTTTGTGAAAGTTGGAATTTGTGTTTAATTGATATTATGTAAATAACTTATTAGAATTAAATTATTTAATTTCTTGGTTTAATATTAATTACATAAAATGAGTTTCTAGATTGATATTATGAATTAATTAATGAATTAATAAATGAATGTGAATTAAATGGATAAATATGGATGTAATGGTGGAAATTATTATTAATTTAATTATAAATGATTGGGAAATATTATTTGATAATTTTAAAAGAATGGATTATACCTAATTAATGAATTAATTTGTTAATCTTAATATCTTTATTTATAGTAAATAGACATGAAATTGGTTATTGAATTTAATGAAAAGGATATTTGACCGGTAAAGGTGGTTAATAACCATAGCATTGGTAAATTGTTTCATGTATGTGTTTGATCGATGACCATATATAAATTGAGTATCAAGCAGTATGATTGTTAAGGTGCATTTAATACCCTTTGAAATAGACTGGATAATGTAAAGGATTGGGGAAAAAATGTTATTGGACAATGACTTTCTAAAACATGGAATGTTTAGGGAACATTAATGGTAGTAATTTGAATGAAATTAAAAAGGTTTGAAATTTTTAAGGTAAAGATTTAATACAGAAAGGTGAAAGTATACTAAGTTTGGATAATTGTTATTTTGATGACTTGATTAAACGGATGTTGGAACTTAAAATAAAGAGTATATGAATAATATTAAGGTAAATTTATTTAAAATTTAATTTGGATATATGTTATTAAATAAAAGTAATGATTCAAATTTCTTTAAATCCTGAAAAATTCAATTTAAATAAAGATTGGTAAAATTAATTTAGACTTAAAAAGGGTAATTAAAGTAAAGTTCATAATTTAATCAAAATTAATTTTTTTGGTACAAATGGTTAGAATTTCAGTGAAATTTAATCAAATTTGAGATAAATTTTGAGTTAAAATTAATTTAATTAAAAAGTTTAAATTTTCAAAATAATTGGAAATATTTAGAAAAATTAGTATAATAGTGTGGAATAATTTAATGGTTAAGTTAGGCTATAAATTTAAATTTTAATCAAGAAAATTTAGGTATTGGAATAAAATAAATAAATAAAGATATTTGTATACATGAGAAAGCAAAATTTGAATTTTATTAGAAATTTGAAATATTTAAAAAAATAAATGTATGTAGTTGGAATGATGAATTAATTTAGAATAGGCAAAATGTATTGGTAGATAATTAAATGTTTTTAAAAAATGATTTAGATTTAAATATAATGTTTAATAATTAAGCTTAATGATTAATTATAATTGTATAACATGAATTTATAAGTGTAAGGTGTTAAATGACCTGTTTTGCCCTTGTGGTCAAGTGACTAACTTGGATTTGTGTGGTTGACAATTTGATTCGAATATATGTTGGTATATGAATGACTTGACTGTGATTGTTTGATTCAAATATGGGCATGACATTACGCATACATGACATGTTGCATGGGTTGGGATTTTGTACGGAGGAAGATCTGATCTGTTAGGATCGCATGGTTGCTTGACGATTGTAGATCTACCGAAGGCTTAAGAGCCGTATATTCGTACTGATTTGATAAGGTCGCACGAGTCGCCCAAGACGCATCGTGGACCGATCAATGGTGAAATCTTGGTCATATTTACGAGGTCGTGTCTTGACTATATTACCGTCGCTAATGGCTATGTGCCTAACATGATCTGACTACCGATGGCTTAAAGCCTTCGATTATGGCTTTGTGTCAACCTACATATGGCTCTGTGCCAACCTGATTATGGTCGTGTGCCAAAGCGTATTTGCCTAAGGCTATGTGCCAATATATGGTTATTGGCGACTGTGTCGATCACATTTACCTAGGGCTGAGTGCCGGTTATGTTACTCTAGTTGATGGCTATGTGCCTAACATCATGCAGTTATCGATGGCTTTGTGCCACGTATTCTGTTAAGTGGCTTTGCCACATTATCTGTTCTGGTGGCTCTTCCACAATATTCGTATCTGGTGACTCTGTCACAATATCGATAACCGGCGATAATTTGCAAGCTGTGGAGTGTAGGGTTGGGTGGGTTGAGCTATTCCTACATGGAGTGTAGGGTGAATGCGGGTGGAGTGTAGCGGTTGGTTATAGGTGGATTGGGTTGGGATTGCATTCACATTCGATTTTTGATTACATTACACAATCGATCTCGATTTTGATTACATTACGACGATCTGATTACGATTTTGATTATGTTACCGATCTCGATTCGATTACGATTACGATTCTAGTTACGATAATGTTTCTTATTCTATAATAGGTTAAAGCCCATCTGTCATGCTCGTTATAGTGGGCTAAGGCCATTGATACTAAAAGCGTAAGTAAATTTGGGGCGGACTTTTAATTCTTTTATATGTATTGTTCCTTTTATAGTAGGGATTTCACGAGTTTTAGTAAACTCACCCGTTTATTAACCTTCGGGTAATTTTCAGCCTTAGACGGATCGGGGCTGCGAGGGGCTCGGAGGAAGCCACAGACACTGTTTATGTTACAATTTTGATTATTACTCTTAAATGTTTTATGTGGGTTGTAGTAAAGCCGTTGCAATTTTCTGGATTTCAAATTTGGAATTTTATTTATTGTTCTTATAATTGCTAGTATTAGAACACGGTTTCCCAAAGCAACTACTGTTGTTCAAAACATCATGTAACCGCAATTGTTTTTAAATTAAGCTTTCGCAGCTGCCAGGATTTTTACAAAGTTGTTAAGAATGTTATTTAGCTGAGGTTTTCTAACAAGGTTTAAAAAGGGTATAAGTTTTTAATTATTAAGAAGGGTTTTTAATGGAAACATGGTTTTCAAAAAACACTTCAATGTGACACGCCAGATTCGAGCCAAACTTCCAGGACGGGTTTGGGGTGTTACAAAGTAGGTTTAGTATAATCATACGTAGTGCGTGGAGCAGGATCTAATTTACTGGATCAGCAGCAATCGCAGGAGGTAGCGAGTTTTCCTAATTTTCAACCATCTCCTCAGTTGTGGTGTGAATGTCATCCTCTTGCTCTTCCTCTGAGTATCTTATTAGGCTTCGCCTTATTTCTCTTCGATTTCTGCAAGCTGTGCGATCGATCTCACTATCAAAAAGTAATGGTCCCAACAGGTTTCTTCTAGTCATGCACTATAAAAACCTGCCAGAAGCGAATAAACAAAAAATTAGAAAAGAAAATAAAAATTTAAATTACAATAAAAATAAAATGGCTAAAGTAATAAAACTTGAGTGTTCCTAATATCTTAATCCCCGGTAACAGCGCTAAAAACTTGACCGCGTGATGTGATACGTGCAATAAGTTCTATAATTTATGAATGTCCGTTCTCGAAAACTAACTATTATCACGGCAAAGGCAATCGCACCTTATCGAACAGTAGTATAGCTTATGGCAAGATCGGGATGTCGAACCCAAAGGAACTAAAAGTACTAGTATTAACTTTCTTTTTATTATCTAGCCTAAAAATAAAGGAGTTTGTTTTATCTAAACTAATTACTAAACTAAGAATGTACAGGAAGTAAACTAGGGAAATAACTTTTGGGAAAATTGATTGATACAGACAATACCCAAGGAAAAATCCACCTAGACTTCACTTGTTATTTGACTCTAAATCAGATGATTTATTCATTTGACTTGATCCGTAGAAATCCCTAATTTATATTATTATCTCTCTCGAGACTAACAACGTCTAACCCTAGGTTGATTAATTGAAATCTCTTTCTAATTAACTCCCTAGTGTTGCATTAACTCGATCTATGGATTCCTTTATTAGGTTTCACCGTAATCCGGTAAAATCTTGTCACCCTATCTCTAGGCGTGCAATCAACTCCGCTTAATTTTGTTAGATCTACTCTTAGACAGGGACTTTTTCTCCTCTGAATAAGCGTATCAGTACTTGAATCAATATCCTGGAATATTAAAACAAGAATAATTTATAATTAAGAACAAGTCAAATATTTATCATATAATTCAGATAATAATAACAAGATCCGTCTTAGATTTCATTCCTCTTAGGTATTTAGGGGGTTTAGTTCATATTTATGAAAGAAAACATCTCAAAAGAATAACGATAACAAAACATAAAGAAAACCCAAGAACTCTTGAAGGGAATTGAAGGGAGATCTTCAGTCTTAAAGGTAAATCTAGCTTCTGAGATGGATCAATCGGCTTTCTTCGAGTAATTCCTTGCCTCCTACTTCGTGTGTCCCTTCTAAGTGCCTCCTCATGTGTTTAAATAGGCTTTAGAATGCCTAAAAGCCCTCAAGATTGGCCTTTTTTAAATAGAACTAGACTTGGGCTCAATAGGGACACGCCCGTGTTCGATTTCTTCAATCCGTGTTTAAGGATGTTAAATAGACACGGACGTGTGGTCTACCCGTGTAAGTCGTGTTCGATTCTACTGAAAAGACATGGGCATGTGGTCTACCCGTGTACGGAAGTCCAGGTCGTGTTGATTTTACATGTTGGTCTATTTTCTTCGTTTTCGGCCCGTTTCTCGCTCTTTTTACTCTCCTATGCTCATGTAAGTATAAAACATGAAATTAAAGGATTAGGAGCATTGAATTCACCAAATCTAAGGGTAAATCATCCAAAAATATGCTAAGCATGTGATAAAAATATGTATAAATTACGGTTTATCAGTGCTGGGAGGGACTCGGAGACGGCCACACCATTATTTATGATTTCGCTTGAGTATTAGAATAGTAGCTTTATTTGAGGTATTTAATGTAATAAGGCCGTTTTAAGTTTTTATTTTACTTTGGGGATTTTATTAAATTGACTTATACCTGTTAGCCGTAGGATTTGGGTTTTCAAAACATAAATGATTTTCAACTATCATGCTACGCAACTTGATTAAAAAGCTTTCATAACAACAATGTTTTTTAAAATGTAATGATGACCTATTGCAGAACATGTTTTACTAAATGAACCTGTAGTTCAGCAAATGGATTAAACAAGTTAGTTTTTCAAAAGAGCACAATCCAGGTTTTAACACAAACAAGTTTTTCTACTAAATTTGCGGTATTCAAAACTCACTTCAATGTGACATCACAAATGTGGCCCTAATGTCAAGGCCAGGTTTGGGGTGTTACAAATCATATACCTTGAGTGTACTACTTGAGCCTTCATCAGGATTTCAAAGATTCAATGGATATATAACTCTTGACTTGGCATAAAAATCCCTAATGTCTAGGCCAAGTTGGGGTGTTACAAATCATATATCTTAAGTGTACTACTTGGGCCTTCATCAGGATTTCAAAGATTCAATGGATATATAACTCTTGACTTGGCATGAAAATCTTGAGATAAAATGATAATGACTTGAAAGAACATTGCTTGATGAGCTCATCTATGTTACTTGATTGATATGAAGATTTTAGTGATTAACATGTTTGATTGATTGTATGTGTTTAGGCAATATAGCCAGATGGATGGAAAACATGTTATGTATGCTTAGGTTTATTAAATAAGACCGGTAAGTTTAGTTTCTGTTATACGAACTTACTAAGCATGTAATGCTTACTCCTTTTAGTTTTGTAATACCCCTAACCTGTGTCTGTCGCTGGATTAGGGTTTTGAGGCATTACCGAACAAAAGCGCAATTCAAAACATTCATATATTCACACAAGTCAAACTCACTTATATAGAGCATATAGCTAATTTACATATCAAAACATACATTGATTTTCATATTGTATACACAAACCATAACACAAATTTCAACGCATTACTCATAGCATATTATGCATTAATATACTAGCATTAATTATTTTCAACATGGTCAAGCATACTTCTAATACCATCTATGTATTTACGTGTATAGCCACCAAATCACATACATTTCAATAAGTATCATTACTGTAATAGCCCAAAATTGGGTCTAGTTGGAACAGAGGTTTTGGGACCACAAAATCTTAGATGAAAATAATTATTTTATGATTATTTTGAGGTCATGATATGATTTCATGATTGTGTGAAAATTTTGTGAAGAAATTCTATGCATAAAGTGCTCAATTTGAAGTTAGGGACTAAATTGAATAAGTTGCAAAACTTGCATTCTAGAAGTTTCTAGTATGAAATTGCTTTGAAATATTAATTACGATGTCTTAAATAGCAATTTGACCAATTTCTAAGTGATGGACAAAAATTGGACATGGATGGAATTTTTGAAAGTTTAGTAAGGAAGGGAATTTTGGTCATTTGGTAATTAAAAGAAATAAAAAGGGAAAAATAAAGCCAAAATTTACTCATCTATTTCATGGAGGCCGAAATTAGCATGGGGGAAACCATGGATAGGGTTTTCAAGCTTTCCAAGCTCAATAGTAAGTCTGTTCTAACCTCGTTTTTCAAGTTCTTTACGTTTTTAGAATCCTAGTAATTTGATTAAGCTTATTCTAGCAATAATTTAAGCTAGGGTTCATATTTGGAAAAATACCCATAGGTGAAATGTGTTTATTTTGCTTTTTTTTGATAGAATATGAGGTTTTAAATTATGTTAGACAACTTGTGCTACTCGGTTTTGAGTGAAAACGAGTAAAAGGGCTTAATCGATAAAAATACCTAATAGTCATAAGTATATGTTAGAGTGAGAACTTGATGTTGTCATAGAAGGGAAAAGTGATCAGCATGTCATAAAACATAAGAATAAGGGATGAAGTTTAATTCCCGAGCCTAGGGGAAAAAGTGTAAATATGCAAAAGTTTAGGGGCAAAATTGTAATTTTTCCAAAGTTTGAGTTAAGGACTTTTTTGAATAGTACATTAATTAAATAAGTAAAATATGATGTTTTAGATCCCAAAAAATGAGATTTGAACCTAGAATGAGAGAAAAATCGAAAATTGGGAAAGTTGGTAAAATGATCGTTTTAGTATCAAGGTAAGTTCATATGTATAATAAACATTAATTTATGCATGTTTCAATGAAAAATTGATATATTTATTATAATTTTCTAGGTGTTGAAAGTATGTAAGTTGGTATGATAATAATACGACAATAATCTTGTAATTTATATTTGAAAGTTAAATTTAGTGAATTAATTGAATTATGTTAAATTAAATGATTATGGTGCCAAGTTTATGAATTGATTTAAAAATATGTCTATGGTACATGAAGTGCATTGAATTATCATACATAAATGTGATTTTTATGATTATGGATATTATGGAAATTGTAAGTTCATATGATTTTTAATAAGGCAATGTGTAATTTAATGTTATTGCCTTGATATTAAATGAGATGTAAGTTTATATGTAAGTAATACATCAATATTACTTGTATTATGATATTTTATAATAATATTGGAAATATGTTTGTGGATAATTACTTGATTGGTGAAATTGTTGGAAAAGAGAGAAATCCGGTTGAACCTTACGAAAGATTGGATGATCTGAGATAGTATGTAGCTAGGCCACATGTATGGTTCGGCGCACATCATGTGTACAAGAGAGCTACAAGACATTATGATGTAGCTAGGTCGCATGGGTGATACTATGTGTACACCATGTAGACAAGAGAGCTACAGGATATATATAGCTAGGTCACATGCGTGGCTCCAGGTGAAGGACACCATGTAGACAAGAGAGCTACGAGATAAATTGGCTAGGTCACATGGGTGGTACTGAGTGTTCACCATGTGTACAAGAGAGCCGAACTCTATGATGGGTGGAGCTATGTGTTGAAACCACCAAGTATCGAGGATTGATCCAAAGTGTTCAACAGGAGACTCTCTATGTATTGCTTTATGAGTTTTGTGATGAATAAGTGCATGAACTTGGTTACGTGAATGATGTGTTCATTAAGTGACCAGGATGTGGTAAGGTTATAAACAAGTAAGTTATACATGAGGATGATTTTATGGTGACCTTGTGATAAGTTATACATGAGGATGATTTTATGGTGACCTTGTGATCATGGGCCTATACTTGTGATGTATGAAATGTGGTGAAAATGATTTGTGATATGTATGTTAAAATGAGGTTAATACAAAGAAAGTGTGAAAGAGTGAATTAGCAATAAAACTGTTTTGGATAGTAGCAGTGACGTGATTTTGAAAAATCACCAAAAATAGTAAAAATTGAATCAGAGACTGAATGAGATATTAAATTAAAGGTTAATTAGTCTATTTTCATATAAAAGAAACAGAACAAGAAAAAGAGTTCTATATTTTGATATATTTATGTTTTTATGAGACTGGTTCAGAATGATTACGTGATCCCCTATTCTGACTTTGGAAAATCACAAAAATTTGGATAAAAATAATTAGAGGCTTAAAATTATATTTTTAAAATCCCTAATGAGTATATTTTTAATATAAATCAACAATAACATTATTCAATTTCTGTATTGTGAGATAATTAATTTTTAGTGAAGAGAGGTCAGAACTGTCAAAATGTGAAATAGGGAAAATTTTAATGAATAAAATGTACTAATTGGCTAAACCAAAAATTATGAAAATTTTATGGTGCAAAGATATGTGAGTCTAGTTTTAGAGGAAATTTACAGATCTTAATTTGGAGCTCTGTAGCTCGAATTATAAATAAGTAAGTGACTATGACTTGTGTGGACAGTTTGATGTGAGCATTTATTAGTAAATTGTGAAATCGTACTTACAAGAATGCTATATACATTAAGGATGTGGAATGGAGAGGAGGAGGAGGAAAATAAATATATGTGGAATACATGGAAACTATGGTATATGAAATATTGATATAATGAAATAAATGATATGTGTTTATAAGAAAACAGAAAGAGAATGATATGTATCATGACATGTATATATATATATGACTAGTCTCAATGTAATGCTTGTAGGGTATGGAGTTGAATTAAAATGTTTTAGGCAAACATGTTATTTGCGCATCTGAATTGTGGTATTTTATAAATATATGATCTAGTTTTAAATATGAATGCTTGATGATTAAGCTGAAGATATTTGGTAAGATGATAATCTTGGTATAAATGTATAAGTGGTACTATAATAAACAAGGTAAAATGAGTATGAGAGACACATGTATGATGATATACAAATGCTATGTTTGTGGTTTAATTGAGAATATTTAATCATTAAATGAATACAATGTTATATGCTTTTGATTTTGTATAAGTGTGTAAGAGATTAAGGTTGACCAAAGCTTGGAAAATAGCCTATCCACACAGGCAGAGACACGACCATGTGTCTCAGCCGTGTATGGAACATGACTTTGGGACACGGGCGTGTGGAGCCTTAAAGCATGAAATTTTCAAGATTTTCGTAAGTTCTCGGTTTAGTCCTAAACCCTTTCTAAAGTATGTTTTGGGCTTCGTAGACTCAAATAAGGGACTATGTGTAAGTGAATGAACGTTTTGAAATATGAATGAAATTTTATGGCCCATATTTTAGTTTAATGTTTGTATGTTTGTCCAGTAACGCCTCGTACCTTATCCCGGCCTCGGGTACGGGTAAGGGGTGTTACAATTACAGCCATTCATCAAATGTATGCCATTATGTCTGCTTCTTTTACCGATTATCAAATATGACATTTCCTTAACCAATACACATACACATTCTTAAAACTAAATGAGCCATATTACACAACTTAAATACCACTCACGTATGCAGAATTGGTAATAGTCAATATGAACGAACATGCTTTGCACATTAATGCAAGTTAAAACATCCACATGTAAATAGTCATACATTTTCAGATACTTCATTTAAACACTCATCATTTAAGACTAAACATACCTCTTTTTAGTCACAAGACCATGCGCATATGAACATATTAATTTAAACTATTTTGAGCACAAATACCAACTAAAAGTACACTCAATCTACATGCCAATTTACCATACTTAAAACACAAACACATGACCAAATCACTAATCAAATTTAAGCATAAATTATGATCATTTTTTAGCCATTAACTATGTACCAAAGTAACCAACAACTTAACCATTTATTCATATCCATTTTAGTAATATACCAATTACCATTTTTTATCACAATTGATATGATCATAGAACACTAATTTACTAGCATATTAATAAGACTAAATAATATACCAACTTGTCTCTACTTGGCCAATTCACTACATTAGCAACCATGACATATGCGCATATATATATATATATATATATGTATATGAATTCAATTAACAAATCATGACCGAACACATAAGCACATCATCTTCCACTATCAGCCCAATTCCTATTACAAAATATACATCCCAAGTTGTCAAACTTACCATGATGAACAAATCATGAACTACACATATCATTAATTTAAACCATAAGTAAATACCGAATACACCCCCTGCATATATCTTGAATATTACCTAACTAATACATGATATACCCTAGCCCTTATTTACCTTATTGCCGAAACACATAACCAAGCCCCACAACATAATATACCATGGATAAACTTTCAATATAAGTTCAAATCAAGACCAAATATATACATTAACTTCATAATCAATCCATTTTCGCATGGCTAAATATATACATATTTCAAGATCAAACATATTATCTAGCCTACATGCCATAGATTCAGAGTCTAAACTTATAAAATATCAAAAAAAATGATTGATAGTGTGACGAAGTTCCTTGATGATCCCTGAGCTCGTAGCTAGCTTCCAAAATCTATCAAACAATGAACAAAAAAACACACAGTAAGATTGAATAGCTTAGTAAGCCATAAGCAACTAAATCATTTCAATGACATACATAATTCAATTAAACAAGGCCGAATCAAGAAAACCTTAACCACATATACATTTGGCATATTTGCAAATTCATATATCATCACTTGAACATTAACATTGTAATGTCATTTGGCCGAATATGAACAATTCAATTAACATATATAATTCACTCTTTTATCAAGAAAATTTCATATCTTCATCTCAAGTACTATACTCACCTTATTTTCATAATCAATTTAACTTCGTATGTACTTGAGCCATTTAGCTCATTTTCACATTCGGTCTTAACTCGATATTGCTCGTTGAACCATTCAGAATCAATAAGGATACTTGGATAACTCATAAAGCTCATACAACGTCTACGTCCCATATGTGGTCTTACATGTAATCAACTATCGATGCAACTGTCCCAGACAGGGTCTTACATGAAATCATATACGATGCCGATGTCCCAGACACGGTCTTACATGTAAACCACAAATTGATGCCAACATCCCAAATGTGGTCTTACACGATATCACATATCGAAATCCTATGTCATGACATATGCATCCTAACTATTCCTAAGGTTCATACGGCGCTTTCGGATGTCGTAGCTCTATCATTTCATGCTCGTAACCAATCATTCCATGCTAAATACAATTTGGCTAGGTAGTTACACATTTATACAATTCAATTCAGCTATGTATAAAATAAATACATTCAATTTAACATCATTTATTCACTTATGAACTTACCTCGGACGAAGACGAATGAACTGGGACGACAATTCAACGACTTTAGATTTCCCCAGAGCGAATTTCGATTTCCTCTTTTGTTGATCTAAATTAATATAAATTAAACTTATTTAACCACACATGTACTCAAATTCACCCAAAAACACATAAAAGGGAAATTTGCACTTTAGCCCCTAACATTTCACATTTTTCACAATTTAGTCCCTATTTCACAAAACACAAAATACACATAATTTCACTAAACTCTAGTATAGCCAAATTTTACTAAGGTTCATAGCAGCCCATTTCTTTCATTAATTTCACATTTTGACCCCTCAATTTAAAAAATTTACAATTTAATCCTATATAGACATTTTTACCAAAAATTACTTAATTAAACATATTAATCTAACAACATATTTTTATTTTCCATCAAACAACAGAAACCACAAGCTGTCATCAATTGCAATTCATGAATACATCATCAAATTCAACAATTCAAGCATGGGCTAGCTAGTATTCAAAGCAACAATCTCAAAAATGTAAAAATAATAAAAAACAAAGCAAAACACATACCCGAATTAAACTCCCAAAGGTGCCGAATGTTTAAAACTTCCAAAGCTTTATTTCCTTCTTAGATTTGGCCTCGAAAGATGAACACATGCATGGCCATTTGTTTTTGTTTTATTTAATACATATTAATATATCAATTACCAAATTAGCCTTTTTATTTTCATTGAAAATCCACTAACCTTAGGTTTTTATGTCCATCCAATATTTCAATGGTATAATATCAACATAAGGACCCCACAATAAAAAGGACATAGTAATTTAGCACTTTAAGAAATAGCTAGCCATTTTTACATTTTACGCAATTAAGTCCTTTTATTAAATTGAACACTCAAACGATAAAAAATTAAATCACAAAAATTTTACCTATATAAATTAACATGCTGTAGACACCAAAAATATTAAAATATTTTTTTAACTCAGATTTTTTGGTCCCAAAACTATTGTTCCGAATAGGGTCTAAACCGGGCTGTTACAACTCTCCCCCCTTAGTGATTTTCGTCCTCGAAAATCTTACTGGCGAATAGGTTTGGGTACCGATCTCTCATAGCATCCTTGGGCTCCCACGTAGCTTCTTCAACCCCGTGCTGATGCCATAAGACTTTCACTAAAGACATTTTCTTATTTCTTAATTCTTTAACCTCGCAATCTAAAATTCAGATCGGTTCTTCTTCGTATGTCATATCGGATCGAATCTCAATCTCAAACGGGGAAATCACATGTGATAGGTCGGATTGATATCGTCGAAGCATCGAAACATGGAATACTTTATGGATCTTTTCTAACTCAGGTGGCAGCAATAGTCTGTAAGCAACCGGCCCAATATGCTCAATAATCTCATATGGACTAATAAATCTAGGACTCAATTTTCCTTTACAACCAAATTGAAGTATTATCTTCCACGATGAGACTTTCAAAAACACTTTGTCCCTAATCTAAAACTCAATTTCTTTTTATTTCAAATATGCATACAATTTCTGACAATCTGATGCTGCTTTTAGACTATCACAAATCACTTTCACTTTCTGTTCAGTCTCTTTTATCAAATCAACCCCGTGGATCTTATTCTCACTGAGCTCAGTCCAATATAAAGGTGTTCGACATTTGCGACTGTACAAAGCCTCATAAGGAGCCATTTTGATACTCGATTGAAAGCTATTATTATACACAAATTCAATCAATGGCAAGTATCGTTCCCACGTACTTTCAAACTCAAGAATACAACATCTCAACATATCCTCAAGTATATGAATAATCTGCTTGGATTGACCATCTATCTGTGGATGGAAGGCAGTGCTAAAGTGTAGTTTCGTACCTAATGCATCTTGCAGTTTCTTCCAAAACTACAATGTGAACCTCAGATCTCTATCCGAAACAATAGAAATAGGTACTCTGTGCAATCTCACAATCTGCAAGATGTACAACTCAGCAAGATTATCAAGTGAATAATCTGTATGAACAGGAATAAAATGAGCTGATTTAGTCAATCCCATTTCCACTCAGGAATCATAATCGGTTGAAGTAACCCAGACAGTACTTGATGTTCAGTTTGACTTGCTAACAGATTAAACATTTCGAAACAAATTCAGAGATGTCATGCTTCATACCAGACCACCAATAAAGCTGTTTCAGATCATTATACATTTTTGTACTTCCCAGATGAACAAGTAACTGACTACTATGAGCTTCATTCAAAATCATCTAAATAAACTCTGAATTCCTCAAAACACAAATTTGTCCTCTAAATCTCAAACAATCATCAGCATCAATCTAAAATTCTGAATCGGCATTCAAATCACATTGAGCCCATTTTGCTAACAATTCATTATCAATTTTCTGAGCTTCATGAATCTGCTGTATAAATAACGGTCTCGCTTTCAACTCAGCTACAATCAAACCGTCATCAGATAGAGTCATGCACATTCATCACATGCAGAGCAAACAGAGATTTTTGACTTATAGCATCAGCAACAACATTGGCCTTTCTCGGACGGTAGTCAATTACAAGCTCGTAATCTTTTAACAATTCTAACCATCTTCGCTATCGTAGATTCAGATCTTTCTGAGTTATCAAGCATTTTAAGCTTTTATGATTGGAATAAACGTAACATTTCTCACCTAACAGATAGTGGCACCAAATCTTCAAAGCGAATACAATCGCGGCTAACTCAAGGTAGTGTGCCAGATAATTCATTTCATATGGCTTTAACTGTCTCGAAGCAAAGGCTATAACTTTACCTTCTTACATCAAAACACAATCCAGGCTGTTCAACGAAGTATCACTATAAATCACAAATTCTTTACCTGATTTTGGTTGTACTAATACTGGATGTAATAGCCAAAAATTGGGTCTAGTTGGAACAGAGGTTTCGGGACCACAAAATTTGAGATAAAAATAATTATTTTATGATTATTTTGAGGTCTATGATATGATTGCATGATTGTGTGAAACTTTCGTGAAGAAATTCTATGCATAAAGTGCTCAATTTGAAGTTAGGGACTAAATTGAATAAGTTGCAAAACTTGCATTCTAGAAGTTTCTAGTATGAAATTTCTTTGAAATATTAATTACGAGGTCTTAAATAGCAATTTGACCAATTTATAAGTGATGGAAAAAAATTGGACATGGATGGAATTTTTGAAAGTTTAGTAAGGAAGGGCATTTTGGTCATTTGGTAATTAAAAGAAATAAAAAGGGAAAATAAAGCCAAAAGTTACTCATCTTTTTCATGGAGGCCGAAATTAGCATGGGGGAAGCCATGGCTAGGGTTTTAAAGCTTTCCAAGCTTAATAGTAAGTCCGTTCTAACCCCGTTTTTCAAGTTCTTTACGTTTTTGGAATCCTGGTAATTTGATTAAGCTTATTCTAGCAATAATTTAAGCTAGGGTTCATATTTGGAAAAATACCCATAGGTAAAATGTGTTTATTTTACTGTTTTATGATAAAATATGAGGTTTTAAATTATGTTAGACAACTTGTGCTACTCGGTTTTGAGTGAAAACGAGTAAAAGGGCTTAGTCGGTAAAAATACCTAATAGTCATAAGTATATGTTAGAGCGAGAATTTGATGTTGTCATAGAAGGGAAAAGTGATCAGAATGTCATAAAACATAAGAATAAGGGATGAAGTTTAATTCCCGAGCCTAGGGGCAAAAGTGTAAATATGCAAAAGTTTAGGAACAAAATTGTAATTTTTCCAAAGTTTGAGTTGAATAGTACATTAATTAAATAAGTAAAATATGATGTTTTAGATCCCGGAAAATGAGATTTGAACCTAGAATGAGAGAAAAATCGAAAATTGGGAAAGTTGGTAAAATGATCGTTTTAGTATCGAGGTAAGTTCATATGTATAATAAGCATTAATTTATGCATGTTTCAATGTAAAATTGATATATTTATTATAATTTTCGAGGTGTTGAAAGTATGTAAGTTGGTATGATAATAATACTGACAATAATGTTGTAATTTATATTTGAAAGTTAAATTTAGTGAATTAATTGAATTATATTAAATTAAATGATTATGGTGCCAAGTTTATGAATTGATTTAAAAATATGTCTATGGTACATGAAGTGCATTGAATTATCATACATAAATGTGATTTCTATGATTATGGATATTATGGGAAATTGTAAGTTCATATGATTTTAATAAGGTAATGTGTAATTTAATGTTATTGCCTTGATATTATATGAGATGTAAGTTTATATGTAAGTAATACATCAATATTACTTGTATTATGATATTTTATAATAATATTGGAAATATGTTTGTGGATAATTACTTGATTGGTGAAATTGTTGGAAAGAGAGAAATCCGGTTGAACCTTGGAAAGATTGGATGATCTGAGATAGTATGTGGCTAGGTCACATGTATGGTGCTGAGTGCACATCATGTGTACAAGAGAGCTACAAGACATTATGATGTAGCTAGGTTGCATGGGTGATACTATGTGTACACCACGTAGACAAGAGAGCTACGGGATATATGTAGCTAGGTCGCATGCGTGGTTCCAAGTGAAGGACACCATGTAGACAAGAGAGCTACGAGATAAATTGGCTAGGTCACATGGGTGGTACTGAGTGTTCACCATGTGTACAAGAGAGCCGAACTATATGATGGGTGGAGCTATGTGCTGAACCACCAAGTTTCAAGGATTGATCCGAAGTGTTCAACGGGAGACTCTCTATGTATTGCTTTGTGAGTTTTATGATGAATAAGTGCATGAAATTGGTTATGTGAATGATGTGTTCATTAAGTGACCAGGATGTGGTAAGCTTATAAACAAGTAAGTTATACATGAGGATGATTTTATGGTGACCTTGTGATCATGGGCCTATAATTGTGATGTATGAAATGTGGTGAAAATGATTTGTGATATGTATGTTAAAATGAGGTTAATACAAAGAAAGTGTGAAAGAGTGAATTAGCAATAAAACTGTTTTGGACAGTAGCAGTGACGTGATTTTGAAAAATCACCAAAAATAGTAGAAATTAAATCAGAGACTGAATGAGATATTAAATTAAAGGTTAATGAGTCTATTTTCATATAAAAGAAACAGAGTAAGAAAAGGAGTTCTATATTTTGATATATTTATATTTTTGTGAGACTGGTTCAGAATGATTACGTGATCCCCTGTTCTGACTTTGGAAAATCAAAAAAATTTGGATAAAAATAATTAGAGGCTTAAAATTATATTTTTAAAATCCCTAATGAGTATAGTTTCAATATAAATCAACAAGTACATTATCTGATTTCTGTACAATGAGATAATTAATTTTTAGTGAAGAGAGGTCAGAACTGTCAGAATGTGAAACAGGGGAAATTTTAATGAATAAACTGTACTAATTGGCTAAACCAAAAATTATAAAAATTTTATGGTGCAAAGATATGTGAGTATAGTTTCAGGGAAAATTTATGGATATTAATTTGGAGCTCTGTAGCTTGAATTATAAATAAGTAAGTGACTATGACTTGTGTGGACAGTTTGATGTGGGCATTTATTAGTAAATTGTGAAATCGTACTTACAAGAATGCTATATACATTAAGGATGTGGAATGGAGAGGAGGAGGAGGAAAATAAATATATTTGGAATACATGGAAACTATGGTATATGAAATATTGATATAATGAAATAAATGATATGTGTTTATAAGAAAAGAAAGAGAATGATATGTATCATGACATGTATATATATATATGACTAGTCTCAATGTAATGCTTGTAGGGTATGGAGTTGAATTAAAATGTTTTAGGCAAACATGTTATTTAGCATCTGAATTATGGTATTTTATAAAGATATGATCTAGTTTTAAATATGAATGCTTAATGATTAAGTGAAGATATTTGGTAAGATGATAATCTTGGTATAAATGTATAAGTGGTACTATAATAAACAAGGTAAAATGAGTATGAGAGACACATGTATGATGATATACAAATGCTATGTTTGTGGTTTAATTGAGAATATTTAATCATTAAATGAATACCATGTTATATGCTTTTGATGTTGTATAAGTGTGTAAGAGATTAAGATTGACCAAAGCTTGGAAAATAGCCTAGGTATATTCCACACAGGCAGAGACACGACCATGTGTCTTAGCCGTGTATGGAACATTACTTTGGGACACGGGCGTGTGGAGCCTTAAAGCATGAAATTTTCAAGATTTTTGTAAGTTCTCGGTTTAGTCCCGAACCCTTTCTAAAGTATGTTTTGGGCTTCGTTGACTCAAATAAGGGACTATGTGTAAGTGAATGAACGTTTTGAAATATGAATGAAATTTTATGGCCCGTATTTTAGTTTAATGTTTGTATGTTTGTCCGGTAACGCCTCGTACCTTATCCCGGCCTCCGGTATGGGTAAGGGGTGTTACATTTAGTGGTATTAGAGCAGGTTTAGTCGATTCTTGGACTAGCATAGCAAGTGTGAGAGTTTAGTTATACATGCCACAAATATGTGATAGTGTGATGTCTCCCGACACTAATGAGGACCATTTTGTTTAAAAGGAAGTATTCTCCAACCGAGCTACATCTGACCATTTAATAGTAATATTGAAGTATTTGAATAAAGTTTAGCTATGATGTGTTAAACTCGGGAAGGTATGAATAAGAATGCGTGATATATGTATATGTGATAATATGTGAGATGAAAGTTTATATAGTGATATATTTATTCATATTTGTTTGGCCTACATATGCTGTTGCATGCTTGACTAAATTAATTAGTAAATGTGATGACTAAGTTATTCAAAATTCATAGAATGTATGAGTGAGTGCACTTGTTTGAAATGAGATAATTGGAAATTTTATGTAAGACAAATATGAATAATAAATTGTTTGAAGTGGATAGTATGATTATAATGACATATGTGGATAATGAAAAAATGTGTCATATAGATATATGTCGAATCGAGTTAGAGGCATGCGACCTCACCCCTTACCGATGAGGTGTATATAACGGAAATTCATGAGAATCATGTTGACTAAGTTCCTAAGTGTGGAATCAAAGAGTTCAGTGATAAAATAATCATAGATATGACCAGAGACTGAGAATGGTTGACAAGTGAAGGACAGAGTTAGAGAAATATCGAGTTGGTGAGTTATCTTGGGATTCAAATTGATGATGAGTGTTTCGAAAGTATCATCTTGAAAACAATTAGTTAGTAATGCTGGAAATTATGAGAAAGATACTAAACTTTACTTCGGTAAGATTTTCGAGGACGAAAATCTCTAAAGGGTGGAGAGTTGTAATAGCCCAAAATTGGGTCTAGTTGGAACAGAGGTTTCGGGACCACAAAATCTGAGATAAAAATAATTATTTTATGATTATTTTGAGGTCTATGATATGATTGCATGATTGTGTGAAAATTTCGTGAAGAAATTTTATGCATAAAGTGCTCAATTTGAAGTTAGGGACTAAATTGAATAAGTTGCAAAACTTGCATTCTAGAAGTTTCTAGTATGAAATTGATTTGAAATATTAATTAAGAGGTCTTAAATAGAAATTTGACCAGTTTCTAAGTGATGGACAAAAATTGGACATGGATGGAATTTTTGAAAGTTTAGTAAGGAAGGGCATTTTGGTCATTTGGTAATTAAAAGAAATAAAAAGGGAAAATAAAGCCAAAATTTACTCATCTTTTCAATGGAGGCCGAAATTAGCATGGGGGAAGCCATGGCTAGGGTTTTCAAGCTTTCCAAGCTCAATAGTAAGTACGTTCTAACTCTGCTTTTCAAGTTCTTTACGTTTTTGGAATCCTGGAAATTTGATTAAGCTTATTCTAGCAATAATTTAAGCTAGGGTTCATATTTGGAAAAATACCCATAGGTGAAATGTGTTTATTTTGCTGTTTTATGATAGAATAAGAGGTTTTAAATTATGTTAGACAACTTGTGCTACTCGGTTTTGAGTGAAAACGAGTAAAAGGGCTTAATCGGTAAAAATACCTAATAGTCATAAGTATATGTTAGAGTGAGAATTTGATGTTGCCATAGAAGGGAAAAGTGATCAGAATGTCATAAAACATAAGAATAAGGGATGAAGTTTAATTCCCGAGCCTAGGGGCAAAAGTGTAAATATGCAAAAGTTTAGGAACAAAATTGTAATTTTTCCAAAGTTTGAGTTGAATAGTACATTAATTAAATAAGTAAAATATGATGTTTTAGATCCCGGAAAATGAGATTTGAACCTAGAATGAGAGAAAAATCGAAAATTGGGAAAGTTGGTAAAATGATTGTTTTAGTATCGAGGTAAGTTCATATGTATAATAAGCATTAATTTATGCATGTTTCAATGTAAATTGATATATTTATTATAATTTTCGAGGTGTTGAAAGTATGTAAGTTGGTATGATAATAATACTGACAATAATGCTATAATTTATATTTGAAAGTTATATTTAGTGAATTAATTGAATTATATTAAATTAAATGATTATGGTGCCAAGTTTATGAATTGATTTAAAAATATGTCTATGGTACATGAAGCGCATTGAATTATCATACATAAATGTGATTTCTATGATTATGGATATTATGAGAAATTGTAAGTTCATATGATTTTTAATAAGGCAATGTGTAATTTAATGTTATTGCCTTAATATTAAATGAGATGTAAGTTTATATGTAAGTAATACATCAATATTACTTGTATTATGATATTTATAATATTGGAAATATGTTTGTAGATAATTACTTGATTGGTGAAATTGTTGGAAAAGAGAGAGAAATCCCGGTTGAACCTTCGGAAAGATTGGATGGTACAGATGGTATGTAGCTAGGTCACATGTATGGTGCTGAGTGCACATCATGTGTACAAGAGAGCTACAAGACATTATGATGTAGCTAGGTCGCATGGGTGATACTATGTGTACACCATGTAGACAAGAGAGCTACGGGATATATGTAGCTGGGTCGCATGCGTGGTTCCAGGTGAAGGACACCATGTAGACAAGAGAGCTACGAGATAAATTGGCTAGGTCACATGGGTGGTACTGAGTGTTCACCATGTGTACAAGAGAGTTAAACTGTATGATGGGTGGAGCTATGTGCTGAAACCACCAAGTATCGAGGATTGATCTGAAGTGTTCAACGGGAGACTCTCTATGTATTTCTTTGTGAGTTTTGTGATGAATAAGTGCATGAACTTGGTTATGTGAATGATGTGTTTGTTAAGTGACCAGGATGTGGTAAGGTTATAAACAAATAAGTTATACATGAGGATGATTTTATGGTGACCTTGTGATCATGGGCCTATACTTTTGATGTATGAAATGTGGTGAAAATGATTTGTGATATGTTTGTTAAAATGAGGTTAATACAAAGAAAGTGTGAAAGAGTGAATTAGCAATAAAACTGTCTTGGACAGTAGCAGTGATGTGATTTTGAAAAATCACCAAAAATAATAGAAATTGAATCAGAGACTTAATGAGATATTAAATTAAAGTTTAATGAGTCTCTTTTCATATAAAAGAAACAGAGCAAGAAAAGGAGTTCTATATTTTGATATATTTATGTTGTTGTGAGACTGGTTCAGAATGATTACGTGATCCCCTGTTCTGACTTTGGAAAATCACAAAAATTTGGATAAAAATAATTAGAGGCTTAAAATTATATTTTTAAAATCCCTAATGAGTCTATTTTCAATATAAATCAACAAGAATATTATCCAATTTCTGTATTGTGAGATAATTAATTTTTAGTGAAGAGAGGTTAGAACTGTCAGAATGTGAAACAGGGAAAATTTTAATGAATAAACTATACTAATTGGCTAAACCAAAAATTATGAAAATTTTATGGTGCAAAGATATGTGAGTCTAGGTTTAGGGGAAATTTATGGATCTTAATTTGGAGCTCTGTAGCTCGAATTATAAATAAGTAATTGACTATGACTTGTGTAGGCAGTTTGATGTGAGCATTTATTAGTAAATTGTGAAATCGTACTTACAAGAATGCTATATACATTGAGGATGTGGAATGGAGAGGAGGAGGAGGAAAATAAATATATGTGGAATACATGGAAACTATGGTATATGAAATATTGATATAATGAAATAAATGATATGTGTTTATAAGAAAACAGAAAGAGAATGATATGTATCATGACATGTATATATATATATGACTAGTCTCAATGTAATGCTTGTAGGGTGTGGAATTGAATTAAAATGTTTTAGGCAAACATGTTATTTGCGCATCTGAATTATGGTATTTTATAAAGATATGATCTAGTTTTAAATATGAATGCTTGATGATTAAGTTGAAGATATTTGGAAAGATGATAAACTTGGTATAAATGTATAAGTGGTACTATAATAAACAAGGTAAAATGAGTATGAGAGACACATGTATGATGATATACAAATGCTATGTTTGTGGTTTAATTGAGAATATTTAATCATTAAATGAATACCATGTTATATGCTTTTGATGTTGTATAAGTGTGTAAGAGATTAAGGTTGACCAAAGCTTGGAAAATAGCCTAGGTATATTCCACACAGGCAGAGACACGACCATGAGTCTCAGCCGTGTATGGAACATGACTTTGGGACACGAGGGTTTGGAGCCTTAAAGCATGAAATTTCCAAGATTTTCGTAAGTTCTCGGTTTAGTCCCGAACCCTTTCTAAAGTATGTTTTGGGCTTCGTAGACTCAAATAAGGGACTATGTGTAAGTGAATGAACGTTTTGAAATATGAATGAAATTTTATGGCCCGTATTTTAGTTTAATGTTTGTATGTTTGTCCGGTAACACCTCGTACCTTATCCCGGCCTCGGGTACGGGTAAAGGGTGTTACACTGGAGCTTCAGTCAATAGGGCTTTTAACTGATCAAAGCTTTTCTGACACTTTTTGGACCCTTCAAACTTGACATCTTTCTGTAACAATCTTGTCAACAGAGTAGCAATCATTGAAAAGCCTTTTACAAATCGTCAGTAATATCGGCAAGTCCCAGAAAACTGTAGACTTCAGACACATTTCTCAGAGGCTTCCAATCTAAGATAGCTGAAATTTTGCTCAGATCAACTCATATACCAGATGCTAACACAATATGCCCTAGAAAATGAACTTTGCATAACCAAAATGCACATTTATTGAACTTAGCAAATAGCTACTTATCACGCAGAGTCTATAGCACTACTCTCAGATGTTCAGCATGTCTAGATTCATTACGGGAATAGATCGAAATGTCATCTATAAACACAACTACAAATTGATTCAAATATGATCTGAAGATTCGATTCATTAGATCCATAAAAGCAGCAGCTGCATTAGTTAGTCTGAAAGGAATAACCAAAAACTCATAATGTCTGTACCTCGTTCTGTAACACCCCTAACCCGTATCCATCGCTGGACTAGGGTTAAGAGGCATTACCAGACATATCGAAACATTATAAAATCATAAATCATACATCATTATATCATAACAATTCATACACAAATAGTCCCTTTAGAAGGTTTACGAAACCTTAAACATGCTTTGGAGAAGGTTCGGGACCGAACTGAACACATACAAAATTTTTTGAAACTTAAATAAATTTTCTAAGTTATAGAGGTCACACGCCCGTGTGAACAGGCCGTGTGCCTCACACAGCATTAGACACGCCCGTGTGTCTAGACCGTGTCAAATCAGGGCATACATATTGACTTAATCACACGGCCACAAGACATGCCCTTATGCCTTGGCAGTGATCGAAACTGACTTGGGTCACACGGCTAGCCACATGCCCGTGTGCCTTGGCCGTGCTCAAGATTGACTTAAAATCGTAGGGTACCCCAAGGGACACACGGTCATGCAACATGACTGTGTGTTGCACACAGCTGAGACACACGCCTGTGTCTCTGCCTATGTGGACAAAAATAGGCCATTTGAAAAGCCAATTTGCCACCCAATTTGGGTCAAATCTACAAGCATCAAACCAAGCACATTTACACTATAACTTCAACCAATTTCAATACCAAAGCTTACATCATTCATGCCATATTATTATCAACCAAATTCAAGCTTATAATCTATACTCAAACATATCAAATCATAAACCAAAGTCATATTAAATCATATGATTCATAACTCCAATTCACCTCTTCCATTCACATGCCAAAACCTTACCAAATTGACCATTTCACTAGGCCATTGAAGCACATCAAAACATACCATTTATGAACACAAGCATATACCAAATTCATTCATAATCTCATCCATAACCAAGCCATATCACATGGCTAGATATACACATCACAAAACATAACGAAAATCCTCTAGCCTATACATGCCATACTATAGTATATACATTTTCAAAAGGTACCAAAATGGAGTTCGATAGTGTGATGATGGTCCTCGACGATCCCCGAGCTCCCGATAGCTACAATATCTATAAAACAATGCAAACACACACAAAGTAAGCTTTCAAAAGCTTAGTAAGCCATATACAAATAAACTTAACAAATAACATCAATTCATTCATATAATTTAAGGCAAAATACATTCACTTAGCCATATATCTCTTATATTTCATTTGAACAAAATTCACATATACATATCATAACTCATTCTCAGAGCAACTCATACTTATATCATATATTCACCAAGGTACATATACTTACCTTTCATTCTCAAACATGGTATACAATTCAAAACATAGTATACAATTCAAACGTACCTGAGTCGGATACAAATTCACATAGTCATCTATTTTCTTGGAATGCCAATTAAACCGTTTAGAATCATAAGGATACGTGGATAGCTCAGAAAGCTCATACAATGCCAACGTCCCAGACGTGGCCTTACATGTAATCAAATATCGATGCCACTATCCCAGATAGGGTCTTACATGAAATCAAATACGATGCCAACATCCTAGACGTGGTCTTACACGTAAATCATAAGTCGATGCCAACGTCTCAGACGTGGTCTTACACGATAACACATATCGGATCCTATGTCATTACATATGTATCCTAACTATTCCAAAGGTTCGTACGAGGCTTTTTGGACGTCAGAACTTTGTCAATACTTTCTCGGATGTCTCATTTTTCTCAACTCATATATTCATTCATCATAGTAAAATATCATATAATCAATAATAATTCAATTCAAAACACATTTATTTGTATATAGACTTACCTCGTACAGATCTGGATAGATGAAATCGGCTATTCGACGACTTTTGACTTTCCCGATCTAGTTTCGTTTTATTTGGTTTTTGATCTATATAAATTCAAATTTAACTCTTTTATTCACAAATCATTCAAATTAATCCACAAACACACATTTAAGGCATTTTACAAATTAGCCCTCATATTTTCATATTTTGACAATTTAGTCCCTAATCACAAAAATCACAAAATACACAAAATTTGCATATACTTATGCTTAGTTGAATATTCATAGCACTTGTACAAGTCCACATATTTCATTTATTTCACATTTTAGTCCCTCAATTTACAAATTTCACAATTTAGCCCAAATTACTAAAATTCATCAAAAATTCAATGACAAAACTTATTAATCTAACACATATCTTTAATATACTATAATCAAACTTCATAAAACTCATAGTTTCATCAATGGCTCAACTTAAAATCATCAAAAAAAAATTAGAAATTAAAGCATGGGCTTGATAGATTACTAAGCAACGACTACAAAAACGTAGAAATTATCAAAAATGGACTAATATTTTTTTTCTTATTTCTTTGATTTTTGGCAAGCATGGATGAATATAATGGCTAATTTCATATTTTTTTTATTAATATTAACAATTTAATCAATTTCTAATTTTTCCCTTGCACTATAAACATTTAAAACATTAATATTAAGTTCATAATTGTCCACTCACCATGTAAATGGCATATTAACAACATAAGGACTTCTCAATTAAAAAGCCACATCAAATAGGCAGTTTAACAAACAGCAGGAAACTTTTACATTTTACATGATTAGGTCCTTTTATCAAATTAAGCACACAAATGATCAAATTTTCATACGAAACTTTCACACATGTAAATTCACATATTAAAAACATAGAAAATAATATTTAAATATTTTTAACTAAGATTTTTGGTCCCGAAACCACGACTAGGGTCTAAACTAAACTGTTACACGTTTGAAAAGCAGTTTTCAGCACATCGAAATCTTTCACTCGCAGTTGATAGTAACCCGATCTCAAATCAATCTTTGAAAACACTGTAGCCCATTTCAACTGATCAAACAGATTGTCAATACGTAGCAGAGGATATTTATTCTTTATGGTCACTTTATTGAGCTGTCGATAATCAATGCACATTCTCATAGTTTCATCTTTCTTTTTCACAAACAAAACTGGTGCACCCCAGGGAGAAAAACTCGGTCGTGCAGTAACAGCCTAATTTAGACCCTATTCGGAACGATGGTTTTGGGACCACAAATCCGAGTTAGAAAAATATTTAAATAATTATTTTATGTTTTTATTATGTGTGAAATTTTGGTGATTTAATTTTGTCATTTGAGTGTCCGATTTAATAAAAAGGACTTAATCGCGTAAAATGTAAAAGTGACTAGTTAATTGTGTAAGTGCTTATTTGAATTTGTCTTTATAATATGAAGCAATTTGACCATAATTATAAAGGATAGATGGTAGTAGGCTTAGTATATAAAGTTTACAAATTAAATAACAAAGGTTAAAATTGTAATTGAATAAATTAATGTAATAAAATAACATAAAACAAAAGCTACATGCATTCTTTTTTTAGATAGCTGAATATTAAAGAAAGAAAACAAAGAATAAAAGCTTTGAAGTTTTGGTCAAGGGTTAACTTGATTAAGGTATGTAATTAGCTTGGTTTTTAATAATTTTTACGGTTTTGAGATCGTTGCAGTGTAATGTACAAAGCCCATGCTTGAATTTTTGATTTTGATGAATATTTTGAGTTATGCCATTGATGAATATTGGAGTTTTGTGATGTTAGTTGATGAATTATGAAAGATATGTTTTGGATTGATATGTTTTGTATTGGAATTTTTGATGATTTTGAGTAATTAGGGCTAATTTGTAAAAATAATAAATTGAGGGACTAAAATATGAAATAAATGAAATGTATAGACTTGTATGAACATAAGGAAGATTTGGCTTAAGATGGTGTGTGCAAATTTTGCATGTTTGTAAAAAGTGTGAAATGTCAGGGGTAAAATAGTATGTGTTTTTGGATTAAATTGAATAAAAATATGTTTGAATGAGTTTAATTTGAATATGTTTAGATCAAGAACAAAATAAAATGGTTTCGAATTGGGGGAAAACTAAAGTTGTTGATTAGCCATCCCGTTCTGATTTTCATCATCTGAGGTAAGTTTATAAGAAAATAATTATTGTAAAATTTGAATATATGTGAATGTAAAATGCTGATATAAATTTTATGAGCTTGTATATATCATAGCTGGATGTGCATATGCTTGGGAATTAAGCTTATGAGTTCGATTTGACTGAGTTACAATGTTTGAAAGCCCCGTATGAACCTTAGGAATATCTAGGATACATATGTCATGACATAGGATTTTGATATGTGATGTGCGAGTAAGACCATGGCTTCGATATATGTGTACAAGTAAGACCACGTTTAATCATTGGCATCGATATGTGATTTCAATATATGTGTGCAAGTAAGACCACGTTTAATACTTTGGCATCGATATGTGATTTTGATATGTGATTTGTAACATCCTGAAATAGGGCCTAGTCAGAATGGTGGTTTCGGGACCACAAATTTGACATCAAAATATTTTCTTTATGATTATTATGAGGCCTAGAATATGGGTATATGCATGTGTTAAAGTTTCATGAAGAAATTCTTTGAGTAAGGTGTTCAATTGGAAATTAGGGACTAAATTGAATAAATTGCAAAACTTGAATTCTAGAAGCAATTTGTCTGAAATTGCTTGGGGTTATGAATTGAAGGTCTTGGAAAGCAATTTGCCCAAATTCTAAGCTTTTGGACAAAATGGGCTTACATGGATGGAATTTTAAAGAAAGGGCTTAAGGGCATTTTGGTCATTTGGTATTTTAATGAAATAAAATGGGAAAAATGAACCAAAATCAGCCCATTCTCTTCCTTTTCCAGCCGAAACTTCAAGGGTTTCCATGCCTCGGGTTTTCAAGCTTTCCAAGCTCAATAGTAAGTGCTCCCAAGCCCCGTTTTTCATGCTCTTTGTATTTTTGAAATCCCGGTAGCTTGCTCTCTCCATTTCTACCCATATTTCATGCTAAGGTTCATGTTTAAAAATTTACCCATGCATGAGTTGCTTGTATTTTGATGGATTATGGAGGAATATGAAAGATGAATGTGTATTAAACATCTTTTCCTTGTTGATTTTCATGAAAAACCCTTATAGGGACTATTTTGCAAAAGATGTAAATGTGTGGTAGAAATGAGAAAATAATGGAAAATGTGTGCTACCATAAGAAGGAAAAGTGTTCATCTAGGCTTGGGTAAGATAGAAAGTGCATGTGTTTCATTATACGAGCTTAGGGACTAAATCGTAAATATGTGAAAGGCTAGGGGAAAAACGGTCATTTGGACCGGGTGTATTAATGAGTTAAATTTTGTTGTTATAGACCCCGAGGAACGAATTTCAGAGGTCGATCGAGGTAAACGCAAGGTTTTGGAATAACCAAAACACAACTCCGAAAAGAATACCAGGTAAGTTCGGATAACTTAAAGTAAACCCCTAATATGCATAATTGAATGATTTATGAATGCATGATGATTGCATTTATTATTAACATGAAATATCATAGAAATGCATATTTGATGGTAACATGTGAAAAATGTAACACCCCAAACCCGGCCTAGACGTTATGAACGGATCTGATGCGCCACATCGAAGCGTTCAAAACATTCCGTATTACTTAGTTGGAAAACTTAGTTGGTGTTGTAAAAGACACTTTTAAAAGTAGGTTAAAATAAATGGAAGCTGTGCACCAGGTAGGAAACCAGGAAGAAGAGGAGGTGAGTCCGTCGGACTGCTTAAGTACCAAGCTCCCTTCGGATCCAATCCTAGACATGCACACCGCCATTGCCACACTCTAACATCTCGTATAATTTTGAGAAAACCGTTTGGTTAGGTCTATCTTAAGAAAATGATTAAGGTTGAAAACATTTGCTTAGCGGAAGTCTTACTCGTATTCGTGTTATTTTGAAATCACTTAATTTTTTGAAAACGCGTCCTAAAGATAATCTATTTCGTTAGTTATCATAGATCAATTTTATCATAATAGAATTAAATAATAAAGAAACAACCCCAAACCATAAAAATAATTAGCGGCCTTATTACAAAAAAAAAACCCAAAACCATAAACGAAAATATGGAAAATCTAGTTCACCGAAGAAAACGAATTTGCGAAAACGTGTGGCCACTCGAATCCCTTGACTCCAAGTCCACCAACTAGGGCTCACCGCAAGGATGGAAGAAAAAGGGTGAGTTTGGGAAAACTCAGTGCATCAGAAACCCATCCAAAGCCCAAATCAGCTCGAGCCCATTGGGCCTAAGCCCCATTCGGATAATAAGACACAGTGGACCAAAGCCCTTTTGAACACGTAGCAAGGCCTTAGCCCTTTTTACATAACATGTGGCCCATAGGCCCGATTCAATAACATAGGTAACAATAGTAGTAATGCATGCAAACCCATCGGGAGACTACTCAACCCACCAACCGCTACACTCGCCTGCATACCACCCTACACTCCATGTGGGGAATATCTCAACCCACCCACCCTACACTCCACGATTGCAGCAGCAGCTCAAATATCGATAAGTTGAGGCAAAGCCTCCGATCGTGGATGAACCACTTTCAATACTTCCTCCTTCAATACCCCAATCCCATGCAACAGATATTAATAAAGCATATCATGTACAATACAGTATTAATCAATCATGCAGTTTAGCTAATTTAAACCCTAGGGGTATTTTGGTAATTATGCTCTTTAGGGGTAATTTTTACTTACATAACTACACAAGTTATTTCAGTAATTTTTAGCTGTTTTATGCAATTTGGTTCCACCATCTAACTAACATGCTACTTTGCCCATCTCTTACCCATATTGGTCCGTAAGCCCATTGGGCCCAATTTGACCCATCGGCCCCTTTCGAAATGCACGCTAAAATGTCACACGAACTTACTTACCACTTTGCGGTGCTAGATCTAACAATTACTCTATGTCTTGAGAGCATTCGCATACTCACAAGCCTATGAAATCTTTGGAATTTGGCATTTCGGCTTTTTTAGAATTGAACTAAGGAAGGGTGTTGGTACACACCGATTTGCGACGGCGATCTCTCGAGATCTCTTCCGATGTCCTACAATTGATTAGCACAGTTCTTATTTACAAACCATAATAACTAAACCCCAAAACTTACTTATCCATGATTGAACCATGTCCCTAAAAGCCTTTGAAACCTTACCTTTTTGCCAAAATCAATAGCTAGCTCCGAATCCGATTGCTCCAACAACCCATGCCTTCAATCCAACACTTAAGAAGACACTAATCATTGACAGAAAACGTCAGTTAAAAACCCTTAGAGCCACATGCCCAAATCAACAGCCTCCCTAGATTTTAGGGACTTCGGCTTTTCCTAACTTTGTAAAATATGACCAGATCTGAGATGATGAACACTTACCCCTTACTCCTCTTTGATCTCCATGCAATCTGATGCAGATTTATCTTTCAAACGACGGTAGAACTTGACTCCCAAAGTTTTGAAGTTTTGGCTATAAGCCCCCAAATCTATGGTTTTTCGGCTTTTGCGTGATGAAGGAGATGACAATGTGGAACTATAACCTGGATGTAGAATTGCCGACAGGTCTCTAGAGTTCAGAAAGAATAATCGTTGATTAATGGAAACACAATGTTAAAGGGTTTGGCTCTAAAGAAATCGGTACCTGTAATGTGTGTTCAAGATTTCGGCTTTTATGGATTCGGCAAAAGTATTGATGAACAGCAGAATTGATGAATAGTTTTGAAGAAGAAAAATAGAAAAGAAGAATAGGGGAGGGGGTAGTTTCGGCTAGAGAGGAAAAAGAGAGAAAAGAAAACCTTGTGATGTCTGAGCAGAAGAGAACGGCACCACTCAATACCCTAGGTGCCGAAATACTAACCTCAAAACCCTCTGCCGATTTTTCCCTCTTCAATTCCAAAAATTCGGCCAATCTTAGCCTCTCTCCAAATCCCTTAAATCTCTCCCCTTATCACTCCTTAATCCAAGCGTTTGGACTGATCCAAACTCTTCTTTAGCAGAATCCACCTGGACTTCAACACTACCCCTCCTGCACTTAAAAATAAATGCATCTGTTTGTCAACACAGGGAATCGATCCCATGCCTTCCCCAATGCTCCGCACGCCACCTTTTTAGGAGCCTAGTGGCGTCACCCTTGCCACTTTACTAAGGCTCTTTTTGTGATGCAATTTACCCATCACTCCACTTAAGGGCCACTTAGCCAGAACCCCTAACTCCTAAGTCCAAAAATTCAAAAATTCAACCGGGTTTTGGCCAACACATGGGCCTTCTATAAGCCCATTTACCTACTCAAAATATTAATTTCACATCCAAATACAAAATTTTAAAGTCTTTACAAAATATTGAAAACCGCGAATAAATCCGAAAATCAGGATGTTACAAAAAATGTCTCAGATGGGGTTGACAAAGGGAATTCGATGGATAAACCCTCATTGATATGTGTAAAGAGATCCTGCATGTGTTGCAGTAAGGATTTAGCCCGGACGGGTAATCCGTGATCTCAAGTACGAAAAGGATCTAACTCAAACGGGTGTTCCTTGAATGATCAAGCCTCCCGAAGAATATGTGTGCATTATGGATTTAACTGGATGGGTAATTCGATTCGGGTCTGAATTTAGCCTGGACTGGTAATTCAGATCCGAGCTCATTAAGGGTGTTTGTCGTTATAAGGGTTTTTAGCCTGGACTAGTAATCCTGACATCACCTTATGAGTTCATGATATGGGGGATTTTAGCTTGGACTGGTAATCTTTCCATGAGATATAAGGTTCGCGGGAGTGCATATATGTGAAATGATCATTCGTAAGAATTGACGGATAATGGGTATTCCATCGAGATTTCCTAGAAACTCAACATGATTAATATGATGTATGTCAATAAGATGATGAATGATGAGCTCATCTACATAAATTACATGATGCTTTGTTATGTAACTAACTCATTGATTGAGTGCATGTGATAGGGAATCGTTTCATAATTGATGATGTCATGATTTAAATATGGATGTATGCTAATTACTCGGTAAGTTTACATTCTGGTTATTCGAGCTTACTAAGCATGTAAATGCTTACCCCTTTTGTTTTCCCTGTCTCACAGAGCTCGAGGACTCGAAAGGATTGGAAGATGATTGGAAAGTCAACACACTATCAACTAGACAAGCTTTGGTATAAAGACTTTGTTTGTTTTGTTCAATGGCATGTATAGTATTTTTGAGTACTTTGTTATATGTGTCATTTGATTTGCCAAATGAAGGCATGTAAAAATATGTTTATTTCTTTGTATATGGTCACGAAATTGGCTTAATTGAAGTAGGCTATGACCTATGAATTTATGCATGGTTTCATTTACAAGTGATGGATCGTTACCAATTGGCAACGAGTCACATGAACGAGCCCATTTCGGATGAATTAAAGTGACATGGGAACCCATAAACACTAAGTGGGAAATAACCTATCATGTATGAAACCAATGATATGAGGTTTCCATACATCTAGTTTAATCAAGATTATTTACAAGTGAATAATTGTGTTTTACTTTGAATTTAGTAACCACTAAGCACAAGTAGTAGAAAGGGGTGACTAAAGGCTTGGAAAATAGCCTATTAGAGTCCATATGGTTAGACACACGGGCGTGTGTCTAGGCCTTGTGTGACACACGGTTCCCTCCCATATGCGTGTGCTATGGCCGTATGTCCCCTGCACTTAAAATTTTAGCTCAAAGTTGTACACGGGTAGGCCACACGGGCGTGCATTATGGCCGTGTTAAAAAGACAGTGTCGTCTACGCCCGTGCCGTGGCTATGTTGATAAGTCAATGTTGCCCACGGCTAAGGGCATGGGCGTGCCCCAAGTCACACGAGCATGTGAGTCCACACGGCCCACCTACACGGGCGTGTGACACTTTATGATAATGAAAAAAAATTCCTAAGGAGCCCAAGGTTTATCGAACATACCCGAATTTGTCCCGCACTGCCTCTAGGTATGATATAGGCCTCGAAGGCCTATATAAGGGACGAGTGGTTCATGGATGAAAAGCTTAAAATTTGAGTAAAGCTTGATGACACAATTTGGTACGTTGCAAAATGTAAAGTCCTGGTAATGCCTCAAACCCTATCCCGGCATTGGGTACGGATGAGGGGTGTTACATGATTACGAGTAAGACCCTGTCTAGTATAGTGGCATCGATATGTGATTACATGTAAGACCATTTCAGGGACGTTGGCATTGTACGATATATGTGATTATCCGAGTATCCTATTCAATTCCGAATGGTTCAACGGGCAATAATAAGTTAAGATCGAATGAAAAATCAAGTTAAAAGGCTCAAGTATGTATTTATACTATGTTATGAAATTATGGTAAGTTGAATGTTTGAATTGATGATATAAATGTTACATGATAATGTGAACTATATGTATGGAAGTATACTTTCGGTCTACTTATGTATTTATGATGTAAATTAGAGTACATATGTATATGAAGATCTATAACTGGCTAAAGGTTAAGTATATGTGACAGTGCAAATGAAATGTATGTACCTTCATATTTGAGAATTGGTGAAGTATATTTGGCCAAAATTACTATTGTATAAATATGTAATATTAAGGTTTGATTTATGAAGATATGTATATAAGAGATTAAATATTTGGTTATATATATATACATTGCTATTTTAAATTTGAAAGTGTATGTTATTTTGATAATAGATCCATGTATATATGGTCAAGGTAAAATTTGTATATGTTATATATGAAGTTGTGAGCTTGAAAATAAATGTGATTCATGATAGCATAAATTAATTGTTTAAGTTAATAATAGCATTCAGCTGTTTATTTGCTTATGACTTACTAAGCTATGATAGCTTACTGTATATGTTTATGTTTGCCTCTATTTTATAGATTTTGGAGTCAAGTTATGAGCTCGGGGATCGTCAGTAAAGTCTATCACACTATTGACTGTTTTCGATACTTTTGTAAGTTAAATTTTGAACATATGGCATGTATAGGCTATACTGTATACGATTATGTTCGAAGATGTGTGTATATATTAAACCATGCTCTTAAATATTTGCTATCTTGTTCATAGTTCTTATGTGTGCTAAGCTTAATTTATATGCTTTTACCAAATGACGATATGTTTGCTTTTGGTTTTAGTGATTCGATCATGATATACTTGAATATGTGGTTGGTATAATTTAATAAGCCTTAAGTTGATTAATTTTAGTTGTTACGGTATGATATGTGTGGCATATTTAATATGATGCATTTGATAAATAGCTATGGTTTGTGGTATTGGTAGTTGGTTGTAATGAAATAGATATGGATAATGAAAGTGAGTTGTTCATGATTGGTACATATATGTGAACCTTGTTGTTATGCATGTTTTATGCGTGAGATATGCTTGAAGCTAAGAATGAATGTATTAGGCAATTGACATAGAAATGGAATTTACTATATGACATGTGGCAATTAATATTTAATTGATCACAGATATTTGATTTACCTAATAGATTACATGTAAAATGAGTTATTAATTATTGATTTAATTTTATGTAATGATACATGCGTATAATTTGATTTAGTAAATAAAGTGGACATTGAATAAATAGATATGATCTATTAGTTATGCATGAATATTTAGATGAATTTGTAAATATACTTGTTCATGTCTTAATTATTTAAAGTCGTGTATAGTAATGCATATTAGGCCATTATTGATTTGATTAAGCTTTGAATAATTATATTTTTATAATATGGTGTTGAATGGATAATGTCCATAATGATATGTATTTTAAATATGTTTGCTTTATATAATTTATGTTGGTAATAATTGACTGATTTATTTGTATTATTTTGAGATGTGCATATGTTATGTGGTAAAATGTTATAATCGTTATTATTTGCTTATGATTTATATATTTGGTTATATGTTTGAAAAATGTTAAGATATGGTTGGTAAAAAATGAAATTAGTTATATATGTTAATATTTGATTGATTTATGAGTTTGAGCTAGAATATGTATATGATTATTCAAAATTTATGTCTTGTCTGGTAATACCTTGTAACCCTATTCCGACGACGAATACAGGCTAGGGGTGTTACATTTGTTGGTATCAGAGCTACGGTTTAGCCGATTCTAGGACTAACGTACCACGTGTGAGTCTAGCTATACATGCCATATTATAGACTGTGATAGTGTGATGACTTCTGACATTTGAAAATGTGTTTTTGTATAGTAATTGGATCCCGATAGAGCCGTAGTTGATGATGTCGAGAGTATAATGCCTGCTCCTGCTTGGGAGGCAGCGCCGACTAATTCTAGGTCAAATTCAAGTAGTATTGAGGGAGAGGCTAAGCAAGCCTTCTTCTAGTTAATGAATGAGTGGTTCAGGGAGTTCGTTTGAATGAATCTGGCTGCTCAGCAACCTCCACCCCCTCAAGTTCCTGTAACTTTCCAAGTTATACGAAAAGAAAAGAAAAGGAAAACTGATTTTGAAGCTAGAGATTCCTGTGAGAGATTATTGGGTAAATCATTTTAGTCTGCATTAAAGAAATTCTGAGATGATTATAGCCGTTCAATGGCTAATGTGGAACACTCAAGTAGAGATCATGTTAGATCACATTCGAGCTTCAAAACTCCAACTACTTCCATCGCTAGTGTTGAAAATGTCAGATCTGATTGACCTAAGTGCAAACGTTGTGGTAAAAGACATTCGGGTATCTGTAGATTGAATAATCAAGCTTATTTCAAATGTGGATCCTTAGATCACGTTATCCGAGATTGTCCCGAGTCGGTTGAGCAAGAGATTATGCAAAATTCGAGATCGAGTAACACTTCAGGCAAGTGTAGATCTCCTAGAAATGCGAGAAATGTGAGTAGTAGTCAGAGAGGAACTAAAGCACAGTAATTCAATCTGAGGCTTGTGCACCTGTCAAAGCTTATGCTATTCACGCTCGTGAGGAGGTTTCAACCCCAGATGTTATTATTGGTATATTCACTCTCTATGATACTAGTGTAATTGTATTGATTGATTCTGGTTTGATTCATTCTTATGTGTGTGAGACCTTAGTATCCAGTAAGACTTTACCTATAGAGTCTGCTAAGTTTGTGATTAGAATATCGAACCCCTTGGGCCGGTGTGTTCTGGTTAATAAAATGTGTAAGAATTGTTCGTTGATGGTTCGAGATTCACGTCTTCTGGTTGATTTGATTTTGTTACCATTCCATGAGTTTGATATAATTATGAGTATGGATTGGTTGACTTTGCACGATGCTGTTGTAAACTGCAAATGAAAGTCTATTGATTTGAGATGCCAAAATAATGAGGTTAATCGGATTAAGTCTAATGATTTGAATAGTTTATCAGTAGTGATATCTTCGATGTTAGTTCAGAAACATGTGAGAAAGAGTTGTGAAGCTTACTTTACTTATGTGCTTGATTCTAAAGTAACTAAAAAGAAATTTGAATCAGTACCAGTTGTGTGTGAGTATCCGGATGTGTCATCTAAAAAAAATACAAGGTTTGCCACCGATCCGAGAAGTAAAGTATGGTATTGAGTTAGTGCTTGGGATGACTCCGATATCGATAGTTTCGTATAGAATGGCATCGACCAAATTTAAGAATTGAAAGCTCATTTGCAAGAGTTGACAGATAGAGGTTCTGTGTGACCGAGTTTCTCTCCCTAGGGTGCACTAATTTTATTGTGAAAAAGAAAGACAGAACTATGAGAATGTGTATTGATTATAGATAGCTCAATAAGGTGACTATAAAGAATAAATATCTGTCGCCACAAATTGATGACCTATTTGATCAACTGAAAGGGGGCTACAGTGTTTTCAAAAATAGATTGGATATTAGGTTACTATTAGTACTGAGTTAAAGACTCTGATGTATCGAAAACTACTTTCCAAATGAGATACAGACACTATGAATTTCTAGATATGCCTTTCGTACTTACTAATGCACCTGCTGTTTTTATGGATTTGATGAACCGGATCTTCAGACAGTATCTGGATCAATTTGTGGCTGTGTTCTAAAATGACATTTTGATTTATTCCCATGATGAAACCGAGCATGCTGAACATCTAAGACTTGTGTTACATACTTTGCAAGGTAAACAGTTGTATGCAAAGTTTAGCAAATGTAAGTTCTGGTTACGTGAAGTCAGTGTTCTGGGACATGTTGTATTAGCATCGGGTATTTGGGTTGATCCGAGTAAAATTTTAGCTGTACTTGATTGGAACCCTCTGAGAAATGTTTCTGAAGTCTGAAGTTTTTTTAGGACTTGCTGGTTACTATAGACAATTTGTGAAAGATTTCTCTATGATTGCAACCTCGATGACGAAACTACTATAGAAAGATATTAAGTTTGAGTGGTCAGAAAAGTGCCAGAAAAGTTTTGATAAGTTGAAATAATGATTGAATTGTATTGATGGTTGAGTGCAATGGTTATAGTCGGGCAGTTACTATGATTTCTTCTAGGCATTCTATGTGTACATTTATTCTCAGAAGTATATATGATTGTTTAGTTTCAGAAAGAATTCTTATCATATGAGAACATTAGCTAAACATATTAATAGATGAAAGTATCATTGGTCTGCTTGGGTTAAATTCGAAAGTATCATTGGTCTGTTTAGGTTAAATTCAACATTGCTATGTCTTTCTCCGGTATTTATTCCCTTGTGTGAATATGAAATTTGATGGTAAAATCTGAATGATGTTAATACTCTGTTTCTATTGGCTATTGTTCAGTTGAAAATATGTGAAGATTATATTGCTTCTGTTACTGTGGATTTCAATATTTATGAGTGACATTGTTCATTCTGGATCTTATATGGGATATCATCGAAATTAATATAAATCTATATGGGTTGTAACTTTCTAATAATTTTGTATAGCTTCAGACCTTGAAATTTCGCTATTTTGGTTTTCTTACGATTCCATACGATTATCTACAAGAGATATCTATTTGACGAAAATGGCTATATCTATTATAATCATAATTTCGGTTCTAGAAGTTGGGAGTACTGCAGTACTGTTATCAAAGTTATAAAAGCTGTGTTTTTTGCATTGGTAACTGTTAAAATCATATTTGAATTTCTTCTAGGTTCAAATGCTTTATTAATAGTCGGATGTTATCTGTTGTTATTGATAAGATGTCAGTCTTATTATGACATTATGATTTCTAATTGATGGTTGTGGCTTCTGCATAATAATATGTCCGGGTTATTTTTTTTAACGAGAAGAAAAGATTTCTTCGAAAAGACTGATTCAGTGGTTTAGTCTGATTTGAATGATTTGATTAAAGTTAATTGAGTTATATATGTTTGAATCTATCCACCGTATTGAAAATGAATTTTGAACATACATTTGTGAATTGAAGAACAGTTTGGAAGAATTTGTATTCTTGAAGATTTAATACAAAATTATATCTATTGGAACTATTCTATATGAGAAATGCTATGGTAAATTAAAGTTAGTTCGAATGTTGAAGCTATATTTTGAGACATTATCAACTGAAATGTCAGTTCTAGTTCCACCTGAGTTGAATAAAGAGTTATGTGATATATATATGATGACTATAAGAGTTTAGAATGTTTAATATCAAAGAAAGATCCGAACTTGTCACAACAAAGTTAGCTCGAATCGTCAAAAAACTTTTGAGTCTGTAAGTGATTTTTATCCGAGGAAAATGATTATAGTTTCGGATGTTTTGAATGGGAAACTTTTGTGTGCTTCTTGAGTAATAAATACGTGATTGATCTTATCAGGTAATGAATAGTTGTTAGATGAATTAGAGGTTATATAAATGTTTATTTAGTGAAGTTGAGAAACTAAAAAATGTGTCAGCAAATTATAAGATAAAAAGGGGTTCAGCATAAATTTATTTTTGATTCAGAACCTTAGATGTGGTATCGAAGATTATTTGATATTTTGAGATAGAGTGTGTGTAACACCCCGAATTTGGACCTAGAAGTGTTGGAGAAATCTTGGGTTCAAACCTGGGCTTTAGCAAAAATTTTGGTATTAAGTGAAAAAAACCTGGATGCTTGGATGAGGGCCTTTTAAATTATTGTGTTAAATAAATGACACAAGGAAGCACGTGGTCTAGTGGTTGTGGTGTAATTAAGGTTGTATGGGAGCTTGGGTTCAAGCCTTGGCTCTTGCAATTTATTCTGGTTTTTTTAAGGGAACTTGGACTTTGGCCTGTAGACCTTATAATTAAATGGGGATAAAATATGACACAAAAAGAGCCTGTGGTGAAGTGGCAAGGTGGCGTCATAGAGTTGGTAAGGAGGTCCAGGGTTCAAAACTCATGGCAATCAAAGAGCATTTATTTTGGTAACAGGGGGCGGCAAGAGTTGGTGTTGAATTTAAACTCTGATTTTGGAGGGATCCCAAATCGGGAAGCTAACATAAGAGAGTGGTTGCGAAGCTGGCTTTAAATAGAGCAAACCATGAGGAGAGTAGGCATACCCCTCTTGGCTGATCCCTTTCGCTTTGTGACGTTCTCGTTTGGATTGGGCGTCAGCTAAGAGTGCTTGGAGCGTGGATTAACTGCAGTCTCCTAACAGGTGTGTATTTCTCACTACTCTAGCTGTAGGATGGCTACTTCGGGCTGCGATAGGCCGAAAGGGGCCATGTTGGCCCAATGGGCCTACGGGCCCAATTGGATAAGTTGTTTGATTGTGTAGTAAATATTAGACTAGGCTAGGTGAATCTCATATCTGTGGCTAGATTTGGGCTAAAAGGGCCACACGAGCGTGTGGGCCCATTTGGGCCGAGAATGGATTTTAGGTCCATTCGTATTGTTATCCTTGTTTAGAATACTTTAGTTTACCAAATTACTAAAATGCCTTCAATTTGTAAAATTACCGTTTTACCCTCAATTTATAGAATTACCATTTTACCCTCGATTTACAGAATTACCATTTTACCCTCAATTTACAGAATTACCGTTTTACCCTCGATTTACAGAATTACCGTTTTACCCTCGATTTATAGAATTACCATTTTACCCTCGATTTACAAAATTACCATTTTACCCTCAATTTACAAAATTACTGTTTTACCCTTGATTTATAGAATTATCGTTTTACCCTCGATTTATAGAATTACCAAAATACCCTTGGTTTACAAAATTACCAAAATATCCTCGATCAGTAAAATTACCAAAATACCCCTGGTTTGTAAAATTACTAAAATACCCCTGGTTTGTAAAATTACCGAAATACCCCTGGCTTGTAAAATTATCAAAATACCCATGATTTGTGAAATTATCGAAATACTCTCGATTTGTAAAATATCGAAATACCTCTGTAGGGTAGAATTACTGAAATACCCCTATAAGGTAGAATTACCGAAATACCCCTGTAGGGTAGAATTACCGAAATACCCCTGTAGGGTAGAATTATCGAAATACCCTTATAGGGTAAAAATACCGAAATACCCCTGTAGGGTAGAATTACCGAGATACCCTTGTGGGGTAAAAATTACCATTTTGCCCCTAGGGTGTTAAATGACTGTTTTGCCCTTGTGGGCAAGTGGTGACTTAATTTGTGTGGTTGTGATTTGATTGTGAATATATGTTGGTGATATGAATGACTTGGCTGTGATTGTTTGATTCAAATATGGGCATGACATTTTATATACATGACATGTTGCATGGGTTGGGTTTTATAAATGGAGGAAGTGCTAAAAGGGTTATGCCTAGTTTACCGAAAAGGGCTTTGCCCGGGCCATCGAAAAGGGCTTTTCCCGGTTTATCAAAAGGGCTTTGCCCGATTATTAAAAGAGGCTAGGTCTCTAGTTATATGATAAAGCGACTATCTTGCCAATGGAGAGTTTGGTTGGGTTGGTTGAGTTATTCCACATGGAGAGCTTGGTTGGTACGGGTGGAGAGTAGCGGATGGTGGGTTGAGTAGTCTCCCAAATGGGCTTGCATACATTCATTGGTATGTCATGTGATATTGAAATGGGCCTATGGGCCATACCGTTTCTGATAAAGGCTTGACCCGATGATATGATTTATGAAAAGGCTTCGACCCAAGAATCGTTAAACGAAAGGCTTCACCAAAGATATGTCGAGACCGAATAGGGCTTTGGCCCAGATTGTCTTGATCTTGTGTTATTCTTTGTTTGTTTGTTATTGGGATTACACACTGAGTTTTCGTAAACTCACCCCGTTTCTAACTGTACAGGTAATCCCTAAGCTTAGATGGTTTGGAGTTGCGAGGGACTCGGAGATGGCCACACTACTGTTTCTGTTTCTTTTAATTGCAATTAGATTTCGTTTGGGGTTTTTAATTTATGTAATAAGGCTGTTGGTGGGTTTTAAGTTTTAATTTGGATTGTGATTTCTTATACTAAACTGCTAGTCTAGGAAAACTTGAGATTTCAAAATGGCATGAATCTTCTAAGGAACACGAGCTTCCAACAACAAAGTTTTCAAAATGCTTCCGCAATTTTAAATGAGGTAATATACCAAAGGCAAACAAATTGGTAAATGTTTTGATGAGAACTTTAGTTTAATAATAATAAAGGAATTTAGAGTCAGTAATGGATTTTCACCAGAATGATCAAATTTGAAAAATGGTTTGATGTGACATGCCAGATTCGGCCATAACGTCTAGGCCGGGTTTGGGGTGTTACAGTGTGTGTACTGAAAAGCTCTACGAATATAAAACAACTGCTACAAGAAACTCTCAGTGGTTGCTTATCTGTTCATATGGGATTTAACAAGATGCATAACAGTCCGAGATATGAAATCCGAAGCTACATGAGAATTTGAAATGTAATGAGGGAAAGAAAATCCTTTACTCTACTTTCTAGTAAGATTTTTGGGGACGAAAATCCCTAAAGGGGGGAAGAGTTGTAATAGCCAGATTTAGACCCTATTTGGAACAGTGGTTTCGAGACCACGAATTTGAGTCAGAAAAATATTTAAATAATTATTTTTTGTTTTTATAATGTGTGAAATTATATGTGTGAATTTTGGTGATTTAATTTTGTTGTTTGAGTGTCCGATTTAATAAAAAGGACTTAATCACGTAAAATGTAAAAGTGACTAGTTAATTGTGTAAGTGCTTATTTGAATTTGTCTTTATAATATGAAGCATTTTTAAATGCAATTTGACCATAATTATAAAGCATGGACGGTAGTAGGCTTAGTATATAAAGTTTACAAATTAAATAACAAAAATTAAAATTGTAAATGAATAAATTAATGTAATAAAATAACATAAAACAAAAGCTACATGCATTCATCTTTTAGATAGCCAAATATTAAAGAAAGAAAACAAAGAATAAAAGCTTTGAAGTTTCGGTGAAGGGTTAACTCGATTAAAGTATGTAATTAGCTCAGTTTTTGATAATTTTTACGTTTTTGAGATTGTTGCAGTGTAATTTACAAAGCCCATGCTTGAATTTTTGATTTTGATGAATATTTTGAGTTATGCCATTGACGACTATTTGAGTTTTGTGATATTTGTTGATGAATTATGAAAGATATGTTTTGTATTGGAATTTTTTATGATTTTGAGTAATTAGGGCTAATTTGTAAAAATAATAAATTGAGAGACTAAAATGTGAAATAAATGAAATGCATGGACTTGTATGAACATAAGGAAGATTCGACCTAAGCATGGTGTGTGCAAATTTTGCATGTTTTGTGTTTTGTGCAATTTGGACTAAATTGTCAAAAGTGTGAAATGTCAAGGGTAAAATGGTAATTTCTACATCTAGGTGTTTTTGGATTAAATAAAGTTAAAATATGTTTGAATGAGTTTAATTTGAATATGTTTAGATCAAGAACCAAAGAAAACGATTTTGGATCGGGGAAAAACTAAAGTTGTCAATTAGCCCTTCCTTTCCAATTTTCATCATCTGAGGTAAGTTTATAAGCAAATAAATATGGTAAATTTTGAATATATGTGAATGTAAAATGCTGATTTAAATTTTATGAGCTTGTATATATAATAGATGAATGTGTATATGCTTGGGAATTAAGCTTACAAGTTCGATTCGACTGAGTTACGATGTCTGAAAGCCCTATATGAACCTTAGGAATAGCTAAGATACATTTTTCATGACAGAGGATTCCGATGTGTGATGTGTGAGTAAGACCATGGCTTCGATATATGTGTGCGAGTAAGACCACGTTTAATAAGTTGGCATCGGTATGTGATTTCGATATGTGATTACGAGTAAGACCCTATTTGGGATAGTGGCATCGATATGTGATTACATGTAAGACCACGTCAGGGAGTTGGCATTGTACGATATGTGTGATTATCTGAGTATCCTATTCAATTCCAAATAGTTCAACGGGCAATAATAAGTTAAGATCAAATGAAAAATCAAGTTGAAAGGCTCAGGTATGTATTTATAGTATGTTATGAAATTATGGTAAGTTGAATGTTTGAATTGATGATATAAATGTTACATGATAATGTGAACTATATGTATGTATATGTGGAAGTATACTTTCAGTCTACTTATGTATTTATGATGTAAATGAGAGTACATATGTATATGAAGATCTATAATTGGCCAAAGGTTAAGCATATGTGTAGTGAAAATGAAATGTATGTGCCTTCATATCTGAGAATTGGTGAAGTATATTTGGCCAAATATTACTATTGTATAAATATGTAATATTAAGGTTTGATTTATGAAGATATGTATATAAGAGATTAAATATTCGGTTATATATATACATTGATATTTTAAATTTGAAAGTGTATGTTATTTTGATAATAGATGCATGTATATACGGTCAAGGTAAAATTTGTATGTCATATATGAAGTTGTGAGCTTGAAAATAAATGTGATTCATGATAGCATAAATTAATTGTTTAAGTTAATAATAGCATTCAGCTGTTTATTTGCTTATGACTTACTAAGCTATGATAGCTTACTGTATGTGTTTATGTTTGCCTCTGTTTTATAGATTTTGGAGTCAAGTTACGAGCTCGGGCATCGTCAGCAAAGTTTATCACACTATCAATTATTTTTGGTACTTTTATAAGTTAAATTTTGAACATATGGCATGTATAGGCTATATTGTATATGGTTATGTTTGAAAATGTGTGTATATATTAAGCCATGCAAAAATTACTAATTTGATACCTAAATATTTACTATCTTGTTCATAGTTCTTATGTGTGCTAAGCTCGGTTTATATGCTTTTACCAAATGACGATATGTTTGCTTTTGGTTCTAGTGATTCAATCATGATATACTTGAATATGTGGTTGGTATAATTTAATAAGCCTTAAGTTGATTATTTTTAGTTGTTACAGTATGATATGTGTGGCATATTTAATATGATGCATATGATAAATAGCTATGGTTTGTGGTATTGGTAATTGGTTGTAATGAAATAGATCTGGATAGTGAAAGTGAGTTGTTCATGATTGGTACATATATGTGAACCTTGTTGTTATGCATGTTTTATGTTGAGATATACTTGAAGCTAAGAATGAATGTATTAGGAAATTGACATAGAAATGGAATTTACTATATGACATGTGGCAATTAATATTTAATTGATCACAGATATTTGATTTACCTAATATATTACATGTAAAATGAGTATTAATTATTGATTTAATTTTATGTAATGATATATGCGTATAATTTGATTTAGTAAATAAAGTGGGCATTGAATAAATAGATGTGATCTATTAGTTATGTGCATGAATAGTTAGATGAATTTGTAAGTATACTTGTTCATGTCTTAATTATTTAAAACCGTGTATAGCAATGCACATTAGGCCATTATTGATTTGATTAGACTTTGAATAATTATCTTTTTATAATGTGGTGTCGAATGGATAATGTCCATAATGATATATATTTTAAATATGTTTGCTTTGTATAATTTATGGTAATAATTGATTGATTTATTTGTATTATTTTGAGATGCGCATATTGTGACAGCCCTAATTTGACCTTAGACAGAATGTGGTTTCGGGACCACAAAATCGAGTCAAAAGTGATTTTAAAAAAAAAATTAAATTTGCATATCTTTATGTGTGGAAGTGCATGTGTGAAAATTTGAGATTGTTAATTTAGTCTCATGAATGTGAATTTCATTTGATTGACTTAGTTGAGAACTTAAGAAAATATGATAGGTGAATATGTAAAGACCAAATAGTATTAAAATAGGAAAGTTTGGGTTTGCATGTCAAAATGCCAAGTTTATACAAAGTGGCCGGCCAAGTAAGGATTTTCTCCACTAAGTTTATATTATTTATAATTAAATATTGTAAGTAATTTAAAATAGATGAAAAATAAAGATTAATAAAAGAGAAAATAGAAGAGGGGTGTTCATCTTCTTCTCCACCTTGCCAAAACCGAAACAAAAAGGAAGGAAATAGGGAAGTTTTCATTAAGGCAATTCGGCAACCCTTTTTTTATTGGAGGTAAGTTTTGAAATGTTGGTTTTAACTTCCTTTGTATGTTGAGCTAATTGTTAAAATGCATTTCGGCAATGTCATGAAAAATCAAACTTTTATGGTGGTTTGGGCATTAAGCCGTATATCAAGAGGTTAGGAGTAGAGGTTGTTTCATGTTGTATTGAATAAGTAGAGATTATTATGAGGTTGAAATTTGTGGAATTTTAGTTAAGTAATGCTTGGTACATTCGGCCATATGGGTTAATGGAATGTTTATTTTATTTGTTAATTTCTTTTATGAGAAATGGGTAATTGTTAAAGCCGAATGAGTTAGGATGGATAAGAGAGTACAAAATTTATGTTATGTGATAATTTAAGTAGTTGAGAGACATGGAAGAAGGAATAAATTGATATTCTTATGTTTTGAGAGTGAAAGGTCTAATGAAGATATAGTAAATTTAAATGCATATTTTAGTTTAAATGTTAAGTAGAATTTGGTTAAAATAGCTTGATATATGTGTGTTTGCCGATTATTTTGTTTATCAAGATAATTGAGTGACCAAATTTTTGTATTTGAAATTTTGTTTGATTAATTAAAATGGGCATTAAGATGTCGAATTCATGAAATTAGAAGTTTATGAGCTTGATAGATTTTAAATGATTGCTAACCGAAAATGAACTTAGCTACTAAAATATGAAAACGTGAGTTACCGAAGTTGATCTTGTAATGTGTCGAATTATTAGAATAGATGAAAAGTATGTTTGGATATGCATTAAGTTTAAAAGTTAAATTTTAAATTTATGTATGGGAAAATACCGAATCTCTGTGTTTGTGACTATGAGAAAGAAGTATAAATTAGGATTATGATGATTGAGTTATTTTATTTGCTTAGCTGGAGTTGAAGTTCAAGATCAGAGGGAACCAAGTTCGTTCAAAGGTAAAGCGAAAGCGAAAGCAGTGGAGTAGCCGATCGGAGTTGTTCATCTGATTAAAAAGGTAAGTCCTTAGGCAAATTAAGTTAGATAAGATATCATAGTATGTATGAGTTATTGGGAATAGAATGTGAAATTTTTGATTAATCTATGTCAATGGGATGATTAAAGGTAAGAAAATCCAGCACTATGTGTGCTAGATTATGTGGCACCATGTGTGCGAGAAAACATTGCACTATGTGTGCGAATAAGTAAGAGCACTATGTGTGCGGGCTTTCAAATCGAGCACTAAGTGTGCAATGTTGATTATGGAGTATTATTTGTGGAAATCTAAAATGCACTTGGAAATTTAATTGGAAATTTGATTGATAGATGGAGTGACTTGGCTTACGCTTTAATTTTTTTGGTTTGTATATTATATATATATACACATATATATATATATATATATATATATATATATATATACGTCAATGGTAGTATATGACAATTGTCATGGTATTTTAATTATGTATATTTAGATTAGGAGTACATGGTGAATTCGGGTAGGTCTGTACCAAATGCATAAGGTACGTTTGTGACCTAATATTTCCTTGTGATATCATGGTTAAATTTGGTTAATATGGAGTTAATTATTTAGTTTATAGATGATTGAATTATTATAGTATTAAATTTTCTTAGGACTTACTGAGTTAACAACTCACTCGGTGTGTTTTTTTTTTGTTTTTACATAGATCATCTTATCAAGGAGAGCTTGGGAACCATCACGAAGTCATCACAACTTTTGTCAACCTTTTTGGTACTTTTGTTTTAAACTTTAGTAGACATTATGGCATGTATAGGATAGAAATTTCTTGGAGGTTTGCTATTTTGGTATAATTGTATATAAAGCCATACGAATATGGCTAAAGTTCTATGTATGAAATTAAAAATGTTTGGTTACAAATCTCAAAACGTAAATTAACTTGATTTAGAACTTCATAATTGTGATAGGATTGAATCATATATTTTTACATTATGTACGTGTATTTGGTCAATAGGGGATAAATCATTAAACGAACAGAAGGGTTTTAATCTGGTAATATTATTCATTAGATTTAAGGTTTCACTATTAAATATTTATTATTATTATTTTTTATCTCAAGTGTTCTATTGAAGAGTTGAGCAGGTTATGTTATATGACCCTATTTTAGTAATCGACTCGGATGTTGGGGTGTTACACATATGCTATGTGGTAAAATGTTATAATCGGTATTATTTGCTTATGAATTATGTATTTGGTTATATGTTTGAAAAATGTTAAGATATGATTGGTAAAAAAATTAAATTAGTTATAAATGTTAATATTTGATTGATTTATGAGTTTAAGCTAGAATATGTATATGATTATTCAGAATTTATGTCTTGTCTAATAAAACCTCATAACCCCATTCCTACGATGAATACGGGCTAGGGGTGTTACACGTGCGAAACCTCTATCTGTCAATTCTTGTAACTGGGCTTTCAACTCTCTTAATTCGATCAGTTCCATTCTATACAGTGCTAACAAAATCAAAGTTGTCCCTGACACTAAGTCAATGCCAAACTCTACCTCTCGGATCGGTGGCAAACCCAATAATTCTTCAGGAAACACATTCAGATACTCGTACACGACTGGTATTCATTCAATCTTCTTTTCAGTCACTTTAGAGTCGAGTACATAAGAGAAATAAGCTTCACAACTCTTTCTCACATATTTCTGAGCTATCATCGAAGAAATCACTGCCGATAAACCATTAAGATCATTAGAGTCAATCCGAATAATCTCATCATTCTGGCATTGCAAATCGATAGTCTTCTGTTTGCAGTTCACAATAGCATCGTGCAAAGTTAACCAATCCATACCCAAAATTATTTCAAACTCGTCGAATGGTAATAACATCAAATCAATTGAAAAACATGAATCTCGAATCATCAACGGACAATTCTTGCACACCTTGTCAAACAAAACACACAGGTCTAAGGGGTTCGATACTCTAATCACAAACTCAGTAGACTCTACAGGCAAAGTATTACTGGATACTAAAGTCTCACATACATAAGAATGAGTCGATCCAGGATCGATCAATGCAACAACATTAGTATCATAAAGAGTGAAAGTATCAGTAATAACATCTGGGGATGAAGCCTCTTCGTGAGCGCGAATAGCATAAGCTCTAGCAGGTGCGTGAGCCTCAGATCTAACAGTAGTGTCTTTAGTTCCCCTCTGGCTACCACTCACATTACCTGTGTTTCTAGGTGGTCTACCTCGAGCTACCGGGTTACTCGGCCTCGTATTTTGCTTTATGTATTGCTCAACCAACTTAGAGCATTCATGAATGAAGTGATCCATTGATCCACATTTAAAACAAGCCCGATCATTCAATCTACAACTACCGGGATGTCGTTTACCGCAATGTTTGCACTCAGGTTGGTTCAGTTGAATGTTACCAACACTAGCTACTGCGGTAGCTCTTGAACTCATGGGTGGTCTGTCTCGATCACGTCTAGAATAGCTCGCAGTAGCCTTTGAACGGCTAAAATCATCTTAGAATTTCTTTATTTCCGACTAAAATGACTTACTTGATGATCTTTTTCGTGAATCTCTAGCTTCAAATTTAGCCTTTCTTTTCTCTTTCCCAAGCTCTTCAGCTTTGCATGCTCGTTCGACTAGTACCACGAACTTTTTTATTTCAAGAATCTCGACTAACAGCTTAATATCTTCATTCAACCCATCTTCGAATCTTTTACATATTATTACTTATGTTGATACACATTCCCGAGCATATCTGCTAAGTCTCACAAATTTTCGTTCATATTCTGTAACTGTTACGCGACTCTATTTTAACTCGAGAAATTCTTTGCGTTTTTTATCAATAAACCGCTGACTGATATATTTCTTCCGGAATTCAGTCTAAAAGAACTCACAAGTAACCCGTTCTTTTGGAACCATTGATACTAGTGTATTCCACCAGTGATATGCGGTGTCTCGTAACAAAGATATAACACATTTTATACACTTATCAAGGGTACAGGATAATTCATTGAACACACGGATCGTATTATCAAGCCAGAATTCAGCTCACTCAACATCATCATCAACAGTAGCTCTGAACTCTTCAACCCGTGTTTTCTAATTTTATCAACTGTGGGCTTATTTAATCTTATCGAATCAATTACTTGAGGTACCACGGGTATCTGAGGAGGATTAGGCGGGGGTGGGGGTTGTTGAACAGCTGAATTTGAACTGATATATTGTGTGAACCAATCATTCATCATCTAGAAGAAGGCTTGTTTAGGCTCTCCCTTGTGGCTACTTGTAATAGGTCTAGAATAAGATTGCACTGCCCCATGAGTGGGAGCTAGTGCATTACTTTCCACGTCATCTGCTTTGGCTCGATCGGGATCCATTTACTATATGAAACACATTTTAATTGTCAAGAATCATCACACTATCACAATATATCAATATGGCATGTATAGCTAAACTCACACGTGCTACGTTAGTCCTAGAACTGACTAAATCGTAACTCTGATACCAACCAAATGTAACACCCCTAACTAGTATACATCACCGAATTAGGGTTACGAGGCATTACTGAACAAAAGCACAATTCAAAACATTCATATATTTACTCAAGTCAAACTCATTTATATAGAGCATATAGCTAATTTACATATCAAAACATACATTGATTTTCATATTGTATACACAAACCATAACACAAATTTCAATGCATTACTCATGGCATATTATGCATTGATATACACAGCATTAATTATTTTCAACATGGTCAAACATACTTCTAATACCATCTATGTATTTATGTGTATAGCCACCAAATCACATATCATTTCAATATGTATCATTACAGTCATTCATCAAATGTATGCCAATATGTCTATTTCTTTTACTGACTATGAAATATGACATTTCCTTAACCGATACACATACACATTCTTAAAACTAAATGAGCCATATTACACAACTTAAATACCACTCATGTATGGGGCATTGGTAAATAGTCAATATGAGCGAACATGCTTTGCACATTAATGCAAGTTAAAACATCCACACGGCAATAGTCATACATTTTCATATACTTCATTTAAACACTCATCATTTAAGACTAAACATACCTCATTTTAGTCACAAGACCATGCGCATATGAACATATTAATTTGAACTATTTTAAGCACAAATACCAACTAAAAGTACACTCAATCTACATGCCAATTTACCATACTTAAAACACAACACATGACCAAATCACTAATCAAATTTAAGCACAAATTATGACATTCTTTTAGCCATTAACTATGTACCAAAGTAACCAACAACTTAACCATTTATTCATATCCATTTTAGTAATATACCAATTACCATTTTGGGTCACAATTGATAGGATCATAGAACACTAGTTTACTAGCATATTAATAAGTCTAAATAATATTTCAACTTGTCTCTACTTGCCCAATTCACTACATTAGCAACCATGACATATGCGCATATATATATGTATATGAATTCAATTAACAAATCATGACCGAACACATAGGCACATCATCTTCCACTATCAACCCAATTCCTATTACAAAATATACATCCCAATATGTCAAACTTACCATGATGAATAAATCATGAACCACACATATCATTAATTTAAACCATAAGTAAATACCGAATACACCCCATGCATATATCTTGAATATTACCTAACTAATACATGATATACCCTATCCCTTATTTACCTTATTGCTGAAACACATAACCAAGCTCCACAACATAATATACCATGGATATGCTTTCAATATAAGTTCAAACCAAGACCAAATATATACATTAACTTCATAATCAAGCCACTTTCGCATGGCTAAATATATACATATTTCAAGATCAAACATATTATCTAGCCTATACATTCCATAGATTCAGAGTTTAAACTTATAAAATATCAAAAAAATGATTGATAGTGTGACGAAGTTCCTTGACGATCCCCGAGCTTGTAGCTAGCTTCCAAAATCTATAAAACAACGAACAAACAAACACACAGTAAGCTTGAATAGCTTAGTAAGTCATAAGCAACTAAATGATTTCAATGACATACATAATTCAATTAAACTAGGCCGAATCAAGAAAACCTTAACCACATATACATTTATCATATTTGCAAATTCATATATCATCACTTGAACATTAACATTGTAATGTCATTTGGCCGAATATGAACAATTACATTAACATATATAATTCACTCTTTTATCAAGAAAATTTCATATCTTCATTTCAAGTACTATACTCACCTTACTTTCATAATCAATTAACTTCATCTGTACCTAAGCCATTTAGCTCATTTTCACATTCGGTCTTAACTCGATATTGCCCGTTGAACCATTAAAAATCAACAAGGATACTCGAATAACTCATAAAGCTCGCACAATGCCTATGTCCCATACATGATCTTACATGCAATCAACTATTGATGCCACTATCCTAGACAGGGTCTTACACGAAATCATATACGATGCTGATGTCCCAGACTTCATCTTACACGTAAATCACAAATCGATCCCAACATCCCAGATGTGATCTTACACGAAATCACATATCGTAATCCTATGTCATGACATATGCATCCTAACTATTCCTAAAGTTCATTTCATGCTCGTAACCAATCATTCCATGCTAAATACAATTCGGCTAGGTAGTTACACATTTATACAATTCAATTCGGCTATGTATAAAATAAATACATTCAATGTAACATCATTTATTCACTTATGAACTTACTTCAGACGAAGACGAATGAACCGAGACGACTATTCGACAACTTTAGATTTCCCTTGATCTAATTCTGATTTCCTCTTTTCTTGACCGAAATTAATATAAATTAAACTTATTTAATCACACATGTACTCAAATTCACCCAAAAACACATAAAAGGGTAATTTTCACTTTAGCCCCTAACATTTTACATTTCTTACAATTTAGTCCCTATTTCACAAAACACAAAATACACTTAATTTCACTAAACTCTAGTATAGCCGAATTTTACTAAGGTTCATGAAGCCCATTTCTTTCATTTATTTTACATTTTGACCCCTTAATTTACAAAATTTACAATTTAATCATATATAGACTTTTTACCAAAAAAAATCACTTAATTAAACATATTAATCTAACAACATATTTTTATTTCCATCATCAAACAAAAAAAACCACAAGCTATCATCGATGGCAATTCATGAATACATCATCAAATTCAAAAATTCAAGCATGAGCTAGCTAGTATTCAAAGCAACGATCTCAAAAACGCAAAAAATCAAAAACTGAGCAAAACACATACCCGAATTAAGCTCCCAAAGGTGTCGAATGTTTAAAGCTTCCAAAGCTTTATTTCCTTCTAAGATTCAGCCAAGAAAGATGAACACACACATGGCCATTTGTTATTGTTTTATTTAATACATATTAATATATCAATTACCAAATTAGCCTTTTTATTTTCATTTAAAATCCACTAACCTTAGGGTTTTATGTCCATCCAATATTTCAATGGTATATTATCAACATAAGTACCCCACATTAAAAAGGAAATAGCAATTTAGCACTTTCACAAATAGCTAGTCATTTTTACATTTTACGCGATTTAAGTCCTTTTATTAAATCGAACACTCAAACTATAAAATTAAATCATGACAATTTCACCTATATAAATTAACATGCTGTAGACACCAAAAATAATATTAAAATATTTTTGTAACTTGAATTTTGTGGTCCCGAAACCACTGTTCCGAATAGGGTCTAAACCGGGCTATTACAATTTTACCCTATTTATAATGCTCGAAAGCTCGTGAAGGTTGGAAGATCATGGAGCATCATCACACTATCAACTAGCATTTTGGGTATATTTAGTGAAATCGTTTTGGTGTAATGGCATGTATAAGGAAACTTGGCCAATAGTGGTTTGAAATGTCATTCTGTAACCTAGCAATTGGAATGGCTAGTGGTGGCTCATTTTGGATATAATTTATCAAAATATTATGGTGTATATATATATATATCCACATGTGTTATTCTATGTTCATATGACCCAATGTTGTGAATGTTCAAATTAAGATAAGGTGAGTTGGTAATCAAGTATGCATGAACTGGTATGCCTTGTTAAATGATGAAATTGCTTACTTTAAATACTTGAATTGGTTGGGATTGGTTGAGTGTTTTATGTACAGGTTTTTGGGTGATTTTGGGTGAGAAATGAAGCGAGGAAATGGCTTCATTTTGTCAACACGGGTAGACACACGGGCGTGTGTCTAGACCATGTGTGACACACGGCCTGGTAACACATGTAACGGGTGAATTTGGGCCTAGAAGGAAATACCCCTTGAGCATGGGAGCAGCTAGGAGACTGCACATAAGTATTTAGTTGTGCAAGAAAATGACACAATTGAGTGTCTGGCTTAGTGGTTGTGTGCTCTGGGAGTGTTTGAGAAGTCCTAGATTTAAACCTGGGCTTTAGAAAAAAAATTTAATTTTAAGTGAATAGGGCCCTTGGTTCTAGATAGCAGGCTCCTTTAATTAAATTAGGTAACAAATAACACAAAGAGTGTTATGGTGGAGTGGTTGTGGCATGTGGTAGTGGCTGAAGGTCTGAGGTTCAAGTCATGGCAATATAGTAGAGTATTTATTTTGCTACTCTTGTCGTGTATGAAGCAGTTGTTGCTTGAGACTCTGTTGAGTGGAGTTTGACTTGGTCAAGGAGTGTTATGTGGAGGAAATCAAGGAGAGGATTATGGAGGGATTTTAGGAGGACTTTGTGGGATTTGAAAGTGGGGGAAGTTGTGTCGAATTTGAACTCTTGTTCAAGAGAGTTTCGGCTGAGGTGGAAAAGGGTTGGGAAAAGTCAAGTGTGGGGGTTTTTGGGGTCTTGCCAAATCTAGAATTCTATTTGGAAAAATCTGCATTAGCTCCTCTTCTTACTTTTGGGTGCCGAATTTGGTTGTGCTTCGGTTTGGCCTTTTTGTTGTTGTGGCCGAATAGTGCTTATTTCTTTTCGAGGGTTCTCCCTTTTGTGCCTTGCGGTTTATGCTCCCTTTCTAATCCCTTTTTCTTAAATTTATTGACTTCCTTTCTCCTCTTTCTCATTTGCTTGTTCCTTTTCTTCATGACCGATTGCTGCTGTCTTCCCCCTCAACACTTTCGATTTTGATTCCAACTTCCCCCCAATCATTTGTAGTTTCTAGGCCGATTACCTTGTCTATTTTTCTCTCTATCTTATTCGACTGTGGCTTGTGGTGACTGAGTCATTCTTTTTCCTTCTCCCTTCTCTTCAGTGCAATCAGATTCTAGCTAGTCGAATAGTGCTCCTGCATTGACTTTCTAGGAGTCGATTCTTTCTATTATTTCTCTCTGTCGATTTGTGTGGTAAGTGCTATTTTATTGGGTGTTGTCTTTGTCCATTCCTTTCTCTTCTGTCATAGCTATGGTTCTCTTTTAACCTTTTCCTTCTGATCGGTGTTGTTAGGGGAATGGTGACGTTAGTTTTGCCTCGTCATAGCGGCTACCTTGTTGGGGATTGTGAATCGATTATTTCCACCCTCTAGAGTTGGTTTCACAATTATCTTTGGTAAGTGTTATTGTTGGTTCAATTGTTTATGTGAATTGTTTAATAGAGGATGATGGTATCTCGGTCTGAGTGGAGACGTTTTGTAAGAACCTTTTATCAATCTTTGGCAACAACTAAGGGGTGTGAAATCTTAAGCGTTCGATCAAGGTAAGTGTCAAACTATAATTTGGATAAGTATTATTATGGGGAATAGTTACCCATTTGTTAAAGGACTAATGTTGGGGATATGATTGAATATAGGTTGATGCTCGTGGAAACTGAGCTCTTGTCATAAACAAGTGTGTATTCACACAGTGAATAGACTGTAGAACGGAAAAATTCGAAAAGCAGAAAGAATGGCCTTTTGGCCACATGGGTGTGTGAATGAACATGTGGTATACCAAGCCCACGAAACATGGGCGTTCGACTGTAGAAGCCGCCATGAGCGTTCTCATGGGTTTGGGCCTTTCTGGGACACAATGGGCTGAAATGGGTCATGTGGGCCCAATGAGCTTGTGGCTTGCATACGGATAAATTCCATAATATATGGTAATTACGGGACTGGGCTGTGTAGTTCGTATGGCCGTGGTAATTTTTACGTTTGATTGGCCACACGGGCATGTGGGCCTACTTGGGGCACATGATTGGCCTTGGGCCCATTTACACTGTTAGGATGGTTAAGGTTACACGAGTCGCTCGAGGTGACTGTAGACCTTCTAATAGGTCGATAAGAGTACCTAGACCCCAAGGCAGGTAAAATAACTAAAATACCCCTATAGGGTAAAATGACTATTTTACCCCTCGTGGGTAAATGACCGATTTATGCTATGATTTGACTGTTCTTTTTGAGTATGACATTCTGCATATATGTATGATTTATGACATGATATTTTGCATGGGGATGGGTTATATATTTTGGAGGAAGTGTACTGTACTGATATGGTCGCACGGGTCGCACAAGATAATTGTGGACCTAAGGTTGCACGGGTCGCACAAGACGACTGTGGAGCTACTGTTGGCTTAAAGCCTATTACTAGTAGCTTTGTTGCGTTACCATTACTGGCAGCATTGCTGTGATATTTAAGGCTTTGTGCCACTATGATGGCTTTGTGCTGTTATTGATGGCTTTGTGCTGCTATGGATGGCTTTGTGTTGCTATTGACAGCTTTGTGCCACTATTGATGGCTTGGTACCGCCATTGATGGCTTCGTGCCATATACTGATACTGGCAGCTTTGTTGCGTTACTGTTACTAGCAACTTTTCTACGATATTATTAATGGCAGCTTTGCTACGATATTAGTGTATTGGCTGGGTGGGTCGACCTTGTCTCCACATGGTGTGTTGGTGGTACGGAGCGGTGCGTTGGCTGGAGTGGGATGGGTTGCATTGTTACTGCATTGGGCTAAGGCCCAGACTGTTACTGATCTGGGCTTAGGCCTAGATTGTGTTATTCACTGTTTGTTTGATATTGGGATTACACACTGAGTTTTCGTAAACTCATCCATCTGTTTTAACTGTTCAGGTAATCGTTAGGCGGATTAGTGCTGCGAGGGACTCGGAGATGGCCAGACTACTGCTTCTGTTTTCTTTTATTTGCTATTAAATTTCATTTTGGGTTTTGAATTATGTAATAAGGCCTCTCTAATTTTCTTGTTTTTAAATTGTTTTTTTTTGTTGTTTATTATGATTTATATCTGTTGAATGTAGAATGTGGTTTTCCAAAATGATAACTATTTTAAAAACACTACGTTTTTACAATGCTTTTGAAATGCTTCCGCAACAAACAGAGTTTAAAAAGTAATGAAAATTTAAAATGAATAATGAATATCTAGAATGATTTGAGATCTAACAAAGTGGCATTAAATTTCCAAACGGCTTTTCATCAACAAGAGTAAGTTTTCAAAAAGCACTCCAATGTGACACTGCCTGATTTGGCTATAACGTCTAGGCCGAATTTGGGGCGTTACAACTCAGGCATGTGGTTAGGCAGTGTGCCTTCTGCACCCTAATTTTGAGAAACAAAATGCTTAGAATTGAGTATACAGACAGAGACATGGGTGTTTGTCTCAGCCGTGTGAGCCACACGGCTTAGAACACAGATGCGTGTCCTGGCCATGTGGAACCTACTCCTAATTCAAATTAAATTAATTAACCACACGACCTCTAGCACAGGCGTGTCCCTTGGACCACACGGGTATGTGAGCCCTGCACCTTGGAAAAATTTTGTAATTTCGCGAAAAATTCTTAGAGGTCCCGATTAAGTCCCAATTCGATTCTTATGCTCATTTTGGACCTCGAGGGTCCAATTAAGGGATTTATGAATAATCTTGGTTAAAGAATAGCAACTTGCGTGAATTAATTGAAAAATGTTCTGGTATTGCTTTGAAACCCTGTTCCAGCGACAGGTACGGGTTAGGGGTGTTACAAGATGAGTCCCCAAAATATCTATATTCTTTTTATTAATGGTCTAATTACCATATAAGGATCTTAAGTTTTGAACTTCATAGCTATTTGATCCTTCTAGGTACTAGAATCCAAGTTTTTCATTTTATGTGATTTGGTCCTTCTCGTAATTAAACACTTAATCGATAAAATTTTCTTATCAAAATTTTCACATAACATGTCTATCATAATACGGACCATATAATAGAATAAAAATAAATTTTATTTTTCAGCTCGAATTTATGATCTTGAGACCACTATTTTGATTACACCGAAATTGGGTTGTTACAACTCTCCCCCTTAAGAAATTTTCATCCTCAAAAATTTTACCAGTAAAGAGATTCCAACATTACTTTCTTATGTTTCCATCCAGTCCCCAGATAGCTTTCTCTATATTGTATCATTGTCAAAGAACTTTCACTAAAGCTACCTTTATATTTTTTGTTTCTTTCACTTCATTTGCCAGAATTTCAACCAGCCACTCACTGTAAGTCATGCCAAGCTGAATTTCAATTTCTATAGGGGAAATAACAAATGACGAGTCTGATCGATACTGGCATAACACATATACACATAAAACATTGTGAATTCTGAAGAACTTTGATAATAATACCAATCAATATGAAATAAGTCCAATTCTTTTCATTAATCTTATATGACCTGATAAACCATAGACTTATTTTGCCTTTACGGGTAAGCTGGAGAACTTTCTTCCATGGTGAAACTTTCAAAAATATTTTGCCTTTACGGGAAAACTCCATTTCTCTTCATTTCAGATACACATCGAATTTCTAACGATCAAATACTACTTTTAAACTATCTCAGATCACTTCATCATTTTCAATTTCAAAGAATCAAACCTACTACATGTATCATTTCTCACTAAACTCCATCCAAAACACCAGAGTTTTACATTTGTGACCATATAAAGCCTTGTACGGTATAATTTTGTACTTGACTATTAACTATTATAATAAGTAAATTCAAGTACCTTCAATTTCAAGTACACAATATCGAAGCATATCTTTCAAGATCTAAATCATATGTTTAGATTGATCATCTGTCTAAAAATAAAACACGGTACTAAAATGCAACTGTTACCCAGAGTTTCTTGTAACTTGTTTCAGAATCTGAATATGAGTTGTAGATCTCTATCAGAAATAACAGAAGCTAGCACATCATATAATCTGACAATCTCAAAAATAGATCATTCAAGCAATCTATCAAGTGGGAAATCCACTCATACCAGGATGGAATGTGCAAGTTTTGTCAAACAATCAACGATTACTCAAATAGTATCTTTCTTTTTCATAGACAAGGATAATCTCGATATAAAGTTCATAATAACTTTGTCTCATTTCCATTTCGGTATCTTCGCTTGCTATAATCATCTTGAAAGTTTCATCCTTATCTTGCTGATACATCCAACATTTAAACACATATTTAGATATACCACATTTAATTCTGAGCTACTAATACATCTTTTTCAAATCATTATACATTTTATCATTCCCCAGATAAACAGACATAGTACCACTATGATCTTTCATGTAAAATTTTCTGTATAAACTCCAGTTTCTTCCGTACACAAACTCTGTCTCTGAATAATAGACATTTATCAGATCTATTCTAAAATTTTGAATTAGCAATTATTTCACACTGTATTTGTTAACTTACAACTCATTATTACTTTTCTGAGTTTTACTGATCTGTCGTAAAATCATCGGTTTAGCTCTATACTCAGCTAAAATTAAGCTATTATCTGACAATCACAATCGGTATCCATGGCTTGCAAAGTATATAGAGATTTCCTACTCAGAATATCTGTAACCACATTCGCTCTTTCCAAGTGATATTCAATTATCAAATCATAATCTTTCAACATTTCAAACCATATACGTTATCTCAGATTCAAATCTTTTAGCAACATCAGACACTTCAAACTTTTATAGTCAGTGAATATATGACATTTTTCACCAAACAAGTATTGCTGTTAGATTTCAATACAAAAACAATAGCCGACAATTCTAGGTCATGTATCGAATAATTCTTTCCATGTGGTTTTTAACTGTTTGAAAGTACAAGCTATTACGTTGCCTTACTGCATCAAAACATAATCTAATCACCTTTAATAATATATCTCTATAATAACAAACTCCTTACCCGATTCAGGCTGAACCAGAATTAATACTTTGGTCAATAGAGCTTCTAACTGGTCAAAACTTTACTGATATTTATTGGTCTATTCAAATCTTACCTCTTTTTTTGTTATAATTGGGTCATCAATGTAGCTATTTCAATTATTAACATTGAAGCTTTGAGTTTTTTCCAAAGTCAAAACCATTAGATAGATTTTAAACCATCATTGATACGATCACGGCTTCCCATAGGTCAAGTCCAAGCTAAGATCCGATGGTGCTACCTCAAGGGCCGATCACAAGGGCTCGTGCAAAACAATTTAAAGAAGCTGTTATAGCTTTAGTTCAGCATGTGTGGGATGATGTCAATGCTAGACCTATCGAACTAGTTAGTGGCCATTTTGGAAATCCATGCCGAACTTTTCTACAAGTTCAGTTTAGCTCACTGAGCTCACCTTCAGTTCAAGTTAGCTCCCATGTAGCTCCACACCAGTTCATTAGCTTGGGACCAGCTCATTATCAGCTCACGAGTTTAAGCCCAGCTCGGGTTTAGCTCATGAATTAACCATCAGCTTGTAGAGTTCACTTTAAATCATTTGACTACTATTTACTTTTTAATTAATAAGTTCAATAATTAGTTAATTAATATCCTACATATTAAATTTAGTTCACATTATTTTTATTAAGTATGTCTTAAAAGTGTTTATTGATGATAATTAAATTTGTCATAACCGAATTTAATGTTGATATTTGTGTTCACATTAGTTTGAATTAATTCTGTTCACATTTCTTGTAGAAATGCAATGGACATATGGAGATTAAAAGCAAGCATGAATTTTGAAGGTGCATGGACGGTTGGGGGACTTGAATCTCTTAGGTGCATGTTCAGCCAAGTGCATGTATGACCATATTCAATGTCTTTAAGGTTCATGAATGTTTCCAATCATGTATGGTGTGCTGTCTCTTCATTCTCCAAGGTGACCATTCGGCCAAAGGACACTCACACATGCATGAAGATAGCTTGGCCAATTAGCTTCCCCATGAATCTCCTTAATTCGTTCACACCTATGTTCACATGGCAAGACTATTTGGTTCACCTTGTTCACACTAGAAGGCTCTTCAACATTCGGTTTTCACACACATGATGGCCCTTGGAGTGTCCACAATTAATTCATACTTTTTGGCCAAACATTGCCTCATTTAACAAGGTTGGCCGAACCCCACAAGTGACCATTGGACATCATGCATTCACTTAGTGTTTTCTTAAGCATGAAGATTCATTAATTTCCTATTACCCTAGCCGAATCTAGACATGCACATTAAGGGTCATTTTTCTAGAATTTTCTTTAATTAATGTGTAAGCATGAAAGGCCAATTCGGCTACCTAGACTTAGGCCTATAAATACTTGTTCAATTTCCATGTAAAGGACTTTTTGGAAACTTTTGTTAATGTTATGCTGCTGAAATTGTGAGTCAAACTTTTCTTATATTTCGTTCAAAGATTCGTTTGGCGTTCCTAGCGTTCTAGTTGTATCAACCGTGTTCTTTGTCGTACCCGAACTTATCACTATTCGTAGTGTGGCATTCAACATACCGAGGTTCCTATCTTGTTAGATAGTGGGTCGAGGTTTCCCTTACCAAACCTATAACCGAACTCAAAAGGCTTAATCAATGGGTCGACACCATTTCGGTATTGGTTCTTGAAAGTACCTTTAGTAGTTCCAAACCCGTTCTCTTATTTACTTAATCGAACCTAAACCGACCAATTTGTTCATATCCTTTTGTTCCTACCCTTTCGTTCCTACCATTCCATTCGTACCCCTCTTTCTACTTTGACCATACCTTCAACTCAACTAAACCTAACGTAACTTCTCATAGACGATCGAGCAATCTACATACGACTCGACTCTTCCCGAAACGGTTCGTATCATCTAGTATCAGAGCTACCTAAAACGAGAAGCTTAGACGTTTGAAGCGGAGCATTCCCGAGGTAGGTTTAGAAAAAAAAATATATATATATAAAAAAAAATTCGTATACCGAAGTTTTCTCATTTCGATTAGTTTGTTATTGTTACTATAAAAACAAAAATCTACGCAGGCAAAGAAAAAAAATCGTGTACAAAAGTGTTTTTATTGTATTTAGTTTGTCGATATAGTACAACAAAAAAAAAGTTATACAAGTTAAAAAAATTCGAAAAAAATTCAAAAAAATAGAAAAAAAGTGATTTATGCAATTCAATTGTTATTTGATCGTCAAGCTTTGATCTGATATAGTTCTCGACCCTTCTTCTATTCTACTCTCCCTAATTCGCCACATTTTTTACCCAATTCCCTATTCTTTCAGCCTACCCTAAATCGAATACATCAATCACTTGTTATCCCTTTTGAACCGACCACCTAGACCAAGGACCGAGCCTTAACGAATCTGCTTACAAAATTACAAGAAAATTTAGGAGAGGTAAAAGGCAAGAGAGCGTGAGCGCATTCGAGGGGAGGTAAAAGCCGAACTAAGAGTGTAAACACGAGTGTGAGTGTCATCAAACTTCTTTCTTTCTGAGTGGATTGAAAGGATTTGTTTGTGAGGCTATCTTAAATGAATAGATGTCCCAAAATAGTGGACAAAACATGGAAGAACAACAAGGGCGACAACCCATCAGAAACGTTCCAGATTTGCAAATGCAAGCCCTTTTGCGTGAGATGGAACAATTACTTGATCGAAGGCTTAATCCTCTTGAAGATCGACTCTACCAAGTTGAGGCCCAAAGACAACGCGATGAATATCCTGAAGTTGCTAGGCAAAGACATGAAGGGCCCAATCAACGACGAAGACAACCAAGGGTTCAAGATGATTATGTTAATGAAAATAGTGAAGATGAAAGCGATCACGGGTCTAACATAAGCCTAGAAGGAGACGTCCCCGAAACCGTGGACAAGTAGATCGAAGGCGGGAAGATGATGACTTGAAGAATATCAAACTCTCCATTCCTCCTTTCCAATGTAAATCTGATCCCGGGGCGTACCTTGAGTGGGAGAAGAAAATCGAACTAGTGTTCGAATGTCATAACTACTCTAAAAATAAGAAAGTCAAACTCTCCACAATTGAGTTTTCAGATTACGCAATGATATGGCAGGATCAGTTGACCACTAGTCGGAGCGTAACGGGGAGCATCCCATTTCCACTTGGACCGAAATGAAGGCGGTTATGCGACGATGATTCATTCCATCCTACTATCATCGGGAGTTGCATCAAAAACTCCAAAATCTCATCCAAGGGACGAAGAGTGTGGAAGATTATTATAAAGAAATGGAAGTGGCTATGATCTGTGCCGATATACAAGAAGATCGAGAAGCCACAATTGCTCGCTTTCTAGCGGGACTTAATCGAGAGATTGCAAATGTCATAGAACTGCAACATTACATTAAGGTTGTGGACATGGTCCACATGGCTATCAAAGTGGAGAAGCAGTTGAAGTGAAAAGGTACAACCCGAGCCTATCCTGACACCAACTAAGAACTAGATAGGCCAACAAGTCTTCAACGAAATATGGGAGAAAGATCCTCTCCAAATAGTTTCATTAACAAAGAATATGATTGAGATTTCAACTGTATAGATAAAGCAACACTTTAAAATCAATATTGCACCTCAACTTAAAAGAAGGAAAACCAAAAATGGCCCCAATAATAACCAATGCAGTAACACAGTTTCTATCATCTATGATCTCTATCACCATACCTCATAATCGAGTCAATATTTATAATAGTAATAAATGTAATTACCTTTGATCAAAGAATATCTTTCACAAGTAACCCATGTTTACAAAATAAAGAGATTGATGATATCTCAGAGAAAATTCAGAAGAGTAATATCACGTATACTTAGTAAAAACAACTGTGATAAAAACAATATAACATGCATATTCGCAATTCAAGGCTTCTACCAGGAGAAGTAGAAAATGATATCATATGAACCTTATCATCAAATATTATATCAATCATGATAAATTAGAAAACCCAAGAAAAATAGAGCAATACCATTCATGAATCAACCAGACTTTTAGTAATCCCATCTATTATAATTAGCAAGCCTTTCAATACGATAAATATTGCTTCTGAACATGCACAATTTCATATGCCTCTGAGAATAACAGAACTTATAGAGTACCCGGAAGATATTGTTGTAATATCCCTGATTATAACAATTGCATTCAATTATCTACAATTTCATCACTATTCCACTGACTAATAAAGTCGTTAATAATCTTCCATTATTCAGTTCACTGAAAGAGTCAATTCAAAAAAATTTTTGGCTAATCCGTTCTGTAAATATCGTATCTAGATAAGTCGTTTACTCATGAATAACTTTTTCCTTAACAATGACATCACATATTCAGAATAATCTTCAAAAAAATCTAATATCTCTTTTAATATTGTCTTTACTTACTAACCCATTCTCATTCTGGCTACATCATTAATCATTCAGCCTTTGAACTCTTTAGTTCCACATTCATGATCTTAATCCATATAAATCTTGTGAATTTCATTGTATAACACTATACTGGTAAGGGGGTAGAGATCGTAAGCCTCAAAATTTAACTTTCATAAAAACACACATATCACTTAACATTTATCATTAACATGTCCACTATAAAAAATTTATTTCATACCTTTATAGGTCCCCTTTTATCATAAGTAACATTTTTACCACGTGTGTATCACTTTCATCAGTATCGAAATTAGCTCGGTTGGAAAGCATCTTTGTCTATTTGCAAAACATTTTTCTTTAGAGTCGGGAGATATCACAGTATCACAGGTTATATAATGGCATGTATTTCTAGACTCCACATACACTACGTCCAATCCGAGAACTAACTAAACCGTAGCTCTGATTCAACTAAATGTAACACCCCTAACCCGTATCTATCGTCGAAACAAGGTTTCGAAGCATTATCGAAACTTTTAGAACATTTTTCAAATAATTTATGTAAATTACTTTTCATTAACCGAGACAATTCAAAACGTCCCTTAATTGGACCCTTGAGGCCCAATACAAGCATTAGAATTGAGTCGGGACTCAATTAGGAACTCTAAGAATTCTTCGTGACATTTTAAAAATTGTCCAAGTTACAGGGCTCACACGCTCGTATGGTCCAAAGGACACGCCCGTGCGACCCTGGGACACGCCCGTGCTACAGGTCGTGTTTGACCCCATGTAACTCTCTAACTTGTGCACAGGCCATGCCACACGCCCATGTCCTAGGTCATGTGGTTAATTAATTCAATTCAAAATTATGTGCAAGTTTCACATGGCCAAGACACACGCCCTTGTTTTAGGCCATGTAGCACACACGGCTGAGACACACGACCGTATCTCTGCCTGTGTGCTCAATTCTGAGCATTCTGTTTCTCAAAATTTAGGTGCAAGGGACACATGGCCTAACCACACGCCCATGTACCAGGTCGTGTGTCACACACGATATAGAAAAATGCTCGTGTGGACAAAATGAAGCCATTTCTAGCTTCATTTCTTGCCCAAAAACACACCCATGACCTACACTTGAAACACACATCCAATACCAACTATTCCAAGCTCTCAAATTAAACGAATTCCATCACTCATCATGGCATACCAGTACATGTATACAAGTCTATAATCTTACCTTAGTTAAGTCCTCAAGTTATACATAATTTGATTAACTACTTAACATATATGTAGCTACCATAGTTTGACTTTACAATTATATCAAAACAAACCATTACTAGCCATTCCAATGGCTAGATTACAAGTATCATTTACATTTACATGCTATAAATGTCATTACTGTAACACTCCTCGCCCGTATTTGGAATGACAGAAATGTGCAAGTGTACACAATCACAACAAGTAATAAAGTGACAAGTAAATGTCGAGTTATCGTACCTACAGGAACTATGAAAAGAATTTTTTATGAATGCTATTTAAAACACTTTGGTGAGGAAAAATATTTTGTTTGAAAAGGGTGATTAAAAACTAAGATTTTAAACTAATTAAACTAAATAAATAAATCTCAAATGCACGATTTCAAAATACGATTTTAATCAAGATGACATACTTGTGTTAGATTAATTACATTTCTTAACTTAGAATTATTAAACTCATGTTATATTGTTATGAATAAATTCATGGCAACTTGGTAATTTGCTAACTTATGAACATACTCACCTACCAATTCAATCAATTAAACAAATCTTGATAGGCAAATATGTTATAGCACATACATACTTATTAAATTCAAATAATCTCTTAAACATATCCCTATGTCAATTCAAACAATTAACTCGATTTAATAAGCATACAAAAGACTATGTGAGGTAACAAATATCCTTACCTTGAGATAGTTTAATCACACTAATCTTGCAAGTTATGCAAGACAATTGTATCGTCAGATACCGTTGCTAATTTAACCCTTGATTACCTTAGATGATTAAACATGCACTGATTAAGTACTGTGTCCATTAATTATGATTTCAATCCATTTAAATAATTAATTCATTAGTTACCTAACAATTGTAATGCAAGAATAACTTAGTCATGATTTTACTTAATCAAGCATCTTACCGAGGCATATAACAACATAAACACAATTTTAACAATTTAAGAAGACAAAATGTAACTAATGTGATCCGGCTCGGGTAGATGAGTCGAATTCACGTAGTTGCCCGATCGTAGTTCGAGAGAGTCGTTCGTGCCTCGGATTTTAGTAATAAAAGTAAAATAATGGATTAGAATAAGCGGAAGGTTTCAAGAAGGGTAAGTTTAGTAATAGATTCGGTTATGTGTAGCAAAGATGGGTGATGGATAAATGGGTCGGTTTGGTTACAAGAAGGAAAGTTGAAAGATGGGGGATGGAAAAACGAACTCAACGTCAGGAATGATTCAACACTAAGAAGTGTCATCCCGGTTCCTATATTGTTAAGGTGAAAAGATGGATAGATGGATAGGTGAACGCCACACCAAGATTGGTGATAAGTTCAAACAAGACGATTGACGCCACTAGCACAAGCCAGACAAGTCTTTCGAAACTTGTACGAGATATGAGAGGAAGCAACCTCACAAGAACAAATGTTCATTAACAAATTTGGCAAAAGTCCTTTACAAATGAAATCAACAAACTATTTATACTAGTTTCTTATGCTAACCGAATAGTCCATTCATGAACTTAACGATTAAGTAATGAACCTAATTAAGACATGAACCTTCTAGAAAAATGACCAATGGTGTCCTTGTCCATGTTCGGCCGAATGGGAGATGAATGGGCAGCTTCATGTATGAGCAAGCTTTGGAAGCCAATGGGATTCTCTAGGTTCGGCCATGGGATGCATGAAACTCCCAAAGGGTGTCTCTTGGCTGAATAGGTGCTTAGGAAACTCCAAGGGTCCTCCCACATGCTTCGGTTGTACATGGAACTTGGAAGGGGCCTTAAACCTAGCCGTACATGCACTTGCATTGATTACCCCCCATTCATGCATGTGTGCCGTCCAAGGGAGATGCACCTTTCAATATGCATTAACCTTCCATGTACATGAATGTGTGTCCTCCAAACATTGAACCGGTCCATGCATGTATCCTCCCGTTCAATGAACTTTCCCGTTCATGCACCTTGCATTAAATGCCATGAATGTATCTTCCAAATTCGGCTAACCTACAAAATTAAATAACATAATTAAGTAACACACAACTATTCATATAATTATAATTTAAAATAATAACTAAATAACTTAATATCACTAACTAAATTTGAACACAATAATTATAAGTCAACTTATAATAAATTCAACTAGCTCAAATAGTCAAAAACACTTAGTGAGCTAAATTGAGCTAGGGAATTCGGCATGAGCTGTAACAAACTTAGTTATAAGCTAGATTAATACTTAATTTATTGAAATGAAAAAGGAATGAGCTGAAACGAGCTAAATTAGAGCTCAAACAAGCTAAAATGAGCTCAAGTGAGCTGATGGGAACTGAATGGCGCATGGGGGAGCTGAAGAGGAGCTGAGGTCAGATTGCAAAATGGTGCATGGAGTCTTCAAGGAGTTATTCTTAGCTCCTCCAACATTATAGAGCTGGTTATCATCCCAAATGCACATCACAAAGGCTGATATAGCATCTTGAAGTTGCTTGGTTCGAGCTCGGGTCATGGGACCTTTTGGCAGCTTAATAGATCCTTGGTGTGCATTCGAGGATGCGCCGGGTGTGCTCACATCATTCCGCCCGTCTTCAAAGCAACTTGTCCTCAAGTCGAGCCATTTGTCCGCTAGAAAATACTTTCTCTCACGTGGCTTTCCTCGGTCAAATGGGACAAAGGCTATCACGCAAACTTTTCTGCATTTACTCACCAAATTTGACAATAAAAAGTGCAACGAACTCAAATTCAAATAACACACATAAAATCCAGTCCAAAGATCATATGGCAAAAATTTTATTCGTTCATAACATGGATGCTTCATATTATCGCACAATTTTAATATGCCATCAATATGAACAATTGAACAGAATGAAAACAGGGAATAATTAATCATGCAATTTAGCAAACAAGAATGCATTCCTCGTCTCAACCACAACATTCCAAATAGATCAAAACAAAGGACATATTCACTTGGCTTTTTGATTTGAACAATCTCACCTTGCCCTATTCGATTAAATGGACTTACAGTAGTAGGATGAACAATATGACCACCTTCCACAAAGCCATCATCAAAAACACCATTTTCTCGTTTGCGCAAAACAAACCTTCGCTCCTTAGCAAGGTAATGTAATCGATACTTTGAACTCGAATAAACCTGAAAATGTGAAAAATCAAATAAGTAACTCGCGCTCTTCAAAATGAAATTACCACAAAGATGGAAGATGTCAAGGTCACCATGGATAATGTACTTAAAAGGACAAATTGATATGCTATTCACAAGTTGATCGCATGAATCAATTCTGGGTTTAAAAACAAAATTTCCAGAATCAAAGGCTTGATTTTGACTTTGTAAACTAACCACAAGATTTATTTTCAGAAATGAAGATAAAATTCGCAATGGATGAAAAGGTACAACAAATTTATCTACATGGAAATTATGATGCTTACCTTCTCTTGGTAACAACTTAAAGTGGCTAGCTCCAGGCTTAAACACTCGATTTTGATCACTTATCCCAAAATACAGCAAGAATTTCAATTTCTCAAATAAATCACAAAAATAGATCAAAGAAGGTTTAGGCAGACGAACATGCAAACATTCATACTTCACAAAACTCAATCGAATAGGCAGATCAATACATGGAAACTTCGTACAAAAATTTAAAGATTTCTCTTGAATGGCAAAATCAAACGGATTATTCATTGTATGCGAAAACCTTTGAACACATATGTTGAACAAAGAAGTTGTGTACATGTCTCCTTTCAAAAGTTCAAAATCATCACAGACCAATTGAATAGGCATGTTTAAGAAAAAAGGTTTAGCACATATATTCAAAGAGTTTAAGAATTCAAACACATCAAAATTTTTATGTGCAAAACTTTTATCACACACCGCCACGATTTGCATAGGCAAAACCAACTCAACAGAAAGGTTAAACATTCCATAAGACAAATTTTTCGTGGTTCTTTTTGTGACAAGGTCATTAACATCAAAATTTGAACAGTAACTAACCAAATCAAAATTTTGAGACCTTTCAGAAATTGAACCATCAAAACCTTTATTAGCAGCTTTTAAGTCAAATGGTTGTGACTCAATAATCATAGAGTCTTTACCTCTCTTACCTTCGACAAAAGTGGACGGTTGTCTTTCTCATTCTTACCTTTCTTATAGAACAAAAATCGCCCCTCGTTGGGAAGGTATTGAAGCTGGAAGTGGTCACACGAATTTTCAAAAACCTGGGAAGAGAAATCGCAAGAAAAACTAATAAGTGGGTTAGTGGAAACAATCCTCGCTTGCTCACTAACATCTTTTCCACTCGAATCTTTTTCTTTGGAAACTCTCGTTTCTTTTGTTTCAATTTCTTTCTCTTTAATCTCTTTTTCAATTTCTTTTTCACTCTCAAATTTCTTTTCGTTCTCTTTTTCAATCTCAATCTCATTTTCTTTTCTTTGTTTTTCTCTCTTTTCTTTGTTTCTTCTCTCGATTTCATTCAAAATCCTCTCATTTTCTCTCATAATCTTTTCTTGCCTCTCTTTTCTTTTGATCTCTTTTTGCTTTTCATCTTCTTCTTTTCTCGCTTGCTTTTTACAAGAGGTTACAAAAGATTTAGGAGAAAAATCATTTTGTTCAAAAAAAGAAAAATCATTTACATATGATTCACGAACAATCCTTCGTAAAGATCTCTCCGTGGCTATTTTCTTTGGAGCTCTTGAAGAGGTGTATCTTTCATCTCGCACGTCTTCTCGGAAGGATTCAAAATCAAAATCGGCTTCTCTTCGTCTTAAATTCCTTGATGAAAAAGAATCTCGATCGTAATCTCTTCTTGAGTAGTCGTTGGATGTGTATCTCCGTGATGCTCTCGAATCCACTTTTTGACTTGATGACATTCGTGCCCGTTGGTCTCTTTTCTCCACACGATCTAATCTCTCGTGCAGTTTGTCAAACTTAGTTGTCACCATTCTTCGCATTTCTTGCACCAAATATTGATATTCTGATTTGGCAAATTCTTCGCGAGACATGATGTTATCGCTGAAAGGAAAATTGTTAAGTAAAATAGACACAAAGTCCTCACTACAACATCCTCACGAGTTCACTCAGAAAGAAAGAATGATGGCACTCACACTCGTGTTTTCGCTCGTTTTTGGCTTTTCAACTCTCGAATGTTCTCACACACTCTAGCCTTTTACCACTTAAGCTTACTCTCGTAACCTCGTATTTTGTTTCTTTTGACTTGTCTTGGTGCCTTGGGGTCGGTTTCAAGATGGTTACAAAGGTTAGAATGTCACGGTGTACGGGTAGGCTAAAAGAAAAATAGTCTTTGGTGTAGTGTGGCGTTTTGGAAATGGGGTGCAAAGTTGATGAAAAGAACACTTTGTCGATCGGGTCAAAATATAAACAAAAGAAGAACTTGATCACTCACTTTCCTTCTTCTTTTTTTAATTTCGTATTTTTTTGTCTCTTTTTTTTAATACTTCACAATATCACTATTACAAGAGAGAGAACGAAAATTACAACTTGAAATTTTTTTCACAACGAACCTAGTTCAATCTTGATACGAACGTCGGCGCCTCTCAATTTACAAGCTCTGATACCAAATAATGTGATCCGGCCCGGGTAGATGAGTCGAATTCACGTAGTTGCCGATCGTAGTTCGAGAGAGTCGTTCGTGCCTCGGATTTTAGTAATAAAAGTAAAATAATGGATTAGAATAAGCGGAAGGTTTCAAGAAGGGTAAGTTTAGTAATAGGTTCAGTTATGTGTAGCAAAGATGGGTGATGGATAAATGGGTCGGTTTGGTTACAAGAAGGAAAGTTGAAAGATGGGGGATGGAAAAACGAACTCAACGTCAGGAATGATTCAACACTAAGAAGTGTCATCCCGGTTCCTATATTGTTAAGGTGAAAAGATGGATAGATGGATAGGTGAACGCCATACCAAGATTGGTGATAAGTTCAAACAAGATGATTGACGCCACTAGCACAAGCCAGATAAGTCTTTCGAAACTTGTACGAGATATGAGAGGAAGCAACCTCACAAGAACAAATGTTCATTAACAAATTTGGCAAAAGTCCTTTACAAATGAAATCAACAAACTATTTATACTAGTTTCTTATGCTAACCGAATAGTCCGTTCATGAACTTAACGATTAAGTAATGAACCTAATTAAGACATGAACCTTCTAGAAAAATGACCAATGGTGTCCTTGTCCATGTTCGGCCGAATAGGAGATGAATGGGCAGCTTCATGTATAAGCAAGCTTTGGAAGCCAATGGGATTGTCTAGGTTCGGCCATGGGATGCATGAAACTCCCAAAGGGTGTCTCTTGGCCGAATAGGTGCTTAGGAAACTCCAAGGGTCCTCCCACATGCATCGGTTGTACATGGAACTTGGAAGGGGCCTTAAACCTAGCCGTACATGCACTTGCATTGATTACCCCCCATTCATGCATGTGTGCCATCCAAGGGAGATGCACCTTTCAATATGCATTAACCTTCCATGTACATGAATGTATGTCCTCCAAACATTGAACCGGTCCATGCATGTATCCTCCCGTTCAATGAACTTTCCCGTTCATGCACCTTGCATTAAATGCCATGAATGTATCTTCCAAATTCGGCTAACCTACAAAATTAAATAACATAATTAAGTAACACACAACTATTCATATAATTATAATTTAAAATAATAACTAAATAACTTAATATCACTAACTAAATTTGAACACAATAATTATAGGTCAACTTATAATAAATTCAGCTAGCTCAAATAGTCAAAAACACTTAGTGAGCTAAATTGAGCTAGGGAATTCGGCATGAGCTGTAACAAACTTAGTTATAAGCTAGATTAATACTTAATTTATTGAAATGAAAAAGGAATGAGCTGAGACGAGCTAAATTCGAGCTCAAACGAGCTAAAACGAGCTCAAGTGAGCTGATGGGAACTGAATGGCGCATGGGGGAGCTGAAGAGGAGCTGAGGTTAGATTGCAAAATGGTGCATGGAGTCTTCAAGGAGTTATTCTTAGCTCCTCCAACGTTATAGAGCTGGTTATCATCCCAAATGCACATCACAAAGGCTGATATAGCACCTTGAAGTTGCTTGGTTCGAGCTCGGGTCATGGGACCTTTTGGCAGCTCAATAGATCCTTGGTATGCATTCGAGGATGCCCCGGGTGTGCTCACATCAGTAATCAACCTAACACGAATTAAATTTAAGTTAATTGATTAAATTAACCATTCCAACAACATAAACATTCATAGATATGTTCATCATAACAACAACAAAAATTAAAGAGATAAGGAACAAGAATCACATCCGGTGTTTTTCCGTGGCTTGACTAGCTTGCTCCGTTCTTTGTTCTCTGTTGTCCTCATTGATCAAAGCTGCTATGAACACTTCAATGTTGCTCCAAAATTGCTGATTAACACCCCTTTTCCAAGGGAAGAAATCGGCAAGTGCAAGAGAATTTAGAATGGTAAAGAAGAGAGAAAATGGAGAGAAGAGAGAAAAGATGTGAATGAATTGAGGTGTATTGAATGATCAAAAAAGGGGGGTTTTGTAGCTGAATATGGCTGCTAAAATTAGCTAAAAATAGCAGCTGAAGAGCCATCCCTTGGCCAGCCACACATGTGGCAAGGTTGATGGTTTCAACCTTGCTAAATTTGGCTTGGGGCAAATCTACAAAGCCACCAATTGTGGAGGGGTTTGAACACAACTTGAACAAGTCTTCAAAGGCCTCTTAAATAATCAGCTAATAAGTTGATTTGGGTCAGCTCTTGGGACGGTTTTGGGCTGTCCATTTCTTAGGCGGTTCAGTTCACTTGGTTCGGTTCAACTGGACCACGTTTTCATAATTAATTAATCATAATTTATTAACCCAAATTAATTTGGATATAAATTAAAATTAATTATATTATGAATTAATACATATAATTTTAGACCGTCTTAGGATAAAATTTAGTTTGCCTTAATACTTCAAATTGCTTCTCGGTTTTGTGCTTCTAGCAGTGTCTGCCGAGCCATTTTTCACCCTTTATGCAAATCTGTTGAAAATAACCAAAATTTATCAAAATTAATTATAAAATTAACCAAAATTCAACATGTTCATATTTTAAGTGCACTTTAATTATTTTATAAAAATTAATTATTTTTTTACACGAATTTTATCGAAACTGTATGATTTTAAGTTAAAAAGGGTATGTTAAAATGCATAAAATTTTCGTGTTTCCACACCCTCAAAGTTAATTCATTACTCGTCCCAAGTAATGCACAAATTTAAAAATAATTTCTCGGAAACACTTTTGAAAAATTCCTTCAAAACAACATTCTTCCCAGAATTATGAATTTAATAGACTTATGCTCAAAAACAAGAAATTTGATAGTTATGCTTACTTAAGTATACATATCGTTCAAATTAATCTCAATCATTCTTATGATAGCCAAAAATTAGACTAAATGTTTCCTAATAAAGTCATGTTAACCCTTACCAATTTAATTTTATTTGATTATTCGAGATTAAGCTGCAATCATTAAGTTTAACTTATGCCTTCATATATTGCACATAGCAATTTCTCTCTACTAATGTAGGTAGCATTGGAACTTGAATCAATAGGTCTTTAACAAGGTTGTAATGTGGCTGGGCTTAGGGGTTGGTAAAAGATAGATAATTTTGTAACGCCCCAATTTTCGGGAATCCTATGAATGTTGGCATAGGTTTAATTATGTTAGTGGGCCTCTAGAAAGCCTAAACTTAAGATAGAACCCGACAATTTTAGTTAATTTTTGTTCCATAAGAAAAAAGGGGTGAAATTATGAAATAGAACCTATGTGAAAATGTTTGAAAATGCTATAGGCTAAATTGAAGTGGCCAAATAAATAGGAGTGCAAAATAGGAGGATTTGCGTGACAAACCTCCCATTTTACATGAAGTGGCCAGCCATCATGTTGTTGTAGACAAAATGTACACTTGATATCCATAATTTATGGTACAAATTGATACAAATTGATAAAAGGTTAGGTAAATGTTCCATGATAATAGGTTAGGTAAATGTTCCATGATAATGGGTTAGGTAAATGTTTCATGATAATGGGTTAGGTAAATGTTTCATGATAAGAATTTCATGTCTTTTGTATTAAAGAATTAAATGGATGAAATATGAAGTTTTATTAAAAGAAAAAGGGGTGAAAAGAACAAAATTTTATCCATCTTTGTTCATCATAGCTGAAAGTTAGAGAAGAGAAAGGAGAGGAGAAAGCTCTTGAGTATTCGGTCATTAAGAGGAGGAAAATTGAAGGTAAGTTCTTGGTACCTTGCTTCTATTTTGAGGTTCATGAGTTCTTCTTGATTCTACCTTAACTCTTGAAGTATATTTTGATTTTTAGTTATGTTGTGAGCATTTGGTCATGAATTAAAATGAAGGAAATGGTTGTTGTTTCATGTTCTTTTGATGAAAAATGGAAGATATGTGAAGTTGAGCCAAACAAATGAGCATGCATGTGCCTTAGATGCTAAAGGGAAAAATCGGCTAACATGTTGTGCTTTAAAATGATGAAATTGTGATTATGCTTAAGTAAAAATTATAGATATGTGATGATTGATTGGTGATATACATGTTTAAATAACATGCATGCAAGATAGGTGTATGAAAGAGTGATTTGGTAATAAATCTGCTTGGGATAGCAGCAGTAACGTGACTTTGGAAAATCACCATAAATTGTGGGAGATGAATTAGAAGCTGAATAAATTATGTAATTAAAGCTTATTGAGTCTAGTTTCTAATGAAATAAACAAGAACATATTTTGAATTCTGTACAATGAGAAATTTGATTCGTAATGAAGAGTGGTCAGATTAGTCAAACAGTGAAACATGGGAAACTTTGAGAAAAATCTGGTATTGATTGGCTAAACAAAAAATTCTGAAAATTTTATGGATAGAAGATATATGAGTCTATTCTCAAGGAAAATTAACGGAACTTGATTTGGAGTTTTGTAGCTCTAGTTATAAATGATTTAGTGACTGTTGCTTAGGAAGACAGCTTGCAGTGAAATTATGATTATGTGGTAAACATTGACAAAAATTTGTTAATGAGTTGCTTATTGATTTCTTATAAGCTTACTATAATCTGTAGGTGTGGTTGGCCGAATATTGTAAGGGGTTAATACGTAGTTTGTATTTGAATAGTTAGATTAACGTGTTAGTAATCCAATTGTAGGCGGTTCGTGTGTGGATCTCGTCAGCATATCGTCGCAAACAGGTGTGTAACTAACACCCTCTTTCTTAGTCTGGACCGGCAAAAGTCGAAAAGCCGAAATGCCGAAAAACGGTATTTTTTAGATTTGCGAGTGTGCGAATGCTCGTGAGGTAAATCGATTAATATTTTTAGTAAACTGCAAAATTTGGACTGCAAAGTGCACGATTTCTGTGCCCTCGATATTTTTGGGCTTAATGGGCCAAAATTGGAATGATGGGCCAACGGGCCCAATTCGGTAAGAACCCTCGATGCGTGATTCGTAGTACGTGAAAGGTAGGAATATGCATGAAAAACCTAAAATAGATAAATTCTGAAATACCTTTAAAAGTGAAAAATTTACGTTTTACCCCTAGGAGATAAATTAAAATACCCCTAGGGTTAAATTGACTTAAATGCATGTTTGATTGTTGTTATTTCTTGCATGCCATGTTGTTATTATCGATGCATGGGACTGGGATATTGACGGAGGAAGTACTAAAAGTGGCTTGTCCACGTCTTGGAGGCTTTGCCTCAATTTATTGATAGCTGAAGCAATCCGCAAGCTGTGGAGTGTTAATTTGGGTGGGTTGAGCTATCCCACATGGAGTGTATGGCTGGTGCGGGTGGAGTGTAGTGGTTGGTGGGTTGAGTAGTCTCCCAAATGGGCTTGCATATGTTTCTTGATGTTGCATGTATTTTGAAATGGGCCTATGGGCCATCTTGTTATCTGAATAAGGGCTAAGGCCCGGTTTATTATAATCTGAAAAGGGCTCGCCCCGATACCACTGTTACTGAATGGGCTTAGGCCCAATGGGCTTGAGTGACTTGGGCTTTGAATGGGTTTTCCTTACACACTGAGTTTCCCCAAACTCACCCCTTTTATTTTCATCCACGCAGGAAATCCCCAACCATAGTGGGCTTGGAGCTGTGAGGGAATTCAGAGTGACCACCCGTTTTGAAAGTTTGATTTTCTTCTGGTGAACTGGACATCCTTTTATTTACGATTGAAGTTTTGGGTTTTTAAATGTAATAAGGCCGCTTAACTATTTTTGTTGGTTTTAATATGTATTACTAAGATGTTGAAATTGGATAGCTTTAAGGTGCGTTTTCAAAAACAACAGTTGATTTCAAAATAACACGACAACAAGCAAAGCTTCCGCAATGAAAGTATTTTCCAAAATTAATCACTTTTCCTAAAAATGACTTAATCAAATAGGTTTCCTAGAAATATCCATGACGTTAAGGTGTGGCAATGGTGGTATGCATGTCTAGGATTGGATCTGAAGGGAGCTTGGTACTTAAGCGATCCGATGGACTCACCACCTCTTTTCGGTTTCCTACGGTGCACTGACTTCCATTCACTTTAATCCTTAATGAATTAATCTTTTGAACATCAAGTACGATTTTCTGGACTTAGAATGGAAATTTTTTTTAACGTTTTTGATGTGGCATGCCGGATCCGGCCATAACTTCTGGGCCGGGTTTGGGATGCTACAAATTTTTAGGCTAAAAACCCTAAACTCAGCTTGCATCGGACCTTCGAAATAATTACCTTCAACACTGATACGATCCGCCTCGGGGTGAGTCGAGTCATATGCGAATATGCCCGATCATCTACGAAGAAGTATCGTTCGGTTTGTTCAAAGGATGTTTTAAGTGAATAATGGCAGAAGCTATGTAAAAAAAAAGGTTCAAAGATGGGTTTATGGATATGAAGTTTATGTAGGTTCGGTTATAGAAAAATAATAAAAGATGGAGATAAATATAGTAATTAGATAACAAACAACGGATGTGAAGTGAATTAATGGTTCGATTATGATGAAACGAAAGGATGGAATGGAATGGAATGAAAATGATCTCAAAAACAAACATGAAACAATATTAGAAAATATTGACCCAAATGCTTATAAGTTTTCAAGGTGACAGGATGGAGGATAGGAGAACCTCGACCCGCTACTTAGCAAAGTAGGAACCTTGGTATATGGGTGAATGCCACACTATTTGATAGTGATAAGTTCAGAATAAGAAGAAGGCAGATTGACGCCACTAGTGACCTAGATAAGCCAACGAGTTCTTCAATGAAATATGAGAGAAAGAAATCTCAAAAATTTCATATAAGTTCAATAATGTTTTTAAACTAAGAAAAAAGATTCCTTTTACAAAGGCTGATTTCACCTATTTATAGTGCTAAAATAGGCTAGCTGAATGGTCACAAAAATTCAACTTAATATGCCAATTAAAAATTGAAATTTAATTCAAGTCTTTTCACATTCTTGAGCCAAATAACTCTATCCTTGAATTCATTTTAATTCAGCTGAATGAATGACTTTAACTGCTTGAAAAATGACTCTTGAGTTAGCTCTTGGTCAGCCGAATGGACACCATCTTCTTAATCAGGTTCTTAGTGATGTTTGAATGCTTGAAATAACCTTTGAAATGGAAAAAAACGGCTGGTAGTGGAAATGCTGCTGCTAAAATTAATTTGGATGATAAAATGCTCCTTAAACCTCCTTTAAATGATGTATAAAACATCCCTTGTAACAGCCACTTAATTTGTAACCGAAAATGACTTAAAAAGTCACTTTATTTAATGTGTAACAGCCCTTGTAATGTAACGGTTATGACTTGAAAAGACTCCTGCAATAAATACATTAAAATGAGCTTATTAAACACATGTAAACACTTACTAAACATAACACACATTATTACTTAACTTAGGTAAATGAACTATGCAACAATTATTCCAGCAACTAGTTAATTAAAGAAGCATCATTAAATAAACTTAACTCATGCATCAATAAATAATCCTAGGAACTAGATTAATTAAGAGTAACATTTATTAAATGAAATTCAACAAATACACTTATTAATTAAACTAAAATGAGTTGAATAAATGTCCAGCAACTCATTTATTAAACTAAGATGCCTAAATGCATGGTTTGAAATGCAAACTAAATGAACAAATGAGTACTTAATGCAAGACTTAATTTAATGATGCAGACTTATACTAACATGGGAGTTACATAATGCATGACTTTATTAAATGCAGAACACATAATGCATGTCATAATTAAAATATGTAGATCAATAATGCATGACATTAACTAAAGATGCATTTAATTAAATAAGACATAACTAAAGACTAAAGTATTGAGCTGGATCGAGCTCAAATGAGCTGAATTTGAACTAGACGGAGCTCGTGGAGCTGGAAATGAATTGGGATCAGCTTGCCAGCAATGCAAGTCTCGACTAAGGAGTCTTGACTGACGGGGTTCGCTGGGCACGCTCGCATCAGATACATCAACTTTCTTTGCATTCACATGCTCTTTTGTACATCTTATTTTAAGAACTCATGCTCCTTTTTTTTAACACGAGCATTTTACTAAATGTACTACAATTTTAGAGCATTTGATACTTCTTTTCAACCCCCAAACTTTTTTTAAAGAATACTTTGAATAGTACTAAGTCTAGTGTTTGGGACAATTTTAAGATAGTTAAGAGAGAAGTGATGGCTAAATTTGCAAGGGTTCAAATAAAATTATGCCATATAGTCTCAAAGTTGGGTTTCAAAGGATAAAAATTTCATCATGGTTGGCTTGAAAGGCTCAAATGGTCCAAACAACAGTTGCCTAAATCATTTTTAACATTCCATGCTTCCTAGGATTTTGCCTTAAGAAACTACTAAGTCAATTCAAAAGACTTAAACTTTCATGCATGTCTAACTTTCCTAAGGAACTAAAACTTTTATGGTACTATTTGCATGCTTTATTAAAAATGCATTTATGTCATTATTAAGCTAACATAACAATTTATTGAAATAATCAAACTTTATTTATACTGAAGTTTAGCATACTTAATAAAATTTCAAATTTTTGAACAAATTATATCCTAATCATAATTAAAAGAAAATTTTATTCTGAGTAGAAATAATTTCAATTTTTCAGTCCCCCTACTTAAGATGAACAATGTTCTCATTGTTAAAAGTGAATAGATACTATACACCAGGTAGGATTCTAGAAAAGTGGAGGTGAGTCAAATTGACTGCTTAAGTACCAACCTCTCTCACGATCCAATCCTAGACATCTATATACCTATTGCCACACTTTATACTTTGCGACTTGTTCATTTTTATTCATGATTTCCATCTCTTGCTTTATTATTCAAAAATAAAAATTCCTAATTAAGCTTAATCCTAAAATGACCAAAGAACAGAAATAAAATAAAGTCAAGATCCCCACTTTTATTTATTTGCAGATCCTTCCGAATTTGACTCATCTTTTGCTCCATCATAATTCCCTTTGCATGAATTGCTTCGCTCCTTCTTCGATAGTGGACTCCATAGTTCAAATATGAAATCTGGGAACTCAGGCACAAAAATAAATGGGTCATTGTATATTTTCTTAAAAGCACTTCTCATTGAGTCATCCCTTATTTTTTAATATCTCCAGTAAGCTTGTTGTTGCCACTGCATATGTTGCATTATGTCCATCAACTTTGATAGCTCATCTCAAAGATCTGGGTGAGGTGATTGAGCTCTGAACATTGAAGTTTCGACATTAGGTTTAGCTTCTGGTTCCATTGGTTCTGCTTTATCTAGGACTTCAACTAATTGCATTGTGGGATCTTCTTCTTCTTCAGGGTCCTCACTTTCTTCAACTCATTACTGTAGAATAGATTCTCCAACTATTCAATAGAGGTCCCAATCTGATATTATGCCCTGGCTATATAGCCTATCTTCTTTACGTTTGCAAGAATTTTAGCTTTCAAGCACAGAATTGTTATCGTAATGGAAAAGTAGGCTGGGCCAGAATGTCTAACGGCACAATTTTGCATTTCTCTCAGGATGATTTTTCCCACATCAATGGTCTTTCCAGTTAAAATTGAGTATAATAAGACCATCCACTCTAATGAAATTGTAGTCCCATGTGAGCTAGGCATAAGGCTAAAACGGATGAAATAGAACCATACATTTGTGAGTGGTGTCAAATATTCTCTTCGACAAGTGTGGATTCCTTGCTTTGACACAGTCCACTTAGAACTTGGAACTGTAAGTTCCTCGAGAATTTCTTACAAATTTTTAGGCTCTATATTGCTCATCAAGGAAGAATATTCATCGTTATTAAAATCAGGAAATTCAAAGAACTCATTAATAGCGTTTGAAGTTATTGGTACCTTGATTCTACGAACTGGAACTTCCATCAACTCGCTTGAGGTTAAATTCGCATAGAAGTCACGCACTAACCCCTCATCCACACTAGGTCTCTTCTCACAAAACAACTCCCAATTGAGAGTTTCAGCAACCTGACGAATTGATGCCAGCTTGGCTATGGAGCTAATTTCCAAACCCTTGGAGCTGCCATTGGGACCAATCACTCGAGCTCGAGCAAAGAGGTTCCAAGAGTATATTTCAAGTGACATAAATTGGACTTGGAAAGAAGGAGTGTTCGAACAGCAAGTGAACAACTCAACAAGCTCATGTTGCAACGTCTTACAAGCTGACTTAGCTCGTTTCAGCTTAAAGGAGTTCAATTCAATTCAAAGCTAGCTCATTGAGCTGATTTCAATTTATTTATTTATGCGTCTTTTGTGCTGAAATAAATTTATTGAGTTGTGCTAGTTAATTAGTTAATTTTCAGTTCAAATAATTAATTATTTTAATGGTGTTTTAAATCTGGTCATTTTTAATTTAATGTTTGAATATGTCTCACATTAATATATGTGTTTTAATATGTCTGGTTTAGGACATAATTTAATGTGTCTAGATTATAACAAATTAATTAACTGCTGATAATTTAATTTGTCCAGCCGTATGACATAAATTGGTTTTGATTTAATTGCTGCCCATTTTAATGTTTCCTAACTCTTTTAATTGTTGTTTATTTTGCAGCAAATACGTGCATGAATCGGCCTGGTGATGTGATCTAGCTCTGGTGTTTGATTCAGGTTCACGTGAGTTGCTCGATCTTCAACGAGAAGGGTCATTCACAAAATTGTCAATTGGTTTGAATTGGCTTAGAAGGCTGATTGTTAATGAAAAGGGGTTCAAAGTGGGCTAGGTAAATGATGGTAGGTTCAACTAGGAAGAAACAAAGATAGAAGATGTGTGGATGGCTCAGTTTAGAATATGAAGTTAAATAATGAAAGGAGATGGGAATGGAATACGAGCTTAAACTTCAGGAGCGATTCAATACTAAAGAGAGTCACCCCGATTCCCATATTATTTAAGGTGATAAAGATGGATGATAGAAGGATAGTTGAAACCCACACTAATGCTCGGTCATAAGTTTAGAAACAAGTTCGGGTTGATGCCACTAGTGAGCTAGATAAGTCACTCGAGACTCGTACAAAATTGGGGAGGAAGTTAACCTCATAGAAACAAAGTTTCATTCAATAAATTGGCAAAAAGTTCTTTACATCATAAATTTGTAAACTATTTATAGCCTAATATGGGATAGCCGAATGGATAAAATGACTAGCTTAAGAACTAAGTAATTTGGCTATGAACGTGCTGGAATAATCTAGAAAATAGTAATTGATAAACTAAGTCTATATTCGGCTGAATGTAACTCCAATGGGCTGCTTCATGATTAAGGAAAATCAACTTGAAGGATGATGAATGTATGGAAGCTCAATGGCTTGTCTAAATTCGGTTATGGGATGAATGGGGCAATAATTACCTCTTGGCCGAATAGACACCTAGGGAAGTCAATTGATCAGCAAATAATTCATGTAGCAAGATGTTAATGCATCCTCCCATTCGTTGTAACTTGCTGTCCATGCATCTACGTTAAACTTTGTTCATGAATTTAACTTGGGAATTAATTAGGTAGCTACTCCTTGGCCGAATAGGTGTTTAGGGAAGCCACCAATCAGTTCAAAATGCATGTAACAAGTCATTCATGAATCCTTCTTGGCCTTGAACCTGGACATACATGAATCTTTCCAAACATTGAACCAAGCCGTGCATGCACCTAGGTTTAAATGCTCTTTCAAATCCAGCTGCACCTACAAAATTCATGAACACATTAAATCAGATGCATATTCAGCTGAACATAATTAAAACAACAACTAGATAACTTAAATAACAAATTAAACAAAATGGAACACAATTAATTTTAGACTAGCTAAAACATTAAATTCAGCTAGCTCAAATAAGCGAAAATAATTTAAGGGGCTGACTTGAGCTAGAATATTCGGTCATAAGCTATAATAAAGTAAATAAAATAAAACTAACATGTAATTTATTTAATGATTAAAAAGATGAGCTAAAATGAAACTAAATTGAGCTCAAACGAGCTGAAATAAGCTCAAGTTAGGTGATTGGAGCTGAGTTGAGCTCGGGGAGCTAGAGAGGAGCTGAGTACAGCTTGCACAAGGGTGCAAGGGTTCTTTAGGGAGCTGGTCCGAACTTCCTCATTGACATGGAGCATTGATTCATCCCAAAGTCGAGCAAATAAAGCTGAAATAGCTTTTGAAATTGCCTAGCTTGAGCTCGGGTCATTGGGCCATTTGGAAGCTCAATGGGGTCTTGGTTCGAAGTTGTTGAACCCCCGAGCGTGCTTACAACATTCCCCCCTTCTTCAAAGCTACTTGTCCTCAAGTCGAAATCTATATCAAAAGGGGACAAATCTGATACATTAAAGCTAGCACTTATGTTGTATTCACCCAGTAAATCAAGTTTAAAGGATTCTCATTGATGCGTTTAAGAACTTGGAAGGGTCCGTCTCCCTGATGTCGTAATTTGGACCTCCGTTGGGCTGGGAATCGCTCCTTGTGCATATGGACCCAAACCCAATCACTGGGTTCGAACAAAACTCTCTTTCGTCCCTTATTTGTTCGTTGCACATAGGACTCGATCCTCACCTCTATATTAGCCCGCACCTTTTGATGTAGTTTCTTCACGTAATCAGCCTTTTTCCCAGCATCAAAATGAATTAATTGGTTATTAGGTAAAGGCAATAAATCTAAAGGAGTTTTTGGATGAAACCCATAGACTACTTCAAAAGGTGAATGTTTGGTTGCCTTATGGACAGATCTATTATAGGCATATTTGATATGGGGCAAACAATCTTCCCATGATTTCAAATTCTTTCGAATGATACCTTGTAGAAGTATGGAAAGAACTTGGTTGACCACTTCGATTTGTCCATCCGTTTGAGGATGACAAGTAGTTAAGAATAGTAATTTAGTTCCGAGTTTACCCCACAGAGACTCCAAAAGTGACTAAGAAATTTTGTGTCACGATCTGACACGATGGTCCACGGAATTCCATATAAACGAATGATGTCCTTAAAGAAAAGATTAGAAATATGAACGGCATCATCAGTTTTTGTACAAGCAATAAATGTGACATTTTAGAAAACCAATCAACAACTACAAAAATGGAATCCTTCCCCGTCTTTGTCCTAGGCAATCCAAGGATGAAATCCATGGATATATCCGTCCAAGGAGTTTTAGGTATCGACAGAGGCGTGTAGAGACCATGTGGTTGAATTTTGGATTTTTCTCATTTGCATGCCAAGCATCGCTCGCAAACTCATTCCACATCACTCCTCATTCTAGGCTAATAAAAGTGTTCATTAAGTTTTGCTAGCGTCTTGCTAACTCCGAAATGTCCCATGAGGCCTCCACTATGCGCTTCATGCACAACTAAGTCTCAGACGAAGCTTTGTGGAACACATAGCTTGCCTTCCTTGAATAAGAAACCATCAAACCTATAAAAGTTCTCAAAGGCAACATTCTCACAAGCAGAGTAGATCTCACAAAAATCAGCATCATTAACATACAAATCTTTTAAGAAAGAAAAACCAAGCAATTTCGACTTAAGGGTAGACAATAATGTATACCTCTGTGATAAGGCATCGACTACAACATTATCTTTACCTTTCTTATACTTAATTACATAGGGAAATGACTCAAGATACTCGACCCATTTAGCATGCCACTTGTTCAACTTGTGTTGGCCTTTGATATGTTTCAGGGCTTCATGGTTGGAATGGATCACAAATTCTTTTGGCTACAAATAGTGCTGCCATGTCTCAAGGGCCTGAATTAGTGCACACATCTCCTTATTATAAACCAGATAATTGAGTAGGGCTCTGTTAAGCTTCTCGCTAAAGTAGGCAATGGGTCGACCGTCTTGGGTTAGAACAGCACCTATTCCAACACCTGATGCATCACACTCAAGTTCAAAAGTCTTAGTAAAATCAGGCAAATCAAGTAAATAAGCATTAGTAAGGTAGTTTTTAATTTCAACAAAGGATTTCTCTTGCTCATCATTCCAATAGAATGCAAAATTCTTTTTTATTACACTCGTTAATGGCGCGGTGATGGTGCTGAAATTGGGCACAAAGCATCGATAAAAGCTAGCTAAACCATGGAAACTCCAAACTTGGCTAATAGTTGTAGGTCTCGGCCAATCTTGGATAGCTTTTATTGTAATAGCCCGGTTTAGACTCTAGTCAGAATAGTGGTTTCGGGACCACAAATCTAGTCAAGAAAATATTTTAATATTAGTTTTAGTGTTTACAGTATGTGAATTGATATGTGTGAAAGTTTCGTGTGAAAATTTTATCGTATGTGTACTCGATTTAGTAAAAGGACTAAATCGTGTAAAATGTTAAAGTAGAATGCTATTTGATAAAGGTGTTATTTGGCTTTAGCTTTTAAAGTAAGGGTCATTGCTAGGCAATTATACCCTTAATATTGATAGTGGACTTTTATGGACAATTTTGGACAATTATTAAATGATTTCTAAGTTATATTACAAAGGATAAAATAGTAAATTATGTATTAAATACATTATAATAAACAAAACATGGAATGGGTTTCCATGTTCATCATTTTGGCCGAATATCACCATGGAAATAAGGTTTGAATGCTCAAAATAATTCGGCACTTTGAGGAAGCAATTGTAAATCCATTTTGACTTGATTTTTAATAATTTTTATATTTTTGAGATCGTTGCTTTGTGTTTTACAAAACCCATGCTTAAATTTTAGAATTTGATGATGATTTCATGAGATCCATTGTTGATTTTGTGATCTTTGTGATGATAAATGGTGAAATATGAAAGCTTGATGATAGATAAATATATTTTGTATTAGGATTTTTGATGAATTTGAGTATTTTGGGCTAATTTGTGAAAATGAGAAATTGAGGGATTAAAATGTGAAATAAATTGTATATATGAGCTTATATGGACTAGAGGAAAATTCGGCCAAGCATAAGTGTGGTCAAATTTTTAATATTTTGTATTTTGTGAAATAGGGACTAAATTGCGAAAAATGTGAAATGTCAGGGGCAAAAGTGTAATTATCCCATTTATGTGTTTTTAGATGAATTTGATTAAATATATGATTAAATAAGTTAAATTTGCATTGGATTAGATCAAGAAATGAGGAAATCAGATTTGGATCGGCGAAAGTAAAAAATTATCGAATAGTCATTGCTGTCTGTTCGTGTTAGTATGACGTAAGTTCATAAGTAAATAAATGTTATTAAATTGAAATATGTGTGCATTAAATGTACTGAATTGATTTGTAAAGGAATATAATTGTGAAGTTGAAAATGTGAATTGAATTTGAGGCACTAAGTGTGCGATAAATGAAATAGCTACGGCTATTAAAATGGCACTGAGTGTGCGAGATCCTAACAGCATCGGCTGAGAAAAGGGCACTATGTGTGCGATACTGATATAAGTTTGATTTAATCTATTGGTACTAAGTGTGCGATACAATTATAGCTTCGGCTAGTTAATTTGCACTAAGTGTGCGATACAATTATAGCTTCGGCTAATTAATTAGTACTAAGTGTGCGAGTTTATTGAATGTTCAAGGACGATTGAATGAATTAATGTTTCAAGCATTGAAATGATAAGCGTGACAGATAAGAAGGTAATGGTACAGGTATGTACGAAACCTATGTGGTGGATGATGTTAAGTATGAAATAGATGAAAAATTATGTAAATGAATGGTGAAGTGACTTGGATTGAATGGCATTATTAATGCTATTCATAAGATTAAAGATGTGAAATGAAAGTAAGATATGATTTTGAATAACGATGAGTAGTATGATGTATTATATATACTCGCTATATGAAATTGTGGTGCTATGTTTGGGATATGAAATTTATAAAACATGAAACATGACTATGATGTATGATTTCTTGGTTCAAAAACTGAAACAGGTATTGAAATTAAAATGGTGAGTTGGATATATGATTTATATATGCAATTTTGGCTTAAGTGAATAAGGAAATTATAGATGTTCAAATTTGGAAGGGTTTAAAAAGAAGTTGATATAACTTTATGTATGATTCTAATAAATAACCATGGTTAGGTTGCGATGAAATGAATATGGGCGAGCTTGATTTATATGATGAGCTAATGGTTGTTATTCGATTTTGAAAGTATGGTTACATGTTCACTGATAAACAAGATAAGTGAAGCTATTTAATGTGGTTCTATGAATTTAAAAGTATAATGAATGTACATGTGATTGAGATTTGTTAAATTCGGTTTAATGATATTGATTTATAAATATCATTGAAGTGAATTATTTTCTTATGACTTACTAAGCTTTCAAAGCTTACTCCGTGTATTATTCTATGTGTATAAAGTTTCATAGACTTGCTCGGGTTGGAAGTTGGAGGAGACATCATCACACTATCTGGTTATCATTTCGGTAAATAAAAGCTTTAAGTTTTGGTTAGGTGGCATGTATAGGCTAGTTTTGAGATGGTTCATTTTAACTTGTGTATTTATATATAGCCACACGAAAATAGCTCGCGAAAGATGTTAATGTTTGTGTATATTCGGGCATGGTATGAGTCCATTTCTGGAAAGTATGTTTTATAGCATGTATATATGGTATAATCTTGGCATAAGATTGGTAATTGAGATGTTGATCATGTATGAGTAAATAAATTTGGCATGTGATATTGGTATGTTTTGGTATAGAAAGTGAACATGAAATTGATTGATGATATTATGGATTGATTGATACATGTTTGGAGTTGAATTTGACTGAAAATGTAGTACATCGATATGTGAATGATACTTGTAGGGAGGACTCAAATTGGGTGGCAAATTGGCTATTCAAATGGCCTATTTTTGTCCACACGGGTAGAGACACGGGCGTGTGTATCAGCCATGTGCGACACACGGTCATGTTACACAGCCGTGTGTTCCTTGGGGTAGTCTTAAAATTTTAAGTCAGTTTCGACCACGGCCAAGGCACACGGGCGTGTCTTGTGGCCATGTGTATAAGTCAGTATGTATGCTCTATTTTGCCATGGCCTAGACACATGGGCGTGTCTAGATCGTGTGAAGTACTCAGCCTGTTTACATGGGCGTGTGACCTTTTAAAAGAGGAAAATTTTTATAAGTTCGAAAACTTTTATATGTTGTCAATTTGGTCTTGAATGAATGTTTAAGCATTGTATACTTGATTTTATGTGAATGTTGAATGTGGATGAATGACTTTTATTAGTAATGAGATGATATTTGATGTATAGTGGTTCTGATTTGAGTTATAAGTCCAGTAATGCCTCTTAACCAATTCCGGCGACGGTTACGGGTTAGGAGTGTTACATTTTATTGGTATCAAAGCTATGGTTTAGACAGTTCTAAGACTACCATAGCGTATGTAATTCTAGTTATACATGCCACGTTTAACCTGCGATGGTGTGATATCTCCTGACTCTTACAAAAATTGTTTTCACGAGATAGATAAGTTTTCCAACCGAGCTAATTCTGATAGTATGAATGTGTATAGTGAAAATGTGTTGATGATGAGTTAGGATTCATAGAGTATGAAATTATATAAAATTTGGCGATAAAAAGTATGCATGTGTATGATTAATTGTTATGTGAGTTATTTGAAAACTTGATGAGTTTATAAGCCAGTGACTATGAATATTTGAGCCATACGAGAAACATGAAATTTCTTTTGTATTGTGGAATGATTCATATGAATGAAATGGTATAAATATATGAGTTGTGATATGTGGCCTATGATTGTTATATGAATGCTTTGATTGTGAATTAGTGATTTGAGTTGGCATATGAACTATGTGTTAAAAACAAAAGTGATTAAAAGCAAATGTTTATTAAACGTTTTGAGAATGTAGAATTAGAAATGAATTGGCTATTGGTGATAGCATGTGTTATGTGCATTTATGTGTGAGTTAAATTTGAGGCTTTACTACCCTTAGCCCCCTTATCAGTGAAATGTTACAATGAAATCTGTAAGATTTGGGTTGAACAAGTTTCCAAGTGTGGAGTTACAGAAGTCCGTGTTCGGAAGATTAATAATGTGGTCAGAAAAGAGAATGAATTAGCAAATGAAGATAGTATTTAAAAGAGATATTGGATAGTTCCGAAGATTATTCAGATTATGTGATGTCACTGTTATTGAAGAAGTTAACTCCGATCAATTGATTTATTTAGAAAATATTAGTTAGAAGCTTTTCTGAATTGACTTCTGTTAGTGAAGGAATAATGTGAAATTTTTTTATGGCAGAATTAAATAGTTGAAATAATGATTGAATTGTATTAATGGCTGAGTGTAATTCTCAGAAGTATACGTGACTGTTTAGTTCAGAAAGAGTTCTTATTGTATGAGAACATTAGCTAAACCTACTAATAGATGAAGGTATGGTTCGTCTATTTGGATTATGTTCAATATTACTAGGTCTATCTTTGGTATTTATTCACTTGAGTGAATATGAACATCGACAGTAAAGTCTGTATGAGGCTAATACTCTACTTCTACTGATTATTATTTTGATGAAAATAAGTGAAGATTATATTGCTTCTGCTACTGTGGATTTTAATATTTATGAGTGACATTATTCTTTCTGGACATTTTCTGGAATATCATCGGAGTTGATATCATTCTATATGGGTTGTAAGTTTCTGATATTCAGTGTAGTTTCAGAAGCTGAAAAGTTCGCTATTCTAGTTTTCTTATGATTTTATGTGATCATCTATAAAAGATATCTATTTGACAGAAATGGTTATAGCTATTATAATTATAATTTCTGTTCTGAAATTTGGAAGTACGGTAGTACAGTTATCAAAGTTATAAAAGTTGTGTTTCTGCATTGGTTGTGTTTAAATCCTATTTGGTTTTCTTTTGTGTTCAAATGTTTTTTAAACAGTCGGGATATTATCTGTGGTTATGGGTAAGACGTCGGTCTTATTATGACATTATGATTTCTATGTGATGATTGTGGCATCTGTATAATGATATGTCTGGGGCTATTCTTCTAAGAAGAAGAAAAGATTTCTTCAAAAAAACTGATTCAATGATTTAGTCGACTAGAATTATATGATTGAAAAGATCATTGAGTTACATGTGTTTGAATTTATTCACCGTATTGGAAATAAACTTTGAATGTACATGTGTGAATTTAGGATAGTTTGAAAGAAGAATTCATCTTCTTGAAGACTTGATACAGAATTATATCTATCGGAACAGTTTTATATGAGAAATGGTGGTAAATTAAAGTTAGTTCGAATGTTGAAGCTTTCTTTTGCCTGAAAACATTAACAACCAAAATGTCAATTCTGGTTTCGTCTGAGTTGAATAAAGAGTTATGTGATATATATGACGACTACAGGAGTTTAAAATGTTTATTGTCAGAGAAAGATCCGAACTTGGCACAGCAAAGTTAGCTTGAATTGTTGAAAAACTTTTGAGTCTGTCAGTGATTCTTATATGAGGGAAATGATTATAGTTTCGGATGTTTTTAATGGGAAATATTTGTGTACTTTTTGAGCGATGAATACGTGATGGATTTTATCAGGTAATGAATAGTTGTAAGCTAGGAAATTCAGAAATGTGTCAGAGAATTTTAAGTTAAAAAGGGGTTTAGCATAAATTGATTTCTGATTTAGAACCTCAGATGTGGTACCGATGATTATTTGTTATTTCGAGATAGAGTGTGTATACTGAAAAGTTATACAAATATACAACAACTGCTACAAGAAACTTTCAGTAATAGTTTCTTTGTTCATGTGGGATTAACAAGATGCACAATAGTCTGAGACATGATATCAATGATTGAGTGTGAAATGTGATAATCCTGACTTTGTTAATTATAGAAATAGAGGGTAGATGCATTCTGTTTTGGAATTATCTTTGTTATTGAAAAACATAGAGTTATTTGAAATGTTGTTAACCGTCTGAAGAAATCTCTCGATATGTGTAGATTTCCTCTTTTGATTAAACAGCTGAGTTAACCGTTTCTATGATGGCAAGTCTGCTTATGGTGCTAGTCATTGTTGTTTCGGATTAAGATCTAGAACTCATATGATAATTTTGATGAAAATTATAGTAATCTGTGAGTATGAAATTATAGTGAAATTGTAACACCCCAAACCTGGCCCAGACATTATGGCCGGATCCGACATGCCACATCAAAACGTTCAAAAACATTTCAGGTCATTGTTCTAGAAAACTTACTTAGTGTTTTAAAAGATAATTTTAATGCAGGTTAAAGTGAATGGAAGCTGAGCACCAAGTAGGAAACCGAAAAGGAGGAGGTGAGTCCATCGGACTGCTTAAGTACCAAGCTCTCTTCGGATCCAATCCTAGACATGCACACCGCCATTGCCACACCTTAACGTCATGTATATTTTCAAGAAACTAATTTGATTAAGTCCTTTTTAGGGAAAGTGATTAATTTTGGAAAATATTTTCATTACTGAAGCTTTACTTGTTGTCGTGTATTTTTGAAATCAATTGCTATTTTTAAAAACGCGCCCTAAAACCTATTCAATTTCGACAGTTAAATATAAGTAATAGCTATCTTAATAAAACATATTAAAACCATAAAAATAATTAAGCGGCCTTATTACAATTAAAGAACCCAAAACCTTAAATGTAAATAAAAAGGATGTCCAGTTCACCAGAAGAAAATTAATCTTGCAGAACGTGTGGCCACTCCGAATCCCTCACAGCTCCAAGCCCACTATGGTTGGGGATTACCTGCGTGGATGAAAATAAAGGGGTGAGTTTGAGGAAACTCAGTGTGTAAATTAACCCAACCATAGCCTATATCGGTTCAAACCACAAAGAACAAATTAAGTTGGCCTTAGCCCAGAACAGAAGTCAGAATAGAGCCCATAGGCCCATAACAGAACAGGACAAATATCACATGTTTATGCAAAACCCAACCCATATCCAACCACATGCACCCCCATACCAACCTTTCACCATGTGGGGAGACTACTCGACCCACCCAACCGCTACACGCCACAGAAATATGCAGCATAGCTGCCAGGATAGATAATGTGACAGAGTCACCAGATACAAATAATCGTGGCAGAGCCACCAAAACAGATATATGTGGCAGAGCCACCAGATCAGATAATTGTGGCATAGGCACCAGGACGCTTCCTCCATAATATAACCCATGTCCCCATGCAGCAGATATACAATCATGGCATACATCATACAGAATTAAATCATCATGCTTTTCAGTCAAAAGTAATCCCTCGGGGTATAATGGTAATTTTGCACCTAGGGGTATATCAGTAATTCCATACATAGGGGTATTCACGTAATTTATCTATTCTTAAGGTTTCCATGCATAACATAGCCATTTACATACGACCAGAAACACTTAACGCGTTTTCTTACTGAATTGGGCCCGTTGGCCCACTATCTCAATTTTTGGCCCATTAAGCCCAAAAACATCGAAATGCACAGAATCGTGCACTCTACAGTCTTATCACTTTAATCTACCATATACCTCAAACTATTAATCTCACGAGCATTCGCACACTCGCATGTTCTCAAAATACCGACTTTTTGGCATTTCGGCTTTTCGGCTTTTGCCGATCTAGTCTATGAGAGGGTGTCGATTACACACCTGATTTATGACGGTACATTGGCGAGATCCACCCACGAACTGCCTACAATTGGATTACTAACATGTCAATCTATATATCCAAAACAACTATGTATTTTAACCCCTTACCATATTCGGCCAACACAGCCTTAGATCCTAGAGTTCCTTACCTTTTGCCGAAATATGGGTTAGATATGGAGAGCCAACCAAATAAGTCCTCAAGCCCTTTGCTGTATATCCCCTTGACCACGCTACCGCTTACACAACCAACAGAAAAACACAAATCCCTTAGTCCAAAAACGCTAGCCACCCCTAAGGGTTTCGGCTTTTCCTTTTTAATGAGAATAATGACAGTTGTTAGAAAGACTTACCTAACGTCGATCGGTTCAGAAGAATGTTCCTATCTATGATTCTTTTATCTCCAATCCAACGCAGCCACAAGGAGAAGCAGATTCAAACAACCAAAGATTCGGCCTCCTTTACCTCTAGTATGTAGGTTTCGGTTTTTAGAGAAGTAAGAGTAGAAAAGTTTGGCTACCACAAGATTCGGCTACTGAGGAAAATCAAAGATGGAAAAATAAAGGATGAGACAGAGGAAGAGGGGTATAGGTTCGATTATGGAAAAGAAAAGATGGAAGAAGAAGGAGAAAGATGAGAGGTAGTATTCGGCTATGGAGAAAACGGCACAATGAGGCTTCTAGGTTCGGCTATTAACAAAAAGAGAGTAAGAAACCCTAATCCAAACCTATTTTGGTAAACCCAAAGAGAATAAATGTGAAATAGAAGGAAAAGGAATTGCTAGGGACGGCACCACTTATCCCAAATGTCGAAATTTCCCCCTTCAAGGACCTAGCCGAATCCCTATACTAGGAACCCTTGGCCGGCCAACTCTTGCTCCTCAAGAGTCCACCAATCAGCCAACACTGCTCTCCCTAATCAGCTCCTAAAACTTCTCCCCTTATCATCTCCTAAATCTTCTCCCTTATCCCCTCCTTACTCAATCACCTGAGCAACTCAAACTCCTCCTGACAGTCTTTTACCTGAGTTCCATTGCTTACCCTTCCTAAACATAAAAATAATAATTCCCTTAATATGCTGTCATTGTGACTTGAACCTCAGCTCTCCCTAGCATCCACACACCACTTTTATAGCCTTCCCAGTGGCGTCACATGCCACTTTGCCACTTGCTTCTTTGTGTTTTATTTTACCCAATTAATACTTAAAAGCCTAATTAACTAGAACCCTTTTTCCTATGGAACTAAAATTAACTAAAGTTACCGAGTTTTAACTTAAGCTTGGGTCTTCTAGAGGCCCACTAACATAATTAAACCTACGCCAAACAGACAAAACACAAAAATTTTAAAATTCGTTGAAAATCACAGAAATCTCGAAAATCTCAAAAATTGGGGCGTTACAACTCTACCCTCCTTAAAGAAATTTCGTCCTCGAAATTTTACCTGATTCAAACAGATGAAGGTATTGCTATTGCATCGCCTCTTCTGGCTCCCACGTAGCTTCCTCTCTGCCATGATTACGCCAAAGCACTTTCACTAATGGGACAGATTTCCTTCTGAGGACTTTAACATCTCGAGCCAATATTTGCACAGGCTCCTCCTCAAAGGTCAAATCAGTTTGCACTTCAATATCTGCAACCGGCACGACATGAGCAGGGTCAGAATGATAACGCCTTAACATGGAGACGTGAAATACATCATGAATCTTGTCTAACTCTGGAGGTAATTCCAATTGAGAAGCCACTGGGCCTACTCGCTTCAAAACTCGATACGGCCCAATGAACCGCGGACTCAGCTTGCCCTTCTTACCAAACCTTAATATCTTCTTCCAAGGAGAAACCTTCAAGAAAACCATATCACCTACTGAGTACTCAATCTCCTTCCGCTTCAAATCTGCATACGACTTTTTCCTATCAGATGCTTCTTTTAACCTATCCCTAATTATTCTGACCTTATCCTCGATGATCGCCTACCAACTCGGTCCAAGAACTTGTCGCTCTCCTAGTTCGGTCCAACAACTAGGGTACGACACCTTCATCCATCTGATTGCTTCATACGGTGCCATTCGAATACTACCGGTAACTATTATTGTATGCAAATTCGCCAAGCGGCAAGTAATCCTCCCAACTACCTCGGAAGTCAATCACGCATCCCCTCAACATGTCCTCCAGAATCTGAATAACCCTTTCCGACTGACCATCAGTTTGGGGATGGAAAGCCGTACTAAAGTTCAATCATGCCCCCAACGCCTCATACAGCTTTTCCCAAAATCGAGATGTGAATTTGGGATCCCGGTCAGAGATAATCGAAACTGGGAATCCATGAAGTCGCACAATCTCTGCCACATACAACTTGGCTAACCTTTGAAGTGAAAAGTCAGTACGTACAGGTATGAAATGGACTGATTTGGTCAACCTATCCATAATCACCCACACTGAGTCTTTCTTCGATGGTGTCAAGGGCAGCCCACTCACAAAGTCCATGGTTACCCTCTCCCACTTCCAAAGTGGTATCTTTACTGGCTGTAACAGTCCAGAAGGTAATTGATGCTCAGCTTTCACTTGCTGGCATGTCAGAAGTCCCTATGAACTCTGTTACTTCTCGTTTAAGTCTAGGCCACCAGTACACTTCTCGCAAGTCGTGATACAACTTCTTCCCTCCAGGATGCATGGCACACAGTCCCCCATGAGCTTCCTTCAATATTGCCTGCCTCAAGTCAGAGTTCTTCGGAACACAAATTCTTCCTCGGAAACACAGAACTCCTTCGCTATTTAACCCAAACTCAGAAGTTTCCCCTTCCTTAACTTGTTGAAAACGAGTGACCAAAGACTCATCATTCAACTACTTTTCTTTAATCTGTTCCACCCAGGTTGGTCTCACTTGCAACTCAGCCAACAGACTTCCATCATCATACAAACTCAGACGAGCAAACATTACTTTCAGATCAGATACAGTTCTACGACTTAGAGCGTCGGATACCACATTTGCCTTGCCTGGGTGATACTCGATCGAACAGTCATAATCCTTAAGCAACTCAATCCATCTCCTTTGCCTAAGGTTCAGCTCTTTCTGAGTCAACAAATACTTAAGACTCTTGTGGTCTGTGTATATAATACACCTCTCTCCGTACAAGTAATGTCTCCAAATCTTAAGTGTAAATATCACTGCCGCCAGCTCCAAATCATGAGTAGGATAGTTCCCCTCGTGAGGCTTAAGCTGTCGTGATGCATATGCAACCACCTTACCCTCTTGCATTAACACGCAGCCCAAACCTACATGTGATGTGTCACTGTACACAATAAAATCCTTCCCAGACTCCGGCTGAATTAACACAGGTGCTTTAGTCAAAACTTTCTTCAACTTCTCAAAAGCTTCCTACTGCTTCTCAGTCCATACAAGCGGTACTCCTTTCCTTATGAGTTTTGTCAGAGGTGCTGCCATCATAGAAAAACCTTCCACAAACCTTCTGTAGAATCTTGCCAATCCTAAAAAACTCCGTATTTTCGACACTGACCTAGGCGGCTTCCACTCCAAAATCTCGTCAATCTTTCGAGGGTCCACCTTAATCCCCTCAGCAGAGACTACATGTCCTAAGAAGGTTGCTTCCTTCAACCAAAATTCACACTTGCTGAACTTCGCATAAAGTTCCTTCTCCCTTAACACTTGCAGCACTTGTAATAGCCCAAAATTGGGTCTAGTTGGAACAGAGGTTTTAAGACCACAAAATCTGAGATATAAATAATTATTTTATGATTATTTTGAGGTCTATGATATGATTGCATGATTGTGTGAAAATTTCATGAAGAAATTCTATGCATAAAGTGCTTAATTCGAAGTTAGGGACTAAATTGAAGAAGTTGCAAAACTTGCATTCTAGAAGTTTCTAGTATGAAATTGATTTGAAATATTAATTAGGAGGTCTTAAATAGCAATTTGACCAATTTCTAAGTTATGGACAAAAATTGGACATGGATGGAATTTTTGGAAAGTTTAGTAGTAAGGGTATTTTGGTCATTTAGGGGTAAAATGAATTAAAATACAAAATTAAAAGCCAATTTTGCTCATCTTCTTCACCAGGGACGTGTATACCAAGGGAGACTCCATGGCTAGGGTTTTCAAGCTTCCCAAGCTCAATTGTAAGTCCGTTCTAACCCCGTTTTTCAAGTTCTTTACGTTTTTGGAGTCTCGATAACTTGATTTAGCTTATGCTAGCAATAATTCAACCTAGGGTTCATATTTGGAAAAATACCCATAGGTAAAATTTGTGTATTCTGGTGTTTTATGATACAATATGAGGTTTTAAATTATGTTAGACAACTTGTGCTACTCGGTTTTAAGTGAAAACGAGCAAAAGGGCTTAATCGATAAAAATACCTAATAGTCTTAGAGTGAGAATTTGATGTTGCCATAGAAGGGAAAAGTGATCATCATGTCATAAAACATAAGAATAAGGGATGAATTTTAATTCCTGAGCCTAGGGGCAAAAGTGTAAATATGCAAAAGTTTAGGGGAAAATTGTAATTTTTCTAAAGTTTGAGTTAAGGACTGTTTTGAATAGCACATTAATTAAATAAGCAAAATATGATGTTTTAGATCCCGGAAAATGAGATTTGAACCTAGAATGAGAGAAAAATTGAAAATTGAGAAAGTTGGTAAAATGGCCGTTTTAATATCAAGGTAAGTTCATATGTATAATAAGCATTAATTTATGCATATTTCAATGTAAAATTGATATATTTACTATGATCTCGAGGTGTTGAAAGTATGTAAGTTGGTATGATAATAATACAACAATAATCTTTGTAATTTATATTTGAAAGTTAAATTTTGTGAATTAATTGAATTATGTTAAATTAAATAATTGTGGTGCCAAGTTTATGAATTGATTTTAAAATATGTCTATGGTACATGAAGTGCATTGAATTATCATACATAAATGTGATTTCTATGATTATGGATATTATGGGAAATTGTAAGTTCATATGATTTTAATAAGACAATGTGTAATTTAATGTTATTGCGTTGATATTAAATGAGATGTAAGTTTATATGTAAGTAATACATCACTATAACTTGTATTATGATATTTTATAAAAATATTGGAAATATGTTTCGGATAATTACTTGATTCGTGAAATTGTTGGAAAAGAGAGAAATCCTGTTGAACCTTGGAAAGATTGGATGATACAGATGGTATGTAGCTAGGTCACATGTATAGTCTGAGTGCACATCATGTGTACAAGAGAGCTACAAGACATTATGATGTAGCTAGGTCGCATGGGTGATACTATGTGTACACCATGTAGACAAGAGAGCTATGGGATATATGTAGCTAGGTCGCATGCGTGGTTCCAAGTGAAGGACACCATGTAGACAAGAGAGCTACGAGATAAGCTGGCTAGGTCACATGGGTGGTACTAAGTGTTCACCATGTGTACAAGAGAGCCGAACTATATGATGGGTGGAGCTATGTGCTGAAACCACCAAGTATCGAGGATTGATCCAAGTGTTCAACAGGAGACTCTCTATGTATTGCTTTGTGAGTTTTGTGATGAATATGTGCAGGAACTTGGTTATGTGAATGATGTGTTCATTAAGTGACCAGGATGTGGTAAGGTTATAAACAAGTAAGTTATACATGAGTATGATTTTATGGTGACCTTGTGATCATGGGCCTATACTTGTCATGTATGAAATGTGGTGAAAATGATTTGTGATATGTATGTTAAAATGAGGTTAATACAAAGAAAGTGTGAAAGAGTGAATTAGCAATAAAACTGTTTTGGATAGTAGTAGTAACGTGATTTTGAAAAATCACCAAAAATAGTATAAATTGAATTAGAGACTGAATAAGATATCAAATTAAATATTAATGAGTCTATTTTCATTTAAAAGAAACATGGAAAGCAAAGGAGTTCTATATTTTGAGATATTTATGTTTTTGTGAGACTGATTCAGAATGATTATGTGATCCCCTGTTCTGACTTTGTAAAATCACAAAAATTTGGATAAAAATAATTAGAGGCTAAAAATTATATTTTTAAAATCCATAATGAGTCTATTTTCAATATAAATCAATAAGAATATTATCTGAGTTTTGTACTGTAAGATAATTATTTTTTAGTGAAGAGAGGTCAGAACTGTCAGAAAGTGAAACAGGGAAAATTTTAATGAATAAACTGTACTAATTGGCTAAACCAAAAATTATGAAAATTTTATGGTGGAACGATATGTGAGTCTAGTTTCAGGGGAAATTTACGGATCTTAATTTGGAGCTCTGTAGCTCTAATTATAAATAATTAAGTGACTACGACTCGTGTGAACAGTTTGATGTGAACATTTGTTAGTAAATTGTGAAATCGTACTTATAAGAATGCTATATACATTAAGGATGTGGAATGGAAAGGAGGAGGAGGAAAATAAATATATGTGGAATACATGGAAACTATGGTATATGAAATATTGATATAATGAAATAAATGATATGTGTTTATAAGAAAACAAAAAAGAATGTTATGTATCATGACATGTATATATATATATATATATATATATATATATATATATATGACTAGTCTCAATGTAATGCTTGTTGGGTATGGAATTGAATTGAAATGTTTCAAGCAAACATGTTATTTTACGCATCTGAATCGTGGTATTTTATAAAGATATGATCTAGCTTTAAATATAAATGCTTGATGATTAAGTTGAAGATATTTGGTAAGATGATAATCTTGGTATAAATGTATAAGTGGTACTATAATAAACAAGGTAAAATGAGTATGAGAGACACATGTATGATGACATACAAATGCTATGTTTGTGGTTTAATTGAGGATGTTTAATCATTAAATGAATACCATGTTATATGCTTTTGATTTTGTATAAGTGTGTAAGAGATCAAGGTTGACCAAAGCTTGGAAAATAGCCTAGGTATATTCCACACAGCAGAGACACAACCATGTATGGAACATGACTTTGGGACACGGGCGTGTGGAGCCTTAAAGCATGAAATTTCCAAGATTTTCGTAAGTTCTCGGTTTAGTCCCAAACCCTTTCTAAAGTATGTTTTGGGCTCCGTAGACTCAAATAAGGGACTATGTGTAAGAGAATGAACGCTTTGAAATATGAATAAAATTTTATGGCTCGTATTTTAGTTTAATGTTTGTATGTTTGTCTGGTAACACCTCGTACCTTAGCCCGGCCTCGAATACGGGTAAGGGCTGTTACAGCACTACACGGAGATGCTCATCATGCTTCGCTTCCGTTTTAGAATATACCAGGATGTCGTCAATAAAGACGACTAAGAACTGATCCAAAAATGGTTGGAACACACGATTCATCAGATCCACAAATGCTGCAGGAACGTTCGTCAGTCCAAATGGCATAACCAGAAACTCGTAATGACCATACCGAGTCCTGAATGCTGTCTTACGGATATCTTCCTCCTTGACCCTTAACTGATGATATCCATATCGAAGGTCGATTTTGGAAAATACAGAAGCTCCTCTAAGCTGGTCGAACAGATCGTCGATCCTTGGTAGTGGATACTTATTCTTAATCGTCAATTTGTTCAACTGGCGATAATCGATGCACATCCGTATCGTACCATCCTTCTTTTTCACGAATAGCACCGGTGCTCCCCATGGAGACACACTTGGCCTAATGAAGCCCCTATCCAACAACTCCTGAATTTGTTCCTTTAACTCCACTAACTCCTTCGGTGCCATCCTATATGGTGCGATGGACACGGGCACCGTTCCAAGCAACAAGTAGATTCCAAACTCAACTTCTCAGTTCGGAGGCAATCCTGGAAGCTCCTCCAGAAAAACATCTTGGAACTCTTTTACGGTCCTGACCTTATCCACCGTCAGTCCCTCCTCTTCCGACTGACTTACAAATGCCAAATAAGCCTCACAACCTTTCCGAATCCACTTTTCGGCTCTTAATGCTGACACCACATTGGACAAATAATCCCTTCGCTCACCTATCACCATAACCTCCTTATCCTCCGTGGTCCTTAACACCATTCGTTTAGCAGCACAATCTAAAGTCGCCTTATGCTAACAAGCCAATCCATTCCCAGAATGAGGTCAAATTCTCTGAATGGTAACTCTATCAGATCTCCAGGGAAAATCTTACCTTGAGTTTCTAAGGGTACATCCCTATACAGTTTGTCTACCCTAACCGAGTGACCGAGAGGACTTAGCACAGATACCCCACTCACAATCTTCTCAGAGTGCACACCCAACAACCCAGATATGGCACATGCAACATAGGAATAAGTAGATCTAACATCCACCAAAGCAGTATACGACATGCTAGAAACCAAAAACGTACCAGTTATGACGTCAGGTGCTTCGCCCTCCTCTTGACGACGAGCTGCATACACCAACGCTGGTTGCGAGCTTCAACATTTTCAGTACCCCTGCCAGGTGCCCCTCAACCTCGACCATTTCCATTTTTGCCCCTACCTTGTCCACGTCCTCTCGGTGGTTGTGGTTCACCTCTCATGGGTTGAGCAACCCTCTGTACGGCAACTTGAGCCTGATCAGCTCTCTGAGGATAGTCCTTAACTCTATGCTCCATAGATCAGCATCGGAAACAAGCACCGAAACGTTTCCTACACTCGCCCAAATGTACCTTACCACAGTCTCCACAGATTGGTGGTCTAACCACATTCATCGGCACTGCTCGAACTGGTTCCTCCACTCTTGCTCTCTTAACATGTCTATTAGCACCACTCGAGGGTCCTGAATCCCTCCGAAATCGGTCCCGATCCTTCTCCCGATTCTGCTTTTCAACATGTTTTACCTCCTCAGCTATCTTTGCCTTCTCCACCAAGACCGCAAAGTCCCGCTCCCTCTGCGGAGCAATCAACACCCTAAGGTCATCCCTAAGACCATCCTCAAAGCGCACACTTCGCTCATATTCCGTAGTGACTATACCCACGGCATACAAGCTCAGCCTCAGAAACTCGACCTAGTACTCAGCAACTGTTTTACCTCATTGCACCAGATGCAAGAATTCCTTTCTGCGGGCGTCCACATAACTCGCCCCAACGTACTTCCCTTTAAAAGCCGTCTTAAACAGTTCCCAAGTTACCCTATCAGCTGGGGTCCCTTCTCTCACAGTGAGCCACCACTGATAAGCCTCGTCCCATAACAACGATACGGCTCCCTTCAGTTTTTGCTCCACAGAGTAGTCCAAGTCATCCATAATCCGTTCTGTGGCCTCCAACCAATATTCCGCCACATTCGGGGCTACACCAGACACACCCTTAAAGATTTTCGCTCTGTTAGCCCAAAGTCGTTCAGAAATAGATGCCCAAATTTCGTTGCCCGTACTTGCCCCGACAACCCTTTCCAGAACCCGAAGCATTGCCTGTGACAGGGCATCATCCCCAGCATCGCAATCATGAGACTCTACCTCTATTGCCGGTGGTACTGGTGCATCCGCCGCTGGCATATGTCCCGAAGACGAAGATCTCGCTTGAGCACTTCCTCGGCCCCGTCCACGGCATCTTCCATGAGCGGCTCTTGTACTCATATCGTATTATCTGATTTACAAAATTTTATGCATTAATTCAATATTCTAGTGTTTATTACAGATGTTTTATGAATTAGACAGTAATTCAAAGTTTGTTTTCGCAGAATCAAAGTCTAACTACAATTTCAGTCTCTTATCAAATTTTCCTACGGTTTCGGTATCATCCTATCCTAGTAGAATTTTAGTACAGATAGATAATTTAGAAAAATATTCAGAGAAGTTCAGAGTAATACTTACAGGCTTGGGCCGGAGATTCAGAATGCCACCTTCTAAGGATCTAAATTTTAAAAATCGAGTTTTTTTTGTAAACCCATTCCACAGCCGAGCTGTTACAATTTGGCTCTGATACCACTAAATGTAACACTCCAAACCCGGCCCAGACGTTATGGCCAGATCCAACATGGCACATCAAAGCGTTCAAAAATATTTTAGGTCGTTGTTCTAGAAAACTTACTTAGTGTTTTAAAAGATAATTTTAATGCAGGTTAAAGTGAATGGAAGCTGAGCACCAGGTAGGAAACCGAAAAAGAGGAGGTGAGTCCATCGGACTGCTGAAGTACCAAGCTCCCTTCGAATCCAATCCTAGACATGCATATCGCCATTGCCACACCTTAACGTCATGTATATTTCCAGGAAACCAATTTGATTAAGTCCTTTTTAGGAAAAATGATTAATTTTGGAAAATATTTTCATTGCAGAAGCTTTACTTGTTGTCGTGTATTTTTTAAATCAATTGCTATTTTTAAAAACGCGCCCTAAAAGCTATTCAATTTCGACAGTTAAATATAAGTAATACCTATCTTAATAAAACATATTAAAACCATAAAAATAATCAAGCGGCCTTATTACAATTAAAGAACCCAAAACCTTAAACGTAAATAAAAAGGATGTCCAGTTCACCAGAAGAAAATTAATCTTACAGAACGTGTGGCCACTCCGAATCCCTCACAGCTCCAAGCCCACTATGGTTGGGGATTACCTGTGTGGATGAAAATAAAGGGGTGAGTTTGGGGAAACCCAACCATAGCCTATATCAGTTCAATCACAAATAACAGATTAAGTTGGCCTTAGCCCAGAACAGAAGTCAGAATAGAGCCCATAGGCCCATAACAGAACAGGACAAATATCACATGTTTATGCAAAACCCAACCCATATCCAACCACATGCACCCCCATACCAACCTTTCACCATGTGGGGAGACTACTCGACCCACCCAACCGCTACACGCCACAAAAATATGCAGCATAGCTACCAGGACAGATAATGTGACACAGTCACCAGATACAGATAATCGTGGCAGAGCCACCAGAACAGATATATGTGGCAGAGCCACCAGATCAGATAATTGTGGCACAGCCACTAGGACGCTTCCTCCATAATATAACCCATGTCCCCATGCAGCAGATATACAATCATAGCATACGTCATACAGAATTAAATCATCATGCTTTTCAGTCAAAAGTAATCCCTAGAGGTATAATGGTAATTTTGCACCTAGGGGTATATCAGTAATTCCATACATTGGGGTATTCAAGTAATTTATCTATTCTTAAGGTTTCCATGCATAACATAGCCATTTACGTACGACCAGAAACACTTACCATGTTTTCTTACCGAATTGGGCCTGTTGGCCCACTATCCAGATTTTTGGCCCATTAAGCCCAAAAACATCGTGTGAATTGATGTGTGAAAGTTTTGTGTGAAAATTTTATCGTATGTGTACTCGATTTAGTAAAAGGACTAAATCGCGTAAAATGTTAAAGTAGAATGCTATTTGATAAAGGTGTTATTTGGCTTTGGCTTTTAAAGTAAGGGTCCTTGCTAGGCAATTATACCCTTAATATTGATAGTGGACTTTTATGGACAATTTTGGACAATTATTAAATGATTTCTAAGTTATATTACAAAGGATAAAATAGTAAATTATGTATTAAATACATTATAATAAAACAAAACATGAAATGGTTTTGCATGTTCATCATTTTGGCAGAATATCACCATGGAAATAGGGTTTGAATGCTCAAAATAATTTGACACTTTGAGGAAGCAATTGTAAGTCCATTTTAACTCGGTTTTTAGTAATTTTTATGTTTTTGAGATCGTTGTTTTGTGTTTTACAAAACCCATGCTTAAATTTTAGAATTTGATGATGATTTCATGAGATTCCATTGTTGATTTTCTGAGCTTTGTGATGATAAATGGTGAAATATGAAAGCTTGATGATAGATAAATATATTTTGTATTAGGATTTTTGATGAATTTGAGTATTTTGGGCTAATTTGTGAAAATGAGAAATTGAGGGATTAAAATGTGAAAAAAAATTACATATATGAGCTTATATGGACTAGAGGAAAATTCGACCAAGCATAAGTGTGGTCAAATTTTGAATATTTTGTGTTTTGTGAAATAGGGACTAAATTGCGAAAAATATGAAATGTCAAGGGCAAAAGTGTAATTAGCCCATTTATGTGTTTTTAGATGAATTTGATTGAATATATGATTAAATAAGTTAAATTTGTATTGGATTAGATCAAGAAATAAGGAAATCGGATTTGGATCGGGGACAGTAAAAAATTATCAACTAGTTGTTTCGGTTTGTTCATGTTAGTACGAGGTAAGTTCATAAGTAAATAAATGTTGTTAAATTGAAATATATGTGCATTAAATGTGCTGAATTGATTTGTAAAGGAATATAATTGTGAAGTTGAAGTTTGTAAAATGTGAATTGAATTTGAGGCACTGAGTGTGCGATAAATGAAATAGCTACGGCTATTAAAATGGCACTGAGTGTGCGAGATTATAACAACATTGGCTGAGAAAAGGGCACTATGTGTGTGATACCGATATAAGTTTGGTTTAATCTATTGGCACTAAGTGTGCGGTACAATTATAGCTTCGGCTAATTAATTGGCACTAAGTGTGTGATACAATTATAGCTTCGGTTAATTAATTAGCACACTAAGTGTGTGAGTTTATTGAATGTTCAAGGACGATTGAATGAATTAATGTTTCGAGCATTGAAATGATAAGCGTGACAGATAAGAAGGTAATGGTACAAGTGTGTACGAAACCTATGTGGTGGATGATGTTAAGTATGAAGTAGATGAAAAATTCTGTAAATGAATGGTGAAGTGACTTGGATTGAATGGCATTATTAATGCTATTCATAAGATTAAAGATGTGAAATGAAAGTAAGATATGATTTTGAATAAAGATGAGTTACATACTCGCTATATGAAATTGTGGTGCTATGTTTGGGATATGAAATTTACAAAACATGAAACATGACTGTGATGTATGATTTCTTGGTTCAAAAATTGAAACAGGTAATGAAATTAAAATGGTGAGTTGGATATATGATTTATATATGCAATTTTGGTTTAAGTGAATAAGGAAATTATAGATGTTCGAATTTGGAAGGGTTTAAAAAGAAGTTGATATAACTTTATGTATGATTCGTAATAAATAACCATGGTTAGGTTGGTGATGAAATGAATATGTGCGCGCTTGATTTATATGATGAGCTAATGGTTGTTATTCGATTTTGAAAGTATGGTTACATGTTCACTAATAAACAAGATAAGTGAAGCTATTTAATGTGGTTCTATGAATTTATAAGTATAATGAATGTACATGTGATTGAGATTTGTTAAATTCGGTTTAATGATACTGATTTATAAATATCATTGAAATGAATTATTTGCTTATGACTTACTAAGCTTTCAAAGCTTACTCCGTGTATTATTCTATGTGTATAAAGTTTCAGAGACTTGCTCGGGTTGGAAGTGATGTAAGCACGCCCGGGGCATCCTCGAATGCAAATCAAGAACTAATTGAGCTTCCAAAAGGTCCCATGACTTGAGCTCGAACCAAGCAATTTCAAGACGCTTTATTAGCCTTAGTGATGCACATTTTAGAAGAGAACAAGGCCCTAGACGTTGGGGAAGCTATGGACAGTCTTTTGAAGACCCAATGCACTCTTTTGCAACCCGACTTTAGCTCCTCTCCAGCTCCCCCAGCTCAATTCAGCGCCAAACAGCTCACTTGAGCTCGTTTGAGCTCAATTTTAGCTCATTTCAGCTCATTTCTTTTCCTTTACAATAAAATAAGTTTAAAGTTTGTTTTTAATTAAATTTGCTACAGCTCATGCCGGTTTCCCTAGTTCAATTTAGTCGAATAATTATTTTTGATTATTTGAGCTAGCCGATTTTAATATGCTAGTTGGATTTTAATTAATATGTCCGAATTTAGTTAGTGTCATTTAAGTTGTCTAGTTGCTGTTTAAGTTATGATTATATGAATAATTATATTTTATTTAATTATGTTTTTATTTCTTTGTAGGTTCAGCCGAATGTGGAGATACATTAATGGCTAGGTGCATGTACGGGTTTGTTCATTGAATGAGAAGGTTCATGCATGGTTCGGTTCAATGCTTGAGGAATTATATTCATGTTCATGGAGGATTAATTGCATGCAATGGATATGAAGAATACATCTCCTTTGGACGGTACACATGCATGTATGCATGGCATTTAATGCAAGTTCATGTATGGCCAGATTCAAGCTCCCTTCCCAGTTCCATGAATAGCCGAATGAATGTGGGAGGACCTTTGGAGTTTCTATGCACCTGTTCGGCCAAGAGACACCTCTTAGAAGCTACATGCATCCCATGGCCGAACCTAGACAATCCATTTAGCTTCCAAAGCTTCACATACATTCAAGTGCTTTTGCTTATACATGAAGCTGCCCAATACATTCCCATCAGCCGAATTAAGACTTAACTAATTAATGTTTTCATTCTAGAACATTCTAGTTAGTTCATGGCCGAATTTGCTTAGTCTTTAAGCTAGCTGTTTTGTCCATTCGGCTACTATATGATAGTCTATAAATAGTTTGTTTATTTCATTGTAAAAGGACTTTTTCCAAATTATTGAATGAACTTTGTTCTTGTGAGGTTGTTTCCTCTCATATCTCGTACAAGTTTCGAAAGACTTATCTAGTTTGTGCTAGTGGCGTCAATTGACCTTGTTTGAACTTATCACCATTCTTGGTGTGGCGTTCACCTATCTTCTATCCATCTTTCCACCTTAACAATTTAGGAACCAGGGTGACACTTTTTAGTGTTGAATCATTCCTGACGTTAAGTTCGTTAATCCATCCCCACTTTCCCAAACTTCTTTCTTTCATTACCAAAACTGAACCACCCTTCCAACAACCATCTTTTCTACCCTTAGAACCTATCACTATTCTTAGAACCTATCACTATTCTTACACTTATTGAAACCTTCCGCTTATTCAAACTTATCCATTCACTTCTACTTCCAAAACTGAGGCACGAACGACTCTTCTCATCTACGATCGGGCAACTACGTGAATTTGACTCAAACCACTCGAGCCGAATCACATCAGGAAGTTGGAGGAGACGTCATCACACTATCCGGTTAACGTTTCGGTAAATAAAAGCTTTAAGTTTTGGTTAGGTGGCATGTGTAGGCTAGTTTTGAGATGGTTCATTTTAACTTGTGTATTTATATGTAGCCATGTGAAAATGGCTCTCTAAAGATGTTAATGTTTGTGTATATTCGGGCATGGTATGAGTCCATTTTTGGAAAGTATGTTTTATGGTATGTATTTATGGTATAATCTTGGCATAAGATTGGTAATTTAGATGTTGATCATGTATGAGTAACTAAATTTGGCATGTGATATTGGTATGTTTTGGTATAGAAAGTGAACATGAAATTGATTGATGATATTATGGATTTGATTGATACATGTTTGGAGTTGAATTTGACTGAAAATGTAGTACATTGATATGTGAATGATGCTTGTAGGGAGGACTCAAATTGGGTGGCAAATTGGCTATTCAAATGGCTTATTTTTGTCCACACGGGCAGAGACACGGGCGTGTGTATCAGTCGTGTGCAACACACAGTCATGTTACACGGTTGTGTGTTCCTTGGGGTAGTCCTAAAATTTTAAGTCAGTTTCAACCACGGCCAAGGCACACGGGCGTGTCTTGTGGCCGTGTGTATAAGTCAATATGTATGCTCTATTTTGCCACGGCCTAGGCACATAGGAATGTCTAGACCGTGTGAAGTACATGGCCTATTCACACGGGCGTGTGACCTTTTAAAAGAGGAAAATTTTTATAAGTTTGGAAACTTTTATATGTTGTCAATTTGGTCTTGAATGCATGTTTAAGCATTGTATACTTGATTTTATGTGAATATTGAATGTGGATGAATGACTTTTATTAGTAATGAGATGATAATTGATGTGTAGTGGTTCTAATTTGAGTTATAAGTCTGATAATGCCTCTTAACCTATTTCGGCGACGGTTACAGGTTAGGGGTGTTACATTTATTTTCTCTTGGTCAACTTCCAAGCCTTGCGAGCTACTACAAAACCAAGGAAAATAACTTTATCAGAACAGAAGGTACATTTTTTTAGATTAGCATATAGAGTCTCCTTACGTAAAGTCTCAAGGACAGATTTGAGATGTAGCACATGATCTTTCAACGTCTTGCTATAGATAAGAATATCGTCGAAATAAACAGCACAAAACTTACCAATGAAGGGTCTCAAAACATGGTTCATTAATCTTATAAAAGTGCTAAGAGCGTTGGTTAAGCCAAACGGCATGACCAACCACTCATACAAATTGTGCTTCATTTTGAAGGTCATTTTCCACTCGTCGCCTTCTCGCATACGGATCTGGTGGCAACCACTTTTGAGATCGATTTTCAAAATCAGTTTTGCTCCACTTATTTCATCTAACATATCATCCAGCCAAGGGATCGAATGTCGGTATTTGATGGTGATTTTATTCACGGCATGACAATCTATGCACATCTGCCATGTGCTATCTTTCTTAGGCACCAATAGAACTGGAACAGCACAGGGGATAAGACTTTCCCGAATATAGCCCTTTTCCATGAATTCGTTAACTTGCCTTTGCAATTCTTTGGTCTCTTCGGGAGCTGTTTTATAAGCGAGTCGATTTGGAATAATAGCTCCGGGCACGAAATCGATTTGATGTTCGATTCCACGAATGGTGGTAGTCCACTCGGGGTCTCTTCCGAAAACACGTCGTGGAAATCCTACAAAAAAGCCAAAACAGAAGAAGGCAAATCCTCGAAAGGTTCGTTAGTGTTAAGGAGATTTTCCTTGTACATAAGTACAAGAATAGCTTGTTTTGAAAATAATGCTTTCCGAACTTCTCTTTCTTTTGCAATGAAACTTTTCTTTTCATTTTCATTTTCATTTTCTTGTTTTCTTCTCTCATTTTCTCTTTTCTTTCTTTTGCTATTTTTTGCTTTCTTTTTCTCATTTCTTTTTTCTTTTTCTTTTCTTTCTTTTTCAACTTCATTCTCTTCTTTTTCTTTTAACTAATTTACAAAAGATTTCATTCTCATTTGTTTCTCAAAAACTTGTTTTGTTGTCAACGGGGCTAGGGTGAAATTCTTCCCCAAATACTTGAATGTATACCTATTGGTATACCCATCATGGATAACTCTTCGATCGTATTGCCACGGCCTCCCAAGTAACAAGTGTCCCACGTGCATGGGTACTACGTCACAAAGCACCTCATCTTCATACTTGCCAATGGAAAAAGTCACGAGAACTTGTCTAGTTACCTTCATTTCACCACCATCGTTGAGCCATTGAAGCTTGTAAGGGCTCGGATGCTTAGTGGTCGGCAGGCCAAGTCGCTCCACCATAAGGGTACTTGCCACATTGGTACAGCTTCCACCATCGATAATCAAGCTACAAACCTTTCCTTTCACTTGACACCGGGAATGAAAGATGTTTTCCCGTTGCTGCTCGTTTTCCAAACTTTGAATACTTAGACTTCTTTTGACAACGAGTAGCTTGCTAGCATGAACAGGACTTGATCTCTACTCCTCGTGTGATTTTGTTTCGGCCTTGTTCTTGTTCTTTTTCTTGTTCTTGTTCTTTTTTCTATCCATGTTTATTGACAAGAAAATTTTAAAATCCTCACCACAAACCTCCCTATTTTACTCGAAAAGAAAATATAATAATTTTGCACTCGCGCTTGTATTTGTACTTGTTTTAAGGCTTTTTCAACACTCGAATGCACTCATACACTCATGCCTTTTACCACTCACACTCCCTCTCATGGTTTCGTATCTCGTCTCTTTGGGCTTATTTGCTGCTTAGAGGGTCAGTTTCAAGGGGGTTATAAGGATTATAATGTAAGGGTGTAGGGTAGGTTGAAACAAAGAAATTTTTTCAATTTAGTGTGGCGTTGGGGGGTAAAAGATGGTCGAACAACACTTGGAGATAGGGAATAGATGATATGAACAGTAAAAGAAAAGACTTCAATACTTCTCTTTTTTTTTAATTTCGTAATAATTTTTTTTCACTTCACTAATACTTGCTGATTACAATATGAAAACTTGAACACAAATTTCTTTTTTTAATTAAGATTTTTTTCATGAACCTATTTCAGACTTGATACGAACATCAGCTCATCTCATTTTTCAAGCTCTGATACCAAATGATATGATCCAGCTCAGGTGTTCGAGTCGTGTTCCATAAGTTGCCCGATCGTCGACGAGAAGGGTTGTTCAGAAAATTGTCGATTGGTTTGAATTGGCTTAGAAGGCTGATTGTTAATGAAAAGTGGTTCAAAGTGGGCTAGGTAAATGATGATAGGTTCGGCTAGGAAGAAACAAAGATAGAAGATATGTGGATGGCTCAGTTTAGAATATGAAATTAAATAACGAAAGGAGACGGGAATGGAATGCGAACTAAAACTTCAGGAGCGATTCAACACTAAAGAGTGTCACCCCGGTTCCTATATTGTTTAAGGTGATAAAGATGGATGGTAGAAGGATAGTTGAACGCCACACCAATACTTGGTGATAAGTTCAGAAACAAGTTCGGGTTGATGCCACTAGCGAGCTAGACTTGTACGAAATTGAAGAGGAAGTTAACCTCACAGAAACAAAGTTTCATTCAATAAATTGTTAAAAAGTTCTTTACAACAGAAATTTGTAAACTATTTATAGCCTAATATGGGATAGCCGAATGGACAAAATGACTAGCTTAAGAACTAAGTAATTCGGCTATGAATGTGCTAGAATAATCTAGAAAATATTAATTGATAAACTAAGTCTATATTCGGCTGAATGTAACTCCAATGGGTAGTTTCATGATTAAGGAAAATCAACTTGAAAGATGATGAAAGTATGGTAGCTCAATGGCTTGTCTAAATTTGATTATGGGATGAATGGGGCAATAAGTGCCTCTTGGTCGAATTGATCAGCAAACAATGCATGTAGCAAGATGTTAATGCATCCTCCCATTTGTTGTAACTTGCTGTCCATGCATCTACATTAAACTTCATTCATGAATTTAACTTGGGAATTAATTAGGTAGCTACTCCTTGGCCGAATTTAGGGAAGCCAACAATCAATTCAAACTGCATGTAACAAGTCATTTATGAATCCTTCTTGGCCTTGAACCTAGACGTACATGAATCTTTCCAAACATTGAACTAAGCTGTGCATGCACCTAGCATTAAATGCGCTTTCAAATTTGGCTGCACCTACAAAATTCATGAAAACATTAAATCAAATGCATATTCAACTGAACATAATTAAAACAGCAACTAGACAACTTAAATAACACATTAAACTAAATGGAACACAATTAATTTTAGAATAGCTAACACATTAAATTCGGATAGCTCAAATAAGCGAAAACAATTTAAGGAGCTGACTTGAGCTGGAGCATTCGGTCATAAGCTATAATAAAGTAAATAAAATAAAAATAACACGTAATTTATTTAATGATTAAAAAGATGAGCTGAAATGAAACTGAATTGAGCTCAAACGAGCTGAAATAAGCTCAAGTGAGGTGATTGGAGGTGAGTTGAGCTCGGAGAGCTAGAGAGGAGCTGAGTTCGGATTGCACAAGGGTGCAAGGGTTCTTTAGGGAGTTGGTCCAAACTTCCTCATTGACATGGAGCATTGATTCATCCCAAAGTCGAGCAAATAAAGCTGAAACAGCTTCTTGAAATTGCCTAGGTCAGGCTCGGGTCATTGGGCCTTTCAGAAGCTCGATGGGGTCTTGGTTCGAAGTTGTTGAACCCCTGGGCATGCTTACATCACCTAGAAGGAGCTGAATAAACATCATTTTCCAGCTGACTTTTCGTGCAACACAACAGCCATGAAGAATTAATTTCTAGCTGCAGCCTTTAATTTCCTCTAGGTGACTCCTTGGGCATTACAATGGACACCTTTATTCACCAAGTATTCATCTGAATGGAGCTGGCCTTTGAAGTCTTCCAAGTTGACTTAAAAGCCCCTTTGACCGTCTAGCTAACCAAAGCATCAATCAGCTGCATGCATACATTTGGCTGAACATACCAAAGGCCATTTTGAGCTCATTCATTTCTCCAAGTCATTTCCTAGCAATTTCCAGCTGAATTTAAATGTCCAATGAGCTGCCTAAGAGACCATTCGGCTAGCTCTTAATTTACCTATAAATAGTTGTTCAAATCATTGTAAAAGGGACTAATGCCCAATTTATGCTAAATTGCTATTTTGTGAGAGTGTTCACTCTTCTTATTCTCCAAAGACTGACCTGACTTCTCAAGTGATCCTTGTGGCATCAATCTGTCTTTGTTTGCGAACTTATCACTTTATTACCAAAGTGTGGCGTTCACCTATATCGAAGGTTCCTATCAATCTTGATAGAGGGTCTCGGTCTTCAATCTATCCTTCAAACATTCCATTGCCATTCTTTCCTTCACTAAGCATTCATATAAGTTTCGAGTTAACACATCAATATTGTGTTAGTTCATACTTGAACCTTAGCCGAACCATATACCTGCTCCATAGCCGACCTTGCTATTTCTTTTCTAACCTATTCCTTCTTTGAATTTTTCAGCCTATTTGCAAACCGTCTAAAGCTTACCCAATTTAAGGATCGGGCAAAACTTTACAAATCAATTCTTAACTGAGGCGAGCGTATATCATTTGGTATCAGAGCTGGTTAAATTAAGGCGAGAATCATTCTTTTTAGTATTCCCAGGATTGTAATTTAGGAAAAAAATTGTACAAAAAAAAGAACATATATATAAAAAAGGTTGAAATATGCATATAAAAATATATATATATAATACTGAAATTAAAAAAAAGGAAGTGAAAATTTGTGTTTCAAAGAGTTTTCTGGCGAGATTTCATCATTCCTTTTTAAAACCAAAAATGCCACATTTCTACCTTCTCATGTCTTTTTCAAGCCTACCTATTCGTCCCATATCATTTCCCCACCTAACCAGCATTATTTTTTTTTTTGCAAGCCAACTCACAAACAGACGTTGATTTGTCTAAGTAGTCTACGAAGAACCTCGAGAGGTGAACTTGAGTGGAAAAAGGCACGAGAGCGGTAAAACTATCTGAGAGTATAAAAGTTGAAATTGCATGTTTTTCCTTGTGAGTGAAATTGTGAGGTTTTGCTATGTGCTTCAAAATTCTATGTCGAGAAGTCTCGAAAGAAATCCAATGGCCAGAGAAGGATTGCGGCCCATTTGCAATGTTGTGGGTGGAGAAGTGCCGGATTTGAATATACAAGCCTTAATGCATGAGATGGAAAGGCTTTTTGATTGTAAGCTCGAGCCCATCGAAGATCGACTCTACCAAGTGAAGGCACGAGGACAACGAGAAAGAACCCTCGAGGAAGTAAGGCATGGGCATGGGCATCCTAATCAGAATCAGGAAGAACCTTATGAGTTAAGTGATCGAGAGAGCAACCACTCTTCTATTCAGAGTGTGTGAAATCGAGGCCAACGTAATCGGGGTCATCAAGAATGAGATCGTCCCGACGACAACCTCAGAAACTTTAAAATGTCCATACTGCCATTCCAAGGCAAAAATGACCCGGAAGCATATCTAGAGTGGGAAAAGAAAGTCGAGCTCGTCTTCGAGTGTCATAATTACTTGGAGATCAAAAAGGTGAAACTCGCAGCCATAGAGTTTTTTGAGTACGCAATCATCTAGTGGGATCAACTCGTGACTAGTCGAAGAAGGACCGGTGAGAGGCCTATCTCTACGTGGGCCAAAATGAAGGCTGTCATGAGGAAATGATTCGTTCCCTCATACTACCATAGGGACTTGTATCAACAGCTGCAAAATCTCAATCAAGGCAATCGTAGCGTCGAAGATTACTACAAAGAAATGGAGGTTGCCATGATACGACCCGACGTGGATGAAGATCGTGAAGCAATAATGGTGAGGTTCCTAGCTGGCTTGAACCATGATATTGCCAATATCATGGAACTTTAACACTACGTTGAAGTGATGGACATGGTCCATATGGTAATAAAAGTTAAGAAACAATTGAAGCAGAAGGGAGCCAACCGATCCTATCCATCATCTTCTGCCAACAAATGGAGTCAAGGGACGAACAAAGTTCCTAATTGTCCCAATGAGCCTTTCGTTGCTACCAAGCCCAAGAAATCAAGTGGTGAAACTAGCAAGAATAAGAACGAGCCTGGTTCCAACCATTCTTGAGATATCAAGTGTTTTAAGTGCCAAGGGAAGGGACACATTGCTAGTCAATGTCCCAATCGTCGGGTGATGGTGGTTCAACCAAATGGTGAAATTGAGTTCGAAGATGAAAAGGAGGAAGAACCTGAAATTCCCACTGACGAAGAAGAAAAACTCGAGATGCCCATCGAAGGAGAGATCCTCGTTGTGAAACGAAGTCTAAACATTCAATGAGTTGAAGATGAACAACAACGAGAAAACATTTTTCACACTCATTGCCACATTCAAGGAAAAGTGTGTAGCCTTATAATCGACAGAGGGAGTTGCACCAATGTCGCGAGTACCATGCTCATTGAAAGACTTGGTTTAGACACGACGAAGCATCCAAATCCTTACAATTTGCAGTGGCTAAATGACAGTGGTGAACTTAAAGTAACCAAGCAAGCAAAGGTGGCATTTTTGATAGGCAAGTACCAAGATGAAGTGATTTGTGACATTGTGCCAATGCACGCAGGGCACCTTCTGTTGGGTCATCCTTGGCAATTTGACTGACGAGTTATCCATGACGGCTACACGAATCTATATTCGTTCAAGCATCTTGGAAGGAACATCACTTTTGCCCCTCTTACACCGAAGCAAGTTTATGAAGATCAACTCAAAATGAAGCAATCTATGGAGAGATCAAAAGAAAAAGAGAAAAATAAAAGGAATGAAAAGAAAAAGAGTGGAAAAAGTGAGAAAAGTGAGCTAAAAACAAGAGTGACAAAAGAGAAACAAAATGAGAGTAGGAATGAAAAAACGAGTGTTTTTGCAAGAAAGCGAGAGATTTGAAAGCTATTATTGACAATGCAACCCATTCTTGTACTTATGTACAAAGAATGCTTGTTGGAAACTAATGAGATAGAAAGATCTTTGCCTTCTCCTATTGTTTCTTTGTTGAAAAAATTTGGAGACGTATTTCTCAATGAAGTGCCGAATGGGTTGCCTCCCATTCGAGGCATCGAACACCAAATCGATTTTGTACCTGGAGCGGCTATTCCGAATAGACTGGCTTATAGGAGAAATCCCGAGGAAACAAAGGAGCTGTAAAGCAAGTATTCGAGTTAATGGAAAAGGGCTACATTCGCGAAAGCTTAAGTCCGTGTGCAGTTCCTATCTTGCTGGTGCCCAAAAGGACGATTCATGGTGAATGTGCGTTGACTGTCACACCATCAACAAAATCACCGTCAAATATAGACATCCTATTCCCCGTCTCGACGACATGCTTGACGAACTTAGCGGAGCCCAACTGTTTTCAAAGATAGACTTAAAGAATGGTTATCACCAAATTCGTATGTGGGAGGGAGAAGAATGGAAAACCGTATTCAAGACTAAGTACAGTTTGTACGAATAGTTGGTAATGCCATTCGGTCTTACAAATGCACCAAGCACCTTTATGCCTTTGATGAATCATGTTTTGTCTGCTTTTATTAGAAAATTTTGTGTTGTATATTTTGATGATATTTTGATCTATAGCAAGTCATTGGAAGATCACGTTCAGCATCTGCGTGCAGTGTTAGAAGTTTTGCGAAAAGAGGTACTTTACACTAACTTAAACAAATGTTCTTTTTGCATTGATGAGGTTGTGTGGTGAGTGCCCGTGGCTTACAAGTTGACCAAGAGAAGGTCAAAGCGATCCATGAATGGCCGCGCCCAATGAACATTAGCCAAGTACGGAGTCTTCACCAGTTGGCAAGCTTTTATTGAAGGTTTGTACCTAACTTTAGTATAATAGTTGTAACAGTTCAGTTTTGACCCTAGTCGAAATAGTGGTTTCGAGGCCACAAATTCGAGTCCAAAAAATATTTTAATATTATTTTCTGTGTCTGTGATATGTGAATTTAGATCTGTGATTTAATTTGTTTGTTTCTGTGCTTAATTATAACAAAAGGATTAAATCGCGTAAAGTGTAAAAGTTGAGTGCTAGATGCTAAAGCACCTATTTTGGCTTGGCTTCTAAAATAAAAGTCCTTGCATGTCAAATTTACCATTTGTTTTAATGGTGGACAAAAATGGTCATGTAGTTGGTGAATTTAATGTTATATCATTAAGGGCAAAATGGTAAAAGGTGATTATAATGCTTATTATAATAAAATGAAAACAAAAAGGTGGCTTATTATCATACATATTAGCCATAAATCAACCAAAGAAAGAAGGGTTTGAAGCTTTTGTACATTCAGCACTTTGGTAGCTAAATTGAGGTATGAAATTTGTTCGATTTTTGATAATTTCTACGTTTCTGTGATCGTTGCTTCATGTTCTTCAAAACCCATATCTGAATTTCTATTTCTGTTAAATATTTCATGAAATGACATTGTTGATATTATGAGTTTTGTGATGTTCTTGAATGAATTATAAAGGCTTGGTAGATGGTTCATAAGTTTTGTCTTTGAGTTTTTGATGAAATTGAGCTAATTGTGTTAAATTTTGAAAATGAGGTTTTGAAGGAGTAAATTGTGAATTAAACATGTTGTATGGGCTTATATAGAAGCCATGAAAATTCGGCTAGCCCTTGTTGCAAAGAAATTTTGAATATTTGTGATTTTATGAAAAATGGACTAAATAGTCAAAGTGTGAAAATGTAAGGGCTAAAAATGCAAAGTGCCCTAAATATGTGTATATGAATTATATTGAATGAAATGAATGATTGAATGGTTGAATTTGTATTGTATTAGATCAAGAACAAAGAAAATCGGACTTAGATTGGGGGAAGTCCAAAATAGTTGAATAGTCGACTCGTTTTATCCGAAATCCGTCTGAGGTAAGTCAAATTACAATTACGTGTTAATTGAAATAAATTCTGCACATATAAATTGTAATCTGTATTGGATGGCCTTGAGTGCCTGGTGAATATCTTTGGAGTAAAGTATGATAATATGTTAATATCTGAAAAGCTCTGTATGCTTCTAAGAAAAGTTGACATCTGTCTGAGATATCGTGTAAGACCGTGTCTAGGACATAGCCCTCGATTGAGATTTATGTATAAGACCATGTCTGGGACATCGGCATCGTATCTGATTTCGTGTAAGACCATGCCTGGGACACAGGCCTCGATTGAGATTTACGTATAAGACCATGTTTGGGACATTGGCATCGTATCTAATTTCGTGTGAGACCCTATCTAGGACACAGGCCTCGATTGAAATTTACGTATAAGACCATGTCTGGGACATCGGCATTGTATCTAATTTCGTGTAAGACCCTGTCTGGGACTGAGGCATCGATAATGAATTACATGTAAGACCACGTCTGGGACATTGGCATTATACTTGATTATAAGCATCTGTATCGTTTCTGAACCGTCTGAGGATAACGTACGTAATATGAGTATATGAAATGTATAACCTATGCGGGTACGTTTGTATCGTACTAAATTTCTAAATATAAAAAACTCTGTCTCTGTGAAATATGTATAGAATTGGAAATGAAGCATGACATATATGCAAATAAAGGAGCATGGTTAAGCTTATGAAATATTCTTCAAAATGGTTATGAATCTTTATGGTTAAACTGTACTTATATGCTTTAGTAGTTAGACCAATTGTATTTGGCTTACTAAGCTCTTTGTAGCTTACTCTGTGTGTTACTGTCTGTTTTATAGTTATCGTAGCTACTGAAGGCTCGGGGATAGTTGAGGATCGTCACCACACTATCGATCTCATTTTGGTACTTTTGAAAGTGTACATATTTTAAAGTATGGCATGTATAGGCTAGATGGTCTATGTATATAAGTTTTATTGTGTATACATTATGCCATGGGAGTTGGCTAACAAATGATAAGTTCATGTATAGTTTGGTGCATGCTTGTAATGTGCTAAGTTCTAATGTGTTTTGGTCATTCTTAAGCATGGAACTAGTTGGAAATTTTGGTATGAATGTTGTATATTATTGCTTGTAGGATTGAACCCAAAAAGGGGTGGCAAATTGGCTTAAATTAAGCCTGCTTAGTGCCACACGGTCAAGGGACACGAGCGTGTCATGTGGCCGTGGGCTAAAGTCAATATCTAGCCAAGAATAACACGTCCATAGCACACGGATGTGCCTATTGGCCGTGGGTGAAAGTCAGTATGGTTACCCTGTTTTGGCACGGCTGGTTCACATGGGTGTGCCTGATGCCCGTGTGAGGCACACGGCCTGGTTACACAGGCATGTGACCTCAACAAAATCAAAAAATTTTGTATGTTCTGAATTTTATAAATGTGTTCGGTTTAGCTCTAACCATTTTTAAACGTATGTTTTAGGTCTCGTAGACCATCTTAAGAGATGATTGCTTATGAAATGGTATTAAATAATATCTATGATTCTGAATTGGTCTGAAATGTTCTGTCTGTCTGGTAATGCCTCGTAACCCTAATCTGATGTCGCTTACGGGTTAGGGGTGTTACAATAGCTGCCCCCTTGACAGGTATTATCAAGAAAAACACTCACTTTAATTGGACTGATGATCAAGAAAATGCATTTAATAGGAATAAAGAATATCTAACTAATCCTCCGTTATTGTCTTTACCTGATTTTATCAAGACATTCGAGGTTGAGTGTGATGCCTCAAGAATTAGCATTGGAGCTGTTCTGACACAAGATGGACGGCCTATAGCATATTTCAACGGAAAACTCAATGAAGCCACGTTGAATTACCCAGTATGCGACAAGGAAATGTATGCCTTGATCCGGGCCTTAGAAACTTAGCAACATTATCTTTGGCCGAAGGAATTTGTCATCCATATGAATCATGAGGCCTTAAAGTAGCTTCGAGGACAAACGAAGCTTAACAAGCGTCATGCCAAGTGGGTGGAATATTTGGAGTCATTCCCTTACATGATAAAATATAAGAAAGGTAAAGAAAACATTGTCGCTGATGCATTATCACGAAGGTATGCACTTGTCAATCAACTGGATTCTATACTGCTTAGTTTTGAATTTTTGAAAGATCTTTATCAAACTGATATTGATTTTGGTGAAGCATATAAGTGATGTATGCAAGGAGCCTATGAAAAGTATTATCAGCGCGAAGGTTACCTGTTTCGTGAAGGTAAGCTTTGTATCCCTAATGGTTCTGTAGGAGATGTGCTAGTTAACAAAGCTCACGGTGGTGGACTCATGGGCCACTTTGGAGTTGCTAAAACATTGGCCATATTGCAAGAACACTTTTATTGGCCAAGAATGAAACGCGACATGATGAAGAAGTGTGATTGATGTATTGCTTGCAAGAAAGCAAAGTCGCGGATCAAACGGTATGGTGTGTATACACCATTGCTCATCCCAGATGCACCATGGGTAAACATTTCGATGGATTTTGTTCTAGGCCTCCCTAGAACAAACATGGAAAAGACTCAATATTTGTGGTTGTATATCGTTTTTCAAAACAAGAGTGACGATCCCATTAACATTGCCATTTTGTTTTTCAAAGAAATTGTCAGGTTGCACGGTATACCCTGCACCATCGTCTTCAATCGGGATACAAAATTTCTTAGCCACTTTTGCAGGACATTATGGGGAAAGTTAGGCACCAAATTACTGTTTTCAACCACGTGCCATCCCCAAATTGATGGCCAAATCAAGGTTGTTAACCGAGTCTTATTGACTTTGTTACGAGCCATCATTCGTAAGAATTTGAAGTCGTGGGAAGAATGTTTGCCACATGTGGAGTTTTCTTACAACCGAATGATTCATTCAGCCACAAAACATTCTCCTTTTGAGGTAGTATATGGTTTCAACCCTTTAACCCCTCTCGACTTAGTACCTTTGCCTTCTAACCAGCTAGTGCAAGTAGACGGCTAAAGAAAAGCCAATTTTGTTAAACAACTTCACAAGAAGGTTAAGGACAATATCGAGAGGAGGACCGAACAATATGTGTGAGGAGCGAACAAGGGGCGCAAACGAGTCGTGTTTGAACCTGGAGACTGGGTTTGGATCCATATGCGCAAAGAAAGGTTCCCCGAGCAACGAAAATCAAAACTCCAACTAGGGGGTGACAGTCCATTCCAAGTGTTGGAACGAATCAACGATAATGTCTACAAAATAGATTTACCCGGTGAGTATGAAGTAAGCGCTAGTTTTAACATAGCTGACCTCTCCCTTTTTGATGTAGGTGATGATTTGGGGACAAATTGCCTCGAAGAGTGGGGAATGATGCGAGCTTGGCTACAGAGCTAATTGCCAAACCCTTAGAGCTGCCATTGGGACCAATCACTAAAGCCCGAGCAAAGAGGTTCCAAGAGTCTATTTCAAGCTACATAAATCGGACTTGGAAATAAGGAGTGTTCAAACAGCAAGTGAGCAACTCAACAAGCTCATGTTGCAATGTCTTACAAGCTGACTTAGCTCTTTTCATCTCAAAGGAGTTCAATTCGATTCAAAGCTAGCTCATTGAGCTGATTTCAATTTATTTATTTATGCGTCTTTTGTGCTGAAACAAATTTATTAAGTTGTGTTAGTTAATTAGTTATTTTTCCGTTCAAATAATTAATTATTTTAATGGTGTTTTAAATCTGGACATTTTTAATTTAATGTATTGAATATGTCTCACATTAATATATGTGTTTTAATATGTCTGGTTTAGGACATAATTAATGTGTCTAGATTAGAACAAATTAATTAGCTGCTGCTAATTTAATTTGTCCAGCCGCATGACATAAATTGGTTTTGATTTAATTGCTACCCATTTTAATGTGTTCTAACTCCTTTAATTGTTGTTTTATTTTGCAGCAAATACATGCATGAATCAGCCTGGAAGGAGCTGAATAAACATCATTTTCCAGCTGACTTTTCGTGCAACACAACAGCCATGAAGAATTAATTTCCAGCTACAGCCTTTAATTTCCTCTAGGTGACGCTTTGGGCATTACAATGGACACCCTTCTTCACCAAGTATTCAGCTAAGTGGAGCTGGCCTTTGAACTCTTCCAAGCTGACTTAAAAGCTCCTTTGACCGTCCAGCTAACCAAAACATCAACCAGCTGCATGCATGCATTCGACTGAACATACCAAGGGCCATTTTGAGCTCATTCATTTCTCCAGCTGTTGAGGAAGCTTCAACGAAACTTCCAAGTCATTTTCTAGAAATTTCCAGCTGAATTTAAATGTCCAATGAGCTGCCTAAAAGACCATTCGACTAGCTCTTAATTTGCCTATAAATAGTTGTTCAAATCATTGTAGAAGAGACTAATGCCGAATTTATGCTAAATTGCTATTTTGTGAGAGTGTTCACTCTTCTTATTCTCCAAAGACTGACCTGACTTATCAAGTGATCCTTGTGGTGTCAATCCGTCTTTGTTTTTGAACTTATCACTTTATTACCAAAGTATGGCATTCACCTATACCGAAGGTTCCTATCAATCTTGATAGAGGGTCTCGGTCTTCAATCTATCCTCCAAACATTCCATTGCCATTCTTTCCTTCACTAAGCATTCATATAAGTTTCAGGTTAGCACATCGATATTGTGTTAGTTCATACTTGAACCTTAGCCGAACCATATACCTACTCCATAATCGACCTTGCTATTTCTTTTCTGACCTATTCCTTCCTTGAATTTTTTAGCCTATTTGCAACCGTTTGAAGCTTACCTAATTTAAGTATCGGGCAAAACTTTACGACTCAATTCTTAACCGAGGCAAGCGTATATCACAAATACGTGCCATAAAATCAATATAGTTGCTTTCTTTCAAGGTGAAGCCTTTCTCTTGATGCATCTGTTGATTCTTGAAGATACTCTCGTATCTTACTTTAGCTTCTTCACAGTGGAACTTGTTTTGTGATTCGTCAATTTGGGAAAATACACCGAGTTCTCTTACGAGGCATGATTAACCTGAACATAAGATGGGAAAAATTATTTTCTCAAAATTTTAATTAATAAAAAAATATTAATAATTCAATAAATTAAGAAATTAGATAATTGAATAAAATTAAAATTTAGGAGAAAAATTGGTCTTACCATTTTTTTTTTTGTAAAAATTAAGAGCTCGTAAGAAAAATAATTTTGAATCAAAAGATGGCAAATTAAAAAAGGTTAGGAGGTTTTTGGCTAAGGATGGGTGAAAAGGTGGTGTGCCGTTCGGTTGTGCAAAGCAGCATCGCGCAGCAAGGGATGTGAGCAACGTGTGTGTGGGCGCTGTTGAACACAGGCACTGGTGTGGGGCCTGACTGAACTGACTCAGTCTTGGCGAGACCAGTGAGCAATGCAGCGCACGATGGAGCAGGCGTGCTCGAGGTGGGCATGCGGCGTGCGATGGAGCTGGGGTTGTTGACCAATGGCTGCTAGGCAGCTACAGAACTTAGGGAATTTGGTGTTTAGAGGGAATGGTGTATGAATGAAAAAAAATAAGAAGAGATGGGTGGAATTTATAGTGAAGGAAGTAGGAACTAGAGCAGAATTCTTAGTATAATTTAATAATTAAAAATTCTAAGTTCTAATTCTACTCAAAGTAATTAATAATTAATAATTAGTATAATTCATATTAAATTATTATTTGCTATTAATTTATTAAGATAAAAACTTATCAAATAAAATATGATTAAATTAAAACTAATCCTAACTCTATATAAAGTTGATAATAATTAATATATATTATAATGGATATAATTATATATTAATAATTATCATCTTTTTATTAAACTAAAAGCATTTATTCTAGAAGCCTTTTGAAAATATATACAAAAGAGGCATCTAATTTTTAATATTTACAAAAGAGTAACCAAATTTTAAAAATAGTTCAATTAAGTTCCTAGACTTAATGAAAATTCGAAATCAAGTTGCAACTTAAAACTTGGATCAAAATTGACCCTTTTATTTGAAAATTAAAAATTTTATTTTGCCATTTAGGGGATAATTTCTTGGAAAATTATGTCAAAATCAATTCCCAAGAAAGATTGGATGGGTCACAAGTGGTCCCGCTTAAGTTCCAATCTCCTAGACAGAATTTATTTAAACATACTAATCCCGAAAATATACCCTAAATCATTTATTCAAAAAGAAGAACAAGAAAGATTAAATATCTGATAAAATAAACGAGATTTGATTCTGTTCAATTTTATCTCCCCAGTAATGCTTCAAGCATTGAGCATTAACTCAAAATTTACCTCCCTTACCTTGAAGTTCAACAACTCTGTACGGATAGACTCGATGAATCGTAAATGGACCGGACCAACGTGATTTTAACTTACCTGGAAAGAACTTTAATCTGGAATTAAATAATAAAACTTGTTGACCTTCTTTGAATTCACGAACTCGAATGTGCTTGTCATGCCATTTTTTAAGTCTCTCCTTAAGCAATGTGGCATTTTCATATGAGAACATTCGGAATTCTTCTAACTCATTAAGCTAGAGCATCCGTTTCTCTTTAGTAAGCTTACGATCCAAGTTGAGTTGTCGGAGAGCCCAAGAAGCTTTGTGTTCTAACTCCAAGGGTAGATGGAAGGCTTTCCCAAAGACTAACCTATAGGGTGACATCCCTAAAGGTGTTTTATATGCTGTCCTGTAAGCCCATAAAGCATCATCCAGTCTTTTAGACCAATCTTGTAACATTTCAGTTTAGACCCTAGTCGAAATAGTAGTTTCGAGACCACAAATCCGAGTCAGAATAATATATAAACATTATTTTTTGTGTTTATGATATGTGAATTAGCATGTATGAAAGTTTCGTATGAAAATTTAACTGTTTGTATGTTTAATTTTGAAAAAGGACTTAATCACGTAAAATGTAAAAGTTTCTAGCTATTTGTTAAAAGTGCTTAAGTGTTATGTCTTAATAAAAGTAAGGTCCTTATGAGGTTATTTGACCATTGAATGAATTAAATGACTTAAATGGGCATTATATCATAATATATTTATGGTTTAATAAAAGGGCAAAATAGGAAATTGATTAATATGTTAATATTAATCAAAATAAAACAAAAGGTGGGCATTGTTCATCTTTTCTAACCGATTGTAAGAAAGAAACAAGGGTTTTAAAAGCTTTGAACATTCGGCCAAGGTCCAAGCTTAATTCAAGGTTCGTTTTTTATCTGTTTTTGATAATTTCTACGTTTTTGTAATCGTTACTTTGTGTTTTACTAAGCCCATGTCTCAATTTCTGATTTTGATGATGATTTTGAAATGTGCCATGGATGAATTCATGAGCTTTATGTTGTTATATGATGAAATATGAAAGTTTGATGTTGGGTTTATATGTTTTGTCTTTAGATTTTTGATGATTTTGAGAAAAATGGGCTAAATTGTGAAATTTGTAAATTGAGGGACTAAAATGTGAAATAAATGAAATGTGTGGACTTGTATGAGTGCTATGAATATTCGGCCAAGCATGAGCATATGCAAATTATGTGTATTTTGTGATTTTTTGAATTAGGGTCTAAAGTGTCAAAATGTGAAAATGTGAGGGTTAAATTGTGAAATGCCCTAAATAAATGTTTATGGATTGATTTGAATTATTTGGTGAATAAAAAGGCTAATTTTGAATACATATAGATCAAGAAAAGAGGAATTCAGATTTAAACCTAGGGAAGTCGAAGGTTATAGAGTAAACAATTCAAGTCGACAATTCCGAGTATGAGGTAAGTTCGTACGTAAAACATGATGTTACAAATATATTTTTTATGCTTGGATTATACATAGATTGTATATATAATTGATTATGGTTGAATACGATGATAAATCAATTGTATTTGGCACTAATTGTGCGATTCAAAATAGCTTTGGCTATATGAGGCGCTAAGTGTGCAATACCGAGATAGCTACAGTTAATTGAGATGGAACAAAGTGTGCGGAATCGTTCTAGCTTCGGCTAACCCTCAAAGCACTAAGTGTGCGGATGTTAAAGCATGAATAATCTTCGAAAAGTCTTAAAATATCCGAACGAAAGGTGAGAATGAAAATGAATAAATACGGGAAGGTTCAGGTATGTATGATACCTATGTGATAGATGATGTTATGCATATGAAGTTCATTGAATTGGTATAAACATATGAATTGTGTTGGCATAGAAAAGATAGATGAATTGATAATTAATAAGTACTCATGTGTTGATGTTTTATATTTTATAAACTGTTGATGATTTTTGGTACGAGCTTACTAAACTTTTGAAAGCTTACTCTATGTATGTTTGCATTGTTTTATAGATATCGAAGCTACTGTGAGCTCGGGGATCGTCAAGGATTGTCACCACACTATCGAATCTCATTTTGGTACCTTTTGAAATTTTATATAGTAAAGTATGGCATGTATAGGCTAGAAGTACTTTGGATAAGTTTTGTAATGTTTATATTTAGCCATGTGATATGGTTTGATATGATTATGTTTACGTTTTGATTTTGGTATATTAAATATGATGCAAAATTATCTATTTGATGTGTTCATGAATGGCTAAGAGAAATGGTAAGTTTGGCAAGTTTTGGTATGAAATTTGGTCATGATTTTAGAGATTATGAGACCATATGTTTTGAGAGGATTTGGTCTTATGTTTTGGCACAATTGAGTTGAGTTTATAAGCATGTAAATGGTTGTTAATGTTATGGCATGAATATTCTATGGTTTGGTATATAAATTGGTTGAAATTGTTGTGTAAATATATTTGGTTTGGTGCTTGTAGGTTTGACCTAATTGGGGTGGGAAGTTGGCTATTCAAATGGCCTATTTTTGTCCACACGGGCAGGGACATGGGCTTGTGTCTATGTCGTGTTTGACACATGGCTATGTTGTACGGCCGTGTGTCCCCTGGGGTACCCTACAATTGTAAGTCAGGCTAGAGCACGGCCAAGGCACACGAGCGTGTGGCTAGCCGTGTGGCCCAAGTCAGATTCTACCATGGCCAAGGCACACGGGCGTGTCTTATGGCCGTGTGGACAAGTCAGTATGTATGCCCTGTTTCACCACCGCTTAGACACACGGGCCTGTCTAATACCGTGTGAGGCACATGGCCTATTCACACTGGCGTGTGACCTTTAAAAGTTGAAATTTATAAGTTCTGAAAAGTTTACATGTTATCGATTTAGTCCTAGATGCATGAATTAGACCTTGTATGATCGGTTTAAGTTTGTAATGAACATAAATGAATGGTATTTTATTGAATTGAGATGGTATTTGATATTTTATTATTTTGACCTAAGTTACGAGTCCGGTAATACCTCTTAACCTATTTCGGTGATGGATACGGGTTAGGGGTGTTACAAATCTCATCGGTTCAGGCAAACTACCTTCTCAAGTGATCTCCTTGTTTGCCAGTTCAGCTTGCCCATTCATCTACGGATGGTAAGCTGTAGCGACCTTGTGTTTCACTCCATGTTTGTCAAGTAACCATTTCAACCACTTGCTCACAAAATGGGACCCTTCATCACTGATAATGGCTATTGGGGTTCCAAAACACATGTTTCTGCAAAAACTTCATCACAACCTTAGCATCGTTTGTCGAATATGCTTCTGTGTCAACCTACTTAGACACATAGTCTACTACTACTAATATGTACTTGTGACCAAAAGACGAAGGGAAAGGACCGAGAAAGTTAATACCCCAAACATTGAATAATTCTACCTCAATGATGTTTGTTCTAGGCTTCTCATTTCTGTTGGTGACATTTCCAACCCTTTGACGTCAATCACAACTCTTTATGTAAGCATATGTGTCTTTGAATAATGTTGGCCAAAAGAATCTAGCTTGCAATACCTTGGCTGCAGTACGTTTAGCCCTTCAACCTTTACAACTTTTGTCAATTTGACCCTTATCTTTTATTTTTTTTCCTGAAATATTAAAATTTTTAAACATATAAACATATATAAAATAATTAAAAATATTATTCTTTTCCTAATATGTGCCAAAAATTAAAGATAGAAAAAACTAAAACTTACTATTAATCATTACTACCAGAGATTTTAACTTGTAATTCTCATTTAGTGACAATAAGTAACATGTATATTAGGTAATTTACATTATAAATACTTGAATTTAACCTCAAATTTCAAATAAAATCATAGATTTAATCAAATTACATCATTTAAATTCCAAGTAATTGAATTGACTATTTTTAAAATTTGGGTCGTTGAATGATTCAAGTGTGAATCTTAAGAAATCTTATCAAATTACACAATGTGTAAATGTTGAGATTTCTTTTTAGAATCAAAACTAAATTGACACAATGTACAAATGTTGAGGGTTAAAGTTTTTATTAGGCCTGAAAATACCAAGAGGGAGGATGAATTGGTATTTTAAAAATTTCTATAAACTTTTCTAAATGATAAGGAAAAGGAAAAAAAGTTTAGGTAATTCGATTTATAGTGGTTCGGTCCCAATTGTCTACCTCCACTACCTTTGTATACCTCAACTAAAGATTTTCCAATTCATTATACTTGAATTATTACCTTTCAAGAAAAAAAAAGTATAACATTTACAATCCATGTCTTTTTCACAAGGCTAAAATAGAATATTCCCCCTAGTTTTTATGGCATAACTAAAACCCTCTAGCTTTTTTTGCTCAAATAGAAACCTTTTTACAATCTATTTAAGGTTTTATACCTCAAAAACCTTAAGTATGCTCTTTACAATAAAGAGAAGATAAGCAAACTAACAATGAACCTCTAGTAAGTGTGTGTTTGTAAATTGAAACTCTAAATGCAAAGATTTGAGAGTGAGAAAAGATATTACAATAAGCTCTCAATGAATATTTACAAGAGAAAATGAAAAAAAAAATAAAGAGTTGAAAGTTTTTCTCTTGATTTTTGTGCTTGGATGTTCATCTCTTGTATCTTGAAGTGTTATTGATGTATATATATAACAAGGGAAATTTTTATGATTGTTTATAGCCATTGGGATAAGTTCTAACCGTTGGAAGCATTACAAACGGACTTGTATCAATATAACTCACAAGATGTAGGGTAGAAGTGGACCTATATGGGTAAAAGTGGACTTGTATGGATAGAAGTGGACCTATATGGGTAGAAGTCTCAAAAGTTTTGCAATTTTGCTTATTGTCTTAGTTGTATCGATACAACAAGATCAGGGTATCGATACTACATCCCAGACTTGTATAAAATGAGTTTGAAATACTTAAAAATATTTCGGGTAAACTCAAAAGCATTTAGATAAATTAAAAAACATTTACAACATGTTTTTGAATACTTTTACAAGTCTTTAAAATGCTTTGAAAATATTTAACAAAATTTCCAATAATCATTTTCACCAAATGACTTAGGAAATATAAATAAAAATTTATCATAAATGTTGTTAGATCAAAAGTTTGAGACATTAAAGCTAAAAGTAGTTATTATGTCAATTTTAAAAGTGGTTACGCCATATTTTCGTTAGCCATTACCATTTTGTAACTTTTCATAGTTGGGTTACCAAAGAAGAAACTTATGAATGGTTGGGTGACTACCAATGTAGTTTACTCAAATTTTTAACTAGTCTATAATTTTTTTAATATAATTTTTAATTTTTATAATTTTTTATAAGAAAAAAAAAGAGTAAGGGTCAAATTGATAACAGTTGTAATGGTTGAGGGGCTAAATTTGTGATTGTACTTAATTTTTAACAAAGTTAACGAAAAAAGTTTTTGAGGGATTGAAAATGAGCAAATTGAAAAATAGATGGACTAAATTCGCACAAATCAATAAGTACATGGACTATCTTTAGAATTTAACCTTTTGTTTTAAATCTTTATATTTTATAATATATTAAATTTAAAAAAAACAATTGTATTTTGTTTTTATAAGATTTATAATTTATATATTTTAATTGTTTCTATATGTTTTATTTTTTATTTTTTATATTTTAAAAAGTCAAATAATGATATGGAATGCACCACGTCATTGATAGAGTTGTCAATAGATTAGGTGGCCAGCTGGATCTAACCACTCAACTCGACTTTGATTGAGTTTAGATAAAGAATTTTTGTTCATGGGCCAACTTGATCCTACTCTGTCCAAATTTATTTAATATAAATTTTAAAAACTCTTAAAAACTAATTATAAATTATATTAATATTAATATAAAATTATATATGATATGTAATTACTTTTAAATAGAAATATGGGTTTTCTTTTGGCATATTAGGCCAGCCTAATTTTTTTTATTTAAAAAATTGAGCCTCGATTTGACCTAATCAGCATATGAATATAATTCAATCACCTCTAAACAGTGTTAAAAAAAACTAAAATTTGTGATAGGTTTTTAACATTTTTGGGGCCTTAGGCAAAACAATAAAATAGGGTTTTAAGGTTCTCTAAAGTTAGAGAAAAAAAATTTTAGGTTCCTTAAAAATTGGTAAAAAAATTTTGGACCCTTAAAAGCTAAAAAAAAAATTTGGGACCTCTTAAAAGTTGATTTTTTTTTTTACTTTTAAAAGTTTTAAAAAAATTTTGAGTCCCTTAAAATTTAAAAAAGAATATTTTAAACCCTCTCAACCTTGGGCCTAGGATGGCCGCACCTCTAGATGATCCCAAGGACGGGCTTGGTGATAGGATTCAAATTTAGAACTTAATTTAAGTTTAAGGAATAAATTTTGTTTTAATGATACTAGAATGTTACGCTCAATCCCGGGCTTCAATTCTTTTTTATATAATTTTACTTCTTTTAAGGCATATATAATTTTACTTATTTTAAATAATAATTATTTATTTAAATGTTTATTAAAAATTAGATATATATTTATATATGTAAAATAATTATATCTTTAATATAGGGGAAGAAATTTATTTAACATAGTTTTACGCTCTCTCGTAACTTTTTATTATTATTGATATTTTAAAATGTTTAACCATTAAACTTATCAATATAATTGTATTTATTATATATCTTTATCTCATCAATCTAAAAATATGTTTATATTAATCTGCATATATATAATAGTTGGGGAAAGGATTGTATGAAACAGTGACACCACGTCATCTGTATCCCTTTCTAATAGTTTTATGCCACATCAGTACTCTTATCCTGAATTTCAGGATTTTATCCTGAAAAAAATCAAATCCAAATTAAAATACTAAAATTCAGGATAAAATCCTAAAATTCAGTATAAGAATACTGATGTGGCATAAAACTATTTGTGACACCCCTAAATTGACCCTAGTCAGAAAGCGGTTTCGGGACCGCTAAACCGAGTCACCAAATTATTTGAATATAATATTTATTGTCTAAAATATGTGAATATGGATGCGTGAAAGTTTTAAGCTTCGATTTAGTTAATTGCATGTGAATTTAGTTAATAGGACTTATGTATGACACTTTTAAAATGTGATAGTTAATCTATAAGGATCAATTAATGCATGTCATATGAATAAAGGGTTTGCATGTCAATTATCCATTATTAATGAGTAGTGGCCGGCCATGGATGGGTCATTGATGATAATATGAATTCTTTTATTAGCACTATGAGTTTAGAAAATAAAAGAATGAATTAAGAATGATAAAACATGAGGTGAGTGGGAGGAGAAACCAAAGTTGTCTCCCCCTTACTCCCCATTGCCGTGACTAGTGAAAGAGGAGAAAAACAAAGTTCTTTCTTTGTTGTTCAACTTGGCCGAATTGAAAAAGCAAAGGAGGGAAGAAATTTGGTCACTTGAATCCTTAGGAAGGTTAGTACATTGTGTTGAAATTGTGAAATAATTACTTGTTTTAGGTAAATTATCATGGTTCTTGCTTAGCCCATGCAAAATTTCCACTAATGATGGGTGAATAGAGCCTTCGGCTAAGGTTATAAGGGAAGAAATTTTGATTGCTTTACTTGAATCTTGATGATGAATGTATTGAGGAAAGAACTTGGTCTTTCTAAAAATATGAATGGTTAAAGCTCATACTAGTAATAGCCGAATTAAAGAATGCTTGATGTCATGAGTAAATGCTGTTCATGTTAATTGGATGAGAAAGGGTAGTTGGGTGAAGTAGAGTCTAGCAAATGAGCACATATGTGCACTAGTTGCTAAATGAAGAAAAATCGGCTAACAAGGGAGTACTAAGGCCGAATATGATTTTGAATATTAGTGGTGTAGTTGCCGAATTTGAACTATGAAGTTATTGAGTAATGTGTGTGTTTTAAGTGATAGAATTGAGTGAATGCTTGGAATGTGATATGTATGAATTATGTGTTAAATTAAGGTTTGCTAAGCTAGCTATTAAGATGAAGTGCAAATGTTAGTATTTGATTTCTAGTGTATATATGTGTACTAGCCGAGCTTTGAATTTAAATAATGGTTGGAGCACCATGTGTTGTAATGAGATTATTTGAGTGAAATCATAGATATTTATATGATGAATTGATTGTGGATATACATGCTTAAATAAGATGCACACATGAATGAATAGATAGCTTGGTGTTGCATGTATTCAGTCATAAAGGTGCACATGAGGAAATGTTAGATTAATTGTATTAAATTGCTCAATGTGATTAAAAATGCGTATGACCATTTTGTGTTTGAGCTAAAGGTGGCCATATGACCTATCAAACTCCTTGTCATATTCGCCATAAGCTAGCATAATGAGACTTTAATAAGTTAAATTTGTTTGAATTAGCTCAAGAGCTTAGAGGACCAAAGTTGGATAAGGGAAGGAAAAAGTGATCGAATAGCCGCGAGATCGTTCGACCACATCCGAGGTAAGTTTTAAGTGATTAAACGTTGAGTAAATTCAATCATAATAGGACATAATGAGTTGATTTAATAAGATATGATGTGGCCATGATATGTCTTAAACTCAAATGGTAAGTTCATAAGTGTTTGGACTTGGAAATTTAAGAGCAAATTGTAATAATTTGCTTTGGACAGCAATGATAACGTGATTTTAGAAAATCACTATAAATTGTTGGTGTGGAATTACAGGCTGAATAAAATATGTAATCAAAGCTTAGTTAGTCTAGTTTCTTATAAAAGAGACCGTGTAAGCAAAGAAATTCCTATAAAGAGATATTTAAAGTTGTGTGGGACAGTGTCGAATGACTCGAAATCCCTGTTCTGTTTTTAGAAAATCATTATAATTTGTACAAAAATGGTTATAAGATAAAATTTATATTCTTAGACTCCTTAATGAGTTTAGTTTCAAATGAAATCAAATAGAACACATTTTCAATTCCGTACAATGAAAAATTTGATTCGTAGTGAAGAGTGGTCAGATTGGTCAAACAGTGAAACAGGGGAAACTTTAAGAAAAATCTGGTATTGATTGGCCAAACCTAAAATTCTGGAAATTTTATGGATGGAAGACACACGAGTCTATATTCAGGGAAAATTAACGGCAAGTGATTTGGAGTTTTGTAGCTCCAGTTATAAATAATTTAGTGACTATTGCTCAGGAAAAACAGCTCGTAGTGAATATGTGATTTTGTTGTAAACATGGATAAAACTTGTTTTAGTTGCTCATAAGCTATTGATTAAACCCATACGTGAATTCTAAATCGTGATATTGTAAAACGATATATGAGTATTCGAATATGAAATGATAGTATGGCGTGAAATTGAATTATTCATTGGAAAATGATTGATGTAGATTCGGCCAAGACAAAGTGTATACATGATAGTATATGTGGTATGTGAAGTATATTTGGATAATTGTGATGCGAATACATGCAAATTTATATTTTGATTTAGGATTTTATGTGATGAATGTGAATGTGTATATATGAGATAAGGCCGAATGGCCAATGTGATGAATGTGAACATGCATATATGTGATAAGGCCGAATGGCCAATGTGATGAATGTGAACATGCATATATGTGATAAGGCCGAATGGCCAATGTGATGAATGTGAGCATGCATATGTGTGATAAGGCCGAATGGCCAATGTGATGAATATGAACATGCATATATGTGGTAAAGCCGAATGGCTAATGTGAAATATGTATGAGATATGCATATGTGGTAAAGCCGAATGGTCAATGTGAAATATATATATGAGATATGTATATGTGGCAAAACCGAATGGCTAGTGTGAAATATGTATGAGATATGTATATGTGGTAAAGCCGAATGGTCAATGTGAAATATATATATGAGATATGTATATGTGGTAAAGCCGAATGGCTAGTGTGAAATATGTATGAGATATGTATATGTGGTAAAGCCGAATGGCTAGTGTGAAATATGTAGGCGATGTGCGTATATTGTGGCTGAACGACCAAATGTGAAAGGTGTGTATTATTAGATATTTGATGAGGCAAATGAATTACAAATATGACAGTCGTTGTGAATGTTGTAACATGTGAATAAATGTACATGAAACTTGGAAATATATTCCGAGTAAGACCCGATGACTACGTGTGGAGATTATGTCGGGTAAGACCCGATGACTACGTGTGGAGATTATGTCCGGTAAGACACGATGACTACGTGTGGAGATTTAAATGAGCTAAAGGTCTCACCGATAATCCGAGTAGAGGTTAAAGCTATAAGACTACGTAATAAGAATTGCTTATAAATATATTCAATGCGAAAGGTTAAATAGGTATGTACTCCAAGTTTATATGTGAGCTTGATTTGAACTAAATCATAAGGTAGTTATGTGATGCATACGAGAGAAATCTATGAGACTATAACTATGATTATGTGACATCGGATCAGTGTAAGAGGTTATGTGAAATCATACAATATATCTATGTCACATGAGCTCACTTTTATGTGAAAGTTTATCTGCCTATTGTATATGATGAGATGTGCATATTCGGCAAAGGGATGGTATGCCCGAAGGAAGAGTGAAATAAAAATACGAACAACTATGTTATAATTTGATTGTTATCTGTTGACACTGCTTAAAACTTACTAAGCAGTGTAATGCTTACTCCGTTTACTTTGTTTTCTCTGTTTTATAGATCTCATTGCCAAGCTATAGGCTCGGGGATCGTCAGCAACTAGTCACACTATCACTATCCATTGCTTGTTATTGTTATGTTTAGAATTATTTTATGGCATGTATAGAATAGACTAGTGGCGGAAGAATATTTTTGGTTAATGTATATATAAGCCATGCGAAAATGGATCTTTTGAATGTTTACTTAGTGAAGTTTAAATTTTATCTCTGGCTGTGCTTAGTACTTATTTAAATGAATGATCTTTATTTCGAGAAAAAGTTCAAAATTTTACTGTTCTGACATGAGTTACAAGTCCGGTAATGCCCCTTACCTATTCTGGCGACGGTTACAGGATAGGGGTGTTACATTTTATTGGTATCAGAGCTACGGTTTAGTAGATTCTAGGACGAACGTAGCACGCGTGAGTCTATTTATACATGCCATAAAGTGATAAAATGATAGTGTGATGATCTTTGACTATTAAAATGTGTTTGTGTATTGTAATGAATCTTGATCCCGATCGAGCTGTAGCAAGCTTCTGACTATGAGAATTTGGGATATAACTTCACTTAGATATGCCTAAATTATTAAGTTGATCAGGTACGTGTCCTGTACTCGTATTTGAATTTCGATTTGGATTGAATTATAAGGGTATAAGTGATGCAATTTTGAAAGAGTGTTATGACTATAAATGTGATTTTTGTATGTGGCTATGGAACTGGAAGTTGAATGGTCGATAAGCATGTTGTGTTTGTATTCAAGTAATGTAAATGATATACTAATGTGTATTGCTATATGTGTATATGTACATGAGAATTGAGAGTGATATACCCGGGCTAAGTCCCGAAGAGCATTCGTGTAGTGACGTATCCGGGCTAAGTCCCGAAGAGCATTCGTGCTAGTGATGTACCCGGGCTAAGTCCCGAAGAGCATTCGTGCTAGTGATGTACCCGGGCTAAGTCCCGAAGAGCATTCGTGCTAGTGACGTATCCGGGCTAAGTCCCGAAGAGCATTCGTGCTAGTGACGTATTCGGGCTAAGTCCCGAAGAGCATTCGTGCTAGTGACGTATCCGGGCTAAGTCCTGAAGAGCATTCGTGCTAGTGATGTACCCGGGCTAAGTCCCGAAGAGCATTCGTGCTAGTGGCGATCCGGGCTAAGTCCAAGAGCATTCGTGCTAGTGATATATCCGAGCTAAGTCCCGAAGAGCATTCGTCTTTGGTGTTATATCCTGCTAGGTCCCAAAGAGCAATCATCTTTGGTGGCGTGTATTCGGCCTTCGTGCCTAGTAGGCTTCGTCTTGGTAATTTGAGCAAAGTTTAAGTGTTCATTACTATACGAATTCAAATTTAAATGAGATGATATGTTTAAAAGTGTACATACATGATGTTTATAGACTTGGTTAAGTCATTTCAATGTGTAATAACGAATGAATAAGAGCACTAAGTGTGTGAAGTGGAATTCATGTAAGACCTAAATGCGAGACGAAGGCATTGGTTTGAGATAGTGTGTAAGACCATGTCTGGGACATGGCATCGGCTCGATATGTGAGAATATGTAAGACCATATCTAGAATATGGCATTGTAAGAGCTATATGTGCTTAATGAGTATCCGTAATGATTTCGAAGGATTCAACGGGTATATTTAAGATGATAAATAAAGTAAGATCGGAATAAGTGATACAGGTATGTACGGAAGGTATGTGAAAATCAAATGAAAGTAAAAATTTGTGAGTTCATATTATATTATGTTATGTATACTAAATAAGTGAATACGTAAAAAGATGGTGGATATGTTGTTAAGAAATGAATTCATGTTATAAATGTGTTACGGATTTAGTCTATGGAATGCTTGGTATATGAAGTCATATGTGCTATTGCTAAATAACCCCTATTTTTTTTGTTAATCATATTCAAGAAATTATTTCGATTAAGTTCGACATTTGAAAGTCTGTAATAACTTTTGATGAATGCTGATAATTTTGGATATATGGGTTATGTGCTAAAATAAATCCCATGCCGGTATACTATATGAGGCTTTATGCCAAATCGATTGTATACTGGTATAGTTATTATGATGATTGAATGTGCTAAATGAATTAAATGTTCGGTATGTGGAAGTTGATTTCCTGTTGGAAATAGGTTAAGTTGAATAGTGAGATATGATGGAGTTATAAAGGATATTTATTGGGATGTTTGAGTATATGTGTACTTTCGGTTAGATTACAGCTTATACATGAATGAAAATGTGGGTTACAAATATGTGGGTTGATGATGTGAATTATACATGTTAATATGTGCTTAATATGTGTTTGAAATGCATTTTTGAATTAAATTAAGTGATTATTGCTTATGAAATCAAGAAAATGAGATATATGTGCATACTTGTAGAAATGTTTATGTATTTGTTTTAAGATAAGAAAATGATTTTATGGATTGATGCGAAATCAGTAATGAATTACAATTGCTATCGATGAGCTAATGTTTATATGGATATAATTCAATAAGAGGACGTTATCCAAAACTATGCATCGGTAGAAATTTTCGAGGACGAAAATCCCTAAAGGGGGGAAGAGTTGTGACACCCCTAAATTGACCCTAGTCGGAAGCGGTTTGGGACCGCTAAACCGAATCACCAAATTATTTGAATATGATATTTATTGTCTAAAATATGTGAATATGAATGTGTGAAAGTTTTAAGCTTCGATTTAGTTAATTGCATGTGAATTTCGTTAATAGGACTTATGTATGACACTTTTAAAATGTGATAGTTAATCTATAAGGGTCAATTAATGCATGTCATATGAATAAAGGGTTTGCATGTCAATTATCCATTATTAATGAGTAGTGGCCGGCCATGGATGGGTCATTGATGATAATATGAATTCTTTTATTAGCACTATGAGTTTAGAAAATAAAAGAATGAATTAAGAATGATAAAACATGAGGTGAGTGGGAGGAGAAACCAAAGTTGTCTCCCCCTTACTCCCCATTGCCGTGACTAGTGAAAGAGGAGAAAAACAAAGTTCTTTCTTTGTTGTTCAACTTGGCCGAATAGAAGAAGCAAAGGAGGGGAAGAAATTTTGGTCACTTGAATCCTTAGGAAGGTTAGTACATTGTGTTGAAATTGTGAAATAATTATTTGTTTCAGGTAAATTATCATGGTTCTTGCTTAGCCCATGCAAAAAATTCCACTAATGATGGGTGAATAGAGCCTTCGGCTAAGGTTATAAGGGAAGAAATTTTGATTGCTTTACTTGAATCTTGATGATGAATGTATTGAGGAAAGAACTTGGTCTTTCTAAAAATATGAATGGTTAAAGCTCATACTAGTAATAGCTAGAATTAAAGAATGCTTGATGTCATGAGTAAATGTTGTTCATGTTAATTGGATGAGAAAGGGTAGTTGGGTGAAGTAGAGTCTAGCAAATGAGCACATATGTGCACTAGTTGCTAAATGAAGAAAAATCGGCTAACAAGGGAGTACTAAGGCCGAATATGATTTTGAATATTAGTGGTGTAGTTGCCGAATTTGAACTATGAAGTTATTGAGTAATGTGTGTGTTTTAAGTGATAGAATTGAGTGAATGCTTGGAATGTGATATGTATGAATTATGTGTTAAAATAAAGTTTGCTAAGCTAGCTATTATGATGAAGTGCAAATGTTAGTATTTGATTTCTAGTGTATATATGTGTACTAGCCGAGCTTTGAATTTAAATAATGGTTGGAGCACCATGTGTTGTAATGAGATTATTTGAGTGAAATCATAGATATTTATATGATGAATTCGATTGTGGATATACATGCTTAAATAAGATGCACACATGAATGAATAGATAGCTTGGTGTTGCATGTATTCTGTCATAAAGATGCACATGAGGAAATGTTAGATTAATTGTATTAAATTGCTCAATGTGATTAAAAATGCGTATGACCATATTGTGTTTGAGCTAAAGGTGGCCATATGACCTATCAAACTCCTTGTCATATTCGGCCATAAGCTAGCATAATGAGACTTTAATAAGTTAAATTTGTTTGAATTAGCTCAAGAGCTTAGAGGACCAAAGTTGGATAAGGGAAGGGAAAAAGTGATCGAATAGCCGCTGAGATCGTTCGACCACATTCGAGGTAAGTTTTAAGTGATTAAACGTTGAGTAAATTCAATCATAATAGGACATAATGAGTTGATTTAATAAGATATGATGTGGCCATGATATGTCTTAAACTCAAATGGTAAGTTCATAAGTGTTTGGACTTGGAAATTTAAGAGCAAATTATAATAATTTGCTTTGGACAGCAGCGGTAATGTGATTTTAGAAAATCACTATAAATTGTTGGTGTGGAATTACAGGCTGAATAAAATATGTAATCAAAGCTCAGTTAGTCTAGTTTCTTATAAAAGAGACCGTGTAAGCAAACAAATTCCCTATAAAGAGATATTTAAAGTTGTGTGGGACAGTGTCAGAATGACTCCGAAATCCCCTGTTCTGTTTTTGGAAAATCATTATAATTTGTACAAAAATGGTTATAAGATAAAATTTATATTCTTAGACTCCTTAATGAGTCTAGTTTCAAATGAAATCAAATAGAACACATTTTAAATTCCGTACAATGAAAAATTTGATTCGTAGTGAAGAGTGGTCAGATTGGTCAAACAGTGAAACAGGGGAAACTTTAAGAAAAATCTGGTATTGATTGGCCAAACCTAAAATTCTGGAAATTTTATGGATGGAAGAAATACGAGTCTAGATTCAGGGAAAATTAACGGCAAGTGATTTGGAGTTTTGTAGCTCCAGTTATAAATAATTTAGTGACTATTGCTCAGGAAAAACAGCTCGTAGTGAATATGTGATTTTGTTGTAAACATGGATAAAACTTGTTTTAGTTGCTCATAAGCTATTGATTAAACCCATACGTGAATTCTAAATCATGATATTGTAAAACGATATATGAGTATTCGAATATGAAATGATAGTATGGCGTGAAATTGAATTATTCATTGGAAAATGATTGATGTAGATTCGGCCAAGACAAAGTGTATACATGATAGTATATGTGGTATGTGAAGTATATTTGGATAATTGTGATGCGAATACATGCAAATTTATATTTTGATTTAGGATTTTATGTGATGAATGTGAATGTGTATATATGAGATAAGGCCGAATGGCCAATGTGATGAATGTGAACATGCATATATGTGATAAGGCCGAATGGCCAATGTGATGAATGTGAACATGCATATATGTGATAAGGCCGAATGGCCAATGTGATGAATGTGAGCATGCATATGTGTGATAAGGCCGAATGGCCAATGTGATGAATATGAACATGCATATATGTGGTAAAGCCGAGTGGCTAATGTGAAATATGTATGAGATATGCATATGTGGTAAAGCCGAATGGTCAACGTGAAATATATATATGAGATATGTATATGTGGCAAAGCCGAATGGCTAGTGTGAAATATGTATGAGATATGTATATGTGGTAAAGCCGAATGGTCAATGTGAAATATATATATGAGATATGTATATGTGGTAAAGCCGAATGGCTAGTGTGAAATATGTATGAGATATGTATATGTGGTAAAGCCGAATGGCTAGTGTGAAATATGTAGGCGATGTGCGTGTATTGTGGCCGAACGACGAAATGTGAAAGGTGTGTATTATTAGATATTTGATGAGGCAAATGAATTACAAATATGACAGTCGATGTGAATGTTGTAACATGTGAATAAATGTACATGAAACTTGGAAATATATTCCGGGTAAGACCCGATGACTACGTGTGGAGATTATGTCCGGGTAAGACCCGATGACTACGTGTGGAGATTATGTCCAGGTAAGACCCGATGACTACGTGTGGAGATTTCGTCTGAGCTAAAGGTCTCACCGATAATCTGAGTAGAGGTTAAAGCTATAAGACTACGTAATAAGAATTGCTTATAAATATATTCAATGCGAAAGGTTAAACAGGTATGTACTCCAAGTTTATATGTAAGCTTGATTTGAACTAAATCATAAGGTAGTTATGTGATGCATACGAGAGCAATCTATGAGACTATTCCTATGATTATGTGACATTAGATCAGTGTAAGAGGTTATGTGAAATCATACAATATATCTATGTCACATGAGCTCACTTTTATGTGAAAGTTTATCTGCCTATTGTATATGATGAGATGTGCATATTCTGCAAAGGGATGGTATGCCCGAAGGAAGAGTGAAATAAAAATACGAACAACTATGTTATAATTTGATTGTTATCTGTTGACCTTGCTTAAAACTTACTAAGCAAATGTAATGCTTACTCCGTTTACTTTGTTTTCTCTGCTTTTATAGATCTCATTGCGGCTACTGTGCTCGGGGATCGTCGACAACTAGTCACACTATCACTATCCATTGCTTGTTATTGTTATGTTTAGAATTATTTTATGGCATGTATAGAATAGACTAGTGGCGGAAGAATATTTTTGGTTAATGTATATATAAGCCATGCGAAAATGGATCTTTTGAATGTTTACTTAGTGAAGTTTAAATTTTATCTCTGGCTGTGCTTAGTACTTATTTAAATGAATGATCTTTATTTCAAGAAAAAGTTCAAAATTTTACTGTTCTGACATGAGTTACAAGTCCGGTAATGCCCCTTACCTATTCTGGCGACGGTTACGGGATAGGGGTGTTACACTATTGGAAAGGGATATAGATGACGTGGTGTCACTGTTTCATACAATCCTTTTTCATAATAATTGAAAGCTTTTTTCATAAAAAAAATTGCACCAAAATTAACATACATGATCTATATGAATAGATATGAAATATAACGACTAGGTTGTTAAAATATAAATAATAGAAGCAATTATGAGGGATGTAAAACCATACAAGTTTTATGTAGTTGTAAGTGAAATTTTACCCTTAATATAAATATTAAATGATTGGATTATTTATTATTAAAAATTTTAATGCAAAATAATTTTTTTAAATCAAGTAACAAATCCATTAAATTAATATTTAATTTAGAATATAAAAATATAAAAATATAAAAATAATTGGAAAGTATAAAAATATAAAAATAATTGGAAATTATAACAAATATGTATACTAGTTAAAAAGAAGAAATTATTTTTTTGTTTATTTTATTTTCATTAATTATAATTAAAATAAAATAATTCTATTTGTAACAAATATTAAAATTTATTAAATTATTTTTAAAAATAAAATTTAAAATTTAAACGGTAGCTTTAAATATATATGGATATTTAGTTTAAAAATCTAAAATATTTATTTTTATGAGTAACTAAAATTATGGTAACTAATTATTTGTATTAAATTCATGAGAAAATATTTTTCCCATGAACTTGGCAATTAGGTCTACTTTGTTATTTGTATTTTTTTTATTTTTTCATTTTAGTACCTAAACTTGACAACTAGATCCATTTTGGTCCCTAAGTTTGGATTCCGTTAAGATTTAACTAGAACAAGATCAGATCAGTTGATCAAATAGATTGGACTGAGAATCGACTAGTATAACGGTCTGAACAAAGGGCTTGAACCGATTGAACTGGAAACTAGGACAAAAGTCAGTAGTTGAACAAGTTTAATCGGATTAATAAAATATTTTATTTTTATTTTTTTAGATTTTTAAGAATATTTATTTATTTATTTATTGTTGGTTTACTAGTCGAACCGATTGAATTAGGAATCGATGGTCTAACCGATTCAACCATTGGTACACTAGATGTGACACTCTAAGATTATATCACGTCATCACCTAAAATTTATATATATATTTTTTAAATTTTCAAGTGATGATGTAGCACAATCTCAGAGTGTCACGGCATTAAAACTTTATATGTTTTAAGGTTAGGAACCAAATTGGACCTAATTGTCAAATTCAAGTATCAAAATGGACAAAAAAAAGTAGGTACTGAAAGTGAACCTAGTGGCTAAGCTCAAAGGTCAAAATCTATACTATCCTTAAATTCAAAGTGAATTTGGATGATAAATATGCCTTGGCTCAAATTCATATGTACAATGAATAAACACCAAATAATAAATCTAATAGTCGAATCGCAATATATAAGTTTATAAAAGAAATAGATTGAATAGGGTTGAATATTTAATTTTATTATACTATATGTATAGGAAAATTATTTCTTACACAATTTATGAGATTTTTAAACTCTACAAGTAAGTTGAGGATGTAATATATGTTTTATAAAATATAGCAAAAATACAAAATTAACACCCTTAACAATGCTTAATTTTAATATTATCCATATATGCTTGAATTTTTCAGACCCCGCATGTCAAATAATTACCCTATATTAAGGATGATTGTGTTAGATATAAAAGATATGTATTATAGTTATTATCCCTTTAACATATTTAGGATTTAGTTATTATTCTTTTATTTGTGAAATTTTATTTCTAATCACATTAGTCAATCGAAATAATCAACATCTTCTATTATTTTAGAAAAATTGTTAATGCAGACTTTTTTGTTGAAAACATTTGTTATAACGATGATAAAAAGAATATTTGTTAGAATAATGCTCTTAATAAATTTATCAATCAAAATAAAATATTTAAACTCTCAAATCATATTAAAACTTAAAATTTTAAATTTTAAATTTTAATATAATATAAAAAACTGAATTTTTTCATTATTACCTAATTTAAAAAAGAAAGCGAAATTTTGTATTGAAGATTTGTCACATAAAGAATCCGATGACCTTCCATTCCTTTTGTGCATGATAGCATGGATTGAGTATAAACTAGTTTTTATTTGTGTGTATTAATTAAAATATATTATATTAAATTATTAAAAATAATATAAAATTTATAATATTTTATAAATATTATTATAGGAAAAGTAAAAATAATATAAATATATAATTTTATAATGATAATAATTTAAATTATAATCCTTATAAATTAAGATAAAAATTAATATTTAAAATAAAATTGAATGATTTGATATTACTCTCAATTATGATTTTTTTTTGTGACATAAAACATTGCGTAACTATTTACATAGAAATATTCTGAAAAGAAAAAACACCCTTTGCCTTGTTTATTTCTAGAAAAGCTAGAACTGACGTAGGAGGGAGATAAAAAACCTACAAATTTTCTTTTTTGACCAAAGCTAATTTGGCTAAACAATCTACAACTTGATTTTGCTCTCTAGAGATGTAACGCAAGAGCCATTAGATTTCTTATGACAAAATACTTTGAATTCATCTGATCAAGACTGAGTTCGATGTGGTGGTAACGCTTCCTTGAATGGCTTTAACAGTTTCCAAGCTGTCTGATTGGATTATTACCATGTCATGACCTCTACGTTGGATAAGCTTGAGGCCTCCAAAATGCCCCAAAGTTCAACATAAAAAATTGAACACTTCCATAGATATCGGTTTTACCCAAAGACCCAATCTCCATTCTCATCACGCACTACCCCCTTAAAAGTTGCATTTTCTGAATCCAATTGTACCGCACTTTCAGTATTAATGAGGATCTGGTTCCCAATTGTTTATTCTCCAAAGGAAAGTTCGTAGCAACCAATCAGTTCATCACTAAAAGCCAAAAGGAATTGTTTGGCCCAGCTATACGAAACTTTGACTATCTCACTCGAGCTCCAAGATATTCCTTGAAAAATAAAGAGATTATAGTTCTTTCAGATGCGCTAAGTAAGTAGCCCAAAAAGGCATGCCTAATTAGCTCCTCTCTCAAGAATTGTAGTATTATCCCGCACATTAGAAAAAATCCAATCATGTAAACTATTAGAGAAAAAATTCATTAGGTGGTTTTTTAGAATAACCTAGTTCCAGACATCCTTAACTGTTGTATAATATCTAAGAATATGCAAAATGTCTTCCAATTCATAGCTACAAATAGGGCAAAAGGGATCAACCACTAAGCCCCATTTGACTCTTTCCACATTATTACGTAGTCGTTGCTTTAAGACAGTCTAGTTAAAGAAACAGACTCTTTGTGGACCTGGAAGCTTCCATGTAGTATTCCATTTCTCATCGCTAAAGTTCCAAGCATCTTCCTTGAAAATCTTATAGGCACTTTTGATAAAGAAAGATCCTGTCGAAGTGTGACACCATGAGATTTTATCAGGCCCCTCAAATGGATATGGCTGGGGGGAATGCCCATAATACGCTGTATCACATCATCTAATAACCAAACCTGAAACAAATCAAGATTCCACGAACCTTCCTCTGTGATCATCTCATTGAGAAAACAATCTTGAGTCAAAATTAACATTAGCAAGGATATGTTTAAGTAGCCCTACACTTGGAATCCAATTGTCTCTCCAACAGCAGATTTTATTATCATTGCCTACAGACTAGATTAGGCCAAATATTTTAGAGAGATCTCCAAAGAAAAGAACTTCTATCTTGAGCAATACAATCTGGCAAATCTTCATTCATCTAGTACTTCAACCTGATTACGCGAACCCATAAAGCCTTCTTGTCAGACACGATATTAAAACCTAGTTTCAATAAAAACAAGATGTTTTGTCACGTAATTTCCTCATTCCTAGGCCACCACACCATTTGGGTTGACAAATAGAGTCCCACCCCACTAGAGACATCTTTTTTTTTTTACCTTCTGAAGATCCCCAAATAAAATGTTTTACCAAACTTTCAATCTCATCACAGATTTTCCTAGGTATCATCATGGATTGCATGAAATAACTAGGAATGGATAGAAGAACCGATTGTGCTAAAGTAACTTGGCCAACAATGGAAAGCTATTTGGCATCCCAACTCTCTAACTTTCTACGCACTTTTTCAACCACAAAATACATAATGTTATTCATAACCCTTTGATGGAAAAGAGGAACTCCTAAGTAATGCCTAAGATTTTTTTACTTTTTGGAATCTAAACAAATTACTAATCGTATCAGTTGTGGACTCTTCCACTCCTTTAGAAAAAAAGATATTGGTCTTTCTAGCATTAATTTTATATCCAAAAAACTCATAAAAATTTTCTAATATTTCTTTGAGTACCCTGCCATGCTTCAAATCTGCTTTGCTAAAGATAACTAAATCATCAGCAAAGAACAAGTGTGAGATAGGCGGCCCCGAACGAGAAAGACGTATGAGACTCCACTTTCCAATAGAAATAGCCAATTGAATAAAATGGTCGAGCCATTCCATGCACAACATCCTCGTCAAATTCCTCTAGCAGACCTGAACTTAGACAGTGGGACTCCATTCCACATAAACTGTATGGTAGAGCTAGAGATAGATTATATAATAACGTTTCTGAGATAATCTGGGATACTTGTTGCCTAGAGGGAATCATTGATGAAGTCTCATCTCACTCTGTCGTAAGTTCTCTCCAAATCTATTTTAATCGTTATCCATTTCCTTTTATTTTGACCTCTCATGGAATGAATTACCTCTTGTGCAATAACAATGTTATTGGTGATGTTTCTACTTGCAATAAAATTGGTCTGTTCCTATGCAATAATTTTAAGAAAAATATACTTAAAACAGTTAGCAATTACCTTCATCACTAGCTTGTAAAGGACAAAGCTAAAATTTATTGGACGAAACTAGGCAAAGCCCTCTGGGTTCAACACCTTGGGTATAAGTGTAACACCCCGAACCCGAGACCGTCGCCGGAGTCGAACATGAGGTGTTAACAGACTTCAAGCCACTTATTAGAAATTTCCCAGACAGGCTGCCAATCTGCATACGAGTCGCATTAAAAATCATATCTTGAGTTCTGAAACTCGAAATCCAAATCCGTAAATTTTTCCCGAAACTAGACTCATATATGCATCTACAAATTTTTTTATAGAATTTTTGGTTGGGCCAATTAGTACAGTTTATTAGTTGAAGTCCCCCATGTTACAGGGATCGACTACACTGACCTTTGCGTATTACGACTTGGATATCTCCCTGTACAGGGCTTCAATACTGATGCCGTTTGTTTCTATAAAAACTAGACTCAAAAAGGAATCTGTACATATATGGCATGGCTTCTAATTATCTCTGGTCAATTCATGATGAATTCCCAAAGTCAGGACAGGGACTCCAGTAACCGTTCTGGCCCTGTCCCGCGAGAACTTAAATATCTCTTAACATACAGCTCATATGGTTGTTTCGTTTCTTCTATATGAAAATAGACTCATCGGGCTTCGATTCCATAATTCATTCATTATTTAATTCCATTTCCCTATTTTTAGTGATTTTTCAATCTCACGTCACTGCTGCTGCCAGCACACTGTTACTAAAGCAACTATGCCTATTTCATGATTTCCTTTGATCTAACTAGTGATTCATCATACATGTCACAAATTATGATCATGACTAGCCATACCAAAGGCTAATCATTGTCAAACATCTCCCTACTACACTATTGCCATATCATGAATTTTAACACCAAAATAATCAACCATGGCATATGGCATAAAAATCGAATTACCAAGACTTGCAACTTAACATTAGAGAACTAAATCCAACCGAACATTTATGCCATTTTCGCATGGCTAAAAGTTTACATACCAAAGTTCAACAAAGCATATTAGCCTATACATGCCAAAATGTTCTCCTAGACCGACTACAAAAAAAGATACCAAAAGTTGCTAGCCGGTGTGATGACTTCAATGACGATCACGAGCACGCAAAAGGACGAGTCCAAGAAACCTAAAATAGGCGACAAGCAAACACCGAGTGAGTATATAACTCAGTAAGCCATAAGCATTATATTGCCGTTCAGTAATAATACATCATAAGAGAAAATAATTAATGCGGGATTAAAATCCTCCATCCACACCCAAACTGTGCTATAATTCCTTAGGCATTTCGGTTTGATCTCATACCAAGCCCTACTTTGATATTTCATACATTACACCATATGACATTGCATGCATTTATCTTCAAGTATAATCACCACATAGGTCAAGACTTACCAAGCTAAATTCCAAATATAAATAAAATGTCCATTCCTCATGAGCTCAAGGTGTTTACTCGCATCATTGTCCATGATTGACTCGGTAAGGCCGCTACGTAGAGCATGTATGTTCATTTGAGGATGTGTAATAAGCCCGCACACTTAGTGCTTAATAGTCGAACTCGCACACTTAGTGCTATATAATCAAACTTGCACACTTAGTGCTATACAATTTGAACCCGCACACTTAGTGCCAATTTGTGATCATAAATGTTTACACCCGCACACTTAGTGCGAAACCAATAACTCAATACATCTCACCTCTTTTCTTTCCATTCAATACTTTCATCACCACATACATACATGTATATATATATATATATTTATCATTCCATTCAGCATCATTACTTGGACATTACGACCATTTAAATTAGTACGAATAAGTGCTTAATGACTTACCTTATATTGGATGAAATGATTCCCAATCGACTACTCGATTATCTTTGCTTTGCCTTTGCTTGATTCTCCTCTTTGATGTCTTGATCTAAAATGAATACATTTAGTAGTTTAATCTTCTTGCTGGATTTTTATGTGTATAATTTAATGGTTTTCACCCCATTTCACAACTATCATTGTTCAAAATATCAAAACCTCAACCAATATTCGATTAATGCTTCAAGGTCGAATGTATTGTCACCATTAAGTTAATCTAGTCTCAAGTATTTTTAATCCTAATATACAACATCATGAATCAACTCAACCTTATAAGCCAATATTACTCCTACAATCGATTGTAAAGAGTTAACAAAGAAAATATATTTTCACAAACATATACACCCATATGGCCGATTATACCAAATCAAGTTTAACCTTACTTATCTCAAAATTTTCATTCCATACTATCATCCCCATGACATAGCAAAGTTTTGAACCATGGACTAATTAGAACTAAAACTAGCAACTAAAAACATGCATGAATCTCATGGCACAACATCAAACATACCTTAATCTAGATACAAGGATAGCCAACCTCTTCCTAATCCTCTTCCAAACCAACCATGAGTAAGAACCCCTTTCTTCTCCCTTGGGATTTTCGGCCAAAAGGAAGAAAAAAAGATGAACAATTTTTTTTGTTTTCTTTCTCACCTTCACGGCAATGGGGAGGGGGGAGAAGCCTTCACACACACATTTTTTTTTCTCATTTTTTTATTGCTTATGCACCTTATTTTATTTATTCCAACATAAAACACTCACCCAACATGTTTCATGACATGTTTTGCCCATGATTCCTTGTCATGGCCGGCCACTAGCACTTGGGGGGGGAAATTTGACATGCAAGTCCTCCCTTTTGACTACATGTACTATTAGGTCCTTATAGATTAGCCTATCATTTTTTAAAAGTGTCATACAAGTCCTACTAACTGAATTCACATGCAATCGACTAAACCGAAGCTTGAAATTTTCACACATTCATAAATACATATTCTAGACAATAAATATTACGTTCAAACATTTCGGTGACTCGGTTTAGCGGTCCCGAAACCACTTCCCGACTAGGGTCAATTTTGGGCTGTCACAATAAGAACTATCATGATATTATTCAATTCAAAATCTATAATACCTCCATTAAAAACCTTTTTAACCCAATTACAGACAACTCCCCCAATTGTACCCCAGTGCTTTTGGAAATAGAGACCATGAAAACCATCACTACCTGATTCTTTAAGAGGTGTCATGTCAAAGAAAGCATTCTTAATTTCATCATTCATGATTGGTCGTCCCAAAGAATCAATATCAATAGGATCAAGCTAAGGAAAACTACTTGGAGGTGAGTTCCCCATAGGCCAAGGATCCTCTCCATACAAATTTTGAAAAAAAATCATTCACCTCATATTCAATGGAATCTGGATCATAAATCCATTCACCATCATAATTCGAATAGCGGTTATACGACTATTTTTCCTTCTTTGTAGAGTACGGGTATGGAAAAACTTAGTATTGTGATCCCCTAGATTTAACCAGTCACATCTTGCATTTTGTTTCCAAATAAGTTCTTCATGATGCAGCACATTCTCCAACTCCTATCTAACTTTCAATTCCACCTGAGTTAATCGATTTTAGCCAAAAAAATCTATTTTCCTCTAAATATCAACTAATTTATTAATTAGATATCTCTTTCAAGTGGTAATGTGCCCATTAACTGATTTATTCCACTCCTTTAAGCTATTAGTGAACTTGGCTAAAGCTTTAGACATATCCCCTCTAAAATTCCAATTGTCACCCACAAAATTCTCAAAATCAAGTTGTTCGGCCATCAAAAAAAACCGAAAAGGCAAACCTTTAGATAGAATAATCTCCTAATTTAGGGAAAAGAGAAAGGGCCTATGGTCAAACTTAATCTTTAAAAGGTAAGTAATCAAATTGTTCGGAAATTGTGAACTCAAGCTTCATTTCCCAATGTATGATCTAACTTATCAAAAAGACCACCTTTGTGCCAAGTAAAGGAAAGACCCTTGAATCCTAAATCTTTTAGCTCTGCCTATCCACAAAATCACCAAAATGGGGACATCTCCTTTCGTTGGAAAGACCAACTATTTTCTTAGTAAGGAATACCCATAAAATGAATATTTCCACTTGATTTTCTTTTTATCATGGAGATCATTTGTTTTTTGCAACAAATATTCCATCCTTTAATAGTCACCTCAAAGTATCATTTTATATACTACAAACCACCTCAACTCAAATTGAATCTTTACGTCCAAGCCATTTTCCCCCAGAATATCCTATCACCTCCATTCGGTGTGAGCATTGGAAACCCAGCTTTGCAATAATGTTGTCTTCTTTGGCACCACTCACTCTTGGTTCAAGCAAGTTAATAATATCAAGTTTATATTTCGTATTGTATTTATGGAAAACTCGAGGAAATTTAACACTAGCACAACCTTGGCAATCCCAAGAAAAAATTGTAAAATCATAGATTAATACAAAAAAATTAAGAAACATACCATTATTGTTGAGAGACACTAACCCCATCCAAGGTTGAAGCTACTTCCTGGGCATCATTCGCTGTTACATTAGACACTTAGGAAGAAAGGATCTCCACCATCACCTCCGTGGATTAGAGTGAATCTGAGAATTGCCAAAGGATTTAAAGCGACTCCCCTGGATTCTACTACGACCGCTGCTGTCCCTATCACCATTCTTCTTATCTTTAGGGCCTAAGATACCTACACCCAAGGTCTCTATAGTTTGTTTAACCGAAATACCCTACTGGTTTGAGTGCAAGTTTTCCTTGAAAATCACTGCGGAATGCTTTTCAGGATCTAAAACACCATCAGTCATCGAGACTTCAACTCCCTCTGGTCCTTCAAATGCTGAGTTGAAGTGCACCTTAACTCCATCGAAGTTTCCATATTGCATGTTCTCTTTAACCCCTGATTCAATATCACCTGAAACAGAAAAAGGTTTTCATATTGCATGTTTCTTTAACCCCTGATTCAATGTCACTTGAAACAGAAAAAGAAGCAGTGGAATCGATGTTACTAGAGTTAACGAGAATTTTGGACTGAACATGAAACTTAGTATTTTGTAACGCTGGCTCAGTAGTGGCCTTATCCATCTTTACAAAAGAAACCCCGTGCATTCCTATGGACTTCTGGCCTAGATCGTTGCCATAGCCTTTATTCATGGATAGGGCCTTCTTACTTTCCTCAGCCCAAACCGACTTAGCATTTTACTTCTTAAGCCCAACTTCCATAGTTACCGAATCAACCTTATTAAGATAGGTATGGCCCACTTTGTTTGAAAGCTCCAATCTATCCTTATTATGGCTAGAAACCTTTATCTCCTTTCCAGCTGTCTTTTCTTACTATGGGCTATTCACCAAATTGTTAACATTAATTATAGGCTCTGTAGAATCCTCTTTTCCCAACAAGCAAAATTCATTTTTCTTTTCCAGAACATTCAGCATTCTAAAATGAGATCCCGACGATTGCTCTCCTTGATTATTCTTCCCCAGATTTCGTGGCTCCCTTGATTGACGCCAAAACTTACACTCCACCAGCATCCAGGACCCAAAGCCTCTTGTTTCCGCAGCTGTAACGAAAACAACACTTCCCTTTTCTGGCGCCGTGTTCATCCTTGCCAAGTCTGTCGACGCCTCTTCCAATCGCCTACAATTTTCCTTGAAGTGACCATAACGGCCACAAGAAACAAACGACGAGATTTATATTCAATACGTTGAATCTTTCCATTAATCAAAACCTTAGAAATCAAGGGCTTTTCCATATTAACATACACTGCCATTTGAGCATATCGGCCTCTCACTTTGTTGTCTGTGTTGAGTCCAGTTTCGCAACCTTTCCCACCAGTTCCCTTATTTCCCATAAGATTTTCTTTTTGTACATATGACCTAGGAGCCCTGGAAATCGGATCCATGTGATGACTACACTTGGGTAAGGTTTAGCAAGATTGAAGTCCATTATCCAGGGTTGAACCATTAGGTATTGACCGAAAATAGTCCATGGCCCTTGAGAAAGAACCTTAACGTAATCCTCTGAATTTTGGAATTTGACCAAAAAATACCCATTTTCAATATCCATCAATTGAAAGGGCATGGATGGCTTCAATAGGCTATATATCCGATTTTTAAACGCCTCAAAGGCTATGTTTCTCCCTAAGAGTTTAAACACCATCGAGGTAGCCATATGCTTAATTAGAAGTTGATTTATCCTGTCTGAAAGTTAAATCGACAGGATTCCATTTACAGCCAACTTTTTGATATCTCCGTCGAGTAAGTCGAAATATTCTTCCACATCATAAATATCCACTCCCTTCCCCCTTCGTTGGTCTTAAGAATCCTTTCTCAAAAGCATCTCTTTCAACTTGAACCATCAGCCATCTCCAAGTCCAAAACTGGATTAAGATCCTTAAACCGTACCTTTTTTGTGTTCTAATCTCCGGCGAGATTAGAGTCATCATCAGTATTTTCACTAAGAAAAGCACCATTATCATTAACGTAGAGAGAATTCGACATTTTTCCTCAATTATGATTATTAAGACAATGGAATTTTTCATAATTAGGCCAAATATATCATTTTTTATCAAAAAAGACAATGAAATTGTTCAACGAAAGTTAGCAATTATTAAGCATTGACACTCATAAAGAAAGCAAAATTAATGGGAGTGTTTAAATTTAAAATTAATGTTATACTTTGTAATCTTTTTTACTAGGAAGCATAATCATAGGGAATTCTAGCACACGCATTATACATATACCTTATTCTTATTCAAACGGAAATTTAATATTTGATTAAATTAATTTTAGGCATTTAAATGCAAAACTAAGTTATTATTCAATTTGCAACTTTGAATAATATCTACACATGGTAACTTATTAATGTGACAAATAACAATTTCTAATCTATACCCACATTGGATTAATTTCCTAAATTGTAATTTTATATTACTATTATATATGATTTCTTCAATTATAAACAATTTTTTAAAATAATATATAATGGATTTTCTTTTACTGTTTCCTCTAATTTGTCATTTAAATTGATTCTCTACTGATTCAAGATATACCAATTTTTATATTCTAAATCTATTCACGACTCGAAAGCTCGTCTAAAATTCAAGAAAGTTTGAACAAAACTATTAAGTCCAAAATATGAGGTTGAGAAAAAATAAACTTATTTAAAATATGAGCCGAGCTCAAACTTAAACTTATTACTCTAATGTAAAAATTAAAATAATATTAAAAGAAAATTATATAAAATTTCAATAAATAAAAATTATATAAGATTATTAAACATTAAATTAAAATAATATAAATATTTTAGAAAAAAATTTAAAAAATAATATAAGCAAGTCTAAAATGGGCTTAAGTTAATTTGTTGCAAATATGGACAAACTTGGACAAATTTTTAAACTCATTTTGGGTCAAGCAAGGCTTAGGCAAACAAAAAGCATATTAATATCATGCTTAAAATCAATCTAGCTCATGAATACCTCCACCTCCAGACACCTGACACAGGTTGAATAACTGATCCAGGTGGTTCATTCATTTTTGTACTGCTGTTTGCCTTCGGAAGCTTGCAATCTGCATGGAGGAGCATATATAGCCCAAATCATAGCTTAAATTATAAGAAGAGATATTACTTGGGCAAAGGGCAACATTTATAAGCAAATGAAGTAATAAGCTACAACAAAGTAGGAAGTAGCATGGACCCATCTTTATTACCAAAATCTATGGAGCTGTTATCTCATCTCACCTGATCAGTAATGGGTCACTCTATGAATCGCTACTTCCAACATTTACAAATTAATTCTAGCAACACTTACCAATAAGTACATATACCAGCTATTAAATCGAACATGATTTGTAATTGAATTACGGCACAAGATATGGTTCGCTCAAGGTGCCGTGAGCATGAAAGTGTCCTCATCTAATAGTTTTTTCGAGATCAATCAAGTCTTTGTCCAAATCTGTCGTTTCTCCTGCAAAGTTGAGAACCTTATCGTACAAGACCTGCCAAGTTAATGCAAAGAGAGAATTTGTCATAAAAACCAAACTTAGTTTTCATGCATGCTTTCTAAATCTTAATACTGATAACCACCCATGAGATACCAAGGTCTTGCAGAGTCATCTCAGGAAAGCTCGATTTCAGTGAAAAATCTAAACATCTCTAATAAGACTGAGCTTTCATGTGTCAATATCCTTACCAAGAGTAACAAATATCAATGTATTAGAGAGAACATTTCAATGACTTGAGTGTGAGTGACAGACATGGCTTTGTTCAATTTTTTTCTAAGATTTTTATATGTTTGAAGGATCTTACCCCATACCTATGTCTATGCATGACTCTAACGTGGGTACTTTTAGAAAAATAAAGAGCTGGAGTAACATAGTTTTCAATTACCTTCTCTTGGATCTCGGTGACAACATTTTTCATCCTACTATATTGATCTCGGCCTGCAGGATTCTGGGCCATGGACTTAACTCTGGCAAGTGCCTTCTGCAACCTTTCTTCAGTTTGCTTCCTGCCTTTTTTCAAGAAATCATAGTCATCCTCCTTTGGGGGCACAGATACGCTAGGACCCTTGGTGAGTGTTTCAGGTTTGAATCCACGTAAACCACTTCCTTTCCGTCTCCAACGTAAGATCACCTTCTCCACAATTCCTACTGACCAGACGATCTTCCGATAGTTTTTCCTTACCTGGTGGCCTCTTACATGAGCCTTTCATAAAGTTAAACGAAACTAAAAGTTAGGGTTCAACAATTCAACAATTATGATTGTCAAGGAAAATTAGGACTCAATATAAAGCATGAATTATAAGAGCCAATAAACTAAGCAGCAATGGCAATGGACCTGAATCTTGACAATGCGTTGGCGGATTATCAGAAACTCTTTTCTGCCCTTCCAACCACGAAACTTATTTTGTATGCGAATGGCAGCAGCATGCACGCGCTCATCATGTTGTCCGGGCTTGTTTGACTTGACTGCTAAAAGTGAAAGTGCACGCTCATCTGACATTCCATATTTATCATTACCATACTCTTTTAACTGCCTGTTTTGGAAAGACTGTACCCTGAAGACTTGATGGATGCGAGCAGCAGCTTGCATGGCATTACGAACAGCAGCTAATGAGTCCTTTAGTGATGGGCCATCAGAAGCATCCCCATAGTTGAGTGGAGCTGTGTTTAGCTCCAAAATTTTCTGTATGACATCTGGTCTAGAATCTGTGGTACTGGCACTGCCTTGCTTATCCAAATTGAGGGATAGAAGATGGGAACTCAAATCACATTCAGCAAGATAACCAGAAATTCCTTTATGTCCGTTGGCTGAGGCCAGGTCAGCAGGCGTTCTGCCTAAAGGGTATTCTGGTGTTGGATCTGTTAATGCTCCGGGAGCTGCACCCAATGAAATAAGGGAAGCAACTGTGCGTTCTCTGATGTTAAAGACAGTTTATGTCAGCAGAAGCCAGACAGACCACAACAAGCACATCATTATTTTAGGACCCTTATTTTAGGAGGCCTGGAGCTCTACAGCCTAGAATTCGCTTGTTTCGAAAATAGGGTAGTAGGGGAAATTAATCAAAAAGATGAAAAATAAAATAGACAGAACATAATTTAACTTGATTTTCAAGATGCTTACCTGCCAGAAGATGCCGCCCAATGAAGTGCAGTCCAACCATTCACATCCCGGAAGTTAACACTAACACCAGCAACTATCGTTGGTTCTAAGGCCCAATCATATCCAAGAGCAGAAGCAAAATGTATAACACCTTGGCCACCCTTGTCCAATATACTAGGGCCTTTTCCACCTTCCACTATCTTCTGCAAGAGCCATACACGCAACTTCTCTTTCAATAGCTTTTCAAGCAGCTGCTCCTTTAGTTTTTCTAGGAAAAAGTCTTCCTCCAAGTTATGTGCCAACATTTGGTCCCATTCCTCAGTGTCCTCCTCCAGCAATGAATTAATTTTACTGCTCAGCTGGGATATATCAGCGATGCTATTGGTGTTAGAAGCGGGAGAACTGGAGCCGAGGCACAATAATCTACCAAATCGCATATCAAGAATTTCAATGGCATTACTACTAGGATTATCAACAGTATCTATATCTTGGATATGACTAACTCGGTATTCAAACTCTCGGACTTCACTACAAGCTAATCTGTTGGAGCATGTGACATAGAAGGGAACCCTGCCAGCCTCATGTCTTGGAGCGTGGCAATGAAGAACACCATCTGCTATGACCTCTGCTGGAACTTCTACTTCCCCAAAAATGCATGACCACTTGCAATTTTCGGCATGGCCTTGACTTTTCAAGAACCTTCCTGTAATGAGGACCTGTGTGAAATAAAGAAAATAGAGGGAAAGAAAAAATGTTAACACATGAGAAAACTAGTTGTTAACATTCCACTACAGTCAGGAACTAATTATTCAGTATTTCAGTGTCATCAGTGAAATGTTGATATTTCAATGCTTGCTTGCCTTTCATGGAAAAAAATACAGCCTACCTTGATTTCAGAGCCTACATATGCCCAATTCGGTGAAAAATCAATAATACTGAAAAGCTGATCATGCGAGAGAGAAGGACCCAACATAAAGGTATCTAACTGCTCTTGAGAGGGAATAGAGGAAACATCAATCCCATTTTGACCTTCCACCTCATCCCAATAGGCCCCAGAACTGGAATGCGTATGCGATTCATCTACATCTCCAAGTTCTTTACTCATCCAGCGGTTGAAACTATCAAGCTTCTTCAGACCTTCTTCTGCTAAAGAACCATCAAACAGATGTGGTCTCATAGCAGAAGAATAAACAGATTTCCCCTCCAGTGTCAAATAGTTCTCTGAATCTGGTTTAGGAACATATTCATGGTCCCCTTTTGAGGGGTCTGTCAGCTGGTTATTTAGTAGATAATGATCATGTTGCTTTTCTGGATGCAGATTGTGATTAACTTCTTCATCAAATCTTGAAGTAAGATCATATCTCAGGTCTGGATGCAACTTCTGGTCCAATGACCACTTCACTAAATGAGAAGAATCACCCTCATAACCCTGTTTAGGGGCCAAATTAGGACTTAATTGGAAGAAGAAAAGGTAGAACATACACTATGCATTAAACTGCAGCAATGCAACTACGGCATATCATATAAGGTCATAACTTTTAAAGGACCTAAATTTTCAATTACAGCTGGCATGAGTAATGGCCATTATTAATGCCTTTTCTTTAAATAGTGCAATTCAACTTTTAGCATTTATTAAGCTAGAATTTTCAAAGCCGTTATCAAAGATAGTTATGGCAGAGAAAAACTCATGGTTTCAAAAACTACAATTTGCACCTTGAATTTACACATGCTACATGAGGTAAATCACTCCATTACCTGCCACTTTTCTTGAGCATGTGATTGATCCTCAAACGCCTGCTTTTTAAGAAAGCTGTTGTCAAATAGCAGCCCCACAGTATCATTTTGTTTCAAGGTAAATGGTGGCTGATATTGTGCAGATTCAACCCCACGATCACAGTCTTCCAACACATCCTCCCATGATGTGAAATCAAGGTTCTTCTGGGGCTCATACGTTATTCCAGCATCATTATACTCTCTATCCTTGTTAGTTTGAGTAAGTTGAAAAGCAGTTAGAGATGGCTTCCCATGATAATTATCTGTTAGCAGTGAAGGCCAGTAAGCAAAAACGGAGAGGTAAATCAACAGGAAAGAAGGGAATAACACAAAATCAAAGAATTAACATACTTGAATGTGATACATGAACATATGGATCATAGAATCTGGTATCAGTCCTCCCTGCAACAGGCTGATGTGAATCAAGAAAAGAATGGAACCGTGAACTTGCTTGATGATTATACACTGCATCAAATATCATCTTCATTGGTAAGAATAAGACAAACTAATGCATTCATTACTCACAAAACCAACATATTCTCAAACTACATTAAACTAGCTACCTAATCATTTATTAAAAACTGAGCCATATTTAGCTAAAAATAAACATACCTGATTCAGCATCTTCATATTCTGACGCCTGCACATGCACACTGTTCATGCTTGCTGTATCCATAGTTTGTGAAGGAATCTGACAATAATTGGGATGAAAATTGGAAGACATAGAACTTTCCACCTCAGAATTGGGTACAATTCCTACAGCTTCTTGGTAATATGGAATAGTTCCTTCAGTCTCTTTGAGACGGTTAAAATTTGTCCTATTTCCCTGACAAAATTTCAGAAAGTAAAAAAGAAAAACTAGAAAACGGCTGGAACTATTAAGAAACTTACAGAAAACACTTGAGACTCAGACAAATATTAAATTCAATTATGTTCAGAGTTAAGAAATGTATATGAAAATCTACAAAATTACATTTTGTGATGCCAAAGACCTTTAATGTTTTAGAAGAGATTAAGGAGCAATGTTTTACTATGTCTAGTGGTTCAGAAGGCAATGCTCACAACAGGAAAAAGGGTGGGAAAATATAGGAATTAGCAGCCTTTTATCCCCTCTAATTTCCTGTTTGCTCCCTTAATGCTGTCTAAGAAACTTCTTTTTCCTGATTCAGAATAAGATTGGGGCAAGTCGAATAGAATGCCTAGTCCTGGTACAACAGGGGCAAGTTCACCACCTAATGTGAGTTCGTCCAAGTTAATGGCACCAACAGACAGTAGAAAATATGAAGGAAGAAAATGAGCAATCATTCAAGGTAAAGATAGCCACACAGCTTAGATGGAAATATCTCAAGTAAATAAACGGGAGTGAGAAGACATAGTGGACAAAGCAACAAACAATACAAAGTTTATACTGCTCAAGTATATATACATATACATATATATAATATTGACCATATAATGCAACATCTGACCATCAACACAGTACAAAATACAATACTTATCCTTGATTTAAGCCAAGAAAACTATGTTCTTGGCCTGCTGAAATTTTTGCATGCACAATAAAGAAACCAAGTAAAAATGAACATAACTGAATGTATTAACTTGTTTTAGAGCATTCAGACCGTACCACTTCAAAATGTACAAATGAAGAGATAAGAAAGACGTCTATAAACAAAAAGCTGCTCCATCAATTTATATCAACTTCTTAAAACTCCTTTTTGGCCAGGTAATAATATTCAGAATTCTGTACCCATACCATCATCTAAAGCTAGAAATATATGGGTTTCAATTTCTAACTTTTACCAGTCAAAGAATCTTCTAACAAACGAAGCTATAAAACTATTATAAACTTCAAATAGTTCTTTCAAAGATGGAAAAGCAGGTGCAGAAAGAAAAAGAAAAAGGTGATAGAAAAAGGTCTGACCTTTACATCTCGATAGTGGACAAGAACAATGTGCGAGAGATCCCTACACATAGCAGTGAATTATGTCAGCAACCAAAGAGAGATTCCTTAAATTAGTACTGCAGCAGAGAAACTAATTACAGTTTCAAGCAAAAAGCACATGCATTTCAAACAACAAAATATGACCCACATTAGCAGAATTGATTGCAAAAATTAGAAATCTCTGCCAACATGCTAAATAGTCTATTATCGTAATGCAAAACATACTATAAAAAGACAAGGAATCTTAGCTTTGGTATTTCATTATGTTAACCTTATTGAAGGTATAAATATGAGTTGATTGTTGACCAAGTTTTTTCCTAATTTTAGAGAAGAAAAGTCGAACTGATCAACAGAATTTCAGACTTAACAGCCATCTTTTCAATGTAGAAACAAAATATCAGAATTAATAATGCATGTAACATAGAAGCATCCTATCATGGAAAAGAAGAGGATAAAACCGAGTTCAGTACAGGCATAAGCAAAAGAAAATTTTCAATACAGTCTAAACTGTCTTGGTGTACCGGTTTAACTGACATGAAAGAAAATTCTAGGTTCAAATTTTAGTAATAGAAAAATTAATGGACGAGTGTGTAATTTTCAGGAACAAGAAAAAATATGATTGCCTTTAACTCTCAGTGTCTCCATCACATAAGTTTAGACTATCAACTCCAAAGTAGAGGAAGAATTTTTTTGTAAATCACATCTAACTATAATTTCATTGAGTGAAATAACCAAGTATAACTAAAGCTAAATTTAATTGTTGAAATAGAAAATGTAATGCACACACAATAATGTCAAAACAATGACCGCCACATGGCCCATAAACATATAAAGACTCACTCTTCAAGCATCCAATAACTGCGTCTTTGAAAATTTTCATTTTCTTCTCCATGAGCATAGTAGCAATGCAGAACATCAATGCTTCCTGCCTGAAAAAAATCAACATCTTTCCAATGGTTTTCACTTGAAGCAAAGAAAACTTCATACAAAATGTGTTCTTTCTTACCACAAAAGAATTCAACATAGACGACAAGATGACACTGACTCTTACCTTGAGTCTCTCATGAGCTTCCTTCACTGTCTTCCCATCCTTTTTCTTCCTCCAGTTATGTCCATCCTTTCTAAAGTATCTCAGTACCTTTCGATCAAAAAGAAAAAGTGAACCACCTGAAAACAGAAACAGTTGGATAATTAAATTTGGGATGTTTGCATAGTTTAAATATCAAAATGACCTTCAATCCAATTTGGGATGTTAGCATATTTTAAATATCAAAACAGCCACTAACCGAATTCAGGATGTTAGCATATTTTAAGTATCAAACAACCATTAATTACTTATCAAACAACCATTAATTACTAGTAGCAAACTTGTTCTGCTCATTATTGTAGAGGATGAATCTAACCCAAAATAAGTAATCTAAAAAATGCACCAAGACAAGCACTGGACTGTGTGATTTTGTAATCAATAATCAGCAAGCTATCCATCAACCAAGGGGCTAAATTAATAACCCAGAATAATAGAGAAATAAGATATCAGCAGATTTTAGGAAAAAGTAAGCTATTTAAATTTAGATGTCAAGTTAATGATGTAATTTTACCCGCCCTGGAATCAGAGGACTGAACACACACACACACACACACAAAAAAAAAAAAAAAAAAAGAGAGAGAAGAATGGCATTATGAGAAAATAAGAAATAATATAGTAACATGGTTTGTTTGAGAACATTTTAACTATAGTATTTACATCATAAATGGTTTTCTATCTGAAGCAGAATCCAAATACAATTCCATTACCTAGGAAAAGGATTAAAAGAATTGAAAGACAGCACATTGACGTGGAATATTTGAGAAAAGAAAGCTGCAATCCCACAAGGGAAAGATATTGAGCAGATATTCAAAGAAGCAAATGATAATATTATCCTAAATGGCAGGAGAAATAGAACTTCAGAATCAAAAGAGCAATATTTTCATGATGTAAAGATAATTATCAACCTATCATCATCTAACAGCATGAACCATTACAATGCAATTCAAAGATCATACTTGGTGGCATATGTGCTGGTTCGGAAGAAATATGGAATTTCTTATAATTTCTAAGAATTTCACATATTTCAGCTGGTCTTAGCCACCTATGCTGCGCTTCCAGGAGTATTTGATCAATATCTGCACCAAACAAGATGAGAGAGTTCGCTCAAATCTATGCATATAACTTCATATCAAAAAGTAAAAAACCATCAAATTACTCAAACCCTCACATTAACTTCGTAATAAAAAAGATTCTTGATTAATACACAGCTCTGTGTACCAAAGAAGAAGAAAGTCAAAACAGCTTCATTTGCCTTTTAATTCTGACCCTAAGTCTCTCTCTTTTCAACAAAATTAATACCCCCTCTGCTTAACCATTTCTCTTCTTCCGCATAAAAGAACCCGAATGAGAAGCCATAGTCTCGAACAAATTAATTTAAAACCCACCACAGAAACTAAAGTATAAGCAAGAGCACTACATTTTAGTAAACCAAACCAATAAAAAAAAGGGTGTTAAAACATGCAAATTTCAACATTCACTAGAAACACAAATAAAAGATAATGTAAAAAACTAGGGGGACCCCCGGGGGGGGGGGGAGAAATGAAATAGAATATAGAAGAGCCAATTATATAGGTACCAAGTTGATTAGTAAGGACATAGCGCCTAGACTCTGCCATAATCTTGGCTTTCTTTCTTCTTTTTCTCTGTTCAACTCACTCTCTCTCTTAGCTCAAAATATAAAACCCTTGAGAAAAAGCTCCTTTCCAAGGACAGAAGTTATACTCATTTAAGGATCTGTTAAAAGCCCAAAACAAAACAAAAAAAAGAACGCGGTTTATCGAGAAAAGAGAAAGTGGGTGATCGAAGGTAACGCGCCCTTGCTATGTAAGTTTTAATCTCGTTTGTAAAGAAGAATTTTAAAATACAGAAAATTTATATATACATATTATCAAGAGAAAGAGGGAGGAAATCGCCGAGGAAATGGATGGAAGAGGGATTATCACTATCACCCAGGATTCAACGTCGTAGACTTTCTTCGCTCCACTTTTTGACCACCCTTCTCACTTATTGAAACAATCTGCCTCTACCATTATCTTTTATCATTTACCCCAACTTGACTAAACTTTTCTTTTGGTGACAAGGGTACATAAACTATCTTTTATCCATTTTACACTAATTTATAATTTACCCATTAAATATCATCATTGGACGTTTAAAATATAATTTTTAATTTTTTTCTTATACATTATTTTTCTCTTTATTTATTTTTGTTTTCTTTTCCATTTTCTTTCTTCTCCTTTTATAATATTTGTCAAATACTAACAATATTTATACCGAAAATAAAATACTATTCAAAATTCACTCGCTCAAAATTAAAACACTAGCCATTAATTATATTTTCAAATTTTACTCTCTGCTTGTTGAACCTAGCCAGATTAAAAAAATTCATTCATCAATCAAAATTAGTATTTTTAAAAATCGAATAGATCTATTGGACAAGAAGCTGACTCGAATATCAATCTGAAGATAAAAATTAGCTTGGTAACTTTTCGTTTTGGGGTTTTCATACTTGGGATTGAATATTAATTATATGCTGAAATTGGATTGAGCATGTCACTCGGCTAAATTGATAATTGGGGACTTTATTTGTTTTTCAACTATAAGTCAGATAAATAAAAATGTTTTTCTTCAAAGGCAGTGTCATGCAATGAGTTTTTTTCTAAAAGCCACTCCAGTTCTGCTAACTTAACTTAATAAATGATGGTTTAATTAGATGAACATTTTCCTAAAATTAACAAAGGCAACTGCGACACACAACAGGTCTTACACTGACACACAATAAGCTGACGCCAAGTCCCAGACAGGTCTTACACTAGCTTGTATATCTCGAGGCTAATGGATGTCCCAAACATGTCTTACACTAGCTCTCGTCTCAAAGCCAATGCATGTGCCAGACATGTCTTACACTAGCACACATATCACCCAATGTCATGGCATGAATATCCAAATCTATTCCTAAAGTTCAACCGGGAGTCTTTACTACGTTAATTTCTCAATGTGCATACTCATATTCACAATCTTAACAATTTATGCAATATCAATTCAATCACAAATCATAACAATATAGTTGCATTATTAACATACAACTTACCTCAGATTACAAAATGTAGGCGACTAGTCGGTTTTAATCTACTTGCATAGCCTTCCCCTGGTCTAGGTTCGAATTTTGTATTTCTTGATCTAAAATAATAAAAATTCATCCATTTAATTACTAGATAAATTTATACAATAAAAAATTCATATTTTTTACAAAATGACCATTTTGCCCCTAAACTTTCACAAAATGAACATTTTATCCCCAGGCTCGAAAATCAAATTTTATCGAATTTCTTCATGCCTTAATCCTAGACAAACCCTTTTTACTCTTATAACATCCCAAAATTTCCATTATTTCACCACATTACTATCTATTTTACAATCTTTACAAAATGATCCTATTAGGGTTTTCATGAGAAGTTCTTTCACAAAAGTTGTTTATTTCACAACCATAACTTATATTATTCCATAAAATTTCAGTTAACAACATATATGCTTTCATAGCAAAACCCTAGACTCTCAACCATTTTGCAAAATAGTCTCTTCATTAGTTAGCTCATGCTATAAGGGTTCCAAAAGTACCAAAATCATAAAAAATAACCATCTAAATCACTTACTTGAGAGAGGAATAAATGGCTGAAAGTTTCAAGCTCCCATGGCTATTTCTTGGAGGAAAAATCGGTGGAAGAAAGAAGAGTAAAAAGATGACAACATTTTTCTCTTTATTTTATTTCTAGACAATATTAAGTCATCAACTCACCTAACCATTTGACCAATTAATTTATCTTGTCCCTACGGTCGGCCAAGCTTCTTTTAAGGGTCTAATTTCACTTTAAAGACCTTAAATTATGTCTCTCTAGCTATTTAACACCTTTGGCTAGCAAATCACAACTTTTTCCCTTTATGCGATTTAGTCTTTTTTTTGCAATTAGGCTCACAATGCTAAAATTAATTCACCAAAATTTTCATACACTCATATAATCATACTATGACACCAAAATAAAAATAATAATAATTTCTTGACTTCAAAATTGTGGTCCTGAAATCACTGTTCTAACTAAGCCCAAAATCGGTTTGTTACAGAACTGTTGGATCAGCTAGGGTTTTGATTTGTAGATACTAAGATAAGCGCCATTTGGGGAAATTTTGGGAAAGAATGCTCCTCGACAAGTAAATAGATGCAACTCCGGCACAAAATTAGAGGGTTAGTTAGTTTCCTCCAAGGGGTCCAATCAGAATTAAAGTTAGACAACTAGCACTAGTTTATGCAGCTAGGCGTCACAAGGACCAAGACACATCCAATGTTAATGCGAGAACATTTCCTAAATCGTACTTCGCATCGATTAATTCTGACTTCACTTGTTTGTTCAGTGTTAGTAGAGTTTTTAATAAATTTGGAATCGGTCTAGAGGAATCCGATAGTAAAATTTCTGTAATTAGATCTTAAAGAGATATTTGTTGGGATTTAAGAGAAGCGTGTTTGGAATTGTATTGGAAACCAGAGTTACACAACGAAAGTGTGGCAACTCAGTTTAAAGAAAGGAGTATAGGATTTTGCGACTAAGAAAAATTTCGAGAACGAAATTTCTTTAAGGAGTGGAGAATTGTAACATCCCAAAAATAGGGGGTTAGTAGAACCTGGTTTGTGAATCGAAAGAGAGAGTGGTCATGCCCTAATTTTTGAGATTATCTGTGTGTTTTTATGAAATATATGAGGTATTGGTTTGTTGGATAACTGTTAGTGAAACATTCCTTGAAACCCAAGTTCAAATCCCTTCTCTCGCACCATTTTCATTATTTTGTAAATTTTGCATCAAATCCTAATATGTGCCACGCCTTATTTTAAAAATAAATACCGCAAAATTATTTCAAGAATGAGGAAATAGATTAGTGGTTAAAAGAAATATGAGAAAGTATGAAAATTAAATTAAGGTCCCAAGTTTGAATCTTTTCCCTTACAAAATAATTAAATTTTGCAAAATCTCATTTTTTTTTGTGTATGCCATCCATACCCTCTTAGACCTAGGTATATATATTATTTTTAGACAAAATTATCAACTTTTATCTCATGCTTCCCACCCTAGCTGTCCCTATCCTTCTCCTCTCCTTTTCTCTTTCAATTTTTTCTTTCTTTCTCCATTTTTGTACGGCTCATAGCTCTTAATTTATCATCTTTTTCTTTTCTTTTTGCAACAAGATCTTGGACCATCTCTCCTACCACCTTGCTATCATTTTTCCCTAATATATTTAGCCCTAAATCTAAAATCTTGAACCTATAAGATTGATTCCTCTCGTTGCCAAGAAGTGCCATTACCGCCATTAGCATCTAACTTGTGTAAGATATCATTTTCTCTCAATTTCTTGATAAATCTTGTTAAAGAAAAACCAAAATTTCCAAATATTGAATTTATGGTATTTTTAAAGATTTAATGGGTATTTTTCTAGCTGTGAAAAAATAAAATAAAATAAAATAAAGAACACACAAAGATTTTTACGTGGAAACCCTTTTGGGGAAAAACCACGGGCAGAGGAGAAGAAAATTCACTATGTTGAATTCAATTTTTTTATACAAGAGAAATAAACTATGTCTATTTATAGGCTTGTAAAGCCATATTCTAGTAAGACTGAAACACCTTATTCTAATCAATATCAAATAGATGGTATTTAATAAGGTTTAAAAAACCTTATTCTAAAAATAAAATAAAAGAAGTGTAATTCTATATGGATTCTTCTTTTATTTTATTTTACCACTGTATTTTATTTAAATAAGGATTCGGGTCACTTAATTCTAACACTATCTTTTTAATTGAACTCAAAAGTGGTTTTAAATCAGCCAATTTGGCCACCGTGGGTGGTAGTGCACGCACCTATAGGCAAAAAAAGGGGGTTGTAGTTTCTTTATTTTTTTCCATCTTTTTCCAACACGATATTGGGTTCTTGAACCCCTTCTAATCAGCCTTTAGACATGATTTAATTAGGGAAAATCAATGTTGATCAATCAACAATTCAGATTTAACTATTTGGGAAGCATAAGTGTGGTTAATAGTAAGCTAGTGAATTGTTTCGGTTTAGATATTGGGAAAAGTTGTCAACTGATCAAATAAGAAATTTTTAATCATAGATTAACTAGTTATTTTTTAGTAATTAAATGTGTTCAGGTGCTGACTTAAATGCCCCAAAATCAGTAGTAAAACTGAAAGACGTTTGCGCGTACCATTCTGCTCAAATAAGTGTAAGAAACCCAACTAGTTTGGATTCAAAAAATAGTTGTATTTATGGAGATTGGGTTGAATCAATAAGTGGGTGTTTAGGGGCTGTTTAAGAGGTGTATTTATTTAATTTTATATTGATTATTAATTTATGTCCGTTTTAAAGTTTATGAGAGAAACCATAAGATTCGCTAGTGTGTTACAAAAGAGTGTAAAATAAGGTGTGGTCCTAAACTTAATAACTTGATTGGTAATAATAATTATTATGATTTAATTGATGATTTAGATTTTTTATTATGTTTGGCTTAATAGCTATGTAATTAAATTTTTGAGGCCGAATCAGGTACGTTTCAAGCCCTGACTATTTAGCACGGTGGCAATGTTACTAGTTTGACTGAATAATTGAATGATTGACATTATCATGAATGTTTGGTTAATTTGATAAATGATGTTTTATGTATAGCATGTTTTTGAATGAAAATAAGGCTTATGCATGATATATTTGTACAAGTGATTTGCTATGAAATGTTCGTAAGACCACTAAGCATGCACACAGAAGAGTTATGAATGTACATGAAATTATGATTTGTGAGTGATACCATCCTAATGGTAATTTGAAAGTTGGATCATTGATTCCATATTCTAAAAGTATTTGATTATTGAGGGTATGTTGAACATGTCAATTAAATGTGAAAGTATTGAATTATATCTATGTATGAGATTGTGTAAAATATTGCATATGCATTGGCATGGATAATTATTGTGGTTGACGGAAAAGTTCCGTGGGGTTTCGGCGGCATATTAAGTCCGCATTTATATGTAGTAAGTAGACTGAACCTAGAGCACCAAAGGGACTGGCAATTTTGTCGCATTATATTTTATTTGACAGATTTTCTGCATATATGTTATGCAATGGTTTTTACCACATTGAGCGTTACTCGCATTCGTAGAGTTTGGTAGAAGGGTTCAGGTTGGGGTAGGAACCTTTTTGAATTGCACCATGCTTACGACATACTTGAATGTTATTGATTTATGCTACGTATTGTATTGTGTTGTATTGAATGGTATCGAAATTAATGATTGTTACTCAAATGAATAATGACCCATGCTCATACTGTAATAGCCCATTTTTAGTGAAATCGAAACAATGGTTTTGGGACCACAAATATGAGGTTGAAATATTTATTTTATTATTATTTTGAGATCTACAGCATGATAGTATGATTATATAAAAATTTCGTTAAGAAATTCCGACGTTTGCATGCTTAATTTAGTGAAAAGGACTAAATCGCGTAAAGTGCAAATGTGTTCTAATAGTTAAAGGTGTCTAATAGCTATGGAACCTTAAAATAGAGGTTCTTATGTGGTGATTATTCCATAAATGAGATAGTGGAATGTGATGGCTTGGTATAATGGAAATTTTAATGTTTTAAAAAGGTTATATTAGTAATTTGGTAATTAATGATATATTAAATAAATAAAAAATTAAATAACTATTTCAGTTATTTCTTTATATTTGACATTTATTTCTGTTTAAATAACTATTTGACTCACATTGAGCTTTCATAAGCTCACCCCCAGAATGTTTAACTTTTCAAGGAAACCTCAAAACTAGGATCGAACCCGGCATTTAGAAAATCACCTTGGACCTCGGACTATTTTTAACAAGTCTCTACTTGTTCTAGTTTGTAATTTTCAATTGTTTCTGGTTTCTCGCTTGGTAACTTTTTATACTTGGGATTGATTATTAATTATAAGTTGATATTGGATTGAGCATGTCACTTGGCTAAATGAGATTTTGGTCATTTTTTCACTGCAAGCCAGATAAACAAAAAAAAATAGTTTTTCATCACAAGGCATTCCATGTATTGTAACACCCTTCACCCGTATTTGACGCTGGAACAGGGTTACGAGGCATTACCGGACTTACTCGTAAACAATCATACAATTCTGAATCATAAATTTCAACCAAATTTAAAACCATCTACATTCAGTCATAAAGTCCCTAATACGAACCTACGAGGCACAAATCATGCTTTGGAAGTGGTTCGGGATTAAACGGAGAACTTATGAAATTTTTACAAAACTTAGAAGATTTTTGTTATGTATAGGGGTCACACGCTCGTGTGGTTTGGGACACGCCCATGTGGGCAGGCCATGTGGTCACATACGCCTGTGTCCCTAACCCGTGTAACTCTCTGTTTTGCAAGGCATGAACAAATTGAAGTCACACGGCCAAGCCACACGCTCGTGTGCTAGGCCGTGTGATTAATTAATTTTCATAAAATAGGTGTAGACTTCACACGGCCAAGACACACGCCTATGTCTAGGGCCGTGTCCCTCACACGGCTGAGATACACGCCCATGTCTCTGCCCATGTGCTCAATTCTGAGCATTCTGTTTCTCAAAATTAAGGTGTAGGGGACACACGGCTAAAACACATGCCCATGGGGCAGGCTGTGTGTCTATCGGTGTGGAAAAAAATAAAGGCTATCTACCAAGCCAAATTTCCACCTCATTTGTACACACATACAAAACATCAAATGTCACAAATCATAGCATACTTAGACAACCAAAACATCCACAATCAAGGCTAAAACATGTCATTGCAATACCTAACATACTTACAACATCATACTTCACCAATCCAAATCATACCAAACTCACATTCTACATGCTCCAATATGGCTATCATTAATTTGCATTGTGTCATATAGATCTTCTAGCATACCAATAAGCCAAACTCAATCATTTAACAACAAAGCTATATAGCCATAAGTAAGCATATAGTGAACCATTACAAAACACATAAACAAAAGGCATTGGCACATATACTTATATAAATAGGCTTACAACTATTTTAGCCAAATAAGCCAATTACATGGCTAAATACCAAATCACCTTAAACAAATATAAGTTAACACATTTGGCCAAATTCATAATGACATATACAACAAAATGACCAAGTCCCTATACATGTCATATACTCAAAATGTTTAAAATCATTGATACCCAAAATGACAGTTTGATAGTGTGATGCGATCTCGGACGACCTCCAATCCGAGCTAGCTTGGTGACACTATAAAACATGGAAAAATAAAATGGAGTAAGCTATATAGCTTAGTAAGCTCGTATGAAAGAAATAAGCAAATCTTACCTTACATTTAACCTTCAAGTAATGTAATATAAGATAATGTAATTTACCATTATCTCATGACCATAATTCATTTCATCACAACTTACCTTGAAATCATCATTTCACGAATTTAATAATCATAAGCTTTATGTACATACCTGTACCATCTCGTAATAATTTCATTCTTATTATCATAATTGACATACCCAATGAACCACTTGGAATAATAATATCAAACACTCGAGAAACCTTGCACACAAGGTGTCATAAATGTAGCCATTGTTACCTCTATCTCGTATCACATATATGCTCGCTCTCGAGCCATCAACGGGCTTGCTCACACAAGCTGTCAGTCAAGACGTAGCTACAGTGTGCTGTTCACATAAACTGTCGAGTAACCATAGCATATGCCGGTATATTCAGCCACCGGTAGGACATATAGGACCAGCACCCGAATCACATAACATAATACCCTAGTGACATGTCACTTGTATCCTAATCTATTCCTAAGGTTCGATTGGGATTTCTCACTTGCCAAAACATCATCGAACGTGCCCGTAGAGTCATTCACGCAATTCATACAAAATTAAAGCATTTAAAATACAGTTATAATAGAGCTTATTTACATACGAACTTACCTCAGTTACAAAAACGACGAAAAGGATCTATTCGTCAATTACTTTGTTTTTCCCCCGATCTAGATCCGAACTTCATTTTTCTTATCTATAATACCACATTTAACTTATTTAATCATCAAGCTATTCAATTCAGTCCAAAATCACATTATGGAAAAATTTATATTTTTACCCGTAATATTTCAACATTTTACAATTTAGTCCCTAGGCTCGTAAAATGAATTTCTTTAAATTTCATCCTAACTGAAGCCTAGCTGAACTTACCCTTACTCATAACATCCCACATTTTACATTTATTCACACTTTACAACACATTTTTCAACACTTTACAAATGTCCCTATTTGACATTTTTACTGAAAATCACTTTACAAATGTTTAACAAACAACAAGCATGCATTTTCTACCATTAAACATCAAAATACAAGCATATTCAAAATGGGTAAAATTTTAGACTTTAACTTTCTTTCAAATTAGTCCTTGAAATAGTTAGATCAAGTTACAACGATTTTAAAAATATAAAAATCATTAAAAACGGGACGAGAACGGACTTACAATCAAGCTTGAAAGCTTGGCCAAAACCCTAGCTATGGCTTCCTCCAAAATTTCAGCTATGGGGGGACTAAATTGAAGAAGATGGACATCTTTTATTAGGTTAATTTGTCTTTATTTACCAAATTACTAATTTATCCTTAATGCATAACTTTAAAATTTCAGCTAATCATGTCCATTTTTGTCCATCCTCAAGTATAACGGTCTAACTACCCTTTAAGGGCCTCCAATTTAAAAATTCATAACAATTAGACGCCTTTAACTTATAAAATTCAAGTTTTGCACCAATTGCAATTTAGCCCTTCTAGTCAAATTGAGCATTCAGTCAATAAAATTTCTTAACCAAATTTTCACACAATTATTCTATAATGCTGTAGACCTTAAAGAAATAATAAAATAAATATTTCTACTTCGGATTTGTGGTCTCGAAACCATTGTTCTGATTTGACCCAAAAATGGGCTGTTACATGTGTCTTCAATTGTCATCGCTCCATCTTCTCCTCATCATGGACTCCTTTTTGAAAAAAATTACATTTATGCCCTATGTTTGTTTCAGGCTCACAAGAATGAAAAAAATAAAAAAAATAATACTTGTAACACCCCTTACCCGAGACCGTTGCCGGAGTCGAGCACGAGGCGTTACCAGTCTTAGCTTACTAATTCAGGGCATAAAAATTTGCTTTTAAAATTAATACAGTTTCATTCATTCATTATGTCCATAAAAAGGGTCCATGAGACCCTAAAACATGAAATTGAAACGGTTCGGGAACAAACCAGACTCAATAAAATTTTTTCGATCACTTAAACAATTCAAAGCAATTTATTTCATCTTTTATAAATAAACTGTCCATCTGCGTCATAGTCACTAAATAAATCATAACTCGAGTTAAGAAACTCGAAATTCAAATCCGTAAATTTTATCTGAAACTAAACTCGTATATCTTCTTACTAATTTTTTTTTCAAAATTTCTGGTCAAGCCAATTAGTACAGTTTATTAGTTAAAGTTTCCCCTGTTTCAGTGTTTGGCTGCTCTGACCTCTGTTCACTACGAATTAATCTTCTCCATATACAGAATTAAGATAACCATGCCATATATTTCTCTTAAAAGTAGACTCAATGGAATCTATACATATAAAGTATAACTTCTAATTATTTTTTTACAAGTTTTAGTGAATTTCTAAAGTCAGAATGGGGGATTCAGAAATTACTCTAACTCTCTCTCACCAAAATTTAAATATCTCATAAAATACAACTCCTTTATTTACTCTGTTTCTTTCATATGAAAATAGACTCAATAAAATTTAATTCTATATCCCATTCACTATCTAAATCCATTTCTACTATATTTAGTGATTTTTCAAATTCACATTATTACTGCTGTCTGATACTGTTTTAAAGCTAATTTCACTTTTTTCATGATTTCTATGGAATAACTAGCATTTAGGCATACATAACACCAAACATGTCCTTGATTAGCCATTCCAATAGCTAATCATTATCAATCATTTACATACCATTCATTAGCCATATCATAAGATCATACACACAAAATGGCTACAATGCTATACATGCCATACTCAAAATGAAACGTCTAGCTATACAAAAATAATCCTTGTGATAGTATGCCCGGACCTCCGATGTACTTTACGATCCCCGAGTTAGCTCTACAAAACTATAAAAAGAAGAAAAATAAAGGGGGTAAGCATTAAGCTTAGTAAGTTTGCATGCAAATAAATAACAACATTAATAAGAATTATCTTACTACTTGGCATGATACTACTTAATGTAACTTCATTAATTGTCATAGACATATTTTAAACTTCTTCACTTACTCACTTACTTAAATACTTACTTAATCAAATTTATTAATACATTTTACTTACCTTTTTCCTTATCAAGCATACATGAACATTATATACTTACTTTTGCTCTTCTAGCATGAACTTGTTTTACCCTTTTTAGTATAACTCGTCTTACCTTACCTTACCTTGATATTCTCTTTAAATTTTCCCGTTGAACCACTTGGAATACTAAGGATACACGGGTACCTTACCATTGCCATGACTTGTTATGGTCTTACGTAGTATCTTTTGAAACTTACCATTGCCATGTCTCGACATGGTCTTACATGGAATCCTTGCCTTACGAACTCACTAATGCCATGCCTTGGCATGGTATTACATGGGACCTTTGCCTTATAGAAACTTATCAATGCCATGTCCTGAAATGGTCTTACATGATATCCTTGCCTTAGAAACCTTACCAATTGCCATGCCTTGGCATGGTCTTACATGGTATCCTTAAACCCTAATGTCATGACATTTGTATCCTACACATTCTTAAGGTTCAACCGGGACTTTCTGAAATTACTTCTCCGTCAATTCATGCTTGAGTCTCCTTTGAATAATTTCATAAAATAAATTTACACATGCTGAAAATTAACAAAATTAACATAAAATAATAGAATATTGCATTTATTTACCGCAAACTTACCTCGAAACAAAATACGATCAACTATATTGATTTAGTCCACTATCTTTTTCTTTCCCCGGTCTAACTCTGAATTTCGTTCTTCTTGATCTATAATAACAAATTTAGCTTATTTAATACTCACATTTATTAAAACAGTCCTTGACTCAAACTTTGGAAAATTATATTTTTGCCCCTAAACTTTTACATATTTACACTTTTGCCCCAAGGTTCGGAAATTAAACTTCATCTTATTTTCTTATGTTTTATGACATGCTGATCATTTTTTCCTTCTATAGAAACATCAAATTTTCACTCTAACATGTACTTATGAACATTAGGTATTTTTACTAATTATGTCGTTTTACTCGTTTTCACATAAAATCGCTTAGAAAAAGTTGTTTAACACAATTTAAAACTTCATATTCTACCATAAAACATCAAAATAAACACATTTCTCCTATGGGTATTTTTCCAAATATAAACTCTAGGTTGAATTATTGCTAGAATAAGCTTAATCAAGTTACCGGGACTCCAAAAACATAAAAAACATAAAAAAAACGAGGCTAAAACAGACTTACAATCGAGCTTGGAAGCTTGAAAAACCCTAGCTATGTCTTCCTCATGTGAAATTAGGCCAAGGGGTTGAAGATGGACAAAAATTGGCTTTTAATTTTGTTTTTAATTCATTTTAATAACTAAATGACCAAAATGCCCTTAATTAAAAACTATGGTGTTTTATCTTCCTTTAGGTATTTTTGTCCAAACCAGCATAATGGTCTAATTACTATCCAAGGAAATCGACTTTAAAAACCCATTACTCACAAGTACTTAGTACCTTTGTGTAACACCCCTAACCCTATCCAACACCAGACAGGGCTTGAGGCATTACCGGAACGTTACACTTTTAGTGTACTAACACGGGTCACAAAATTTCATTTGAATTTAAAACCTTTCAATCATGCACATCTCGTCCCTTGTATAGGCCTTCGAGACCTATAACATATCGAAAGGCAATGCGGGACAATTCGGACACGTTTGATAAACATTGGGCTTCTCGAAAGATTTTCTTTATCATGAAATGTCACACGCCTGTGTAGGTGGGCCATGTGGACTCACACGCCCGTGTATCTTGGGGCACGCCCATGCCCTTCTGTAATATCTCGAAATAGGGCCTAAATGGAATAGTGGTTGCGAAACCACAAATCTGAGATAGAAAAGTTTATTTCGATTAATTTTTATGATTTACCAAGTGATTAGATGCATGTGTTAGAGTATTGATAAGAAATTTTATAGATTGCATGTTTAATTTGCCTATTAGGGCTTATTTGCAGAAGTTACTATAACAGTCCAATTTCGGGCCAAAACGGAACGATGGTTTTAGAACCACAAATTCGAAGTCAAAAAATTTATTCCGATTAAGTTTTAAGGTTTATTTATTGATTAAAATATTTTGTAAAAATATCATTAAGTAATTTTACTGATAAAGTGCTTAATTGGACTTTTAGGACTAAATTGCAAAAGTTGCAAAATATGTGTTCTAATTCATAATTACTTGATTGAAATGGGGGTTTAAAGAGGAGGTCCTTAAATTGTAATTAGACCATTATATTTCGTTTGGACAAAAATGGGCATGAATAGGACAAAATTTTAAAGAAAGGCCTTAAGGGCATTTTAGTCATTTGGTAATTAAAAGAAATAAAAAGGGAAAATAAAGCCAAAATTGACTCATCTTTTTCATGGAGGCCGAAATTAGCATGGGGGAAGCCATGGCTAGGGTTTTCAAGCTTTCCAAGCTCAATAGTAAGTCCGTTCTAGCCTGCTTTTCAAGTTCTTTACGATTTTGGAATCCCGATAACTTGATTAAGCTTATTCTAGCAATAATTTAAGCTAGGGTTCATATTTGGAAAAATACCCATAGGTGAAATGTGTTTATTTTGATGTTTTATGGTAGAATATGAAGGCTGAAATTATGTTAAACAACTTCTGCTAAGCGGTTTTCAGCAAAAATGAGTAAAACGGCTTAATCGGTAAAAGTTGTTATTGCACATAACTATGTGTTAGAGTGAGAATTTGATGTTGCCATAAAAGGGAAAAATTATCATCATGTCATAAAAACATAAGAATAAGGGATGAAGTTTAATTCTCGAGCCTAGGGGCAAGAGTGTAAATACGCAAAAGTTTAGGGGTAAAATTGTAATTTTTCCAAAGTTTGAGTTAAGGATTGTTTTGAATAGTACATTAAGTAAATAAGTAAAATATGATGTTTTAGATCCCGAAAAACGAGATTTGAATCTAGAATGGGAGAAAAATCGAAAATCGAGAAAGTTGGTAAAATGGCCGTTTTAGTATCGAGGTAAGTTCATATGTATAATAAGCATTAATTTATGCATGTTTCAATGTAAAATTGATATATTTACTATGATTGCCGAGGTGTTGAAAGTAAGTATAATTATGATGATTTAAATGTTCAATATTTATTCGACATGGAAATGAGAAAGTATGTAAGTTTGTATGTAAATAATACATTATCTTTATTATGTTTTTGTATTTCAGCATATTTTATGTATTGTAGCTGATTTTTGAATCATAATTGACTATTGAAAGTATGGAATCAAGTATTAGAAAGAGAGAGAAACCCCGGTTGAACCTTCGGAAAGATTGGATGATACAGATGGTATGTAGCTAGGTCACATGTATGGTGCTGAGTGCACATCATGTGTGTAAGAGAGCTACGAGACATTATGATGTAGCTAGGTCGCATGGGTGACACTATGTGTACACCATGTAGACAAGAGAGCTAGGGATATATGTAGCTAGGCTCATGTGTGGTTCCAGGTGAAGGACACGATGTAGATAAGAGAGCTACGAGATAAACTGGCTAGGTCACATGGGTGGTACTAAGTGTTCACCATGTGTACAAGAGAGCCAAAATTATGTGTACAATCGAGGCAGGTCACATGAGTGGTGCTAAGTGAAGGCCACTATGTGTACAAGAGAGCTTCGATTTTAAAGGTGGGCTGTGTGCGATACCATTGCGTATCTGTTATTATTCCGAAGCGTTCAACTGGGAAATTGATTAAATGAAATTGTGTATGACTTTGTGATGATAAGTGTAGGTATATACATGTGTAACTTATGAGCAATATGCTCGATATGTGATTGGAAATTGGAAAGATTGTTATGGGAAAGTGATGAATACAATTGAAGTGTGAAAGATCAAAATTAACAATAAAACTATTCTGGATAGTTGCAGTGACGTGAATCTAAAAATTTACCAAAAATAGTAGAAATTGAATTAGAGTCTGAATGAGATATCAAATTAGAGATTAATGAGTCTATTTTCATATAACAGAAACAGAGCAAGCAAAGAAATTCTATACTATGAGATATTTAAGTTTTTGTGAGACTGGTTCAAAATGACTACGTGATCCCTTGTTCTGACTTGGAAAAATCATTAAAAATTGTAAAAAAATAATTATGGGATATAATTTATATTATTGAAATCCTTAATGAGTCTATTTTCAAATGAAATAAACTATAACATCCTTTGAATTCTGTACAATGAGAAAATTGATTTGTAGTGAAGAGTGGTCAGAACAGTTGAGCAGTGAAATAGGGGTAACTTCAATGAATAAACTGTACTAATTGGCTAGACCAAAAATTTTGAAAATTTTATGGTAAGAATATATGTGAATCTAGTTTCAATAAAGATTAACGGTTTGTAATTTGGAGTTCTGTAGCTCCAGAAATAAATAATTTAGTTGCTGGTACTCTGCTAGACAGCTTATTTTGAACCTGTTTATGATTGTAATAGTGAAAGTATGTGTGTTTGTGTTGGTAGTATTCCGAGAACATATTGTGACTTTGTTTAAAGTATGATAATGTATTGCTTATTAATATTTACATACATACTTACTAAGCTATAATGCTTACTCCCTTCCTTTCCTTTTTCCTAAAGTGTCACAAATGTTAGCTCGAGTTGGAGTCACTGGAGTTTAAATCACACTATCAAACTATTGATCGATATATAAAGGCTTTAAAGTATTTTAAGTCTTTGGCATGTATGGAGACTCGTTTAATTGTTATTAAGTTGCTAGGAATTGGCGTAAAATACTGACCTATGTTATTTGAAGGTCTCTATTGTATAAAGTCATTTAATGTAGATAGTCTTGATTATGTTATTAATTATGAATCGGTTTTTATACGATGATTAGTGATTAAGTCTGGTAATGCCTCGTACGCTGTTCCGGCATCAAACACGGGTAAGAGGTGTTACACCTTCAACCTTGGGAAACACTGACTTATCAACACAGCCATGGAACACGCCCGTGCTGCCTGCCCGTGGACGACACTGTCATTTTAACACGGCCATGGCGCACGCTCGTGTGGCTTACCCGTATACGACTTTGAGCTAAAATTTTGAGTTCAGGGGACACACAGCCATAGCACACGCCCATGGGAGAAAACCGTGTGTCACACATGGCCTAGACACACGTCCGTGTCCAACCATGTGGACTCTAATAGGCTATTTTCCAAGCCTTTAGTCACCCTTTTCTACTACTTGTGCCTAGTGGTTACTAAGTTTGAGAGAAAACATAATTTTACGCTTATAAATAATCTTAATGAAAATAGTTATGGAAACCTCATATCATTGGTTTCATACATAAATGGTTATTTCCTTTTTAGTGCCATGGGTTCCCATGTTACATTAATCCTTCCGAAATTGGCTCATTCATGTGGCTCATTGCCAATTTATAGCAACCCATCATTAGTAATTAAAACCATGCATAAAATCGTAGGTCATAGCCTACTCAAATTAAGCCAATTTTCATGGCCGTATACAAAGAAATAAACATATTTTTACATGCCTTAACTAGGCAAATCAAATGACACATATAATAAAATACTCAAAAATACTATGCATGCCATTTAACAAAATAAACAGAGTCTTTATACCAAAGCTTGTTTAGTTGATAGTGTGTTGACTCTCCAATTGTCCTCCAATCCTTTCGAGTCCTTGAGCTCTATGAGACAGGGAAAAAGAGAGGGGTAAGCATTTACATGCTTAATAAGCTCGAATAACCGAAAAGTAAACTTACCGAGTAATTAGCATACATTCATACTTAATTCATGAAATTATCCATTATGAAATGATTTCCTATCACATGCACTCAATTAATGAGTTAGTCACATAATCATGTAATTTAACTAGATGAGCTCATCATCATTCAACATTTCATTCACATATATATATCCCATGTTAATCTCATTGAGTTTCTAGGAAATCTCGATGGAATACCTATTATCCGTCAATTCTTACTAATGATCATTTCACATATATGCACTCCCGCGAACCTCACATCATATGACGGGATTACCAGTCCAGGCTAAATTCCCTATTATATGAACTCGTAAGGTGATGTCGGGATTACCAGTCCAGGCTAAATCCTTTATAGCAACAAACACCCTTAATGAGTTTGGATCTGAATTACACCCGAGCTAAATTGGACCAATTGATTACCGTCCAAGCTAAATCCAATGCACATATATTCTTCGAGAGGCTCGATCATTTAAGGAACACCCGTCCGGGCTAGATTCCTTTCCATATTTGAGATCACGGATTACCCGTCCGGGCTAAATCCTTACTGCAACACATGCAAGATCTCAATTGACATGTAAAACATGGTTTATCCGTTGAATTCCCTTTTTAACCTCAACCGAGACAGTTATCAACAAGTCATTACCAAAGGTGCATTTCATGCATTTTCATACCATCAATAAATGAAAATATCATGCATTCATAAGTCATACAATTATGTATATTAGGGGTTTACTTTAAGTTATCCGAACTTACTTGGTATTCTTTTCGAGATTGTGTTTCAGTTATTCCGAAACCTTGCGTTTACCACGATTGACCTCAGGAATTTATTCCTCGGGGTCTATAATAGCAAAATTAACTCATTGATACCCCACATTATACATTTCAATTTTAATATCTACTCTCGGTCCAAATGACTGTTTTGCCTTTAACCTTTGATATTTTTACGATTTAGTCCCTAGGCTCGTATAGTGAAACACATGCAATTTCTATCTCACCCAAGCCTAGTCGAACATTTTTCTCTCTTATGGTAGCCCACATTATCCATTATTTTCTCATTTCTACCACACATTTACATCTTTTGCAAAATGGTCCTTATAAGGGTTTCTCATGAAAATCAATTAGAAAAAGATGTTTAATACACATTAATCTTTCATATTCCTCCATAGTCCATCAAAACACAATTAACTCATGCATGGGTAAATTTTTAAACATGAACCCTAGTATGAAATATCGGTAGAAATGGAGAGATCAAGTTACTGGGTTTTCAAAAATACCAAAAACATGAAAAACAGGGCTTGGGAGCACTTACTATTAAGCTTGAAAATCGAAGAAACCCTAGCTATGGTGTTGTGACAGCCCTAAATTGACCCTAGTCGGAAAGTGGTTTCGGGACCACTAAACTGAGTCATAAAAAATAATTAACAGTCCTAGTTGATGCTCATTATATGTACTTATGCATGTGTGAAAATTTCATGTTTGAATTTTGTTAATTGTAAGTGAATTTTTGTAAATAGGACTGATGTGAGAAAATTTAGAAATGTGCTAGGCAAAATGTAAAGTGGCCTATTAATGCATGTTATAGAAATGGTGGGTTTGCATGTCAAATTGCCCAATATTTGAGCTAGTGGCCGGCCATGCTATGAGTGGAAACGTGTCATAAACATGTTATGTTAGTGATGTATGTTAGGAACAATAAAATAAGGAGTATGGGTAATAAAGAAATGGAAAAAGGAAAGAATATGTGTGATTGTTTCTCCCCCTCCCCATTGCCCTGAATGTAAGAAAGAAAACAAAAAAAAAAGTGTCCATCTTTTTACATCTCTCTTGGCCGAATGTTCTAAGGAAGAAAGAAAAACAAGTTGTGTTCTTTGGTTCTTCTTGGCCGAATTGAAAGGAAGAAGAAGGGAGTGAAGCAATCGGTCATCTTAGGTCACTATTAAGGTAAGGAAGTTGTACTAGCTCTTGAAATTTTAGTTGATATTGAGTGAGATATCAAGTGATTTTTGTAAACCATGTTGAAATTTTGATTTTTGGGGTGAGTATGGTTTTCGGCTATAAAAGATTAATAAGGGTGATGGTTGTGTTTCATGCTAAACTTAGATGAATAAAGGTAGTTTGCTTACATCTTGATATCTATGAGTTCCTTTCTTGGTTCTACCATAGACCCACGAAGTATATGTTTATTTGGTATTGAGTAAGGTTTTTGACTATGGTAGTTAATAATGGTGAGTTTTGTTGTTTCATGTTAAAGTTAGGTGAATGATGATGATGGATGAGTGTTTGAACCATAAAAAGAATTCGGCTACCTTGTTATGAACTAGGGCCGAATGTGAGTTGGTTGTGGTTGAATATTGCATGCTTGGTAGAATGGTGGATGAAAGTGCCGAATGTGGTCTTTGGTTAGGCATGAAGTGATAAAATAAAGGTTTAAAAGATAGCTTAAGTTAATTGATACTCATTAATGAGTTCAAATGGAAGCTTTGTTAAGTGTGAAATGAGTGGCCGAGAGAGAGAATTATGGACTATTGCCGAATGTATGTTGGATTGATAGAGTCTCCAAATTGATTTTATGTGTGTATGCATGACCGAATATAATCGGCCACATGAGTAAAGAAATGGGTTATTTGATATGTGGTAAAAGTTAAGTGTTAAACGAAATGGAAATGAAATCATATTGGAATATGTATACTCGACCACATGAATGAGTACATAGGTTGATGTGTACGTTCGGCCATAAGTAATCATATTGATGGCTTTATCTTGACTTAGAAAAATTCGGCTAAGGTGAATATTGGCTAATGTGTTGAGTTGATTCATGATTTCATATGTATGTGTGACAGCCCAAAATTGACCCTAGTCGGGAAGTGGTTTCAGGACCGCTAAACCGAGGCACCGAAATGTTTGAATGTAATATTTATTGTCTAGAATATGTAATTATGAATGTGTGAAAATTTCAAGCTTCGATTTAGTCGATTGCATGTGAATTTAGTCAATAGGACTTAGGTGTGACACGTTTGAAATGTGATAGGTTAATTTATAAGGACCTAATAGTGCATGTAATCAAAAGGGAGGACTTACATGTCAAATTTCCCCCCTAATTGCTAGTGGCCGGCCATGACAAAGGATTATGGGCAAAACATGTCATAGACATCTTATGTTGGTGCATCATGGGAGAAAAAATAAATAAATTAATGAGTATGGGTAATAAAGAAATGAAAAAGAAAAAAAAAAGAAAGAATGTGTGAGTGTTACCCCCCATTTTGCCTTGAGTTGAAGAAAAAAGAAAAAAAAATTTGTTGTTCATCCTTTTTCATTTCTTTGAGCCGAAAATTCTAAGGAAGAAGGAAGGAGTTCTTGCTTCATGCTTGGTTTGGAAGAGGATTAGGAGGAGGTTTGGCCATACTTGTGTCTAGATTAAGGTATGTTTGAGGTTGTGTCATGAGATTCATGCATGATTTTAGTTGCTAGCTTGATGTTCTTATTAGCCCATGGTTCAAATCTTTGCTATGTCATGGGGATGATATTCGGCCAAGGTGGATTTTGTGTTAATGCCATTGCATGCTAAATATGAAGCTTGATAATGATACATGTGATGGTGGATTGAGGACTCTTGGATTTTCTTTTAGCATTTTTGAGTGAGACATTAAGTTCTTTGTTTAACCATGACCAAAATTGAAATGGTATGGTGTTGTGGTGTATTCGGCCATGGTATATCCATAAGTATGATTTATGCATATTGCATGGTAGGTAAGATTTGAGTTTCGGATATATGTTTATATTTGGTTATAATCAACTTGAGATTCGGCCCTTGCACCTATATGTATATATGTTGCACATGATGTATTGGTATGACATATATACTATCTCAAGGTATATATTTACATATGATGATGTTTCGGTCATGGAGTAAATGATAGATGCGTATTGAGCTACAATATGTAATGCATTAGTTAGTAAAATGTATGCCATTTATGTGTGGTATTAAATATATAATTGGCCTCAACATCAACATGCATATTCGGCCACATGAGATGGATTGGTGTGCATGCATTCGGTTAGAGGCAAGCATATTGATGCCTTTATCTTGGTTAGGACAATCGGCTAAGAAGGGGAGTGTGGGTTAATATCTTGAGTTGATGCATGATTTCACATGTATGTGACTTTAAGGTCTAATGTATAAATGTGGGCTAAGTGCCTTGTGTTCCTCTTTTCGATGCTCAAATGATTAAATCGATTTATTTGTTTAATTAAGCTCAAGAGCAAAGGGGATCTAAATCCGATAAAGGGAAGGAAAAGGTGGTCGAATAGCCATCGAAATCGTTCGACAACATCCGAGGTAAATTCTTGAGTCATAGAGCTTAAATTATGATTTGATTAGATCATGTTTTAAGCAAATCGAAATCATGCTCTTTGTGCGTGGATATTGAGCCGAAATTGCAAGTGTGATAAGTGTCTTGTGTTTGAGTTTTGCTAATGAAAATGAAATACGAATGTGTCATAATTTAGTGTTAAATGTGCATAGTTATTCGAATGATGTCCGGGCTAAGTCCCGAAGGCTTTGTGCTAAGTGACCATATCCGGACTAAGGTTCGAAGGCATTTGTACAAGTTACCAAATCCGGGTTAAGTCCCGAAGGCATTCGTGCGAGCTATTATAACCGGGCTATGTCCCGAAGGCTTTTGAGCGAGACGCTATATCCGGATAAAAATCCGAAGGTACGTGATTCGGGAATGAGCAATCTTGCTGTAAAAATTTCAGTTAATACGCTTGCAAAATTCCAGCAATGAGGTATGTTCGTATGTGCATTGGAATAGTTGAGTTCCTTGAATAATATTCGCTCGGTTGAGTAATGAGCTTCGGTATTTGGCTAAGATGATCCCTTATGTATGAACATAGGGGTTGGAATGTAAAGTAGAAATGATTTGAAAGTATGTATACACGGAATTATCCGTTTAATTATGTGAATGCCATACTTCAGTTGTGTTTAAATTCTTTGCTCAAAACTTACTAAGCATAAATTGCTTACTTCGTTTCTTTGTTCTCTGTTTTATAGATTTTGGCTCGTCAGCTATCGGACTCGGGATTTTTGGAAGTCGAAGTCTCCCACACTATCAAAGCCCCCCCCCCTTTTGGTACAATTTTGGTTGAACTTTGAAATGGCATGTATAGGACTACCCTTTTTGTTGTTGGTCATGTACCCATGGATTTTGTGTAAATTTGGATAGCCATGCGAAAATGGCTTATATACGTTTTTAGCATAGTACTATAATCGTTTTGTATGTTGATCATTAAGAGGTATGGAAGTGTTTGGAACGATTAGCCATTGGAATGGTTAATCATGATCATGCTTTGTGCTATGTACGCAAAAAGGACTAATGGAATCCTGGAAGCTATGAAATAGGTAAAGTCTACCTCAAAGACAGAGGCTGTCAGCTGCAGTGACATGGAAGTGAAAAATCACTAAAAATAGTAGGAATGGAATTAAATAGTGAATAAATTATGAAAATGAACCTTGATGAATCTATTTTCATAGGAAAGTAATGAAACGATCATATGAACAGTATGTTAAGAGATATTGAAGTTTTCGTGAGACAGGGCCAGAACGGTTTCTGGATTCCCTATTCCGACTTTGGAAATTCATTATAAATTAACCAGAGATAATTAGGAGTCATTCCATATATGTATAGATTCCTCTTTGAGTCTAGTTTCTATAGAACCAAATGGCATCAGTATTGAAGCCCTGTACGGGGAGATATCCAAGTCTTAATGCGCAAAGGTCAGTGTAGTCGATCCCTGTAACATGGGGGACTTTAACTAATAAACTGTACTAATTGGCCCAACCAAAAATTCTAGAAAAAAATTTGTAGATGCATATATGAGTCTAGTTTCAGGAAAAAATCATGAAACTAATTTTCGAGTTGTGGAACTCAAGATATGATTTTTAAGGTGACAGTGATGAGTTAGCCGGTGGCTGGAAATCGTTAAATGGATGTGGAAATAATTAAGTTAAGTCCAGTATGCACCTTGTGTTCGACTCGATAACGGACTCGAGTGCGGGTGTTACATTTTATTGGTATCGGGCTACGGTTTAGTCGATTCTAGGACTACCGTAATACGTTTGGGTCTAGCTATACATGCCATTATGTGATTAATTGATAGTGCGGTGATTTCGACATTTGAATTTGTGTTTATTTATAGTAATGGATCCCGATCCCAACCGAAGCGATAGCTGATGATGTGGAGAGTGTGGCTCTGCTCCCGACAAGGGACAGCGCCGCGGACTCTCAACCTATTGCTAGCAATCCGAATGATGAGGCTAGGCAAGCTTTTTATAGCGTGATGAATGATTGGTTCAACCAATACATTCGAACTAATCTACTGTTCCACAACCTCCATTCCCGACTAATACAACCCCCGCACCTACAATACCTCCGATGAATCGACCAAATATGGTCAAATAAGCCCCCAGTTGACTGAATCCGAAAACATAGGGCTACTGAATTTAAAGTTAGGGATAGCGCCGATGCCGAGCAAGCTGAATTTTGGTTAGACAACACTATCCGGGTACTCGATGAGCTATCTTGTACACCGATGAATGCCTAAAGTGTACTATCTCCTTGCTACGTGATTACGCCTACTATTGGTGGAGTACTCGACTTGTTGTGCCGAGAGCAAGTAACTTGGGAGTTTTTCCAAACTGAGTTTCGGAAAAAGTATATCAGTCAGAGATTTGTTGATCAAAAACGGAAGGAATTTCTTGAGCTTAAGCAAGGTTCTATGTCAGTTACTAATTACGAGCAAAAATTTGTTAGACTTAGTAGATACGCTCGGGAATGTGTTTCGTCCGAGGCTATCATGTGTAAATGCTTCGAGGATGGGCTGAATGAAGATATAAAAATGTTCATTGGCATTCTTGAAATACGAGAGTTCGTAGTACTTGTTGAGCGAGCTTGTAAAGTCAAGAGCTTAGAAAAGAAAAACAAAAGTTGATGTGGGAACCGGGAGTTTAGTAAAAGATCCTCGGAAAGTCTCTTCAACAGCATCGAAGAAATTTCGAGATGATGTGGGCGGTCTAGAGGCGATTCGGGCCTTTTAGACGAGATCGTGATCGACCCACGTGGGTCTGGGAGGCACTTCGGTCACCGGTGTTGGGAATGAACGTCGAGACAGAATGGAGTGTCGACATTGTGGTAAATGGCATTCGGGAGTCAGAGGTTCCATGACCGCTCTGCTATAAGTGTGGATCAGTGACCACTTTATCAAGGATTGCCCGAGGTTGCTGAACAAAATGTAAGTCAGAGTGGGAAACCAGGTGCTACTACTGTTGGGGTAGACCGTCTAGAAACACGGGCAATGCTAGTGGCGGTCAGAGAGGATCTAGAGATGCTACAACCAGATCTGAGGCTCGTGCGCCTGCTAGAGCTTATGCTATACGTGCCCGCGAGGATGCTTCTTCGCCTGATGTTATTACCGGTACTTTTACTCTCTTTGATACTAATGTAATTGCTTTGAATGACCCCGGTTCTACTCATTCTCTTATATATGTGAAACCTTAGCATCCAGTAAGACTTTACCTATTGAGTCTACTGAGTTCGTAATTCGGGTGTCAAATCCCTTAGGTCGTTACGTGCTTGTCGACAAAGTGTGTAAGAAATGTCCCCTAGTAATTCGAGGTTCCTGTTTTTCGGCGGACTTGATGCTTTTGCCGTTTGATGAATTTGATGTTATTCTTGGTTTGGATTGGTTGACCGTGCATGATGCGGTTGTGAATTGCAAAAGCAAGACTATTGATTTGAGGTGCGTAAATAATGAGATAATTCGAGTTGAGTCTACTGTCTTGAGTGGATTGCCAACAATAATATCCTCGATGTTAGCTCAAAGATATGTGAGAAAGGGGTGTGAAGCGTATCTTGCATATGTACTTGATAATAAAGAGCCAGAAAGGAAACTTGAATCTGTGCCGGTGGTTTGTGAATACCCGAATGTTTTTCCTGAAAAATTACCGGGTTTACCACCTGTTCGAGAGGTAGAGTTTGGTATTGAGCTTGTACCTGGGACTACACCGATTTCAATAGCTCCGTATCGTATGGCACCAACCGAGTTAAAAGAGTTGAAAGCTCAGTTGCAAGAGTTGACGGATGGAGGTTTCGCTCGACCAAGTTTCTCACCTTGGGGTGCACCAGTATTGTTTGTGAAAAAGAAGGACGGAACCATGAGGTTGTGCATTGACTATCGTCAACTGAATAAGGTGACAATAAAGAATAAATATCTGATACCGCGCATTGACGATTTGTTTGATCAACTAAAGGAGCCTCGGTGTTTTCAAAGATAGATTTGAGATCGGGTTATTATCGATTCTGAATCGAGATTTGGATATACCCAAAAGCGCTTTCGAGCGAGATACGGTCACTACGAGTTCTTAGTGATGCCGTTTGGGCTCACTAATGCCCCTGCGGTATTTATGGATTTGATGAATCGGATCTTTAGACCGTATTTGGATCGGTTTGTAGTTGTGTTTATTGATGACATCTTGGTTTACTCAAGAGATGAAACCGAGCATGCTGAACACCTGAGATTAGTGTTGCAGATCTTACGAGATAAGTAGTTATATGCTAAGTTCAGTAAGTGTGAGTTCTGGTTAAGAGAGGTTAGCTTCCTGGGTCACGTGGTATCTGCATCGGGCATTCGAGTCGATCCGAGCAAAATTTCAGCCATACTTAACTGGAAGCCTCCGAGAAATATTACTGAGGTTCGGAGCTTTTTGGGACTTGTCGGTTACTACCGATGGTTTGTAAAAGGTTTCTCGATAATAGCCACACCCATGACGAAGCTACTTCAAAAAGATGTTAAGTTCGAATGGACGAAAAATGTCGAAAAGTTTTGATCAACTGAAAACTTATTTGTGAAGCTCAATTTTAGTGCGGCCGAATCGGGCAAAGAGTTTGTCATCTATAGTGACGCCTCCCTACTTGGGTTAGGTTGCGTATTGATGCAAGAAGGTCGAGTTGTGGCCTATGCGTCGAGAAAATTAAAGCCACATGAGAAAAATTATCCGACCCATGATCTCGAACTAGCCGCCATCGTATTTGCTTTGAAAATATGGCGACATTATTTGTTCGGTGAGAAGTGCCATGTATTTTCGGATCACAAAAGTCTTAAATATTTGATGACTCAGCGAGACTTGAATCTGCGACAAAGGCGTTGGCTTGAGTTGTTGAAAGATTATGAGCTTGTCATTAATTATCACCCGGGAAAGGCTAATATGGTTGCGGACGCCTTAAGCCGAAATCACCGTTTGCTTTATGACGATGAATGTACACTTATGCGTTTCTACCCGACAATGTGTTAGTAGCTGAATTAAAAGCCAAGCCATTATTCATTCATCAAATTCGTGAAGCTCAGAAAGTCGATGATGAATTGGTTGCAAAACGGGCTGAGTGTGTTCCGAACCAGGAATCGGAGTTCCAAATTGATGATGATGATTGTTTGAGGTTCAGAAGTCATTTGTGTGTTCCAAGGAATTCGGAACTCATTTCGATGATTCTGAACGAAGCCCATTATAGTCGAATGTCAATTCACCCGGGGAGTACGAAGATGTACAACGATTTGAAACGTCGATTTTGGTGGCATGGTATGAAACGAGACATCTCCGACCTTGTTTCGAGATGTTTAATATGTCAACAAGTGAAAGCGGAACATCAAGTGCCTTCAGGATTACTTCAGCCGATCACGATACCCGAGTGGAAATGGGATCGAGTCACAATGGACTTTGTGTCCGGACTGCCATTGTCAGCAAATAAGAAGGATGCGATTTGGGTTGTTGTTGATAGACTGACTAAGTCGGCTCACTTTATCCCCGTGCGTACGGATTTTTCATTGGATAAACTAGCTGAATTGTACGTTTCTCAGATTGTGAGATTACACGGGGTACCGATTTCTGTTGTGTCGGATAGAGATCTGAGATTTACCTCGCGATTTTGGAAGAAATTGCAAGAAGCTTTGGGTACCAAGCTGCATTTTAGCACCGCTTTTCATCCACAAACCGATGGTCAATCTGAGCGGGTAATTCAGATACTTGAGGATATGTTGAGATGTTGCGTCCTTGAGTTTAATGGTTCATGGGAATGATATTTACCTTTGATTGAATTCGCTTACAACAATAGTTTTCAGTCAAGTAGTAAGATGGCACCTTACGAGGCTTTGTACGGTCGAAAATGCCGTACGCCATTGTTTTGGACCGAACTCGGTGAAAGTAAAATTTTCAGAGTGGACTTGATTAAAGATGCTGAACAGAAAGTAAAAGTAATTCGTGAAAGTCTAAAGGCAGCCGCAGATCGTCAGAAATCGTACGTGGATTTGAAACGAAAAGACATTGAATATCAGGTGGGAGATAAAGTGTTGCTTAAAGTTTCACCTTGGAGAAAGATACTCCGATTTGGCCGTAAGGGCAAACTGAGTCCGAGATTCATCGGGCCATATGAGATATCCGAATGAGTCGGTCCAGTTGCGTATCGTCTGATTTTGCCCCCTGAACTTGAAAAGATTCATGACGTCTTTCATGTTTCGATGCTTCGACGTTATAGATCTGATCCGTCGCACGTAATTAGTCCATCAGAGGTTGAAATTCAAGCCAATATGAGTTATGAAGAAGAACCGATTCGTATCCTAGCACGTGAAGTGAAAGAATTGCGAAACAAAAGGGTTCCGCTAGTGAAAGTGTTATGGCTCAAACACGGGATAGAAGAAGCTACTTGGGAACCCGAGAACTCTATGAAAGAGCGATACCCAAACCTATTTACCGGTAAGATTTTCGGGGACGAAAATTTCTTAAGTGGGGGAGAGTTGTGACAGCCCAAAATTGACCCTAGTCGGGAAGTGGTTTCGGGACCGCTAAATCGAGTCACCGAAATGTTTGAATGTAATATTTATTGTCTAGAATATGTAATTATGAATGTGTGAAAATTTCAAGCTTCGATTTAGTCGATTGCACGTGAATTTAGTCAATAGGACTTAGGTGTGACACGTTTGAAATGTGATAGGTTAATCTATAAGGACCTAATAGTGCATGTAATCAAAAGGGAGGACTTGCATGTCAAATTTCCCCCCTAATTGCTAGTGGCTGGCCATGACAAAGGATTATGGGCAAAACATGTCATAGACATGTTATGTTGGTGCATCATGGGAGGAAAAAAAATAAATTATGAGTATGGGTAATAAAGAAATGAAAAAGAAAAAAAAAAGAATGTGTGAGTGTTACACCCCATTTTGCCGTGAGTTGAAGAAAAAAGAAAAAAAATTTGTTGTTCATCCTTTTTCATTTCTTTGAGCCAAAAATTCTAAGGAAGAAGGAAGGAGTTCTTGCTTCATGCTTGGTTTGGAAGAGGATTAAGAGGAGGTTTGGCCATACTTGTGTCTAGATTAAGGTATGTTTGAGGTTGTGTCATGAGATTCATGCATGTTTTTAGTTGCTAGCTTGATGTTCTTATTAGCCCATGGTTCAAATCTTTGCTATGTCATGGGAATGATATTCGGCCAAGGTGGATTTTGTGTTAATGCCATTGCATGCTAAATATGAAGCTTGATAATGATACATGTGATGGTGGATTGAGGACTCTTGGATTTTCTTTTAGCATTTTTGAGTGAGACATTAAGTTCTTTGTTTAACCATGACCAAAATTGAAATGGTATGGTGTTGTGGTGTATTCGCCATGGTATATCCATAAGTATGATTTATGCATATTGCATGGTAGGTAAGATTTGAGTTTGGATATATGTTTATATTTGGTTATAATCAACTTGAGATTCGGCCCTTGCACCTATATGTATATATGTTGCACATGATGTATTGGTATGACATATATACTATCTCAAGGTATATATTTACATATGATGATGTTTCGGTTATGGAGTAAATGATAGATGCGTATTGAGCTACAATATGTAATGCATTAGTTAGTAAAATGTATGCCATTTATGTGTGGTATTAAATATATAATTGGCCTCAACATCAACATGCATATTCGGCCACATGAGATGGATTGGTGTGCATGCATTCGGTTAGAGGCAAGCATATTGATGCCTTTATCTTGGTTAGGACAATCGGCTAAGAAGGGGAGTGTGGGTTAATATCTTGAGTTGATGCATGATTTCACATGTATGTGACTTTAAGGTCTAATGTATAAATGTGGGCTAAGTGCCTTGTGTTCCTCTTTTCGATGCTCAAATGATTAAATCGATTTATTTGTTTAATTAAGCTCAAGAGCAAAGGGGATCTAAATCCAATAAAGGGAAGGAAAAAGTGGTCGAATAGCCATCGAAATCGTTCGACAACATCCGAGGTAAGTTCTTGAGTAATAGAGCTTAAATTATGATTTGATTAGATCATGTTTTAAGCAAATCGAAATCATGCTCTTTGTGCGTGGATATTGAGCCGAAATTGCAAGTGTGATAAGTGTCTTGTGTTTGAGTTTTGCTAATTAAAATGAAATACGAATGTGTCATAATTTAGTGTTAAATGTGCATAGTTATTCGAATGATGTCCGGGCTAAGTCCCGAAGGCTTTGTGCTAAGTGACCATATCCGGACTAAGGTTCGAAGGCATTTGTGCGAGTTACCAAATCCGGGTTAAGTCCCGAAGGCATTCGTGCGAGCTATTATAACCGGGCTATGTCCCGAAGGCTTTTGAGCGAGACGCTATATCCGGATAAAAATCCGAAGGTACGTGATTCGGGAATGAGCAATCTTGCTGTAAAAATTTCAGTTAATACGCTTACAAAATTCCAGCAATGAGGTATGTTCGTATGTGCATTGGAATAGTTGAGTTCCTTCGAATAATATTCGCTCAGTTGAGTAATGAGCTTCCGGTATTTGGCTAAGATGATCCCTTATGTATGAACATAGGGGTTGGAATGTAAAGTAGAAATGATTTGAAAGTATGTATACACGGAATTATCCGTTTAATTATGTGAATGCCATACTTCAGTTGTGTTTAAATTCTTTGCTCAAAACTTACTAAGCATAAATTGCTTACTTCGTTTCTTTGTTCTCTGTTTTATAGATTTTGGCTCGTCAGCTATCGGACTCGGGATTTTTGGAAGTCGAAGTCTCCCACACTATCAAAGCCCCCCCTTTTGGTACAATTTTGGTTGAACTTTGAAATGGCATGTATAGGACTACCCTTTTTGTTGTTGGTCATGTACCCATGGATTTTGTGTAAATTTGGATAGCCATGCGAAAATGGCTTATATCGTTTTAGCATAGTACTATAATCGTTTTGTATGTTGATCATTAAGAGGTATGGAAGTGTTTGGAACGATTAGCCATTGGAATGGTTAATCATGATCATGCTTTGTGCTATGTACGCAAAAAGGACTAATGGAATCCTGGAAGCTATGAAATAGGTAAAGTCTACCTCAAAGACAGAGGCTGTCAGCTGCAGTGATGTGGAAGTGAAAAATCACTAAAAATAGTAGGAATGGAATTAAATAGTGAATAAATTATGAAAATGCTTGATGAATCTATTTTCATAGGAAAGTAATGAAACGATCATATGAATAGTATGTTAAGAGATATTGAAGTTTTCGTGAGACAGGGCCAGAACGGTTTCTGGATTCCCTGTTCCGACTTTGGAAATTCATTATAAATTAACCAGAGATAATTAGGAGTCATGGCATATATGTATAGATTCATCTTTGAGTCTAGTTTCTATAGAACCAAATGGCATCAGTATTGAAGCCCTGTACAGGGAGATATCCAAGTCGTAATGCGCAAAGGTCAGTGTAGTTGATCCCTGTAACATGGGGGACTTTAACTAATAAACTGTACTAATTGGCCCAACCAAAAATTTTAGAAAAAAATTTGTAGATGCATATATGAGTCTAGTTTCAGGGAAAAATCACGAAACTGATTTTCGAGTTGTGGAACTCAAGATATGATTTTTAAGGTGACAGTGACACAGTTAGCCAGCTGGCTGGAAATCGTTAAATGGACTGTGGAAATAATTAAGTTAAGTCCGTATGCACCTTGTGTTCGACTCCGGTAACGGACTCGGGTACGGGGTGTTACAGTATGTGACTTTAGTGTCTAATGTATATATATGGGCTAAGTACCTTGAGTTCTCTTTTGATGCTCAAATGATTAAATCAATTTATTTGTTAAATTAAGCTCAAGAGCAAAGGGGAACTAGATCCGATAAAGGGAAGGAAAAAGTGATTGAATAGCCGTTGAAGCCGTTCGACAACATCCGAGGTAAGTTTTTGAGTAATAGAACTTAGATTATGATTTGATTAGATCATGTTTTAAGCAAATCAAAATCATGCTCTTTGTATGTGGCTATTGAGCCAAAATTGCAAGTGTGATAAGTGTCTTGTGTTTGAGCTATGGTAATGAAAATGAAATACGGATGTGTCATGATTTATTGATATATGTGCTTGGTTATTCGAATGATATCCGAGCTAAGTCTCGAAGGCTTTTGTGCTAAGTGACTATATCCGGACTAAGATCTGAAGGCATTTGTGCGAGTTACTAAATCCGGGTTAAGTCCCGAAGGCATTTGTGCGAGTTACTAAATCCGGGTTAAGTCCCGAAGGCATTTGTGCGAGTTACTATAACCGGGCTATGTCCCGAAGGCATTTGAACGAGTAGCTATATCCGGTTAAATTCCGAAGGTACGTGATTCGGGAATGAGCAATCTTGCTGTAAAATTTCAGTTAATACGCTTGTAAAATCCCAACAATGAGGTATGTTTCGTATGTGCATTGGAATAGTTGATTCCCTTCGAATAATATTCGCTCAGTCGAGTAATAAGCTTCCGGTATTTGGCTAAGATGATCCCTTATGTATGAATATAGGGGTTGGAATGTGAAGTAGGAATGATTTGAGAATATGTATATATGGAATTATCCGTTTAGTTATATGAATGCTATACTTCTGATGTGCTTAAATTCTTTGCTCAAAACTTACTAAGCATTTAATGCTTACTCCGTTTATTTGATTTTCTGTTTTATAGATTTTGGTTCTTCAGCTATCGGACTCAGGATTTTGAAGTCGAAGTCGCCCACACTATCAAAGCTCCTTTTTGGTATACTTTTGGTTGAACTTTGAAATGGCATGTATAGGACCACCCTTTTGTTGTTGGTCATGAACCCTTCGGTTTTGTGTAAATTTGGATAGCCATGCGAAAATGGCTTAAATATACTTTGATCATAGCATTATAATCGTTTTGTATGTTGTCCGTCGAGAGGTATGGAAATGTTGGTAACGGTTAGCCATGGGAATGATTATTCATGATCACTTTTGGTATATGTATGACAAACTCTAGTTGATCCATGGAGGATCATGAATTAGGTAAAGTTTACCTTAAAAATAGATGCTGGCAGCAGCAGTGATGTGGATGTGAAAAATCACTAAAAATAGTAGAAATGGAATTAAATAGTGAATAAATTTTGTAATCGAACCTTGATGAATCTATTTTCATAGGAAAGTAACGAAACGTTCATATGAACAGTATATTATGAGATGTTAAAGTTTTCGTGAGATAGGGCCAGAACGGTTTCTGGATCCCCTGATCTGACTTTGGAAATTCATTATAAATTAATCAGAGACATTTAAAAGTTATGCCATATATGTATAGATTCCTTTTTGAGTCTAGTTTCTATAGAAACAAACGGCATCAGTATTGAAGCCCTGTACAGGGAGATATCCAAGTCGTAATGCATGAAGGTCAGTGTAGTCGTACCCTGTAACAGGGGAGACTTTAACTAATAAACTGTACTAATTGGCCTGACCAAAAATTCTAGAAAAAAATTTGTAGATGGATATATGAGTCTAGTTTTGGGGAAAAATTATGAAACTGATTTTAGAGTTGTGGAACTCAAGTTATGATTTTTAAGGTGACAGTGACGCAGTTAGCCAGTTGTCTGGAAAATTTTTAAATGGACTGTGAGAGTAAATGATTTAAGTCTGCAAACCCCTCATGTCTGACTCCGACAACGGTCTCGGGTACGGGGTGTTACAGGTGTCCTCCAAATTTCGGCAGCTATGGGAAGAAGATAAGCATATTTTTGCTCCATTTTTCTCTTTTTATTTCATTAAAATGCCTAATGACCAAAATGCCCTTATGCCCTTTCTTTAAAATTTCATCCATGCAAGCCCATTTTTGTCCAAAAATTTAGAAATTGGGCAAATTGCTCTCCAAGACCTTCTAATTCATAATCTAAAGCAATTTCATACAAATTTCTTCTAGAAACCAAGTTTTGCAATTTAGTCAATTTAGTCCCTAATTTCCAATTTGACATCTTATACTTAGAATTTCTTCATGAAACTTTAACACATACATATACTCATATTCTAGGCCTCATAATAACCATAAAATAAATATTTTGATGCCGGATTTGTGGTCTCGAAACCACTATTCTGACTAGGCCCTATTTTGGGATGTTACATTTTGTGAATTAGAACACACATTTTACGACTTTTACAATTTAGTCCTAAATATCAAATTAGACCCTCTATCGATAAAATTTCTAAATAAAATTTTCACACAATCATGCAATCATGCCATAGACCTTAAAATGGCAATAAAATAAATTTTTATACCTCGAATTTGTAGTTTCGCAACCTCTATTCCGTTTAGGACATATTTCGGGATGTTACAATACTATATGGAGATTATAGTATATGGTCTATTTTCTATGAACCACAACCTTGAAAAAATATAATAATTATATAACAAATATATAATATTGCATTCATTCACATTCATTCCCTTAAACATGCGAATAACTACAAGAATGTAACATCTTATCAAATATTAATCAAATAAGATGAAGAGAGAGATTCGGTCTCATTTTACACCATAAACATAGCACAACCTGACTCTTGATACCAATTGTTGGAAAAATATCTAGTTTGAAAATGGAATTTGTAACACCACTTACCCGCATTCAATGCCAAAATAGAGTACGAGGCATTACCAAACTTCTCACACGAACAACCATACAATCCCGAGTCATGAATTTACGTCCAAATTAAAACCATTTGCATTTAATCATACAGTCCCTAATACGAGCCTACGAGGCTCAAAACGGGCATTGGAAGTGATTTGGGACTAAACTGAGAACCTTAGAAAAATTTTACAAAACTTAAAAAATTTTCCACTAAATAGGGGTCACACGCCCGTGTGGATATGGGACACGCCTGTGTGGGCAGGCCGTGTGGTCACACATGCCCGTGTCCCGACCCCGTGTAGCTCACTGACTTGTAACTCATGAACAAATTGAGATTACATGGCCGAGTCACACGCCCGTGTGCTAAGCTATGTAGAAAATTAATTTTCATAAAATAGGTACAGACTTCACACGGCCAGGGCACACGCCCGTGTTTGAGGACGTGCCGTACACACGGCTGAGACAAATGCTCGTGTCTCTGCCTGTGTGCTCAATTCTGAGCATTCTGTTTCTCAAAATGAAGGTGCAGGGGACACACGGCTAGATCACATGCCCATGGGGCAGACCATGTGTCACACACAGCCTAAACACATGCATGTGTGTCTACCCATATGGACAAAAATAAGGCTATTTACCAAGCCATTTTGCCACCCTTTAATGTATACACTCACACAACATAACATAGCACCAATCCAAGCATATATATACAACCAAACATCCACAACCAAGACATCAACACATCATTTATGAAAGGCATCATTATATAAATATACTTATAACCAATATTGGCTCATTTCCATTGGCCTTATACAAAATGAACTTCTAACCAATATCAGCCAACACATTTGGCCAAATCAATTATGACACATAACAAAATGACCAAGTCCCCTATACATGCCATAACTCAAAATGTTGAATTCCTTAATACCAAAATATTTGTTGATAGTGTGAATGGATCTCCGATGATCTTTGAACCCGAGCTAGCTTGGTGTTACTATAAGACAAGGGAAAGAAAGGGGAGTAAGCTATATAGCTTAGTAAGTTCATATGCAAATAATATGCATTTTAACAACACCTTAATCATGCAATTTATATAAAGTGAGATAACATAAATGTTACTAAAATTTCATAGTTATAACTTGCTCAATCACAACCTTACCAATAGTTTATCACCCATCGAGTTTATTACTTATGAGTTCTATGTACATGCCTATACCAATTCATAAAATAACCACATCTTTTCACATCTTTGACATTCCCGTTGAACACTTGGAATATTATCGGATACTCGAAAAATCTTGCATGTAAGTGCCACATATGTAGTCAAAGCTACCTCATATCTCATGACACATATAGGCTCGCTCTCAAGCTATTCACGGGCCTGCTCACACAAGATGTCAGTTAGGACGTAACTACACAATGCTGTTCACACAAGCTGTTAGATAACTGCAACATATGATGGAATACCCAGCTACTGGTAGCACGTACAAGACCAGCACCTAGATCATATAAACAAATATACACATGGGGTTCCTAGTGACATGTCACTTGTATCCTATGCTATTCCTAAGGTTCAACCGGGATTTCTTGCTTGTCGAAACTTTGTCGAATAAGTCCATAGTCAATCACACAATTCATGCAATAATAAAGCATTTAAAACATAAATATATCATTGCATTATTTACATACGAACTTATCTCGGTACAAAAATCGTAGAATTGGACCTAATAGTCAAACATTTTGTTTTTCCCCCGATCTAGGTCCGAAACATTGTTTTTCTTGATCTATAATAACAAATTTAACTCATTTAATACTCACATTATTCAATTTAGCCCAAAAATCATATTATGGAAAAATTATATTTTTGCCCCTAATGTTTCACATTTTTTCAATTTAGTTCCTAGGCTCGTAAAATGAACATGCATTTTCTACCATTAGACATAAAAATACACAAATATATAACATGGGTAAAATTTTAAACTTCATCTTTCTTTCAAATTGGTCCTTGAAATAGCTAGATTAGGTTACAAGGATCTCAAAAACATGAAAATCTTTAAAAACAATCCGGAACGGACTTACAATCGAGCTTGAAAGCTTGGAAAACCCTAGCTATGTTTTCTCTTGTGATTTTCGGCCATGAGAGGATGAAATTGAGAAGATGACATCTTTTATTTGTTAAATTTTGTCTTTATTAGCTAAATGACCAAAATGCCCTTAATGCCAAACTTTGAAATTTCACCCTACCATATCCATTTTTGTCCAACTTAAAGTAAAATGGTCTAATTACCATTTAAGGACCTCCAATTTAAAATTTTATATCAATTAGACACCTCTAGCTTTTAGAACATACATTTTACATATATTACAATTTAGTCCTCTTAGTCGATATGGACACCTTATCGATAAAATTTCTTAACGAAATTTTCACACACTTATTCAATCATACTGTAGACCTTAAAAAAATATCACAATAAATATTTCTACTTCGGATTCATGGTCCCAAAACCACTGTTCTGATTTGACCTTAAAACAGGCTATTACAATATTCTTGCACAGTGAAAGATCACATGCTTTTCTTTTTTGTTTTCTTTTGATTTATTAATTAATTTACTATTTTAACCTTTAAAAAACTAAAAGTTCATAATTAAAACCACTAACAGTCCACCATAATCTAAATAGGTCTAATTACTATATAAATCTCTTAATTCATGATTTTATATGTATTTAATACAAATAAACCTATAGTGCTTAACTTTTGTAGCTTTTACGATTTAGTCTTTTTTTACTTTATTAAGTAACAAAAACTCAAAATTTTTCAATCAAACTTTATTACGACACATTAATAGACTCATAAATATTAAATAAATAATATAATACTAACTCACTGATCGAAATTGTGATCTCGAAACCATTATTTTTTATACCACTGAAAAACGGGTTGTTACAGATTGGTAACAAAATAAAATTGTCAGATAATGTTTCTATTTTTCTATTTTCATAAAATAAATGAAAAAATTAAACATTTTTCATCACAAGGCATTGCTTATATCTTTGACCGTCATCGCTCCATCTTCTCCTTATCGTGAACTTCTTTTTGGAAAAATTACATTTATGTCCTACGTCTGTTTCTAGCTCACAAGAATTCAAAAAATAAAAAATAATCCTATACGGAGATGATAGTATATGGTCTATTTCCTAAGAAACACAAACTTGGAAAAAGAAAAAGAAATTATATAACAAACATATAATATTGCATTCATTCACATACATTCCTTTAAACATGCAATAACTACAAGAATATCACATCTTATCAAATATTAATCAAATAAAATGAAGAGAGAGGTCCAGTCTCGTTTTACACCATAAATATAGCACAACCTGATTCTTGATACCAATTGTTGGAAAAATATCCGGTTTGAAAATAGTATTCTTGCATAGCAGATGACCACATGCTTTTCTTTTTTGTTTTCTTTTGATTTATTAATTAATTTACTCTTTTAACCTTTAAAAACAACTAAAATTTCATAATTAAAACCCACTAACAGTCCACCATAATCTAAATAGGTCTAATTACTATATAAATCCCTTAATTCATGATTTTATATCTATTTAATAAAATAAACCTATAGTGCTTAACTTTTGCAGCTTTTATGATTTAGACCTTTTACTTAATTAAGCAACCAAACATCAAAATTTTTAAACCAAAGTTTTTTACGACACTATAAGAGACTCATAAATATTAAATAAATAACATAGTACTGACTCATTGATCGAAATCATGGTCCCAAAATCACTATTTTTGATACCACTGAAAACGGGTTGTTACAAATGGGTAACTAAATAAAATTGTCAGCCAATGTCTCTATCATTCTATTTTTAGAAAATAAATGAAAAATAAAAAATTACATAGTTTTTCATCATAAGGCATTCCTTGTGTCTTCGACTGTCATCGCTCCATCTTTCCTCATTATGGGCTCCCTTTTGGAAAAATTACATTTATGTCCTACGTCCGTTTCTAGCTCACAAGAATTCCAAAAATAAAAAATAATTCTATGTGGAGATGATAGTATACGGTTTATTTCCTAAGAACCACAACCTTGGCAAAAAATTAATTATTATATAACAAATATATAATATTGCATTCATTCACATACATTCCCTTAAACATGCAAATAACTACAAAAATGTCACATCTTGTCAAATATTAATCAAACAAGATGAAGAGAAAGATTCAGTCTCGTTTTACACCATAAACATAGCACAACCTGACTTTTGATACCAATTATTGGAAAAATATTTTCAAATTATTCAATTTGAAAATAGTATTCTTGCACAGCCGATGACCATATGCTTTTTTTGTTTTGTTTTGTTTTTGTTTTGTTTTGATTCATTAATTAATTTACTATTTTAACCTTTAAAAATAATTAAAATTTCATAATTAAAAGCCACTAACCATCCACCATAATCTAAATAGTTCTAATTACTTATAAATCCCTTAATTCATGATTTTATATCTATTTAATACAAATAAATCTATAGTGTTTAACTTTTGCAACTTTTACGATTTAGTTCTTTTTACTTAATTAAGCAACCAAACATCAAAATATTAATTCTTGACTCATAAATATTAAATAAATAATATAATACTGACTCACTGATTAAAATTGTGGTCTAAAACTACAGTTTTTGATACCACTGAAAACGGGTTGTTATAGATGATGGGTAATAAAATAAAATTGTCAGCCAAGTTTTCTATGATTCAATTTCTAGAAAATAAATGAAAAAAAATTACATAGTTTTTCATCACAAGGCATTCCTTGTGTTTTCAATCGTCATCCCTCCATCTTCTCCTCGTAATGGATTCTTTTTTGGAAAAATTATATATATTTCCTATGTTCATTTCCGATGTAAAAGAATTTTAAAAATTATCCTATATGGAGATGCTAGTCTATGGTCTATTTCCTAAGAACCAAAAATCGTCCTATATCCCTAATTAAATTTAAAATCTGCGTAAAACCCAAATTAAAAAAAAACTGCCTATAGGCCTTATTTTGCCTACCAACCCAAAATGAATAATATTAGTTAGTCAGAACACTTTTTAATAATTTTTATAATTTTTTCTTTTTAAATAATTTTACGTTTTAAAAAATTACAATTTTATATTTTTTACATATTATTAATGTTTTAGTATTTTTACATTTTTTAGTTTTTTCAATTTTTTAATATTTTTAAAGGGGTACGTGGTTTTGGTAATTTGGGAAAATTTAACTCTAAGGAAAGAGAAGTGTAAATCAATGGTAAAATTTAACGATTAAGTTTGGGTTCAAAAAATAAGGTCATGGAGGATTCTCTCTCGACTCCAACATCGACAGAAGATGTCCCACGTACTTTGAGGAAATTCAAGCAAACTCATACGGTTTCTTATGATTAAGAGGATTTGGTTGAGGCTTGTAAAGATGGGATAGTTGACGGTCAGAGTAGTCTCTAATCTCAAAATGCATTGTATAGAGATCATTTGGTTGGGTTTAATCCATCCCAACAACAGACTTGGCAGGATTAGGATGTTGATGGTGTTGATGGTGATGTTTGTTTTAATGATTTCGTTTCAAACTCAGAGGAAGCAGTTGTTTCTGGTGCTCGTGTGATCTTTTCAGTGGAGGAAAAATAGGAGATGCGCAAGCCTTAGTGCACTACCTTGAAAGTAAAACTCTTGCGAAAAATCTTAATATTCAAAGGTCTCTATTCCAAAGTGCAACAACTTTGGCATTTGGAGGGGAATTACAATTTCATTAATTTGGGTAATGACTATTTCTTATTCAAGTTTCAATTGAAATTAGATTATAATTGTATCTTGAAAGGAGGTCCTTGGATCATTGGTGGACACTACCTTACTATTTGTTAGTGGTTTCAAAATTTTTTGCCAAGTTGTGATAAGATTGAGTCTCTGTTGCTTGGGTTCATTTTTCGAAATTACCTCTGGAATATTACACATTTATGGCAATTCAGAGGATTGCTTTTTGTGTGGGGAGGATAATTCGCATTGATTGGAATACGAAAGATATTCAAAGAGGGGGATTTGCAAGGGTTTGTATTGATTTAAATTTAAACAAACCATTGTGTTCCTCTATTAGTCTTGGCAAGGTTTGTCAACGTGTTGAATATGGGGGGCTACAATTGATTTGTTTTCAATGTGGTAAGTTTGGTCATAGGAAAGACTCATGTCCCATGTCCACTTCTGTTGCTTCTGGCACTAATAAGGTTCCTTTTTATTTGCCTCATGTTGCATCAGATATGCCTTCAAAAATGCCATTATAGCCGACGGAAGTGTCCTTTGGATCTTAGATGCTAGTGCAACGCAAAACACGGAAACTAGTGAAAAACCAAGTTTCAAATGGCAAGTCTTCGATTGGGAGTGAGTTTTGGCATGACATGGGGAGATTCTCTACCTTGACTCATGTGATTGATGATTCTGGTAATAACGATAAGACTAAATTTGGGGCTACGTTGAAGGATTTTGTTAAGCAGAATAAAAATGGTTTTAAGGCTTGGATGAAAAAAGACTGGAAACTGAGGAAAGATGGGGGGATTAAAATTCACTCTAGAAAACATGAGGGTCAACTAAAGAAACAAAGAGAAAAGTTGACTAGTAAGTCTAAGGATGTTATGTTTGATTCAACTCCTTTGACAAGTCCTTCTCTGGGCTTTCATTTTAAAGCGAGCTCTTCCAACCAGATTGTTCTAGACCCAGCACATTTAGGCTCTTTAATTGCAACCTTTTGGTGCTAATATCAGTGATAAGGCTCCTTCAAATCCTATAGTCAATTCAAATCATGTTCCTTCTCCTTTGAAGGATGTTGGTAAACTGGCCTCGTTTATTGTATCAAAGGATATGGCTACTGTAACACCCAAAAATAGGGCCTAGGAGTTTTAGGGATTTATAAAAATGAGTTTTAAATTCCTTTAATTTAGAATATAAGATTGATTTGTAAAAGAGTCAAAATTGTGGGTCTTTATGAAGCAATTAAACCAAATTTTAAAAACCAACCTATTTCTTCCTTCCCACCTACAATTTTTCACATCAACTTTTCTCCAAAACTTGTGTTTGTCGTCTCTTGATTCTCCCTTGCTATTTTAATCAATTTTGAACTCCAGTTCCTAATCCTCTTTGATATCTATCACCCTTGAACATTAAACATCTGTAAAAGACCAAGAAAAAACACCCACAAAAAATGCCATAGTTCCTTCATTGTTAAGCTTTCAGGTTTTTCAAGTTTTCGATCAAACAATCAATTTTTCGTCAACTAAGGTAACGATTCATCTTCCTATTAGTTTTAAATGTTATTTAGTCTTTAAAACTAAGATTTTGGCCATTAAATTTCATGTTTTAAATAAAAGCCAAAAATTGGGTCGTTAATGGTGGATTTTGGGATTTTGCATAAAAATGTGATTTCAAAGTGTTTTTTAACTTGTTTTAATGTGATTAGAAGGTTTCTAAACTTCCTTTGATGTTTTGTTAAAGATTTTTTGAGTTTTAACGAATTTTCAGAAATACCCATAAAACATTTCGAAAAAGTCGATACTATGAATTTAGTATTTTATTGTAGTTTAAAGGTTGGGAATTAGTCGTAGGTGAATTATAAGATGAACAGAATTGGTTTTAGGCAAAAATATTAAGTATAGATCGAGATATTTGAATTTAAAGTTTGCCATGTTAAAGGTTTTGGTTACATAAGAACTTAGTTTAGGCTTATATTTTGTATGCTTGTAATGAGTCATTGGCTGATTTTTGGATGTATTGTTGTGTGAATTTATTGTGTTGAAGTTTTAGATTTGATAGAACCTTCTACGGGTAGAGGTAAAGGCAAGAAAAAGCTAGTTTGAGCTTTTGACTTTTCTACGAAAGTGTAATTGGTGAGTGTTTGGAATAATTGCTTGTGGACATGATTCAATGTGTTATTTGGGAATTTAGTGGTAGCCTAAACCCCTACTCTAAATTTTGAGTGTAAGCTTTCTCATACCTATGTTATCTTGTGAATAAAGTGCTTATGTGTTTGTGAATATGTGAATAGAGATGAGATGCTATAACATGTGATATGTGGCTATGATAACTGTTGTGAAAGTGAAAATATTTAAATGTTATGTATATTTTAAATGTTAGTGACAGTGTTTTGTTAAAGATTAAAATATGCAGTGATTGTGTACGGATAATCGGTAAGTGATATGTGTTGACTTTGAATATTTTTGCCTTGTGATCTTGAAACCGTTGGATATAGTTGGCATGCCACAGGTGTAACACCCCTAACCCATATCCATCGCCGAAATAGGGTTACAGAGTATTACCAGAATATATAGATCAAATACAGATAATTCATATTGCTTAACATTCATATAAAAAATTATTCATAAATTTCCTTATATGAACTTTCAAGATCCAAAATACACATTAGAAACAAATCAGGACTAAACTGGGTACTTAGAAAATTTTTCGCAAAATTTTAAAATTTTACCAAGGTGTAGGGGACACACGCCCGTGTGGTTAGGCCATGTGGCTCACATGGCCAAGAGACACACCTACGTCTCAGGCCATATAGGCATTCGAAATAGGGCACACGGCTGTGTCCCTGCTTGTGTTAGTACCCATGTAAGTCTTTGACTTAGGTCACACAGCCAAGTCACACGCTCATGTGCTAGGTTGTGTGAATATAAAAATTTGCACCAAATAGGTGCAAGGGTCACACGACCAAGCCACACACCCGTGTGCCAGGTCGTGTGATCAATTTTTAGCATTCTGTTTTGAAATTTTTAAGATGCAGGGGACACATGGCCAAAACATACGCCCATGTGCTAGGCCGTTGTCACACATGGCTGAGACACACGCCCGTGTCTCTGCCCGTGTGGATGAAATAAGGTTATTTCCAAGCCATATTTCTCACCCAATTTTTTCCTTCCACCTACATAAACACTTAAACATATTCTCAAGCCAATATAATACATCCAAATCAAGCCAATACCAAGTATCATATATGACATATTAATACATATTACCAAGTCTTCATTTTTATCAAGTTAATCTAATACATATAAAAACATTTTTGTACTAAATATGCCATTTCATCCATTCATTAATTTATCCATATGATTTCCATCACTCATCCATTTCAAACACATATCAACCATGTATAGACTCCTATATACTCTACAAAATCATATCTATCACAAACCATTCCAATGGCTAGTTACAACTAAAATCACATACATGCCATTAATGGCCTAATTTAACCTATACATGCCATTATAACAAAAATTAATTTACTAATTATATCGAAATGAGTCGAGGGATAGTGTGATGTTGCTCTGACCAACTTCTAACCAAATTGAGCTTTCGAATTACTATAAAATAGAGGAAATAAAACAGAGTAAGCATTTAATGCTTAGTAAGTTTGTATAACATGAAATTTAACTTACCATTTAATCAAAATTAAGGTTAGCATATAAAGTATACTCAAGCAAGATGGCCAAAAGCCCTAGCACATATCCTCATCAACCATGTTAGACACATATTCCATATAAATGTCAAGGAACATGTATGAGCTCCACAATATCAAGTTTCCATGTTCATAACTTTCCATATCTTGTATTCATATATCAATTCCATATACTTCGTGTATATACGGGTAATGATTCACTTTGAATTCATTTATTTTCTCATATCAGGATTTTTTCTGTTGAATCATTTAAAATATCGATGGATACATGGGTAGCACATTCGAAGTGTACAAATCTGTAATCCGTCAATTCATATTCTGGAATGCTCATGTGAGCACATAAACGAGAAGCTTTCTCTCGAGCAGTATAACAGGAAGCTCATGTGAGCTATGTAACGGGGAGCTTATCTGGGCTATATAACGGGAAGCTTATCTGGGCTATATAACGGGAAGCTCATAAGAGCCATAATCAGGAAGCTCATGTGAGCCAATAACAGGTAGCTCGTAAGAGCCATTAATCAGGAAGCTCTGGATAGCCATATATCGAAAAGCTCTAGAGAGCCATTAATCAGGAAGCTGACAAATAGACTTTAATTTGGAAGCTCACGAAGAGCTATATATCCGGACGCTCATAAGAGTTGTGGTGTGTCTACAGCACATGTATAATCACAATCAATCGGGCGCTCCGAAGAGCTATTAACAGAAAGCTCACAGGAACCATATAACAGGAAGCTCGAGAGCGCCAAATATCAGGATGCTCATGAGAGCTAACAACGAGATGCTCTTTTGAGCTATGGTGTGTCCGCAACATATGCAGGATCACAACCAATTTAGGAACCCTATGTCCATCTAATCTTATTTATCCAAACGGGACTTATTATTTATCAGGTATCGGATATGTGATCAATTTCATACATACAACATTTATACAATTCACATATACAACATCCAATTCAAACATAAAAATATGTACAATTTAGTTACACGAACTTACCTTGACAAGTGTTCGTGAATTGTAATCTACTAATTCGATACTTTTTCTTTTCCTCGATCCAATTCCATATTTGGTCTATCTAGATCTATAAGAGTAAATTTAGCTCAATTGAATACAATTCATATTCAATTCAACCCAATTCATATCTTAAGCAAAATTACTATTTTGCCCTTATACTTTTACTGAATTACGATTTCATCCCTAGGCTCGAAAAATGAAATTCATGCAATTTAATCCTTATTCCAAGCTAGTCGACTTTTACGTATCACATAGCAGCCCATGTATTTCATAAAATTTAGAATTTTCCATGAATTTTACATCTTTATAATTTAAACGAATATGTGATGTGGAAAGCATATGTGCCTGCAAATTTGATTGTTGTGGAGCCCATATATGTTTCTTGATGATATTGTGGAATGTATGACTAACAAGGGCAACGAGGATATGTGTAGGGCTTGAGATAAAATTGATTGAATGTTCCTTACATGTTTATCTTGAAATAGAATGAATAGTAAGTTAAGTACTATGTTATACGAACTTACTAAGCATTTGCTTACTTAGTTTTATTTTCCTATTTTATAGTAAATCGAAAGCTTGTTGGATTGGAAGCTTGGCGGAGATCGCTCACACTATCCATCAGCCCATTTTGGTACATATATTAAATCAATTATGGTTATAATGGCATGTGTAGGTTAATTGGCCATACTGGCATGTAAATATAAATGGTTAATTATAATCTAGCCATTGGAATGGCTAGTAAAGATTTGTTTTGGTAAAATTATAAGGTTTTACCATGATGAATATCCATGTGTTTAGTGTGGTTGATTAAATTACGTTAACATGTATGTTCACAAAAGGGTAAGATTATAAACATGAATATATGTAATGATTTACCATGTTAGATGTTAGAATTAACTTGGTTATGATGCTTGAATTGGTTGGTATATAAATGAAAGTTTTGGTGTTGGTCATTGACAAAGTTTGGGTAAGAAATAAAACTAGAAAATGGCTTTATTTTGTCCACACGAGTAGGCACATAGGTGTGTGTCTTGACCGTGTGTGACACACGGCCTGGTACATAGGCATATGGTTTGGCTGTGTGTCCCTTGCATCCTAAAATTTAGAAACATAATGCTTAGAATTTAGCACACGGGGCAGAGACACGGGCGTGTTCTTGGCCATGTGAAACCTACATCTTAACGTTTTACAAGTCAGAGAGTTAAACGGGCTGGGGACATAGTCGTGTGACCTATTTCATACACCACACAGCTTAGGACATGGGTGTGTCACTTGGCCGTGTGAGCCACACGGTCTATTCACACGGGCGTGTGACCCTTGTATATGAGCGAAATTGTGAAATTTTGCAAAAAATTTCTTGAGTTTCCAATTTAGTCCTGACTTGATTCCAACGTTTATAATGGGCTTCGAGGGTTTATTCAAGGGACAATATGACTAGTTTCGAAAATGAACAGTATTTAACATAAATTATCTGCAATTATTCTGTAAAATTTGGTAATACTCTGTAACCCTATTTCGGCGATGGATACGGGTTGGGTGTTACAATCGTGACTGGCTATAATAATCCCAAAGGTACTTGATGTTTAGCTTTAACTTGCTGACATATTAAACATATAGATACAAATTCAAAAATGCCATGTTTCATTCCCGGCCACCAGTACATCTTTTTCAAATCATTATACATTTTATTACTTCCCAGATGAACAAACATAGTACCATTATTAGCTTCGTATAAAATCTTTTGTAGAAGTTCTGAATTCTTTGGTGCACAGACTCTGCCTCAAAGTAACAGACAATCATCAAGTCCAATCTGAAATTATGAACCAAAAGATGACTCACATTGTACTCATTTAGTGTATAACTAATCATCATTTTTCTAGGCTTCGCAAATTTGCTGTAAAAATGTTGGTTTAGTTTTTAGCTCAGCTAAGATTAAACCATCATCAGACAATGACAATTGGGTATTCATTGCTCGTAAAGTAAACAAAGACTTTCTACTCAGAGTATCTACAACGACATTTGCTTTTCCTAGATGATAATCAATAACCAAATCATAATCTTTTAATAGTTCAAGCCATCTGCGTTGTCTCAGATTCAAGCCTTTTTGAAACATCAGCTATTTTAAACTTTTATTATCAGTGAATATATGACACTTTTCACCGAACAAGTAGTGTCACCAAATTTTCAAAGCAAATTCAATAGCTACTAATTCAAGATCATGTATCAGGTAATTCTTTTCATATGGCTTTAGCTGTCTTGAAACATAGGTTATCACTTTACCTTCTTGCATCAAAACACAACCTAAACCATTCAATGATGCATCACTATAAATTAAAAATCCTTACCTGATTCAAGCTGAACTAGAACTGGTGCTTCAGTCAACAAGGCTTTCAATCTGTCAAAGCTTTGTTGACATTTATTAGTCTAATCAAATTTCACATCTTTTTGTAATAGCCGTGTAACAGCTCGTTTTTGGGTCAAATCAGAACAGTGGTTTCAGGACCACAAATCCAAAATAAAAATGTTTATTTTATTACTTCTTTAATGTCTACAGCATGATAGAATAATTGTGTAAAAATTTTGTTAAGAAATTTTATCGATTGAATGTCCAATTTGACTAGAATGACTAAACTGCAGTAGGTGCAAAATTTGAGTTCTATAGGCTAAAGGTAGTGAATTGTTATGAAATTCTAGATTTGAGGTCTTTAAATGGTAATTAGACCATTATATCTTTGTATGGACAAAAATGGATGTGGTTAGGAAAAATTTCAAAGTTTAATTGAAGGGCATTTTGGTAATCTAGTAAATAAGGACAAATTAACTAAAATAAAAGATGTCATCTTCTTCAATTTAGTCCATATAGTTGAAATTTTTGGGGAGACAATAGCTAGGGTTTTGTCCAAGCTTTCAAGCTCGATTGTAAGTCCGTCCTTGTCCTATTTTTAACGATTTTTACATTTTTGAGGTCGTTGTAACTTTATTTAACTATTTCAAGGACTAATTTGAAAGAAAATCAAAGTCTAAAATTTTAACCATGTTGGATGTACATGTATTTTGATGTTAGATAGTAGAAAATGCATGTTTGTTGTTTGTTAAACGACTTTTGCAAAGTAATTTTAGGTAAAAAGGTCAAATAGGGACTTATTTGTTAAAGTCTACAAAATGTGTAAAAGTGTAAATAAATGAAAAATGTGGGTTTTTATGAGCATAAATAGCAATCGACTAGGCTTGGATTGTGATGAAATTGAATGAAATTCATTTTACGAGTCTAGGGACCAAATTGTAAAAATTTGAAAAGTTAGGGGCAAAAATGTAAATTTTGGCATAATGTGTAACACCCCAAACTCGGCCCAGACGTTACGGCCGAATCCGATGTGCCACACTGAAGTTAAAAATCCACGTTTCGTTTTAGCGCTTTAAAACCAAATTTTTTTAAGTTTAACCAAGTGAATGGAAGCTGAGCACTAGGTAGGAATCCGTAACAGAGGAGGTGAGCCATGAAGGCTGCTTAAGTACCAAGCTCTTCGATTGGATCCAATCCTAGACATGCCCACAACCATTGCCACACTAGATTATAACGAGTTGAAATTTCTTTGAGTATCTTTGATAAATCGAATATTCGTGACGTTGTGTTATTTTGAAAACAAGTATAGTTTTGAAAACGCGTCCTAAGTCTAGCCCATTTGAATTATTATCAACCAGATTAAAGTTATTAAAAGTAAAATAATCCCAAAAAAGAAAATAAAGTTAAAATGGCCTTATTACAACCCAAAAATAAATAATAAATAAGGTAAACTAAAGAAAACCAATAACTTATTTCAAAAGCCCAAAAGCGATCACCGTGGCCACTCTGAATCCCCTCCGGCTCCAAGCCCCCACATTAAGGTTCACCTGCAAGGTTTAGAAACGGGGTGAGTTTATGAAAACTCAGTGTGTAATCCCAATAACAAACAAACAGTGAATAACACGGTATCAGTACAATCTGGGCCAAAGCCCTATTCATTCTCGACACATACTGGGCCGAATCCTTTCGTTCAACGGTTATTAGGCTGAAGCCTTTTCATAAATCATATCACTGGGCCGAAGCCTTTACTGTAAACGATATGCCCATAGGCCCATTTCACTATCACATGAAATACCAATGAATGTATGCAAGCCCATTTGGGGAGACTACTCAACCCACCATCCGCTACTCTCCACCCATAAAAACTAAGCTCTCCATGTGGGGAATAACTCAACCCACCCAACCAAACTCTCCACTGGCAGCATAGCTGCTTTATCATATAACTGGAGGCCTAGCCTCTTTTAATAACTGGGGCAAAGCCCTTTTTGATAAACTCGGGCAAAGAAATTTTTGGTAAATTGGGGCAAAGCCCTTTTCGGTAAACCGGGGCATAGCCCTTTTAGCACTTCCTCCATTTATAAAACCCAACCCATGCAACATGTCATGTATGCAGAATGTCATGCCCATATTTGAATCAAACAATCACAGTCAAGTCATTCATATCACCAACATATATTCACAATCAAATACGTCAACCACACAGTCCAAGTCAGTCACTTGCCCACAAAGGCAAAACAGTTATTTAACACCCTAAGGGCAAAATGGTAATTTTACCCCAAAAGGATATCTCGATAATTTAACCCTACAGGGGTATTTCGGTATTTCTACCCTACAAGGGTATTTCGGTAATTCTACCTTACAAGGGTATTTCAGTAATTCTACCCTACATGGGTATTTCGATAATTCTACCTACGAGGTTATTTCAAGAATTCTACCCTACGTGGGTATTTGGTAATTCTACCCTACTGTGGGTATTTTGATATTTTACAAATCGAGAGTATTTTGATAATTTCACAAATCAGGGGTATTTTGGTAATTTTACAAGCCAGGGGTATTTTGGTAATTTTACAAACCAGGGGTATTTTAGTAATTTTACAAACCAGGGGTATTTTGGTAATTTTACTGATCGAGGGTATTTTGGTAATTTTGTAAACCAAGGGTATTTTAGTAATTTTGTAAATCGAGGGTAAAACGGTAATTCTATAAATCGAGGGTAAAATGGTAATTCTGTAAATCGAGGGTAAAACAGTAATTTTATAAATCGAGGGTAAAATGGTAATTCTATAAATTGAAGGTAAAATGGTAATTCTATAAATAGAGGGTAAAACGGTAATTCTGTAAATCGAGGGTAAAACGGTAATTTTACAAATTGAGGGCATTTCAGTAATTTGGTAAACTAAAGTATTCTAAATAGGGATAACAATACGAATAGGCCTAAAGCCTATTCTCGGACCAAATGGGCCCACATGCTCGTGTGGCCCTTTTAGCCCAAATCTAGCCACAAATATGAGATTCACCTAGCCTAGTCCAATATTTACTACACAATCAAACAACTTATCCAATTAGGCCCGTAGGCCCATTGGGCCCACATGACCCCTTTCTACCATCGCGTCCAAGTAGCCATCCTATAGCTAGAGTAGTGAGAAATACACACGATTGGCGATCGAATTAATCCACGCCCGAGCACTCTTAGCCGACGCCCAACCCAAACGAGCACGCTTATAAAGCGAAAGGATCGACCAAGAAAGGTACCTTTACTCTCCTCATGGTTCTCTCTATTTAAAGCCGACTTTGCATCCCTCTTATGTTAGCTTCCCAATGTGGGATCCTCCAACATCAGAGTTTAAATTCAACACCAACTCTTGCACTGTTACCAAAATAAATGCTCTTTGATTGCCATGAGTTTGAACCACGGACCTCTTTGCCAACTCTATGACGCCACCTTCCCGCCTCTTCACCACATGCTCTTTTGTGTCATATTTTATCCCCAATTAATTATATGGTCTAAAGGCCAAAGTCCGTGTTCCTTAAAAACCAGAATAAATTGCAAGAGCCAAGGCTTGAACCTGTGCTCCCATACAACCTTAATTACGCCACAACCACTAGACCACATGCTTCCTTGTGTCATTTATTTAACACAATAATTTAAAGGCCCTCATCCAAGCATCCGTGTTTTTTCACTTAATACCAAAATTTTTGCTAAAGCCCAGGTTTGAACCCAAGATTTCTCCAACACTTCTCAGGGCCATTAACCACTAAAGCAGACATTTAATTGTGTCACTTCATTGCACAATTAAATACCTAAATACAACCTCCTTACGGATCCACACTCAAGGCCCAATACTTCTAGGCCTAAATTCGGGGTGTTACATAATGTGTTTTTGGGCTAATTGAATAATGTGATGATTAAATAAGTTAAATATGGTATTATAGATCAAGAAAAATGAAGTTCGGGTGTAGATCGAGGGAATAACAAAGTATTTGACGAATAGGTCCTTTTGGTCGTTTTTGTAACCGAGGTAAGTTCGTATGTTAAATAAGCTTTAATTTAAATGTATTTTAAATGCTTTAATTTATACATAAATTGTGTAATCAATCTTACGGACACATTTGATGATGTTTTGACAAGTGAGAAATCCCAGTCGAACCTTGGGAATAGATTAGGATACAAGTGACATGTCACTAGGGTTTTATGTTATGTGATTCCGGGTGCTAGTCCTATACATCCTACCAGTGGCTGAGTATACCAGCATATGTTGCGGTTACTTGATAGCTTGTGTGAGTAGCACCGTGTAGCTATGTCTCGACTGAAAACTTGTATGAGTAGGCCCGTTGTTGGCTTGAGAGCGAGCATGTATGTGATATGAGATAGTGGTAGCAATGGCTACACATGTGGTACCTTGTGTGCAAGGTTTTTTGAGTATTTGAATTTATTATTACGAGTGGTTCATTGGGTATGACAAGGATGAGAATGTGTATGAAATTATTTTGAGGTGGTACAGGTATGTACTCAAAGCTTATGATTTTTAATTTGTGATGTGATGAATTTAAGGTAAGTTTGTGATGGTAGTGAATTTTGATCATGAGAATATGGTAAGTTACATTTCCTTATGATGTATTACTTGCATGTTAATGTATGGTAAGGTTAGCTTATTTCTTTCATACGGCTTACTAAGCAGCTTACTCCATTTTATTTTCCATGTTTTATAGTGTCGCCAAGCTAGCTCGGATTAGAGATCGTCGGAGATCGTATGGCACTATCAAACTGTATTTTGAGTACCGATGATTTTATACATTTTGAGAATATGGCATGTATAGGGACTTGGTCATTTTGTTATATGTGTCATTATTGTAACACCCCAAACACAGCCTAGACGTTATGGCCAGATCTGACGTATCACATGGACTTACGACTTAGTATGCATTCGCTGGTTTAAGTGATTGGGGTGGTTTTTGTAAAAACAACGGTTGAATGAAAAGTCGGTTTATCAATATTTAAGCTATCCATTTGTTGTGCTTGTTGAGTCTTGAAAACGTTCATTAATTTTGAAAACCAGCGCAGCCTAACACTAGCAGTTTCGTCATAGTATAAATATAATCAGAAAATAAAACCATAGCGAAAAAAAAGAAATTTAAATAGCGGCCTTATTACAACTTAAAACCCAAAATTAAATCAGAATATAAAAATAATAAAAATAAACTAACTTAGAAAGAACAACTTTGCAGATGATGTGGCCACTCCGAATCTCTCACAGCTCCAAGCCCACTATGGTTGGGGATTTCTGCAGAGATGAAAATAAAGGTGAGTTCGGTAAACTCGATTGTGTAACATAACCCAACCATAGCCCAAAAGCAGATCAAACCTCGAGTCGACTTATCGGGCCTTGGCCTAGTCTGTAAATCGAATGAAACCCATAGGCCCATAGCAGATCTGAACAAATATATCATGAATGCGTAAATCCCAACCCAGAGCCATCTATAACACCCCCGTACCAGCCTTACACCATGTGGGGAGACTACTCGACCCACCCAACCGCTACACACCACAAAAATTGCAGCAAGGCTGCCAGATATTGTGACGAAGTCACTAGATACAGATATTGTGGCTAGGCCACCAAACAGATATATATATATATATATATATATATATATGTGTGTGTGTGTGTGGCGAAGCCACCAGATTGCAGCGAGGCTGCCAAATATTGTGACGAAGTCACCAGAATAGATATATATGGCGAGGACACCAAATTGCAGCGAGGCTGTCAGAACACTTCTTCCATCAATATAAACCCATGTCCTATGCAACAGAAATAATATGTCATGGAATATGTATACAGAAACAGAACATCATGCTTTTCAGAAAAAAATAACCCTAGGGGTAAAATCGTAATTTTGCATGCATAAGGGTATTTCAGTAATTATTGGCTATTGCTAAGGTTTCATGCTCATTCTAACGTTTACCAAGTAATTAGAAGTACTTACCTCGTCTTTTTACCAAAGTGGGCCTGTTGGCCCATTGGCCCGTTTTCAGGCCATTAAGCCCAAAATACCGCAGTGCGAAAATGCACACTGCACTTTAATCATCCAAATGCACCATATTCATTAACAATCGTCTCACGAGCGCTTGCACGTCATGAAGTTTATAAATACCAACGTTTGGTATTTCAGCTTTTACCGATTCAGTTTAAGGGAGGGTGTCGTTTACACACCTGGTTGATGACGATTGATGACGATATTTCCCACGTGATAATCCTACAATCGATCACTAACACATTAGACTTACGAATTAACGATAACTAACATAAATCCAAGTCAACTAACCCAATCATCACACAAGTTAGTCATTTACGCACGAGGGGCAAAATAGTCATTTTACCCTCCAGGGGTAAATTGGTAGTCCTACCCTATAGGGGTATTTTAGTAATTCTACAACTTATCCACTTGGGCCTACGGATCCATTGGGACCACATGGCCCATTTCAGCCCATCGCGGCCCAAAATAGCCGTCCTACTGCTAGAGTAATGAGAAATACACACCTGTTAGGAGACTGCAGTTAATCCGCGCTCCAAACACTCTTAGCCGACGCCCAACCCAAACGAGCACGTCACAAAGCGAAAGGGATCAACCAAGAAGGGTATGCCTACTCTCCTCATGGTTTGCTCTATTTAAAGCTAGCTCTCCATCTACTCTTATGTTAGCTTCCCGAAGTGGGATCCCTCAATCACCAAAGTTTAAAACCAACACCAACTCTTGCCGTCCCAACATAGCAAAATAATCAACCTTTGCGTGCCAAGGGATTCGAACCAAAGTCCTCTCACATGCCAACTCACGCCACCAGCACTAGGCCATCAACTCATTTATGTCATAAATCCAACACATTAAACTTTAAAGCGCACCTACTTGCTTCCAGATTTATTGAAAAGAAAAACTAAAATATATTGCAAGAGCCAAGACTTGAACCTTGGACCCCTTGCTTCCTCTATGGTGTCACTTCCTTGTCCCCTAAGTGGCGCCACTTTGCCACTACACCACACTCCTTTTTGTGTCATCTTTTACCCCTTTACTCTTAAAGGCCCAAACGGCAATTGCATCACCTGTTCATAAAATTAAAATTCCGAAGACTACCATGGATTTAATTTAAGTTTGGGCCTTCCAAAGGCCCACTAACCTACTAAAATATATATTTTAACCAACCAGAACACACACAAATTTTAAAAAAACATAGAAACACAGAAAATCCAAAAATTGGGGCGTTACAACTCTACTCTCCTTAAAGAAATTTCGTCCTCGAAATTTTAACTGAATCAAACAGATGAGGATATTGTTGACGCATTGCCACTTCTGGCTCCCAAGTAGCTTCCTCTCTGCCATGATTACGCCACAGCACCTTTACTAGCGGAACTGATTTCCTCCTCAAAATCTTAACATCTCGATCCAAAATCTGCACAGGCTCTTCCTCAAAAGTCAAGTCTGTTTGGACCTCGATCTCTGCAACCGGCACAACATGAGTAGGGTCAGAACGATACCGCCTTAACATTGGGACGTGAAAGACATCATGAATCCTATTCAACTCTAGAGGTAGCTCCAACTGATAAGCCACTGGACCCACTCGCTTAAGAATCTGATAAGGCCCAATGAACCGCGGACTTAACTTGCCTTTCCTCCCAAACCTTAATATTTTCTTCCAAGGTGAAACCTTCAAGAAGACCATATCATCCACAGAGTACTCAATTTCCTTGTGCTTCAAATCTGCATATGACTTTTGTCTATCAGATGCTTCCTTCAACCGGTCTCTAATCAACTTGACCTTATCCTCAGTATCTGCCACCAACTCAGGTCCAAGAACCTGTCGTTCACCCAACTCGGTCCAACAACTAGGTGTACGACATCCTCACCCATACAGTGCCTCATAAGGAGCCATTCGAATACTTTCCTGATAACTGTTGTTGTATGCAAACTCTGCCAACGGTAAGTAATCCTCCCAACTACCTCGAAAGTCGATAACACATCCCCTCAACATGTCTTCCAGTATCTGAATAACCTTTTTGACTGACCATCAGTCTGAGGATGAAAGGCTATACTAAAGTTCAACCGCGTACCCAACGCCTCATGCAACTTTTGCCAAAACCGAGATGTGAATCTAGGATCTCGATCAGAAATAATTGACACTGGAACTCCATGAAGTCGCACTATTTCCGTCACATACAATTTGGATAACTTCTGAAGTGAATAATCAGTACAGACAGGTATGAAATGAGCAGATTTGGTCAACCTATCCACAATTACCCAAATCGAGTCCTTCTTCGACGGTGTCAAGGGTAACCCACTCACAAAATCCATGGTTACCCTCTCCCACTTCCAAAGTGGTACTTTCACTGGCTGCAAAAGTTCGGAAGGTAATTGATGTTCAGCTTTCACTTGCTGACAAGTCATACATTTTCCCACAACTTCTGTTACCTCTTGCTTCAATCCAGGCCACCAATACAACTCCTTTAAGTCGAGATACATTTTACTCCCTCTAGGATGCAGAGCACATAGACCTCCATGAGCTTCTTTCAGAATTGCTTGCCTCAAGTCAGAGTCCTTCAGAATACAAACTCTACCTTGGTAACACAGAACTCCCTCACTATTTAGTTCGAACTCAGAAGTATCCCCATTCTTAACCTACTAGAATCGTGAAACCAGGGACTCATCCCTCGACTATTTTTCCTTAATCTCATCCACCCAGGTTGGCCTAACTTGCAGTTCTACTAATAGACTACCGTCGTCATACAGACTCAAATGAGCAAACATGGCTCTCAAATCAGATACAGTTCTACGACTTAAGGCATCAGCCACCACATTAGCTTTGCCTGGGTGATACTCAATCGCGCAGTCATAATCCTTAAGCAACTCTATCCATCTCCGGTAGCTAAGGTTCAGCTCCTTCTGAGTCAGCAAGTACTTAAGACTCTTATGATCTGTGTATATAATACACCTTTCTCTGTACAGGTAATGTCTCCAAATCTTAAGTGCAAAGATTATCGCTGCCAACTCCAGATCATGAGTAGGATAGTTAACTTTATGTGGTTTAAGCTGTCACGATGCATAAGCAACCACTTTACCTCTTGCATCAGCACACAGCCCAACCTTACATGTCATGCATCACTGCTTATGGTAAAATCTTTTCCAGACTCCGGCTAAATCAGTACAGGTGCCTCGGTCAAAACTTTCTTCAGCTTCTCAAAAGATTCCTGTTGTTTCTCAGTCAAAACAAACGGTACTCCCTTCCTTATAAGCTTTGTCAAAGGCGCTGCCATCACAGAAAATCCTTCCACAAACCTTCTATAGTACCCAGCTAAACCCAGAAAACTTTAAATTTTTGACACTGACCTCGGTGGCTTCCATTCCGGAATCGCTTTAATCTTTCGAGGGTCCACGTTGATCCCTTCAGCAGAGACAACATGCCCCAAGAAAGTTACCTCTCTCAACCAGAACTCACACTTACTGAATTTCGCATAAAGCTCCTTCTCTCTCAGCACTTGCAGCACAATACAAAGATGCTCATCATGCTTCTCCTAAGTTTCAGAATAAACCAGAATATCGTCGATAAAAACGACCACGAATCGATCCAAGTATGGCTGGAACACTCGATTCATCAGATCCATAAATGCCGCAGGTGCGTTCGTCAACCCAAATGGCATAACCAAGAACTCATAGTGACCATACCGAGTTCTGAATGCCGTCTTGTGAATATCCACCTCCTTAATCCTCAACTGATGATACCCAAATCGAAGGTCAATCTTGGAAAATACTGAAGCTCCTCTAAGTTGGTCGAATAAATCATCGATTCTCGGCAGTGGGTACTTGTTCTTAATCGTCAATTTGTTCAACTGCCGATAATCGATGCACATCCGCATTGACCCATCTTTCTTCTTTACGAACAACACTGGTGCTCCCCATGGAGACACACTTGGTCTAATGAAGCCTCTATCCAATAACTCTTGAATTTGGGCTTTCAGCTCCACCAACCCCTTCGATGCCATCTTATAAGGTGCAATGGACACCAGTGCCGTTCCAGGCAACAAGTCGATTCCAAACTCAACCTCTCGGTTCGAGGGCAAACCCGGAAGCTCCTCTGGAAAAATATCTTGAAAATCCTTGACGGTTCTAACTTTATCCACTGTCAGATCCTTAGTTTTTGATTGGCTTACAAATGCCAAATAAGCCTCACATCCCTTTGGAATCCACTTCTCGGCTCCCAATGCTGACACCACATTAGACAGATAATCCCTACGCTCGCCTATCACCAAAATCTCCTTATCCTTTGTGGTCTTTAACATTATTCACTTAGCAGCACAATCCAGAGTAGCCCTATGCTTAACAAGCCAATCCATTCCCAAAATAAGATCGAATTCTCCGAAAGGTAGCTCCATCAGATCTCCAGAGAAAACTTTTCCTTGAGTTTCAGTAGGCACATCTCTATACAGTATATCTACCCTAACCGAGTGACCCAAAGGACTTAGTACAGATACCCCACTCACGGTCTCCTCAGAGCGCACACCCAGCGACCCAGATATAGCACATACAACATATGAATGGGTGGATCCAACATCTATCAATGCAGTGTATGGCATACTGGAAATCAGAAATGTACCAGTTATGACGTCAGGTGCATCACCCTCTCTCGGCGATGAGCTGCATACACCAACGTCGGCTGACGAGCCTCAGCAAATCCAACACCCTTGCCAGGCGCTCCTCTTCCTCGACCGTTTCCATTACCACCTCTGCCTTGCCCACGTCCTCTCAGAAATTGTGGTCCACCCTTCACTGGTTGAGCGACCCTCTGCTCTAAAACTTGAACCTGATCTGGTTCCTGGGGACAATCCTTAACCATATGCTCTATAGATTAGCATCAGAAACAAGCACCAGAACGTTTTTGACACTCACCCATATGCATCTTCCCACAACTCCTACAACTCTGCGGTCTAACAGCATTCCTCGGTACCGCTCGAACTGGCTCCATTACCCTTGCTCTCTTAACATTCCTGTTCATACCACCTGAAAGTCTTGAATCTCTCCTAAAACGGTTTCGATCTTTCTCACGATTCTGTCTTTCTGTATGCTTCACTTCCTCAGCTATCTTAGCTTCTCCACTAAAGTAGCAAAGTTACGTTCCCTCTGCGGAGTAATCAGCACCCTAAGTTCATCTCTCAGACCATCCTCAAAGCGTAAGCTACGCTCATACTCTATAGCAACAATCCCAGAAGCATACCAGCTCAGTCTCAGAAACTCAGACTCATACTCAACCATTGACTTACTCCCTTGGACCAGGTTCAGAAATTCTTTTCGGCGAGCGTCCATGTAACTAGCCCCAACATACTTTCCTTTGAAGGCTGTCTTAAACAACTCCCAAGTCACACTCTCAGCAGGAGTTCCATCTCTCATCGTGAACCACCACTGATAAGCCTCATCCCTGAGTAACGATATGGCTCCCTTTAGCTTCTGCTCCACAGAGCAGTCTAGATCATCCATAATCCGCTCTGTGGCTTCTAACTAATACTCAGCCATATTCGGAGCTACACCAGATACGCCCCTAAATATCTCCGCTGTATTGGCCTGGAGTCGCTCGGAAATAGACCCCCGAATTTCGTTTCCCGTACTTGCCCCAGTAACCCTTTCCAAAACTCAGAGCATTGCTTGGGATGAGCATCGCCCCAAAGACCTCGATCATGAGACTCTACCTCCGTTCTTTGGTGGTACGGTGCATCTGCTGCCGGCACATGTCCTCAAGACGAAGATTCACTGAGCATTACTTGACCACGCCCCTGACCTCTTCCACGAGCTGCTCGTGTACTCATTTCAGTATATATCGATTAAGAATTTTATGAATCAGTTTAATATTTCAGTGTTTATTCTGATTTCTTATGAATAATCGTAATTGAGTTTGAGTTTGTTTCCTTTTACGGTAGCCTAGCTATAGTCTCAGTTTACTTATAAGAGTTTCTATAGTTCCAGTGTTACCCTAACTAAAGTACCATGATAAGGTTTTGTACAAGCATATAATAGATATTTCAGAAACAATCAGAAAGGCACAGAAAACTTACAAACTTGGGCCGGAGATTCGGTGTGCCACCTTCTAAAAAACCTAATTTTAAAAAATCGATTTTAATCTTTAAAATCATCTATTTGTAAAGAGAAAATATTGGAAACATTCTCGAAAACAATTTATAATCAAGTAAAAAAAATGATTTTTGAAAACCTTTATTCAGTGTTTCTTTACAAACTCCCATTTTTAGACCCGTTCCACAGTCGAGTTGTTGCAACTTGGCTCTGATACCACTAAATGTAACACCCCAAACCCGGCCCAAATGTTATGGCCAGATCTGACGTGTCACATAGACTTACGACTTAGTATGCATTCGCTGGTTTAAGTGATTGGGGTGGTCTTTGTAAAAACAGCAATTGAATGAAAAGTCAATTTATCAATCTTTAGGCTATCCATTTGTTGTGCTTGTTAAGTTTTGAAAACGTTCATTAATTTAGAAAACCCGCGCAGCCTAACATTAGCAGTTTCATCATAGTATAAATATAATCAGAAAATAAAACCATAGCGGAAAAATAGAAATTTAAATAGCGGCCTTATTACAACTTAAAACCCAAAATTAAATCAGAATATAAAAATAATAAAAATAAACTAACTTAGAAAGACCAACTTTGCAGATGATGTGGCCACTCCGAATCCCTCACAACTCCAAGCCCACTATGGTTGGGGATTTCCTGCAGAGATGAAAATAAAGGGTGAGTTCGGTAAACTCAGTGTGTAACATAACCCAATCATAGCTCAAAACAGATCAAACCTCAGAGTCAGACTTATCTAGGCCTTGGCCCAGTATAGAAATCAGAATGAAACCTATAGGCCCATAGCAGATCTGAACAAATATATCATGAATGCGAAATCCCAACCCGAGCCATCCATAACACCCCGCATCAGCCTTACACCATGTGGGGAGACTACTCGACCCACCCAACCGTATATACACCACGTAAATTGCAATGAGGCTACGGATATTGTGACGAAGTCACTAGATCTGAATATTGTGGCTAGGCCACTGAACAAATATATATATATATATATATATATATATATATGGAAACCACCAGATTGCAAACAGGTCGCGGATATTGTGACGAAGTCACCGAATAGATATATGTGGCGAGGCCACAGATTGCTGCCGAGGTCGCTAGAATGCTTCCTCCATCAATATAAACCCATGTCCCATGCAATGAAATAATATGTCATGGCATACGATACGTAAATGTAACATCATGCTTTTCAGAAAAAAATAACCCTAGGGGTAAAATCATAATTTTGCATGCATAAGGGTATTTCAGTAATTATTACCTATTGCTAAGGTTTTATGCTCATTCTAACGTTTACTAAGTAATCAGAAGTACTTACCTCGTCTTTTAATCAAAGTGGGCCCGTTTACCCATTGGCCCATTTTCGGCCCATTAAGCCCAAAAATACCGTTGTGCACAAAAATGCACACTCTGCACTCTAATCATCCAAATGCACCATATTCATTAACAACTGTCTCATAAGCGCTCGCATGCTCGCGAGTTCACAAAATACCAACGTTTCAGTATTTTGACTTTTACCGATTCAGTCTAAGGGAGGGTGTCATTTACACACCTGGTTGATGACGATTGATGACGATATCTCCCACGCGATAATCCTACAATCGATCACTAACACATTAGACTTACGAATTAACAATAACTAACATAAATCCACGTCAACTAACCCAATCATCACACAAGTTAGTCATTTACGCACGAGGGGAAAAATAGTCATTTTACCCTCCAGGGGTAAATCAGTAGTCCTACCCTACAAGGGTATTTTAGTAATTCTACAACTTATCCACTTAGGCCTACGGACCTATTGGGACCACATGGCCCGTTTCAGCTCATCGCGGCCTGAAATAGCCGTCTTACTGCTAGAGTAATGAGAAATACACATCTATTAGGAGACTGTAGTTAATCCGCGCTCCAAACACTCTTAGCTGACGCCCAACCCAAACGAGCACGTCACAAAGCGAAAGGGATCAACCAAGAAGGGTATGCCTACTCTCCTCATGGTTTGCTCTATTTAAAGCCAGCTCTCCATCTACTCTTATGTTAGCTTCCCGATGTGGGGTCCCTCCATCACCAGAGTTTAAAACCAACACCAACTCTTGCCATCCCAACATAGCAAAATAATCAACCTTTGCGTGCCAAGGGATTCGAACCAAAGTCCTCTCACATGCCAACTCACGCCACCACCACTAGGCCATCAACTCATTTGTGTCGTAAATCCAACACATTAAACTTTAAAGCGCACCTACTTGCTTCTAGATTTATTGAAAAGAAAAACCAAAATATATTGCAAGAGCCAAGACTTGAACCTTGGACCCCTTGCTTCCTCTATGGCGTCACTTCTTTGTCCCCTAAGTGGCGCCACCTTGCCACTACACCACACTCCTTTTTGTGTCATATTTTACCCCTTTAATCTTAAAAGCCCAAACGACAATTGCATCACCTGTTCATAAAATTAAAATTCTGAAGACTACCACAGATTTAACTTAAGTGTGGGCCTTCCAAAGGCCCACTAACCTACTAAAATATATATTTTAACCAACCAGAACACACACAAATTTAAAAAAAAAACACAGAAACACAGAAAACCTAAAAATTAGGGCGTTACAATTATGAATTTGACCAAATGTATTGGCTTGTAATTGTCAAAGGCTTGATGTGGTATTTAGCCATGTAACTTGGCTCATTTTGGTTGAATTGGTTGTAAGATTATATATATATATATATATACATGCATGTGCAACCATCTCTTGTGTGATGTGGTTTATAAATTCTTATAAATGGTTGAATGTAGCTTAATGGTTTGGTTGTTGAATGGTTAAGATTGGCTCATTGGTGTGCTAGGAAAACTAAGTAAAATTATGCATGTTGTTGGTAGCCATATTGAAACTTGTAGAATGTGAGTTGGTATGATTTGGTTTGACAAATTATGGTGTTGTAAATATGTTGAGTGTGGATAATGAAATGACATGAATTGGCCTTGTTGTGGATGTTTGGTTCTCTAAGTATATCATGATTTATTCCATTGAACTTGTGTGTGTGTAGGTGGAAATGAGGGTGACAAATGGCTTGGTAAATAGCCTTTTTTTGTCCACACGGGTAGACACACGAGCGTATGTCTAGGTCGTGTGTGACACACAGTCTACCCCAAATGGCATGTGTTCTGGCCGTGTGTCCCATGCACTTTAATTTTGAGAAACAGAATGCTCAGAATTGAGCACACGGGCATTGACACGGGCGTGTGTCTTAATTGTGTGAGGGACACTACCTCAAGGCACGGGCGTGTGTCCTGACTGTGTAAAGTCTACACTTATTTTATGAAAATTAAATTAACCACACAGCCTAGTACATGAGCGTGTGACATGACCGTGTGATCTCAATTTGTTTATGCATTGTAAAATAGAGAGTTACACGGGTTAGGGACATGGTCGTGTGTGACCACATGGCCTGCCTACACGGGTGTGTCCCAAACCACACGGGCGTGTGACCCCTATTCATAGCAAAATTTTTCTAAGTTTTGTAAAAATTTCTCGAGTTGTCAGTTTAGTCCCGAACCACTTCTGAAGCATGATTTGGGCCTCGTAGGGTCGTATTAGGGACTTTATGTTTGAATGCAAATGGTTTTAAAATTTGGATGAAAATTTATGACTCAAAATTGTATGTTTGCTTGCGATGTGAGTCCGGTAATGCCTCGTATCCTGTTTTAGTGTCGAATACGGATAAGAGGTCTTACATTTAGTGGTATCAGAGCTATGGTTTAGTCGATTCTCAGACTAATGTAGTGTGTATGAGAGTCTAGCTATGCATGCCATATTTAATTTGTGGTAGTGCGACAACTCCAGATAATTTAATTGTGTTTTCATCTAGTAAATGGATCCCAACCAAGAGTATAACAGTCTGATTTTGACCTTAGTCAAAATAGTGGTTTCGGGACCACATATCCAAGTTTGAAAAATAGTTAAATATTATTTTTCGTGATTATGATGTGTGAATTAGCATATGTGAAAGTTTCGTCTGAAAATTCGATTGTTTGTGTGTTCAATTTGATAAAAAGGACCTAATCGCGTAAAATGTAAAAGTAGCTTTCTTTTTGTTAATGTGCTAAATTGATATGGCTTATTTAAGTGAGGGTCCTTGTATGTCAAATTTACCATTTATTTTAATGATGGGCAACTATGGACATGTAGTTGGTAAGTTTTAATATTTATAATAGGGTTAAAATAGTAAAATGTATATTAATGTAATAAATAATAAAAACAAAGCATGAAATTGTTCATTAGTTTCTCCATGTTGGCCGAATATACTAAAGAAAAAGAAAGAAAAACTCAAGCTAGGGTTTCAGCACTTTGAGCTTGAACTAAAGTATGTTTTAAGCTCGGTTTTTGATAATTTCTACGTTTTTGTAATCATTGCTTCGTATACTATCAAGCCCATGCTCAATTTCTGATTTTGATGATGATTTTGAAATGTACCATGGATAAATTCATGAGCTTTATGTTGTTATATGATGAAATATGAAGGTTTGATATTGGGTTTATATGTTTTGCCTTTGGATTTTTGATGATTTTGAGTAAAATTGGCTAAATTGTGAAATTTGTAAATTGAGGGACTAGAATGTGAAATAAATGAAATGTGTGGACTTGTATGAGTGCTATAAATATTCGGCCAAGCATGACTATATGCAAATTATGTGTATTTTGTGATTTTGTGAATTAGGGACTAAAGTGTCAAAATGTGAAAATAGGAAAGCTAGTTTGCAAATTGCGTTAAATATGTGCTTATGGATTGTTTTGAATGAATTTATGATTGAATAAGTTAATTTTGAATTTATTTAGATCAAGAATTAAAGAAAACAGAGCTAGATTGGGGAAAGTCGAAAGTTATTGAGTAACCGATTTCATTCATCCGAATTCGTATGAGGTAAGTCAATATACAATAAACGTGTTTGAATTGATTTATTATTGTTCATATGATATTGAATTGTGATGAATGAATATTCAAGCTTAATATGTGCTATTCGAAAAAGTATCGACAGAGTTCCGACGTCTGAAAAGCCCCATACGAACCCTAGGAATAGTTAGGATACATATGTCATGACATAGGATTTCGTGTAAGACCACGTCTGGGACGTTGGCATCGACTTCTGTTTTACATGTAAAACCATGTCTGGGACAGTGGTATCGATGTTTGATTACATGTAAGACCACGTCTGGGACGTTGGCATTGTATATGTTCTCTGAGCTATCCGCGTATCCTTACATTTTTGAATGGTTTAACGGGCATTCTGAGAAAATGAATGAATCAGTGAATATATATCCGATTCAGGTACGTTCGAATTGTGTACTATATTTGAGAATGAAGGGTAAGTATATGTGCAAATAATGATCGATGATCCAAGTATATGAATATGAGGTTTGTGTTTGTATTTGGCTCCAAAGTATAAGTAATTTGATGATGTTTATATGTTTTAAATGATAAGTTTATTTGTGTATAAGCTTTTGAAAGCTTACTTGTGTGTGTGTTTGCATTGTTTTATAGATATCGAAGCTACTGTGAGCTCAGGGATCGTCGAGGATCGTCACCACACTATCGAACCTTATTTTGGTACTTTGAAAATGTATTTGTTAAACTATGGCATGTATAGGCTAGAAGTTGTGGAATTATGTTTTGTGATGTACATATTTAGCTATGTGATATTGCTAGTGTGTGTTTGAACTTATAGTTTGATAATGGTATATGATATGTGATGCTAATATGAAATTGTAGTATGTTTTGGTTGGCCAAAAGAAAGGGTCAATGTTAAGAAGTTTTGGTAAGTTTTGAGCATTTGATTGAATAATGTATTGATCATATGTTTAGGTATGATTTTAGTTTAAGTTTTGTTATGAATTGATTGATGAATATAGAATTGAAAGGATTGATAATGTTATAGCATGAATTATGTATGATCTAGTATAGATATTGGTTGAAATGGTTGTGCATATATGCTTGGTTTGGTGTTTGTGGGTTGACCCAAAATCTCAAATGGCCTATTTTTGTCCACACGGGTAGAGACATGGGCGTGTGTCTTAGTCGTGTGCAGCACACGGCTATGTGGCACGGTCGTATGTCCCCTGGGGTACCCTACAATTGTAAGTCAGGCTCGAGCACGGTAAAGGCACATGGGCGTGTGGCTAGCCGTGTGGCCCAAGTCAGGCTCGACCACGGCCAAGACACACGGGCATGTCTTGTGGCTGTGTGAGCAAGTCAGTATGTATGCCCTGTTTTGACATGGCCTAGACACACGGGCGTGTGACCTATACTTCTTTGAAAACTGTTTAAGTTTTAGAAAAATTCTATATGTATTCGGTTTAGTCCCAACCCCTTTTGTAATGCCCCGAATTTTGGGCCTAGATGAATTGGGCTTTGGGCTTTAGGTTTCATAAAATTTTTAAGTGAGCAAGAAAATGACAAAGGACGTGTTGGCTTTAAGGGTTTAAGGAAATTGAAGTGTGTAGGTTTGTAACAGCCAAATTTTCAGTGGTGTCGGTCACTAAATCCGACGAGTAAGTTTAGAAATTTTAATAAATAATAATTATGGGCCAAGCGCGAACTTAAAAGAATTTTTTTAATTAGTGAATTTTGTGATTTTAAAAGAATTAATCAGGTAAATTGGGTTGAAAACGAGGTATCGAGACCTCGAATTCATAAACCGAGCCATAAATATTTTTATAAATATTTATGGAGTGTTATTAAGTTAGTATTAAAGTTTCGTTAGAAAATTTTAACATTTGGTTAGTCAATTAATTAAAAAGGACTAAATTGAAAATAGTGCGAAATTTGTTAAATTGTGATTAAATAGTTTAAGTGATTAAAAAGGAGGAATTTAAAAGGCAATTGGACCCAAATTGTATGGGCTGGACAGTTGGGCAAGAAAATCAGCAAATAGACAAGGAGAAACAAGGGCAAAATGGGAAATTTTGCAAATTAAACATATAAAACAAGACAAAATTGAAAAATCTAGAGATATCATCATTTTTCTTCAGCAAAAACGCCATGGGAGGTCTGAAAGTTGCTGGTTTTTCATACTTTGACATATGTGAGTTCAATTCTTGCCATTTTCTTTGAGATTTTTATGTTTTTGTGACTTTTACAATTAGGTCCAAGTGTTTAATTCATTAGTTTTTGATTTTATGGAAAAAATTGAAAGCTACCATTGATAAGTGTTGGCTGTTTATGATGAAATAAAATGAATTTGAAGCTTTGATTTTGTTGTTTGATGATTTTATCAAGTAATTTCAATAGAAATTGATTTTAGGACTTAATTATGAAAAAGTTCTGAATTAAGGTTTAGTGTTAAAATTCTGATTTTCAAAGATTGTGTAATAGTTTATAATGATGGAATAAAATGTTAATTGAGAAAAATTAGCTTAATAGATGGGCTAATTGAGTAAGGATTGAATTGTGTGACCTATGAAATTTAGAGGAAAAATGGTAATAAACATCTTGAAGTAAAATAGTTTTGGACAGCAGCAGTAGGTTAAATTTGAAAAATAACCATAAATTGTAAAAATCGAATTAGAGGATGAAAAAAAAATTTAATTAAAGCTTATTGAGTCTAGTTTCTCATAGAAGAAACGGTGTAAGCAATTGAATTGTAAATTATGAGATATAATGAATTTTGTGAGACAAGGTCAGAATGAATTCGGGTTCCCCTGTTTTGACTTTCGAAAATCACCAAAAATTGGAGAAAATTTATTTGAGGCTCAAATTTATATGTTTAGAATCCTTAATGAGTCTATTTTCAATATAAATCAATAGGAACATTATCCGAGTTCTGTACTGTGATATAATTAATTTTTAGTGAAGAGAGGTTAGAACTATCAGATAGTGAAACATGGGAAAATTAATTGAATAAATTGTACTAATTGGCTAAACCAAAAATTCTTAAAATTTTATGGTGGAATGATATGTGAGTCTAGTTTTAGGGAAAATTTACGGATCTTAATTTGGATCACTGTAGCTCGAATTATAAATAATTGAGTGACTATGATTCGTGTGAACAGCTTGATGTGAGCATTAATAAGTAAATTGTGAAATAGTACTTACAAGAATGTTATATACATTAAGGATGTGGAATGGAGAGCAGGAGGAGGAAAATAAATGATATATGTTTATAAGAAAACAGTATGAAAATGATACATATCATGACATGTATATATATAACTAGTTTCAATATGATGCTTGTTGGGTATGAAGTTGGATTGAAATGTCTAAGACAAGTATTTTATTCTGCGCATCTGAAATGTGATATTTTATGAAGGTATGACCTAGCTTTAAATATGAATGCTTGATGATTAAGCTGAAAATATTTGGTAAGATGATAATCATGGTATAAAAGTATAAGTGGTACCATAATAGACAAGGTAAAATGAGTATGAGAGATACATGTATGATGACATACAAATACTATGTTTGTAGTTTAATTGAGAATGTTTAATCATTAAATGAATACCATGTTATATGCTTTTGATTTTGTATGAGTGTGTAAGAGATTAAGGTTGACCAAGGCTTGGAAAATAGCTTAGGTATTGACCACACAGGCAGAGACACGGCCGTGTGTCTCAGCCATGTATGGAACACGACCTTAGGACACGGGCATGCGATGTGGCCGTATGCCCCTAAATTGATGATGATGTCATAAACAGAAAGCTCCACGGGCAAGGGACATGGGCGTGTCCCAAGCCACACGAGCGTGTGGAATCCACACGGCCTAATCACACGGGCATGTGGGTACTGTTCACAAGTAAAATTTTTAAAAAAATTAAGCGAAATATTTTATGAGAAATCAGTTAAGTTCTGACTTGATTTTAATGTTCATGTTGGGCTTTGAGGGCCCAAATAAAGTTCGTTATATATATATGATCTCAGAAAGTGAATAGTAATGTTTTGATTAATCTATAAATGTTCTGTATGTACTGGTAACACTCTATAACCCTGTTTCGACGTCAGTTACGGGTTAGGGGTGTTACAAGGTTTGTTGGAGAAGTTCTGGGTTCGAGTTTTATGGTGGAGGATTAATTTAATTATTAAGAGAATCAGGGTTGGGAGTAGTTAGGCTTTTAAATAAAGATAGGGGAAAATGGCATCACAAAAACCTTATGGAGGAGTGGCTAAGTGACGCCACTTAGGGTGTAGGGAGGTGGCGTTAGTGGCTAGCAAGGAGATCCGAGGTTCGAATCCTAGTTTAGTATTTTTTAGGAGTTTAATTTTGGCCTTCTAGAAGGTTGGAAGTGGCGTGAAGATGGACTCTAAGGGGAGTGTTCAGAAGAGAAAATTTAGGAAATAGATTGGGGAGTTATCAGGGAGAAAAACGAGGAGATGAGAAGGGGAAGTGATGGAGCTGAATTGGGAATTGATGGTCAGGCAATTTGGCTAGAGGCTATAAATATGTGCTGAGTTTGGAATCCTAGGCTAATGCCAAATTCTTCATTTTTTTAGTGCCGATTGGCTTTTCCATCTTTGTTAGCTGATTCTTTTGCCATTCTTTCTCTCCTCAGATCTCTTTTGATTTACCCTTTGGGTTAGCCGATTCCTTCTTCTACCCTTCTTCTTTAATTTGTGCTAAATAAACCTTATTCACCGTATTAGTTTGAAAGCCGAAAAGCCAAATCTCCCTTAGGCCGATTACTCTTTTGGGGTAAGTACCTTATCTCTTTTTCAGCTAGTATTGTTAATACCGATTACTCCCCTCCCTCACTCTTTTTAATCAACTTTGGTAGGGAATTAGTATCAGATCTCGGATTTTAGCTCTCTGTCAAATTGTTCATTAGGTGTTTTGCAGTTTTGGTAAGTATTCCTCTCTTATTGGCTAAGGTTGGCTGAATGGTCTTAAGTGAGATAAGGGGGTGAATTATGTTGGATGCTTGTCCCCTAGTATTTGGTTTTAATGAGTAAGATTAATGCAGATCTAGGGAGTACGTGATCAAGGAAAAGCTATTAGGGATTGGTGTTCAAGGTAAGGTTAAGGTGAGGTTTCGATTTTTGGGTAAAATATGTATTAAGCATAAGTTAATTGAAGGGTGATATTGTTTGTAGGTTGGTGACTAAGGGAATCGCAGCACGCTTGCTTACCAGGTGTGTACATACAGTGCACACACAAGTAGATCGTGAAAGTGAAATGAAAAGCGAAAGTTTGGCTCTAGTAGTCTTATGAGTCTGAAAACACTCGTGAGGAGAAAACTGATAGGTTATCTGAGGCCCAATGGCGACTCCATGGACTTGGGCTGTGAATTGCCCAACCGGGCCAGAATAGGCTTAATGGGCCCGATGGGCTGTTGGGCCCATAATAGGCCAAAAATTGATCGTTGATGCAATGTGATAAAAATTCATAAGTGAGCATGAATATAATGTGATTTGGGCCTAATGGGCCACATAAATGTGATTTGGGCCTAAAGTGTAACATCTTGATTTTCGGGTTTTTTCGCGATTCTCGATATTTTAGTAAAGTTTTTAAAAATTTGGTGTGTGGTTGTGAAATTCATAATTTGAGTATGTAAATGGGCTTATGGAAGGCCCTTGTGTTGGCCAAAACCCGGCAGAATTTTTGAATTTAGGACTTAAGAGTTAGGGGTACTGGCTAGATGACTTTATGTAAAGTTGTGGGTAAAATGTATCACAAAAAGAGCTTTGGTAAAGTGGCAAGGGTGACGCCACTATGCTCCTAAAAAGGTGGCGTATGGAGCATAGAGGAAGACCTGGGTTCGATTCCCTGTGTTGGCAAATAAGGTTATTTATTTTTATGTGCAGGAAGGGTAGGCGTTGGAACCCAAGTGGATTCTGTTGGAGGAGTTTAAATTAATCAAGTGCATGGATTAAAGAGTGATAAGGGGAGAGATTTTAGGGATGATGGAGAGATAAGAGGGAGCGTATTTAGGAGAGATTTTAGGAGATTTGAAATGGGATAAGTGGTGGCCGGTCAAGGGGAAGGTTTAGAGCAAATTCGGCTATTGGGGTTTTAGGGTGGCATTTTTCTTTTTTTTTTTCTTTCTTTTCACTTGTGTCGATTGTTCTTAAGCAAATCCCTCTCATTTCTCTTCCATTATTTCTTCCACAAACTCTTTTCCTCTCATTCTTCCTCTCTTTCATTCATAGTAAAAGCCGAACCTATCATTCTTTCCATTGCTAACCGAATAGCAACAAGCCAAATCCCGAAGGAGTCAAGGGAAGTCGATTTATCTATAAAGGTATACACTTGTTCTTTTTTCTTTTTAGCCGATTCTTATTATTTCAATAGCCTTTCAACTCTTTTGTCAACACCCTTTTTGGTCCATAACCACTCTTTCTTCAATGACCCAAAAGTCGAAAGCACAGCACCCTTGGGTGACTTGGTGGCCGATTCTTAGGATCCTTGTGGTGCGATTTCTTCTAGTGTTTTGGAGCTGGGACTGCGTTGAATCAGAGTTAGCATGGGATTGGAATCGTTTGGATAGGTGAACCTTGGTAAGTGCTCGTGGCCTTAATCAATTCGGTATTATGGAGGTTAAGAAAAGCCAAAACCCCTATAGGTTAGGGAGGTGGCCGAATGTGGGTATAGGCCTTATTAGGTTCTTCTTTTAATCTTTTTATGGTTTGTATAGTGGAGGAGTTGCAAGGCGTAGTGTCGACTTGGATTAGCTGGGATCATCGGAGTGACTAGATCTAGTCATCAACTTCGGCAAAGGTATGGATTCTAAGGCCATTATGGAGGGTGGCCGAATGTGTAAGTATTGTTAATAGATGGTTCTCGATTTGGTTCTATTATTGTGAGCTGATCTATTAACGGTTGATTATAGGAGAAATCGTGTAGGAGATCTCGTCGAGGAATATCGCAAAACAGGTGTGTAACGAACCCTTTTTCATAGCTTGAAACGATAAATGTCGAAAAGCCGAAATGCTGAAATTTTGGCATTTCGAGTACTTGTGAGCAAGCGAACACTCATTGGTTAGTTAGATTCGCTAGGTTGATGATCGGGAACGTTGGAAAAGGTAAGGGCATGATTTTTGGCATTACGGTAAGTTGGGCCTCGAGGGGCTGAAGTTGGGCCCAATAGGCTTTCGGGCCCATTTGGGTAAAATTGGTAGAAAATGAAAACCTGTTAAATTGCGCATTAAGACTGGTAACAACGTTATGGAATAGGCTAAATGGGCCTAGATGACTAAATCGGCTATGTAGGGCCCATTAGGGGTTTGGGCCCAATAACTTGGTATCGTGAAAAATGGGCCAGAATCGCTGTTTAAAACATATGAATGGTTAGTAACTAATAATGAACACGAAAAACCCTAATATTTGGTAAAATTATGAAATTACCCTTATATTATGAAAATGACTGTTTTGCCCCTAGGTAAAAATGAGGTTTACTTATAATTTGATACATGGGATTTTGATATACATGATTGATATGATATGCACATGATATGTATGATATGTATGATATGTATGATATGTATGATATGCACATGATGTATTCATAAATGCATTGGGTTGAGTTTTTATATGGATGGAGGAAATGCAAAAGGGCTTATGCCCCAGTTTATTGAAAAGGGCTTATGCCCCAGCTTATTGAAAAGGGCTTTGCCCCAGTTATTAAAGAGGCTAGGCCTCCAGATATATGATAATGCAGCTACGCTGCCAGTGGTGTGTTGGTTGGGTGGGTTGAGTTATTCCCCACATGGTATGTTGGTTGGTACGGGTGGAGAGTAGCAGATGGTGGGTTGAGTAGTCTCCCCAAATGGGCTTGCATACATTCATTGATATTACATGTGATATTGAAATGGGCCGATGGGCCATGCCTTTTACAGTAAAGGCTTCGGCCCAGTAATATGAAATATGAAAAGGCTTCGACCAAGTATACGCTGAGATTGAAGTTGGGCTTAGGCCCAGCAGGCTGATATTGCTTTGGGCTCTGAAAGGGGCTTGTTACGCATTGAGTTTCCAAACTCACCCCCTTTCCTTAACCTTGTAGGTGAGCCTTGATTTGGGGACTTGGAGCCGAAGGGATTGAGTGTGGCCACGGTGATCTCTTTTGGGCTTTTGAATAAGTGTTTGGTTTTCATTAAAGTTTGCTTTATTTATTAATTATTTTTGGTTTGTAATATGGCCAATTTAACTTTATTTTCTTTCTTTTCTGGGATTATTTTATTTTTAATAACTTTAAACTGGTTGATAATAAATGGGCGAGACTTAGGACGCGTTTTCAAAACGACACTTGTTTTCCAAACAACACAACGTTACGATTATCCGATTTCTCAAAGATATCCACTTAAATAAATTTCAAATCGATATAACCAAGTGTGGCAATGGTTGTGGGCATGTCTAGGATTGGATCCATTCAAGAGCTTGGTACTTAGCGACCTTCATGGCTCACCTCCTCATTACAGATTCCTACCGGTGCCCGACTTCCATTCACTTTGTTAGCTTAACAAAAGTCAGTTTTTAACACACTAAAACGAAACATGGGTTTTTAACTTCAATGTGGCACGTTAGATTCAGCCATAACGTCTGGGTCGAGTTTGGGGTGTTACATTTAGTGGTATCAGAGCCAGGTTGCAATAACTCGACTGTGGATCGGGTCCGAAAAACTTTTCGTAAAAAAAATTTACCAAGAAGGGTATTTCTTTGGAAATAGTTTTGAAAAGATTTTCTCAAAAATGTTTTATAAAGGTATACATGATAAAATGGTTTAAGTTTTTCTGGGTTTTTAAAACGGGTCTAAAATCAAGAATTTCAAAACAAAGATATTTTTTTGCAAATTTTAAGAAAATCTATTTTCTGTGATTAAGTACATGGTTTGCGGTTTTTTGGTTTGGAGAATGAAGTGGCACTAAATCCCCGGCACCAAGTCTGTAAGTATACTCTTTTTATGTGATATTGATATGATGCTATAAATAGAACTGAGACCCTACTATACTTTAGATAGGGTAGAACTGAAAAAAACCGTAGGAATGAAACTGTAGCTAGGCTACGACGATGCGAAAACAATCCTTGAACTGCTATATTTCCATAAGACATTCCGTAATAAATAATTGAACATTATACTAATATCATAAAATTCGTAATCAGATAAGTCGATATGAGTACAAGAGGAACTCATGGACGAGGCCGCAGACGTGGTCGCGGAAGGGTACAAGCTAAATCTTCATCCTCAGGGCATAGGCCAGCTGAGGAGGCATCCGTGCCACAAGTAACTGAGACAGGGTCTTATGATCGGGCTGCGGGGGATGATGTTTTGTCCCAAGCCATGTTAAGGGTCTTAGAAAGAGTTGCTGGAGCTAGCATCGGGACAAGTGAATGGGGATCCATCTCCGGCGACTTGAGCTAATGAGCGAAGTTTTAGGGGTGTATCTGGAGTAGCCCCAAATGTGGCTGAATATTGGCTAGAAGCAACAGAGCGAATCATGGACGATTTAGATTGCTCTATGGAGCAAAAAGTGAAGAAATGTGTCGCCGCTCTGAGACGAGGCATATTGATGGTGGATCACTTTGTGAGGAGAGTACCCGATTGAGCGAGTAACACGGGAATTGTTCAAAAGCGCTTTTAAGGGAGGTATGTTGGAGCTAGTTATGTGGATGCCGTCGGAAGGAATTTTAAATCGACTCGTGGTAATAAGACCTGTCATGAGTATGAGGCAGAATTTTTAAGGCTGAGTCGATATGCCAGCGGGATAGTTGCAACTGAGTATGAGCGCAGTGTTCGGTTTGAGGATGGCCTCCGCGATAAGCTTAGGATATTGATAGCTCTACAGAGGGAGCGTGATTTTGTTGCATTAGTAGAGAAGGGTAAGATAGCCGAGGAGGTAAAACGGACTGAGCGGTAGAATCGTGAGAAGGATCGACCAGATTTAAGAGGGATTTTAGACCCTCGAGTGCTACTAATCGGAACGTTAAAAGAGCAAGGATGGAGGAACCGGCTCGAGCAGTTCCAGTAAATACTTTTAGACCGCAGGCTTGCAGAAACTGTGGTAAGGTGCATATGGGGGAGTGCTGGAAACGAACTAGAGCATGTTTTCGATGTGGGTCCAAGGAGCATAAGTTCAGAGAATGTCCTCAGAGAACAGCTCAGGAACTAGCTGCGGAACAAAGGGATGTCCAACCACAGCGAGGAGGACCACCACCACAGAGAGGTCGTGGGCAAGGTAGAGGTGGCAATGGTAGTGGACGAGGACGTGGGGCACCTGGCAAGGGTGCTGGACATGTTGAAGCTCGACAGCCAGCATTAGTTTATGCTGCACGGCGTCGTGAGGAGGGTGATGCTCCTAATGTTATAACCGGTATGTTCTTCATTCATAGTACGCCTTGCACTGCTTTGATTGATGTGGGTTCCACTCACTCGTATGTTGCTTGTGATGTATCTGGGGAATTGGGTGTGCTTCCTGAGGAGATTGTGAGTGGGGTATCGGTGATAAGCCCATTAGGACACTCGGTTAAGGTAGATAAACTCTTTAGGGCGGTGTCTTTAGAGACACAAGGTAAGATTTTTGAAGGAGATTTGATGGAGCTGCCATTTGGGGATTTTGATCTTATCTTGGTAATGGACTGGCTAACTAAGCATAAGGCGATGTTGGATTGTGCTGCCAAGAGAATGGTACTAAGAACTGCCAAAGATGAGGAGATAATGGTTATAGGGGAACGAAGGAATTATTTGTCCAATGTTGTTTCGGCTTTAAGGGCCGAGAAGTTGATGTGGAAAGGTTGTGAGGTGTACTTGGCTTTTGTAAGTCAAACTGAATTGGAGGAGATAACAGTAGAGTCGGTTAGGACCATTAAGGAATTTCAAGATGTATTCCCAAAGGAACTTCCTGGATTACCTCCGAACAGAGAAGTCGAGTTTAGAATCGACTTGTTACCTGGTACAACTCCTGTGTCTATTGCGCCTTATAGGATGGCACCAAAGGAGTTGGTGGAATTGAAAGCTTAGATTCAAGAGTTGTTGGATAGGGGATTTATAAGACCAAGTGTTTCCCCGTGGGGCGCACCAGTATTGTTCGTAAAGAAGAAAGATAGGACTATGCGGATGTGTATAGACTATCGGCAGTTGAATAAATTGACCATCAAGAACAAGTATCCGTTACCAAGAATCGACAATCTATTCGATCAACTAAGAGGAGCCTCGGTAGTTTCTAAGTCGACCTTCAGTCAGGATATCATCAGTTGAGAGTCAAAGAAGTGAATATTTATAAGACGACATTCAGGACTCGATATGGTCATTACGAGTTTCTGGTAATGCCTTTTGGTTTGACTAATGCACCGACAGCATTCATGGATTTAATGAATCGGGTGTTCTAGCCATATTTGGATCGGTTCGTAGTCATTTTTATTGATGATATCTTGGTGTATTCGGAAATGAAAGAGAAGCATGATGAGCATTTTCGTGTTGTGCTGCAAGTGCTAAGGGAAAAGCAACTCTATACAAAGTTTAGTAAGTACGAGTTTTGGCTGTGGGAAGTCACTTTTTTGGGGCATGTTGTGTCTGGTGATGGGATCAAGGTGGACCCTCGAAAGATTGAGGCAATTTTGGAATGGAAGCCACCGAATTCGGTAACAGAGATCCGAAGTTTTCTGGGGTTGGCAGGTTATTATCGGAGATTCGTGGAAGGATTTTCTGTGTTGGCAGCACCATTAACAAAACTTATAAGGAAGGGAGCACCTTTTTTCTAGACAAATAAGCAGCAAGAGGCTTTTGAGAAACTGAAGAAGGTTTTGACAGAAGCGCCAGTGTTGATTCAGCCAGAGTCTGGTAAGGATTTCACTGTGTTCAGCGATGCGTCACATGTAGGTTTGGGCTGCGTGTTAATGCAAGAGGGTAAAGTGGTCGCTTATGCTTCACGACAGCTCAAGCCTCACGAGGTGAACTATCCTACGCATGACTTGGAGTTGGTAGCGGTGATTTTTGCACTTAAGATATGGAGGCATTACTTGTATGGGGAGAAATGCATCATCTATATAGATCACAAGAGTCTTAAGTACTTGCTGACTCAAAAGGAGCTGAATCTTAGACAGTGAAGGTGGATAGAGTTGTTAAAGAACTATGACTGTTCGATCGAGTACCATCCAGGAAAAGCAAATGTCGTGGCTAATACGTTAAGTCGAAGGACTATGGCGGAGTTGAAGGCAATGTTTGCTCGTCTAAGTTTGTATGATGATGGAAGCTTATTGGCAGAATTACAAGTGAGACCGACTTGGGTAGAGCAGATTAAGAAGCAACAGTTGGAGGATAAGTCATTGGTTTCTCGGATTCAGCAAGGTGAGAAGGGGGAGAATCCAGACTTTAGGTTAAATAGCGAGGGAGTTCTTTGTTTTCGAGGGAGTATTTGTATGCCGAAGGACTCTGACTTGAGGTTGATGATCTTGAAAGAGGCACATAATGGACCTTGTGCTATGCATCCAGGAGGGAGTAAGTTGTATCGAGACTTGCGAGAGCTATATTGGTGGCCAAGGCTTAAGCGAGAAGTGACCGAATTTGTGGGGAGATGTTTGACGTGTCAACAAGTAAAGGCTGAACATCAACTGCCTTCAGGATTGTTACAGCCGGTAAAGATACCACTTTGGAAGTGGGAAAGGGTAACTATGGATTTTGTAAGTGGGTTGCCGTTGACACCTTCTAAGAAGGATTCGATTTGGGTAATTATGGATAGGCTCACAAAAGCTGCCCATTTCATACCCGTCTGAACTGATTATTCACTTTAGAAGCTGGCTAAGTTGTATGTGGCAGAGATAGTGCGATTGCATGGGGTGCCAGTATTGATAATTTCTGACCGAGACCCAAGGTTTACATCTCGATTTTGGCAGAAGTTGCATGAGGCATTGGGAAAGCGATTGGATTTCAGTACGGCTTTTCACCCTCAGTTAGATGGGCAGTCAGAGAGGGTCATTCAGATTTTAGAAGACATGTTGAGAGGTTGTGTTATTGAGTTTAGGGGCAGCTGGGAGGACCATTTGCCATTGGCGGAATTCGTGTATAACAACAGTTACCAAGCAAGTATTCAGATGGCTCCTTACGAGGCACTATATGGGCGAAGGTGTCGATCACCTACTTGTTGGGCAGAGTTGGGAGAAAGGCAAGTCCTTGGGCCAGAATTGGTAACAGATACTGAAGACAAGATTAAGGTGATCAAGAATCGGTTAAAGGAGGTAGCGGATCGAAAAAAGTCTTATGTCTATCTGAAACGTAAGGATATTGAATATGCAGTTGGGGACATGGTCTTTTTGAAAGTTTCGCCTTGGAAGAAGATATTGAGATTTGTTAAGAAGGGTAAGTTGAGTCCACGGTTTATTGGGCCTTATCGAATTATTAAGCAGATAGGGTCGGCGGCTTATCAGCTAGAGTTACCTCTAGAGCTGGATCGTATTCACGACGTTTTTCATGTGTCCATGCTAAGGCGATATCATTTGGACCCAACTCATATCGTGCCGATTCGTAAATCAAGTACAATTGGATTTGACTTTCGAAGAGGAACCTATGCAAATACTTGATCGCGACGTCAAGGTGTTGAGAAGGAAGTCAGTTCCATTAGTGAAGGTACTTTGGAGAAACCATGGCAAGGAAGAAGCTACTTGGGAAACCGAAGAGGCAATAATTCAGCAATACCCTCAACTATTTGGATCAGGTAAATTTCGAGGCCGAAATTTCTTTAAGGAGAGTAGAGTTGTAACATCCTGATTTTCGGGTTTTTTCGCGATTGTATATATTTTAGTAAAGTTTTTAAAAATTTGGTTTGTGGTTGTGAAATTCATAATTTGAGTATGTAAATGGGCTTATGGAAGGCCCCTGTGTTGGCCAAAACCTGGTAGAATTTTTGAATTTAGGACTTAAGAGTTAGGGGTACTAGCTAGATGACTTTATGTAAAGTTGTGGGTAAAATGTATCACAAAAAGAGCTTTGGTAAAGTGGCAAGGGTGACGCCACTAAGCTCCTAAAAAGGTGGCGTGTGGAGCATAGAGGAAGACCTGGGTTCGATTCCCTGTGTTGGCAAATATGGTTATTTATTTTTATGTGCAGGAAGGGTAGGCGTTGGAACCCAAGTGGATTCTGTTGGAGGAGTTTAAATTAATCAAGTGTATGGATTAAAGAGTGATAAGGGGAGAGATTTTAGGGATGATGGAGAGATAAGAGGGAGCGTATCTAGGAGAGATTTTAAGAGATTTGAAATGGGAGAAGTGGTGGCCGGTCAAGGGGAAGGTTTAGAGCAAATTCGGCTATTGGGGTTTTAGGGTGGCATTTTTCTTTTTTCTTTTTCTTTCTTTTCACTTGTGCCGATTGTTCTTACGCAAATCCCTCTCATTTCTCTTCCATTATTTCTTCCACAAACTCTTTTCCTCTCATTCTTCCTCTCTTTCATTCATAGTAAGAGCCGAACCTATCATTCTTTCCATTGCTAACCGAATAGCAACAAGCCAAATCCCGAAGGAGTCAAGGGAAGTCGATTTATCTATAAAGGTATACACTTGTTCTTTTTTCTTTTTAGCCGATTCTTGTTATTTCAAAAGCCTTTCAACTCTTTTGTCAACACCCTTTTTGGTCCATAACCACTCTTTCTTCAGTGACCAAAAGCCGAAAGCACAGCACCCTTGGGTGACTTGGTGGCCGATTCTTAGGATCCTTGTGGTGCGATTTCTGCTAGTGTTTTGGAGCTGGGACTGCGTTGAATCAGAGTTAGCACAGGATTGGAATCGTTTGGGTAGGTGAACCTTGGTAAGTGCTCGTGGCCTTAATCAATTCAATATTATGGAGGTTAAGAAAAGCCGAAACCCCTATAGGTTAGGGAGGTGGCCGAATGTGGGTATAGGCCTTATTGGGTTCTTCTCTTAATCTTTTTATGGTTTGTATAGTGGAAGAGTTGCAAGGCGTAGTGTCGACTTGGATTAGCTGGGATCATCGGAGTGACTAGATCTAGTCATCAACTTCGGCAAAGGTATGGATTTAAGGCCATTATGGAGGGTGGCCGAATGTGTAAGTATTGTTAATAAATGGTTCTCGATTTGGTTCTATTATTGTGAGCTGATCTATTAATGGTTGATTATAGGAGAAATCGTGTAGGAGATCTCGTCGAGGAATATCGCAAAACAGGTGTGTAACGAACCCTTTTTCATAGCAAGAAACAATAAATGACGAAAAGCTGAAATGCTGAAATTCTGGCATTTCGAGGACTTGTGAGCAAGCGAACGTTCATTGGTTAGTTAGATTCGCTAGGTTGATGATCGGGAACGTTGGAAAAGGTAAGGGCATGATTTTTGGCATTACGGTAAGTTGGGCCTCGAGGGACTGAAGTTGGGCCCAATGGGCTTTCGGGCCCATTTGGGTAAAATTGGTAGAAAATGAAAACATGTTAAATTGCACATTAAGACTGGTAACAACGTTATGGAATAGGCTAAATGGGCCTAGATGACTAAATCGGCTATGTAGGGCCCATTAGGGGTTTGGACCCAATAACTCGGTATCGCGAAAAATAGGCCAGAATCGCTGTTTAAATGAATGGTTAGTAACTAATAATGAACACAGAAATCCCTAATATTTGGTAAAATTATGAAATTACCCTTATATTATGAAAATGACTATTTTGCCCCTAGGCAAAAATGACCGTTATACCCCTAGGGTTTACTTATAATTTGATACATGGGATTTTGATATACATGATTGATATGATATGCACATGATATGTATGATATGTATGATATGCACATAATGTATTCATAAATGCATTGGGTTGGGTTTTTATATGGATGGAGGAAGTGCAAAAGGGCTTATGCCCCAGTTTATTAAAAAAGGGCTTATGCCCCAGTTTATTGAAAAGGGTTTATGGCCTAATTTATTGAAAAGGGCTTTGCCCCAGTTTACCGAAAAGGGCTTTGCCCCAGTTATTAAAGAGGCTAGGCCTCCAGATATATGATAAAGCAGCTACGCTGCCAGTGGTGTGTTGGTTGGGTGGGTTGAGTTATTCCCCACATAGTGTGTTGGTTGGTACGGGTGGAGAGTAGCGGATGGTGGGTTGAGTAGTCTCCCCAAATGGGCTTGCATACATTCATTGATATTACATGTGATATTGAAATGGGCCTATGGGCCATACCGTTTACAGTAAAGGCTTCGGCCCAGTAATATGAAATATGAAAAGGCTTTGGCCCAGTATACGCTGAGATTGAAGTTGGGCTTAGGCCCAGCAGGCTGATATTACTTTGGGCTCTGAAAGGGGCTTGTTACGCATTGAGTTTCCAAACTCACCCCCTTTCCTTAACCTTGCAGGTGAGCCTTGATTTGGGGACTTGGAGCCGGAGGGGATTCAGAGTGGCCACGGTGATCGCTTTTGGGCTTTTGAATAAGTGTTTGGTTTTCATTAAAGTTTGCTTTATTTATTAATTATTTTTGGGTTGTAATAAGTCCATTTTAACTTTATTTTCTTTCTTTTCTAGGATTATTTTATTTTTAATAACTTTAAACTGGTTGATAATAAATGGGCGAGACTTAGGACGCGTTTTCAAAACGACATTTGTTTTCCAAACGACATTTGTTTTCCAAACAACACAACGTTACGATTATCCGATTTCTCAAAGATATCCACTTAAATAAATTTCAAATTGATATAACCAAGTGTGGCAATGGTTGTGGGCATGTCTAGGATTGGATCCATTTGATGAGCTTGGTACTTAAGCAGCTTTCATGGTTCACCTCCTCTGTTACGGATTCCTACCTAGTGCCCAGCTTCCATTCACTTTGTTAGCTTAACAAAAGTCGATTTTTAACGCACTAAAACGAAACATGTGTTTTTAACTTCAATGTGGCACGTCAGATTTAGCCATAACGTCTGGGCCGAGTTTAGGGTGTTACATAAAGAGACCATATAAATATGATTTGGGCTTAATGGGCCATGTGAATATAATTGGGTCTAGTGGGCCATATACAAGTATATGAATTTGTCTGGGCTTTGTAAGGGGTTTTGGGTCTAGTATATGATGACTACATAAAACTTAATTAATTTAATGCGACCGTGGACAAGTCATAGGGTTAAGGTGTGGCAACGGGTATATGCATGTCTAGGATTGGATCTAGGGAGAGCTTGGTACTTAAGCGGTCTTAATGACCCACCTCCTCTTCTCTGGAATCCTACCTGGTGCATAGTATTCATTCATCTTAGCTCACGAGATTTGTTAACGGGACAAGGTAAGTGAAAATCGTAATAATGGAAAAATTACCGAAATGCCCCTAATGGCAAAGATGACCAAAATACCCTTATGTGTTGAATGTAAGTTTTATGGATATGACATGCATATCTGCCGCATACATATGATATTCTGCTTAGATTGCATATGGGTTGGGAAATATATAATGGAGGAAGTATATGAGGATCGCATGGTTGCTTGACAATCGTGGATCCATCGACGGCTTTTAAGCCCAATGTATAAATGAAGGTGGTTCCACAACTGGGTTACCATAGATGTGTATCGATTGGGTGGGTCGATATTTATATCCCCACATGATGTGTATTGGGGGACGGAGCTAGTGTGTAGCGGATGGATTATTGGGATGGGATTGCACTGCATTGCATTGCATGTTTGATGTGTGGTAAATGTTGAATGATTGTTGCTCGTCGAGGGTTGTACACACTGAGTTGGCGAAAACTCACCCCCTCTTTTATTTTATTTTCAGGTGATGCTCAGTAGAAGGTTCAATGTTCGAAGGGACTCTGGGTGGCCAGCTAGCAAGACAACTTGGACTTGTTTCTCTTTTAAAAGCATATAAGTTCTTTATTAGGTACTTTTCGGACCGAAATGTAATAAAGCTTCCTTTTTGTTATTATTTGGATTAGTATTTTATGTGTTGTAATTAGAAGAAGTTGAACATCGATTTTCTAAACCTTAGTTTTTTTTATATACTACGTTTTCGCAACTAAATTTCAAAATGATAGGTTTTCCATAGGTTTTCATAAAATCACATGTTATAAATAGGTTTTTTTGATTGAAAAGAGAGTTTAATAAGTTTATTAAGGTTTCATATTTTTTTCAAGGAAGGGTTTTCAATGAAAACAAGGTTTTCACTAAAACACTTCAATGTGACACGCCAGATCTGGCCATAACGTCTGGGCTGGGTTTGGGGTGTTACACCTTTCTAAAGCATGTTTTAGGTATCGAAGACCTATATAAGGGACTCTATTTTGATGTTGATCTCTGATTCTTTGATGATTATGAAATGAAAGTTAAATGTTTTGATTCATCTGGAAATGCCTTTAACCCTAGTCCGGCGATGGATATGGGTTAGGCGTGTTACAAAGAGTAGCTGAGGATGTTGAAAGTAATGCACCGGCTCCTGCCCAAGGGACAGTGCCATCTGAAAGTAGACCAATAATGATTAGTCAGGGAGGAGAGGCTAGGGAAGCGTTCTTCCAAAGGATGAATGAGTGGTTTACTGAGTTTGTTCGAAAAAATTGGACTGCCCAACATCCTCCACCCCCACCTAACCCCCAACTGATTCTCGTAGCTCCCCAGGGTGTGGAATTGTTAAGATTGAACAAGCCTTTAGTTGATAAGATTTAGAAACAAATGGCTGAAGAATTTAGAGCCAATGTTGACAATGATTCTAAGAGGGCAGAGTTTTGGCTTGAAAACTCTATCAGGGTATTTAATGAGCTTTCTTGCACACCGGATGAGTGCTTGAAATTTGCTATATCACCACTGAGAGACTCAACATTTTAGTGGTGGAATACCCTTGTATCTGTGGTACTGAACGAAAGAGTTACCTGGGGTTTCTCCGAAGAAAAGTTCAGAAAGAAATATATCAGTCAAAGGTTTATTAATCAGAAATGCAAAGAGATTTTAGAGTTGAAATAGGGCTGTATGTCTGTGACTAAATATGAGTGAGAGTTTGTTATGCTCAGTAAGTATGCTTGGGAATGTGTTTCCACTGAGGCTATCATGTACAAGAGATTTGAAGATGGGTTGAATGAAGATATTAGACTGCTAGTTGGGATTTTGGAGTTGAAAGAATTCGTCGTGCTGGTCGATCGAGCTTGCAAGCTCGAAGAGTTGATCAAAGAAAAGAGAAAAGCTGAGTTTGAGGCTAGAGACTCAAGAAAAAGACCAATGAATACGTCATTTCAGTCTTCATCAACGAAGTTAAGAGATTTGTATACTTGTTCGAATGTTCTAGCTGGATATCCTAATAGAGATCGTGGGAAGTAGTATTCGGGTTCTAAGGCCCAAACTACATTAATAGCGAGCATTGGTAATGCTAGGTCTAATAGACCTGAATGTCAACACTGTGGTAGACGACATCCTGGTGAATGTAGGATGAATAACTGGGCTTGCTTTAAATATGGCTCCCAAGATCACTTTATTCGAGATTGCCCTGAAATGACTGAGAAAGATAATTTTCAGAATGCAAGGCTAAGTAACACGGCCACTAGAGGGAGGCCATCGAAAAATACTGGAAGTGGGAACAGTAATAGAGGTGTGACGAAAGAGTTAACTGCGAGATCAGAGGTTAGAGCACCTGCTAGAACCTATGCTATTCGCGCTCGCGAAGATGCGTCATTCTTTATGATACTAATTGAGTTGCATTGATTGATCCTGGATTGATTCATTCTTATATTTGCATGAATTTGGTATCTAGTAAGAATTTTCCTGTTGAGTCTACTGAATATGTGATTAAGGTGTTAAACCCCTTAGGCAAACATGTTCTAGTTGATAAATTTTTCAAGGGTTGTCCTTTAATGATTCGGGGTCACTGTTTTCTGGTTGACTTAATACTTTTACCATTTGATGAGTTCAATGTAATTCTGGGAATGGATTGGTTGACTCTACATGATGTCGTAGTGAATTGTATATGAAAGATTATTGAATTGGAATGTCAAAATAATGAAATTATTCGAATTGAAACGGATGAGTCGGGTGAGTTGCCTATTATGATATCATCGATGTCGGCTCAGAGGTATGTAAGAAAAGATTGTGAGGCTTATCTTGCGTATGTACTGAATACGAAAGTGTCTGAATTGAAGATTGAATCTGTGCTAGTAGTTTGTGAATACCCGAATGTGTTTCTAGAAGAATTGCTTAGATTACCACCGATCAGAGAGGTTGAATTTACTATTGATTTAGTGCCGAGAACTTCACCGATATCGATAGCTCCATATGGAATGGCTCTAACTGAATTGAAAGAATTGAAGTCTTAGTTGCAAGAGCTGACAGATAAGGGATTTGTGAGACCGAGTTTTTCGTCCTGGGGTGCACCAGTGTTATTCGTCAAGAAGAAAGACGGATCTATGAGACTTTGTATTGATTATCGTCAACTTAACAAGGTTACGATAAAAAAAGTATCCTTTACCAAGAATTGATGATTTGTTCGATCAGTTGAAAGGGGCACTAGTGTTCTCGAAGATAGACTTGAGATCAAGCTATTATCAACTGAGAGTCAAGGATTCAGACGTGTCAAAAACCGCGTTCAGAAGGAGGTACAAACATTATGAATTTCTTGTTATGCCTTTTGGATTAACTAATGCTCCTATTGTTTTTATGGATGTGATGAATCGAAATTTCTGACCGTATTTGGATAAGTTTGTGGTTGTATTTATTGATGACATCCTAATTTATTCTCGAGATGAGTCTAAGCATGCCGAACATTTAAGAATCATATTGCAGACTTTGAAAGATAAGAAATTATTTGCTAAATACAACAAAAGTGAGTTTTGGCTCTTAGAAATCAGATTTTGGGACACATTGTTTCAGTAGAAGGTATACGGGTTGATCTGAGTAAGATTTCAGCAATCATTGATTGGAAACCACTGAGAAATGTATCCGAAGTCAGAAGCTTTTTGGGTTTGGCTGGCTATTATCAACGTGTTGTTAAAGGATTTTTGATTATTTCTACTATAACACCCTTACCCGTATCCGATGCCGGGATAGGATTCGAGACGTTACCAGACTTAAACATAAACATTCACACCAAACCGGGTAATAAAAATGCATCCAATTTAAAGCTATTCATATATATACATATCGTCCCTTATACGAGGCCCAAAAGATACATTGGGAGTAGTTTGGAACTAAACCAAGGAATTTCAGAACTTTTACAACACTTAGAAAATTTTCTTGTTTTGGAGGGTCACACGGCCGTGTGGGTAGGCCGTGTGGTCCCACACACCCGTGTGGCTAGAGACACGCCCGTGTAACTCTCTGTTTATAACTTCATCAACAAAATAGAGTCACATGGCCCATCACAAGCCCGTGTGCTACGACGTGTGGCGAATTTAATTTTCATGAATTTTCATAAATAAGGTACAGAATTCACACGGTCAGGGCACACGGCCAGGGCACACGCCCATGTCCTAAGGCTGTTTCTCTCACATGGCCGAGACACACAACTGTGTCTCGTGCCCTTGTGCTTAATATTGGGCATTATATTTCTCAAAACTAAAGTGCAGGGGACACAGGCCGGATCTCATGCCTATGCGGGCAGGCCGGGTTTGGGGTGTTACAAAAACACATGCTTGAGCGTATTTGTTCAGCCTCACAAACTCACGCTCATACTCCGTTACTGTCATTCGACCTTATTTTAACTCAAGAAATTCCTTCATTTTCTGATCAATAAGCCTCTGGCTAATGTACTTCTTACGGAACTTTTCTTGGAAAAATTCCCAATTAACTCTCTCCCTTGGTACAACAGATACAAGGGTGTTCCACCACTGATAAGCCGTGTCTTTCAGGGGTGATACAACATATTTTGTACATTCCTTAGGTGTGCATTATAACTCATAAAATACCCTGATGGTATTCTCGAGCCAGAACTCTACCCCTTCGAGATCATCATCTATACCAGCTCGGAACTCTTCGACTTATTATTTTCGAATCTTATCTTCTGGAGGTCTATTCAACCTCATGAAGTCCATACCTTGAGGTGCTATGGGAATAGGCTGAGGAATAGGTGGGGGTGGAGGGGGTTGAACGTTCGGGTTTGTTCGAACGAACTCTGTATACCATGTGTTCATCATATGGAGAAAGGCTTCCCTACCTCCTTCTCCTTGACTGACTGTAAGGGGTCTACTATTAGACGACATTGCCTCTTGAGCGGGTTCTGGGGCATTACTTTCGACTTCATCAGCCTCAACTTGGTTAGGATCCATTTACTATATGAAAACACAATTTTAAATGGTCAGGAGTCGTCACACTATCACGATTTATATATGGCATGTATAGCTAAATTCATCACACTCGCTATGTTAGTCTGAGAATCGACTAAACCCCAACTCTGATACCACTAAATGTAACACCCCTTACCCGTATCCGACGTCAGTGTAACACCCCTTACTCGAGACCATCGCCGGAGTCAAGCACGAGGCGTTTCCTGACTTAACTTACTAATTCGAGGCATAAAATTTGCTTTTAAAATTAATTTATTTATATTCATTCAATATGTCCCTAAAAAGGGCCCTCGGGACCCTAAAACATGCAATTGAAACGGTTCGGGACCAAACCAGGAACATTAAAAATTTTCCGATACTTAGACAAATCAAAACAATTTTTTTCATTATTCCTTATAAAACTGCACACCTGCATCATAGTCACTCAATAAATCATAACTTGAGTCACAAAACTCAAAATTTAAATTCGTGAATTTTAACTGAAGCTAGACTCATATATCTTCTTATTTATTTTTTTTCCAGAATTTTTGGTCTAGCCAATTAGTACAATTTATTAGTTAAAGTTTCCCCTATTGCACTGTTCGACTACTCTGACCTCTCCTCACTACGAATCAATTTTCTCCATGTACAGAATTCAAATAACCATTCCATTTGTTTCTCTTGAAATTAAATTCATTAAGGAATCTATAAATATAAACTATAACTCCTAATTATTTTTTGTAAAATTTTTAGTGAATTTATAAAGTCAGAATAGGGGATTCAGAAATTGTTCTAACCCTATCTCACTAAAATTCAAATATCTCTTAATATACACTTATTTTGCTTACTTTGTTTCTTTCATATGAAAATAGACTCAATAAGATTTAATTCTATATCTCATTCATTACCTAATTCCATTTCTACTATTCTTGGTGATTTTTCAAGATCACGTCAACGCTCTTGTTCAATCTTGTTTTAATGCTAATTTCACTTTTCATGATTTCTTTGTATTAACTACCATTTAGGCATACATAACACTGAAACATGTTCTTCATTAGCCATTTCAATAGCTAATCATTATCAAATATTTACAGACCATTCTTTAGCCATATCATAAGGACATACACACAAAATGGCTAAGTCCCTATACATGCCATAAACTAGAACGTTTGTAAACGAAGATACCCATTTGGTAACTTGATAGTCGATAGTATGAAGTGATCTTCGATGACCTCCAACCCGAGCTTGCTTTTAAGTACTCTAAAACATGGGAAAGTGAAAGAAGTAAGCTTATAAAGCTTAGTAAGTTCACATGTAAAATAATAAGCATTATTAATCAATTAAGCTTACTACTATTTTGTCATAATTTGCTTAAATAATGTTTAGTTCTTACTTTCCCATCTTACTCATCGGTAACCTTACCAAAGGCTCATAATACAAAAGGCACCTTACTTAATAAATAGCTTGCTTACATTCCTGCAACATCTCACTTAACACATGAGTATTCTTTCATAATATAGGTATATTGCCAATCATGTCATAAAGTGACACAATCATAACTGAAAACTCATCACTTACTTAATACTTGATAATCTCAATTACTTACAATCTCAATATTAAATTAGCCTTAAATGCATACCTGTACTCTTTCTTCATGTTCTCACCTTGTTTTTTCTTTAACTTACTCTTTGGATTACTCGGGAACCTTTTCCTTTTTGAACTTACCATTGCCATGTCTTAACATGGTCTTACGTGGTATCCTTGCGCCATGCCTTGGCATGGTCTTACATGGGACCTTTTCCTTATAGTAACTCATCAATGCCATTCCTTGGCATGGTCTTACATGATATCCTTATCTTACCAAATGCCATGTTCCAAACATGGTCTTACATGGTATCCTTGTTTTACCAAATGCCATGTTCCAAACATGGTCTTACATGGTATCCTTGTCTTACCAAACGCCATGTTCCAAACATGGTCTTACATGGTATCCTTATCTTAGTGCTAATGCCACATCTTGATGTGGTCTTACATGGAGTCCTTAATCAATGTCGATGCCATGTCTTGACATGGTCTTACATAGGATCCTTCCCTTACCAATGCCATGTCTTGACATGGTCTTACATGGTATCAATAACCGTCAATTCCTCCTTAAATGCCATGTTATGAACATGGAATTTTTCGTCAATTCTTCCTTAATTGCCATGGTACAACCATGGACTTTGAGATATCAATGCCTTGTCAAGTCACAGCTGAAACATACTTGCTCAAATTCTCAAGGTTAGTCGCATAACTCAATAATAACAATACTAATAAAAATAATTGCATAATAATAAAATGCTACTCAACTTACGTACTTACATTCTCAATCTCATCATATCATCAACTTAACTTATTCTCATCAAACTATGCTAGTCAATACTTTCTTGTTATCATACAAAGGCATAATACAAAATATGGTTTTACATATAAATTATACAAGTTCTCTTTCTAATATCGAATTATTATCGAACATTAATCATTATATCCGAAACTAAATAGTAAAGTATTTATGAAAAAATATCAATTTATCATTCAAATATGCATAATTAAATGCTTATTAAACATATGAACTTACCTCGATACCAGAACAACCATTTTACCAACTTTCTTGATTTTCGATTTTTCTCTCGTTCTAGGTCCAAATCTCACTTTTCGGGATCTAAAACATCATATTTCACTTATTTAATTAATTTAATATTCAAAACATTCCCTAACTCAAACTTTGGAAATATTACAATTTTGCCCCTAAACCTTTGCAGAATTACAATTTTGCCCCTAGGCTCGAAAATTAAAATTTATCCATTTTTATTATGTTTTATGACACGTTGAACATTTTCCCCTTCTATGGAAACATCAAATTCTCACTCTATCATGTACTTATGAACATTAGGTATTTTTACCGATTATGTCGTTTTACTCGTTTTCACTTAAAATCGCTTAGCAAAAGTTGTTTAACATAATTTCAAGCTTCATATTCTACCATAAAACATCAAAATAAACACATTTAACCTATGGGTATTTTTTCAAATATGAACCCTAGCATGAATTATTACTAGAATAAGCTAAATCAAGTTACCGGGACTCAAAAAACGTAAAGAACATTAAAAACGAGGCTAGAACAGACTTACTATTGAGCTTGGAAAGCTTGGAAAACCTAACCATGGCTTCCCCCATGCTATATTCGGCCTTCATGAAGAAGATGGACCAATTTTGGCTTTATTTTCCCTTTTTAATTCTTTTAATTAGTAAATGACCAAAATGCCCTTAAAGGCTTTTCTTTCAAATTTGTCCTATTCTTGCCATATTTGTCCAAAATTAAATATAATGGTCTAATTACTAAATAAGGACCTCCAATTTAAGAACCCATTTCAATTAAATCCCGTTTATTATCTAGAACACACATTTTGCTAATTTTACAATTTAGTCCTAATTATCAAATTAGGCACTTATACATAAAATTTCTTCACGAAATTTTCACACAATTATTCAATCAATGAATAAACCTTAAAACTTAATTAGAATAATTTTTTTGACCTCAGATTCATGGTTTTACAACCACTATTCTATTTAGGCCCTATTCGGGATGTTACAATCGGGACAGGGTTCGAGGCATTATCGGACTTAAACATAAACATTCATACCAAACCGGGTAAAAAAAATGCGTCCAATTTAAAACCATTCATACATGTGCATATTATACAAGTCTACGAGGCCCAAAACATACATTGGGAGTGGTTTGAGACTAAACCGAGGAATTTCAGAACTTTTACAACACTTAGAAAATTTTCTTGTTTTGGAGGGTCACATGCCCGTGTGGGTAGGCCGTGTGGTCCCACATGCCCGTATAGCTAGGGACACGCCTGTGTCTTCAGCTCGTGTAACTCTCTATTTATGATGTCATCAACAAAATAGAGTCACACAGCCAAGTCACACGCCTATGTGCTAGGCCGTGTGGCGAATTTAATTTTCATGAATTTTCATAAATAAGGTGCAAACTTCACATAGCCAGGGCACAGCCCATGTCGTAGGGCCGTGTCTCTCACACGGCTGAGACACGCGGCCATGTCTTGAGCTCATGTGCTTACTATTGGTCATTCTGTTTCTCAAAACTAAGGTGCAGGGGACACACGGCCGAATCACACGCCCATGGGGGTAGATTGTGTGTCACACACGGCCCAAACACATGCCTGTGTGTCTCCCTGTGTGGACAACTTTGACGCTATTTTCCAAGCCAATTGCCACCTTATTTGCTCAAACACATACATAATTTCAAGGGCATTTAACATGACATAATTAAGTGCTTAAACATCATCAATTAAGTCATGTTTATGGCAACACCATATCAACTTATACATGCTCATGTTACCATACCTTGTTAAGCCAAGTTTACCAAATCACATGCAATATGTAACATCAATTTACTCCATTTTACACATTCATATCTTAGTTGTCATCATGCGATTTACTCATGATTCCATCATCAACATCCATGATCACATTCACAATTCAACCATGTCAAACAATTTTAACCACAACATGTATGACCTTAGCACATGCATGGATATATGAATAGGTTTACACCCCAATAATCAATATGAACCATATCTCATGGCCATATACAAAATGAATAGTCAAGTCATTATTAGCCAACGCATTGGGCCAAATTAATATGACACATAAACAAATGACCAAGTCCCCTATACATGTCATATTCAAAATATCAAAACCAATTATACCCAAATGACTAAGTTGATACTGTGATCGATACTCCAACGACTCCCGATCCCTGAGCTAGAATGGCGACACTAAAAGTAATAAAAAAAGGAAGGGGGTAAGCTTTAAGCTTAGTAAGTTTGCATGTAAATAATAAGCAACATTAAACATGTATTAACATACGCGTAGCATATTATAAATTTGCACATAATCATCAAATGACTGTAAGCATATCTTATTCATTTGCATCCTTACCAACAATGTATCATAAACCCAGCTCATATCTCATGAGTTTTGCGTACGTACCTATGCCATTTCATAACATAATCATAGCCTTTCACATCTTTGGAAAAATCTTCAAATGACCCGTTGAACCACTTGGAATACTAAAGGATACCTGAGAAAATCTCATACGCATAATAAGATGTGCCATATCCCAAATATGGTCTTACATGGGATCACATATATCGATGCCAATAGCCTAGCTATGGTCTTACACGATATCTCGTATTGATGCCATGTCCCAGACATGGTCTTACACAAAATCAAATACTGTCATATCCCAGATATGGTCTTACACGAAATCACACATAACCCTAATGTCATGACATTTGTATCCTATCTATTCCTAAGGTTCTACCGGGAATTTTACCATATTGAATTCTTGTCGATCATATTCATAAAAATAATAAAACAATTCATGCAATATCGAAATATTAAATGTATAATATAAAGTTGCATTATTTACACACGAACTTACCTCGGTACCAAATACGGACAACTAATTTGATTTAGTCTAAAATCTTACTCTTTCCCCGGTCTAGGTCCAGACTCTGTTTTTCTTAATCTATAATAGCAAATTTAGCTCATTTAATTATTATATTGTTCAAATCAGTCTAACAACCATATTTTGGCAAAATTATAGTTTTGCCCTTAAACTTTTATGTATTTACAAATTAATTCCTAGGCTCGTAAAATGAAATGTACTCATTTTCTTTGTTACCCAAGCCTAGCCGAACCTATATCATGCTTGTACGAGCCCATATTTTTTTATCAAATCACATTTCTACTACCCATTTTTACATCTTTTACAAAAAGGTAAAAGATGTTTATCACACATCAAATATTCATTTTCTTCCATTAAACATCAAAATACATACATGTCACACATGGGTCAGATTTAAAACATGAACTCTACTTCAAAATATGGTTAGAAATAAGTAAATCGGGTTACGAGGACTTCAAAAATGTAAAGAACATTAAAAATAGGGCTAGGATTAACTTACAATCAAGCTTGGAAAGTGAAGAAAACCTAGCTATGGCTCTTTAGAATTTTTAGCACAAGAGGTTAAAGATGGACATGATTTTTGCTTCATTTTTCCCTTTTAATTCTTTTATTAACTAAAGGACAAAAATACCCTTTTTGCTAAACTTTCAAATTTGACAAATTCATGGCCATTTTTGTCCATAAAAATATAAATTAGTCATATTTCTAATTAAGGACCTCTAATTAATAATCCATAGTTATTTCATGCTTAAAGATTCTAGAGTCACATATTTTGCAACTTTTGCAATTTAGTCCTACATGTTAAATTGGACACTTTATCAATAAAATTTCTTCATGAAATTTTCAAACAATCATGAAAACATACCATAGACCTCAACACATTTATAAAATAATTATTTCTACTTCAGATTTGTGGTCTCAAAACCACTATTCCTACTAGGCCCAAAATTGGGATGTTACAGCTACAGCTATGACCAAATTATTACGAAAGGATGTGAAATTCAAGTGGTCTAATAAATGTCAAAAGAGTTTTGAATATTTGAAAGCGTTGTTGATTGAGGCACCAGTGCTAATGCAACCCGAGTCGGGAAAAGAGTTCATGATTTTTAGCTACGCGTCCTTGAACAGTCTGGGTTGTGTGTTGATGCAAGAGGTAAAGTGATAGCTTATGCGACATAGTTAAAATCGCACGAGAAGAATTATCCGATGCATGACTTGGATTAGCTGTTATTATATTTGCTTTAAAAATTTAGAGACATCATTTTTTTGGTGAGACGTGTCATAACTTTACTGATCACAAGAGTTTAAAGTATTTGATGACTCAGAAAGATTTGAATTTATGACAATGAAGATGTCTTGAGTTGTTGAAAGATTATGAGTTAGTGTGTGACAGCCTTAAAACGACCCTAGTCGGAATGTGGTTTTGGGACCACAAAACCGAGGCATAAAAATAATTTAATATTTATTTTATTGCCTATAATATGTGTTAACTCATGTGTGACATTTTTGATGCTTTAATTTAGAGTTATAAATGTGAATGTCACTAGAAAGGACCTAGTAGAAAACTTTGAAAGTATGATGGGGAATGTGTGATGACTAATTAAAGCATGCATGCAAAACAATGGCCTTGCATGTCAAATACCCTCTTTTTACAAGTGATGGCCGCCATGACAAGGAGTATGGGCTAAACATGTCATGAAACATGTTTTGTTGGTGCATTAGGGAGAAACAATAAACAAATAAGTATGGGTAATAAAGAAAGAAAAAAAAATTGGTGTGTGAGTGAACCCCCATTGCCGTGCATGGAAGAAAAGAAAAGAAAAAATTTTGCTCATCCATTTTTCTCTCTTGACCGAAAATACTAGAGGAAGGAAGGAATTTTGCTTCATGTTTGGTTTGGAAGAGGATTAGGAAGAGGTTTGGCTATACTTGCATCAAGATTAAGGTATGTTTGAGGTTGTGCCATGAGATTCATGCATGTTTTTAGTTGCTAGCTTGATGTTCTTGTTAGCCCATGGTTCAAATCCTTGCTATGTCATGGGAATGACATTCGGCCAAGGTGGATGTGGTGTTAATGCCAATGCATGCTAAACATCAAGCTTGATAATGATACATGTGATGGAGGGGGTTGAGGACTCTTAGATTTTCTTTTAGCACCTTTGAATGAGATACTAAGTTCTTTGTTTAACCATGACCAAATTGAAACGGTATGGTGTTGTGGTGTATTCGGCCATGGTATATCCATAAGTATGATTCATGCATGTTGCATGGTAAGTAAGATTTAAGCTTTGGATATGTGTATATATTTGGATATAAGCCACTCGAGAATCGGCCCTTGCACCTACATGAATATATGTTTGCACATGATGTATTGGTATGACATATATGCTATTTCAAGTGTATATTTGCTTGTGATGATGTTTCGGTTATGAAGTAAATGAGAGATGTGTATTGAGCTACGATATGTAATCGTTAGTTAGTAAAATGTATGCTGTTTTGTGTGGTATTAAGTGTATAATTGGCCTCAACATGGACATGCATATTCAGCCACATGAAGGGAAATTGGTGTGCATGCATTCGGTTAGAGGCAAGCATATTGATGCCTATTCTTGGCTTAGAAAATTCGGCTAAGAGGAATATTAACTAATGTGTTGAGTTCGAATCATGATTTCGTACATATGCGACTTTAATGCCTAATGAGTATATATATTGACTAAGTACCTTGAATTCCTCTTTCGATGCTCAAATGATTAAATCGATTTATTTGTTAAATTAAGCTCAAGAGCAAAGGGGAACTAGATCTGACAAAGGGAAGGAAAAAGTGGTCGAATAGCCATTGAAATCGTTCGACGACATCCTAGGTAAGTCTTCGAGTAATGACCCTACTTGAATTATATTGAAATCATGCTCCTTGTGTGTGTGGCTATTGAGCCGAAATTGTAAAGGTTTGATAAATATTTTTGTGTTTGAGCCTTAGTAACGAAAATGAATTATGGATGTGTCGTGAATATTGATATATGTGTAAATGAACATTGGAATGATATCCGGGCTAAGTCCCGAAGGCAATTGTGCTAGTAATTATATCCGGGCTAAGACCCGAAGGCATTCGTGCGAGTTGTTATATCCGGGCTAAGACCCGAAGGCATTTGTGCAAGTTACCAAATCCGGGTTAAGACCCGAAGGCAATTGTGCGAGTCACTATAATCGGGCTTCGTCCCAAAGGCATTTGAGCGAGTCATTATATCCGGTTAAATTCCGAAGGTACGTGATTCGAGAATAAGCGATCTTGCTGTAAAATTTCAGTTAATACGCTTGAAAAATTCCAGCAATGAGGTATGTTCATATGAGCTTGAATTAGTTGATTCCCTTCGAATAATATTCGCTCAGTCGAGTAATGAGTTTTCGGTATTTGACTAAGGTGATCCCTTATGTATGAACATAGGGGTTGGAATGTGAAATGAGTATGATATTGAGAATTTGTGCATATGAAACTATCCGTTAGCTTTATGAATGCTATGCTTTTGTTGTGCTGGAATTTCTTGCTCAAACTTACTAAGCATAAATTGCTTACTCCGTTTTCTCTGTTTCTGCTTTTATAGATTTTGCTCGTTAGCTATCGGATTCGGGATCATTGAAGTCGAAGTCATCCACACTATCAAAGCCTTCATTTTGGTATAATTTTGGTTGAACTTTGAAATGGCATGTATAGGACTACCCTTTTGTTGAAGGTCATGTACCTTTCGGTTTTGTGTAAACTTGGATAGCCATGCGAAAATGGCTTATATCGTTTTTAGTATAGTACTATAATCGTTTGTATGTCGATCATTATGAGGTATGGAATTGTTTTGAAACGATTAGCCATTGGAATGGTTAATCATGATCACACTTTGTGCTATGTATGCAAAAAGGGGCAATTGAATCATGGAAATCATGAAATAGGTAAAGCCTACCTTAAAGACAGATGCTAACTGCAGCAGTGATGTGGATGTGAAAAATCACTAAAAATAGTAGGAATGGTATTAAATAGTGAATAAATTATGTAAATTAACCTTGATGAGTCTACTTTCATATGGAAGAAACGAAACGGTCATAGAAGTTACATGTTAAGAGATATTAAAGTTCTCGTGAAACAGGGCCAGAACGGTTTCTGGATCCCCTGTTCCGACTTTTGAAATTAATTGTAAATTAACCAGAGATAATTAGGAGTCATGCCATATATGTATAGATTCCTCTCTGAGTCTAGTTTCTATAGAAATAAACAGCATCAGTATTAAAGCCCTGTACAAGGAGATATTCAATTCGTAACGCACAAAGGTCAGTGTAGTCAAACCCTGGGATAGGGGAGACTTTAACTAATAAACTGTACTAATTGGCTAGACAAAAACTTCTAGAAAAAAATATGTAGATGGACATATGAGTCTAGTTTCAGGGAAAAATTACGAAACTAATTTTCGAGCTTTGAAACTCAAGATATGATTTTTAAGGCGACAGTGATGAAGTAACCAGCTTGTCTGGAAAATTCTAAATGGACTGTGAAAATAGTTAAGTCTGTGTGCACCTTGTGTTCGATTCCGGTAACGGACTCGGGTACGGGGTGTTACAATTTTATTGGTATCAGAGCTACGGTTTAGTCGATTCTAGGACTACCGTAATGCGTTTGGGTCTAGCTATACATGCCATTTTATGTGATTATTTGATAGTGTGGTGATTTCTGACGTTTGAATATGTGTTTATTTATAGTAATGGATCCCGATCCCGACCTAGCGGTAGCTGATGATCTTGAGAGTGTAGCACCTGCTCCCGCACAAGGGACAGCTCCGGCGGACTCTCAACCTATTGCTAGCAATCCGAATGATGAGGCTAGGCAAGCCTTTTATAGCGTGATGAATGATTGGTTCAACCAATACATTCGAACTAACACTACTGCTCCACAACCTCCATTCCCGACTAATACGACCCCGACCTACAATGCCTCCAGAATCGACCAAATAAGGTCGAATAAGCCCCGATGGGGACGAATCCGAAAACATGGGGCTACTGAATTTAAAGCTAAGGATAGCGACGATGCCGAGCAAGCTGAATTTTGGTTGGACAACACGATCCGCACTCGATGAGCTATCTTGTACACCGATGAATGCCTAAAGTGTACTATCTCCTTGCTACGTGATTACGCCTACTAATGGTGGAGTACTCGACTTCATTGTGCCCGAGAGCAAGTAACTTGGGAGTTTTTCCAAACCGAGTTTGGAAAAAGTATATCATCGAGATTTATGGATCAAAACGGAAGGAATTTCTCGAACTTAAACAAGGTTCCATGTCGGTACACCGACTATGAACGAAAATTTGTGAGGCTTAGCCAGATGCAGCGAGAATGCATTTCTTCGAAGTGTGATGTAAACGCTCAAGATGGACTGAATGATGAGATAAAGTCGTATGTTAGCATTTTGGAAATCCGAGAGTTTGTGGCTCTTGTCGAGCGGCGTGCAAAGCCGAGGAGCTCAAGATGGAGAAAAGAAAAGTGAAGTGGGAGCAAGGGAGTTTCAGAAGAGGTCTTCTGGGAAGCCCTTCCCACGTCATCAAAGAAATTTAGAGATGGCTTAGGCCGGTCTAGAGACACTTCGGGCTTTTCTAGACGAGATCGCGATCGACCCCCTGTGACCACACGAGTCACTTCGATCGCCAGTGGTGGGAATGATCAACGAGAGAGAACGGAGTGCCAGTATTGTGGCAAATGGCATTCTGGAAGTTGTAGATTCCGTGACCGCTCCTGTTACAAGTGCGGATCAGTTGACCACTTCATTAAAGATTGCCCGAGGTTGTCTGAACAGAATGTAGATCAGAGTGGGAAACCGGGTGCTACCACTGCTCGAGGTAGACCATCTAGAAACACGGGCAATGCTAGTGGTGGTCAGAGAGGATCTAGAGATGTTACGACCAGATCCGAGGCTCGCGCTCCTGCTAGGGCTTATGCTATACGCGCACGCGAGGATGCTTCCTCGCCAGATGTTATTACCGGTACTTTCACTCTCTTTGATACTAATATGATTGCTTTGATTGACCCTGGTTCTACTCATTCTTATATATGCGAAACCTTAGCATCCGGTAAGACTTTACCTTTTGAGTCTACTGAGTTCGTAATTCGGGTGTCAAATCCTTTGGGTCGTTACGTGTTGGTCGACAAAGTGTGTAAGAAATGTCCCCTAGTAATTCGAGGTTCCTGTTTTCCGGCGGACTTGATGCTTTTGCCATTTGATGAATTTGATGTTATTCTTGGGTTGGATTGGTTGATCGTGCATGATGCGGTTGTGAATTGCAAAAGCAAGACTATTGATTTGAGGTACGCAAATAACGAGATGATCCGAGTTGAGTCTACGGACTTAAAGGGGTTGCCAGTTGTAATATCATCAATGTTGGCCCAAAAATATGTAGGAAAGGGGTGCGAAGCATACCTTGCGTATGTACTTGATGATAAGGAGTTAGAAATAAAACCTGAATCTGGCTTGCCGGTGGTTTGTGAATACCCGGATGTTTTTCCCGAAGAATTACCGGGTTTGCCACCTGTTCAGGAGATAGAGTTTGGCATTGAGCTTGTACCTGGGACCACACCGATTTCAATAGCTCCATATCGTATGGCACCAACGGAATTAAAGGAGTTGAAAGCTCAATTGCAAGAGTTGGTGGATAGAGGTTTTGCTCGCCCGAGTTTTTCACCTTGGGGTGCACCAGTGTTGTTTGTGAAAAAGAAAGACGGAACCATGAGGTTGTGCATCGACTATCGTCAGCTTAATAAAGTGACAATAAAGAACAAATATCTGTTATCACAGATCGACGATTTGTTCGATCAATGAAGGAGCCTCGGTGTTCTCAAAATAGATTTGAGATCGGGCTATTATCGCCATGAATCCGAGATTCGGACATACCCAAAACTGGCTTCAGAACGAGATATGGTCACTACGAGTTCTTAGTGATGCCGTTTGGGCTCACTAATGCCCCTGCGGTATTTATGGATTTGATGAATCGGATCTTCAGACCGTATTTGGATCGATTCGTAGTTGTGTTCATTGACGACATCTTGGTCTATTCAAGAGATGAGACCGAACATGCGGAGCACCTGAGATTAGTGTTGCAAATTTTACGGGATAAGCAGTTATATGCTAAGTTCAGCAAGTGTGAGTTCTGGTTAAGCGAGGTTAGCTTCTTGGGCCATGTGGTATCTGCATCACATCGGGTATTCGAGTCGACCCGAGTAAAATTTCAGCCATACTTAACTGGAAGCCTCAGAAATATTTCGAGGTTCGAGCTTTTTGGGACTTGTCGGTTACTACCGACGGTTTGTAAAAGGATTCTCGATGATAGCCACACCCATGACGAAACCGCTTGTAAAGATGTCAAGTTTGAATGGATGGAAAAGTGTCGAAAAGTTTCACCAATTGAAAACTCATTTGACTAAGCTCCAAGATTAGTACTGGCCGAATCGGAAAAGAGTTTGTCATCTATAGTGACGCTTCCCTACTTGGGTTAGGTTGCGATTGATGCAAGAGGGTCGAGTTGTGGCCTATGCATCGAGACAATTAAAGCCACATGAGAAAAATTATCCGACCCATGATCTCGAATTGGCTGCCATCATATTCGCCTTAAAGATATGGCGACATTACTTATTTGGTGAGAAGTGCCATATGTATTCGGATCACAAAAGTCTCAAATATTTGATGACTCAAAGAGACTTAAATCTGCGACAAAGACGTTGGCTCGAGTTGTTAAAAGATTATGAGCTTGTCATTGATTATCACCGGAAAGGCTAATGTGGTTGCGGACACCTTAAGCGAAAATCACCGCTTGTTTTTACGAGCTATGAATGTACACTTGTCTATTCTACCCGACAATGTGTTAATAGCCGAATTAAAGGCCAAACCATTGTTGACTCATCAAATTCGTGAAGCTCGAAGGTTGACGATGAGTTGGTTGCAAAACGGGTGAGTGTGTTCAACAAGGAATCGGAGTTTCAAATTGATGATGACGATTGTTTGAGGTTCGAAGTCGTCTGTGTGTTCCAAAGAATTGAACTTATTTCGATAATTCGAACGAAGCCTATTGTAGCCGGATGGCAATCCACCGGGGGAGTACGAAGATGTACAACGATTTGAAACGTCGGTTTTGGTGGCATGGTATGAAACGAGACATCTCCGACTTTGTTTCGAGATGTTTAATATGTCAACAAGTGAAAGCAGAACATCAAGTGCCTTCAGGGTTACTTCAGCCGATCACGATACCCGAGTGGAAATGGGATCGAGTCACAATGGACTTTGTGTCCGGACTGCCATTGTCAGCAAGTAAGAAGGATGCGATCTGGGTTGTTGTTGATAGACTGACTAAGTCGGCTCACATTATCCCTGTGCGTACGGATTTTTCATTGGATAAACTAGCTGAATTGTACGTTTCTCAGATTGTAAGATTACACGGGGTACCGATTTCTGTTATGTCGGATAGAGATCCGAGGTTCACCTTGCGATTTTGGAAGAAATTGCAAGAAGCTTTGGGTACCAAGTTGCATTTCAGCACCGCCTTTCACCCCCAAACCGATGGTCAATCCGAACGGATAATTCAGATACTTGAGGATATGTTGAGATGTTGCATCCTCGAGTTCGGTGGTTCATGGGAACGGTATTTACCTTTGATTGAATTCGCCACAACAATAGTTTTCAATCAAGTATTAAGATGGCGCCTTACGAGGCCTTGTACGGCGTAAATGCCATACACCATTGTTTTGGACCGAGCTCGTGAAAGCAAAATTTTCGAGTGGATTTGATTAAAGATCTTGAACAAAAGTAAAAGTAATCCGTGAAAATCAAGATAGCCTCCGATCGTCGAAGTCGTATGCGGATCTGAAACGAAAAGACATTGAGTATCAGGTGGGAGATAAAGTGTTTCTTAAAGTTTCGCCTTGGAAAAAGATACTCAGATTTGGGCGCAAGGGCAAATTGAGTCCGAGGTTTATCGGGCCATATGAGATATCCGAACGAGTCGGTCCAGTTGCATATCGTTTGATTTTGACCCCTGAACTCGAAAAGATTCACAACGTCTTTCACGTTTCAATGCTTCGACGCTATAGATCTGATCCGTCGCACGTAATTAGTCTATCAGAGGTTGAAATTCAAGCCGATATGAGTTATGAAGAAGAACCGATTCGCATCCTAGCTCGTGAAGTGAAAGAGTTGCGAAACAAAAGGGTTCCGTTAGTAAAAGTGTTATGGCTCAAACACGGGATGGAAGAAGCTACTTGGGAACCCGAGAACTCTATGAAAGAGCGATACCCAAATCTATTTACCGGTAAGATTTTCGGGGATGAAAATTTCTTAAGTGGGGAGAGTTGTGATGACCTTAAAACGACCCTAGTCGGAATGTGGTTTCGGGACCACAAACCGAGGCATAAAAATAATTTAATATTTATTTTATTGCCTATAATATGTGTTAACTCATGTGTGACATTTTGATGCTTTAATTTAGAGTTATAAATGTGAATTTCACTAGAAAGGACCTAGTAGAAAACTTTGAAAGTATGATGGGGAATGTGTGATGACTAATTAAAGCATGCATGCAAAACAATGGCCTTGCATGTCAAATACCCTCTTTTACAAGTGATGGTCGGCCATGACAAGGAGTATGGGCTAACATGTCATGAAACATGTTTTGTTGGTGCATTAGGGAGAAACAATAAACAAATAAGTATGGGTAATAAAGAAAGAAAAAAAAAGTGTGTGTGAGTGAACCCCCATTGCAGTGCATGGAAGAAAAGAAAAGAAAAAAAATTTTGCTCATCCATTTTTTCTCTCTTGACCGAAAATACTAGAGGAAGGAAGGAATTTTGCTTCATGTTTGGTTTGGAAGAGGATTAGGAAGAGGTTTGGCTATACTTGCATCAAGATTAAGGTATGTTTGAGGTTGTGCCATGAGATTCATGCATGTTTTAGTTGCTAGCTTGATGTTCTTGTTAGCCCATGGTTCAAATCCTTGCTATGTCATGGGAATGACATTCGCCAAGGTGGATGTGGTGTTAATGCCATTGCATGCTAAATATCAAGCTTGATAATGATACATGTGATGGGGGGGTTGAGGACTCTTAGATTTTCTTTTAGCACCTTTGAATGAGATACTAAGTTCTTTGTTTAACCATGACCAAATTGAAACGGTATGGTGTTGTGGTGTATTCGGCCATGGTATATCCATAAGTATGATTCATGCATGTTGCATGGTAAGTAAGATTTAAGCTTTGGATATGTGTATATATTTGGATATAAGCCACTTGAGAATCGGCCCTTGCACCTACATGAATATATGTTTGCACATGATGTATTGGTATGACATATATGCTATTTCAAGTGTATATTTGCTTGTGATGATGTTTGGTTATGAAGTAAATGAGAGATGTGTATTGAGCTACGATATGTAATGCGTTAGTTAGTAAAATGTATGCTGTTTTTGTTTGGTATTAGTGTATAATTGGCCTCAACATGGACATGCATATTCTACCACATGAAGGGAAATTGGTGTGCATGCATTCGGTTAGAGGCAAGCATATTGATGCCTATTCTTGGCTTAAAAATTGGCTAAGAGGAATATTAACTAATGTGTTGAGTTCGATTCATGATTTCGTACATATGCGACTTTAATGCCTAATGAGTATATATATTGACTAAGTACCTTGAATTCCTCTTTCAATGCTCAAATGATTAAATCGATTTATTTGTTAAATTAAGCTCAAGAGCAAAGGGGAACTAAATCCGACAAAGGGAAGGAAAAAGTGGTCGAATAGCCATTGAAATCGTTCGACGACATCCTAGGTAAGTCTTGAGTAATGACCCTACTTGAATTATATTGAAATCATGCTCCTTGTGTGTGTGGCTATTGAGCCGAAATTGTAAAGGTTTGATAAATATTTTTGTGTTTGAGCCTTAGTAACGAAAATGAATTATGGATGTGTCGTGAATATTGATATATGTGTAAATGAACATTGGAATGATATCCGGCTAAGTCCCGAAGGCAATTGTGCTAGTAATTATATCCGGCTAAGACCAAGGCATTCGTATGAAGTTGTTATATCCGGCTAAGACCAAGGCATTTGTGCAAGTTACCAACCGGGTTAAGACCAAGGCAATTGTGCGAGTCACTATAACCAAGCTTCGTCCGAAGGCATTTGAGCGAGTCATTATATCCGGTTAAATTCAAGGTACGTGATTCGAGAATAAGCGATCTTGCTGTAAAATTTCAGTTAATACGCTTGAAAAATTCCAGCAATGAGGTATGTTCATATGAGCTTGAATTAGTTGATTCCTTCAATAATATTCGCTCAATGAGTAATGAGTTTCCAGTATTTGACTAAGGTGATCCCTTATGTATGAACATAGGGGTTGGAATGTGAAATGAGTATGATATTGAGAATTTGTGCATATGAAACTATCCGTTAGCTTTATGAATGCTATGCTTTTGTTGTGCTGGAATTTCTTGCTCAAACTTACTAAGCATAAATTGCTTACTCCGTTTTCTCTCTTTTCTGCTTTTATAGATTTTGCTCGTTAGCTATCGGATTCGGGATCATTGAAGTCAAGTCATCCACACTATCAAAGCCTTCATTTTGGTATAATTTTGGTTGAACTTTGAAATGGCATGTATAGGACTACCCTTTTGTTGAAGGTTATGTACCTTTCGGTTTTGTGTAAACTTGGATAGCCATGCGAAAATGGCTTATATCGTTTTTAGTATAGTACTATAATCGTTTGTATGTCGATCATTATGAGGTATGGAATTGTTTTGAAACGATTAGCCATTGGAATGGTTAATCATGATCACACTTTGTGCTATGTATGCAAAAAGGGGCAATTGAATCATGGAAATCATGAAATAGGTAAAGCCTACCTTAAAGACAGATGCTGACTGCAGCAGTGATGTGGATGTGAAAAATCACTAAAAATAGTATGAATGGTATTAAATAGTGAATAAATTATGTAAATGAACCTTGATGAGTCTACTTTCATATGGAAGAAACGAAACGGTCATAGGAGTTACATGTTAAGAGATATTAAAGTTCTCGTGAAACAGGGCCAGAACGGTTTCTGGATCCCCTGTTCCGACTTTGGAAATTCATTGTAAATTAACCAGAGATAATTAGGAGTCATTCCATATATGTATAGATTCCTCTCTGAGTCTAGTTTCTATAGAAACAAACTGCATCAGTATTAAAGCCCTGTACAAGGAGATATTCAATTCGTAACGCACAAAGGTCAGTGTAGTCGAACCCTGGGATAGGGGAGACTTTAACTAATAAACTGTACTAATTGGCTTGACCAAAAATTATAGAAAAAAATCTGTAGATGGACATATGAGTATAGTTTCAGGGAAAAATTATGAAACTAATTTTCGAGCTTTGAAACTCAAGATATGATTTTTAAGGCGACAGTGATGCAGTAACCAGCTTGTCTGGAAAATTCTAAATGGACTGTGAAAATAGTTAAGTCTGTGTGCACCTTGTGTTCGATTCCGGTAACGGACTCGGGTACGGGGTGTTACATAGTGATTGACTATCACCCAGGGAAAGTGAACATAGTTGCAAATGCTTTAAGTAGAAAGCCTTTGTTTGCTTTGAGGGCGATGAATACACGGTTAACTTTATCCGATGATGGATCGATCTTGGCAAGTTGAAAGCTAGACCTGTATTTCTACAGAAAATTTGTGAAGTTCAAAAAAGTGATAATGAGTTGCAAGCTAAAAGAGTTTAGTGCCAAACAAATAGTGATTCAGAATATCAGATTGGATCCGATGATTGTTTGAGGTTTCGAGGTAGGATTTGTGTACCGAAAGATGCTGAGCTAATTTAGAAAATTCTTCACAAGGCACATAATGGTTGTATATCTATCCATCCTAGAAGTACAAAGATGTGTAATGATTTGAAGAAATTGTATTGGTGGTCAGGTATGAAGTGAGACATTTCAGAGTTTGTAACGAGATGTTTGATTTGTCAACAAGTAAAAGCCAAACATCAAGTGCCTTTGGGTTTACTTCAGCCTGTGACTATACACGAGTGGAAATGGGATAGAGTTACGATGGATTTTGTAACAGGGTTATCTGTGACTCCGAAGAAGAAAGATGTTGTATGGGTCGTTATTGATGGATTGACAAAATCAACTCATTTTATTCTAGTACGTACCAATTATTCACTTGATAAATTGGCTGAGTTGTACATTGCTAAAATGGTTAGATTGCACAGAGTGCCTATTTATATTATTTTGGATAGAGATTTGAGGTTTACGTCGCAATTTTGGAAGAAATTGCAAGAAGCATTGGGTACAAAGTTGAATTTTAGTACTGGTTTTCACCTGTAAACTGACGGTCAATTCGATAGAGTGATTCAAATTCTCGAAGATATGCTTCGTTGTTGTGTTTTAGAATTCAAAGGTAGTTGGGAGAAATATCTACCGTTGGTCGAATTTTCTTATAACAATAGTTTTCAATTGAGTATTAAGATGGCACCATATGAAGCATTGTATGGAGTGCCAAATTCCATTGTACTAGATCGAGCTTAGTAAGAAATAGATTCACGAAGTTGATTTGGTTTAAGAGACTGAGGAGAAAGTGAAAGTAATTTATGATTGTTTGAAAGCAGCTTCGGATCAACAGAAATCATATGCGGATTTGAAATGAAAGGATATTGAATTTCAGGTTGGTGATAAAGTGTTTCTAAAAGTATCCCCGTGGAAGAAAATTCTTAGATTCGGTCACAAGGGCAAGTTGAGTCCGCGTTTCATTGGGTCGTATGAGATTATTGAAAGAATAGGGCCAGTGGCATATCGACTAGCTTTGCCATCGAAATTAGAGAGGATTCACAATGTGTTTCATGTGTCAATGTTGCAACGATACCAATCAGATCCTTCGCATGTGATTTCTCCAACAGAGGTTGAGATTCAACCCGATATGACATATGGTGAAGAACCAATCAAAGTGTTAGCTAGAGAGGTTAAACAATTGAGAAATAAAAGCATAGCTATAGTGAAAGTTTTATGGAAATGACACGGGGTCGAAGAGGCTACGTGGGAACCCAAGGAAGCTATGAGAAAATAGTACCCTAACCTCTTTTCTGGTAAGATTTTCGAGGACAAAAATCCCTAAAGGGAGAGAGTTGTAATAGCTCGTTTTTGGGTCAAATCAGAATAGTGGTTTTGGGACCACAAATCTAAAACAGAAATGTTTATTCTATTATTTCTTTAAGGTCTACAACATGATAGAATAATTGTGTGAAAATTTCATTAAGACATTTTATCAATTGAGTGTCCAATTTGACTAGAAGGACTAAACTGCAATAGGTGCAAAATTTGAATTCTATAGGCTAAAGGTAGTAAATTATTATGAAATTCTAAATTTGAGGTCCTTAAATGGTAATTAGACCATTATATCTTGTATGGACAAAAATGGACATGGTTAGGAAAAATTTCAAAGTTTAAGTGAAGGGTATTTTGGTAATCTAGTAAATAAGGACAAATTAACTAAAATAAAAGATGTCATCTTCTTCAATTTAGCCCATACAACTGAAATTTTGGGGTAGACCATAGCTGGGGTTTTGGCCAAGCTTTTAAGCTCGATTGTAAGTCCGTTCTTGTCCTGTTTTTAACGATTTTTACATTTTTGAGATTGTTGTAACTTGATTTAACTATTTCAAGGGCTAATTTGAAAGAAAATCAAACTCTAAAATTTTACCCATGTTGGATGTGCATGTATTTTGATGTTTGATGGTAGAAAATGCATGTTTGTTATTTGTTAAACAACTTTTGCAAAGTGATTTTCGGTAAAAACGTCAAATAGGGACTTATTTGTAAAAGTCTATAAAATGTGTAGAAAAGTGTGAATAAATGAAAAATACGGGCTGTTATGAGCATAAATAACAATCAGCTAGGCTTGGGTTGTGATGAAATTGAATGAAATTCATTTTACGAGATTGGGGACAAAATTGTAAAAAGTTGAAAAGTTAGGGGCAAAAATGTAAATTTTTTGATAATGTGTTTTTGGGTTGAATTGAATAATGTGATGATTAAATAAGTTAAATGTGATATTATAGATCAAGAAAAATGAAGTTCGAATGTAGATTAAGGGAATAACAAAGTATTTGACGAATAGGTCCTTTTGGTTGTTTTTGTAACTGAGGTAAGTTCGTATGTTAAATAAGCTTTACTTTAAATGTATTTTAAATGCTTTAATTTATGCATGAATTGTGTAATCGATCTTACGGACACATTTGATGATGTTTTGACAAGTGAGAAATCTCAATCGAACCTTAGGAATAGATTATGAGAATATGGTAAATTACATTTCCTTATGATCATGAGAATATGGTAAATTACATTTAAGGTAAGTTTGTGATGGTAGTGAATTTTGATCATGAGAATATGGTAAATTACATTTCCTTATGATGTATTACTTGCATGTTAATGTATGGTAAGGTTAGCTTATTTCTTTCATACGAGCTTACTAAGCTATATAGCTTACTCCATTTTATTTTCCACGTTTTATAGTGTCGCCAAGCTAGCTCGGATTGGAGATCGTTGGAGATCGTATCTGTAACACCTCAAACCCAGCCTAGACGTTATGACCGGATCTGATGCGCCACATCGAAGCGTTCAAAACATTCCATATTACTTAGTTTGGAAAACTTAGTTGGTGTTGTAAAAGACACTTTTAAAAGTAGGTTAAAGTGAATGGAAGCTGTGCACCAGGTAGGAAACCAGGAAGAAGAGGAGGTGAGTCCGTCGGACTGCTTAAGTACCAAGCTCCCTTCGGATCCAATCCTAGACATGCACACCGCCATTGCCACACTCTAACATCTCGTATAATTTTGAGAAAACCGTTTGGTTATGTCCATATTAAGAAAATGATTAAGGTTGAAAACGTTTGCTTAGAGGAAGTCTTACTTGTATTCGTGTTATTTTGAAATCACTTAATGTTTTTGAAAATGCGTCCTAGAGCTAATCCATCTCGTTAGTTATCATAGTTCAATTTTATCATAATAGAATTAAATAATAAAGAAACAACCCAAACCATAAAAATAATTAAGCGGCCTTATTGCAAAAAAAACCCAAAACCATAAACGAAAATATGGAAAATCTAGTTCACCAAAAGAAAACGAATTTGCAAAAAACGTGTGGCCACTCCGAATCCCGCCTAGCTCCAAGTCCACCAACTAAGGCTCACCTGCAAGGATGGAAGAAAAAAAGGGTGAGTTTGGGAAAACTCGGTGTATCTGAAACCCATCCAAAGCCCAAATCACCGAGCCCATTGGGCCTAAGCCCTATTCAGGATAAAGATACACAAGTGGACCGAAGCCCTTTTCGAATACAAGAGCAAGGCCTTAGCCCTTTTTACATAACAATGTGGCCCATAGGCCCGTTCAAGAACATAGGTAACAATAGTAGTAATGCATGCAAACCCATCTGGGAGACTACTCAACCCACCAACCGCTACATCGCCTTGCGTGCCACCCTACACTCTATGTAGGGAATATCTCAACCCACCCACCCTACACTCCACAGTTGCAAAGAACGCCGCTCAAATATCAGTAAGTTGAGGCAAAGCCTCCAGTACGTGGATGAACCACTTTCAATACTTCCTCCATCAATACCCCAATCCCATGCAACAGATATTAATAAAAGCATATCATGTAAAATATAGTATTAATCAATCATGCAGTTTAGCCAATTTAAACCCTAGGGGTATATCGATAATTTTGCTCTTTAGGGTAATTTTCAGTAACTTAGCAACTACACAAGCTACTTCATAATTTTCAACAGTTTTATGCAGTTTGGTTCCACCATCTAACTAACAGGCTAATTTGCCCATCTCTTACCCATATTGGTCCGTAAGCCCATTAGGCCCAGTTTTGGCTCATCGAGACCCTTTTTAAAATGCGTTAAAACGTCACACGAACTTACTTACCACCTTGCTGCTAGATCTAACAATTACTCTATGTCTCGAGAGCATTCGCATACTCACAAGCCCATGAAATGCCGAATTTGGCATTTCACTTTTGCCGAATTGAACTAAGAAAGGGTGTTGGTACACACCGATTCATGACGATCGCTTCTTGAGATCTCTTCGATGTCCTACAATTGATTAGCACAGTTCTTATTTACAAACCATAATCACTAAACCCCAAAACTTACTCATCCATGCTCAAACCATGTCCCTAAAAGCCTTTGAAACCTTACCTTTTGCCAAAATCGATAGCTAGCTCGAATCCGATTGCTCCAACAACCCACGCCTTCAATCCAACACTTAAGAAGACACTAATCATTGATGAAAATGTCATTAAAACCCTTAGAGCCACATGCCCAAATCGATGACCTCCCTAGATTTTAGGGACTTTGCTTTTCCTAACTTTGTAAAATAGGACCAGATCGATATGATGAACACTTACCCTTACTCCTTTTTGATCTCCATGCAATCAGTGCAGATTTATCTTTCAAATGACGGTAGAACTCGACTCTCGGAGTTTTGAAGTTTCGGCTATAAGCCCCCAAATCTATGGTTTTTCGGCTTTTGGGTGATGAAGGAGATGACAATGTGGAACTATAACCTGGATGTAGAATTGCCGATAGGTCTCAAGAGTTTAGAAAGAATAATCGTTGATTAACGGAAACACAATGTTAAAGGGTTTGGCTTTGAAGAAATCGGTACCAGTAATGTGTGTTCAAGATTTTGGCTTTTATGGATTCGGCAAAAGTATTGATGAACAGCAGAATTGATGAATGGTTTTGGAGAAGAAAAATAGAAAAAAAAGAATAGGGAAAGTGGTAGTTTCGGCTAGAGAGGAAAAAGAGAGAAAAAAAAAACCTTGTGATGTCAGAGCAGAAGAGAACGGCACCCTCCAATACCCTAGGTGCCGAAATACTAACCTCAAACCCCCTGCTGATTTTTCCCTCTTCAATTCCCAAAATTCGGCCAACTCCTAGCCTCTCTCCCAATCCCTTAAATCTCTCCCTTATCCCTCCTTAATCCAAGCGTTTGAACCTGATTCAAACTCTCCTCTAGCGAATCCACCGACTCCAACACTTACCCTCCAAAGCACTTAAAAATAAATGCATCTATTTGTCAACACAGGGAATCGATCCCATGCTTTCCCCAATGCTCCACACGCCACCTTTTTAGGAGCCTAGTGGCGTCACCCTTGCCACTTTACTAAGGCTCTTTTTGTGATGCAATTTACCCATAACTCTATACAAGGGCCATCTAGCTAGAACCCCTAACTCCTAAGTCCAAAAAAATTCAAAAATTCAACCGGGTTTTGGCCAACACATGGGCCTTCTATAAGCCCATTTATCTACTCAAAATATTAATTTCACATCCAAATACAAAATTTTTAAAATCTTTACAAAATATTGAAAACCGCGAATAAATCCGAAAATCAGGATGTTATAGTATCACACTATCAAACTGTATTTTGGGTATCGATGATTTTAAAAATTTTGGGAATATGGCATGTATAGGGACTTGGTCATTTTGTTATATGTGTCATTATGAATTTGACCAAATGTATTGGCTTGTAATTGTCAAAGGCTTGATGTGGTATTTAGCCATGTAGCTTGCTCATTTTGGTTGAATTGGTTGTAAGCTTATATATATATATATATATATATATATATATATATACATACATGCATGTGCAACCATCTCTTGTGTGATGTGCGTGACCATACAACCTACGCACACGGGTTAGGGACACGGCCGTGCATGACCACATGGCCTGCGCACACGGGTGTGTCCCAAACCACACGGGCATGTAACCCCTATTCATAGCAAAAAATTTCTAAGTTTTGTAAAAATTTCCTGAGTTGTTGGTTTAGTCCCGAACCACTTCTGAAGCATGATTTGAGCCTTGTAGGCTCATATTAGGGACTTTATGTTTGAATGCAAATGGTTTTAATTTGGATGAAAATTTATGACTCAGAATTGTATGTTCGCATGCGATGTGAGTTTAGTAATGCCTTGTATCCTGTTCCGGTGTCGAATACGAATAAGGGTTGTTACAAGCTATGTCATCGGTGAAGCTATCATCGAAAACCCTTTTACAAATCTCTGATATTAACCAGCTAATCCCAGAAAACTTCTGACTTTGGATACATTTTTCAGTGATTTCCAGTTAACAATAGATGATATTTTATTCGGATCCACTCTAATGCCTTCAGCAGACACTATATGTCCCAAAAAACCAACCTCCAAAGCTAGAATTCATATTTACTGAATTTAGCATACAATTGTTTCTCACGTAGAGTTTGTAGAACAATTCTCAAATGATCAGCATGTTCATTTTCATCTCGAGAATATACCAGAATATCATTAATGAATTCGACAACAAATCTATCCAGATACGGTCTGAAGATTCTATTCATTAAATCCATAAATGGAGAGCTATCATTCTATTCATTAGTTAATCCAAATGGCATCTCAAGGAATTCATATGCCCGTACCTGGTTCTGAAGGCTGTTTTTGGCACACCCAAGTCTTTTACTCGTAACTGATAGTAGCCAGAATGGAGAGCTATCTTCGAAAATACTGTAGCACCTTTCAACTGATCAAACAAGTCATTATGAGACAGTGGATACTTATTCTTAATTGTAACTTTATTGAACTGTCTGTAATCAATACACAATCTCAACGATTGATCCTTCTTCTTTACAAACAAAATCGGTGCACCCCAGGTGATGAACTAGGTCGTGCAAAACCCCTATCGGTTTGTTCTTGCAACTGTGCTTTTAACTCTTTTAATTCTGTAGGGGCCATTCAGTACGGTGGTATAGATATCGGTGTTGTCCCCGAAATAAGATCTATAGAAAATTTAACTTCTCTGACTGGCGGTAATCTAGGTAATTCTTCTGGAAACACATCAGGATACTCACAGACAACTGGCACTGATTTAATCTTCGATTTAGACACTTTAATATCCAAAAAATAACAAGATAAGCATCATACCCTTTCTAACATATTTCTATGCTGACATGGCTGATACCACATTACACAACCTATCCAAATTATCTGATTCAATACAAAGCATTTCACCATTCTGACATTTCAACACAAGATGCTTCTGTTTACAATTTACCACAACATCATGCTGAGTTAACCAATCCATGCTCATAATTACATCAAATTCATCAAACGGTAATAACATCAAATCAGCCGGGAAATAATAACCCCTACCATTAATGGACAATTTGTAACAGCCCATTTTCAGTGAAATTGGAATAGTGGTTTCAGGACAAAAAATCTGACCCAAAAATATGATTTATTTTTATTTTATTATATGGTCCATACTATAATAGGCATGTCGTGTGAAAATTTTGACACGAAAATTTTATTGATTAAGGCTTAATTACGAGAAGGACTAAATCGCATAAAATGCGAAAGTTGGATTCTAGTAGCTATAGGTATCAAATAGCTACGGAATTCAAAATTTAAGGTCCTTATATGGTAATTAGACCATTGAAGAGTAGTTAGTAGATAGTTTAATGACTCATCCAGGGAAAAATTAGAAAAGGCAAGGGACTAAATTGGAAATCACTAAAGTTAAAATATGGTAATTAAATAAAAAGAAATAATTATCTAATTTCATATCATCTTCCCCAAAATTTCCATGGAAACCCTAGGACAGAGGAAGACAACTTACCTAGCTTGAAAAGGTATGAAATCAATTCCCGTTTTTAATGTTTTTTATATTTTTGAAACCGGGATAGTCTTATCTCTCTATTTAAGGGATTAATTTGAAAAGTTATCAAGGTATGAAATTTGGGTCATGGATGAATATGCTAAAAATTAAAAATTTATGGTAGAAAATGAAAGTTTGTTCATAGATAAACAACTTTTACAAAGCAAATTTTAATGAAAACATGATTTAAGAACTAAAATGAAAAGTTGTAAAATTTGATGAAAAATTATGAAATTTTATGAATACATGTGCTGGAAAATTTGTAATGGGGTTTTGGTTAGAATTGAAATAGGGAGTAATTTGCACAAGTTTCATTTTCCGGGCCTAGGGATAAAATCAGAATTTATGGAAAAGTTAAGGGCAAAATGGTAATTTTACCTAGGACGTAAATTGAGCTCATTTAAATATGAAATGTGTGAAATTGATAGTTAAATTCATTTATATAGATCTGGACAACACTAATTCAAGGTTAGATCAAGGAAAAGAAAAGGTTTCAGATTAGTAGACCTTTTATACGAACAAGCGTCGAGGTAAGTTCGGGTAACTTAATCCGGCATGTAATTATGTTAATTGAATGTTGTGTTTGTATGTAATGTGATTTATGTTGATGAACTTGTATGCAATGATGGAAAGTTGATGTAACAACCCTTACCCGAGTCCGAGGCCGGGTGGGTACGAGGCATTACCATACTTAATCACATGCATTCCAACGTTTTTGAATCATTAAGACTTGATGAAACTTAAAGCTTTTTCAAACTTTGTTTAAAATTCCTTAAAATGGGCCTACGAGGCCTCGAACATCTGTTCGAAACCATTCGGGACCAGTTTGGGTCCTTAACCAACTTCAGAAAATTAACCTTTGAAAGCAGGGCACACACCCGTGTGGAAGGGTAACACACCCGTATGGTCATTATAACATGGTCGTGCTGATGGCCCGTGTGTCACACACGGCCTAAGTATCTAGGGACACGTCCGTGTCCCATACCCGTGTGAATTTTATTCTAAATTCGAACCTACAAGGGTTTTCACATAGCCTGACACACACCCATGTCTATGGTCGTGTCCCTCACACGACCATGACACGCCCGTGTCTAAAAACCTTGACATTCTATTTCTGATGTCAGCAATCTTTAAGGGTCACACGGCCAAGGCACACGCCCGTGTGCTAGGCCGTGCCCTTCACAAGGCTGAGACACACGACCGTGCCTCTTCTTGTGTGTTTACTACCATGCATACTGACTTGAAATTTTTACGTGCAGGGGACACACGGCCGGACAACACACCTATGGGGCTGGCCGTGTGTCACACACCCGTGTGTCTACCTGTGTGGACAATATAAGGCTATCTACCAGGCCTTTTGCCACCCTGAAATAAGATTTAATGAGAACCAACATATCAAAGTTTAACTTAATATGATTTCTCAACCAAACAACCATAGCTAAGGCTTTCACCCATTTCATTTATATTTAAGCAACCAATAAATTACTTATTCATGAAAGAACTTGTACTCATAAAACAACTTTCAACATTTGCCAATTTCCATGGCCTTACACAAATTGAATCAAATGCTAGAGTAAGCCAACACATTTGGCCAATTAACAATGACACAAAACTCAAAAGTTAGGGTCCTATACATGCCATAATCAAAATAAAAGATCTAACTATACCAAGTGCTTTGGATGATAGTCTGACTGGCTTCTCCGGCGTAGGCAATGATCCTCGAGCTACTCTGGCAGCACTATAAGAGAATGGAAAGGAAGTAGGGTAAGCATAAAGCTTAGTAAGTTGTATGAAAAAAAATATAATGACAACTTTACCATTCATCATCATGCTCATAACACTAAAATAGGCATAAGCACAACTTACTCGTCACTATCCAACACAATTCACATAGCATATACTAAGTTCACATCTCATGCATTTCATTTAGGTACCTGTATCTCTCATAACATGTTATACTTTTCTCATTTTACTTAAACTGCAATTCTCACCGTTGAACTATTTGAAATATTATCGGATATTCACTAAGCCTCAGACACAGGGTATAATGCCAATGCCATGTCCCCGACATGGTTTTACACTGGCTCATCCATCAAGTCGATGACATGTACCAGACATGGTATTACACTGACTATCGAAATCGAGGCTAACGCCATGTCCCAGACATGGTCTTGCACTAGCTCTCACATATCCTTACTGATGCCATGTCCCAGACACGGTCTTACACTGACACATCTCGTAGCCAACACATGTCCCAGACATGTCTTACACTAGCTCTCGTCTCAAGGCCAATGCCATGTCCCAAACATGGTCTTACACTGGCTCTCATAATGTGGCCGATGAATGTCCCAGACATGTCTTACACTAGCACACAATTATCCCGAGTGTCATGGAATATCCGATTTATTTCCTAAGGTTCAAATGGGAGTCTTACTATTTCAATATTCATCATACATGATTATTTACATATAATAACAATGTAGTTGTATTATTTACATACAACTTACCTCGGATTACAAAATGTGGCGACTATCTCGGCTTTAGTCCGCTAGCTTTGCTTTTCCCCGGTCTAGGCCTGAATTTTGTAATTCTTGATCTAAAATTATAGAAATTTACTTATCTCATCAGAAAATTACTCTAGACACTCGAAAATTCATAATTGGGCAAAATGACAATTTTGCCTATAGACTTTCACAAAATGACCATTTTACCCTTAGGTCCAAAAATCAATTTTCATCACATTTTCTCACTAACCAAGCCTAGGTGATCACTTTTTATACTAAAATCAGTCCACAATTCTCATTAATTCTCACATTTATCACCTATTTTACAACTTATGCAAAATGGTCCTTAGTTAGGGTTTTCATGGAAACTACTTCACAAAAGTTGTTTATTACACCACCATAACTCATTTTCTACCATAAAATTTCAAAAAAAACATGAACACACTCATGGTAAAACCCTATACTTTCAACCATTTTGCAAAATAGTCCCCTCATTTAAAAGCTTATGTTACAAGGGTTCTAAAAGTTCAAAAATCATTAAGAAAAACCATCAAGATCACTTACTTGTAGAGAGATTAAGTGGCTGAAATTTTCAAGCTTCAAAAACTCCTCTAATGGCTGATATTTTTGGTCAAGAAGAACTGTTGGATGAAAAAGATGAAGGCTAGGTTTTAGGGTAATTATTTTATCACATATTATGTCATCAAATACCTAACATTTTGATCATTTAATTTCTTTGTCTCATGGCTGGGCCAAGCTATAATTTAAGGGTATATTTGCCCGTTAAAGACCCCAAATTTAAGATACATGACCATTTAACACCCTTAGCTATCAAATTAAGACTTTTGCACTTTATGCGATTTAGTCCTTTTTGCAACTAAGCTCACAAACGCTAAAATTACTTCACCAAATTTTTCATGCAGATTAATAAACATGCTATAACTCTACAATAATAATAAAATACTTTTTCTGACTTCAAATTGGTGGTCTCAAAACCAATGTTCCTACTAAGCCCAAAATCGGTCTGTTATAATTGTACATGCTTGAAATGGTGATAAAGGGGTTGAGTCCCGATTGAATGTGAAATCCCATAATTATATGCACTTTTTGAAAACTAATAAGGTCCTGCATTTGTTGTGGACAGGACTTAGCTCGAACGAGTAATCCCATTGACCTTGTTATAAAAAGGATTTAGCCCTGACGGGTTATCCCGATATAATACCTCTCGAGCATATGTTATGATTAAGGTTTAGCCTGGATTGGTAATCCTAATCAAGCTCCTCTGGGCATACTCTATATAAATGATTTAGCTTGGACTGGTAGTCCTGTTATACGATATGTAGCTCAAGAGAGTGTTTCTTGGTTAAGTGCCTTAATGGGTACCCTTGAATAAGGAATTTACGAATTATTGAATCATACACCTCGAGTGTACTACTTGAGAATCCATTGGAATTCAATGATTCAATGGACATGAAACTCTTGACATGGCATGAAAATCTTGAGATGATATGATAATGACTTGAAAGAATATTGCTTGATGAGCTCATCTATGTCACTTGATTGATATGAAGATTTTGTGACTAACATGTTTGATTGAATGCATGTGTTTAGGTAATTTAGCCAAATGGATGGAAAACTTGTTATTGTATGCTTAGATTTAATAAATGGGATTGGTAAGTTTAGTTTCCATTATACGAACTTACTAAGCATATAATGCTTACTCCATTTATTTTTTCCCCTGTTTTATAGTGCTCAGAAGCTTGCGAGGGTTGGAGATCATTGGAGCATCGTCACACTATCAACTAGACATTTTGGGTATACTTAGTAAAATCATTTTGGTATAATGGCATGTATAGGACAACTTGGCCAATAGTGGCTTGAAATGTTATTTTGTAACCTAGCCATTGGAATGGCTAATAATGGTTCATTTTGGTATGATTAAGTAGATTATTATGATATATATATACACACGTGTGATGTTAAGAGTATGTGATCATTTTTATGAATGCCTAAGTTATTCTAAGGTAAGTTTACAACCACCTATGCATGTAATGGTATGCCTTGTTGAATGAAGGAGTTTGTTTAATTTCAATGCTTGGAATGGCTGGTATTGGTTGTGTTTTTTAAGTGCAGGTCTTGGGTGAAGTTTTGGGTAAGAAATGAAGCTAAAAGTGTCTTCATTTTTTCCACACGGCAGACACACGGGCGTGTGTCTAGACCGTGTGTGACACACAGCTTGGTAACATGGGCATATGGTTAGGCTGTGTGTCCCCTGCACCTTAATTTTGACAAACAGAATGCTCAGGGTTGGGCAAATGGGTAGAGACACGGGTGTGAGTCTCAACCACATATGCCACATGATGTAGAACACAGGCGTGTGTCTTAACCATCTAAAACCTGCACCTAATTTTGAATTAAATTTGTAACAGCTTGGTTTAGAAGCTAATTAGAACAGTGGTTTCAGGACCAAAAATTTGAGTCAAAAAAATATTTTAATATTAATTTTGGTGTTTACAGTATGTGAATTAATATGTGTGAAAGTTTCGTGTGAAAATTTTATCGTTTGTGTGCTCAATTTTATAAAAGGACTTAATTGCGTAAAATGCAAAAGTGGCTAGCTATTTGTTAAAGTGCTACATTGTTATGGCTTTTATTATGTGGAGTCCTTATGTTGTAAATTGACCATTAAATATTTGAGTGGACAAATATGGAGAACCACTATATAGTTTCTAATTAAATACTTAAGGTTAAAATAGAAAAAGTAAAATAACATGAAATAAAATAAAACAAAAACTAAAATGGCCATGCATTCATCTTTCTTGGCCGAAACATTAGAAGAGAATAAAGCTTTGAATATTCGACACCTTTGGAAGCTTGATTTGGGTCTGTGTTTTGCTTGGTTTTTGATAATTTTTACGTTTTTGAGATTGTTGCTTTGAATACTAGCTAGCCCATGTTTGAATTTTTGAATTTGTTAAAGTATTCATGAATTGCAATTGATGATAGCTTGTGGTTTTTTTGTTCGATGATGAAAAATAAATATATGTTGTTAGATTATCATGTTTAATTAAGTGATTTTTGGTAAAAATGTGTATTAAGGATTAAATTATGAAATTTGAAAATTTAGGGGTTAAAACGTGAAATAAATGAAAGAATTGGGCTGCTAGGGACCTTAACAAAATTCGTCTATGCTTGGGTGTGGTGAAAATTTGAATATTTTGTGTTTTGTGAAATAGGGACTAAATTGTGAAAAATGTAAAATGTTAGGGGAAAAAGTGTAATTTGCCCATTTATGTGTTTATGGATGAATTTGAATGAATATATGATTAAACAAGTCAAATTTGTTTTAATTTAGACTAAGAAAAGAGGAAATCAAATTTGGATCGAGGAAAATCAAAAGTTGTCGATTAGTCATTCCGGTCCGTTCGTCTCCGTATGAGGTAAGTTCATAAGTGAATAAATGATGTTAAATTGAATGTATTATTTATGTACATAGCCGAATTGAATTGTATGTATGTATAACTACATTGCCGAATTGAATTTAGCATGGAATGATTTATTACGAGCATGAATCGATCGAAGTACGACATCTGAAAGCCCCGTTCAAACCTTAGAAATAGTTAGGATACATACGTCATGACATAGGACTCCAATATGTGATTTTGTGTAAGACCACGTCTGGGACATTGGCATCGATTTGAGATTTACGTTTAAGACCATGTCTGGGACATTGGCATCGTATTTGATTTCGTGTAAGACCCTATCTGGGATAATGGCATCGATAGTTGATTACATGTAAGACCCTTTTCTGGGACGTTGGTATTGTACGAGCTTTTCGAGCTATCCAAGTATCCTTATTGATTCTAAATGGTTCAACGGGCAATGTTGAGATAAGATCGAATATGAAATCGAGCTAAATGGTTCGGGTACGTGCAAAGTTAAATGTTCATGAAAATAAGGTAAGTATAGTACTTGAGATGATGATATAAACTATGCATGTTAAAAGAGTGATTTATATGTATATGAGATTGTTCATATTTGGCCTAGTTGAAATTATAATGCTAATGTTCATTTAATAATTTTATTTGCTTATGACTTACTAAGGTATTAAGCTTACTATGTGTGTGCTCGTTAGTTGTTTTATAGATTTTGGAAGGTAGTTATGAGCTCGGGGATCGTCAAGGAACTTCGTCACACTATCGATTGCTTTTTCGGTATTTTATAAGTTTAAACTTTGAACCTATGGCATGTATAGGCTAGATAATATGTTTCATATTGAAGTATGTATATATTTGGCCATGCTAAAATGGCTTGATTATAATGCTAATGGTTGTGTAAATTTGGTCATGGTTTAAGCTTATATGGAAAGTAATCTCATGGTATATATGTTGTGGTGCTTGGTCATGTGTTTCGGCAATGAGGTAAATGATGGATGCTTGTTGAGTTATAGTATGTAATATATTAGTTAAGTAATATGCATGTCATATATGTGTGATGTGCTTGGTATATGCTTCCAGTTTAAAGTAATGATATGTATGGCTTATGATTGTTCATTATGGTAAGCTTGACATATTGGTATGTTTTGCATTTGTTGATTTTTATGATTCGGCCCAAACGAAATAAACATGGTTGATGGATATATATATTTCGATTGTGGCTTAATATTGGCTTATTTGGAATGTATGATTTGTATTATTGATACAACCACACCTCCCGAGTTGTCGGCTGCCAATGAAGATCCTCTCGAATTGCCAGTAGGACCGATCACCCGAGCTCGAGCAAAGAGATTCAAAGACGCAACAACAACCTTAGTTGATAGAGTTTGGGGTGAAACCGTTGCTGGACTTCTTGAAATCTCTTGGACCAGCAAGCCAAGCAAACCATGCATACTCCTTCAAGCTCAAATCAGCTCAAATCAGCTCAACTTCAACTTAACTTAGCTCAACGAGCTCGTTTCAGCTCATTTCATTATTGCGTTTATTATCTGGAATAAATCATTTAAGTTGCTGTTAGTTTTATTAGTTATTTGTTTTAATAATTAATTTGTCATAATCTGGACATGTTTTAATTATGTTCTAAATTAAGTACTTAATTAATTAGGACCAATTAAATATGTCTTAACTATTACAAAGATTAATTATGTCCACCTAATTTATGGTGCAAGATTTATTTATGTTGCGAATTTAATGTGTCTAAAAGGGATTTAATTTGCTGAATTAAATGTTGTAAGTACATTACCCTTGACGGCATAGGTGCATGGATGATTTAAAATTGGTGTGCTGATCTTTGGTGTTCCCTAAGTGACCATTCAGCCAAACCTTACAACTCTTCAAGAAGACCGATTGGTGCCCAAGACAAATTAAGGTCATTCACACCCACCGATTATTCCTTTCACACCAAGGGCTGTTCGGTTTTGTTTGTTCACACATGTGTGGCTGTTCAAATCGGTTTGTTCACATTCTAAGACTATTGAAGTGCTCTAGACAGCTCCTTAATCACATGAACATTCTTTGAATCAAGCAAAGAGATTAATTCCAAATTCAAGCATTTGGTCGAACCTATTGATGGCATTTCAGCTCCCAAACAATTCATTCAATTTTTCTATTGAATCAAGGCATCTAGAAGCTTCCCTTACTGTTCTCCATGCACAAGAAACTTCAAGGAAGCTTCATAAAAATTCTGGAATTTTCGAAACCATTTAGCTACCTCAAGATCCTATTCGGCTATCCCTTGCATTCACTATAAATTGTGGCTTGTGTTACTTTGTAAAGGACTTTTTGGACTTTTGTAAATGTTATGCTGCCAAATTTGTTAGGCAAAAACTTTTCTCAAATTTCGTTCAAAGATTCGATTGGCTTCCTAGCGTTCTAGTGTGTCAGCCGTTGCTCTTTGTCGAAACCGAACTTATCACTACTCGTAGTGTGGCGTTCAAACATACCGAGGTTCCTATCTTGTTAGATAGTGGGTCGAGGTTTTTCCTTTACCAATTCCAAACCGAACTAAAAGAGCTTATAAACAACGGGTCGATACCAAATCGGTATTGGTTCTTGTTTGCACTTTTTGTTCAACCCCATTTCTCCATTTACCTAATTGAACCAATTCCTTCATCCATACCTATTCGGACTCCAAACCCGAATTTTCAAACTAATCCGAGCCCAAAACCAATACCTTCTTTCCTTCATCTGACCTTTTCAATTAAACCTAACGTAACTTCTTGTTGACGATCGGGCACACTAATACGACTCGACTCTTCCGAGGCGGATCGTATCAATTATGAATTAGTTCAAGTTAGTGAGCTTAATACAGAGTATATATGTTTGTGATGTTTGTTATATGATTCGGTAAAGGGGTAATGATAAGCATAATGTATATTCGGCCATGATACTAATTTATTTTAGAAGTGTGTTTATGGCATATTTTATGTGATGGAATGGTATGATTTTTGTGTATATATTTGATGATTGAAATTATGACCATTTGGATGGTTAAAAATGTTAAGTTTATGTTTATAATCGGCTAGTCATAAGTAAAATAAGTGTACATGCCAATGATATGATCATGTGTAGTTGGTTTTTTAGATTTAGCTTGTGTTGGCTAATAATGATCATGATTTGTAACGCAAATTTAGCTTAATATTGAATGGTAAAAAAATTATTTGTGCTACTTTTGAACCTAAATTTGATAACCGAAATAGGTGAGAAGGGAATTGGTTATGTGAGTGCAATTTATGCATGATAATTAGTATGCGAACGGGATGTACTATGGTTTGTATTTTGTGCTCATATAATGGTTCATAGTGATAGGCTAAAATGCGCATTATATATGTTGCATTAAAGTTATGTTCGACCATATGGTAATGATACTAACATTGCATATGTGTTTGGACAATAATTGGTGTGTAATAGTTTGTTTGGTTTTTAACATGCGCACATACGGAGTTAAGGAAATGATATGTTTGATATTTGTCAAATTAAATAGATATATTGGCATATATTCGATATATGTTTGAATGTATTAATGTATGCACATGGAATTTGTCATGTATTAAGCTATGTTATAATTTGATTATTTGAATGCTATAAAGGAGATGTACATATGATTTGTATAATTGCGTTTTTATTACCTTAAACATGAATAGTAATGAATGACTCTCCTAAGCTGTGTATTGTTTGGTAATGCCTCGTAATCCTAATCCAGCGATGGATACGAGTTAGGGGTGTTACAAAATTAATTAACCACACGGCCTAGAACACAGGCATGTGGCATGGCCGGTTGTGCAAGTCAAAGAATTACAGGGGGTCGAACATAGCCTCCAACACGAACGTGTCCCAAGGTCACACGGGCGTGTCCCTTAGACCACACGGGCGTGTGAGCCTTGCACCTTGGAAAAATTTTAAAATTTCACAAAAAATTCTTAAATGTCCCAATTAAGTCCCCACTCAATTCTAATGCTCGTATTGGGTCTCGAGAGCCCGATCAAGGGACGTTATGGATGTTCTCGGTAAATGAATAGTAATTTATGTAGATAAATGGAAAAAAATTTCTGAATGTTTTGGTAATACTTCGAAACTTCTGGTTACAGGCACAGGTTTAAGGTGTTACCTTTAGTGGTATCAAAGCTATGGTTTAGCCGATTCTCAGATTTGACATAGCAAAAACGAGTTTAGCTATACATGCTGTGACATCCCTAAATTGACCCTAGTCGAAAAGTGGTTTCGGGACCACTAAACCGAGTCATAATAATAATTAACCATCATAATTGATGCTCATTATATGTATATATGCATGTGTGAAAATTTCATGTTTGGATTTTGTTAATTGTAAGTGAATTTTTATCAAATAGGACTTATGTGAGAAAATTTAGAAATGTGCTAGGCAAATGTAAGGTGGCCTATTAATACATGTGGGAAAGTGTTGTCCTTGCATGTCAAATTAGCCAAAATGAAGCATGATGGCCGGCCATACTATGGGTGGAAACATGTCTCCAACATGTTAGACTAGTGATGCATGTAGGAAACAATAAATTAAGAAAGTTAGCATTAAAGAAATGGAAAAAGAAAATGATGATAACAAAAAAAAAAGAGTGTGGATGCTTCCCCCTTGCCGTACATGAGAGAAACAAAAACAAAGAAAGAAAGAAAAAAAATGTTCATTCTCTCATTTTCTCCTTGCTTGGCGAATGTACTAAGAAGAAAGGGGGAAGCTTGAGAAAATCAGCCATGGGAGTTTGCTAGACTAAGGTATGTTGATGTTATCCATGAGATTTATGCATGTTTTAGTTGATAGTTTGAGTTCCACCTAACCCATGGTCTAAACCTTTACCATGAAATGGGGATGATATTCGCCATGGGTGTTGTCTTCTTGGTATCATTGATGTTTGATGTTTGATGTTGTGGTTGTGAGGCATGAAGATGAGTTAAGGTTCAACTAAGGTGGATTTGTGGATGTTATTTGCATGCTAAAGGTAAAGCTTGTAATGATGCATGGTATGGTGTTGTATGGCATTTGGCCATGGTAGGAAATAAAAGGAAACTATGTTCGTTGTTCATGTCATTTGAATGAGAAGTGCTAGTAAGGTGAAGTACAAATGTTAGTGTTTGATTTACTAGTGTATATATGCATACTAGCCTAGTTGTGAACTTGAATCAAATTGGTGTTAAGTCGATACAAGCGACCTTACTTGTTGAATGTATCAAGTGTGGAAATCGGCCTTAACATGAATGTGTATGTTCGCCACATGAACGAATACATATGTTGATGTGTATATTCGGCCTTAGGTAGCCTATTGAGGGCCTTAGCTTTTCCTTGATGCTTGAATGAATTGTATTGAATTGCTTGATGTAATATAAAATGTGCATGACCAATGTGTATCCAAGCAAAAGGGTGGCCATATGACCATTTAAACTCCTTGTCATATTCGCCATAAGCTAGCATAATGAGGTTTTAATAAGTTAAATTTGTGTGAATTAGCTCAAGAACTCAAAGGATCAAAGTTGGACAAGGGAAAGACAAAGTAATTGAATAGCCATTGAAAACGATGCGACAACATCCGAGGTAAGTCATTAAGCATATATTTGGTATTGATTTAAATGATCATAATATATATGCAATTGTGTTTAATGAATTGATGTGTAAATGAAAATGTATGTGTATGGAATGATGCCATTGTTGAATGTATAAAGGCAGCAAAATGCATAAGGTATTGGTCACGGCACTAAGTGTGCGGGTATAAATGGACACGGTGACAAGATTGGCACTAAGTGTGCGGGTTTAAAATTGTACAGCACTAAGTGTGCGAGTTTGATTCTATAGCACTAAGTGTGCGAGCTGAAAATATATAGCACTAAGTGTGCGGATTCACTATATGCTCTTGTATTACAATTGGCACTGAGTGTGCGACATTATCGAGTTAATCCGGACAGCGAATCGGGTAAGTACCTTGAGCTCATGACGAATAGGCAATATGTTCATGCTCGGGGTTGAGCTTGGTAAGCTTTAAATCTATGTGATGATTGCAATTGTGTGATTGTGGTGAAAATGAGTTAGTGTGTGAAAATGCCTCAAATATCTTATCGTATAAATATGAAATGTGGATGTATGGCTTGGTATGAGATTGAACCGAAAGGTCCGAGGAATTATGGTATAGTTCGATATGGATGAAGTACCTAGCCTTGTTTCATTGTTTCACTTTGTGATGAATTTAGCTAATGGATAATTGTAAAGTGCTTATGACTTCTGAGTTATAAACTCACTCGGTGTTTTCTTGTCACCCATTTTAGGTCTCTTGGACTCGTATTGTTGCGTGTTTCGGAACCGTCGTTGAATTCATCACACCGGCTGAAATATTTTGGTATTGTCTTCGTTGTTGAAGAACATTTGGCATGTATAGGCTATTATATTTTGTTGAACTGTGGGTTGTAAACTTTAAGCCATGTGAAAATGGCCTATGTGGTCGTCGAGTGGGATGCTAGAACCTATAGCCACGAGTCTTAGAAACTTTAATTTTAATAAGGTGGCCATAATTTGTGTCATGTTTGATGGATGATTAAGGCCAAGGAAAGATTCATGAAATTGGCATAGTCTACTGCAGTAACTGTTGCGGACAGCAGCAGTGAGGTGAGATTGAAAAATCACTAAAAATAGTATAAGTAGAATTAAATAGTGAATAAATTATGCAATTGAACCTTGATGAATCTAGTTTAATATGGATGGAACGAAATGACCATATGAGCAGTATATTGAGAGATATTAAAGTTCTCGTGAGATAGGACCAGAACGGTTTCTGGGTCCCCTATCGTGACTTTGAAAATTTACTATAAATTATCCAGAAATAATTAGAAGTCATGCCTTATATGTGCAGATTCCATTTTGAGTCTAGTTTCATTAGAAACAAACAGCACCAGTATTAAAGCCCTGTACAGATAGATATTTAAGTTTTAACGCGCGAAGGTCAGTGTAGTCGACTTCTGTAACATTGGTGACTTTAACTAATAAACTGTACCAATTGGCCCAACCAAAAATTCTAGAAATAAATCCATGGATAAATATATGAGTTTAAATTCAGGGAAAATTTACGGAATCAGTTTCTGAGTTTCGAAACTCGAGATATGATTTTTATGGCGACAGTGACGCAGTTTTCCAGCCTGTCTGGAAATGCCAAATTGGTTGGTACCTTGAGAAGATTTGGCCCATTAACCCTCGTGTCCGATAATCCATGACGGTCACGGGTTCGGGTGTTACATTTCATTGGTATCGAGCTATGGTTTAGTCGGTTTTAGGACTACCATAGCGCGTGTGAGTCTAGCTATACATGCCAAATTGTTAGTGCTTAATAATGTGATGACTTCGACGGTTGAAATTTTTTGTTTTGATTAGCAATGGAACCCGGGTAGAGAGACCCTTGGCGGATGACGTTGAAAGTGTAGCGGCTGCTCTGCGCAAGGGACACCGCCTGTTGAGCCTCGATCATCCGCGAATAATCAAAATGAAGGGCGAAACAAGCCTTCTTCACCATGATGAATGAGTGGGTCGCATAATATGCCCGAACCAACCCGGCTATCCAACCATTCCGAATTTAAATACTCCACCCCAAGAGCCCGCAATGCCTCCGATTCATCGATCCCGTGAGGTCGAGTAAACCACCGTGGACTTGATTAGGAAGCGTGGGGCGAGGAGTTCAAGGCCATAGTTCTTGATGATGCCGAAAAGGCCGAAGTTCGCTCGATAACACCATTAGAGTGTTAGATGAACTGTCATGCACACCGATGAATGTCTTAACGTGCTATATCCTTGTTGCGAGACTCGGTTTACTATTGGTGGAGGACTTTAATTTCCATAGTCCCAAATGAACGAGTTACTTGGGATTTCTTTCAATCCAATTTCGAAAGAAATACATTAGTCAACGGTTCATCGATCGAAGCGTAAGGAATTCTTGGAACTCAAGCAAGGCCGGATGATCAGATATCGAATACGAACATGAGTTCGTAAGACTTAGTCGGTATGCTCGGAGTGTGTGGTGATGAGGTTGCGATGTGCAAAAGATTTGAAGAAGGATTGAATGAAGAGTTAAAGTTACTAGTGGGAATTTTGGAGATAAAGGAGTTCGTGACACTACTCGAACGAGCACGCAAGGCGGAAGAACTTGGGAAGGAGAAGAAGAAGGCTGAATTTGAAGCAAGAGATTACCGTAAAAGATCGACGAGTAAAGCTCCGTTCTCGGTACTGTAAAGAGGTTCGGGAGGACACCAGAAGTCGAGGACGATCTGCGGAATTTCCATTAGAGCTCGACCATTGACGGACTCTCGAGCTACTTGAGTAGCTAGTGTGGGCAATAATCGTCAAGAGAGACCGAATGCCCCCAATGTGGAAGACGACACCTAGGTGAATGTTGGGGTAAGTCTCATTAATAGGGCTCATTATGGATGCGGTTCAAGGACCACTTCATTAGAGATTGCACGGAGCTAGATGAGAGGAATAAGACGCAAGGTGCAAGACCTAGTGGAACGACGGTGGAGGTAGGCCCCGAGAATCTCTGGAGGTAGGGGTGGTAATCGAGAGGAGCCTCTAATACTACCGTCCGATCCGAGACCCGTGCTCTGCTAGAGCATATGCCATCCGCGCACGAGAGGAGGCATCCTCCCCGACGTTATCACCGGTACTTTTACTCTCTTTGATACTATTGTGATTGCATTGATTGACCCCGCTCTACTCACTCATATGTATGTGAAACCTTAGCATCCAAAGAAGACTCTACCGTTGAGTCTCTCGAGTTCGTAATTCGAGTGTCAAACCCTTTGGGTCAATACGTGCTCGTTGATAAAGTGTGCAAGAGATGCCCCTAATAATTCGAGAATCCTATTTTCCTACCGATCCGATGCTTCTACCATTTCATGAATTGATGTTATTCTTGGTATGGATTGGTGATCGTACATGATGCAATGGTGGTGGATCGCAAAGGAAAACCATTGATTTGAGGAGTGCAAATAATGAGGTAGTCCGAGTCGAGTCTCTCGATTTAAAAGGAGCGCCAATGATAATATCTTCTATGACCGCCGGAGGTATGTGAAAAGGGTGTGAAACATACCTTGCGTATGTGTTTGGAAGTAAAGAGACGGAAAGGAAACTCGAATCGGTACAGTGGTTTGTGAGTATTCAGATGTTTTTCCGAGGAGTTACCGGATTGCCACCGGTTCGAGAAGTGGAATTGACATCGGTTGTACCGGGTACTACGCCGATTTTAATAGCCCCGTATCGTATGGCATTAACTGAATTAAAGGAATTGAAGGTTCAATTGCAAGAATTGACGGATAGAGGTTTCGCTCGACCGAGTTTTTCTCCATGGGCGCTTTTGTATTGTTTGTGAAGAAGAAGGACGGAACCATGAGGTTGTGCATCGACTATCGTCAACTCAATAAAGTGACGATAAAGAATAAATATCCATTGCCACGAATTGACGATTTGTTTGATCAATTAAAGGGATCCTCGGTGTTTTCAAAGATAGATTTGAGGTCGGGTACTATCGGTTGAGGGTCCGAGAATCGGACATACCAAAACCGCTTTTAGAACGAGGTACGGTCACTACGAATTCTTGGTGATGCCGTTTGGGCTCACTAATGCCCTACGGTGTTTATGGATTTAATGAATAGAATTTTCAGCCATACTTGGATCGGTTCGTAGTTGTATTTATCGATGACATTTTGGTCTATTCGAGAGATGAAACCGAACATCTTTGAACACCGAGGCTAGTGTTGCAAATCTTACGAGATAAGCGATTATCGCAAAGTTCAATAAATGTGAATTTTGGTTGAAAGAGTTAGCTTTTGGGGCACGTGGTGTCCGACGGTGTCGTGGTGGACCGAACAAAATTTCGCCATAGTCGATTGGAAACCACCAAGGAATGTTACGAAGTTAGGAGCTTTTTGGGGCTTGCGGTTATTACCGACGATTTGTAAAGGTTTCTCGACGATAGCCACGCCAATGACGGCTTACTCCAAAAGGATGTTAAGTTCGAATGGACGGAGAAATGTCGAAAAGTTTCGATCAATGAAAGCTTATTTGATGAAGCCCCAATTCTAGTGCAACCCGAATCGGGCAAAGAGTTTGTCATTTATAGTGACGCATCCCTACTTGGGTTGGGTTGCGTATTGATGCAAGAAGGGCGAGTTGTGGCCTGCGCGTCGAGGCAATTAAAGCCACATGAGAAAAATTATCCGACCCATGATCTCGAATTGGTCGCCATCGTATTCGCCTTTAAAGATATGGCGACATTACTTATTTGGTGAGAAGTGCCATGTGTATTCGGATCACAAAAGTCTCAAATATTTGATGACCCAAAGAGACTTAAATCTGTGACAAAGGCGATGGCTCGAGTTGTTAAAAGATTATGAGCTCGTCATTGATTATCACCCGGGAAGGGCTAATGTGGTTGCGGATGCCTTAAGCCGGAAATCACTGTTTGCTTTGCGAGCGATGAATGTACACTTGTCTATCCTACCCGACAATGTGTTAGTAGCTGAATTGAAAGCCAAACCATTATTGATATGTCAAATTCGTGAAGCTCAGAAAGTCGACGATGAGTTGGTTGCAAAACGGGATGAGTGTGTTCCGAACAAGGACTCGGAATTTCAAATCGATGATGACGATTGTTTGAGGTTCAAAAGTCGTCTGTGTGTTCCAAAGAATTCGGAACTTATTCCAATAATTTTGAACGAAGCCCATTGTAGCCGAATGGCAATCCACCCGGGGAGTACGAAGATGTACAACGATTGGAAACGTCGGTTTGGTGGCATGGTATGAAACGAGACATCTCGATTTTGTTTGAGATGTTTAATATGTCAACAAGTGAAAGCGGAACATCAAGTGCCTTGGATTACTTCACCGATCACGATACCCGAGTGGAAATGGGATCGAGTCACAATGGACTTTGTATCCGGACCGCCATTGTCGGTGAGTAAGAAGGATGCGATTTGGGTCGTTGTCGATAGACCGACTAAGTCGGCTCACTTTATCCCCGACGCACGGATTTTTCAATGGACAAACTAGCCGAATTGTACGTTTCTCGATTGTGAGATTACACGGGTGCCTATTTCCATCGTGTCGGATAGAGATCCGAGATTTACCTCGCGATTTTGGAAGAAGTTGCAAGAAGCTTTGGGTACCAAGTTGCATTTCAAGACCGCCTTTCACCCCCAAATCGATGGTCAATCCGAACGGATAATTCAAATACTCGAGGATATGTTGAGATGTTGTATCCTTGAGTTTAGTGGTTCATGGGAGCAGTATCGCCTTTGATTGAATTCGCACAACAATAGCTTTCAATCAAGTATTAAGATGGCGCCTTACGAGGCTTTATACGGTCGTAAATCTGTACCCATTATTCGGGTGAACTTAGTGAAGGTAAATTCTTGAGGTTGATTTGGTTAAGGATGCCGAGCAAAGAGTTCGAGTAATTCGTGAAAGTTTGAAAGTCGCCGGATCGCCAAAAGTCGTATGCGGATTTGAAAAGAAAAGATATTGAATATCGGGTTGGAGACAAGGTCTTTCTCAAAATTTCACCTTGGAAGAAGGTGCTTAGATTTGGTCGTAAGGGCAAATTGAGTCCGAGGTTCATCGGGCCATATGAAGTATCCGAACGAGTTGGGCGATCGCATATCGATTAATTTTGCCCCGAGCTCGAAAGGATTCACAACGTTTTCATGTCTCGATGCTTGACGATATAGGTCGATCCATCGCACGTAATTGCTCCATCCGAGATTGAGATTCACCTAATTTGAGCTATGAAGAGGAACCGGTTCGCATTATGAGGCGTGAAGTATAAGAGTTGCGCAATAGGAAAATCCCGTTAGTGAAGGTGTTGTGGCATAAACACGAATGGAAGAAGCCACTTGGGAACTTGAGGACTCTATGAAAGAGCGATACCGAGCCTATTTACGGTAAGATTTTCTGGGACGAAAATTTCTTAAGTGGGGAGAGTTGTGACATCCTTAAATTGACCCTAGTCGAAAAGTGGTTTGGGACCACTAAACCGAGTCATAATAATAATTAACCATCATAATTGATGCTCATTATATGTATATATGCATGTGTGAAAATTTCATGTTTGGATTTTGTTAATTGTAAGTGAATTTTTATCAAATAGGACTTATGTGAGAAAATTTAGAAATGTGCTAGGCAAATGTAAGGTGGCCTATTAATACATGTGGGAAAGTGTTGTCCTTGCATGTCAAATTAGCCAAAATGAAGCATGATGGCCGGCCATACTATGGGTGGAAACATGTCTCCAACATGTTAGACTAGTGATGCATGTAGGAAACAATAAATTAAGAAAGTTAGCATTAAATAAATGGAAAAAGAAAATGATGATAACAAAAAAAAAAGAGTGTGGATGCTTTCCCCCTTGCAGTACATGAGAGAAACAAAAACAAAGAAAGAAAAAAAAAAATGTTCATTCTCTCATTTTCTCCTTGCTTGGCCGAATGTACTAAGAAGAAAGGGGGGGAAGCTTGAGAAAATCAGCCATGGGAGTTTGCTAGACTAAGGTATGTTGATGTTATCCATGAGATTTATGCATGTTTTAGTTGATAGTTTGAGTTCCACCTAACCCATGGTCTAAACCTTTACCATGAAATGGGGATGATATTCGCCATGGGTGTTGTCTTCTTGGTATCATTGATGTTTGATGTTTGATGTTGTGGTGGTGAGGCATGAAGATGAGTTAAGGTTCAACTAAGGTGGATTTGTGGATGTTATTTGCATGCTAAAGGTAAAGCTTGTAATGATGCATGGTATGGTGTTGTATGGCATTTGGCCATGGTAGGAAATAAAAGGAAACTATGTTCGTTGTTCATGTCATTTGAATGAGAAGTGCTAGTAAGGTGAAGTACAAATGTTAGTGTTTGATTTACTAGTGTATATATGCATACTAGCCTAGTTGTGAACTTGAATCAAATTGGTGTTAAGTCGATACAAGCGACCTTACTTGTTGAATGTATCAAGTGTGGAAATCGGCCTTAACATGAATGTGTATGTTCGCCACATGAACGAATACATATGTTGATGTGTATATTCGGCCTTAGGTAGCCTATTGAGGGCCTTAGCTTTTCCTTGATGCTTGAATGAATTGTATTGAATTGCTTGATGTAATATAAAATGTGCATGACCAATGTGTATCCAAGCAAAAGGGTGGCCATATGACCATTTAAACTCCTTGTCATATTCGCCATAAGCTAGCATAATGAGGTTTTAATAAGTTAAATTTGTGTGAACTAGCTCAAGAACTCAAAGGATCAAAGTTGGACAAGGGGAAAGACAAAGTAATTGAATAGCCATTGAAAACGTGCGAAAACATCCGAGGTAAGTCATTAAGCATATATTTGGTATTGATTTAAATGATCATAATATATATGCAATTGTGTTTAATGAATTGATGTGTAAATGAAAATGTATGTGTATGGAATGATGCCATTGTTGAATGTATAAAGGCAGCAAAATGCATAAGGTATTGGTCACGGCACTAAGTGTGCGGGTATAAATGGACACGGTACAAGATTGGCACTAAGTGTGCGGGTTTAAAATTGTACAGCACTAAGTGTGCGAGTTTGATTCTATAGCACTAAGTGTACGAGCTGAAAATATATAGCACTAAGTGTGCGGATTCACTATATGCTCTTGTATTACAATTGGCACTGAGTGTGCGACATTATCGAGTTAATCCCGGACAGCGAATCGGGTAAGTACCTTGAGCTCATGACGAATAGGCAATATGTTCATGCTCGGGGTTGAGCTTGGTAAGCTTTAAATCTATGTGATGATTGCAATTGTGTGATTGTGGTGAAAATGAGTTAGTGTGTGAAAATGCCTCAAATATCTTATCGTATAAATATGAAATGTGGATGTATGGCTTGGTATGAGATTGAACCGAAAGGTCCGAGGAATTATGGTATAGTTCGATATGGATGAAGTACCTAGCCTTGTTTCATTGTTTCACTTTGTGATGAATTTAGCTAATGGATAATTGTAAAGTGCTTATGACTTACTGAGTTATAAACTCACTCGGTGTTTTCTTGTCACCCATTTTAGGTCTCTTGGACTCGTATTGTTGCGTGCTCGGAACCGTCGTTGAAGTCATCACACCGGCTGAAATATTTTGGTATTGTCTTCGTTGTTGAAGAACATTTGGCATGTATAGGCTATTATATTTTGTTGAACTGTGGGTTGTAAACTTTAAGCCATGTGAAAATGGCCTATGTGGTCGTCGAGTGGGATGCTAGAACCTATAGCCATGAGTCTTAGAAACTTTAATTTTAATAAGGTGGCCATAATTTGTGTCATGTTTGATGGATGATTAAGGCCAAGGAAAGATTCATGAAATTGGCATAGTCTACTGCAGTAACTGTTGCGGACAGCAGCAGTGAGGTGAGATTGAAAAATCACTAAAAATAGTAGAAGTAGAATTAAATAGTGAATAAATTATGAAATTTAACCTTGATGAATCTAGTTTAATATGGAAGGAACAAAATGACCATCTGAGCAGTATATTGAGAGATATTAAAGTTCTCGTGAGATAGGGCCAGAACGGTTTCTGGGTCCCCTATCGTGACTTTGAAAATTTACTATAAATTATCCAGAAAGAATTAGAAGTCATGCCTTATATGTGCAGATTCCATTTTGAGTCTAGTTTCATTAGAAACAAACGGAACCAGTATTAAAGCCCTGTACAGAGAGATATTCAAGTTTTAACGCGCGAAGGTCAGTGTAGTCGACTTCTGTAACATTGGTGACTTTAACTAATAAACTGTACCAATTGGCCCAACCAAAAATTCTAGAAATAAATCCATGGATAAATATATGAGTATAAATTCAGGGAAAATTTACGGAATCAGTTTCCGAGTTTCGAAACTCGAGATATGATTTTTATGGCGACAGTGACGCAGTTTTCCAGCCTGTCTGGAAATGCCAAATTGGTTGGTACCTTGAGAAGATTTGGCCCATTAACCCCTCGTGTCCGACACCGGCGACGGTCACGGGTTCGGGGTGATACACATGCCATTATATAACTTGTGATATATGATGACTCCTGATCATTTTAAATGTGTTTTTCATATAGTAATGTCATCCAACTAATCCGAGGAAGTTGAAAGCAATGCTTTAGCTTTAGTTCAAAGATTTGCGTCTGAGTCTGGTAGTGAAAGGCCTGTGTCTGAGGGCCGAAGTGAGGAGGCAAAACAAGCCTTTTTTCAAATGATGAATGAATGGTTTACCCTGTAACGCCCCCACGCCCGAGACCGTCGCCGGAGTCGAGTATGAGGTGTTACTAAGCTTAGTTTAACATTTTTAGAACTTTGGATTATTTGTTTTTACATTCACAGCTTTTAAGCTACTTGCGTCACAGTTACAAGAAAAATCATATCTCGAGTTACGAAACTCAAAATCAAGATCTGTAAATTTTCCCTAAATCTAGACTCATATACGTATCTACTAATTTTTTTATAAAATTTTTGGTTGGGCCAATTAGTACAGTTTATTAGTTAAATTTATCCCTGTTTCAGGACTTGACTGGTCTGACCTCTGTTTACTACGAACCACATTTCTCTCTGTAAAAAATTCATATGACTATGAAGTTTGTTTATCCTAAAACTAGACTCAATAAGGATTCTGAGGATATAAAATAAACCACCTAATTATATCTTTACAATTTATGGTGAATTTCTAAAGTAGGAACAGGGGATTCAGAAACTGCTATGACCCTGTTTCACTAAAATTCAAATATCTTCTAACATATAATTCCTTTACCTGTTTCATTTGTTTCATGTGAAACTAGACATAATAATATTCAATTTGATATGTAATCCATCACCAAATTCAATTGCTATAATTTTTAGTAAATTTTCAAACTCGCGTCAGTGTTGCTGCAGTATTCTGTTTATGGCAAATTTCATCCCTCTTATGAGTTTTTATGCACTAAGTATCTTAATAATTTTCCTTAACATCAAACATAATCTAAACTTACCATTTTCATAATTTATCATTATCAAATATTTTCTCAACCATTCTGTCACCATATCATAAGATCATTTACACAAAATAAGTATATTGCTATACATGCCATACTTAAATTTACAAGCCATTTACCAAAAATCTTAGGATAGTGTGGTGAGCCTTGACCTATCCCGACTCTGAACTGGCTTGTCCAAAACTACAATGAGTAAGAAGGAGGGAGTAAGCATAAATGCTTAGTAAGTTCATATGTAAATAATAAATAACATAACAAACAATCAAACTAATCAACATTAGCATATATCATCAACACACTTATCACATTTTTAATCATTTTCATCATCTTATTACCTTATCGTGGTTGTAATCAACACTCAACCCGAGGGTTAAATACATACCTATCCAAAATATCCATTTCTCATCACTTACCAATACGTCTCTTTTCATCTCGAGTATTCCTCCATTTGAGTAAAACTTTACCCGTTGAACACATCGGAATATAATTCGGATACATGGATAATTTGCATATAAGTGCCACATATTCAATCAAGCAATCATGTAACCCGCCCATAAGCGAACTCGGACTCAACTCAATGAGCTCGGATGTTCGCATCCATAAGTGAACTCGGACTCAACTCAACGAGTTCGGATGCCTAGTTACATCTCACGAACTCGGACTCAACTCAACGAGTTCGGACATTCGCATCCATAAGTGAACTCGGACTCAACTCAACGAGTTCGGATGCTCAACCATCCTAGTGACATGTCACTTGTATCCTAATCTATTCCTAAGGTTCAAACGGGCTTTTTCCTCGAACACTTATCCTTGCCGTCTTCCGTAGAATGCCGAAATTAATACTCGGTAACAATTATATTTAACAAGTAGTTCACATAATTTACATATTATTTGAAATTAACCACAAAGCATACATTTCATAATGAAATTCAGCATAACACATAATTAATATCAATAACTTAAAATAACAATTATGCTACATTATTTACACATGAACTTACCTTGGTACCAAAATACAAAGATTTTGCAATTTAGTCCACAATCTTTTCTTTTCCTCGATTGAGGTCGATTCCACGTCTTTCTTGATTATGGAGCTTGGAAGCTTGAAACAAACCCTAGCTATGGAGAACCCTTGAAATTTCGGCCTAATGAAAAAGATGGACAAAATTGGCTTTTAATTTTGTTTTAATTCATTTTAATAACTAAATGACCAAAATACCCTTACTACTAAACTTTCCAAAATTCCTTCCATGTCCTAATTTTGTCCATGAACTTAAAATTGGTCAAATTGCTATTTAAGACCTCCTCATTAATATTCCAAAACAATTTCATACTAAAAACTTCTAGAATGCAAGTTTTGCAACTTATTCGATTTAGTCCCTACTTTCAATTTAAGCACTTTAGGCATAGAATTTCATCACGAAATTTTCACACAATCATGCAATCATATTATAAACCTCAAAATAATTATAAAATAATTATTTCTATCTCGGATTTATGGTCACGAAACCACTATTCCGATTAGGCCCTAATTCGGGATATTACATACCCAGTACCTGAGAACAAACCTTGTTGTACAGTGACCTCCCCCACGTGCTCCCCAACCAATCCTTGAGGTACCACAGGGTGCTGAACCTGTTAGAATTGGTAAGCCTCCGACAGATAAAATCCAAAAACATGGGGCAAAAGAACTTAGAGCTACTGTAGATGATGATACGGAAAGGGCTGAGTTTTGGTTAGAAAACACTATCTGGGTTTTTGATGAACTATCCTACACACCTACCGAATGTCTGAAATGTACGGCATCCCTAACAACTTATCATTGGTGGAATACCATAACTTCAGTGGTATCAAGAGAGAATGTTACATGGGAATTCTTCCAAGCTAAATTCAGGAAGAAATATGTTGCCGGAGGTTCATGGATAAAAAAAAAAGAATTTTCTAAAGCTCAAACAAGGAAATATAACTATATTTGAATATGAACAGGAATTTGTTCGATTGAGCAAGTATGCTAAGGAATGGGTTCTAACTGAGGCTGAAATGTGTAAATGCTTTGAAGAAGGTTTAAATGAGGATATCAAGTTATTATTGGAATTCTCAAAATAAGGGATTTGCAGTGTGAGCTGATGAAGCAGACAAAGCTGAGGAACTTAGTAAAGAAAAGAAACAACCCGAAAGAGAGGCTTGGGTTTCTGGAAAAAGAACTATGACTAAATCAAAATAATTTGCTTCTAAGAAATTAAAGAAGTATTATGATCGTGTTACCACTTCTATGGGATATTCTGGAAGAGAGCGGGGCTCTTGACGTTCTAACCCGAGGTTTTTATCTCTATCTGTGACCAGTGTGGGTAGTGTTGGTAATCCCAAACCTAAATGTAAACATTGTAACAAATTTCATCATGGGGAATGTCGGTCTAGAAGTGGAGCTTGTTTCAGATGTGGTTCACTTGACCATTTTCTCAGGGATTGTCTTGAAAGAGTTGAAAAAGAGATAGAACCAACTCCAAAGTCGAGTAATCTTGTCTCGAGAGGCAGACCAGCCCGCCATCCTGGCAATGTTAGTGGTAGTCGAGGTACTACCAAGAATACAACAGTTAGATCTGAGGCACGAGCACCTGCAAGGACATATGCTATTCGTGCTATAGAAGGTGCCTCTGCATCAGACATCATTACTGGTATATTCTCTCTACTTGACACTGATATTACTGCATTGATTGATCTTAGTTCTACATATTCATACATATGCATGAACCTAGTGTGTAACACCCCGTACCCGAGTTCGTTACCGGAATCGAACACAAGGTGCACACAGACTTAACTATTTTCACAGTCCATTTAGAAATTTCCAGACAAGCTGGTTACTGCATCACTGTCGCCTTAAAAATCATATCTTGAGTTTAAAAGCTCGAAAATTAGTTTCGTAATTTTTTCATGAAACTAGACTCATATGTACATCTACAGATTTTTTTCTAGAATTTTTGGTCGAGCCAATTAGTACAGTTTATTAGTTAAAGTCTCCCCTGTTGTAGGGATCGACTACACTGACCTTCGTGCGTTACGAATTGGATATCTCCCTGTACAGGGTTTCAATACTAATGCCGTTTGTTTCTATAGAAACTAGACTCAGAGAGTAATCTATAAATATATGGCATGACTCCTAATTATCTCTGGTTGATTTACAATGAATTTCCAAATTCGGAATAGGGGATCCAGAAACCGTTCTGGCCCTATTTCACGAGAACTTTAATATCTCTTAACATATAACTCATATGACCGTTTCGTTTCTTCCATATGAAAGTAGATTCATCCAAGTTAATTTACATAATTTATTCACTATTTAATACCATTCCTACTATTTTTAGTGATTTTTCACATCCACATCACTGCTGCTGTCAGCATCTGCCTTTAAGGTAGGCTTTACCTATTTCATGATTTCATGATTCAATTGGCCCTTTTTGCATACATAGCACAAAGGTGATCATGATTAACCATTCCAATGGCTAACCGTTTCAAAACAATATCATACCTCATAATGATCAACATACAAGCGATTATAGTACTATGCTAAAAACGTATATGAGCCATTTTCGCATGGCTATCCAAGTTTACACAAACCAAAAGGTACATGACCTACAACAAAAGGGTAGTCCTATACATGCCATTTCAAAGTTCAACCAAAATTGTACCAAAATAGAGGGTTTTGATAGTGTGGATGACTTCGACTTCGATGATCCCGAATCCGATAGCTAACGAGCAAAATCTATAAAACAAAGAACAAAGAAACGGAGTAAGCAATTTATGCTTAGTAAGTTTTAAGCAAAACAAAGTGTTCTCAATCACTATCATTGGTCATTCATTTCAACTGTTCGATGAAGTTAATCTAGAGCTTCATCTCAATCTATAATGTCATTAAACGCAACACTTGGCTGCCACATATATACTTTCGAATAATAATGACCTAGATGGTCAAATATTTCCAAAGCACATGCTTCATCGATTATCAGCTTTCAATAATCCTTTCCACTTGTTTATAATCACGTCCATACTTAAGCTTACAAATCATAATCCTTACCTCTTTGATACTGATAATTCACCTCGAAATCACTCCACCGATGAGTAAGTGATACGTACCTGAACATCTTAAGTACATAATACTTATTTGATGGTAACTTAATGCAGATACTCAATATCAAAGTCTTACTTGAGTCCTAGCATTTAGCCGTCGGGTCTTTAAAACTCGGATATAGTACGAGCACGAAGCCTATGGACATTAATCAAGATAATATTCTCGCATAAAGCCTGCGGGGTTTTAACCCGGATATAATACTGACACAAATGCCCTTCGGGACTTATCACATTTATACACTTTCACATTCATCACATTGGCCATTCGGCCCTATCACATATATACACCTTCACATTCATCACATCGGCCATTAGGCCTTATCACATATATATACACTTTCACATTCATCACATCGGCCATTAGGCCTTATCACATATATACACACTTTCACATTCATCACATCGGCCATTAGGCCTTATCACATATATATACACTTTCACATTCATCACATCGGCCATTAGGCCTTATCACATATATACACATTTTCACATTCATCACATCGGCCATTAGGCCTTATCACATATATACACACTTTCACATTCATCACATCGGCCATTAGGCCTTATCACATATATATACCTCATACAAATTTCATATTTTTCTTGTACATCAATTTCAGCAATAGCTTATAAGCAACTCAAATAGTTTCATCAAAGTTTTCAACAACATCACATATTCACTACAAGCAGTTTTCCTGAGCAACAGTCACTAAATTGTTTATAACTGGAGCTACGAAATTCAAAATCAATTACCGTTAAATTTCCCCGAATGTAGACTCATGTATCGTTCATCCATAAAATTTTCAGAATTTTAGGTGTGGCCAATCAATACCAGATTTTTCTTAAAGTTTCCCCTGTTGCACTGTTTGACTAATCTGACCACTCTTCACTACGAATCAAATTTTTCATTGTACAGAATTCATAATGTGTTCTATTTGATTCCATTTGAAACTAGACTCATTAAGGAGTCTAAGCATATAAATCTTATCTCATAACCGTTTTTGTACAAATTATAGTGATTTTCCAAAAACAGAATAGGGGATTTCGGAGTCATTCCGACACTGTCCCGCACAACTATAAATATCTCTTTATAGGAAATTTCTTTGCTCACACGGCCTCTTTTATAAGGAACTAGACTAATTAAGCTTTGATTACATATTTTATTCAGCCTATAATTCCACACCAACAATTTATGGTGATTTTCTAAAATCACGTTACTGCAGCTGTCCTAAGCAAACTATTACAATTTGCTCTTAAATTTCCAAGTCCAAACACTTATGAACTTACCGTTTGAGCTTTAAACATATCATGACCACATCATATCTTATTAAATCAACTCATTATGTCCTATTTTGATTGAATTTACTCAACGTTTGATCACTTAAAACTTACCTCGGATGTGGTCGAACGATCTCGGCGGCTATTTGATCACTTTTTCCCTTTCCTTATCCAACTTTGGTCCTCTTTGCGTTTAAGCTTAAGTACAACAATAGATTTGCTTAGGTACTTAACTAATATTATTCACTTAACAATCACATTTGGCAATCACATATCATTTAATCTATATCTAGAACAATAGATTTAAATATGTATCATATTTATGGTCCAACATAGCAAGAAAATTAAATAGGCTTTACTAGCCACACTTAGTTCTATTATAACATAACTCCCTTACTTATATGTACATTCGCACAAGCAACTTCATTTCAATTTTGCCATTCTTGAACTTATCCATAATATCCTAAGTTCATTTAGTAGCTAAGCAACAATTATACAAATCAACAAGCATTTAACAACAATGTACTTAACCAACCCTTCAAGCATACATTCGGCAATATATATATATATGTTAATGACGAAAACACTTGAGTCAATTCTAAGACTTCCACAATCTTCATGCTTACATGCCATAACCGTATGGTTCTTATCACCCTTGGACCACAAAATGCATGAATTTCCCAAATTCTAATTACTATCTTAAGCTCAATTTAGCACTCATTTAGCACTTCAACATAGCCGATTGTCATCTTCACACATTTAAAAAACATTTGCCATGAGCTAGCTTCTATACTTGATGACCACTCCAAATATACAAAGATTTTCAATGAAAGAGCATTAACATACCTTAATCCCCTTTTAGCCTTCTACTTGAAAATTTCAACTTAGAAGCAAACAAATTCCATGGTTTTCCACTACATGCAGTGGCCTATCTTCTCTAGCTTCCTTTGCAAGAGACAAGGAAGCAAGATAGAAAATGAAAGTTGAAGTCTTTCTTTCTTCCATTCACGGCAATGGGGGGGGGGAGACAACTTTGGTTTCTCCTCCCACTCCCTTCTTTATTTATTATTCTTCCCACACATTTTAACATAATATGTCTATAATATGCCTTACCCCATAGCATGGCCGGCCACCATTTAGATTTTGGCTAATTTGACATGCAAGTCCCTCATGTCAATAATTCGTGCATTATTTGGCCACTTTAAATTTCACCTATCACATTTTCAAGTCCTATCACATGGGTCATTTCTTATAAATTAGCACCTAATTGATAAAATCAAGGCACAAAATATTCACACATACAAATCCCACATATAATAAGCACAGAATATAACATCTAATTATTTTTGTGACTCGGTTTTGTGGTCCCGAAACCACTTTCCGACTAGGGTCACATTAGGGGTGTCACATAGTGTCTATTAAAAATTTACCTGTTGAATTCACTGAATTTGTGGTTAAAGTTTCAAACCCACTAGGCCAGTGTGTTATGGTGGATAAAGTTTGTAAGAACTATCCATTGATGGTAAAAGGTTATTGCTTTTCGGCTGACTTGATGTTATTGCCATTTGATGAATTTGATGTGATTTTGGGAATGGATTGGTTAACCTGATATGATACAGTGGTAAATTGTAAACAAAAATATATTATATTGAAATGTGAGAATAGTGAATTGCTTCGTGTTGAATCTGATAAATTGGATGGATTACCTAATGTGATTTCAACAATATTAGCACAAAAATATGTCCGAATGAGTTATGATGCTTATCTTGCATATGTGTTGGATACTAAAGTATCTGAGTTAAAGATTTAGCCAGTATCAATTGTATGTGAATTTCTTGATATATTTCCAGAGGAATTACCTGGTTTACCAACGGATAGAGAAGTGGAATTCTCTATAGATCTTGTTCTGGGTACAACACTTATATCCATAGCACCTTACAGAATGACTCCTACTAAATTGAAAAAGCTGAAAATATAGTTGCAAGAATTGATTGATAGAGGTTTTGCTCGATCTAGTTTCTCACCTTGGGGTGCACCGGTTCTATTTGTAAAGAAGAATGATGGATCGTTGAGGCTATGCATTGATTACAGACAGCTCAACAAAGTTACAATAAAGAACAAGTACCCATTGCCTCGTATTGATGATTTGTTTGACCAATTAAAATCTGCCACTGTATTTTCAAAGATTGATCTTCGCTCTGGTTATTATCAACTATAAGTAAAAGAATCGGATGTGCCAAAAACAGCTTTTAGAACTAGGTATGGACACAATGAGTTTCTTGTGATGCCATTCGGCTTGACAAATGCACCTGCAGTGTTTATGGATTTGATGAATAGAATTTTCAGCCCGTATTTAGATAGGTTTATGGTGGTATTTATAGATGATATTTTGGTTTACTCTCGAGATGAAAATGAGCATGCTGAGCATTTAAGAATAGTGTTGTAAACTCCGCAAGAGAAACAACTATACGCCAGATTCAGTAAATGTGAATTTTGGCTATGGGAAGTTAGTTTTCTTAGGCATATTACCTGCCGAAGGTGTCAGAGTATACCCGAATAAAATTTCAGCCATTGTTAATTGGAATCCATCGAAGAATGTGTCTGAAGTTCGAAGTTTTTTGGGACTAGCTGGTTATTATCGAAGATTTGTAAAAGTTTTTCAATGATAGCTTCTCCGATGACTTATTTCCTATAGAAAGATGTAAAGTTCGAGTGGATTGATAAATGCCAGCAAAGTTTTGATAGATTAAAAGCTTTTTTCACAAAAGCACCAGTGTTAGTTTAGCCAGAATTGGGTAAGGAATTTACAGTTTACAATGATGCATCATTGAATGGTTTAGGCTGTGTTTTGATGCAAGATGGTAAAGTAGTAGCCTATGCTTTATGACAGCTAAAGCCACATGAAAAGAACTACCCGACACACGATCTTGAATTGGCAGCTATAGTGTTTGCACTAAAAATCTGGCGGCATTACTTATTTGGTGAAAAATGTCACATATTCACTAATCATAAAAGTCTGAAATACCAGATGTCACAGAAAGATTTGAATTTGAGACAACGCAGATGGCTTGAATTATTGAAAGATTATAATCTTGTCATTGACTATCATATGGGAAAAGCTAACATGGTTACTGATGCTCTAATGTAACGCCCTAAAAATCCCGGAATCCCGAACTTTATTTTTTTTATTCGATTTTGATAAAAAATTGTGCTTAACATTCCTAGTCAAGTGTTAATTATGTGATAGTAGGTCTTGGTTAAGGTTTGAGTTTGAACTTAGGGGTGAAGGAAATTATGGTTTAATTATTGAAAGAACCTTGTTGGCAAGCAGGTTGGCTTTTAAATAAATGAAGGAAGAATTGGACACAAGAAAGCCTTGTGGTGGAGTGGCAAGTGGTGTCACATGCATGACAAGGAGGTTCGGGGTTCGAATCCCTCCTTGCTCAAAGGAAGGGCTTATTTTTGCTCAAGGGATGGACAATGGTGGCGTTGGATATCAACACTGTAGGGAGTGATAAGAGGAGAAATTTGAGGAAGGGATTAGAGAGTTATCAGGGAGAAAAATTAAGAGATGACGGTGAAGAAGAGGTGGATCCAAATTGGGAATTTGGGCATACGAAATTCGGCCATAGAGGCTATATATAGGTGCCGAATGTGAGGCTGCTAGGCTAATGTAAAATTCTCCCTCACATTGTTTCCAGGAAACACCTTTTTTCACCAAATATCTAAAAGCCGAAAATCCCTTGTTCTTCCTTCTTTTTCTTTGTGCCGATTCTCCATTCTTCCTTACTCAAAGTTTTCTTTTTGATTCACCTCTGGTTTTAAACGATTTCTACTTCTCTTTGTGCCGAATAACCTTTTTTACCATACAAGTTTCAAGAGCTGAATATGCTCTGTGCCCCCACTACCCTTTCTACTCGGTTAATTCTAGTGTAAGTGTTTTGCTCTCTCAATCGGTTTTGCTAGTATAGATCACTCTGTCCCTCACTTCTTCTAATCGGTATTGCTAGGATTAGTATTGAATCCCAGTCATTTGGATCTCTGCCGATTTTCTCCTTAGGTGGTGAAACTTTGGTAAGTGTTCTTCACTTCGGTAAAGGTTGGCCGAATAGGCTTTAGTAGAAAAGGGTGACATATACTGGATACTAGTCACCTAATATGTTTTAACGATAAAGGTTAATACAGATCTGGGTAGCACTCGTGATTAGTGATCATGAAAAAGCTATTAAGACTTGGCGTTTCAAGTAAGGTTAAGGTGAGATTTCGGCTTTTGGTAAAGTATTCGATAAGTATATGTGAGTAATCATTGAGTGATATCGATTGTAGGTTCATGGTAAGGGGGATCGTAGCACATTTTATTACCAGGTGTGTACATACACTGCACACACACAAGTAGATCGGCAAATCTCGAAATGCCAAAAAGCCGAAAGTTTGGCTACAGTAGTCTTGCGAGTGTGCAAACACTCGTAAAGGGGAAACCGATAGGTTATCTAAGGCTCCATGGGTGATTCCATGAACTTGAGCTGTGTTTTGGCTAACCGGGCCAGGATGGGCTCAATGGGCTCGATGGGCTGTTGGGCCCAAAATAGGCAAAATTGACAACTTGATGTTAAGTGATGGAAATTATATGAAAGCATGTATATGAATGTGATTTGGGCCTAATAGGCCGTATGAATGTGATTTGGGCCTAATGGGCCATACAAATATGATTTGGGCCTAATAGGCCATATGAATGAGATTAGGCCTAGTGGGCTGTATGCATGTATGTAGACTTGTTTGGGCTTTGTAAGGGGTTTTGGGCCTAGTATCTGATAACTGATTAATTGACATAAAACTTAATTAATTAATTGCAACCGTGGACGTGTCATAAGGTTAAGGTGTGGTAATGGGTATATGCATGTCTAGGATTGGATCTAGGGAGAGCTTTATACTTAAGCGGTTTTAATAACTCACCTCCTCTTCACTGGAATCCTACCTGGTGCATAGTATCTATTCACTTTAGCCAACGGGGACTTGTTAACGGGCCAAGGTAAGTAACAAACCCATAACAAAAGAAATTACCGAAATACCCCTAAAGGCGAAAATGACTAAAATACCCCTATGTGTGGAATGTAAGACTTATGGATGTTCATGTATATCTATTGCATACATACGATATTCTGTTTAGGTTGCATATGGGTTGGGAATTATGAAACGGAGGAAGTATATGAGGATCGCATGGTTGCTTGACAACCGTGGGTTTACCGACGGCTTTTAAGCCCAATATGTGATTGGCAGCTTGCTGCCATGAAGGTAGTTCTGCAACCGGGCTACCCTTGATGTGTATCGGATGGGTGGGTCGATATTTATATTCCCACATGATGTGTATCAGGGGATGGAGTTAATGTGTACCGGTTGGATTATTGGGGTGGGTTGCACTGCCTTGCATTGCATGTATGATTTTATGGATTGATGAATGCTTATTACTCGTCGAGGGTTGTACACATTGAATTTTTGACAACTCACCACCCTCTTTTATTTTTCTCAGGTGATGTTCAGCAGAAGGTTCGATGTTTGGAGGGACTCGTAGGTGGCCAGCTAGCAAGACGACTTGGACTTTTTTTTTAAAGAAAGCATATAGTTTCTAGCTTATTAAGTAATTTCAGACTGGAATGTAATAAGGCCTTCCCTTTTATTATTATTTGGATTGTTATCTTTATGCGTTGTAATTATGAGAAGGTGAACATGGGTTTCCTAAATCATAGATTGTTTTCCTACGTTTCCGCAACTAAATTTTAAAATGACAGGCTTTCATAAATCATATGTTTTAAACAAGCTTTCGCGATTGAAAGAGAGTTTTTATAAGTTAATTATTCTCATTTTAAGAATGGTTTTCAATGAAAATAAGGTTTTCGCTAAAATAATTCAAGGTGACGCACCAGATTCGGCCATATCATCCGGGCCAGGTTTAGGGTGTTAAATTTAGTGGTATCAGAGCCTAGGTTGCAAAACTTGGGTTGTGAAGTGGGCCTTATTATTTTGGTTTTATTTTTTTAAAAAAAAAATTCAGATCACAATGTTTTGGAAGAAAAAAACTTCTTGCTATGCGTCACACTGAGTCTCCGACGTTGAACCAAGTAAGTTCCTTTATTCTTAAGCTTGTGTAATTTGATAGACTGTAGGTAGCTAGTGGGCTAATTTAGATGATTATGCTAAGGTTTTTAGATTGAAACTGAAGCCCGTAGGTCCTTGGAACTGTAGAAGATTTATAGAAACAACCTTCTTTTAATACTTTCATAAAATATCGATTTAATTATTAAAACTAACTAAAACTTCTTAAAATTTCTAATCCAAATAGTACGTGAGACAACGTTGAGTGCTAGAAGAGGTGCAAGAGGCCGTGGCCGAGGCCACAGAAGTGTTAGGGCTAAATCGTCGGCATCAGGCCATATGCCTGATGTTGGAGTAGAAGAGGCTTCGACCTCACCCGTAGCTGGGACTGGGTCGTATGATCAGACCGCGGGGGAAGATGCATTGTCGCAGGCAATGCTGAGGATTTTGGAAAGGGTCACAGGGCCCAACAACGGTACGGGAAATCGGGGGTCCATTTCGGAGCGACTACCATCAAATGGGGCCGAGATCTTTAAAGGCATGGCTGGTGTGGCTCCTAATGTGGTGAAATACTGGTTGAAGGCCACCGAAAGAATAATGGAGGACTTGGACTGTTCTCCTAAACAAAAGTTGAAAGGGGCAGTGTCACTGCTTAGGGAAGAAGCTTACTAGTGGTGGCTGACAGTGAAAGAGGGCACCCAACCTGAGCAGGTCACTTGGGAGTTTTTCAAAACTGCGTTCCAAGAGAAGTATGTGGGTATGAGTTATGTGGATGCTAGAAGGAAGGAGTTCCTGAACTTGACCCAGGGAAATAAATCTATGGCGGAGTATGAGGTGGAATTTCTACGCCTTAGTAGGTATGCAAGAGTTATGGTGGCAACGAACTATGAGCGTTGCGTTAGGTTTGAGGATTGACTTAGAAATAGCCTCAGAGTATTGATAGCTCTACAAAGGGAGCGAGTCTTCTCAGAGTTGGTAGAGAAAGTAAAGATAGCAGAGGAGGTGAAGTGCACTGAGCGCTTAAATCGAGAAAAAGAAAAGGGTAGGAATAAAAGGGAGGCTGAGACTCTTGGTGTTGGATAGAGGCCTAGGGCTAGGGCTAGAGATAATGGGCCAGTTAGAGTAGGCCCCCTGCTATGAATCCAGGGTGGCACCTTGTGCTGATTGTGGGAAAGGTCATGTAGGCGAGTGTTGAAAGACGACGGGAGCTTGTCTGGCTTGTGGATCTATGGAGCATAGGATCAGGAATTTCCCTAGGATGCCAGTTTAGGTGCCAGGCATGGGTTGAGGTGATCTACAGGCACCAAGGGGTAGTCAGCAGCCGCTTGGAGGCCGTGGTCAGGCTGGGGGTGGAAACATTTTGGGCCATGGAGCACCAGGCAGAGGTGCTGGTCATGCTGAGGCGAGACAGCCAGCGTTGGTCTATGCAGCACATCGTCGAGAGGATAGATACGCTCCAGAGGCGAATATTGGTGCATAGTTTACCCATAGTATGCTATTTACTTAGTTTGGAATTAGAGTGCGCAGCAGGAGCGTGGTGTGGTAGTCTATGTTATGCAGTTGTACTAATAGTTGGAAATTTCAAGGACGAAATTTCTTTTAGGGGGTAGAGTTGTAATGCCCCAAAAATCCTGGAATCCTGAACTTTATTTTTTTATTCGGTTTCGATAAAAAATTGTGCTTAACATTCCTAGTCAAGTGTTAATTATGTGATAGTAGGTCTTCGTTAAGATTTGAATTCGAACTTGGGGGTGAAGGAAATTATGGTTTAATTATTAAAAGAACCTTGTTGGCAAGTAGGTTGGCTTTTAAATAAATGAAGGAAGAATTGGACACAAAAAGCCTTGTGGTGGAGTGGCAAGTGGCGTCACATACAAGACAATGAGGTCTGGGGTTCGAATCCCTCCCTGCTCAAAGGAAGGATTTATTTTTGCTTAAGAGATGGACAGTGATGGCGTTGGATATGAGCATTGTAGGGAGTGATAAGAGGAGAAATTTGAGGAGGGGAATAATGAGTTATCAGGGGAAAAGTTAGGAGATGAGGAGTGAAGAAGAGGTGGAGCCGAATTGGGAATTTAGGCATAGGAAATTCGGCCATAGAGGCTATATATAGGTGCCAAATGTGAGGTTGCCAGGCTAATGCCGAATTCTCCCTCACCTTGTTGCCAGAAAACACCTTTTTTCTCCAAATATCTAAAAGCCAAAAATCCCTTATTTTTCCTTCTTTTTCTTTGTGCCGATTCTCCATTCTTCCCTACTCAAAGTTTTCTTTTTGATTCACTTCTGGTTTTAAATGATTTCTACTTCTCTTTGTGTCGAATAACTTTTTTTACCATACAAGTTTCAAGAGTCGAATATCCTCTGTACCGTCACTACCCTTTCCACTCGGTCAATTCTAGTGTAAGTGTTTTGCTCTCTCAATTAGTTTTTCTAGTATAGATCACTCTGTCCCTCACTTCTTCTAATCGGTTTTGGTAGGATTAGTATCGAATCCCAGTCGTTTGGATCTATGCCGATTTGCTCCCTAGGTGGTGAAACTTTGGTAAGTGTTCTTCACTTCGATAAAGGTTGGCCAAATAGGTTTTAGTAGAAAAGGGTGACATATGCTGGATAAAAGTCACCCAATCTATTTTTAACGATAAAGGTTAATGCAGATCTAGGTAGCAGTCGTGATTAGTGATCAAGAAAAAGCTATTAAGACTTGGCGTTTTAGGCAAGGTTAAGGTGAGACTTCGGCTTTTGGTAAAGTATTCAATAAGTATATGTGAGTAATCATTGAGTGGTATCAATTGTAGGTTCATGGTAAGGGGGATCGCAGCATGCTTTATTACCAGGTGTGTACATACACTGCACACACACAAGTAGATCGACAAATCTCGAAATGCCGAAAAGCCGAAAGTTTGGCTACAGTAGTCTTGTGAATGTGCAAACTATCGTAAAGGGGAAACCGATAGGTTATCTGAGGCCCCATAGGTGATTCCATGAACTTGGGCCGTGTTTTGGCCAACCGGGACAGGATGGGCTAAGTGGGCCTGATGGGTTGTTGGGCCCAAAATAGGAAAAATTGGCAACTTGATGTTAAGTGATGAAAATTATATGAAAGCATGTATATGAATGTGATTTGGGCCTAACGGGCCGTATGAATGTGATTTGGGCCTAGTAGGAGATGCGAATATGGTTTGGGCCTAATGGGCCATATGCATGTATGTAGACTTGTTTGGGCTCTGTAAGGGGTTTTAGACCTAGTATTGATAACTAATTAATTGACATAAAACTTAATTAATTAATTGCGACCGTGGACGAGTCATAAGGTTAAGGTGTGGTAATGGGTATATGCATGTTTAGGATTGGATCTAGGGAGAGCTTGGTACTTAAGCGGTCTTAATGACTCACCTCCTCTTCTCTGGAATCCTACCTAGTGCATAGTATCAGTTCACTTTAGCCAACGAGGACTTGTTAACGTGTAACACCCCGTACCCGAGACCGTTGCCGGAGTCGGACACGAGGGGTTAACAGACTTAATTCACTTATTTGCACAGTCCATTTTAAATTTCCAGACATGCTGGCTAACTGCGTCACTGTCACCTTAAAAATCATATCTTGAGTTCCAAAACTCAAAAATCAGTTTCGAAAATTTTCCCTGAAACCAGACTCATATATCCATCCATAAATTTTTTCTAGAATTTTTGGTCGAGCCAATTAGTACATTTTATTAGTTAAAGTCTCCCCTATTACAGGGTTTGACTACACTGACCTTCCTGTATTGCAACTTAGATAACTCCTTATACAGGGCTTCAATACTTATTCCGTTTGTTTCTAATGAAACTAGACTCAACAGGGAATCTATACATATATGTATTGACTTCTAATTATCTCTGGTTAATTTATAATGAATTTTCAAAGTCAGATCATGGGATCCAGAAATCGCTCTGGCCCTGTCCCACGAAAACTTAAATATCCCTTAAAATACTACTCATATGACCATTTCGTTTCTTCCATATGGAAGTAGATTCATCAAGGTTCGATTACATAATTTATTCACTATTTAATTCCATTCCTACTATTTTTAGTGATTTTTAAATTCACACTACTCTTCTTGTCAAGATCGCCTTTAAGGTAGACTTTACCTAGTACATAGTTTCCATGATTCAACTAACCCTTTAGCATATATAGCACAATGTATGATCGTGATTAACCATTCCAATGGGCAATCATTTCCAAGCACATCCACACCTCTCAATAACCATATACATACAAAATGATTTATAACATTATGCTCAAAAATATATATAAGCCATTTTCGCATGGCTATCCAAATTTGTACAATACCGAAAGGTACATGACCAACATCAAAAAGGGTAGTCCTATACATGCCATTTCAAAGTTCAACCAAAAGTGTACCGAAAGGGGCTTTGATAGTGTGGACGACTTCGACTTCGACAATCCCGAGTCCGATAGCTGACAAACCAAATCTATAAAATAGAGATTCAAAGAAACGGAGTAAGCATTTAATGCTTAGTAAGTTTTTAGCCATGAAATTAGACACAACTAAAGTGTAGTATTCATATGGCTAAACGGATAATTTCATATGCACAAATTCTCAATATCATACTTACTTCATATTACCAACCCTTATATTCATACACAAAAGATCAACTTAGCCAAAGGCCGGTAGCTCATTTATCGACTGAGCGAATACTAATTGTAAGGGATCAACTAAATCAATGCATATACGAGGCATACCTCATTGTTGGGATTTTACGAGCATATTAATTGAAACTATTACAGCAAGGTCGCTCATTCCCAAGCCAAGTACCTTCGGGATTTAACCGGATATAGCTACTCGCTCAATGCCTTCGGGACATAGCCCGGATATAATAACTCGCACCAATGCCTTCGGGACTTAGCCCGGATATAGTAGCTTGCACAAATGCCTTCGGGACTTAGCCCGGATGTAATAACTCGCACAAATGCCTTCGGGACTTAGCCCGAAACTAGTCACTAGCGCAAATGCCTTCGGGACTTAGCCTGGTTATCATCCGAATATTCATGCACATATCAATAAATCATGACACATTTATATCTCATTTTCATAATTAGAGTTCAAACACAAGTCACGTATTAAGCACTCCCATTTTCGGCTCACTAGCCACATACAAACAGCATGGTTTAGTTTGCTTTATGACACGATCTCTATGCACATACGGCTACCGTCGTACGTATAGACTAATTAACTCTTCATATAATTCAAGTAGAATCATCATATCACCATATATTTGTTATGCTCCTACATCATGACTTAATCAAATCATAAACTAAGTCTCATTGCTCAAAAACTTACCTCGGATGTTGTCGAACGATTTCGATGGCTATTTGACCACTTTTTCCTTCCCTTTATCGGATTTAGTTCCCCTTTGCTCTTGAGCTTAATTTAACAAATAAATTGATTTAATCATTTGAGCATCGAAAAGAGGAACTCAAGGTACTTAGCCCATATATATATACATTAGACATTAAAGTCACATACATATGAAATCATGAATCAACTCAACACATTAACCCACACTTCCTTTCAGTCGATTGTCTAAGCCAAGATAAAAGCATCAATATGCTTGCCTCTAACCGAATACATGCAACACCAATCTTCTTCCTATGGCCGAATATGCATGTCTATGTTGAGGCCGATTATATGCTTAATACTTCCTACAAGTATGGTTACTTGTATTGATTATATATCATCTTGTTTCAAGTTCAAAACTCGGCTAATACGCATATATACACTAGCAATCAAATACTAACACTTTGCACTTCACCTTACTACCATTTTACATCTATTTTCTACCATGGCCGAATGCATCAAGACACCATACCATTCAATTTTGGTCATGGGTTACACAAAGAACTTAATGTCTAACTCAAAAATGCCAAAAAGAAAATCCAAGAGTCATCAATCACCATCACATGTATCATTACAAAGCTTCACACTTAGCATGCAAATGACATCAACACAAATCCACCTTAGCCGAAACTTAACTCATCTTCATGCCTCATCACCACAACATCAAACATCAACCAAGAAGACAACACCCATGGCCGAATATCATCTCCATCTCATAGCAAAGATTTAAACCATGGGCTAGGTAGAACTCAAACTAACAACTAAAAACATGCATGAATCTCAAGGACAACATCAAACATACCTTAGTCTAGCAAACCACCATAGCCGATTTTCTCAAGCTCTTCCCTTCCTTTCTTTCCTCTATTCTACCAAAGATGTTCAAGAATGAACACTTTTTTTTGTTTTCTTTCTTTAATTCACGGCAATGGGGGGGGGGGAAACATGGATGAGACAATTGTTTTCATCATCATTTACCTTTCCATTATTATTTTATTGCCCATACTCCTTATTTTATTTTTTCTAACATAAACCATTATCACAACATGTTTTATGACATGTTTTGCCCATCACCCTTTGTCATGGCCGGCCACTAGTAATTAAATGGGGGAAATTGACATGCAAGTCCACCCCTTTGATTACATGCACTAATAGATCCTTATAGATTAACCATCACATTTCGAAAGTGTCACACATAAGTCCTATTGACTAATTTTACATGCAATTTACTAAATCGAAGCTTAAAACTTTCACACATTCATAATCACATATTTTAGACAATAAATATCATATTCAAATAATTTGGTGACTCAGTTTAGCGGTCCTGAAACCGCTTTCTGACTAGGGTAACTTTAGGGCTGTCACATAACGGGCCAAGGTAAGTAACAAATCCATAACAAGAGAAATTACTGAAATGCCCCTATGGGCAAAAATGACTAAAATACCCCTATGTGTGGAATGTAAGACTTATGGATATTCATGTATATCTGTTGCATACATACGATATTCTATTTAGGTTGCATATAGGTTGGGAATTATGGAACAGAGGAAGTATATGAGGATTGCATGGTTGGTTGACAACCGTGGGTCCACCGACGACTTTTAAGCCCAATATGTGATTGGCAGCTTGCTGCCATGAAGGTAGTTCTGCAATCGAGCTACCCTTGACGTGTATCAGATGGGTGGGTCGATATTTATATCCCCACATGATGTGTATCGGGGGACGGAGTTGATGTGTACCGGATGGATTATTGGGATGGGTTGCACTGCATTTCATTGCATGTATGATTTTATGGATTGATGAATGCTTATTACTCGTCGAGGGTTGTACACACTGAGTTTTCAAAAACTCACCACCCTCTTTTATTTTTCTCAGGTGATGATGCTAAGTAGAAGGTTCGATGTTTGGAGGGACTCGGAGGTGGCCAACTAGCAAGATGACTTGGACTTGTTTTTTTTTTTTTAAAGAAAGCATATAGTTTCTAGCTTATTAAGTAATTTAGATTGGAATGTAATAAGGCCTTGCCTTTTATTATTATTTGGATTGTTATCTTTATGCATTGTAATTATGAGAAGGTGAACATGGGTTTCCTGAATCATAGACTGTTTTCCTACGTCTCCGCAACTAAATTTTAAAATGACAGGCTTTCATAAATCATATGTTTTAAACAAGCTTTAGCGATTGAAAGAGAGTTTTTATAAGTTAATTATGGTTTCTCATTTTAAGAAGGGCTATTAATGAAAATAAGGTTTTTGCTAAAACACTTCAAGGTGACGCGCCAGATTCGGCCATAATGTCTGGGCCGGGTTTGGGGTGTTACATCTAAGCTAAAAATCCCTATTTTCCTTACGGGATATTAGTACTCGATTGTCATTGTCTGATGATGGTTCGATTATAGCCGAGTTAAAAGCTAGACTAATGTTTTAGCAACAGATTTCTGAAGCTCAGAAAAATGATCGTAAGCTGCAAGCAAGGCAAATACAAAGTGAATCGACTCCTAACTTAGAATTTCAGATCGGAACTTATGGTTGTTTGTTGTTCAAAGGCAGAGTATGTGTACCAAAAATTTTAGAACTAGTACAGAAGATTTTGAATGAAGCTCACAATGGTAACATGTCTATACATTCTGGTAGTAATAAAATGTATAATGATTTGAAAAAGATGTACTGGTGGCAGGGAATGAAATGAGATATTTTTGAATTTGCGTCTAAGTGTTTGATATGTCAGCAAGAAAAAGCTGAACATCAGTTGCCTTCTGGACTATTACAATCAGTTACGATACTGGAATGGAAATGGGAAAGAATTACCATGGACTTTGTAACGGGATTACCCCTGTCTTCAAGGAAGAAAGATGCCATTTGGGTAATTGTTGATAGGTTGACAAAGTCTGCACACTTTATTCTGGTATGTATGGATTATTCTTTGGATAAATTGGTTGAATTATATGTTTCTGAGATTGTCAGATTACATGGAGTGCTCGTCTTCATTATTTCAGATAGAGACCCCGGTTTACATCTCGATTTTGGAGCAAATTGCAAGAAGCTCTAGGTACTCAATTACATTTTAGCACTGCATTTCACTCCCAGATAGATGGTCAATCTGAACGGGTAATATAGATCTTGGAAGATATGCTTTGGTGTTGTATACTTGAGTTTGAAGGTAATTGGGAAAGGTATTTGCCTTTGGTTGAATTTTCTTATAATAACAGTTATCAGTCTAGTATTAAAATGGCACCGTATGAAGCCTTGTATGTCACAAATGTAGAACTCCATTGTATTGGATAGAACGTAGTGAGAAGAAGTTACATGGAGTTGACTTGGTTTGAGAGACTGAGGAAAAAGTGAAGGTAATTCGGGGCAGTTTGAAAGTAGCCTCTCATCATCAAAAGTCCTACACTGATTTGAAATGAAAAGAAATAGAATTTCAAGTCGGGGACAAAGTATTCTTGAAAGTGTCGCCTTGGAAGAAAGTTCTCTAGTTTGGTCACAAAGGAAAATTATGTCCACTGTTTATTGGACCATATGAGATTATAGAAAGAATTAGATCAGTTGCATATCGGTTAGCTTTACCACTAGAGCTTGATCAGATTCATAATGTTTTTCATGTGTCTATGTTGCGGCAGTACCGATCCGATCCTTCACATGTTATCTTTCCGACAGAGGTAGAGATTCAGCCTGATATGACATATAGTGAAGAACTAATCAAAATCTTAGCCCGGGAAACAAAAGAGTTAAGAAATAAAAAGGTAGCATTAGTAAAAGCTCTTTGGCAACGAAACGACATTGAAGAGGCTACTTGGGAGCCAGAGGATACTATGAGGAAGCAATACCCGAATCTTTTTACTGGTAAGATTTTTAAGGATGAAAATGCCTAAAGGAGGAGAGTTGTAACAACCCATTTTTAGTGAAATCGGAACAGTGGTTTCAGGACCACAAATCCGACCAAAAAATATGATTTATTTTTATTTCATTATATGGTCCGTATTATAGTAGGCATGTCATGTGAAAATTTTGACATAAAATTTTATCGATTAAGTGCTTAATTACGAGGTCTAAATCGTATAAAATGCGAAAGTTGGATTCTAGTATCTATAGGTATCAAATAGCTATGGAATTCAAATTTTAATGTCCTTATATGGTAATTGGACCATTGAAGAGTAGTTAGTAATATTTTAATGACTCATCCATGGAAAAATTAGAAAAGGCCAGGGACTAAATTGGAAATCACTAAAATTAAAAGATGGTAATTAAATAAAAAGAAATAATCATCTAGTTTCATATCATCTTCCCCAAAATTTCCATGGAAACCCTAGGAGAGAGGAAGACAACTTACCAAGCTTGAAAAGGTATGAAATCAAGTCCCATTTTTAATGATTTTTATATTTTTGAAACCGGGATAGTCTAATCTCTCTATTTAGGGGATTAATTTGAAAAGTTATCAAGGTATGAAATTTGGGTCATGGATGAATATACTGAAAATTAGAAATTTATGGTAGAAAATGAAAGTTTGTTCATAGATAAACAACTTTTACAAAGCAAATTTTGATGAAAACATGATTTAGGGACTAAAATAAAAAGTTGTAAAATTTGATAAGAAATTATGAAATTTTATGAATACATGTGCTGGAAAATTTGTAATGGGGCTTTGGTTAGGCTTGGAATAGGGAGTAATTTGCACAAGTTTCATTTTTCAGCCCTAGGGATAAAATCAGAATTTGTGGAAAAGTTATAGGAAAAATGGTAATTTTTCCTAGGACATAAATTAGGCCCATTTAAATATTAAATGTGTGAAATTGATAGTTAAAATCATTTATATTGGTCTGGAAAACACTAATTTGAGGTTAGATCAAGGAAAAGAAAACGTTTCAGATTAGTAGACTTTTTACGCGAACAATTGTGGAGGTAAGTTCATGTAACTTAATTCGGCATATAATTATGTTAATTGAATGTTGTGTTTGTATGTAATGTGATTTATGTTGATGTGCTTTACTTGTATTCTATGATGGGAAATTGATACGTGCTTGAAATGATGATAAAGGGGTTGAGTCTCGATTGAATATGAAATTTGAAGATTATATGCGCTTTCCCAAAACTAATAAGGTCCTGCATTTGTTGCGGACGAGATTTAGCTCAGACGAGTAATCCCATTGACCTTGTTATAGAAAGGATTTAACCCAGATGGGTAATTCTGATATAATACCTCTTGAGCATATGTTATGATTAAGGTTTATCCTGGACTGGTAATGCTAATCAAGCTCCTCTGAGCATACGTTATATAAAGGATTTAGCCTAGATTGGAAGTCCTGTTATACGATATGTGACTCAAGAGAGTGTTTCTTGGATAAGTGTCCTAATGGGTACCCTTGAATAAGGAATTGACAGATTATTGAATCGTACACTTCGAGTGTACTACTTGAGCATTCATCGGAATTCAATGATTCAACGGACATGAAACTCTTGACATGGCATGAAAATATTGAGATGATATGATAACGACTTGAAAGAATATTGCTTGATGAGCTCATCTATGTTACTTGATTGATATGAAGATTTTGTGATTAACATGTTTGATTGAATGCATGTGTTTAGGCAATTTAGCCAAATGGATGGGAAACTTGTTATTGTATGCTTAGATTTAATAAATAGGGTTGATAAGTTTAGTTTTCATTATACGAACTTACTAAGCATGTAATGCTTACTCCATTTATTTTCCCTTATATTATAGTGCTCGGGAGTTCGCAAGGGTTAGAGATCACTGGAGTGTCGTCACACTATCAACTAGACATTTTGAGTATACTTAGTAAAATCATTTTGGTATAATGGCATAAATAGGACAACTTGGCTAATAGTGGCTTGAAATGTTATTTTGTAACCTAGCCATTGGAATGGCTAGTAATGGTTCATTTTGGTATGATTAAGTAGATTATTATGATATATATATATACACATCTGTGATATTAAGAGTATGTGATCATTGTTACGAATGCCTAAATTATTCTAAGGTAAGTTTATAACCACCTATGCATGTAATGGTATGCCTTGTTGAATGAAGGAATTTGTTTAATTTCAATGCTTGGAATGGCTGGTATTGGTTGTGTGTTTTAAGTGTAGGTATTGGGTGAAATTTTGGGTGAGAAATGAAGCTAGAAATGGCTTCATTTTGTCCACATGAGCAGACACACGGGCGTATGTCTAGACCGTGTGTGACACACAACCTGGTGACATGGGCATGTGGTTAGGCTGTGTGTCCCCTGCACCTGAATTTTGATAAACGGAATGCTCGGAATTGTGCACACGGGTAGAGACATGGGCGTGTGTCTTAGCCATGTGTGCCACATGGCCTAGAACACGGGCGTGTGTCTTGGCCGTGTGAAACCTTTACCTAATTTCAAATTGAATTAATTAACCACATAGCCTAGCACACGGGCATGTGGCATGGCCCTGTGTGCAAGCCAGAGAGTCACACGGGGTCAAACATGGCCTCCAACATGTACGTGTCCCATGGTCACACGGGCATGTCCCTTGGACCACACGGGCGTGTGAGCCCTGCACCTTGAAAAAATTTTAAAATTTAGCGAAAAATTCTTAGAGGTCCTGATTAAGTCCCGACTCGATTTTAATGCTCGTATTGGGCCTCAAGGGCTCGATCAAGGGATGTTATGGATGATCTCAGTAAATGAATAGTAATTTATGTAGATTAATGGAAACAATACCCTAATTTTTTAGTAATGCTTCGAAACCCTATTCCGACGACGAGCACGAGTTCGAGGTGTTACATAATTCTTGCAAATTTTATCCACCATCAAATATTGGCCCAGGGGGTTCGATACTTTAACTAAAAATTCAGTGGACTCGATAGGAAAATTTTTATTAGACACTAAATTCATGCAAATGTATGAGTGTGCTGAACCAGGATATATCAAAGCAGTTAAATTAGTATTAAGAAGAGAAAAAGTACTAGTAATAACATCAGGTGCAGAAGTATCCTCATGTACATGAATAGCATATGTTCGGAATAGTACTCGTGCTTTAGATCTGACAGTTGAATCTTTTATCGTACCCCGGCTACCACTTACATTGCCGGGATTACGGGGTGGTTTACCTCTAGTAGCTGTATTGCTCGGCTTTGAATTTTGAACAGTATCTCTTTCAGGCTTTTGCAAGAAGTTTCTAAGATAGTGGTAAAAGGAACCACATCTAAAACATGCTCTTCTTCTTATGCGGCACTCGCTAAAATGCAGTTTACTACAATGTTTACTTCTAGGTTTGGGATTTCTAACACTTGCTACACTTGCTATAGATCTAGTTTGAGATCTCGGATTAATACCTCTATCTCTCTCAGAATACCCTGCAGAGGTGGTTGAACGGTTATTATATCTTTTCAATTTCTTTGAAGCCAACTGATATGACTTCCCCGTAAACTCTGTTTCGACGATGGGCACGGGTTCAGGGTCTTAGACAATTCTTGCAAATTTTATCCACCATCACATACTGGCCTAGGGGGTTCGATACTTTGACTACAAATTCAGTGGACTCGATAGGAAAATTTTTATTAGACACTAAATCCGTGTAAATGTATGAGTGTGTCGAACCAAGATATATCAAAGTAGTTATATTAGTATCAAAAAGAGAAAAAGTAGTAGTGCAGAAGCATCCTCATGTACACAAATAGCATATGTTTTAGCTGGTACACATGCTTCAGATCTGACAGTTGAATCTTTTATCGTACCCTGGCTACCACTCACATTGCTGGGATTACGGAGTGGTTTACCTCTGGTAGCTATATTGCTCGACTTTGAAGTTTGAACAGTATCTCTTTCAGGCTTTTTCAACCAGTTTCTAAGATAGTGGTAAAATGAACCACATATAAAACATGCTCTGCTTCTCATGCGGCACTTGCCCAAATACAGGTTATTATAATGTTTGCATCTAGGATTGGGATTTCCAACACTGCCTATACTTGCTACAGATGTAGTCTGAGATCTCGGATTAGAGCGTTGAATACCTCTGTCTCTCCCAGAATACCTCGTAGAGGTGGTTGAACAGTAATGATATCTTTTCAATTTCTTTGAAGCCGACTGATATGACTTCCCCATAAATCTTTTACTTGAAGTTCTGGCTTCAATCTCAGCTTGGTTTTTCTCTTTACTAAGCTCTTCAGCTTTATGAGCTCGGTTAACCAGTACAACAAATTCTTTTAATTTGAGAATCCTAACTAACAACTTTATGTCTTCGTTTAATCCCTCTTCCAACCGTTTACATATGGCGATTTTAGTCAGTATACACTTCTGGCATTTTTACTCAATTTGACAAATTCTCTTTCATATTCAAATACTATCATATTCCTCTGTTTAAGTTCTAGAAATTTTTTTCTTTTCTGATCAAGGAATCTATGACTAATATATATTTATTTTTGAACTCAATTTGGAAAAATTCCCAAGTGACTATCACTTTCGGTACAACAGAAATTAAAGTGTTCCACCACTGGTAGGTTAGGTCTTTTAGCAGTGATACACCACATTTTAGACATTCAATTGGTGTACAAGATAGTACATCCAGAACCCTGATACTGTTTTCTAACCAGAACTCAGCTCTTTTAGGATCATCTTCGACTGTAGCTTGAAATTCTTCAACCCTATACTTACGGATTTTATCTACAAGAGGTTTACCAGTTCTAATAATTTCTGTACCTTGTGGCATATTGGGAATCGGTTGAGAAACAGGAGGGGGTGGAGGTTGTTGTATAGCTGGATTTATTCTTACATATTCTGTAAACCATTCATTCATCATTTGGAAGAAGGCTTCTTTAGCCTCTCCTCATCAGCCCTTAGATATGGGACCTTTCTACTACTTGGGGCCGCTCTTTAGACTGAAGCTTGAGCATTACTCTCAGCTTCTTCAGATTCAGCTCGGTTGGATGACATTATTATATGAAAAACATATTTTAAATGGTCAGGAGATATCACACTATCACAGGTTATATAATGACATGTATAGCTAGACTCGTACTTGCTACGTTAGTTCGAGAATCGACTAAACCGTAGTTCTAATACCAATAAATGTAACACCCTTAACCCATATCTGTCATTGAAACAAGGTTATAAAGCATTATTAGAATATATATATCAAATACAGACAATTCATATTGCTTCACATTCATATCAGAAATTATTCATAAAGTCCCTTATATGAACCCTTAAGGTCTAAAATACACATTAGAAACAAATCGGGACTAAACCGGGTACTCAGAAAATTTTTCGCAAAACTTTAAAATTTTTCCAAGGTACAATGGATACACACCCGTGTGGTCAGGCTGTGTGGCTCACACGGCCAAGAGACACGCCCATGTCTCAGGCCATATAGGCATTCAAAATAGGGCACACGACCATGTCTCGACCCGTGTTAGTACCCGTGTAACTCTCTAACTTAGGTCACAAGGCCAAGTCACACACCCGTGTGCTAGGCTGTGTGATCAATTTTGAGCATTCTGTTTTGAAAATTTTAAGATGCAGGGGACACACAGCCAAAACATACTAATACGGCCACGACCCAATACCCCCCTAGAGTTGGCATGGAACCTTGAAAAATGCCATTGGGGTTTATCGAGAGTTCATGGAAAAGCAAGCCAAGCAACCCTCACAATCTGATTCGAGCTAATCTAGCTTGTACCTAGGTCATTGAGCTCATTTCAAGAAGTTTTAGTTTATGCACAGCTTGCTGGAAAAAAAAATTAATTTAGTTTTAGTTAAATTAGTTTATTCAGCTCAAATAATTAAAGTTGCATTTTTAATGTGTCAAAATCTGGACATTTTAATTAAAGTTTAATGTGTCTTAGTTTAATACATATTTAATAGTTATTTAAATATGTCTAAGTTTGAGACAAATTAAATTCATGTTTCAATTAATTTTGTCCAGCCAAATTTAATTTGTTTTGGCCTAATTAACTAGCTAAATTTATTTGTTTCAAGTACATGCATGAACGGCTTAAATATGGTGTGCTGATGATTCAAGTGCTCCAAGCACCTCCTCGTGTATGCCAAGAGCCATTGAGTTGTTGATTCCTTTTCCCCAAGCTGGCCATTGTGTTCTTCAACCACCCTTAAGTGTTTTCACACTCATGGCTGTTTGGTTTTGAGCTTTCACACCCAAGGGCTACTCAATTCCATTTGTTCACACTCAAAAACCATTAAAGACCTGAAGCTGACTTTAATAAGCTCAAAACCATTTAGCTGATCAAAGTAGCACATTAAAGCAAGTGCACACCTCTTGGCCGAACCTAAGCAAGTCCATTCAGCTTAACATTTATTTCAACCAGCTTGGAAGCTTCAAAGGATGTTCTAAGAAGCTTCATGGAAGTTTCAACTCCATTAAGCTGATACTTGCTGTCCATTCAGCTCTCCAAAGTGCCTATTCGACTAGCCTTGTACTTGAGCTATAAATATGAAGCTCTTAAGATTTATTTCAGACTTCTGTTACTTTGATGAATTATAATATATTTGTGAGTTTATTCACTCTCAATTTTCGTTCAAGACTCAGCTTGACTTATCTAGCTTGCTAGTTGTATCAAACATGTCTTCTTGAGAACTTATCACTCATCGAGTGTAGCGTTCATCCTATTATACCTTTGGTTCCTATCTCTTCATAGATAGTGGGTCAAGGTCATTTCTATCAACCTTCCACTACCTTAAGTGTCGTATAAGTCTTAAGTCAATACTCCTTAGTAGTATTGGTTCATTCTTGACCTTAAGCTTATTTATCTATTCTAACTATCATCTTTACTCTGCTTTGTTTCTTTTTCCTAGTCGAACTACTACCCATCTTGTTCTTAAGCCTTTTGAATCCATTGCTTGCACCTATACCTAGCCGAACTTACATAAACTCAACTAAAAATGATAGTTCTCCATTTTAACGATTGGGCACAACTACAACTTGAATCCTTCCACAAACTCGAGATCGTATCACACACGCCCATGTGCTAAGCCGTGTGTCACACACGGCTAAGACACACGCCCGTGTCTCTGCCCGTGTGGACAAAATAGGGCTATTTCCACCTACATAAACACTTAAACATATTCTCAAGCCAATATAATACATCCAAATCAAGCCAATACCAAGTATCATATATGACATATTTATACATATGACCAAGTTTTCATTTTTATCAAGTTAATATAATACATATAAAAACATTTTTGTACTAAATATGTCATTTCATCCATTCATCAATTTATCCATATGATTTCAATCACTCATCCATTTCAAACACATATCAACCATGTATAGACTTCTATATACTCTACAAATAATATCTATCACAAGCCATTCTAATGGCTAGTGACAACTAAAATCACATACATGCCATTAATGCCCTAATTTAACCTATACATGCCATTATAACCAAAAGTAATTTACTAATTATACCGAAATGAGACGAGGGATAGTGTTTTGTTGCTCCGACCAACTTCCAACCAAATTGAGCTTCCAAATTACTATAAAATAGAGGAAATAAAACAGAGTAAGAATTTCATGAAATTTAACTTACCATTTAATCAAAATTAAGGTAAGCATATAAAGCATACTCAAGCAAGATGGCCAAAGCCCTAGCACATATCCTCATCAACCATGTTAGACACATATTCCATATAAATGTCAAGGAATATGCATGAGCTCAACAATATCAAGTTTCCATGTTCATAACTTTCCACTTCTTGTATTCATATAACAATTCCATATACTTCATGCATATACGAGTAATGATTCACTTTGAATTCATTTATTTTCTCATATCAGGATTTTTTCCGTTGAATCATTTAAAATATCGATGGATGCCCGGGCAGTACACTCGAAGTGTACAAATCTATAATCCATCAATTCATATTCGGGAATGCTCATGTGAGCACATAAACGGGAAGCTCTCTCTTGAGCCATATAATGGGAAGCTCATGTGAGCCATGTAACGAAAAGCTATCTGGGCTGTATAACAGAAAGCTCATAAGATCCATAATTAGGAAGCTCATGCGAGCCAATAACGGGTAGCTCCGAAGAACCACTAATCAGGAAGCTCCAGATAGTCATATATCGGGAAGCTCCAGAGAGCTATTAATCAGAAAGCTCCAGAGAGCCATTAATTAGGAATCTCACAAAGAGCCTTTAATCAGGAAGCTCAGGAAGAGCCATATATCGGGACACTCATAAGAGTTGTGGTGTGTCTACAACACATGTAGAATCACAACAAATTAGGATGCTCCGAAGAGCTATTAACTGGAAGCTCACAGGAACCATATAATGGAACTCGAGAGGACCAAATATCAGGATGCTCACGAGAGTTAACAATGGGACGCTCTTTTGAGCTACGGTGTGTCTGCAACATATGCAGGACCGCAACCAATTTGGGAACCCTGTATCCATCGAATCTCATTTATCCAAATGGGATTTATACAATTCACATATACAACATTTATACAATTCACATATGCAACATTTATACAATTCACATATATACAATTTCGTACATACGACATTTATACAATTCACATATACAACATCCAATTCAAACATATAAATGTACACAATTCAGTTACACGAACTTACCTTGACAAGTGTTCGTGAATTGCAATCTACTAATCTGATACTTTTTCTTTTCCTCGATCTAATTCCATATTTGGTCTATCTAGATCTTATGAGTAAATTTATCTCAATTGAATACAATTCATATTCAATTCAATGCAATTCACATCTTAAGCAAAATTACTATTTTGCCCTTATACTTTTACTTAATTACGATTTCGTCCTTAGGCTTTTATTCCAAGCCTAGTCAATTTTTACATATCACAATAGCAACCCCTGTATTTCATAAAATTTAGAATTTTTCCATGAATTTTACATCTTTACAATTTAGTCCCTAAATAACAATTTGATAACTTTACAAATTAGTCCCCGAGATAGCTAGATTAAGCTATTACGATCTCGAAAATATGAAAATTATTAAAAATGGGGCAATAAATCATTCCTAATTAAGCCAAAATAGCTTGCTTGAGTTCAACACCCATAACTGGGGTTTCCATGTATTTGTTTGGGAAAAATGATGATAAATGATGATATTTTTATTATTTAATCCATTTATCATCTTTTCATCTTTTCTTTCCTATTCAGTCCTTTTATTTATTTAATTTTCCATGGATTAATCATCATACTTATCCACTAACTCTTTTAATGGTCTATTTTTTATATAAGGACCTCAAATTTTGATTTCCATAGCTATTTAATCCTTGTAGCTACTAGAATTCAACTTTTACATTTTATACAATTTGGTCCTTTTTTTGGATTAAACGTAAAATCAGTAAAATTTCTTATCACAGTTTTCTTACGATATTCCTATCATACTACAAACATAAAATAATATCAAAATAAATTTTCTTTCGAACTCAGATTTCTGGTCCCGTATCCACTGTTTCGATTTCACTGAAAACGGGTTGTTACAATAGGATTGTGAGTACTCATCTATATGTATAGTGATTTTGGGCGTTGAGGCCTTGGGACATGTTGGATGGATAATGAAATGTCAGCTAAGCTCCATTCAACGAGACATGTGAGGGGAAATAAGGAGAGTGTTAGCTTATTGCTTCACTTTCGGGACATGTTTGACTCTATGAGTCTATGTTTGGTGTGTTGGAGATCCATGTATCCAATGAGTGATGATAGAGCTCACTTTTATGTTTCATAACTCAAGTACTAAATTATTTTAAATTATGAATATATGTGTATTGTGATATGTGTTTATATGGCGTGTGACCATTATGCAATTATTCTATAAACCTATTTTTGAATATTGTGATATATGCTTGAATGTTAGGCAATTATATGTGAAATAGGTTATACGCTTAAAAGTGAATATGTTTACTATGTAAAAGAACTAACAATAATGCACGAATAAGCATATTATGACACTAAAGTTGGAACTGTTAAGGTTATGCTATATGGTTTTTCATTAATGTTTGATGAACTGTTTGCATGGTAATTGCTTTAGGCATTCATTGAGCTTGTTAAGCTCACCCACTCCCTTCTTTAACCATTACAGGTTAGTTGTGTGCTGCTGTAAGCAATGTGGTCTCCGTAAAGTGATCCAAGCAAGATTTTTGCATTATTTCATAGGTGCTCTATATTTATTTACATTTTGGGAAAAAAGGAAATGTGGTAGACTCGTTATAGCCCTATCAATTTGTAGACATTGTGCTGTTTTTGGTTCAATTTATAAGGATTACATGTTATTGTTATGCTTGGGTTCATGAACTTGAGAATGGATTGACGTTACTTGTTCGAACACAATTTTGTGATATTGAGTTGTTAATTAGGCTGTTGAATTATTATTTGACAAAGTAATTTATGCATGATGTTTTAGAACTAAATTGAAATGGATTAATTGCATATGTATGCTATATTTTTGAGGTCTGGAGTAGAGGTATTGATAATAGGGTTTTGCAATCGATACTTCTGTGTTTTGAAATGTGCTAGAAGTCAGGGATGCATTGGGGTTTTCAGAGGGCATATGGGTTTTATGCAAGTCATTTGTTGGTAGTGTGGAAGTTGTTTGCCAAAGTAGACAATCTATTTCCCTTATTATTAATGATGGAAAGAAATTATAGCTGGCTCTTACAATAGTTTATGCAAGTCCAACACCTTCAATTTAGGATTTTTTTTGGAATTATCGTTAGGATTTTTCAAATTTTGACTCTCTGTCTTGGCTCCTTATATGTGGTTTTAACTAGATTTTATCTTCAGATGAGAAACAAGGTAGAGCACCTGAGTCTTTTAGGAGAATGGATCATTTTCGGGATGTAATGGTTACCAAGCAACTTATGCAGCTTGATGCTAGTGGGTGCAAATTCACATGGAGTAATGGTCAGTATGTTCACGATATGATTCGTAAGAACTGGATAGGGCTCTTTGCAATGTGGCGTGGCGGAAAACTTTTGAAGCTGCTGTGGTTAGAAATCTCCCTCATTCACATAGTGATCACTGCCCTGTTGTTGTATCTCTTTATGGTTCTAATGTTATTAATAGAGTAGTACGTATGTTTCATTTTGTTATGGCTTGGCAGACTCACGCAGATTTCTCAACTATGCTTCAAGCTTCTTGGCGGGATAATGTTGAATTACTTGATTCGTTACTTTCTCTTCAGGTTCTCTAGGTGAATGGAACAAATCTAGTTTTGGTAATATTTTCAAAAGAAAAAGACATTTGCTTGCTTGTTTAGATGGTGTTCGAAAGGCTTTGGAAATTGAGCCTAACCCATTTCTTTTTAGACTTGAAAAAGATCTTATGACTGAATACAAAATTGTTTTGGTTCAGGAGGAATCTTTTTTGTACTAGAAATCAATATCTCAGTGGGTGCAATTTGGTGATAGGAATACGAAATTTTTTCACACTGAGGAGGAATAAAATTCTTGCTTTAAAATCAGATGATAGTGAGTAGATTTTAGACCCACAAGTGTTACAATAGATGCTCACCTCCAATTTTCAATCTATCTATCAGGAGGAACCTATCGATTTGAACTTGTCTTGGTTTTGCCTAAGGATTACTGTTCCTTTAGGTGATCGACAACTTGCTCAGCATTTACATATTCCTTACGATCATGAAATATGTAACACCCCGAACCCGAGACCGTCGCCGGAGTCGAACACGAGGTGTTAACAGACTTCAAACCACTTATTGAGAATTTCCTAGACAAGCTGCCAATCTGTGTACTAGTCGCTTCAAAAATCATATCTTGAGTTTTACAACTCGAAAATCAGTTTCGTAATTTTTCCCTGAAACTAGACTCATATGTCCATCTACAGATTTTTTTCTAGAATTTTTTGTCGAGCCAATTAGTACAGTTTATTAGTTAAAGTCTCCCCTGTTGCAGGGATCGACTACACTGACCTTTGTGCGTTACGAATTGGATATCTCCCTGTACAGGGCTTCAATACTTATGCCGTTTGTTTCTATAGAAACTAGACTCAGAGAGGAATCTACAAATATATGGCATGACTCCTAATTATCTCTGGTTAATTTACAATGATTTTCCAAAGTCAGAACAGGGGATCCAGAAACCGTTCTGGCCCTGTTTCACGAGAACTTTAATATCTCTTAAAATACAGCTCATATGGTCGTTTTGTTTCATCCATATGAAAATAGACCCATCAAGCTTCGAGTACGTAATTTTTTTAGCTATTAATTCCACTTCTACTATTTTTAGTGATTTTTGATCTCATATCACTGCTGCTGTCCGCAACAGTTACTGCAGAGACTATGCCAATTTCATGAATCCTTCCTTAGTCTTACTACTCATCCATCATACGTGACACAAATTATGGCCACCTTATCAAAATTAAGGTTTCTAAGACTCGTGGCTATAGATTCTAGCATCCCACTCAAACGACCACATAGACCATTTTCACATGGCTTAAAGTTTACAACCCAAAATTTAACAAAACAAAATAGCTCATACATGCCAAATGTTCTCCTAAGTCGACTAAGAAGATAATACCAAAGATTGCTCACGGTGTGATGACTTAGTTGTGATTCTGAACACCAAAAGGAGACGAGCCCAAGGAACCTAAAATGGGTGACAAGAAAACACCGAGTGAGTTTATAACTCGGTAAGTCATAAGCATTCCACAACCATCCATTAATACAATTATCATAAAATGAAATAATGAAACAAGGCCAAATGTTTCAGCCATACCGAACTATACCATAGTTCCTTAGATCTTTCGGATCAATCTCATACTAAGTCATACATTTACATTTCATATACTGTTTAATAGGATATTTGAAGCAATTTCCATACATCATTTCATTTCCGCAACAATCATGCAATCAAATGAACTTTCATCTATTCCACGATACCTTATTTACGGGAATGCAATTGAAATCATCACATAGATTTAAATCTTACCAACTCCACCCCGAGCATAAACATATCATCTATTAGCCATGAACTCAAGGTACTTACTCTTTCCGCTGTCCATACTCATCTCGATAAAGTCACGCCTCCATATAAATGTTCAATCGGAGATATGTGTAGAGTTCGTACACATAGTGCTTAATACTCAATCACGCACACTTAGTGCCATATGATTCAAGCCCGCACACATAGTGCCATATAGTCCAAACTCGCACACTTAGTGCCGTACATTACAAGCTCGCACACTCAGTGCCGATCTTGTCACCGTACACATCTATTTCTCGCACACTTAGTGCCGAAGCAAACTTCCTACACATTTCACTATCTCTTTTACGTTCAACATTATCATCTTTTCATACACATACATTTGTATATATTTCATCTCATTAAACACAATTGCATAGATATTACAATCATTTAAGCAATATCAAATATATGCTTAATGACTTACCTTGTGTTGGGTAAAAATAGTCCAAGTCGACTACTCGATGACCTTCGCCTTTCCCTTGCTTGATTCTCCTTCTTTAACTCCTTGAGCTTAATCAATAAATCAACTAGTTTAACTATCTTGCTAAACATTCATAATTCAATTACACATGCATATGTATGTTTGTATATTCGGCAACCATCCTCACTTATTACCCATTTAGTGAACAATCTAAGCCAAGATAAGGCTTCAATATGGTTGCCTCTAACCGAATACATGCTCACCAATTTCCCTTCATGTGGCCGAATATACATGTCCATGTTGAGACCATTTATGCACTTATTACCACACAAAACAGCATACATTACTAACTAATACCTTTCCATATTGTAACTCAATACACATCTATCATTTCCTTCATAACCAAAACATCATCATAAATAAGTATATACCTTAAGATAGTATATCGTCATACCAATACATCATGCTCAAACATATATACATATATGTATGCTAGAGCCGAATCTCAAGTTGATTGTAACTAAACATGAACATGATTTCGAAACACAAATCTTACTCTCCATGCAAAGAGCATAAATCACACTTGGGGATGTACCATGGCCGAATACATCGCAACACCATAATTTTGGTCACGATTACACAAAGAACTTAGTATATCATTCAAAAATGCTCAAAGAAAATCTAAGAGTCCTCAATCCACCATCACATGTATCATCATCAAGCTTCATATTTAACATGCAATGGCATTAACTCAAAATCCACCTTGGCCAAATACCATCCCCATGATATAATAAAGATTTGAACCATGGGCTAATAAGAACATCAAGTTAGCAACCAAAAATATGCATGAATCTCATGGCACAACATCAAACATACCTTAATCTTGATGCAAATATAGCCAAACCTCTTCCTAATCCTCTTCCAACCCAAGCATGAAGCAAAATTCCTCCTTCCCTCTAGTATTTTCGGTCAAGAGAGAATGAAATGGATGAGCAAAATTTTTTCTTTTCTTTTCTTCCATGTACGGCAATGGGGGGGTTTCACTCACACGTTTTTTTTTCTTTCTTTACTACCCATGCTTATTTGTTTATTGTTTCCCCCTAATGCACCAATAAAACATGTTTCATGACATGTTTAGCCCATACTCCCTTGTCATGGCTGGCCATCACTTGTAAAAGAGGGTATTTGACATGCAAGGCCATTGTTTTGCATGCATGCTTTAATTAGTCATCATACATTTCCCCATCATACTTTCAAAGTTTTCTACTAGGTCCTTTCTAGTGAAATTCACATTTATAACTCTAAATTAAAGCATCAAAATGTCACACATGAGTTAACACATATTATAGGCATCAAAATAAATATCAAATTATTTTTATGCCTCGATTTTGTGGTCCCGAAACCACATTCCGACTAGGGTCGTTTTAAGGCTGTCACAAAATACATGTAGCTCTTAAGTCTATTGCCTTTTGGAAATCCCTGGTCCTGATGGGTTTCAAGCGGGGTTTTATCAAGCTAATTGGGGTGTGGTGTGACATTCTTTATGTACTTTTGTTAAGAATGCTTTCATGATAGGTTCCTTTGATGAATCTTTGAGTAGAGTGTTGGTGGTGTTGGTGCCTAAGGTTGAGAATCTGGAGAAAGTTTCTCAATTCCGTCTTATTTTACTATGCAATGAAACTATCAAGCTGATTTCAAAGATTTTGGTGAATAGAATTCATACTATGTTGATGGATCTAATTTTTCCTACCTAAAGTAGTTTTATTTCGGGTAGAGGGACCATTGGTAACATTATTGTGGTCTAAGAGACTGTCTACTCTCTAATGAAAAAGAACGGCCAAAAGGGAGGTATGATTTTCAAGATTAACTTGAAAGAGGCTTATGACAGGATCAACTGGGGGACTTTTTGCGCTGGTTTTTAATGGATTTGGGGTTACCTTATTCTTTGATCTCATTAATTATGTTTCATGTCACTTCAACGGAGATGAATGTTATATGGAATGTAGAAAATACGAAGTATTTTAAACCTTCTCAAGGGTTTAAGGCAAGGTGATCTGTTGTCTTCATATTTATTTTTTCTTTGTTATTAGAAATTGCCTAATATTATTGATCAAACAGTCGATAATGGGGGTTGGCAACCAATTTCTCTGTGTAGGGGGAACCCTCTGTCTCACATATTTTCTTCGCAAATGATTTGATCCTAATAGGTGAAGCTTTAGCCGAACAGTGCAATTTTATGATGGAATGTCTTAATCAGTTTTGTTCTTTTTCAGGACAAAAGGTTAATTATTCTAAATCTCTCTTTTTTACCTCTCCTAATGTTCCTATTGAGGTGGTTAGGGGTATTGCTAGCTGCTCTTAGATGTCTTATTGCACTAATCTTGGGCATTATCTTGGTGTCCTATTGCACTATGGTCATGTCACCAAGCATACCTATGCTTATCTTTTGGATAAGGTGAAGAAGTGCTTCGCATCTTGGAAGGCTAATCAACTTTCTTTGCCAAGGAGGGTAGTTTTGGTGCAGTCAGTTGCTAGCTCTATAAGTCTCTATACTATGCAGACTTCACAATTATGTAACACCCCAAACCTGGCCCAGACGTTATGGCCAAATTCAGTGTGTCACATTGAAGTGTTTTAGCAAAAACCATGTTTTCATTGAAAACCCTTCTTAAAATCAAAGAAAATCTTAAAAAATCTCCTTTTAATCACTTGTTTGAAACATAAGATTTGATGAAAACAAGTCACTTAAAATTTAGTTGTGGAAACGTAGAAAAGACATACTATAGTTTAAGAAACCATGTTCAACTTCTTATAGTTGCATCACATTGAAATAATAATCCAAATAATAACAAAATGGAAGCCATATTACAATCTGATTGAATAGTACTTAATAAAATAGAAACTTATATGCTCTTTTTAAAAAAAACAAGTCCAAATTATCTTGCTAGCTAGCTACCCACAGTCCCTCCGGACATCGAACCTTCTACTGAGCATCACCTGAAAATAAAATAAAAGAGGAGGTGAGTTTTCGCAAACTCAGTGTGTATAACCCTCATCGAAAAACAAGCATTCGAAAGAAAATCATCATACAACAAACATGCAATGCAACCCCATTCAAATTATCCATCCACTACACACCAGCTCAGTCCCTTATCACACCATGTGGGGATATAAATATCGACCCACCCAGCCCACACACCAATGGTAGCCCGGTTGCAGAATGACTTTCATTTACATATTGGGCTTTAAAAGCCGTCGGTGGATCCAATATTGTTAGGCAACCATGCGATCCTCATATACTTCCTCCGTACCATAATTCCCACCCCATATGCAACCTAAGCAGAACATCATATGTATGCATGTCACATCCACAAAACTTACATTCAACAACTAGGGGTATTTTGGTCATTTTCACCTTAGGGGAATTTTGATAATTTTCCCTTAATTACGATTTTCACTTACCTTGGCCCATGAGCAAGCTCCGCGAGCTAAGGTGAACGAATACTATGCACCATGTGACATCCCTAATGTGACCCTAGTCGGAAAGTGGTTTCGGGACCACAAAACCGAGTCATAAAAATAATTAACCGTCATACTTAATGCTTATTATATGTATATATGCATGTGTGAAAATTGCATGTTTGAATTTTGTTAATTGAAAGTGAATTTTATTAAATAGGACTTATGTGTGACACTTTTGAAATGTGATAGGTTAATCTATAAGGATCTATTAGTGCATGTTAGGAAATGCTGGTACTTGCATGTCAAATTACCCAAAATGTTAGGTAGTGGCCGGCCATGCTATGGGTTAAAACATATTATAAACATTTTGTGTTAAAATGTTGTGTGAGAAATAATAAAATACTAGTTAATGGGAGGAGAAACCAAAGTTGTCTCACCCTTGCTCCTCCATTGCCGTGACTTGAGGGAGGAAGAAGAAAGTTGGGTTGCTTTAATTTTTGGCTTAGAAGATGGCTAGAAGGAGGAACAACTATGATTTTAGCTAGTTAGGTAGCTGAAATTTCAAGTAACTCGGTAATCCATCGAAGAAGAAGAAGAGGGCTGCAACAAAAAGAAAAATGGAGACAGTTTGCATGTTGAAGAAAACTAAGGATTTAGCTTGTTTAAGAGTTGTATCCTAAGTTGGTAAGCTTTCTAAGCTCCCCTCTATCTTTAAATTTTTTGTAAAGAAAAATGATGATGGATTGTGGTTGGAAGGCATGAATGCGGGTTGTAGAAAAGAAAAGCTCTTTGATTAGTTGTAAAAATTACTACTGTCCAATTTTGTCCTTCGTTATGCTGTCCAAAATAGGAGAAAGAATGAAATAAAGGGTTAGTAATAAAGAAATGAAAAGGGAGGGGTGATGAGAACAAAGTTGTCTCATCCATGTTCCCCCCCTATTGCCGTGACTTGAGAAAGAAAGAAAAGAAGAAATTGGTTCTTCTTGGCCGTGAATTGAAGGAGGAAGAAGAGGGGAAGTTTGGCCAAGGTGGTTCTTGAGATTAAGGTATGTTCAATGTTGCTTTTGGAGGTTTACACATCCTTTGGAGGGTTAGCCTACTTCTATTTATCTCATGGATGAAATTGGAGTTGTTGGAGAGTTAGGATTCGGCTAAAAGGCTTCAAAATTTTAGTTGATGCCTTGATACTACTAGCATGTTAGCTATGTGGATGTGTTAAGTTACTTGAAATGTTGGATAAATTTGAATTCCCTACCAAATTCTTTAGGCAACCCATGTTAGAAATTTCGGTATTGAGATGTCTAGATCTTTCGGCCATTGTGGCTATGGAGGAAGTAAGTTTTGTTTCTTGTTAAATTGGATGAATTTTGTTGTATGAGTGCTTGAACAAACTATGATTAAATGGATGCATAGATTCAAAGTGGGAAGAAATGGGCTATTATATTTGATGCTAATGCCGAATATGAAGATGATGAACTTGAATAAATAATATTCAGCTAGCATGATAAGTTATGAAATATTAAGTAGATGATATAAATGAGCTATTTAGATGTTAAAGAATGTTGTCTAAATGGGTGAAGACTATGATGTCTAAAACTGCTATTTATTTGCTTTACAAGCTAAAATTTAAGGGGATTGAATGCCGGAATTAATTGTACATGAAGGTTAAAGTTTTTGTATCCGATGCTTCAATCCAAGCTGAGTGATGGTGTTCGAAAGTGCTCTGCGGCTTTAGCTTAAGAGCAAAGAGGATCAAAGTCGGATAAGGGAAAAAGAGAATGTAAACGAATAGCCGTGGATACCTAATCGTCGACCACTTCCGAGGTAAGTTTTAAGTGATCAAACGTTGAGCAAATTCAATCAAAATAGGACATAATGAGTTGATTTAATAAGATATGATGTGGTCATGATATGTTTAAAACTCAAATGGTAAGTTCATAAGTGTTTGGACTTGGAAATTTAAGAGCAAATTGTAATAATTTGCTTAGGACAGCAGCAGTAACGTGATTTTAGAAAATCACCATAAATTGTTGGTGCGGAATTATAGGCTGAATAAAATATGTAATCAAAGCTTAATTAGTCTAGTTCCTTATAAAAGAGGCCGTGTGAGCAAAGAAATTTCCTATAAAGAGATATTTAAAGTTGTGTGAGACGGTGTCAGAATGACTCCGAAATCCCCTGTTCTGTTTTTAGAAAATCGTTATGATTTTCACAAAAATGGTTATAAGGTAAAATGTATATGCTTAGACTCCTTAATGAGTCTAGTTTCAAAACAAATTGAATATAACACATTTTGAATTCGGTACAATGAGAAATTTGATTCGTAGTGAGGAGTGGTCAGATTAGTCGAAAAGTGAAACAGGGGAAAACTTTAAGAAAAATCTGGTATTGATTGGCCACACCTAAAATTCTGAAAATTTTATGGATGAAAGATACATGAGTCTACATTCGGGGAAAATTAACGGCAATTGATTTTGAGTTTTGGAGCTCCAGTTATAAACAATTTAGTGACTGTTGTTCAGGAAAACTGCTTGTAGTGAATATGTGATTTTGTTGTAAACTTTGATGAAACTATTTGAGTTGCTTACAAGCTATTGCTGAAATTGAGGTACAAGAAAAATATGAAATATGTATGATATACATATATGTGTGATAAGGCTGAATGGCCAATGTGATGAATGTGAAAGTGTATATATGTGATAAGGCCTAATGGCCCATGTGATGAATGTGAAAGTGTATATGTGTGATAAGGCCGAACGGCCCATGTGATGAATGTGAAAGTGTATATGTGTGATAAGGCCGAACGGCCAATGTGATGAATGTGAAAGTGTATATATGTGATAAGGCCTAATGGCCAATGTGATGAATGTGAAAGTGTATATATGTGATAAGGCCTAATGGCCCATGTGATGAATGTGAAAGTGTATATGTGTGATAAGGCCGAACGGCCAACGTGATGAATGTGAAAGTGTATATATGTGATAAGGCCTAATGGCCCATGTGATGAATGTGAAAGTGTATATGTGTGGTAAGGCCGAATGGCCAATGTGATGGATGTGAAAGTGTATATATGTGATAAGGCCTAATGGCCGATGTGATGAATGTGAAAGTGCATATGTGTGATAAGTCCCGAAGGGCATTTGTGTCAATACTATATCCGGGTTAAAACCCCGCAGGCTTTATGCAAGAATATTATCCTGATTAATGTCCGTAGGCTTCATGCTCGTACTATAACCGAGCTTTAAAGACCCGACGGCTAAATGCTAGGATTCAAGTAAGACTTTGATATTGAGTATCTGCATTAAGTTACCATCAAGTAAGTATTATGTATTTAAGATGTTCAGGTACGTATTACTTACTCATCGGTGGAGTGATTTCGAGGTGAATTATCAGTATCAAAGAGGTAGGTAAATGTGATTAATATTATAACTCCAAATATGAGAATGATCTAATTGGTAATGGTATGTTTGTATAATAAAGTATGCGATGAAATATTCTTATGTATTAGTGCATATTCTGCCCAAAAGCCTTATGATTTGAGTATGGGTTGGGTTGAGCTAGATGTGCCAGTACAAGGTAAGGATTATGATTTGTAAGCTTACGTATATGTGATAAGGAATATGTTTGGTTCTTTATGTGCCTATGGTAATTTAGTACTTGTCATGTTGAAATACTTAAAAGTATGGATGTGATTATGAACAAGTGGAATGGATTATTGAAAGTTGAAAATCGATAAAGAATGTGCTTTGGAAATATTTGACCATCTAGGTCATTATTATTCGAAAGTATATATGTGGCAGCCAAGTGTTGCGTTTAATGATATTATAGATCGAGATGAAGCTCTAGATTAACTTCATCGAACAGATGAAATGAATGACCAATGATAGTGATTGAGAACACTTTGTTTTGCTTAAAACTTACTAAGCATTAAATGCTTACTCCGTTCTTTGAATCTCTGTTTTATAGATTTTGGTTCGTCAGCTATCGGATTCGGGATCATCGAAGTCGAAGTCATCCACACTATCAAAGCCCTTTTGGTACTCTTTTAGTTGAACTCTGGATATGGCATGTATAGGACTACCCTTTGCTGTTTTTTTTCAAGTACGTTTTGTGATGTATGTGTGTCTGACCATGCGAAAATGGCTCGTAAAAGTGGAGTATGGCATTAGACTATTTGTGTTTATGTATATATGTATGGTTTCATGATGTGACTATGGACTGGAATGGAAGTGTTGGGCAAATGATCAGCCATTGGAATGGCTAAATATGATTATATGTGGACCTATGTATGACAAAACTCTAGTTGGTCCATGGAAACCACGAAATAGGTAAAGTTTACCTTGAAAACAGATGCTGACAGCAGCAGTGGTGTGGATTTGAAAAATCACTAAAAATTTTAGGAATGGAATTAAATAGTGAATAAATTATGTAAATGAACATTGATGAATCTACTTTCATATGGAAGAAACGAAACGGTCATATGAGTTATATGTTAAGAGATATTAAAGTTCTCGAGAAACAGGGCCAGAACTGTTTCTGGATCCCCTGTTCCGACTTTGGAAATTCATTATAAATTAATCAGAGATAATTAGGAGTCGTGCTATATATGTATAGATTCCTCTTTGAGTCTAGTTTCTATAGAAACAAATGACATCAGTATTGAAGCCCTGTACAGGGAGATATCCAAGTCGTAATGCGTGAAGGTTAGTGTAGTCGATCCCTGTAACAGGGGAGACTTTAACTAATAAACTGTACTAATTGGCCCGACCAAAAATTCTAGAAAAAAATATGTAGATGGAAATATGAGTCTAATTTCAGGGAAAAATTAAGAAACTGATTTTCGAGCTTTGAAACTCAAGATATGATTTTTAAGGCGACAGTGACGCAGTAACTAGCTTGTCTGGAAAATTTTTAAATGGATTGTGAAAATAGTTAAGTCTGTGTGCACCTTGTGTTCGACTCCGGTAACGGACTCGGGTACGGGGTGTTACAAAATATGTATGAGATATGTATATGTGGTAAAGCCGAATGGCTAATATGAAATATATATGAGATATGTTTATGTGGTAAAGCCGAATGGCTAGTGTGAAATATGTATGAGATATGTATATGTGGTAAAGCCGAATGGATAGTTTGAAATATGTATGAGATATGTATATTTGGTAAAGCCGAATGGCTAATGTGAAATATGTAGGAGATATGTGTATATTGTGGCCAAATGACCAAATGTGAAAGGTGTGTATTATTAGATATTTGATGAGGCAAATGAATTACAAATATGACAGTCGATGTGAATGTTGTAACATGTGATTAAATGTACATGAAACTTGGAAATATATTCCGGGTAAGACCCGATGACTACGTGTGGAGATTATGTCCGGGTAAGACCCGATGACTACGTGTGGAGATTTTGTCTGGGTAAGACCCGATAACTACGTGTGGGGACTATTCGAGCTAAGGTTTCACTGAAGATTCGAGTAAAGCATAAGATTATACGACTTCACAGTAACAATTGGTAATAAATACGTTTAATACGTTAAATTGGTCAGGTATGTATTTTGAGATTATATTTAAGCTTGATTTGGACTAAATCACAAGGTCGTTATGTGATGCATATGTGAGTAAAGCAATAAGACTGTTCTATGATTATTGTGCATTTGGTCAATGTGGAAAGTTAGGTGAAAATATGTAATGTACCTATGTTTATAAGAGATCACTATCAAGTGAGAATTTATCTGCCTATTATATATGATGAGATGTGCATATTCGGTAAAGGGATGGTATGCCCAAAGGAAGAGTGAAATAAAAATACGAACAACTATGTTATAATTTGATTGTTATCTGTTGACACTGCTTAAAACTTACTAAGCATTGTAATGCTTACTCCGTTTACTTTGTTTCCTCTGTTTTATAGATCTCATTTGGAAGCTACAGGCTCGGGGATCGTCAACAACTAGTCACACTATCACTATCCACTGTTTGGTACTGCTATGTTTTGGATTATCTTATGGCATGTATAGAATAGACTAGTAGTGGGAGGATATTTTGGTTAATGTATATAAGCTATGCGAATATGGCATGTATAGAATAGACTAGTTTTTTTTTAAAAATTTTATCCCTGGTTGTGTCTAGCAATTATCCAATTGAATGATCTTTACTTCAAGAAAATGAAAAATTTTTTTACTGTTCTGATATGAGTTTCAAGTCCGGTAATGCCCCTTTACCTATTCCGGCGACGGATACGGGATAGGGGTGTTACACACCAGGTAGGATTCCAAAGAAGAGGAGGTGGGTCATTAAGACTGCTTAAGTACCAAGCTCTCCCTAGATCCAATCCTAGACATGCATATACCTGTTGCCACACCTTAACCCTATGACTTGTCCACGGTCTCAATTAATAAATTAAGTTTTATGTAGTCATCATATACTAGGCCCGATAACCCTATATACATGCATATAGCCCACTAGGCCCAATCTTATTCGAATGGCCCATTTGGCCCAGTTCATATTCTTATGTCCCACTAGGCCCAATTCACTTTCATATGGCCCATTAGGCCCAAATCATATTATACTCATGCTCACATACAAATTTCTAACACATAGCATCACTTATCAATCTTTGCCTATTATGGGTCGAACAGCCCATCAGGCCCATTTAGCCCATTCCAGCCCATTTGTCCAATTCTCAACCCAAGTCCATGGAATCACCCGTGGGCCTCAGGCAGCCTATTGGTTTCCTCTCCACGAGTGTTCGCACACTCGTGTGACTATTGTTGCCCAACTTTCGGCTTTTCGGCATTTCAACTTTTTGGCTTTTTGGCATTTCGGCTTTTGTTGATTCATTGTGTGTGTGCAGTGTATGTACACACCTGTTATGCAAGTGTACTGCGATTTCCTTAGGCCAAACCTACAATCGGTATCACTTAAAGATTAATCTCACATACTTATCGAATACTTTACCACAAGCCAGAATCTCACCTTAACCTTACCTTGCGCGATAAGTATGACAACCCTTTCACTAACCACAACCAACTCCTAGATCTGCACCAATCATAACTATTAAAACCATAATAATAGGTGACTCGTATCTAACACAAGCTCCCTTACCTTACTATGGCTATTCGGCCAACCTTAGCCAATGGATGAGGAATACTTTTCAAAACTGCAACACCTAAGGAGCAATTCGACAATGAGCTAAGAATCGAGATCCGATACTAATTCCCTACCACAGTTGTTTAGAAAGAGTGAGGGACAATATTTGATACTTAGAAAAGAAATCGATTGGAAGAACAATACTTACACTAGATTTGACCGAAGTAGAGGGAGTAGTGATTGCACCAAGGGTATTCGGCCAAAGAGGTTTGGCCCTTTACGATTTTGTATGGAAAAAGAGCATTATTCGGCTCTAAGGAAAAAGAAAGAAAAGTCAGCAATGAGGTAGAGGAAGAATAGAATTTGGCACAAGGAAGAAGAAAAAAAAGAAAGGAAGAGGATTTTCGACTTTTAGGGAAAAGAGTTTCTGGTAACAGGGTGAAGGAAATTCGACATTAGCTTCATACCCTAGCATTCAGCACCTATTTATAAGCCTTATAGCCAAATTTTCCCATGCCTAATTCCCCGTTCTGCTCCATCAATTCTCCCTTCTCATCTCCTCGTTTTTCTCCCTGATAACCCCTTGATCTTTTTCTTAATTTTCTCTCCTGAACACTTCCCCTGGAGTCTACTTTCAAGCCACTTCCATCTTCTAGAAGGCCAAAATTAAACTTCTAAAAACACTAAGCTAGGATTCAAACCTTGGACCTCCTTGCTAGCTATTAATGCCACCTCCCTACACTCTAAGTGGCGTCACTTAGCCAATCTTCTACATGGTTTTTGATACTATTTTCCCCTAACTTTATTTAAAAGCCCAACTACTTGCCAGCCCTGATTCTTTCATTATCTAAACTATAATTTCATTTATTCCTAGGTTCGAACTCAAACCTTAATTAAGACCTATTATAATTATCACATGGCTAGGAACATAAAACACAGTTTTTATCAAAACCAAAAACAAAGAAAGTTAGGGATTTTGTGATTTTTGGGTTTTGGGATTTTTAAGGAGTTACAAATTACCTGCTTCAGTGACTAAATAATTGGATTGTCTAAGTCGTAATTTCCTTTGGGGTTCTTCTCCATAGAAGAAAAAGGTTCCTTTGGTTAACTGGGAGACTATGTGTCAAGAGAAATGCAAAGGTGGTCTGGGTATTTATCATTCAGTTTCTATGAACATAGCTCTTCTTACTAAATTAGGATAGAAATTGGAGAATGGGGACTCGGCTCTTTGGGCTTGAGTGTTGCGATCTAAATACTTAAAGGTAAAAATTTCCTTAATTCTAAACCCAAACCGAATTCATCCTATACCTAGAGGAATATTCAGTCTTCGAAAACCCTTGTTTGTAAGGGTTGCACACGTTTGATAGGTGATGTGCCGCTACTTCCTTTTGGTATGATAAATGGTAGGGCAATAGTTCTATTATGAAGAATTTTGCGGCTGATGTGTCCTCTAAATTCCATCACTTAAATGTTAAAGACATAGTCATGGATCCTAGTTCTTATAAATAGCTGGTAGATGCCTTGCTAGTTGAAGCCCGAGAGGCAATTATAATTGGTGTATGTAAGAGCCCATTTTTAGTTGAATCGGAACAGTGGTTTCTAAACCACAAATTTAAAGTCAAAATAATTATTTTATTATTATTTTAATGTTTTCAGCATGATATATTAATTGTGTATCGTTTGAGTGATTAATTCGATAAAAAGGACTAAATCGCGTAAAGTGTAAAACTTGTGTTCTATTAGCCAAAAGTATTAAATGGCTATGAAATTAAATAGTAGAGGTCCTTATGTGGTAATTATATAATTGTTTATATGAATGGACATTCTTGGACATCTTTTAAGTGTTTTTGAATGTTTATAACTAAGGTTATTTTTGTAATTTGGTAATTAATGATGATTAAAGAAAAACAAATTAAAATTTTTCTTCATTCTTCTTCAAGAACCTCCATTGTTGTGCTTGAAGGTTCGGCTATGTATTAACCTTGCATGTAAGTGCATTTTCACTCGGCTTTTAATGATTTTTATGTTTTTGAGATCGTTGAAGCTTAATCTAGCTAGCCTAGGAACAAATTTGCAAAACTGTTAAAGGTTTAGGATTTTTCCATTATTGAATCTATATGTGTTTTAAGGTTTCTTAATAGATTATGAATGGTTGATGTGAATTATACAAGTTTTGTTAAGTGATTTTTAGTAAAATGCTCAATTAGGGATTAAATTGAGAAATGTTGAAAATTTGTGGTCAAAATGTGAAATAAATGAAAATTTAAGGCTGATATGAGTACTAGGAAAATTTGGCTAGCATGGGTTGGTATTAAATTGCATGAAATTGTGATTTTATGAAATAAAGACTAAATTGTAAAAATGTAAAACATTAGGGGCAAATGTGTAAAAGTTCCTTAATGTGAATTTTGGACTAAATTGAAGAGAGAGGTAACTAAATAATTTAATTTTGATTATATTTAGATTAAGAAAAGAGAAACACAGACTTAGATCGGGGAAAGAACAAGGTTTCAAAATAGTTGACTCGTGTCGTCGCTTTTGCATCCGAAGTAAGTTCGTATGTAATAAGTTTTGTTATAAATGCATTTTAAAGGCTTTGATATTGTATAAACTATGAATACGAGTCTACGAACATGTTCAATAATGATTTGATGATGATTCGGCATTTGAAATCCCGGTTGAACCTTAGGAATAAATTAGGATACGAATGACACGTCATTAGAGGTTATTGTGATTATGTCATCCGGGTGCTGGTCTTGTACGTCTTACTGGTGGCTGAGTATACTGACATGTGTTGTGATTACTTGACAGCTTGTGTGAGCAGCACTGAGTAGCTATGTCTTAACTAATAGCTTGTGTGAGCAAGCCTGTTGATAGCTCTAGTGTGAGTAGTATATGTGATACGAGATTAAGATAGCTTCGGCTATATATGTGGCACTTAGGGTTAAGTTTCCCTTATATCTGACAGTATTCCAAATGATTCAACGGGTAAATGAAACATGTAGATGAGTTTGAGATTGATACGAGATGGTACAAATATGTACATGAATCGTATAAGCTTTAAATCGAAGAAATTTGACAAGGACACGTTTAATCTTATGATTGAATATATGAAAGGTTTGTTAGTTAAAATGAGTTACATGCTGATATATTCAAATTATTGAATTGTGCATTTATGAATAGATTGATTTTATTTCATACGAGCTTACTAAGATATAAAGCTTACTTTGTTTATTTTACTGTGTTTTATAGTGAATTCAAAGCTAGCTCAAATTTGGGGATTGTCGGAGACTTCGTCACACTATCTCACTATCACTTTGGTACCTTTGAGTTTATGTTTTGGGTTATATGGCATGTATAGGATTAAGGTTATTTTGGTTATGAGTTGATAATGATTTTGGTCATTAGAAATGGCTTGTAATTGTTAAATGTTTAGTTTTGTATGTTGCCATAGGAGTTGGCTTATTTGGTATGTTTGAATCATGTATATATATGTGTGTGTGCATGGCTTATATTATGAAGCTTTTGGATATAGATATGGTGGATGCTAAATGGTTGAAATTAGAGAACATATATGTTTGGCACTGCCTAGCACATGGCCTGGTACACAAGCGTGTATGGCCATTTTTAGGGTACACGGGCTAGTCACATGGACGTGTGTCTTGGCCGTGTGACCTAAGTCAGAGAGTTACACGGGGTCAAACATGAGCTAAGACACAGCCATGTGATCCCATTTCGAATGTCCACACGGCTTGTGACACGGGTGTGTCTTTGGCCATGTGAGACACACGGCCGGACCACACGGGAGTGTGTCCTGTAACACCCCTAACCCGTATCCGTCACCGAAACAGTGTTATGAAGCGTACCAAAGTTTGCAGAACATTTACCGATAATTCACATCAATTTGATTCAATTACTGACTTTACTCATAACATCATTCAAAATGGACCCTAGAGGCCCAAAACAAGTATTAGAATTGAATCGGGACTAA